>NW_026555234.1:17502500-20302500 GCF_021234165.1 Pteronotus mesoamericanus | reverse complement strand
GCATTTGGAGAAGAAAGAATGTTATCTATCTATCTATCTATCTATCTATCTATCTATATATATATTTTATTGTTGTTCAGTTACAGGTGTCCCAATTTTTCCCCCATTGCTCTCCCCTACCCTGCGCCCCAACTCCCACAGTCAATCCCCCCCATTGTCCATGCTCATGAGTCCTCTATTCTTGTTCCTTGGCCTTTCCCTTCTTCCTCTTGTTATCCCCCTCCCCTCTGTTCACTGTCAGTTTGTTCTTTATTCCCAGGTCTCTAGTTCTATTTTGATCATTTGTTTGTTTTGTTGATTAGGTTCCACTTATAGGTGAGAGTATATGGTATTTGTCTTTCACTGCCTGGCTTATTTCAGTTAGCATAACACTCTCTATTTCCATCTATGCTCTTGCGAAGGGTAGGAGTTTCTTCTCTTTTTCTGCTATATAGTATTCCATTGTGTAAATGTACCAGTTTTTTGATCCGTTCATTTACTGATGGCGCTTAGGCTGTTTCCAGCACTTGGTTATTGTAAATAACGCTGCTATGAACATTGGGCTGCATAGGTTCTTTTGAATTGGTGACTTAGGACTCTTAGGGTATAGTCCCAGCAGGGGAATCACTGGATTGAAAGGCAGTTCCATCTTTAGTCTTTTGAGGAAATTCCATGCTGTTTTCCACAGTGGCTGCACCAGTCTGCATTCCCACCAACAGTGTACAGAATATAGTATATTTTTTTAAGCCAGCAACTCATACAGGACATTTTTCCTAAGACAGCATTGAATAGAATGACCACCGAGAAGTGAAGTTGGGGTGGCACTTATTATACATAATAACCTGTTTATGTTCTTGTGTTTTTGGTGGTGTTGGTATTGTTGTTTTTTCTTGTTCTCCCATTACCTAGTGAGTTTGGAGATTCTACCTCCAAAGGAAGTAAAACTGCCACTAGAGACCACAGCCATAATCTTATTGAACTGCCTCCTGGATACATTGGACTTCTCTTGGATCAAAGATGCAAATAAGGGAGTTACTTTTCTGGCCAGAGTGATTGATTTTGTCTTAGCACAGGCTGCCATAACAGAATGCCAGAGAGGTGATGGCCTAAGTAACAAACCTTTGTTCCTCAGTCCGGGCGGCTGGGAATTCAGAGATCGTGGTGCAGCATTGGCTGGGTTCTCGGCAAAGGAATTTCTTCCTTGTTTACAGACAGCCTCTTTCTTGCTATAACCTCACATGGCAGAGAAAGAGCTTTAGTTTCTTCATTCTCTTATATGGGCAGCAAACATTCAGTCCATCAGCTAGGAAGAGGCCAGGGACGTTGTCATAGCTACATGACAATGAATTCTGCCAACAACCTGGGTGAGCCTGGGAATGGATCCTTCCCAGTTTAACTATCAGATAATATACATAGTTTTGATGGCACTCATGGCATCCTTGTGCTATGCAGAGGAGATGGCCCAGCTCGGTTGAGCCTACATTCCTGACTCACAGAAACAGTGAGATAATGAATGTAGGCTCTTTTAAGCTGCTAAGATTGTACTAACTTATTAGGCAGCAATAAACAAATACTATAAGTGGATAAGTAAAAAGGGACATTTTCAAACTTGTTAATCATATTATAGTGTCAATATTTAGGAAACGGATCTAACATAAGCCACCGTTCTAAGATCTCTTTGTTTCTAAATCTAGCAGAGTAATTTAAATAAAAGGGAGAGTGATGAGCTTTGTGGGTGTGTAGGAAAGAATTATTGTAATACATTAGAATACTGCATCCTGTGAAGAAGGATGTTTATTTAGGCTGGTGAACAAAAAAGTCAAATAAAAAAAGGTTAGCTCATAAAAAAAATATAATGATTTTTTAAATGGAAAGGGTACTAGACTCATTTTGTATTGCTTTGGAGAGCAAAGCCATTGCTAATGAATGAAAGTCATAAAAAAATACAGCTAACTTTCTAAGTAACTACATACAAACAATTAAAAAAACTGGAAGAATAGTAGTTTTTGTTTTCTGAAGAAATTTAAGCAAAGTTTGAAAACCTCTTCCTGATATTACAGGGGAAAAAAGATGATGATAATGATGATGATATATGTACACACACACACACACACACATACAGACAGTGGTTGGGTGAATAAATGAATAGATAGGTGAATAGTTGCATAGATGAGATATGATAGGTAGTCTGATATATAGAGAGATGGAAGAGAGTTGGATATATAAGGAGACAGATAAAGTTATAGGTAGATTGACAGAAATTAGATGGACAAATGGGAGGCAGAGAAAAGAATAGCTAGTTAAGAAGTAGATGATGAATGAAGAGAGGGATGGGTAGAAATAGATGGAGGAAGGGAGATAGATAGATAGATAGATAATAGATAGACAGACAGACATATACAATAGATAAAATAGATTTCTGAGGTTTTTTTCCTACCCTTCCCTTCCTTGAGTCCTAAAAAACATCCAGTGTTCTCTCTACACTGATTTATTGCCTTGGGAGTGAAAATACTACAAGGGAACTGCTTTGTTAAAAGCACTGGAAGTACAGTATGTACCATAAGCAGGAGGGAGTGATGGTCTCTTTATCTATCAATCCCCATTCCTCTCAATGGCTGATATATTTCTTTTCTAGACTAATTTGTTTGTTGGATGGTGAGTGAATTGCAAGCAGCACACGTTGGGATGCTTACTCTATCAAAACAGAAGTCAGCTGCTTTCTACAGCAAAGACTTGTGCCAGCTGGCAGAGGAGTGGCGCTGGCTCCAGCTGTGTTTTGAAGCTACACATTTTGTGTTTTCCAGTCCAATCAGATGCACTGGCACTGAATAAAATGGTTCTAGAAAATACAAGAGAAGTTGAAATGAATACCAAAAGATGATAATGCAATGCAGTAAAGTAAATTCTAGTCAGGATTTGACTTAATCGATCACTTTACATACACGTATTCTCTGCTAATAATGTGAAAGCATCATTTCAGTTTCTATAAAGGCTTTTATATGTAGATTTCAGTTGCATATATTCATATATGTACTTCCATGAACAAGTAGTGCAAGAGAGAAGAAAAATGGAAAAATGTTATCTTTAGATTTGTCTCATTTGACTTTTAGCAAACTATCTCTGTATTTCATTTAGCATTTAAATAATGTATTCTAATAATAATATAAAGTATATATATCCACTGTATCTCAATTAACTTAATTTCCTAATGTCTTCATTCATTTATTCAAATACTGAGTATGTATAATGGCTCAGGAACTGTGAATTCTACGATGAATATGTTATAAACATTAGTCTTAGGAAGTTACAAGCTAAAAAAAGGTACAGAAACAAATATTAATGATTTGTGATAGGTGCTAGAATAGATGTTTTTGCTATATGGAAAAGGCTGAAAGGAAGGAAATGATCAATTCCCTCTAATGGGACTGGTGGAAGTTGTTTAAGGAAATTAAAATTTTGCCATGGCCTCTAGCATGAGCAGGAAGACCCAGGAGAGAAATGAAGTATAGCAGAAATCATCACCAGACCAAGGATGCACATGATTACAAGGTGTGGACATTTGAAGGAAGAGTGAGTCAAATATTATGTCTTCTTCCCCAGGCAAAATTTCTATGCAGTTTGGAATGAAAGGCGGAGAGATGGGATATGAATAGAAAGGAGGAAGGAAACAAACAAACAAACAAAAAATAGAAGAAATGAAAGAAAGAGGAAAAGTAAATAAACTAACTAGAGAGTGAGCAAGTAGAAATGAAGATAAATAACAGAAGGGGAGACGAGTCAAGCATACAAGTGTGAAAAAGTCATTTATCATTGTCATAAGGTATTTTCAGCAATTGTCATGAAAGAGCCATGTTTCATGTACTTTTTAATGTTTTTTATTATTAAAAGTAAATCACCAAATCTTTGCCCAATGTGTCATTGGCAAATATGTTCTCCAGTACAGTTGATTCTATTTTCATTTTGCTGTTGGTTTCATTAGCTGTGCGGGAACTTTTTAATTTCATGTAGTTGTTTCCCTTGTCCTAGGAGATATAGCAGCAGAAATACTGCCATGTAAGATATCTGAAATTTTGCTGCCTATGTTTTCCTCTAGAATTTTTATGGTATTGTGATTTATATTTAAGTCTTTTATCCATTTTGAGTTTATTGTAGTGTATGGTGTAAGTTGGTCAAGTTTCTCTCTTTTTTTTTTTTTTTTGCACAGGTACTAGTCCAGTTCTCCCAACACCATTTATTGAAGAGATTGTCTTTACTCCATTATAAACTCTCGGTTTCCTTGTCAAATATCGATTGACCCTATGTCAAATTAAAAAGTTTCTGTACAGCTAAAGAAACCATCAACAAAATGAAAAGGGAACCCACTGTATGGGAGAACATATTTGCCAAAGTTATATCAGACAAGGGTTTGATCTCCAGAATAAAGAGTTTATGGGACTCAAGACCAGGGAGACAAACAATCCAATTTTAAAAGGACCTGAATAAAAATGCCTCAAAAGGAGACGTACAGATGATCCATAGACATATGAAAAAAATGTTCAATTCAACATCACTAGCAATCAGAGAGATGCAAATTAAAACTATAATGAGATACCACCTTATACTTGCCAAAATGGCCACTATTAATAAATCAACAAATAAAAGTGCTGGTGAGGATATGGAGAAAAGCAGCCTAGTGCTCTATTGGTAGGAATGCAGACTGGTGCAACCGCTGAGCAAAACAAAATAGTTTCCTCACAAAATTAAAAATGGAACTTCCTTTTGACCCAGTGACTCCACTTCTGGGAACATATCCAAAAAAAATCTCAAAACACCTGTTCAAAAAAATACATGGAACCTTATATTTATAGCAGCATTATTTATAATAGTCAAGATCTGGAAACAGCCTAAGTGCCCATCAGTAGATGAGTGGATAAAAAAAGCTGTGGTACATTTATACGATGGAGTACTACGCAGCAGTAAAAAAGAAATCGTACTTTTTGCCACAGCATGGATGAACTGGAGACAATAATGTTAAGTGAAATAAGCCAGACAATGAAAAACAAATACCATATGATCTCACTTATAACTGGAATCTAAGGGAAAAAAATAAATTAATGAACAAAATAGAATCAGAGGCATGGAAACAAGGAACAGACAGTTGTAGGAGAGAAGTAGAGAGTTTGGGACTGGATGAAGGAAGGTGAAAGGATTAGACAAAAAACATATATGCATCATCCATGGACATGAACAACGATGCGGGGATTGACTGTGGAAGTGGGAGGGAAGAGGAGGGCAAAGGGGGAAAATCTGAGACCACCGTAATAGCATAAACAATGAAAAATAAGAAAAAAACTTTAAAAAGTAAATCATTAGAAAAACAATACCTAGTAATGTAATTTCTACGCTTAATTTGATGATGTCTTCTACTGATATTCCAGGATTTTCAAAGGAAATTTTAACAGTGCTATTATTTAATGCTTGCATTTATTCACTGAATCAATTACTCAGCTCTTATATAATTCAACCATTCAAAATTCCAAAATGTTTTATGAGCCCCTATGAGTTGAGAAATAGTGCCAGGTGCTGGGGATATGCCAGTGAACAAAATGGTTCAAGTTCTTGTCTTCTCAATAAACTGCTCTTTCTAAGTAAACTGCTGTCAAACTTGAAAAGAAGAGACAGATTAAGAATATTGAGTTTCAGATCTCTTTGCTTGCCATTTAGAATTGTCATCACATCTTGCTGAGTTCACTTTCATGAGCATGGCTCTTATTTTGCCTCTGAAGAGTTCTGATTTGGCCAAAATGACCACATTCCATCTTTCTGAAAGCAAATTTAGCCATTTGTATAAGATAGCTTTGTGTATTGATTCTCTTTGTGGTTTATTTTAGGCCAACTTGCCAAAGCCTTTAATTGAATAAAATTGTTATCCTTACATTTATCTAGTTATAATAATCAGTATCCTTAATTTTTATGCCAACTTTTCTCCATAAGCTGCCACAGGAGGGTAATGGTAATTGAAAAGCCTTCAAAAAGGTGGGAATAATTATTGTGACCTGCTTGTCATCAGAACAAGTTCTATTAATCCTCAGAGAAAGTTCTGCCAAAGCAGCAACCTTTCCTTCCCACTGGGAGGGTAAAACTCCTCATCCTTTTTTTCTAAATTGCTGCCCCACGTTTAATGTGGCAACTGCATAATTGGCCAGTTACCTGATGTTTTTTTCTCCTGCCTGCCAAATGGTTAGAAACCACAGGCAGGCTGTTTCCTTTTCTGGAGGCAAAATTTCCATACACAAACATCCGACTCAGGATAAGTGAATTATCTTGGTCAATTGATTTACAATTTATCTGGGGCAAGGTTTTGATAGAGATATTAAAAGGCAAGTAAAATTTATAACACTGACATAAAGCCCTGAATTCACAGCTTCTGCCCAGAACAGACACTTTCCACACTCCACCAGTCAGGCTAACTCAGCCTTTTGGCTTATTGGAGTTTCCCATTTCTGATAGTTTCATTTACGCTTTGGGGTTTAAGTAACCTTCTGCTTAAGGCCTCATACCTCCAGTATATAGAGCCTTGTGTATATATGACAGCAGCCACTCCACGTTCCCCTGGGTGTGCTCTGGAATCATATCACCCCATCTCTTCCTTTGATTCTTCCTACTCTCCAGTAGGTGGTAGACAAGCAGTACCGTGACTCCTTATTTAAGCTTCCAGAAGATGCAGGGATAGAAACCAGGGCGTTTTTCCCCAGGCAAGGACTAGATCGGGATGCTTTGGATGTTCTTTTCTTCCTAAATCTCGTTCTGGCCATTAAACCCTCCTTTTAAAGTAATGTATCAAGTCAAATTTTTGTAAAACAGACATGACAAAGGCTTTTCAATAATAATAATAATAGTGTGCAATAAAAGCAAATAATTTTTTGCAGATTTTTATTTTTTTGGTTGTGGGAAAGGTAAATACTTGAGAAAATTAAGTAAAAGAGGCACAATGCTACAAACTAAACTGCAAACTGATGGAGACCAAATCCTTTTTCTCACAACTTATCTTTATTCAGCAGTCATTAACAGTGCATGACAAATGAAAGATGCTTTGTGAATTTATTCTATAAATTTTCTGATAAAAGATATTATGAGAGAAAGAGGGAATGAGCATTAGGACATGACAGACTTGGGAATGTGATCATGGATTATCCTTATTTTGTAAACTTCACAGTATTATGATGGAACAAGGAACTTTCAAATTGTCCAAGTGACCGATCTTTTTCTCATGGGAAAATAATAAGGTCATACTCTTCTTATTAAGAAAGGTCAAACAAGCTAAACCACAATATTTTCAGTTAACGCATTGAACTCAAATAATCTTGTTTGATGCTGTGCGTGAAGTTATCATGTGACTTTCAGTTACTTGAGAATATAAGGAATAAGGGTCTTTAAAATAAAAAAGCAAATAATTACATGATATACATGAAATGGAAATTTGATAATTATAAGTATTTCCCTACATTTTGCTGTCTTTGTCTGTAATCAAGGTTAACTGAAAACCTCCTTTGACTTCCTTTGAAAACAATAATTATTATTTAAACTCAAAAAGAAAACACCAAAAGTTGGTTTGGGCATGATCATTCTTCGACTGCCCTGTGTAGAGACATGTCATCTGCTCCAAATCTTCAACCTATTCACAGTCCTGTTTGTGATTCCTACCTACGCTTTTGTACCCAAATTTTATTCGCCTGTTTGCTTATATCCTAAACTCACCTGTTTATATGCTTAATCTCTATGACTACATATTATTATTATTTTTTATTGTTGTTCAGTTACAGGTGCCCCACCTTTTCCCCCCTGCCTGTCCCTTACCCCATCCTCCAACTCCCACAATCCACCTTCCCCCACTGTCCATGCACATGAGTCCTCTATTTGTGTCCCTTGCTTGTCCCTTCCCTTCCTTTCCCCATTATCTCCCTCCCTTCTAGTCACTGTCAGTTTGTTCTCTATTTCCAAGTCTTGGGTTCTGTTTTGATCATTTTATTGTTTTGTTGATTAGGTTCCACTTATAGGTGAGATCATATGGTATTTGTCTTTCACTGCCTGGCTTATTCTATGGCTACGTATTATTTGATCTCCAACTTAAATATCTGGACTTTATTCTTGTCGTTGCATTGCCTAAGAATTTTCTTGTAAATATTATCAATTAAGAATGTCCTATTACATTAAATTGTATTGATATTGTTTCTGCCCACCTCTGTAACAAAACTGGACCTGACTGCAACTAATCTTTTCTCTTGATTGTTAACTGATATTCTGTAACATGAACTGACTTCACCTTCAGGACCCATGATAACTCCAAACCAAATTGAAGGTACCTGCCATTTGTTTATGCTCTCTATTGTGTCCACACTATTCAATCCATCTTTAAGATAGCCCCCATCTTTCTCAAAATGCCTTTAATCCATACATGATCCATATGGCACAAATAAGGACAAATAAATGAGAAAGTGATTTTGTTTAAATTTAACTCTGGCAAATTAGGCTGGAGACAGTAAAATTTAAAGACAGGGAGTTTCCTTAAGATGTACCAGACTCTTGGTGAAAGCAGGTTATTCTCTAACAGCTTAGTGTCGAATGTCTCCTTCCTGTAATGGACATCTAAGTTTCCCACTTTGACAGAGGGAAGAAAAATGTAGATGGCTCAGGGGCTATGGCATTTGTGGCAACAGAATTTAGGATGACAATGTTGAAATCCACTTAATCTGTGATTCTAGAAAACACAATGATTCTCCCACCTTTTTGTGTTCCTGGACATACTTTACTGTAAACAAGAACACTTCTTCATAGCACTGTGATAATATTCACAAATGTTCCTTTTGTTTACCTATAAGGCCAGACACAAATCTACACATCCCCATTTATTGCCTGGTAAATGAATAGCTGAATTGCTTTGGCTTCACTGTTTAGTCAGAACAAAAATATTGTCAACTGAATGCCTGGTGAAGATTCTCTATCGTTCTCTATTCTCCAGGTCCCTGAATTTTGACCCATCCTCTGCCTGAGCCAGTTTAACAACCCTTCCATAATAGACCCTTTCAAGAGTAGGCTGGCTTCCAGGGTAAAACACTCACTGACCTACTGTCTCATCACACCTCCTTCTTTATCCCATCTCCCCAAACCCAGTTTACCAGTCTTCAACACTCTCCTTTATAAAACAAAAGCTTTTTTTCCTATCTCATCTTTGCAAGACTGTTAGACATCTTGGACAGAACAGTCTTCTTGCAATAGACTCTTTCCCCTAATTCGAGAGTTCCTTTCCCTTGTTTTGTAATAAGCCTTTCAAATAAAGTCTGCCCTCATGCTAGGCAGAGTTTGTTTTTTATTTGCCATTTTGGGATGCTATGACTTACCAAGAGTGGGCCACACCTATAGATCCCCACCATCCCTACAGAGGTTCTAGTGTCCTAGGAACCCTCTGAACTCCTCTGCTGCTAGGGGATTGGAGAGAGATTTTCATTGAGTTAACTTCTCGAACTAGTGTTTCAATGATCTTGTCTCTTGAAGTACGATAGGTGTTATTACTTTGATTTTTTTTTCCACAGAGATTTTTGCCCCTTCCTTGAGGTCTCTTCTGTTTTTCATAGGTTCCTTGCACCTGGAGATCCTGTAAGGCACTCTCTCTACTCCTTTAACCCTGGAGATTTCTAAGGAATTTCCTCAGCTCTCTGTCCTGGAAATTTAGTGAGAAAGTTAATCAAATGGAATTCTCCCCCAACATCTTTAACATTTCTTTTTCCCCTTTGGCTCAACTATCTGTTAATCCCATGGGTAACTTTCACTCTATTGGTCACCTTGCTCTTCTTCTCCTGCTGGTTACATGCTTTGTTATTACTGGACTAATTCAGTGTGATAATTCCAGTAATGGTAAATCTTTACCAAAAGCAATTATGAATTCAAATCACATCTTTTGGAAACTTGGGATGTCCCTAAACCAACTCAACTAAACATTTACTTTCTTATCATCTCGCCTTCCTTCCTTTCTACTCTCTTCCATCTTTTCCTCAGCTTCCTTGAATCCTCATATCTGACCCTTTTCCACCTCTACTTACTATGCCCCACTATCCGCCCTTGCTAGACATTTTATTCCCACTCAAGCCTCTCAATTCCCTATAGTCATTTGAGTTTAAGGGCCCTTTCTCTATTAAGAGTTTATGGGCTCAAGAATTCCAGGAGCAACCAAAAGAGGCTAAATAAACTGATTGAAAACAGACCAGATGTTTTACCTCTCACATGGGCTTTGCAGACATCCAAATGGCCTCTTGGTTTCTTATTCTTAATTCTTGGACCAAAATTTAGTCCATATTCTCCATAAGATGATACAACATGACAAGTAAACTCTTACAGATTTCTTCCACAATTGTTGATGGGGAGCAAGTAGATAAACTGTCCTATCTTCTAGAAAAATATTCCTGATATAAAGGAGAAGGTGAGGAAAGGACATGAATCAGCTCTTTCATAAGCCAAAGAATTATGCCTTTTATATTTATGCCTAAAGCATAGCTAAAATTTTAGAATTGAAGCCATAAACAACTTTTGTATATCTATATGTATATGTGTGTGTATATTTTATATATATATATATTTGTGTGTGTGTGTGTGTGTGTGTGTGTGTGTATATATATATATATATATATATGCTCGCAGTATTTTCCTACCTCTAAGTGATATTACTAAATTAGGTTATACACCCACTTCAAAGAAATATTAAAGCACTTATATAACTGAATATTCTTAAACTTCCCAGAAAGTAATGAAATTGGACTTACTCTGAAAGAAACTTATTTCAACAGTAATTATGTTTGTAGTACATTAAATTACAGATACCTTCCAAGATTTTAGTAATTTAAAACCTTAGACTTATGCTAAATTAAATACATACAGTATACAGAATATGTTTTTTTAAGGGAAAAAAAGTACTTTCTTCCCCCCTAATGTTAAAAACTTTTTATTCCAGAATAAGAAAGATGAAAGTGTAGAAAAAAACCTGAAGGAATATGGAGAGTTAAACAGCATTTGCAGAAAGCAAATCTTATTTGCCAGGGTCAAAGCTGGCTAACGTTTCAAGGTGTGATGGGTTTATTGCTAAAATTGTAAAATGAGATTTAGTGATAAATATTATACTCATTAAAAAAAAGTTTGTTTTTCTCTTTGTTAAAGTACAACATTTCCTTGGGTTACTGATCTCCTCTTAATAAGGTTTTATAAAAGGCTTTTTATTTTGTTTACACTGTGAAGTATATGCTTGGAAAGTAAAAATTCTATGTCTTATCAAAACAGTTTCCTCTGATTTAATTTGAGTTTATCTTGTTCTTGATTATGTCAGAAAACAAAGTCTTTGCACCTTTAAAAAGAAGATAATGTTTTTTCTTTCTTTTTTTAACCACCTTTTTAAATTTTTAATATTTTCTATCATCATTTTGGTAACCATATTTAACCACTTTTGTCATTTTGCCTTCCCAGAGTCATATAGAAAATGCTAATTTTGCACCTAATATTGTGTTTGATATTTCTTAGAGTGTCCTTGGAAAATCACACAGGATGTTTTCTTCTACATTATGAAAAGTGCTGAAAATAATTAGGTTTACTCAATATGTTATTAGGTGCATGGGAAGTGTCATATTAGGAGATGCTTAACTTACCCTAGGTTAAATTTCTACAGGTAAAATATTGCTACTGAATAGCAAGTGAGGTCCTGCCACCTGCCTCCATCCGCTAGGCAAAATTCTGGAGTCAAAATTTTGGTGAGAAAGGAAAGGAGTCTTTATTTAAAAGCTACACGATTTTGGAATAACAGCTTTCTGCAAGCATTAGTCACTTAAGCTTATCAATTTTTTTGCTAAATTCTTTAAGCTAAATTAAGGCTAAAATCTTTAACTCCTTTGTTCCCTTAGCATTCCCCATGTTAGTTTTTAATTATCTTATTTCTATAGGATAATTTACAAACTAAACAACATAAGATACAAAAGCAACTCAATTTTGGAGGAATGACAGGTTCCTGCCTGAGAGCTGGTTCCCTCTAGAACACCCAGAGAAGAATAACCCTGCCACCCTCTGCCAGGCCAGCCTGACCCTAGGCTTAGCTTAGAGTTCCTTCTAACCATCCAAAATACCATCCACAGGCAGCTGTAGCACAATCATCCAGGAATCCTTGAGGAAGAAAGCCAGAGAGCCCGTCTCTGCCATTTATTTTAAATCTTCTCTTTTTTTTAAATTATATTTTATTGATAATGCTATTGCAGTTGTCCAGATTTTGTCCCCTCTGCCCCACTCCCTCAGGCAATCTCCACACGATTGTTCATGTCCACGGGTCATGCATAGAGGTTCTTTGGCTACTCTATTTCCTGTACTGTACTTTATACCCCCATGGCTATTCTGTAACTACCTATTTGTACTTCTTAATTCCTCCTCCTCTCCACCCATCCCCCACACCCAACTCCCATCTCACAAGCATCAAAATTCTCTCCTTATCCATGATTCTGTCTCTGTTCTTCTTGTTTGCTTAGTTTGTTTTTTTTAGATTCAGTTATTAATAGATATGTATTTATTGCCATTTTATTGTTCATAGTTTTGATCTCCTTTTTCTTAAATAAGTCGCTTTAAGAAAAAGAGTCACTTTATTTTAAATATGGCCCATAATCCCATGCACTCCAGAGGTGTTCAGCGTCTCAGCCAATCCCCTCTTAGACTGTTTACCATTGCCTCGGGCAACCTCCTCCTGTAGCACCTCCCTACACTTGCCCAGTGATCTGATCACATCTCTCTGTGTCATTGTTAATATAAACATTTCAGAAATTGTCTGAAATTCCCATAGATCTGACAATGGCCTTGTTTCCCATAATGTTTTTATTTATAAGAGTCCTGATGTTGTTTTGCCTATTAGATAATAGTAGTGTTTTCAGTCATAAGTTATTTTTCTAAATGTTGCATGCCACAGAAACAACCATATTTCCTTGTCAGTTGTCTTATTTTTGTAATAAACTTTTATCAGTCACTTAAATATATAGTTTTTTATTTAACTCTGAAACTTCCACAATTGTGTTAATAACAGCCGTAGGCCAGAGTCCTTCATCTTCAACAACAAAGGACTTGGTCAGAGACACATGGTAAGGACTGCACCATATACTTTTGAATTCAGGTTCCTGGGGGCACTGCTTAAGTAACTATGAGACCCTCCCACTGGACAGAATCAGTATTTCTAGAATTCTAATGTAGAAGCTGATAGATTCATTAGACTGTCAACTCAAGATGGCTGAAGCAAGAATTAATTGCTCAGGGCTAAATACACTGATGAGGGATGATTACGGGTTTTGTTTTCACTATTGCTGATGCTTTAATGCTCAATTTCCGGGAAATAAAAATCTTCTTTCTCTCTTTTCTGAAGCTTTCTATAACTCATACCAATTTAAGGTACTGTGTTTTTTGTAAATCAAAATGAAATATTGCTTTTATTCCTCCCTGCCTGATCCCTCCAGTATTTAAAGTCTCTTATATTTTTATTTACATGGCAATATAATTATTTTCATAAGTTCAGTAAGAATCATGACTCCTTGTTAACAGAACCAACTGAAAACATCGGTTACAGAACCAAAGCTTGGAGTAGAATTCTGTAATTGATAAAGATATTCAATTCAAATACAACTGGATATTTTTAAAGAACTTGGTTGACTTTACGGAGTCAATGCTTATAAAGCTCTCTTGGGAAAACTGGCTTGGAACCTGGCTTAAATGATTCACAGCCTTACAAATGGTTAAGAAAAGTAATTCCTGGCAAACTCAGGGACCTGTGGATATTTTGAGGTCATTGAGAAGAATCAAATTTATCCATATCAATAGATATTGCAGGTAAAAATCTTGTGACGAGTTCTTGGCTTGTCTTTCTAGCCTCAAGAGAGTTTTAAAAATCTACTCTGAGATTCTTTATGAAAACTTCAGTAAAATCACCTTTTATTGGCTTCTTTGCTGAATTACCATTCTTGTGACTCTATATATTTACATATATACTTATGTAAATAATCACACCAAATCTGATGAGATCAACATTATTTTGTGATCAAGGATAATCTTTCCATAGTGTCTTCAATTAAACAAAGGTTAGGGAGCTGGCTAAAGAGAGAAATGTGTTTCACTAAAAAATTATAGCATACATTAGTGGCTTACTCTATTCTGGCTCTGTTCATTGTCTTGGAGTTATTTTCCCCTGCTTCTCTTTGTAATTTGCAGATAACTGATAGATATTAAAAAAAGAGTTTGCTACCTAGCTATAAATGGAATCAAAATATGTTACCTTGCACATACTGTCAATCCTTACAAAATTTCAATATTTGGCTACAACCCTCCAAACATAATCAATTTTTCTCCCTCCTTCTTGACTTAGTGACACAGAACTAAAACCTGATTGCCTAGATCCTTATTGGAACCTTAGGTTGCCTAAGTTCAAACTCCCCCAGATTTGAAGAAGTACTCTAAATTAAAGTCTAAGGAGTTTTAGTATCCTCCACAAAGGATTTATTACCACAGCTGGCCAAGTGTGGGCTGGAATCCTCCCTGGAATAGCTGCTGCCTGAATCACTGAGGAAGTCTGGAAAAATGCTCAGGTCACACACACCCTTGTATAAGAGGTAACCATAGCTGTGAACAACATCACTGAAAGTTTCAACCTTTTAGCTTTAATGACTCAAAGAATGGTGCTGCATAATAAAAGTATTTTAATCCACTGACCTCTTAAACTTTTATAAAAACTTTTATGTTAATATTTCTAATTTGAATTTTAGACATCCCTCTTTTTAAGATGCTTAAAAGAACCGACATATGTTACAACTTTTCAGTAGATGGCTCAACTGATTCTGTAGAAACAATGTCAACCTGAATCCTCAGGAAACTATTTCCTATACTGGGTCCCACTTGGGAAATCTACAATCTTCTGAATTGTTCAACAATGAAGGCATATCGCTATTCTTGAAAAAAAGAAAAGATTGACTGTGTTGGAGGTTACCCAAGACTTATGATCCTGGAAAATAGAGAAAGTTAATGAAACCCCTGCACTGTTTTGTATTTGGAAAAAGCTTGCTGCACGTAAACACTCTTCCCCTTATTACTTAGATCAGACTCAGGGATGCTCCCTTGTTTAAGCATGACAAGATCACACAGACCTACAGTTCTCATTCTTTGCTTCATAAATGAATAGCTGAACTCTTCTGTTCTCATTGATCATTTGTAACAAAATACTTGTAAATCAAACTTCAGTTAAGATTTTTACTTCTTCCAGACTCCTGAATTTTGACTCACCTTCAGTCTAAGGCATCATGCAGTCCCTCCTTCATTTGTATACCCCAGAATAGGCTAAACTCAAGGTAAGTTATACTTTGGTCTACTATCTCATCATGCAAACTTTGCTCATTCACTTCTCCAAGTCTGTTTTTTTCTAGACTTTATTACTCCTTATTAAATAAAAGCCCTTTCTTTTCTTCCTAACCACTTAGAAACTTGCAGATCTCACAGAGCATTTTCCTTATTACAATAGTCTCTGCCTCCAGCAGTCCCTTGGAATATAGTCCTTCCTTAGGTAAGCCTAGAGTTTGTTTACTATTTGACAACAAATATGTAATACTAGTAATTCTTAGAAGTTCATGTGGCTTCAATATTGGGCCCAGTCCAGTGGCTTTTGAAGTTGTTTCAATCACAAAATTCTTTGAACAATAAACAAAGAACTTCACTGTGTAGAACTGCAATAGAGACTGATCATATGTGAGTTCTAGGTTCCAAATCATCAATAAAAGGTGAATTTTGAATAATCATTTATCCTTTAAATCTCTTACAAAGGTCTGCTGCTCAGATTACCATGTAATTTCTTAGTAAGCTCTAGGGCCAAATTTTCCCACATCATTGACTAGTTCACGTTTCTTTGGTTGTGAGCTAGTGGTTGGTTTGAATTGAAAGGCTACGTGAAAAATATATTTCTTCAAATTCTAGAATCACACACAATTAATATACCCACAGAATAAATAGTACACAGTAAATTATACCAACAATCTACCGGTATTTCCCACTTCACATTCAGTATGTGTTCATTTGACTACCTGCAATTTAATTTTAATATGTTTAATGAATGTTTTGATGTGGCTCACTGTAGTGAAAGCTGTTTTTGTTGAAATAAGTTAGATACAAGTTCAGAGCTCCACCTACAACACTTTCTTGCCTTCTTTTAACTTCTAAGAATCCCTCCCTTCTATTGAGCATTAATTCATTCCCCTAATGTAGCCTAGCCACCCACCAATATTCTAATATTACTTTTTAATATGGAGACAAAAGACATTCTGCTTTCTCATTTATGTTCATGCGTTATCTTTCTAAGTCACATGAGCTTCATTACATATAAAACTCTTTTATTGGTGCAACTTTGGGGCCTGTTGAAAACTGCTTTAAATAATCTTGCTATTGAATTAGAAATAGGTGTAACTTTCACAATGGTAAAGTTCTGGGGCACTGAGTCAAACAAAACCCAAAACCTAGAACACCACTATAAATCATGATTTCAAAATATTGTATACTCTGAGTACATGAGTACATACAAAGGCAATTTTACAAATTTAGTGAAGTATAAATTAATTTATATTTCTATAAAGTAAATAGCTTATTTTAAATTGTGTATGTTGTTTCATATTTTATAATCCATTTAAGAATTATTTTAAAAATTATCATTGCTAATTTGAATAGAGATATTGATTATTTTAAAGTATCAAAAATGTTATAAATTTTTCAAAATATGTGCTAAGAGAACAGCAAATTCTACATTTAGAACTGTGAGAAATAATGAAGTCTACAATATAGTTCATGAACACTGCTTATTTCTAAGAAAACATTATTAAAACAAATTAATGAATATTTTTAACAATTTTAATGCAGTGATGTTTGATCTGTGAAAATATAATGAACACACACACACAAAGACTTCAGTGTTTAATAAGACAAATATTTTCTGGGAAAAATATACATATATTTCTTCTATATGCATTACTTATTTTCAGATCAGTAAGATCAGCATGCTTTGAAGAAGCTCATAATAAAGTGTCAGGGCACTAGGTAACAGATCAATGGTTGTTTTAATGATTGTTTTTCCTTGAGGGAAATATATTTTTGGTTTGGAGACCTAACTTCATTGTTCTTGAATACATACTGAGTAAAAAACACTATTTCCGACATTAATGTGTTTATAAAAGCTTTTTGTTGTCTGCTCTGCAAAGTCATTTGGTTGAATTTCTTTGTGTGTGATGTATTGTCTGACAGTAAAAGCTAATGCACTCAGTAGCATTTGTAGACTTTCAAATTTTAACTAAATTTTTAAAGAGGAATATATCTAACTATATTATTAATTATTATGAATTATTATCATCTATTAATCATAAATTGATATAAGCACATTTTTTTAACTAAGAACACGAACCTCTTCTCACAGATATTTCACACTGTTCAAGGAGAGATTTTAACGGTTTAATTTCACTACAATGATCACTGCTACTTGAGCTTTTCAAGCTCTGTTGAGTTTTCCTTTCTATTACTCTACTTCTATAAAGACTATTCTAGAATGATAAGCAGAATAACTACTATTTGAACTATTATTGCAACCATATTTGGTTCTGTAATAAACAAACTCTTAAAAACGTTTAGCTAATCAATATTGTTTGCAAATACTCTTAATTATATTTATTTTTACTAGACATTTGCCTTGCTCACAATGCTAGCCATGTAAAAGAAATGTTGCACTTGCCCAAGATATTTAGTATGTACTATATCTACCTAAACCCCCACAAAAAACTTAGAATGCATAAGGTGTGTAGGTCAATCATGCTGTGTGTTCACGCGCGCACGGGTGTGCACACACACACAAAGTTGTCTCTCTAAGGCTAAAGTAAAGAAGGTGCATTGTTAGTCTTTTGTTTCTCATTTCTTATTATGTTTTGCTACTTTTACAGAGAGATGTTTATGCAGAACATGGTTAGGTTTTCGATGGAACTGAAACAGGACGTATATACCAAGAAAACTGATTGATATAATTAGTATACGGGATTATATAAAGTATACTGATTTGCATAACTTTTGGTCTAGATGTTCTCTTTCAGACTAGGCTAGATTCTATTTCAATCATATTCTCATATTGATAGTTGTTATCAGTTCAATAAATGCTATTGAAATCATGGAAACAAGACAAATTACCATTTTGTTAGTGATATATAGACTCTTGCCAGACTCATATTTGTTAAATTAGGGATCAGTAGATTAGCAATAACATAGAGTTTTAACTGCAACAGGTCTGAACTATAGCAAATGCTCCATAAATAATAGCTGTCATTACTCTTATCAATCTGTGATTTCTTTTTTCTGGTTTATTTATACATTTTACTCTTACACGCTACTTACGGTTGCTGTTTTTTTATCTGAAATTTAGAGAGGGAGTTCCTTGTAACTCAAGTCACATGAACCAAGAGTCAATAATTTATAATGTATTAAAATAATTGCATTATTTTCTCCAACTGCTGTAATAAATTATCACAAATTTAATGCTTTAAAACAACACAAATATTTTTTGGTTCTGCACATTTAAAGTCCAACATGAGTATCACGGGTCTAAAATCAAGATGTTGGCAGGGTCACATTCCTTTCAGGAGACTCCAGGTTGACAATCTTTTTTTTCCTTTTTCTCTTTTCTTTTCTTTTGAGTTTCCAGTCTGCATTTCTTGGCTGTGGTGACCCTCCTCCATCTTCAAAGTCAGCAACAATGAACTGAATTCTCTTCCACTTTCAATCTCTCCTCCTTCTTACATCCCACTTCTCTAACCCAGCTGGGAAGAAATCTTCACTTAAAACTTGTATGATTAGATTGGGCCCATCTAGAGAATCTAGGATAATCTCCCTATCTCAAATTTAGCACCTTTGATCACCTCTCCATAGTCAGTTTCCGGAGTTAGGATATGGACATCTTTGGGGGGCATTGTTCTAAACCCTTTAATAATTTAATAATTATGTTTTCTAAACTAAATCAGAAAGATTTCCCATGCAGGTCTTCATATAAAGTTTGAGAATAACAACAAAATATTGAAAACTGTCTGTTACCGACGTTTGCAATTTAATTAATGCTGAAGACATTTTTTTAATAAGCGTATCAACTTAGTATAAAAACCAGGAGCAAAATTTTAAATCATTGTTTTGTGAATATAATTTTGTGGAGGGGCAGACATGATACTAGATAAGAATACTGTTTTCTGGAATGTAAGCTATAACTGGGTAGAGATAATGGATCTAAAATGAAAGTTTTAAACACAAGTGCCCATAGAGAATAGGCAGGGAAGAGTATGTGAAATGATTAGGTGCATAACCTAGCCCGGTGTGAAGCAGAGACTGAGTGCACCAGTTCCCACAGAGAGGGTTACAGCAATCCACTCCAGGTAATTCGTGCTGTTGCAGCCTTTTAGAAAAAGCTTGGAAAAAGAGATAAATTATTTAAAAAAATTGTAATCAAATTAATAGCCACAATAATAATTCTACTTTATTTTCTTTAAATAACATATAGCTCTTTATACTTTCACCTACATCAGCTTTCTCTTTGGAGCAAATGTTTGAGGTCAGGAAGAAAATATTATTATTGCTGGCTTACAGTAAAAGAAATTAAATGAATTTAAGACACTTGATCAAAATCAGACCTGGGATTGAAATCAAAGGTGCCAGGCTTTCCTAATCAAGTGTTCTATCACCCAACACTCACTCCCTGGTTTGAACATGGAAGTCTACAATTATCTATTGACTCAGTATATGGGAAAAAATTTGAAAAACTCTCATTATGAACTAGTTGTCCCTATATGTATATTATTATGGACAAGTAATAGAAAGTAGACCAAATTAAAGAAATACATGTTTTCTGAACTATATAAAAAGCACAGTTACAAAGCAGTTATGTATTGGCTCTTAATAGAAACTCCAATATTCTAGCTGTACTACCTATTTGCTAGCAACCACGTCAAGTTGATTCTCTTTTTGAGCCCAAGACATGAGCCTAGGGATGTCTTAAGGATAAAATGAAATATACGTACGAAGCACAGTGAAGGACCATAGCTCATAATAAGCATCAGATAATATGGAGGATGCTCTGATGACTCCTGAAACTATGGTCAAAATGGAGCAACATTCCTCCCAGCTGCTGGATCTCGCAGATCAATGGCCAGAGTTCTCCAGACGTCCTTAGATGAGAAGCGGTGCCTCACCCGAGACACACCCCCTTTCCAGGTAGCCGAATACTATGACTATTGGAGACAGGGATATAAAGGCCTGGGTTTTTTCTTTGTTTTTTTTTTTTTGTGTGTGTGTGTGTGTGTTTCACATGGTGAACAAATAGGCAACATGGTGAAGGGTCATAACAGCTCCAGAATTCTAAGGAGATTCAGCTGCAACCTTTGTTGAGGTTACACTGCAGCCCAGTTTCATTTTCCCTCCACCCCCACTATCTTTCCTTTCCCAGTAAGTTTACATCTGGACAGTATCCCCCAAATAACTTTCTGCACAATAATCTCTGAGAATCTGCTAACCCAGGAACCTGCAACACATATTATAACTTTCACATTCGAGTTGTAAAATTGTGTTTATTAAAAGCAAGAACAGAAAGTTTCAGGATAATTTCTTTTCTCATGTTATCACAAGCCTTTTGGGCAATATCAGGGCTCATGGAAAGATTTCAGAACAGTCAGGTGCAAAGCTGGAAGAAACTGTAACAAACCTCTTGGTTGGATTTGAAGCTTTAATGCCTAAGGATTCACATCAAATACCAGATAGGTTTTGTCATTGTTTCTTCTAGAAATCAGTTCCATTTGTACAAGGATTACTTTCATATTCTAATATATACAGAAATAAAGGTTCCATATTGCTTTATAAAAAAAACTGTTTAAAATAATTTTTGCACTTGATAATTTTTAAACATATCTTTAAGGCATGAAATACTATACATTTCTTTATCTGAGTCTCACTTTATGACTTGAATTCTTTGGAATATGTGATATTTTATACACTTATTCTTCTAGCTTCATAAAGCAATACTACTAATACAAACTAGCCCCAAGGCTCCTTTTAGACTGAATTGGGAAAATCAATTAGGTAGTTACTGCCCACAGAATATCCTGCAATATTCATTTAGAATTCAATATTTCAGATAAATCTTTTTCATCTGCTTCCTTTTCATAAATCCCTGCATTGCTTTTTAAAAAACATTTAGAAATTAATGTATTCATCTTATGCACGTTTGTTCATGTCATTTTGTGATTCTAATTAGAAATAAACATCTAGATTTCTGGTTTCAGCTTGAAAATCTACACATTTATCCAAACACATATTTCTCAACAAAATGAAATAAATTAGTAGAATAATTTAGTCACATTAAATTTATTCTAGGATCTGGGTACTAACACAAGCAAAATGTCTACACACTCTCAAATAAACTCGATGAAGGTCCTTAGTTCAACTTGTTAGGTCAGCACTACTTACCTCCAAACCTGACTAACTTGCCAACTTTTTTAATATCAGAAATGTTAGGGTGGTCGGTGACTCGGGCTGTGAAAGAATTCACAAAAAGAAGAAAGCAGAGAGTAAAGTTTTTACTCACTCTCCAGAGAGGAAAAGGGCATGGTGTGGTGAGAGACACCAGCAATGAGGGGCAAGGCTTTGAATTTCATTGGATTATAATTGGGCTATAAAAGGGTAGAGAGGTCACTGCTGCCTTGCCTCTGGGCACTTGGGGCATTCTGTGGTTTTGTATACATTGCAGTTTGCTCCAACATTATCTTTTGCCTGTGGTTGTGGGGAATGGTTAGTTAAGGTCTGTTCTTACTTTCCAGTAATTTCAAGTCCTGGGGACATATGCTCAGAAGGGTAAAATGGCAGTCATGTTTAACAAGGTTATAGAGCTACTTGGCAAATGGTGCCACAATAGCAAATGGTGTTGGCGTTATCCTCTCAAAAAACACTTTAGTAGAAAATTTAATCTTTATATTCTCTAACAAAATTGTTAGTATTCTCAGAATACAAAGATCTTTTTACCTCAATGTAGATTAATTCTAACCCTTCTTCATGTTTTGTGCTTGTGAATCTTACAGGCATGCTTCTGCCAAAACAATGTGGAGAAATATATTCAATATTTAATTGCATATACTTTATATTTGTTATTTAAAAATATATACTTCTTCATTTTAGAATAGATTAAAATTTTAAATGAATGCAATTCAAATTGTCAATATGTATACTTCTCTTAATCTATTAGTCTGTTTTATAACTATTATAGATGCTGATTTTTGTGTAAATAATCCAATCATTTGCTTTATTAAAATGATAATACTAAGGACTGGCCAGGTAGCTCTGTTGGTTAGAGCATTGTCCCTATACACCAAGTTGTGGGTTCTATCCCCAGTTAGCGCTCATGCATAAGCAACCAGTGAGTGCATAAGTAAGTGGGAAAAAAAAATCAATGTTTCTCTTTCCCTCTCTAAAAATCAATAAACAAAAAAAAAAATAAAAAGATAATGCTGATATATATTTTGCTAATTTCGTTGATATAATCTTTTCAAGTTCACTCTAACGAAGGAAATCTCTTTAATCATTATTGATAGAAGTGATTTTTGCTTATAATTTCAATTAATTAGTTATAGGTTTTGTTCATAAATTTCCATTTATATCCTAGTGGAACTGGATTTTATATCAATTATTAACAGTAAGATTGAGAAAAAATATATTTTATATTAATTTTAAAATTCTGAATTATTTCTTATAAAATTTCAACAATTATTTCTAATGTCTATATGACAAAATGAGACTGAAAATTAGAGATAGAATAAAACTACATTACTTCTTGGGAGTGTGTTTTAGTACATAAAATATAAACGCTTTAATAAAACATGTCAGATTAGATATCCAGAATAACAATTACAAATACATTTTTTTTAAACACTGAAGTTTTACAATCAGAATTGACATACATGTGGGTTTATAGGCCAAAAGGATACTGTGTTGTCCAAAATTCATCAAATAAAATATTTTAAATGAGCCTAGTTTTATGATGCTCCCTGGTGACAGAAAGATATAATCTCAATTACTCTAATTAGGCCTTAAATATTGCCCAAAGATGAAACTTTAAGGAATATTAGTTTTTAAAAAATGTGGAAGAGTCAATACCTCAGGTGAGAATAAGCATGATTAACAAACAGCAGAATTCAGTTCTACATTTAAAATACATATATATACACACACACATATATATATATACACACATATATATGAATATATATGTATAAAATCATATCCAGAATATAAAATAACTATGTGAGAAACATCCAAACCTGACAGGATTTTCATGAGTTTATTTTCACCAAACTGATGACAATTGCCAGGAAGCAAAATCTCTATGGATTGAGAAAATGCTTTAGAGAATGGCAGTTTTGCAACTTATTTTATACTTTACAACCAAAAGAAAAGACATAATGAGGGTTACAGGAAATGCGTTGGTGATAGATTAAGAAGGCAGAAGAAGGCAAAGCAGGGTCATCTCTGGGATTGGGTGAAAAGTAAAATGAATAGACATAATTCTTTTACACTTGTGTGTATAGGATAGTTACCCAAATTAACATGACAACAGTAATAGTGAGGGGATTTGTGGTTTCGGCTCAGGTTCTGTGGTTGTGCTTTGAGGAGAGGGGACAGAAATTACTTTGACATTCCAAAGGTGTGTTACCTTAGATGCAAGGAGACAATAGACAGGCTCAGTTAAAGATTCACTTTTGTTAGGGAAAAATACTGCCCTAAAACATGGCTACTCACCTGACTGCTTTTAGTTGGAAAGTTTTAATTTCAAACCATTCCTTGTGGTTACTTTGGATCTCTGAGTCTGTAAGGCCACCATGCTTTCCTCCCCTGAGCTTGTAGGGTTAGTATGTGATCCCCCCCACCCTTTTTTTGTGCGTGTCTACAACCATTTAAATTTTAAAAATTCAAGTTGAAAACCAAGAACATTTAAGTAAGAAAAAAATCATATATAAAATCTAAATAATATATAAGTTCCCCTGTAGAACTTATAGAATTAAAACAAGTGAAATGTGAAATTCAGTGATTGGTCCAAGAAAATCATATTAAAGCTAGGAAGAGAAATAAGGAGTGAAAGGTACTTAGAAAACAGTAATAACAAGAATGCATCTCAGAGAAACAAAAATATGAAACAAAAGTTTGAAATAGAGGTTAGGAGATTTGAAAGACAGCATGACAAAGTCTTAGATATAATTGGGTTTTTTGAAGAATATTGTAGAGAGCATGGAGAAAAAGGAAAAAAAATTAATATAATTTTATTATCAGTAGTGAGGTAGTTATTAATAAGAGAGTGAGAAAAGTGAATTAGATATTAAACTTAATAAACTGGGAAGCTGAATAAGATATTGGGACAGCATTCCAGTAAGCTTACTAGGAAGTTATACCATTTACAGACTAATTTGCACACTCCAGGGGACTGCCACAGAAAAGATGTAATCTTCAGAGCAGTCAAGAAATGTCCCCAGGAGTACTGCCACCAGTATGAGGTTATAGAGGAGATGGGAAAATGTTTCTGCTGAGCACAGGCACATTAGAAACCAAATGACATAAGAGAACTTTTTGACATGTACAAAAGAAATCAAATGGCAGGGTGGAGGCATTTTTACTTTTGGGTATGAGCAGTAAGAACCATAAAGGGACAGGGCCCAGCCTGGGAAACACTGGAAAAGTAATCAGGTTTGGTGGAGGGCCTAGAACCTCAGCAGGTCCCAGAAATAGATTGATCAGGGAGAAGGCCTTCCTCAAGCCCAAGAAAGATCAGGAAGTTGGGTTGAATGATTTAAATGGCTCCCTGACCATTACGGAGAATCAAGACAATCTATGGAGGATTCACAGAGGCTTTGGAGTAGCTGCTGCTAGAGGCTGCCGGTTGTCCATGTCTTGAAGGTGTAAAATTTCCCTTAACCCCAGTAAAATGCTGCTACCATATCTAAACTTCTCCACACGTGTTTTTTGAAATTATTTTCTCTCAACACTGTGAAAGAACTCATTTTCACTGTTAACATAATAGCTAAGTAATTTCTAGAACTGTACGAAGAAACTAATCATTATCCAGAAATCCCAAAACATCCCCAAGAAAACTCTAACACAGCTGAATAAAACTTTAGAACTCTAAAAGGCAATGACCTAAAATTAGAAAGGAAAAGCCACGAAACAGCCATAGATTAGTTATAAAAACGCACTCAAATTGAAACAATTTAATAACAGCAGCAATGATACCAAGAAGATATTAGAAAAATGTTTTTATTGTACTAAGAAAATATTTTTGACCTGATATTTTAATCCTAGAAAAGTAATTTTATAATTAAAGCAAAATATCAAGGAGATTTCTTAAAAAGGAATTTAAATAAAAAAGAGAATAACAATAAATGTTAATCAAGGATTAAGTAAATCAAGATTATCTCAGATCAAGATCTTAAATGAAAAAACTAGCAAATATTCTGATTTACATGTAAGTACATTTACATAAATCTTCAAATAAAAACAGTAGTAATACATAAGTTATAAGGAAAATAGGAGAAAACTTTGTAAGACTCTATCAAACAAATATTTCACAAAGTAATTGTTTCACTTACACTCCCAAAAGCAAGCACAACAGTTCCACATGCTCCAAATCCTTCTAGAATTGGGTTTCTTATTTAGCCCTACCTAAATAAATAAAAAATTTGCAATTCCAATAGTTGTATAGTGGTATCTCATTTTGATTTAAATTTTTATTTTCCTAATGTTAAATCTATGTTTATGTTTTTATTTGCCATTTTTTGACTAGCAACATGTTTATTTTTTAAAATTTATTTTATTGTGTTTTTTCTATTACCATTTATCTTCTTAATACCCCTCTCCCCTGCAATCAGCATACTGTTGTCCATGTCCGTGAGTTCTTTTTCCTTTTGGCTCCATCCCTCCACCTTCTAACCACCCCTGCCTGAGCTGTCAGTCTGCTCTCCATCTGTGAATCTGTCTCTGTTTTGCTTGCTTGTTCAATTTGATCATTAGATCCCACATATGAGTGAAATCATGTGGTATTTGACTTTCTCTGACTGGTTTACTTCACTTAGCATAATATTCTCCAGGTCCATCCATGCTGTCACAAAGGGTAAAATTTTCTTCATTTTTATGCCCAAGTAGTATTACATGTATAAATGTCCCATAATTATTTTATCCACTCATCTACTGATGGGCACTTGGGCTGCTTCCATGTTTTGGCTATTGTAAATAATGCTGCAGTGAACATAAGGGTGCTTATGTTTCTTCAAATTAGTGTTTTGGGTTTCTTCAGATAAGTTCCCAGAAGAGGATTTGCTGGAACAGAGCCCAGAAATAAACCCATGCCTTTATAGTTGATAACTCACACAGGAAGGAAGCACATACAATGGGCTTAAGATAGTTTATTCAATAAATGGTATTGGGAAAATTCAACAGATATATGCAGAAAAATGAAACTAGACCACCTTCTTACACCACACAAAAGAGTAAATTTAACGTAGATTAAAGACTTAGACTCGAAACCATAAAAATCTTAGAAGAAAACATAGGCAGTAAACTCTCAGACATTGCTCATAACAATATTATTTTCTGATATACCTCTTTAGCGTGGGAAAACAAAAGGAAAAATGAATGGGATTACATCAAACTAAAAAGCTTTTGCACAACAAAGGAAACCATTGACAAAATAAAAGGACAACCCATTGAATGAGAGAACATATTTGCCTATACATCTGAGAAGGAGTTAATATCCAAAATTTGCAAAGAACTTAAAAAACTCAACATCAAAGACAAACAAACAATCCATTTAAAAAATGGGCAAAGTCCCAGTCAGGGAACATGCTTGGGTTGTGGGCTAGGTCCCCAGTAAGGGGCTTGCAAGAAGCAGCCACACATTGATGTTTCTCTTCCTCTCTTTCTCCCTCCCTTCCTCTCTCTCTAAAAATAAATAAATAAAATCTTTTTAAATAATAAAAAATAAAAATTGGGCAAAGGACCTGAATAGACACTTCTCAAAAGAGGACAGAAAGATAGCCAATAGGCATATGAAAAGACGCTCAACCCACTAATCATTGAAAAATGCAAAATGAAAGCACAATGAGATATCACCTCACAGCAGTCAGAAGAGCTATCATCAATAAATCAATAAACAGCAAGAGCTGGCAAGGATATGGAGAAAGGGCAAATTTTTTGCAGCGTTGGTGGGAATATGGATCGGTTCAGCCGCCATGGAAAGCAGTATGGTGTTACTTCAAAAAAAATTTTTTTTAACTAAACAATTAAAAATGAAACTTTAGAAATGAAAATGTAATTTGCTTTTTGCATTATTACATCTAATTTTATTACAGATAGAGTTAGAGACAACAATTTTTCCATTATATTTCTGAATATGTATACCTAATATATCAATATTAATTATAAAATGAGTTTTGCCCAGCAATTGTTTCCAATTTTTTCTTCATGGAAAAAGATTTGCAAGATATCAAATTTTGAGAAATATAATTATTACATATATAAGAAAATTTAAAACCCTCCTATAATTTCATGAAAGTATATATCACTACACTGAAATAAATATTTATTAGTTGACATTATGTTTTCTAAGTTACCTGATCACAAAAGGAAAACAAAACAAAACCTAATTCTGACTCTTTGAAACACCGTAAGTCTTGTAACAGGCTATAAGAGAAATAGGTTCTGAGAAAAACCAATCTGAGAGAACAAATCTTAGAAAATCCCTGGGTTTTGAAAAAAATGTAGCTGCGGCTTTTTTGAGAAAGCTGGAAGCTTTTCCAAGATTGTTATAAAGCTGGCTGCTCATCCAGACAGGGCCCAGTCCCAGTTCACTCATCATGTGGCTTTGATGAAAACATGACCACCTTCTACCAAACATGTAGGAACATGGCAGCAAAGTTCAATGACCAGTTTGTTAATTATCCATGGCCCTGTTATCACAGCCTTGTTCTTTGTTCCTTCAAAAGGAAGGAAGAGAAACACTAGAAATAGACACACACACATGCACCCCTTTAATGTGTGAGGCGACTGCTTCCAAAATCCTTTTTGGGAAAATATGTCATGGCATGAAAACTCAGGGGACTCTATTAATCTGCTTCAAGTTAATGTGAAATATATGCTTATGTGACTCAAAAGTTATTCTGGTTATATTTTGAACAAAGACGATATATGCATTTTAAAGTGATAGAGTGCTAACTCCCTTTTTTATATACGCCACATTTTCCTATAGAATGAGGCCAGTAGCCCAATGAGGAGAAAGAAAGGATACACAGGAGGAACATTACAATATCTAAAACAAACAAACAAACAAACAAACAAGTCCCCACCCCTGCCCCATGAATGCCCTGGGCTTTGACAGCTTCCAACTTTTTTATAGAATGTTATATTATCAAAACTTCAAAAGAAATATCTTAGTAAGTAAAGGCACACAAATTAGTGAAATAATCCATATTGTGTTCTCTCTAATTCTCTCCTGCAGCGATTTCCTTGTTCTTCAATAGAGATCCTGACACGTGCTTCCTTGTTTTGCTACTTTCTTATCTTTCCCACTGGAGTGTACCTTGAGAATAGGCATTGTATCTCATTTCAGCCTATTTCCCACACAGCATCTTTAGTCTTTGTTTACAATGAGCCCTGTACAATTAATTTCAATATTAGATGAAGATAAGGAGTGGGACATTGTAAGTTCTATAAACAAATCTCAAACTAAAATTTGTGAAACTCTCAAACAAAAGTATGTATTTTAATATTTCCTCATTATAAATAAAGTTGAACATCTACTTTCACACATTCATTGGTTACATGTGTATCCTCTTCTATGGATTTCAAAAATAAGATAGTAACTCTGAATTTCTCCTTTCTGCACAGATTAATTATTAAATTGCACTGACTTTACTAGTTGATATTATTAAATAGCTTGTTACAGCCTAAGTGTCGTGTCACATAAAGTTATATTATGTATGTAATATACATAGACTTATTTATATCACCAAAACAGGCATTTTAATAGAACAAAGTATTTTATTTACTGAGTTACTTAACATTCACCTTCCTATAGATGATTCTCAGTGTTTGAATAATAAAGATGGAACTTATGTTCCTCTTTTTATTCATATATACATCATCAAATCATGAGCCATGTTCTTGCTTTATATGTTTCTTATTGCAATTAAGCAGCTTGAGTTCTTGATATTTATTATGGATTTTGGAAAGTTTATTGTATTATGAAATAAATGCTGTTATGCCCAGAATTAAACACAGTATTTTGGCACAGTCTATACAACACTGAATAGATTTCTAATATTACATTATACTTAATGTATTTATTCATTTACCTATTAAGATGTATATATCACCTGATTAGTATGCATCAATGTAATAATTGTTGGAGATATCTGGGGAGACAACAATTTCACAGTAAATATTCTCATGGCGTTTACAGTATAATAAGTAATATTAAAATGTAACTTCAAAATGTATAATTATGACTCTCATAAAAATATAGCATAATCATCAGTTATAAGATTTTTATTCAACTGTTTATTAATAAAGGGTCTTAGAAAGAGCTTAAACCAATTCAAAAAGCACTTGGGAAGCTAGGGTATTTTCTCAGAGTATGTTATAGCACTGGTTATTAACCAAAAGGGCAAGAAGATATTAATCTCTGGGGTGGTCTGTTTTTCTGAACCAAAATTATTTTTATCTATACTAGCCCAAAATCTACATGTTACATGACCTACAGAGTTGTGAATTAGCTTAGACAAGATAAAGTCAAGTCCAGGACTGCACTGTCAAAACACCCAGCAACATCTTTTGTTTTTTTCCAAGTCACAGATAAGTTTTCTAACACTACTGCTCAGCAGACAAGTAATTATAGGCAAGAGCATTACAATTAATACATCTATGATGACAGTCTAAGTTTATTAGGATTTTTAAAAGCTTAAAGGTCACAGTCACTCTTAAGACTAAATTGGTGATTGGTTCTTAAAGGACAAAGTGATGAACCATGGGATTAAGCAGCCTAGAAGTTAGGGATAAATAAGAGTGGGTAGAAAGAAAGGTTGATTGCCATAGAAGAAAACAAAGTATGCTGATAACTAATGACTTCTATGGGAGAAATTACAAATCATATTATATTGTAAAATGCCCCAGTGGATCTCTCTACTTTATTACATACTAAAATAAACTTATATGATATTGTTCACCTGGGCTGCAGAGGTCATCTTGGATACCATGTACCTGAACTTCTCTTCCCTTATTCTGAAAACATAATTTTTTGCCTTTCAAACATAATAGACCCTATGAAAATACACCTGATTCTGTTTGACACAGAAAGTTTCATCCTTTCCTTTGTATTAAAATAGGGAGACCATCTATAAATTAAGGACTGTTAAAGACTGAATTAAAAAACACATGCTAATAATTTTGAACTTTGATCTATACTCTATTCTAGTAATATCATGAATTCCATTCAAAGACTTCCTGCACAACAGTTAAGGATTTTTTTCATGTGCAGTGAGAGTGACTAGGTTGCAGGCTGTAAATATCAATAATTATTAGATTTTTATTTATTATCAATGTCTCTGCATCCCATCATTGATGTCTACTGTTTTTCCTCCTAAATATGTATTCACTCTATTTTCTTCATTCCTGGGGTTTTATTAAACTCGTCATTTTTGAATTGCCCCTCTACCACAGCCTATGTCCTAGGACTCCAACCTCAGGTCTGATCATCTTCATTTTCATCTCACGGGCCATAGACCACAGACTTCTGGTTAAAATATTTTAAAAGCACCTCCTGTGAACGCTGAAAAAAAAAAAAGCCCAGTTTCCATGACAGGAAATATGTCTGTAGCCCCCTGCCAACTTTTCCAGACTCAGTGCTCTGTCCCACTGAGTTAGCAGACTCACCCTTGGAGACTGCAGGTGTCCATCTAACTCAAACCATGTGACAGGTACATCAGAGAAATGAGGTGAATGACACGCTTAGGGGGAAAAAAAAGACCTACAATGCTCACTCAATACTTTGAAGTATCTGGATTTCAGTCTTGACTTTCCCATTTAGTACTTGTATGGTCCGTGCAGGCTCTTTTAAAAAAAATAAATTTATTAAGGTGACATTACTTCATAAAATTATACAGGTTTCTAGTGTACAATTCTATAATACATCCTCTGTACATTTCACTGTGTTTCCCAACCAAAGTCAAATCTCCTTCTATCACCATATATTTGACCTCCTTTACTTTACTACTCCCCACCCCCTTGCCCTCTGGTAACCACCATTCTGTGGCTCTGTGTCTATGAGTTTTTGTTTGCTTGTTTTCTTGTGTGTTTATCTGTTACTTTTAGTTTAACATCCTACTTTTGAGTGAAATCAGAATATCATGCTAAGGGAAATATGTCAGGTGGAAAATGCAAGCTTTTTAATTTTTCTGAACTTCAGTTGAGAGAGAAGGAGAGAAAGAGAAAAGAGAGGTGAGTGGATTAAATGAGCCAGGGTGACTAAGGTCATTAACCACATTTAGGGTACTCAGTGTCTCAACAGAAGGGTAGCTCTGGTAAAACATTTTTTACCATAGAGGACAGTGCTGTGGTAAAACATTTTTGCTGCTCTAAAAGAGAGAATAAAGACATAATATTTAAAAAAATTAAATATTTTTCATTTATTTTATTTTTAGACAGAAGGGAAAGGAAGGAGAATGGAAGGGAGAGAAAAATCAATGTGTGTTTGCCTCTTGTGTGCCCCCTACCTGGGACCTGGCCCACAATCCAAGGATGTGTCCTGACTGGGAAGTGAACTGGGAACCCTTCGGTTCTCAGGCCGGCACTCAATCCACTGAGCCACACCAGCCAGGGCTAAAAACATAACTTTTTTGTGGTAGATATTTTAATGTTATTTCCAATATTAATTTCTCCTTTCTAGCATAATAAGCACAGTTGTTTGAATATTGATATTTCTAGCAAAGCATGGCAGAAAAAACAATAGTATTTAAATGGAAGCTCCTTGTTGTGGATACAATATGAATATTTTTTCTAAAACTTATGAAAGTGAAACGTTGGCTAAACATCTTACATTTTCTATGAATGCAATAAATATGAATATCGGTAACGTCTGGTTTGTTAATGCAATCTGAAGAAAAATATAGGTGGGTGGAAATTTTGTCTGTTAATCCGGTGGTTATGAAATTTTCCTATAATAAGAGGGCAAATCCAATTGTTTCCTAATAAGCCCACCCACCAAAATTCACAGCATTTCCTCAGCTTTTCTACAGTTACCTAACTCTGGCATGTGTGCAGCCTGTTACAGCTGTATTTGTATTAATAAAATCACCTCTGGGTTTGCAGACTGGCTTCTTTCCAAGACCTTGTAATCAATGATCCTATCTTTCCATTAAATGTTAGCATGGTTTGTAGATGCCACAGATGGGACTGTTCAAAAAGTCAGATGTGACTTTTGTAACAGATTAAACATAATCTTTAATTAATGGATCTGTAAAAAGAAAAGCAAATCCAAAACTATAAGCTCTTTATATCCTAGATACAGGCAACTTGACATTTGCATTGAAATCCCTTCATTTTGTCTTTTATAAAATAATGCCTTCCCTTTATATTTTAAATTAAACAATGTATAATGTTCATTGAACAAAATCATATCACTGTGAAAGTCATGTTCAAAGATGTACTGCAGAATTTTAATTGTAGGCAAGGAAATTTGTTGAAATGGATGAAAGCAGTTCACAAAACTTGTATGTTTTAGGCCTTTGTGCAATGTTATCAGCAAATTATATGGTATTACTTTATCTTATTCATATTTAAATACATATTAATTACCAATTCTTCTTTAAGGCATTTTAAAAAAAAATAAATCTGTTCTTTTTTTTGCAAACCTGTGAACTGAGTTTAGAGTTTTCGTGAGTGATAAAGGGTGTCAGCTGATCCACTTTGGCACTATATAAATAAAATGGTCTGTATCCATCCATACACTATGCAAAATAGAGATGCTTATTGAAGAAAGTACAAGACATAAGAAACATTGTACATAGGACAAAGTCACCTCAGTTCCCTTCAAAGTAGGCACCTTGGGACCTCACACAGTTCACCCAGTTGTAATCAGCTACCCTGTCATGTTTTCCTGAATCTCATCAACGGTCTGAAATCTCTTCCCTTTCAAAGGTGACTTTAGTTTTGGGAAAAGGCAGAAGTCACAGGGCACCAAATCTGGGCTGTAGGGGGGCTGAGTCACCTGGGTGATTTGATGTTTTGCCAAAAAACCCTGCAGGAGTCATAATGCATGAGGGGGCGCATTGTCATGATAAAGTTGCTAATCACCAGCTGCCATGCCTGTGGCCTTCTCAATCATCTGAAGAGTTTCCCCAGAGGAATGTTCAAGTTTAATGAAAAATTTGATGCAGATTCATTGCTCTATTCCTTCAGTCATTTTGGATATGATAACCACACAGGGCACATGCTCACTCAATGGCCTCTACTGCCTCCACTGACTAGTACAGTGAAGTTGTCAATGTTCATACATGCACATTCCTGTCCACTCTCTTGGGCTGCCAGGTTGCATCAACATCACGCAAACCATTCTTGTTATCTGCCTTTTTCCAAGCAGATCTTGGATACATATTTAGTTAGTTGTTATATATCAGAGATAAGGCATTTTGTTTTTTTGAAAACTATTATCCTCATAATGTAGTTTAATATACATTAAAATATTTTAACATATAATCTTATTTCCAAGGAAGATTTAAAATTGGCAATATATGATTTCGCATTTATGTCGTTTAATTTTAAAATGTAATTTTCAAAGAACATAGTATTATTTTTCATTACATCAATTTTACTTTGAGAGAGGCTGTGATTGTTCAAAGACATGAATATAGAACTCTGAAAAGTAGCATTCCTTATACTAAAAAAAAAGATGTTATTTATTTATTTTTAGATAAAAGGGAAAAAAGAGAGAAAGAAAGAAAGAGAGAAACATCAATGCGTGGTTGCCTCTCACATGCCTCCAACTGGGGACCTGACCCGCAACCCAGGCTTGGGCCCTGGCTGGAAATCAAACTGGAGACTCTTTGGTTCGCAGGTTGGGACTCAATCCACTGAGCCACATCAGCCAAGGCTGCACTCCTTATGCTTCTGTTTAACATATTTTATTTATTATCGACTATGTCCAAGTACTCTGCTAGGTATTGTATCAAATAAAGCTGAATATTTGAATATCTGTTATGAAATAAAGTAACAAAATGTTTTATGTATAGTTGGCTTATGCTATTGAGATTATTTATAGTTTAGTTAGTAGGAAGCCTAAGGTTAATAGCTGTATTCCGGTTGCTCAACAATTTCTTCAAAGACCCAAACATATCTTTTTTCCTTCTCATTATTTTAGCATAGTTGTTTTTGTCTTCCTGAATATTACTTTAGATTTAAACATATATTCCACATCTCCAAGAATCAGATCTACTTTCTGGTTAAGAACCAGAGGAAAATAATAAGAGCAACAAGCTGTCTTCTTACACATGTGTTTTTTTTTTTTTTTAGAGAATAAAAAATTCATTGAATATCCAAAGCAAAATTCTAATTAAGTCTCATTAGCTAAAAGTAAGTGACATTTCCAAAGACAACTATAAAGAAAGATGGAAAGCAAGTGTCTATTGAAAAAAAAATAGAATTTTCAGGTTTGGTTATATTTGGGGATAGAGAAATGTAATTGTGAACAAATTTGGTGATCTCCTAGTAAGATGAAAGGGATTGAGTGGTTATTTGTTTAAATATAACAAGATCTATTTTAGTTAGCTAATTTTGACCTAAAACAGAATTATCAAGCATTTTGTCATTTGTTTGATATTCATTCAATAATTAGTAAGTATCTACTATATAATATATAGAAGCACTCTACTAACTTTGAAAATATAACATTAACAAACAGAAATCACCGCTGCCCTAATGGCAAATAAGCAATAACAATCCCGTAAAACACAGGCTGGTCCACATTGCATGCAAACACATCGTGAGAAGATGAAGAGTCATCTCACTTACAACGAGCAGTTTAAAAATCTCATTTTGGAGGAAGGAAAGGATGGACAGCTTTAAACTGAATTGAGTAGAGAGTTTACGTAACTTCTTGAGATTTGAAAGCCAAATTCTTAGCATTGATAAAGATTGAAAAAAGATAACATGATTCCTTCACTCTAAAAACCTCCAGAGTGCTAAAGCATTGACTATGTGTGTTTGCAGTGGAGGTAAGGGTAAAAGAAGAGAGAGAGAGAGAGAGAGAGAGAGAGCGAGGGAGAGAGAGAGTGAGACTTAAGGCATGTTTGAGAGGAGAAAGGAGAGTTTAGTAGTGGCTAAACTTACAGGGTAAAGTAAATTATGCATAGTAATTTACACTTTATTTTTAAGGCAATAAGGACCTTCATAAGGGTTTAAGCAAAAGAACTAAATGTTTGGCTCTGGATTTTGAGTATTATCCCACATATTAAAGAAAGAATATTGACTTAGGGGGTAAGCAGTGTTTAAAAGAGGAAGAATAATTATTCTTCCTAGATACTGGTGAGCAATAATACTGTTTGGAACAAGAGTGCAAATAAAGAAAAACTGATAGAGTCAAGGGTTATGATGATGTATAATTAATAGAAGAGATTATGTGTTAAATCTGGAGTGAAGGAAAGAAAAATAGTGACACTCAAGGTTCAAGTTTGAGAGCAAAATTATAACATTTGTTGAAATAGGGAATAAGGAAGATGAGCATATTTGTAGAGCAAAAGAAAATAATCTTGATGGTTAGAGACATTGGAATAACTTGTTGGATATCCAGGAAAAAATGTAGAATAAGAAGTTGATTCCACAGATACGGTATTAGTTGGAGGTTTAGATTTGGAGATTACAGGCACATAGAATATGACTGAAGTCAGGAGAGTAGATGAGGGTGTTAAAAAAGAATGTACTTAGTAAGAAGAGAAGAGAGACTAAAGTAGAACTCAGAAGACTGACATCTGAGAACAGAATCAGGTAACTAATTCATCATTCCTGTTGCCTATGATATAACTGAATATGGCAGAAGACATGCTCTTGGATAATCATGCTATCTCTTGTCAAAGTGAAATTGAATGAGCAAGATAAATTGACATATTGTAAGACCAAATGATAATGATTAAGTACTGACCATTCACTGAAATGCTTTATCCATTTACTTGCTGTATACAAGGGGTAGAGTGACCTTTTGAATGAGACTATCTGTGGTAGAATGGTCTACAGTTAAAAGCATTCTTTTCTTAAAATGTGACAGAGATAGAGGAAAGATTTCAATGCTTTAAAAAAGTACAACATGCTTGCTATCAGACATAAAATAACTGCTGATCAGAGGAGTTCGGATTCTATACTTTCAAAAGAAGCTAAATTAATGAAATGCTCCCATTCAAATCCACAGAGGTCAGTCACTTAAATAAGTCAATTATTTGGCTGGCCTTTTTTGAAGACAAAGAAATTATATTTTATTTTTACCATATCTTTTTATTTTGGCTCTTTAAATACATTTTTTATTTCAGGCATTATGCTAGGTACTGGGGGTGAACGGATGGATGATAAATGTTTCCGATATTTGCAATTACTGTCCAGCCAAAGACACATACATGTATATAGTTAAATTAAAATACAATGTGGCAGATTTTATGATATAGATATAAGAGATTGTTTTAGGCAAGATAAACTCCTTGAGACTAAGGATCAATGTATTTGTTAATGAATCCTCAACAAGAAACATACTGGCTTTTTAGGCACTTACTATGTCAACATAAAGAACATCCAAACCTGTAGCAAATTTTCATGAGTTTATTTGAGCCCAAACTGATGACAATTGCTGACATGAGAGACGCTTTGGACAGTAACAGTTTTCCAGTTTCTTTTATGCCTTTGAAATTAAGGAGGGAAAGTAAGGAACATTACATGAAGGTGGGAGAAAGCAAAGAGAGGACTAGGTTATATGGAAGTTAAGAGCATGAGCTCTCTTAAGTTTGGTTATGCCTTCAAAGGGTCTTCTGTATTTCAAAGGTGTGTTAACCTAAATGCACTAGATCAATGGGCAGGACTTGCTTAAAAGTCTTTCACAAATAATTTATAGGTCTGGGGCATAAGTACCTATCATATCCTGCCTCGTGTAGGATTCATGATTTATTATTTCACCCTTTTTTTTTGGTCTACAACAGTTAGCAATATCTTTACACCCCATTTTGTTTAAATAAATATTTAATTCAGTTTAGAAAAATACACAAAACAAGGTAGCATAAAACAGAAGTGTGCCAATAGAAGAGTGGATAAAAGATGTAAAACAAGCATGGAAATGAGGCCAGTTTTGAATACGTTAATGACCTTTGATTCCACAATATATTCTCTATATAAATAAATGCTTTACTGCATAGGAGCCTTGTTATTACCTGTGAGGCAACGTTTGAGAAAGCATTTGAAAAAAAATAGATTTTTCTTTTCAGGTGGAAAAGTGATGAGCAGTTGAGGTACAGAAAATTTTATTTGGAAGAAATGTAAGTGAATGGAGTGGATTAAATTGTCAAAAAATGAGAATAAAGATATACATTTGTCTTGAATTAGGAAGGCTTCATGTACCTGGGAAAATAACTTGACATTGTTATGGGCTAAATTTTACCTCCCCAGTCCCTAACTTCTAGTATCTCAAAATGTGACTATTTTTGAAGATAGAGTCTTTAAAGAGGCAATTAAAGTAAAATGACATCATCTGTGGCCTCTAATTGACTGTGACTGGTGTCCCAATAAGAAGAGGATGTTAGAACACAGACAACACATGGACTGAGGGACGAACATCTGAGAAGGCAGCCGTTTCCAAACCTTGGAGAGAGAGGCTTTCAAAGAAAAGAAAACTACTGACACCTTGACTTTGGACTTCTAGCCCCAAGGACAGTAAGAAAATTAATTTCTGTAGTTTCAATGACTCAGTGTATGGTATTTTGTTATGGTAGCCCTTATAAACTAATACAATTCCTAAGGTAATGGGGATATCAGCATACATAGTTAATGAAGATTAATTACATAGACAATGTAGAATATGGGGCTACAGATAAATTGATAAGGGTGCTTGAGTGTAGGGTAAAAATAAAATTCTAACCTAAACTCATGCCCGTGAGAATGGTAAGGAGAAACTGGATTTCAGTGATATTTTTGGAGTGTAATTAATTGCCTGAAAATATGGTAGAGATTAGGGTTTCAATAATAAAGAAGCATTGTACCATAGACTACAATTTTCAATATTGAGTATTAGCCAAGACGAAAAATAATTGTTTAAATTTTGTATTTTTTTAAATGTAAAAGATTGTATTTTGAATGTGTGTGTCTGTGTGATAAGGAATGTGGTGATAAGATCCGTTTTAGATATATCGATATTATGGAGTCACTCAGATATTTTCTTGAATTTCTTCAGCTAATATAAAACAAGAATCTTACCTTGTGAAAATGTTTTATTTATCATTCAGATCAAGAAAATGGCTACTTGAAATGCAAATGGACAGTCCGTAAATCTGGAATTGCCCGTGAGTGGCGATGGGAAGAAATCCACATGGTTCTCTCCTCACAACTACCTATGATCTAGTGCCATCTTCTTCAACTAGACTTTTCTCAATGTTTGACAGTCTTACTCCATTGCCTCCCCAAAAGTCACTGTTAAAATGTATGAGTTATTTATGAGCAGATTATGAGTAAACTGCTAACTCTCTCACGATCATACTGCATAGTTATGTTAGCTTAAACTTTAGCATGTAAGAAAGGATCATATTGAGCAACAGGATTCTCAGAGTTTGGATACAGAAAACAACAACAACAAAATAAACAAATCTTCCAAAATAAACCTTGACTGGCTTACATCAAAAGTACCAACCACTGCTTTGTTTGACATGAAGGAAGCGCTCAGTAAAGGGTTATTGAATTAATGCAGAATAGTTTTGACCTTGGATTCAAAGTACTTATGCAAAAGAAAATGGGTGATTACATGAGCAGACAACTGTATAAATCTCCAAGAAAGAATAAGTTGGTTATGCAGACATAATTCTTTTCCAATCCTGAGAGAAATGCCATAATATTAGGAATGCATTCCTCTTAAAGTCCACTCACAGAAATTAGTGGCCATAATGCTAAGGCTGTGCAAAGGTTCCAAAGAGGTGTATGTGGAGTAAATGAGTTTCAAGTCTTGCTTTCCTAAAATCACAGTGTTGACACTACTGCCAGGAAAAAAAATATATGTATATCTTAGAGGGAAAGTCTGAGATGTCCCTCAAAACAATGTTTTTTTTCCCATGTACTTAACAAAATTCACTCTTCAAAATTAAAATATAAATATATCATTGCTCTATAATAAAGTTTCAAAATGGAAAAAAAAAACTGACATACTGGAAATCTTGTTAGTGAGTGTGCAGAGTCAAAATGGAGAAAGGCAGTTTTATTTTATAAATCTGGCAGGAAAAAATGCACTTCAAGAAATGTTCCAAGAAAGCTAAGAGCAGAGAAAAAATAATTGAATATAAAGATTCAATGAGAGGTGCTCAAGCCCAGAACATAATTTAAAGTTTTAAGACACTTTTTTATAATGTTGAATTTGATGCAAGTTCATATGGAAAATAATTTTTAAAATGTGGACTTTCTATGATAAGTATGAAAATACCATGGGGGAGAGGAGATAAAATGAGATAAAATGTCCTGTCTTCATTTTGTCCGTGTTTATAAATTTTTTGAAAATTTCAAGAAGTCAGAATTCAGAGGAGGAAGACTATGTGAAGGAATTTCATCCATCACCAGCTGCTTTGTTCAGCTACAAGACTTGATGATGAGTGAAACCAGTAAGAACCGGCATGAAAAACCACACAGCTCCATGAGCCCAGCTCCGAAAACGAAACCACGAGGTCTACTGAGAGCTAAGCAGCAGCCCTAATGAGAAATGCAGTATCTTTCCTGTACACTCATTTCTGCTCTGGTTTTATTTTAATGGGAAACAGTGGGAAAGTCTAAACCTACTTATGGGAGGCAGACACTTCTATTTGAGGAGTCTAATGAAATCAAGAACAGGGAGAGAAGATGGAAAAAGATTTGAAAAGAGTGACATTAGGAAATTTATTTGGATGCACAGGTTTTGGAAGACCAAGTAGTTCAGGGGACTGGTTTTCAAGATAGAATGAAAACATTTTAATTATAAATATAATGATGTTGACTTAGTTTTTCCTGAGAAAAAAAATGAGGACATTATAATTTTCCCTCTGAAATTGCATACATACATCCTTCAAATTAATTTCTTTATTCACCACCAATGTCTTTAGCAAAGCAATGCCAGAAATATGGCGAAACAGGATATGTGTAAACAATACTTCTAAGTACAGATTATCCTAATGAAGCCACCAAAGAATCTTGCTGTAAAGCAGCAATTGGGCTTTACAAACTGCTTCAAACTGTGATAGGTCTTTTGTCCATATAGGCTTTAAAATATGGACATCTTATGATAGATTTAAGCTGATATCAAATATATCATCTTATAAAATTATAGTAATAAAATTATTTAAAAATAATCTTCATAGTATAACCTATTACGTTTGATAGTATTTTGTCTAACTGGATGATGACAGTTTTCTCAAACTCAGGGATAAAAGGCCCTCATTTAGTAAAATGGGATAAAAGATAAATTTCCAGCTTGCTGTTTCACTACATAAGGGAAAATGTTCAAAACATTGTAAAAATGTTTAAGGAAGTCTATTCACAATAATTATGTAGCCTTGACTTTAAAATCAAATTCTTATTTTGGAGGCGTAAGGTTATGCTTGTGGTTATTCTAAACACTAACTTAAAACTTTACCCCTTTACCCTCTATTATACAAGTCAAAAATATTGACTCTATTAGAACTCTGGAAGAATAACTAGGTTAGGGTATATATATATGAGTTTTCAGGAAATTCTAAATTGGTACAGTCTTACAAAGAGAAGAGAGCAAAAATAATGCAGCTTCACTGAAAGAGGTTAGAAATATGGAAAAGGCTGTCATAACTCAAACTGAACTTGTAAGACTTCCAAACGCCTACGGCATCTAAGGAGAATAACTTGGCACATTCAAGGGGCAGGTAAAACTTGTGCCAAAAGAGACCTTGGGCGACATGAGAAGGCAAATATACACAATGCCTGTGGGAACAGAAACCAGCAAGCTACTGTGTTATCATTGCAAGTAAAAATAACAATCACGGATTTAATACTTCTTCTCTATCTTAACTAGGAAAAGAAGATTTTCAAAGATTCACTGTATTTTAAATTAAAAATTATTGTAAGGTATTTATAGTAGATTCTATCAGGCCCACAGATGTCATTAGGTACAGTGACAAAGAATTTAGAATATAGAAATCTGATCATATTAGACTAGGGCAGATTACAAACTTTTTTGTTTGTTTCTGGAACACAGTTTGGGAGAAATAAATATCATACAATAAAGAATAACTTTACAGGGAGTAACTGAAGAAGAACTGAATCTACAGAAGAAAATAAAATAGGTAATTAGAATTTTCCAAAATACAAACAGGTTCCCAAAGGATGTCAAATAAAGTTTCAATACAATTTTAGAGGAGGTGTACCTACTTGGATTTTGTCATTACTAAATGTGATATCATAGAATTCTCATTTTTTTTAATTAATTTATTTACTTTTTAAATACATTTGTCTCTGCCTTCCCCCCACCTCTTTCCCTTGCCCCCTCCCACCTTCCCTCCCTCAGCTCTTCCCCTTTGGTTTTGTCCATGAGTCCTTGCTGTATGTTCCTTGACTTTCCCCTTCCCTTCCCTTTCCCTGCCCGCCCCTTCCCTCTTGTCTCTGTTGATTTCTTTTCCTTTCAGTGTTGCTGGTCATATTTTCCTTGCTTCTTTGCATTGTTGGTTAGGTTCCGCTTATAGGTGAGATCATATGGTATTTGTCTTTCGCCCCCTGGCTTATTTCGCTTAGCATGATGCTCTCCAGTTCCATCCATGCTGTCGCAAAGTTTAGTACTTCTTTTTTTCTTTCTGCTGCGTAGTAGAGTTCTCATTTTTTGAGAGTCTTCCAAAGAAGAATAAAATTTCTAATTATGTTATAATCATCCAAAAGGTAGTTCTGAAGATTAGATTTTCCCTGTTTCTTTAGGAGGTTAGGTAGGAAACTTATTCTTACGTTTTTTTCCCCCTTCATTTTAATCTTCCACAAAATGACATAATCCGTATTTCTGAAAACTCCCATGAATTAAGGTCAATTGTAGAAATAGAAGTAGAAGTTTTCTATGTTAAATGCTAAAGTATACTGGGAAGGATCAGAAACGCCATTATCAGTTATTAGTTATTGAGAATCAAAAACCCTCACAATATTCATGCTTTTAGAAATTGTAGTTCCTAAAGTTTTATTCACTGGCATTGTATAAAGTAAAGAAATATAGATAGAATAAAAAGGTATAGATACAGATTTCCTTTGAATTACAGAAAGAAAATATGATGGAGAAGTAGACTGACACAATAAATGAAGAGTCCATAAACTTCCATTAAAGGAAAATCCAGCATCCCTGTCACATACCACTCTAGGGTTATATATTTTAGACAACCAGAAACCAGGTTATAACCCTCATGCAATTACACAAAAATCACCCAATTTCTTGAGCAAAAGCTGGAAAATTACACTGAGATGTAAGAATTTTTTTTAAAGGTTTTATTTATTTATTTTTAGACAGAGAGGAAAGCAGGGAGAATCAGAGGGAGAGAAACATTACTGTGTGGTTGCTTCTCACACGTCCCCTACTGGGGACCTGGACTGCCACCCAGGCATGTGTTCTGATTGGGAATCGAACCAGCAACCTTCTCTTTTGCAGTCTGGAGCTCAATCCACTGAGCCATACCAGCCAGGGTGAGAGCTAACAATTTTAAGACAATCTAGATCACTGCTGAGGCTGTTCGGAGCTTTGCTTGCATATTAAGTTTAAGATTTGTCTGAAGTTATCCCTAAACATCCTCAAAGCCTGTAAATGCAGCTGTTCACATGCTCATTCTGTGGAACCAAAGACAAAAGTTAAAACATTCCTGTCGCAATTATTCATCATTCCTTTATCATCATTTGTATTTTCTTGGTCTATGTACCTGCCCATTTGTAAAAGTACACAAATATATTTTAATTTATACAAGTGTTTTACTGCCTTTTTATCACTTTAAACTATTTTTAAAAACAAACAAATAAACAAACTAAAAACTTACATAGTATAAAGTACCGTGATTTTTGAACTGTAAAGCTCTGTGAATACTTTTTTATCTTTACTGTATTTTTTTCCAATACCATTTAGTCCCCTTATGCCCCCTTCCCTGGCCGTCACCACTGTTGTCCATGATCCTTTTTCCTTTTCACTCAATCCCTCCGCCCCCTAACCTCCTCCCGACCCACTAGCTGTCCTCTGCTCACCATCTATGAGTCTGTCTCTGCTTTGCCTGTCAGTTCAATTTGCACATTAGATTCCACATACGAGTGAAATCATGTGGCATTTGCCTTTCTCTGACTGGCTTATTTCACTGAGCATAATGTTCTCCAAGTCCATCCATACTGTTGCGAAGAGTAAAATTTTCATCTTTGCTATGGCCGAGTAGAATTCTAATGTGCAAATGTCCCATAGTTGTTTTACCCACTCATCTATTGATGGGCATTTGGGCTGCTTCCCATATCTTGGCAATTGCACTGTGAACACTTCTTAATCTGGTTTATTGGTATTGTTACTGTAGGTAGTTAGCTAATTATTCATAAGAAAGGAAGAAAAGAGAATGAGACATTGAGCTTAATAAACTGGGGGAGCATGAGCCCGTTTGCTTCATTAGGAAGCTAGAGCTGCATACCCCAGGGCATCACAAACACTCCTTCCTTAGTCCCTCCAGTGCTGGATTGTTGGAGGGTGCAGGGGGAAGGTGCTTGACCATAGAGGCCTGTCAGTATAGCTAAGGGATGGACCCATCAAAAAGCTTGGCAAGTTGATTGATTCTTTTGAGAAAGAACCTGGTGTGTCCAAACCCCAGCTGACATAACCCCGGGGAACAAACAAGCACCTCTCTCTCTCTCCCTCTCTCTCTCTCCCACTTGGCGATGCACTTGCCCTGTTTGTTTAAATGCTCTCCCATTCAGGAGCGCATCACCATGGAAGTCTAGCTGCTTCCGTGTTCTGCAGAGGACTGTGTGGGCTACAAAGGGCTAAGCTCTAATGTGAAGTAGCAACTCTGGACCTTGGCTTTTGTTTTGGCATATACTGAAGGCAAGACTGGCTGCTTCCTGAAGGAACGGACAGTGGTAGAACGTTGGAAACCTAGGAGTAGCCTTCCACATGAAAAAGGCATTTTCCCACACCACAGTGTCTCATATGTGGTTGCTTGGAATGCTTTCCTCATGATCCGATGAAAGAATCTCATTTCTACAAACAACAGTATGAAGCTCAAGAAAAGAGATGTGTGGATCTGCTCTAAGTTAGTATTTCTCCAGTTAATAACAGAACTGTTTCAACTAGATATTTTTCATTCTCATTCTTAATAGTTGTGTTAGAAAGGCTTTTAGATTTTGTTCTTGTTGATTATTCGTTTCTTTTAAAAATGTTTTCTTGTAACCAAAGTATCCATATGTGCTTTTTAAAAAAACTACTATTGTAAATGATGGAGAAAAGTTAAGAACATTTGTATTATCAGAATTCAGAAATCAGGAGAACTGTATTAACAGACCTCCAATTTCACTTCTGAAGCTGACTTTGGAATTAGGACAAATTCTGAGTAACCGATTTATTGCTAGGAAGCATTAGGGCAAAGATCATTTTTACTCCTTTGAAGAACTCGTTTGGTAAAAATTATGTTGTCAAGAGCCAATTGTGAGTTCTTTATGTCAGAGATTAAGTTTTATTCTCTGTTAAATCCCTAACATCAAAAGCTAAACCTAGTCCCTGATACATGATAGGGATTTCACATTTAATTTAATCAGTTTAAAAGATTTTGGAAAATTGATTTCATTTAAATTGATTAAATGTTTTATTCAGCCTTTAACCATTTTTCAAAGCAAGCCACATATTACTATCTAATTAAACAAGCTAAACTAATAGAAAAAAAAAAACCTGTTTTTGAATATATACACACTTGTCAAATATGGATTGGTTAAATAACTTGATGATAAAACTGGCATACGAGGTCTGTTTATGAGAAAAAGTCAGCCATGGTTAATATAACAAGAACAGTTTGCATTCCACGTAACCTGGCAGCCAAGGAGAGTGGACTGCAATGCACATGCTTGAACAATGCTGGCTGTGACGTGGTCAATATATGGATCCTATAGGTCCCTGTTGGGGCGCCACCGGTAGCGCGCCGGAGCACCGCTGCGGGTCGTGGCTGCTCCTGGGTCAGGCAGCAACTGCCGCGAGGGGATGCAGTACCTACGTGGCAGGGAGCAGGGCGCTCCTGGGATCTGAGGGTTACCGTCCGGAGCCGGCTGAGATGGAAGTGGGGACTCTGAATCCCACAGAGCCTGTCCCAATGGTGTCACAGATGGGGGAAATAAACAGGAGTCATCGCAAACACTTCTCTGTTTGCTAGGAGAGAGGACAGGGCACATCCCTTTAGTGAGAAGGCCCAGAGTCCCTTTGTTCAAAGGCTTTCATTGAAAGGGTTATCAGTGGGGCTAGGTAACAGGGATGCACAGGTTATCTCATTACATCAGTATGTTAATATTCACAGAGAATGGATGATGTTTTGAAGAAAACCAATGGCAGGAACACACCCATTTACAGGAGTCCAAGAGGAGACTAGTAAACAAGGGAGAAGACTAAATGGAAGAGCATAATAAACATAAGAGTGCCTAAGGGTATAGAGTTAGAGTCTGTGAATAATATAAATTTCCTTCCCAGCATGAGCTGGCTAGAGCTTCTGAGGGAAGAACAAAGCACACTTTAAAGAATTTACTTTTAGGCCTGATTTCCCTGGGAACCACCAGATCTGGTTTAGGATTGACTCTGGTATTGTTTCCAGCCTGAGCCAGGAAGAGAGAGGGAGTTGCCAAGATACAAGGAGACTTCTTTTGGATAGAATGAGGACTCCGGCCATGTCCAAGCCTAGCAGAGGGGTGTGGGCCTTTTTGTCCTTTCTCCTGTCCCCCAATTTCTTGTCTGCCGCCAATACCTGATTGATATCTGTCTTAGGTTGGTATTTCAGCTCGAGATAACTTACCTGTCATGGATTACCAATCATCATATGGCAAAGCAGAGTCAGGAGCTACGCTCCTGCCGGGGGGGCAGGTTATATCTCCTTAGGAGCCTGTTTCTCCAAGGCCTCCCTGATTATTATCTCCTGTCAGCGGGGTTACAGTTCCTGAAACCAGACAAGGCATTTCCCAACAGATGGCTTCACTATACTAGTCAGTGTGGGCGGTAGATGCCCTTGAGTGAACATGTGCACTGTGTGGCTGTTACATTCAAAATGATCGAGCAACTGGAGCAACGCCATCTGCATCAAATTTTCATTAAGCTTGAACATTCCTCCATGGAAACAATCTGGATGATTCAGTAGGCTTTCAGAGACAGAGTAATGAGTGCAGGGCAAAGAAAAGGGTGGCCCAAATGCTTCAAAGATGTCGATAATCTGTTGAAAGTAATCCACATTCAGGAAGGCCTGCAACAAGCCAAACACCTGAGAATGTTGAATGTGTATGGGCTGCAATAAACAAAGATCGGTGACTAACAATGTGGGAACTAGAGATGACCTGGGGACTCCAAAACCTACTGCACCCAAGATTATTGAGGCAGGATCCTGGCATGAAATATTTCGTGGCAAAATTTGTTCTGTGGCTTTTGCTATCAGAGAAGAAGGGTCATTGTGCTGCAGTTGGGAGAACTGTGTGAGATATCAAGGTGCCTACTTTGAAGGGGACTGAGTCATCATTATCCTATGTACAATGTTTCTTGTATCTTGTATCTTCTTCAATAAATGTCTTTATTTTTCGTGTAACATGGCTGGATACTTTCGGGACAGACCTCATGTCAACATTAAAAAAACAATTTAGATATATTTATACTTTCTTACTTTTTAAATAAGTATTTTATTTTCAGTAAGAATACTTATTGAATATTATAGATACAGAACATCCCCATGGACACTGGATTTAATTACCAAATACACAGGAATGATTATATTACATTGGCTACAGATAGTGTTATTTGATGCCTATGGGGTGAGTTTGTTATGTTTTTCCGAAATAGCTTACAACAGGTTAATTTATTTTTATTGTTAAAAGACTTTTTAATTGACAATAATAGATTACTATGTAAATTAGAGACCATGATTTTTCAACTCTGTAGGACAACCCAAGATATGTAGAACATAGTTTCTTTCTTTCATTTAAATCTAAATTGAGAGATTAGGTATACATAAATATAATTGTTAACAAATGAATAAAATTCTTGGGTCAATAGAAAAATATGAGGTCCCAGCACTGGTTTTCTTTGGCGACATTCCAAAGCTTTGCAGGTTGTCTCACAAGAATTAGTTAGGACACATTCAGTCTCTGATGTACTTATTAGGTTGATATGGAGGTGCTTTATTCCAGAAGAAATGCAATTTTGTAATTCATACAGAGGTGTTGGTGAACTAATGTTGGCCCTGAGATTCTGAAGACCCAGAAAATTTGTTTTTAAGGGAAAACCTGATTTTCTAGTGAATAAAGTTTGCTTCTACCCTATTCTCCTTTCTACCTCACAAAATATTTTTCAGGAAAAGGTTTGATCCTAATTTTACTTCAGGTAACATGGTAAAATTATTTTTCCTCCAAGCCACCTTAAATCTTTAAAATGAAAGGAAATCTAAGTGTGTTTTACAAAAATCTACCTCAGTGATTGCATGGAAGGTTTGTTTTCAGAAAGATAGGGTAACAAAGCATAAAGCATTTGTTTTCTTCGACTTGTTTAAAATGTATGACTCCTCAGTTTCCATCTGTCTCTGTTAAAAACTACATCAACAGGTAAATCAGTAAATGAACAATGCTCATTTTTCAATATGCTCTGTAAAAGTCTGAATACCAAAATAAAGTTCTTCTTCCTTTTTTTCTTTTATTAAGTATTCTTCAAATAGAAAATCTTACAGAGTATTCTAAGCACTCATCACTCAGGTTTTTTCTCAAGTCTCTATGATATTTTCCATAAATGAAAATGGCTAGAATTGGACTTGGATTCTTAAGTGTAGATGAAAATAGATTACCCTGAGATTTTGTTCAGTTTCTCTCCATTTCACATTTTGTAGAGAACCAGTTTACTAATCATGATTTCTTATAGTTTATGTGAAAAGTCAAAACAAGATTGTATTACAGTGTTCCTCATTCAACTTATTCATAACAAGTATAAGAGGCTCTCCTTTTAAGAACCTTTGTTGTCAGCTAAGATGCAGAGTGAGATGTAGAAACACTACAAATTCAACATAGGTAACTGAGTAAAATGAATAATACATTATTATAAATACTGCCTTAGCATGATGTAGGCACTTACAATGGCAAGAAAATGAATGCATATTGCGTATAGGAAGTTAACCAAAACATAAAACTGCAACAAAGCAGCTGAGAGCAAAATAGTTTAATTTACAATGCAGCATATATAACTTAATTGGCATAAATTGCTACACAGACTGCAAAATGAATCTCTTTATTCACACATTTTGAAAGTGGTTATTTTGTGACTCACATGCTAAAAATACCACAACAGTTGTTACATTCAAGCCATCCTTATGATGATGTTCATGTAGGGAGAGTAATTCAACACTGTATCTTGACTTAAATACACTTTTTTCATCTCAAAATATCAACATATTTTTCCCTTGAGATTCCTATAACTGGCACAATTGGTTGTGCATAAAGTTGTTCTTACAAATAGCACATGATTGAAAATGTTCAGAATCAAATATATTCTGGGTGAGACGGTCAGATGCATGCTGCATAGTATCTATTTATAAAAGTTAAAAGTAAGCCAGGAACAAGATTCTGTTCTATACTGCCATTTTTAAGTAACTTAAGATGACCACATTTATACTGAATTATCTATGGGTCATTCACTGGACTCTTATTGCAAGCACTTTCATTGACAATTAAAGCAACCAAGTGGTCACTTTTGTCCAGGGTTTGATATTAATGATTATTATATCAATTGCCAGGTTGTAAAATACAGAGAAATGGCTTCCCACATCAGGGAAATCTGGAATGGAATCCTTGCCTTACATATGATAAGTTCTGTTACCTTTTGAGAGTAAATTAACAAATGAGCCTCAAGTTCTTGAAACAAATTCTCGTTCTAAGCTCTCAATACAGTAACTCGGGAACTTCCTATAGCAACTGCATGCCAGCTGAAGCTTCTGCCTGGCAGTATGCGTTATGTTTATGAAGGCAGTGGACATCAGTAAGTGTAAAACAGAACAATAGTGTTTGTTTTTTGTTTTAAGTTTCCATTATTTTAAGCCACAGCAGTTAAATCACGCTTCCTTGCTTTGACTAATGCTTGGACTGATCCACAGCTTTTCCAGTCACTTTCAAATAATAATACACAGTTTCATTTTTTTCAACTATTACATAGTCTATTACAAACTTAATGCTATGTTACCTTCTGTTTTAATTTAAAGATACTGAATCAGTCCTTGCCCCTTTCTCAAATCACGGTAATCCAATATCCTCACTGTCCTTCTTTCTAAAATTGAGACAAAAGTCACTTCAGTTCTGCTTTTTATCTCTACTCATCTAACCTCACTGCAGGGAAAATAGAGGCCACATTGGATTGTCCTCACATGGATTGTGCTCTTACCATTATACCTCGGGATCATAAAGGGAGGTTTTAGAATTTTTAATTCCTTTGCAAAGTCTCCTCTCCTTAGGGTAGCAAACCTCATTACCAAGACCATAAACAGATAAACTTTTTTGCACTCTAAGTGCAATTTCATGACTAGAGTTGAGTCCCCTAAACTTAGTAGTTTATTTTTGTAGTTGAGAAACTCAATATTTTATTATACTAAAATACTTTTCATATCTTATTTCATAATAGTCATCCTCACCTGCAGTTTTCCATATGAATTATGTAACTGACATTTCATGCAAGTGCATGACTCAAATGAACAACACTTTCCATAAAAATATTTTGCTGAAAATGTACTAGTATTCACACCGAATTCTTCATATGCTAATGACACCAAAATAAATAAATAAATAAAAGCTGAGTCTTCTTTCAAAAAATAATTTACAATTTATCACTTTTATAGCCAGATACTAAATTAACTCTGAAATCCCTAATTAGCTCTTTCTTACAATGAAAAACACATTGTTGTCCACCTCCTGCCAGAAAATTTGAGGCTTTTACATGACTAAATGCTGTTTCTTTTGCATTTTAGGATGCAGACACCCACTTTCTACTTCCGTTGACTAACCCCCTTGTTGTCTGAAAGGCAGTAATGTGCTTAGAAACTGGGCACGAGGGTGTGCACTGCCTTGATTGGGCTCCTGCCACTACTTCTAAACCAGCTGGATGAATTTGCTCAAATTAGTTTACTTTTTTTGTGCCACAGTTTCACTGTTTAAGTCAGCAAGTTGAGACAGAACAAGATAGGACGCGCATCGTCATTCTTCACGGCGTCATTAATCCCAGCAGTTCTTGTGCCGTCCCGGAGGACAGCGACACCACAGAATTCCTCGAAGCAGCTCGTTGTTCCAGGTCAGTACACTCTGAATGCCTTGGAGAAGGACATTTCCTCTGGGTCCTTCTGGGGACTGTGGTTAGCGGGTGGCTGATTAGTCGCGCAAAATGGGTTAATTCTAACATTTTCATTGCTTGAGACTTGAAACTCCTTTCTCTATAGTATGTAAGAGAAATTCCAACAGTTTAACTTTATTGACTATGTGTCACTGTTGAGTCCAGGTTTCAATTAGTTAACCTAATAGACTATTAATGGTACTCCCAGTAGATCGAACCAACACATAAAATCCCAAAACCTGGATAAGTACACCGATGCTAGTAATTTGTCTAAACTGAAACTAATATCCGATTTACCTTTTATCTAGCTCCTGCTCTCTCACATACTCTTCAACACTTGTTAATATGTATCAAATTGTTTTGTTAGGTTTGTGTGTGTGTGTGAGTGTGTGTGTGTGTGTGTGTGTGTGTGTGTGTGTGTGTGAAGCCCTTGTTTGTTTGTACATCTCTTTTATGGTTACTTAGGCCTTGTTACATGACATGTGGTACAGGTGATTATCAGACAACCACTTCCCTCTTGTAAGTTTCTTATGTCAAAATGGGATCTATTTTCTTGAAAAGTGGGCATGGCGTTGCCTTCGCAGGCAACTGTAGTTAGCAAATTTGAGAGACCAGCTGTCTCAGACTCATCTACACTTGCTCAAAGACTCCAGTCTGTATCTCAGGGCCCCGCTCATGGCACAGGCTTTCACAAACGTTTTCTTTGAAGATTTTATTTATTTATTTTAGAGAGAGGGGAGGGTGGGAGAAAGAGAGAGAATCATCAATGTGTGAAGCATGCATCCATTGGTTGCCTCTCACACGCCCCCAACTGGGGACCTGGCCTGCAACCCAGGCATGTGCCCTGACCGGGAATTGAATGGGCGACCTTTCAATTCACAGGCCAGTACTCAATTCACTAAGCCATGCCAGCTAGGGCAAACATTTTCTTTAAGGAGCAAGATAAATATTTTATTTACTGTGAGCCATACAGGCTCTGTTGAAACAACTCAGCTCTGTCAACTCTGCCATTGATAACATGTAAACCAATGTTGCTACTATTCCAACAACACATTCTTTATAAGAAGAAGGGGTAGGTGGAGATGCATAGTTTGCAACTTCCACCTTAGCATACATGATTTAGTAGTATTTAGCCTTTGACAGGAACCTCAACTTCTCTACCCTTACAATTAATTAGAGGCTGGTTCTTAGCTCTACCTGCTTAGTGGCTACAGGTGAATAAGCACCTGCAAAGCTGCACAGGCTTTCTCACTCTAGACCCAGGTTGCAATTTATTTTTTATAACTCTTCAATTTTCTCTTTTTTCATGTATGTGCTCTCTGGGAATGTCAGAAGCCAACTGGCTATCCAACTTTGTATTTATCATTGTTACCATGGTACCTAATTATCACAGCCATTTAAATTCTCACCATCTTGTGCTCTTCTTATATTTCAATCTCTATTATACCAGAAATTATTTAAATAATTATGATGAAATGGCATGCCAGAGATTACATGTGTACCTTTACCACAGTGATGGTATTATCTTTGTGCTGCTTGAATATATGAGAAAACCAAGCCAGTCTCCTGTTTTCATAGTTGCATGAGACTCCTTCTGGTGCTAATTATTGAATGGGTAATAACTGATAACAATCAGTCATAGCAAATAACAAATGATATAAACAAATTAAAAATAATTTGAGGATGTTTTAATAAAAGAGTCATTTACAAAGGTGTGGGTAGCATATAAGAAGAACATAGTATATTCTGGCAAATGTCTTATCTAAGATGAATTGATTTTTATTCGTTTGAATTTCAGCTTGTTTTTTCCTGGTTTTTTAGAAATCTGAGAGCTATATTATGGTCCCTTCCTATGCAGTAATTATAAACTGTTTAACATTCTGGTAGAAATATCTGTCAAGTTAGAAACATTGAAATCAATCTTTTATGAAATTTACTGCTAAAATCATCATATAAAGTTGGAATAAATTTTATAAATTTTGCAAATATTTGGTTCTCTCAAAACTGCATTATAATCAATAATTTTAGGGGAAGAGTGAGAGAGGGAAAAGAGCATACAGCTCAGAAAAACTTCCAATGTTTAGTATTTAAACTGAGAAATATAAAATAGGGAAAAATATGTAAATATTAGTATATATATTCTATATATCCTCAGTTACGTATAATAACTTTAACTAATTAAAGCTGTGCTGGTTAAAATATTGAGTTAAAAAAATTGCTTAAAGCCACACATATATTAAGTGGTAGGTCCTAGGTGAGCACAGAAAGTCCAAACCACAGCCCCTAAGCCACAAAGTTCACAGACTGTGGTCTGCCCAGAGTCCTAGGGAACAGTCAACAATCAATTAAAATGATTATTATTAACATGTTTTTCAGGTGTTTCTTATATAAAAGGATGTTTATAAGGTAGCATAAAAATAGCTTAACCTAAAGTTATAGAACTATTCTCCCTAAAATGATATATTTTGGTATTTGATTACATATTATTTTTCTACCCATTAAAAATAGTTTTAAGTTACCATTCAATTGGCCTATTATTGTTTAATTTTAGTCAAGTCTTAATTACTGAAATGTTATAAAGATTTGATGTATATAACACCTTCATATTTAGAATTACTTTTCTTATATTCAATCAGAATTTTTAATGTTATTTCTTTTGGCCTGGACATCAATAGAGATTAAAAATTATTTGTCTAATTTCTTATATTATTAATATCAGTAATTTTTAATGCTTTTTTTTAGTCCAAATGAAAACAAATTAAAATTTCCCAGAAGAAAGTTAATACACATTATTCATCTCAGGTACTATGATAAGTAAAGAATGGGGAGAACCAAGATGGCAGAGGAGTGAGTTGAAGTCACACTGACCTCTTCCGAGGACCAACCTGGAATTACAGCTAAATTGTGGAGAAATCATCTGGAACAAATAACTGAACAATAGTGAAAGAGGAGCCTTATAACCTCGGACAGACAGAAGAATCAGCTTTAGCACAACCTAACTGCCGCTTACCCTGGGCTCTGGCAAAGGTAGGGGCAGAGTGGGCTGGAGATGCCTGAGGAGAGACTGGGGAAGGAGGCTTTGGGGAGAGAACTGAGAGAATAGCCGGCGGGATCCCAGTACTGACTTATCCCCCAGGCAACAGCAGCCATCTTGCTCAGGCAGACCACTCCCCTGAGCAGGAACAGCATCAGAGGACCCAAAAGCCCTGCCCCAGGAGGGACTTGGCCCCGCCCTGTCGTGTCTCTAAGTCAGCCTGCTGAGCACAGAGTGGCAGCCACACATAATAGTTCCCTGGCTAAAGGGGGCACTGAGTGGTCTAGAGACACTTGAGGAGAGACTGGAGACAGAGGCTTGGGAAGAAAACAGAGAGAGTAGCTGGCAGGATCCTGGTGCTGACTCATCCCCCAGATGGCCGCAGCCATCTTGGTCAGGGAGACCATCCCGTGAATGGCAACAGCATGAGAGGACCAAATAACCCCACCCCAAGGAGGGACTCTGCTCTGTCCTGTGGTGTTTCTAAACCAGCCTGCTGAGTGAAGAGGGACTAGATTAATAGGTGAAGGAGACAGACACAAACAGTAGATTCCTGGAAGTCTGTCTAAGGTCTGACAGGGACAACATCTGGCATCATCAGAGGCAGATCCAGAGAGAGAAAAAAACAGCGGTCTCCTGCCATAGAAGTTCATACCACAAAGTCAGGAAATCAAGACAGATCCATTTAAGAAGCAGAAGCAAAAGAGAAAAGCCCCACAAGTAATGGGAAGTCAAAGAAACACACGCCAGTTGAAGAGAAAGGAGAAATCCACAGGAAGAGAACTAAATGAAATAGAGACAAGTAAACTAACAGATATTGAGTACAAAACAATAGTTCTAAGGATGCTCAAAGAGCTCGAGTGAGCTGAGAGAGAACTACAAAAAAAAAAAAAAAGAACTACAGGGAAACTATGAGAAATTTACTGCAAACTGTATCAGCCTGAAAAAGGACATAGAAACTATCAATAAGAGGAAATGAAGAATACAATTTCTGAATTGAAGAACACAGTAGAAGGAATCAAAAGCAGCCTAGATGAATCAGAGGATCAATCAGCTGGAGGATGAGGTAGAAAAAAGGTCCCAGAAAGAGGAAGAAAATGAAAAAAGACTCAAAAAGAATGAAGAGGCAGGGAGAGAAATGCAGGACAACATGAAATGTAATAATATCCATGTAATAAGGATACCAGAAGGAAAAGAGGAGCAAGTGAGAGAAAACCTGTTTGAAAAAGTCATGATGGAAAACTTTCCTAATTGGAGGAGAGAAAAATTTACACAAGTCCAAGAAGCACAGAGGGTCCCATTCAAGAGGAACCCAAAGAGGCCCACTCCAAGACACATCATCATTAAAATGGCAAATGTCAAAGACAAACAGAGAATCCTAAAGGAAGCAAGGGATGAAGAGGAACCCTGATATGGCTAGCAGCTGACTTCTCAACAGAAACACTACAAGCCAGAAGGGAATGGTAAGAAATATTCCAAATCAGGAAAAGCAAAGGCTTGCAACCAAAACTGCCCTATCCAGAAAGGCTCTCAATTAAAATGGAAAGTGAAATAAGGAATTTCCCAGACAAAAGAAGACTGAAAGAATATACCTCCACCAAACGAGCACTGCAAAACATGCTAAAGGGACTGCTTTAAGAAGGTAAAGAGTCTATGAATACCCTGTTCCTTTCACAGTCACCAATACTTGATATTACCAATATTTTTAATACTTAGTAATCTGATTGTGACAATATTATTTTGTTACTTTATTATTTGTTGAAACTAAACCTATTTTTGTATATTTCTTGCCTATTTCTATTATTTCAAAAATGCTTTAAATTACTTTTTGGTATTATTTATCTATTTTTTGATTAAAGGTTTGTAGAATTCTCCCCCCCCCCAAAAAAAAACCTATTAACCCTGTTTTAGATGTGTAGCAAATACTTTCCTATTCTATTACTTGTCCTTTAACTTTTTTTACAGGTATATTACTATATAGTCCTATATGTTTAATATAGTCATATTGTTGATATTTTACTTCATAGCTTCTGAGTTTGAATATGTTACTTCAGGGTAAGAAAAATATTATTTTGAATTTTCTCTGAAAAGTCCTTATATTTTGCATGTAGATTTTTAACCTGAATATTTCTTGTATAATTTGTGAAATAGGGCTCTATATTTGTTTTATTTAAAGGAATAGTGGTCCATGGACCTTATCTGTTGAATAAGCCTTATTTTACCCATTGCCTTAAAATATCAATTTAATCACATATTACTTTGTTAGACAAATATATATACATTTATTTCTAGAATTCTCATTTTATTTCATTTATCTACTTGATTATTTTTGTGCTGGTGTCATGTTGTTTTAACTGTTGAGACTTTATAATGGATTTAAATTTTTTAATATTTTATAATGGAGCTTGATATTTAGAAAAGAAAATGAATAGAATCAATCTGCATTTAAAGAAAGAAAAGAAAGGAAGGAAAGAAGGAAGGAAGGAAGGAAAGAGAAAGAAAGAAGAAAGAAAGAAAGAAAGAAAGAAAGAAAGAAAGAAAGAAAGAAAGAAAGAAAGAAAAAGAAAAGAAAAGAAAAGGAAGGAAGGAATTCTATCTTTTGCGATATCATGGATGGAACTAGAAAATATTATGCTAAGTGAAATAAGCCAATCGGTGAAAGACAAATACCATATGATCTCACCTATAAGTGGAATCTATTCAACAAAATAAACTAATGAACAGAATAAACCACAGGCATGGAAACATGGAGCAGACTGAAAGTGTCCAGAGGGGATGGGGAAGGAGGACAATGGTTGAAAGAATGAGAAGGGACTAAACAAAGAACATGTATGAATGACCCTTGGATATGGACAACAGAGTGGGAATTGACTGTGGGTGGGAGGTAGGCAGGGTGGGATGGGTGAAGGAGGACAAAGGGGGAAAAATTGAGACAACTGTAATAAAGTAAACATGATTTAAAACTTTAAAAAGTATATAAGACTGTAAAACAACTTGTTAACCACTAAAAGGCAAAAATTTGGATTTAGGGAAACTCACACCTTCAATTCTAAAATGCATTTGCTTGAGGATGTGTAAGTTGTACAGGTTATTTTACCTGTAGGATTTAGGTGAAAATCATTCTCCATGTTTTTAAATATTTAAATAATACATTAATATGACACACAAAAGAAACAATACTTAAAATTCAATCATTAACAATCTTCTTTAAACTGAGCGGCAGGTAGATATGCACTTTTATGGTTATGCATTTTTATCATTTAAGAAAGATTTACTACTTTCTTTGCTAATGATATTCTTTTCCCTTATATGAGTATTTGATTCATACTTCATTTTACTGACATGTAAATGGAACAGATTTGGGTAAGGGTCACCTTTCTATTCTGTATTACTAAGGTGACTTATACCCAACTCCCATTACTCTTTTAGAAGCAACTTGACTTTTACTACATATCTCTTGCTATATAGTGAACCCGATGAGTCTCATTCTTAGGGTCAGCACAATTCCTGCATTTTATGGAATCCCATCAATGGTTGCTAATAGCTTTTTGTCCAGAAAGATATACTATGCAGTCACACATAATCAAGTATTTCTTTTCAGCTGAGCTTGAGGAACTAAATGAAGCCAGCATGTAAAATGTCCAATTGCTATAAACACTTCCTCTTTGACAAGAGGTTTTTATGTTTTTCATATATTTTAACTTAGAAAAAGGCTTTGGAGAATTTTAATTTTATGACACAATTATTGAACCAAAAACTAAGATGAAACACAAAAGTTTAGCTCTTATTTTATGTAGAAAAAAGTAAGACATAGTTAAAAGACATTTATTTTTTTCCTTATAGGTCATTCTAATAAAACTGGGAAGATGTGAAAGATTACATATATAAAATAACACTTCTCAGAATTTGATTACTGCCTTCTCTCAGATTTACAATGTAGGAATAAAAAATTTCCTCCTCATCAGCTTTTCTGGTATCTCATATATCTTTATGTTTATATAATTTCAGTTAGACCTTGCTTTTGAGTCTAAATGAATAAGAATATAAAATTTAGTAAAATAAGCAAACAATACTAACAGAAATGCATACCTGTATACTTAAAATTAAATATATATGTGTGTGTGTATGTATATATATATATATATATATATATATATATAAAATAAAGCAGAGTGAAAGTAAGAAGTGTAAATAGAGCACTAACCTAGTATACAAGAATGTGAGTATCACAGGAAGTTTCTTGGAAAGACTCTAGTTGATTCTGAGTAGTAAATGGAGTGACGAAAGAATGAGGCATTCTAGACAGAGAACCATTAATCTCTATGAAACGTCATGACATGTTTAGAAAGCAAATCATTCCATGTATCTTGGTTAGAAATGCTATAGCCAAATCTTCAGTTACCTACCAAATATTAATTCTCTCTTCCTCTATTTCTCTAATGCTCTCTAACTGTTCTAATCACAAAATTATCTGGGTCTTTAAATCTACATAAGGTTACACAGCTAAGTTTTGACCAAAGATATGCATGTGAAGACTGGTTTTATGTCCTTTGGAAGAATCTTTAAGAAAGGAGACATGAACACTGGTGCCTTTCACCATACTGCTACCTAGGACACAGCCAGCTGTATGTGTTTGTGGTTGGGTTTTTTGTTTGTTTGTTTTTGTTTTTGTTTTTTTGGTGAGAAACAAACTGCTATTTGTTTTAAAACACTTATTTTTTAGTTTTTGTTACTAGAGCTAAACATAATCTTAACTAGTACAAGCATATATGAAGAGTAGTAAGGAAAAATAGTATGGTGAAGGTACTTATATGTTAAACTAAAGGTTTTGAACTGTAGCTTCTGAATATGGGACTCTCATTAAGAACTTTTAACAGAGGACTATTATGAATGGGTTACAATTTTACAAATATTGTGTGATAATAATAGAATGGAGTAAAAGGTGACCAGAGAGGAAACCCAGTTTAAAATTTAGTGAAGTAATGTCACTTTACCTAGACCCCAGGTTTTTTATTCAAAGACAGGTATCATTTACCAAGATGGAAAATGAAGGACAAGGACACATTTTAAGAAATAATGATGAATTCAGCTTTTGGGATTTTGAGAGTGAGTATATGTGGGACATTCGAGAAGAGCTATATCAAAAAATCTGATAACTAGTAAGCAAAATTCTTTGTATGCAAAGATACCAATAGAATGACTAGAAATCTGACTTTTTCCCAAACAGAAGCCATGGGCAGTTTAAATAAATCAGGTAGATAGATAAATTAATTAATCAGTTACTAACAGTTGCATTTACAGCTTATATTTCCACTGCCTCATTCACAGAAGAATAAAAAGGGAGTAATCGTTATAATGTGGACATGTGAAATACCATAGGTTTTTTTTGGCTTTGCCTGTAATTCTGCCTTGTGCATAAACTAACCTGTAAGAAACCCAAAAAGTGTTCTGTCATGATTTCATTTCTAAACCCTTTATAACTTTCAGAAACTGTGTGGAAGAATCTGATAAGAATATTAAATATGGAAAGAATCTTGTGATAGCACAGATTAATCTAATAATAAACTTTTAAGCTAATGACTCTAAGAGTACAATTTAATAATTTAGTAAAAGACTCAATTCCTTTTCCTTTAGACTTTTTGAGATATAAATTTCAATTTAGTATTTCTCTGGCACACTAAAAGTAAAATACATAAGCAATTAAATGTTAATTTCTTATTATAAAAGACTTTGTAATGGATCAATAATGCATATTTCTCTTTTCTGCCATTTATTTCAGTTGAATAAATACATTTCTTCCATGTTTTGATTGAATAAGGGAGACATAAAATATAATTTCTGTATTCATTAATAGAAAGAATGTTCTTAAAATAGACAAAGTAGAGTAAATACATTTATATCTATCTTAAAAGGTAATTATTCTGGGGTTTTTTAAAATGGGGATGAAAACAGACTAATTGTATAATAATTATTCCTAAACTATAAGTGTCCTAGCTAACTATTTAAATTTATATATAAATTAGTTTTAAAATGCAAAATCTGATAACTTCTAACCTGTTTCATAATTATAAAAATATACTATGTAGGACTTATAAATATATTTTTGTATATTCATAAAATAAAATATCATGAAGACAATAAAATTATAATATGATAGCATATATAATGTCAGGAAAACATATTTACAGTCATTAATATGCATAGAAAGTATACATAAAACAAAATATTGAATGAAACTTTGTACAAAAATATAATTCTTAGTACATATGAACTCAAAATTTAAGTGTTTTGTGTGCAATGTTTGATTATATATAGTTATTATGATCTTATTTTGAATATCTGTACTTTTGTGAAGCTATGTCATTTTTATGACAATGTAAACTAAAGAAAAAATAAAATAAAAGTGACACAATACATTTTTAAAACACATACCAAGAAACAAAGCAAAACTACTCAAAACTCTTCTTCCATGAAGTCCAAGGAGGGAATTTCCTCAGATATAATCTATCTGACAGCCAACATCAGGATAAAAAGACACATTTAAAAAAAATTAAGACAAGCAATGGGAAAGTTAGCAGTAATATAACATTTAAAATGAACTATTTGTGAATTTCAACACAGTGCAGTTGATTTGTTTTATACAGACAGATATGTTCCCATGTAAGCCAACACAGTCTGATTAAAGTTAACTTCAATAAAATGACAACCTTATTATCTGCATTGAAGTAATTGGTGGTCAAATCTTGGAAGTCTCCTTCATGCGACTCCAATTGTGTCTTTCAGGGTGTTTCTTTCTTTTTTCTTATCCGTTCATGTGTTCAGAATGGGCATGGGATTGAGGACTGGAGAGAAATGACAGTTTGCAATGAATCTTCCATTTAAGATCTGTTTTTGTTATCAATTGCTCATAACAACAAAACGCTCAAAATGTAGTGGCTTAAAACGAGTGTATCTTTTATGTGCCATGATTGGTGGATTGGTTAATTTAGTTGAGTGGGTTTTGCTTGGCATTTTCGAGCAACTGCAATCAGTTGTTAGATGAGACTGCTGTCCTTGAAAGTCTGACTGTCCTGGACGTCCAAGGAGGATCACGCAATAGGCAGGTGGTTGATGTTGACTGTCAGCTGGCTGCTCAGCAGGGATTGCCCATGGGAGATCCTGAACATAAGTTCTCAGTGTGGCCTGAGCCCCCCTAAGAGAACGTGACTGGATTCCCAGAGGTTGTATCCCAAGACTGAGAATTCCAAATAATCCAGACAGACCCTCACACGCTCCGTGATGCAGCTCAGAGTCGCTGCCTCATTGTCTGCACTGCATTCTCTTGGTGACGTAGACCATCCTGGCCTTAAAGTGAGAGGGGTTCCAGAAGGGGGAGAAAACCAGCAGTGGATCATGGCAAAAGGCGGGTATAGGGAAAAGTGACATTTTTTGAAAGATAGTGTCTTCAGTCAGAAAGCTAGCAAGCCATTTACAATTATTATTTGTCCTTTTAAAAAGAAATACTATACCTCACTGAAAGGAATACTCCAGACTAAATGGACCTGCAAAATATGATTATCACTTCAAAATGTGTTCAGCCCAACTATACTCCTTAGTGGCATTGCTTCCTGATTTTGATTTCCTTTTCTATTTTGATTTCCATTGCTATTTCTGGCCTTTTAAAATTTTATAATTAGTTGATATTTTAAAAACTAGGAAAGTAAAGAATCTAACACTGTACCCAAAACATAGCTTTGGACTGGTTTTTAAGTGACATGCATAGCACTACAGTAATTGTCAGTTAGAAAATAACCACATGCTGGGTGTGTGTTTGGGAATGTTCAATATGAAGTAGGCATTTGAAAAATATAGGATATTGGATTTACACATTCAAATTATTCTACTACAATTCCCTCCTCTCTTTAAACATACTACTTAATTGTCTCCGTTGTATGCTAAGCTTGATCAAATTTCTTCTTGATTGTGTCCCTTTTGAGATTTAGTGTCTTCTTGATTTGCCTTCCAAAACTCTGATCACCTCTTCTCATCCTACATTTCTTGCTCTTCTTCTTTTATACATTCCTTACATATAAACAATCTGTGTTTATTTGTGAGTGAGAAATAATGATCCAAAAGAATATCTATGGTGTAGGAAGGAACAACAGGCATCTAGGTAAGCAAGTATAATTAGGAGCAAATAACTTGATACATGCAGGAGAAATTGTATAGTACTTCAATGGGAGTGAGAAAGACATTTTGGTGAAGAGATAATGAGCAAAAGAAAAAAAAAGTATGCAGAAACAAGGAATGGATTTCATTCTTTAATTAAAAAAAAAAAAAAAGAACAAGCAAATGAGCATTGCCAAAAACTCAGTAGGGATTGTAACAAGTTGGGTTAACCATTTTAGTTGTTTTGGCAATAGAATCACCATCTTCAGCTAGTAATATCATGGTGATAAAAACATAGATAAATGAACTAAACAATAATCTTGTTAGTTCTTCCTTGGAGAGTGTTCATGAGGAAATTTTGTAAGAATTTATGCTAAAGATCACATAGGAAGAACATGACTAATGTATGGATCAAAGAGAGAGACACCCCCAATATCCCCAATACTTGATAATTCCCTGCCCCCCTTTCTGGCCAGGCACACACTTATCTCTTTGTTACAGGTTAGTGCTAACTAATGAATCAGGTAGCCACCCAGGTTGCCTTGGCTAATTTAATAGGCACTAATGCATGAAAAGAAAATCCAGAATTCAAGGACCCAAAACAAGAGTTCTCCTGGTACCTTGTGCTGTGGTTCAGAGTAACCTAAGAAATGGTTATTTACATTGCCCCTCTTTCATTACATTCACCCAGGAAGGCTGTGCTATGTGCTGAATGGGAGTGTAGATAGGGAATCCAAAGCAAGTATTTATGGGACTCTGGTGAGAAGCAGACTCAGCAGACTTTTTGGACTAAAAAAATAAGTGTCAATCATGATAGCTTGGAAAAATTTTCTGGTAGAACTCATCAATTTCTAACATCTCAGGTCAATATGTATTTGATTCTTTAATAGCACTACATTAAAATAATGGAGGTGTAATTTTAATACCTCAAATAGTCTTTGAGGGTAATGAATACAAATGGTGAAAGAGAAAGAGTTATTCTAGAGTAGAAAAAAATAATCTCAAAAACACCTATTTAGAAGAGAAGGATCCTTGGAAAAAGCTTGACATTAACAATGGCTAAGAAATAAAAGCAGAAACTACAGATCTGTGATAAGAAGGTCAGCGAATAAAAAGACAAGTAGTTGGAAAATGAAAACAGGTATGCCAAGCCAGTAAACGTACTTTCCTAGGAGGTAATACAGTAATCTCCTCTTATCTATAGGAGATGTTCCAAGAACCCCAAATGGATCAATGAAACCATGAATAGTACTGAAACCCATGTTTTTTTAAATACATACATATGTTGAAAATTAATTTCTAAATTAAACAATGTTCTTACTTAGCAATCTCAGCATGTAATTTTTAAATCCCTTATTAAATTGAGAACTGTTACCTTTTTATTTAAAGAAAGCACTTTATGGATTCTCTTTGGCATATCCCTATCACCAGCATCACTACTCTTGTGCTCTGGAACCATTATTTTGTAAAATAAAGCTTACTTGAACGCAAGTACTGTGACATTGTGACAGTCAATCTCATAACAGAGATGGCCAATCAGTGATTAATAGGTAGGGAAGTGTAAAGAACGTGGATTCACTGGGAAAGGGGAAAATTCATGTACTAGACATGATGGCTCAAGATGACAAAAGATTTCATCACGCTATTCAGAACAATGCTCAATTTAAAACTTCTAAGTTGTTTATTCCTGGAATTTGCCATTTAACATTTTTACACCACAGCGGACTGGAGAGAACTGGAACTACAGGGAAAAGAAACACAAAAAAACTGGGGATCAGAGAGGATGCTGTGTACCAACATAAATGTCAGATTCTCTGCTATGTTGTTGGAATCCCACTTCCCAGGCTTGACAGAGAGGATGATGCCAAAAAGGAGCTCTCTTTTGGAGAGACTGCCTTTGTGAAAAATTAGAGAAAATCTCTGAACATTGTCAGCAATAAAAGGACTATACAAGAGAAAAATAGATAAATGCCAAAAAGAAGATGTGGAAAAAAAGAAGAGCAGGGTTAGAAAAAATTCAAGTTTCTATCAACCTTCTCAGAGGAAGCTAAAGAAAATGACTCCAAGAAAGAGTTCTGGTGAAGTGAGAAATAATTTATTTTATGTACAAGAGAATTGGCCTTGGACACAGATTTTTGTAAGAGTAGTATAAATCATTTTGATATAAATTAGTATTGAGACATTTAAGAGTTTTCATAAGTAACAATGTAGTATTTCTACTGGTTCATGGTAATTTCCTTTAGATATTTTGTCCTGAAACAGATGTGTTAAATGTCCTGACCTAACAAAGTTGTTGAGTATTTGTGAAAGAGATGTACAAATATAAACAGCTGAATATTTCTGCATTTCCAGGACCCTCCTTGATTCTGAGGTATTAGAAATTAAATGAACAAATATTAAATAGGCAAAGAGTTTTTATTCTCTAGGAGGTGCTTGAGGGGGGAGCAGAGTTTACCATCTAAAAATGTGCCATTTTTGAGATATTATTTTAAGTTGGTTATTTAAAAAAAAGAACAAAAGACTTGGGAAAACCTTTGACTTCTCCCCATACTGCCTACTAGAATTTAGAGAGAGGACCTGTTCCAGGAAGGGAGATATTGTAAGTTAGTATAGTTAATATCAACTAGTATGTGACAGGGAAGACCTAGAATAAGACCTTTATGATCAAAGTCTTGAGTCTCATTGTAAAACATGGCCCAGCAAGCATTTATTTCCTGGACGTCTGCTTTCCATCTCTAGTGATTTGCCTTCCTCCCCTTTGAGGTTCCAAATAACAGATACCTCCCCCTATGCCTCCTTAGCTCAAGATGGTATGCAAACCTTAACTGCCCTGTTTATCCTCAGGTCCCATATTCTTATGAAACCCCTATATGTACATAAGTAATACATTTGGTTAATTTCTTCTGTTGCTTTGTCTCATGTCAGAATTTAGAAGTGTAGGAGGAAAATTATTTTTCATTCCCCAAAATATAAATGGAGAAGATTGACAGTTTACCCCTAGCAGACAAACTATACATTTGTGTGTGTATGTATATATATACACACGTGTATGTGTGTATACATTTGGATAATTTTGGTATTTTGGCAGTATCCATAGTTGTGATTTTTAAGCTGGGATACACAGTGGGAACAGTGCTGGAATAGGGGGAAATGCTTAAGACAGAAAAGCATTTTGAAGTAGGGGTATTAAATGACAAGAGTAAAAAATGTCATTTTATTAGAGGGAGGCATAGCAAAGAAAGTTAAGAAGGTTTGGCACCAAGATCTTCGTTATGGTAAAGATGATAAGAGTACACGCACTTAAGAAAGGCTTTGAATCCTTGTCCTTAGGTTGCATGGGCAAGGCCAAGCTGAGGTGAAACAATTTAACAGATGAGGGAATGAATTAGGCATAAATTAGTAAAATTAAACTGTGTACCCCTTGCTCCAAAGCAGAAGTGGAAGTCACGAAGAGGACAGGGAGAAGACAGAGGCAGGTAACATTTTTCTGAGAATGCAAATGTTTCCAAGAGTAGCAGGATGAGCTCTTCCTGAAACAGATGGCGTGACCATGGTGTCTTAGCATCCTCGCTCTGGGAAATCAGTAGAATGGACAATGCAATAGCTTGTGTATTAAGTGGAAGATTTTGGTAAGGGTTTTCCCCCTGCCTAAAGACAGGCAGTGAAATAGAATTGAATGTTTCTATCCCAGTGTAGTTAATCTGAAGCATTTTAATTCCTGGGGATCACTTGCTTACAAGGGAATTATCTGAAACAAATCTCAAGGCGGGGAAGTAATCAAGAATTTGATAATAATCTGGGTTAGAGAAAAGAATCTATTTGGTGAACATACTAATAAAGTGGATATGATATACTAAAATATGAACATTTAAGCAGATTCCAAGAATTATATAAGATATTATTTTAATCTGTTTTCTGGAGTAAGACATATATTCTGATTTCAAGAACCTACCTTGCTTATTTCCTTGTATCTATTTTTTCTCATTTAGGAATTAGGATAAATAAGTGTTGTTTATGTTTTCAAAAATTATAGTAGTCTGATGGTCTTCAAATTACATTAAAGTTTATGTGACTAATCAGTAATACTAATAGGAAGCTAAGGTATCCATCAGAAATGTTAAGAATGATGTAATTAATGTAAAATCATTATTTTATTATAGTTGAATGTTTATACAAATGTTCTTCCATATTGATATAAGAATATTAAGTGTTGAATAATCTACTTAAAATAAGCACTTATGTTGACAGGGGCAGAAATGAGATTGTGCTTCAGACAACTAAGACTCAGACTTAGAAACATGCCAATGGTGAGGGTTAACAATCAGCTGAACACAAAGAATAAAATTTTCAACTGTGGCTGTTAGGAGTTGTGTAAGAAGAAAAATTAAACAAGAAATAAATTCCAAACAAACGACATAAAAAATATAAAGGACACAAAAACTTTTAAAAGCTGAAAATATAAACTTATCCCCATACTTAGAAATATATTTTGGCCTTAAATTTGAGAATATACACTTTAAATAATAGAAAGTTTCTATTTTAAGGGCAATATATCTATTTAGACACATTTCTAAAGTTTTTATTATAGTATTATAGTCATTACTTAAAATACTTTTACAGAATATTTCAAATGAAATGGTCCATATTATATGCTCTAAATAAAAGTACAATGGCATGCCAACACACACCCATGTACAAACTGCATATTTTTCCTGTTTGATTGAAGTGATCATTACCTGCTTATTCCTTTAGTTGAATTGGGAACAATGCAGAATTAGTTAACACTAATTCTTCCTTTAACATTTTTTTAAAAGTTAGGAACTGTAAAAGCCATAAAAAAAGATATAAGGGCCTAAAATGAAAACATAATTGTAGCTGAGAGAATTGTAGTGCTCCTGCAATGTACTGATCATAGAAACGCAACCACCTTAAATGGTGCAGCAAAGCCAAAGCCCATGAGGCTATTAGAAATATAATTTTATTCATTTTTTTGGTTTGCAATCTTACTTCAGAGACTAGTAAGTCTTTTATAGCTTTACAACAATGCTGGATTTATAAAAACAGTTTTCTTAAAATCTTAATAATAAATACATTTACTGACACTATGGGAAATACCAGGTTGTTCATGTTTAAACAATTGATTATTTTCTGACAGACAAAAATGGATTACAGACCCAGAGCAACTTAACTTTAATAATTCAAATAACATCCTTTCTCTTGATCATAGAGATTTCTAGAAATAATATGAGTTTACAGTGAATCAAAATTAAAGCTATATTTTTTGCTTGGATTATTTTTACTAGGTTTTTTATTACACAGAATACCAACACATCAAAAAAAAAAAAAAGGATTGTCTCTTTCTGTCTGTTTCTGATTTAATGTAAAATGCTATATGAATTAGAGATGAGATACAAAGACTATATTAAATTGCAACAAACATATAACTTACTGTAATTTATTTAAGGAAAAAACACATAAAATGAAGCCTCATTTTTGTAAATATAGTCTGTCTTTTAGTATCATGATTCACCAGGATTGATTTACCAGTTATTTTGTTATTTGAATATAAACAGCCATCCTGAGTGTTTCATGCTTTCAGAATTATAAACTCCATTTGTCTAGGGTTTCAGGGTACATTGCTGAGAAAATAAAAAAAAATGCACAAACATTCTTTCTGTGTAGTGCCCCCTGAGTACATATTTTTATTGTTTATAAATGAAATGGGCCAATTCTTGATCACACACTGTGTTGGTGAGTAAAATCTGATGAAAAAGTGGTGATGTTGAAACATTATGCAAAATTTAGAAGTAAGAAATGAGGTAGGGGATGGTACAAAATTTTATACCTTAATGTTTTCCAAAATGCCAAGGAAAAAACGTACTGTAAGGAAGTTCACACTGCCCATAACTGCTGATTTTGCCATTAATAATGGTAATAACTGATAATTACAAAACATTTACTATATTAGTTAATGCTCTGCTAAGCCTGTCCAACTTGCAGCCCACGGGCTGCATGAATGAGGCCCAGGATGGCTGAAAACGCCACCCAACACAAAATCATAAATTTACTTAAAACCTTTTTGTTTTGGCTCATGAATTTTTGTTAACATCTCTTCTTCTTCCAGTGTGGCCCAGAGATGCCAGAAGTTTGGAAATCCCTTGGAGCACTTTCCATATAATAATATATTTCACTTAATCTTGGCAACAACCTCATGTGATGTTATGTCTGAAGTATAGATAAGGAAACTGGACATACAGAATGAGATAATGAACCAAATTAGAATGAGTATCACGATTGTAAAAACAAACAAACAAAACACAATTAGAGCTTTAAGTATTTATAAATATAGAGATAAAATTGGTTTTGACAAGTAGGAGGAATTTTTCCCTGTGATCAACAGGAAATACTGATGGATCATTTTCTAAAATAAGACAAAAAATGTGCAGCAGACTTTCTGAGGAGTTTATCTTCACATTTATAGCCTGCGTAGAATTGTTCTATTGTAAAGCTTGTGGTAAACTAATTCTACTAGACCCATGTTGATGTTACATGACTCATCACAAAATGTAAGCACTTGAGTTATCCATCCTCCACTATATATAAACATTTTACTATTTCAAACTTCCTTTCCCCAGGTCAATCCACTCTCTGCTTTCCAACTTTCCCAAACCTTCCACTGCACATCTGAGAGTTTCTTATATTTGAAAAACAAAACTCCCTGTGCAACTCACAATTGCTCAGGTAGCATGCTGTCAAAAAATATGTGCAATGGAAAAAAATTAAACAGGCTAAGAAGACTATTCAAGGCTATTAAAATATGGGCAAGAAGCCAGAAATGCAATTCAATTCCACTGAAACAAAAATGGGATTTTTTTTAAGGGTTGTGATGAACTAGTTGAAAGGTACTGGAGGATATTAATTGGAAGTTTGGCCAAAGAGATATATCAAACATATTGTTACTCCTGAGCTTGTAAATGCTTTTTCTCTGTGATTATATCATCTGTGTTTGCTAACTTGCAGCAATGGTAGCTAGGCTCCTACCACCACTGGATACTGAGAAATAATGACGCTATCCTTAACAATTACATTTCAAAAGGATGTCTCTCAGGCTTTTGTAAAGATCTCTATCTCAAAGGGACACAAGAATAATTTACAATTGTTAAGTTTTCTAAAGTAAATACTCCAAAAAAAGGAGGTCAAAGACCTGTAGTCAGAAAGAAGCCTGTCTTAAAATTTGAAGTGAACCAAGAAGGAAAATAGACTCACAGAGCAGGGTGACTGCCCTGGGGAGGAAGGGTGGCGGAGGCGGGGCGGCGCCCTGGGGAAGGAGGTTGGGGCAGGGCGGGAATTGAGCCAAAAAAAGGGAAAAAAGAAAGAACTCATGGACATGGACAAGTGTGACCATTGCTGGGAGAAGGTGGAAAAAGTGCAGGGGTATAAATAGTGATGAAAAAAGTAAAAACATTGAACACAAAGTTTAAATTGAAATATTAAGGCAGTCTTGGTCACTACTCTCTCCCTCAGGCTCTGGTGTCTTAAATGCGACCAGAGTTCTCTGAAGACAGCTTACTTTTCTCATGTACATTTATTCTCCTACCTTGGAAAGAACTTAGGAATGGAAAGTGTGGCAGTATTTCTCATGTGCCTGCACTGACTCATTCCCAGTTGTGTACTCACGGTGGATTCTCTGCAAATCTCTTCAGTCCTCTTCCTGTGCAGCTCTCTTCTGGGCAGTATTTTTCTTTTTTTTAAACATGAGTCATGCTGGTTGCTCTGGACTCTCAGCTCATCTCCTCAAATCAAGGAATCTGCCAGGTTTCACTGATTTCCTTTTCCATACACTACATCCTCGAAACTCTTTGTTGCTGTTGTTTGTTTGTTTAAATTAAATCAACATTTAATTTCTGTACCACCTTTTACATTCTTTTTTGGGGTGAAAGTGAAAAAAATGTTTCAGTTTGTTCCTGTTAATCCACCTTGACCCAAGCAGAATTCCACATTTATTTAAATATTGTTTTGGTATTAGTAAGGTACATTCAAGTGTCACTGTGCTAAGATATCATAGATAACATAAAATATAATAAAAGTAATTGTTAAAAACTTGTTATAGGGGGTATTATATTTTTAATATTACTTAATTTCACATTTGTGTGGTATAGATCCCCTGCTGAAAAAGAGCATTATTAAAAATGTTCTATATTCTTCCTTATAATTACCTTACTCATTATGCTCATTTCATATACTGATTAGCATGAAGATCAACATTTATAACTACAGAAATAAATCAAAGCATTAGGAAGACTTTTTCTATATATATCTCTCAAAAATATGCATTATATATTATAAACATTATATACATATATAATGTATAATATATAAGAGTGCAAAATCTTTGGATGCCTTTTTGTTAGGTCAAATCCGTCAATATTTTTTATTGAATTTTATTTACCATAATAGGGCTAAGAGGAAGCTTATACTGTTTGTCGACAGGACACCTCTGCAGTTTGCAGGCAAGTTGATTGTATACATCATGTTAGTGTTAACTTTATCAGGGCTGAAGGCTGTGACAATGCAATCAGTCAACAGCTCAACTCTGGGACATATTATTCTCATGAAGTCTGACACATGCATAATGACATTTGTTTCATGACATTAAATACAGTAGGTTTATGCACACATATGTTCCAAACTCTGTCTTCTAGGAGAACTTAAAGTCGATGATGCTCTCAGAGCAACAAGCATACCCCACACCTAAATCCTGGTTTCTAACATTATTCTGAAATAAAGTGAACAAAGTCTCCTTGAAGAAGTAGCTGATGCTCCTGCTGGAGCAAGGGATATATGAGGTAAATTTAAGAGTGCCTTGTAGTGGCAGAAAGTAAGGCAGTGTTCCAACAACAACCACCCAACCACTTTTATTAATACGATATATCAAAGGAAGCAACTGAAAAAGTTCCCAAGGACAAAGCTAGAACAATGTGAGTAAAAAAAATACAATGTTGAATTATAAACCAAAATACAAAATAAATTTCTATCTTGACATAAATTATTGAATAAATGAAAAATTGGATAAAATAGACCAATATCTCATGCAAAAGGATTCCAAAGAATTTTTATAGGTACTGCTCCCTATGGAGATGGAACCTAAGGCCCCTTGAACAGGTGTCCCCAACTTCCAGGCAGCAGACCAGTACTTGTCCAGGCCTGTTAGGAACCGGGCCACACAACAGAGGGGCGGGGGGGGAGCTTTAATGTAAGGAGCTTGACTCATCCTGAAACCGTCCCCTCACCCCTGGTCCATGGAAAAATTATCTCCCATGAAATTGGTCCCTGGTGCCAAAAAAGTTGGGGACCTGGGGACCTCTGTCCCTGAAGAGTAAAATGTATCCAAACTTATGTATCGACAACAAGGGAGCAACAGCTCCGCCATTTGTCAAATGCTAAGTAAGCCATATAAGGCCTAAAATAAAATAACTGCAGAGGAGTTACTTTCTGAAGTACAGAAAGATTATGTCCTTTCACATCCCTATCAAAAATTGTACCTGCCCCAAATACCATCATCATAACTGAGAGACACAGCTGAAGCTATAAGTCAGTGTATGAAAAAACAGTTGTATTAAGGCCAGACCCTGCTGCTTAAAGCAAAACATGATGCATCTTTATTGCAGTGATTCACATGGTGCAATCTGGGTAATTTGACATTTGCAGGATTCAGGTTTCATTGTGTACTCTGATTTCCTGGGAAGTTAAATGAAGCAAATGTCAGATGTAGACAGAGTGTTGCTACTCAATAACTCAACTTCCATTTTGACTTGAACTTACAGTTTGTGACTTACATAAAGCACTCATACTTAAAGTTCTGAAAATCAGTTTTAATGGAATTTTTAAAGTAGAAATTAAAGAGATAAAATATAATTTTTATTTATACTGATTCACAGTGTACACATCAGCAAGACTGAAAGCACAATGGTTAGTAGCAGATCTTAGTTTTTCTAAATCTTGCTCAGTTTGGAGAGGCCATACATTAAGTTATTCAAGTTCATGTTGACAAATCCCAACTTGAGAATTGCTCTAGTTTCCTTACACATAAATCAACAATATATATCCAGTCCCATAACTGAATATCCATCATATTTCAAATTTCAAATTTTACTCCAATTTCAAGTAATATCCAGAGTAGTAGGATGCAACATGTAATTACCAAGTCTTGTTCCCTTTGCTCTCACACAGACCCCTTTCTTCGATTTTTTGAGTCTAGCATTCATTTGATGTGTACGTGAATTTATGTTTCCTTGTTTCTATCTCTTGTTACTTTCTATTTAATTTCTCTCATGCTCCTTCAAGTTTTTGGACATGTAATATAGAATAGAAACTTTTACCTGCTGCGAAAAAGAGTGACAAGTATGAGAAAAACAAGTGATGTAGAAAAATGCGATCTAATCCTTTTTTTCTAGCCATCCTAATGATCAGAAGTTAGAAATGTAGCTTCCAGTGTTCAGTTGTTCTATCTCATCTAGTTTTGACTGCCCATTCACTTGTAAGATAGATATTTAAAATGCACTTTGAAAGAACAAGGGGCATAGAAGGGATATTTATTGCTTTGCAATTAAGATGTCACCGCATGCCAAAAAAATGAATAAAAAACAACAAAGGCTATATTACCTAAAAATACTCTCTATGCCAGAGAATATTACATCCTAATTTTAGTGGGATTTTTTTTTGGTCCTTTGAATCAGTAATGTGTTCTTTCTAAGTGCCAGTACTTGCCAGGAGGTAGAAAATGGTTTAATTAGTATTTTTCACTATTAATAAATGTTTTTTTTAAGACCTATTTTCTGACTTCATGTCCTCGCTCCCTGAGAATTACAATGCTATGAACATGTAAGTGACCAGTTTTTTTTATTACAGTGCTTTCAACAGATTATGATGTCTCAACATACAAATTTTTTCCTTAAGGAATGAGCCCTTTCATCTAAAAGGAGGATGCTAATTCATACCATATTTCTCCCTAATCCCAACAGACCTGTGTTCAGACTAAAGTGTTTATTGGGTTAAATTTCATTACCTGTCTACTACAAAATAGAAAATAGCCTTGACATTATTTTTGAAATACTGATGAAATAAAGAATAATGTAAGAATAAGAACAAAACTTATCAAAGCTTTGTAATAAAATTTAAAGTCTTCTTAATGAAAAAGATGAATTATAAAATGTGACCATATGGCTTCTATATACCTGTGTTCATTAGCATGTGCATATAAGGAGAAATGCCAATACATGTAAATCCAGGACAGTACTTTTAAAGTGTCTTTTGTTTATAAGAGAAAAAAATATGTGTTTGGAACAGAATTTTGTCTCTGGAAAAACAATTCTAGGTGTAGAAAGCATGATTCTTTGCAAAAATCATATGTTAAGCAATTTTTAATACCCTCTTTTATAGAAAAAATAACACTGAGGGTGTCTAAAAGCTTTATAAATATAAGTAAGTCCATATATGTGAGGCACAAATATTGGTTCCAGATAATTCCAGGTTCTATGTTACATGGTGGCTTCAGTTCACCACCTAAGCTAACATAGTCCTCACTCATCTCATTATGTCTGAATGTAATTTTCTATTGCCTTTCTTAACATTTCTCTTTTTTTCTTTTAGTAATATTGTCATTTTATTATTGTTATTATTTTAATTGAAGAGCTTGAGCAGATTTCCTTTTTCATTTTGATTAGTGGGCCCAATAAACCAAATCTAGTGTCTAATTCCAAGTCACCAGCTAAAAGTGGCAGTTCTCCTTTTCAAATCTCGGGTACTCTACAGGAGAGCAATCAAATGTGTCAGTTGGAAATATCACTTCACAGCCATTGAAACAGATGAATTTTAAGTGCACATCCCCTTGAAGCATCCTGACAAGCCAGTCTAGTTTGAATGTTAGGAAAACCATATCCGTGTCTGAGCATGTCTATATGCTATTCCTCAAGAATTCAATGGGTGTTTTGAAATTAAGGCAAATGTTTGAGAAATTCATAATATTAAGAATTCTCTTTCAAGTATTGATTAGATTTCCATTGCTATATAGCAAATTACCACAATTTTAGTGGTTTAAAAGAATAAAAATGTACTGTCTCATAATCTTTTGTGGTCAAGAGTTGAACACATTTAACCTGGATCTTCTCTACTTCGGGTCTTACCAAGCTAAAATCAAACTGATCATAACCTCAGCTAAAAGCTCAACTAGGAGAAGACCCACTTCCAGGCTCCTTCGGAGTGCTGAATGAATTAATTTCCTTGCTGTGATAGAAGGTCTTGTGGTTTTGGTAGACATTGACCAGGGATCACTCTTAGCTCCTGCATGCTGTTCTCAGGTCCTTGTCTTGTGGCTTCTTCTGTCTCGGTGACAGAGAAATCCCTTATCACTCTTCAAATCTCTCTGACTCTTCTTGTGTAACCAGATTTTTCTGATTCTAAAAGAGAGAGAGGGGTGTTAACTCTTCCTTCTTCTGCCCTTCTGTTCTAGTCAGAATTAGATGGTGTCCACCCACAGTAGAGAGGGCAATCTATTTAATAAATCCACTGATTCAAATGCTTCTAACTTCAATCAAAACACCCTCACAGGCACAGCTAGAAATAATATTTAATCTGAAGACTCTTTAACTCAGCAAGTTGACTCCAAAATTAATCATTACAAGCTCCTTTTCCTAAGGTTAATCATGCCATGTAATATAACATAATCATGGGAGTAAAATCCATCAGATACTTATTCTCAGGGGTTACATAAGGCATGCACACCAGAGGTGAGAAACACCGGGGAACATCTGCAACATGTGCGGATCAATTATCTCTATGAAGAGTTTAGCTTTTATTCCATTTGTATCTGTTTACTTCATAGAAGAGGAAACTAAAGTACTCTATAACATCAGTGCAACTTGCACAATGCTTCTCACTCAGCCCGCACATATGTGTGCATGTGCATGTGCACACTCACATTGGGGAGGGATACATTAACAATACTTTTTAAGTTATTGGAGTCAATTTTATATTGATTCGGATTCTCCATGTACATTACCATAAAAATATAAAAATAGAAAATCAAATAGATTCAACATTCATCTACAGTTTTTATTGAAAAGTTTTAATTCAGTTTGTGCCATATGAGGAATTACTTCATGTATGTAACAGGACAATATCCCATATTATTTAAAAAATGACTTTGTATTTCAAATTCTACTTAGCTCAATTTCATCTAGACTATGATCTAGGTCAAGTTTCATATCTTTTCAAAAACTTGCTTTATTAATCTCTAAATCTGAGGTAATAAGGTTAAATTAAGATCTCAGAACATGTGAGTAAATGACTTACTTAACACAACACTTAAATGGTAGGCAGAATTCTAAGATGGTCTTTATGAACCCTGCATACTTTGTGTGATTCTTGCCTGTTAGCATAGGGGACCTATTGATATTAAATCACTGCCTTGGTGTTGGGAAATATCCTGTCTGGTTTCAGAAACTGTAGCTCCTCCAAAAGGTGAGAGGGCCCCAAGACTGGAGCTGAGCAAGGAGACCTTGGGAAAATAGGCTACTGAGGAGAAAAAACCTGTCCTCCTGGTAGGGACGCAGCCCCTGCCTCCCTCATATCACCCTGCTTGGCCCTGGAGGATGGATGGTTAGTCAATGATGGGTAAGACCCCTCAATGGAAGGGGTAACCTAAGACAGGCATAGCTGTTGGGCATCAGGGAAGAACTTGGGGGACATGGAGAAAGGGCAAACAGACCCTTACTCCTCAGCTTTGATATGGCCGGGGTCTTCATTCTATCTGAAAGAAGTCTCCTTATCTTTTAGCAGCTCTGATCCTTTGCTTGGCTCAGGTAGGAAACAATACTGGAGACAGCCCTAAACTTCATCTGGTGGATCAGGCCTAGAAGTAAATTCTTTGAAGCATGCTTTGTTTTTTCCTCAAAAGCTATGATAACCAGCTCATGCTGAGAAGGAAATTTACATTATTCACAAAACCTAACCTGAAACACTTTGGTGCTTTTATTTTATGCTCTCATGTTTACTCATCTCCTCTCAGATCTATGTAAATTTGTGTGTTCCTGCTATTTGTTTTTTTTCAAAACATCATCTGTTTTCTGTAAGCATTAACATACTGATGTAATGACATCACTTGGACATTCCTACTACCTAACCCACTGATAACCCTTTCAATAAAAGTCATTGGACATAGGGGCTTGGGGCATTCTCCATTACAGGGAAGGGCCACCCTTTTTTCCCTGGCAGACATAGAAGTGTCTGCAATGACTTATTTTATTTCCCCCACCTGTGATGACCCCGGGATGGGCTCTGGGGGTTCAGAGTCCATGCTCCCTCCTCAGCTGGTGCCTGAATAGGGACCCTCATATCCAGAGCCCTAAGCCACCTCACTTTAGTTATTAAATTACATGGCAAAGAAGCTTTCCTGATATTGATTTATGACCCAAATTCATATGCATAGAATTCAATTCAATTTGATCAGCTGGGTTAATATACAAGAATAATCTCTGGGGAGTACTTAAAAGATCAAGTGGGGACTTATAATCAGGAAGTCCTTTCAAGAATTTAGAGACATTGATTCACTTACACCTGAGCGAGATGGTAGCTGCAGAGTGGAAGGCGATTTCTCCACTATTTAGTCACAATTCCAGTTTGGTCTTGGGAGGAGGTCCGCGTGACTCCCACTCACTCTTCCGCCGTCTTCCGTCTCTGCTTTCACCACTTCTATTTAACATAGTATTGGAAGTTCCAGCCACACTGGTCAGACAAAAAAAGAAAAAGAAAAAGAAATAAAAGGCATTCAAATTGGAAATGAGGAATGAAAACTATCATTGTTTGCAGATGACATGATAGTGTACATAGAAAACCCTATAGACTCCACCAAAAAACTACTTGACTAAATAAGTGAATTTGGCAAAACAGTGGGCTACAAAGTCAATATTCAGAAATTGAGGCAAAAAAATTTTCAACAGGAAAAATAAAGTACCTAGGAATAAATTTAAACAAGGAGGTAAAAGACCTATATGCAGAGAACTATAGAACACTGAAGAAAGAAATTAAGGGAGACACAAATAAATGGAAGCATATACCATGTTCATGGGTTGGAAGAATGAACATCATTAAAATGTCCATACTACCCAAAGCAATTTATAGATTGAATGCAATCTCTATTAAAATAGCTATGACATATTTCACAGACATAGAACAGACATTTCAAAAATTTATATGGAACTATAAACAACCCCAAATAGCTGCAGCAATTTTGAGAAAGAAAAACAAAGCAGGAGGGATCACAATACCGGACATAAAACTGTATTACAAGGCCACCGCAATCAAAACAGTCTGGTACTGGCACAAGAACAGACACATAGATCAGTGGAACAGAATAGAAACCCCAGAAATAAACCCATGTCTCTATTGTCAATTAATATTTGACTAAGGGGGCAGAAGCATAAATTGGAGTAAAAATAGCCTCTTCAACAAATGGTGTTGGGAGAGTTGGATGGCTACATGCAAAAAATTGAAATTTGAGCACAAACTGACACCATATGCAAAAATAAACTCAAGATGGATAAAAGGCTTAAATATAAGTTGCAACACCATAAAAGTCCTGGAGGAGAACATAGGCAGGACACTCTCAGATATCCCATGCTGCAATATTTTCACCAATATGTCCCCTACAGCAAGGGACGTAGATGAAAAAATAAACAAGTGGAACCTCAACAAAATAAGAAGCTTCTGTATGGGTAAAGAAGATATCAGCAAAATGAAAAGGGAACCAACCGTATGGGAAAATATATTTGCCAATGATACATCAGATAGAGGTTTGATCTCCAAAATATATAAAGAACTCATACGATTCCACGCCAAGAAGAAAAACAATCCAATTAAAAAAATGGGCCAATGACCTGAACACTTATCCAAAGAAGACATACACAGGGTCCAGAGACATATGAAGGGATGCTCAGCATCACTAGTCCTCAGAGAAATGCAAAGTAAAACCACAATGAGAGACCACTTCACACTGGTCAGAATGGCCACCATAAACAGATGAACAAACAACAGGTGCTGGCGAGGCTGTGGAGAAAAGGGAACCCTAGTACACTGTTGGTGGGAATGCAGACTGGTGCAGCTATTGTGGAAAACAGTTTGGAATTTCCTCAAAAAGCTAGAAATGGAACTGCCTTTTGATCCAGTGATTCCACTGCAGGAATTATACCATAAGAATCCCAAAACACCAATTCAAAAGAACCTATGAACCACGATGTTCATAGCAGCTCAATTTACAATAGCCAAGTGTTGGAAGCAACCTAAGTGCCCATCAATAAATGAGTGGATCAAAAAACTATGGTCTATTTACAAAATAGAATACTACTCAGCAGAAAGAAAGAAAGAGCTACTACCCTTTGAGACAGCATGGATGGAACTGGGGAGCATTATACTAAGTGAAATAAGCCAGGGGGTGAAGGATAAATACCATATGTTTTCACCTATAAGTGGAACCTAATCAAAAAAAATAACAAGCAAGAAAAATATAACAAACAACATGGAAAGAAAAAAGAAACCAACAGAATCAAGATGGAAGAGGGGTGCGGGGAAAGGGAAGAGAAGGGTCAAGGAACATATACAAGGAATATGTATAACAGACCCATGGACAAAGCCATAATGGGAAAGGATTGAGGGAGGGAGGGAGGGGGGATGGGGGCAGGGGAAAGTGGTAGTGGGTAAATGGAGACAACTGTGTTTGAACAATAAAAAATAAAAAAATGAAAAAAATAAAATAATACAGGCCTAGAGAGAGTAGATGAGTAGTAGAGGTGAAACAAAGTAGCCATGAGTTGAAAACTTTTGGAGCACGATGGTGGGTACAAAGACGTTTATAAAGTATTTTGCCTACTTTTCCAGGCTGTAGACACTCTTCTATTTGTCAAAATCAGACCACAGAAGTTTATAAAGTATTTTGTAAACATTTTCCATAATAAATGTTTATGCATCGTAATACAAAAAAAAAAGAAGAATTTAGAGACATTCAATATGTAAGAGGGTCTATGGAGAAGGCCAAGTGATAGGGAGTTTTATTTGCCTCTAACTGTTGAAAATGGGCCCCATTCTCATGCCAGCAGGTGAACAGTACTCTCAGTCCCACAATTGCAATGAACTGCATTCTACCAATGATGATGTGAGCTTGAAAAAGGGCTCCAATCTCCAAGAAGGCACACAATGCTGCTAATAACTAGAGCTCATCCTTTTAAGACCATAGTCAAAAAATCTAGTCACGCATGCCTGAACTTCTGGTATAAAGACCTGTCAGGTAATATATTAGTGCTGTTTTTAAGACATTAAGTTTGTAGAAATTTGTTGCATGGCAATAGAAACATAATACTGTTTAGCTCCTACTATTTATATATACATATTAATAATGGATATATTTATTATTACTGTTATCCTCCAAATTAATAATAATGCTCAAAAAAATTTTAGCAAACATGAGCAGTCAAAACATTTTGGAAATTTAAAAAAACATTTAAACTGGTCAAAAATTTTTAGAAAATATAAACATTACATTTTTTTATTTTAAAGATTTTATTTATTTATTTTTTAGAGAAAAGGTAAGGGAGTGAGAAAAAGTGGGAGAAAAACATTGATGTGCCAGAAACATCGATTGGTTGCCTCTGTCCTGAGGGAATTATAAACTAATTATAAAGGAATCTCCAGCTCAACTGCCACATTACAAAAAAATATATATAAATCTTGGAGGTTTAATTAATACTCTTTCTTAAATTTCTTTATGTTTCAAGTACACCAAAAGGTGTACTTGAAAGGAATTTGAGAGGAAGGTTGAAAATTGGGAGTATAATGTAGATGAGGCTGAAGAACCAAAACAATGTAAAGAAAAACATATCCACAAAGCCCCATATTAAATTGTAAAAAATATTTTTGTGTTACTGAAGAAAAAGGGAAGATAAAAATGTGAAACTATGTGCCTGTTTTTGTCTTTATTCAGCAATTTATACAATTTCATAAATTTTATAACTCAGTAGTAATAAAAATAGCTCAAATATAAGCCTTCATTATAACCTATTAAGTAAAGAATTATAAAACATATAACTTGTTATTCAGCAGGAGGAAACTTGACATACAGGCAATGTACATAAAAGTATGCAATTAAAAGCTGGTAAGAAAAATAGAGAAAAATAAGTATACTAAGTGAAAAATATGAAATAACATCCTCCAAACAAGTCCTAAAATAATGATAATTATGTTGAGTGTAACAGGATAAAACGCATTATCTAAAGGATAGAAACTATCAAATCTACAAAAATAATGAATGAAAACTAGAAATAATTTTTAAAGGTTTTTGATTTTCTTTGCCCAAGCTCTAGTACTTGTTCTGTCATCTTCCTAGAAACAAGGAAGTTATCTATTTTTTTATTTACATTAATTGATTAAATCCCTGCTTTTTCATACTATGAATTTAAAATTTGAGTCCCAATTTTTGTTGTTGTTGCTAGTTTTTTATTTCATCAAATACTGAAGCAATTTATAGAACATAGTAAAATGACAAAATATACTCGGAAAGGCACAGGATGCCACCATATAATGGCTAATTTGAGGTACAAGTGATATATGAGCCCTATGCTATTAATAAAAGGATATGATTATAAGAAATGACAGGTATCCCAAACTAGCTATTTTTTAACACCTAACATTTATACAAAACTTTAAAACATACACATGGATTGTGATTGTCAAAGAAACTCTGAAATAGGAGGCTGATATCTGAGTTTTGTACCTAAGCCAGCCTTTGCTGCTTTGAGCCTCGGTGTCAAATGAGAAAATGCCTATAGGATGTTAGTGATATTTCCATGAAGAAAATTGTGTGAATCTAAAACTTTCGATGTCTAGACACCTTTCAGTGTCTCTTAGGCATTTTATACAGTAGCAAATCTACACCCGTTTTCTTTTAAGTCAGTACCTCTTGGTCCCTCCTTTTATGAGTTCTCTTTCTTCTTAATTTATCTGTCCTGACAACCAAGTCTCTTTAGATGAACTAATAACCATTATTCCTGTGGGGACAGTGCTATCTTTGCTAATAATGCAGTTCCAATCTAGAAAGAAACCCTCCTACTTTTCTTTCTGAATGCAAGACTTTAGCTTCTGAGAGCCAGCCATGCGAGAGATGGTTAAATTGACCAAAGTCGACTACTATGGAAGTACCTTCTCTGTTTCCTATAAGGAAGGAGTTAAGAACTTCACTTAGTACATTGGGGTTCTACCAATGACTATATATCTTATTAGGTTATTTTATGTTTTTTATATTTTCAATGTGCAGACTTCCAAAATTCAAAATAGATACAGATATGGAGACAAATAACTCTGTAACAACTGTCTTTAAAATTTTAGAAAGTTGTCCATAGACAATTTTAGTTATTAGAGCCTTTTCTCAGAAAAGAGGTAGGTCCTTAATTTTAATTAATTAATTAGTGAATGCAGTTAGCTGGAACAAGCTCTTGCTTATATTAACTGGAACATATTTAATGAAATAGCAGTCATTTGTTAATCTATACACATGAGGTAGATTGTTTAGTTTAGTTCCCTGTACACAATATGCACTTAAATAATGTTAGCTAATGGTTAATTTTATATCAAAATCACCAGAACAAGGAACACACATAGTTAATATGGTGTATGTAAACACTTACAACTGTGTCTGAAAAACTACTCTTTCAACAGATGATTGGTTTGTGACCAACTCATGAATTTTAAAGGAGCAATGAGTTGCTCTGAGCTATTAAATTCACTGAGATTTATTTTCATGGAATAAGTTTTTGTTTTGAACACAATTTGTCAAAAAGAGACTTTTGTAAACCAACCACTGTATTTATTTTGTTAGTCCATAACACATTTATGCCACTAACTTTGCACATGGTCTAATGAAATCTATTTAACTATTCAGAAATAGAATAATGTGGTAATCTCTTAGGTCAAGCTTCGAGCATTTAATAATAATGAAATTTTGTTTCCCTATCTATTCAGTCTTTTTACATATTCTTACACTGATCCTTCAAAATAAATTAGTAGAATAATAATGATTTTTATAATTATAGCTATTTCCACACCAAAAGCCTAAAAATCATAAATTTTATAACTGAAAGAGACTTTTAAAAAACATTAAGAGAATTATACAGTTTATGTATCATTGCTGTGATTTAAAGAATCACCAAGGAGTTAGTATTAATAAGAAAAAAAATATTTAGATCTTTTGCTACAGTGATTAGTAATTCAAAGTGAAGGAAAGAAAAACTGAAAATTCGAGAAATAATTAATCAATTTAGATTACTCTGTCATGGCTCATCTTCTATATTGATTACAATTGTGTAATATTCTGCTAAGACTGCAAAAAATTTCATAAAATGAGTGGCTCAAACAACAGAAGTTTATTTTTGCATGATTCTGGAGCCTGTAAATCCAAGATCAAGATAGTGGCGGGGTTGATTTGTCCTGCGAACTTTCTCCTTGGTTTTCAGATAACTGCCTTTTCATTGTGTCCTCACATGGCCTTTCCTCTGTACCCATGTGCCCATCCCTGCCATCTCTCTTTTTCTATAAGGACACCTCCAATGGGATGAGAGTCCCAGCCTACTTTTAATCTAGTAACTTTAACATAATCACCTAAAGTGCTTCTCTCCAAATATGATTGCATTGTGAGTTATCAGGGACTTAAACATATGAATTTGTTGGAGTCAAAATTTAGCCCATAATCTAAGTATACTTCAGCTGTATGCAGATTATAAGGTAAACATTCTAATCTTGTATCTCCCATATATTGTAGCACATACTAGAGTGAAACAGACCCAAGCTTACATAAGAGAAGGCATGTCTCCTAAACCTTGCTAGATTTGGGACAGACTATTTAATACCTTTGACCCTCAATTTTATTATTGATAAAATTAACATAATATTCACTTTTAAATATTGTTCAAAATAAAGAGAAAATGACATATTTTCTCTATTTTTTGGGGGGGAAGACTGAAAGCTATATATAAACAGAGTCATTATTTTTATCACCTATTCCCCTTCTGATTGTTCCCTTCTAAACTTCTCTTGGTGGGAAAAAAACAAAACAAAACATTATCTTGTCCTGAACTTTATATATATATATATACATATATATGTGTATATATATATATTTACTTCCTTTATAGTACATTTTGATTAAAAGTCAACTTTAAGTTCAGCCTTTTCTTAATCATCAGGTTAATATATAATTAATATATGCATAATATATGGTAATCATCAGAATGATGCCGAGTTTCTTTCCTTAAGGGTGCTGACTTTCATATTTTGTGTATCATTATACTGAATAGTCTAAACTCAATAAAGATGCATCACCCGAATTGTCCTTAGTTGGAATAGATCTGAATTCAATTCCACTGGAGTTAGCCCCTTCAGCATGAGTTTAACCATGAAATTGAATACCAACTTTAAAACTGATATTTTCCAAGGCATTTCAAATTACAAGCAGCTTGTGCTCTTGTCAGATCTTAAACCACTAAAGCATCAAACTGTTTGTCCTTTTTTTTCTTTTAAATAGATTTTACTTTTTAGAATAGTTTTAGGTTCTGTGAAAAATAAACTGGAAAACACAGAGAACTCCCATATATCCATTGTGCTCAACACTCGCACTGCCTCCCTATTATCAGCATTCCACACCAGAGTGGTATAGTTGTTACAATTGATGAACTTACACATTGCCACATCATGATCATACAAAGTCCACAGTATGCATTAGGGTCCACTCTGAGTGATGTACAGTTTACATGTTCAGATAAATATATGATGGCATATGCCCAACATTATGGTATGTTACAGAATAGTTTAACTGCCTTAAAATTCTGTGCTTTACTTATTTATCTTCCCATCCACTTTTACAGTCTGACAACTACTGATCTTTTTACTGTTTCCTTAATAGTAAAAGTTTTATATGATCCAGAATGTCATATAGTTGTAATTATACAGTATGTAGCCTTTTCATATTGGTTCTTTATGTACTAGTAAGTATGTAAGTTTCCTTTGTGTCTTACATTGAGCTGATATACCCATTTTTATTTTAAAAATATGCTCTGTGCATTGGAGAACTTACAAATGATATCTTATAAGTTTTCCTAGAATGTGGTATTCACAATACTTTGGTAAATCTGGAAACTCCTTAAAATTTTACCCAACAGTCTGAGTGATAATTTTGGTGCATTTTTTTTTCTGTGATATAATAGGTTTAAAATGGAATCTCACTCCCAAAAGCTAACTAAAAACCAATAGCTTAGAGAATAAACAGTCAAGATGTTTTCTTCTTACAACAAGCAACACATTGTAAAGAAAACAGTAGAGATTTCAGGACAATCACATTTAATTTTGGTTCCTTAACTTTTGTAAAATGTGACTCTGACACTAAAACAACTATACGATCTTAGCTTGCTCACCTATAAAACTGAGGTAATAACACTAACCTTCATATTTTGAGGTATTTAAGATTTTCAAAGTTTACAAATATACTTTAAAAGCAAATTTTATCACCGCTATTTAAAATATAAATGTGATCTCAGTTTTAGATTCATTCACAGAAAAAAATGCATACAGTATTTTCAAATTTAGTGACTTGCCCTGGCTAGTGTGGCTCAGTGGATTGAGTGCCGACTTGCAAACCAGAGTCGCGGTTCGACTCCCAGTAAGGGCACATGCCTGGGTTGTAGGTCAGATCCCCAGTAAGGGGTGTGTGAGAGGCAACCACACATTGATGTTTCACTCTCTCTTTCTCCCTCCCTTCCTCTCTGTCTAAAAATAAATAAATAAAATATTAAAAAAATAAAATTTAGTGACTAAATCATGTTAGATACATTAAAATAAATCTTTATTTATAATGAAGAAACAGCATTTTTTCCAAACACTTTTAAACTTTGACCCCATATCCTTTAAGCTTATTAAGCAATTTTTTAATGAGTTAATATGTATTCCAATTCATCTGGAAAATTCTTTAGCAAATAAATTGTTGTTGGCATCCTGTGTGTTTTGACTTACTTTAATAATTACCTGTTCAATTTCCTTCATTTCAGATCATTTACTTTTAGGACAGTGATATGAAAACACCCCTTCTACTTTTTTAACTTGGCCATGAATTTATATCAATCCAACAGAGTTTTAGCAAACTATAAGCACTCTGGAATTCTGAGTTTCTCATTAGCACATGGTCTTAAATACTGTTTTATAATAAAATATTCTACAGATGATGAACAATTAAGTGACTTTGCATCTGTTCACATTACATAAGAAATATTATGCAAACATTTAGTATTGGAGTTTATTATTCTAGCCAATACTTTTCTGAGTTGGTCCAATTCAACCATTGTTAATCGAGAATTTAATAATGTTTTATTCTGTGCTTTTCTCATATGAAAGAAATGTAAGCTGAGGTCCCTGACCTCAAGGAGATTATAAACTCATTGAAAAGGTGTGACTCACACACCTGAAACAATTACCTGGAGATAGGAAACAGCCTATTACTAGACACAAAAGTAAGTGCTACTGAAGATGAGATGTTCTTCTGGTTATGACCTACTTGCATTTGGACACTTGGAATCGTCCTTTCCTGTTTCTAGCCAGTTCCCGTTAGAATCCATTCCATTCAGTGGTGCTGGTCATATTTGCCTTGCTTCTTTGCATTGTTGGTTAGGTTCCGCTTATAGGTGAGATCATATGGTATTTGTCTTTTGCCCCCTGGCTTATTTCGCTTAGCATGATGCTCTCCAGTTCCATCCATGCTGTTGCGAAGTTTAGTAGTTCTTTTTTTCTTTCTGCTGCATAGTATTCCATTGTGTATATGTACCATAATTTTTTGATCCAATCATCTACTGATGGGCATTTAGGTTGCTTCCAACACTTGGCTATTGTAAATTGTGCTGCTATGAACATTGGGGTGCATAGGTTCTTTTGTATTGGCGTTTTGGTGTTCTCAGGGTATAGTCCCAGCAGGGGAATCGCTGGATCAAAAGGCAGTTCCATTTTCAGCTTTCTGAGGAAATTCCACACTGCTTTCCATAGTGGCTGCACCAGTCTGCATTCCCACCAACAGTGGACTAGAGTTCCCTTTTCTCCACAGCCTCGCCAGCACCTGTTGTTTGTGGATCTGTTTATGATGGCCATTCTGACCGGTGTGAGGTGGTACCTCATGGTGGTTTTGATCTGCATTTCTCTAATGGCTAGTGATGCAGAGCATCCTTTCAAATGCCTCTGGGCCCTCTGTATCTCTTCCTTAGAAAAGCATCTGCCCAGGTCCTTTGCCCATTTTTTGATTGGATCGTTTGTCTTCTTGGAGTCAAGTCGAGTGAGTTCTTTGTATATCTTGGAGATCAAACCTCTATCTGATGTATCATTAGCAAATATATTTTCCCAAATGGTTGGCTCCCTTTTCATTTTGCTGATGTTTTCTTTCGCCGTGCAGAAGCTTCTTATTTTGATGAGGTCCCACTTGTTTATTCTTTCCTTTATGTCCCTTGCTTTAGGAGACATATCAGTGAAAAAATTGCTGCGTGGGATATCTGAGAGTTTCCTGCCAATGTTCTCCTCTAGGACTTTGATGGTGTTGCGACTTATATTTAAGTCTTTTATCCATCTTGAGTTTATTTTTGTGTATGGTGTCAGCTGATGATCCAATTTCAATTTTTTGCATGTAGCCATCCAGCTCTCCCAACACCATTTGTTGACAGAGACAAGAGGGAAGGGGGGGGGGGCAGGGAAAGGGAAGGGAAGGGGAAAGTCAAGGAACATATAGCAAGGACTCATGGACAAAACCAAAGGGGAAGAGCTGAGGGAGGGAAGGTGGGGGGGGCAAGGGAAAGAGGGGGGGAAGGCAGAGACAAATGTATTTAAAAAGTAAATAGATTAATTAAAAAAAAAAAAAAGAATCCATTCCAGATTTTGCTACCATTCCTAACAATTTTTCTTAAATGCAGAACTCATCAGAAGTCTCCTGTTCAGACTAAAAAAAAAATCTCTCTGCTGGCTCAATGAATTATATCTAGATCTTCACCACTAACCCAGTTCCACCTTCCAGCTTCATCTTTCACAAATGCAGCCACAGACAAGCTCTGGTATGGATTTTCCTTCACTCTTTTGTCATTATGGAAAGGTAAGCTAAAACCTCAGTGAGCTACAGGATTACTCAATACTCTCACAAAATGATTAAAATTAAAAAAAAAAGCCTGACTATAACAAGCATCAGCAAGGGGGTGAATAAGCTGTAACTCTCATACACTATATGTAGTAAAATGACTTCAGAGTCCTCTTTGACATGATTTACTAGAGTTGAACAGAAGGTCACTATGAATCAATTATATGACTTCCTCAGGGTATAACCAGCAGCAATGCACACATATGTTCACTAAAAGACACCCAGGTATGTATGTAATAAAAATTAGTGCATACATTCTCCTCTCAGACAAGAATCTGGTTGAAAACATATAATAACATTTAAAAAAGGGAAACTCAAGTATATGTCTTTTGAAAGAAGAGGAAATCTGTAGTGTTGAATTTTAACAACAGAACAATATAGAAAAAAGGAAAGTACCTACAAGTACTCCCAATAGCATGAATAAGTTTTATGGGTGAATTTTTGAGCAAAAAATACTTTGAGATGCAAAGTATTAGATATCCTCTGAATGCATTTATACAAGTGCTTAAAATGGGCCAAGTAATCTATGGAGATAGACTCAAAATAATGTTTATTTTGGGGGTTGTTGATAATTGGAATTGAGCTTAAGAAATTTCTGAATGTTTTTAATGCAATAATCTTGATCTAGGAAGTGACCAATTTTATATGTTTACTTTAAAAGCATTCTTCCTTAAAATTGGTACATTTGAATATATATTAAAATATTTTAGGTAACTTAAATATATATAGTTATATTTACAATAGCATATTTATATTTTAAGCACTGTGTAGTAGGTGGAACAACATAATTTCTTAAAATATTGTGTATTATATAGAACCAAAAAGACCTTAAGTTAAAAGAATAGCAAATAACATTACATGGCTCCATTCCAAAAATAATAATAAATCTTGCCATGCATACAAACTTTAGTATACACATATATTTGAATACCATTCTTCCAAATCTTGAATACAGCATTAATCAAGGTGATGGGGAGCTTCAAAATTTATGATCAGATATAAAGAAATCTTTTTCTCTAGATCACTGGTTTAAATGTTCCTGATATGCTAATAAAGAAAGTTCATTAACTTCCAATAGCTGTTTGGTGTTTTATGTAAAATGAGATGATGGCCTCTGCTGACACCATAAAAAGTCATGTCTGTAATTTAAATTACAAGAATAACTTTCCAGCCTAGATCCTCCGAGGCCAAGGAGGAAAAGGGCATCGAGGGGGCAGAGCTCTTTTACCCCTACATTTAGCCTTTGATAGCTGTGTCTTATATAACAAATGGTGCTGGGCACTCAATGATTGTTTAGATAATGTTTACTATTTTCTTTCTATTCTACCATTTTTCTTTCAAGCACAAGGTAATCTTTTCTTTCTCTCAGGCTCACTTTGTTAATACAAAACAGTATTTATTCAACCGGTGTATGTGGCTCAGCAAGTTCTGTGTCCACACTTGACCTGGCAGCTGGCGAACAATACATGATTTGGCTCTGTCTCTCTAAACTGTGGAAAATTCAGCATGATGGGCTCTGTTTTTGTGGGGAAGACTGAGAAGATAAATTCAACTAGAGGCAAATAAGCACTTTTGGCTGACTCCTTGAGACACATTCTCCTTATATCTTTATCAATAGTAGAGAAAATGTTTTGATCGCCATCTGCCTGACTCTGATAAGTATTTCTCAATGGTTTCTATTTGTTTGAGTAGACAAACTGTACTTTTGTACCCCACTAAATCCAAAATACCATAGAATACTGAAATAAATGAGGACCTAATTATTCTTATTCCTTCATGAGAAGTCCTAGTTTGCAGTGTATTTACTTAAGGATTTAGCCATAACCTGTCTATATTGATTGAATCAATGGCATTAAGAGCTCCAAATGTGAGCATAAATTATGTTTGAGATTTCTTAGTGAAACATGAAAGACCACCTGAAAATTGTCTAATTCAGGCTAATTACTGTACATTCAGGTTATGAATAGCCATAGTGTCAACACTGTTCCTCTGTTGGTGATGAGAAGGCATTGAGTAGAGCATGCCTTGGGCCAGATATTGAGTCTTTGAGACTCTGGAAGCTTACATGCTGTATTCCCTGTTCCTCAAGGAGAAATTACTTAAATAAGTACAGACATATTGTGAATAAGCTGAATAGAGTTAAAGAAATCCTTTCATGAGTGCTGAGTGAAATAAATCAAATTGTTGAATTACAGAATAAATAATGAGCTAAAAGGTCATAAGGCTGTTATGTGTTACTCTCTTCCAACATGTTTTACTTAATACTAGGAAACACATATAAAAATCTCTTTTTTAAATTCTGATAATCCTGAAACAGCTTATTCATAAAATCAAGCACTACTTCATGAGTGTTTTTTTCTTGTGAAAAACCATTATAAAGTAACCAGTCTTCTTTGTATTTTATAAAACTCTCAATTTCTGCGATTTTAATTACCAAGCTAATTAGGTCTCCAATGAATAGTCATGTAAATACATTCATTTTTAACCTTAAAAATAATTTTTAACACTCCTGGGTGCTGTTAAAAAAACAACTAATAAAAATTGTTAAGTTTTTTAGGATAATGCAGTTAATCAGACATCTCTAAAGGAATCCTCTGGATAGAAACATTGAACTCTGCAAACTAATGTGAAAATATTGTAATCTCAATACATTTGAATAGGGAATTTAGCTCTTTAACTTAAAAGTTGGTAAGTGGTACTTGTATCATTACATTAGTCACATTAATCAAGTTTTCATACAGAGAAATACAGTTGAGCACAGCAACTGGTTAAGTCATTAGGGATAATGACTGGCATAACATTCTAAGAATGTGAACATAGTTTTTTATTAAAAAATTAAGGTGAAATCTGTGTATCAACTATAATCCTCAGATAAAACCTGGGAAACAAAAATTCACAGTGTAATTATTCTGCTCGCATTTTCCTTCCCCAAATACATTACCATGTCATTGCAGAAAGACTCATGTCATTCTAAAGAGACTATAGATCTTCTAATAAGCCAATAAATTATAATAGCTCAGCATATAGGTCTCTTAACTTTTAACATATGTTACTACTTTGGAAATATAATCTATGTGACTGTCACTTTTCCCCCAGAACATTCTGATTGCAGTAGAAATAATTATCTTGAGGCTCTAGAATTTCTATTTTGGAGATTATGGAAAAGTGATCAGCTTAATGAGAAAAGCAATCAGTGAGGAATAGGTTTTACAACTTTGTAGGTTTCCTAAATTCCCAGTAGAGTCAATCAGTGTTTTAACTTATGATCATGGATTCAACCTGATCACAGAGCTAACTGAAACTCATCATAACTGAAGTCAGAAACATGCAAGAACCCAAAGAGATTTAGCACAGAAATCAAGAAAAAGGAAGAATCCAGCGTGCATTTTTTAAACTTCACTAGAACTCAAAATCCCTACCAATAGTAGGAAAGCCAATACCCCTGGTAAAACTTCCTGCAGTCAGTGCTGTCACCACCCCAAATGAAACCTAAATTCTTCCTGTGCATTGCCACCTCCTCTCAAGGATGAAAGTCTGAGTGGGAGTAAGAGTTATCCACAGTTTGTGGCGGTAATTCATCACTCCATATTCATTCAAGGTGAGGTTCTCTAATGTTCATCTAATGTATGCATACAGCAGTCAGACAATTTATAAAGCAAGGACAATTTGATTTAGAAATACTTTAAATATTAAGGGGTTGGGCCAACTCTTTATAATCATAACCTGAATTTAGTTGTGTTACTAGGGCTAGAACAGCAAACTATTTTTGAATATGAAGACACTGTCGATTCAGATATAAGATAAATAGTGAGGTTCAAGGAAGGGATATCTGAGCTGACAATCCAGGATGAAACATGAGAAAATAGTTTTTCAAGAACATTTTCTCTCATATACAATGATCTTACTACAAGTATCTTTCTAAACAATGACAAACCTTCTAAGCTAAATTTGCTTAGCTGAGAAACAAGATGGCATCTTTTCTAACTGCCTGGTTAGGTAAAACAATGCATCTGTCTAGCTATAAGATTATACTCAAAGTTGGAGCTGGGGTAACAGGGAAAGCCTGAAAACAAGCATGCTCTGGGTTTGGTGGAGTTGTGGATATGGAGAATATGGTACACTACTGCTATTAGTGTCTCATGTTTTTGCTCATCCCTCCACTGTATTGAAATTTCATGATGACTTCACATTCTGGCTTGGTCATGTGACAGATCTGGCTAGTGGCATGTTACCAGATTTAATACACAGGATTGAAGAAGTACATTTGTGCTTCTATTCATTCTCTTGCTTCTCTGCTTTTACTTCTTGAGAGAAGCATGGCCTGGTTAACCCCATTGTCCCAGTAGACAGTCATTTAACTCCCAGACATGTGAGTAGGCCCAGCTGGAATCAGAAGAATTAATCAGTCAAAACTATCTTAAATTGTCTACACTAAGACCTTCAGAATTGGGGAATTTTGCTAAATAACATTGTTATATAGTAGATAACTGATATAGTACACATTAAGGGAGTACCAATAATATGTTATATACCATACGCTAGAAATCACCAACCATTGATCATTACCAAAATCACCTACAAAACTTTTAAAAATATATCCAGACCCTTTTCCAATGTATCAAATCCCTTGTTCTGGGGAGATGTGTTTTGTGTAAGAGATTCAGCATGCATTGAGTATTGAGACCACTGACATAAGCATATTGTCTTAAGAACTAAGAGGGAATATTTCTAGAATGGTTGCACATTTTCTCACTATTTCAATTTGCCAATAAAGAGAACCAATTAAGTTTTATGTTATAACTTAATTATCCTTGCAGCCATAATTTATTTTCCTAATCTGTATACTGGTCATTTGGACCATGGACTGAAAAGTCACATAGGTCGTGATGGACTAAAAATCACTTTCTTGGAAAAATGCCACCCACAGCAAGCTGAGCAATCATTTTCATCTCCTTGATGAAAGTGAAAAGAGGCAATGAATGCATGTAGTCTGATCTCTACGATAGACACAAGCTTGCTTTCGACAAAGAAAACAAAGCAAACAAAAAAAAAAACCTAACAAAAAAATAAACTAGTAAGGCAAAGTCCAAGCAACCTCCCCCTAACCAGAAAAGAGTCATCTTCACTGCTGATTGCTGTATTCCTCCACTATAATAAAACTTCAAGGTTTTTACCACACTGTTCTATTTGCCAGGAAATCTTCCCATGGCTGGTTCTAATTATACAGAACTCAGGATGACCTTCCCTGACCTTGCTATAAAGATAGCCTGCTCATCCTCTTTCCACCACCACTATACATCTCTCTCCATTCAATTACTTCTTTTTGTTTCCTTCAGCGCTATTAGAATTGAAAGTATAACTATATTTGTGGTATATCTATGGACAAATTGAACACTAAATGGATAGTGGGGCTCCTGTATCCTGGATACTGGAGAAGAAACCTATTTCACTTATTAATTAACAAGACTTACATTTGGTCAAGTGAGCAGAATGGGAGTATCCATGGAAATATGATTTTGCCTGAACTTACCAGGGAAATTCATGCTTTCTTTGTGTTACATATTTTTAACTCTTTGTTGTGTACAGTATCCTTAATTCAATGAGGAAAAAAAGTATAAGGTAAGATGAGCTAGGAGCAGAAATGATTCAGGTATGCCCAATAGTCTTTGACACATGGCTAAGGCAATAGACACTATTAGCTGTACTGTGATTTACAATATTGTTCAATTAATTAAACAAGGGGTCCATTTGACTGAGGTGGCTCTAAAACTATGGTGGCCTACATAGTAAGCAAACCAAAATCTAAGTCATCAATGCCTCAAGGTTACCAAATTAAATCCTTAGAACAATCAGTCACAGATAGTCAACTAGACTTTCAGCGATAGCCAATCAGTAATTTCCGTGCTTTGCTTCTGCCGTTTCTCTATAGTCTCTCCCATGCTCCTGTCTGATTTGATGCCACCCTGTTCAGATCAACTTTTGGTCACATAAACTCATCAAAATTTTTATGTCTCCTTTTATCTTCTAATAATATGCATTAGAGGTAAAATGTGCTGATGAACAGTGGCACTCTAGTAGCTATCAGAAAACTTGAGTACTCTTTCTGGCTCAAATGTTAGCCAGCTATGTGATTACAGGAAAATAATTTTGCTTGTCTTTTCCTCTGCCAATTAATCCAACTAGTTGAACTCAAATTAGTCAGCATCCGATTAATGCTTCCCCAACATTTGGCCTTGCATCCTCTGGCAGTTCAGTTTCTATTGGCTCTGATAATAGCACGTTCCTTTGATGAAAGATGCATCAGGAGGTGGCAGAAAGAGCATGGGTTTTGAAGTCAGACACTTGTGTTTGAATCCTAGCTTTGTCTTTCCTGGTTTTGGGATCTTGGCCAATTTTCTTAACCTTGCCAAGTTTTAGTTCATTCAATAGTAAAATGATGATAGTAGTATCTTTCTCGTAGGATTTTGAGGATGAAATGAGACAGCATGGAAAATGCTTGAAAACATTTTATTCAGTACTTAATAAAGTTTCTTCCCTCTTGTTCCTTCTTGATTTCTTCAAAGTTCTCACTCTGTCTCCATGAGGCCTTTTTCTCTCATTACCCATCCAAAGTACAAATATTTCCCTGGTTCAGTCACAGACTCTTCTCCTGGGAAAAACTCTTAAGTGATCATCTTTCATGATTTCCCTTTGTGTAACTCTGTTGAATGCATTAGTTTTCCCTGACTCACAAGAGTAACATTTCCAGAACCTCATGGAGACCAGAAACCATGAACAGCAATACATTCTATACAAGCACAAAAAAAAAACAAAACTACTATTTTGTTTTTGGCTGATACATACACACCTATGATAAAGTTTAATTAATAAAGTAGGGATAGTAAGAGATTAACAGTAATAATAATAAAATAGAACAATTATAACAATATACTGTAATAAAAGTTATGTGAATGTGGTGTCTCTCTTTCAAAATATCTTATTGTACTGTATCACCCTTTGTGGGAAGATGTGAGATGATAAAATGCCTGATTAAGTCCAGAACTTTAACCTTTTCACCTAGAGGAAGCACTTTATGGCTTTTTTTTTTTGAATATGTGAATTGCCAGCATTATTAGTTTTGCATTTAGAGCTATTATTAAATAAAATAAGGGTTCTTTGATCACAAGCACTGTGACACAGCAGCAATTTGTTACCCGAGTTAGCTACTAAGGGACTATTGGGCAGATAATGTACAGAACGATGATACACTCAGTAAAGAGTAAGTTTCATGCTCTAGGTGGGCAAAAAAAGGTACAAGATTTCATAATGCTACTCAGAATGGCTTGCAACTTAAAACTTAAGAATTGTTTATTTTTCTAATTTTCCATTTAATATTTTCAAACCACAGTCAATTGCAGGTAAGTGAAATCTCAGAAAGCAAAACTAGCCCTAGCTGGTGTGGCTCAGTGGGCTGAGCACCAGCCTGAGAACAAAAGGGTCTCCGGTTCAATTCCAAGTGTAGGGCACATGCCTGGGTTGCAGGCCAGGTCCCCAGCAGGAATGCACGAAATGCAATCACATAATGATGTTTCTTTCCCTATCTTCCCTTCTTTAAAAATAAATAAATAAAATCTAAAAAAGAAAAGAAAGCAAAACCATGAATAAGGTTGGGATACTGTACTTGTAAATAAATGTTGCCCCTATAAACCTTCATTTGAATTATACAAATCGTAACTACCTTTTAGTTATCACCTCATAACTCTCTGATTCCACACATCTACCACATGAAACATAAAACTCCATAAAGCTATTCCCACATTTTTGTTTCCTATTGTAGTTTGCTTGTACCAACATCCTCCCTAGAATTGCAACTAGAATCACCTTTAACTCTTCCATGCTTCTCTTCCCCTATATTCAGTAAATTACCATTGACTCTTTTAGCTCCAAACCATTGCTTCTATCATTCTTCTTCCTTCCGTTTGCATGATTTATCTCATTCTGTATAATAATCACAATTCTTCCAACTATAAGCCATAAAGAATCAAATGTAAGCCAGTAGTAATATAAGCCAGTTGTGAAAATGTTGTAAAGCATTTTAATTGCATAAATTAATGTTACTCTATTAGAGATCCCTCCTCAGGAAAACACGAGTATTACAGGAACAGGAATACCCTTTTTCTATCCCCCCATGCCTCCAAACATTAACCTAGTTTGATCTATGAAATTCTTATTTTGAAAAACATTTCATTGCTTCCAGGTTTCAGTTGGGGGAAAAAAGTTATTAATTGCATTTGGGACATTATTTGATCAACAAATATTTTTCATATGCATATTTTGTTACAGGCACTGTTCTAGGTACTAGAGATACAGAATGACAAAGTAAACAAAACTGCTGCCCAGATGGAGCTCATATTTGATAGAATAATGCAACTTTACCAACTCTTATACTTTCCCGTGAAAATTTCATCTCAGTCCTTTGCCATTGCATTCGATAGTTACTCTCTCAATTTTCTGGGGGAACCTTGTACCTTGATTATATTATCCTTTTCAACCTGAAGTCTGCCTCCTTTATCTGCTAAACTATATGCTATTAACTTTTGCTGCATAACATCAACTTCAACATTTCAGTAGTTTACTTCAAGAAACTTGTATTTTCCCTTTTTATGAGTTTGAGAGAGTTGGTTCTCCAGTTTACAGGTGGCATATTGTGGGACTTCTATGTCCCCATAATGACATGAGGCAATTTCCTTAATAAGTATCCTCTCAGGTACTTATATATCCTATTGGTCCTGTTTCTCTGGATAACTATAACTAACATACTGAGTTCTAGTAATGCCACAAAAGTTTGTTTCTCATCTACAAATAACTGCTTGTTGATGTTTTTCTTAGAAGCTGAATATGGAATATCATACACCAATTAAAAAGTACTATTAAAAATCCATCTGGGAATTTCAAAAGCTTAATTTTTTTATAATTATCTGTCCTCATGTCCCATCACTCTTTGCACTGAGACACATAGACAGAGAGGACTGTGTTAAGTGGACTAAAAAAGATATTGAATAGGAAAGCAAGACCTGAGTTTGATCAACAAATGACACATTTGAGTTGAAACTCACTGTAAAGTTCTAGAGATAACTGTCTTTTTTTTTTATGGCTTCGTCTTCTTGAAGGTGCTCAATTATTCTTTACTACAGTCATTAAAGATCAGGTGTAAACACTTGGAGTTTTGAAAAACTATTAAGTGCAAAGTTAAATTGCAAATATGTTGTATTTCTAAATTGATAATAATTCCCAAAGGTAAAATAGTTATTTAGAAGATTTATATCAGATTCGATTTTCAAGATCTGAATGCATCATTTTTAAAACTGAGGAAAACATTATTGACATTACTTGAAGTATTATTTCAGAATGTTTTTAACTGTATCCTGTTGATTTATATGTAAATATTATTACTTTATTAGTATGAGCATGATGCAAAATTTATTTTCTATTTATGAGTAAATAGAACTCATTATTTTGACAGTTTTGAAGTAAAATACACAAGTGATTATAAGATATTGTTCCAGATAAAGAACTTGTTTTCCACATTCTCTATGTGTAGTTTAAAAATATAATCATTTCTGAGTTTTCTAAAGTCTACATACTAAATGGCTCTCTTTGTTCTTTCATTCTAGCCAGAAAATCTTTTCCGTGAACATGCTATAACTACAATTTTAGGTGTAAAATATTAATGCAACTGAAAATGAAACACATATTGTTTATTAATAAACCTACATGTGTAGTAACATTGTACAAAATGATTGAAAATCAAGAAGTGTCATCTAATTGGTATTCTTGATGGACAATTAACAGTCCAAAAGTCAAAAAATGTGTGCATATGGAGGGCTGAAATACTGGCTATAAAAACTAAGTAAAATAGACAAGAGCCCCTAAGATTCTTCAACAATGCAATTCGACTTTTTTGTGGGGCAATGCATATCTGATTTGTAGATATTAGCCATAAATAAATGAGTTGTAGTTTGTGTTTGAATGTGTGATGTGTATCAGTCTGTGTATACTGAAACCTTTATTTCTTTTCCTTTTTTGTATTTGTTTTTTTTCAATATTACTCAACATTTTTGCAAAAGCTTGATCTTTGGTGGATGGTAGTGAGTTGATTGGAAAATTCTGAGTGTTGAAACTAAAGAGCAGAGACCATAGCAACCCAGCCTCTGAGAGCAGAGTGCATTTGGTTCCTTATACCAGCTGTCAGCCCTGATCATTGAGGAGGCCCAGAGAAGTAAGACGATGAGAGATGTGTCTGCTTCAGCTGTCTGGATAAACTGTCAGCTTCCACTTCCAGATTAGGCAGATCAATATTTACTCGGGTGATGACGTTAAAATAAGACAGCATTTTTTAATTTATATTGTACAGCAAGCATTTTTTATGCAACATTTTATTTCATCATTACTACATCACTGTTATGGAATTAATTGTGTCCCCCTAAAATTCACTAGTTGAAGCTCTTATCCTCCATTGTGATTCTTTGGTGATAGGTCCTATAAGAAGGTAATTGAGCTTAAATGAGGTCATAAGGTTGGGACTTTAATCCCAACTCATAAGAAGAAACCTATTTATGATTCAGAGACTCCAGAAGTGCAGGTTCACTGAGGAAAGGCCATGTGAAGACCTAGCAAGAAGGTGGCCATCTGCAATTCAGGAAGACCACACACACACACACACACACACACACACACACACACACATCCCTGGGTCAGCTGGACCTTGATCTTGTACTTCCAGCCTCCAGAACTGTGAGAAAATAAACTTCTATGTTTAGGCCACTTGGTCTATGGTATTGTATTATGACAGCCTGAACAGACTAATAGAAGCACCATCCAAGAATGTTATTATTAATCAAGTTTACAATTTATGGGATAAGCCTCTGAGAACTGAAGTAATTTTGTTGAGTTATTCAAATATGGCAAGGCAGAGCTTGAATCCAGGTAGTTTTACTCTTGAGATCATGATTTTACTTGCTTTGCAAGTCTGCCTCTATGATATAGATAAAAGTGCACAATAGTATATTTTAACCTTTTTTATTCATTACAATATAAATAGGTTGTTTTATTGTACCCAAATAAAATTTCCTGATATTACATAAAAATCAGGAAAGTAGCAAGTAAACTCTATCTTCTTTGGTAATCCTAGATATAGTAAGCTTTGTTTAGTCACCTATATAATACTGTAACTTACCACATAATGTGACTTGCAATGAATCAGCTGGTTAATACTGGTAATGTCTTACAAATAGTGGATCTTAAATTCATACTAGCTAAGTGCTTATGTAAGATATTTTTTGAAATTTTAGTATTTTTTTAAATTAATATTTGGAAATGTTTGAGTTTTAGTAAGTAGTAATGTATTATACTTATCTTCTGCTTGTGTTCATATTAAATAGAGTTAATTAGGTATTTCTGTGGAGACAGGAAGATGAGGCTTTGGAAAACTATGCTAAATGAAAGTGCTTTGCAGCAATTATATCTCCTTATCTGTCCATTTCAAGATTCATAAAATGGAGCAGTTTTTTCAAAAGGTAATTTATCAATAATGTGAAATCATTAAGTGAGAGGGAGAAAATGGTTTCTTTAGATAATTGTCTACTCTGTAGTCTTTTTTTTAATATAAAATTAGAAAACACATTATATTCAGAAATGCCTGGGGATATGTAAGAAATGTTTTATTAGTTTACTGACAACTGTTTGTAGATAGTGATTTCACAATATTTTTAATTGACAAGTTATCAATTATTGGTGGCACACAACGATTTCCACACATGTACCTACATAGAGGCTAGTGTCAGGTGTCCCCACACAGGTGCCTTGAAGCTAATGTTTCCATGTCATCAAGACTTAATCCTATCCCCTTCCTTGAGACCACGGAGTTACTATTGTTCTTTCCTTTTCTTAGATTTAACAAACTCTGTGTAATTCTTTGGAATTTTCCTGTCTTCAGAATTTGCTGCAGGTAAACACCTCCTTCTCCACTTTTTCTTATTTCCTTCTTGGGAGCTCAATATTAGGTATATTGGAGATTCAAAAATGACAACCATACAATAAACACTTGAATTAAAAGAGATTCCTAAATGATCATAACATTATTAAATGAATATATCTCTATTTTTGTTGCATATTTACTTCTTTTATATTACAAGGAATCCCGACATCCACTTACTTTTGTTTTGTTTTGAAAAATGTGTGTACTTCACATCTCTGTATCTACATTTACTCTTCTGTGTTATCAAGAGGCAGAATTAGAATCACTTCTCAAAAAGCAATTATTTAAAAATATTTTATCTTACATTATAAAAGGTCTTTTAAAAATAGTTTTTGGAATCTAGGAAAGGGCTAAGAGAAAGGAAAATGCCATAACTTTACTCATCACTTTATCAATATGCAAGATTCAGACACTTTTCTATGTGTCTAACAGTCTGCCCCAGACTCTAATGTAGTAATCCCCTGAGAAGAATTTCGGGAGGAGAACTCATCATAAAGAAAGAGTCCAGCAGTCAAGCTTGGTTTAGCGAAAAGTTTTCATTATCAGCCAAGAGAAGCAATTCTGAGTACAGAATGATATCTATCACTCATACAGGAGTCTGGCACAAATGACACCCTTTTTTGTTCCAAAATCATAAGTATGTAATTCTGTAGCATAACAATATCACACTGAAGCACACCATATGACATTTTAGGTGAAATGTTCAAGTTAAAACTACAAATTATTACACCCGTGTTATTATCCTACCAACCACAATCAAGCAGGCCTTACTTTTGCCAGACCTTGTCTTTTTAACCCATGACTTCTGAGTCTTGTTAAGGAAAGAGAAGCACAAGTAAAAAATGGAAGAGCTGTTTTTTTTCAATTAACACTCTGCAAGATATTGTTACATCAGCTACTTTGATAGAATACATGCTTATAAATGGCAGAATAAAAGTTTGTGCCCTCTTCTGTAGATAATACAATGTAGATTTAGTGTTGAAAGCATTCAGGAGAACACTATGACTTGGGACCACCTCACAGACTTGGCCCATCAGTAGCAGTAGGATCCAATGGGAGGTAGTATTATTTCAAAGCAATGGTTTATCCACATGAACCACAGACAGCCTATTTCTCCCATAAGTGCTAGTATAAGAGGGCATGACGGTGGTGGTGCCCTTGTATGCAATAACCTATGGGACTTGCTTTGAGTATACACATGACATATCTTGGAGAATGTCCAAAAGTATTCCTTGGGGAAAGACCCCATGACGGTTAATTTTATGTGTCAATTTGGCTGAACTGCAGAACACAGATATTTGGTCAAACATAATAATGGTGTTTTTTTTTAAATGCAATTAGCATTGAAATGGGTGGAATTTAAGTAAAGCAAGGAAAGAAGATTACCTTCCACAATGTGGTTGGGTCTTGTTCAATAAGTTGAAGACCTTAAAAGAACAAAGAAGGACCTCTCTGAAGAAGGAATTCTGTCAGCGGACTGTCTTTGGGCTTGAGCTGCAACTTATGTCTGGGTACACGGTCTCCTGGCCTGTCCTGCAGATCTGGGCTCACCAAGCCATCACAATCACATCGGCCTATTCCTTAAAATAAAGCAATCTTACTTAATTTCCCTCTCTGTTTTTCTCTCTGTATGTCTCTGTCTCTGTCTCTCTCTCTCACTCTGCATGTGTGTGTGAGCACACACACACATCCTGTTGAATCCATGTTTCTGGAGAACCTGTTAGTCAGAATAATGGCCTACCAAAGATATTCATGCTTTAATTTCCAGAATCTATGAATATGGCAAGAGGGACTTTGCAGACGTGATCGAGTGAAGGCTATTGAGATGAGAAAATTATTCTGTATTACTCAGGTAAGCCTAATGGAATTCCAGGGATACTTAGAAGTGAACAAGGAGAAGTAGGAAAGGAGATGTAGTGATGCACTGGCTGGCTAGTGGCCACAGTTAGAGAATATGTGTAACCTCCAGAAGCTGGAGTAGACAAGGAAATGGATTCCCACCCAGAACCCTTAGAAGAAATGCAGTCCTCTTAACACCCTGATTTTAGCTCTATGAAATTTATTTCACTTCTGACCTTCAGAACTATGAGATAATATTTTTTGTGTGTTTTAAGCTACTAATTTTGTAGTCACTTCTTACATCAGAAATAGAAAACTATGTTAGAAATGTTGAAACAACAGATGAAGATATAACATAATCTAAAAATAAAAGGAAGGAATAAAGGAAAAGAAAAGAAAAAAGAAAAGAAGAAAAATATGAAATCAAGAATAGCATGAGGAAAGGAAGAAGAGCAAGAAGGAAGAATTGGTAAGACTAGGCCCAGGACAGACAATGTGATTATCAGCTTTGCTTTAGAGTAATAGCATTTGTCTTAACTTCATAGAAGTTGAGCCATTTTTTAATGGTTTCAATGTGCTTATAGCTATCCCTACTTCCTCTGGAGGTTATTATCCCTTGAAATACTCAATGACAACTTAATGTGCTTTTATTTTTCACTATTACTTCCTCATATACAATAAAGAACAAACTTACAGTGACTAGAGGGGAGGAGAGGGGAGAACGGAATAATGGGGAAAAGAAGAGAAGGGGCAAGCAAAGGAACACAAATAGAGGATTCATGGGCACAGACAATGTGGGGGGATTTACTGTGGAAGTAGGGGGTGATATAGGGGTGAGCAAAGGGGAAAATGTGGGACAACTATAACTGGACAATAATAAATTTAAAACATAAGATAAAATATATTAATATTGTATCTTTATTATTATTTTTCCAACAGTCAATAACATTAAAAAAATCTCTATTTCTTGTTGTAAAATATATACTGCATATGTTGTGTAATGATGTTTGTATATAAGCCAGGGCTTTCCTAAGTTATTAAACAAAGTAAAATGAGAGTTTTAATATGTAAAATCTTACATTTTAATAAACAAAAATGTATTTTCCTTATTTGTATTCTTAATATCTCAGGGACATTTCATTATATTACAGATAGTTCTAACGTCTGCTGTTCTTACTGTAACTATTTAGCAATTTTGAAATCTTTTCAACTCCTTAAAATACTGTGCCTGAAGTATAGTAGCTTTTCATCTGATTAGTAATGATCCCAGTGTTTTTCAATCTCTTCATTTTAATGCTCTTTTATCTCTGTTTATATTTTAAAGAAAAATAGTTCAATAAATTGCATTATATTGTAATATGAAAACAAAGATAAGACGTCTGCTTATCTAATGCTCTTGACAATTTATTTGAGTCAAGGTCTACAACTTAGAATTGTGCTACAGCTTCAAATACTATTTCCAAAGACTTCTTCAAGGTGGATGAAAAGAAGGTTAGGCAGTATAGTGAGTGGAGCAGTGGAATGAAAGCAACGGGAATACGTCTTCATGACTAACTGGTAATAGAATATTTACCAGTTATAATACAATAGTTAGTCTGATATATTCACTCCGAAAAGCTGACTAGTTTGCATTATTTACACATTACCATGGCAGGCAGTTTTAGTCCTATGGCGCTAAGGGCAGAGAAAATAATTGGCAAGGAACCGAGCATTTTATGATTTTCTGTTATCAAAAGAAATTCTTTTATTCTCCTATTGAGAGCAGCGACTCCACTGAAAGCATCATGATGGAAGTAATCAATGGTCACCCCCAGATTTAATTACAAACATAAGAATTCTCTCTTCCTCCCATGCTCATGTGGACTTGCCATTAGTGCTGTCCATCTTCCAGACACACGGTAAGATTGCACCTCCTACACAGTTAAAGGTATCTGTGTGACTTCGTGTAACAAATGAAATGTGTGTGGAAATAATATACATCACTTCCAAACAGAAGCTTTATGAGCCAGTAAATGACTTCCCCTGTTAATTCTTCTTGTGTAGGCGGTATTGAAGCATGTGTCAAGATGGAAGCCTCTTGAAAACCCATTTTGTGTACGGTGATTTAAATAAGCAAACCCCATTTTGCTTATGACAGCAGTACATATTAGCACATCCAAACAAATAGTTTGAATTCAGATATTATTATGCTTATTGTTTTGTGATTCAGGGTATGTCTTAGGAGATGAGTCTCCATGATCTTTCATTCACGTGGTTTCATGTCAGGAGCAACAACACTGATGGCTTTTTATACTGAACTATATTTTCAAGGATATTTGTATAACAAATAGCTTTGGAGGGTAGAAGCAGTATCTCCCTTTGAGCCAAAGAGCAGGTTTGCTAAGCTGCCCATTATAAAAGATTAATATGACTTGAATTGCAAAATTACACAATACTCATCAAAACTGCAGCAACCGTACAAGAACACATATGAAATACATGGAAATAGAATGAATTGTGTGAGGTGCATTGAATAATCTGACTTCAAAACATAACTTAAATATCATTTTCCTTTTTAAAAATGAAGGGTAGAACATTTCCGTGCAATGCAATATGTAGACTCTGCATTATTTTGCAACTCCATGTCCATTATTTTGCCTCGGCATTGTTTTGTCTTACTGCTGTCCATCCAGTTAACTGACACAATAGAATTAATAAAATTTGCATCTCACTTAACTGAAATGTTGCCTATAAAAAATGACTTCAAATGCAAAGATGCAAATCCACCCAGAGCTTGAATGCAGAGATTGAGATTTTAGTCAGAATTTTTTTGCCATCGGATAGTTTTTTTGTTAATTTACGTGCTAAAAGAAACCCAGTTGTGCCATGTAAATACCCGTAAAGCTAGTAGCTATTTTCATTTTCTTTTAATGGTTGGAATATTTCAAAGATAATTTATGTGAATTAGTAAATGTTCTAAGGCTAAGAAACCCTGCAGAGTGACTGAGATGCTATCAAAGCCGCTTTCTGTTTTCTATGGGCTTTTCCATTTCCCCTGTGCATTTTCTTGTAGCAAGCATGCTTATTCCTATTTACTTGTCAGTTTTAAAGGCTATTCATAGAGTTGTGAGGAAAGATAAAAGTCAATGCATTTAATAGTATCCTAGGCCTTTATGACTTTAAATTGATAGGAGAGCACTGGTAAGGGGTTATGGAGTGACTGAATGTATTAAGGTTAAACTGAACATTCAAGGAGAAAGTATACTAAATATTATAGTAACTAAATTATTTTTAAATGCTTTCAGCTAAATTATAACTATATAACCTTCATTCCTTTTTTTCTTTTACCCCTCCCTTCCTTCTTTCATTTCTTTAGCTCTTTCTTTCAATTTACAATAACATATGTATTAAGCAAAGTGCTGTCCCACTGAGACTGAGAATAAATTCTATTTTTTTAAGATTTTATTATTTATTTATTTTTACCCAGAGGGGAAGGGAGGGAGAAATAGAGGGAGAGAAACATCAATGTGTGGTCGCTTCTCGCATGCCCCCTTATGAGAAACTGGCCCGCAACCCAGGCATGTGCCCTGACTGGGAATCAAACTGTGACCCTTTGCTTTGCTGCCCAGCATTCAATCCACTGAGCCACACCAGCCAGGGCAGATTGAGAATAAATTCTGAAGAGTTTACAAGTTACATAAATATTGGCACATTTCAGATATTTATCTTGGGAGAATGAGCTTATACAATCACAAGGAAATGACATTCTCATTTGGGTCCAGTTTAGAACTGTTAAATATCATTACCATATTTGAAGTAAACTTTATTTTTACACACTTTCTCAATTTTGTTTCACTTTACATGGCAGCAACCTAATGAACTGTTCCATTGTTTTTTCAGCTGCTGGAAAATTCTGATATTTTTGCCATTTGCTTCACTGTTCCATGTGCTTGCTAACATTTACTTACCTCTCACTTCCCATTACTACTTGGCTGTAACCTATACTTTCTTAAAGATTTGCATCATATATCACTTCCTATGATTTTTTTTTTCCAACTGATGCTTCCTCCACCCCCACAGTACTCCTCCACAGTAATTTGTGTTACCAACTAAAAATACATGTTTTCGTGTTTTTCATACTTTTATAGTCACATATTGACATTTCACATGTCTACATGTAACTTATCACATGTAAATTACCCCCACACTTAAACTTACACTCTTTCAGTTACGAATTTTATGTCACAAATATTAATAAACCCAAGTAATAGTGGCTAAAAAAAAGCATATTTTATGTTTTCACCATATTCCAAGAAATTTGGATATTAGAGTTTCTAAGCATATGTACCAGTTCCAAGATGTCTGTATCATGGTAACCAAGTTTGCCATGCAATTTTTTTTCACTCTCAGTTCCCAGACGGCTGCTGGATCAAGGTCAGCGAAGTGATAGCAAAACATTTCTAAGATACAAAAAGTTTTTATTTACATTTCCTTCTACTTAATTGAATGAATACAGGATGATACAATATTGTGTTTCTAGCAAATGAGATGTTTAAATGTTCTTCACATCCGACATCAATGTAATTGTTAGTCAATTCTCATCTATTAAGCTCAATGTCTACTCGATCAGCTAAACCCCAGCCAATTTCCCACTATGGTATCCAGTGAGGTATCAACCAGTACTATTATAATATACATCATATTTTATGTATGTCTTACATACATTATCCTCTTTTATATGTTACAGAATTTTTTTCAAATGTGTGTATATTTATATATTATGGTGGGTGATAAACTAAAACCATTTATTATATTGAGTTGCATAGGATCTGTTACTATTGGCATAAATAAACTTTTAACACAATTTAAACTTTTAGATTTAAAAATTTAAAATGTGATTAAAAAAATGATTCACTGTTATCTTAACTTTTTCAATTATGTATGAAATACAACACATTTTTTTTAGCCAAACTTAGCTTCCAACTATAATGAACCAAAACCAAAATGTAAAAGAACACAGGGAGGGAGATTTATATTAGAAAAGATAAATGGCTCACATGAATGTGACGTGTCAGTATTTCAATGACAAGCCTACGCATCTTAAAACTTATACCATCAAATGCAAATTTTAACATCTGAGATCTTATTCTTAATATCTCTTTCTCATACACATGTATATATATATATATATATATATATATATATATATATATATATAACATGGATATTTATATACACATGTACAAGTTAATATAATGCTGTTTCTTGTTCATATATTTATTCAACAATTATTTAGAGCTTATGTGATACAAACTGTATAAGGTATTATAAAACAAATAGATATCACTCCTCCAAGGTCATGGTGAATAAATAAAAATAAATGATAATAGACTATAATAAAATGCAAAAAATGAGGCACTTAAATGCAATAGTGTGATGAAGACAAAAATGTGCTTTGAGAGAGAAGGTATTTCACAAAATAAAAAGTGACATTAAATTTTGAAAATAAATTTGAAAGTTGAATTGTCTTTGCTAGAACGTAAAGGAGAAGCAAGCTGATAATTTACTCGTTCTGTAGACAAATGATCACAAATTCTTATAATTTTCCCTCTTATAAAAATTACTTATATTTTGATGGCTCATATTTGTTCAAAATGCAAATATAAATTGTTCCCATTTATGTCTGTACAATAACAGAGTAATAATTTTTAAAATGAAAACTTTTACAAGTGAAACTGATTTTGTGTTTACATGATCCCAAACAAGTGGCAGAACGGTTTTGATTTTCACTGAATTAATGAGTTGTTTTAAAATATGATAGACATGAACATAAATAGGTCAAACAATATGCCTGAAATATTATTTAGTTTAACCACACTTCCTTTCTCTTTAATTTAAGTATGTGTGTAGGTTTTGAGAGATTTGGGGCTAATCAAGGAAAAATATATGGCCATGAGGTGGCAGTGGCAGGCAGAGCTTCATTGGTCCATTATTTGACAGATGTATCTGCAGGGGAAAGCCCTTCTCAGCAGGAGTTGTCCAGAGGCTTTCGTATGGGGTTACTACTCAATGGAGGGTTGAGTCAGGAACTCCCAGAGAGAGGTTAAATATGAGAGAGGAAGCTTACATGTTTAGAGACATCCCTCAGCAAAAGGGGGTAATCTCTGGGCCAGAGATCTCAGAAGGGCAGCAGAGGCTTGGGATCCTTATGACCTGGACTTCCTTTGCCTATTGCTCTCAGATGTTCAGTGAGGTTTCATGGGATATGCAAAATAGGCAGGCTCTAAGTGGCTAAAAATTATGCTTGTGACACTTTGAAAATAATTTGATGTGTAAAAATCTGGGTTTGGTGGCAGCAGGGCTTTTGTTAATAGATCTCAGCCTGCAGTGAAGAAATACATAAACTAATGATCAAACCACAGAGACCATCGTTGGCTTACTTACATAATAGTATGCAAAAAGAATAATATTGAAATGACTGGAGAAGTTAATTAAAATTGGCTGACTAGCATGGCAAATCAGCACCATTTTACCTTTAGGGTAAATCTCATGGATTAAAAGCCTCTGATAATATATTTGACCAACCACTGCTTGGAAAAATCCATTACAATAATAAATTTTTAATAAATATTATAATATAAGTTTATTGACTTAATGACTCCTTACAGACATGCCAGGAAATATTTTCCAAAGAAACATCTGATATTAATGATATAACCAAGAATTTATATTTTATTTCTCTTATCTTAACCTATAAATATAGAACATATACCAGTTCTGTCAGAATAGTTTTTATTGCAAAAAAAATCATCTGCCAGACGTGAAAAAGTATGTTATGAGGACACAGATTAAAGAGCATAATCACACCTTTAAAGTGTCAAGGCCAAGTGAAAATGTTTTATTAATCCATGTATTACATTTTGTTTGTTTTTTATAACTTTTATTTCATTAAAAATATTTTTTTACTCAGCCAAGGACATTTAAAAATTTTAGAGAAAGAAGGAGAGAGAGAGAGATGTAAGAGAGGAACATTGACTGGTTGTCTTCTTGCACGTGCCTCAACTGGGGATCAAACCTGCAAATTACATATGTGCCTCAAATGGGAATCAAACCTACAATCCTTGGGTCTATGGGAGAACTCTCCAACCAACTGAGTCACAATGGCCAGGATATGTTTTACATTTTTAAAAACATAGATAAAGATGTGTCCGCACAATCCTTTGAATATATTTAATTAGATTATTTGCTGCTTCATATTATTGTCAATGAACATGTTGTGTGTGGGGGGCATGGGATGACGCGAGTCATTCAGAACCATAATTCTGCAAGTGGGAAAGGCGAGATAGAGAATGAGAGGAACTTCAGATTTCAAATCATACTTTCGATTCTTTCTTTCCTTTTTAGTGAGTGGGGATCCAAAAAAAACATATAGCTACTGTAATGACAAATAATGCTCACATTATATTTTCACAACACCATTCTATTTTTCCAAAACAAAGTAAATCTGAGTCTCCTATTACCATAAATGCTCCTATTACCATAAGAAAAATTTTCATGAAGAAAAAGTTATTCATTGTGGCTTCTTTCCCAATTACTCCTGTGTTTGTCTGAACATCCAGGGTCTTTAGATTTCTGTGCTCTTGAGTCTTATTATCTTTGACCTATACCAGTCACCCAGTCCTAAGCCTGCTTCATACCCTGGAGAGAGGCAGGCATAGCTACTTCTTAGCCGTGGGTACCCATTTGTCATTTTCCTAAGAAAATAAATCAGTAAGTCCAGACTGTGAGAGTAAACCACAAGCATCTGTCCTCTAATTATTCTGAAGTCCAGACACTTCTGTCTTTTCACATCCCACATCAAAAAACAAGCACTGTCTATGATGATGTACATAACACACTCAGCCTTTAAAAATAATCTTATGTATGATTTGGAGATAAGGGAAATTTCATACCTGAAAGCCCTGGCCTGATGGAGGTGGGAGAACATACAAAAACACTCTGCTTCTGACATTTCCAAAGCTAAAATAGGGATTCATTTACTAATAAAAATTCTGGATACATTCATATTATTTGGTTTAGAGCTGCAAGTTTGTTTTCTTGTGCTTAAAAAAAGCAAATATTCTTGCTGATACTCAGGAAGTGATCATGTTTATTTTTCTGCAAAACACATAAAAGTATTGATTTTCATATTTTACAATAAGATTTGTGTAAATTTGTGTGGCATATTTATGTATATATTGAATGGTGCTTGTGGAACTTATTGAGGGAAATGATACCAGTTTTGTCAGTAATCATCTTATTCATCTTGCCTCATGCTTGTCCTATTATATTTTGCTCTAATAAGACAGAAGTTCTGCAAAATCAGCTATAGGAATAAAATAGATATGTCATTTATGCAGTGGGCCAGAGAGAGACCATATCAATAGAGGTAAGGTAATTTTGGAAAGCTACCAAGATGAAAAGATGAGAAGACTGCAAAAACAAACAAAAAACAGAAGTACCACCACCAATATCAACAACAACAAAACAACAGAAAGTTTGGTGACTGATAAAACAACAAAACATTAACTGTATCTGCCTGTTTTGATTTGAAATTGTGGCTCTTTCCTGAGACATGTGTTTTCATATGTACATGGTCTCTGCAAAATGTGGTGCCATTGAAGTATTTTGGCATATGCTTAATCACGCATTTGTTCTGCAATATCAGAGTCTTTGTCTCTTCAATATCTAACAGTGGCATTCTGCCAAGATAAATTTTAATCTTAATTTTTTAAAGAAACATTGCCAATCCTCCCTACCCCAATCTTTTTGTTTGGTTAACAAATAAAATCTAAGAAAGAGTTTCAGAATCTATATAAGGCAGGATTGCACAGAAAGACATAGCTATTTTGTTTTCAATTGCCAGCTATTTAATATCTTACCTAGATTACACACTTGATTTTATTTGCTTGTATAGCTTAAACATATATGAACATTTATAGCTTTTAATTTTTAGAAAATATAATTTTATTTCATTGCAAAATATAAAACTATGCTTATATAGATTTTAAATACTTTTAAAACAAAACTATTATGCAAATAAATAACATGATTTTGGATTTGAAATTTCTCACTTGTTAAACTGTGTAACAAAGGGAAACTGTTTTACTTCTTTAAACTCTTCAGTCCTAAGTAGTCAAATATTAATTTCTCCCTCAAGTGTTTGTCAAAAACATATGGAAATATATGGTGAAATAATACTTAAAAAGAGTATGAAAGGACTTTTGGTACAGCTTAAGCAGTCAATAATATAATTTATATCCTTTCCTTTAATAAGAATATCAGAGAGATAATTAAATTGTTTAAATATTTTCATTAGTTTGAATTTTATATCTATTTTGTTCTAATGGAAAACAAAAACAGGTTGGGATTTGTACTTAAGCAGCACTGCAAGGAGGAACTCAGTTGGACCAAATCTCAGCTGGTTTCTTTGAACTCTCCCACCTTGCGCTTCTCAATCGGATCTTTAGTGGTTATGCCCCACAGATCCCCCTACAATCCTCATGAGGTGAGACATTGGTGGGACTCCAGGGAGGCAACAGCCAATAGTAAAAGAGCTGGATGTCCATCTTGGGAATTTCTACCACTGGAGTAACCATAGAACCAGAAGGACCATCTTGGTGTGGTGCTTTGAAGCATGGGGAAAGGGCTATGCAGTTAGAGTGTAAGCACATTTCTAACCCTATTAATGTTGATATTCCCAGTCCCTGAGATCATGACGTTGCTTTAACCAAAATTTCATGTTCTAGGAGTTTTATAATAATGTCTTATTTATGGAGAGTTGCTAGCTGGTCTTGAGAGGGGAACTAAAGTTGGGAACAACCTATGTTGCCATCTTAACGATGTCACTCTTTCCAAAATTTTTAATTTTAATGAAGTTCCACTTATCAATTATTTCTTTTGTGGAAAGTGCCTTGGTGTTGTATCTAAAAAGTCTTTGCCATAAACATGATAGTCTAGGTTTTCTCCCATGTTATCTTTCAGATTTTTAGAGTTTGGTATTTACAGTCAGGTCTTTTCATTTTTTTATCTATTCTAAATTAATTATTGTGAATTTTGTTTTGTCTAGATTCATTTTTTTTTAATGTAGGTGTCCACTTCATCCAGCATCATTTACCAGAGGAAATATTTCTTATTTCTTATATTGTCTTTGCTCCTTTATCAGACAACAAGTTTATTTCTGGAGTCTCTGTTCTAGTCTATATATTTGTCAATTATTCCACCAATACCAGACTGTCTTGATTCTGTAGCGTTATAGTAAGTCATAATGTTGGGAGGTTAAGCCCTCCCATTTTGTTCTTCTTCTGCAATGTTATACAGGTAATTCCAGGGGTTTTGCCTTTTTATATAAACTTAGAATAACTTTGTGGCCACGAATAAAATAACTTTCAGGAATTATGCTTGAAAGTGCATTGAATTTATGGATTGATTTGGGATGAAATGATATCTGCTCAATATTGAATCTTCCTAACCATTAACATAAATTATATCTTCATTTACTTCTTTGATTTCTTTCATCAGAATTTTAACTTTTCTTTTTTTTAAAGATTTTATTTATTTATTTTTAAAGAAGGGAAGGGAGGGAGAAAGAAAGGGAGAGAAACATCAATGTATAGCTGCATCTCATGTGCCCCCCACTGGGGACATGGCCCGCAATCCAGATATGTGTCCTACACTGGGAATCAAACCAGCAACACTTTGGTTCATAGGCTGGCACTCAATCCACTGAGGCACACCACCTAGGGCAGAATTTTTAATTTTATTCATAGAAATATTATACATGTTTTATTTGATTTATACATAAATAATTATTTTTTGAGTGCTAATGTAAATGGTTTTCTGTTTTTAATTTAAATTCCACTTGTCCATTGATCATGTTAGCTGCTTTTCTTGCTTTCATTTATTCTCTACCATTTTTACCAACTATAGTCTCCTTGCATATACTATTTATCATTTAATATATATTTGAAGATTTTATAAAACATATTTCCATTTCCTCCCACCCATTTTGTATTATTGATGTCATTCACTTTAGTTTTTTGCAAATAGCAAGCTTAACATATTGAGACATTTTCCTTTAGACAACAAAAAAAGTGACATATTAAACCTTATTTTTAACTATTATGCTTTTTATTTATTTATGTAATAAATTTTTATTTGGTATTATATTCTTTTGTTCCTTGAAAAACTTTCACATTTCTTAGTGTGTATCACTGGGAATACATTATGTAAGTTTGAGTTGTTAACTACATTTTTCTCCAAATAATTAAAAAAAATTTATTGTTGTTCAATTATAGTTGTCCCTATTTTATACCCATTACTCTCCTCTGCCCTATCCACCCCCCACCTTCCACATTCAATCCTCCCTCATTGTTTTTGCTCACAGGTCCTTTATACATGTTTCTTGGTGATTCTTACCCTTCTCTCCCCTGTTATCCCCTTCTCCCTCCCTCTGGTCACTGTCAATTTATTCTTTATTTACATGACTCCCGGTTCTACTTTGCTTGCTTGTTTGTTTTGTTGATTAGGTTCTGCTTCTGGGTGAGATCATATGGTATTTGTCTTTCACTGCCTGGCTTATTTCACTTAGCTTAATGCTCTCCAGTTCCATCCATGCTGTTGTGAAGAGTAAGCGTTCCTTCTTTCTTTCTGCTCTGTAGTATTCCATTGTGAAATGTACCACAGTTTTTTGATCCACTCATTTACCGATGGGCACTTAGGCTGTTTCCAGCACCTGGCTATTGTCAATTGTGATGCTATCAACACTGGTGTTTCAGGATTCTTAGTGTATACTTCCAGCAGTGGAATTGCTGCATCAAAAGACAGTTCCATTTTTTGTTTTTTTGAGGAAATTCCTTACTGTTTCCCACAGTGGCTGGCTGAACCAGCCTGCATTCCTACCAACAGTGTATTAGAGTTCCCTTTTCTCAACAGCCTCACCAGCACTTGTCTTTGACTTGTTTATGATGGCCATTGGTGTGAAGTGGTATCTCAGTGTGGTTTTAATTTGCATTTCTCTGATGGCTAGTTATGCTGAACATCCTTTCATATGCCTATGGGATATCTGTATGTCCTCCTCAAAGAAGTGTCTGTTCAGGTCCTTTGCCCATTTTTTAATTGCGTTGTTTGTCTTTATGGTATGGAGTAGTGTGAGTTCTTTATATATTTTGGAGATCAAACCTTCATCCAAGGTAACTAAATTCTTTAATTTACTTTCACTTTTGAAAATAATTTTACCAAGTATAGAATTCTGGGGTTAAAGTTTTCTTTTTTTTTCTTTCAGAATAGAAAGATGTGGCCCTATTATTTTCTGTCTTTTTTGGATTCTGATAAAAATATGCTGCTGTTCTAATTTGGGCTTTTTGGTATGAAATGTTTCCCATCTTCCCTTTTGAGAGCTTTTAAAGTTTCTCATTTCAGCTGCATTAATATAATGTGTCTAAATGTTTGTTTTTTTTAAGTTTTTTTTGTTGCTGTTGCTGTTGTTGACCTGGCTTTTTAATCCCCCTTGGGTTTGCTGAGTTTCTCGGGTATGTGGTCTGTTGAATTTCCTTAATTATTGAAAGTCATTGGCTATTACATTTTTAAATATTACTTTGATCTTGTTTTATCTGTTTTCTCAATCAGAACTGTTAATTACATGTTATGTTATTGACATGTGCTTATACCTATTTATACCTGTATTGGCATGTGTGTATATATCTGTTTATTTTCTATATTTTTTCTCTTAATGTCCCTGTTTTCTCTTAATGTTTCTGGTTATTTCTTCAGCTCCATCCAGGCTGCTGATTCATTTTCTGAAGAAATTCTATATCTCTGATATTAGTTTTTCTTTACTTTTTTGTATTTCCACTTATTTCTTTTTTATATCTGAGCGAGATGGAAAATATTGAGTACCTCAATGAAATATAGCTAAATAGAGTCTGGCTTCATAAACAATAGAAACCAGAGACTTTCTGGAAGTCTAGTTAGCACAAACTTATACAAGGTCTTATCAGAGAGCTATTTTTAGGATGAATCAGTTTGTGCTCTTTTTATCTTGAGTTGTTATGATTAGTATTCAAGTTCTGGGGAAATAGACTTATTAATAGATTGGCCCAAACTAAATCATGTTTTCACCCTTGCTAGTCCCAAGATCTTTCCACATGTTTTTGGAATGTTAGATGAAATACAAAATGGAGGAAGTTAATTTAGAAATAAAGGTTCTTTACTTATTGGAATATTTTTCTTGGCATGTTCTTTTCTCTTATTTCTTACAGGTAAAATCCTCCTTGTCTTGCACTGCCTATTTTGACCACTAAACTTTCTATGTATCTTCCCATATTCACAATGCCCAATCATTAACTTATTTTCTTCTATTTGCCAGGAAGGCCCTGGAGCACATATACATGCACAATTTTTTAATCATATTATTGTTTAAAATTTTATATCAGAAGTATCTGGGACTCTCTCATTAAGCAGAAATAAACCTAAAGGTTTTGTCGACTAATTGGGCATTGATTTAGTGGAAAAGTTATCGCCTGCTTTCATGTCAGGAATGATGGGCTGACCTGTAATCCCATAGCCTCACTGCAGTAAAGCAGGGTCAATGAGCAGGTTTCTCTGGTTTCTACAAGTGAAAGTAACAGCAAAGGAGTAGAACAATATTTGTAAAAATATTTTCCTTTCTAGGCATTATATCTTTTAGTTATTGAAATAATGTGAAATTTATCTTTTCAGAAGGCTGCACCCAACTTGTGGTTTTAATTAAAATCAATAGTTACATGTCATATTTTTTTTATTTTCACTTTTTAACAATAATATGAAGAAGAATGATGAAATTATAGTCAGTGTTAAGTGTGTTTTAAGGTTTTAAAGGGGATTTTCATTTTGGTTTGGGTGAAAAAAATAAAGGGGATTTTGATGAAAAATCTCGTATGTACAAAATTATATTCTAGGAGATATGGGGAATGATACCTACTCTCAGTAGGCCTGTTTTTTTATAGGGCAGCAAAGTTATTTAATTATGTCAAAAAATAATGTGTTAAGCACATTAAAAATAATGTATATAAACCATTATGCAAGTTAAGAGAAGGAACATATGATTTCTTTATATTTTTCATTTTTAAAGGGAAAATATTTTTAAAATATAACCATAAGTTGCATGCTGTAAGTTATAGAAAAACTTAGAGTTTCATAAATTTTTAACTTAATACTTATTGTTGACACTATTACAGATATAAATATTTGCATATTGTTCTCCAGAATAAATTGAGTATTTCTAGTAAGCACAAATTATACCTTTCACGTCCATATTTTAACTACAACAGTAAGTAGTAAGTAAGTTATGTTAAAGAAATAACTCTGGAAAGTAGAAGACAGAAAGTCAAAATGTAAACAAGGAGGTTTTGAATACTCACAGAATAAGGATATTGTTTACAGCGCAACAACAAAAAAACCTAGCTTGGGGTGGAAAGAAGATAAGTCTAGTTTAAACACATGAAGACAAACAAATATATAGGCAGGGTCTGGCAGAAGTAAGGCCTGCTTGAGTATGGTTTGTAGGGTAATCATATGGGTGTAATAATGTATAATTTTAATTTGAAAATCTCACCTAATACGTCATATGGTATGCTTGAGTGTGATATTGTTATGTTACAGAATTGCATGCTTATGATTTTATAATAAAAATGGGATGTTATTTGTGCTGGACTGTGTTAATTATATATATATATATATATATATATATATATAAATCATTATTATGCTTATGCATTGTATTTAGAGGTTATTGATTATGTGGTATATTCCAGGTTGTGGCTATGGGCACTTATACACATTCAAAGTGTTTCACAATTGGATCAGCATGGACCTCAACAAAGAAAAAGAAGGTGCTAGTATTCAACCTGTATGCATAACAACATAACAGTGTAGAGAAACTGAATAACAGCACTGAGATAATCTCTCATTTGATCTTCACGGAAGGCAGATATAGTCAGCCTTCCCCATCTTACTTATCAAAAAATACAGAGAGCCAGAAACTTACTCAACAGCAGAGAATTAAGAAAGGTGAAAATTGAAATTTAAATTCAAATCTATACAACAACAAATTGTAGATTGTTTTAATTTTGGTCATTTAACCACTGTCTTCTTGCAAACGGTTTATCTTAAATTTACTAAAATTTATTTATCCAATGCAGACTTTTAAATATTTATAAAAAAAAATACTGCTTAGCTGTTGTAAAGTGGATATAAGTGTGTGGTATCTATGAAAATTCCATTTTCTGGATCTGAGATTCTGAGTTTCTTCAACATGAATTGGTAATGCCAATAATTTCTAGTAAGCCTCAGTGCGTTCTATTGGTCTGATAGACTTTGTCTCATTTCCAAGGGTATGTAATAACTTAGTTAATCAAGGTTTATAAATAAATCAATACGGAATTATGATGGTCTGAATTATTTTATAAAGAAAGTTTTTCTCCGAATCGAGAAACTGCGTGCAAATATTGTATAAAAGTAATGACCGCTTTGACTTTTCTGAAAACTTATAGATGGAGAAGTTGCTTAAGATCATTTAAAGCTGCAGAATATAAAAGCATGATACAACACTTTGAAGACACATCATTTTTTGTCAAAAACATTAACACTGTATTTCCAAATTCCATCACAAAACACCTAGCTTTTATTTCAAAGCCTGAGGACCTGTACCAAAGAATTGTGCAATTTGAAATTATAAGCAGGTGAAATTCAGGTTCATGAAATTCAGGTAAAAACATGGTGAAAGACCATGTTTTTCATACAGATAGACCCCGGGAGCACATTTCCTCTGACGGAGCTCTCCTTGGGCAGCGCTCACATTTTGGGGGTCGCTATTGTTTACCATGAAAGATGTGACAGTGCTTAGAGGTTTCTTGGGTACCCAGTGACCTCCGTTGGATGGAGGATATAGGCATAGTTTAAATAGCTGTCTTGACTTCTGGCAATTTCTGACAAACTGGAAACCCCAGCAGGAACAAAATGACATTGACAACTGTGGGATGTTCTGTGTTCTATTTCCTGTCCCCGCACTTTTACTCTTCCAATAAAGTATATCATGGAGAGAGATGGGAGGCCTGCCAGGTCACAAATACGACACAAATGAAAAATGACAGAAGTTTTGCTCTTTCATGAATAAGGTGGGATGTGTAGCTTAAAGTCATTCAGAAATTTACATGATGTTGAGAAATACAGTAAATTTATAGTGATATTTCAAAAATCTATTTGCCACCCAGGTGAATTTGAAGAAGGAATGAAACTGTCCCATAACATTAAATGTATTTATTTATTTTTTATTTATAAAAATGTATTTATTTATTTTTAGAGAGAGGAAGGGAGGCAGAAAGAGAGGGAGAGAAACATCAATGTGTGGTTGCCTCTCTTGCACCCTCTTCTGGGGACCTGGCCCACAACCTAGGCATGTGCCCTGACTGGCATCCAACAAGTGACCCTTGCTTCACAGGCCAACACTCAATCCACTGAGCCCCACCAGCCAGGGCTAATAATAAATTTAATGAGATCTTATGACACAGAGCCTCGACATCCATAGGATCTGTGGGTTGCCTGTCGGTGTCTCATTTCTAGGAACTGTTCCCTTCACATACATGATATTGGGCACCTCTGTGAAGTCATTACATTGAAATATTAATATTCTTGAGCTGTCGGGGTAAGGTGATTATGGCCCAGGGTGAGTCTATTGGTCCCTTTTTAGGGATTTAGAATTGGAAATAAAAATAGTAGATCATTCACTCTGGGGTGATTAGAACAGGGAAATTGGGAAGTTGTGTATTGAACAAATTCCATCTGTAACTTGAGAGAGGAAGGAACAGAAATACTCATTTTGGGAGAAAAGAAGACAAAGCAGGCATGCAGAAAAGAGCAGAGGATGAGAAAAAATTCATTGGCTCCCAGGCCTAGATTCAATCCATTTTCGAGACCCATTTATTTTCTGAAATATGCCTCCTAAGTCTCTGTAACAAATACTTCTGTTTTTTCTAATCTAGTGCAAGGTGTTGATAACATTAAAAAAGTTCCCACTAGTATTCTCTACTAATGGAAATAAAGTGTTTCTAGTCATGCTCCTTTTGGCAGAAAGCATGCATTAAACAAGTATCTTATGATAATGGAAAATACTGATGGAATAAGCAACACCTAATGTTTTATGGCAGATAATCAGAACAGCAGAGTAGAAAGGTAAGGGTTTTAAAGCCAAAAACATAGACTCTGACTCTCTGATTCTTATGTGGCCTCAAGTTAATAAGTAATTCCTTTCTTCTTCTGAGCATTCCCATAGGCCAGATTTATGGGTGTGTAGTAATGGAGGGCCTCATATTCAGAAAGGTCTTGGGGTTAAATGCTCTGCTTTCATCGTGTTGAAAGTCCTACAAATTGTATCTTCCAATTTGTGTTTTGTAAGTGAAGTTTGATGGGTCAGTGGAGCTTGCATTAGGAACTTGGAACCTCGGGTGACCCTGCTCCCTAATGGCACCCTGGGCCTTTCACAGACTCCTTCTTTCAACACGGTCTTTGCGCCTGTAGTCGATGGGGAGTCCTGTATTCCATCACCACTCTCTGCCCGGGGCGGGAGGGGTTGTAATGTCAGGTGCATGCCTCATGGGCTCTCAGGGCAGAGCAAAACAACCACCCCTACCTTGGGATGACAGTACAATAGCACTGCATATCCAACAGGGGTCTCTGTTGGAGACTCTATCCTTTCCTGATTGAGGAGCCACATTGTGTCTTGGTGTGGAGATGAGATTCTTTGTGATTGTCTATCCCTAGTGCATTGCGACACTGGTGTATGAAAAAGAAATCGAATTACCTGGTATTTTCTTTAACTCTGGGTCCTGAAAATGGTGTAGCTAGCCCCGATTCTAGGGTGGAATAAAGGCTCTCATCCTGATTCCAAACTGGGGGTCAGCCTTTTCTAATCTTTTCTAATTAAGAAATTGGTTCTAAGAATTAATTTGCTTTTTTTTTCTTTGGTAAAAGGAAAACAGTACTTAAAATATGTAGAATAAGATAAATGTTGAAGGGAAGAAAGCACGATGTCTCACTCCTTTGAATCACCCTCTATATCTTCTCAGCCAGTGTGCCACCATCTGCTTGCAGGACAGCAGACATTCATTTTCAAGTAGAGAGCAGCCTCCTCTAATTTAGCTTATTGTGATATACAGTTTTTATTGTTATTATTATTATTATTACATAAAAGATTAAGAAACAACATAGAGTCATAGGAAATGGGAGATAATGAAAGATATTACAAAGGGACTAGAATGAATTAAAACTCAATGTGAAGCACAAGGGAAACTATGCTACGTAGTAAGTGTTTGATATAAAAGGGTTGATGTTATATTGAAACTTTGATGAAGCGGACAGCTGAAAACCAACTTCATGATATTCTACTTTTGTCTAAGGAAACATATTGAAGTCTTATCATAAATCAGTTAGCTGTTAATTCTCTATAGTAAAGGGAGACATGGGTAATTTGATAGAGATGCAAATCATAGATGATTGAACACTTCATTTTGGATAATAGTTTCAAACCTCTTTATATCAGTTCTGCTAACATAAGAATCAACATTGATTTAATGTTCATCCCTTCTACCTGCCTGTGTTCGCTTGCTTGTAAAGAAATTGAAAGAAACAAGAGAATTAAGGGGTTGATTTCTTATAATTGGTAACACATGAACTATTTAAAACCGGCTATATTTATACACACAGAGATACATGCTTAGATGTTAAGTACATGTAAAATTAAGGCCAATTTCTAAATAAAGACCTTTTCACTTGGTAGTGTTCAATTGGCTGAACTCAGCCAAATGAACCAATGTTTGAAAACTTTTTGTTGTTTATATGAAGGAGGATATAGTTGTGAGTTACAGAGTTTGCATTAGTCATAAAAAAAAAAAACCAAACTTGTTTAACATTGCAACCACATCTTTTTGTAATTATACTATTAAGTTTCATAACTCTGTATGCTAACTTTGCAATTAATGGCATAACAAATAACATTTATTTGATAAGTTTGGGGTTTATGATAAATTTTAATGTTAACAAAGATATAGCCAAACTTTATGGAATTACTTATGTCTATCTACATCAGTGAGCAGATGATGGAATGGCATAGAAGGAAGCCATTATTGAGACTGTTGAATGCCTACTATTTCTTAGATGAGAAAACCAAGAAGCAAAGATGGTGAATTGCCAGTTCATGATTATAAAATAAAAAAATAGAACCAAGTCTAGATAATAGAGATGCACTGTTATCTAAACTCAGCAGCTGTTTCTAAATTCAACTAATGCATGCTATTGTTTAGAATCTGAAAACTCAATCTACGCTTGCATTTTTATAATTTACATTTTTCTCTAACAAATTATGGAATCGCTCTACATAATTCATAGTTTATGTAAATTTGAGATTAGAAGGAAACAGAGTCTCATTAATGGCACCACTAAAGATTAATTTGTTTGGCTTGAGGGCAAGGTCTTGAAATCAAGCCACTTCACTCGTTGTCAAGCTAATATTTTATTTTCCTTTGTATTTTATAAATATGTTAATACCACTCTAAAAATTTTTGAGATATGAATACAATAAATCATTTCAGTGATCCTTTCAGAAGTGAGTTATGAGGGAAACCTAATAAGTATTGGATATCCTACTTGATGTCATCATTTTTGAGCCAAAGATCTGATTGATATTCATTGGCTTTGTCTGAAATTGAAAGAATATGATATTTATCAACATATAATGGTGTTTATTCATTACATTAATTTTTATTATGAGTTTTCACCATTTGAAATAATAACCACAAAACACTCCAAATGGATTTCTGATTGTTCATTGTTTATAGCATCTGCAGAAAATATGTTGGCATGACATTCACAACTAAAATGTTTTATTTAAAATTAAGGGGAAAATAGTGTTAATTATAAACATTGTCTATAATGGAGCTTTGTAGTTTACATAATTACATTTTGTGAAAGAAAAGAGGCAAGCTTGGTCTGACTTTATTTTTTCATTAGAAAGGATCTGACTGTCTTCTTCCCATGGCACCAGCTGCATGGTTCTTTGCATGAGCTCAGTGTGCTTCCTTCAATAGCGTGCAGAAAGAGTTAACTTTCTAAGGGCTGCCTCTTGCCAATGTGCCAGGGGAAGGATAATTTTGCTCTCTGTAATAACAGAGTTAGTCCTGTCCAGAATTTTTGCTGGACAAGCTATGTCTAGACCAGCACTGACACCAGAAGTCGCAGTCTCAAATAAAAAGTCATTTTTCTTTTTTTTTGGCCAGGTTGTTCTCAAGGAGTCTTTTTCAAACTGAATAAATGTATACAGGAATGAAAAATGAATAAGAAAATAAATAATTTCCTCTGTTTTCTCCAATTTTTGGCCTCTCATTTTTTTGCATGCAGGGAAAAATTACATTAAAACAGACAAATGAACTCACAGTGACATAAAAATTAAAATTATCTGGCATAAATAAGTTTCATTTAAGTGGTAAAAGTAGTGAATGAGAAGACCTAAAATAAATATTTCAAACAATTAAAGACTGAATTTTCCTTAGAAATAATATACATCAGCATACTGAAAATAGAACTTTTAAAAATGTTTAACAGAATTATTTTACATAGTAAAAGGAAATTCATCAAGTTTATACTGGTAATACAAGATATGTGTAATACAAGAAAAGAAACTTATAGTGGTATTTCCATACCCTAGATTCCATCTCTGTTTTTCAGGCACAATGACCTGCATACCTTGGATATTATTCATCTCTGTATCCTTAGCACCTAGAGCAGTGTATTACATGAAATGGGTCATTATAATGATGATAGTTTTATATCATGTTTTATTTAGTGAAAGAGACAAATGCTAGGTACTGTTTTGATGCACTCATTATGTGACCTTGGGTAAGGTAATCCATACCTTGGGTCCTTCTGTTTTCACATCGCTCAAGTGAGGCAAAGACTAATAAATATCTACAGGTAAGTTAGACATGGTCTAACAAAATATCTAAGGAAAATATATGATGACATTTCTTGATAAATAATTGATTAATGAATTACATAGGAAAAGTTGATGATAGAAAATAAAAGCAAGTAAAAATAGAGAACATTATATGTCTTCATAATATGTGATATAATTCAGACTTGTTCTATACATCACTTGATAGAGCAGTAGAATGATAAGGATGTAAAACAAAAATGATATCCCTATCCTTTAAAGCTATTTAGGCCTCAGAAGAGAAGTATGCTGCAATCACAAAGCTATTTAGAAAGATAATGCTAATCCTTTCTTCAGGGATGAGATAAAAAAGGCAAAAATCTAACTACTCCTTGGTTACAAATTTTAGTCATTTAATAATGTAACCTGCTGTAGGGAACATTTAATTATTATTAAATGTTAATAACACGTGTTGATAATGTTTTTAAATTGCTAAAAATCATCATCTTTTAATGTTCTTAGAAATATTTTTGGAGTTGAAATGTCTTTTGGAAGTTATCCTGTTTACAAGGTCTCTGTAATTGCATAATTACAGGCTGGGGGAAAAAAGAAGCTTATATAAAATATGACTGTTATTTTCAATTTATTTAAAAAAATAAAAAGGCAAATCTTAGACACCAGAAAAAAAATTAGACTTTTACTAATGCTAAATTAAATTGAAATACAAATTGATTACTAGTTCAAATCTTGAAAAAACAAGGAAGGCTAAGATGTATTAAGGTAATAGGTTACAAAATAAATACTGAAATGTAACATAAATCAAATAATTTACATTATCTAGAGCTAAGAAATAAATGGCATGTATAACTACTGTGAGCAATATTGACCAGAATTTAAGCCATCACTACAAAAACAGCTCATATAATCCTAATATTCTATTAAGTATATTTCTGTTTATTGAGTGTTTGTATATGTGTACACTCAATAAATAGAAATATATATGTATACACATATATGCATACGTATATGTATATATGTGTACAGGTCTTCTAGTAGATGCTGATGTTTCAAAGACGTTTTTAAGCTATAACAAGGTTTCAGTGTCTAAAAGAAAACACATTATTCATAAGTACCTAATTTCACTGGTGGTGGTAAAGGGCACATCTATGCTATTCTTTCTCACCAGCTCCTGTTTCTTCTACAAAATGTACTTAGCTCTCACCTACTACTGTGATATAATTGTTATTTGTCATTTTCCATGCTCAGACTATCTGGATTCAGTGATTTGGCTAGGATCTACTGAAGAGTTAAATCCATACTCCAGCCCATTGCATAGCCAGACCATTAATTAATTCTGGAATGGGCCTCTACTCCACACTAAAACTATCCAATTGCCACTCTCCACTGGGATTCATGATGATCCCTGGTGGTAGATGAGGACCTAACCACTGTAAATGGTCTTATTTCCAAGTATATAGAAAAAGCTGAAAAGGAAAGTATTATTAAGATATTTAAGAGGAGCTAAGATGGTGAAGGAGTAAATGGGAGTCATGCTGACCTCCTCCCAAGACCAAACTGGAATTGCAACTAAATAGTGGAGAAATCACCTGGAAAATAATGGAACAATAGAGGGAGAGGAGCCTTGGAGCCCCGGAGAGAGAGTGAATTCAACTCTCACACATCCCAACAGGTGAGGAGTGCAGTGGAGGCTCCAGAGGGTTGGCTGGGCACCCACAGGCACCAGCACAAGAGGGACATTGAAATGGCCAGTTGGATCCCCCTGAGAAGAAAAGGGTCTGAACCATAAACAGGGACCCCTAGACGACAGCAGCTGAAACCAGGAAAATGCACAGACAAAACACAACACCAAAAAGCTTAAGGGTGTTCTTTGCCAGAGACAGGAGGCTGGGGATGCAAAGAGACATTTAAAGGCCAAGGCAAAAATTGCAGTGGCAGCCACCCTCCTTGATCTCTGGGTAGAGGCAGCAGCAGGGTGGGCTTGTGCCTGGGAAAAGACTGGTGAGGAAAACTTTGTGAAGAGAACTGAGATGGTGGCTGGTGGAGCCCTGGTGATAACTCACCTCCCACTCTGCAGCTACCATCTCGCTCAGGCATAAGGGAATCAATTAACCTGCCTTTTGTGCGCTCCGCACACAGCTTGTGCGCGTGTGAGCTGGTGGGCTACGTACAGACTGGCTGGAAGAAATAGAGGATCCCTGGCCAAAGGGGTCACACAACTGCATAGAGAGCCTTGAGGAGAGACTAGAGACGGAGGCGTTGGGGAAAGAACAGGAGGAGGAACCGGGAAGTCCTGACTCCCCTCCCCATCTGGTAGTCTCCATTTTGGTGCTGGAGGAAGCGCCCCCAAAGAGACAGAAGCAGGGTGCGGACAAGCCAGACGGCCCGCAGTTACAATGTGGTCACAGAAATAGTGGATCTCCAGCCGAAGGGGTCACAGAACTGCCCAGAGACCCCTGAGGAGAGACTGGAGACAGAGGTATTGGGGAAAGAACGGGAAGAGGAAGCAGGGAGTGCAGACTCCTTCTCCTTTCCATAGTCTCCACTGTGCAGGAACAAACCACACCCCCAAAGAGCCAAAAGCTGAAAAGCATACAATAGACAGCCCAAAACCACCCAGTGCAGGCGCACACACTCGCACTGAGTGGCTGGCGAGGGTTGGCGAGGGCTGGCGAGTGTGTGTGTGGACCCGCGTGGGCTGGCGAGGACTCCTGCAGGTTGGCGCTGATGGGGCCTGTGAGGGAGTGCGCAGATCGGGGGGAGCAGGTGTAAACCGACCCGCGCGGGCCCCAAGTACAGATTGGTCCACAGAAATAGTGGATCCCTGGCCAAAGGGGTCACAGAGCTGCCCAAACCAGGACTCAGACACAGACAGTAGACTCCTGGAAGGCTCACACAAATGACCATAGGCCATATTGGGTCAACAACTGACATTATCAGAGACAGGCCCAGAAAGAAAAGTAAAGGAAAAAATAAATAAACAAAATAAATAGATAGATAGATAGATAGATAGATAGATAGATTAAAAAGACCCACCTACTACCATAGAAGTTTAATCCACAAAGTCAGGAAATCTAGATGACCCAATTGAAGCAGAAGCAAAAATAAATAAATAAATAAATTAGTTAATAGACTCTCACAAAAATGGGAAGAAAAAGAAGTTCCCCCCAAATGAGTGGAAAAGGGGACTTCCCACAGAGAGAGATAAATGAAATAGAGGCAAGGGAACAATCAGATACTGAATTCAAAACAATGGCTCTGAGGAAGCTCAATGAGCTCAGCCAGCTCAAAGATAACTTTGAGAAACTACAGAGAAACTATCAGGATCTTACAGCAAACTATATCAACCTGGAAAAGGACATAGAAACTATCAAGAAGACACAAGAGGATATGAAGAATACCATTTCTGAATTGAAGAACACAGTAGAAGGAATCCAAAGCAGCCTGGATGAAGCTGAAGATCGAACCAGTGAGATGGAGGATAAGCAGGACTCAGACACAGACAGTAGACTCCTAGAAGGCTCAAACAAACGACCATAGGCCACATCAGAAAAAAGCTCCCAGACAGAACAAGAAGTGGAAAAAGGACTCAAAAAGAATGAAGAGGCATTCAGGGAAATTCAGAACAACCTGAAACACAATAATATCCGCATAATAGGGATACCAGAAGGAGAAGAAGAGGAAAGGGATGAGAACCTCTTTGAAAAAGTAATGATGGGAAATTTCCCCAATTTGAGAAAAGAAAAGGTCTCATGGATCCAGGAGGCACAGAGGGCCTCACTGAAGAGGGACCCTAGGAGGTCCACTCCAAGACATCATCATTAAAATGTCTACTATCAAAGACAAAGAGAGAATCCTCAAGGCAGCAAGGGAGAAGGAGAAAGTAACACAGAAGGGGGCTCCAATACACCTAGGAGCTGACTTCTCAATAGAAACACTACAAACCAGGAGGGAATGGCAACAAATATTCCAAGTCATGAAAAGCAAGGGCCTACAGCCAAAGCTGCTCTACCCAGCAAGGCTCCGAATTAAAATAGAAGGGGAAATAAGAAGTTTTCCAGACAAGAGAAGGCTAAAAGAATACATCTCTACCAAATCAGCACTCCAAGATATGCTCAAGGGACTGGTTTAAGAAGATGAAGGAAAAGAGTGAGAAAGAGAAAAACACAGGTACAAAGAAAAGAAATGAATAGGTTTCTATCAGTATTAACTCTCAATGTAAATGGACTAAATGCCCCAATCAAAAGACACAGTGGAGCTGAATGGATAAGAAAACATGACCCACACATATTCTGACTACAAGAGACGCACCTCAGAAAAAAAGACCTACACAGATTTAAAGTAAAGGGATGGGAAAAAATATTCCAAGCAAATGGGCAAGAGAAGAAAGCCGGAGTTGCAATACTTATTTCAGACAAAATAGATTTCAAAACAAAGGCCGTAAAAAGAGACCCAGAGGGGCGCTTTATAATAGTTAAAGGAAGAATCCATCAAGAAGACATAAACATTATGGTGAACCGAAGAGAGGGGCTCCCAAGTTTATAAGGAAAATCTTGGATGACTTCAAAAAAGATATAGACAGCAACAGACTGATAGTAGGGGATTTCAACACCCCACTGTCAAAAATGGACAGATCTTCCAAACAAAACATCAAGAAGGATATTGTGGAATGATGCACTGAATCAAATATACTTAACTGACATATATAGGACCTTACATCCCAAAGAAGCAAAAAACACAGTCTTTTCAAATGCTCATGGAAGTTTTTCAAAGATAGGCCACAAGATAGGACACAAAGCAAACCTCAGCAAATTCAGGAAAATTGAAATAATACCAAACTTTTTCTCAGACTACAAGGGATTGAAACTGGAAATCAACCTCAAAGAGAAACTTCAAAAACTTGTAATCTCATGGAGACGGAACAGTAGACTATTGAACAATGAATGGGTCAATAATGAGATAAGAGAAGGAATCAAAAAGTTTCTGGAAACAAATGAAAATGAACAGACAACAGTCCAAAACCTATGGGACACAGCAAAGGCGGTCCTGGGAGGGAAGTTCATAGCAATACAGGCTTACCTAAAGAAGATAGAAACATTTCAAATAAAAGACCTAACACTACAACTTCAAGAACTGGAGAAACAACAACAGATAAATCCCAGAGCAAGTAGAAGGAAGGAAATAGTCAAGATTAGAGCAGAACTGAATGACATAGAGACAAAAAGAACAATTCAGAGGATCAACCAAGTCAGAAGCTGGTTCTTTGAAAAGATTCATAAAGTGGACAAACCTTTGAGCAGACTCATCAAGATAAAAAGGGAGAGGACCCAAATTAATATTATCAGAAATGAAAGAGGAGAAATAACAACTGATACCACAGAAATACAAAGCATTGTGAGAAACTAGTATGAACAATTATATGCCAAGAAATTTGAAAACCTCGATGAAGTGGACAAATTTCTAGAAAAGTATAATCTTCCCACACTGAAGGAGGAAGAAACAGAAAGCTTGAACAGACCGATAACAGCTGGGGAAATTGAAGCAGTAATCAAGGAACTCCCAACACACAAAAGCCCAGGGCCGGACGGTTTCACAGGAGAATTTTACAAAACATTCAAGGAAGAGCTAACCCCTGTCCTTCTCAGACTATTCCAAAATATCCAAGAGGAAGGAAGACTCCCAGACTCTTTTTATGAGGCCAGCATCACCCTGATCCCAAAACCAGATAAAGACCCTACAAAGAAAGAAAACTACAGGCCAATTTCGCTGATGAATGGAGATGCTAAAATCCTCAACAAAATATTGGCAAACTGCATCCAGCAATACATTCGAAAGATTATCCACCACGATCAAGTGGAGTTCATCCCAGGGATGCAGGGATGGTTCAATATACGCAAGTCAATAAATGTAATACATCACATAAATAAAAGACAAGACAAAAACCACATGATCATCTCGATAGATGCAGAAAAAGCATTTGATAAGGTACAGCACCCATTTATGATCAAAACACTCAGCAAAATGGGAATAAATGGGGCATTTCTCAACATAAAAAAGGCCATAAATGAAAAACCTACAGCCAACATCATACTCAATGGGCAAAAACTGAAAGCTTTCCCACTAAGATCGGGAACACAACAAGGATGTCCGCTTTCACCGCTTCTTTTCAACATCGTATTGGAAGTCCTAGCCACAGCGGTCAGACAAGAGAAAGAGATAAAAGGCATCTAAATAGGAAAGGAGGAAGTAAAGCTATCATTGTTTGCAGATGACATGATAGTGTACATAGAAAACCCTGTACACTCTACCAAAAAGCTACTCAACCTAATAAGTGAATTTGGCAAAACAGCAGGATACAAAGTGAATATTCAGAAATCAAAGGCATTTTTGTCCAGCAGCAATGAAATAGAAGGAGAAGAAATCAGAAAAAAAAATACCATTTGATATAGCAAGAAGGAAAATAAAGTACATAGGAATAAATTTAACCAAGGAGGTAAAAGACCTGTATGCAGAAAACTATACAACATTGAAGAAAGAAATTAAGGAAGACACAAATAAATGGAAGCATACACTGTGCTTATGGATTGGAAGAATTAATATCATCGAAATGTCCATACGACCCAAAGCAATTTATAGATTCAATGCAATCCCTATTAAGATACCAATGACGTATTTCACAGAAATAGAACAGACATTTCAAAAATTTATATGGAACCATAAACGACCCCAAATAGCCGCAGCAATTTTGAGAAAGAAACACAAAGTAGGAGGGATCACAATACCAGACATCAAAGTCTATTACAAAGCCACTATACTCAAAACAATCTGGTACTGGCACAAGAACAGACCCATAGACAGAATAGGAAGCCCAGAAATAAGCCCAGGTCTCTATGGGCATCTAATATTTGACAAAGGGGGCAGAAGCATAAAATGGAGCCATAATAGCCTCTTCAACAAATGGTGTTGGGAGAGCTGGACAGCTACATGCAAAAAACTGAAATTGGATCATCAGCTGAGACCATACACAAAAATAAACTCAAGATGTTTTTTCACTGAAATGTCTCCTAAAGCAAGGGACATAAAGCAAGGTTATAAACAAGTGGGACCTCACCAAAATAAGAAGCTTCTGCATGGCTAAAGAAAACATCAGCAAAATGAAAAGGGAGCCAACCATATGGGAAAATATATTCGCTAATGATACATCAGATAGAGGTTTGATCTCCAAGATATATAAGGAACTCACTCTACTCAACTCCAAGAAGACAAACGATCCAATCAAAAAATGGGCCAAGGACCTGGGCAGACGCTTTTCCAAGGAAGAGATACAGAGAGCCCAGAGACATTTGAAAGGATGCTCAGCATCACTAGCCATCAGAGAAATGCAGATCAAAACCACAATGAGGTACCATTTCACACCGGTCAGAATGGCCATCATAAGCAGATCAACAAACAACAGGTGCTGGCGAGGCTGTGGAGAAAAGGGAACGCTAGTACACTGTTGGTGGGAATGCAGACTGGTGCAGCCACTGTGGAAAGCAGTGTGGAATTTCCTCAGAAAGCTGCAAATGGAACTGCTTTTGATCCAGTGATTCCCCTGCTGGGACTATACCCTAAGAATCCCAAACGCCAATTCAAAAGAACCTATGTACCCCAATATTCATAGCAGCACAATTTACAATAGCCAAGTGTTGGAAGTAACCTAAATGCCCATCAGTAGATGATTGGATTGAAAAACTATGGTATATTTACACAATGGAATACTACGCAGCAGAAAGAAAAAAAGAACTACTAAACTTCGCGACAGCATGGATGGAACTCGAGAGCATTATGCTAAGCGAAATAAGTCAGGGGGTGAAAGACAAATACCATATGATCTCTCCTGTAAGCAGAACCTAACCAACAATACAAAGATGCAAGGAAAATAAAACCAGCACCACTGAAAGGAAAAGAAACGAACAGAGACAAGAGGGATGGAGGGAGTGGGGGATGGGGGAAAAGGAAGGGAATGGGAGGGTTGGGGAATGTGTAGCAAGATCTCATGGACAAAACCAAAGGAGAAGGATTGAAGGAGAGAGGGAGTGGGCAGGGGTAGGTGGTTGGGAGGAAGGCAGAGAGAAACGTATTTGAAAAAAATAAAGAAAATAAATAAATAAAAAAGATATTTAAATACTGCTATTTTTGTCCTGAGGCTTAGTTTTGCCCCTGTATTTACCATAGTTCTATCATTTGAAAAAATAGTTATTTTTGCTTAAGAGTCAGGTGAGTTGCATTTCTGATATTTATCTCTAAGATGCTCATTAATCATTTATGGTTTCTATGTCTGAGTTCCAGAGATAATTCATTAATACCTATGATACACAATAAAAAAGAGGCTTTTTGGAGGTGTTACATCAGTCTGATTCTTCATTTATCTTGGGAGTTTTAAGGAAAACCTTCAGATTATAAACTAGTGATAAAATATATTAATAATAAGTTTATAATACCTTTGAGGATTTCTTTCTTTAAACATTTTGATAAAGGATATTAATTCATATAAGTTAAATTTTTCGGTGTTTTAAATGGGCATTCATGCTCATTAGCATGGTCCGCTAATAAATAAAGAATAAATTCAAACAGTTCTATGGAGGAAGTTCCTTCCCTTTGGGGAAGCGCTATTCCAACCTACCTGTTTTCCATGATTGGAAAGACTGAGAATCATCACCGATTCACTCTGAGGACTTGAAGACCCTCTGTACAACATAGGCACACAGGCCACTTTAAGAGACTGTAGCAAGCAAAATGCTGGGGTACGCTGCCTGTAAGTTTAAGACCTGGGAGGAGATTCAGAGAAGGCCTGGCGGGTATGTGCCCTCAAAAACAGATTCAGACTTGATTCAAGACTCTGTATAAGAATTTGATCACTTAACATAGAAAACACATCTAAAAAAGCCAAGTGTCTGGTCAGTAAGATGATTTCAAAGTATTTCTGACCTAACTTTTTATCTTAAAATATCAGTGGCAGTACAAGTGAATCTATTATTCCTTATATGCAGAAAATTATGACATCAACAACCCATTGGTAATATAAAACTAAGCTAAATGAAGTTGAGCCTCACTGTCTGCTTTTTGCATTACATTATGGAAAAGTCATTAACACAACAGAAAGCAATACAATGAGATGGTTTCTCTGAATTAAAGACTTAAGAAATGGTGTGTAAAGAGTTTTATGGAACTCTGGTTCTGTATACTTGTTTTATGAGATCAAAATTTGGTTTCTTAAATCTATTTTAACATTTCAAAAGATATGGAATAAAAATTATTTAAAAATTAAGTTCAATTATAATCCAATGAAAGCTTAAAACCCTTACCTCTTAATGCTGGTGTATCTCCACACCATGGCCCTCTCCTTTCCGGGAGAGTGAATAAAAATTTTACTCTCTACAAAATAAATAAATAAATAAATAAATAAATAAATAAGTTCATCATGTTATGAAAATTTGGAAACTATTTTCTTTAATTTGTACTGCTTGGAAATTTCAGTTTTATGAAAACCTCAGGTAAAAATTAACCTTGCCATCTCTCTAAATATATTTGTATATTTCATACGCATATTGTAGATTAAAGATAACATGTTCTTTACTGGACTTAACAAAAATAAATATAATTTTTGAATTATATAAACAGGCTCACAACTTCAAGACCAAAGTGTCATCCTCAAGTTAATATCAAATGAATGTCCACCTGCTGAATTATGTGATTTGCTGGGAGACTCAAGGCAATGCATCCTTTCTGAGCACTTGTGTCCTCCTCAGTGAACAGGAAGCAGGAAGATCTTCTGTATCACAAGGCTATGTGTGGATTAAATATATTACATTTGAGATGAGGTATAGTGCACATTAAGTGTCCAAAACTATTATCAATTCCATTCTTATTGTTAGAATTTTACTTGTATCATTATTGATGGATCAGGATATCATATTTTATTACATATTCAACTTTCATATATTTAAATATAATTTTCTTACTAAAATAACATATAAGAATAAATTTGAATTCAATTTAAAGCAGAGAATATATATATATGGAAGTCCAGTTATGATAACATTAAATGTTTAATACATATAAATCCCATTGTATTGAAACCTGTATATAAAACAAAAATTTAAAAATATAATTTTTTGCACATTTACAAGTCTATAATTGAGATTATTTGGTTCTACCTGTTAAGAGAATAAAATATTCACAATACCCAGGGAGCAAACGCAGAATATTGCCACCCCCAAATATGCTTTTTTATGGATGTTTTATAGATGCTCTTTCTCTTCTTTACCTGTAAATTGCCTACTTTCCCTTTGATGTCCCAAAGCCCTATCACCTTCTTAGTCTGGAATGACATAGAAGATTCAACTGATAATTTGTCTTGAGTCCCATATTTTCACCAAACTCCCATATGAACATACATAATTAAATTGTTACTATCTCATGTTAATTTGATTATTAGACCAGCCAGAAGAACTAAGGGGGAAAAGAGGAAAAATTTCTTCTCCCCCATACCAGTATGGATTTAAGCAGTGTTGTATTTAAAAATATTTTGAAAAACAAAATATGCCACAACACCATTTTAAAACCAATGTAATGTAGTGTAAAATATGAATTTCAGCTTTTAATATAAATAAAATAGAATGAACTTTCCAAACTGTCAAAAATTTAAATGTTAAAATGGACTTACAATGCCACTTAAAATTATCATACCATACTTTAGCAGAAGGCACATCCCACATGAATGTCTAAATGTCTTCAATGAATGCATCTTTTGGAAAATAATTTGTTATTAGAAATTGAAATTTAAAAAATGGTCGAACTGTTATGTCAACATTTGTGTCAGAAATTTTTATTGTACAATTATTTGGGAATTTTGGACATCCTGTTGAACTCAGAACATATACCCATAAACAGAGCACATAAAGACCCCAACCATTCAGAACAGAAGTCAAATGGAAGCAATTGTTAAGGCCACACTAGGGCATTCTAGCTGATTGGACAGACCTTCTCATAAGTTTAAATATAAACATGTTTCTATGAAAACCATCGTGCAAATATTCCTCTTAAATTTTAATTAGCCATGCTCATAGTTTGCTGACACACACAGTCTGGTGTTATCATTTTCAAGGCTTTAATTAACAAGTACAACAGTGTTTGTTGAATGCTTTAATGTGCTAAAACATGATTTTATGTATCTATTTTAACACCCAAATATTATCTGAGAGCCATAGATTTATATAAAAATTAAATATATGTTTCAGTCAAGTAACATCACATTGACTTTATTAGCATTTACGAAGTTTCACAGCTAAAATATAAAATGGTACTTTCTTCATTACAGCATAGCTTCTTAGCTGTTATAATTAGATCTATCATTTTATACTTCTAATACTATGAAAAAATAGGCACAAATATGTATCTAAATAAATTGATTTCCAAGGCCAAGTCAAGAGGAAATTAGTCACTTATTTTGGATCAAAAGCATTTTACCTGGCATTTAGTCTTCACAATCACCATATGCAATAATGTTAATATTATCCTTGATTTAGAGAAGAAAAAATGTAGGTAAAGATGCACTTTCATAATTCATCAAAGAAAGTGGCAAGTGTGCTCAGAGTTTAGTAGACAATATATATAACATTTTATTATCATTATAATTATAGGTATATCTATTAAAGGGTTTTGCTATTTTGAAATTTGTTTTCAGAGCCAACTATAAGAAAAATTGTAAAATAAGTGAAGTAGTATAACTGCTTTCCCTTCCCCTATTCTTCTTGCCACGCTCATTCCTTCAATAGCCTCCCCAGGCAACGAGAGCCCTCATTCTGCCTTTCAGCAGCTCAGGCCACTGCAGCTGAAATGCCCCCAAGCGAGCGGCCTGCCAAACCTTCTCTCCACTGAAACAAATCTATTGTTTGTTTCCTATATCAGATCCCATTAGCACCTTAACAGCGATAATCTTATGGCTCAGATGTCTTAGTGTGTTAATGTGCTTCTCCATTCTTTATTCATTTAACCAGAAATGTTTACTGAAAATTTTCCATGTGCAAAAGACTGTGGGAAAAACGTAGAACTGGTGCTATCCCTCAAAAAAACTTTGACTTATTAAGTATATGGAACACATATGCAAATAAATAATGCACACCAACAAAACTGGTAAAGGAATCACTAGAAAAGTATAGCAAAGTTCCATGGAAGTTAGAAGAGAGACTGTTTTGTCAATTGGATAGAAAAAAAGGAGAGACTACCCTTATTCATGGGTCTTTAGAAGATGCAAGGCTACAACTTTGTATTTTAGTCCATATGATTCACTTCTTGGGTTTATTAATAGTATTGCTTTGTGTTTTTTCATATTAAATTATGTCAGCAACAAGGTCATCTTAATGCCAGACTTCAGGGTGGAGAGAACCCACTTAATACTCTTAAAGTTACAAAGGATGCCGTTTCCATCTTCTAACAACTCTAGCTGTTGCCTGTCAATGACACATTCCTCCACTGATGATTATGGATATCAGGCTGGGAATGGAAGCAAAAATTCAAGCAATCTGCTAACCTAGACTATGCATAGAGAAAACAGATTTCTTCTCACTGTAAGTCCTTAGCCGCCCCTTAACTGCTTTACTCTTTTTCTCTTGTAAAAAATACATGCGATCTTAAGGTACTTTTTCAGGGTGTAAGTATCTTTGAGATTTCAAACATTTCTGATTCTTTTTAGTATCTTCTGTAAAATAAATAGAGTTTATCTCTTCAACATCTTCTAAAGAAGGGCTCTGGCAGTAGCAGTTTCAAATGACCATGCTTTCACCATACATCTATTTCAGGAGAATAAAATCTGCAATCTGTGCCCAAGGTTGATCCTTTGGTTCTACAAACATGAACTGATTTATTTCATCTATCTATGATGAATTTATTATTTATTTACCTTTTTATAGTCATGTTTACGATAGAAACACCTCCAGATGGTACTGACATGTTTCAAGGACAGTATTACGCTGTTCTTGCCACTTACAAGAACATTTATTTAGTAAATTAAATTATCCTACTCCTTTCAACAATGCAAGTTTACAGTTCCATTATTTTATAGGATTTAAGTTTTAAAATGTAACCTTGTTAGACTTCTTGAAGACTAGTACTATGCCCTTTAACTATGTCTTCAGTGACTAGTATCGTTCCTGGAATAGTCAATAAAATCTGTCTTCAGTGAATGACTAGTTGAATGAATTATTGTCTGTGTGTATCTATATAAATTGTCTCTCTATATATACTATAAATACATTTCTTCATATATTTTTCTATTTTTTAATGTTGAAAGTCTCTGGGAACATATCTGTCTTAGTCCATTTAGGCTGCTCTGATAAACTAGCACAGGTTGGATGATGGCTTGTAAACAACAAAAATTTATTTCTCACCATTCTGGAGGCTGAGAAGTTAAAGTTGCCAGCATGGTTGGGTTCTGCTGAGATCATTCATCCTGGCCCATGGCCAATACCTTTTCTCTATGTTCTCAAATGATGGCAGAGGCAAGGGGTCTCTGTGAGGTCTTCTTGATGAGGCACATGCCTCATGCATAAAGGCTGCACCCTTATGTCATAAGTACCTACTGACATCACATCTTTGGGATTAGGATTTCCATATATGAATTTTAGAGGGAGACAGACATAGGACGAGGATAGTTATTCAACGGGCATCATTGTTTTAATAAATAACTAAAAAATCACACTAAAATAAAAAAAAATAAGTGCTTTAAAATTTACTGTCAGTTATTCATGTTTGGCAAAAAGATAATCAAAGGGTTTACATACCATTACCCATTATTCACTTGTGACAGCACATAGAATGGCAGATACATGGCACTTAGGAGTCCTCAAAGTTAGTATATGTAAATTCCTCCAGGGGATCCTGTTAACATACCAGATGTTTACATACAACCCTAGGAAAAATCTGTTAAATTGGTTCTAAAATAACAATAAATAGCCTGGATATTTGTAAAAGGCCTCCAGTATATTTCCATGCATGTAGGCAGGAATCCACACTTTTTGAAAAACCTGATTATTCGTGAATGTATTGAGGTGGTCCAAATCAAACTACTGCATGACTTTAAGGCCATAGGAACAGTATTTTGTATTTGTGTGAGTTTTAAATGATAAGCACTTAACAGGTTAAAAAAAGGTAGACTTTGCAAGGAAGAAACTTGGACTTTAAAGAGTTAGTTTGGATTCAGAGAGTACAAACAACTAATAATTCATATTCCCCAGGCCAAGTTACTTTGACACACACACACATAAACACACATGCGATTTTTTAACTTGTTTGGCTAGGCAGCCACTTTCTGCCAAATGCTTAAATAATGGACGAGATGTTGTCACTGCAATCTCATGATACTCACATATATCTGTGGAAACTCCCAATGTCAAGGGAATGCATCCTGAGAGCTCAGATCAAAACATTTCTTATTTTTTGCTCCTCAGAAAGGCCTTTCCTATACAATGCATTTAACAGAACCCCTCTCTCCATCCACCTTCAATGGCCATCCAACAATTACCTCGTACATTTCTTTCATCATGTGAGGTTATCCTGTTCATATATATTTCTCCTCATTTGTGGTTTGTTTCTCATAACTAGAAAGTTTGGTCCTGAATGCAGAAAGCATACATGTTTCTTATGCTCTGGTGAGTAGAATGTTCATAGTGAGTAAATCTGCTCTGGGTTTTGTATACCACGCAAGACCCTTGGGTTTGTATTGTATGAAGAATGGATATGGATGTCATGTTTTCATGAACATTCTGGGCTAACGTAGCTAGATATTTTACTTAAATAGGGTTTTAAGAATTTTGAGGATAGATTAAATAATTCAAATAGAATATTTGGTGGTTAATATACTAGGTATTTTGTTTGCTTTTTCATCATGTGCCTAAGTCAGAATATCAAGATTAAAAATTACTGTTCACCAGACTTCTTGAATTTTATAGTAATTTTGCATATCAAAGAACCTGAGAAGTACTAAAGGAACTTATCTTAACCAGCTTTCCTAAGTTATTTTTAACAATTTAACTTTTTTTCCTCTTAGTATCCTATTATTTGTTGTCAAGTGTATATTTGAACAATTGCTATCTCAAGCATCTTTTCCCTCTATTCTGTGATATCTTTATTATGAGTGTGATGGGCAAATAAAAAGATTTATTATTTGTAATTGTTTTTTACTCAGTTTTTCTGTATCACTTAAAACGGAGGATTGGTACATGGTCAGGGAACGGGCATTGGTTTGGATGGAGGAAATCTGCATTCATTTACAGGTTTAATCATCTGACTACTGTAGAACTTAGGTGAAAAGGATTGCTTTTATTTCCTGTAAGCAAAATGAGCATGTACTTATCTTTGAAAATTTACTTTTGTAAAAATAGACTATATTATTTTGCTTCACCTTTGATTATTTTAACACTCATAATTGAAACCTTTAAAACCTGATGTTTTGGCATAGATACCCTTGTGAAATTTTTTTCTCTGCCTTTAAGAATCACATTTGTAAAAGTGAGTTAATAAGAGGTGGCCGTATTTTAAAAAGAATTTTTGTCTTTACTTTGTGGTAAGATCACATTGATTTATGTTAAACAATTTCTCTTCACATTAGGACATTAAAGCAATTAACAAGCTTAAATGCTGTATTTTATGTTATTATAAATGAAAAAGAATTTGTGACAATAGTTTCTTTTTCCTTTCAGTGTTAGTAGATAATAGGAAAAAAATTCTGCTCTTTAGTGTTTCTCTATATAATTTAACACATTTGTCATTTCTTATTAGCTCTTCAGATTTCTATTATTTACCATCCCTTTGAGAAACAATAAAAAAGTTTTCAGACAAAGCTCATTATTTCTAATTAATCCTGTAACAAGACTTCAAGATGGCTATGGTATGAAGTTCTTTTCCAAGATAATAATGTCTTATTATCTGTTTTACTTTATAAATTATACTTTTGAGATATCAGAACAATTTTGTGTAATATACATTTTCTGTTGTTTTAATATGCATCCAGGCTACCAAAGAGGATATATGATAAATTATTCACATCTGTGAGATGTAACTTTTTCCTTTGAATTATAAATAAGAGATTCCAATTAACAGTTTGGAAATAATGCCTTTCAGCTAAACAAACAAAACACAAAAATAACCTTAACTTTTCTCTATTATGAACTGATACTGTCTGAATTGGTACCATTTGAAATTAAATTTCTATTGTGAGGCTATAGATTCTCCTGGAAACATGCTACATTTTTAAAATAAAATAATCTCCCTTATCATGAATTAGAATTTAGTTTTAAGAGATGTGCAAATCATTTACAACTATACCTTCCTATTTACAATAATGCCATTGATAGTGTTTTGATTTTATCTTCTCCTTTAAATTCTTTTTGAGGCTTGCTAAAAAATTAAGAAATTTAAAATCAAGTAATGAGTGGAAGAGAATACTAAGGAAAAAAATCTCTGTGTACAGAGATAAGACTATTATTTAATATCAATGATTTTTTTTTTAAATAGAACTTATAGGGGAGGAATCACATTGAAATATTTTAAGACTTAAAACAATGTATATCATACAGAGCAAACCAAATCAGCAGGACTTTGATTTTTTTTAAAGGCACTAAAGTAACTAACATTTAATATGTAGAACATAGTAATAAGATTAATGGCAACATTTAAAGTATAAGAAAAGAAAGTTGTTAGAATCACTCTTAATGCTTTGACTGAAATCTACTTTCCTGTGTACAACTGGGGACAGAATGGCTTCCTTCACAAGGCGTGTGTTTCAGGTGGTTAAATAAAGGCACTTCATGTTCCTGACTTGGTTTCTTCATTTCCTATAAGGAAAGCATTCTGGGTTCTCATGGGGTATCATTCATTCCCTGTACCCTAAATCAGGAAATAGTTCATTAGATTTGACTATCACCCAGTGAAAATGTCTTCTGATTTCTAGAACTAACATTTGAATTATTTCAAACATTCATTCATCTGTTGCCCTGACTTCTGAAAACTGCCAACCTGTGCTCTTCTGTAAAACCCTTCTCGTTGACAATGCATTAAGAAAAGGTGAGGAGACCAAGGGACAATAGTGCAATTCTTTGGCCCATCACGGAACATACTCGCCCTACTCTGAAAAATTATCATTGCATTTAAATAAAAGTATAATGTGACCACGTTTAACTTTTTTGCATATAAATGTACGATATGTGATGTTTCTTATCGCTTTCCTAGAAAACATTTTATGAACCATTGTCATCAAAACCAGGAATGATACATAGTGACAAAAACACTCTCCTTGATTAAACTTTAGTGGGGTCCCTCTAAGTGCTCTTCTTAACCAACTCTCCATGTTGGGCTTCAGTGTTAGGCCTGTGTGATGTAACAGGGATGATAGATACAGGTCTCTGTCCCCAGTTGCTGGAGCACTGCCCCCCACCAAAACCTTTTACTTGCCAAAGTGACAAAAACACTAAGGCCATCTCTTGCTCTAATACTTGTTCTTTAGTTAGGTTCCTAACACACTCCTCCAGAAAACTTGGAGTTTCCTGGGTGATGGGAGCATCTTTTGTTCCGGTGAGGTGACTTTGGGTGGGTTCCTAGATTGCTTCTGGATGAGAGCTGGTGACCAGGAAGAACAAACTGTGAAGAGAAGCTTGGAATTTTCAGTCTCCCTCCCCATTCTCTTAGGAAGAGAGGAGGACTGAAAATGGCATTGATGATCAATCATGCCTATGTAAGAAGGTTTCCACAATAAATCCCCAAAGTAGAGGATTAGGAGAGTTTCCAAACCCCAGCTCCTGTGCTCAGGACCCTCCCAGACTTGTCCCTATTATCTTTTCATCTGGCCATTCATTTGTTTCCTTTATCATATCCTTCAAGGAATATGGTGGCACAGAGGGTAGAGAGTGTGGACCTGCAAGTTGAAAAGTCACTGGTCTGATTCCCAGTTAAGTCACATGCTTCGGCCAGTTTGCTGGTTGCCTGATTGATGTTTCTCTTACACATCAATGTTTCTCTTCCTCTCTTTCTCCCTCCCTTCCTTTCTCTAAAATAAATAAATAAATGAAATCTTAAAAACAATAAAAAAAAATTAAAAAAGGAAGTGGTAAATGTAAATAAGTGTTTCCTTGAGTTTTGTGAACTGTTTTAGCAAATTAATCAAACCCAAGGAGGGTATCATGGAAATCACTGATTTGTAGTCAAATCACAGAAGTTGTGGATAACCTGGAGGCCTACACCTACCACTTGTGATTGGCATCTGAAGTGGCATGGATGCTGTCGTAAGGTACCGTGTTCTTAACTTGTGGTATTTGTTACTATCTCCAGGTAGTGTTGAAAATGAATTAAATTCTAAGACATTCAACTGGTATGGCAGAGAATGGCTTATTGTGGGCAAAAAACCTCCACAATTTTGGTGACCAGTAGTGTCAGAAATGAAATTTTCTAAGTGAGTATGTTTGACAGAAAAAAAAAAAAAATCCACCCAGGAAAGAGACAGAAAAAAAAAATCTACACAGGAAGGAAAAAATACATTTTTAGTTAAGAAAACTAGATTTTCCTAACTCAGCCTACATAGCCCAGTTTTAGCAAGAATTCTGCTAAATCAGTTTAGAGAGAATACCCCACCCTCAATATCTGATTACTCTCCATATCTGGGCATATTCCTCATTCCCCAGGTGATATCTAATTACCCTTACTTGTCTTCAGCTACAATCCTCTTTGATTAGTTTAGCAAAAATTCCGCCTTCCCTGATGTCTCCTCTTCGTAATTGTCCACTGGAACCATCTCTCCAAATCCTCTCCTTGGCTATAAATCTCCACTTGTTCTTCTTGTGTTCATAGCTGAGCCTGGCTTTATACCATGTTCTCTTTTCCCCTATTGCAATAGTTCCCCCAATAAAATCTGTTCTTACTGCTTAATTACTATCCTGCTCTGTTTTTTCTTTACCTACAGATAAGTCTTGACTAACTTAAATATAAAAAAGACTTAGTTTCAGTTATATTTAATGATGTAGGTAGGAGAATATCACCAATGATCTAGAAGATGGCAGGATTTTAATTCTCAAAATAATTTTTGATTGAATTTGCTTATGTTGCTTTCTGAAAATATATGTGTATATTTTCTCAGCCTCACAAAACACTTGATGATAGGAATATATCTATCTTACAATAAGTCTGATTCGGTGGGGAAATTGAAGTGACATTACAGTCACAATAATAAAAGGCATGATGAAACTTGTTATGCAATATCCTTATTATTTCCAGGTCATTTTTTTAACTAATGTACCCATAGTTATGCTATGCTAGACAGTTTTATGATGAAAATTAAATGGACCCTTTCTTTGTATTGAAGGACTATGTATATTAATATCACTATAATCTCATTGCTAAAAAGTAATCACACATATGCATTAACACCATCTAAATTCTTTCAAAACTATGTCTTTGTATTTGCTATTTCATGGCTCCTTGTATTTCCTCTTCCAAATATTCATCACAGTCTGAAATATACACATGAGTACATTTCATTAGTTGTTTACTTAGTGTGCCTTCTTTCTTGACACAAAGAGATGTAAACCTGGAAATGGCAAAGGTGGTGTCATTCATACTTATTAATTGCAGGGAAACTTCTAAAACCTAGCATTATGCCTAGCACACAATAGGCATTTGATCAATACTTGTTGATTGGCTAAATCTACTTGATCTTAAACTCCATAAGGGTAAGCACTTTGTTTAATTTAAAGTATGCCTTGTAACTAACATGGTACTTAGAACACAGCAAAATGAAAGAGAGAGGAAGAAAGAGGGAAAAAAAGAGAGAAGGGAAGCAAGAAAGGCACATAGATAGAAAATACCATGGAATAAAAATCTGGATTGAATTAAAATTTATATATTTTTCAGGCTTCTTGGGGAATTTATAAATCATTTTTAAAACATACACAATATTCAGCAGACCAAGACCATTCACATCTAAAAAGGCAGTTTCTTCAACAAATGGTATTAGGAAAACTCAATATCCACATATAAAAAATTAAGTTGGATTTTATCTAATACCATATAACAAAATTAATTTTAATAGGTCAAAGATCTAAACTTGAGACCTAAATTAAAAATAGAATTACCATATGAATGGGCAATATATGTATATATCCAAAAGAATTGATAAATATATATCCAAAAGAATTGAAACCAGGGTCTCAATGAAATTTGCTCTACTGTGTTCATAGCAGCACTATTCACAATAGCCAAGAGGTGGGGGCAACCCAAGAGTCCACTGATAGATAATTAGATTAACAAAATGTGGAACACATACACACAATTCAGCCTTAAAAAAGAGAGGAAACTGACTGTTGTAAAGGGAATGTTTTTGCTTCCCACAAATTCATACGTTGAAACCCCTATCCCCCAATATTAGTGATAGTTTTAGGAAGTGGGGCCTTTGGGAGGTAATTGCATTTACAGGAGGTCTTGAGGGTGGGGCTCACATGATGGAATTAGTGCCCTTATAAGAAGAGGAAGAGACTAGTGCTATCCCTCCATGATGTGAGGACATAGCAAGAAGTCTGAAAGCCCAGAAGAGGGTTTTAATAAGAACCTGACCATGCCAGCACATTGATCTCATACTTTTTAGCCTCTAGAATAGCGAGAAATAAATGCCTGTTGTTTAAAAAAATAAAAAATAAAACATACATAATATTCATATTTTCCATAGAAATGGGATATGAGGCACTAACACTCGGTTCTTTTTTGATAAAATGTATATGATTAAATTAAAAAATTTGTAATAGTAAGATATTTATTTTTAACAGATAAACCTATCTGCAAGAAAAAAAATGAGACTAAATGTACTTAGATGATAATTCTGGGGCCATTAATTGCATTAAGTGGTGAGCGGGGGCTAAAAGTTATGTCTGTTAGATAATACATTATTTCTTTGTAACCAACAATTCAGAGTCAGCTAGTATAACACATCCAATCTATTCAGCTAGGAAGAACTAGATATAAAACATTTTGTTAAAGGTAAAATTCTCTACAGAAGACTGTTCTATCACACATGAACTAGAGGCTTAAGATTTTATGTTAATTAGTTTTTGCATTGAGCATATACTTTGTAACAGGCATCATTTTATCAATTGGAAACAACAGTGAACAGAGCAGACAAAACTCCCAGCCATTATTGAAATGCCGATGCCAATTCTACTGAGCAATGAAATCTGTTATCAAATATTGCAAATGTTTAACAAGCATTCAATGAAAAGAGTGAATAAACAAATGCATTACATTTCCCTATATCTTGATATATTTATATCTTATATACATCTTGATATACATATCAAGATATAGATATATTATCTATCTATATATATATCTAGATATATAGCTTATCTATAACCTGTCTACAAACCTATCTCTATCTTGCATATACACATGCATATAGGTACACACAAGTTTACCAATTACCACTTCATCTTCTTTATTTTCTACTTCTTGCTATTCAATGGTAATCAAAAAAGGAAGAACTGCTGGAAGAGAAGAAGGGAAAGATAATACTAAGGAAGGGAAGAAAAAAGAAAAATATTCTTGCATAATAACAAAAAAATTCACATATTCTTCCAGATCAAAAATTATCATTATTAATTCTTTAATGACAGATGCTATATGAAAAGTAGCATAGGAATCAGCATTTGTCACCTGTCTCATTAGCAGAGTATCAGTGAGTATAAAGTCAAAACATGCTGTTCTACAAGGAAGATTATTATAGATACTCATGTTTTGTAGCTGTTATGTGACTGCCAACACTACAAAGAGCGTGTTGATATTTAATTGTTTCTGGGACTGTATTATGCTGACATGGCTGAATGAGGCCTGGTGAAGTAATATGACTATGAGGTACATATTTACAAACAATAAATGAAAAACCGAAAACCTGATTTGAAGACATAACAAAAAAGAGAAAAATAACTTTATATAACTGTATTTTTGCATACATGCATATTATAGGAAAATTATGGTACAGAAAGTACAGTTAATATTTTTATTTGTATAATGTCAAGAATTGATTTGAATTTAAAAAAAAAAATTAGTCCTTGTCTTTATTTAGTGTCTGGACGCACAGACTTGTTTTTCGACATTATTACATACCATTCTTTTTATATGCCAGTAATTTAACTTTTGTCAACGGAATCACAATATTTTAAGAAATGAGAATTGTCAGCTGATGGTCACTGGTGGCAACTCAACACCAACAGAAATCTCCAATTTGCGGTGTGGAGAAAAAGGAAAATGAGTTCAGTGCAAACAACTTAATTGTGTGATACAGCACGACTCTGAAAACACTGGGGCTATGAAACAGCTCAATAGTGTTACAGCTCAATTATGAAACAGCCTGGCTGTGAAGCAGCACTGCTTGAGGACAGCCCTGGGGTGAGGCCCCTCTCCGGCCTGACTGCTGTGCTCTGCTCCCTTCTGCTCAGGAATATGTTTCAGCTGCAACCAGGGAAACGCAGCCTCCCGGTTTCCATGCAAAGGGCAAGTGTGCATCCTGAGCCAGAAGGGAGCTGGCTGACTTAGACAGGAGTCTCTCCCCAAGTCCCTGATTGATCTTTCATCATGCAAATGGGGGCTCCAAATCCTTAGAGTTTTATTGGTCCATAAAGCACTGCTTTGGTTGGTCAGAATGGAAGCAACTCTGATTGGTTGGTGAAGATGCTGATGGGGATGTAGCTGCACAGCTGTGAGTGGATGGGATTCCAGAAACTCCTGCCTGGTGGTCGGTTTCCTCAGATGGCGGAAACGCAGCCCCGGAGGCAGGCTTAGCGCAGGCTTCTCGGAAGTGCGGTTTGCGTGAACGGCTTCTGTGTAGAAATGGCTGCTAGGCTCCTTGAGCCTAGTTAGCCACCGGGAGCCCTTCATAGTCGCTACTAAGAGTAGTTCTTTCTCAGGGTCCAAAGAACGGATGAATGCTCATCAATATCTGGGTAAAAAATTTTATGTTTACATTATTTTTCCAAATTTTCAGTAATTTTTACATGTTCAAAAATATTTGGAACTGGCTTATATAGTCTAATAAATTTAGTTTAAGGATATTTGTTTTACATTAGTTTTTGAAAAATCCTTTTTTTTGGCAAAAACATAAGGTTCAGTTTGTTTTCTTCCTATATTGATATTATATTTCTTATCATTATTTCTTAATTTTATGCTATTTTAGGTTGTGATCTAGGTTTGACTTTTTACTGTTATATTTTCTAAAGGGTAATTGCATAAAATTATTAATTTTTAATATCTATCAGATAATTCTTTAAATACTATTATTGATATAAATAACTCGTGTGGGTTATCTGTAAAATAGAATGTATTTTCAATAACTGCCATTTAAATTTACAAAAAAAATCAGAACCAAAGGTACAATCTATTTTTTGAAAATTGCCATAAACCTAAATATTTCTTCATGCTTTCTGATTAAAGATTCATGAAGAGATTTAATTTTTATAGGATAAAGTTATTTAATTTTTATACTTTCAAATTAGCATAATTATATATAGTATATATGCATATTTCATGTTTTAAAATGTTTTCTATGTTCTCTTTTCTCCTTTTCCTTTTTAATTTCTAAATACATGACCTTTTCTTTTATATTATTTTAAAGTTATAATTGATTGTATTCTTATAATCAGTTTAGGGATTTGCTTCAATTTTAATATCACCCGCTCCTTGTTTTATTATTTTTTTAAAATATATACTTTTAAAATTTAGAGATGAATACTAATTAACTAAAGTTCTAGCTTTTGAACAAAACTATTTCATGTAGTAGATTTGTTTTTATTGAGGAGCATTCTCATACTTGGATTTTGTGTTTTGAATTCTGATAAATTTTATTTAACTTATACTTGAACCAGTGTATTGAAAACTACAAAAATTATGACATGATTGAACATTCCTAATTTAATTTGAATTATTAATTTTACATATACTGTATTGAATTAAAAAGGTAGTACAAGTGTAGCTTACGATTTTAGAAATTCACTGAAAATTTCACTGTGTACTGCTATACAATCACCTTTTAAAAGCATATTATCATTAAGCAAATTTTCATTGGAGATGAAAAGTAAGACAGTTTTCATTTGTAGAATAAAAATCAGTTATATCAGTATTCTTAGTTTCTTGATAAGTGTGTGTGATTATTTAATCTCTAGATTATAAGTGTTTTACCCAATTACCCACAAAGCCAACATTAACAAACCTTTAGCAGAACTGCTAGAAATTTGAATTCCTTTAACTGGTACAAAGCAAAGCTGAGTTTTAATATTTGAGACTTCTGTTGTAAAAGTGCCATTTAACTATGTTTACTGATTTTTATTTTCATCTAAATTTTATCTCTGTGGAAATGATGCTTTAAAGCCTTAGAAAGCTCTTATACTAAAATGGGAGAACAGTGCACTAGGAATACCGAAGACCCAGGATCTAAAAATCTTCGTCTTCGAGTCAATGTTTGCTCAGCTGCAAATTGTGGAAGGTGATGAGTGTTTAAGTGTTTTGAAAAAATAAAGTGTTGTAGAGTTAAGCATCTATTTTCTCACTTAAAAATATGAAATTGATAGATATGGAGAAATTTATCATTGTCAAAACAGCACTATATTCAGATAGTCTGTAAGTGTTAAAATTTTCCTGTTTTATTTTATCATGAGTAACAAATTTGACTTTCACTAAGTGAAAAAAGAAAACAAATTGAAATGCTTAAAACATTTCTTACTTGATATTCACCATATCTTAAGAATTTAAATGTAAGTTATAAGATAGAATTTCACACATGCCTGTTTTTTTTCTTCCCCTAAATAATATTGTAAACTATAGTCCAAAGTGAAGTAAGTTGTGAGTAGGGAGATTGGCAAGTGACATTTTTCTCCATTAATTCTGCATTCTTCATTTCACTCTGTTACCCCCTGGGGCTGAAGTCCCAATGTGAGCCTTGTCACAATCTGTATCTGTCACCTCAAGTGAGAGAACAACTTTCCAATATGTTCCTGACAGCAGGATTTCAACCATGTGGGAGGATTTAGGAACGGCCTGTTGACTGACACTTCAAATATCCCTCATCAGCTTCATGGTAGTTTCAAGCTTACTGAAGAACTCAGGTGTTCCAGAATGGGCGCTGTTAACTATCTCTAAGCTGATTTATTTTTATCTTGAAAATGTTTTTTCTAAAACCTATATTGTAACCAGAATGGATAAAATATGTTTCATATCATTCCTATTTTATAATTCATTAATTCATTTCTTGGGTATGCTTTGTCTAATATTCATAGTCAAATATATTTTTATAGATGAATGACACAAACTTATAAGTTTACACATTTTAATGAATAGGCATATATTTTTCATTTTTTAAAATTAAATTTAGAGCAAAGAAATTCAGGTTTTTTCTAAAACGTATATTTTTTTCTTATTGCTATAAATATTAATAGCTACATCTATAAGCAATGTTTCATCACATAAACACCTAATAAAAACTAAATGTGAATAATAAAAGATGGGAATTAAAGTATCTTACTTCTGAAACAAAAACATAGCTAAAAACCCAAATCAATTCATTGATTTATATTGAGTTACTACATGTATTAACATCTTATTATAAAAAATAAGAAAACAAAATAGTATGTGTATGATTAGGCACTGTAAAAGTGTAAATAACAACACCATGATAAAAATTGTTGGTGGATATTGAACGGCTTTGAAACATTCATGTCATCTTGATTTATTTCATAATGTGAGATTTATTTAAGGTTGACTTATAAATGAACTATGTAAGTTTTATACTTCCTATAAATTGACCCTTAAGTATTTGATCATTCTTAAAGGTCATTAATATAAATAAATCAGTGAATCCAGTAAAGTAAGTGAAGTTATATAAATTTTATAAAAAAATTCTAATTTGCATATATTATTCATTTACAATAAATAAATATATAGCAAAAGCAGATGTGTCAAGGGTTAAACTATTAATAAAATAAAATTGAATATTTATTATACAATAACTAATAATATCAACAATAATACACTTGGTCAAGGTAATGTGTTTCCTGGTTATCATTAATGCAATAAAATATTGGAGAACATCTATACTTTATATATATCCTAAGATCAAGCACATAGATAAAACAGAAATATTTAATTTAAAAACAAATCAAATGTGCTCCACACAGAACGTTTAGGATGTAGGTAAATAACATTAAAATAACTTAAAAACGTAGGATAATATATATAGGTTTTGCAATTTCATTGTAAATACTATTTGACATAAGCACCATTTTGTCTTTTAACACAAATATAACACTCTTAAATCTGACCCTCAGGAAAATGTCAATAGGACCAATAGACCTCTGAAGCTGCCTTTCCAATCAATTAATTCCATGACCTATTAAAGACTATAACTTAATGATTATAATAAAATTATTATTGAAACTTGATATAAGAAAAGGTCTTCCCTATTCACAGCCTCGCCCTTTACTCATCTCCTCTCCCCCTAATGGTAACGCTTGGCCTTGATAAGCTGCATCCCTCATATTATAGACCATGTTGTTTTGAAGTACATTTTAAAAAAAATTTTAACATTAAGTTATCTTGTTTTGTGCTTTGAGTTTTACCTCCGTATATTTATATATAAAGATATACCTATTTGTTAACTCCCATTTCAGAAACCATTATTCCTGACAGTGAATATGTACATATAAATTCCGATCTGCTATTGTTTTGATATTTATGTAAGTTTATTTAAGGGTCTTACATTTATGTGAAAATAAATATTTCTCAGTAGGCTAGTCTGCATTAACATTAGGTATAGAAGATGATTAGTCTTTATAATAAAACAGGGTTGCTTGGCGGCAATAGGTAATAGTAAAGGCAAGCCTAAACAATATAGAAACAAAATGGATGTGGGGAGATTTCACATATTTACTCATATAATTATTATATTATATAATTATAAAACAGAGGAAAAAAGATAGACTGAGACCTAGCAAATGCTTGTTACTTTTTGTGTAATTCCAATCTTGGTAAATTGAAAATGCATTCAGAAATTAGCTTATGGTACAAATATGACAAAAATATTTGTTTTCCTCTTTAGTCTTCCAATGGCGTTACCTTCTAATTTTTTGAAATTATTACCTAAGCCAACCTGGCATTCTAGGTTCAAATGGGTAAAAGATTATGGATGGTACTTTTTGAATTAATGGATTAGCATTGATACACGACAGATGAGTGTTCTGATGAAATGTGCTGGCTTCATGAAAGTCTTCAAGAAACTAGCTGCACCTTCTATTGTAAGTGATCACAGTAGTGCCAGCTTCATTTAATGAACAGGGACGTTCATGGAGTCCTGACAATAGCTTATAGGATGATTCAAGGTTGCATGAAATGATTCCTGCATACAAGAAGTAACAGGTAATTGGACAAGTGGTGGACTGTGGCAGCTGAAGGGAAGTCAAAGAGCTGGCAGCTTTGAACACATGAGCTGATTTTAGTGAGAAACAACAAAAGAAAAAGGATTTCCTACTAGGATTTGAACAATGCCAATATAACCTACACGCATCAACGGAAAGCCCAGTACAGCATTTTCTCCCTTTAAACTGGTAAAATAAAATAAAAATGAACTAGATGTTTCAATCTCCCAGACTTCTGCTGTATTAAGCAGCAACAATAGTAAAACTGGAAAGCACTACAACACTTTCTCTATGACCATATTCACTTCTTTCTGATCTGGGTCTTAGGCCCTTTGTGTATATTTGGAAAGGATTTTATTTAAACAGCTCATAATGCTGCTAGCTGACCTGCTTTATTTTTTTTGATATACAATGTCTTTACTATGAAATAGTCAGAAAATAACTTCAGTAAATAATGAGAAAACTATAGGCCCACATTCTCAAAATACGAGAGAAAGAGAGATGGAAAAAGAGAGGAAGGGGAAGATGGAGGAAGAGAGGAAAACAATCATATAGCTTTTGAAGGAGGCACGGACAAGTCTCACATGTATTTTTGCTGTGCTGCATTTGAAATGAGAAGTACGAAGTATATGCACAAGGAAGGAAAATGTAAAACTAGAACTAAAAAGGAAAAACTAGAAGGAAAAAAGAAACGGAAGGAGCGAGGAGGGGAGGGGAGGGGAGGGAAGGGCGAAGTCAAAAACAAAAACAAGGAAAAAAACCTATGTGGCTCCAAAGGTGTTAGCATCCATCCTTTTTAACAATTGCCTTTCTAGCTTTACTCCAAGAGGCAGGAACTTGTCTCGTAATAGTTCAATTCCATGACATTGAACTACATTTATGAGGCTGCATCAAAAGTGTGATCTTTGTAGCTTTCTTTTCTTTAATACATGAATTTTTGTGAGAAAAGTGATGAAGTGAGGGGGCATAGATGAAGATTCTTCTCATGTCATATTATACATACTGTTTATCATCTGGGTTTTAGTGGCCATTTGCTAGTCAAACTGGAACTAAAGTGTTTTGTTTTTTTTTTCAGAACTTGCTTGGATAGAGAGCTCAAGTAAATTTCATAATGCAAATCAGTTTTCTTAAAGAAGCTTGCATTGGAATATTGGTAGTGGCTATTTCAGCAGGTAGTAATAAAATAGTACTCTGGATTCCTTTTTGTCAGTGGCACTTGCGAATATATCTCCCTCAACAACCCCATAGAAATGAAGCAGGCTGGTCCAATAGAGACTCCAGGCATTCCTGAATACAGTTTCTTCCAAACTCTACTTTCCTTCCTAACATGATATACTAACAGTAAAGCTCATCAGCGCTCTTCATGTTTGTTTTAATTGTTACATAACATTTTACGATCATGTAACCATTCTGCCTAAGTTAACCTTATTTTAGAGTTTAAGATTTATCTCAATTGTTACTTGTCCCTAGAGTTTGACCATCTGGGGACTCATGTTTGTTTCTGCCCCTTAATGTACAGGTTGTTTAATATCCTTAAGCATCAGTTTTCACAACTTTGAAATGATAATTGAATTTCTAAAACTCTGAGGATTAAATGAAACTAGGCATACACATGTTTTAATACACTATCTTTAATACATAATCAGAAAATGAGAATTATTACTGTTTATGGAATATAGGTAACCATGATGGTTCTGTGAATCAGTTGCAATCATAGATGTGAAAATATCCTGACAAAATGTATAATCTTATTTTTAGTTAAATTTTTCATAAATTGGCATAGAACCTATAACTCCTAGGCAGTGCTTTGACCATACTAGGCATATAACATATTCAAATGAGTGAACACATGATTGGAAGAAAGATCAGTGTTAGGAGAAATTATTTCTTCTACATGGCTCTGCCTAGCATAGACATTTTCTTTCTTCTGATTCCACCAAACACTTGCAACTTAGGTTATGAAAAATCTACCATCCATTATGAGGAAGCTGAGTCATCAGGCCATTTACTGACTTGCTCGGGGTTTCCACCATAGTGCCAGGCCTGGGATTTAAGTCAGGCTGTCTAGCGCAGGAGATGGAACTTTACATCTCTAAATATTGTGATTAATTTACATTCAGTCAACACCCAAGAAACAAAGAAAACATATTTAAGTTACAAATAAATAAGATTAGTGGTGACCAGGCTTAAAAACAAAATAGATCCTAAGCATGTAAATAAAATCATTTAAAAACTTTTATGAAGAATGAATTATCCCATTCTTTTAAAATGGTTCCTATGCTGCTTCTAGTATGCCACATGAATTGGATGCCCAAAAAACAGAGGTAAAAGTGAGGTGCTTAAAATGAGGTTCTTTAATAAATACACTAATTTGTCACCAGGGCCAGTCCAGTTTGTTTTATCTGCTAACTAACTAGGAGTGGTTAAGGATATGGAGTGACTTCCCCCCATCCCACTTGCAGTACTTTATCTCACCAGAACAAGTGCGGGACCTTACATTGCAAGACATAGGACTAAATTGAATGAGGTACTTCATTTGTTCAACAAAAACGATAAAGCATTCTATCTGCTGTGCCATGTCCTTGCTTTCCTGTGGCACAGGGACACAGAGCAACAATGGCAATGCCAGGTAAAAAGTACACTTTTAAAGTATTTTCAAATTTGCATTTTTTAAGAGTTTGTTTATTTTTAGAGAGAGAGGAAAGGAGGTATAAAGAGACAGAAATATCAGTCAGTTGCCTCTATCCCATCCTCTAACCAAACTGGCAACCCAGACATGTGCCCTAACCAGGAATGGAACCTGCGACTCTTCACATTGTGGAACTCCACCCTACCAAATAAGCCGCACCAGTCATGGTTTAAATTTGCATTTTAAGTGGTCACCTTACATGGCCTGGCAAAGTAGTGAAGACTACAGAGAAAAGTACCTTTGAACTATATTTTAATGAATGTAAATGCCTTTATTAACCCAAAAATGGAAGAAGATAGGATTTCAAGCAGGGGAAACGGCACATGTGCAGGCACAGAGCAACTGACTATGACAACTAATCAAGAGAAAGTGGGCCCCCAAAACACAGTGAAAACATAAATAATATGATTTTACATATCCAATCCATGACAAATAGTATTTTATAATCATTGTGTCAAAGATGATACAATGCAAAGGAAAATAGATGATAGAAGATAGGTAAATAGGTAGGTGACATAAATAATTTTTCTAGCATTGTAAAAAGATGCCATGAGGATTTTAACTGAAAGAGAAAAAACGAATTAAGAGTAAAGGTGAATTATATTTGAAAGTAATCATTTTTGATTCTTGATTATATAGTCATCTGACACATATCTTATTCCTCAAAGAAGAATTCCCTAATAGATTGAGAATACATGATAATAAAAGGTACCATATAAAGATGATGCTTTCTTGCTAGAATGATTGAATTACTCATGTTGAAATCAGTAATTTTAAACTTTGAATCTTTGAGTTTGCATTTCAGATAAAAAGGGATAGAAACCTAAAATGTAATTAAACTAACAATGTATATCATATCACTTGAATTCAATGATAGTGAACAGAGCAAAAATCACTTCAACTTGAGATCGTTCAGACATTTTTATTTTTTATAGTTGTGGTTGAACTATTAAAAAAATCAAGATATTATTTGATTCAGCAATGTTTGAAGTTCAAATTAACCATACAGACTGTATTAGGTCCCCATGGTTGTAATAAATTGCTACAATTTGTAGTGACTTAAAACTACGCAATTTATTACCTTGCAACTCTGGAGGACAAATGCCCAAAATGAATCTCACTGGCTAAAATCAAGGTATTGACGAGGCTGTATTCCTTTTGTATTCCTAAGGAAGAATCTATTACCTTGCCTCTTCTGTTTTCCAGAGGCTGCTTCTGGTCCCTGACGTGGTTCCCTTCTATCTTCCAGGCCAGTAGTCTGTCAATTCCTTCTCCCTTGAAATCATGCTGGCCCTTTCTGTGGCTCTCTTCCTCTGTTAAGGAACTTTTAACTACACTGGACCATCCTGCATAATCTATTTATTTGAAGATTCACAGATTAACAGCATAATTCCATAAGAATCTTTAATTCTCCCTTACCATGTAAGGTAACATAGTCACCTTTACCAGGAATGAGGGCCTAATACACAGAATAAGAATATTAAAAAATAATTTAGAATATGGTTTTACAATTGTAAATTATGAAGACTAGGAAAGGAAAAACAAGCATCTTTAAGTGCTTATGTGTTGGGCACTCCAATATTTTGGTGGTTACATTAGGCTGCTTCAACTTTACCCTTGTGATCAGTAGTAAATTTAATTAACATTTAAGTAAAATTAAGGTAATTACCTTCAGTTTACCCTTGATAATACATTCTTTAGTTTTAATGATGTACAGTTATTATGCTTAAGGAAAGGAAGGTTTGCAAATGTTTATTAACAGTCACAGTTACCAATACGCTTCTATATTTTTCTCTAAAATATACAATTTTAAAGCAGATGGAATGACTTCTAATAAGATTTGTGGTTGAAGGAGGTAAAGAGGAAAAAGGGGTGAGAAAGGGAGAAAAGAAAAAGGTGCTTTTTCTACAGTAAATTAGGAATTGGACAGGGCCAGGCAACTCAGATGATTAGAGCATCATCCCGATATGCCAAGTTTTAAGGTTCAATCCCAGGTCAAGTCACAAGACTCAACCAGTGAATGCATAGGTAAGTGGAAAAACAGATTGATGTTTCTCTCTCTCTCTCTTTCCCTTTCTCTCTTTTTAAAAAAAATTTAAAAAAATTAAGGAATTTCATGTTTTCTCCTCTGAATCATGATTTAGATAAAGAGAAAAATATAAAATGTAAAGTAGATAGAGGGACAGACAGACACAGGGGGGAGAGAGAGAGAGGAAGGAAGGAAGGAAGGAAGGAAGGACCGAAGGAAGGACCAAAGAAGGGAGGAATGGAGGGAGGGAGGAAGAGTATTAATATTATGCTATCTCAGTAATCCAGTATTTTTAGCCCAGTTTTCAGATACAAAAATGTAAACTTTTAGCAGTCAAAATTCTTGCACTCCGAAGTAACAAATGACTGCACAACTCTTTAATATTTAATAGTTTTCCCCTTTTTTCTATTTGTTTTGCTATATTTTTCATTTTTACTATGAGGATCTTGATACCACAGCTATTAGGATGTGTTGAATGTATTGCTTTGTATACTAACTTTTTGTGGATGAGTTCGTCATCTAAGATGGTATTCTTTTTTACCACTTAAAAAAATGTGCATAGGTTCCTTTTTTTTTCCCTCTCTGCTGCTGCCTGCTTCTCTTGCCAATCATGTTGCTTTTCCCTGTGCCTGTTACCACTTCTGACCATGACTCCTGTTGCTGCAGTTGCAGCCTTGGCCTGCTTAAGCCCTCTTGCCTGATGCTGTAATCGTGTTCCTGTGTTCCAGTTATGTATTATTTCTCCTTTTTTAATCCCGTATTTATTCAGTATTGGTCCACTTAACACATGAGGCAGGACCAATTAATATGATCATACTTCAATTTGTTGACTAACATTCTACTTATAATATTGAAATTGATAATTCATAAGTTTTAAGTTTGTAAAGGTTATTCATTCACTTGTCCATCAAATATTAATGGAATGTTTACCTTTAATCTGAACAGCAGTGTTTAGGAATACCAAAAATAATCAATACATAATTGCTATCTCCAAAGAGTTTATAATTTAGTTGTAGAGATGACACACAAAACTAACAACAATATAAAATCCACAGGTAATGAATATAAGAATAATAGAAAGTATTTTCAAATGCCAAAATAAATGATCATTTTATGTTAAAGTAGCAAGGACTGGTTCATGGAAGTAATTGTATTATGGCCTAAACTGCAAATATTGTCAATAAAAATAAAAATTATAGATCTTGGACAAAGAATGTACAGTAAGTAGTAGGAATTTTTCATTCTTAAATGACAACAAATGAAATCTAAACTCAAAACTCTTCATTTTTTTTGTTGTTGTTGCTGTCCCATGTCCCTTTTACTTGTCAATCTTATCTGTGTTTTAGTCCAAATATCCTGGAAAGCAACCACATCTTTATGACAAGGAACAAGTCATTGTGCCAGACTAGTTGGCTTACCAGTTTTCTATATAAGGTGTTGGAAGTCTTACTTGTGCAGACAAGGTGAAATGATTTTCTTTCCAATCACCATTTTAGGAAACCATAGTGGGATGCCAGACAGATATTTGCTTATACATAAGAAAACTTTATCCCTAAGAATTGTTCTTATAACTTTATCAGAACATGTCCTTTTAGCATGTAAAATTTAGATGCTTCTCATAGAAACCCTAGATTAATAAAATACCCATATATATGCAGAGGCAAATTATAACAACCACATGCAAGTTGGGTACACATTTTTTTCTGTGACAATTAACTAATAAAATAGGATCTGACTCAGTGAACTAACAGAGGATTGATATTTTCATCACTTCAAATTTTATCTTTCTATGTAAAGGAACATTTTAAAGGAATATTGTTGACCTTCTGCCCTCATCTACTTTTTTCCCCATAATACCCTGCATTTCTATGGTACTGAAAGTTTGTAAGAAAATTACATGTGAAAGAAGTAGGTTTTAAATGAAGAAGGCAGGCAACAAACATGTTTGGACAATTAATGGCTAGGGAGAATTGATCTATTAGATTTAACTTTGTTAAATGAACTGTTCTCTTAAGGTCTATAATTATGACAAAATAAAGCTAGACTTTGAATGAAAAAAAAAAGAAATCATTGTACTTCCTTAAGCCAATTGTTTCTGCTAGGGTTACTGACATTTTAGCTATACTATATACATTTTTTAAAAAAAATATCATGGAAAACCACCCTTCTTAAAACTAAACAAGTTATTAGGTTAAAAAAACTAAACATATATTACTTTATGCTCTGCTAAAATATGTATTGTTAGTGATTTGAAATTCATAGTTTATCTTTGTATATAGACTTGTAATATTCAGTAGAACTTTCTAGTCTTAGATAAACTATCTGTGTATTGAGAAGGAATCATAAAGCATAGAAAAAATGTAATTTCTTTATAAGGTTACAAAATTTCAAGTTATGAAGACAACATGCTCCATAAATAAAAATTACCATGTTAGAATCATAATGTAAGGTGTGTCTACTTACAGCAAACAATATTTTATATTCAACTGAATATATAAATGAGGATTAATTCATTCAATTTATCCCATCTAAATACTAATATCCTCCATTAAAACAAATAACTATTAAGTCAGAACATTTGTTTCATTAGCTTTTCTGCTTCCACAATAAAACTGAATATCTTTTAGTTACTTTTTAAAGGGAGTATTCAGCAGCTTAATTTGTATGTTGATGTGCTGGACCACTTCGGTGTCTATGAGCTGCCTAGATTAGATTTTGAAGCTCTTGGCAAAAGCCCTTGATGTATGACCTTCTGTATAAAAGGACTAGTTCAGATTGAAACACCCGAATAGACCTTTCAGGGGTAGTTGAACTTAGTTCTCTAACAAAAGGACCTGTGCAGAATCAGCTCTTTTCCTGGTTGGCATGCACTTCTTTGTTACGGTCAGCAATTGCATTCAAAAGGCAAACCAATGGTAACAATACAAAGAACAACAACAACAACAAAAACAGTTCATACAATTTTTTCCAAGAAGAGTGATCTGTGATCTTAGCTAAATTCCAGATACAGCCTGAGCGATCCTAAACATCACATCTAAATAAGAATGTCTTCAGCACACGTATCTATCATTCTGTTTCTGTTTTAGGGCAGACAGGGCCAGTTGAAGGCAGAAGGCACCCTTGCTCTCCACATATTATGGAAAATACTACATTAAAAAATAATCCACTTCTACAAAGGAGAAAGAACAAATGAGTACTGGCCCATTACATTGCTTCAGATTGACTCTCGTTGTATTCAGATAAATATTCATAAATCCCCCTCAACTATCGGGTCATAAGTAAGATAAGTACCTAGAGTAATAAATGGTAATGTTTGATATTAGATAAAAAGGAGTCATGTTAATTTGCCATCTGCATTTATAATCTAATAACACATATTTCTTATAAGAAAATTGTAAAATAAAATCATTTACTGAAAGCTTGAATTCATTATTTTTAAGATTTATCTTTTAAAATTGGAGACAAAGGTCAGTAATTGCTATTAGGTTCCATTTTAACATACTGAACATTTAGCAGAAAAATAATATATTGGAACAGCATTTGTTAACACAGAAAAATAACTTAAAACAGATGTTTTGGATCCCTTTAATGAATTCAGCCTCACGACCCCTAAGTAAATAAAATCATCATGTTACTTTTCTGTATTGTCAACAACTTATCAGCTTGGCCACACATCAGAATGAAAATAATATGTTTATTTTTAATTCCAGGAATATCTGATATATTAACAAATTTAAATAAAAAGTAAGATAATTAGACATTTAAATTAAAACTGCAGTAATGAGGTGACAAAAATTTTCTTATTCCAATGTGGATGTGAATATACTTTTAACTCATTTACATATATTTGGAAATTCGATAGTGAAATAAATTTCTGAATTGTTGAATTTATCTCATCAATAATGTTTCAGATAACATGAAATTATTAATTTCAGTTTATTTGTTTTTATTTTCAGGTGAAATAATTTTATGCCATTATTTTAACAATATATTTACTCAATAAAATGCACAATCTATTCAAAGAATCAGCATCAAGTGAATGCAATCCAAGTTTTTATAGAATTTTGCTTCCACAAACAGATGTTTCTGGATCTAGTGGGTGAAAAAGCCATCTAAGAAAAAGCTAGGTGTTCAAGAAAAAGAAAAAAAATGCCTCTCATTCTTCCAAATAACAGTATTTGTATATTTGCTTTCTTTTGTTCCTGTTTTCTTTGATTTCTTTGAGGAACTTTCTGATATGAAAGACAAAGACTATAAATCAGAAGCAAACTATTCTTCTCACTAAACACCTCAATTCCAAATTTTTCCTTCATAAAAAGTTGAGAGAGTAAAATAATGAATTAATCAATAAAGCACTGAAAAAATAGAGCAGTCTAGGTAACTCTTCTGATTCAACTATGAATTATAATTGTCCAATAAAATGCCTAATTTGATATTTCCTGTGATAAATTTGCAATGAAGAAGACATTAAACTTTTGTCAGAGGAGTTCAAAAAGGACAATTAAATAAATAAGAATAAATATCTTATTTGCCAGATGTTTATTCTACAGACAAAATGTGAGTTCTCAAATTTTGTGGAGTAAGTCTAGATTAGGTCATAGGGATATGATTTTTTAAAATTTTTGAATAAAAGAAATTTGAAAAAACAATAATTTTGAATATATAGTTTGATGACTTTCTCCATTAAAAAATAGACAGTCAGCTTTAATTCATTAATTATTAGTATCAATATTTGTTGAGATAGTAACACAGAAGTGTGGATTTCAAAATCTTTGAATCTTAACTCTCTGTGTTTTGATAATGTGTGTTTCTTTTGCAAGCTTCTTAACTTCATTCCTCAGTGTCTATGTATTTCAGGAAAATCTGAGATACCAAGAATTTCCTCATACGCTTTGTGTGGTTTTAATTAAGTATTTTTGTAAAGAGCTTCAATGTATACTCGTATATAAATGTTCAATAAATACTATAACAATTAATGTCTATGCATTCTGTATTTTTACCTTTCTTTGTTTTTCTTATCATTCTTACTATTTGAACTGTGAGAGATTTATTTATTTATGTATGGACCCAGATTTATTTATTTATGTGTTTCTTGGCCATCTCATCCAGGACAATATAAATTCCTTAAGTGAAGGAATTTGCAATTGAAATTATTTCATATGCTTACTTAACATTTGCATTTCCCAATACATAAATCTTCAGTATATTTTACACATTTTAAATGTTGGGGTCTTGGTATTTTACATATGAATATTAAATTATTCACATTTAGAAAATTTAATTCTTCATAGCATAATGTTGACAATGCTTTTCCCATTTTTCTTTCAAAATTATTTAAAATTCTAATTACTGAACATAATTTTTGAGTTGTTTTAGGTTTACAGAAGAACTGAAAGAGCAGTACAGCATTCTCTTGGCATTTTTTTAGTATACAGAATTTTTTTTTAATATGACATTAATTGATATACTCATTTAATATACATTAAGAAATTATTCTAGAACACATATTGTCCTTTTTGATAGACTATTATTAACAGAATGCAAGACACTTGATTCCCTAGAAGAGAAACAATAAATAAATTAGCAAATAGTAAAAGGAAATGTCTGATACTCATGGCAGTTTTGGAGAATAAGCAAATATTACAATATTCCCTTGAACTATGTGTGTGTTGAAGGTAGGAGTTACTTTACAGAGGATAATTTATCTGAATAGTTGATATTTCAAGAAAGCTGGGAAGAGCCAGGTAGAAGGGAATGCAAGGGCAAAAAGTTTTAATTGAGAATCAGCTTGGCAAGTGTAAGAAATTCAGCTGGCTGGGAATCATATGAATAAGCTAGGAAGGGGAGAGTCTAATCAGGTAGAGCTTTATATGTCATTCTCTTCAATTCTGGGTCAATTTCAATACTGCTTTACAAGGCAGTGTGGTGCAGAGATTAGAGTGCAGGCTCTCGCTGTAATTGCTCAGGTGTAAATCTTGTCTTAATACTCTCCAGCTGTTCAAACTTGGTAAATTAATACACATTTTAAAAAGTAATAAATCATTTAATATTTATGTTTCTTTTTTTAAAAGCAAGGACCATGATAGTACATAATTTTTAGGGTAAATATGAACTTTAATGTGTTGTTATAGCCAAAAGAACAGATCAGTACATGGCTCATAGTAAATGTTCAATAATTGTTAGCAAATATTACATTTTAGAGTATAACTTTGCTGTTCAGAGACTAATGAGATAAGAGTTTGGATAACTGAAAATAATTTAAGAAGTTGATATAGTACTCCAGCTGTGACCTTTTCGGTGGTGTCAGGGAAGATGGAGAGAAATTGATACATAAGGTATGTATTTTGTTGGATTTACCAAAAATGGGAAAGTGGGGGTGAGGAAATGAGATTATCATTGTTTTCCTATATTATTTCTTCCTTCTTATTTTTACTATTAAAGTCTTTATTTTATATAGTATCCAATGAGTTATTATCTCTACTTGCTGCTTTTAGATTTTATTATATAATTTATTTTTGGTATGTAGCCTGATAGGAATCTTTCTTACAGTCACTTGCTAAAGTACTGTTGTTTAAGTATTCTATTTCGTTAGATTATTTGTTTAGTGTTCTTCATCATATATTGTTATTTATTATCCAAGCTCCCACTTTGTGATATAAATTAAGCTCTCTATTATGGAACCAAGTCTATCATTGACTAGTTATTGGAAACTTAATATAATTCTTAATTTCTACTAAGACAAGCCATTTTGATGACCTTTTTTTCTTTCTAACGTTTTTTAGTCTTTCTTATTAACTTTTCCATTTGAACTTTTAAAAATCGTTCACATTCGATTGCCATTGTATTTAGTAAGCACATATGTTTATTTTTAGGAGAAACTGATATCTTTGTAACATCCAACATCTAAAAACAGTTGCAGAATTATTTCTAATTTTTCCAGATCTTCTTTGTATTTCTGAAGAAAAAGTACATGTTTAAAATCTATCTATCTAAAATATTATGTAGGTAATGCAACAATATCCTACACATTACCTCTAAGGCATTTTACTTCCTTATTGTCTGTAGGAATAATATTTTATTTATTTAACTTTTTAAAATTATAGGATATATCTCCCTTATTTTCTCCAATACTCTATGTTTTTTAAAAATTATATTTCAAATAAGGGACTTTTCAACATTCTTTGTATAAATATAACTTTGTTATCGCTGTTGTTAATGCATTGATCATTTTGATCTGAATAATTTTGAAGAGCATTAGTAATATTGGGTATGAGCGCCTCTATGAAATCATTTAACCTTATACTTGCAACCACTTGAGATGGATCATCTTCAACATACTAAGGGGTTATTTTCTCTTTCTGCTTAATAATATATCAGTTATTTAAAAGATACTTGTCTGATACTAAAATTTCATTTTTTTCCATATGCTAAAATAGCTGTTACGCTTCTCCAAAAGAGAGATGCACATTGTAAACAAAATTAGATTTAGAGAGACAGGTTTACAGATCGGTTGAAAAATTGACCAAGTGTCAGTCAACTGAAAGACAAGTCGAGATGTGTCTTAATAAGACCTAGAATGTCAGTCATGTAAGTCTGGCTATTATTTGATGTTGAAAATCATTTCAATATAATATGGTGCTATAAATGACTTTAGATATACTTGGAGTTAATTAGGTAATGGTTTTTTGAGCATTACAAATGAAAACAGGAATTTTTCAGTCCTCAATAATGTCTCAGAAAACTATATTGCTTTTATGTTTGTCTGATTTATTTTTACTAGTTGTCAAGTTAGATTGATTAGTTAAATATATTTCTGTTCAGGACATTTATTAATCTTCTTATATTAATAAAAAGAGCAGAAAAAAAATTGAGAGTATTATAAACTGAGTTGTGACCTTTCAAAAATGCATATGTTGAAGTGCCAACTCCCAGTACCTCAAAATGTGACTGTATTTGAAGATAGAACCTTGAAGAGGTAATTTTTTAAACAAGGTCCATTGGGTGGACCTTCATCCAGTCTTGCCTGTAATAAGAGGATATTGGAACACAAAGATAGAAACCAAGGCGTGCACACTCAGAGGAAAGGCCATGTGAGAAGATATTGGCAAGGGACCACCTGAAAGCCAAAAAGAGAAGTCTCAGAAGAAACCAAACCCAACTAGTACCCTGATCTTAGATATTGATTCCAGAATTGTAAGCAAATGAATTTTTGTTGCTCAGCCATCTAGTCTGTGATATTTAATTATGGCAGCTCTAACACTAATATAAGAGCCTAGAAGAGCACGCAATAATGGGAAAGTATTGGATTCAGATGAAGAATATATCATACTCAATTGGCATCAATGAAACAATAAAATTAATTTTGTATCATAGCATGGGTTCACTTTCCTGTGTTTTAAAAAACATTTTTTTCATCCAAAATATTTATTCACAATTAAATATCTATAAATGCCATTTTAGAGCAACTATTAGAATGTAGGTTTTAATGTTGGGAAACATTAAAAATTCTAATTTTTTTAAGTAAAAAGGTAACATTTATTTCAGAAATGTTGACCTTTTTCATCCTAACCAAATTTTTTTCTCAGTAACAAAACAGATTTTCCCTGGGGAAAAAAAAGTGTTTCCTTGATCTCATGAAATATTCAAAGTGATAATGAAGCATGTTTTGTTTTCTTGTAAACCTGTTAAAATATTATTTTTTTTCTGTGGCTGACAGTTGTGAAACTTTTATCACACAGCATGAAATGTGTTATTTTGAAAAATCGACACTATATCAAAACTTATCTTTGCACAATCAACTTTGTGACAAAGAACATTTTCCTATGAATTTCACAAGGAATTTTCATGGGATTAAAAAAAAAAAAAAAGTATGCCCTGGTTGGTGTGGCTCAGTGAATTGAGTACCAGCCTGCAAAGCAAAGGGTAGCTGGTTCGATTCCCAGTCAGGGCCTATGCCTGGGTTGTAGGCCAGGTCCCCAAGAAGCAACTATGTGAGATGATGTGTGGGGTGCAAGAGGCAATCACACATTGATGTTTCTCTCCCTCTCTTTCTCCCTCCCTTCTCTTTCACTAAAAATAAGTAAAAAAATCTTTAAAAAAAAGTATTAATTTCAGATGCTGAGTGGCTTTTATACTGCTAACTGATAAGGACAGACTGATTAATATGCTGATGATAGAGTAACACTAATTGATAACATAAAGGCAAACCTTTACTATAATTTCTGATATGTGGATATTCACATAAATTGGAATAAAATACTTTGAAATTAAACTAATTGACAATCTTACTTTCTAAATCCATTTACAGAACTCCCACTAATATCAATGTGGCCACCTTATTTTAACAGGGTAGAAATAGAGTTTTGAAAATCTATTCCCCTGATCAAAACACCAAGAATGCAATCTTACTGTCTTTCTTTTTTTATTTTTAGTATTTGTGCATGTATAGTAATATATTGGTCTGTCTGGAAAAAGTCCAGCCATTTTTAATATAAGAAAAACAGTTTGCGTGACATTGATGTAACCTGGCAACCAAGGAGAGTGAGCTGCAGTGAGCATGAGTGAACAATGACTTCACTGTACACTGTACTAGTCATTGGGGGCAGTAGATGCCATTGAATGAACATGTGCACTGTGTAGGTGTTGCGTTCAAAATGACTTAGCGAGAAGAATAATGAATCTGCATCAAATTTTGCATTGAGCATGAACATTCCTCCATTGAAACTATTCAGATGATTCATAAGTCTGCATCTATGGGCAACTGATGATTGGCAGCTTCATCATGACAATGCACCCACTCAAGTTTCCTGCAGAATTTTTTGGCAAAATATCAAATCACCCAGGTGACTCAGCCCCTGCAGCCCAGATTTGGTGTCCTATGACTTCTGGCTTTTCCCAAAACTAAAGTCACCTTTGAAAAGGAAGAGATTTCAGATTGTCGATGAGTCAGGAAAAAACGAGGCAGCTGTTGGTGCTGGGAGAACTCTGTGAGGTCCCAAAGTGCCTACTTTGAAGGGGACTGAGGTGTCATTGTCCTGTGTACAATGCTTCTTGTATCTTGTATCTTCTTCAATAAATGTCTCTATTTTTCATATTACGTGGCTGGATACCTTCTGGACAGACAACAATGAAGATATGTTTAACTTGAATTGAATTAATATGAATTTATACAGTAATTTCACCATGTGCACAAACCCACTTTATAGGTGATATAGATATAGGTATAGATATAGATTAGATATAGATATAGATATCAAGATATCTATTTCTATTTTACACATATGCTGTGTGCTAGAAAAAAGGAGAAAGATCTCTTCATACAAGAAATAAAACAACAATAAATAATAGTGCATAATAATTTGGAATGATACATTTCCTACATAAGTGATCACAGATAAAATCAGTTTCTAAGTCCTAGCTTTCAAATCAGTCCACATTTGTCATTTCCAATGGCCACTATCTTAGATCAAGTTACCTTTTATTTTGAACTGAGTACAAAAACAGCAACATCCAAAGTGATCTTCTACTCTTCACTTTAACCTCCCTACCACATACTCCATAAACTGCAGCCTCAGTGGAAACTAATGGGATCATGCCAATATCCAATTTAAAAGATGTGAATGTTTCTTAATAATCCTACTGATGAAAAACTTCCTAAATTCTTATTGTTTTTGTTGTCATTATTGAAATATTAGCTCCATTCTGTCTTACGATTGGTTGTACTTTCTCAGCTTGGTGTATTTTTGGAATCACTCCCAGTCCTTTGGAAAGGACTTTCACATACATCTAATTGCGTATGCCTGCTATCAAATGTCTTCCTATACTAACCTGGGGTTTTTTCATGAAAGAAGAAATGTTGTTTCCAAATGCCATTAATAAGATATTTTTAGTTATTTTTAAGGAGTTGACTGAATATTACCTCCTCAAAGAAGAACCACCTAAAAGTTTATGACTCCCCAGCAAAAATTAACTATTCACTTCTCTGCAGCTCTGTAAAGTTTTATACCACAAAAATAATGCATCATATTCTTCCTAATTTTATACTACATGTATATGTATGTCCAAATAGTAAGCAATGTAAGAGAAATGAGATTTATTTTTTTTATAGCCTCTCAGGATTAAGCTTAGGGCTTTTGTAGTACAACAATGAAGATATTTTTAACTTGAACTGAATTAATATGAATTTATACAGTAATTTCACCATGTGCACATACACCCACTCATAAATATGAATTTACTTGATCAAAGTCTCCTTTGGTTAATTGTCAAATATCTATACACACACAGACACAGACACACACATATATTTACTTACATCAGATATAAAGCATTTGAATTTTTTAGTGTGATGGGGGTTTACCCCATCTCACACAGAGTTGCCCCATGTCACTGTGATGGAGAAAAATAAATAAGTCACTTCTCAGTCTGCCAGGAAAAGAGGGTGGCGATTCCCTCTAGTGTAGAATGTCCCGAGCCTCTCCCTTAAAGAGGCTTTTATTGAGAAGTGACTTTTATTATGCTCAGGGGTATACAGCATGCATGCCAGGCTCATCAATCAATGCCAGAAGACTATCATTGATGGAACACAGAGATTTGCCTCAGGACACAGCCTGGTAGACAAGGTGGCATCTATTCAGCCCTGAAACCTGGGAAACTGACCACATTCTATGCTCACCCCCAAACATCAGTACTCATTAACTCAAGGACATTCTTCGCAAAGTGAGTTTCATAGGATTTAATGCATCCCTTTTCCAGGCCTAATTGTCACTGGGAACCGCCTGATCCAGTTTAGGGCTGTACCTGCCTTTAGTATTGTTTTACTGATCTGGTCAGGTGGTGGGAAGAGCAGCCAAGGGAAAAGACTTCTTTCAGAGAGAGTGAGGACTCCGGCCATGACAAAGCTGAGGAGTGAGAGTCTTTTGCCCCTTCTCCCTGTCCCCCAAGTCCTACCCTGATGGGCCCTATGTGACTGACCTGTCTTAGGTTCCCCTGCCATTGAGGGATCTTACCCGTCACTGACTAACCAGCCATCCTCTGGAGCCACGCAGGATGATGTGAGGGAGGCAGGAGCTGTGCCCTTGCCAGGGGGACAGGTTTTGTCTCCTCAGTGGCCTATTTACCCAAGGCCTCCTTGCTCAGCTCCAGCCTTGGGGCCCTCTTGCCTGTCAGCGAGGCTACAGTCCCTGAAACCAGGTAGGATGGTTCCCAACATTAGTACTTCGTTCTTTTTGTTTCATAATATTTAGAGTGGCTATAACTGAGTAACTCAATGTGGATTAGGTAGCAGATCTGTTTTTAGTGCAAAATCCTGTTACATTATATTAGCACTCTATCTCACAACTATGTTTTTAAGGAATTCATAACATAAAAAATGTGGTCAACATAAATCTGGATGATATTACACATTTTAGATAGTGGACAGAAAGTTGATAACTATATTTAAAGTAATGGAACATCCTGTTGAAATCTTGCAACAGATTGTGTTTTCATTTATTTTCAGTAATCAAAACTATTACTTTCTAATACTTAAAAATGAAATCTAATAGCAAGCCTGAACTTTCTTTTCCAAAGATACCTCTGTGCTAACTCTGTTTTAGAATTAGAAAGATAAGATCAGGACACACTCTCCCTCAGGCATAGTTCTAGTTTATCTGGTTTTTCATCTTGATAACCAACCTGAGTAATTTTACTAATGCTCAATTAAGTAGGGCTTTAATGAAGGTTAAGAACAATTATGGTGTTGTAACTGACACCCTTTAATCTTTAGCTCAGGAATATACTTGCTTGACTACAAGCAGCATTTAGCCCTTTGCTAGATGAAAATGGGCCCAATAATGCATTTTGGTGACAAGACATAAAAATCTGAGCAGAATGAAATTTCCTTGCATGCATTTCCTATGGAACAGATGACATGAAGAATATAAAGTTGTTCTTGAAATGACTGTCAGGGGAAATCCTTGAGTTAAGAACATTTAAGTACCTAAATGATTAACTTGAGTCTTATTCAAGCACAACCCCAAATCCAAACAAAATCCTTTTGCTAATGTAACCAAATCATAGAAATTTAAGTTCTTCAAGTGGAATTTTAGTGGATTGAATTTATCTCGATTATTTCAAAAATTTAAAGTATGGAGAAATTACTTTATAACAGTCATGCACTTGATATGAATCTTAGAAATTACTTTTGAAGATTGAGTGGTTAATTCTTAATGTTATTGGCACTTGGGCAAATAGTTTTAACTCCCTATAGATACTGTAAAGATTAATAGTGTGACTATTAATTTAGTCACATTGTTGTTGTGGGATGCTGGATAATAATTTGAATTAGGAAAAGAAACCTCACACCTAAATGATTCATCTTTTGATATATTTTGATACTGAAATAAGATAACTCTTATATGAAAATGTCTAATAAGAGAGTCATGTTCTATTATTCTTGTTTTGTATCACATAATGCATAGATATAGATGTTTGAAAAATGGGGCATGCTAGATAATTCATTATATGAGTTAATTGAGAATTTCATTGCTATAATAAAAAAATAATTTCTTAAGATTTGGTAAATCTTAGGAAACACTTCAGAATTTTACTATTTCTTTTAGGCTAATCTAGTACTCCAGTCCATTTTAATGATTGGTCACTGGTGGCTTGCAGTTATTAGGGTTTGGCTAAAAGTCAAGTTCCTGTTAATATGTAAATTAAGTGTATTATGTGTTTCAGTCCTGGTGATGGTTACCAATACATTTCCAGGAAATATAAACATCCTAGAGTTTTGGTGGCATAAAAAGCAAAAAAGCACACTTTTGGGACTAAGGTATAAGTACTTTAGATAATATGCTAAGATATCTACTAGTTAGCTATAAGAAACCGTGGAAAATTATTCTATATACATAGTGAAATATACTCATTTTCATCCACATTAACTAATTTCTAAGAGCTCTTTCAGATTAATATACTGTTTATTTACATATCTGTAGTACATAATAGTTATATGTAAAAAAGTGTTATCTGAAAGTAACATTTCCAAGATTTCAAAACTGATATTTTATAACACTCTAAATACATTTTTTATATTATTTATATTTTTATTTTTGAGTCTCTTTAATTGTTACTCTATTACAGTTATCCCAGTTTTCCTCTCTTTGCCCTCCTCTGCCCAGCCTACCCCCTGCTCCCACAGTACATCCCTCCCCTATTCTCACTCATTAATTCAGTCCAATAATTTTCTTTGCTCTGCTTTGTTTTATTGTGCTTTGTTATGTTTTAATCTTATCTTATTTTAGTCCTGGCTTCCTTTCCCTGGATTCATTTTATAATTGGAAAAGAACATTCTCTCTGAGGGATATTTAAGAATCAAATTACTACTTATGATTGATCAAAAATTATAGAAGCATATTCTTATATGGGTTCTCTACTTATTGACATAATAACCATCTTTCAATTTTTAAATTCAATAGTTCATTGAAATGGAAAATTTTAAAATAACCTACAAATAAATCTTATTTTTCGGGAGGCTATAAATTCTTATTGAAAGATAAATGAACTTGACCAAAAGATATAGATTGCAGCTTCTTGTCCTCTACTCGATAAACTCCTTGATAATTCCGGATATCAATTTTGTGATTTACACAAACAGGAATAAAAATCCCTGATGGAATTTCTGGTGACAGATCTGCTTAGCAAATAATACAGGCCATAGTTTGAAAATTTCAGAATTTAAACTGTTCATGTATTGTTAATCATGTTAATTTATAGAATTATAGGAAGTAGCATCAACAACTAAATTTTTCTATTAGAAAGTATCAAAGTCGTTTTTGTCTGTAGTTTTTATTGTTGTCCTATTAGCGTTGTCCCCTTGTTTCCCCCATTACTCTCCCTTGCCCTGCTCTTCCCCCGCTCCCACAGTCAGCCCTTCCCCCTCCAAGTTGTGCATTTCCATAGGTCCTTTATAAATGTTCCTTGACTTGACCCTTTCCCTTTTGTCCCTCGTTATCTCCTTCTCCCCTCCCCTCTGGTCACTGTCAATTTGTTCTTTATTTCCATGTCTCTGGTTCTGTTTTGCTTACTTGTTTTGTTGATTAAAAAGTTACATCAGAAAGCCTAAAGGAGGTTTTACTTATGTGTTTATGTACAAAAAGAGCTACTCTTTCAGAATCCATTTAATTAATTATTTAAGGTCAAAGAATGGTAGAACTGAATTTGGAAGTGAAACTCAAGACTACATTAAAATTTCAACCAGAGGAAGTTATATTAAACATTGAATATAAAGTATATTTAGAGACTAAGTATGATAAAATGGGTTTGTTTCTAAATGAATTAATTAATATTTTAGCTTTAATATATTACTATTTACAAATATAATGACTTTCAGCTGTCATTCTATTCTTTAAGACTCAGGCCAATAACAGTTTTTTACTACTCTTATCCATGGACAAATCTCCCTTAGTTTAAATGCCATTTATTTTCTATTACCGTCTTGTTATAGAGAAGCTGAGATAAATGTCAGCTAGTGAACTATTTCAAATTATATTTTTATAGTATTTGCCCCTGGTAATAACTTAAATTTCTACTTCTCTTGATTTCATTGGCTTAATACACCATTGTTCCTGTTATTTTTTTATATTTATTTTTAATTTGCATGGGTGAAGTACATCATCTATACATACTATCCTTAAGAATCAATATTGACTTGATTGGCTATCTATAAAACTTATTTTCTGTTATGCATATTGATGTGCTAGCTTTTAATTGTTAAATTTCTATAATCCATTCTAAGCTAAATTCTGCAAGATGGCATGTTTGGAAGATTATGAATACAATAAAATATGAAGATACATGATCAATGACATAGTATAAACAAAGTCACAAAAACCTTCTATTTATCTAAAATTTATTCATAATTACAACACAGTAAATTTAGAAACACATTTCTATACCTTTTTTACATTAAATAGATCACTTTAATATGTACTGGAAATTATTGATTAGAAATTTGGAATAATGAACAGTAGTCTTTATTTACTATGTCAATTTGGAGAAAAATCCTTGGGGGAAAATGATTTAACTTTCCATGGCAAGAGAATTGAACAAGTCATTTACAAATCTTATATAAAGTCAGTTTAAAAACTGCTTCACTGGAATATTCAGTGAACACTATAAAACTATCATGTTCATTAGAGTTTAAAGTATTTATTTTTTTACTGATAGTCAGTGAGTTGACCAGTATTCCCTGGTGAAAATGTATGATACACTGCTCTCAAGCTGTATCCACTGCAGTCCCCACAGTCATTAAATACTATGAAAGCTGTGAATCAGCGATTTGTCAGGCACTTAAGAGTTGATGTGATTCTTTGATTTAAGATTGTCACCTACTTTCTCTTCAGTTATAATGGACTTAGACTTTTGAAACCAATTGATACATGAGTGGCAGAGCAGAAATAAAATTTTTTATACCATTATCTATGTTGAAAAGTGTTAAGTATGCCAAGGTGGCATGTTGTTAAAAAAAATTCAGAAAACATTGCAAATGTTATCTCGTACTGATGAAATAACTAGATTATATTCCATAAGACTATTTCAGAAACAATGTCCAATATGTGTTCTGTACATTTGAATACAAGGATTAGTTAATTTTAGCTATTCACTTTCAATGAACCAGGCGGCTATCAATTTAAAGAATTAAAAAGCCCAATTCTGTGCTATATACAAAACATAAACACTAAATGTATTATGTCATTTGCTGAGTACAAAACACCCTAAACTTTAGTAGATTAAAATAACACTATTTATGCCTCCTTTGTCTGATTCAGTAATTCATATTGCTTTTCAGCTGCTTCCAGTGAGGTCGCCTGGTCTCACTAATACATGTGCCATCTCTGGGTAGACAACAGGATGACTGATGTGTGTACCACCTACTGCACATCTGGGCACTCCATGCTTGTTCACATTATATTGACTACAGAGCACCCACCATTATCAAGAGAACGAGGACTCATACACAGGCACTTTCAAACCTCTTCTTACATTTCAAGGGTCTTATTATCCAAAGCAGTGACATGATCAAGCCCAGGCTCACACGAATGAAAACAGTCAACACTTGATGGTAGAGCCAGAATTCTGTATTCCATTACACATATTAAGAAAATCATGTGGACTTTTTTTTTTGTATCAATCACACTAAAAATTCTAAGATAACACAAAAATATTAGAGAATGAAAGGTAGAGTATATTTTTTCAGAAAAAAAGGTATTCTGAAATATATATATGTGTGTGCATATATATTTTATTTATTTATTTAACACTGTATAAAGTTGTTATTCTTTTTGGACCCTAAATACTTGAACATCCTTTAAAGTTTGAAGAATATTCTGTCTTATCTATCTGCATTTATGTCACATTAAAGAAGCTTAAAGAGTCCAGTAACTGACTCATTTCCTGAACTTCCCATGCAGCTAAAAGTATGGACACATGACCTGGGCTTCACCAATCAGAAACATTTGTCTCCTTGGTTTGAAGCTTGGAATGCAAAGTGAAAGATGGGAAGGGTAAAGAAAGAAAAGAAAAGAAGAGAAGAGAAAAGAAGAGAAGAGGCAAGACAAGGCAAGGCAAGGCAAGGAACGGAAAGGGAAGGGAAGGGAAGTTAAGGGAAGGGAAGGGAAGGGAAGGGAAGGGAAGGGAAGGGAAGGAAAGGAAAAAAGAAAAAAACCAAAAAAATCCTTAAAGCCAGTACAGCGACTACAGTCAGCTTTCAGGGGTAGTGGTGATAGGATTCTGCTGCTGGTATGCTGTGCGGTGTCCCAGCATGATGACAGTGCTGCCATCACAGAACTAGCCAGGGTGTATTATTGGGAGAGAAAGTTCCAGACTACATAGCCTCTGTGTCTATTTTGACCTTCTGAAATGTCTATTGTCTGTCTAATAGCCATCAATTAATGAATCTTTTTCTACTTAAGCTGGCCAGTGCCAGTTTCTGTGATTTGCAACTAAAATATCAACAAAAATAGTGATGTAATTCTAATACACATTAAACATTAATGGTCAAAAGGCCTTTATACATGTGTATTTTTAAATACTATTTAGCTTTCTACTGAAATTTAATCAGAAAAAAATACTCATTTGAAATTGGAAATACACAAAATTATAATTCATGTCTGCATATTCTACTAAAAATATAACTAAAATGATGCCAGGTATCCAAATTCCAGATGATAGCTTCATTTTAAGATAATTATTGATTCTGTCCTTTAATCACTGCAAGCAGACAGTAGATCTTTCAAAGATATCTTTATTTTACAATTTAGGATATCATAACTCAAGTGTTTAATGAAACCCTCCTCTACTCCCCAGTATTTTCTTGTCTGTATTTGTTCATTATTCAAAACTCTAGTCAAATGTCTCCTCCACAGAATGATCTTACTTGCCATTTCTGTGTAAAATATAAAGCAGGCTCTTCATTCTTCGAATTACTTCTGTGTTTTTATCCTGTCCCACTGTCTACAGCACACTTTACAAGGCAATATAATATAACGGTTAAGATTTGACCACAAGAAACTAACTGAAGCATAAATAATCCAATTAGGAAGAGGGCAAAGTATCTAAACAGGTTCCACATCAAGCAGGAAATACAAATGGGACATAAATACATAAAAAGATATTCTAATATGTTATTAAAGAATTGGAAACTAAAATCATGAGATAGCAATACATGCCTTTCAGAAAGACTAACTATTTTTTTTTTAATGACAATACCAAATCCTTGCAAGGATATAGAGAAACAGGAACTCTCATTTACTGCTAGTAGGAGCACAAAATGGAAAAACTACTTTGGAACATAATTTGGCAATTGCTTGCACAACTAAACTTAGTCTTACATAATACAGTGACTGTGCTACTTGGTATTTAACCAAATAAGCTGAGAAAAACCTGTACATGAATACTTATAGCATCCTATTATTCATAACTGACAAAACTGGAAACCACAAAAACATCCTTCACAAGGTGAATGGATAAAGGAACTGTGGTACATCCAGACAATTGACTATAATTCAGTGATAAAAATAAATGGGCTATCTAGCCACGAAAGACATAGAGTAAACTTAAATGTATATTGTTTAGCAAAAGAAGCCAGCCTGTAAAGGCTGCATACTATATGTTATAGGCCGACTATGTTTTCCAAATATTCATGTTAAACCTAGTCTTGAATGTGACCATTTTGGAGGTGATTTTGTCATAAGCATGGAGCCCTCATCAATGGTGCTCTTATAAAGAGAACTCCTTTGCCCCCTTCTGCCATATGAGGACACAGAAAAAAGAAGTTCATATATGAACCAGAAAGTGGACTATCAACACACACTGAATTTGCCAGCATCTTGATTGTGAACATCCCAGCCTTCAGAACTCTGACAAATAAATGTTTGCTGTTTATACCATCTAATTTATTATATTTATGCTACAACAGCCTGAACAAGACACTGTGTAATTCCAACTCTATGACATTTTGGAATAGTCAAAACGATAGAAACAATAAAGAGATCACTGGGTGCCAGAGGGGAAGGGAGAGAAGAAAGTAGTTGGAGCCCAGGAGATATTTAAGATATGAAAATTATTCTGGGATAAAATAATGGTATATATACAACCTTCTACATTTGTCAAAAGTCATAAAACTATACAACAGAAAAACTAAACCCTAGGCAAACTATGTACTTTAGTTAATAATATATTAATTAGTTAATAATAACATATCAAAACAGGTTAATTTATTGTAACAAATGTACCACATAAATACAAGATGTTAACAACAGGGAAAACTGTGAGTGAATAAGAAAGGGCATATATAAGGACTCTATGTATTATTTTAACATCCTTTTGTATAAACCGGAGACTAAAAAAAAATAAATCTATTAATTAAAAATAAATTCCCTGGCTTGAACCTCATCTAAACGACTTAACGTATATATGTTTGCATTTCCTAGCTTGAAAAAATATGAAGAATGAAATTTCCTAGCTGACAGTGTAGTTCTGAAAAATCAATGAAGTTATGCAGGTAATATTTTTTAAAAGTTTGTCACAGAAGAAGGCAATAAAAGCTATTACTATAGCATCCCAAATAAAAATCCACTTTTTTTAGCTTTCTCTGAATATTCACCTGATAAAAATAAAAATCCATAGGTAGAGGCATGTTTTATTCCCTGTTCATTATTGAAACAATAGCATTTTGAATAGTGATTTACATATAGTAAGATCTCAGTAAATATTTGTTAAGAAATAAAATAGTCAAGTGTATTATTATTATTAAATGTTTAATAATGGAATAAGGAGCTACCATTCTCCTTATTAAAATCTCTCAAAATTAATCTTGACAGACATTGCTCTTTCTATATTTAAATAGAAATTTGATGCCTCAAAATACTTAACATTTTTAATGGTTTTCTTTTTTAATTATATTTTATTGGTTATACTATTATAGTTGTCCCATTTGTCTCCCCATTAGCCCCCTTCACCCAGTGCCCCTCACTCTCTCAGGCAATCCCCACACCATTGTTCATGTCTATGGGTTATGCATGTAAATTTTTGGTTACTGCATTTCCCATACCATACTTCAGATCTCCATGGCTATTCTGTAACTACCTATTTGTACTTCTTAATCTCCTCACCCCTTCACCTGTCCCCCCAGACTCCCCTCCCATTTGACAACCATCAAAATGCTTTTGTATCCATTAGTCTATCTCTGTTCTTCTTATTTGCTTAGTTTGTTTTTTCAGATTTCATTGCTGATAAATATGTATTTATAGCCATTTTGTTGTTCACAGGTTTGATATTCTTTTTGTTAAATAAATCCCTCAAATCGTTCATATAATAATGTTTTGGTTATGATGAACTCCTTTAGTTATTTCTTGTTTTGAAATCTCTTTATCCGCCCTCAGTTCAAAATGATATCTTTGCTGGGTAGAGCAGTCTTGGCTGTAAGTCTCTGCATTTCATGACTTTTAATATTTCTTGCCAATCCCTTCTACCCTCCAAAGTTTCTTTTGAGAAATCAGCTGACTTTCTTATGGGAATGCCCCCGTGGTTAACTAGCTGCTTTTCTCTTGTTGTTTTTAAAATTCTTTATCTTTAAACTTTGGCATTTTAATTATCATGTGTCTTGGAGTAGACCTCTTTGCATCCATCTTGTTTGGGACTCTCTGTGCTTCCTGGACTTGCATGTCTATTCCCTTCACCAAATTAGGGAAGTTTTCTTTCATTATTTTTTTCAAATAGATTTCCAATTTCCTGCTCTTGCTCTCCTTCTTCTGACATCCCTATTATGTGAATGTTGGACCTCCTGAAGTTGTCCCAGATGCTGCTTGCACTATCTTCATTTTTTGGGGGGGTGGGGATTCTTTTTCCTTCTTGTTATTGTGCTTGGTTGTTTTTGCTTCCTAATGTTCCAAATCATTGATTTGATTCTCAGCTTTATACACTCTATTGTTGTTTCCTTGTAAGTTGTTTATTTTAATTTCTTACTGGATACTTTTTATGCTTCTGAGGTCCTCACTAAGTTCTGTGAACATCCTTATAAACAGTATTTTGAACTCTGCATCTGAAAAATTGCTTATCTCCATTTTGTTTAGTCATTTTTCAGGAATTTTGATCTGTTCTTTCATTTGGGCCATGTTTCTTTACCTTTTTTATTTTGGCAGCCTCTCTGTGTTTGTTTCTATGTATTAGGTAGAGCTGCTATGATTCCCTGCCTTGGTAGTAAAACCTAATGCAGTAGGTGTCCTGTAAGGTCCAGTGGCACAACCTCCCCTATCACCTAGCTGCGTAGTCGAGGTGCACCTTTTGTATGGGTTGAGTACCCTGTCTTCTTGTAGTTGATCCCAGATCACTGTTGGCAGGTCAATGGGAAAGATTTACCCAGGGAAGTCAGCTGCAAGAACTAGCTGTGACCACTGGCCTCCAACCTTCATCCTCCATGGAGGATCAGCTATGCAGGGTGTGGATGGTGGTGGTCTGACATAGTCTGTGACTGTCTACTGGGTGTGCAGGCTTAGGTTTCCCAGGGATGCAGGCCAAATTCTACCCCAACTTATGTTCTGCCCAGGGCTACCTTTCCTGAACTATATGGCAACCTGAGATGGATGCTACTTGTGCTGGGGTTGAAGATTCCCAGAGGAAGCAAGGCTGTGAATCTTGGTTAGCAGCAGTTAGTGCTCAGAGTGAGGCCCCTTACCAAGAGGTATGGGGGCTGGGAGCTCACTGAGCTAGGTTTTTGATTGTTTGCTAGGATTTAGGAAGTTGCGGCGAATGAGCCAAGTCTAGCCATTCATATGGAAACGTCACAGTTAATAAACAGTTTGGGTGGACCAATAAGTTGAGTGGTGGAGTCTCAGGGGATCTTTAGGGCAGGACAAACAGTGTTAGTCAGGTTAATGGAGTCTCAGATGTGGCACCTGCCTGCTGGTTCTGTGACTGGGTGGGGTGAGGGTTCGGAAATTGGACAATGGCCTCTGCCTGCCTTGTTTGTCCAGGAGAAAGCTATTCCCAGCTTTCACATTGATGCCAGACAATTATTTTCTTCCCCATATGCCACTGGTGCCTTTTAAACTGCTACCCTGGTGCTTGCACTTAGAGGGAGTGAATCTGAGCAAGTCCATGTGTGGGTTCTTTAAGAAGAACTGCTTGGGACTCCAGAAGTTTCTTCCACCTACTCAATTCCCACTAATTTTTATAGCCAGGAGTCATGGGGACTTATCTTCCTGTCATTGGAACCCTGGGCTGAGGGTCTGGCCTAGTGCTGGGGCTCCTAGCTCCCATAATATCCTTCCCAAATTTTTATCCACCACACGTGAGTGTAGGACCAGCCCATTCTTTGTGTCTGCTCCTCCTACCAGTCTGATTGGATGTGGTTTCTTTAATTCTGTAGTTGTTGGACTTCCACTCAACTCAATTTCTGATGGTTTTAGGTGATGGTAGTTTTATAGTTTAGTCTTAATTTTGATGTGATTGTGTGATGAGCCCATGTTTACCTAGGCTACCTTCTTGACTAGAAGTGGATTTAACATTTAAATATTACTTTTCATGCAATGCCATAAGTTCTGTTTCCCTAAATTATATTTAAAAGTACAAATCCCCTTCCTCCTACCCAATTATAAAGTGTTCATCTAATCCATGATTCTGTTGCTATGGTTTTATAAACTATTTTGTGATTAGTTAATCAGACAGCTTTGTTCTCATCTTTCTCATGAAGAGTCGTCAAGACAAGCTACCAACTTTTATAAGTCATGTTGCATATAAAGCATCATAAAATGCTTTATAGATTTAAATCTTTTAATATATAAGGATTTTCTTTGCTGGATGGTGCTTTGTAGGATGGATTATGGATACTGACACATGGATTTGAAACTTATCTTCACTATTTATTGGTTGTGAGATTCCCAGGCTGCTTCTCCTAATCCTTATCCATAGATAAGGCATAATATGGGGAGCACCCAAAAAGTGAAATTTATTTATGAAAAATTGCATATTTATTCTTTTTTGAATATTAATTTATTTTTGTTATTTTAATGATATTTTGTACTTTTAATGGTTTTTTTTCTTTTTTAAAAATCATGTTTATTCTATTAGAGTTATCTCAATTTTTCCCCCTTTGCCCTCCTCCACCCTGCCTCCCACAGTCAATTTCCACACTGTTGTCCATGTCTATGGGTCATTCATGCATGTTCTTTGTCTAGTTCCTTCCCCTTTTTCCACCATTGTCCTCCTTCCCCATCCCCTCTGGTCACTTTCAGTCTGCTCGATGTTTCCATGCTTGTGGTTTATTTTGTTCATCAGTTTATTTGTTAAATAGATGCCACTTATAGGTGAGATCATATGGTATCTCTCTTTGACTAAATGGCTTATTTCACTTAGCCTAATATTCTCCAGTTCCATCCATGTTGTCTCAAAAGGTAGGAGAAAAATTGTGTATTTATTCTTAAACTTCAGTCACCTTCGAAGTACTCTCCATTTGATTCATTTACTTATCAAGACATTTTTTTCCACTGCTCAAAACAGTTTTTCAACTCATCAGTTTTGATGCCTTTTAGTGTTTATGCTGTTTTTTTGTTTCATCCCTTCCGTATCAGCAAAATGTTTCCCTTTGAGAACTTTTTTTTTTCATCAGTGAAAACCAAAAGAAAAAGGCACTCAGGGTGAGATTCGGTGGGGTAGGTCATGCTGGTTTTGGTCAAAAACTGCTGAACGTTCAGCTTGGTGAGGCGAGGTGTCCGTATAGATCACCCATCATGAGATGGGCAAACTCATTGAAAGAGTTTTCAGAGAAAATTCACTTAAGCCAAGTGCAGCCTTTCACAAAAAGGCAGCTAGTGTCGTATTTTGTTGGTAATATGACCCCCTGGATAATACACACCCACATTTTTGGCCCAAACTTTCAGAAAAAAAGGTACAACTGTCATTTTAATTTTTTAATTCAATATTTTAACTTATTTATATTTAGAAACAAAACCAATTATTGTATTCCAGGACATTATTTTGCATATGGCTATGGTTATTGCTTTCCAGAGTTATACTTTTAATGCATAAGCATAAATAAAAGAATTAAAGTCATTTATATAGATATGGAATTAGTACTACCCATGTATAATTCACATCCTTATTTTTCCCTCAAAAGTTTGAGCAAAAAAGTACGTATTATACATGGCAAAATATGGTACACTGAAATGAATGGGCTCCTAGAATGTTCACCTAGTGGTGGAAGCTTACAAAAGACCCCCTCCAGGAGATAATTCTTTTTGGAGGAGTCTCCCTTCAAAATCGAATTCATAAAATTGAGGGTAACATAAGCTAACATACATATGTATATATAATCACACAAAGTAGAACCTAGATATTGTAAACACTAAGTGAGAAATGTTATGTAAGAAACAGTTTAGATAAAAAAAATAATTACATCATATGGTGACAACTATTTGTTCTAATGGTTGAGGAGGAAACGCATTTGAAGTGGCCAAATAAAAACTAGATCACTGATAATTAGTGAAGCTCTTATTTTTATTCACAAGCTATTTTATACCAATTGTTGCTCAGTACTGTGGCCTTAGATTGTTAATTTATCTCGAGCTCGAAGCCTCAGGTATTCTTTCTATTAATCACAATTTTTATTGAGCAGGAACATACATAAACGATTGACAGTCTATCACAACTGCCAATAGAACCAACATTTACCAACAATATAGAACCAACATAGAGAGAAATAGTCAAGGTGAGTCAGTATTGTTTATAATGAAGTAAATGTGCAACTGGTGGACCACATATAAAGAAAAAATAATCCAAAAGCAGTCTTCTCGCAACAATCAACCTAAAAGATACTATGTTCTAGAAAACTTTTCCTGGTATTAATGTCACAGTTTGCCTCCAAGAAATTTTCACATCAGAATTACACCTGAAGAAATGTGAATACTATATATATTTGTGCAATTAATAAGATAAATGAAGGTTTACATGAAAATATTTGCTGAAGTCTGTCAAGATGAAGAGCATGCATGGATTACTTCTTAAGAAACTGAAGAGCGAGAGACTGAGAATGCTACAAACATCAAAATGGTTTAAAACTGAGAAATTGACTGTTTAGTTTGAAAATATCAAATATTAAAAGAAAACAAATAAAAAACAGAAACATGCAAAACTATTCACAGTGACTGAACGAGAGTGAACAAAATATAATTTTTTATTAAGAACAAGGCAAATACATAAATTAAGCATGTAGTAATTAAGTAGTAACATAGCAATTAATAACTTAATCACACAGCCATGATATATGATACATTTTTTTAAAATACTCACTCACTTTAAGATCATTTAGACTCTTTTCTTTACACAGATGCACCTATGACTATTTCTAAGGAGATATCTTGAAAAAAGATGGATATCAACAGTATTAGAAGTAATAAGTTATGATTACAATTTGTAAACCACACACATTTCTTATTTTTTAATTTGGTTAGCACTGCTAAAAGGTACTTTGTAAATTATGAAAATTTGAACCTGAAAAATCATTAACATATAAAACTGTATATGAAGTAAAGGCAAAATAATAAAATTAAAGGAAGAGTTTCTACTCTACCTCTTTTTTTCCCATTGGGACAATTGAAATTGTCGTTAGAAATAAAAATTTCTCCTGTCCTCATAAGAAGTTAAAAAATAACAATAATCCCCTTAGTATCATGATCTTGTTTCTTTTGTCCTTTCTTTTTTACCGTGATGAGTATCCAGAACTCAATTACTACCTAAAAATATTAAAGCAAATGAAACTAATTAAAGTTCTAATTTCATAAAAAATTTAATTTCGTGTCAGAGAGTCATCATCTCATCCACTTCCTTTCTTCTCTGCCTCTGACAATAGACATGTGGTTCCTGACCCAGTTCTGGTGGAAAGAAAAACAACAGGCCTTAGCATTTCAGACAGTGAGGTGCGAAGTTGAACAGGGGCTGTTGCGGGAAGACTCCCTGTTAGTTATGAGATTGCAGAGAAACTTCAAGTGTTATTATAAAAATCATAAGAAAAATTAGATTGTTTTTGTCCATCATTGGAAACAATGTATCTTCACAAACTTCCACATGATCTTTTCTATCTTTATTATAATAGTGTAATAGTGGGGATTGGACTAGTATATGATCTAGTTAAGAAACAGTGTTATATGTATTCTTAAATAAATCAGTTAGCAATTCTTTTAATTTTTCAATATTAAAAAGACATGTCATCTTGTGATTATTACCTTAGACTTATTTTTACCATGGAAACAGAAAAAAGGAGTATGATTATAAATTGATAATTGATACGTACACATACACATTCACAGACAGGCACATGCAAACATTTGAAACATAAGGTTAGAATTTGGAAATGGATTTATACAGAGATAACATACTGTCTATTAATATCTATTAATATAACCTTCAAGATTACCTATATAATCTTATTATATACTTATTTATATATTTTAAGAATATTTCTCTCCCTATACATAAACATAAACATAGACATAAAGTTCATGAGGGCATTGATATACCTAGAGCAAAAGTGCTCAAAATTACTTATTGGAAGAACAAGAAATGAATCAACAGATCTCAAAGAAAGTCAACCACTGATATAACAGCCTAATTGGCTAAAAGCATAGTTTGCATTAATCACACGGCAACTTATCTGCAACAAAATGGTTTATTGATTACTCAATAGACTCCCAACTAATGAAATTATTGTACTTTCTAGACCTAGATTATAATAATTAATAAAGAAGAGCCAACATTAATATCATCCTGAATTTATTTGGCAATCATTAATTTAGTGGTTAATACATGTACAGCATGATTACAAATAATACTTTTCATCCATGCCGAAGCCTACAAATAAAGCCAAATTATCATTTCCATTTTACCAATTAAAAAATGGAGATACAGAATGCTTGGGAAATTTGGCCAGTGTCACCAAACTAAACATTGTTGAGGCTACAATCCAAACCCTGGAACTCTAATTTAAATTCTACCTTTTAAACCACGGTTGTCTCTGCATACTTCCACTGACAGATTATCTTTTCAGTACAGTAAATAAACTAAAAGCTCCAAAAGAACATTTGGTGCTTTGTTATTCTTTCTAATCTCTAAAAAAAGCTTTACTTGGGTTTTATTTTATTGCATTCTATAAAGAAAAAGTGACTTCAAAATTCTGAGTCTAGTTAATGAAACAAATTATGTATATAGAAATAAAACAATATGAGATTAATAGCTTTCATTCATTCGTGTTCACAGTTTCAACTATCCACCCACATCTAACAAATACTTTATAGCATTTATTATGTGCCAAACCTGTGGAAGGCATTAAGTACTCATCCATAAATAAGTGAGGCATCATACATGGTTTCACAAAGCTCATGGTTTATGAGACAGGCTAATCTGTAGAAAAATAGTTCTAATACTGTGATTAATCTTTAATGTAAGTATAACATGGATGCATGCTATAAATACAGTGAAAATGTTCCTAGAATCCCTACATCATAACTTGGAGGAATTTGATTGAGGAAATAGTCAAAGTGAAGAGTGTTTCCTTTAAAAGTGATGAGTATATAGTGAAATATAATCAAAACCAAACTCTACTCCAGTTTCTTGTTGTTGTCGTTGTTTTTAGTTCATCAATATAGTGCTTCTTAAAGCCTATTCCACAGAGAACAATGGTATCAGAATCATCTGCAGTGTTTGTTAATAATGTATATTCATGGTTTGCTCCCTAGATATACTGATTAGAAACCCTGAAAGTGAAGCTACGGAATCTGTATTTTATTAGATTCTATAATTATTATTTTGCAAGCTGAAGTTTAAGGAGCATTGAATTAAACCTTAGCTAAGGTTTATAATGAGTTTATAACCTTAATATATTTTCATAATTCTGTGTGGTTTATAGAATTTTTGTTTAATTTACCTCCATTGAAATCACAATTTTTAAATTATAATATCAATGAATACCTTTTATAAAAGAAAAAAAAAGCGAAGAAGAAAATAAACACCTAAGTAGTTCCCTTTAATCTTTGCCATTGCTCTTCAATAAGTGGAGAACATCAATCTATTTATCTCTTCTCTTTTCCTCTCTCTCTCTCACTTGCTTCTTGCTTCCTTGCTCCCTCTCGTCACTCTCTCTCTCTTCTGTGTGTGTATGCAAATAAGTGTGTGACAAAATTATCATCCCAAAAAGCTATAGTGTTTACAGTCTCAGGAAGAGTGATGAAAACTGTTTCTTAACAATATTCTTTACTAATATGATCAATACAATTAATTCAGCAAAGAGCTTCAATTTTTCACTTTTAATTAAAATGAAATTTAATATATTTCATATATTATAGACTATTTATAATTCTTCCTTTTATTGCTTATTTATAAATTTTTGTACTCAAGGAATCTTACTTTTTACTGATGTGTCACTAATGCTGATTGGGTTTTTACAATTTCTGAGGAATAAGATCATAATTACCCTTCTCAGATTGTGCTGCATTCCCTAAAAGCAGCTGGTAAGTGGACCTACCCAAAAATAGATCAATTTTCATTTCTGCCAATGCAAAGACATAAGTGGCATTTACTCTCCAGCAGGCCTTCTTACATCAGAAGTTTGTTATTGTCAGAGACAGATTTGTGACTGTAAATAATACTTTTGGCAATGATTATAATATATATCACCAATATCAGGCTTGAGTGTACTTGTTATTTATTTAGAGCATACATTCAAGATGATAACTGAAATTAATATATTTACAAGAAAAACACTATTTTGGACATAAGCACACATGCACATAGTCCAGTGTATACAGAATATTTATCATAATTTACTTGTTTTGAAAGAAGGAAGACAACTTCTACCTTGAGGGGTTTTGAGAGAACTTAATCTCGTAAGAGATGGAGTAAGAGTGGAGGGTGCCTTCACAACCTTGGGAAAGACAGCTGTTTAGGCATTTTCGATTGGGTCTCCTGCCCTCAACAAACACATTTGATGTTCATTCGTGGTCTTTTGGTTCAAATACCCACAACCATCTGTTAGGATGGCATGTTGCCTGTTTACAATTTGCTAAGCCTGTTCCACTAGGAAATGGGTGCCAAGGAAATAAGTATTTGGTTAGGTAGCTGTGTCGGTCTCACTGTGCAGTCACTGTAACTAGACCATCCACTGTGACAAGTATATCTTTTTTGTGGAAGTTTTTCCTTCCCCCAGAAACTTATTTTGCATGATATCTACTTTATTTTTCAAGATTTTATTTATTTCTTTTTTAGAGAGAGGGAAAGGGAGGGAGAAAGAGAGAAACATCAATGTGTGGTTCCCTCTAGTGCGCCCCTGACTGGGGAACCTGGCCCGCAACTCAGGCATGTGCCCTGACAGGGAATTGGCCCCTCTGGTTTGCAGGCTGGCAGTTAACTCACTGAGTCACATCAGCCAGGGTTATTTTTTTTTTTTTAAGATAACATGATATATTTAGCTTAGTACAGCATGGAGAGTTCTTTCTACAGATGCTATTTATATTTTTAACATTGTGTAGAGAGAAACAATAGAGTAGTATTGCCCTTTAAAAATAACCATTGCCTGTATATTGAGTAATATTTCCCAGTACTGTTTTGCTTTTATGTATCATTGTGGTTTTATAATATTAATTTATAGAATCTTGTCTAATATCTTAGAGGTGCTTTTATTCTCAGGCTACATTTCAAAACTATCATTCAACAAACATATATGTTCAGTTATTGTCTTAAAGAAAAACAAACTTGAACCTTGAGTTGATGAAGAATGCAGAAACATGAGGAAATTCAGTGATCTTTAATCGATACTGATGGCATAATAATTATAGAGACAAGGAAAAAACCTAAGAGTCGTTTGATATCTTTTTATGTGGCCTTTTAGTTAACTTAGGAAACAGTTTTCTGTAAGAAATATAATTCTGAAGTGTTTAATAACTATGAAAAAGGAATTTTTAAAATGCAGTTGTACTCAGTTTTTATTTCCCTAAAATATAAAGTGAACAACACATGATTATTTAAAAACATCCAGTCTACCTATTTTATGTTCCTACTATGATCATAAAAGTATTTCTCAATTTAGAAACTCATGATAAAAATGGAAGTAAATCAGTACCACCATTGGTTGCCACACTGTTCATATGTGATAAATTATGAAATGAATTAAACAGTATTTATCAGATATAGTAGAGGAATGCAGTGAAGCCATATTAAAGTCTTAAATTCAGATACCATCTGTTAGCAATGTCTTTTTGATGGGAAATAAATTAAAATGACCATGATCAGTTTCCTACAGTTGCTAAGGATTCCAAGTGCATGTCTGCCAGATTTCCAGGCAAATGTACTCATTATAATCAGGAAGGGATCTGAATTCCAGTTCCTATGTAGTGTCTTACAGAGTAAAATAGGTTTTATAAAGCATGAGCATTCCATTACCCTCTTCAGGAGATAGTCCCAAGCAATCAATTTGTTTGATAATTTACCTTTGTGCAACCTAATTCTCTTTTTACTACTCTCTGATGACAAGGATGCTTCCCTTGCAAATAATGTTGCACCCATTTCTACAAAGAGCAGAATTCTAAAACGTTAGCCAATGTGGCCTAAGAAAAATCCAGCACAGGGCATTTCCTTTTAATATTTTTAAAATTCTTTTTAGAAACTCCTCAGTCTAGTATGTGGTACTCCTTCATTTTTGATAACATTTTTGTTCTTGATCACCTTTCAAAACTCTTCTGTTTCCTTTGTAAAGGTAGAGAAATTAGAGCAAATGTTCAGTTTTTCCTAAAATAAGATGTTTAAAAATATATCCAGGAGGCATTATTCTACAGTTTTTTTCAGCAAATTAAATTCATTTACACTGAAGAGGGAAAATAAAGAGATTTAATCAATATAAGCAGACTTCATTTGTTGCAGAAGTTTACATAGGAAATCAGATATAAGGAATTGGATTGGAGGTAGTGACTCAGGAAGAATTGTTTTAAAACGGGTTAAAATATAAAACGATCCTGCCGAAGCAACTGTGAAAAAGAATGGGTTCATGTGAGTAAAAACAAAATAGAGACAAAATTGGTAGAACTATAAGGGGCCACAGAAATTTAAGTGTCTATATAGATCTTCAGTAGAACAAATACCACCTTGTTTTTTTCTTTTTAACATATATTTTCAAAACCTCTCTAACAGTTTCTTATACTTGTCTTACAAACTCAAGCCACAATAATTATTTAGGGTATCCTCATCCTGGTTTCATTCATTGACTCATTCTTTTATTTATTTGTTTATTCCATTGGCAGTCTGTTTGATTTGCAGATTGGTAGGAATTAGAGGAAGAATTTATACAGAGATCAATGAAACCCAAAAGAGGAATTTCTAATTTGTTAGAGGAAACAAACCCATTAATCTGCTGGGTTGGTGGAATAACATACTGCAAAGTAGATGGGTTAAACAACATAAATATAATGTGTCACAGTCTAGAGGTCAGAAGTCCGTGATCAAGGTGTGGGAAGGGCTGGCTTCTTCTGAAGGCTTGGAGGGAGAACTCTGTTCCTTGCCTGTCTCCTAACTCTGCTTGTCCGCTGACCATCTTCGAGGTCTTTGGCGCCTGTTTTATCATTCCAATCTCTGTATTCCTGTTCACTTTGCATTATCCCCAAGTACTTGTGCTTGTTCAGATTTTTCCTTATTATAAGGACCCCATCCATTGGATTAGTTGCCCACTTTCCTGCAGCATGAGCTCATATTAACTAATTACAGCTGCAATCATTCTATTTCAAAATAATATTATATTCTGACATATGACATTTAGGACTTCAGCCTATGAATTTTGGGGGACACAATTTAACCATATCACATAATTACTGCAACAATAATGTGCTAATTCTACATTTTCTACAGTAGCACAGGGCAAGGGAGGGCTAGTTGAAAAGAAAACTAGGAGAGGTCATACAAAAGAAGGGACAACTGAAAAAGTATTGAAGCATGAATATGTAATCACCAAGCAAAGAAGGATCATATAATTTCTGGGTAGTAGAAATAGTATATGAAAATATACAGAAGTGTTAAAGGAGAGATTCCTGATGGTAAATCAATGCCTCATTTAGTCCTTAGAGTGGTAGTGGGTAAAGAATAACATTAAAAGGAAAACTAATGAATCAAGATGAACATGATTAAGGAATATTTCAGAAGCTACTTTTAAAGCATATAAAATGAAACCTACTGCAGACCGCAATTACCAGAGAAGTTTTGGCTTCCTTCCTTCTTTTCCCTCATTCACCAGATGATTTATTTATCACCTCCAAGATTCCAAGGCCAATTCTTGTTGCTAGGCTCACACCAGTGAATAAGAAGACGAATACCCTGGTCTAACATAACTAAACAATAAATAATCAATAGAATATATGAATTAACACAAGGTGATAAGTTCTATTGAGATGTGTGAGACAAAGTAAGAGGGATAGAAAGGCTATTAGGTACAGTGGAGTTTGATATTTTATATTGGGTGATCAAAAAGAGCCTTAGTGGTGAGGTAGAATTTGAAAAACAATACAAAGTGATGGAGCTAATCATGTAGTTGTTTGTCAAGCAAAGGAAAATCAAATACAAAAGCCCTAATGGGAAAGCCTGCTTGGTATTTTAGAGAAACTGCAAAAACAAAACCAAACCAAACCTTATATGGCTGAATCAGACTAATTAGCAGCAGTTAAATTCAGAGAGTTGGGGTGAGACAGAGGGGGGCAGAATACGCAGGGACTTGGGGATAGGAAGGCCCACATTTTTTCCCTCTGTGTAAGATATTAATTGGATGTGTTAATCAAAGAAATACTTATCTGAAAACATAGCAATATCTCTATCTATCTATCATCTATCTATCATCTGTCTATCTATCTATCTATCTATCTATCATCTATCTATATATCATCTAACTATTTCTCCATCCTATTTTACCAGGATCATTCTTGCAGTTTTGTTGAGAATAGGCTATATGCTGGGCTTTGATAGAAGCTGAGGGACTACGTTAGAAGCTGTTGCAATAATCCAGGACATAGAGGCTTAACCAAGAGTATTAGCAGGAACAATGTTGGTAAGTGGACAGAGTCTGCCTTTTGCTGAGTATATTTTGAAGTGGAGTCAAAAGGGTTTATGGAGGAGCTAAACATCTGATGTTTAAATGTATCATCCCAGTGAATAAGAATGTTTGAAAAAAGTATAGGAAAACAAATATGGTTTTATGATATGGGAAAGACAAAGTATACTCAGATTTTTGGGGGTGAGGAGGGAGTAACTGAAGGAAAGAAACTTGTATGTGGCAACAGAAGGAAGACAGCATACGTGGAGAAAACAGGAAAGCACATAATACATGCAAGTTTTGTTTTGATTGTTTCTATCTGTTCAGTGATATAAATGTGAGGCTAAGTCATGGGCTGACAGTAAGAGTAGGGAAACAGTCTAGAAATTTGAAAAAGGAAGTAATGAAATAGTCATCCAGGAATATGGCAAAGTGAATGGACTAAAGACCACAAAGCTTTGAGAGAATCAAGATCAATTTTCATGAATTAAAACACCAGCCAGCATGTCTGTGAATATTTTGACAATTGTGTTTAGCCATACCAGAATGCATAAAGAATAATGGAAAGTAGGATTTAACTAGGGTTATCAGGCAAGAATGATAAAACAGGTTTGGGATGAAAGATTCTAGGGTATGTACAATGGAATCCACTCCGTGGTCTCAATTAAAGACCATGGAGTCCAAAGGGAGACAGAAAAGAGAACATGAGGTGAATGAAAGGAGGCAAAAAATATATATTTGAATCAACTAGTTGGTCTTGTGAAATGTTGAGACTGTGATGGAAGAGAAAGTAAACTGAAAAGAATGGAAACCAAGACTAAGGCAGCTATGAAATCTAAAACCACTTCCTATTAGTATAAAAATGATTTATGCATAAAAGATGCTCTTTTAACATGATTTATAAAACAATAAAAAATCAGAAATGAATTAAATGACCAACAGCAGGAAATATTTTCACTATATTTTTGTCCATACATTGTGATTTTTCTCATCAATTAAATGATTATACAGATTTTGAAACAATGTAATTAAATTATTTTATGTTAAGCATAACAGAAAAAACACAGAACACAAAATTGTTCAGACAGTGTGATTTCAAAATTAAATAAATTTAAAAAATTAATAAAGTTTGGTGGAAAACACACATAAATATTAGGTTGTTTTCTTATATGAAAAACTTTTATCTCTTTTTATATTTTTCTTGCTCTTTTAACACAAAGCAAATAATATTTGTAATATGTCCAGTATTAGTTCTCTAATTTTAAAAATGCAAATCTTGACTTGTATTTGGCTAGTTATGCTATTTGAGGAATAACTATGTGTTAAAACACTATGGAATCATCCTCTGGAATTTTGGGGTAAAATTCTAAGCACTATATAAAAATGCAAAGTAATACAGTGTTCTAGAGGCATACGAATAGCTTTGTTCTATAAACTGGAACAAGCTTTCAAGGCTCAGAAACCAGGCATCTTTACTACAATTTAGAATATGAACCAATTCATAAAATGCAACAAACTATAAAAACATAAACATTAATCTTCAGAATGAAAGCCCAGAGTACACCAAAGTAAGAATATGCCACAATATGAAGTACGAAAATTTAGAAATATAAAGTTTAAAAATACCTGTTTAAATTTCTTTAATGAAAATACTAGTACTCCATTAATTTTAACATTAAATAATAAATGAAATATATCCCTTATTACATAAATTTCAAAACTCATGAAGTACAAAAATAGCATTATCCTTCAACTGTAATCTACAGTAAGGCTTTTGGATATATTATTTTTCTTAATTATTTCATTTATATTATTCTATATATTCTATAAAGTATGTGACATGAATTTTAGAAAGAGAATGTTGCCAAAATGATTGCTTTAAACTCTGAAATATAAAGATAGCTAAGCTAAAATTTATCCTTTTTAGACACTACAAACTTTTTATTTGCCCATGCCTATATTTTATTTCAATATTTCTGATTGAATAAATATTGTCGTATTTCATGTATTTAGTTGCTAATGAAATGATTTTGTGATCAAAAACCCTCACTGTGTGAGACTTACCAGGAATAGTACTTTGTTTTTTAATGGCAGTAGTTATTTTCAAGATTTGTTTGGGTTTATACTGCTGAAGATTTTTAATGCTTGGGCTTTCAATAAGCAAATCTGTTTTTTCCTTAACTTGTACAGTGACCACTTAGTATAAGGGTTGCTATTCAAAACGCTGATGGTCACACTGAAAAATACAGCAATCATTGAACAATATTATAAGACTAGCAGGGAACCAAATATTATCTGTGCAAACCTATTGTTCTCTCTCTCTCTTACTCTCTCTTTCATTGTTCATTTCTCATAGACATAATGATCAAAATGCCCTAGTTATCTAGCTACTTCTTCTTTGTGTTAAGGCACTTGTTAATGAGTGAATATTGAGAAAGAAAGAATAGTTCTATGCATTATCCTTCCAAGACCTCTAATTCAGTCTAATGGCTGGGCCCAAAGCACAATTTGAGGGATTTCTGTTTTCTGCTTCTGTGAAGAGATGTGGCATTGGCTTGAGGATTTTTTTTTAATGAGTAAAGAGGGAAATAATAGAAATGAGTTATTATAATTTCATGTATTCATCTTATGTCACAGTTTTTACCTAATAGCCTTGTGCACCAATCTGGACCAAAACAGCCTAGGCACCAAAACTATTATTATTACCACTTTATCCTGTAAAGGTCTTGATATTTCAAATTGCATTCACATTCTTATCCCAGGGAATTATATTATGGTCATCAATAAACAGTGGATCCTTACAGATCGTTTTGTGATCTATATCTGAGTTTAGGCAAAAAGTACCTCAAACATAAATTCATTAAAGGCACTTACTAAAAAAAAAAAGTATTTTGGTGAGTTTCATGTTTGCTTACTTAAGCTATACTTTCCCTGACACATTTTAAAACACATTTTATTTATCTATTATAGTTAGTGGTTTATTATTTGTAAATAGCTAAGAAATCATTACTAGAAAAAGAATTAAATTTACCACTTAAAAAACTGGAGGAAATGGGCCAAAAATCAGGTAAGTCTAATGTAACACAAAGAATTACATGTCAAGATCATGGGAGATTGCCTATGGACATAGGGCAATATAGTAATGATGAAGAGGAAGATTAAGAAAGAAAGAGAAAAAAAGCACTTCACATTTGAGATTTTTTTAAAGATAAGGAATGCAGAGCAGATAATGAATGACAAACAAGCCAATGTTACCTTCTTTGCAAATTATTGTAGGACCAATTCTGCCTAAGACTGAGTCAAGATAAAAGCATCTGGGTGTGATAATGATAAAGAGCGTACATATTTATAAACTCCATCATTTGAAAAGTACTCTATCAAATCTTAATTTTGTACATCTACAATCTTATCCAAAATGTATCTGGGGCTACTGACAGAGACACAAACAGAAGCCAAGCCAATTAAATTCTTGCCCATGTAGCCAGGCAAATAAAACAATTCTTATTATATTTGAATTAAATAATAATTTAATGTAAACATTTTACCTTACAAAGGATATTGTGCAACAAAAAAGTTAGAAAACCACTGACTCTCAAGCTTCTTCTAACATTCAAAATAGAGCAAGTTTTTAAAAATTTTTTTTAATGGGAAACGTGTGCCTTTTTCAGTAATTGCAATAGGATAGAGTTATATGCATTAGTCCACTGACTAGACTAATACTCCAAACTCACAGAATTTGCTTTCTTTACTTTTAAAGAGACAGCATCTTCCTATTTCTATTCAAAAACCTCCATTCTTTTGTCACAGTCAGCCTCTGAAATATAGAAAACCGATATCATTCCCTCTTGACTTCACTACTTCAGAAAGTAACCTCTGGTAAAGTTCAGTGACTTGTTAAGCATCACACCAAAAGCCAACATCACAGCAGGCATTCTTGGTGACCCATCTTCTGTTTTCTCTGTGAGCCTGAACTCTCACCCATGAACAAAGCACATGTGTGCTACAAACTCCATCTATTTTTCAAATTTACTTTTTGGCAACAGAAGTGTGAGATAAATTTATAGTGGCATCTTTAAGGAAACCTAAAGCTTTTAGTAAAAAGCAAAAAATCAGCAACTGAAAAAAAATAACTAAATTAAACATTTTACACAAAATTCCAATACAACTATTTATGTTGTATTTGTATAGAGGTCACTGGGATCCCTTACAACTGATAATTAACTATAAGGATATGTGATCATTATGTACCAAGAGAGGTTATCTCTTTAGTTATAATTAAATGTATGGTTAGTTAAGAGCCACGTTTTCTCAAGTTATAAATATCTATTTGAGGGAAGGACTCTTCAGGTTCCGGGTTTCAGCACCCGCTGAGGCGGGGAGTGTGGACTCTGAATCCCGCAGAGCCCGTCCTGGGGTTGTCACAGATGGGGGGAAATCAGATGAGTCAAAGCAGACACTTCTCCGTCTGCCAGGAGAGGGGTATGGCTCTTCCCTCTAGTGGAGAAGGCATCCCAAGCCTTTTTGTTCCAAAGGCTTTTATTGAAACCGTTATCAATAGGGCTAGGTAATAGGAATGTACAGGTGATCTCATTACATCATTGTATTAATGTTCACAGAGAACAGATGTTGAGGAAAACACATGGCAGGAACACACTGATTTATATGGGTCTATTTACCTGGGTCCAAGACAGGATGAGTAAATATGAGAGCATAAACGTAAGGGCACCCAAGGGTTTAGGGTCAGGGTCTGTGAATAATGTACATTTCCTTCCCAGAATGAGCTGGTTATCATAACTTTTGAGGGAAAAACAAAGCATGATTTAAGAAATTCACTTCTAGGCCTGATTACCCCTGCAAACTGCCAGATCCAGTTTAGGGCTGTCTCCAGTACTGTTTCAAACCTGAGCCAGGCAGAGGAAATGACAAAGCAACCAGGAAATAAGGAGATTTCTTTTAGATAGAATAGGACCCCGGCCATATTAAAGCTGAGCCAAAGGGTACAGGTCTTTTTGCCCCTTCCCCATGCCCCCCAAGTTTTTCCTTGATGCCCATGTGGCTGTGCCTGTCTTAGGCTGTCCCTTCCATTGAGAGGTCTTGCCTATTATTGACTAACCAGCCATCCAGGGCCAAGTAGGATGATGTGAGGGAGGCAGCAGTAGGGTCCCTCCCAGGGGGACCGGTTTTGTCTCCTCAGTGGCCTGCTTTCCCATGGCCTCCTTGATTAGCTCCAGCCTTGGGTCCCTCTCTCTTGTCAGTGGGTCTACAGTTCCTGAAACCAGACAGGGCATTTCCCAACATCTATTTTTTTTTTTTATTGAGGCTTATTCTGCATCAGAGGATTTATTGATTAATATTCAGAATGAGTTAATTTGAGTCTATTCTCCCTAGTAAAAAAGTAAGTTTATTCTCTTATACTTTATAATTAGTATCAGATATAATAAATAATAGTACATAAATACAGAAAACAGTTAAATGCCTAGCAACCACAGTGTCTCCCTTCCTTAAACTGTAAGCTAAATTCAGAGGAGCCAACTGTTTTGTTTCAACTTTCAGAAGCTTGGTCACATGTCTCATATGGAGTATGAAGTCTGGTGTTCATGAGGAAGTTTCCCAATTAGTTATACTTATAGGGTTGCTGGCTATGCACAATATACAGACTATCAGAATTGTAATTTCCTGGTATCTATGATTATGGATGTTAGAATGTAGAAACATCCATCCTTTCTGACCATCCTTTTCTGAGAATGTTTGTGCCAATTCAGGGAAGATTTTTTAAAATTAACTCTACTGATTACATTGCTGTTACATCATTACTGATAATAATAAAAGATTTAAAGCCTAGTTTCTCAGTCCAAAATAGTGGACTCAAGTTATTAAAGTCAATGAATCACTAATAACTACATCTTGCCAAACTAAAGGTCATTTTTTCCTCTTATTACTCAAATTATCAACTTCATTTGAAATATCTGACCACTCCCACTTTCCTTGAACGTTATGTTCTCTATTTCTCTGAGACATTACAATAGCCCAGTCTCTTATCATTCATTCTCTTTTGTTTCTTTACTATCTTTTGCTCCACTATCAAACACACAGATACTGAAGTGACCTTTGTTTCTTATGACTTTCAGATGATTAAGTTTGGCCTTTCCCATTCATTCCAGAGTAGTATAACCAACAGTTAATGTACACCATAGAGATGTCTATTGATCATCTCAACATTTCAGGTTTTGATTTTTTAAAAACTATACTTGGCATTCAGTATTAGTTTACATTGGTTTCAGGTTTACATTATAGTGGTTAGACAATTATCTAAATTTTTGAAGTGATTCCTATGATGTCTAGTACCCACACTGCAGTTATTATAATATTATTGACTATACTTAAGTATGTTATTATTGATGACCTTTCCTATATTCCTATGTTCTTTTTACCTCCCCATGCCTGTTTTGTAACTACCAATTTGTACTTTTCAATTTCTTCACTTTTTCTTTCTTATCCCCCCAGACAGCCATTAGTGTATTCTATATATCTATGAGTCTGATTCTGTTTTGTTTGTTCACTAATATTGTCATTTAGATTACACAATTGTGAAATCATATGATATTTGTCTTTCTCTTTCTAACTCATTTCATTTAGTTTCTGATTCTTCACCTATACCTTACCCATCCTTTACAGTACTCAAGTTGGTACCACCTGACTATTCAGGCCAGCAATCTAGGAGTCACTTTGCCCTATTTTTCCCCTTCCATTTTTAATCTAACAAGTAAGTTTTGTTGAATCAGTGTCTAAAATATATCCTGAATCAGATCCCTCACTTTTTTTAATGTTATAACCCCCTCTAAACTACTATTAGCTCTTACCTGAGCTACTTACTAAAAAAAGTCTCTTTATAGAACTTCCTGAGCCTACTCTCGCCCTCAAAAATTCAACTTCTACTAAACCATGTAAGTCATATCATTTTCTATTCATTAAAAAAATAATCCAGTGGTTCTGTTATATTATGAATAAAAATGAAACTATCTTTCATTTAGGAGGCTTCCATTAAGAACTATTCAACTCTCTAAGCTTTAGTTCAGCTGGCCTTCTTTCGGTCTGAAAATGATCAAGCATATTTTTATGTTAGAGCCTTCATGCTTTATAAGTTTACTTCTTGGAAAGCTTCCTTGCTTCTCCCACAGATTTTAAGACAGATGCTCATTATTGTGGTCTCAGCTCAAACATCAAGAGAGCCTTCCCCAATAATCCACCTAAAGCACACCTCAGACATTTGCTACCACATCGTCCTGTTTTGCACACTTCAGATCTCTCATCATTAATTTTTTTGTTTCTATGGTTCTGGATGTTTCTCCCTATTAGCATGGCATTCTTCACCGCTGCATTTTTAGGCCCCAGAAGGAGTATGTAAATATATGTTGAATGAATGAATGAATAGAAAAAAGTTATGAATAATTCAGAATTATTATGAAATTATACTTGGATTTGGTATTTGACATTATATTTGATATTTTATTTGATATTTAAGACTGGTCCCACAGTTATCAACTAACTTAGCATGCCTCAATCTTTTATTATTCATTAGACTAGAGTAAGTAAAAGATTTCTAAACATATGCTCTACAATTTATTCTGCTTTCAAGCTAGCAGTTGACCAATTAAAATAGACAGCTGCTGGTGACAATCTTAGCAGTTCCCAGGAAGATTTATTCCCATTACTTTAACCTCAGGTGGTTAAGTCAGCCCAAGAACATCTCTGAACAGTCTAGTTTAAAAACTTTCTTCTCCAAGGTGTCAAGTTCTAAAAGAATAATTACAATCATCTAACATTCTAGTATAATAGTATAATCTAGATTTGGTTTGATTTTTTTGTTTTTTTAATTAAATAACTTTTTACTCCTAGACCCCAAACAGGCTATGACATAAAGGCAAATGAAATGCTAAATCAATGATTGTGTTTTATCTCAAACTTCATATAAACCCTGGATAAGAAAACCTATTTTATTTGAGAGTCAGTGTTCACTTTTTGGTTGCTAAGCATTACTTTAAAAAATACATCATAAGCTTGATAAATATTAAAGGTTTAAGAAAGAGACAATTAAAGAAGTTAAAATACCTAGGTCCATGTTCACTTGAGTAATGTTGAGCAAATACTTTTACTTAGTATTTGTACTTAGTACTTAGAGCAAATACTTAGAGCTCTGCATTTTTAAATATCACCGTAGGTTTTAAATCCATTCTGCTCCTCTCTACAGAGTAGCTCATGGTCTTCTTCAGAAATCCAGTTCCACGTTTAAACAGCTCTATCCCATAATGTTCTCTGGGAATCTTACTGTTACAATATGAGTATTTAAATTATAAACTATGTTTTCTTTCAGTGTAAACATCTACAAGGGATCTCTTTGAATATCTTATTCATTATTTTATGTAATCATAATTTCCTTCAAAATGAAAACAATTGTTGTCAAGGAAAAAAATAAATTTCAAGATATGCATTAATGCCAAAAATTAAAAAAATATAATATATCTAAGAATGAATCTTATCTTGGCTATTTCAGATCACAGGATTTTTGGAAGTATTTCTGAAGATTTTAAAGGGGATATATTTATAATCTAAAAGATAGTAGTATAATTTGACAGGCTTGGCAGTAATTTTATAAAACATTAACAATCTATATATTTTTATGAGTTAAAATATAAAACAAAATATAACATTGAAAAAATGAAATACGGCTCATTTATCTCATTGCCAAGTCTAGTAAGATATTTCCCTTGATTTTATTTCAATCTTTTTGACCATGGAGGAATAACATAATTTTAAAACAGTTAATTCTAAACAAAAGAAAAATGTTTGTCCTTTCCTGCATGATTGACTCCTCAATTTAATTCTTCACCCCTGATCACCTTCTATGACCCAGTCTATATACTCCAAGTATAGTTCATCCAAAGAGGGTCTTCATTCAGATAAATGCATCAAAACTTCTACTTTACCATGTGTGACTTCGCTATGGAGGACTTGGTCATTTTGTACTATCAATACTTCCTTGTCAAACCTGTTATCCTCACACACCTGAGTATAAGCCTTTGCCCTCTTGCTTCCCTTCTCTTGCAAGGCTCTCTCCTAACCCCTTGATCTTCTGATCCCTTTCCTCCAGGGGATCTTTTTTATCTCCCCTTTTGCTACTTTTGAAATATTTTTTAAATACTAAATTTAACGATAAGTCCATAGGAGATAAGGTTCTAACTATTCTTTCCTTCCTGGGGCACAGTGAATCTTGTCTCTTCCCTGCCTTTTGTTTGTCTGCAAACCATTCCCTTGTTCTGCATTTCACCAAAGAGACACTGTGTGAGTTTTGTGCCTCCAGTAAGTAAAATCCTATCTTATCGATCATAGATTCTTATCATGTGCTATATCACTCATACATTACAGGTACTCAAAAAATGTGTAAGTAAATTCAGAAATGAATAAGTTAAAGAAATAAAGGAATAAATGAAGGATCATATAGTTTTCTTATATTCTTTAATTTCACCTTCCTCCCCAAACTACAGGTACTCTTACAAGACTTGGGCCAATTAGAGCAAGTCCCTCTTTTGCAGCAATTTTTGGAGGTGTCTCAATGGTTATTTTTGCTATGCAAAGATTTTTATCTAAGCTTTGTATTACTATACAGCTTTAGCTGGTTCACAGGGCTCCAGTAATTGGTATAGGTTTCTACTCCTTCTCCACTGGCCTTGATAGAAAAGCTTTATATATGTTCATACTTCCACGGTTGAGACTTTTCAGTGGTTCCACAGTATTTATTACACAAAATCCAAGTGTAAAGCCTCACAATCAACACCTGCAAAGTCTGGCTATTACTAATATTTGCAGTTTAATTTCCCAGCAGTTTCCCCTTCAAAAACCTTCTTTCATCCTAGTATTCATTATTAGTCTTCCACATTTCCAGACTCATTTATAACTAAGAATTTTGCTTGTGACATTTCCCTATGATGAATATTCCCGAAACCCAAATCCTACTTATACTGTACTTGACCTATTTATTATGTTTATTTTCTTTTAAGCTTAGAATTTAAGTTTCATGAGAATAGGACTGTCCTTTTGTTTTATTTACTTCTGTATCCGTACTGTATAACAGATTTTAGCATACAGTATTTTGTTACATAGTTTATCATATGTATAAAGGTGTATCTTAAGGCTATTCTCTAAAATGTATTTTATAATACTTCTCATTTTAATAAGTTATTTTTTTAATGTTAAATGACAATAATTATACTTTACTGCCTTTTGATTTTTTTGACCATTATGTTTACTTATATATCACTTTTTTTGAGAATTTTATTTTTTTATTTTTTTAAATTAATTTATTTTTTCAAATACATTTGTCTCTGCCTACCCCCCACCACTTTCCCGTGCCCCCTCCCTCTCTCATTCCCTCCCTCAGCTCTTCCCCTATGGTTTTGTCCATGAGTCCTTGCTATATGTTCCTTGACTTTCCCCTTCCCTTCTTTTTCCCCTGCCTCGCCTCCTTCCTTTCCTCTCATCTCTGTTGGTTTCTTTTCCTTTCGGTGTTGCTGGTCTTATTTTCCTTGCGTCCTTGTATTGTTGGTTAGGTTCCGCTTACAGGTGAAATCATATGGTATTTGTCTTTCGCCCCCTGGCTTATTTCGCTTAGCATAATGCTCTCGAGTTCCATCCATGCTGTCGCGAACTTTAGTAGTTCTTTTTTTCTTTATGCTGCATAGCATTCCATTGTGTAAATGTACCATAGGTTTTTGATACAGTCACCTACTGATGGGCATTTAGGTTGCTTCCAACACTTGGCTATTGTAAATTGTGCTGCTATGAACATTGGGGTGCATAGGTTCTTTTGAATTGGCGTTTGGGATTCTTAGGGTATAGTCCCAGCAGGGGAATCACTGGATCAAAAGGCAGTTCCATGTTCAGCTTTCTGAGGAAATTCCACACTGCTTTCCACAGTGGCTGCACCAGTCTGCATTCCCACCAACAGTGGACTAGGGTTCCCTTTTGTCCACAGCTTCGCCAGCACCTGTTGTTTGTGGATCTGTTTATGATGGCCATTCTAACCAATGTGAGATGGTACCTCATGGTGGTTTTGATCTGCATTTCTCTGATGGCTAGTGATGCTGAGCATCCTTTCGAATGTCTCTGGGCCCTCTGTATCTCCTCCTTGGAAAAGCATCTACCCAGGTCCTTTGCCCATTTTTTGATTGGATCGTTTGTCTTCTTGGAGTGGAGTCAAGTGAGTTCTTTTTATATATTGGAGATCAAACCTCTATCGAATGTATCATTAGCGAATATATTTTCCCATAGGGTTGGCTCCCTTTTCATTTTGCTGATGGTTTCTTTTGCCGTGCAGAAGCTTCTTATTTTGATGAGGTCCCACTTGTTTATTCTTTCCTTTATGTCCCTTGCTTTAGGAGACATGTCAGTGAAAAAATTGCTGCGTGGGATATCTGAGAGTTTCCTGCCAATGTTCTCCTCTAGGACTTTTATGCTGTTGCGACATATTTAAGTCTTTTATCCCTCTTGAGTTTATTTTTGTGTATGGTTTCAGCTGATGATCCAATTTCAGTTTTTTGCATATAGCCGTCCAGCTCTCCCAACACCATTTGTTGAAGAGGCTATTATGGCTCCATTTTATGCTTCTGCCCCCTTTGTCAAATATTAGATGCCCATAGAGACCTGGGCTTATTTCTGGGCTTTCTATTCTGTCTATGGGTCTGTTCTTGTGCCAGTACCAGATTGTTTTGAGCCTAGTGGCTTTGTAGTAGAGTTTGATGTCTGGTATTGTGATCCCTGTTACTTTGTGTTTCTTTCTCCAAATTGCTGCAGCTATTTGGGGTCATTTATGGTTCCATATAAATTTTTGAAATGCCTGTTCTATTTCTGTGAAATATGTCATTGGTATCTTAATAGGGATTGCATTGAATCTATAAATTGCATTGGGTAGTATGGACATTTCTATGATATTAATTCTTCCAATCCATAAGGATGGTATATGTTTCCATTTATTTGTATCTTCCTTAATTTCTTTCTTCAATGTTGTATAGCTTTCTGCATACAGGTCTTTTACCTCTTTGGTTAAATTTATGCCTAGGTACTTTATTTTTCTTCTTGCTATATCAAATGGTATTTTTTTCTGATTTCTTCTCCTTCTATTGCATTGCTTGTGTACAAAAATGTCTTTGATTTCTGAATATTCACTTTGTTTCCTGCTGTTTTGCCAAATTCACTTATTAGGTTGAATAATTTTATAGTAGAGTCTACAGGTTTTTCTATGTACACTATCATGTCATCTGCAAACAGTGATAGTTTTACTTTCTCCTTTCCTGATTGAATGCCTTTTATTTCTTTTTCTTGTCTGACTGCTGTGGCTAGGACTTCCAATATGATGTTGAAAAGAAGCGGTGAAAGCGGACATCCTTTTTGTGTTCCCGATCTTAGTGGGAAAGCTTTCAGTTTTTGCCAGTTGAGTATGATGTTGGCTGTAGGTTTTTCATATATGACCTTTATTATGTTGAGGGATGCCCCATTTGTTCCCATTTTGCTGAGTGTTTTGATCATAAATGGGTACAGTACTTTATGGAATGCTTTTTCTGCATCTATAAAGATGATCATGTGGTTTTTCTCGTCTTATTTATGTGATGTGTTACGTTTATTGACTTGTGTATATTGAACCATATCTGCATCCCTAAGATGAACTCCACTTGATCGTGGTGGATAATCTTTTGAATGTATTGCTGGATGCGGTTTGCCAATATTTTGTTGAGGATTTTAGCATCTATGTTCATCAGTGAAATTGGCCTGTAGTTTTCTTTCTTTGTAAGGTCTTTATCTGGTTTTGAGATTAGGGTGATGCTGGCCTCATAGAAAGAATCTGGGAGTCTTCCCTCCTCTTGGATTTTTGGAATAGTCTGAGAAGGACAGGGGTTAGCTCTTCTTTAAATGTTTTGTAAAATTCTCCTGTGAAACCGTCCGGCCCTGGGCTTTTGTGTACTGGGTGTTTCTTGATTACTGCTTCAACTTCCCCAGCTGTTATCGGTCTGTTCAAGCTTTCTGTTTCTTCCTCCTTCAGTGTCGGAAGATTATACTTTTCTAGAAATTTGTCCACTTCATCGAGGTTTTCAAATTTCTTGGCATATAATTGTTCATACTAGTTTCTCACAATGCTTTGTATTTCTGTGGTATCACTTGTTATTACTCCTCTTTCATTTCTCATATTATTTATTTGGGTCCTCTCGCTCTTTTCCTGATGAGTCTGCTTAAAGGCTTGTCAGTTTAATTTATCTTTTCAAAGAACCAGCTTCTGGCTTGGTTGATCCTTTGAATTGTTCTTTTTGTCTCTATGTCATTCAGTTCTGCTCTAATCTTGACTATTTCCTTCCTTCTACTTGCTCTGGCATTTATTTGTTGTTGTTTCTCCAGTTCTTGAAGTTGTAGTGTTAGGTCTTTTATTTGAAATGTTTCTATCTTTTTAGGTAAGCCTGTATTGTTATGAACTTCCCTCTCTGGACCGCCTTCGCTGTGTCCCATCGGTTTTGGACAGTTGTCTGTTCATTTTCATTTGTTTCCAGAAACCTTTTGATTCCTTCTCTTATCTCATTATTGACCCTTTCATTGTTCAATAGTTTACTGTTCAGTCTCCATGAGTTTGCAAGTTTTTGAAGTTTCTCTTTGAGGTTGATTTCTAGTTTCAAGGCCTTGTGGACCGAGAAAAAGTTTGGTATTATTTCAATTTTCCTGAATTTGCTGAGGTTTGCTTGGTGTCCTATCAGGTGGCCTTTCTTTGAAAAACTGCCATGAGCATTTGAAAAGAATGTGTATTTTTCTTCTTTGGGATGTAAGGTTCTATATATGTCAGTTAAGTGTCTTTGATTCAGCCCAGGATCCAGTATTTCTGCGGCCTGCTCTTCACTCACGGCCCTTCGCGGGTCGGTTTACGCCTGCCCTCAACCATCTGCACACTCCCTCGCCCACCCCATCGGTTCCAACCTGCGGGAGTCCACGCCAGCCCACACGGGTCCACACACACACTCGCCAACCCTCGCAGGCCACTCGGCGCAAGTGTGCACGCCTGCCCTGGGTGGTTTTGGGCTCTCTATTGTGTGCTTTTTGGCTTTTGGCTCTTTGGGGGTGTGTCTCTTTCCCACACAATGGGGACTAGGGAAAGGAGAAGGAGTTGAGATTCCCTGGTTCCTCCTCCCGTTCTTTTCCCAATGCCTCCCTCTCCAGTCTCTCCTCAAGGCTCTCCCAGCCAGTCTGCACTCAGCCCCGCAGCTCACATGCGCACAAGCTGTGTGTGGAGTGCACAAAAGGCAGGTTAATTGATTCCTTTATTCCTGAGCGAGATGGTAGCTGCAGAGTGGGAGGTGTGTTATCACTGGGGCTCCACTGGCCGCTGTCTCAGTTCTTTTCACAAAGTTTTCCTCACCAGTCTTTTCCCAGGCACCAGCCCACCCTGCTGCTGCCTCCACCCAGAGATCAAGGAGGGCGGCTGCCACTGCAATTTTTGCATTTGCCCTTATATGTCTCTTTGCATCCCCAGCCACCTGTCTCTGGCAGAGAGCGCCCCTAAGCTTTTCGGGGTTGTGTTTTGTCTGTATTTTCCTGGTTTTAGCTGCTGTAGTTTAGGGGTCCCTGTTTATGATTCAGACCCCGTTCTTTTCACTGGGGGAACTAACTGGCTGTTTCAAGGTCCCTCTGGTGCTAGTGCCCGGTGGGCACCCAGCCCGTCCTTGCGAGTTTCCACCGCACTTCTCACCCGTTAGGATGTGTGAGAGTTGAATCCAGGGTCTGTCTGCGGCTCCAGGGCTCCTCTCCCACTATAGTTCCATTGTTTTCCAGGTGATTACTCCACTATTTAGTCACAATTCCAGTTTGGTCTTGGGAGGAGGAGGTCAGCGTGACTCCCATTCACATCTTTCTCCTATGATATATAACTTTGAATGTTTTTGTTTTTTTTTCCTTTTTTTCCTTAAATAAGCTTTAATCTTGTAAGGGCTTCATTTAAAACTTCATTTAATATCTAAAACATTTAAATAAAATATTTTACTAAATCTTAATATTGAAGTTTTAGAGATAATCTAGTCTGACTAGAGACACACAAGTTCTTATGAATACCTAAAGTATAGTGGAAAAGGCTGTAACCTTGGTTCAGATAAACAGTGTTTCATTTTTTTGTTGTATCTTATGTGGATTTTAAATTGACAGTTTGCCTCCTCTTTCCATTTTTTTTTCTTTCTAATGAAGGGAAGCAGCAGAGGGGATTAACATCATATTAACTGATCTTGATTTCCTTACACCCCTGCTGTCGTAGCTGCATTTGTTAACGCGGAGCTCTGCTGTAGAACTCACGCTCAGCAGAGCCCAATGGCTTGCTCTCTCTCTGGCTGCTTTTGCTCCATTTTGGTTTCCATTGACTCATGCTGGGAGTATCTTCCCAGTGATCCATCCATGCCTGTTGCACAGTCTTCTCCCAGTTTTATAAGGTCATATTCTCTGACAAAATGAACCCCATAAAAAGAACTTCCTGGCAATTCAGCATCCATGCCTCATTAAAATGGAGGGTAACTTGGGGAAACTTAACCACAGGTCCACAAAATTTTACCAAGTCATTTTGTGCTCCATTTCAGCTTCATGCAGGGATGACTCAAGAGTTGATGGTTCTACTGCCTGAAAGAGGGAGGAGATGTGTCCCTCCTGTGCATCCTCTTACCTCAAATATATATATTTTCTGCTTACCAAACCAAAGCCTTGAGGGAGAACATTGATAGTTATTTCTCCTTGTCTCACTATTCTCCTTTGTATCTCTCTTTCCATCATTCCTCAAGAAAAGGTATATGCTTCTTCATTTTTTTAAATCTTAAAATTGTAAAACTTTGTATACACAACAGCTTCAATGCTTTAATGATATGAATATAAAGAGTATCATCTCCGTGGGCAACAATTCTCCAGTTTGGAAGAGATAAGAAGAGAGTTAAGATAACTTGTAAAAGTTTTATTTTCCAATACTGCATAAATAATCTCTCATCTACAGTATTGTTGCATCAATTATGTATGTCAAAACTGAATTTTTTCATTCTTTCTGTAATAAACGTTAGTCTGCCACACACTTCAGAAAGATTAATGCTTCTGGCAAACTGGGTTGAAGGACTTATTCTAAAAAAATTTAAAAAGGTGGATTCAAATATTAATCATTTAACACTATTAACCTATTTCCTTCATAATAGCTTAACCACATCAGCATCTTACATCTAGATGAGACTCACGTCCAGATTGGGTAAATGATTCTTCCAAAGAGACTCATTTGATTATTTGATTATGGGTTAAGGCAGGAGTTACACCCATGATTCATTATTCTTATTCCCACATGAGCGTTGTATATTTGCTATCAAGGAGAAAAAAATGGAAAAAAAGAGAATTACCTTAGGTTACTTAGAATAAAAACAGACCCTGAAAGAAGCAGGGGGATGCAGAATAATTCTGAACATGACATTATTGTTCTTAAAAATCTTTCCTGTATTCCTTACTTCCTAACAAGGCAACAGAGAGGAAATTCTAAGACAGAATACTCAGCTGAAAATATAAAGGGTCAAATATTAAAATTTATTAGTTTATTATCAATTGAAACTTGATAATTAATATATCCTCTACGCAATGAAGTGTTGTCTCTATGGCAGAAATTTTAAATGCGTAATATGACTTTAAAGTAAGAATACAATTATAATGTTTTCAAGCCAAATGGAGATCCTTAAAACATTCAAAATACAATTTTTTTTAGATTTTTATTTAATTGTTGCTTTTTTTGAAACAAAATCTTTAAAATATCATCTTAATTAATCTATTTTCTCTCTGTAGATATTTATATGATTTTGTAATTTAATATTACACACATATTTTTTTCTATAGAGATGTACATTATATTCCATGTAGCATACACTAAGGGTATTTAGACCCAAGTCAGAGAATTAGATTTAAAGACCAAAATTTCTCTGTGTTGTATAGGTCAGTATTATTAGTTTATTAGTGTATTTTCTTTTTCTTTAATGTCTTTTTTCTTTCCCTTCAAAATAAAAAAGGCAAGATTGGCAAATATGGAATTTTCTCTTTCAGTTTAATATTTACTTTTGCTTTCTTTGTTTTTTGTTTGTTTCTTTTACTATGTTTCACAAGCTTGTTGAAGGTTATGTTTTGGACCTGTGGTATTTTAACCACCATCTAAAAACACATATATATCATAAAACGAATGACATTAAGCACACACACTTATATTTTAATAATTAAAGAATTCTGAGTTAGGCATTTTTGTTGTTTTTGATGTCACTGAGAGCACTTAATTTCTTTGTGTATTCATGTTTCCACTGTAAAGCTAGATTTAAAAGCTAGACTTCAAATAAACAATAAAATAAATTATGTAACACTTCACAAGTATAAACAAAGCTTAATAAAAACCATTTGTGATCACATTTTAAACAGAAATATAAAACAAAAAGCAAAAAAATAAGTAATTTACTCTTTCTAGTCAAGTTCTTAGGGAGTTTTACAACTTTGTCAGTCCTAGGTTTATTTGTTTCTGTTACAACCAACTTTAAGTGAAATGTTTGGCTGGATGGAGCACATCTATTTTAAACATGAGTGCACATGTGAATCTGTGCAGGCATTTACAGGGGTGCAGAGAATTGCTGATAGTAAAAAAAAGAGATTGAGAGAGTAGTGGAAATAGAGCTTTACATACCTAGCTTTCTTTATTGAGTTGTCTATTTTCACATAAAATAAGCTTAAGATCTAGCACTATGGCTGAAATGTGCTGTCTTGTATTTTTTCTAATTATTGAAACAATACACAAAATATAACCCTATTCTATTATTCACCACATAAAATATTTATAATGGGATGAAGCTGGAGAGCATTATGCTAAGTAAAATAAGCTAGGCAGCGAAAAATAAATACCCTATGATCTCACCTATTAGTGGAACCTAATCAACAAAACAAACAAACATGCAAAATAGACCCAGAGTAATGGAAATAAAGAAAAAACTGACAATAACCAGCGGGGAGGGGGGAAGGGGATAAGGGGGGAAAGAAGGGGAAGGGTGGCCAAGGAGCATGTATAAAGGACCCGTGGACAAAGCCAAAGGTGGGCAGGATTGAGAGTGCGAGGTGGGATGGGTGGGACGAGAGGGTGCTGTGGAGAAAGTGGAGATAACTGTGCTTGAACAACAATAAAAATATATTAATTATGGGGAAATCGCTGTTGCCTTGTGCTGTTGATGAAGCTGGAATTGCACAAAGCATTAAGGGAGTCCAAACTTCAACTCTGTGTACCCTTTCATCAAGTCAGTTCTCTTTTAGTAGCTAATCTAGTCAGAATCATGAGAATTTATTTAAAGACTTGTGTACAATAATAATTCATAAAATCAACCAAAAGAAAAATACAAAAACATGAAATTTTCTACAACGTTTAAAATCATATGTAATACCTATTTTCAATTGTTTATGATATGTTATTGAAATTATTTATTATCTGTTAAGTGAAAAAACATCAGGTTAAAAAACTGTCTAGTGTGATTACTATATACTTACAATTATAAAAGCATATTTAATATTATGAAAAAAGGGTATAGATATATATTAAAATATTAATCTTATCTCTTAATATTGGGTGAGTTATTTTTAACATTATTTTTTTCTTCATTTACATGCACATATAAAAAGAGATGATTACTCCAACATAATTATAAATTATGAGTCAAGTAAACAATATGAAGGCCTATAAAATAAGATAATAATTAAAGATGTAGATTTGAAATCTCACTAGCAACATCACGAACATAAGAATAAACGCGTGCCCTAGGGTTTCTGAAACTTTAACAAATATGGCATCTGAAACATTTTTTTTTAATCTTGCAAGAGAATTTCCTTTGTTTGGAGAACAGATATTTTTTGAGAGGTTGAGGGGGATTCTAAATAAGATTATTATTTCCACAAAAGTAAACATTGATTTTTCTCTTCTTTGAAAATGATAAATAATGTATACAGAAGTTTTAGATGAAGTTAAACTACAATCACATTACTTATTCCTTTTACTTGAGTAATAGCTGTACCTCTGAGTCTTTATGAAACAATATAGTAAAAAGAAAAAAAAAGGTTTCTTTTCTCTCTATGTATTTAGTTTTCCATATGGCTATAAACAATTGTCTACACTTGTAGATGTGTTTTCTTATTTGAATAGCTGCTAAGAAGAGGTGAGCTAAAACAAATTGTAGGGTAATCCTGCAGTTACAATAGTATTTCAAAAAGAAATGGTCTCAATTCAGGCTGGAAATGGTCTCAACTCAAGTTGGAACTATTAGATATTGTGCATTTCAACGTGGACTAGCCTCTAACTGACCTGCAAGTGGCATAATTTAGTGTAGTATTGATCTATATACTGTGATCTATTTTGAAACACAAAAAATATCTAAAGCTTGTCATTAAAAGATTTAATTTTTCATGAAATGATTGAGAATTCTCATTAAAAATTATTTTTAAGAATGTGATATTTAGGAAGAAAGTGAGGGTGGAAACAAAGGTTTATCAGAGGAGGACAATTCTTTGATTAAGACAATCAAACCTGAATGTCTAGAAGTTGAGCTCCGGGCATTTTTGTTAGAAGAGAATGGATTGACCATGGCTATGCAGGACACCTTGTAGAAGTTAAGGGAGACCCTGCAGGGTAAACCATGGTATGTGGTCTCTGTATAGAAAAATATAGATACTTTTTTTTTGTATTTGCCATCTACTTTAACTAAATCTTCTGTAAATTAAGAACTGAATGGTCTTTGCTAGTCAATACTTGCTGTCAAGACTTCTGGCACAGTTCAATGAAAAATTTCAACAACAAGGCTGTTAAAAAAAACATCTAAGCACCTGAAGAATCATTCAAACATCTTGGGAAGTGTGTGCGTGTGTGTGTGTGTGTGTGTGTGTGTGTTGAAGAGGTTCAGAACATGCATCCCTAAGACATACCAGTTTGGCAAGTTGATTTTTTTGAGCTGAAGACAATAAAAATCGTGTGGGCTCAAGGGAAACCTGCACCTCTCCATTAAAGAATTTAAATTGGGGGATTTCCCCATAATAACAGTTATCACCAGAAATAACTTTTCATCACCTACCTAGGGCAGCACAAAGTTCTAATTACTGAACATCTGCTCTTCTTATTGCCCTGCAAATGACCTCCCTCCCCTCTGAAGTTCCAAGACATCTCTCCTCATTCTTTGCATCAGGATGCTATGTACACCTCATTTTTTTACTTTTTATCATAGAACCACTAAAGTGTCTGGGGTTCTCATGAACACATATGTAATTAAATTTTGTTATGTTCTCTTACAAATCTCTCTCATTTCAACTTAATTATTAAACCAGTCAGAAGAACCTAGAAGGGTAGAATAAAATTTCCCCCCTCCACATGTGTAGCCACAGTTATGTTATTGTAATAGGAACATCAAAGTTCTTATTTAAAACTGAATAACTTAGAATATATGTTGATTTTAGGTTCAAAAATGGAGGAGAATTATGACAGTTTTCACATTAAAAAATGTGGGAGCACCTAGAGGAGAAATCTGAATTTTCAAAATATTCTGGGATGTCCTTTTCTCTTTATAACATTTCTTGAGCTGTTTATGGTATATATTTTTATCTATATTTATGGTATATATTTTTACCTTTATATATTTACCTATATTTTCAACTTTACATGTTTGTTTAACTTTAGACGTGCTTGTATACAAAGCATAGATCTTTTATAAAACCAGTTCTATTCCACTGTTGAATCCTTTCCCTCTAACTCAAATGTACACACACAAATAGTCCCCAAAATGTTTCTCTTAGTATCTATGGACCTTCCAGTTACAAATATCATAAAAATCAAGAAATGAATAAAGTTGTAGTTCTTTTTTAATGTCATCAGGTAGAGTTAAAGGCTGTTTAATTTTTCCAGAGTTTCTGGATTTCGCCATTAAATGTTGCCTAACTTTTAATCATTTACTGCTTCCATAAACTCAGTAGTACTCATGGTTTTATTAATTCATCAAATTTAATTCCCTCCAAAATAATATCAGAAAATAGTTTTACTGCTCAAAACTTTAATAATTTTGGATACTTTTATATTTTTTCTGTTTCTAGCACATCATAGAGCCTATTTTAAGATGAAAAACTGTGTATTTCCAAATTAGGTTATGATGCTTCTAATTTTAGTTATTTTAATAATAATATCTACATTATATCAGTCTTTTTTTTCTTTTTAAAAACATTCCCAAGCATCAATCTGCAATACCAACAAAATGTGTTTCTTGTTAGCCTAGCTTCAATATTATAGCTATAATTATATAATTTCTATAAGTTCATTTATTCCTAAAATTAGTTTTCTAAGGGAATTATTAGAATCTTCAGATGTAAACATGTTAAGTTAAAGAGAATAGTTTACCCAAATGCTGGGTGATAATTCATATTTAAAAAACATCACATTCAATTTACTGAGAAATATTTGCCCCAAGTTAATCTAAGCAGCTCTTTAAGAATATGAATACATATTTTGTAAGAATATTACATAAGCTCTACTACCATCCTAATGTTAAAGCATAATTAAATTTAATTTATTTATAACTGTAATTTGTATCATAATTAATTTGAAAAGCTACTTTTTTATTAATTGATATTTATTTTTCATGATCCAATGGTTGACTTTCTAACTTTCCTGACTGTATAATACAGTAAAAACAAGATGGCAGGAAATATCATGAAGTTAATTAACTTATTAAGTCATCATCTTTGTCTTTACTTTTGTCCTATATCACAGACACAATGTATGCTATGGGAAGAAATATAGATCAGTTGGTAACAAACCTAAGTTTAAATAAGGAGGCCTATATAGGTACTCTTCAGCGAGAATGTAGTATTTAAGGAAAAATGTGAAGTGAATGGAGAAGGCGAAAAAAATGGAGCAGCAGCAGGTAGAGGGGGGTAAATCTTGGACATGAGTTTTGACAAATAGGGACAATTCACAAAGAACCCTGAAAGCAGTTTTGAAATCATTTTAGTTTATTCTGAATAAAATTTATAAAACTTTGAATGGTCATGAACCAAAGAGTGACTTGATATAACTTCATATTTTACCAAAACATCTTAACCTATCCCTAACACATAACCAAGACTTGAAGAAATTAAATGATTAAGTGGTTCAAATCACAAGGATGACCAGAGACACAAATAGAATATAATCCACAATATGTTATTTTCCAACAGTCAGTAGTTTGGCATATTGTGACAAAAATCACAATGCCACATCTTTCAGTATAATATTTTAGAAGACTCTGAAGTTTATAGAGAATCTATAGAGTCATTTCTCATTATTCTTCTTTCAAAGTTAAGAAAAAAAAATAGTTTTAAGGAATTGATCCATGTCTAAAAAATCTTCAAGGTAACTTAATATCTGAAGCACATTCAAGTAAAAGTGGTCTTCAACAAAACTAAATCTTTGCATGTGTTTATATGTCAAGCTATAGTGTGTAACCCATCTGATTATAATTTAATATACAATTAATTCAGTTAGATAAATTTCATAAACAAATACACAGAAAAATGTATAATAAAAACAAAAACTTCTTTGAAACTTCTACTATGGAGCTGATTGTGATTTCTACACTTCTATTTCCACTGGTTCTTCATGAAATTAGCTGCAGGATTTACTAGTAAAGTGCAAAGTCTGTTCAATAATATCCAACTGTTCACAGTATATTTGAAATTGGCCCAGATTGAAACATCTATACTCACTTCTTACATACCCTTCTTCAATGCAACAATGCTTATTCTTGTAGCTTTTAAAAAGTGGTGCTAAATTAAAATAGCATAAATTATTTGGACAGTCCATGTTATAGCTTTCCTTTACTTTGATTTCTCTCAGAAAACTCCATGGCATTAAAAAACAAAAATAAAAATAATTTTTTTAATATTGCATACATTTTCTGGTAGGTTTTTTTTTCATTTTCCTAAAGACCCTGCAGATAAATTTAGGTTCATGAGCAAAGTAATTTAAGTAGAAAACTAAAAACTGGAAAATTTTCTAATTTGTTCCTCAACACGACATATAGTTCAACATTGAGAATCTCATTTCAAAATCATATTTTATAAACAATGTGTTGTACCTTAGTAATGACTTTTTAAAAGTATAGATTTAAAATAGTTCTACTTCTGTAAGATAAAGACATATGTATATTTTACCCTCAGGTCACTCATTCATTTAGTAATTTAAATACCAGAGAACCTAAAATAGTTCAAAAGTCTTAAATAAGCAATATTGTTTTAAAATAAAAGTAAGCTTTATGAAAGTGTTATGTCTCAAAAACAAATCAAAAGTATTATTAAGTAATAATAATTATAATATAGTCTGAGAATTCAAAATATCCATGACTCTTGATTGGATCATGGGTTAAATAATAAAGAGAGATATATAAATAATTGGAACAAATATGAATATGGGTCTAATAAGATAATGGTATCCTGTCAGTTTTAAATTACTTGAGATCGTTGTATTATTGTTCCATAGAGGATGTTCTTATTCATCGAGAGTACATTCTGAAATTATATATCGAAGAACATGAAAGAGAGAGAGGAATCAACTGTGACAAAATATTAACTGATTAATCTAAGAAAATACATATTACATCATTTTTTACTTTTATTTGCTAAAAATAAAGAAGTTCACAAAAATGCATTAGCTGTTCATATTACTTATGAAACAGTAGTTATGCCCTATTGCATCACAGCAAGAAAACATGTATTAGAAATGTTAATTTTTAAAAATTATACCCGGACCAAAAAATAAACAATATCAAGTAGGCATTTCAATAATAATTCAGTAAATGTTAATTAAATGCTTACCTTTTTTTAATAGTCCAGAGTGAATAGAAAGAAGAAAATAATCAGGATTAGAGCAGAATTAAATGACATAGAGACTAAAAAACAATTCAAAGAATCAATGAATCCAAGAGTTGTTTCTTTGAAAAGATAAATACAATTGACAAACCTTTAACCAGACTTATCACGAAGAAAAAAGATAGAGGACCCAAATAAATAAAATCTGAAATGAAAGAAGAGAAGTAAAAATTGATACCAGAGAAATACAAAAGATTGTAAGAAATTACTATGAACAACTATATATCAAGAAATTGGAAAACCTGGGTGAGATGGATAAATCACTAGAAACATACAGTCTTCCAAAACTGCATCAGGAAGAAGCAGAAAACCTGAATAGACCAGTAACAACCAGTGTAATTGAAGGAATAATCAAAAAACTCCTGGCACACAAAAGCCCTGGACCAGATGGTTTCAGAGGCGAATTTTTACCAAACATTCAAAGAGCTAAAATCTATCCTTCTCAAACTATTCCAAAAAATTAAAGAAGAGGAAGAACTACCAAACTCTTTCACGAGACCAGTGTTATCCTAATTTCAAAACCTGGTAAAGACACAACAAAAAAGAAATATTACAGGCCAATATCTCTGATGATATTTAGCAACATAGATGCTAAAAACCCTCAACAAAACATTTAGCAAACTGGATTCAACAATACATCGAAAAGATCATACAACATGATCAAGTGGGATTTATTCCAGTGGTGCAAGGGTGATACAGTATTTGCAAATTGACAAGTGTGATATATCATATAAACAAAATGAAGAACAAAAATCACATGATTATATCAATAGATGCTGAAAAAGCATTTGATAAAATCTAGCCCATTTATGATAAAAAACACTCAGCAAAGTGGGAATAGATAGAGCAAAGCTCAACATTATAAAGGCCATATATGAAAAACCTACTGCCAACATCATACTCAATGGTCAAAAACTAAAAGTGTTTCCCTTATGATCAGAAGCAAGAAGAGTGTCTGCTTTCACCACTGTTATTCAACATAGTACTGAAAGTCCTAGCCACAGAGATCACACAAGGAGAAGAAATAAAAAGCATCCATATTGGAAAGGAGGAAGTAAAAATGTCATTATCTGCAGATGACTTGGTTGTGTACATAGAAAACCCTAGAGGCTCCACCTTGACCTAATAAATGAATTTGGCAAAGTGGTAGGATAAACCCTTACTTTAAAACAAGGACAAATAATATATAAAAAATTAAAAAGTACTTATGGTTATAGACCATTTTAAATATATTAGAATATGAATGAATCCCTGTTCTAAGGGTGTCCAAACTTTTGGTGTCTCTGAGCCACAATGGAAGAAGAAGAGTTGTCTTGGCCAAACAATAAATATATTGTGACACATAATCACACACAAAAAATCTCATAATGCTTTAAGTAAATTTATGATTTTATGTTGGGCTGCACTCATAGCCATTCTGAGCTGCATGCAGCTCATGGGCTACAGGTTGAACACCCCTGCCAGACCCTAAAATTTAATATTACAGTATAAAAAATAAAGGTAAGCTATAAATACATAAAAGTATTAATTTTCATAAAACAAAAATTCTAAGGGAAGAAAATATTAAAACTAATTCTTGTGTAAAATTTTTGAACATTTTTATTTGTGATTTTTATATACTCTTTCTCTGTTAGTTGTTTTTCTTCTTTTTGTTCCGTTGCTCTAGTAAATTAGAGTTTTTCTTTTTATTCCTATTTTAGGACCATCCAAATACTTCTCCCCAAATGTTTTGTTGTTGTTGTTGTTGTTGTCGTCGATGATGATGCTCTTTTGTTATGTTTTAATTTTTTATTAAGAGGGAAAAGGTGTTCTTAGCTAAATTAGAGTTTTGTTTCTATAAAATAAAACATTTCCATTTTTCCCTCCAATAACATCATGAAAATGACTCAACTCTTATTTGACAAACAGTAACCTTTGAACTGGGATTGAGAAATATAAATTAAATCGGGAAAAAAAAAGAACATTTAAAAAGGCAAATAATAGCTCAAGATAACTAATCATCTCAACCTGTTTAAATGAATTTCTCTACCTAATGCAACAATTTTACGATTAAAATGTAATCACAGAATTGTTGTCAATGTAATGGAAAAATAATAAATGGGAAATATTATTATAATTCAATTTGTGTTTTATAAGAATAAGTCAGTCCAAAATAACTTTAATTTATGGTAGTATTACTAGCTAAAAAAATACAGTAATGCTATGGACATTTATTTCTGACCTGATAAAGCATTTTGCTACCTTAATGTATTCAATGTACGTTCATCTTTGGAAATTCATTTCACAGATTCTCAAATTATTTAGGATTTAAGCTGAAGAAGTAATGGATTGATGGAAGCCGGAATTTGTGTTCTAATTGAACAATTAAGCTGAAAAACCTCATCCAACGATGTCTGATTCTTGCAATTTCACAGAACCTATCATTTGAAATTGGACGTATATTTGCTTACTGTGGCTTAAGACAGCAGAATAATAAACTAATGTTTGAGGAAAAAGGGAAGAAGACCTCCTTTAGTTCAAAAAATTATAATAAAAAGAAACCTTAAATGGTGGGATAGGATGTTTTAAAATGTCAGGAACCCCTAGTTGTAAAAATAATCATTTAGAGACTTTCAGTTGGAATTTTTTCAATATGTAACAGGAAATACAAACTTCATATTATTCTGACTAACCATGAAAAAAATTAGAATAAAATGTACTAACGAACTGATAAAAATAACTCATATACTGACAGTTTCCTTCTAAGTATATTGCAGACATCGGCAGTTTCAGTTCTTGCTTGTAGAAGAAATGGCCCTGACCACTTGGGTTTACGCAGATTGCTTAACTACAGGAATTTGGCTGGCACTCAGCAGCTCCGGTATGCTGGTATTAAAGATCCATGTTGGCACCAGCAAAAACACTGCCTGTATGTCCACTGGCCCCTCTCCTTGATCTCTTTGTGCTGCTTTCCTTCTCCCTTCCTGTAAAAACTAATGCCTTCACTGAGACGGTAAAATGGACTTTGAGCCAAGAGTCCCCCATCTTCCGAGACTGTCTGCACTTGGATACACCTCTTTCCGCTTAGCCAGCCCCTTTACTCAAGAGTATCAGCTTTTGTTGTGGCAGACAGCTGAGCTTGCATTCTGATACAAATAGGTTATAGAAATTTTTGCCCTAGTTAAAATTTTTATACTCTATAATCTTAAATGCACTTCCTGATTTCATTCCATTGGTCCAAGAAAGCATGTTTCATCTTAGTTTTCACAGGATGAAAGGGAGGTTAGTGCCTATGTTGTCATTTTGACAGATGTGGATACTGAGACAAAAATAGTTAAGTGACAAACTTCTCCGAGGTTTACACAGTTAAAATATGGAGAACCTGGTATTTGAAGTTCAATAAAAAAGGACCTAGAGTTCATGGTTTTTCTATAACATCAAGGGGCTTTATCAATATTCTTAGGTGTCATAGGGGATAAAAAAGTTTCATACAGATAGTAAGAATCTTCTTGGGGATATAAAATTATTTAAAAATCCAGAGAAAATTATGGTGATAATATAAAATACAAACTGGAAATTCAGCAAGTGCCAATGCATGAGGCAGACTGTAATTTGTGTGGAGATCAGAGAGGGGAGACATTATTGTAGGAAAGTGTTAAGCAGAAAACCTGCTTGGAGGATCAGGTTAGAACCACATTAATGATCTGTTTATATTCAGATAGCATGAGCTAATTATTAATCACCAAATGACTGCATTTATCTAAGTAGTTTGGTAAAAATAAAATTTTTATTTAAGAATCAAGAATAGTCTACTAAATAATATATCTGACTGTCTGACATTTTGACTTAAATATTTTTCATTCCTAAGATTTAAATTTAACTCTAGTGTTGAAGTAATGATGTATAATGTTCAAGAGTCTTAAAAAAAAAATTATAATAAATAAAATATTCAGAAATTGTTAAGAAAAACAAAGCCAAATGCAAATGTACATATAAATCAGTTGAAACTCCTTTAGAAATTTAAAATTACATTAAAATTGATTAATCAGGTTCTATTATTTGTTATGTATAATTTATGCAATAAATTCTATGTCAAAGCTTTATGTGTTTGTGATATATTTAAAAATGTATTACCCATTGTTATACTTTATAATTTTAATGTTTTATGTTAAAACTAAGGTTAAGACAATAAAATTTATAGTTAAAAAAGCATAGATTTAATAGGAAAACAATGATTTATTGATAGCATTTATAATAAAACTCAAGTACTATAGTAAAAACTAAATACAAATATGATTTCTTAGGATATTGAGTAAAATATAATTATATTAGACATTAATGGTTGGAAACAATCCACGAGGACCAACTTCAAATAACTACAAAAACTTTACATTTCCATCTAATTTCCCTGGTTGATAAATTACCTTCAATCTGTAATAAAAATGGCCCTGGTTTTTAGTTCAAAGATATATTCAGAAACTATTTTGGGAAATAGATTGTAGCATGGGGCATATGTTTCTCCCCTAAATGCTGTGTTCCATGGCAACATGAAACCATGTTCTCTTTGTCAGTTTATGATGCTATTCAGTGACGTGGGTGAGTTGTCTGAATTTTTGCCAAAAGCTGATCTCACTACTATGGCCTGTCTTGCTAGCAACTGACAGAGCATTGTCAGGATTGTGCTGTCCACAAAGGATGATCGCTTTGGCTTGCCATTCATTTGAAACCATAACACCCACCCAATGAAGGAACTGGTGAAGTTGCCAACAGTCAACTGTAAGTCTTTGCCTCTTCACCATCAGAACACTAACTTTGGACTCCTTTATTTTCTCCTCTCTTATTGACACATACCAGACCATCACACAGAACTACCATCCTTGAAAAAAAAATGGTGGTGAAGTCACATGAGGACAAGATAGTCTACTGACGTATTTCTAGTGTGTGCATTTCTTTGTTAAAGAGTAAATCTAATGTTCAAGTGACAAATCAACACAACTTCTTTTTCTGTTTTAAGCATACCCAGAGAAAGAAAACCTACTTTGACTCAGAGCCAATCCTTTCCTATGGAGCACATGGCCACCTGTGATGTGGCCTCTTATTATCTACCTGACCTCCTCCAGCCCGAACACGTCACTGACACACGCATCTTCTCACTGTTTCTATCAGACCCACCATGTCAGAACTCAGGGATTTTGCAAGGGCACTTCCTTCCATAAAACTTAGATAGACTCATGACTTGCTCCCTCTCTTTTCACAGGTCTTCACTCAATCACTACTTCCATCGTCTTTCCTCACCATAAAATTTAATATAAATTCTCCCTTTCCTAACTCCCTGTTTCCTTTCTCGATTTCATTTCCACAATACTTATGCTCTAACACAATTTATTGTTTATTACTATTTATTTATATGTTTTATTTTCTACCTGTACTAGAGGAGGGAAAAAAATGGCACACAGATCCAGTCTGGCCCTCCATCTATTTTTGTAAATACAATTCTATTAGAACAGGACATAAATTTACTTATGTACATCTCTGGATATTTCTGCATTCTAGCCACAGAGATGATTAACTACAACAGAGGCTGCAATGCCTACCCTACTCAGTCTAAAATGTTTCTATAGAAATGAAATATTTCCTGCAGAAAAGTTTGCTGATCCCTTGTCTATACTAATAGAGAATACACATAATAGCAGAAAGTTTTTCTCTGGTTTTGACCACTACATTCTTACTGACTCATAGCCTTGGCACATAGTAAGTGCTCAAGATATATATTTGTTGACTGAATAAATAAGCAATTGTTCTACCGAAATCTTCAAGAGAGTTATAAAGAGAGCTTTATAACATCAGCTGCACCACATACTAGCCTTCTGATCTTGCACATGTTTTTTAACTTCATCTATGAGATGGAATAATAAAATAATCTGCCACATTTAATATGTGAGTTAAATAAATCTTTACAAACAAAGTGCTTAGGTTAAGTATGTCTGCCTCAGTAGGAAACTTGATTGCATGTGGTAAGGCAGAGGAGAAGAAGTAATATATCCTTGTATTACTGATTCAAAAAAGTACTGTTTTTAAGGTTAAGACCTTCATCATATACCTCTTTGTTCCTTGCAGCTGGCTAAAAACTAAGTCTTGCTTTCTTTGTAACATGTTTGCCATGGGTAAATAAAACAATAACATACATGTAAAAGAGGATTGCTCTTCCCCCGCCCCCAAAAAAAGGAGAAAAAGAAAAAAGAATAAAGAAAAAGGCCAGAGAAGCAAATAAAATTAGTACTTAAATAAATGGTAAAAGGAACTGTCTGGAAACAGATATAACTTCCATTTATTGGGCCAGTCATAATACACAAAAACTGATAGTATATAACCATCTACATCTATGTTAACTGATAAACTTATAAATATATATAACATATTTCTGTAGCTATTGCAGAGTTACCAAAAATTGAGTGGTTTATTAACTTTATAGTTCTGGAGGTTAAAAGTCCAAACTTGGCTACAGGCCACCCCTAGAACAAAATCAAGTTATAGGCGTGGTCCCATACATTTTGGAAGTTCTAAGGGAATTGGAGAATTTATTACTCATTTCTTCCAATTATTTTGTGGCTGTCAGCATTCCTTGGCTTTTGGTTGAATCATTCAAATCTCTGTCTTCATAGTCACATTATTCTCTCTTCAGTGTGTGTATTAATTTCTATCTGTCTTTGTTTTATAAAGAAACTTTGATTGCATTTAGAACCCACTGAAATAATACAGAAAAAATTAATTTCAAGATCATTAACATTATCACACCTTAAAAAATTATATTTCTAGAATAATATTTACTGATTCAAGGTATTAAGACTTGGTATCTTTATAACTTTGGGTGGACCAATATATGTATAGATGTATGAATATGTTTATATGTACATGTATGCATATGTTTGTGTATGTATATGTAATTTATTTCTACAATCTTCCAAAACTGTTAGTATTCCCTTCAATCCTTTTTCATGTATGTAACCCAAGGGTTAAAACTGAAATAACTTCCATAAAGTAACGTAGGCAGTTAATGATGCATACAGGATTGAGATGTATGCCTTTTCTATTTCAAAAATCTTAAGCTTGAACATTGCACTATTGTCTATTCTATGATAAAACTTTGTTTTAGTTACATGGCTATAAAGACAGAAAAGGACTCAAACAACATAAGAGTAGTAAGTACTGTTTCAGAGGGGCGCAGTTAACTGCCCATGGACTAGCTAAGTTTGAGATATTGCTTATGATCTATTTTTAATTGAACTTAAATATTTTTACATGGAATGTGCAGCAAATATGATTTAAAAGAATGTGGCCTTATTTCTCATTTTTCTAAAAATTGAAAATATTCTTATATTGTTGAATATTTAAATACAAATATGAGAAATAGCAACATAAAACACATACAGTGTACACATGCATGTACACACATTTCAGAAATTTTGTCTTACACACTAACATAGATAAACCTACTCCTCCCCCCCCTAGGTATTTATAATTGAATGATGTGTAAATTCTCTTCCAATTTTTTAAGTGTCACAGTGATTTCTGTATAAAGGCTATTTTCACCTGTTTAAGTAAATCAAAATGCAATGTCATACAAATTTATCCTGTCTTAGAAAGATGACAATTGTTGAAAAAAAACTGTAATATAATCTGTAATTTCTATAGGAATGTAAAATGTTTCAAAAATATGAAAATTTGCACCTATTATTCTTATGCCAATTCAGGAGGAGAAATGAATTTTAAAAGCTGTTTGCATCACAATTACGGTTTCTCAACAATAATCTCATATTCTCTCATTGCTCTCTAATTACTACTCAGGAAGCAGATTATGTTCCATTGTGTTCTAAAGTAGCTTTAACTTGCTGGATTGCTTATCAATATAACCAGCTGTTCAATGGTAGATCCAGTGATGACGGTGTTTTTAATTGCTTTTTTCGTTTGGCTAAGTAAGTTCAGATGGTCACTAATTAGTTCTGTTATGCAGAGATAGTTTTGTTATGAACAATGCAATCAGTGTTTCATTGAAAAGACAACTGTCCTAAGATCGACACTGCTTAATTATCCCTATGAATTTATCCTCAGTTTCTTTATTTGTTATAGCTGTCATGAGTAAGGTGACAGGAATTAAACAAATCTGCATCTTAAAAGTATGCTTCCACCAGTGCATATAATGATTCCTCATTTTCGCCTGCTTGGAATCATTCAGTTGAAACAAGTCATAAAGACTTATTCTTTATTAAGGTTTATGCAAATTCTTTGGGACAACATAAATTATACTAAATTATAAGATTTTGAAGTTAAAACATTTGGTTTTATATTATATTGTAAATTGTGCAAATTCCTTTGTGTAAACCTATTTTGGGTATTAGAGATTCTCCCCAAATTAATGTAGCCAGATAATACAAAATAGTGAGACAATGACACAAAAATAAATTGAAAAACATATTTTATATTTTTTATATAATGCTTTTTACTTCCTACTTTACTGTTTTTTTAAGTAGAATGTACTTGTCTTCTGCTTATAAAGAATGCAAGAGACTTCAGAACTACAAAAGACAATTTCAATATACAGTATATCTCAAGACACATTTCTACCTTTTACTCTTTTTTCACTTTTCTTAGTGAGCATTTCCATTCTTGTAAAGGAGATAAGAAACAAAAGTCTGTTTAGGAAATTTCACTTGGTGTATTTTAAACTGTAGAAGATATTAATATATATATTTCTAAAAGTGAGATATAATCCTAAACTCCCAGATGTTTAATTTATTCAACAATCTTTCCTTGTCTTGTTACAAGGCAATTTCAAAAACTCAACACCAACGACTCAGTTTTTATTACATATATTTTCTTGAGATAACAAATCTTATTTCATGAACAAAAGAGTTTGTCATTAGTAAACAGAGATAATTTTTATATCAAATTGACATAATGTTATAACACATTGATTATGAAGACAAAAACAAATACCATATTTCTTACAATATTAAAACTGTAGCTTTGAATGAAACTGTGTTTTTGAAATAATATGTTAGTGATGGTACTCTTTAGCAAATTTTTTATTATGAAAATCAATGAATATGTACTCTATATTTTTCACCATACCATTTTACCTTTAATATGTTCTCAAATACTTCCTATTTTATATTTGCCTGAAACTAAACTTATTTTATATCATTGCAAGCATGATCTTCCTCTTTTAATATATTTTACAAATTGAATTTAATTTTATATAAAATGCAAATATCATGACTATAAGCTTAACTGTATCTATCCAGGAAAATAGCTAAAAAAAATTATTCAAATTCTAAGAATACTTGTTTTTTATGTTGCACAGAAGTTTTCTTCATATATTTGGTAAATCTTGAGCTTGGAACAAGGAGGGCAACTGTCCAGGAAATGGAGCAGATGCCAGCTGCTTGAGGTCTGCCAGATGAGCAGAAATTTCAAGGTAATACAATACTGAAATATTGAATCTTAGCCAGAAAGGGAACATATCTTCATTGAAAGTACTGATTTTCTTTCTTTCTTTCTCTTTCTTTTCTTTTCTTTTCTTTTCTTTTCTTTTCTTTTCTTTTTCTTTTCCCTGATAATTTAGAAAAGTCTTTTATTTGTGGTATGACCTATACCTAGAATTAATGTCCATTGTAGAAATAATGGCAAAACTGAGGTGAACCCACTCAATAAAGCAAAAATTAAGACTTCACAAGAACAAAGTACTTTAATTTCATTCCTGAACACAAAAACACATTGTAGAGAAAAATAATATGATCTAGTTTACATAACCTACTGCTACTCAAAGTGTCTATGATGTCCACTAGTCATCATCATTTATTAAACATGAAGAATCAGGCAAATACAATCAATAATCAAGAGAATAAAAGTGGCCACTAGAAGAAGATTCACAAATAACATGGATGGTAGTATGGCAAAATGATGGAGGGATTCAGCATAGTAATAAACAACTATAAAAATACAGTTGTAGAATTTGAGTTTCTGAAATGCTAAAATTTGCTTTCTGAAATGAAAAAAGCTTATCTGTTTTCAGTTTAACAACAAAATAAACAATACAGTAGAAGGTATTTGTAAATGTGAATACAAATACAAACTGGAAATAATACAAATGGAAATAATACAAATGGAAATAATACAAACTAAAGCACAGAAAGAAAAAAATTAATGAGTAAAGACATATAGACTCTTAAAACAACATCGAATTATGAAATTTGCATAATTGAAATACAAGATCAGAGGAGGGTAAACAAAAGAAACATGTGAAAATATAATAGATGATAACTGTACATCACTGATGTATTCAATAAGTTTTCTAAGCACAGGCTCCTAAATCACAATAAATCTCCAAAACACTTAATTTTACCTCAGGCAGATATTATCTCAAATTATCAATAGTATTTCACACAGTTTATATGTAAGTCAACTGAATGGTATGGTTGTTATACTTTCTTTCCAAAATTTTACTTTCAGATGTTAGTAAAGAATCAAGCTTAAAGCTGGCTAGCCTTTTGAGTTCAAGTTCTTCATTAAAATATAGTTAGCAACTGACCATAGGTGAGTTACTAGAGATAATATTAAAATTTTAGTGTTTTTAAAAAATAAATATAAACTGGATTTTCACAACAAAATTGTTAGATAAGTAGACACAAGGAAGAACACATAAACAAAGAATTATCCCACAATATTTTCTTATTCCTTGCATGGGAATTGATTTTCTTCCAAATGGTACAAAACAAACTACATGGTACATGATTAATCCCCTTGGATAGGGAGAAACCTCTCCCTCTAGCTTTTATATTCAGAGTAATTGTTCAACAAACAGCCTACGTACTTTGTGGAAACCTTAAGAGGTAATGTTATGAACATTCAAACCTATTCCTGGTCATAACATTTAGGAATAGCTAAAAAACTGTTCTTGTCATTTTTCTGGCACTACTTTTCATAGAACTTAAATAGAATACTTTTTGTGGAAAGCCACTGTCATCAGAAGAAGCTTTTGAGTTTTCCTCATAGTTTCAAGTCATTTACACCAAATCACCACTACCCATTCACATATTTATTGTCAATATTTTTAGTATAAAAAATTAATATCATGACATGAATTTTCATGAAATAATTACACTTAAACAGTATGTTCACATTTGATAATATGAAAGTTTTTTCCAACTTTTAATGAGATGTAACTGACATATAACATTGTGTAAATATAAAGTGTATGATATGATTTTATGTATGTATATATTGTGAAATGTTTACCACAATAAGGTTAGTTAACACATTTATCAACTTACATAGCTACTTTATCCTTTTTATTTTGCAGTGATAACTTTTAAGTATGCAATACAGTATTGTAACTATGGTTACCAAACTGGACATTACATTCCCAAAACTTACTCATTTTATAACTGGAAGGTTGTATCTTTTCAACACTTTCACCCATTTTCCCCACTCCTCTACTCATGCCAATTAGCATTCTACTCTCTATTTCTATGAGTTCTTTTTTTGGCGGGGATGTTCCAGATTTCACATGTAAGTGTGATGATACAGTATCTGTCTTTATCTGTTTGACTTGTTTCATTTAGCACAATGCCCTGAAGGTCCACTTATATTGTTCCAAGTGGTGCAATTCCATTCCTTACTTCTTTCTCCATTCACCTGACAATTAACCCTTCTGTTTCTTTCATGTCTTGGCAATTTTAAAGAATGCTGCAAAGAAGATGAAGTACAGTTATCTTTCCAAGATAGTGATTTCATTTGTATATATACTCAGAAGTGGGATTGCTGGATGATATGGTAGTTCTATTTTTTTTTTTTTTTTTTTTAGAAAACTCCATACTGTTTTTCATCATGGCTGTGACAATTTACATTCCCAGCAGCAATCCACAAAGATTCCTTTTTCTCTAAATTGTCACCAGCATTCTTTATCTCTGATTTTCTTTTTTATAACAGCCATCCTAACAGCTGTGAGGTGATATCTCACAGCAGTTTTGATGATTATCTTTTCCTAGTATCTTTTCCGTGTACCTGTTGGTTATTTGTATACCTTTTTTGGAAAAAAAAGTCTACTTGGGCCTTTGGCCATGAACTGTATGAGTTTCTTATATATTTTTGACACTTACCCATTTTCAGATGTATAGTTTGAAATTAGTTTCTCCCTTTCTGTAGGTTCCTTTCCATTTTGTTGAATATTTCTTTTGCTATAGCCCCACTTATTAATTTTTGCCTTTGTTGCAATGCACTTTTGGTGTTATAGAAACAAGAAATGTTTCCAATGATTGTCTTCCCAATGTTTTCTCCTAGAAATTTTATGGTATCAGGTTTAAGTCTTTAATTCATTTTGTGTTAATTTTTGTGAGTGGTATAAGGGTCTAACTTCATTATTTTGCATGCAGATATCCTGTTTTCCCAACACCATTTAATGGAGAGACTTATTTTCCCCCTATTGAGTATTCTCTCTCCCTATGTGAATATTAGTTGAATATATACATTGGGTTTATTCTTGGGCTCTTGATTCTGTTCCACTGGTCAATGTGTATATGTCTATGCCAGTACCATGCTGTCTTGATTACTAGTACTTTAAAATATAGTTTGAAATAGGGAAGTATGGTTCCTCCAGCTTTGTTATTTCTTAAGATTGCTTTTGCTCTTCAGGATCTTTGGTGCTCTTATATAGATTTTAATATTTTTTCATATCTCTATAAAACAAGACATTAGAATTATGATAGTAATTGTGTTGACTATATCAATGACTTTGGATACCGTGGGCATTTTAACAATAGTAATTCTTCTGATATATGAGCCTGAGATACCTTTCCATTCATTTTTGTATTCTACAATGCACTTGATATGAAATGTTTTGGCATAATCATAAAGTGTAATATTGTCATATGCTGTTAATCCTTTATAGATGATGTCCCTGAAGAACATTGTTGGATAAAGTTTGAGTTCTACATGTAAAACAATCCCTGAGAACTACTGTACACATTTCATTGAATTCCTTCACTGTGAGTTCAGTCATGAAGTGTGTGCCCTTATTCTCTTATTTCCACATTTTCTCATCTTCAGAGTGAGCATAGTGAGGTTTAATGTGCACTGACATTAGGGAAAATTGCTTCATTTTTCATTGGAAATTTTCATTGTGTTATTACATTTAACCCCTTTAATATATTCCAGTGTTTCCTGCTAAATCTCTGAGTGGTGCACTGCTGTTAAAGCTTTCTTTCTTTAATTTGACCTCAAATTAAATTCTGGGGTCTTCACCTGTATTAGATGTCCTAACAAGGTATTTTATTATGTCTCACCAATAAAAAAAAATTATAGAGACTATACTTCCCTCAAATCCTTTCACAGAAACTAGACTTGAGTATCTTCTCATATAAGTGTGGGAGAGAGCTAAGCCTTTCAGACAATGAGATTTCCTAAGTCTAACACTTTTTATCTGTTATTTCCACCAGTGGAACAGAACAGATATTATCTGTCTCAAAAATCTTCTTACTCAACTTCAAATACTGATAAGCTTTTGACAAATTTGTTTGGGAGAGATGATAGATCTAGTAGATATAGGGACTATAACAGTCCCTGGATGGTGTTTTTTTATTTTTTTTTTCAGGTAAAATATTAAAATAATATTACATATAAGAAAATTTCTTTTTAGCCCCATTTCTCAGCCCACCTTGTATCTGTAAGAAGAATAATTGTATAAGGGCATACACTGAATCAAATTTATAGTGAAAATTTGGTTTCTTCAAAAACAAAACAAAAAATATGTCTTTCATATTTGAGTTTTCCTAATTCTCAAATTAGATTATGGTTTTAATTAGAGTCAAAATATCGTATCTATTTTTTTTTAAGTATATGATGTTCCTCTGACCATTTCTATTTTTTTCCTTTGCAATCAGGCTTCATATTTGTTCACTGTCATAAGAAAAAAAAATCGATAATCTATTGAACTAGGTTCTATCCAGATCTCACTTTTTCTTTGTTATTCAAATAAAATTTTAAGGGGGAAGACTGCAGTGCACTATGCCTGTGAAGAGAATTAAAGAGCTTTGTAATCATATAAATATATCACAGTGTTCTGATTTAGTTTTTAACACTGCATCAATGAAAACAGTCTTGGAATTGATATGAGTGATTCTGTAAGATGTTTTATTATAAATTGGAAAAGATGGGCCACAGCTATTCCCCATGATCAAATACATAGTTTATATAATATGATTACAATAAGATTAATAAAAAAATAAATTACAAATGTTTTTGCTGTTTTGAGGAACTAGAATTTAAATTTGTTCACTTGGAATTTCTTTATACAATACCTCTAAAAAATAAATTTATGTATTGGGAACAATTGTGTAGCATAACTGCTTATATTTTTGCTCAAATATTTCACTTATATATTTATTTTTTATCTGTCATATTATCTACCCCAGACTTTAGTTCTTAGTTGAAACTCAATAAATATTTATTGACTCAATCAATTACTCAATACATTGCATTTGTAATGGTTATTGGTCATTTGGAACAGTTTACGATACCCGACCATTTTCTCTCCCAGCTCTTTTTGTAGCATTCTCTTTTTCCAATTCTACATCCTCATGAAAAGAACATAGAAAGGAATGTTTCAAAGGCAAAGATACTATTTGGTCACAAAGACTTGGTAAAAGAGTAATAGAAGAATGAGAACCAACTATCCTTTACTGGGGGTAAATGCTTTTCATGTTACTGTAGCTCTCAGTAGTTTACCTGAGACTTATCTGTCCAGCAAAGGGGTAAGATACAGAGGATTCCAACACTGGTATGAACTTATTGTAGAAATTTCAAAGAAAATTGTTAAGCCTTTTTTAGCTTTGAAAATCAGTTAATCTTTCCTGTGTATTCCCTGCATGAACCATTGAGTCAGGCTACTGGAATTAGAATCTTGTATTTATTACCTTTCAGCAAAATGACCTTCTACAATTAAACAAACCTCACTATGCTCAGTTTATTTATCTGTAAAATGGTGACAGAAACACTTCATGTAGTTGCTGTAAAGATGAAATGAAATACAGAATACTTAAATTCAATGTCTGAAACATAATACTCAAAAAAGATTGTTCTTACTACAATAAATGTAACTTTGTGTGTTTTTTTTAAAATTTTCTTCATTCTATGCCACCAGAGGCTTACGCTGGGGTTTGAAGTTTAAGTACCTGCTGGTAATAATAGCGCCATTTCATTAAATGTATTCTTACTACCTAAAAAGATGTCAGAGGACTGAATTTGTATTTGTAAATCGTAGGATGCAACTAAATACCAATAAATCCAACAACGCTTTTAGTACAAAAACATTATTAAACCATTCACACAAGATAAGAAAAGCCCTCATTTTCCTTATGCCATATACAGGCCTTGTTACACACCTACAAATTGACTTCATGGAATAAATTTTTGTCCTAATATGATTAGATGTTTAAATTGTATGACATCAATATAAAATATTAGAAGACTCTTTGCTTATTAATAGATATTTTAGTGTGGGGTATACATGTATTATGTATGATTGATATATGTGTGTGTGTATATGTATGTGTGTGTATATATATATCTTACATAATATCTTTGAATAAGTATGCAAAATCTAAAATAAAAATAAAATATTTTAATTCTGAAATAAGAATGAGATTTCTGGGAATACTAGCTATTATATCATCCTTAAATAATAAAATAAAATAATTAGTGCCATAGATACATCTGAAAAGCCATTGCATGAATTAGATAATACAACCATGTTAAACTGTGAAAGGAAGGGATAGAGATTTTTTTAGTGGACAAAGGTTTATTATACTGAAACTGTTGGGAATTTGCAATACTGTGAGAGCTTCCATCGGCTTTCTGCTGATCTATTGGAATAGAAAGATAAATGTCTCTATGATTTATAACACTGGGCATTGGAATTGAATAACATCTCAAGACACTGAAGATGAATAAAACCTCAGGTTCCACTTAGTAACATTTTTTTTCTTCTTTAAGAAAAAGAAATCTTATATTCTTGAATTATGAATTTTCTGATCGAAATAATAGAATTTAAGAACTTTTGGATAGGTTTGCTGTGAGATATTTTTCATAGGTTAAGGAAGACACAGAGACAAGCCAATTCTCATATTCCCTGAGAAGAAAGGCCAAAATACCAATTAATATAGTGAAAGAATGATGCCAACAAATGGGAACAAAGAGCCACCAGCCAACCAATTTGGACACTGAGACTGGGTCCTGAGACTGGGACACCCGGCAGAGAGAAAAGAGCCTCTATTGGTAATGGGAGGCCAGGGAACATTGTTGCTGTCATCATTTAAAGATGCTTTGAGCTTCAACAATGCACTAAATGACATAACAAACAATTAGATCTAGTTCATGCCCACTTGGCACTCAATGAGACACATCAGAGAGGTCTCTTCAGAGTACTCAGTGAAAATTCTGCATTGGGAGTATTTTCAGAAGGGGCTTGGCTGTTAAAAAGTTTCTGAAGTGTACTTCAAGTGACATTGTCAATGAACAATCTAGTAATTCAAGATAAACTATGTTTTATTTGCTTAAATAGATAAACATAATATATTTTATTAAATACACAGTTATATAACAGTATATAACAATTCCTTTTTTATATAGTACCTAACATATTAGAAAACATAAAGGCTAAAGACATAAAGCAAGCATGCAACACTGAATATGGAGAAATAGGACTCATCAAAATGCAGGCATCTCCCTGAAGCCATACTCGGAAATCTAGAACACTTGCAAAATAACACCAGAATGGTTGGAGGCCCTTGGTCATAATTATATGGAGTCATTTTTCTTGAACTTTTACACCCTTCCTATATTATTTCAACTTCAAACTATTTCTGACTCAATGTAATTCAATGTGTATTTTAAATAAAATTTGAAATGTAAATAAAGCAGAAATTAATCAAACTATTACCACACTATTTGTAGCAAATTCCCAGAATGTCTGCTATTTGAGTATTGCAGTAGGAAAACATAAAATGGATGAACTATTTGTATAACAAACTTCTGGAGTGAAAAACATTTTACAGAAGGGTAGAAAGTGTGAACTCTTGGGTCAGGCTGTGTGGGTTTGAAGTCTGGCACAATGATAAAATAGCTTGTGCAAAGACTTCAGTTAAATGAAGTGCTTTTGGGGGCACAAATTCCATCCATTATTACTCTTCAATGATGCTGTTAAAAATATAAATAACTTGCTATCTTTCTCCTTTCAAAGTATACCGGCCTGGAAATATTTGTTCAAATTTGATACTACCAAACACATTTATAGAACACTGAAGCTACTATTGCTATAAGGTTCTGAGAAAACATTTTCCACATTCATCATCAAGAAATTTGACCTGCTTGAGAATTAAAATATTTCATCATGATTATCTATAATATACATATGTAAATGCTGGAACTTGAGGAGATCCATGATTTGATTTGCTCACATAATACTATAATCAATGTTAAAAAGGTAAGAATTAATTGGGTGATTAATTTTATGAGTGTCATACAACTTGTGTACTATCAGTTTCTCTTTCAATAGGGGGACAAGGGAGTGGGTGGAGGTGGGTAAGAGTATAGGAGGGTAAATGATAATGGAAAAAAATACAATAAAATTTTTTTTTTGGCCAAGAGACTTAACAGCTTTTACACAGGACGTATGATATTCAAGGGAGGAATTCAGTCTGCTAAATTGTAATTTTCTCATTTTAGAACTTATAATAAAAATGTAATATCTTTTAAGCCAGTGCCAAGTAAGAATTGTTTGTTATGGAATTTCACCTAAGAAGAAGTACTACTTTCATGCTGTGCATTTACATATTTGATAATATATATCTTTCTTTTAATTTTAGAAGCAAAAACACAAAAACCATGAGATTAAATCATGGAAAAGACAGAGAACTTTCTGCAAAGATTTCTATGAATAAAATACAATGCCTATGCTAAATATGAATATTAAATATAGATATTTTGAAATATTGAGTATATTTAAATTAGATACTAGAAACATTTTATTAATCAGCATGAGCTAATAAAAATTAGAAATTTGTAGAATAATAATTAGAAATCATTGATGAGCACTGACTAAATCTAAATAAATAAGTTTCAAATAACCAAAACACACTTCATTCACTTCTGGTTTTGAACTTTCACTTAAGAACTTATATCTATATTTAATGCCTTCCAGATACCTTGTTCTCTGTTCTTAATATTAGACTTACTTTAAGTGCTAAATTGTCTCACTTTCTTTAAGAATCCATCTCTGACTTTCTCAGTGATTTTTTGTGTATTTTATAATATCGTGTGTATTTTGGATTACATAAACTGCTTTTATATATCTATAACATATATGTCTATTTTTTCAGCAAACTACAAATTGAGAATTAAATCCAGCCCTATGTATAGCTGGTAAGCTGAGAATCGTTTTTATATTTTAAATAGCTAATAATGAATCAAAAGGAGACTGATATTTGTTACTCATAAAATTATTTGAAATTCAAATTTCAGTGTTCATAGAATAAGTTCTATTTGAAGATAGCCATACTTATTTCTTTATGTGTTGTCTATGATTGTTGTTACACTGAAACTGAAATGGAATAGGAGTAACAAAGAAAATGTGACTTAAAACCCTAAACTATTTTTATTTGGACTGAAAAAAAGAAGATTGCTTACCACTGATCTACAGCATTAGTAAGTAATAGAACTTATGTCTTCCCTTTTTTTATGTTCAAGCACGTAGTTCAGAAAACATTGCCAGGGACAAATGAGTCCTTACAAAGAATGCACCAAATTAAAGCAAATCAGGGGAATCTAGCATAGACAAATTTTAGACTGACCTAAGGATATTATCCCAGACCTAGAAACTTTTTGCCTCGATGTTTTAGAAAGCATGCTTATTAAATGTAACTTGTACAAATTATCAGCTTTAAGATAAGCCTGAGGACCTAATGTATCAAATGGTGACTATAGTTGATAACACTTTATAATTGAAATTTACTAAAATTAGAAAAATGTCCTTACCAAAAGAGTAAAAATTTAAGTTGATGTATATGTTAATTAACTAGACAGAAAAAAAGCTTTCACAATGTATCAAATCATCATTATGTATACTTTTAATATCTTACAATTTTCTTTGTCAATTATACCTAGATAAAGACAGAGACATCTTTCTCCTTACTGGAGTATATTTTACAAATAAACTTCTTATTCTGGCTTATAAATAGAAAGAAAATTATAGGTTGAATTCAGTACAAATCAATGGTAAAGTCTTAATTTTTCTCTGAAATTAACATTACTATTACTCTGGATAATATTTAGAAAATAATTCATGTGCTCTGAATTTCTCCAGAATTTCTGCTCTAATGAATTTAGGAACACTATTGCTATTTTTTTTTCCCACAGAAGTACAATTTATAACATAGGAGAAGCTCAAAGGATTTTTTTTATTTTTAACTTGGATAGTAATACATTGTTTTGAAGAAAATGCTGCTGATCCATTTCTAAAATGATTGCCTTTTTTTTAAAGACTGAACGGTTCTTTTTTTAACATTTTATTTTTAGAGAAAGGGGAAAGTGGGAGAAAGGGAGGGAGAGAAATGTCAATGTGTGGTTGTCTCTCACACGCCCCCTACTGGGCCTGCAACCCTAGCATGTGCCCTTACTGGGAATCCAACCAGTAACCTTTCGCTTCACAGTTTGCTGCTCAATCCACTGCACCACATTAGCCACAGCTAAAGTGATTGCCTTTTGTCATAGATACCTAAGACACTGTCTTCTTTCTTACATTGCTGTGAAAATTACAAAGAATATGTCAGTAAGTTGGAATTGTATGTTCCTGAAACGTAGATATCAATATCTGTTGAATTTTAGTGATAATGATAATCAGACGACACTCTAGAGACTATCAAAGCTACACCTTCATCGAATGAGATGAGCAATGTTTACCATAAATAGTGTCAATATGATTAATTTCTCCAATAGTTAGAATTTAGGCAATAAAAACATTATTTAAAGGTTAATTAAATTTTTAGTGGGAATCTGTCTATGTAAATAGATTTTTTATCTTTGCATATATAATTGAATATTTAAGTTTCGGACTTCTTGTCAAGGTGGCGGCATAGGTAAACATGGCTTACTTCCTTGCATAACCATATCACAATGACAGCTAAATTAGAAAACAACCATCACTGAGAACAGGCAGAAATCAAGTTCAATGGAAGTCTGATAACTATGGAATTAAAAAAAAAAAACAACACATTCATCCAGACTAGTAGGAGGGAAAGAGATGCAGAACAGTTCCAAATACACATATGGCAGATAAAAATTTTGGAGAGAGATTTTGAGAGTGAGTAGTCCCCGTCCCATACCAGTCTCTCCAGCCCAGGGTACTAGTGCCAGGAATTAAGTCTCTATAACTTCTAGCTTCAAAAACCAGCAGGCACATAGTCAGTGGAAGAAGCAGCTGGAGTCCTAAGCAGTTCCTCTTAAAGAACCCACATGTGAGTTTACTCAGAATCACTCACTCTGAGCTCCAGCACCAGGGTAGCAGTTTAAATAGTACCAGTGGCATACAGGAAGGAACAGAAGTGGCTGGAATCAAGCGAGAGGTGGGGCACGGCTTTCTCCCAGAAAGAAAGGTGGTCAGAGCCACAGAGCCAGCAGGATGCCATATCAGACTCCATCAGCTTGGCTAACATTGTTTGCTCCACCCTGGAGATCCCCTGAGGCTCTGTTCCACCCAACTTAGAAGCTGTTACCAGTAGCTTTCTCATGTGAATGTATGGTCTTGACTCAAACTTCACAACTTCCTCAATCCTTTCAAACAAACACCAACTGACCTTAGTGAGCCACAGCCTCCATACTTCTTGCTAAGTGACCCCAGGCACTAGCAGCAACCAGCCTAGGTTCACAGCTTAGCTTCAGCTGGGAGTCTCCAAGCCCAGCACAAGTAGCAGCCATTTCAGATTGCTCTATAGCTCAGGCATAGTGGCCCCAGGCTAAACACAACTGGATGTAGACGTTGGCCTGCACCACATGGGAAACCCCAGGGTTTGGGTAGCTAGCGAACAGCTACAAGCCAAGTTGGATCACATCCACCCTCACACTGCACAGCTGATCCTTCATGGAGAGCAGGGGTTGGTGGTCAGTGGTCACTGCTGATCCTTGCAACTGACTGGCCTGGGTAAATCCCTCCCATTGACCTGCCAACAGCAAGCAAGGCTCAACTACAAGTGGAGGGTGTACTCAACCCACACAAGTGACACCACAAGTACCTAGCTTGGGTGATAGGGGAGGCTGTATTACTGGACCCAACAGGACACCCATCATATTAGGCTGAAATACCAAGACATGGAGTCATAATGGTTCTACCTAATACACAGAAACAAACACAGGGAGGCTGCCGAAATAAGCAGATGAAGAAATATGGCCCCAAAGAAAGAACAGATCAAAATTCCAGAGAAAGAACTAAGGAAAATGGAGATAATCAATCTATCAGATGCAGAGTTCAACACAGTGGTTATAAGGATGTTGAAGGAATTTAGTGAAGACCTTAACAGCATAAAAAGATCCAGTCAGAAATGAAGGATACACAAATCAAAACCAAGAACAATATATGGGGAAACAACAGTAGAGAGAATAAAGCTGATAATCAAATCAATGATTTGGAACATAAAGAAACAAAATAACCAGAACAACAAGAAGAAAAAAGAATCCAAAGAAATGAGGATAGTGTAAGCAGCTTCTGGGACAACTTCAAGCAGTTCAGCATTAGCATCATAAGGGTGCTAGAAGGATGAGAGCAAGAGCAAGAAATTGGAAATCTATTTAAAAAGAAATAATGAAAACAAACTTCCCTAATTTGGTGAAGGAAATAGACATGTAAGTCCAGGAAGAACAGAGACCCCCAAACAAGATGGATATCTAAAGAGGTCCACTCCAAGACACATCATAATTAAAGTGCCAAAGTTTAAAGATAAAGAGAGAATCTTAAAAGCAGCTACTTACATACAGGAGACTCCACATAAGACTGTCAGCTGATTTATCAAAAGAAACTTTGCAGGCTACAAGGGATTGGCAAGAAATATTAAGTCATGGAAAGCAAGGACCTACCTACAGTTGTGATTGCTCCACCCAGCAAAGCTATCATTTAGAATCAAAAGGCAGATAAAAAGATTCCCACACAAGAAAAAGCTAAAGGAGTTTATCATCACTAAACCATTATTATATGAAATGTTAAAAGGAGTTATTTAATAAAAGAACAAAACAATGAACAATAAAATGGCAGTAAATACATACTTATCAACAACTGAATCTAAAAAACAAGCTAAGCAGAAAAGAACAATAGAGACAGAATCATGGATACAGAGAGCATTTTGATGGCTGTCAGATGAGAGAGGGGAGGGGGAGAATGGTTGAAGAGGTGAGGGGATTAAGAAGTAGGAGTAGGTAGTTACAGAATAGCCATGGGGGTTAAAAGTACAGTGTAAGAAATGGAGTAACCAAAAGAACATATATGCATGACCTGTGGACATGAACAATGGTGTGGGGATTGCCTGAAAGAGTGGCAGGTGCTGGGTGGAGGGGTAAAAAGGCAGAAAATTGGGACAACTATAATAGCACAATCAATAAAATATAATTAAAAAATAAAAATTTTATGAAAAAATACATTACTACATCTTCATGGTAAGAGACACATGGTTTAATGTTAATCAAAAAGGACAATCAATTATATATGAAATGTGAGCCCAATCTTGTTTTTAAAAAAGTACAAATACAATGACAAAGAATAAAAATAAGAAAATCCACCAACTAAGTGAAAAAATAATATATAAATTTGTGTAAGTAAATCTATACTTTTCCTCACTGTTTAAGATTCTAACTTGAGTTTCAGCATATTTTTAAAGCAAAATAGATGTATTCTAATTTTACTAGAATCTTAACAATTTAAAATTTTCTTTAAATGCTACAATGTGAAAAATATATGAGACCCTGAGAGGACAATAGACAACAGTGTACAGCAGTATATAAAGCTAAGAAGGTGTGATTATCTTACTCAAAGAGTTTATAGCTTAGGCTATTAAATGGGGCTCTTGTTTAAGTTCACAAGATGAGCTGATGTTGATAGGAATTTTTATAACTTACAAGAAAAAAATAATGGTCAATTTTTTTTATTCTAGCAATGAATGTCAATAAAATGTGGCATTAAAATTTACTTATGGCTTCATGAATTTACAATGGGAGAACTCACCTAACTTCAAGACCAATTTGAGATAGCTAATTACAAAAGTGAAATATTGAGAAGTACTAGCTTACTGCTCATGCAAAGAAGGTCTGGGAAACTCAGTCACATTTAAATCAATGACTCAGACTTTAGGGGATCTCTACAAAATGTCCCTTAGTCACAGAAATGGATCCTATCAAACTAAATGAATAGTGGAATCTATAAGTATTAATAGGGCAAAACAGATTTTCCTAATGAAGTATTACTAGTAAATTGTAGAATGTTAAAAAGAAAGCCTAATAATTGTGATGTATGTATGATATTTGCACATTAATTTTTATAACTTAGGAGGATGGTCAGGACCAATATCAATTACCCCAAATCTAGTCTTTCCCTGAGCAAATATACTTTCAGTGATAGAAAGAGATCATGAACATAAAGCATATAATATATACGATGTCATATTTGCATATTTATATTATATACTATATAAACATTATTGTATGCTAATTTATGTATTTTATATTTGTATTATATCTGTAATATATAGCATACTGTATATACATATTGCATTATGTTAGAAGTTATATGAGGGAGAAGCCAGAAAAACTGGAGTTATCTTCCAGAGGGCAGGCCCCTTGTAGTACAGGCGTTCTCTGTTAGGTGAGTGTTCTAGGAACTCATCTGTATCAGTGTACCAGCTAGTGTTGTTGGGAAAGGCTGAGTTCAGCTTGGGAGAATTTTTTGAACACATTTGCCCATTTCGTGATGGGTGATTTATGAGCACACCTGCCCACTTCTCACTGAGTGTTCTGCAGCCTTTGACCCAAAACAGCATGACACCCATGCCCCACCCTCTGTATTCACCAGATCTCTCCCAGCAAGGTTTTTTTTGTTGAGGTTTGTTTGTTTCCCCAGATGAAAAATGTCCTCAAAGGGAAACATTTTGCCTATGTGGAAGAGGTGAGACAAATAACAGCAGGAGCACTAAAAGGTACGAACATTGACAAGTTCAGACTGTGTGGAGCAGTGGAGAAAATGTCTCAATAAGTGTATTGCATCAAAGGGAGAGTACTTTGAAGCTGACTGAAGTTTAAACATGTAAGAATAAATACACATTTTTAATAAATAAATTATCTGTGTCTTCCTCTTTTCTCTATTACCTCCATTTATATGACTATATGTCTAATAGTCCATTTAGTTCCTTTATCTGTATTATTCAAAGGAAGTTCTCTGGATTTGAGCGTAATCCCTTGGTTTCCAGCATGCACATATATACCCATGTATTATACCCATACAATCTTAAATGTGCAAAACGAGGCTGACCTAAAATATTCATATTATTTGGATAATATAACCAAAAGGGGTACTTTTGTGCTTCACAGTTATGAAACTATTTAGGTAAATATAGCTTCTGCTTTTGGTAAAAATGTAATTAGTTCAGTCCTACCTTTTAGTCCTAGAAAAGCATATTCAACAGCCTGCTCCACAGTATAAAGGAGAATCATTCTTGGGCTCTAGGTGTACAACAAACTACTAGACAGGGACATATGTTTTCAAAGTGCTTGTTTGGCTGGGAATTGTAAATTATAGTTGTTACCCAGAGCATGCTCGTTCTCCATCTTTTTTTCCCCCAAAGGTTGTATTTATTTATTTTTAGAGAGAGGGGGGAGGGAAAAAGAGAGGGAAAAAACCATCATTGTGTGGTTGCCTCTCATGCACCCTCCACTGAGGACCTGGTCCACAACCTAGGCACGTTCACTGCCTGGGAATCGAACCAGCAACCTCTTACTTTGCAGTCGGGCAGTCAATCCACTAAGCCACACCAGCCAGGGCTTCAACCTTTTTTTATTTTTTTTTTGTATTTTTTGACTTCTTAGTTTTAGAGAACTAAGAGCTCATTATACATGAGCTCAATGAGGCCATAATGGAGCTCTGATATGTGAGCGTGTGTTATGTAATATGAACAGCAATTCTCCGTTCGTTGTAAAAACTAACACTAATTTCTAAAGGGCAGAAAGTGACTCCATTCAGCTATTTTAAATTGTTTGAGAATTACCATATACACAGCTTCTCCTATTTTTAACATTCTATATTGGTTGCAGTACATTTGGAACAACTAAGACAATATTACAAATTATCATTGGCTATTAAGTTCATAGTTTACATTAGAGTTCACTCTTTGTACATTGAATAGGTTTTTACAAGTGTATAATGACATGCACTTACCATTACAGTACCACACAGAACAGTTTCACTGCCCTGAAAATCCCCGTGCTCCAACTTTCTCTTCTTCGCCCAGCTCACCTACCCCACACCCATCCCCAAGTCCCTGGTAACCATTTATCTTTTTACTCTCCCAATTGTTCTTTCTTTTCCAAAATATTAGTTTGAATCATACAGTATTCAGTCTTTTCAGTTTGGCTTCTTTCAATTAACATTATGAATTTGTTTCCTTTCTGTATATTAACAGTTCATTTAATTTTTTTGTTTTCTGAATAGCAGTCCATAGCATGTACATAACAAAGTTTATTTAATCATTCACCTATTGAAGGACATTTTCTTTCAAGTTTGGGCAATTATGAATAAAGGTACGGTGAACACTTGTGTGCAGGTTTTTTGTGTAAACACCAGCAATGAATTAGAGTTCTTTTTGATCCACATCCTCACCAGCATTTAGTATTAACAGTGTTTCATATTTTTGCTATCCTAATAGGTGTGTAATGACATGTTCTTTTAACCTGTAATTTCCCAGTGACATATGAAGTGGATTATCTTTTTCATATGCTTATTTGTCACCCATATTTCATCTTTGCTGAGGTGTATCTTCATGTCTTGTTCATGATTTAATTGGATTGTCTCATTATTGAGTTTTAAAATTACTTCACTTACTTTGGAGAGTCATAAATCCCATTACTTTATCATAAACATAAATTATCTAATTAACAATAAAATAATACTGAAATAATATATTCATGAAATTTCTAAAAAATAAATCATGGCTACTTACTGGGCATAAATATTCCTACCTATTAAATATTTTCAAGCAAGAACACAAAGACAGAGGTAATAATAAAATTAAAATGTTTATTTCTGTTTTTATAAACTTAGAAATCATTTCTTTATTAGTTAATTTATGAATTTAATGACAAATTAATTGCTTGAAAAGGCTAATACTAATTCATCATGTGGTTGCTTCTTTAAATGCCTTAGAGCTAGGTCTCTGTAACAGTGCAATATTTTGGACACCAGTGGCTGAATATAGCTAATAATCAAAAGAGTTGTAACCTTCGAACCCATTCAACAAATTTTAATTAATGACCTTATAGGTGTTTGCCACTGGGTTAAATACTAAGGCCCCAAGGTTGAGTATTCAATGGATGCTTTCCAAGTAAAAGAATAAAACAAGCAATTAAGCAAAAATTTAAAACTAATACACTGATGAATTTTTAAAGAAATTTACTTATATATGAACTGCTCCACGAAATGATCAGAGAATAGAACATAGTCACATTTCTTTTAATCATTTGTTTTTAGCCACAGGAGTCCAACAATATCTTCTTACTATTGTCTCTTCTAAAAATTATTCTTGAATTATTTAAGAAATCCAGACTCATCTACACCTACAGGTCTGAGACCAGAGAAACTCTATCATCTAGATGAGAAATGTTTCCCAGCAGAGGGATGTGAATCCTTTTGCATGGACTTTGCATCTCTTCTGGTCTTGTATAATTCTAGGGGTTGTCATCTACTCAACAGCCATGCCCACTCCAGTTCTATGTGCTGCCATACGCGAACGGTGTGACACACTTAGTCTCCAGTTAGAGCCTGTTAGGCCATATCACATCACACTGTAAAATGATGTTTTAGTCCTAAGGGGCTTCCACCCTTAATAGTAAACTCTGATGGTGTCAGCCCTTATCAAGGACCTACCTGCTTTATTTACCTGAAACACGTCATTTTATTTTATTATCTCTTCTCTGCCATAAGATTTAGGATAGGACAATATCCAAATATGCTGTTCTGTTTCCTTCACTAGGAACTCAGGAAGCATTCATGATATCAGGTTCCTCTCTTTCTAAAAGAACTTTAGGCTCTGTATCCCTCCTGGCTTTGTATTTTAAGAATATTGTAGATGTGATTGAGGAAAGCCATGATATCCCAATCTCAGATCAATATATGCTTCCTTACCTTACTTTTGCATAGCAAAGAAAAAAACTGAGACGTATTGAAGTGACTTTTTCCTGGAAAAAAAAAGTGTTTCATTGATAGGAGAATAAGTGGGAAGTTTACACACCACTGCCAGCCCCACAATCAATGGCTCTCTCTGTTCTCTATGTGGACAGCTACATTAATACACTTGTAAAAAGTAAAGTAAAATAAAATCTTTGCAAGTTTAAAAATCAATTCTCATTTATATATTCTAGGGAATTTTTAGTTTGAAAAGCCTCAACCTCCAAGCTCAAGATGTAGGTTTGGGTTCTAGACTAAAGGTCACACCTCTCTTAGACCTTCTGCCTTTGTCATCAGCCATGAAGGGAGGGCTTCACAGTATTGCACACTGGTCTCAACTCTCCCAAAAGCCAGTGTGGACCTGCTCACTTGAGCTAAGACTTGCCTCTCAAACTTGGAATCTCATTATCAAAGCTGAAGAGGAAGAATCATAAGCCTGCCACTCTTTGGCATTCAACACAACCTCCATGTCCCTACCTGTTTTGAATTCATTATAACTAATCTCAATAAATTCTTCATTCCTCTTGATATTGGTCAACGCAAAAAACCTGTCTTCCTGATCAACTGCCATGTCCCTCACTCTTACATGCACACATTCTCTGTAATACTCATTCCATCACTATCTCCTCAAAATCTTTCATGAGACTCTTGAAATTTAAAAGACATACAGATCTCCTTTTAACTCTCCCTTCATATTAATTTTCTAATAAAAATTGGGCTTATCTCCATAAATGATGCCTCACACACACCCTTCCTGAGTGATGGTAATTTATTTTTTTCTCCCACAGCTCCCCTACCACAGAGGCTGAACATGGGGCACAGGGATCCCTAGCCCCCATTATCACTTTTGGACTATTCTACTTTTCTCAATCCTAATAGTCCCAGCTTTATATCAAATATTTTCCAGGCATAACACACACAATTTCTCAGTGTTATCATTGAGCAACTGACTAGTCACAACCTATTATTTCTAGTTGTTTTTGATTTGTGATTCATAACTCCTTTTTCCAGTACTGTCTGTCTTGACTTTTTATTATTTCAATATACATATGAAAAACTTTATACAGCTAATGTGTCTAATACTTTGGATTCTCAATAATTTGAACTCATTTCCTCTTATTAGTGTTACAGAACTCTTGCTAATGCTATTCTGGAACAGCTGTGGGGTTCGATTGTCCACTTCCAGGAAGCATGATTCCCAATACAAGAGTTTGGTAAAAAAGGAAAAGGGCTGTTTATTTAAAGGATACACAGATTTAGAATAATGGCAACTTTCTGCTGCTAAGTACTGCTCCCTATAAAAACACCCAAGAACACATAGTCCTGCCTCCCTTTGGCCAAACCAGGCCAGTTTCAGAACACACCATTCAGATGTAACATCTTTCAGAAAAGCAGAAGTCTGGAGATCAGCATTCCCAGTCACAGTTCAACTCTAAGCATCCCTCACAAATCCAGGTGGCTAGGCAGGTCCCAGGCAGCTCTGCCGGCTCTGTCACTGTCTTCTCCAGGAGGACTCAGATCTGTGTGGCTGGGCAGGTCCTCTACCACACTGGCAGCTCTGGTGACTCACTAGACTTCTGGCTTTTAGATTTCCCCTCTCTTACTCCAGACCATGTGGCTCTCTCTCTTCTCTTACTTCAGATCATGTGGCTTCTCCTTCTCCTCTTTCAGCCCAGTTTTATTTAAATGCTCAGTCCAGAACTTCCTCTATGACCTCATATCCAGGCCCATCCTTTGATGTGTTAGAGTCCATCATTTTTGCCAGTTCCCTGGTATCTTTTACCTCCTTTTGGCTGCCATTTTTAGTCAGGGCAAAAGTACCAGCGGCACAGAGACATCCGCCATGTTCATCCACCCTTGGCCTCTTGAGCAGGCACTGTAACCTGGCTATGTCACAAGTCCCTGAATGTTTTTAGTCATGTACACAATTTGCCCTGGGCAGCAGCCCTCTTCCCTTCATGAAGTCGCAGCTATTAACTTGCCATTGTTATGCAATGTATCCTAAATTCTGTACCATCTACTCTTCCCTTACCCCAATCAAGGGTTGTGGGGGCTGTTCCTCTATTTTTGGGGGACTCACTCTCTGTTCCCCATTACATTAGCTTCTCTCTAAGCTTAATTTGTGCACTTATTATAATATTTACACCTAGACACTAAAATGATAAGTAGATGTGATATGTTGGTAAACTGGTTGTGTGAAAAAAAAATCCTGGATTTCTATCATATGCTTGTTTATATCATTAACATTATCCAACCATGGTGATTTTTCAACCACCTGACAAAGTTCCTGAAAATTTATCAATTGGCTGTTACAAGCAAGCTATAGTTTGTATCACACAACACTGAAACAGTCTTTAACATCAGCTATCCTACTTCCTAATCACTTCTTATTATGTCTAATTCATTAACTTTGGTATACAAATCTAATAACTTATTGGAATCTTCAATATATTTATATCACCATTATTTCATTGTCCTCTATCTCTTAATGTACATCCTTTTAATGTGTCAATTATTAGTATTTACCTTATTTAGCTAGTCAGCATTTGATATTTTCAATTGATAACTCCCTCCCAACATACTCTTCTGGTATTTTCTTTTTCCTTCTTCCTTATTCCTTCTTCCTGGTTTGTCCTCTTTAGTCTATTTTACTTCCATCTGCTCTTCTCAATTTTGGAACATATTAGGGATTACTTCTTGGTTCTCCTCTCTATATTTTCAGTTCTTTGTTGATCTCATCTATATTTATTTTCAGATCTTATCATAAATCTATAGATTTAAGCCCTCTCATATGTTAAAGACTCACAAATTTTTCACTCCAGATGAGTGATTTCTTCTAAAATCTAATCACTTTTGTCCAACTGCCCACTCAACATCTCATACAAGATATCCAAAATATATCTGAAACATGTCAGACAGTAAATTCCTGATTTCAGTAGAAATCAACTATATCCTTCCTGTTGTGCAGTCCAAAATCTTTGGTGCATCCCTGCCTCTGTTCATTTACATTCTATGTCCAATTCATCAGAAGAACATATCTGCTCTCTCTCTCTCTCTCTCTCTCACACACACGTACATAAGCATTTCTTCTCTCATCACCAACACTGTGCCCTACACGATCTGACGCACCAATACCACTTACTTGCCCCGGAATATATTCATTTTTCTATCCTCATTCTTTTTACGTGCCTAATATATCATACATAAATAGTACATTTTCATTTAGTGACTAAACAAATGAATCAAGGAATGACTATTATAGTTACTCTTCTCAATTTGACTGCAAAAATACAATATCTTTTTGTCAGGAAAGTTCTCTAAAAATTATTAAACTTCATATGTTCAACTTTCTCAGGAAAATTGTCAACCATTTCCTTGCTATTGTTTTCTTCATGCCATTGTTTTTTTTTTCCTTCAAATAAACCAGAGAGTAGAATTCACATCTTTCTTATAAAATGGAAAATGATTTCTATATTTCCCATAAACCTTAATCAACTTATACCTTATACCAATCTCTTATACCATTTACTTGGGAATTTATTTTATTCCCAATTTACCTCAAAACTTGAATACATGTACATTATATGCCTTCTTTTTTCTGGTTCTGCTTCCTGCTTGTTAAGTTTTCCGTTATTTTATTTCTTTGTCTCCTTTTTTCCTTGTTAATATTTCTAAATGTTCTATTCCCCACTGTCCCCATTCAAATTCTAGTATGCAATGCAATCATGTGTTCTCTACCACTCTTTTCTATATTTACTTTTTTCCCTTTTGTAACATTACATTGACACTTTTCTCCCAAAATTAGCTTATAAAACTTTAATACTTCCTAAAAATGTATAGCAATTTAGTCATTCAGAATATGAGAGTATGGGTCAAACGTCAATATTTAAAGGAGGCCAATGAGGAACTCAATCAAAGGACAAACAGGAAAAAGCTAGGACATTGGACCTGCGAGTAGAAACAGACATTATCCTGGCTTGACATAAAAAAACAATAAAGGCATTGGTACAAAATTCACCAACCTCACATATTTCTCATCTCTGCAGACCAAGAATTGATGAGAATTTAACAACTCTGTTAAGCAAGGTAAAAGAAGTTGAATAGTCTGTTATAACATGAAAGATTTAAAAAGACCTTGGTTTTCAGCAGGACCAAATAGTTTGAATAATACTCTCAGGGCTGAAGAAACATAAGTCATTTTCATTGCATTTTTTCCTCTAAAAAATTACTACATCTCCTCTGCTTTCCTATATACTTTCAATGGGTATTTGTCAGAATAAGACAAGCTCTTCCACAGAAAATGCAAGCCTCACTTATGAGAATAAAAATGTGGAACAACAGTTCAAACAAAACTTGTTTCCATCCTAGAAAGAAAAACAATTCAGTCATTCTTCAAATCATTCGCCAAGGCTTGAGTAGTCCTCTCTCTTCGTTTAGCATATTATCCCTCTGTGTCTGTGTTTTAGTCCAAAGCACACTACAGAGTGTACACTAGTAAATCTATTAAAAACGACTGTAGCACCCAGAGGTGTGTGGAAAATGAATTATCAATGTAGTTCTATTGGAGATATACTGTATTTATCATTTATTCTTATTTTGGTTTACAGAACAGTTTTTGAAGATTATATGACAATTCTTCATCTTTATTCATTGGCATAGGGCAGCAATTTTCAACCCGTGTGCCACAAGATTCTTAAAATATGCAATACCTGACTATTTAGTCAGTGGCACTGACCTTTTTTTTACCTTAGATTGTCAAATTTAAAAAAAAAAAAAAGGCAATAGCCAACACAGCAATCACCATCTGGTGTGAATTAATCAAAATTGTACCTATTTTGTCGGATTGGCAAAAAAAAATTTTTGGTGTGCCACAGAGTTTTAGTAATTAGTTTATGTGTGCCATGCGATGAAAAAGGAAATTGCTGACATACGGGAAGAAGAAAATGTAAATTAATATGACTTTCCATAGTAAGAACCATATTTTAGAAGAGCAAACATGACCACTAAAAGTCCAATAGACACTATCATATTAGTTTAAAACACTACCATTCTTCAAATTGGGAATAATGCATCTAAACTATTCTCAAATGATTTTTGTTTGCTTGTTGCTCTATTTAAGTGTACCCTCCTCATCCCACTGCTTTGGCATCTGTTTCCCTACTGCTCTATTTTTCTATTGCCGTAATGTGCTCTTTGTGTTTTTCTTTACTTCATTAACTTTTCTTATCCTTTTAAAATCTGCCCCTTCATTCACATATAGCATACTTAGTGCTAATTAGCTGACTTATGAAAATCCTTTTTAAATGAGGCCATGCATCATTTTTTGTATCTTATTTTCCTCAGATTTTCTTTCAAACACATATTTACAAACCATCTGTTATTGTCATCATTTTCTCATACTTTAAATAAAATCATACCTTTATCTTAGATCCTTTTACATATTTTATATTACGTTTGATTGTAAACTTTCCCTCTTGATATTATGTACAATCTTATTTAATACATCATTAATGCTGATATTTTCATTTAAAAGTTTGACTGGCATTTGTCTATTATTCAACAAAATATTTACTGAATGTCTAATATGTTTAAAACAATTTTTAGGCTCTTGTTATACATGAGTGAACAAGATTGATTAAATCCTTGCCTTTAAGGAGATTTCATTCTAAGGATGGGGCACCAGTGGTAGTTATGATAATAAGCACAAAGTAAAATACATAAACAAATAATTTTTGACACATTTTCTGTAGAAATTAGAGCAGAATAATAAAGAGAAAATGCCTGTGGAAGACACAATGGCCTCTCAGAGGAGCAAGGCCAGAAAAAAATGAGGTATATTATGTAAAGTTATTCAAGTTTGAAGTGACTTGGGAATAAAATAAATGTGTAGGTGACATTAAAGGAATGGTAACTTTATGAAAAAAAAATTTTTAAAGATTTTATTGTATTTCTTATTTTTAGAGAGAGGTGAAGGGAGGGAAACATCAATGTGTGGTTGCCTCTCAAGCACCCCCTACTGGGGACCTGGCCTGCAACCCAGGTAGGTACCCTAGAATGGGAACCAAATGGGCGACCTTTTGGTTTGAAGGCTGGCACTCAATCCACTGAACCACACCAGCCAGAGCTGAAAATTTTTAAAATTATTTTACCTTTGTCAAGAAGGGGGCCAACATTCTACCTGGACAGAGTGAAGCCTTGAAGCTGGTGGAAATGACAATACAAGAAGCAGCAACTTTAAGCTTCCTGAACTACATTGTGCTTGCTAAGTTTAAAGACTAATGAGGAGGTCAAATGTGTAGACAACAGGAAACAAGTGAATAACAGAAATAAATGTGTTTGAAGAGATTCTTAGGAAATAGTATCATAGGCCTTAGGAAGAAGATGAGTTGTTTATTTATATGTGATTGAAAGATATTGGATTGTTTAGAATATGGGAGCCACATAATATGATTTATATTTTACAAAGATCTGACTGGCTTCTATGGGAATGGGCAGTGCAAAGGTGAGAGAGAATGGTATTATACTTCATATTAGGTATACCAGCTGCTTGGACAAGAGTTTTGACTGTAAAGGAGATAAAAGTTGGTCAGAGGCAAATGTATGTTCAGAATAGAGTCAGTAGGATTTACTGATAGATTGCTTTTAGATTTGAGGGAAAATATAATTTGTAATGACTCCTTGAGTAGATTTGAGCAGTTATGTTAACATGGGTACCTTTTATAGATACTGTAAAATATTATGATTAATAGATTAAGGAGAACATGTTAAGAATTGTGTTTTGGTTATGATTAATTTAGTTTCAAAATGCTTATTAAACATGAATGTGAGTGGACAAATAGGAGATTGAATAAAACAGCCATGAGTTCTAGAATGTACTAACATTAAAGTTTTAAGTTTAGGGGAACTTATCTCATAGTTTTTGAAGTTATAGAACCACACTAAGTCTGATAAAGGACAGTATAGGAAAAAAAGTGATCATAGGTGGGTCTCAACATTTGTAGATTTGTGTGAGAGAAAGGGTCAAAAAATAAATATGGTACCAAAAGGCAACGGGATAGGAAGAAAACCAGGATGATATACTTGAAACAAAGAACATAAAAGGGTTTCAGAAGAAGGTTATAGTATACTGATAATGTAAATGAAGATAAGTGGATGCCATTGGTTATTTTGATTAAAGCTACTTCCAGCAACGTTTGAAGATCAAAGATCAATTAGAGTGCATTAGAGGAAAATGAGAATATGAGAAGACAAGGAAATGATGGATGCTATTCCTGTGTTTAAGATAAGGATGGTTATGGAATGAGAATTATCCAGCAGAAGAGCTGTTGGAAAACTATGCTTGGCCCACAGGCCAAAAACCACTCCAGGTATTTTGTAAATAAAATATTTTGAAGCACCGTTATGTCAGTGTGTTTACATATTACTTGTGACCTTTTTTATACTCTAATGGCAGAATTGAATAGGGGCAACAAGGGACAATACAGGCTGAAAGTCTAAAATATTTAATATTTGATCTTTAGGAAAAAAAAGTTTACTTACCCTTTCCATAGAGGACAAAATTGGTAACATAAAAAAGAAAAGGGATAGTTGCAGAGGGTGGTTGAAAAGAATTAGAATAAGTGCAAGTATTGACTTCACTGCAAAGCAGAGATATTTTTTCTACTGCAGTAGAAAGGAACCACAATGTATAGATGTAGGTTTAGTAAGTAGGGTATATTGTATTATAGAAATAAAACAGGTCAACCTGGAGACCTTCACTTCCAACCAAGATGCAATAACAAGGATTGGATTAACTCTTCTGCCTAACACACCAAAAATTAGGTAAACAACAGGAAAAATTATTTGTAAGACAATATATATCAGCCAACAAAAGGAAAAAAAATTACGGTGAGTCTGGTGATTGTTAGCACTCTCTTCTTTGTGAGAAATTCCACATAATGGCTCAGGAAGGGGAAATCCTGGTCGAGCACAGAGGACTCCCTAACTTAAGAATATTAGTGAAAACACTTAGGAAGTCCAGGAGTTTGCAGGAAAGAATACAGGAGAGAAAAATAACTGCACAGAGAGTAAGTTTTGGAGATCATTAATGAGCCACTCTCAGGTATTCAGGTGAGTAATGGCCAATGAATATATGTGGGGAAACAATCCAAGACAGAGGAAAGAGCCATCAAGATGTATGGGGGTACCAGGGCTCAGTGCTCACACAGAAATGGAAATCGTGGCTGTTCCCACCAGTCAGAGTAGAAAACCGCATGGTACATGAGGCAATGGGAAAATATTAATGAAGGTCTAGTGCCAATAGTCAGTAAGACTAGACTGAAAATCTCTTTGATCCCACATAAAAAAAATTTTTAAAATAAAGACCTGAAAGGATCAAATTTTCTAAGTAACTTAACTGTATCTAAAATCAAAATTCAAACTATTTATACATATATAAAATTATTCATTATTCAACAAAGTAAATTTTACAATGTCTGACATCCAATAGCAAATTATCAAGCATGAAAGAAGCAAGAACATAGAAGCCACAATGAAGAGGAAAAATAATAAAAACCAAAGTTGAATGGACACAGATGTAAGAATTAGGATAGAGAGACATAAAAACAAATAAATAACACTGGGAACTGTACTCCATATACTCAAAAAGTTAAGTTATAATATAAAAGACAAAAAATACCTAAAGTAATCTTCTAGAGATGAAAATAATGTCTGAGATTAGAGAAAGAGAGGGAGAAGGCAAAAGAAAGAGAAAAAACACAGCCAGATAAGATTAACAGCAATCATAAAAATACTTTCTGGTTTGGGAAACTTGAAGGATTATGGTGATATTACTTCTGATAGGGAACATCAGATAAAAGGCAACATTGTGGGAAGAAAGAATGAATTTTGACATGTTTATGCTGATGTGCCTCAAGGGTATCAAAATAGAAGATGTCTAAGAAAAGTTATTAAGAACTTTACTGTGAGTACACAGGTTTGAGTATTATTCTCACCCCCAAGAAAGGGAATTTAATTTTTAGGAATGATCCATTAATTTTTTAGAATATAAAATTTGTACTTAATAAAAGACTTTTTTTCTTAAAATATATTCCTGGTTTTATAATTCTAGTCTATTGGTCAATGCATCCTTGTTTTATTATCATATTGTGTTCTAACTCTAAAATATATTTTATAATATGTGATAAGATTCTTCTCTTCCAATTATATTTCTGAACATACATTAAGTTCTCAGTTACTTTCTTTTTAAAGATAAATTTTGAAAGTTGTCGAAAAGTTCAGTACAGATCTGTTGGAACATTGATTTTGTGTGTATTAAATCTGTAAGTTTAATTATGGAGAATTGACATTTTATAACTTTTAGTTTTCCCTTTCAGAAATGCATCTTTTCTATTTACCCAAACCTTAAATTTCCTCTTCTTAAAAATAAACTTTTTTATGTGGTAGGTAGTATTAATTTTATTTCTACACACACTATTTATTTGGGGTAATTTAAAAGTTTTGTATTCTATCTTATTAAGAGAACTATTAATAATTTAATATATTTTTCTTCTCTAGGCACTTCATAGTCTTGTGAGTATTTATAGATCCCATAGACTATTGAGATATTTTCATTTTCTAACAGTATATGTTGCAAATAAAGAAAACCCTGATGCTTCCCATGATGTTAGAAGTGGGGCTTGGGAAAAAGATGGTTATAACAGAATGATCATAATTTAGCAAAAAAACTATAGTAAAGAGAATATTTTTTTAGAAGAAAACATTGAAGAGGGTAATAAAAATGCTTAATTTTTCATGAAAAGTAGCCCATAGAGCTGGAGGAAGAAGAAGATATGATAATCAATAGAATGATAAAAGTCAAGGTGCTAGAAGGCAGACAATGTTAGGCAGAAAGAAAAGGTACAGAACTAAGGAAGGGACAGAGAGAGGTATGAGAGGAATAAAAGGAACAGTGGTGTTTACAGATTAATTAGGTGCTGCTGCAGAAATCTGAGGAAGTTCTTGACTGATAACTGCTTGTTTCTTAGTGCAAGAGATGTAGCTGTTATTTTCTTTAGTAATTAACATGTCTGTTTTCTTTTAAAACAGTGATTGGGATAAGGTTAGATGCATATTGGTAACTTTATATAAACAAAATGTAATATTCTATTTTCAGATTATTTTTTAAAAGAAGCTTTAAAAGTCTTGCATAAGCACTTGCCTTAAAATGATTTGAGCACTTTGATTTTTAAAATATCTAAAAGTCAATAGAATTGGAAAGTTTGCCATTCCCATTTATATTCCATTGACTCCTGGCTAATCTGTCAATGTTAGAATTTGTGCACTGCATTCACAGTTGTCTCTGTGCCATTATACTTTTAAAGATTACATTACGTTGCGGTGTATTCAAGTTCCTCTAGCAAGAAATAAGATGGCTTCCCATAAGTAAAAAATATATATTTTTACATTCAAACTGATCATTTCTGCCTTCTATCCTTGCCTTTACTGGTTTTCAGTTGTATGTGTGGTGTTAAGAAATGAATCACAATTTTTGCTCTGTGTACAAAGTAGAGTGTGGATGCAAATAGAGTTTGCTGAAGCTTCATTTTTTATTTAAGTACTGACTTTTAATAGACCTTTACTGCTTTTACATTATTTGCCAATGGCCATGAGAGTAGCTTCTCCTAAAAAAAAACTAAAAGCATTTCTGAGAAAAGAAGAAGAAAATATCTTTTGGGTGCATTTGAACGATATTGGTGCTATAATTCAGGGTAGGGGACAAATAAGAAGACTTTATTATATAAAATACAATCTGAGGCAGGGAAACTGATGGAAAGTTTCAAAAAATATGGAGGCAATCTCATGTAACCTCTTTAGTTTCTAGTCTTTTTGACTGCTATGCTGTTTGGTGTTTAGCTAAAAAGAGGTAACTACCTAGAAGTAGATTTCTGCACTTACAATATTCTGTACTTTAGACACCTTAATTTCAAGACAAAATAGTCCTCATCTTTCTGTCCACTTACTCATTCATTTATCTCTCTCTCAATGTGATTTTAATTCAAGGTTGAAGGGAGTTATCTGACCAAAGACATAACAGAAATTAGTACAAAAAAAATCATGACAATACCAAATACAAAATTAGAAATTCATAAATTATCATTCTAAAAATTATTATTTTAAAATGTTATGTAATTATCCACATTGAATTCGACAGATTAAGTAGATTTGGCTATTGTCATATCATCATTTGTTCACTGTCCGCCAGATAGATCACCTCATCATTACATTTTACACCCAAAATTTAACAGCTCCTCCATCATTGGTATACCAATGCTGCATTATTTGCAATGCTGAATTATTTAATTATTATTTATAATTTGAAAATAAAGTATATTAACTAGCAGTAGAAATGTTTTCCATAAGTTTAGATTTATTTAACCCATCATATCTTTAATAGTTTTTCTAAGGAGAATGACTGAATTATATTTTTCGAGGACTGATTTGGCAAAGTATGAAGTATGGAAAAGAGAGTCTTGGAAGAGATACATCCACTTTAAGAAAAAGAGAAAATACAACCACAAAAGCTGAAAATGATAAAAAATTATGAAAGGAATGAACCAGAATTCATAAATGACTGGATGTGGAGTAAAGAATGAAAATGAGTAAAAGATAAATTATATGCTTAGTTGAGGGAAAAAAAATTGAAGGAAACATTGTGCTACTGGAAGCTTTTCCTCTTACCATGAGATCTGACCAATAAGATAAAGGCACAGAAAATCGAAATGATATATCTTGAACTTTTCACCAAGGAAACAAAATAATATTGCTCTATTCCCTTAGATTGTCAAATAAAAAAAATGACAAAGTTAACACAACAATAGCTGCCTGATGTGAGCAAATCAAAATTATATCTATTCGTTGATGTGCCACAGAATTTTAGTAATTAGTTTATGTGTGCCACATGATGAAAAGATTGAAATCGCTGTCTTACAACTATGCAAAAAAAGTATTCTGGGGAATTGTCAAGGTAATCAATGATTAACAATTTAAATTATTTTTAAAAATTGATATAATAATTCTTAAAATTAGACTTATTCAAATTTATGGAAGGTGGTCACGTATGTATGAATAATGAATAATGCACAACCTTTGGAACAGAACTGGTTCTACCCAGCTGGCCAGGCCTCTGGGGTGAGGTGCCACTTCACTGCCACTCTGTGTGTGTGGCCTGTGGGTTGGCAGGAAGCATCAAGGAGGACTTGTCATTTGCTTGATCAGTGGCATAACCCACAGTCCACACAGAGGCATCTGGGATAATGGTCATCCAACATCCCAAGCGTCCAGGTTTCTCTCATCCCAGGGCCCCCACTGGGATGATATCTCATCCTCCACTCAACCGTTTTCATATTTTGTCATAAATTCACAAAAACCCATGTGTCTTAGGGGTGTCTTTCTCACTGTCTCGCTTGTCCTTAGATTTGTGCAATGACCTTGGCAAATGTCTATGGGAAAGAATTGGTAGATATGTATGTGCCCACTGTGCATCTGGGACACTTTAGGATTCTAATCCCTCTCAGCAACCCATGCTTTAAGATATGCTAAAATATAAACTGAATTCTGCTTCGGACTAAGCAGGTTGGTTTCTCTTTCCATCATGTTCTCAGATATGAAAGCGGCTGTGAGCTATTTTTCTCTAAACAGAGATTGTCTCTTTATAGAAATTAGTTTATTTTGATTTATCTGTATTACACATCTTTAATGAATTTGGTAAAATACATTATTTTCTAGTTTGTTTCCAGGCATTTTTATCTTTGTTAAGATGAGAGCCATGGTCTCAATACTTTCTACACCTCAACTGAAACCTCAATTTTCATGAATTTTAAGTTTAAATGGGGTGCTAGCTATAACTCTAATGGGGTTCATCTTTTCTCTGTATGTGCATAGCACTCTACACATCTCTGCTTGGATGCTTAATACACTTCTCAAAATTAAAACACCCAACACTGAGTTCATGCTCATAGTTCTAAAGTCGGCCTTTTCTATTATGTATCCAAGGTAGTTAACAGAAAACCTATCCTTTCAGTAGCTCAAATGAAATCTTTACCACACTTGTACTGTCATACCTGCATACATTCTCTCAGAAATACCTTTGTTTTTTTCCTTCAAAATATACCCCACATCAAACCTCTTTTTACCAACTACCTTATTGTCACTCTAACCAATTGACCCTTTTTCTACATTAAAACTCCAATTTCTTTCAAACGCACCCAATTATCCAGCCTATAGTTATCCCTGAGAAGCTGGAGTGATGTTTTCACAACATAAATCAGACCAAATATAATTTATTCAAAACCCTGCAATGATTCTTCATTTAATAAAATCAAACCAAAGTATTTACAGTGGCTTAGGAGGCACTATGTGGTCTGCCTATTCTATTGTCATGTTCACCTCATCTCATCTCATATTTAAGGTATCACCTGTATATGTATTTATTTAAATTTATTTCTTATTTAAATATTGTTGATATACACTCTTATTTAATTATATTAGCTTTAGTTGTACAAAATAGTGATTCAACATTTTTATACCTTACAATTTTATCATCCCACTAATTCTAGTTATCATCCGTCATCATGTAAATTTAACACGATATTGTCGAATATACTTCCCTTCCCCTTTTCATACATACTCCTACCCCTCCTGGTAACCATTTTTTTGGTCTCTGTTTCTGAGCCTGTTTTTATTTTGCTTGTTTTGTTTTGTTTTAGATTCCACATATGAATGAAACCAGCCACTATTTGTCTTTCTCTGCCCGACTTATTTTGCTTAGTGTAATACCCTCTAGATCCACCCATGTTGTCAAAACTGGCCAGATTTCATTCTTTATTATCACTGCATAATATTCCATTTTGTATATATATACCACATCTTTATTTATTTGTCTATCAATAGACACCTAGATTGCTTCCATATCTTGGCTACTGTAAATACTGCTATAAACATAGGCGTGCATATATCTTTTTAAATTAACATTTTCATTTTCTTTCAATAAATACCCAGAAGTACAATTGCTGGGTCATATGGTATATCTATTTTTAGATTTTTGAGAATCTCCATAGTGACTGCATCAGTTTGCAGTTCCACCAACAGTATACAGGGGTTTGCTTTTCTCTACAGCCTCACCAACACATGTTATTTGTTACTTTTTGATAATAGCCATTGTAACTGGTGTGAGATGGTATCTCATTATGGTTTTGATTTGCATTTTTCTGCTGATTAATGATGTTGAATACTTTTTTATGTCTGTTATCTATTTGAAAGTCTTCTTTGGATAAATGTCTTTTCGTGTTCTCTGGCAACTTTTCAATAAGATTATTTTTGTTATTGAGTTATATGAGTTTCTTATATGTTTTAGGTATATCATTTGATAATATATTTTCAAATTCAGTAGGTTGCCTATTAGAGTCTATCATATCATAAATGTATTTATTTACTTACCTATCTACTTGTGATGGTTAATTTTTATATGCCCTCTTAATTTGACCACAGGGTACCCAGATATTAGGTGAAACAGCATTCTGGATGTTTTTGTGAGGATGTTTCTTGTTAGGTAACATTTGAATTGTTACACTGAGTGAAGCAAATTGTTCTTCCTAGTGAAGATGGGTTTCATCCAATCAGTTGAATACCTAAATAAAAAAAAAAAGGCTTACCATCCCCTCAAAAAGGGAAATGACTTCTGCTTAACTAACTTTAATCTGAGCCATTTTTTTCTTGCTTTCAGACTCAAACTAATAAATATATTGGCTTTTTCTGTGTCTTAAACCTGCCAGCCTTTCTCAAGCCCTTACACTCAGAATGGAAATATACCATTGGTTCTCCTGAGTCTCCAGCTTGCTAACTCACCCTGTAGAAGATCGTAGCACTTGTCAGCCTCCATAATTAAGTGAACAATTGTTTTATAATAAATCAAACAATCTACATGTCTTTCTATCTATCTATAATATGCCAAATAATGATACATTTTGGTCAACAATAGATTGCATATATAACAGTGTTTCCATAAGGTCATAGCAGGAATGAAAAATTCTTAATGTCTACTGGGATGATAGCCCTTATATAGCAAAACATATTACTCATCTGCGTGTGGTAATGCTGTGTAACAAACCTACTGCATGACAGTCATATAAAAGTATAGCACATAAATAATGTACAGTACCTAATACTTTATAATGATCAATGACTATGTTGCTGGTTTATGTATCTACTGTATTATACATTTTATCATTATTTTTAGAATGTACTCTTTCACCTTTAAAAACAGTTTGCTGAAAAACAGTATGTGCTGTTACGCTGGCAGCAGCTCCATACGTCTTGTGTTTACCACGTCTCTTGATTACATCATTTCCTGTGTGCTTGATTTAATCTTGTGCTGTTTTGTACAAGAGCATGATGCACAGGCTTATAGCCTAGAAGCAATCAATAGGCTATACTATATAGTCCAGTAGCTTAGGTGTGTAGTAGGCTATAAAATTTAACTTTGTGTAAATGCAATCTATGATGTTTTCACAAGGACAAAATTACCTAACAATGCATTTCTAAGAATGTGCCCCTTTTGTGTACACACACACATACATAATATTATGGATAATATATATAATATAAAGTGTATGTATATTCTGTTTGCTATGTTTTTCTGGAGATCCCTGATGAATACACTATTATCTACATATATTTTTATTTTATATCTGCTTCCACCAGAATGTAAGAATTATGAAGGCCAGGATTTTTTTTATGTCTTGCTTATGGCTGCACCTAATTTTTGACAAAAATTTTAAAAATGTTTGAGTCATTTTTGACTTTCATAATGTAATGCATGTGATTTATTTGGAAGCTTATTCCAAATATATGTTACTCTCTACTTTGAATGACCTAATTCTTTATCAAATGTTCTAATGCATTACTCTTAGCATATAAAATCTAAAGGTTGTTTAGAAGCATATTGAATCACATGGAAAACTCATATGAACAAAAACTGCATGCCAACAAACATGATACCCAAACATTTTTTTGAACGCTGACATAACATTTCCATTTTACAGATGGGGAAATTAAAGTAACTTTCCAAAGACTACACAGTGGCTAAGAAGTAGAGCAAATATTTAAATTCAAACTTTCTGGCTCTGAATCCTATAGTTGTACCATTAGGCTATATCATGCTACATCTTATACCTCCCCCATGAGATTGAATTCCATTAATATGTAGTGCCCAACTCCAAGCTTCTTTTTTTTATCTAGTATAATTTAAACATTATAGAAATTAAGTATTACATTTAAATTTTACATATCTTTGAAGTACTTGCTTTGTCCACAGGTAGCACAGACACCTATCTTATTTCAACTGTCATAACAAAATACCATAGACTAAATGGTGTAAACCAAGGGTCCTCGACCCCTGGGCCGTGGACTGCTACAGGACTGGGAACTGAGGCGAGCTAAGCTAGCCTGAGCTCTGCCTCCTGTCTTTTCCCCACCCCCCTGGTCCACAGGAAGAGGTGAGCTGCCATGTGGGGTTCAGAGCCTGAGCTCTGCCTCTTTACTCAGTATTTATCTCACCTGCATGAATTCTGAGTTCCTCGTTCCATCCCACCCTGTCCCTGGAAAAACTGTCAGCCACCAAAACAGTGCCTGGTGCCGAAAAGGTTGGAGACCTGCTGGTATAAACAGCAAACATTTATCTCTCTCACTTCTGGAGGCTGAGAAGTTAAAACATCAAGGTGCTAGTAGATTCTGTATCTGGTGAGGGCCCACTTCCCTCTTGGCATATGGCCATCGCCATGTTGTACCCCTTTATGGCAAAGACAGCAGAGAGAAATTAAGTTATTTCTTATCTCTTTTTCATAAAGGCCCTTCTCATTCACAAAGTCTTCACTCCCAAAAGCTTTACCTCCTAATACCATCCCAGTGGTGATTAGGGTTTTGCCATATGAATCTGAGAAGGCCACAAACCTTCATTTCATAACTTCTCTCATAACTCTCTGGTGAGCTAATCTTCTACCAGGCTAATTACTCTCATCAGACATTGACATTCTCACAGTCACATCATTGTGTTGTTTAGTTTCCATAGTGTGCACATCTTTCCTTATTTATCTTATTTTTTACAAATATTTTTCAAGTGCCTGTAATATTTAAATGTCATATATAGAATATTGGGCCTGAGTTAAATATTGGAGTCCTGAGTAAAATTAAATTTAAATTAAATAAGTTTCAGTTTAATAAAGTTTGTGTATTTCTAAAACTGGTTCCTGTCAATGCCTGGAGCTTCATAATATTTTGTTAGGCCTATGGGTTTATGTGCTTCTTCCCCCTGACAGACTACAGATTTCTTAAGGGCCAAAATTATGTCTTACTAATATTTCTATCCATTGTATTTCTACAGACCTGACACTTGAGAGTTTTTAAATGAGTTTTAAGAAGGAATGAATCAATGTAGATCAGATTTAGCACAAATGTAATAATTGATGATGGGACTATCAATACAATATGATAAGATTATTTTACATTTGTAGGGATTTGGTTTTACTACCCCCTATTGTATACAGAGTAAAACCATTTTTCTATATTTCCCAAATTTTTCTTTATAAAAAATCAGAAATTATTATAAAAACAGGGTAGTAGTACTTCTTTAGTTGTAGAAAATATACCTCTTTTGATAATCCTCACTTGATATTTGCCTTTGGTACTAATGCAAGTAATATGATTTTTAAAATTATAAAATTTTGCTATTTGGCCTACTAATTTAAGATTGTACTCCTTTAGTGCTGAGGGAAGACTCAAGAAAGAGGTAGTGTGCTATAATTGAATAGGTACAAGCCTCAAAATAATAATAGCAAAGACCTAAGCTCCTGATAGATACTGAGAAAAATCGCAGATTTATTGTTTTATTTTGTATTAAATGTTTTGTTTTGTTGGGTTTTTTTTTGCATTTGTTCAACTTACAAGAAAAACACTGAGACAGAGTAGACAGCCACAAATTTGTTCAAATCATTTTTCAACAAGTGTTTACTTCTTTATGTGTGCAACACCATGCTGGCCCACACATTTTAAAAAAATGTAATCCTGGAACTTTATTAAATGACTTTGATGTCTTATTTTAGGATAAAAAAAAACAGTGGCAAGATCCCAGGCCGAAGGGGTCACAGAGCTGCCCGGAGTCCCTGGAGGAGACACCGGAGACAGGATTAACTGGAGAGTCCTGGAACTGACTTCCTCCCATTTCCATAGTCTCCATTTGGGGAGGGCAAGCAAAGAACCCAAAGAGCCAAAAGCGGGGAAAGCACACAATGGAAGACCGTAAACTGACCAGTGCCGTGGGTGCCTGCCAGCCAGGGGGGCCAGAAGAGTACATGAGGTCGTGAATAAGCCCCCTAGTCTGGGGCAAGCACGCATGAGCCCAGGTGAGCGGGGGGGGGGGGGGCGGAGAGGGGGTCCTGCTGGACCTGGGAGCACGCTCAAGGAGCCGGGGGTGAGAGTGCAGAGCGATCCAAAGAAATAGTCCATCACTGACTGAAGAGGTCACAGAGCTGCCCCACGCAGGACTCAGACACAGACAGTAGACTCCTGGAAGGCTCAAACAAACAACCCAAGGTCATATAGGGTCAACAATTGACATCATCAGAGGCAGACCCAGAAAGAAAAGGAAAAAATAAATACATACATACATACATACATACATAAATAGAAAGACCCACCTACCACCATAGAAGTTTAATCCACAAAGTCAGGAAATCTAGACAGCCCAGTTGAAGCAGAAGCAAAAATAAATAAATAAATAAATAAATAAATAAATAAATAAATAAATAAATAACTTAACAGGCTCTCACAAAAGTGGGAAAAAAAAGAAATTCCCTCCAAATGAGTGGAAAAGGGGACTCCCCACAGAGAGAGCTAAATGAAATAGAGGCACGGGAACTATCAGATATGGAATTCAAACCAATGGTTCTAAGGAAGCTCAATGACCTCAAAGATAACTATGAGAAACTGCAGAGAAACTATCAGGATCTTACAACAAACTCTATCAACCTGGAAAAGGACATAGAAACTATCAAGAAGACACAAGAGGATATGAAGAATACCATTTCTGAATTGAAGAACTCAGTAGAAGGAATCCAAAGCAGGCTGGATGAAGCCAAGGATCGAATCAATGAAATGGAAGATAAGGTAGAAAAAAGCTCCCAGAAAGAACAAGAAGTAGAAAAAAGACTCAAAAAGAATGAAGAGGCATTTAGGGACATGCAGGACAACTTGAAACACAATAATATCCGTATAATAGGGATACCAGAAGGAGAAGAAGAGGAACAAGAGATAGAGAACCTCCTCAAAAAAGTAATGATAGAAAATTTCCCTAATTTGAGGAGAGAAAGGCTCTCATGGATCCAGGTGGCACAGAAGACCCCACTCCACAGGGACTCAAAGAGGTCCACTCCAAGACACATCATCATTAAAACGGCAACTATCAAAGACAAAGAGAAAATTCTCAAGGCAGCAAGGGAGAAGGAGAAAGTAACATACAAGGGGGCCCCGATACGCCTAGGAGCTGACTTCTCAACAGAAACACTACAAGCCAGAAGGGAATGGCAACAAATATTCCAAACCATGAAAACGAAGGCCCTACAGCCAGGGCTGCTCTACCCAGCTAGGCTCTCAATTAAAATAGAAGGGGAAATACAGAGTTTCCCAGACAAGAGAAGACTAAAAGAATACATCTCTACTAAACCAACACTCCAAGATATGCTAAGGGGACTGGTTTAAGCAGATGAAGGAAAAGAATGAGAGAGAGAGGAACACACATACAAAGAGAAAAGATGAGTAAGTTTCTATCAGTAATATCTCTCAATGTGAATGGACTAAATGCCCCAATCAAAAGACACAGGGGCTGCACGGATAAGAAAACATGACCCACACATATGCTGCCTACAAGAGACCCACCTCAGAGCAAGAGACCTACACAGATGGAAAGGAAATGGATGGAAAAAAATATTCCAAGCAAATGGGCAAGAGAAAAAGGCCGGGGTTGCCATACTTGTATCAGACAAAGTAGATTTCAAAATAAAGGCCATAAAAAGAGACCCAGAGGGGCACTTTATCATACTTAAAGGAAGAATCTATCAAGAAGACATCAACATTGTAAACTTATATGCTCCCAATATAGGAGCCCCCAAGTATATAAGGAAATTGTTGAACGACTTCAAAAAAGATATAGACAGCAAAACACTGAGAGTAGGGGATTTCAACACCCCACTGTCAAAAATGAACAGATCTTCCAAACAAAACATTAATAAACATATTGTTGCCCTGAATGACACACTGATTCAAAGAGACTTAACTGACATATATAGAACCTTAGATCCCAAAGAAGAAAAATACACATTCTTTTCAAATGCTCATGGCAGGTTTTCAAAGATAGACCACATGATAGGACACCAAGCAAACCTCAGCAAATTCAGGAAAACTGAAATAACACCAAACTTTTTCTTGGACCACAAGGGCTTGAAACTGGAAATCAACCTCAAAGAGAAACTTCAAAAACTTGCAAACTCATGGAGACAGAACAGTAGACTATTGAACAATGAATGGGTCAATAATGAGATGAGAAAATGAATCAAAAAGTTTCTGGAAACAAATGAAAATGAACAGACAACAGTCCAAAACCTATGGGACACAGCAAAGGCGGTCCTGAGAGGGAAGTTCATAGCAATACAGGCTTACCTAAAAAGATAGAAACATTTCAAATAAAAGACCTAACACTACAACTTCAAGAACTGGAGAAACAACAACAAATAAATGCCAGAGCAAGTGGCATTTATTATTCCTTTAGAAGGAAGGAAATAGTCAAGATTAGAGCAGAACTGAATGATATAGAGACGAAAAGAACAATTCAGAGGATCAACCAAGTCAGAAGCTGGTTCTTTGAATAGATAAATAAAATCGACAAGCCTTTAAGGGGACTCATCAAGAAAAAAAGGGAGAGGACCCAAATTAATAATATCAGAAATGAAAGAGGAGAAATAACAACTGATGCCACAGAAATACAAAGGATCGTCAGAAACTATTATGAACAATTATATGTCAAGAGATTTGAAAATCTTGATAAAATGGACAAATTTCTAGAAAAGTATAATCTTCCCACACTGAAGGAGGAAGAAACGGAAAGCTTAAACAGACCGATAACAGCTGGGGAAGTTGAAGCAGTAATCAAGAAACACCCGGTACACAAAAGCCCAGGGCCGAATGGTTTCACAGGAAAACTTTACAAAACATTTAAGGAAGAGCTAGCCCCTGTCCTTCTCAGACTATTCCAAAAAATCCAAGAGGAGGGAAGACTCCCGGACTCTTTCTATGAGGCCAGCATCACCCTGATCCCAAAACCAGATAAAGACCCTACAAAGAAAGAAAACTACAGGCCAATTTCGCTGATGAATGGAGATGCTAAAATCCTCAACAAAATATTGGCAAACTGCATCCAGCAATACATTGGAAAGATTATCCACCACGATCAAGTGGAGTTCATCCCAGGGATGCAGGGATGGTTCAATATAGGCAAGTCAATAAATGTAATACATCACATAAATAAAAGACAAGACAAAAACCACATGATCATCTCGATAGATGCAGAAAAAGCATTTGATAAGGTACAGCACCCATTTATGATCAAACCACTCAGCAAAATGGGAATAAATGGGGCATTCCTCAACATAAGAAAGGTCATAAATGAAAAACCTACAGCCAACATCATACTCAATGGGCAAAAACTGAAAGCTTTCCCACTAAGATTGGGAACATAACAAGGATGTCCTCTTTCACCGCTTCTTTTCAACATCATATTGGAAGTCCTAGCCACAGCGGTCAGACAAGAGAAAGAGATAAAAGGCATCCAAATAGGAAAGGAGGAAGTAAAGCTATCATTGTTTGCAGATGACATGATAGTGTACATAGAAAACCCTGTAGACTCTACCAAGAAGCTCCTCAATCTAATAAGTGAATTTGGCAAAACAGCAGGATACAGAGTGAATATTCAGAAATCAAAGACATTTTTGTACAGCAGCAATGAAATAGAAGGAGAAGAAATCAGAAAAAAAATACCATTTGATATAGCAAGAAGAAAAATAAAGTACCTAGGAATAAATTTAACCAAAGAGGTAAAAAACCTGTATGCAGAAAACTATACAACATTGAAGAAAGAAATTAAGGAAGACACAAAAAAATGGAAGCATATACCGAGTTTATGGATTGGAAGAATTAATATCATCAAAATGTCCATACTACCCAAAGCAATTTATAGATTCAACACAATCCCTATTAAGATACCAATGATGTATTTCACAGAAATAGAACAGACATTTCAAAAATTTATATGGAACCATAAACGACTCCGAATAGCCGCAGCAATTTTGAGAAAGAAACACAAAGTAAGAGGGATCACAATACCAGACATCAAACTCTACTACAAAGCTACTATACTCAAAACAATCTGGTACTGGCACAAGAACAGATCCATAGACCAGTGGAACAGAATAGAAAGCCCAGAAATAAGCCCAGGTCTGTATGGGCATCTAATATTTGACAAAGGAGGCAGAGGTATAAAATGGAGCAATAATAGCTTCTTCAACAAATGGTGTTGGGAGAGCTGGATGGCTACATGCAAAAAACTGAAATTGGATCATCAGCTGACACCATACACAAAAATAAACTCAAGAGGGATAAAAGACTTAAGTATGTCACAACACCATAAAAGTCCTAGAGGAGAACATTGGCAGGAAACTCTCAGATATCCCATGCAGCAATTTTTTCACTGACATGTCTCCTCAAGCAAGGGACATAAAGGAAAGAAGAAACAAGTGGGACCTCATCAAAATAAGAAGCTTCTGCACGGCTAAAGAAAACATCAGCAAAATGAAAAGGGAGCCAAGTATATGGGAAAATATATTTGCTAATGATACATCAGATAGAGGTTTGACCTCCAATATATAAAAAGAACTCACTGGACTAGACTCCAAGAAGACAAACAATCTAATCAAAAAATGGGCAAAGGACCTGGGCAGATGCTTTTCCAAGGAAGAGATACAGAGGGCCCAGAGACATTCGAAAGGATGCTCAGCATCACTAGCCATCAAAGAAATGCAGATCAAAACCACCATGAGGTACCATCTCACACCGGTCAGAATGGGCATCATAAACAGATCCACAAACAACAGGTGCTGGCGAGGCTGTGGAGAAAAGGGAACCCTAGTCCACTGTGGGTGGAAATGCAGACTGGTGCAGCCACTCTGGAAAGCAGTGTGGAATTTCCTCAGAAAGCTGAAAATGGAACTGCCTTTTGATCCATTGATTCCCCTGCTGGGACTATACCCTGAGAACACCAAAACGCCAATACAAAAGAACCTATGCACCCCAATGTTCATAGCAGCACAATTTACAATAGCCAAGTGTTGGAAGCAACCTAAATGCCCGTCAGTAGATGATTGGATCAAGAAATTAGGGTACATATACAGAATGGAATACTATGCAGCAGAAAGAAAAAAAGAACTACTAAACTTCGCGACAGCATGGATGGAACTGGAGAGCATCATGCTAAGCGAAATAAGCCAGGGGGCAAAAGACAAATACCATATGATCTCACCTATAAGTGGAACCTAACCAACAATACAAAGATGCAAGGAAAATGAAACCAGCAACACTGAAAGGAAAGGGAACCAACAGAGACAAGAGGGAAGGAGGGAGGAGTGAGCAGGAAAAAAGAAAGGAAGGGGCAGTCAAAGAACATATAGCAAGGACTCATGGACAAAACCAAAGGGGAAGAGCTGAGGGAGGGAAGGAGGGAGGGGGCAAGGAAAGTGGTAGGGGGTAGGCAGAGACAAATGTATTTGAAAAAATAAATAAAATAAAAAAGCAGTGGCATATAATATGGTTTAGGAAATTTTCACTCTTTAGAAATGAATTTACTGAAAAACAGTGGCAACTAGGTCACACAATTAAAAAAAAACAGAAGGAAAAAGATGCATTATTAGTTGATATAACTGTTAGTGGAACTTACTAGTACCTGAGAGTGTAACCAAGTCACTTCCAATGAAAGAAAAAAGAATAGGCGGGTAGTAAAAGTGATAGGGCCACAGAAAGAAAGGAAAGGAAAGCTTGGAAAGAGAACGAGGTCCCCATTATAAGTCTAGAACCCTAAAGGCATCAGCTAGTGATTACCAATCCCCTTCCATCTCTACCACCGCTACCAGTGCTATTATTTCTATGAGTGATAACATTCTTTAAATCTCTGATTATAAATCAAGATTAAGGATTAATGTCAAAATTAGATTTCAGTTTATCTTTTTATGAGAGGGTCTAGAAGCCAGCAAATATCAACTCCCTCCCCCCACCCCACTGAAGTCACAGAGGATATCTCTAAGTGATCATGACGCTGTCCCACTGAGCCAGGGTATGGCTTATGCACAACCGCAGTAGATGGCCTTGGGGTTAAACTTATTTTCCATCCCTGATTAAGCACTTTAAAGAATTCTTTACCTTTTATCTGCTAAATGTTTATCAATAGAGCCATCGCTTTATTCTGAAAGCACGTATGTTCTAGTGAGGGAACAGGACAATAAAAAAAGAGTCATTTAAAAAGATGTCAGGTTGTATAAATGCTGTGGAAGAAAATTCAGCAGAAGTAAGATGATAAGGAATTGCAAAAGTGGGAAATGTTGCTACTTACACATGTTGAAAGATTCATTGAGGAGCCTGAAATTAAGGAAGGATGAGGAAAAATATATCAGGTAGAGGGATTGGCAAATGAAAACATCTGAGGAGAGAGAACATTTAGTGCATGTTAAAGGAAGGATGAGAAGGTTAGTATGCTAGGGGTAAGATCAGTGAAATAAGAGGGACTGAATCTTGTAAGTTTTATAACAACTGGGCAAACATTTACAGTAATTTATAGAAAATTCTGTATCTGATTCAGGCAGGAAGTCATTGGAGAGTTTTGCCTAGTGAATAACATTATATGATCTGGGTTTAAAAAGCTCCTTCTGGCTACTCAGTTGGGAACATATTATAAGGAAGCCAGAAAGGAACAGGAACAGTTTGGAGGCTATTGTAAATATCCAGGCAAAATAGGAGCTATAGTTGCCTAAACCGGATTGGAACAGTAAGTGGTGAGAAGTGGATACATGTGAAGATAAAAACAACATTGGGTGACGGATTGGACGTAGAATGTGAGTGAAAGATAAAAATGTAGGATAATTTCAAGATTTTAGTTCTACCTGGAGGATCAAGATGCACCAACCTAAATCAATAACACTATAGACGAAGCACATTTAGGAAGGTATATGCACCAGGATAGAACAACAACTCCAAAATCTCAGGTGCTAAAACCAATGAAAATTCAGGTATGGCTGTGATACACAGCCAAAGCACATTGACAGCAAAGGTTCTGCTTGTCACAGCCTCCCGGACTTCCCACCGACTAAGTAAAGCTCCATGTTGATATGTGATTTAACAATCACTGTGGTAAAGGTTAGGAAACATTAAATCATGCCTTAAACCTTAAAAGTTCTTTCCAGAAGGAAAATTCCTAACTTGAATTAAATACTCCATTTGCCAAAGTAGGTCACATACCCGCCCACATTTATATTTAAAAAGGTGTTAGAGATACATTTTTACCACATTGAAAGGTGCAGGCTAGGTACATTTGGTTAACAACACTTAGGGTTCTCTGGAAGACACTTCGATTTGGACATACCAAGTGTGTAATTCTGATTAGATATGCAATTAGTGTTGCCAAATACAGAGCTCCCTATATGGGTACATAATATGGTTTAGGAGAGTGAGCTGGATTAGAATTAGTTATTTAAAGCTGCAGCCTTGGAGAACAAATGTAGGTAGAGAAATCATACAAGTCTAAGCCATGGGTCACAAAAAGTCGATTTGTCAGAAAAATGAGGGAGAACTATAAAGGAACCTGAGAAAATATGCCTGTTGAGAAGGGTAGGAAAAAAACCCAAGAGATAATGGGGCCTCAAAGCCAAGGGAATAAAATGATTAAGGAGTGACTGAGTGATAATTTATGCTTAAAGCTTAAAATAATGAAATTGAACTCACCACTAGGCTTAGTAGTGTGGAGGTTATTGAAGAACTCAAAGAGAATTTTCCTGTGAAGTGGTAATAAAAATGCCTGGTAGCAAGTTTACAGAGATTTGAAGGGAATAAAGTTGGAACAGTAATTTTAAGAGTTTTGTTATAAAAGAGGAAATACCTGGAGAGAGAATAGGGTCAAATAAGGGTTTTTTTCTTTTCTTTCTTCTCTTTTAAGATGAGTGATATTAAAATATGTTTTTATGCTGATGAAAATGGTACAGCAGAGAGGGAAAAATAATGATGCAGAAGAGTATTTCTGGTTTCTTCAAAAGTAAAGTAGAAATTGTGTGCTTTTGATGGATCTAATTTTGAACTTTTAATGCCTTCAGTATTATCATACTGTTTTTTCCTCTTCGTGTCTCTTTTTGTGTTATGTAGAAAGAAGGAAAAAAAGTATCCAACAGATCTCAGATCCTTCTTGACCTAATGATACTTTTTTTCCTTCTTTCTACATAACACAAAAAGAGACAGAAGAGGAAAAAACAGTATGATAATACTGAAGGCATTGGGTCAAGAAGGATCTGAGATCTGTTGGAAATTATTGTAACACCAGATTGAAGATTAGACTTTCAAAAAATTCATTAAAATAAAATAGCTATTATAAGATATATTTGAACAAATGAAAGGACCTTGCATACCAATCAATGAGAAATCTTTGTCATGTTTCAGGGCTAGAAAATATTGGACTATAAATTATAATTAAGGTGATTTAGAATAGGGGGAAAGCAGAGACAAATGTATTTGAAAAAAATAAATTAATTAAAAAAAAAAGAAAATGCTAATCAAATACTAGCCTACCCTAAACTGTAATTTTCAGTGAGTTGGGATGTTTGGAAAGAGTTGGCTTTTTCCTAATATCATGTATTCACTCAACCAGATCCCTTCTCTGCCCTGCTGGTCATGTGGGGCAGATTCCTATGGATGCATCACCTGGACACTTTGATGGAGGCCATTGAAGCTCCAGCAAGATATTAGTGGGCCATATAGAGAGATGCTCACTGCTTCATATAGCCTCTTAACTTCAGCAACCCCCAGCAGTTCTGCTCCACAGTTCCGGTTCTCACCAGTTATGCTAGTTCTCCCTCCGGCCCATTCAATTCACCCTACAGCAGTTGATTCTGGAGGCCTCACTATCTTTTTGTAGTTCCCTCAGACTTATGCATACTTTCTAAATAGTTCCTTCATTAACATCTCTTTATTTAAATTAACTGGGTGTGACTCAATGAAAATCAGGAATGATATATTTAAACATTTTAGAGCACCCATCATATGCTTGACATATGCTCTACTCTATCACTGTCACTGATTTTGATGCTCATAAAACTCTTAATTTGGCCAATGGAAGTTCATTCAGGCTGTCTCCTGTATCTTTTTGGCATGTCCTCTTCAGGTTTTGAGCTCTTCTTTTTCTCTGGTACAATAATATATTTTGGGATCACTATGTTTTACCCCTGCCCCTGTCCTGGAACTGACTATTTCAACAAGGATCCTATTTCCTTATAGTGGGAAATAATATCTTTAAATGAACCATAATGCTAAATGTGTTCCTTCTTTCAGAAGTGTCATTTATTTTTTACACCTTTCTCAGCTCTTAGTCCTAAGAAATACATACATTGACTGAATCATAAATTAATACTTTTAATTGTAATTTAGCACAACAGGGTTCTTTTTTCCTATCTCCTTTCATATTCATATATTCTTTCAAAGAACTTATTTTAATAAAACTGATTGTATGTCTGCTGAGTTTACCTGGTGAACTAGCATAAGTCACTTCTGTTTTAAAACCACTAGAATTAAGGTGCTTTCTCATGTTATAAGTAGCTTCCCTTAAGTGTAGAAATATACCTCATGTTAAAGAGTGCTGCATGATTACATACTGTATTTTATTACAGATTATCTAACCACATATATACATTCTAGGAAAGTCTACTGAGTCAGTCTTTATGAAAAGCAGTTTGAAGGCTAATGTAATAATTTAGGCAAGGAATAGTTAGGCTCCTGGTGCTTAGATTACTGTGGAACAGTAAATGGAAAGAAGTGGATACCTTTGAAGATAGAAATAACAGGATTAGTTATGGATTCAGTGATGAATATTTGATGATGAAAGAGAAAAAGAAATTCTAGGATGCTTTTAGCATTAAAAAACAAAACAGGAAGAATGAAGTTGCACTAAACTAAAATGAAGAAGACTGCAGAAGGAGCACATTTAGTCAGGACAGACTAAGTTATGCTGTGGTAATAAACAATTTCAACATTCCAAAGACTGAAAACAACAAAGACTTGTTTCTCCTGATGGCTTTCTCTCTGACTCCAGAGTCCTTGTTAGACAAAGTATTTCTAAAATCCCATTTCACTAACAAGAACTTTTTTCAATTTAGGGTTTTATCTCACCCATCTCATCTGAGGAGATAGAGTAAACTTACCCATTACTTGGCAGACACTTCTTTTATTTCTTAAGATAGGCATAATTAAGAGTTGGTGACCTCAGTCTACACTGGTGGATCTTAAGTTTGTCTTACAAAGTTTAATTTTTTCTTTCTCATTAAATTTGTGTTTATACTATTCACTATGTCCTTCTTTATAATCTACTTTATATTATTGCAGAATAAAAAGTATGAGTTAAACATGTTTATTAAAATAGACAATAAATACAGAAGTCTGTGCACTGTGAATGGATCCTTCTCCTACAAAGTGAATTTATGACCTCTGTTATAGCTATTTGACTTATACTTTAATGGATACATTTTTCCTTTTAATAATAAAACATTTAAGTAACAAAATCAAGATGCATTAACTTTCTATTGCTGTATAATAACTTACTACATATTCAGCTTAAAACATCACCCATTAATTAATTTAGAGTAAAACATCACCCATTAATTAATTTAGAGTTCTATAGGTCAAAAGTCCTGATTGACATTGTTGGTTTTTTTGCTTATGGGGTCACTGTGTGAAAGTCAAAAAAAGTTTTGTCTAGAGGTTCTGGCAAGTATTATGAATCCATTCTTGTGGTAGAATCCAGTTCCTTACAGTCAGAGGATGATGTGATTCCCATTTCCTTGCCAGTCTTCAGATGGAGGCCACTCTTGCCTCCTCAAGACTACCTACGTCTTCTGCCACGTGGCATCCTGATTCTTCCAATCCTTTCCTTCTTGTGCTTTCAAACTCTGAATTCCTCCATCTCTGTCCTTAATTTAAAGGGTGCAGGTGATTAGGCCAGGCCCATCCAGATGTTCTCCCTGTTCTAAGGTCAAACATTTTAAGACATTAGGTACTTCTGAAAAAACCATTTTGCCATAAAAGATAAAAGAATTATAGAGGGGATATCTTGTCATATCCATAGGCTCCATGCACATAGGATAATGTTTGCATTCTATATATAAAGATACAGAATGTAAATGAAATACTTGTTCAGAGTTAGGTGAATGATTTTTAGATAGGAACTATTGTCCTTGAGAATGAAATCGTGTAAATGGTCCTAAGGTTTAAACAAAAAAAAAGAGGCATGAAGAAGAAAAATGCATGAAACAAAGGACTGTTCTGAAAAAGAAAAAGGCAACCACTGAGATTCTTATATTTATGAAAAAAGCCACTCAAATCAAAGATGAAAGCCCATACATTGATTCTCAAAATGAAAAAAAAAAAAAAAGACTGGAGTACATTAGCTTATTAATTAATCAAAGTCTATTGTGTTTGTGAAGGTTAAAATTGAACTGTGTTCTGATTAGAATTTTAAGATTCCTGTCCTATGACAGATATGAAGAAAACATTGTGTTTTAAAAGAAAATGTCTGGAATCCGATAAGATCAAGAAGGGGCCTCTCAGAATAGTATCAGGGTAAATTGGATGCTCCAGCCTGTGTTTCTCTTCCTGTGACCTAGACCAGTTAGTGCTTGACCATAACAGGGTTAGCCTAGGACAAAACAAAAGGAAATTAAAGATATCAGTGCTACAGATTTGTGGTTTCAAAAGGCCAATCTAAGCCTTTATAAATCATCACTGTAAGGCTGAGCTGTTGTTCCGGGAAATATCTCAGGTCAAAATTGCATAGTACAGCGCCTATAAATACTCTCAGAATATTTATTTCTCTATTGCTTGTATACTCACTTCTTACCCTCTAAAAGGAGAAATAACATACCATGACTTTGGATGCCTTCCTGAATGGCCGGAAGCTTCAGCACTGTGCAGAGTAACCACAAGATGCAAGCATCTCCATTAACCATGCAATCTGATTATTTACCTCTAAAAATAAACACTGGTTGAAAATTTTATTTCACCCAAAGAAAGGGAAAAGTAAATCAATAATGACTTAGATTCTATTTGTGAACTAAAGTGCTCAGGTTGTTGAATAATATGTGTTATAATGTGACAGTGTAAAAAAAAATCCTTATAGAAAAGCTGTTCAAAAAAACAAACATTGCTTTTAATAGATGTTGTCATTCTTGACATGACAATAAATATCAACAAGAACTTGAAAATGATAATAATAAAGAAATGATAAAAATGTTTTCTGAGCACTTACTGAATATAACCACAATCTATATAATTTCATGTGCCCCTCATATAATAGACAATAGAGTTTTAATGCTTAATCACATGGATAGTGAGGTCAGCAGTCTGATTAGTTTCCACTCTTCATGTAGCAATTTGGACAAATTAAATATTCTTTATATGCATCCTTCACTTGTTCTGAAAAATGTAAGTAATAATACCTACTTATAATATTACTGTGACAATAAATGAGATGATACATGTAAAGCCTTTTGCAACAGAACTCAATTTGTAATTATATTTATTTTTACCACTTCATTTTATCCTAAAAAGCTCATAATATTGATCTCCTGGGAGCTAAAACAACATTCCCATGCTTAAGGTGACTAAGATCAAACACATGAATTTTACTGAACCCAAGATAAAGTTGATGTTGCAGAGCTAACAACTGCCACAATAATGATTTACTACAGGAATAGAGAAGCCAGGAGCATGTTCTCACTTGAGATAAACACAACTGTACACCAATAAAAAGAGTGAAACTAGAAGATGTCACAATTTGAAGAGTGTTAAGTAGGGGCTGATGAGATCAGCTGAATCTCTGGAGAATACAGAAATTGTGGATATCTATTCCTTCTTTCAGGGTCTTTCTCCATAAGCTCTACCAGAAATGTATAGAAAAGATTGAAAAAAAGCCCAATTTCTATTGTGGCAGAGACCTGAGGGAAAGGAAGAGCAGTGTCCAAGCAAGAAGGACAAGAAACTCTGTCTAGATCCATTTCCTCCTGTTCATTAAAAAGATGAATCATAATTTGTAAGGTAAGTGAGCAGCCATCACTGATGCCTTTCATTGAAAACCTACTGTAGCCAAGAGAGGGGACTGGCAGAGAAAATCTTACTCCTCAGGGAGGGACAACATTACACGCTGAGTTTACAGCCACAGATGACAGAGGGGAAGCAGAACTGAAAGGCCAAACTCTCATAAGGTAAGGACAGGACATGTGCCCAAGGAGAAGGCATAAAAAGAACACATCTTCACCACCTACCACCAAACTAAGAAGTTTAGAATAACAAGTAACCTCGGAGTATTTCTGAGAGAGGAACAGAAGAGCAAGAGCACACAAAGATGCACTCTTCAAGGCACATAACAAAGAGAGACCTGAAAAATTTATATTTCGGAATCCAGCAGACATTGACAACCAACACCCACTCCACATACAAGACAAAGTTTGTCTATAGGGATAAGATATAACACTGCCACTCTCAACTGCAACCACATTAACTCAAACCCATTTATTAAAACCAAAGAGAAGCGAATTACTCTTAATGCATCGTCCCTTTATTATAGTCTCTCAGAAAAATACAAATATTTGTTTTGGCATCCCTCTATGACCACACTTTTGGAGAGTTTGATGTATAATTTTGTATAAAGTATGATATTACTTATAAATATCATACTACAGATTAATACATATGTAATATTCATGAACCTTATTATATTTTATGAATTCATATTTTATAAATATTATTTATGAATATACGATGTAACGAGTGCATTTTCTTGAAGAGAACTTATGTTTTGTATTATTTTTATCTTTCCCTAGTTTAATTCTTATCAACATGACTAAATAGAAAAAGGAGATAGAATAGAGACTATAAAATCAAAATTTGTATAATAGAAAAAATCCTTAATATGTTACAATTAAAATATTTAATATAAAAATTTCTTAAAGAATATGAATATCTAGCCCTGGCTGGTGTGGTTCAGTGGATTGAGAGCCAACCTGTGAACCAAAGGGTTTCTAGTTTGATTCCCAGTCAGGGCATATACTTGGGTTAGAGGCCAGGTCCCCAGTTGGGGGCGTGCAAGAGGCAACCAAATATTAACATTTTTCCACATCTCTTTCTCCCTCCTTTTCTCTAAAAATAACAAGAAAAAATAATATGAACATTCAGAAAACTTTAAGAATATTCAAAATTATCTAATATCACTTTATTAACAAATTAAAGAGGAAATCGAGGCTATCCAGATGATATGATAATGACTACTAGAACCCAGGCTTTTTGAGTTCTAAGTTAATATAATACTTTTCTCAGTACATCTTGCTTGCTTGAATAAGATGCATTACACCCAGGTCTGTTCCACGTATTGATGAAAGTTACCAAAGACAAAATTCTGAATTTACTGGAAAGGTGCTAAAAAAATCTCTTTGAAAGATGCATATTATTTCATATTTTTATTAAGGACATTCTTTGCATTGTATATATATTTTTTTCTTTATTCTGACAGTAGAAATAAAATAGCTTTCTAAAAAATATGTAGTTCCATTTCTCCCACAGTTAATTTTCATCATTTAATAAAAAAATAAAATAAAACAAGTCCAGGTTAACTCTTATGTATCAACTTGTGACCTTGATAATAGCTAGGCACTTATAGAGACCTATAGTTTATGGAGCAGATTTCCATTTATTTAAAAGCTGCTTAAAGGTAGATTTCTGTAGATACACTTGCTTCTGAAGACACTTGAAAGACTTCACATATGTTAATTATACCAATCAAGACTCGTAAAACCTGGAATTTTACAACTGTTCAGAGAGCCGCAGGGAATAGAATATCTCCAATTCAGTGGCCAGCTTAGTCCAATTATGCTTCCTTTTTTCTTTTGGCAGCCTCCCGTTTGGTACTTAAAATTTGCAAACTTAGAAAAATGCAAAAGAAAAAAAATAAAGATCTAAAACTGTACTATTATGGGAAGAAACAAAGTCTATCTTATCCTAACATTTTAAGCTTTTCTTATTGGCAAAAATCTCCCTTTGTTTACTTATAAAATCTCCCTTTGTTTACTTATAAAAGGATTGCATTTTCTAGATACGAAAGTTGTCAACGTTCCCAACTTTGTATCTATATATTATAGAAATAGCTACACACACATACAGATAAACCTCCCCAAGCTACTTTTGAGTTTCAAATATCAGGTTTGCAACCTCTTATACTTACCTCATTTTTAATTGGAGAGAAAGAAACCAACAAAGCAGCTGAAAGACAATACACAAGCAGACAAAGGTAGAACCATAAATAAAAGTAAAAATCTGACTCACTACCTGCAGCAACCTTCCCAGGAAGCCTTCTCTCTTATATACAATAAATAATCTTGCAAGTCAGTTAAACTTGTAGGAATTCAGACTGCTATGTATAGTAACAATGAAGAAAGCTAAACAATAAGTTCTGTAACTGTGAGAATGGCACCAGGTGTTAGACTGGCAAGGTCAGACAAGACAAGGTTCAGCAACCTCAGTACTTGAGTTTTGGTTAGGAAAGAACTCAGAGCCAATGTTTTCACTGGGAATTAAACTCTTCACAGGATCATAAGAAAGGATTCCAAGAACCCACACATGGGAGATGGTGGTGTGGCGAGCTTTATTTGTGTGAAAAAGAAAAGCTTCCTCCTGAGTTTCCAGTGTCCCATCTCTCTTTGTATTGCCATGGAAGAAGGCCAACTGTGTCCTTAGCAAGGCTGAGGCAAAAGAAAAATGTCCAGAATTTTTGATTCGTATTCAAGCTCAGTCTTTCGAAGCCTGTAGACGGCTGCTAAGAGACCTCAGTCACCTTCAAGGTAGCTTAGCTTTTGCTCCCTGCTGCTCTGGTGGTGGCCCACATACATGTGGCTGTTGGTCATGACGCTGCTAAGGCCACATGGCTATGGAGATTGAATGTGTGATGGCACAGGACAGGTGGGCTCTTTGTCACCCCTGCAGCTGTGACCAAGAGAGGAGGTTTGGGACAGACCAGGTGCTTTTTCAAAGTAACCCATAAACTTCCCAAACTTCCCCAGGCTTTGGATGGGTTTACACTCCCTAGTTAGGCTGGGGAGCCTCTTTGGTCTAGCACCTCCGCCTGCACTCTCCAAAAATCTGGGTACTGGAGGAGGCAGGGGGAAGAGTGTTAATCGCCTGGCAGAGCAATGCCGTAACCCCCAGAGTGTGAAAAGCTGTAGCTTTCTGGTGAAGCAAATAGGCTCCTGCTTCCCAGTGTATTAAGTTCAGTGTCTGGTGTCTTTTGTTTTCTTTTCCCAGCTAAATCCTGATGTTATCACCAAGACTCAAACTATAAGAAAATTTTATTTAGAAAGTGACAGAGATAGGAGTGGTAGATGAAACAGGCTCAGGAAGCAAGTGACAGAGGCAAAGGGAGGGCCCTCGGGGCTTGGAGAGAAAAAGGTAAAGAAAACGTGCCTGGGTGGGAGGAGCGTGGGAGCGGAAGAGCCGGCGCCGAGTCATCTGTGTGAGGGTACTTATCTGGAAGTCTCTGGGGATGATGCCAGTAAAATATTCACCATTTTTCCAGGCTATTCTTTAGGGTCCTGCTCTCTCCTGATTGGTCAGCACCAAGGCAGAGGTTCACTAGTCAATGAAGTTAGTTCTGAGGTCAGCTGTGGCTTTGCTTGTCTGGTTTTTCTGCTGCCCTGGGCCTGGAGCTGACACGCGAGTGAAGCCTAGATGTATCTGATGTACATCGCAACCTCATTGTTTTGGGGGCTTAATGCTTAAGGGCTCTTCTCCAGCCCCCTTGTTTGTTCCATATTTAAAGGGACCTAACCCACATGACTAGAAATCTGCCAGGGGAGGAAAGGTCCGAGGGGGACCTGAACCTGATGACATATGATATGAAAGATCACGGGTGCAAGGTCCTTGTTTTTGACCAACACATATGAACAGTGATAAACTAGGGGAGGAAAGGTCACCCTGGGGACAAAGTCTCTGCTTTCCCAGATTTGCCCGTTGCTAGGGACCCGGCGATCGTCTGTACCTGGTCCATCGACCTTGCTCTGCTCATGCCTTTTTATCTGCTTACTACTTAACAATCAGCTAAAAATGGCCAGAACTTGATTAACGCCTATAAGTTTCACTAATTTTGTCCTCACTTCCAACTTACCACCAACCAGAGGCGGCCAATCGTGCACCCCTAACCAATCACATAGGATGCCCCGCTTCTACTTCGGGGACTTACACCTTCCCTAGGGCTTACCTGAAGCCTTCCCTTCTTTCTACTCTAAAGCTTTTCCTCTCCTACTTGCCTTTGAGCCTCTGCCAAAATAAAAGTGACAGTGGCTGACTCCCTTGTTAATGTGAGCTCTGAACAAAGCTTTAGTCATTTGCTTTTCTCATTTGGTCTTCTTTTGTTTCCATAAAACAAAAAGTTATAAACAACAACTGAAAAACTCTCTCTGTTTCAGAACTTCTAAAATGCTGTAATTTTCCTCATGTTTCAAAATGCCCCCTTTTATGATTAAATATGCTACATCTTTTCGGTTGTTTTTTTCTAATATGTCCCTAGTGGAAAACATTTAACTTTGGAGGATATTCAGTAATGTAGTTAAAATATAAATTACACATCTACACATTATTGTTCTGATTCTGCATGCATATTTCTACATGGAATCCATATTTTTAAAAATTTTTATATAATTTTAAGGTAAATTGAAAAATATTGTGTGTATATATATATAATTTTGATACATTGAAATGAGCATATGCATATATAATTCAGTGGAACACAATATGTATTAATAATAGTGGGGTTTTTATCTTATTCCTGTGTGTTAATTAATCATATAACCAATAACTGGTAACATATAATTTCTTAAATGTGTATTTAACTTAATTTTCTTTAGGAGTCATTAAGAATCTATAATTGACTGTGAATTATCCTATTACTAGAATCATAGTCAACAAATTTTTTAACACTGGCTTTCATTTTTTAAAATATAACTTAAAGGGATATAAGTAAAGAAAGTCAAATTTTTCATATATTACTGTTTGATGAGTTGCATCTTTTTATACATCATTGGACACATATATTTAGAATTGTTTGGTTTGTTTTCATGTTTTAAATGTGAGAGAACTTGGCAAATTTATAATAGTAATTTTCCATAACTTTATATTATAATAATCTAACAGCATGAAGTTAAACAAAAAACAAGTCAGGAGCAGGCGAAGAGAATGTGGGACGATCCAAACCTAAATGTTATAGATTCTTATTCTATGTGTCAACAAGCTTTGTGCACTTAGTTTCTTCTTTTTCTGATTTCCTTTTTACATAATCTCATTGTAGTATTCCACTCGATGTTAATCTTTTAGTTCGACTGTGTGTATGCCAGAGAGATGTGTGCATCTGAGCACCAGGAATCTGGTCCTCTTGATCTCTGTGAATGCCTAAATCCTATGCTGCAAAACATCCTACTTAACAGTACAGATAATAATTTCGATTGTGTAAGATTTCCGTTTTATTATTACAACTTATAATGACTTTTGTAAAACTGAAAAAGGTGTCTGACCTATGTAAACCTATTTTCTCATTTATAAACTAATGGAATAGATTTCATAGGATAAATCAGATTATTAAATTAAACAATTTTTGCAACATGTTTAGGTTGCGATCTGGCATAGAGTAGCTGCTCAATAAACATTAGCTATTACCAAATAACACTCTATGAATGATTTTCACAATCATTGCACTAAAAGAATGGCCTCTGAAAGAATTAGTTAAGATCTTTTGATTATGTCTCTTTTCTGCTTTTCACCACATGATTTCTATAGAAACATAACATGCTTCTTCCCTTACACAGAACTCCAAGAACCACTGCGGAAAATCTCACGGGATAGCATATACAACGTTCAGCTGGAATTCCTGTCTAAATGGTAAAGCGATTTTTTCCATTCCATTGACACCGCTGAGTCCCTCAACATGCAAACTCCGAGTCTTTAGATGTTTTTGAAAATATTTTATATTTATTTTTAGAGAGAGGGAAAGGGAGGGAGAAAAAGAGGGAGAGAAACATCGATGTGGGAGAGAAACATCAATCGGTTGCCTTTCGTATGTGCCTGACTGAGGACCAAACTGCAACCCAGGCATATGCCTCGATGGAGATCTAACCAGCAGCCTTTTGCTTTGTGGGATGATGCCCAACCAAGTGAATCACAGCCATCAGGGCTGAGTTTTTAGATTTAAAGTCTAAAGATATTTGAAATCTTTATAAACCACATTCCTTCTTCCTGGACATATATTTCCACTCTTTGTGACATGACTGTTCCTTGCAAAATCTTAATGTTGCAGATTAAATGATCTCTTACTCTGTGATTGCTCCATTTGAAGTATTAGCAGCCTACAGTCCAATTTGTTCTCTGTTACTTCTATGGTCCTATTTGGTTCTCTGTACTGGACCCATCGCCTATTGTTATTACTTTGTTTAATCATTTCTCCTCTTTCCCATTTTTATTGTTATTTTTCATATTGTTTTGTTCACCTGATTTCTTCAATAGGCTGTATAATCCACGTAGTATAACGTTTATATGTCCTGTGTCTTGTTAAGCATAATGTCTAGGACATACCAGGTACTCAATAATATACTGAATGAGTATACACTGGACAACCTAGAACTCATTTGCATAATTCTACTGCCAAAATTAGAAAAGTAAAGGGTAATAGAAAGGGTTAAGGTTATAAAAGAATAAAATTGTCAGGAATATAAAATTTTCTTCCTCTCCATCTGTACGCAAGTGTTTAGTTAAGCAGCTTTCTATAAGAATATGAATATTATATAAAGATACATAAAATAATACATGCCATCCTGTGTAAATAAATAGTTCTTTCAGTTTCTACAATATTGTTATGCATCTATCAAGTAATACTTATCTGAAATGACACAGGTATTATATATGGCAATATAGTTAAAGCTATTCAAGGGTCTTTGACTTTCAGGAATGTAAACAATTTGTCTTCTACAATGAAAAACTATTTTCTTGAATAGAAACACTACTTGACTGATCTGAACTAGAATAGTTAGTGCAAAGATTTGGTACAATTACTATGACACTTATTTGTTGTTAGTAATTGTTTTTTTTACTTGACAGATGTTGTATTCTTGTTCTGAGAAATGAAAAATCCTTAAGACAAGAATGATGTTTTACTTATTGGGTATCCCCAAAATGTAAGTGTAAGGCTTTTCTCATAAGAACTAAGACTAAATGAAATCTAGTATAATTGAGTCTACTGCGTGGTCCTTACATTTATACCCAATAGGTCACTATTTTATTTCTCTTTAAAATTCTAATCAATTTAAAGGTTCATATTTATAGTTTCCACTGTAAGTGAAAAATAAAATTATATTGAAATAGAGTATGACCACATTTACACTAATTTTGATTCCATATCCAGAGAAACTGTGAGACAGTAAATGTTTATTCTTTTAAGCTACTAAATTTGTGAATAATTTGTTACGCAACAGCATGTTCTTAACACAGGTGTGCATCAAAATTGTTTATCCATTTATTCAAAAATATATTAATGGCACAAGTTTCTGTGATAGACCATCAAAAAATGGGCAAAGGGTAACAAAATGTAAGATGTGGTAGATATTAACCCTATTGAAATCTCCTAGTCTAATAGGCAGAAAATATGTTTGAACAGATAGACAGTAATAAGGTAGAGAGTAATATATATTAACAGAGTTTAAGATTCTGGACTAGGAGAGCATGAAGAAGATTTTGGGGTTGAATTACATACCTTCCCATAAACAAAGAAATGTTGAAGTCCTAAACCCTACTACTTCAGCATGTCATCTCATTTGGACATAGAGTTATTTCAGATATAATTAGTCGAGATGAGACTATACTGAAATAAGGTGGGCCCCTAATACATTATAACCAGTGTCCTTCTAAAAAAGACAGTGGTGTGAGAACAGGTACATACAAAAAGAATGCGATACAATGACAAAGGCATAGGTTGAAGTTCTGCAGTCATAGGCCAGGGACTGTCAAAGATTGATAGAATGCCACCACCAGGAGCTAGAAAGAGGCAAGTAAGAAATACACTATAGATTTCAGAGGGATATGGCTTTGTTGACAGCTTGGTTTTAAATTTTTAGTTTTCAAAACCGTGAGACATAAATTTCTGTTGTTTTAAGCCCCTCCGTTTGTGGTAATTTGTTATAGCAGTCACAGAAAACTAATACAAAAGGCTTTGGAGTCAGACCACCAGGGCTTTAACTCTGGCTTCTCATACCTGATGCTGGATCTTGGCCATGTTGTTGTTGAACCTCACCTAGTTTGTGGTACTTTATTATGGGAGTTCTAGGAAATTTCTAGGAAAAGAATACAAACAGGGAGTTTTTTTTCCATAGCATTTTAGTAGTGTTTTCAAATTCCCATTTTGGGACCATAAGACTCAATGAATTTATATGCTTCATTTCTCCTTCATCACTCAGAGACCCCTTCAGCCCAAGCCCTCAGACTCTAGAGTTAAGTTTTTTAACACAGGAATCCCAGTTCCAAAATTTATATGTTATATGTTTGGGGGCATTTTGCTAAACTTCTTTCTGTCTCAGTATTTATGTCTCTAGAATGGGTATATATTAAGATTTTATAACTCAAAGTTTTATTGGCAGGTTAAATGAAGCAATGTGGATGAAGTAACAGAAACAGTGCTGTGTGCATTGGGAATGCTCAGCACAGGTTAAATACAATATCATCCTTGGAACCAGTTAAGTCACATACAGAGTTGGCTGCAGCTGAGAAGACAGAAGAGACCTTTCACGATGTTGATGTTAAGTGTGGGTTGCCTAGCTAGCCTTCGCTATGAAACCACTTTAGAGCTATTGTGCCACACACAGTGGAGATGAGGGGATTTGAACCGCGGCTTCTTTGGGAGCAGCAGTTAAAATTTTCAAATATCTAACGCACAATGAAGAAGGTAGCTGCACAATACAGAATCATCCCTTCCTAAGACTGCACTCTGCCCTTACAGTGTAGCTCAGTGTGTCTCACTTTACAAGCCAGTCCTGCCTCTGAAGTATGGAAATGACTGAAAATAATACACTCTTTAGGATGCCATATGCGACATTCCACCAGCTGTGTGGCTAGGGCAAATAGGAGAGGCCCAAAAAGAAAGGGCAGACAAAAATACTGTACTTCCCGGGCACAATGAGTTACAGCTTCAAAAGAAGGAGAGGAGTTGAGAAATGTTAGGAAAACAACAGCGGTTGTCAGACCCACCTTGCCTGCGGCATTCGGAAAGCAGGAAGTGTTTTGATCAAAGACCACAAGGATGAAGCGAACCTGTAAGAGAGAACCACAGACAGCACTAGTTTGGGCAAAGGGTTGCTGCCTCTGAAAACTAAAAAAGTCTTGTGTGAATGCAATGTGGAAAGGATTATAGCGAAAATAACTGCCTTATAGTCCACAGTTGCACTCTCCAATTACATTCACCCCAGGGAACGTGTCCAGAGGCAAACATTACCTAAAATCTTTGCCCAGGACCTGGATATAAGATTTAAGCTGTAACTATTTCATTCATAGATGAAACAGTGTAGTGTGATTTTTTTTTTACAAGATCAAATTTGAGTAACAGTACAATTTAATACCAAAAAGAAAAGGGGGGAAAAAGCAAACAATACGTTAATGGAAAGTTTAAATACAATAATATAAAAAGAGGAAAAACTGATTAAATACACACACCTAGCTGAGAGTCTCAGTGCATAAAAATGGATAAATATTCACTGTAATACCCTTGCTCTTTTGAACAGTATAATAAAATTCTATTAATGAAGACATTTACAAACTTCCTTTTTTAAAGATTTTATTTATTTATTTTTAGAGAGGGGAAGAGAGAGCAAAAGAGAAGGAGAGAAACATATATGTGTGGTTGCTTCTTGTGTGCCCTTCACTGGGGGCCTAGTCTGCAACTCAGTCATGTGCCCTGACTAGGAATCAAACCGGTGACCCTTTGGTTTGCAGACTTGCACTTAATCCACTGAGCTACACCAGCCAGGACCAAAAACTTCCCTTTAATTTAATTAAACTTCTAATATTTTGCTTTAATTCTTGTTTTGAATTTTCCTGAAAAATATTTCATTGCTGTTTCTGTGGTCATTGGGTTCATTGATTTGGATTTTTGCCATTCTACCATCATTGGTCCATTTATTCTTTTGATGTATACAATTAGTAGAGAAACAAAGAATTTGAGCTACATATATACTAAACATAGAGCAGGCTTTGAACTTATTTTCAAGTACATTTCTTATTATTATACAGCAGATATAACCAAATGAGTATCTCTGAATGGATTTTTGAAGAGTGAGCGCACTCAGTTAACCAGCAGCCCAGTCAAGCACTAGTATATTGTTGTGTCCCATGAAGTCTCATCCTGCCCACGCTCCACTTCTTCCTCAATAGTCACTATCCACATTGCTAACACCACAGATGGCTTTCTCTTCTTTTCTCACTTTATATAATGTAGTCATACTATATATTCTTTTGAGACTCTCTTCAGTTCAAAATTATATTCATGAAATTAATCTATTATCTTCAGTGTAGCTATAGTTGTTATTCTCACTCTTATATATTTCTCCTTTCTTTGAATATACCACTATCTATTTATTCTACTACTATTGATGAACATTTGGATTTTTTTCATTCTGACTATTATAACCAGTGTCCTGGTTATATTATTCCTGGTAGTTTTAAGCAATTTGTGTATGATTGTCGGTAAAACTATATAGACATTTTTGTTCAGTATAATGAAAAACGTAAGAATTACTGAGGCACAGTTAAGTGTATGTTCAGTTTTAGTAGTTAAAAAATAGTTTATCTTCTATAAACAAATACATGGTTGAAACTGGAGCATGAAGAGGAGAGAAGGCACTGGTTTACATGGATCTAAGCCAATTAAAATTTTGTTTTACCTCACTGGAAATATTATATTTTTTAATTAGAGATTTAAGAACAAAATGTACTTCATTTTTAAATTTTTTTTATATTTTGAAATGTAGGTTCATATGCATTTATAAGAAATAATACAAAGGGATTCCATGTCCCACACATCCTCTTATCCTAATGGCAATGTATTTTAAAACTATAGTGCAATATTACAACCAAGATACTGATGTTGATACTGATGCATTCAGGATGAAGATCATTTCACCCGAGACTCTTTGTGCTGCCCTTTTACAATCATGCTCACTTTCTATCTCCCTTTTCTTCTCCCTCCCCAGGCAACCACTAATCTCTTCCCCATATCTACTTCTTAGTTGAAGAATATCATGTAAATGGAATTATATAGGAGGTAACCATATAGGCTTTTCTTCACTTGGCATAATTCCCTGGAGAGTCATTTAAGTTAGTATGAATATCAGTAGAGCTTTCCTTTTTATTGCTGACTACTAGTCCCTGGTATGGATGCATGTACTTCAGGAGTATTTAACCATTCATTGTTTGAAGTATATGTGAGCTCTCTTCACTTTTTTTGGTCATTAGGAATGAGTGTTATAAAAATTTATGTACAGGATTTTGTACAGATATAAATTTTTATTTCTCTGAGACAAAGGCTCACATGTGCAATTGCTGGGAAGTATGGTTGGTGTATCTTTAGCTTTATAAAAAACTGCCAATTATTTTCGGAGTGGTTGAACCATTTTCTGTTCTTGCTAGCAGTATGAGTGATCCATTTGAGTGTGTTGATCTTCTGTCCTCAAACACTGCTAAACTTAAATGTTCTAGGAGTTTTGTTTTGTTTCGTTTTTGAAGATTTGCAGGAATTTTTTATGGAGACAATCATATCATCTGCAAAATAAGGAAGGTTTTATTTCTACCTTTCTAGTCTGTTTACTTTTTATTTATTTCTTTTGTCTTATTAACATGTCTAAAACATTCACTGTTCTTTCAGATAAGATAGATATTTCCATGTTACCAGTGTTATAATGAACATGATCGGTCTCTGATCATTAAATATTATATTAGTTGCATGTTTTGTGTAGCTCGTTCTTTGTCAAGTTTAAGACATCGCTTTCTGTTCCTGATACATAAAGATTTTGTGGGGTCTTACTCTGAATTGATTATCATAATCACATGATTTTGCTTTTTTAGTCTGTTAGTTGGGAATTACATTGACTGATTTTTGTTTTTGAAATATTTGTATATGTAAGTTCATGAGAGATATTGGTTTGTATTTTTCTTTATTTGTGCTGTTTATTCTTTTCAGATTTTGGTATTAGAATAAATCAAGGCTCATAAAATGAGCTAAGAAGTCTGCCCTTTTATTTTCTGAATGATACTATGTAATGTTGGATTTAATTTCTTGAGTACTAGGTAGAATTCTGTGGTTAAAATGATCTGGGCCTGGAGTTCTGCTCCCCCCCCAGGAGATTTTAAGTTGAAAATTAAATTTCTTTGATAGCTATAAAACAACCTAGTGTATCTATATCATCTTGATTTGGTTTTAGTAGTTTTGAGAAATTGATTGATTTCTTCTAAGCTGTTGAATTTATGAGTGTAAAGTTGTTTACTATATATATATATATATAATTTCTAATGTCTACAAGACTGCAAAAATATCTCTTGTTTAATTCCAAATAATAATTATTTTTGTCTTCTTGTTATATATCTTTGTTAGCTTTGCTAAAGGTTTATCAGCTTTATTTTAATTTTTAAAGGCCCAGATTTTTTTCATTGATTTTATGTGCCACTTTCTTCTTTTCAATTGTATTTTTCTGCTCTTATCTTTATGACTCGGTTTATACTATTACCCTTCCTTCTGCTTGTTTTAAATTGTCTTGCTCTTCTTTTTCTTTAAGGAATTAGATTTTTTATTTAAGACTCTTCTTATTTTCTAATATAAGTAATTAATCATACAAATTTCCTTCTCAGTCCATCTTTAGTTTTGTCTCACATATTTTGATATATTACTTTATCATTTTTATTCAAGCCAATGTAGTTTATTATTTCTATTGACCTTCATTTTATCATCCAAGAATTATATAGTGTAGCCTAATTCTTCATGCCTGAAGATTTTCGCTTTGCCTTCTTGTTATTGATTTTTAATTTGTTTCCATTATAGTCATGAGTTCAATACTTTTAAGTTTGTTGAATTTTGTTTTACATCAATTGTTTCGTATTTTAAGGCTAAATTTCCCCATTGTTTTCTGGCATTGTATAAATTAACTGTTTCCACATTTTAAAAAAGATATGTAAAAATATAAGAAGTCTAAATAAAAATTAATGTAAAAGGGATATAAAAAAACTCAATTAAGAAATAATTTCTTTTTCAAAAAAGTTAATCATTATTTTTTAAACTGTTAAAAAATAACCTGTTCTGCCAATAAATTAGTTTCCCGGGTTTTGAAAAATTTTTTTGTGGTTAAATACACATAACATAAAAGTTATCATTTTAACTGTTTTTAAGTTGTAATTTAGTGGCATCAAATACATTCACATCATTGTGGAACCATCACTACTATCACAATTATTTAGAGAATAATAAGCCTTAGGAAGCAAAGACTTCATTTAAACTTGAACCAGGTTTCTAATAAATTGTATTTTTCTAATGACAAATCGTATCCTGCTTCATGCTGGAAGATGCAGAAGAGATTTATAACTGAATGGGTGAAGAGAGCATTTCATTTTTTAAACATTGTTACCAAGAGTTGATGGAATCTTTTATTAGATTGTTTTAATTTAAAGAGAATTTTATAGTAATATAAATTCCTGTCACTTTTAATTGTCATGTGTATGATCTTTTCTGTCTTGTCTGAAACACATTTCAGTCATTTTCTCCCATTATATTCATTTATTGTGGGAGAATATTTTGACAAATACTTTCACTGAAATTATTGTTGTCAATGAAATGATCAAGAAAGTTGGAATAACAGTTCACCTTTACCATGATATTGATTTCAATTGCTTATTTATCTTGTCAATATATGAAGTAGAATTAACATAATTTCCATAATCATTTACTATACCTTACTCTTGTTGTCAATGAAATAATCAAGAAAGTTGGAATAACAGTTCACCTTTACCATAATATTGATTTCAATTGCTTATTTCTCTTGTCAGTATATGAAGTAGAATTAACATAATTTCCATAATCATTTTCCATACCTTACTCTTAATTTTTGTTCTCTCCATCTTTCCAATTAGTGCTAAAAATACATACTTGGTTCTTTCTAAAAGCAGACAAAGTGCTATCATTTTTAAAATGTCTCATTTTAAAATGTCTCTTTTTGTTTCTTCCAAATGCATACAACTTTACCTAGACCTGCACACTGTGGAGCAATTGAGACAGTTGTATGAATAATTTTAAAATATGTACATACATACACACAAAATTTGGGATGAAATTAATACACCAAATGGATTGGTGAGAGGTGAAGAAAATGATAACTACCTTGAGCATTTCCAACTACCAAGGTTTATACCCATTAGAAAATCTTCATAACAATTTTATGAACTGGATATTGTCATCTGTGTTTTGTAGGTGTAGAAAATAAGGCTCAAAGAAATAGAAGCCATTTAGATGTGGCAAAGAAAGCTACTATTCTGATTCACGTTTATATGATTATGTAGCATACATTCTTTTGTAAAACAAAATAAATCTATAAAATAGAACAAAATAACAAAGTAAAGTTTGTGAGAAAGAAAATCTTGTTCAATTGTATAATTCACAATGTTTACAAGAAAATAAATTAGTTGGCTGTTTGTGCTGATTACATACTTCTTTATATGTAACAACATGCTTGTTAGCATTTTACTGTAGAGAATTAATTTGTGCTTTGTTCTTATTTTTTTTCCTTTATACAAGTGTGCTTGTCAGTTGCAAATGGATGAAAAGACAGTTTCTTGCCTCTTCTCACTGTTAATCTAAAGTAGTGAATGATTTTTCTTAAGACATAAGCTATCTTTGATTTTAGAGATAAATGAACAGATTTTGTGTTAATTTACCTAAGAATGTATAATAGTTTCCAAACAAAAAGTTTAGGCAGAACTATTTATTTATTTATTTACTTACTTACTTACTTTCTTATTTAATTTTTATTGTTTCAGTTTTCTGGTACTGAGAGAACTAAGGTGAGCTAAGAAGAAAAAAGGAAGATTAACTGAAGACTGGAGGCCTTGGTCCCAGACTGCCAGACAACAGGAGAGATGGCAGTAGGATCGCTTAAATGGTAGAAACATGTTTGTTTGAAGATACCACTGGGAGAGGGAAAAAAAACTTTATGTAATTATTTCTTACATAACTTTTGGCTCCAGAAAGAATTTTAAAGTCCTTATTACCAAGTTGGCCCCCAATTTGAATGAGTCACGTGGAATGAACCTTTGTAAGATCAGTGACTTTCCTCCTTGCAAGGACCAACCCCTGGTCCTCTCCGACCATGCTCGGCCTAAGATTTTGATACAACTGAAGTGTGGGGGTGGGGGAAGCATTCACATGGCTCAGATTAATTGCCCTCCAACTTTAGTAAGCAGAGTCCTTTAGTTTGACATTTAAAAAAATGCATAAATAGTACATTCATCACCTTGTTTATTCTTGTAATTAATAAGTTTTGTCATTAAAGAGCACGAACTTGATTGAATGTTTTCTTATAATAGCATGTAGAGTGGTAAAATTAAAAGAACAACTATAATGATATTTATTGAAACTGAGTCATTCAAAATGGAAATTGAAAGTCCAATAATTTCAATTATTTTACAGTTTAGCTTCCTTTACTGATTGATTTCTGAAAAGGCAAAAATCCTGGCGCAGTGACCACAAGAAAGAGGGTTAACCTGGTAAGCCAGAGGAATGTGTTCTATGTTTTACATAGCCTTTTCCGTACCATTATGTACACGACAAGTGATGTTACTTTTATGAGATGTAAGGTCCCATTTGCCAAATCCCTTTGTACATGACAGTGTTATCACTTTCATGTAAGATTGTTCCTACCATAAATTTATACGCTTCTAAGGTAAATATGCCCTTTCCAATTCCACAGGAAAAGAAAGACACTGTTGAAAGAAGCTCTTACCTTTCCACTATTATTATTAATTCAAATGTCTATTATTTTTTAATCTAAATACCTCAACCTATTTTAACATGACTGATGACTCTGTATATGTCCCATTAATGTTAATCACCTTTAGTTTGTCAATGCTGTGTTCAATTTATTTTTCTAGATTTTCACTTATTAAAGAATGAATGGCTCCAGTTTTGTCTCTAATCCCCTGGGCACTGATTTCAGCATTTACACTAGCAGATTATTTCTGGCTAGCACAAAATACAGCTTTCCATAAAGTTAGTTCTGGCTCAAATGGTAATAGCTTACATATGTATGGCATAGTTCTTCATGAGCTGCTCACGAACACTCCTGTCAGATTTTATTTCTACATTGGCCTGTAATTGAGGTAGAACTATAACTACTTATGGGTTTAGCTTTTTTCTTCATATTAATTGATTCTGAGTATTTCAGTTATGATTGACATTTTTGTATGGTTTTACGTGATTTAATATTTAATTGAAGAGCCTTGTAAATAACTAATTTACAAGTAATACTAATACTTGTAAAAAAAAAGAATTACTCCATCTTCTAAATAAAGTTGTAAATAGGCAAATTTGAGGACAGAAAATGATCACTTATTTTTGAATGCTACTGCGCACTGCCCATATGTGTCAGCCAAATGCAAGGCAAGATTTACTTGTCCTCTTCCTCTAAAAGGCAGAAAGAGGAATTTTCATCAGTTCCATACAACCACTGCCTGTATAATACCACTCAGAGTTAAAGAACAAAAGAACCCAGACAAAGGAATGTCATTAGAAGTGAACATGTACCACATGTTCTGCTTAGCCTATTGGAAGCAAAAGACCTTTCTTAAGTTATACAACTTTTAAGGGCATAGTATCCAGATCTATGGAAATATAATACTAATACTGCACACGTAAAATAAGAACATTGAGTAATTACAGAGATACATACTGAGAATATTCTGCAATTAATATAATTGCTCTGATACAACAGAACAAAGATCAACATGTAATAGAAATAGCACAAGAAACTGGAGAAATCAATCAGTAAACTGAATAGAAAACAGACAGAGGTAGCACAGCTGCTATGTCTGTCCTGTACTGTGGGATTTCAGCAATCTTAGTGCCTGAACTCTGCTTCTCCCTATTTTTAGAGATGTAAGACACTATGAGTAGACACAATGCCTTCCATCTTCTGGAAATTTCTTTTTACCTTTATTTCAACTCCCTACCTTCATTATCTTAAAGTTCACCATACACAGAATATGTTAATATGGTCATTATCACATCTTTCTAAATGAGAGAACATAAGGGGCACTAGGCATACATTTAATAAAATATTTCCCACTCTGTTCCCCAGTACTAAAAAATGTGATGCCTGTATGTTTTTTCCATGCTTGTTTTAACTAGTGAGGAGGGGGGAAGCTTGAAGAGATTTATTGCCCATTTACCTTTGGAAAAAATCCAAGGACAGTTTTTGTTCCCTGTCTTAGAGAAGGGAGCATAACTTTAATTTTCTTAATTACATGAGGTGCTACAAATAGAAGGTAAGCAGCACTAACTCAGTTTCCCATGGGAACATCAGCCTCTGTGAGAATTTGCACAATTCTTGAATTAGTAAACTTCTCAGTGGGGAAGGGGGAGAGTTAAATTTGTCATTCTATTTTGGATCTAAGAGAATGTCTCACATTTATCAGTGCCATTCTGAAAATGCCTTACCAATCACCTAAGCATTGTTGTGTAATTTTAAAATGTGCTAAAATGCCGACAAAAAAGATTTCAGAAAAATAGATTTAACAATGGGACTCAAATTAGAAAAATGTAAACCTCCTTTTTTGTTGTTGTTCACTATACCACAATTTATATAAATGTTTTTAAAAGAAGACATGCAGTTAACCCCATATACAGCATTTGAAAATATACTGTGGGAGTTGCAAGTATTTTTAAAAATAACTTTTTAATAATAAAAAGGAAAAAAGGGTGTATTTTGTGTCCTCTTATTTCCTCATAAAATGATTAGTCTGTAACTATATAGAGTTTTAACTCCATGGTAAAGGCATAGAAATTTCGATAAGCCTACATTCATTTAAAGGAAGAAAAAACAAAAAGGCAGTGAAGCACTTACCTTTCCATTCATGGACAACATGTAGCAAATGCAGAATTCTGCTTTAAATTTGATATAATCCTCTGAGAGAAAAAGGAGGTATACATTTTGTACATAAATATATATATATTTTCTTTTCACAACAGGTTTTCATTTGTTATATGTTGTTCTGTTTGGTAGCAGAAAGTGGAGCATGTTTACAGGTTTGGGAAGGTGAGACTAGAAAGGAAATGATTGAAAATTGTGTAGAGTTAGGTGAAAACTTATGAGCTATGTACTCTGAGGAGGTAAAGAGGAAAGGTTCATCAGATAAAAGTGTTTTCTTGCTGCAAAAAAAAAAAAGAGAAAAAGAGAGAAAGAAACATAGAAAGCATGTCCACAATAGACAAAGCTAATAATTTTTTCTTAAATAAAAATTTTTAAAGTAGGAAATTATACTCTTGTTCAGTGGTTCAGTGATAAAAGGTCCAACTTCTTTCACACAGGAAAGGAATATGACCGATGGATCTCTGGCCATTATGTTGACATTGAAGTCAGAAAGAGAAAATGGCATCTGAACCCCACCCTCTTGTTCACAGAATGCTATAATGCAGTGACTTTCCCAGAGATTTCTCCAGCAGACAAAAAATTAAATGATGTCAATCAGACCTGGAGATAGATTTAACACCATTTATGATTGCTAAAAGTGGTGGGAATTAACACTGACAAGGCTAGCTGTGATCAGTCATGGTCATCATCCTGGTGGTGCCACAAAATCAAGGTTATGTAAGCAAGAAATAAGGAGGGAAGAATAGGGGGTAGAAAAATAATCAAATCTCTAATTAGATGAAGTAAGTTGGAGTAAATGTGGAAATGGTAAACTGGAAAACCAGTGGGATTTTTTTTCTACCAGGAGAGGAAGTAAGCAGACATGGTAGGTGTAAATGTTCTATTTATTGGTGAACAGATAGGTTTTGAGATTTCTTAGGTCTACTTATCCTCGATTTAAAAAGAAAAGTAGTAAAAGAAGGACAGTGATCTAAAAGATATAGAAAAACACTTATCAGGAGAAAAAAAGGAATACACTATGTGTGGGAGAAAAGTGTGCAACTTAATTCTTAATGTTACCCTGAGATCATTCAGTTGGAGACATTAGATTTTTTCATCCGGTCATTGCACAAACATCATAATTGACATAAGTCCGAATTTATGTCTCATTGCTCTCCGTATATTCACAAGATCAAAAGCAGTGCCTGAGCACAGTAGAAGTTCAGGAAATATCTGCTGACTATATGCAAGATTAACTAATTGGATGAGAAATTTTTAAATTAACAGGTGCTTGATAGGCAAAGGGAAACTCCATTGGGAAAAAAAAATCAGTCTTTTTATGTTTATTTCTCACTCTCTACTACTTCCAATGATGAAAAAGACATTTTTCCTACAACTAGGTGGCTTATGTTACAAACTTGACAAAATATTTTTATTTAGCCATCTGCTTTCCCATTTACCACAAACGGAAGCTGAATATTCCAGCATAAACCATCATCTTGAAGAGAACTATTTGCATCCCCAAGTATTCCTTCCTGTTATGGATCTCAAGTAAATCACCTTCTGCTCAAAGATGCACACATTATAAATAAAATGTCATAATTATTTTCATCACCAAGAATCACTTGCTATTTGCCCGATGATGGGATACTATTTAACTTTTTCCAATTAGAAATGTCAGTCAGCACTTGCTCTTGCATTATGTGAAAATGCATAATGACTTCTATTAAAGACAGATAATTTTGAGGTCTACTTCAAAATGCATCATTATTTTCATTTCTAAAAAGCTAACTATCTTGTTGTTCTCAAGAATTGTTGATGGAACCAGCTTTTTACATGTAAAAATGATGTACGTAATTATTGTACTTATCTCAGAAAATAAGCTACTTCCTTTAGTTGTGTTTAGCACCTGTATTCAAAGCATTATATTTTTTCCTGGACATTAAATAAATAATATTCATAGAGCTAAAGAGTTTCAGCTTCCTCTAAACTGACAGATGGTTTCTGCGGATAATATGTTGCAACTCCTTGCTTATATCTCTCAAGCAATTATTTCTCTTTAGGATGTAATACCTGGGACTGTTTTGTTGGGGTTGTTTTTTAGAAAAAGATGAAACAATCATTTCCTTCCTCTTTCTTTATGTCAACTCCAAATTAAATTCTGCCAATTATAATCCCTGTTGTTTTTATGATTTCTTCAAGCCTTGTGTACCTCTGCCTATTTTTACTGTTCAGATTCTCTACTTTGAAACCATTTTTGCTTTGGCCTCTTGGGCAGCGTCTATTTCTGGGCTTACACCACTAGCTGTTGTTCCTTTTCTGTCTTTCTGTCCCCTCAACTCTCTATCCTCATATTACCCTTAGCCTTAGCCCTTAGGGCACATTTTTCTTTCCCTCTTTGACCTTATTCCATTTGCGAGCAGACAAACATGCACACTTACACTTACACTTGCAGCACTCCAGTTTATACCTTGAGCTCAGTCTTCAACCCTGAACTCCAGACACTTAAACCCAACATTTGACTCTACTTTCTTGAGTTTTTAGTAGCTATCTCTTCAGTTTTCTGGTTTCAGTTAATGGCAAGTCTATCTTTCCATGTTCTAAGACCAACATTCCAGCAATTGTTTTTCTCTATTCTTTTTTTTTTTACATCTGAAATCCAATCCATTATTTTAGCTGAAGACTCTCTACCTTCCAAATAGATCTTCCCATCCCTACTGCATCCATGTTTTTATTCTTACCAGAGCTATCACCCTGGTCTAAATCTCCATCATTCTTGTTAATGCTTCAATTACCAGTGACTGCTTATTGGTCTCATTTCTCTCCTTCCATTTCCCTCTGTTCTCAATGGGGCAGTTAGAATAATCCTGTTTCAAAGAATAGATCATTTCAGAGCATGCATTATCTCTGGTTAAAACTCAACAATGACTTCCCATTTCACATTAAGTAAATGCATTGAGTTATTTTTCTCTAGACTGCTGCATAACAGGCTCCCTCCCTTCTTTAGGTCTTTTCAAAGAAAATTTTCCTTGATAATGCAGTTTAACATGACAGCCTTGTCTATGACTCCTGACTTATCTCCACGACACTTCCCGCTATCTAATATACTGTGCCAGTGGTTCTCAAGGTTTGATAGCCAGACTAGAAACATTGAAAACTAATTAGAAATGAAAATTCTCAGTCCTCAACCCATGTCTACTTAGTCAGAGATGCAGGAAACACAGGCCAGCAATCTGTGTTTTTACAAGCCTTTTAGGTGTTTTTGATGTATGCAAAAGTTTGAGAACAACTGTGATATATATTTTATTCATTCACTGTGTTATATTTTATACAAGTTATAAATAGGGTTATAAATATATACCTATATGATATGTGTATTTCCCTAAAAGTATAAATATCAGACAAGAGGAATTATATTTTAGTTTCTACTGCTTTGGAAACATCTGGAACAGTGGCTGGCTGACAGCATGAGGGCAGCAAATATAATTAGATGAGTAAATAAGTGTAGGACTTCATATCTCTCTTTTGCTACTCCTACTATTCTCTCTGTCTATAGCATCCTCCTTTCCTTGCTTGCCTTCTTAAGTCTGTCAGTTTTTCGACATTCAGTTAGAATCTATAATCGCCTTGAAAACTCCACTACTTTTCTCCTGCAGTTCAGTCTTTACTAGGCACTTCTCTATCTTTCTAAAGAAGATTTTGTGTATTTAAAAATAAAGCAACACATATACTTAAGTGAAGTATTTGAACGTTTACTTTTTCCACTGCAAATGGATTATTCAAAGGCAAGTTCCTTTCTACACACCTGGACCACAATACAGGATATAGAGTAAGTCCTCAATACTTCTTAAATTACTAAATAAATTTGGAAGCTTCTTATTAAAGTGGTGCAACAGTTGAAGACAGCTCAGATTAATTTAAGAAAAATATTTGATGGTTGGCAGAATAAAGGATGCCTAGGAAACTAAAGGGCAGAGAGGAAACCAGACATCATGGGGAACCAGGGTCAAGAACCAGAAAGTCTTTTGGAAATAGTGCATTTACTTACTCTGTACTGGTCAATCTGGGCCTGCATGCTCATTACAGGCAGAGAGCCTGCCTTCCATCTGAGTGGGAGTAAGTAGGGAACCAGAATCATGAGTTTCCCATTTCTACTGCAAAATGAAGACTTACTAACATCACTGTATTTATTTTTCAATTTTGCAAGTGAGAGAATCTGATTGGTCTGCTTCAGTCAAGAACTCACCTCTGATCAAATGAACTTCATCTTTAGAGTTATTATACTTACTGAGAATAGGTGAAGAAATAGATAGGAGGAATGTCATTCATCCTTTGAACTCATACACACATAATTTTATCTGTATATAGCCACATAAGTCATTGAATAAGATTGCATATGATACAATTCCATATGATTGTTGTCACTTTTACATTAAATACATAATCACTGAAACAAATGCAAGAGAATTTTTATAATTTTACCATGAATTTTTTAATGCATAAACTGAAGTTTAAATATTTATAGAAATTGCACATAAAGGAACTTGTATGGTTTAAAATTTTCCAGGAACCAAATCTACTTTTGATGGATATGTCTAACCAGTATAACAGTAAAAGAAAAATCATGTTGTCTCTCATTTTCTGCATCAAATAAATGACATTTTAGGAGAAGCAGACGCATCAATTCTCTCAGTCGCTTATTGATTGTTGATTATCTTTGCTGTGTCAAGCGAGGGCAAGAGCATCTGCTCTCAATGTGCACCCTGTGCCCAGAAAATAAAATAAAGTAAAAATAACCATAACATGTGGTTAATAAAGCAGTATGTATTGAATGGTAATAGAGGGTAAGATATTAGTTATAAAAAAATTACATGTGTTTTGAGGTAAGAAGGAAGGAAACCATCCTCACATTTTGTAATCATTCATAAGTAGGGAAAATGGGACAGCTAATCCTGGTGAATTTTGTAGGTGCCAGGAGAGAACGACACGCTATAAGCAATGTCTCCGGAGCATTTCATATTACAATTCTCTATGCAACTCCGCTTCCTAGTGTTGGCGTTCATTCAGGGCAATGTTGGAATTGTGTTTTTTGTTTGTTTGTTGGTTTTACATCAAGCCCCTACACTAGACAATGAGAGCCCTTCTTCATAAGGTTAGCACCCACAGAGCATGGGCTATGAAGAAAGCAGATCACAAATCAATTTTACTTTAATTTTTTCTTCTTCACTCATGTACTCAATAGTTCTCCTTTTTGGTCAGAATAGAGTTAGGGATCAGGAGCAAATTTCATACCATGCCTTCTTTCCTGAGTGTCCGTGGCAATATTATGCTAGCAGCTTTGCTGGCATAAATAGTAGGGTCAAGGAAGATATTTCAAAATATAAACTACTAAATTACTTCCCAGATCTACTGCTCGGTTAAAACAATGATTGCATTTGGAAGGCTAAATATTTACTAAATTTCTAGTTGTGTAGTCTGGCCTTCCATGGTATAATCTAAATAAATAATGCTGAACATGGCCATCTGGAAAAGAGCATGTTGCTTGAATAATTATTTTCTTGTCCTAGATTATCTAGATTTACTTGCCTTTGGGCGCTCTGAGACCAGGGCTATGTTGTAACTTCTCTTTTAGCAGAGACCAGATCAGTGCCTCGCTTGCAATAGGTCCTTTGTGAATGTTATTTGAATGGAACCGTCTGCTGTGCTATTGATTTGCACTTACAAAACTGATGGCATAAAAGGTAACTCTCTACACATGATAAACAATAGGAAGAAAATATAATTTTGTGGCTCTTTTGGAATGGGTTTAAATTCAGCTATTTCCTTGCTTTTGCTTTTCAAGGACAGAATAGTAAAATAAAATAATAATAGACTGTTCACTTACCTGTCAGTATTCTGGCAATTTCCTGAGATCATTTAGGTCTAATGCAATTCTTTTATTTTCTTTATAGATGCCTATGTTTTTAATAGAAATAAAAGGACCCTCTTGAAATCTAGCTGGGGTTTTCTGCTTTCTCTAATATTCTTTGATGTATTTCAAGAAACACAGCACTTACAAAGTGCATTGTATCTGCATCTACCCCCATTCACCAGCAGAAGAAAAAAAAGGACAAGTGTGGGGCTGATATATTTAGTTCTTATTTCTCTTTTTTACACTCTGTTTCACAGCCTCTCTGATGCAGTTGCTGGGCCATCTCACACATATGAAGACTCTGAAAATTGTTCTCACTACAGCAAAACCACTGAAGAAACATGCTTCACAACCTGATGAACTCTCTGTGGTTGTGAATATACCTTATTCAGTCAATAATTTTCCTGCAGAAAACAGTGAAAGTTGACACAGGAAAGTAAAGTCTTAATGCTGCCCCATGCAAACTGTCTCTCTTCATGTGAAACTAACATACCCTTGGCATAGCATGTATAGGGAGAAATCAAGATGATCTGTATAGATAAAAAGTTACACTGTATGTTTTATTCATCTGAACAGTTAAAAACATACAACTTTAAAATGAACACTTTCAAAGCAGTATCCAACTTGAGGAAACTAATACAGGGTGTGGCAAAAGTAGGTTTACAGTTATGAGTACACAAAACAGACTTTATTCTTGTCTTATTATTTATTAATTTTCCATATGAACTTTAAAGCTACTTTTCCCCCACTCTGTATTTTCTTAGTGTTTCTATTTATGAACCATTCAGTATACATTTGTCAGTATAACAAAATGTGAGGTTGTGTTACTTAGTACGGTAAATATAGCATCCCAACTCAAATTAGCTTAGGCACAAAAACATATTTGTTAGTTTCAGTGACAAATCTAGGATATTTTGGCTTTGGGCATTGCCGCATTCAGGGCTAAAGTAATATCTTCAGGGAACCTTTTCCTTTGATCTGCTAAACAGACTGTCTTCTAACGGGGCATGATGTTGGGGAATGACTTTCATCCTGACATTGTAAGAGCTCTGTGGAAAAAGAATCTTCTTAAGGCTTAGCAGAAAAGGCCCCTGCAGGACTTGATTTGGAGAGTTTGAGTCACACACCTATCCATGCACTCATCACTGAGTAGGAAGACTGGGTAGTATTGTTGGGCAGATCTGATTCACAAGCCCATTTGGGTCATTTCTGGTAGACTTACGTTGTCTTCCAGAGAAAAGATGGATTTGGAACTAGACAAAGGGGGAAGGCATCCTCTCCAATCCATAATAGGGGGTGTCCAAAGATGACATAGCACTACACCTGTTTTAAAGGGCAGAGACCAAGACTCAAATTTTTGTATCTAAGCTAAGATCACATTGACATCTCGTACCCTGGTGAGCAACAGAAGAAAGAGGCTTCTGCGGCAATTGAGATTTGAATGTGTTCTTTCTTATGAACATGTGCTTTTCCATAATCCAAAATCGACAACATTCATTTCTCAGTTGCTTGTCCAATTTCTTCAATTCTTTGTCCACACAGAGATTCACACTTGTCTGTGATAGCGTGCCGTCGATGAAACACACATGGGAAACAGCGGGATATGCACCTGTGCCTTAACAATGACCTCGGAGGGCAGAGGAATCATTAAGTGAGCCTCATGTTTGCAAATGATCAATTGCCAAGATTTAGATCCTATATTAATACATTTATTTTTTAAATCTAATTTAACCCATATTTCCCCAGGCCACAGACCACTGGGATTGAGAGAGAGAGAGAGAGAGAGAGAATATTAACAGTAATCAGCTCTCTTTTTTTGGCTCGCTCTTCCCACCTATACTCCCCCAATATGTATTAGTGCATATTAAATTCTAATTATTTGAAGGAAGTAATGTTTGCATTTTCAGGTACATAAAATACTTAGGTATAAGCTTATCTTCACACACAAACATTAATCTCTCACTCATCCCTATTAAGACCTCATTTCATTCCTTTGTGCTCCAGCCACCAAAATGTACATCTCTTAGAATTCTAGATTTCTATTCTCAAATCTCTTGTGTTCAGGTCCTTGACTACTCTTGCCTCCACTCTTCACAGCATCTCTTACTTTTTTATTTGTTGGATGATCAAAGTATTTAGCTAGGAAGCTATATAAAAATAAAAATATCTTTGCTCCAGAATCAATGCATTAGTGTTTCTTTCATCTTTCTGCATATCCTCTCTTCTTCCTGAAGATCATGTCTATGTCCAGGCCAAAGTCTCCTGTGGTAAAGGATTTATGCATTCTGCTTAATTAGTGGAAAGATCTGCCCCTATTCCTCCAATCAAATCCTACCCAAAGGAATTGTTCTGACCAGAGAATCATATCTTCTAAACTCTGTATTCAAAGAGATAAATCAAAAAGCAACTGGTTTCTAAAGTTACTTTGGAAATGAATACCATAGCTATTTGTTAGCAGTCTAGCAGAGCAAGAAATAAGATATTACATAAAGTGTGAAAAATAGTTTTAAAATTCTCACATACGAGTTTCTGTTAAATATATCCTAAGGGAGTTTACCTGAAATCCTAATATATTTTAAAGAGAAATTTTAAGACTATTAGGCCTGATAAAACTTAAATAGGCCATTTCATAGTCTCATGATAAGAATTTACCTATATCTTTCATAAACACATGAAATTTCTTCCTTTTTTGTGATAAGAATGTGAGTTAGTCTAGGATAAAACATAATGCACTCAGGTTTTGCTTGGTTTCTATGTCATAAATGACCCTGAACTGAGTTAAAATCAGTCATTTATTTCTCTTGTACAAACAATATATGTTCACTTCATAAAACATGAACCCTCGAACAGCTCCTCCAATTCTCCTTCTAAAGTATGTGTGACACTTTTATATTTTTCTTATTGTCTCGCAACTGCACTCCTCAAAAAGAAAACAAAAAACATAACTTTCATCACCAAACACATCAATGGAAGGCTGGTCCTCAAATAGATGACTAATTACTATCTCTCTTGACAGTGCTTATCTAGTAGGTATGTAACATTTAAAACTCAGTGTAAATGACTAAGATTTTATAAACTATCACTTAACTCAGTATTAGGTTTCCACAGTCCTCTTAATGGGTTTTTGTACCATCAGATTCCAAAATCATATTTTGATACTTGTAGCAATAATTACCTTTGCAAGCTTCTTTTCTTCTTTTGTTCCTTCTTAAAATTTTATATATTCCTTGGGTTTTATTTTTAAAAAAGAAGCCCCAGTGTCTCCTGAAGATTTAGTTTCCACCCAAGGTTTCCACCACCAATAGCGCGTATGTTATACTGCAAATATTCAGACTCCTGTCTTCAACCCCATATGGAGACATTTTAATATGTAAGTAAAAAATACTAGGTTATTATCAGCACTAAATCCAATAAAAATTGAGTTCTTCCAGTAGGAAAAGTTGGAGAGAAAGATACACAGAAAACACATTAATTAATTCACAAAATATGCTTAGTTATTTTATTCTCTGTGCCCAGGAAAATGACTCCTGAGTTCATAAATTAATCATAGAAAACAGGAAGATAAAGCAAAACATAGTAACTGGATTGTGGTAAACTATTTTTCATGAAGTTTTCTTTAGACAAGAGACATGTGTACTTTTACTAATGGTTATATTTCTATTCTAGGTTGTTTGAGTTGAATTCCAGAACTCTTTCATATTATTTATTTGCTCAAATTTGCATTCACTTGTACCTTGTCCCTTATTATGCTATGATTTCTCACTGTTTTTTTTTTGAGAAGCCAAAAATAAAAATATATGATAAAAGTTAGGACCTTAGTTTGTTGAGTTTTATCAATTATTCTTCTCAAAGAAACAATTGAAAACCAAAATGGTTTATGTCTGAGTCTATAGTGATTTTATCTCCATTTCCGTGACCCTCACATTCATCAGTTTATGCATTAAGGCTTTGCCTTAACGACTGCACCCATTTTGGAGTAAGCTCAACAGCCTTCTGTGGCTTGAACACAGGTAGCTATGTTGAGTTTCTACCAAGCCTGTCTTGAGCCGAGGGATATGGTAAGAGTTACCACTGCATATGAGCCAACTGTCTAATACAAACACGAAAAAAGTAAGTTTGAGGTTTAGTGCAGCAGTTTTGATAGACCTGATGCCTAACTTTTAACAAACAGTGAGTTCCAAGCCATAGGTAAATTAAGTTGGGGCGTGGGTATAGGATTTGCCTAAGAGAAAGTAACAACAGGGGGTCCCAGAGAGGAGGGAGTTGCTGATAGATAGGCAAGACAACGCCGAGGGCATCATGTAGTTAAATTACATAGCAGAAGTTGATATATTTATGATCATGCTGTATAGTCACCTCATATGGATCTATTTATATAAGGAAGTTTCTGTTTGTGAAGCCATTGTCTGGTGGACACCATGGGGCAGAACTCATCTACTCTGCTCCACTTAGGCTTGGGATAAGAACACAAAATCTCCGCATGAACAGCCATGATACTAGCTGTGGGGAATCCCTGCTGTGCAGAGTTTGGTGAATTGTTTCCTCTTACTTGACTACTCATTTCTTACTCTAAATTTCTTTTAACACATCAAAAGAATGAGGTTCAGAGACTGGAAAAAAATCCAGGTAACTTACACACAAAACACCATTTGTTAAACAGTGAGAAGTAAAGGACTTTACTAAATCATTTCTTACAGAAGGTGGCCAAGTTTATAATAGCTAGTGATGATTCTACAATGTCCAAAGCTTTGTCATGTTCCCCGTGGTCTTACTTGTCAAACAGAAGGAACAAACTACTGATAATTCTAATCCTCAAGGTTTTCAGAAAAAAAAATAGACACAGCTCTCAGAAATGATTTTTTTTTTTAGATTTTATTAATTTATTTTTAGAAAGAAGGGCAGGGAGGGAGAAAAAGAAGGAGAGAAACATCAATTAGTTGCCTCTAGCCCCCAACTGGGGACCTGGCCTGGCACACAGGCACGTGTCCTGACTAGGAATTGAACTGGTGACGTTTCAGTTCAAAGGCTGGCACTCAGTCCACTGAGCCACACCAGCTAAGGCAGAAATGTTTTAATATATGCTATTCCAGCTCACCAAAAGTACAGCAGATCAAGTCTTACGCACAGATTCACTAATGAAGTGAAGTGCATGTGGAGAAGTAGAGAAAGAAAGAAACACAACTGAATCCACAAATATGCACATATTATCCATGAAAATATTAGGATTTCTGGCAGGTTTCTTTTAAATTACACCCATTTTTCCAGCTTTGGTTCTCAAGAATTTGAGATGTAAAACATAAGAATGACAAATGGAGACCAAAGAACTTTTCTATGCCTGATACAAACCAGTTTCGAGGCCATGCCCAGATATGCCAACCACATGGACCTAAATTATACAACTAAGGATACTTGCCCATCTGGAATTGCAAGTATTGGTCTTGCGGGAAGCTTGTCCCTATGGTAGGAGGGGAGCTAAGCCTATAAACCTGTGGGGAAACAGAGGAGACTTCTGGCCTTCTGAACATCGGATCACCAAAGGAAAGGGGAAGAGAGCTCAGCAAAGCATAAACAGTTATTCAATCCAGGTTGATCAATTATCTCTTCTCTACACACCCCTAGAGAAGAATGAACAGTCTGGGGAACTCCTAAAGCATGAGGAAAAACATCAGAAATAAGGATATTCTTCCATACATTGTTCAAATATATTCTCTCTGCCTCTCTGTGTTTTAAGTGCATCTCTAAGAACTACATTCTAACTATATTCTCATTCACTAATTCTTCTATTCCAGAATTATAAACGTGTCTTTTTCACTTTTTCTGCATCTTCACCCTTAGCACAGTTATGTTAAAGTATATGTAATGCCTAATTGAAGAGTCAGTGATATATGGCTGGGGGCCCACACTCACCAGAAGCCTGTTTTATTATGGCCTGCTTGTTAAGATTGTAAGTGGTCCACAATGCTTGTAATATTTACTATCGAATCTATAGAGAAAGAGTTTCTCAACATTAATCTAGTTTTATCTCTCAAAAATATAATGAATAAAGTATAAAACTTGATGCAAAATATAACTCACCAAATTTCACTTTGAAATTAATGTAGAATAGTAAAAGGGAAAACACTTATTATAGTTTTATTCTAAGTGATGCAAATTAACAAATAATCTACAATCTAATTTTTTCTAATTTTAATACTTCTAGTAGTTCATTCACTGTATTAAGAATCCTATGAGGTGGTAAACTATTTCCAATTTGATATCTGTGTGTATAGAATGCAAAGGACTAAAAAAGCTAATCCAGAGAAATCCCCGGGTACCCTAGAGCCGTTGCTATTTGGGCTGTAGTAAGAGAAGACTGAATTCATAAAACAGTTTCTGCAGGCTGTTCAGCTTTTTCACACATTACAGTAGGTGAAATCTTCCAAAACGAAGAAACGGCTTGAGTCAGTGGGTTTCTCAGTGCAGGAGTCAGTGAAACCCTGCATTTTGTCCATCGGAGTGACAAAGAAGAAAGGAAGTTAACAGTTTATTGATTGTTTAATATTTACCGAGCAGTTACACTCATCGGGGACCTGGGATACTTTTGAACAAGCACTGCATATACTGAAAAGATTTTGAAATCCTATACCAAACACTGCGTCTTGCTTCAGGCTCCTGCAGCCCCTATCAAGCTTGGGAACCAAGCTGATCCTCTCAGGTTTCTACCTCCTTTTTCTTGTTCTGCTGTTCCTACAATGGAAGCTGTAGAGCATGAGAGTAAACAACAGGGATCTCTTTACCCGTAGGCTAATCAGGATTTTACTTTTATTATTTTTTACACGTCATTTCAATTTATTATTAATATCTATGAATTCACTTTCAAATAGTGGTGAGCTTTCCAGATGAAACTTGGAGTGAAATTTTCCTCAGGAAATTTTTTAATTTAATTTATTGAGCTGACATTGATCTACAAAACCATACAGGTTTCAAGTGTACAATTCAATAAAACATAAGTGCCACACTGCACCATGTGCTCATTGCCCCAAGCAAAGTCTTCTGTCCCCATTTCCCCCGCTTTGCCTCCCTTTACCTAGTCCCCACCCTCTTGTCCTTCTGGCTATCACCATCAAGTTGTTTGTGTCTGTAAACGGCAGAGGTCTCTTTATCTGTTGGTTAATCAGGATTTTTAAAATCACATACATCATCAATAAATCAACAAACAACAAATACTGGTGAGGGTGTGGAGTGAGGGGAACTCTTTTGCACTCTTGGTGAAAATGCAAATTGGTGCACCCACTGTGAAAAGCATTATGGAGATATCTCAAAAAGTAAAAACTGGATTTGCTTTTTGACCAGGTGATCTCACCTCTGGGAATATTTCCGAAGAAACCCAAAACACTAATTATAAAGAACATAAGCACCTCTACGTTCATTGCAGCATTATTTACAGTCGCCAAGATATGGAAGCAGTGCAAGTGTCCATCAGTAGATGAGTGGATAAAACAACTGTGGGGCATTTGCACAATGGAAATACTACTCTGCTATAAAAAAGAAGAAAATTTTACCATTTGAGAAAGCATGAATGGACCTGGAGAACATTATGCTAAGTAAAATAAGTCAGACAGAGAAAGACAAATACCATATGATTTCACTCATATGTGGAATCAAATGCACAAACTGAACTAAAAAGCAAAATAGAGACAGACCCATAGATACTCATAGATAAAGAACAGGATGATAGCTATGGTGGGGGCCACTTAGGGGACTGAGGGCTCGAATAAAAAGGAAAAAGGACTCGTGGACATGGACAGCAGTGTGGTGATAGTGGAGAGTAGGAGGTATAAGAGAGATAAATGGTAATGGAAAAATACACAATAAATTTAAAAAAATCAGACTGACAAAGATATCAGTAGTAATTATTAGCAAATATGTATTGAGTTCTTTTTTATCTGGCATAGAGCTGTTTGATGGCAGTTCTGGGGGCCAGAGTTTCCACTTTTCAAAACACCATAAAACATTATATAACATAAAATATGCATAACGACCAATTTCTGACTTTAGAGTAGGAATTAGGGCTTGAAGTTTTCAGATTCTCATTTCAGCCATGCTATTTTACTTTGTTGCTATTGTTTTCTTTCTTCCCATTTTTTTCTTTTCCTAATAGTTCCTTTAGACTTCCAATTAAATTATCATATTGCATAGATATACAATTCTTAAATTCCTGCATTCTTTTAAAATCAATTCATATTTATCTAAGAGATTTAAGTGGTAAAATATTACTATTTTGGAACTTAAAAAAAAGGTTACACTACATTTCCAAAAGAAGATACTTTTAGTTTCCACATATGAAGCTAAATCATCTTACCTTTCTTAGTTCATGGATAATACTAACTGTTCTTCAACCTATTTACTTAAAACACAACAAATTACATTTATGTTATTTTAAAAATATTTTTAAGAAATTTTATTTTTAAAGACATACCATTTATTGAATATGTATTTTGTCCCAAGTTAGATTTAATTTAATTTTTCTAACAGCCCTGTAAATTGCTATTCTGTATGCTTGTATTTCAATGAGTAAAGGGTTTCAGAGGTTAAGTAACTTGCCCTGGGAGAATTCCAAATCTATTCTATTAACCATATCAATAATAGTAATAACAAACATTAATATGATTTTTTGTTTTATACTTTATAATGCATATTGATTTACATAGTTTTATTTGTTCCTGGTAAATGATGCAATGGGACAACCATTACTAAATCTACTTCTATTGCTAAAAAAAAAGTCAGAAGTTACCTAATCAGAGCTATCTTATTACATTTGGCAGGACAGGGAAAAGAACTTTAATCCCCTAAGCCTTAGTCCAGTGACCTTTCCTCTGCTTTGAATTGAACAGCTATGTTGTGATGATAACAGGGTAAAGAAGGGGGAGGGTCATCAAGGAACAGGGATAAAGGACCCGTGGAAAAAGCTAACGAGGGGTAGAATTGAGGATGGGGCGGGGACAGTGGTGGCAAGGGAAAGTGGTGGTGGGAAAATGGAGACAACTGCACTTGAACAACAATAAAAAAATTAAATTAAATTAGAAATTAGTACAGCTATGTTTATTCGGTGGAGAGTCTGAATTTATGAATAAATTCAGAAGTAGAATAAAGTCAATCTACTTCTGCAACAGTGATGATGCAAATTATTGTTTTTTACAATGAATACAAAAAAAGTTGCAGTTTCAAGAGGGAGAAAATTCAGTCTTCCACAAAACATTTCAGGTTTCTTTGGGACCCATTAGATTCACCATAATTCCCTTGATCATTTTTTTCTTCAGGGGATGCTGAAAGCTGTCTGCAGTTAAAAATGAAGGCTCTTGAGTTGCTTGAAGGCAACCCAGGTTGAACAAGAATTTGACTATCCTTAACAATTTCTCTTATCTTTAGTTAGCAGTGGCATTTTTTAAAGGAAACAATTGTTGCCCTGGGTAGCCTAAAATATATATAATTTATACACACAATTTTACAATGCTTTCGTTTTATATCTTATGATGTTACAAACTCCTCATTTACTATGATTTGAGACACATTTCTTTTCATAAGAGATAAGGAGGAAATATAGACAGAGCTTTAAGTTGAATCAGTAGCGACTTAGAGAGGCAAGAGACTCTTGTTTGATATAAAAATAAATAATATATCTTCTGTTATAAAATTTGGCTGATTGGTGTTTTGTGTGTATAAAATAACATTTAATTATATCATCTCATATGTGACAGATTTTGTAGACTGGAAAACATTATGCTAAGTGAATTAAGCCAGTCAGAGAAAGAAAAATACTCTATGATTTTACTCATATGTGGAATCTAATGACTAAACTGAACTAACAAGCAAAATAGAGACAGACTCATAGATAGAGAGCAGGCTGACAACTACACAGGGAGTCCAGGGGGTCGAGGCATTGGGCAAAAAGGAAAAAGGCCTCATGGCCATGGACAACAGTGTGGCGATTGGAGGGGGGAGGGGTGTAAAGGGGTTAAATGGTAAGGGAAAATTACAATAAAACATTTTTTTTTTAATTCTGTGAAGACAGCAGTAAATAAGACACCTTCCCTTCCTTCTGGAGTCAATAATCCAGGAGACGTAAGCTACTGAACATACTGTCATAATAATAAAAGTTAAACGCTGTCCAATGTATGTGCACTATTCTATAAGAAGGCGAAGGAGAGGTGCTTGACCAAATCTTATAAACAAAATGCATCAAGAAGGTTTTATCTAAGAAGTCATACATAAATTAAATGTTAAGTATGACTTAACCCTGGAAATGAGGAAAAAAAGTACAGGGGTAGACAATATTACTGCTAAGAGTTCTAGCTTTCTTCTGCCCCGAGGAAAATCCCTTTTTGAAGCTAGACAAGGCCATGTGACTTCTCCGGCCAAGGTGAGTAGAGGTGACATGGTTTTACTGTTGGACAGAAGCAACGAAGGCCAGGGCTCAGTGTTCCATGTTCCCTTCCCATGCGACAGTGAAACCTGAAGGCTCAGTTTCAGTTGGAAGCTCCTTAAGAGGGTGGAGCCTCCATCTGCTTGAGTTCCTGGTGGGCACAAAGAGAATACCTTCCCAACATGCATTGCTCATGTAGCATAAGAAATAAACCATTGTGATCTTAAGCTACTGGTACTTTAGTGGTGTTTGCCAATGTGGCACAACTTACCATACCTTGACTGATTTTTTAAAGTGGAAAAAAAGAACAAAGAAGCAGTGCGACAAGACATAATTTTAAGATATCAGTAAGGATTATATTATGACAGACTATGTATGTTAATTTTAATGAATTTAGATTTTATTTCATGACTAGGCACATCACTGATATAAGTGAATTGATGCATTGTTAACATGCAGCAAGTTTTCATAATCTTGGCACTGTTGATATTTTGGGCCAGATGACTCTGCTGAGAAACTTGCATCCTATGCATTGGAGATGTTCAGCTGTCTGGGCCTATATGTACTAGGTAGCAGTTGCACCATCTTTTCACTTGTGAAAACCCAAAATATCTCTATGTATACCCAAATGTCTCCTACAGGGCAAAACCACCTTTAGTTAAAATTATTGGCATGGAAGAAGGGGGAAATGAATGCGATTGTCTTCTAATAACTATGATAGCTATGAAAGACCACTTACATTTTCTAAACTGGAATGTGAATAATACTGAGTTTTAGAAAAATGTCTCAGATTATAGGGTTGAAATTGGGCTGGGAGTGGCGATATTTATTGTACAGATACATCCTTGTAAGGACTTGGACATCATTTGTTGGCTAAAGAATTCCAAAGTTCAGTCTGCTTTATAACCTCTCTGGTTTTTATCCCATGATCTTGTGGCAAAGACCTATATATATTGTGGTTGTCCTAGAATTTCAAAACAGTCTAGAACTTTGCATAAACATAGATATATTATGCAATGGTTATACGATAAGAAATTTAGCCTTTGATGTACGAAAAATCAATGGAGAGAATTGGATCATTGTCTAATCCAGTACCTAAGACTATCTGGAAATTCAGTTCATACTAATTAACCTTTCATTGATGTAGCTTACTGTAATTTAGAATGAGGTTAAGAACTGTGAATCAGGGTATTAATCTTACCTCACGTACTGTACCTTCATGGTTTGTATCAAGACTTTATCCTATGTTTCAATTTTATTATTACATAATAATGCTGATAACATCCTGTTTCATGATTGTTCTCAATACTAAATAACATCATGTTATGCTTGATAAAATCATGCCATATTGAATGTAAATACAGTTTTTTGTCTGTGAGACTCTTAAAATTTCAAAGAAATCAGATTATATTTATAAAAAGTGTGAATGAGACTAAATTTGTCAGTTTTTTTATTTACTGTCTTGTGCTTTGCAGATGTTTGTTTTTATATCATCAACATCTCTGGTTCTCCCAAAATTCCTTTTTCTTCTCTAATCTGGTTGAGAATTCTTTTTCTTTCTTTGTTTTTTGTCCTCCTTTCCCCTTCTCTCATAAATGTGGAGGGATATTGTATGTTTTCATGCCATTTATACAGAATGGGGGAAAATATATTTACAGTTGTTCTTATGGAAAATAATACAATAATTAATAAAAATAATACAAGAATACACTCCATGTTTTGCATGCTCACAACTATAAACCTACTTTTGCCCCACCCCGCATATTTCTTGAGGGAATAACTTTTATAATAACATATAGATTAATTATTTCACTTTTGAAGATAGTTTTTCTAGATTCTACAACTACACTTTCTCTAGTGTAATATGACAGTACTACATTAGATTAAAACTATTTTAAGGGGGGGAACTTTTTTGTGAGTATTTTATGCATTGAGCATATGCTGAAGATAGCAATATAAATATTCAGACCAACTTTTCCCTTACTGAAATTAAGATCCAAAAGATAAGGTGGCCAAACAGCACAAGATTTCCCATCAAGTTAAATATAATAAATGTTATAGAGATCCTGAATGATATAGGAAGTAAAATGATAGGATAATGATAGTTTATTTTGTGTAGCAGGCTAGAGATTTTGGGGGGGGTCTCCCTCCACCCAACGGTTTTAAAAAGGAAGAGTGAGAGAAAGAAACTAAAAGTGTTTCAGATAAACATAGCAGCGATGCAAAGGGCAGGCCAAAGGATAAATGAGTCCAAGGGAAATTCAAAGTAAATAATTATGTCCTGGGTGTGGAGTATAAATGCAGTAATAGCAATAGTTTTTAAAGCATATCAAGGAGGCCTTGCAAGCCTTTGGAAGACTTTTTGATTTTATACTAAGGGAATTGGGAACTATCAAAATATTTGGGCATTACTGTGGAAAAATAAGATGAAATTAAGAGGACCATTTGATATGCCTAGTGGGAAATGGACCAGAGGGTGCCAGGACCGAGGCAGGCAGCTTTGTCATTACACTGCCATAATGTACAAGTAGCATCTGGTGTTTTACTAGAGTAACGGGAAGCAGAACAGAGGTTCGCCTTGACTTGTGGCAGATGTAATATGTGGAATGAAGGAGGGTGTGGAGTCAGTGATGTGTCCACGGTTTCCTGATTGGCCTGGATGCATAATTATGCTGTTAAATCCATGGAGAAAAAATTGGCGTAGGAAGAGAATAATGGAGGTGACCGACAATTTCTTTTGGACTTTCAATTTGGATTGTCATTTTGTTATTTAGGATCAGAGCTCAGCTGAGAGACATATCTTGGAGATGTAAATCAAAGTGTCATTAGTATGTTGATAGATTTTAATTACTATGTAAGATTACCTGGACCAAACAAATAAACTGATAAACCAGGAGAGATGCAGATAGAAGAAATTCTGAAATTGAAGGAATAACTGAAGAATGCTAATTATAGACTGAGATGGAAGAAGTAAAAAATCAGCACACTGTTACATCTTGGAGCCCAACACAAACAAGCATGCTCTGAAAAAGGGAAATAAAAATCTGAATTTATAGGTTGCAATATAATAACATTAGTCATGAAAAAAAGTATAGTACTCCTCAGGTAGAAAGGAAGCAACTTCAAGGGAAACTCTTAATGATTTCCTAATTGGAAATGATAGCTTCCTTTAAATTATATTTGGAAGTCCAAGATTAAAGACCTTAGGAAATGCCCTGTATTATACTCTTAAACTATTTCAATCTTAAAACATTTAATATCTTTCCATGAACCAAGGGCATGGGAGTAAATCAGGTTTTGAAGGGGTGAAAAAAATACTTGTTTTATCATCTTTGCAATGGTCACATGTTTCTTGTTCTTAAATATTTCTCGCTTTCACATAATCTAAGAACAGTGTTTCACCATCCTTTCTGATAGGGACATATTAAGATATTAAGGTCACCTTTTTTTCTCCTTTCATCTTGTCTAGTTCTTCAGGGTGAAATAACAGTTGCTGAAAACATAGTGCACATATCCCTTTAATGTTAATGGCCAGTAAACTGTAAGTTGGCAATTTAAATATAAAGAGGGATCTGTATCCTCAGCAACTTTGTGAAAAGGAAAGTTAGCAAATATAAAGATAGACTAAAAAGCTCACTAATGATGTTTATTTTGTTACTTAGGTGCTATCATATAGACTGGGTCATTCAAAACATAGAATTTGTATTCAACTTAATAGTCTTTGTGTCCCTTATTTTATTGCAGACATGGTGCAAGAGTGGCGATTTTATATTAAGCAGTTAGAATGACGCTATTCACTATCATAGGAAAAAGCAGTCTTCCATTTAAGTGTAATTTCAAAATCTTAAATTTCTAATTGAATGTCTTTCTTATCCATATCATATATGCACAATGCCATTATTTTTCATTTGTAAAATAAGAATGAAAACATTTAAATATATTTTAAAAGTTTAGGATATTCTTTAAAAAGACAGCTTTGTGAAATACTATATATTATGCATTACTGCTATAGAAAAGAACAATCCATCTCGTTAGCTAGACTTCCTGCTTAGCCCAGCTGGGCCATTCCAGTGATCTGGGGAGTTGAGGTGATCATGAGCCAATGATTATTTATTTGTATAAGCTGCCAGCATAACCTGCCAGTAATAGTTACCCACATTCAGCATCTGTGCATAGACACTGATAGGGGTAATTGTGATGGCAGCCAAAATGGCAAATCCCAGCATGTCTTGTGCTTGAACACAGCTATTCAAATGAAAGAACAGTTTCAAATTGCTTGAACTGGCATAAATTCCCCAGTGAATTCAACCTATATAGTCATGAGCAGATTATGGTTTCAAAGTCTGGCTCAAATCTACTCCAGATTGACTACCAATCATAGTAAGAAAAATTGGATTACAAGAAACTCAAATTTAGAGCATATAAGCGGCAAATAAAATGTATGCCATTATACTAGCAGTAGTCTTCTGGAGCCATGCTTACTGTCAATTTAGGTGTTAGAAAATAGAAAAGCTTTTCATACACATATATGTACAAGTAGGTAACTTTTACACTTTAATTTAAATATATGTATTTATTATAAATGCATAATTATTGTAAATAAATTTATTAATAAACTTAGAGCTTTATAATTTTATAGATTATCTAATTATATGTTTTATTTTATTAAGGAGACACATGCAGAGAGATGAAGTGATTATATCCAGAGTGTTCTAGGCTTGGAAATATTTTCAGCATGAGGGTACTTTAATAAGAAAAAAATAATAATTACACATTCAACATTAGGTCAAAATCAACTCATATTTCAGATAAAAAAATAAACAAAATAAATTATAAATTTTACAAAGTTAACACATAGCATAAGTATCCCCAAATCGTAAAAAAAAAAAAATACAGTTTGTAGTGGTTAAATCCCATCATGCTCTCTCCTACTAAGCACAAAATTACATACCCATACAATGTCCGTCCCACGTTTTGGGAGTAAATGAGCTATACTTATTTCAAATGACAATTTTTAATGGTTTCTGCATGGGGAAACTATTCAGTTATTCCCCTCTGGCATAATTGTTCAAAATAATTTGTGAAAATCACTAGTAGGTTAGTAGAGTTTTGTAAGCTTAACAAATTTGTTTACTGTCAAACTGGGAAATCTGTTTCATTTTTTTCTATGTGGGATGTATGACTTGGAAATGCCAAAATTCAAATTCTTAAGGTAATAAAACTCAATCTCTGCATCTCTTTATCTAGTCAGCCAAGGGGAAGGAGCAGTGGAGTAGAACTATTCCTACAGTAGAAATGTGCTGTAGATTAAATATTTGTGTTTTTCCAAAATCCACATATTGAAAGCTAAGGTCCAATGTGGTAGTATTGGGAAGTGAGCTTTTGGGATGAGTTTAGCCATGAAGGTGGAGTCCTTAAGAATATGATTGGTACCATTATAAAACAAAAAAACAAAACAAACCAACAAAAAACAGAGGTCCTTAGCCCCTTCCACAACAGAGGACACAGCAAGAAGACACCACCTATGAGCCAGAAAATGGTTTCTCACCAGACACTGACTCGGCTGGTGCCATGATTGGGGCATCCCAGTGTTCATAACTATGAGGAATAAGAGCCTGTTATTTATGTGCTATTTCGTCATAGCAGCCAGAATGGACTGAGAATGAGGCTATCAATATCATAATTATAAATGAAATTAACTGTAAATTACTTACTTGCATGTCATTAAACCAACTAGATGTATCTCTAAGTTAACTTTTCTTTAAGCTGGATCCCAAAAATTGGTCTCAGCCATTCCAATGCCATATAATACAAAGGAGAGAGTGGCAGAAATGAAGTCAGGGTGAGGAAATGCAGTGGTCTTTACCAGTTTGATCACAATGCTGTAATTTGGAAATTTTATATAAGTATATCACTATGTGGAACACATTGCTATGACCCAAACCCTGGAAAGGTCTATGCAATTGAGTGTCCTGGAAGCATAATCTTCACTAGCTTTATGGTTTATCTACTTCACTTTGTAACTAGTTCCTTCAGTATCTCTCCAGGGATTTGAAGCTACCATTCCAATGGCCCAATTAAATCTATACTTAGGGCTAAATAATGAGATAGAGGTAACTGATTTTGTTTTGTCTTTTAAAAACAGCATATCCATTATATTAGTAACCATATACTGATGATATATTTGTTTTTATCAATAAAAATTAAACAGGAAAATTACTGCATCTCATTATACTAGCCCAGATGTTCAGGTTATTATTTCTAAGAGGGGAGAGAAGGTTGCATCTGAAATCTGTCTTCTTAAAATAGCTCAAACCACTGCTCTATGACCTTGACTCAAGAACCCTTTTTCATTTAGTTGTATGCTGTAAGTTTCATTTTTGTTGTAATCTTAAAACATCTCTGTGGCTCTTATAAATGTTTAGGATTAATGCCAGGCTAATTACTAATTAATTTCTTACTGAGGCTAGATCATTGTCACTAGTTTATACTACAAAAACAGCTAAGAATTTGTTAAAAATACAGAATTTCATGTCCCATTCTAATCCACTGAATCAGGATTCATATTTTAAAACGTACCTAGAGAATTATAGTACCTATTAATGTTTAAAAAGTACTGGCCTTGATACAATTAATTACCTGATACTTTAGTCAACCCTATGAACCTTTCACTTCACCTGATTTTCTCTTTCACTTCCCACGAATACACTAATTAAGAATAAATAAGTTGTGAATTTAAATGTGTTAGATACTCTGCTCAGAAATGAATAACCACACAAACGTAGAGCTTATTGTTCTGCTTCTGCAAACTTAAGTTTCTACAATCCATTGGGTCTTTTCTTTCATGTGGAGAAAATCAACATAAAGTTTTTAAATCTTATTTCAAAATAACTTTATTTTTAGAATATAGAAAACAGAAAAATAGAAAAAGTTCTTAACTCATATGTGGGATATAAAAGTGAAAGTAACAAATAAAAAAACAAGGAAAACAAAGAAACAAAAACTCATAGACAGACAACAGTATGGTGGCTAAAGAGGGAAGAATGTGGACGAGTAGTAAAGGGGGGCAAATATACTGTGACTAAAAAAGATTTGACTTCAGCTGGTGGGCACACAATGCAATTTATAGATGACATATCATAGGATTGTACACTGGAAACCTATATAGTTTTAGTAACCAATTAAATTTATTGGGGTGATAGTGGCTACTGTTGTTAGTACCGTTCTAGATCTCAATTCATGTGTTCAAAAAAAATTATTTTTAAGTAAAAATAGCTTATGAGAAAAAAATAGAAGAAATTAAGATATAATATATAAATTACATAATAAATATATAAATATGTGTATATGTGTGCATGTGTGTGTGTATGTGTATTCTCACTACCTGAAGGCATTTAATGTATTATGTTATTGATGTCTTAGGGATGTGTATGTCATATACATCTGATAGTCTTTATTAAATTTAACATATCACCAGCAATTTTTCCAGATCATTTTGAACTCTATGTAATAAATTATTATTATATTATACTCCATCTAGGATGGAGCATAAAATCCATAAAACATTGTATACTTTTTGATATTGAGGTTATTTCTAATTTTTCTCAATAAATAATTGTAATAAATATATATATGAAGATTTTTTTTATATTTTAGAGTTTTTTTTAGAATAAATTCTTACAGATATAAATTTAAGGTAAGGAATAAATGAATATTTCGGGTGTCCCTATATACAACAGGGTTCCTAATTATTTTGATTCATTTTTCTCTCCTATACCGCTCATGAGCCATTTTAAATCTTTATCATTCACCTTAAGCTTTCACCCATAACCTTTGCCATCATTACACACAAGAAATGACCTGCATCTATTTTTTCAGAAAAAGCAATTTTCATCAAACATGAAACCTCTAGAACCCACATTTTCCATTTCTTGTATTCTCAACAATTCATGTATCTTTCCATATAATCTCAAAAGATAGGCTGCCTCTCTTCCTTTTCTAGATGTGGGCCCCTGTTGCCATTATTTGGTGTTACCTCAGGAACCATAACCATCCATTAAGTTCTTTTTCCTCTTTATTTTTCAAAACTTAAATTAATAAGCTGTTTCTTTTTTCCTAAATCTGTCATAGCTTTTTTATCAGTATTACAAAGGGTTCCTCCCCAAAATAAATTTATTTATTAAAATGTGTGTATTTTTCTTACATGTTTAAACTTCAGTCACCTTCAAAGTACTCTCCATTTGATGCATTACACCTATCAAGCAATTTTTCCATTGCTCAAAACAGTTTTTGAACTTGTTAATTATGATGCATTTTAGTGTGTCTGCCATTTTTTTGTTTCAGCTTTTCCACATCGGCAAAACATTTTCCTTTGTGGACCTCTTTCATCCCAGGAAACAAAACAAACAAACAAACAAACAAAAAAACCCTCACCTGGGGCAAGATCAGGTAAACAAGGAGGATGGGGTGTGGGGGACATGCCATTTTTGGTCAAAAATTGCTGAACACTCAGTGCATTGTGGGCAGGTGCACTCACAAATCACCCATCATGAAATGGGCAAATGCATTGAAAGAGTCTTCAAAACAAAAAATGTAGTGAGTCTGAAAGCAGCCTCTCACAACGCCAGCTGATACGCTGATACAGATGGGTCTCTTGAACACTCTCATCCAGCAGAGGAAGTCTGTACTACAAGGGGCTCATCATCCAGAAGATAATTCTGTTTTCTGGGGGGCCATCCCTTGTATGTGGATTTTTTTTTTCCTTTTATAGTAAAATATCGCACATGCTGAGTGCAAAAAAAAAAAAAAAAAAAAAAAAAAAGTAGAGCTGCCTTAATTTTCTCACTCCTTTCCTTCTGCATTTATGTTTCATTGTGCTTAAAATCAAACTTGCTGTCAGAGCATCCTGAAAGTAATCTGGCTGTGGTGCCATGGGTATTTTAATTGCCAAATGCAGTGGTTTGTTTTCAGTCTCCTACCACGTTTGAGTACCTTACCTTGTTCTATGTAGAACTGACCACTGCTTTCATTATGCCTTCACTGATCCTGAGCACCGCCTTCCGTGTAGGATGTCTGTATTGCCAGTTTGCCTTTCTCCTTAAGCTGAAGAAGCTTGAAGGTAAGGGCTATTATTCTTTTGTCTCCCCACTGCTTTGCCAAGTCCTTGCCACACTGTGGGTGCGGGGCAAATGTTGAGTTGAGCTCATCTTAAGTGATCTGCAGGCAGTGGGCGCTTTGCTCGCTTGAACTTCCCTTGGCTTTTGGTTTGCTCTCAGTCCTGATGTATTTCATTCTCCAATACTCCCTAATAGATTCAAGGTGGCTGCAGAATCATGAGCAGCTAAGGAGGAGAGATGTTGAGGTAAAAGGGAAAATCGAATAGACATTACAATTATTTCAGTAAGCGCTAGCTAGATTACACTACGGTGCAGCTCACCAAAAAATTATAGTGACTTACAACAGTTTATTTGTAAATATCTAGCAAAGGTCAGCTTCAGCTTTGCTTCATGTCGTCTACACTCTGGGGGCCAGGCTGATAAAGCAGCCTCTGGCTGGACCATTGTTCTCATGGCAGAGGAGTAAGAGAACTTGGCAGACAGCTTGCTGGCTTGGAAGTTTCTGCTTGCAGGAAACACATTACACTGGCCAAATCAAGTCATATGTCCAAACCGAATGCCAGAGAGGAGCAGCCAGTATTATTGAAAAATAAATCATACTACAATGGTTAGCTCAGTAGTTTGCCTAAAATATAAATTACTGCAATGATTACAATTCTGTATGAAAGAGGGAAGTTTAAAAATAATATACTAAACTCTAGAGTCATGGTGCATAAGTCATAAACCATTCAATCAGCTACAGACACTGATAGAATTTTATTGTCTGAAAATGAAAAACAAAACACAAAGCATTGCTTTCTATATTGGACATATATTTTTGAATATTTGGAGAAATTTGAATATGGTTTATGATTATTCATTTGATTAATTATTTAATCTATGTTCATATCCACTTGATTATATCATAATGAGAATGATAACAAATATTTACTGAACAAGAATAATGTTCTAGGTCCTGTACTAAAATTTGTCTATTTCATCATTTTTTTCTTTCCAACATCCTTTTATGGTAATGACTATTGCTATCCCTTTTTGACAAATGAGCAAACAGAGACACAGAGATGTAAAGTATCTTGCCCAAGGTAACCCTTATGTAAAGTGATAAAGTATTCAGGTGGGTCAGCTGACTTATGCTACTATACTTCCTATTACATGTAAATTTAGCACTTTTTCACATAAATGAAAGTTGATTGCATTTTGCCAGTTATGTACGCTTTTGTTTAAAAGAAGAGCAGTCACAATAGTAGTGAGTGGTTTTTTTATTTCTTCTAATTTTATTGAGGTATAACTGACAAATCCATTGTAATATATTTAGAGTGTACAAGGGCATGATGCGATATATGTATACATTGTGAAAGAATTTTCATCACTGAATTTATTAACAGAATCATCACCTCACATATTTACTTTTTGAGGGTGGAGGTGTTGAGAATGCAAGTTCTACTGTAAGCAAACTTCATTACACACTACAGTGTTATCAACTATAGGCTCCATGTTATATATTAGATTTTCAGACTTCGCTCAACTTATAAATCAAATTTATACACTTTTCTCAACTTCTCCCAATTTCCCACACCACCACCTCCTCAGCCCTTGGCAAACACCATTCTATTTTGTTGCTATGAGTTCAACTCTTTTTTTTTTTATTCCACATATAAGGAATAACATACAGCATTTGTCTTTGTTTTACTTATTTCACTTAGCATAGTGTGTTCAAGGCCCATACATGACTGTCAAAAATAGCAGAATTTTATTCTTTGTTGTGGCTGAATACTATTCCATTGCACATATATACCATATTTTCTTTATGAATTTAGACATCAATGGACAGTTTCATTATTTCTATATCTTGGCTTTTGAAAATAGTGCTACAATTAATATGATAGTACAGATATTTTTTAGATAATAATTTTGTTTCTTTTGAATATGTACCCAAAGGGATTACTGGGTGATATGGTAGCTCTATTTTTAATTCTTTGAGGAACCTCCATACCATTTTCCATAGGGGCCATAGCAATTTACATTCCCACCTAAAGTATACAACAGTTCTTTTTTCTTTACATCTTTTCCAGTATTTGTTCTCTCTCTCTCTCTCCATAACAGATACTCTAACAGGTATCACATGATATCTCATTGTACTTTGTATTTGCATTTTCCTGATGGTTACTGATGTTGACCATCTTTTCATGAACCTGTTGGCTATTTTTATGTTTGTATGTCTTCTTTGGAAAAATGTCTATTCATGCCCTTTGTCCATTTTTAAGTCAGTTTATTTGTGTGCGCATGTATGTTATGTTGAGTTGAATGAGCTCCTTGTATATTCTGTATGTAAACCTCTTATTAGATATGTGGTTTGAAAATATTTTCTACAATTTCATAGATTGCCTTATCATTTTGTTAATGGTTTCCTTTACTGTGAAGAAACTCTTTAGTTTGATATAGCCCCAGTTGCTTATTTTTACTTTTGTTTCCTCTGTTTTTAGTGTCATGTACAAAAATAATCATTTTAACACCTACCATGTTTTCTTCTAGGAGTTTTACAGTTTCAGGTCTTACGATTGAGTCTTTAATTCATTTTTAATTCATTTGTTGTGCATAATGTAAGAGTTTCAGTTTGATTTTTTTTTTTGCGTGTAGATATCCAATTTTCCCAACACCATTTATTTAACAGGGTATTTAACATGAGCGTATTTAACATGAGACTCTGAAAGAAATTATTATCCTGATCTTGATGCTTGAGATAAAGAGATATATGTTTGGAATTGAGCTATACCACTACATTTCAAAAATAGCTATCTCTCCAAAATGAGCAGCTCTTTGTTACATACTGGGATGATTTAAAAAAGCAGCATGGTTAATTTCTCATGGTGACTGCATAATCTTCCCCCTCACTTGTGGGCTATTGTGTGATGGCTGTGCAATATATAGGTACAGCTGATGCGTTTTATGCAATTACCTTATTTTGATGTAATTGTATTATATAAAAATAAAATTCTGTTTTTTCTTTTATATACATACCTTTCTAATTTTGCAAAAAAAAATTTCTCATAAGAAGTGGAATAATTTTAATATTTTTGTCAGATTTAATTTATATGCTTAAAAAGATAATTTATTAAAATGGTTTTTTCCTAAAATACTCTTCTATTTATGAATTAATTATTTAACCTTTCATAATTTCTCATTTTATTTGATTCCTCCAATTATCTCTGAGATAACTCGCTAATTTGCTAAGAGTTAAAAAATTTTTTAACTTTATGACTTTTAAATATTTAATTAGAGCTTTAAAATTTAATACTCTATTAAGAGGAATGTTTTTACCTTTGAAAAATAGTTTACAAATTGGTCTTTCTTTTTATAGCAGGTTTTATATTTGAATCATTAATGTACCCATTTGAGGATAATTTATTCTGGAAGTGTTTTAGATGTTGGTATCAGTTCTGTTTAACTATAAATATTTTAGATAAGTAGAGATATATGCAATTATCTCTCCCTTGCAGAGCAAATGCACTTTGCATGTGCTACAAAAAGGCAGCCTAACGTAGTTTTGAGACACACAGATTTGAGAATTACCACTTACAAGCTGTCTGACCTTGGATAAGGTCAGCTTGTCTTTATCTTTCTAAGCCTCAGTTATAACATTTGTAAATTAGAGATGACAATAACCATATGACTACATAAAGTTTCTAGGAGCCAGATCTACAAAATACCTAGTTCAGTTTTCACATAGATTGTTCTCAGCATAGATCGATTGTGTGTATATACATACACACACACACGTATATATACAACATATATGTATATATTTATTTATATTTTTATATATTATATATATTCTGTCTGGAAAAAGTCCAGCCATTGTTAATATAATGACAATAGTTTGTGTGACATCCATTTAACCTGGCAGCCAAAGACAGTGGACTGGAATGCACATGTGTGAACAATGATGACTTCACTGTACTAGTCAGTGGGTGTGGTACACACTGTTAAATGAGCATGTGTACTGTGTGGCCATCCCATTCAAAATGACTGAATGAGTAGAGCAATGAATCTGCATCAAATTTTGCTTTAAGCTTATTGATTCCTCCACAGAAAATATCTGGATGATTCAGAAGGCCACAACTCTGACAACTGGTGATTGGAAGTTTCATCACAACAACATGCCTGCTCATGTGTCACATCTTGTGCAGTTTTTTGGTCAAACATCAAATTCCCAAGGTGACTCACCCCTGATACAACCCAGATTTGGTGCTCTGTAACATATGGCTCTTCCCAAAACTAAAATCACTTTTAAAGGAAAAATATTTCAGACCATCAATGAGATTCAGGAAAATACAAGAAGATTCAGGAAGACATGATGGGGCAGCTGATGACAACCAGCAGAATTGTGTGAGGTCCCAAAGTGCTTACTTTGAAGCGGGCTGAAGCATCATTGCCCTGTATACAATCTGTCTTGTATCTTTTATCTTCTTCAGTAAATGTCTGTTTTTCATATTACATGGCTAGATACTTTATGGACATACTATACATATATATTTTAAATATTGAGGAAAACAAAAGAAATCTAATTAGCAGACACTAATAGAAGAATCTTTTAATAGAAACACAAATATATTCTATTAGAAAGGACTCTTCAGTGGAACTAATACTTTGATTCATGACTGGGATATTCGAGAGGGTAGGAATTTTAATCTTTCACATTGGAGCCAGAGGCTTAAAAATGTTAATAATATCAAGTGTTAATGGTATCTCTGTTCTTTCTGTCTCCTAGCACTCCTTGCTTCTTGTATTGATTTTACCCTTTAGCTGGCTTGCTCCATCTAGTGCCTAAATAGTACCAACACCTCCAGAAATATATGGTTTTTATTTCTTTTTGCTAATTTGGCAATACCCCTCTCTTTTCTAGAATACATATATATGTGTGTGTGTGTGTATATACATACATATCAACACATATACACTTGCATGCATGTATGTGTAAGTATGTTTAAACCTAACTATAAAATATAAGTATTATTATTAATATTGATAATGTACACATACATTTAAGCGCATGTGTTATAAATCATCTGTCATTGCCTAAGTCTTTGTTCACAGTGTGGATGAATAACTGATAAAGATAAAATGGTTTGTGTGCCACAGTGACAAGCCCTATACCACAGAGCCATGCCTACATCCAGACATCAAGCAGACATTATGACTGACAATACAACCAATACCATGTGCGTAGGGATGGGGGAAGTTAAGAATGGCATACATCCTCTAAAATATTCCAATTGCTGTGGTACCTGTAAGTCACTAAACAAACCTCTTAAATATTAACAGAATGTTGAGTAGCATAACCATTATTTCCTCCAATACATTTATTTTCACACATACAGCCCTAAGTGGCAGCTGAGGTGGACATTAAAAAGGCAAATTTGAATTTCTCTATCAAACTCATAAAGATGTATTAGTATAATACCAAAATGAAATGCCAATTCTGTAGAAAATTTGTACTATGAAAGTCACCGACTCTCTTAAACTATATGCAAAAGTGAAAGTAAGAAGTGTTTATTCATAATATGACCTGAAGTCACCTATTTAATAACATCACTCCATTTCTTGTCACTTCATATGAAGTTGGAGTATGATGAGATAAAGAGGAGCATAGCTAATTTGACATGAATGCAGAATCAGAATTTATCATTAGATACCTGCTGTGTGTTGGGTATCTACACAGGTCATTTTTGCAGGACTTGAAAAAGTTAAGCTGTAATTTCCCTTGAACATGGTGTCATTCTTAAAGGGAAAAAAGAGAATATATTAACCTTAATGTGAAGATAATATTAAAATGATAATAACATAGCAAAGAAAGGCTTATATTCTCTATAAAAAAGAAGACTTAAAAAAGAAGAGAGGTTATAATGAAGGAATAGGAATATGTGAGCAATGAGAGGACTTGAAAAGATGAGAGGACGTGGAATTTCAAACAAAAGGGGGGCATAAGTCATTGCTTTAGTGTGAAAAGAGTTTACATCCAAAGACATGGCAGGGCTTATCACCTAATAATAATCATCATTCAGCTCACCAGCAGATTAGGAGCTCAATGGCTAGCAAAGGTAGGGGTGAGTGGTACAGAGGAGAACCGGAGTGCCACATGGCTTGGTTCTTGGGTTCCCCCATTCCAACCTTTTTTCCTATCACTCTTTCACTTGCTCCATCCTCCGCAGCCACATTGGCCTTCTTGCAGTTACACAAACATCTGTCACTTCTGGCATGTGCTGCTCTCAGCCTGAGTTGCCTACCTAGATTTCCACGTAGATCGCTCCCTTATATCTTTGACTATCTCTTCAAACTTAACTTCTTTGAAAACTTTGCTAATCATTTAATCCAAACAAAGTATTCTGTGCCATCCTTATCCTCTTCTCTTATTTTTTCATATTACTTATCACTGCATGGCATGCATTTATTTATTTTTATATCCCTTCACTAATATATAATTGAATGAGGGCAGACATGTGAGTTTATTGTTTATTTTGTGCCCCTCGTGTCTAGAATATGGCATATGGCAAACATCAATTTCATTGCTGAATAGATACAATTCTTTGTATATTAATAAAAATGATAATCACCAGGAAATTTTGCCCTCTACCTTACCTTTTAAGAACTGTTTGATTTGACCATAGCACTTTTTATATTTCTCTAAGACTCCTCCCTCTTCTGCTAATTTACACTTCCCCAATTTGCCTTATGCTATTACTTAAGCCTCTGTTATTCATGTACAATTTGAGAAGTTTTATCAATTGCTGTTATTATGCTGTTCAACACAACATTTTATTTTCCATTAAATTCATAAAATCTCCTTATTTTCCCCCATACACAGAACACATTCAATAACACATGTAAAGAGATACCATTCTGTTCATTGGACCTGTGTCAGATTCTGTACTATGGGCTTTACATTTTTAATTTAGGAACAATGACCACCCCAAACAATACCTAGAAGCTGACTTTGGACAGGGTTAATAAATGCTTATGGTGGTTCCATTAATGAAAGTGAAGAAATCTTTAAAGTTAAAATTCCCATTATATTTAAACACTGCAAGTTGTGTGTGTGTATGTTTTCTTTTGTTTTGTTTCAGTGGTAGCTTGTCTTATAGGTTGGTAATGCATATTAATGGGCTCATCTCTTACCCATTTGTAAGCTTCTGAGCATGATCTCAAATCCAGACAGGACAATTGATACAGCTTTTCATAAACATGTAAAACCTTATCTCTATTGCATTCAGGATACATATTTATTTTAAAGTTATACCAATTTATAAAGATAGAAATACTTCTCTTTATATTTTTGATATAATGTATACTGTTCTTGCTTTCACATATCATTGTTGATTTCAGTTGTGGTGAGGAGTCAAGAATCAGATGAGTGTTTTCATTTTTTTTATACTCAGAAGGAGTAGGGTTTCAGTTTAATAGAGACATAATGCATTATTGCCAACATCACACATGAGATCATATCTGTGAACAGTGAACATTACTTAGGTTCTGCCTCTTGATTTCAAGTGACAGAAAATCCAAATCCAAAAGTAAAGTGGAACTTATTGCTTTGCATTAATATAAAAAAGTCCAGAGAAGAATGACTTCAGATATTGTGAGATGAATATTCAAAAGTAGTTCTAGAATCTAGCTTTCCTCTCTCATTCTCAGATTCCCTTAGATTGGTCCTTATTTCATAGTTCAAGAAGGCTGCAGTAACTTCAAATCTTACTCCATCAACTAAATGTTAAGTAGATGGTTTCCTCCTCTGATCCCCTTTTCCTTAGGGCATTTACTTTAGAAAAGTTGTAATTATAAAGTCTTTGTTTCCTCCTGTCTTTCTCAAAAACCTAGGAGCCATCCTTTTGGAATGCAATCATCCAAAAAAGATAGCACTGCCATTGCATCTCCCTGGGAAGGCAGGAGTCTAACTTCCAGAAGCACAAATTAGCAAACACAGAGGGCACACTCACACTGACCGGTATCCCACCCCACCCACTTCTTTTAGTACATTGGTGCTAAGTTACCTCAGCACTTACACACTCTCCTACCGCTTGTTTCAAAGGATTTGAGTTCACTCTGTCCCTCCCCTACTGCCATTGTCTTTCTCCCCTGTTAAAATAGTTGCAAATAAAGTTTTCCTTACATTTTTAACCCAGCCAGTGAAATTTTTCTTGGACAAAAGAGAACGTAGACTGAAAGCATGCAAGTGATTAAAAAAGAAAAGAAAGACATTTTCATAACATTTTACTTAAAACGTTCTTCATATCTCAACTGGGTTAAAAAGAAACCAAAAAGGCCATACAGTGTGGGTAGCAGAAAGATTGGTACAGTGCTGGCTATAAGGTGGTGATAAAAGTGCAACAGATGCACAGAGGCAGATATACATCAGAGGGACAGAGGCAGGGATGGGAGGTAAGCAGTCCAGTCTCCTAGTGATCTGCAGATTCTGCTTCCAGTGTGGAATTTAGAGAAGGCCCCAATGACTTGTTCGTTTGACAACCAGCCTTCTTTTTCAATAGGACGTGCAAGTGAAAGAAGAGATCAGGTGGGATGTTGATGAGGTTAGAACATGCCACATGATCCCAAAATATGGCACCTTGTCATATTGAATATCTTAAGATGAAGGAATGTGAGAAAAGAGCAAAAACAGGAATTTCAGTCAGACCTCCTTCCCTCCCTCACCCTTATTTCCTGAAATGGGTCATATAATGCTAATGTGAGAGGTGTCTTCCATAAACTTAGAGGAAAGGAACATCTTTATCTCGAAAGAGAGAGAGATGCCAAGAAGAATCCTAACAAATGAGCCTTGTTAAGTTTCCCCCAGTGTGCTTCCATTACCCATACTCCTTAACCTATCCTAGTCCTTCATGGCTGGCAATTTGTCATCAAACCTAGCTTAAAAACACACAGTCCTAATTGTTTCTTTGAGTCTTCATTTTCTTATGAAAACTCCTACGTTATATAAAATTTATATTAATAAATGTGATACTTTAAATGCTTTTCTTTTGTTAATCTGTCTTTAGCAGTTCTTCTTTCAGACCCAACCAGAGACCCTAAAAGTGTTGGCAAAAACTTTCCCTCTCCCTGCAATGTGATATGCCTCCTTCCTTCCCGTGTCCCTTAAAGCTACTATTGTTGCTCCAAAGTAGGAGGGTAGATTTGAGGGTGTGAACTAGGAAGTGGTAAATGAGCCAACAGGGATATAGGTAGGCTTTTTGTGAGGACAGTCTTTTGTACATAAACTAGAATTACAAAGTAGGGGTTGGCTGTACTTCTCTTTTTTAAGTGAACTTTATTTGTGATAAAATAGCATTTGTGGTATAAACAGAAGAACAAGGAAATAACAAGACTCTGAAAATTATCTTTGGAGATATAGATACACCTCTCAAAGTGCTCAAAGTAATACAATATATTATTAATATATTAACATCTAATAATTTCACCTACACCATGTTAAATTAGTAATATTTGTCTCAGTTAATACAATAGGAAAATCAAAAGATCGACTATGTCTCTGGGGAATTTTTTAATTCAATTTTGTTTGTGTAAACACCTGCTATTATATTTGGTATCTAGATTCTCTGTATCTAAGAAAAACAAAACGGTTTACCTTAGTCTATGATTGTTTTCTAAAAGAAATCTCACTTAGATGCACATGATTGGAGAGTTAAAGAATTGTGGTTAGGAGTTTTGCATGCAAAAATCTCCTATGACAATCAATGTTAATCTGTCCTATTTTTTATTTTGCTATAAAAATAATTGCTTAACAAATAGAGTTCAAGATACTTTAAATTATCAATTAAGTGACCAGGCATGAGGGATACAAACAATTTACATCACAGTGGAACTGCACTAATCTTTCCTGGATATGACTTCTTCAATAAACAAGAGTCACTGTCATAATCTGGTGCCATATACTTTCTGTTAGAAATTTTAGCTAAGTCAACTCTTCATCTTAAAGTCATATCATGAAAATATAGATAGAAAATGTATTTAATTGACAACATATTTTTGATTTTCCCATGTAGGAATTCTCAGCTGTTGTCTCCCTTCCTGCCTACAATAAGTTGTTATGTTTTTCATTTTATGTAAGTAAGTATAACTGGTAAAAAAAAAAAGACAGCTTCATTATCAATAATTCATGCCTAATCATAGTGCATTGACATTTGATAACAGTATTGTGTTGTATATTCTTTTAAACTTACTATCCTGCAGTGCACCCATTTGAATATGAGACTTAAGATTATTAGAGAAGAAACAGATCATAACCAGAAGTACAGTGATTGATTCCAATGGTACTATTAGGATGTAAAGCTTTCAAAGACAATCTCTAAAATTCTCAATCCAGGATGAAAAAATAGCTTGCCTGAGAGGAAAATCACTTTCAAGGGAACAAAACCATTTAATGTATTTTCTAAGTAATTATTCTTTGTTGAACCACAATTGCAATGATGATTCTTCTTTTTACTAGCATGCTGTCGACAGCAGGTGAATGGAGGTGCAGAGAAAGGCTTAATTTTGACTAATTCTTTTCTTGCTCCTTTGTAGATTTGATCATATCAGCTAAATTTATTCCTATATTTTAGGACTGTTGGAGAAAATTAATTGTATAGTCCTGACCACCGATATGTTTTTGTTTTCTGTTGTGATGCCTCCCATAGTTCATTGGTTAGTTATTCTTTGTTCATATGACTACATGGAATGCAAACACAAATTTTGATGTAGGTTATGTTAGCTGCATTAATGGCTGGGCCGGTGGGGGAGGGCAGCAAAGGTTTTTTCACATCCCAGCTAGTACCTACATTTAACCTATTTTCCTTTTTTAACATTCCTCTCTCCCTTTCTTCCTTTCTGTTCTTTCCTTTTTTTAAGGGGCCAGCAAGGAATTTCTTTGGTTTATTGATTATTTTATTGCTTATATAGGATAACATCTTCATTTAGAATATGAGAATTGAAGTGAAGAATACTCTCTTTTTCTTTTCCACCCAATCTTTTCTGACCAATAGCTTCTGCGTTCATGGTAATAGTGTCCTCACATTATTTTCAGGACATACTTTAGCATATATTTTTTTTCATTTCACAACTCCAGTAATGTAGTCGGTTGAGAAATTATTCTTTCACACAGAAAATGCATGACAAAAAGTGCAATCAAGCTTTGATTACTTAACTTTGTGCTATGCTAAAAGGGAGATTTGTATGTATACTTTTTTTCACCTTTAAGTATATTCTAGTGTAGTTACTAATGTTTTTATTAAAATATTTTTAATAATTCCTGAGTGGAAATTCTCCAGCCTCTTAGAGGTACATCAAGTAGTAACACTTTCAGCTCCTACTGACCCTTGGTGGCCTTCCTTGAAAGAGAATATGTGAAGTTCCTGAAAAGCAAGTTGAGTTAGGATGCTGAATGTGTTTGTCTCAGCCTTGCGATTTCCCAGCTCCATAAATCAATAATTCTGGCTGATTCTAAGGTACGAATTAGAAATTTTAACCTTGTGGTTACCAGTAACAGAAATGATATATTTATTCCTATCTGTCTTCTCCTACTTTATCTCTTTACTGATTCAGATCTTGGACAGAGTAATGTGTGATTTTATATTTTAAGTTTTCATTTCCCAGTGATACTTTTGAAGCATCTGCTGCTACAAAACAATATGTGCCACATTTTTTTCTCACCTAGATGACAGTCTTTTGACAAAGTCTTAGGGGAGAGTAGTAGGAATATTAAAAGGAAAATGATTAATTAAATTTTTTTTAAAAAAAATCAGTGATAAAGAGGTCATACTTTTTGACCAATATGTTGTGGTATGGTATGGTATAGTATAGTATAGTATAGTATAGTATAGTATAGTATAGATAAGGTTTTTGCCATTTTTTGTGGCATTGTTTGGTATTCAGAACAGAAGTGGCATTAGAAATATCATCAAAGGAGGACAAGAGTCTGAGGGTTAGGATGTGGGGTATTATATAAGACAATATCCTAAGGGAAGGCCACCAGCAAGGCACACAGGACTTTGGGAATGAATAATATGTGGGTTCCTGGACTATATAAACAATTTGAATAAAAACTATATTAAAAATTCATGGGTCCACATGGGATAGAGTGATTTGTCAACCCAGATTTAGAATAATGGTTAGAGGAAAGATATTTGTTTTTATCCAGGTGATGAACCTACCCCAGTACCAACCCTTCCTGGTCCTGGCCTTTGAAACCTGGAATTAACAATTTCTGTTCTTTTGTGGAAATTTAACCCTTCTACGGAATGAGCTTGTATTGAAACAAAATAGATCTTCTTACCTTCACAGTTTGTTTCTTTGTATTACATTATTATTCACAGGAGGATTCATTATATACCATGCAACAATGACAATTGACTTGCAACAACTCTAGTAAAAGTTGTTCCTGTGCTTCACTGGTAAAGACCACAAATGCAAGTTTTTCCTAGAGTGTGAAGGAAAATGTAAACCATTAATTGTTTCCTGGCAATGTTAAATTAATTATGCCAAGTTTCTTAACACAAAGGTAGAACAACACATCTTTTAACCATGCCATCTATTTAAGACTTGTGGCCAGAAACACTGCATTCTAGAATGTGTTATCTTTCAATATTGACTACACCCTGGCCTTCCCTGCAATGTTCCTGTTTGTTCAAGGAATATCCTTTCCCTGATCCTGCAATTCTTAAGACAAACCTGGTAGAGTCAGAACTCTCTCCATGGATCAGAGTAAGAGAACACATTAATCATATGTGTCTAATGACTTTAAAAGCAAAGGCCTTAAAAGCCATAAGAAGTGATAGGCATGATTCTTTCCAGAGGACTATCTATGACATAGAGCCTGCAAAGGTGGGAAGGTGACTGCCCCGTATACTAGTGGTGGGTTTCCATAGAGTAAAAGATGCTGTCAGGAACTTTTCCATTATAAACACTATACCCGGATGGTTAATGCCAAGGTCTGACAATAGATTGGCAAGGGACAAGTGCTTTAAGTCCATGGTGACTAGTGGACTATACGGCTTGCAGGACTGTTCTTGGCCTGTGTCTAAAATGAGAGAAAGAAATCTAAAATCAAAGTATCACCACCATTCTGCTGCTCTAGTTTCAAGGATGTTGTGAGAGAAATAACATACTGAAGTGAGAGTTCTGTTTTCCAAGCCATGCTGCTGGAACCAGAACTCCATTGGTATGAGTCTTGAAGCTCCTTGGGTATCTTGTCAAGCCCATGCAGGTATGAGGGGCACAACGGGAGGAGGGGTCCGCAGGAAAGGAACAGGACTGTAGCCATTCACAGATGCCACTGCTATCTCTGGCATATCCCAGGTCCCAGAGAGAGACATTTTTCAAAGAAAACATACCAAAACAGCAAAGAAAATGGGAGAGGCCCAGAACCTACTTGTCTAGGTTGATCTTTAGAAAATTTTAATAGTTACTGTTTCAAAGCCCCAACTGTCTTCATGTTTACAATAGAAATGATGATTACCTGGCTGATTTGTTGCAAAAAAGAAATTAGAAAGTGTATTAAGTGGGTTTATAATATAGTAATAATATGGAATTCAGTCTACCTCAGATAAAAATAGTGGTGAAACAAAATGACTCTAAAGTAAGATTTGGGGAAACCCCAAGCCAGGGGGAAAGAAGAAAAAGACTATGAGATAGATTGGAGGACCTCATTCAGAGTTACACATTGAAAAGGGATTGGACACCTGGAATTTTGCTTATATTGTTGGAGTCCAGGTGATGCCACAGCCTGAGATAACACAGAGTATATAAATGACAGGATTGTAGTTGTTATAATAGTGTACTTTGTTGCTTCTCTTCCCTTTTGGTCAAGGTGTTATTTTTTCCCTATTTTGGAAAGCTATTCACTTGTGTAGCTGCATTTGCACAAATTCGGGATTCACATTCTGGTTTTAGGATTGCACATTAGTTGTCAATAGAAGAGAAGCACACCAGTTGCCTACAGGAGATCAAATAATGTAGTTTTTAAAAGAAAAACTGGGAGATACCCCCAAAATTTAAAGTAAAAAATTTGAAAAACTGCATGAGAATACAACAGTAAGTCAGCAATTGCATCCTTTATGCATGTGTATTGTACATACTCCCTAAGAGGCTAATCATTCCAAGTCTCACAGGGAATGTACACGTTCATTACCCATGACTTTATATCTTTACTGATTCAGAATTTGGATAGAGTAATGTGCGACTTTATATCTTAAGTTTTCATTTCTCAATGATACTTTTGAAGCAACTTATCTGCTATTTATCATTATTTGTGTGTATATACATATATATGTGTTATATATGTACATATATGCTGTGTATGTATCTGTATGCCTCTAAGTATGCCTTTATTTATGTATATGTATATAAATATACAAAAATAACTACATGGAAAAATAACTACATGAAAATAACATCATATAGATAGTGTTGTTTTTGAATAACAACAAAAGTGACATTTCCTTGGCCTTATTTCTCACTGCTTTAGGACTCAAACAGTCTACAATAAAATGTCTGAATTTGTTAGATGAATATGTCCCTTTTTTGTCTATAAAGTATAGTATTGCGGAAATGTGTTGGCAAATATGTGTAGTTCATTTGTTCAAGCAGTGAAGTGACTATTTTATTTATTAACTACTTCCTCTTGGATTTTTTTTTTAATTTCATTTATAATTGGCCTGAACATGCATGAGACCTTATTAGCTCACTCTCCGAGCTAGCGTGGGTATCCTATTTCAGGACGCCACTACATTCTCAATTGCTATGTCTGCTTAAAGGTGTCTCATATAAAACTATATTGTTTCCTTTTAGAAAATGTAATTTATTAAATCTGAAAAGTTTGGAAACATGCTTATTCTATAGTACAAATAATTTCATATCAAGTCTACAGGGGCAAAAATTGAAACATGCATACATTTTTTTGGCCACCTTCCTTAAAGGCATGTACTTTCTGATAATTCATGATTTGCTCACTTTCTCAGCATTACAAGCAATGAGCACAGAGACTACATTTTTTTTTTATATATTTCAATTATATTATGAGTATCCTTAAGTCTGAATGACGTTTTGGGGGAGAAAGAAACTTTCCTCTACCCTCATGTTTCTTTCAGCTGGCCTAGTAATCAAATAGACATGAGACACACTAACAAGAGAAACTAAACAAATTTAGTATATACATACATATCAGAACCCCACTTACATGAGAGAATCAGAGGCAGAAAAGGAAAATAGGGATATTATGACATTCTGAGCCAGCAATGAAGTGAGGTAACTTGGTGGGAAAATTGTCAGTAGGTAATTGCAAGGAGAGCATATATTCAGTAATTATTAGTCTGCTATACCATATAGGTGGGTAAAATTTATTTCCAGTTTTAACTCTTATTATGGGCCAGGCTCTTAATTCAAATATTTCTAGATAGATCAAGTAGGGGATAGGAGAATTTTCTCTTGAGCCACAGGATCTATGTTGCTCTTAGCTCAAAATTTTCCACATAACACCGAAGAACATCTTAGGCTGGCTTGTTCTGAGCCCCTAAAATGGATATTGCTATACTTCCTTGGAAATTGCTAAAATTGCTTGTGATTAGCCTATAATCCTGGCATTTTAAAGTCTAGTCTACCTGGTTCTTCTTTCTTGTTTCTTAAGGGAATGTAATAATATCCAAATAGAAGAAGACTTGCCTCTTATTCTTTCAACCTATCACTCATTCAATCAATGAAATACATGTAAACTATCTACCATGCACCACTGTGATGAGAAGCTTACAGTTCAGGGCAGCGACTCTCATCAAAGGTCCTGGCATAAATTTAGTTTCATGGGTCAATGAAAGAGAAAGTTCAGGAATAGCTTTTACTGCTATTGTACAGTTTAAAAAATGGGAGCATGAAAGTGGGGAATACCACCTCTGTTATGTACGAGTAAAAGGAGATAATTGAGAATATATTTGCAAAATTATATAAACACAACGGTTAATTTCTCTTAAAATACATTATGAGCAATTATATACAAGGGGGACCCCCAAAAATGAAGTTACCTTCTGGAGGATGGGCCCCTTGTAGTACAGTCTTCCCCCACTAGGTGTGAGGGTTCTAGGGACCCATCTGTGTCAAAGCACCAGTTGGTGTTATTGTGAGATGTTGCGTTTGGCTTCAGAGATTTTTTTTTTTCTTGAAACCTCTTCCAGTGCATTTGCTCATTTCATGATGGGTGATTTATGAGCATACCTGCCCACACTGCATTGAGTGTTCAGCAGTTTTTGACCAAAACAACAGCATGACCCCTGACCCACATTCCTGTTCACAAGATCTAGACCCAGGTGACTTTTTTGTTTGTTTCCCCAGATGAAAATAAGGCCTCAAAAGGAAATGTTTTGCTGATGTGGAAGAGTGAAACAAACAAACAAACAAACAAACAAACAAAAAAAAGCAGAACCACTGAAAGGCATCAAAATCCACAAGTTCAAAAACTGTGTTGAGCAGTGGAAAAAAATATCTTGATAGATGTATTGCGTCGAATGGGCATAACTTGGAAGGTGACTGCAGTTTAAACATGTAAGAATAAATACAACATTTTTATAAATAAATTTCAGGGTTTTTGTCCCCCCACCCAACGCTTATGTAAGAAAGTTGAAGTTTGATAGTGTACATGTTCTCCTAAATTATTTGGGGTTTTTTTGCTAACTTTAAAACACACTACTTTATTTATCCAGTGACTATTATCTTGACCACTCCATTTTTACTTTCACATTCAATCTCAGAGTGTGTTTCATTGTTTAAGCATCCTTCGTTGCCCCAGTTTTTAACATTGTTTAACACCTACTACTAACATTATTAAACATCCCATTGTTTAACATCTCATCTTTCAAGTTAACATAATTTCAGAGGGGCAGTGATTTTTGTATAGGCCGTTAAAGTTTAGAATGAAAATCATAATCATTTTGGAGATGGAAGCTTTAAGTAGGCACCTAAACAGACCCAGTGTGAAGCACTTACTGTTCCATACAAGTTATAATGTAAAGGTCATATTATGAAAGAGTGGATGATATGAAGAATAGGTAAACTGATAACATGCTATAAAAAAGTTTGATCACTTTTTAAGGCTAATTTATATTAACTACATTTAAAAAGGAGCAGTCAATTGGTATAACAATCCCAATTCTTTGTGTCAACTCTCTTATATTCATAACCTTTTATTTTAAAAATCTCAATTCCAAAATACATCAATGTATAAGTATGTTGCTATTTTAGCATCTTTTCTTTTTGTTTGATCATATATTGGTGTCTAAAATATCATGTGCAGATTTTTTTCCCTTCACTCATTAATTGCCTTGAATAAGCAACATGATATTCAATGGCTTTACCTAATAAACATAATGAGCCGAAGTAAAATGCAAACGACAACAGCTGATGCTAAGCTAGATTTTCTAAATGCTTGATTTTCTTGACTTAAACCTGCTGCTGCTATAGAAGCAACTATTAGCACACTGGCAGATGGTGTTAGAACCCATTGTCTCCTTCAGTCTCCCTCCCTCCCTTTTCTCCTTCCCCTTGCTTTTCTGCATCTCCATTTATGACAAAATTATTGTGCTTGGAAATGTTAATTTTATTTGAGCATTATGTTAATGGCATCAAAACTCATCACATTGGATATTTTATTGGCTGTGAACAGCGAAAAAATAAATGTGGTCTTTGAACATTGACTGTTTCCCTTTTGTCACAATGTGCAATGAATTTTCTTTTTTCACCAGAGAATTCTGGTGAGAATCCATTGGCTTTTGCATCTATTAAAATAACTCAGAATAAATGCATAATTGTATATTCCCTCACAACTGCTATACATTTTTTTCTCTCTAGGACCTAAGTCAACAGAAGAGGGATAAGTGCTTTGTACCTAAGGAAAAATAATGTTTATCTCCCAATTACTCCTTCTTCATCAATATAAAATATTAATAATATGATAATAACAAGAACAATAACCCTAAATTTTATTTTTAAGAACTTGCAAATTTCACACACACTGGCTCACTCATTCAACCTCCCCTTTGTCACTGAAGATGTAATACATCTGTGCTTTTATTTCTTTAGGCTGGGGAATGGTTATAAAAATATTTCATATCTTCTTACATAGTAACATATCATCAAAAGTTTATTTCCAAAAAGTCTAAGGTTATATTCATTAATGCAAATCTATGTACAGGAAAATTCTGTTATTTATGTGGTTATTAGGTTTCTGTTGCTGCTATAACAACACATATTTACAGTAACACAAATTTATTATCCGAATGGTTTGAAGGGCAGATACCCCAAATGGGTCTCAGTGAGCTAAAATAAATGTGGTTGTGGGGTTGCGTTTTGTGTCCCTCCAGGGGGCTCTAGGTGGCAGCTCACTCCCTTTCTTTTCCAGTTTACAGAGTTGGCCTGCTACTCCTTGGCTCACGGCCTCCTGCCATCTTCAAAAGCCGGAAATGGCCAGTTGAGTTTTTCTCACATTTCATTCTTCTGTTATACACCCTTCTGTACCCTTCTTGCCAATTTATAGGGCCATCATGATTGCATTGAAACCACTCAGAAAATTCAGCAAAATCTCCCCAATTCAAGGTCTGCTGATGAACAATTTTTTTACTCCATCTGTAACCTTAAGTACTGCTTGCCATTTAAAATAATATTGGTTCTGAGGACCAGGGCATAGGAATCTTTAAGAGGCCATTATTTTGCTAAGCAATATGGGTAAAATATTAAAAACACATATCCACACACACATACATACATACAAATATACTGTGTTAGTATAAAGACACTGTGTTAAAGGGTCCACAGTGGGAATCTCTACATGGTAAAGACTGTCTGAACCAGAAATCACAAACTCATTTATGTATATCAAGGCTTGTTGTACTTTATGATTTTAAGTTTCTTAATATCTTTCTATCCTTGATCATCACACTATATTCTACCAATAAAGAATCATTCATAAGTTAAGTATTTTAGTCTTTCTACTACCAAATAAGGCCTCTCCTATTTTAGGGTGTTAGAGGTAAATCTCCATTTCAAGGACCTCTATGGATTTTTGTTGACTTGTTATTTAAGCTTATTCACCATCAGTGTGCTCATTACACATTAGCCAGATACAGAAAACTTGCCCAGCGTGGCATTTAATAAGATGTAGCTGTAGGAGGGTACCATTTTCTTCACACAGAGGCATTTTCCGCTGCCTATAGACCAGCCTAAGATGACAAGATACACATGGTTCCAGTGTATTTAGAAATGCATATTTTCTTTAATAAAGCTTTTATAAAACATTCCAGAAGATATATTAATTTAGCTTTTTTTTTTTGTATCTTTTACTTGGAAGCCAATTATACAGGATTCCCTTGGGAGATCGGGACTAATTTGCACTCCCTGATGTGATATACCACCCTTTATTTTCTCCTTTCCTTTTTTGCCCACTTGTCTTCTCCTACTCTTGCGTACAGGCTTTCTCTTGGAATTTCAACTTACAATGACAACCTTACTTCCTATGTCTCAGCATTTTGATATTGTCTGCCATATGGATGGCATACATGACTCATGACTCTTTATCACATGTCATTTTATAGTCAAGTAATAATGAAACTTCATGTAGTGTTTCCTAAATGTCAGAATGCCAGACAATCTAAAATTTGTTCCACTTCCCGTGTTACTTTTTTTTTTTTTTGGCTTAATACCACTGACTCTTACATGAGTGAACTTCTCATTTTTTAGAAAACATTCTTGTCAATTCCTAAACTTCCAGCTTAAGACTTGCTTCCTTAGGTGTCTTTCCTTGGCATCCCCGTGGTAACTCTGCACACACCACTGATTATAGTTTGGTGATCTCCATGTTGCCTCCTAGAAGCAACACAGCATAATAATTTAGAGAACTGGATTTCGAGTCAGACTCTAAAATTTCAGTTGAGCCAGTTAGATAAGAGGTAAAAGGTCTATGTTGAAAAAAAAAAAAAAGAGTTTTAGAGCCTTGATTAATCCAAGGGATAAATCCTAAAATAGGAGGTTGAAGAAAAGAGAAGAAACCAGCAAAAGACTGTTAATGAGGCCTGTAAGAAGGTCTAACAGTTAGGTGGCAACATGGTATTATTCCAAACTTGTTGTATTTCCCCCTTAATATCTTACTGGCGACAGCAGAATCAAACTAATATTCTCTCTCTCTCTCTCTCTCTTTTTAACCTTAGTGCTTGGTACAATACCTAACACACACTAGACACATGAAATATTGCAAGTGTTCTAGATTCACAACATGTCCTCAATGAATTTCTCTGACTAGGGCTATCAATAAGAGTGGTAATGGGGGAAATGTTAGGAAAATACCTTGACACACTTAACAGAGTATTTAAAAATGCCCAGTTTCATGACCATATTAAAGAGTGCATAGTTTTTAAAGCCACTATTATGCACACTTTATTATGAAAAGTTCCACTTGAGTAAAGATGCTTCTGAAATTGGAGTTTGAAGACTCGAATTGAAATTTCACTTATATAGAAACACTAATTAACTGGCTTTGACTAAGTTGCTAATTGCCTGATCTTCAACTAAGACTGCATAGAGCAAAGGCTTACACTATGAGGTCTGACTTGAGAAGCAGTTTAATACATGGCTCCCACGTGTGTGACCTCTGGGATGTAGTTTCCTCATCTACCAGTACCATTATGGCCACATAATTTAACTTTTTTCCCATTTTTTTAATCTATCAAATTAGAATAATAATAGAACATACTATAATAAGTGCTTGGGACTATAGTAAAATAAATTAACACATGCAAATACTTAAAACAGTATAAGTTACTAATAAAATATTCATTAAACATTAACTATTAATACAAGTATATGAACGAACATCTGAAATTAATCCATATAAACATAGAATTTAAATAACGAAATCAAAGTCCATTTGAAATAAAGAGACCTTGAGTTAGAGAAACAGTGCGGGAAAACACATTTAAGGATTGCTAGGAACTACACTTTTTACATTTAAACTTCTAGGTTTAAAACACTTTTTCTTTAATTGTGAAAAATATACTATATACCTATAGCTATAAAGATATGCATGCAAATAGAAAACCAATTAAGGAAAAGGCACACTTAACATGAAATTACTGGAGCAGAAATACATTTAGTGCATCAAATAACTGAAAGAAAGTGTTGTTTTACTAGAGTGCCTCTAAAAGCCATTAGACTATTTAAAGAAAGTTCATTTCTTTAAGTGTACAAAGACTGATGCACGACAGAAAGCTCGGAGAAAGCCTCCTCACCCACTTTCCTAATGTTACTTTTATTCCTACATAGATTATTTTCTGGATAATACCAGGGTTTAAAAGCTGTCTATTAAAACGTAAGATTAAGGGTTTTCTTTAACATAAAAAAAAGATTTTTCTAAAATATTGGAAATATATTTTAAAATAAAGCAGTTATTGCTGTCATGATTTTTGTGGGGACTGCGCCTGGACATAACATGTCTTATCGGGTTTTTCCTGAGCTTGAGTCTTTGGTGCATGCTCAGAAGGATGTTACAACAAGCTCTTTATTGTAAGGAAGCATAATAAAAAATTATCGTCTGTCAGTGTTGAAGAAGAGCAACTGAAATGTATATTGAAAGCTAAATGATTGAGGACCAGGTTTAAAAAAAATGTAGGATTGTGCCTAGGAGAGCAATCTGATATGATGGAGGGCCTCAAAACTGCCTGATCATTAGACCACATATAAGAGGAAATTATTGGCTAATTTGATCTTCTGGCACTTTCCAAAACTGCAACCATGGCAGGATGGATATTATTGCAGTGATAGTTTCTCTAAGGAAGCGAGAGAGTCATGATGCAATAGGCCCATCTAAGTTAAATCAGTATGACTTGGAAATCAGAAAACAGAAGTTGTGCTTGGCTGGTGTCGCTCAATGGATTGAGTGATGGCTTGCGAACCGAGAGGTCACAGTTTTGATTCTTGGTCAGGGCACATGACTGGGTTATAGGCTAGGTCCCCAGCTGGGGGTGTGCGAGGGGCAACTAAGTGATCAATATTTCTCTTCTTCTCTTTCTCCCTACCTTCCCTTCTCTCTAAAATAAAATCATAAAAAAATAATAATAAAGAAAACAAAAGTTCAACTTCTAGAAGTCATCTGGTAGATGTCCCAGTTACATGCCCTGGACCTTGAGGCAAGACACAAACCTAATGCGGGCAAACTTTGAGTGAGGAAACACAGACAAAAATTCCACTTCAAAGACTAGGTGAAAAATAGCAGGGGGTGAATGGCAACGAAGTGAAATTTGGCAAGGGCAAAATAGTAAGAGTGACAATTACAACCTTGTTAGCTTGTCAGCATCTGTGTCCCACAATAGTATAGTGGGGTGTTAATGGAGCTCAAAATAATGCTGTCAAATTGGTCAGGATTTGTTAGGTACCTACATTGGACTGATACAGAAGGTAAGAATATATCAGCAATGGAAGAAAGAGAAAGCAAGGCTAAACACCAACTGAGATGATATACCTGAGTCATTGCCATCTTCATATTATCTGTATATTTCTATGCTATAGATTGCAAATTTACTCCCAACCATTGCAACTAATAACTATTAGATCATAAAGGACAACTAGATATTAAAGTTAGCATAGCTAGAACATTCTGACCACCTCACTAAACAATGGCTTTCTCAACTCTTTAAGCTGTGATGAGGTGCATAATGATCTTGACGTGGGTCACCATTGATGTGAAGGAATAGTGAACGTTAAGAGCTCTTCTGCCTGACATTGCACAACTCACCAATACTCTGAGTGCGCGACCCTCTCTCCTTCACCTGCCCTGCTCAGAATATGCTTCCTCTTTACCAGAGTTTGCAATCTGCAATCATAATTATATGGGTAGTCACAGCCACGACATCCCAGGGAATCTGGCCATCAAAAGAACAGCTGCCCTCCTGACTATGTATATACAGAAGCTGAGCAAAACTTCAATAGTTCTGATTGGATTATTTATATTTTTATTCATTCATTCATTCATTCATTCATTCATTCATTCATTTTTGTTGTCTCAGGTGCCTGCCTTCATGAGCAAAACTGTGTGAGATGAATCTCTATGAACAGAAGTAAATGGGATTTTTTTTCTTTCCACCTAATAGAATAATCTTGGCTCTGCTTGTCCTCTTTATTGTAATTGGGGTGGTAGAAAAATAACTGAACTAAAATTACTGTCTAAATAATCACTTGGTGAGGCATTCCAAGCCCCCAGGGTGATGGAGAGGAAGTATATTTCACTCAGTAAAAGAGTCTGGATTCAGGCTATATGAGTGTGAGTACCAGCTCCATCTTCTTTAGTTATATAATGTTTGGCAAATTATTTAGAGTAAATTTCAGTTTTCTCATCTGAAAATAGGAAGTAATTATAACAGCTGCCTTATGGAATTACTATGAGTCCCCAATGGGTGAATATGCAATAAACTTGCTTAACACAATGCCTGATGCAGAATGCACCATGTGCTGATGCCACCCTTAATTGCTGTGAGTCATCTACATGCATTTCATTCTTCCCAGATCATTAAGAGTTGGGGATAGTTTGAATGTAGTGAATGCCAGAGGGCATGCCTCAAGAAATTTTGTAACAGTGTAGGTCTAAGCATCTAAGTTTCAACTGATTTGTCTTACTATAACACACATGATGAGAAATCTGGTTCCTCCAGTGGATGATAAAAGTCATTTTGACCCAGCATGTACATTAGTGCTTTACATAGCAGACAATAGATAAATAACAGTTGAATCATGGTGTTTTCTTGGGTGCTGCAGACTTGCAGCAGTTTCCTATATAATTGAGAGTAATTATGGTTAAATAATGTAAATGATATATACTGTTAAAAAATAATATAATGGTGTCACCATTGTGTATTCTAATAGCTTTCAAACAATAATGTTTCCACATGATTTTGTAAAATAGATTTTTGAACAGTAATAAAGCACTTGGTAATCATGAAGTGGTAAATAAATGCTGGGAATATGCAAAACTTACAAAGGATGTGTTGAGTACTTTTTGGTCTGTCGACAATACACATCATTATGCATTTATAATTTAATGGTGCTTTCATTAAACACCCTGCTTCTCTAAAAAATGACAAAATTACAAGGTTAAACTCCCAGTGTGGAGTAGATCTGGCTATGTGTGCTAATTAACAATTTTTTTAATCAGTGCACTAAAAAAAGAAACAAATGGAAAAATGTCCTGCCTGGTTTTCAATTAGTGTATTTTGCTCCTTGTCATTTGTTCCCAGTTCTCTATTTCAACTAAATCTTGCATTTTCCCTTGCTGTACTTTTTTTAAATTTGTTCTAAATTAACCTCTTCTCTTCTGTCTCTTGCAATATAGCTAGCACTTTAATATTGAGCAACTAAAAAGCATTATTTATGAGAACCTGAAGTTATTCACAGCTAGCATAAATAAAATTACAAATGATTCTGCAATGTGAATGCATTTTATTTATTATAGCATTTTCATTAGTTTGAATACTGAATCGAATTGAAAATCAAAGACTAAAAGCTGCCTCATATCAGCAAAGATCATTTTTATTGTGGTAAATACTACCCCCATCCTTATCAATTTTTGGGGGGGCTAATATAAGATCATGTACTGTTATACATAAATGGGGATTTGCAAAATTGCAGAGCTTGTTAACAATCACTGCTTTCTAAGCTTGAGATCAACTAACATTTTCTTCATTTTCCCTAACTATAATTTTGACATATTCCTGTCATTTAGTAAGAGAAGATTTGGAGGGAAAGTCTTAGAAACTGGCATCATATTTTGTGTTTTACATTCTTTTTGACATAATGAACATTTCCTTTTTTTTTTTTTTTTTTTGCTGAAATCAGCACTGGGAAGGATCAAATACAGCAGTCTTTTAACAGTTGAAAATTGCCCCTGTCATTACCTTGTCAGTTACATGAGACCCTGACTGTATAGGGCTATGGGAATCTTTCAAGACAAATTTGCTAGAAGCACTGCTAGAGAAGACTGTTTATAAAACCTAAAAATTGTAATCATTGGAAGAGACATGGGTAATGTAAGTGTTATTGAATGATGGCCAGAAAGCAGAGTGTCATGGTTTGCCACACATGGTCATTCAAGGACAGCTTGGGCAGGTTGGTCACTTTAACACATTTTATTTTTATCATCCTTATTTTTTCTTCCCAAGCCGATGTCTATATTTAATAACCCACCCTTAAAACATTTGCCTCCATTAGAACCTGAACCGACCTTCCTTCTTTCAGTCCGTTCTATGTATGTTACCTCTGTTACCCTTGGTGGGGAGGTGAGATTTTGAGACAGAGTGAGGGTGAGCGCTGGATGTTTGCCACGCTAGCGTTCACTGGTTGTACGATCTCAGGCAGCTTCCTTATCCTCTCTAAATCCCAGTCGTCTCTTTAGCTGGCATACACTTCATGCTCAAAAAAATGGTAGCATTTTCTTTGTCTAAAGCCAGATAAAATCTTGGAGGCCAGTGTGGATTCCTCTGCTTTTGAGAAAGTTTTAGCATAATTTCCCCCAATTAATCTAGGCTCACATTGTAGCTCACTTCTTCAGTAGTAACTTCCAATGTCGATTTTTTTTAAAAAATTAATTAATCCTCTACTTCAAGATCTCCAAATTTGGAAAAAAGAAATATATACTTAAATGTTGTCTCAAAATTTAAATACCGGTATTTGATTTTTTAAATTCCTAAATCAATATGTTTCTTAATTCTCACATTTATGGCAATCACATTATTATTCTCTTCTTCACCAAAGTCCTTAGGAGTAGGACTTCACATTTTAATTTTTTATTTGTTTCCTATATTAACTTAGTCATGCAGATAACTCATTTTTCCTGTACAATATCTCTTGGATAATTATTTATATCCAATGCTGACACCTTGCTCTCACTTCCTGTCACTGTGCGTCTCATCTGGAGAAATAATTTTCTAGTTTTCCATTTTTATCTTATTGAATTTGTTTTGCATGCAAACATTAGACCACTACACTACTTTTGTCACTTCAGCACTTTCGTTATTTAATTATCTTACCCAGAAGCCATTATTGATAATTAGGCCAATATATTATTTCTGAGGACAATCATTTCACAATATCTTAATATATTCATTCAGGAAATTTCTTCTGAAGACTACTATGTGCCAGAGCCTGAGGATAGAAGGATGAACGAGGATGAATTGCTTATTAATTTTAAAAGCACATAATCTTATAAGAAGACAAGTGATTTACCAAAATAAGATTATAAAACAGTGGTGGAAAAGAAAATAAATTTTTGCCCCTACTCCATTTTGTCTAGCTCATTCAGTGAGTTAGTTATCCTTGTTAATGTTTTGAATGAGTAATGTAAAGCCCACTGATTCTTTTACTTTCATAAATAAAATAAAAAGATGTAAATATCAAGAGACTTGGGGGGCAATTTAATGAAGGCTACAAGACAGTTATGGCATCATATTCTCCAAAAGTGATGACTTTTCCTTTATAACAAAAATACTGCTTTTATATCTGATTGCATCTATTAACTCTTATAAGGCAAACAACATATGGAGGAAAAATACATAATGTTAGGAAAAATTCATAACAAAGCTCATGTCCCACTTTCACCAAATTAGTTTTAACAATTGGTGTTAAATGTCTTTAACATGTTGACAAATGAGAGGATGAGTGAAATTTTTTTAAAAATATAGAAAAAAATAAAACCCTTAAACAAGTTGAGTGTGTACTACCATAATCTGAAGGGAGTATATTAAAAATTTTAGGTGCTGCATCCTTATTTAAAATGATGATCCAGCAAATATCAATGTTTCTTTTTCCCCCTTTCAAGCTTCCCAAAGTTTAAAATTCTCTTCTCTGAAACACCTTTTTAATTGGTTTCAGAGAGCCTGATTTGTTTTCCTGAATTTGGAGGTCACCATGAATTGGGGGTTGACAGCCAATGGGAACAAATGAAGGCAAAGTGTAAACTGATTGAGGTTAGCGTGTCCTTCCAGAATCTGGTAAGCCAAGAAATATCTGAGTGGAAAGAAGAAATGTGTGTGCGAGGTGAACCTGCAAGGTGAACCTGCATGTGACTGTCATGTCTAAAGGAGTCAATGAACAAAGTGAAGAGAATCCAGCATCGAGAAGCTGGTGGTGAATGTTGAATTATTGGAATTGGAAAAAGCACCCATCATAGTAAGGCATCTACTCTCGACAAGAGTAACAGGTGCCTGAAGATGGGAATTTCTGAACAACTTGAACAACCTGGGCTGTTCTAACCACTGTCTGACCCAGAGAGCAGACAGCCATGAAAGCCACACCTCTCCCAGCTCTGGGGACGAAGGATACAACCAGACAGAGGGAGAGGGCAGGAAGATTACACACACTCCAACCTAAAATTCCAAGTGCAGTTTCAGGGCATGGGGAGGAAATTTTGTTTAGTGGGAGTGTTCTTATAATTGCATAATGGATTACCATCTTCAACAGGATAATCTTGTTTCAGAATGGAGACCCTGACCTTAAGGGGGGGAATCATGCTGTTGATTGTCTAAGGGTTGGGGAAGCTTTCCAAAACTTCCTTCCAGTAATGTGGAGATTACCTTTGTGAATAAATTTTAAAGGACCTGTGACAGTCTAAATAAATACATAAAGGAACAGAACTGTAGTTTAATCTCATTCTGGTAGTTGTGTATTTAAACTGAACAGTATTTAATCTGGCACTGGGGTGCTCTTTCTTTGTCTCATTGAAAATAAGTTTTCTGGGATTCTTCAGAGATTTTTTTACCACTAGGGGTTTCTGCTTTCAATTCCCTGACATGAACAATGTTTCCTTCTGACTTTCCAAGCAGCACCAATGACCTATGCCTATTTTACACATGATAAGACCCCTTCAGCCTTTTCTAAATGAGTTTTCCTTACTCTTGGCAAGAAGTCCTCTTAGGCAGGCACATTTTCAATATCACTTAAAGACTGCTGTCAAGGAGTCTTCAGCTGGCTTTATGACAAATGCCTGCATTTTTACCATCAGCGGACAAAGGACAGCTTGTTTTCTTTGGAAATTGTTAGACATGAAGTAAGTATAATACCTTTTGTCCTCCAAATTTTGGAGGATATAAGTAGGCTTTCTGAATTACTCTATTTTAAAAAATATTTGTAATTGATCTTTTTACATCCTGTAACTACTTCTTTAGGGATTGGAGTTAGGTAATTGACCACGTGGGTTGAACTTGGCACACAACACCATAGCACTTATATTTCTCAGACTGTAGTTCTTCTATACGGGAAAAAAAGAAACATGTTACTGATACTAACACTGAAATGCTCCTACATACCTTTCTGAATTTATTTCCCACCATTAATCGCAATCCTCATAGAGTCACACTAGCCTCAGATTGTCCTAAAAAATTTCATCTATTCTTAAGGCTTCAGGGCATGAGGTTGTGATGATTTTGCTTGTCATGCTGTTCTCCTAGGAAAAGTGTCATTTCCCTAGAGAGATCTTTCCCGACATTTACTTGTAATTTATATGTGTTTATTTAAAGTGGGTTCTTTGTAGATGGCATGTAGTTAGGTGTTGGTTTTAGATACAGTCTTGACAATCACTGCCTTTTAATTGATATACATACATATATATATATATATATATATATATATATATATATATATGCCATGAATATTAAGTGATTACTTGGGTTAATAGTTATCATATTTATTACTGTTTCCTATTGTTTTCACTTATTATTATTATTTTGTATTTTTATCTTCCACATATTTTCTGCTTTTTGTGGTTTTAATTGGAATGTCATGTAAATTCATTTTCTCTTGTTGTTTATCATATGTTACTCTTCTTTTTTCACTTTTATTTCAGTGGCTTCCCAGAGTTTGCAATATACATTTACAATGAATCCAATTCATAGTTATACAAACAATAGCATACGTAACCACCTCGTAGTTATACAAACAATAGCATAATGAGCAAATACTTTATAGTAACAATATACTCTTATTTTCTCCTTTCCATTCCTTTTACTATTACTGTCATTAATTCAATTTGAACATCTGCATATATACACATATACAATAAAGAATGATTGCTGTTATTGTGAATAGACTGTTATCTGTTAGATCAATTAACAATAAAAATAAAATGTTTTATTTTATTTTTTTTCCCTTTCTGATTCACTTACCTTTTCATGTAGATTTGAGTGTCTAACACATATCATTGTCCTCTCTGAAAAATATTTTTTATAAGAGAGGTCTACTAGCAGCAAATTCTCCCAGTTTTGTTTGTCTGAGAAAGGATTTATTCTCCCTTTTATTTCAGAGGGTAGTTTTGCAAGGTGCAGAATTATAGGTTTTGGTTTTTGTTTTGTTCAATTGTTTTTTCTTTCAACATTTTGAATATTTTACTCTACTGTATTCTTGCTTCCATGGTTTCTGAGGAGAATTCAGGTGTAATTCTTTTTTTTTCTCTCTATAGATAAGCTGTATTTTTCCTCTGTCATATTTCAGGACTTTTTCTTTATTTTTAATTTTCCATAGTTTGAAAATGACATAACTAGGTGTACTTTTGTTTTGTGGGGGTTTTTTTTGGCATTTATCTTTATTTCTATTCTCTGAGCTTCCTATATCTCTGGTCTGGTATCTGAATTTAATTTGAGGAAATAGTCTTTACTGTTTTAATATTTGTTTTGTTTCTTTCTTTCTTTTCCTTGTGGCATTCCCATTATGCACATGTTACACTTTCTGTAGTTGGCACACAAATCTTCGATAGTCTGTTCTGTTTTATTTCTTTTTCTATCCTTGCTTTTTTATTTTTAGAAGCCCCTTTTATCATATCCTCAAATTTAGAGAGTCTTCAGCCATCTCCAATCTATTAATGGCTCATCGAAAGCATTCTTCATTTCTGTTACAGGGTTTTTGCTCTCTAAGCATTTCTTCTGATTCTTTCTTAGAATGTCCACCCTCTGCTTACAATATCCATCTGTTTTTTGCATATTATCTTTTGTTTCCATTAGATATCTCTGCATTTTATAATCATAATTTAAAAACATTTTCTGCTCTGATAATTCCAACAGTCCTGCCATATCTGACTCTAATGCTTGCTCAGTGTTTTTGAACTTTGTTTGTCTGTTTGTTTTGCCTTTTAATATGTATTGTAATGCTTTGTTGAAAGGTATATAGAAGCAAATGGATTAAATAAACCACTGTAAATAGGCCTATAGTAATACGGTGGTGAGGTGTGGGGGAAAGATAAATATGTAATAATCTAATAATTAGATCTAGGTTTTTGCTTGCCTTGCTCCCAGGACTTATTTTCTCCTCCTTAACTTGGACAAAATGGCTAGGCAGGTGTGAAGTTGAGTGTATAATTACCTCCCACAAGGTAGGTTAGGCTCTGATAAAGCCTCAGTAGTTAGACTCTGGTAAAATAGTTGTTTTGTTTGTTTGTTTATTTGTTTGTTTGTTTTTCCCCTGAGGGAAGCCCTTGTTTAGAATAGCAGAATATTTGGAGGATTTGAAAAAAAACAAAAAACAAAAAACAGAAAAAATAAAATAAAAATCGTTATTTTCCCTACTGCTGCTGGGAAGCAGGAAGGAGTTGTTTTTCAATATTTATTGTGAGAATCTGGAATAGCCCCTGGAAAAATGCACACAAGAGCATGGAGACCCCCTTGACTGGGTCCCCTGGAAATTTTTCACTCTCTAATTTGACCACACTGAGCCTCCAGGAATGTGTCAGTTGCAGTCCAGTTTTTTCTTTGTGTGCACTGGTTCCTGGGGAGGATTCTGTTGGTAAGTTTCTACTCTTGTAAGTTGTGATTCTGTTACTGCCTGTCTTTCTAATTTTTGTGCAGCCCTTTGCTTTGTGACCTCACTTCTTTGACAGAGCAAAGAATCATTGATATTTCAGTTTACCAAGCTTTTTATTTTTTGTTAGAATGGAATGGTGACTTCAAATGTCCTTGCTTGCAAAAGAAGAAGCCTGAAGTCTGCATGTTTATTTTACAGTTGTAATGTGTGGGCAATGGAATATTTTGGCTCTTGAATGCCAACAGAGAGTTTTTGATAAATGACGTAATTTGGGAATGTGCATCACTTAAAAGCTAATCCTCATATTAGATTGGTAATTTCTTGATTTTGAGTTTAGATATGGGTCAACACTTTATTTGAGGGTTTTTGTGGTTGTTGTTTTTCCTACTGATTGACATATTTATAGGGGTATCAGCAGATTCTTCAGCATACACTATTCCCCTTATTTACAGTTTCGCTTTCTGCAGTTTTAATTACCTACAGTCAACCATGGTCCAAAAATATTAAATGAGAAGTCCCAGAAATAAACAATTCATAGGCTTTAAAGTGTGTGCTGGTCTCAGGAGCATGACGAAATCTCCTGCAGCCCCACTCCATCTCACCCTGGAGGATCTGTCACCCGTTAGTACAGGACACCCTGCTGTTTATGCTCCCTGCCCATCAGCCACTTAGCGGCCCCCTTGGTTACCAGATCTACTGCCAACGTATCTCCATGGCGGACTTCAAGTGGCCTTTATTTTTACTTGATAATGGCCTCAAAGAACAAGAATGATGATGCTGGCCATTCAGATATGCCAGAGAAGCCATAAACTGCTTCCTTTAAAGGAAAGTTCTCAACTTAGCAGAGAAAGAAAAAAATTGTAGGCTGTGGATTTTAAGATTTACAGTAAGAACGAATCTTTTGTGTGTGAAATTTGCTAATTTATAAATGAAACTTTTCCACAGGTATGTATGAATAAGGAAAAGCACACATATCTTTAGGGTTCAGTACTATCCATGGTTTCAGTCATCAATGGTCTTGGAATGGATCTCTTGCAGAAAACGGGGAAATACATGACAAAAAGTAGGTTCCAGATAGAGTTAAAAATTATGTTGGTGTTTGAGTCATAGAAGAAAGGGACGGGGGAGACAAAAGGGAAAGGATCATCCTGACAGTGATGTAGTCATATCCAGTAACTCAAAAACAGGGACGGTTCTCAGAATCTATTAATACTAAATGTAGGAGCCAGCTGTGGTGAGGTTACTGTGAACTATCCAATGTCACCATTAGTGCTCCTGACTAAAGAGGCAGCACTAGATGTCAGCTCTGCTTAATTATATTCCTTGACTGCATTTGGTGCATTTGGAAGCAGCAGGTCAATACCTGAAGAGGACTTGGCAAGAATTGATGACAATGTGCATATATAATTTTACACTGTGAAATTCATATACATCCCTGAATATAAAAATGTACATTTACATCTGTTCCTCTCTTAAGTCTGAAAGAATCTGTATCTAATTAGTGTCCACACTTAGTAGAAGAGAACTTGAAGCTACATGTGGTAGTATGGTTAGAGACTTCCCCAATGTCAAGCAAAATAAGCAAAATGTAACTAGTGGAGATCTTTTCACAAAACTTTATTATTATTATTATTATTTAATTTTTATATTTTTACTTCTAGCAGGGTTGAAATAGAATACATAAATGTATTCCTAAGATAGCAGCTTATTTGTCATAAACAGTATAATTTGAGTTGGGAAACCCATAATTGAAGAAAACTATAAAATTCATATGGGAGACCCCAAAACACTTTTTTTAGACTCATGGTAATCTGTTTTCTTATATTGCAATCAGGATACCCAGTGGAATTCACATACTCATTAAACTCCTCAAGCAGAGAGCAATATAAGCTAACACAGTGGAAATAAGGTTAATGAATGTAATGAATGAAACACCTTACAAAAGGAAATTGGTGTGTGGCACTGAAATCTGCATTTTCCACTGTTTGAGAAAATGTCCAGCTGCTAGTTTATATCATTATTGTAGCTGTGGTCATGCCTTCCAGAAGTAGAAAGGCACACAACTGGGTAAGTCACTACTAGTCACAGATGTTTCAAGAAAGTTGGTGAAATGTTACCTATTTTCCACTTACCAGCAGTTTTCTTTAGCCATGGGACTCTTTCAAAAGGATCCCTTCCTCTCATAAGGCCAACCCCATGAATAATAATTATAAAAAGATGGACACCGTATGTAAAGAAAGTGACATAACACAATACAAAGATTGTTTTGTGATTTGTAAAGTGTCATGTCAATGAAGGAATTTTAAATTCATTAATGTTTTCACTCCCCTACAAAATTTATTAGGCAACTACAAGATGTCAGTTACTCTCATATCCCTGTGGGGAAAAAAAAATGCAGGAAATGTTCTGCCTGTCCTTAAGAGATCTGTTGGGTGAAACAGAGAAAATTGCAGTAATGTTTGGTAAATACTTTAATAGTGATATGATAATGTGCTGCAGGTGCCCTAGGGAGATGGGGGAGTCTTCCCTGAAGGACTTCATTTGAGATGAAGGATAGAAAAGGAGAGGACTCAGACTGAAAGGCTGAGAAATTGGGTAGAAATAAGCAATAGCAAAGGCAAAGAGTTATGAACTGCTCCCATGTGTGCAGAGACGAATGCCATGAGTATGACTGTGGCAGGGGCTGTAAGGTATGGAGGAGAAAGTGGAAGCCAGACAGCTAAATAAATAACGAAAAATTTGTGATTTCTCCCATGAGAAACAGGGCTTACTAAGGTGTTCGAGAAGGGAAGCTATGCGACTGTATTTGTTCTTTTGTGATAACGGGGGGAAATATGAAATACATATAGAGAGAGAAAGGGGAGGGGAACAGAGAGAAGAGAGAGCCAAAATTAGAGGGGAAGAAATTTCTCATTAAAATTAAACTGTATGTTTTTTATTGCAAGAATTCTAAGACCAATTTCCCAAATAGTTCCCCATACTTAATCAAATTGCACTTACTACTGCAATATTTTAGCTGAGATTTTGTTCTGGTCTATGTTATATCAATAATGACCGGTAGAGTAGCAGTGGAAAAACAAATTGATCTTGAAACTTAGGTATCTTATCTGCAAATAAGGACATTAGTTCAAATCTTCTCTAAGAACCTGTATTTGTAATATTTTATAAGTTACAACTATATCAGGGTGCTTAGCACATTATCACAACATGACCTGCAGGTTTATTTGTGATATTTTGAGCAGTCCAGGAAAAACAGATTTTTTATTGGATGCATGTGAATGGAGTAAAGTGGAGACAGCTAACATTTTCTTGTCTTGAAATTCATTAAGAAAAACAAATTTAAAATGAAACTTAATTTCTGCTGTGGAAAATTTATATCCTTAATAAAAATAAACTACTTTTGTTTATTCAAATATTCTGAATTTATTGAATATTCTTTCAATCTCTTTGTTCTCAACAGTGGGTTTTCATAATATTTTCCAGTTATTTACATTTGTATTTGACGTAGTTTTGTGGAAAAAAATTTTTGATCATGATTTAAGAGAGTACATTCTAGACGTTCTGTCTCTGAGCAGATAGGTATATAAGCTGTAGATCCAACTATAAAGTGGGATTATTTTATGAGTATACATTGAGGAGAGGTATTTCAATAAGTTTAAAATGCTGAAAGTTTCAAAGTTTTATTATTGGTAAAAACTGTCATAATCCTGTACTTTTTCTCTGAGAAATTTCAAGGCATTTGGAACTAAGGAATGTTAAAACTACAAAGGAACACAGTAGACATAATCAGTTTTCCCAAAGTGCTTCAGTGCTCCACATCTTTCTCCCACATGCCTTTTTGAATAATTATAAGTGTGTGACTAGCCATGACCAAAGAAATATGTGGGGAAGTGTCATGCATCTCTTCTATTTCTTAAAGAAAATCAGATCTGGACACTAGCTAAAATGGTAAAACAGATTTTATGCAGGCACTATTTCCAAAGAGGAAAAAAAAAACACCTCACTATAGAACTGGGTGCAATTCCAAGTAAAACAAGGGAAACTGAAGAGTAATAGTCAAGGAGCAAGGTTGGTGGTGGTGGTAAGAGTTTGGTGGGCAGAAGATTACTAAGAAGATGGGGAACTTCTTGCCAAACTGACCTAAAAGAATTGTAGTTGAAGGAAGATCAACGTGATCATACATTGCCTAGAGAAATTAGTACATTTGGTTTGCTATAGCAAAATGCCATAAACTGGATAGCTTATAAACAACAGAAATTTCTATCTCACAGGTTGACAGCTTAGTTCTTCAAGACCATGAACCCAGTAGACATGGTGTATGTCTGGTGAGGTCCTGCTTTCTGCTTCAGAAGAAGTGTTCTCTTCCTCAACTTCACATGGTTATTTAAAGAGGTCAAATAGCTCTCTGAGGTCTCTTTATAATGGCACTAATCTCATTCAGAAAGGCCCTACCAACATGACCTAATCATCTCCCAAAGGTCCCACCTCCTAGTACCATTATCTTGGAGATTAAGTTTCAACATGAATTTTAGGATGGCACAGATATTCAGTCTATATTAGTGGGGACTGAGAAATTTGATCAGATATCAAGAGTGATCACAGCTATACAACAGTTCCATCATTGCAGAAAAGTTCTGCTGGGCAGTACTGAATAAATGTTGAGCTTGTTGCAAAGATTAAAAAAAAAATTGATCAGATATTGACAGCAGGGAATTCTTGCTGAAATGACTTAACAAGATTCTTGCTACACCTGGGCTCTTGAGAACAAAGTACAAGGGCAGAATCTAGTCTAAAAAGGACTCAGAGGGGGTCTACACTTCGGTCAAGGAGGGAGTCTTTGCCATATCCCATAGGGCATACTTGCTTATGCATGATCCACCTGCATCTACTTGCATCACTCAAGAAAGCTACAGTTTCACATTATGTAGCAATAGGAGCCATGCTTCCAGTCACCAAGTAGCTGCATGGAAGACAGTGGCCTCAAAGGCACAGAAAGTTGCTTGGTTCTTCAGAATTTCTGTGAGCTTAAAAAATGAGATTTTTATTTTTCCCCGTACACCAGCACGCTCTTGCTTACCTTACTGATATCAGGACTCTAATTTCTAGGTATCAGAAACTAGTTTTGAGATCCTAATTTCTAAGTGAAGAATTGATTTCCAGAAAAATTAAATAATGTGTAAAGTCACATGTCTACATAGGAGTTAATTTATAAACAGAAACAGTGATTATTTATTGAGCCACTGGCTTTTCATGGCTGAAGGCATCTTTAACACGTTCAAGATGAAATAATGTTTTTGTTACGTGGTATGTATTACATTTTTCCAAAGACAGAAGAATTATATATTGTTGCATGTTTTAAAAGTAATAGAAATAGTTCAACTACAAATGTAAAGCAACCATTTTCCAGGTTTGTATTTGTGAGAAACCAAATGAATGTCAAACTCCTGACATTGATCTCCTTTACATGATGCTTTAAAAAAAACAACAAAAAACAAGAAAAACAAAACAAAACAAAAAAAGCCCTGAGCATTGCATGTTATTTGACAGTTACCAAATAATTAGTGATTCAATATCAAAGCTGAAAAAAACAATATTTTTGACTGGAACAAGCTCTGAAAAATATTGTTTAAGTACATCTACAAAAGTCAAAAATAGTAGCTTCATAGAGATTCAGAATTACCATGACAGATTTTCATGTATGCTAAAGTCAATAAAAATAAATCATCTTATCTTTAAAAATAATAATATATTGTTACCATAATTTTAATTTTTTTTCTTAAAGGAAACATAGTTTAATAAACTAGCACTTTAACTGGCTTAGGAATTAAACTAAAATTATCAAAATTGAGAGCTTAAATAAACCTTTGCAAACATCTTCCTGGTAATATTAGAATGAGTCAATGGAAATACAAAATAATACACCTGAAGTGTCTTTGTGTGTGTGTGTATAATTGAATAAAGTCAGTCTCTTATGATTGTTTTAACCTACTGTCTTTTGTTGAATATCTCTCTTAGTCCTCTTTTGAAAATACAAACGTCAGAAATCCTTGAAGTGTTCCTTAAGTAATAAAAATTGTGTTATTATCGATTCTAAGATACCAATTGTAACGCGTAATGATTTAAAAGTCAATATATTGTAAACAAGTGGGAATTTCTTTTATCAGCATATTTGGGTTTTAAGAAGGTAAGTCTAGAAATTTAGACTCAAATATGATGTTTATAATAGCTGAGCATGTATGTAGAAATAATCTAGTAAATCAGTTCTTCTCTGAGTTTCTACTTTGTTTTTCCTATTCAAATATAAAAATTGAAGGAAATACGTAAAGTCTTTTTATCATGCTAGACCTAGGAATTTCAGAAAGTTGAAATAGCAAAAAGTTAACAACTCTGTTTATCTAGCTATCTATTGTCTACTTATCCTTCAATCTATCATATGTGCATATATATATTTTTTCTCTTTATTTCTTTTTAAAGTGCATCTTCTGTAATCTGCTTCTGTCATTCTTAGCTATGGTTAGCTTTCCATATGAAAATATTAAAATATTCACTAATTCCTGCAGAGTTCTTTGCTTTGACACTTGAACTCTTAGAGAAGGATTCTCTGTAATTACACTTAAATATGAGAAAAAGATATCCTCCGTGAGAAATTCCAAGGCCACTGAGGCTAAAGTACATGGTTTATAGAGTGCTCTGTCTTCCTAAATAGACAAACACATAAAAATCAGCATTTCATCAACTATTTAATTCTACATAATGTTCAAGTAGAATTTTCCTAGGGACTATCATTGAAATTCCTTCTACAAGTCTTATACAAAATTTATGAAGGGCAACCGGTTACTAAAGTTATATATTTCTTTCCCTTGGCAGAAAAAATGCCAGAGGTAAAATTCCTCCTTAAAATGTATCCGGAAAAGGGGTTATGTTGTTTTAAATGATTTCAGTGTCCCTGTGGGTTCGAATATAACGATACCTCGCTTACTTAGTTCTCTAGTAATGAAGCTTCATTATACCAATCAACTCACTTAAACAAAAGAGACTGGCACAAATTCTGGGAAATGAAAAAGCCTTGGCAGTGGACAGGTTAAGGGATTATAAGGAGTGGTGTTTTCCTCTGCTCAATGCAACTGCTGACATATAGCACCAGGGAAACCTATTTAGAAACCTAAGTAGGTCAGAATGGGCTTCCAGACATGTAGCTAAGGGGAAAGGCGGGTTTCCACACCTCAGAGGGTTGGAGACCCCCCCTGAAGAGAGATCCTCTGATCATAAAGAGCCTGAACTGATATTCCTCTTCCTGTATTCTCATCAATAATATTCAGCACCAGCATTGCTTCAAAGATTTGGGGAAATATGACTCACACCATCTTGGACAGTATTTCTAATTTAATATTTTCATCACTTGTAACTCATATACTTATTTTACAAATCACACCAAAAGATAACAGAAAACATGCTACTCGGTCAGCAGAGAAAGCAATGATGTTTGCTGATTCTCATGACAATACATTTTCTAAAATAAATTATTCTGGGTGAAGTAAAATGTATTCAGAATCAGAATTTTCTTTGAATAGATGATTTTCTGATAGAACTTGAGGAGAGTTTACTTAAAACTCTGCGCTCCATTTCTACCTCCAGAAAATTGGTGTAATAAGAGTTGCCTAGGCTTCCCATGAGGGGTAAATATGATAGCATCTGTGCAAAAATGCTGTGTCCGTTTTCACTGTTATGACGTGATTTATTAAATGCAATAGTCAATATATAATGCAAATAACTGATGGACTCCTTTTTGCATTGGATAAAAGTTTATAATTCTGGGCTAAAGTTCAACTCTTTTTCTTGTGTTGGTAGACAGAATTCTAAGAATGACCCTCAGTGTCCTTGGCCTTGAATAACCCTTCCACTTGAATGTGGCTGGAACTGGTAAACGCGATGTAATGTCACTGCTGTGGTTATGTTATACCACACTGACTTCAACATAAGGTGACTATCTGGACAGGCCTAATGCAGTTGTGCAAGCCCTTCACAAGCACAGCATACTTCCCAGCCGATGGCAGAAGTGTGATGCAGAGGTAGAGTACTACTGATAAGATAACATGGTGGGTCCCCCCAGATCGCTGGAAGGCCAGGGACCCCATTCTGGGGAACTCCAATCTGCCAGAGTCAGCACTTCCCCCTCCCCGGAAGGGTGCTGAGGTGGTAGATTTAAGTTGCCAGTCTTCTGTGAAGGGAGGGGCTGCCTGAAGAAGGGAAATTGCCTGAGGCAAGACAATAGTAAAAGCACATTACAATTGGCAGGAGGAGGGGTAGAGAGCTCCTTGGATTGAAACCAGTGCTGGAGCTTAATAGCCCACAGCCTTGGGGTTACCAGCTTATGACTCAGGCCACATAGCACTTGAGTGAGCTGCGCGGAGGGACACCCGGCCCAGGGTGCCCGGAGACTTCTGCAAAGGCCTGGGAAAGGGGGCAAAGACAAACAGGGTCATTGGTTAAGAAGCCAGACACTCCCACTGGCTTCCCGTGTGACTAGGATTTTGGGAGGGCCCTTTTTAAAGCAAGGGCGCCAAGAAGCCGCTCTCGGGGTTCAAAACTCTCTTGGTTAGGCCCATACTGGGCTCTGCCCTGCACAGGAAGGGAGCGTCAGCTCTCTGGCTTGCCTGGCGTCCCCAGTTGGCGTCCCCAGCGCTTGAGGGGACTGACAGAGGCTGGGCCTGCTAGGCAGAGGATGGCCTGTTGGGAACGCAGGCCTGACACGGGCAGAAGTGAGCTCCCGGAGGCAGAGTCCCACGCTGGGACGTGTGCCTCGCTGGCTGCGACGCTGAGACTCAGAGCAGCAGAGCCCATGGGGCGTGGACTGCTTCGACGCTCTCACCCCGAAAGCAGTGCACCGAGGCTGAGAGCAGCGCGTGGAGCAGAAGCCCGGCCCTGAGGACAACAGCAGCCTCGGACTCAGACCCCAGGGATGGAGCTTTTGCCGCACCATCCGAAGCCATCCCGCAGCACGCCCCGGAGACCGGCTGGACAGAGAGCTGCGGGAGAAGGTGGAGACGCTGACCTCGCCTGACAGCACCTGAGCGAGCAGGCCTGCAGCTGCGGGGTGGAGTGTGCAGCTGTCAAGCTCCTGAGGGACAGAGGAGCTGTAATGGGAAACCCCTAGATTTGGTCTGGGACTCAAGCCTCCCTGGGGGTGGCTGGTTCACCGCGTGCTGGGGATGAGGTTGGCTTGCAGCAGAAGCATTTTCAGCTCACTCAAATAAAGTTTCCTGTACATAAAAAACCCATTTTTCCTCACTAATCTTTGTGGTATCTTGGTGCAAGGTGACAAGGGACCATACCCCATTCTGCACAGTAACAATAATACACTGATCCTCTTACTCATACTCGTCCTCATTATAACATCGCAAAATTCTTCATCAGCCAAGAATAAGCCCCACTTATCTGACCCCATCAAAAACTATCAGAAAATAATAAAGTTAATGAAAAGCAGGGTGTCATCTAGCATGATATACACATCCCTAAGCATACTTTTGTCATCCATAGTTAGATTTTTAAAAATTTTTCACATAGCCTTCTCAGTTGTGATTTAGACTTAATATACACTGATTAATGCATGAATCTGCCTTTTTTTTCCCTCTTTGCACCACCATCTTTATTTTAAGCTATTATTTTGACTTTCAAATTAAACTCAGAGGATGTTGGGTTTTTCTTTCATGTCCAAACCTATAACTTTGTTTTATTATTTCAAGCAAGGTATTTTGTTTGTGGCGGGGGTAGGGTAGGGGGGAAGTTCCTTACACCAAAACCATCTGGAAATTCTGGTGAAAATTAGGGAAAGATCACATGTATTTTCCACAAATTTCTACAATTCTCTGTGAATAATAAGAAATAATTGCTTTCTATTCGGAAGAAATATCTTCTACGTGAGGTTTAGAGAGGTCTCGCTTATCAAACATCTAAGACATGCATAATACCTGGACAGATCTTTTGGTCAGGGACTTGCTTAACCTAAAAGATAAGATATTATCATTCCATTTTACCAGTGGTGCAAGGGAATTGCAGAGTAATTAAATCATACTCTTCAGAGCTACAGTATTGTGTGATTTGGGGAGTAGAAAGAGGGGAAAATAGAAACTACGTCTTCTGCCTGCTAAAATCTATAATTTGAATTAAACCAACCAAGGAAAATGCCCCTCAACTTGAGTCATTATGGCAACACGTAGTACAAGTTGACAATCGTCTGCTTAGGCAATATTCTGTACTAAATATTGAGAATGAAATAAAGGTGAACGGAGGTACCCTTCTTCCAATAGGTTCATGGGCATCAGGGAAGAAGAAATCTGCACTGATGGCTCTATTACATTACAGCAAATGATAAATGCCTTGAGAGAGGAGATAATTGCACTAGATTGAGTTAATTGGGAACAGATTTTTCTGCAGTGGCCAGGAAATGTCTCAAGGGAGAAGGAGAATTAGGCTTAGTGTCATGCAGATTACAAAAGTACTTTCATAAACAGAGAAACACAATATCTTTACTTAAATAAAGTATTATATTCTTTGGGGATAAGGTAATTCACTTAAGCAAAGAGATTTATGGTAACATAAATTATTATAATAAAATCATATTTTGATTTTCAAATTACTTTAGTTTGATATTCACCATATTTTTTGTGTTTCCACACTAAAGTATTTCTATTCCACTTTCTGAATAAGTAACTTATGAAACATTATTTAATAATAATGATGATTTTATGATAGCACTTATTTACTCTATGCTAGATCTCCTTGGATTTAAGCACTTTAAATGACTTTTGTCTATACATGTTTAAACAATATTGGAGATTTGAGAGTTAAATACTCTAATAATGTTGATGTCACAGTTACGGATGAAACACAGTATTCCATGAACCATGTTCTTTGATAAAGTTTTTTTATTTTTCTCAATTTGAATAGCTATGTATCATTCTGAAAAATAAAATGTAAACTTTAGAGATGAAAAAAATTAGTCTAGCTCAGTAGTTGTCTAACTGGGACAGAGTAGGAGAGGGAGGGGTGGTTATACAAGGATGACGCCCAGCGCCTCGCTCCACTGACGCAGATTTAATTACATCCCTTCCAAATACAAAATGCATTCATTCTCTCTTACAGTCCTCCCAAATCTCTTCCTACTCTACATCGGATCAAAGACCAAAATCTCATGACGCAAATCAGGTGCTAGAGCTGATGAGGTTCCTGAGTGTAATCCCTTAAATATATAGTTCTTGGGACAAAATGTTTTTCTGATTGTGGACCTGTAAGACAAAACACAAATTATTGGCCTCAGTACCATACAATGGTAGCATAGGCATATAGGATGTGAGCCATAAAAATTCAGTTTAAGAAGTTGTAAATAGGCAAAAATAAGTCCCTGTTCAATGGGAGTTCTGATCTAGCTGGAAAAATGTTAGAAATTCCTTTGTTAGATTTCAAGGCTTAAAAATAATGATTTGTTGCTTTCCACTTCTTGCTCTGATTGCTTTGTTCCATCCTCAGTATCAACCTTTCTTTCCATGAAAGGTAGCACGTGTTTGCATTTACATAGTTTATCAATCTGTCGCCTTCCTGCCTAGTATGGGTTGTGTGCCCCAAAAAGTATATGTTTAAATCTGAATGCCCAATATGATGGTATTACGTGGTGTGCGCAGGTCATGAGGGCTGAGCCTCATGAGTGGGATTAGTGCCCTTATCAAAGAGGGTCCACAGACAACCGTCATGCCCCTTTTGCCACGTGAGGACAGAGCGAAAGGTGGCTTTGTTTGAACCAGGAAGTGAGCTCTCACCCGACAGCTAATCTGCTGGCACCTTAATCTTGGACTTCCCAGGCTCCAGGAATATGAAAATAAATGTTTGTTATTTATAATCCATACAGTTAATGTATTTTTTTTTTGTTAGAATGCCCTGAGTGACCTAAGACATAGCTAGTAGAATTTTGGAGGTGCAATCATCTCCCTTGGTACTTTTTCTGTCTCTTCCAGTCCAAACTGGCACTATTTCTGCTGAAATAATTTTCTAAAGAACCTTATGGATTTCCCGTGGATTTCAGTGAGGATCAGTCTGGAGATAAAAGTCGTCCTCACAGATTTGTGTGATGTAATCCCCCTATATCTTCTTGTTCAAATGGCTGGAAGACAGCACTCTCAGAATACCTAAGCTAAATGAGAGGATCTGCTAAGCTCATTTATTAATTTCTGTAAGGGCCCTTTGTAAAATTGAATACACATTTTTTCTAAATTCTGAGGTTGTAGAAAAAGGTCTTATAGGTGCATCCTCAGCTTTTCCTCATGCCATGCTTTTGGAGAACATTTCTGAATTTTAGCATTCTTTGCCATCTGGAAAGTCCACTTCAAAACCATCAAGATCTGGTTTGGCTCCTTTTCTTTTTTAAACATATTCCTTCAGTTTAACCTCTCTCACATTTGACTAAATGTAGCAAGAAGTAATCAGGTGACACTTCAACACTCTGCTCAGAAATCTCCTTAACTAAATAAAAAAGCTCATCCTTTACAAATTTTCCTTTCCACATAATTCAGGAGGCAGCTTTGCTAAGCTTTCTGCCACAGTATAACAAGGGCACCCCTTCCTTCATTTTTCATTAATATATTCCTCACTTGATTTTTGAGTCCTGATGCAGTGTCCTTAAAGGTTATACATGCAATTAACAGTTTGTTCAAGGAAATGTATGGTTTCTCTGTAATGCCTTCCAGCCTCTGCCCAATGTCCAATTCCAATGCCACTCCCACATTTTGAGGTATTTCTTGTAGCAGCACCCTGTTTACAGGTATTAAAATGTGTATTAGTTTTCAATTGCTGTATAACAAATTACCGTACATATACTTGTGCCAAACAACACCGATTTCACTCTTTCTGGAAGTCAGGAGTCCAGGCATGTCTTCCTGTGATCCTTCGATTAGGGTCCCACAACAGGGCAATCCAGGCACTGGCCCAGTGGGGTTTTCATCGGACTGCTTAACTACAAGACAATCTGCTTCCCTGCTCAGCTGGCTGTTGGCAGCTTTCATTGCACCTGGCTATTGAATTTATGGGAGAAATTCCTAGTCCTCTCATTTTATTTAGGTCTCTGCTCAAATGTTATTTCATTAGAAAGACTTTCTGAAATTACCCCATCATATGGCTTCCTATTTACCCTGCTCTTTTTTTTTAAATTGATAATTCTATCACTTTTTGCCATATTGCATTTTAATTTGTCTGATTTTTGTCATATCTATTTGTCTACTCAAATGTAATTTCTGTTAAGGCAGGGCTTTATTACTTCTTTTGTTAATATTCATTCACTACTTTTTACCTTATTAGCTAAGAAAATGAGCCTTGTATGTCATAAACATAAAGGTTATTTACTGAATTAATGAATGGAAATAAATCTTCTAGTCATCTAATTAGCAAATTATTGGACAAAAATCATAATAAGAAGATACTTAAAATTAAATAGAAACAACAACAACAACAAAAAACTCTGCGTCAAAACTCAAGGAATCCCTCCAGGTGTATTTCAAGAAAAATTCATAGAAATAAACTCCACTATTTTTAAAGCAGAGCATTAGAATAATGTAACCCAAAAGTTTAAATTGAGGGACATTACTAACTATAAATCAACCTTTTAGAGTTTTAGGAAAAAAACATATTTGGCCTCTAGAAAGTATAATAGTTTATGCCTTAAAGTACATATACCATCTTTGAATAAAGAAAGTCAAATATAATTGCATTCAAATTTTTCTAAATTCTTCTCTCAGGATACAAAAACACAAGACACACCTAGAAACACATGGGTGGTTAAGAATCTGAGAAAAAAAAATTACTGTTACTATGAGCATGTTATTGACCTTTTGGTTCATTAAAATATTTACATATTTCTGCATTCTACAATTTTTAAAAATCACTATACAACAATGATTATTAATGGTGAAAAACTATGTAAATGTTTGTCTCCTTCATATTGCACTCAATTTCCATAGAGTGAATATATGTGATTGAAACAATGAGTGTGCTCTTAAGTGGATATGGATCTGTGTATGTGTATCTGTGCTGCATGTATGTAATCACTTGAGAATAGCCTGAGATATGATACAAGATATAAGAATGGTTTCTATATTGAATGAGATAATATTTTTGGCGTAATGTGGAAGCAGAAATAATATATCCTGCCCACAATTCTAAACTTCTTGGAGAATTACTTACTGAGTTATCTGAGTATAAAATATTTGCTAAAAAGACATCTGCAACCAACACTTTGAACCCACTAGTCAATACAATTCTTTAACTTTATGAAAAAAAATTTTGTTAGTTTCCTTCTAAGTAAGAAGTCATTAGTGTTCATTAGTTTTAGTGTTTTAAAAGAAGAAGCAATGGTAAGAATTATTTCACATTCCAGCCCACATCAAACATTTGCTCGTGACAAAATATTAATGAGTAAGGTGACTTGTGTCCACTTTTGGCTGTGACTCTACCTTCTCAAATACTTTTTTGACAACTTAACCTGTGTGGTTTTCATTTTTTTCTCTTTTTAAATAAGAGCATTGGAGCAGATATATTCTATATTTCCTTCCTGTTCCAACATTGTACACACCTACATTTTTTTTTTAATGAAGTCCCATTTGGTAGTAATTGTCAATAACTCATGAAGTTAAGTTTAAAGTAAATTTTCACTGGAAAAAGGAAAAGATTAAAACATTCTAGCACAGAACTTTACTGGTTTAAAATTGCATTTCCAAAGAGAATTTGGTAACTAGTTTTAGTATGGTATTGCAACATTTTTAAAACATATCATCACCCTGGAATTAAGCAATTAAAAATTTTTGGAAGGAATAATTTTAATATTTAACATAAAGATTATCTAAGTAAATTAAAACTATATTAAGTATAAACATCAAAAGAATAGTTTTAAGGAAATATACTGCTTTTAAATGTGTGACCTTCTGAATACAACATAATTAGTAAGTTTTCTAAGTATAAACTTGATAGTAGAATTAATATTCAAAATTCCTAAGTTATCTGATGTGAGATTTTGCCTCCTAATTATCATCATATAAGTATGAATATATTAAATTTCTTTTTTATATTTTATTTATTTTATTTTTAGAGAAGGGAGGAGAGGGAAAAAGAGAGCAAGAGAATCAATGTGTGGTTGCATCTCGTGCACCCCCTACCAGGGCAACCAAGGCATGTGCCCTGACTGGGAATCAAACTGGTGACCCTTCGGATCACAGGCCAGCACTCAATCCACTGAGCCACACCAGCTACGGTACATATATTAAATTTCTTAACCTGTGTAGGAGGTATAGAAAATTTAGTACCAAGCTATTAATTTTTTAAATAGAAATTAAACTTTATTCCAGTCTAAGGAATTGATGTGACCCTGAACAATGAATTTCCATGTATAAGCTTCAATCTCTCCATCTTTTTTACTATTTTATAAAAATTGTATATAGACTCATTTGCAAAAAATTGGCCAAGGATTCTTTAAAAACTAAAATCAGCATTAATAGTGGTAACTTCCTTAATATCACATATTTAAAGATGCATTTTAAATAATATATTGCTATTATCAAGTCACACAATATTAAAAAGAAGTAGATAGAACTTTAAGGTTAATGACTCATTTAGATATAATCTATAGATTTTATCAAGTTTTATTTTTAATACTCCTACATAGTACTTAATATATTCGAAACACAATCTGAGTGCTTTGTAGTACTAGCTCATTTAATTTGCAAAGTAACCCTATGAAGGAAATGCTATTGTTATCATCTCCATTGGATAGGCGCCGATGCCAGGGCCTGGAGGCTAGAAGTGCATCGTGCCAGGTCTTGAGACTAATGGTACAGAGAGCATTTAAAATGCTCAGTCTGTGCTCTTAATCACTGTATGAAAAAGCTCTTCAGCAGCAAATGAAAACAGGCTTTATGACTTAGTCTCACAGTTATTTAAGGGAAACCTAAGATGACAACATTCTCCCAAATCAATTTAATATGTCAAAAATTGGGGGAAAATACAGTGAAGTTATTCGGGGAAATCAAACATTTTCCTAATATAAAATATATTTGGCTTCTGTTCACTTTTTATTATAGTTTTCTAGAAGTGGAAAATAAACACTTAAGAAAACCAAAACAAACAAACAAACAAAAACCTTAGCTGTGTTTCCCAGTGTTTGCTAAATTATACTAATTTTTATACAGTGTTCCATGTCTACCTGAGCTGAAAAAAAAAGTAGGAAGAACAATAGGAGGAGGTTGGGTAGGGGAAATGATGAACAGTGAAGCATATTAAAGAATAAATTCGTGTTTTAGCTTTGTAAATATACAAATGAACAGAGTTAGGGACACACTTTCTGAAATATTTCTCCATTATGTGTTTCGAAGACAGCATCCTAACCAACACTGATATACATCTTTGCCTCCACCACCCAGATAATCTACATTTATGTTTTTCTAGAATATGAACACCATAGATGAAGAATAAAAAACAAATGCTTCACAAATCAGGCAGCTGTAACTATATGTTTATGCATGAATTGTGTTAGGAAATGTCATGGGGTTGGAGCAAACTGCAGTGACTATGTCTTCCATTTAAAGGAGTTTCCTCAAAAAATTAAGAAAGGAACTGCTTTATGACCCAGCGATTCTGCTCTTCCAAGAATATATCCAAAGAAACCCAAAATGCTAATTCAAAATAATATACATTCCCCTATATTCATTGCAGTGTTATTCACAATTGCCAAGATTTGGAAAAGCCCAAGTGTCCATCAGTAGATGGGTGGATAAAACAGCTATGGCACATTTATGCAATAGAATATTGCTCAGTCATAAAACATAAGAAAATAATACCCTTTGTGAAAACAAGGATAAATTTGGAGAGTATTATGCTAAGTGAAATAAGCCAGTCAGAGAAAGACAGGTACCATATGACTTCACTATTATGTGGAATCTAATGAACAAACTAGAAACAAATTCACAGGTGGAGGACAGACTGGCAGCTGTTAGAGCAGAGGGAAGCAAGGAGGTAGAGGAGGGTAAAAGGGGGGTAAGTGGGGGAGGAAGGAGACTTGGGCTGGTGAACACACAATACAATATAGATAAGATGTATTATGGAATTGTAAACTTGAAACCTATATAATTTTATTAACCAATGTCACCCCAGTAAATTTAAAAAAAGCTAAAAGAAAGGAGGTCACACACTGCCACTTAACCCTAGTCAACTGCTGTCATACAAGAGTATGAGTCAGGTGGTGCAAGTCTGATTTTTGACTTTTCTGCAAATTGTACAAAAATAAAATACTAGATATTTTGTGTGTGGTGGGATGATAAACCACGCCTATGGGGAAGCCAGCTCCAGACCACTTTTGCAAGCATATTTCAACACCTACCATAAATAATCTCAGAGAAAGACTTCACTGTGTTTTTATTGGTTGGAAGGTTACCACATGCTTTTGTGAAACTGTACTTAAAACCATCAAAATCCACCAATTTTCTGGTAAAGTGACTTGGAGGCATACAAAAAGTATTGCTGAATGTCTGAAAATTTGCAACATATTTTTTATAGTTGGAAAGTAGACATAAATCTTACATCCATAGTTTTAAAAATAGATTAAATCTGCTCTTGCTTGAAGTAATTACACTATTGTGCACTCACATTTACCTAAATTAATATTTAAAGATGGAACCAATTGAAAGTGAAATTAAATTAAACTAAGGTATCATATTCCACTGTGTGCTGATGGTTTGTAATTGATCAGATATGCAAATGTCAATCTATAAATGTAATAAGCTATGCATACAAAATGAATCAAATATAAGATGCTTAAGACAATATGTCATTAAAATGTAAGATGATGCTGCATAGAAAAGATTGAGCTCAACTGCATAATAAATAATGCGGTAAAATTTAATAGCTTTTAAAGGATATTTGTGGAATGAAATAGGGAATCTCACAGAAACAACATTTTATATAAATGTGTCTTTTACAACTGAACATTCACAAGTTGCATGATTTCAAAAGAAGTTAGCGACTTAATAATGTGTATTAAAATCTAAGTCTATAATTAGTATTTGATGGCTTGCCTGCACACAGTTCTTATATCTAGGTGTTCTTATTACCATCCTGCTTACATAACTTTATGGTATTTAAATAATATTAAAGTGAATGTAGACTGTGGAGTCTAATGTACTTTTTGCACTTAAAGCAACACTCTTATTATAGCTTTGGATTTTTAAAACCTCTCCACTTCACCTTTTATTCCCTCTTTCACCTAAGAGAAAGGCAAGCTGTAAGAGAAAGATATCTTAGCAGCAAATACATATGTGTGTGTGTACAGATATATGTATGTCTTTTATAGAGATGTATATTTGCAAGTGAGGGCTGCTTAGAATTAATTATGCTGCCCTCTCTTGACTAAAATCATAACTAAATTCAATGGACTTATTACTGAAGCAAAATGAACCTCATGCATGGCATGTTATGATATGTGGCCTTGCATTCAAAATCCAGCTCTTATGCTATACTAGCTCCTGCATTATAATCCATTATCTTTTTTAATCATTATAATGGGCTATTTTTTTCAGTGATGAAAATTTGAGGTACAATATTTCACATAGACCCTGAATGAGGATCTATGTGAAATACTTAAGCATATCAATACTTAATACTGTGTGTTCAATGGTTAAACATATCAAGGCTTAAGTTCCCTTAATTTTTCTAAGAATTTCCTCTTTCATGTATATAAAGTCTCCATACTACAGCATAAGACACAATATATTGCTCGAAAATTATTCCAAATTCTAGAAGCCAATGGTGCCAAGGATACAAGGGAGTGGGAAGTGTGAGATGAGATGACTTCCAGGTCAATCCTATAGCAGAGGGGTATGTGGAATAAAAGGTGAAATTAGATTTATATTTTATATTTAGAGGATGGCCAAACACATGTTCAGATTTAAATTGCTGCCAGGCTTTATAAGGTTGTGAAATTAATGAAGGTTATTAATCATCTTTTCCTATTAATTTTAGTAATGCCAGATAGCACAATTGGTAGATGCTGAGAACACTTCTCAAATATGGAAGAAGTTATTTTTTAAATTTTCTTCTTTCACCCTTTTTAAAAGTCTTTAAAATAGTTACAATGAGACAAGTTGGTAGAATTTTTTAATACTTCCTTACACTTGTTCCTGCCTTTATACTTTTTAATTTCAAATTAAGTATGGGAGATGACAGGGTATTGTATACTCTTCAATGCTTGAAATTCTACCCAACGTTTCTATGAAATATAGCCGTCTTCTGTTTATTTCAATTTATTCTAGCCTAATGGATTGCTTTAGGATAAAAAGACCAATATATTTAAAACAGTGAATCATTAGTAATACATTTCTGACAGGTCTTAAAAAGGAATCACCTTTGGACAGGCAAGAATGCCTTCACCCTTTAACAGGACATTTGGCTACCTTGGCCTTGCCTAATCAGAAAAAGCCTTCAGCTTAAACTCTGTGTTGAAAAACCAATTACAAACAGAAGGTTGCAGGTTTTGTTAGAGTTCAGAAAGCAATAATATGTGTAAGGTCAGATCATTGGAAGTTTTACAGTGCTTTTCTCTAGTAGGAAAAAAATAAAAAACTTTTTAGAATTTTTTGTCCTCTCCTCTCAGGTTCCTTGAACTTTCAAAATTAATGCTGAAAAGAATATATGGTCTGACTGACCTTAACACACATTATAGGAGCATTCAAGAGTCATACACGGCACTATGGTGGCTTTATATACCTTGGAATTCTTAGAACAAATCAGGAAACTACAGCCTTGAGTTGTAAATAAGGAATCCATAGAATATAGGTGTTTATACACACGGGAGCAAATACAGAGCTGTGTAAAACATAGTTCTTAGCTTTAAGGAGCTGGTGGAGAGGGGAAAATCGAATACTATAGGTAGAAAAAGAAACACATGGAATTCTTTGATAGTTTGGAGGGAGGAGAGAATATGCGTGGGTGAGGGGACTTTAGAAGCTGTGGAAAAGAAGAGAGTGTTTGAACGGTTCAGTGTTAAGAATCTCTATTTTTTGAAGGACAAAGGACTGCCACTGGAGGTGGTTTCAGACAGAATAAAACGGAGGTCAGAGGTGTGAGATACAGACTCCTGACATTTTTTACCTCTTTGCAGAGAAGGTAAAGATGACAGTGGTGATAAGACCATCTACTGTGGCTTTAAACTGTTAAACAGCAAACTCAGGATATGTTATCACACTCAGGAGGAATGTCTAAAAGTGTGTCATAAGAAGCAGCGTAAGGTCAGTGGCTTCTGCGCCTTAGGGAAAACTTTATGTTGCAATTTAGCTGGAATTAGCTCTATTCTTGCCAAAAGCCACAACCCCTTGAGGTATTATTAAAGAGAGCTACCTGACTGATCAACCAAGCTAACACTGTGGCTAAGATTCTGGTGCTCCACTGGGTTGAACCAAGTAATCAGTGACCCTACATAAAAGAATCTGTGTGAGGCCCAATTTGGCCAGCATGGTTCTTATGTTCTACTTTCTCCAAATTGGAAGAATGCAGAATTAGGTTTGTTCATTTGCTTGCTTGCTTGCTTCCATAGTTTTTGCATTCAACTTTTTTTGTTTGTTTTTGTTTTGCTTTTTCTTTCTTTCCTATCTTTGTAAGTGGCTAGGGGGGAAAATATTTGGTTAACATTTTCTGGGTTGTTTTCTAATATTTCTCTTATTTTTCCTAATATTTTCTTCCATCGGCCCCAAACATGAACAGACCAAGACAAATCATAATTCCTCTTAGGGAAATTTCAAAGAAGAATGGAAAGTTAGGACCAGAGGGGGAAGCCAGTGACGGGAAATGCAGGCATCAGTCTGGACACTGGTGAGCGGGGCCTGTCGGAAGTAAGGCTGTAAGGCCTTGGAGTGAGCCTGGCAGCCATAATGGGGTCTCCCAGGCACCTCACAGCCCATCTGGATCTCAGTTAGCCACTTATGACTGAAGTCCTGCTTAAATCAGCCAACTACTTTTAGACCTCTATCATATTTCAGGAATTATGCAGATGAATAATGTATGGTCTATCTCCTCAACTTGCTTATAGTGTAATTGAAGTCAGGCTGAGTGAGTAAAGCAGGCAGTTTCAAGCAGGTTCAGTGGCAGAGCTATGAACAGGGCACTTCTGTGGCCTTGAGGGAAGAGCTCAGGAAAATGTTCCTGGAGAGAACACTACGTACACTGAGATACATTACAGCAATGAAAAATTAGATTCACTTCAGTTGAGGTTAATGGTATCATCTAGTATCTACCCCTTATTGTGTACTTGTGCATATATAATATATATGTATTCTATTTATATATATACCTATGTGTTCCAAATGCACATGTATGTGTAAGCATTTGTATACGGGAGCATTTTTAATATATAAGTATGCACACATATACATAATTCACATTTCTCTTAACGTTTAATTGGAACATGGATTTTAGGGAATAATGGAAGACCTTAATCTAGCTTGGCTCTTGTTTTGCAAAATTGGCTCTATTTGACTGTACACTATTGTGACAAGAAATCATGGAGAAAATATAGGTTTTACCCCAAGCCTTTCAAAGTCTTTCAAGGATTATATTCCACATACATCATAGTCAAATAGAGCCAAGAGCTCGTTAGAAATGTGCTGTTAGATGGAGTGCAACCTAGGTAGCATTGAACCATTTTTTTTAAAGGGCAATGTCGTCCTGTGTCCACCCCCAGGGGGCTCAGCAAAAATTGTTCTCTGAACCGTACTCTTGTTACTGACATAGCAACTTAAAGTATTTTGCCACAGAAAGGGCTGGAGAGAAGATGAGAAACACAAGAGGAGAAAATGCCACAAGGAGCAGTTACTAGGAAGTTGTTACCAAAGCTCTTGATCATCTGGATATTAAGATATGACAACCATACCAATTGCAGTCCCTCCTGCAATTCACCCAACAGCTCCTGGAGTCTAATTCCTGACTCATTCCATGACTATCATATTTCCTGAATCAGGAATTGAGATTGATTATCAGCAGACATTTTTTTTTTTACAAATTAAAAATGTATTTCTTTGAAAAGTTTTTCAACAATAAAGCATTAACTCACCAAATGAATTTCCACTTATATGTTTCTTTAACTGCACTGCTGTATTCTCCTTGTTCTAACATCAGTGGTGAGAATTTTGAAGGCTAGTTCAATTTTATGTGGACAGTAGAAAACAACATAGCAGAATTGGGAGAACTTAATTTAAAGGTTTAAAACAAATTTTGTAAATTACTGTACTTCAGGAGAGGCTATTATATAAAATAGGATGAGCCACCATGAAAAAAAATCAAGATTAAAGTTGCTTGTATATAAATGAATAGCACATTAGTTATTTATTAGTAACTATTTACCAAATGTGCTCTTAACTCTAAGGAAGTTTATTAACTGGTCCTGGATCCCTCTCCCATAATCATACACCTAGTTAAATGTGTAAAATGATCATAGTCTGAAAAGACATCTTATCAATCACTTATTTGTGCCAATTTTTTTCCTTTTACATCCTTTTGCTTAAATTCTTCCTTAGACTGCTAATCCGTGCCTGTTCACTTTTTGTTTAAAATCATAATCCAAACATGTGTTGTATAGTTTCTTAGTTTCTACTTCTCTAGAATATCCTCCCCAACTCCTTGAGCACATATTGATCTATTTTTTCCTTGAATTTATGTTGTTTGTATCCTTTAAAATTAAACATTTTATTTAATTACTTATTATGTAGCTATTTGCTCTACTTTGTCTCAGTAAGTTTTTAGCTCCTATTTTAATAAGTTTCTTACGAAGTGAAAAAAAATATTAAGAAAAGTGATTTGTTCTTTTTTAATGAAATTCTCATGTACAGTGAATTTTCATGAAGTCTGAAATTTTGACTACTTTTATTCATCCCTGACTCTACCATTATCACAAAATAAACATTCAGTAAATAGTTATGAAATCAGTTAAGATGTTAATCACTCTATTTCTTACCATTTCATAGTGTAATTTCTGAGAGGCTAGGTTTACTGTACTAAATACAGGAATTTTACAACTTTACACATTTCTCCACATTAGAAAGAAGAAAAATGTCTGAAAAATGTCTGAAAGAAGAAAAATGCGTTGGTCTCATCTCTAACAACAGGTCTTTCTGTGTTTCCTGATCTACTATTTGTTTTGGCTCATGAAACCACAATGTGGGAGGAAACCAGGTTGCTTGGCACTAGAATGGGTGTAATATCCAAATTTATAAAAGAGACGGGAAATCAGTAGCTCAGAAACTGCGTGGAAACAGAAGTATCTTGGAGTTCTCTGCCTACAAACAAATTACAGTTTTAACACCTATAATTTTTAATTACTTACAACCTAAAAACAGAAGAACGTAAATTATTTTCCTAAAGATTATGGGATTACAGTGCATGCTATGGAAAACTTAGATTATCTGAATGTACTTTTCTTGAAAAGAAGGTAAAAATAGCTATTTAATTGCATTCATGTAAAAACTTAGAACATAGCACCTCTGTCTATAATCTGAATGAAAATATATTAGGTATGTGAACCTAACAAAATTAGCTTTTAATAATGATCATTAACCCTTAGAAACTGTTAGAGACTTGTCCACTCATCAGTATAAAAGCTTGCATCTAATGATCATCCAAGATGCTAAAACTAAACATCATTTATCATACTTAGCTCATCTACAAGGATTGTATTTTTGTAGTTGAAAGTCAGCAAAAGGTCAGTTTATTTTTTAATGAATTTAATAAGAAGAAGAACTTTTCACTATGTCACTCTGATTTAATTTGTTCAAAGTCATGAGAAAAATAATTTTACTCTAAGTGAAATGCTGTATAGTAAGAAAGAATGAATCTTGCTTTTTTCCAGTTACCAGTTCATCTCTATCAAATGAATTAGAAAGTGTTCTACCTGTTGATTATAATGTTTCTTTCATTCGAAGATTGAGGAAAGGACACATAGTTCCCACTAAATATGATCTTAGGCTCTGATTTGCCCTAAAAGTCAGTGTCTAAAGATCTGTTCTTAAACCTCTTTTAGGAAGGCTGAACGTAATCTTTCTCTTCTGAATCAAAGGCGATAGTCATTTCTAAGCTGATTGAGTATTTTTTAATCCAAAAGTAACAACAGTATTTAAGGGTTCTAAGAGAATATAGAAATGCAGTGAATAAAAGCTGTTTTCTTGATCCCTCTGGTAACATATGAGTACTAATTAAAACATTAAATAAATACCCATTTTATTTTTTTAAGTGTCCAAACTATTATTTAGATATCTTTGTTATTTTCTTGTGGTAAAATGTATAAATTTATAAAAATTCCAACAAAGCTCTCTATAGTTTGTAATAATACTATTTTTTAATCTTAGTTTTCTTTACCATTATTTGTTTGTTTATATTTGGTTGTTTCCTTCTCATACTTTTATCTGTTTCAGACTGTATCTTTCTTTGTTCTTTAATATCCTGATGTCTCTTTCAGGACCCCAGGGAGTTTAGAAATTCTCTTTTTGTTTATTGCAGCTATTTTTGGTTGTAGCTGTTGACATGGTTGTTTTGCTTTTAATCCCATCACAATTACTTTTGAGTTGGGTTGGTAACTTTATGAAGTTATCAGCTAGATAATGAACAAGAAAAGGTGACTATTTTGTATAAACTCTTTTTTCTAATCTTTATAACTATTAAAACATTTCAAACCTGAATTCTTTGTTTGAAAGAGTTTAAAATAACATTTTCAAGCTATTGAAAACCTTATGGATTTGATAGTTTAAGCCTTTTTTTGTTATAGAGACAGAAATATGGGCCTTGGATAGCTAAGAGACTTATAATAACCAATATTTTGTTCAGAGACTAAAATCCTGATTTCTTAATCTAAATCTTTCCTTAAAACTTGTTATTGTTACATGAAACACTTAGCAGCAATTATGCTACATTTCTACCTTTCTTTGTGTTATAAGAATTTCAGTCACCTTGAAAAACTCATTAACAACCTTTACAATGCTAATTACAGAAATGGAAATAAACTTTTGTAAAATTCTTTTGTTTTATATATGCTTAGTTATATGAAAACATTAGCACTGACTGAGGTTGGTCTTTATCTTTCCTTTTTGACAATGAGCAGAATGCTTATGTCTGATTTTTTTCCCTATCATTTTATTAGAACATTTTCATACTAGTGAAAGGAAAACCAGATTTAACTGAACAAGAGCAAAAAATGTTTACAACAGAGCCTAGCTACCTTTGCCTTACATCATAACAATGTGCTAATGTGAACCTGATTTTACTTGCATGCTCCACAGACAACTCCAGCCTAATGAATTTCTCTGACGATCAAGCTGTTTTAATCATTTTAAGATATATTTAAACAATTTTTAGTGGGATGGGAAAGGGGAGAAAATTAAGTATTAAATACATGAATTGGGGTCTTTTAAGGCTGTTTATTTGAAGAGCTTGATAATCTTGTGGCAGAGATAAAATGTATTCAAATACAACTCACATTTTAAAGAATCTTTTCTTTAAAAAATTAACTAATATTATTCTGTCATTCCTATTCCAATTGATAGAAGATGATAATATGCAGGATTGAAAAGTAAACTCTTCAATTAAAGGTGATTTAATATTTTTTTGTTTAAAGCCATATTGCTTTGTTCACATCAGTCTTTGGGTGTATGCTTAGTCTTTAAGGATTTCTGCCTCTTATTTTCTATTCTTCCCAATATATGAAATTTTATGCAGGCAGGAATACTTCCTCAATGATTATAGACATGCAGTTTTTTATTATTTGAAACCTGCAAATACATTTGTATCTACAATATCTACCTACCTACCTACCTGTCTTTATATATTAGTAGTAAAATATTAGTACCATATTTTCAATATATTCAATTTGAAAATAAATGTAGCTGAATATAATCAGGGATTGATTATGAAAATAAAAATATGAGATTTAAAAGGTTTTTTTAATAAATAGAGCTCTAAGGAATATTTGGTTTAAAGTAGTATACTTAATAACAACAGGCAAGGGCAGAGGAATAGTTGTAAGTGAAAGAATTATGCATTGAATGTGTGGACTGGATTAGGCCGAGTAGTGATTCCTTCCAGGAGAAAGAACATTTGTGTGAGAGGAGGTACATTGTTTTTAATATCTCAAGATATGTAAGACTAGAATAGGAAAGAAGGAAATCAAAGTGGTAGATATTGTACAGTGGAATTGAAAGTGGAAGTCCAGTATTATTCATTGAGATAAATAAATGCCAGGCAGAACTTCCTGTGAGTAGAAAGATAAGCTTTAAGAAAAGAAGATGTCTTTGGTTTAATTGGGATGGACTTTAGGAATTATGTAAAGGATATTTTTATTTTCAACCATATTATCAGGGAGACAAATGGTGATTTCAGAGAAGAGGGTTCTTAGCCATTCCTTATTTTTCTGCTGGGAATTATAAATGTATGTGTGTGTGCATATGTGCATGTGTATACACACACACACATAACTTGGTTTTGTTTGCTAAAATATTTCTTTTTGTTCTCATTTATACCACTGAGAATCACTTAGCAACCCTTTCACTTTTAATTTTCTGTTGTTAAAAGATAAACTGGGCGTATTAAAAACATTAAGAGTTCATGTGATAAAAAATCTACTGGAATCAGAGCCAGACTGGTAATGGTTAAATGTGCTTCATTGACAGCAGCCAGGGGAGAGACTTGGAAAAAGTGTGCAAACAAATAAAGGAAATTATTGAGTGGCTATAGCCTAAAGCTCAGTTGCCTGTTTGCACGTGGTTGTCCTGAGGTTTTCGTTTGCTTGCATAGAGCCACCTCAGTATAATGACCTCTATGTTTAACACTCTCTTGTAAAATTTATTTATTTTTGGCTGTGTCATGACATCAAAGGTTTCCAGATTATATTAATTGATTAATTATTAAAATTAACAATGACATTATTCATATCAATTAGTGGGTGCTGTAATATATTTTTAATTATGTAATTAATTAATGCATTATTTCTGTTGTTTTCTCAATGTGTCTTCATTTTTTGGAAAGGAGAGTGGTGTCAAAGATAAAGTCAGACACCAGTTAAATTAGTAAGAACATATTTCAATCAGTAACATGCTATTGCAAATAAGGAAAAGGAGTCTAAGGTGAGCTAATCTGAATTGTACTGAGGTGACTGGGCATTTTAAAGGGAGAAAGAGGGACTAGGGAGTAGGGTAAATGCTCATTAAAGTGAGGGAAGCAAAATCTTACCAGAAAATGTGGATAAGGGGGTTTAGTCCATATGGAATGGATGTGAATTTGCTAACTGGCAATTATCAAATTAGGTTCCTACCTTCCTGCAGTGACAGAGAGATGGGTCTTACCTTTAGTTGTTGGCTGGAAAAAACATCAAATTCTTTTGACAGCCTTGAGTTTCTTAGGTAGGTACTTAATAGTGAGACCAGCGTCATCTCAGGATATTACCTTGAGTTGGGTTGTTAGAAACTATGTCAGTGTTTGGTTTATTTTTTCCCCATGTCTTTATAGGTCAAGGTCCAAGACTAGTCAAAGAAGGCCTCAGGTGACCCCGCTAGACTTTGGTCAGGAAAAGCAGCTTTGTCAGTGAGTTCATACGGTGTCTTTAGAAGAACTTCGCTAACAGTAGTGTCAAAAAAACATAATGGTAAAATATATTTCTCAACTTGGCAAGGGTATGGTTTCTGGTTATTTGGTCAAATGCTAGTCTAGGTGTTTCTGTGCAGGTATTTTGAAGGTGTGATTAACGTTTGCAATTGCTTTAAGTAGCTTACCTAAAATGGTGCATGTGGGCCTTGCACAATCAGCAATGGCTCTAAAGAAGACCGGTTTTCCTGAGGAAGAGAAAGTCTATAATTTAAAATTCTGCCTGAGACCCAAACTATCATCCTGCCCTACAAATATTAGACTTGTCAGCCTCCAAAATCATATGAACCAGTTCTTTCAAATAAATGTCTTATCCTTCATCTCTCTCTTGTCCTCACTCTCTCTGAATGTATATATATATTGTTTCTATTTCCCTAGTGTTAAAAATAAATGGAGGCAAAATAAAAATTTAACAGTTAATTTGAGGAAAAATTTATTCAAATTGAGCAGCACTCAAACTAACAGACAGAAGAGTTCCAAGGGGCTGTACAAAATGAAAAAACAAAACAAAACAAAACAAAACAAAAAGAGCATTTTGTAGGCAGAAGACAGTAGGAACAAAAAAGTTATATTGCACAACAAACAAACAAAACAAAAACAGTTGCTTATCACAAGGTTACTTTTCTTTAGGAGATAGGGCGGTCTGTCACGCATATTACCTAACTAGTGCTCTAGTGCTGATCAAACAATTCTTGATTGACGGGCTTAAGTTTCCATTTCTGGGTAAGCCAAAACTGTAATTAAGTCTTACTTTGGTGAAATGGGGTTTAGCATAAGTGACTCTATATTAGACCTATTGTTTTGGGTTTTTTTAACAATGGAGAATCCTGGCTAATAAGACCCTGGTTAATTGTCTTAATAAAATGACCAAAATTCTAATAAGAGCCAGCTTCCAGGTTTGCAGATTAGATGAATTAACATAAGCAATGAAATTTCATTAGGAGAATATTGCATAATATTCTGCTGACAACATATAAAGAATCAAGGGTTACTGAGCATACTCGATTCTTTATACAGATTTTAAACTGCCTTTCTATTGGTGTTTAGGGAGTAAGGCACTAAGGTAAAGGAAGTTGTTTAATGTTAAAAAAAAGTTATCCATCCTGGGAAAACTAAAACTCTTACAGAAACATCAAAAAGGAAAGGGGAAAAAACATATTAATGCAAAACTGACTTCTCTGGATCTTCTCCAGTTTTGTTCTGTTTGTTATTCTCTCAAGGTTTCTGCTAATCTTGACTTCCCTATTCTCATTAACACCCAATGCTTCAGAAGTGTCTTCTTCAATTTTTCAATTTTTGTCTATCAGCAAAGATATTACTGGGCTATTGCTCCTAAAGGACTTTGCAAACATGTTGACTTTTAAGACAAACATACCATGCAAAACAATTTTATTTTAATCCTTGAAATCAATAAAAATAGAATATGAAGGGAGTGGGTAATTTATGGAGAATGATATACAGTTACCGTATTCAAGAAGATAAAAATTATTCTCTGAAATTGTTTGTTCTCTTAATCTTGATTTTTAAAAAAATTTGCTTCAGTTTCATTTGCCAAAAGAAAAGATCCCACTATAGTATTCTCCTATCTTTGTGGAAGAAAAGGTACTGCATGCAAAATCTGACAAGCTCCAGGGAGGCCTGTGTGGTAGCATTACAAACTCAAGAGGCCTAACGTAGCCACATGGGATGGTCTGAAATTAAAACTTTCTAACTAAAAGCAGTTCATGACAGGTAGTCATGTTCTAGGTCGGTATTGATATTTTTCTGTAACAAAAGGTCAATCTTTACCTTACAAGAGCCTATCTGTTGTCTTTTTTCACTTATTATAACATACCTCTGGAATGTCAAATTTCCTTTTCCCAGGCCGTTCAAAGCACAGGGACCACACCTGAGGGAGACCCCAAATTCCCCCATTGTTATTGTTATCATGTTAACTGTTGGCTGTTAACTACCCTGTACTCACCTGCTTAAAAGTGTCTACCATTTTACTTTTTATCCAATCCCAGAGTTCTTCCCTACTTGGCTTTCTCCCACCTTTGTAATCTATCACCAATGGATTTCATGTAACCCCATTATGTCTCCTCTTTTGTTTGTAATGTGTAAAATAAGGTGCTAAACTGCCATTTTCCAGAACATTTCTCAATCTGTTGAGATTTTGCTTCCCAGCAATTGTCATCAGTTTGGCTCAAATAAACTCAAAAAATTTCTTTACAGGTTTGAATGTTTATGTTGACATCATCCATCAACCATTTGAAGAAAAACAAATAAAACAGGTAAAGATGTATGTTAAGTTGAAAATAATAAAATCATTAAACTATTAAATATATACAGATAGATTTTTCCCCCAAAATCTCAATACAAAGAATTTATCTTGCTTCTCAAAAGAGTCCAATTAAGGTAAAAAAAATTAAAGGCATATATTGACAAAGAAACATTAGGCAATGACATGTTTCCATTTGTTGTCTATTATCTTAATGTTATGCCAGCATGTTTATGGCTCTATAACAAGTGTGTCAAATATTCCATAGTGGATGTTTTCATTTATGCTAAGTTTGCCCTCAAAGGTAGAAGACGTGTAGTTTTTTTTGTTTTTAAATTATCAATTAATACCAACATTTTTAGCTTTACATAAAGGCAACTCACTTTGAGCACAAATACTGAGAAAATAGTGAATTTTATCTTCTCTGCATTTCAAAAACCTGAAATAATGAGACAAATCTGATAACACCCAAACAGGATATAGAAAACCAGTCTGTGCACAAACATACACAAAGGCTCTGAAGTTGAGAGTGAAATTAGCCTTTCTGTGAAGCTGTAGAAGTTTCTTTAAAAAGGTACACAGCATATTACCAGCAGCTGATAAACATGTTTCTCCTAATGACTTCCAGGCCCAGCATGTATCTTATTATTATGAAAAATGAGTTTCTTAAATCCAAAGATCCTGCTTAATGACGGCTGTTTTGGTGTTAAGACAAATTTGGAATTCAGCTTTAAAATTCAAGCTTGATGTGAAGTATTCCACCATGAAGACTTATTTTAATTGTTTTATTGCATTACATAATTTTACATTTGCAAAAATTCTTTCAGAAAATTAACATTTTTCAAAATTAGAAATTTGAAGCCCATTGTTACTAACTTTTGAGACTATTATATATTAATATATGTTTAGACTTACAGAAAACTTGCAAGAATAGTACCCCCAAAATTCCATAGGTTCCTCATACAGTTTCCTGAAGTGTTAACATATTGTTCATATGCTTTTTCCTTCATTTGCTTTCTTTGTGTGTTATCGGTTTATCAGTATATTATGCTTTATTATTTCAAGAAAGGTTAAAACACAACTAAAAGGCAAAAAAAAAAAAAAAGAAAAAGATTTGTCCAGTGTATGAAGAAGTTGCTGTGGCTGACCGAACCTGTCAAAAGTGATTTGAGAAGTTTTATGCTGGAGATTTCTTGCTGGACGATGCTCCATGGTCAGGCAGACCAGTTGAAGTCGATCGCAATCAAATTAAGACAATAATCGAGAACAATCAAAGTTATACCATGCAGGATATAGCCAATAAACTCAAAACATACAAATCAGTAAGTTTTTGGTGAAAATAAAAAAATATGTCTTTTATTTTAGGGGACAAACTACAAACTTTTTGGTCAACCCAGCATTATCATATAGCCAAAGTTCATATTCAGATTTTGCCAATTGTTTAGATAATAACTTTCATAATAAAATTCAACTAAGATTATGAATGATATCCATTTATCATATATCATCAGTTTCCTTTAATGTGACACAGTTCCTGAATCTTTGCATTTCAGACAATGACATGTTCAAGAAATTTAGTTTATTGAATTGATTATAATCCTCTATTATCATTATTTGTTTTGAAGTACAAGTTGTCCCAATATCTCTAATTTAAGCCCTTCAAGCTGACTCTTGTTCCTTTGACCTACCCCCATCATTTCCTTTTCTTCTTCTTCTTCTTCTTCTTCTTCCTCTTCTTCTTCTTCTTCTTCTTCTTCTTCTTCTTCTCCTCCTCCTTCTTTTCTCCTCCTTTTCTCCTCCTCTCTTCTTCCCTTTTCCTCCTCCTCTTCTTCCCCCTCCCCCTTCCCCTCCCCCTCCTCTTCTTCCTCCTCTCCTCCTTCTCCTCCTCATTATTGTTATCTTTCTTCTTCTTCTCCTCCTCCTCCTCTTCTTCTTCCTCCTCCTCTTCTTCCTCTTCTTCTCTTCAATCCGCACCCTAGAACATTTCCCCCCCATTGATTATAGACAGAGAGGAAGGGAAAGAGAGCAACATTGTTGCAAAAGAGAAGCATTGACTGTCTGCCTCCTATATGGGCTGAGACTGTGGATCGTAAGTGCCTGGACCTGGGAATAATGGATTGAGGATCGAACCCACAATTTAAGTAAGTGTCCTCATGGGAAATCAAAACCGGAACCTTTGGGTCATAGGCTGATGCTCCAACTAACTGGGTCACACTGACCAGGGCCCTACTATTTCTTTTAATATGCTCTTATTATCTGACACACCAGGATATTCCAGTAGTATCTTATTACTTTTCAGGCATATTATCTGGATTTAGGTATTTCTTTTGTAGTTTTCCTATTACAAAAAATAGTATTTAGAATACAAGTTCTGGGTACTCTGTGCCAATTGCTTCTAGGTTTTTATTGCTTCTTAGTCTTATTAGGTAATAGAGTTAAGAAAATGTATAACACGTGCACACATGCATTTGAGTGTAATCTATACCTAATTATCCATATATATTAGAACCTAGGATGACCCCAATTCCAATGCAATACCACACAGTTTATTCTATCATTTTCCCTTCGTTTATTACAACTCTCTTCTCTGACAAAACTAGCTCTCATTTTCCACATATATCTATTACTTGTTCAGTCCTAAAATTTATAGATAAAATTGTTTCAGTATTGCTAACTTAAGTCCCTGTAAAAAAAATAAGTCTACTAATTAAAGTTCAACATTTCTTTGTTTTAAGCAGAGGTCATATTATCCAAGTAAGGCATTCAAAATATATTTGCCCTAGTTCTTTCTTCCCACCTAGTCTTCCATGTGGTTATATTATTCATTTAAAATATAGTTTAGTGACTATCAGTAGATGAGTGGATAAAACAAATATGGGACATTTACACGTTGAATACTATTTGGCCATAAAAAAAGAAATTTTCCTTTTTGTGACAGTATAGATGAACCTGGAGAACATTAGGCTAAGTGGAATAAGCTAGTCAGAGAAAGACAAATGCCATATGATTTCACTCATATATGAAATCTAATGCATAAACTGAACTCACAAGCAAAATAGAGACAGATTCAGAAAGAGCATGCTTACAGTTAAGGTAGAGGGAGGTTAGGAAGTAGAGGGATTGAGCAGAAAGGAAAAAGATTACTCACAGACATGAACAACAGTATTGTGATTGGAAGCAAGTGGTGTAAGGGGACTAAATAGTAATGGGAAAAAAGTACAATAAAAATTTAAAAATCAAATATAATTATGAGAAAAATTAAAAATAAAACAGTTCATTTGACTTATTTCTGTTTTATTTAATTTTAAGTTTTTCTCCCAAATTTAATTTTTTTGGTTGTGAGCCACTAGCATGTTTTCACAAGCAGGACTGTATGAAAAAATGTGGAGTTATGTTGCCACCCTGCCTGCTTGCCTCTCTGTCTCCTTCCCATCCATTCCTTATAAGTAAATGATCTCATTCATTTTCCACTTGTTCATCTGATATTTCAGTTGTTCAGTTTCTCATAGCTGAACTCAGTAAGTTTTTCTAACATGGAGTCCCCATTTTTATTTCCTTACTATAATGGATTATTTCAATGGAGTAAGTGTTTCTGTTTTTATTATTAGCCTGTAGGGAAAAACACATGTTGTTCTGGAATGAACAGCACAGATCTGAGTTTGGATTTAATATTTTTAGTTACTAATTGTGCAAGATTCTTAACTGTTCTGACACATATTTTCGATGAAAATATTATCAATGAAAATATTATCAATTTTACAAAGTTGTGCATGAGTGAAAATAATTTATGTAATTTGCCTAATATTCAACACTCCGTATTTGCAAGTTTCTCAATAATTGAGAGCCGCCATTATTTCTAGTCTAAGATCATTTCTCACAAAGTTACAATGCATGCTCTGCTTTTTATAAATGCATGGTATTTATTCATAAGTGAATTGATAAAAGTGTCCCAATAAATTGTTATTGAATTCTCAAAATGCACCTCATTTTACTGATGAGAAAACTGAGGTTCAGGAAATTGTGTAAAAGGCTTAATAGCATCATATTAATGTAAGGTCAAGGCCTGAGCACTGAATTATTTTCAATCTGGGTGGACTTCCACTAAATGTAGCTAATTTTTCACTGGGAGGAAAAAATGACTATTTGTTCAATGTATGGAATTAAACCACTCTAAATTTTAGGTCCCTAAATTTTATTCATTTAAAGAATTTGAAATCTACCTGAAGAGATGGGGCAAGTGCATAAGATGCACTTATATTTGCTCCCAAAAGGCAGCCAATAAATGCTCTGCTTTTCAGTGGTATAAAATGGTAAATCCAACTATATTTATCAAAAATATTATTCACTATACTTTCAAAACTTATATTTTTAAAGTTAAATATAATATAATAATATTTATATTTAAAGTTAAATGTAATATAAAGTTGATATTTGACAGTTAAAATGTCTTTGCAATTAAATGAACTCAGAATATGATAACATTACATGGTATCTGAATAGGCTATTTATTTTATAAAGTGTATAATTTATCTCTTAGTCTTTGTACTTGATTCTAAACTGTACAAGCAACCACTTGACTGCAAGACTCTTGAAACTTCAAGACTATTGAAACTTCTGCATTAATATTTGAAGGGCATTAAGAGGAGAGGTAAAGTTACTTAAATCCCCAAGTTGAGTTTTTATTTGTAGAAGCACATAGGTTCACCCCTGACCATTTTTCTCAATCAGGAAATGTAAAAAGGTATGCAGGTAGTATGTACCCAAAGAAAAGGACATTCTGTCCTGGTCATGCAAGCTTTAATGACAATTTAAGTAGAAAAGTTGAAGGAATCAAGTCCATTTTAGAATAATTTGGCGAGCTGAAGTAAGATCAATCCATTTAGCAGCAGGAAACTTCTAGACCATAGTGAAAATAAAGGCAGTTTGTAAAAGTGACATGATACTACAAAAATCTATGCTTCAGTCAAGAGGAAAATAATAAAACCTGACATTGCTAAGGCAGTATTCCACCTAATACTCTACTGTGTGTGAAGTTGTATATATGCACATATGAATTTCCTTGAGATTATGGGAGTGGAGTAATCAGCTTGCTTTGCATCTTTGCCCTAGACTATTAACCAAGAATAAGAGGAGTCTTCCTCAGTTTTAGTGGACAGCAGTTCATTTCTTTTCTCTTGCAACACATTTTTATAAACATTGATTTGTACGTACATGTTTGAGTTTGAAGTCTAGGGCGATCAGAGCATTTGGAGGGTCTCAAACGACACTATTTTTTTCCAGCTTTAGGAGAACTAAGGTGGGAGCCGAGGATGCCAGCTTTTTGTAGAAAGAGGTGGCTTGAAACTGTTAACTAAGTTTTTGGCAACTCTTCCATCCATGTGAATCTATATGTTTTTCATGTCTTTTTTTTTTCATTTACAGAATGCAAGTAAATATTTATACTAGAAGAAGTTTCAGCTCTAAGGAAAATTTATTTAATAAATGCTCATCATTTATTAGCATATAATAAATGCTCATCATCATCATTTATTAATGACCTTTTAAAAATAAAAGGTCATTTTTATTTTTTCTATTTTTGATGAATAATACAAGCAAGCAATAATTTTGCAGAGTTGAATAACTTTCTGAAACCCATAGTTAGTGGAAAACTAAATGTTGCCCTGGAGCACATCTTTATGAAAACAATTAACAGGAGTTTACCCTCTAGAATTAGACTTTGCCATTTAATGAAAACTAATTCATGCAGATTCAATCTACCAAATTATAACAGTGTTTATTTAGCTATTTCTCTTTAAAGTGATCTTAGATCTTCAATGGAAATATCTTGAGTCAGGAAAATTTGACTCCCCAGGGAACATTTTAGGAAAAATAACTTGGAAAAGCTAAGTTAAAATCATTTTGGTTCATGAAGTGCATTTCGATCAACTTGAAACCTTATCACAAGGAAAGCCAATACTGAAAACAATATTGGGGGAGGCATGGTATGAAATGAAAAGCAAGTTACACTCTTCTGCTTGAAGTGGATTCTCAGAATTTGGCACATGTTGAAAATAGTCCTCATTCTGAACCTTTCTTTGTTTCTCCTGTGGGACTATTCCATATTAGCAGTTGCATTGTACATGCAGGTTTTCCAAAAGAGTTACCCCCCCAAGGCCAAACTACTTTCCTGGTGGTGATTTTGACTCAGACGTACCATGCCAATTCTGTCTGTCTACTGAAAGACGCCTAAAGGGCTTCAAAATTGTTCTCTCTCTTTCTCCCTCCCTCCCTTACATTCCCTCACCACTTCCATTTATGACAGATAGGACAGGTACACTTTAGAAGTCTTTTAGCAGGGGTAAGTGGCTAGAGAGAGTATGGCAAATATACTCTTTCTATCCTAAGTACCTCTGCAGCAAGTTTAGTGGTTTCAGTAATACTCCACTTTTGACTGTACTTTGTCTCTTTTAATGGAAAATAACTATTTTTGAAGACTTTCATGGAAACGAATTGAAATAACACATGTGACTTGCTGAGCACAGGTTTGGTAAAGAATAGGCTCCATTCCCTTTTCTCTGACATAGCAATGAGCTGTGGAAAGTGTATCCCTAGTATTACCAGGCCTCACTGACTCACATATTTGTTATATGCACTTGCAATTGTGTGTGCCTATGTGTGTGTATGAATCAGTATGTTATTCACATTACCTAGTTTATAATTTACATGATGATAGAAATTTATCTTTTTCATATACTGGTTTTCATGCTTTTTTTGGTCACACTTATTTGTTTCCAAATGTGTAGGAACATAGCCTGAGATCCTCATTTTGTTTGTTTGAGAAAAGTCAGCCTGCTTTACACCAAGTTGTTAGAATTTACTATTTCAAGGGAAGTACTGCAATAAAAATCAGGGATTATATGTAGAGTTTTTCTACTTATTTATATTTCTGCAACTTTACAATATGTGTTGTTTTCTCATTAGATTACACTGAATTTCAGGTCTAATTTTTTTTTCTAAAAATTATGAAGGGACCAGCAGGAGAATTTTTTTCCCAGTGGGGAGGTGGATATTAATTTGGGTTTTTTTTGTTGTGTTGTTTGTAAACAGCATTGTATACCTTAGCAGCACAAAACAGCCGAATTTGCCAAACATGCTTTGTATATGTAAAAAGTACTTTTTTGTGCCTGCCAGCAGGGTTCTATCAGTAACAGCTTTTCAAATTTTTTTTAATTTTATTTTAATTTATTTTTTCAAATACATTTGTCTCTGCCAACCCCCTACCACTTTCCCTTGCCCCCTCTCTCATTCCCTCCCTCAGCTCTTCCCCTTTGGTTTTTGTCCATGAGTCCTTGCTGTATGTTCCTTGACTTTCCCCTTCCCTTCCTTGTCCCTGTCCCCCCTCCCTCCTTCCCTCTTGTCTCTATTGATTTCTTTTCCTTTCAGTGTTGCTGGTCTTATTTTCCTTGCATCTTTGTATTGTTGGTTAGGTTCCACTTATAGATTATATCATATGGTATTTGTCTTTCACCCCCTGGCTTATTTCGCTTAGCATAATGCTCTCCAGTTCCATCCATGCTGTCACGAAGTTCATTTTGCACCTATTCATATTCTTTACAATTTAAGCATCTGTATAATGATCTATATTCTGTGGTTGTTTGTTTTCGCATAATCACACCTCTGACACTCACCTTGAGCAATTCTTATCTCTTTATATCTGTTTCCACATTTGTTATGCTATGATTAGAAAATCTTCTTTTTCCCCTAAAGAGACATAAGTGTAGAATATTTTAAAATTTTTGAAGAAGATTGATGATCAAAAGTAAAATGTAAATACAACCTGTATTCATTTCCATCACAGGCTTTGAAACGGTTATGATTGTAGAAATGTTAGTGAAGACAGGAGTTACTATTAAGTTTTCAAAGTCAAAGCTGTATGACTCATGCTATGTTTTAGGAATGAGAATATTTATTTCATAAATTGCCTGTGAATGGGTTCTAGACCCCGGAGACAGCACTCTAAAATTGCTTCCAAATGCACACTTATCACAGGTACACGTAAACACGGAGATTGAGGAAACCTGAAGTTAGGCTGATAAATACCTGTAGTCCAAACCACTTTCTTACTTTGTTCTGATCCTGGCTTACCCTTTATGAAGTGAGCATTGAGCTACCTCTTTTTTTTTTTTTTTTTTCCTCTCTTTTTATATATTTTTTTTTTTCTTTTTGTTTTTGTAAAAAATTACTATAAATTTGATTTTAAGTTAAAAAAAGGAATGAATATAGCTTTTAAAAATTAGATTGTTATAGTGTATATGATCCATATATTTAAAACTTTGTTAGGATATGGTCTTCAATTAGAACATTGCTCTTTAAAAAAAACTGAGACCCTGTGGCACAAGACCTCACTAACTTCATTTCTAGAAATTAGTTTGCTTCAAAGTAATTGTCAGTTATATCTGAGTCCCTATAGTGGTGTCTTTTTTCCCTAAGATTTTATTTATTTATTTATTTGTTTGTTTGTTTGTTTATTTATTTATTTTTAGAGAGGGCAAGGGACAGAGAAGGAGAGGGAGAGAAACATTAATGAGTGCTTGTCTCTCGCATGCCCCGCAACGGGGATGCAGCCTGCAACCCAGGCTTGTGCCCTGACTGGGAATCCAACCGGTGACCCTTCGTTTGCAAGCCGGCACTCAATCCACCGAGCCACACCAGCCAGGGCCACAGTAGTGTCTTAATTATAATATTTTCACTTACAGTTTTCCTGTGGAACATTTCCCCTTCTTAATTCTCTTCTCCATTACCTATTTGGTATAAACAAAAGTCCATGAAGTCATTTGACAAAAGCTCCTTCATGCCTCTGTCTGTCCTTAGGATGGCACTGGCCCTGCCATGGGTTGTGACTGCAGATGTGTACACAGCTTCCTGTTCCCAGGGCACCCTGATGCTGCTTAATTCAATGCAGAAGCTGGAAAACGGCTTATGGATGACATATATTGTTATGTGCACATGGAAGCCTCTCTCCTTATGCCCAAAATATTATTTCTTGACTCATGGAAATATTTCTTTCAGTTTTTATCTACTTTCTATTCACAGATACTTAAACCCAGTCCAAATGGTTTAAATGAAACCATGCTTCAAATCCTTCTCTGGTTCCCTCCTACCACCATGCAATTATTTTAAACTAAAAACATTAACAATGACAATTACATGTTAATCAATGACTAATAATTAATTTTTGAAAAAAATTGAGAAACCATGCTAAGAAAAGGAAAAATGGTAAGTATTCTTCTATTAACAATTACTAATATCTAGTTTAAGTAAAAACAAAATTGGTTATCATTGAACGTTCCCAAGAATTTAATTAATATTTTATAAAATTAACTTATTAAAATTTTTTTATTATGTAACATTTTATTTTTTAATAATTATAATGTTTGGTGTAGATAAACTCTCACCTTTTAAATAATTAATACCATAATTTTACCTGAGCTTCGATCTGGCTTTTCTTTTAAGAATGCTGCCTACCTTCAGGTAACTAAGCTCAGGTATTTAAGGTTTCCCATGTTAGGATGCAGGTGCTGATAAGGTTTGGAATGTGATCACTGAGTGAGAGTGGCTGAAGCAGTAGAATTCATGGACCTTTAAGATGAGGCACTTGAGAACAGCTGCTTATAAGAGAGAGAATATAATCCAGGTTCTAGAATGGTCCCTGAAAAAGAAATAACTTGAAAGTCACTCCCCACTCTTTATCACGTATTGAAGCAGCTGGATCCATAGCTTACTTTGTTTTCACAAAGTGTAATCTCCTTGAGTGGTGTTTTGTGTACTGTTCATTATTGCAGTCTTATCCCAACTTTTATATAATTTGCCATATATAGGGTATGTATGTAAAAAAAAATTCACTGAGTGAATAATAAATAAACATTACACATTTAGGATATTTATCTGCTCCACTCTGCTCATTTTTCAGATGTGAAAATTGAGGCTAAGAAGACAAATGAATGTGCAAGGTCATCAGGCTGGACGGAAATCAGGATTACAACAAAGTTGAATACACAACCCAGATTATCCAGAAGAGTTTGGGTTTATGCTGTTATTCTGGAATAATGTTTATAGTCACTTTTACTATTGCCCTGTAGAAACTATAAGGTGACCTAGTTATAACCTAAATCTGTGAGTAAAGCCTTGTAATTTTTAGTTTTTACTCTCTCATGCTGTTCTAAATTTCTGAATAAATTATTTGAACATATATATGAGTAAAAATATACCATAAATGAATAAGGAAATAATCCAGATTCAGGGACTATTTTCCCTGTGGGTCCTTTGATAATGGGTCAAGTATATAATTTTGTTTGCAATAAGTATGTTTAAATATCAATTATTTTTTGAATTTTTAATCCAGATAATTATAGGTGAATTACAATGTATTTATAATTGAAATGTCTATTAAATAAAAGATAAAAGAGAAAGTTAATGAGAATTGAGGAAAGAACAAAAATAAGAAAGTAGCAAAGTATACTGATAATTTGCCTGTGAAAAATTCTTATTGTGTCTAAGTTTATTTACTAAGATTGATCCTTCAATTCAAGGTATTTGGTATGATGTATTCAATCAAAATAGGCTAAATTTTTAATTTTTGCTATGTAATTTTAAGTAGATTCTATACACACGTATCAATCTTTTGAAAACAGAAATGATAGTCTTGTAGCTTTCACTACAAGGTAGACGTAATCCATTCCTTCAGTCTGAACTCCAAACCATGCTTTACCCAACCAAACATTTCACTTCTGCACACCTCTTGTTTGCTTTTGAAAAAACACTAATATGTTTTATATAAAATCCCTACTGCTCTGGAAAATTATATTATTTTCCATTTGCAATCATATAATGCTCTTATATTATAAAAGTTAGAAAATGTAGATAATTTTTAAATGTCATCAAACAGTAAAAAACAATCATTGTCCTCATTTTTCATAGTGAATCCTTTCAGACTTTCCTTTATGCTTATATGTTGTGTATGGTAATGAACCAGATCCTTAATTCAAAAAGCTTCCATTCAAATCTAGACTCTTCCACTTGCAGATAAATGACTTTGGACATATAACACAGCCTCTCAGAGGCTCAATTTCCTAAGCAATGTAATGAGAGTAATAATTAAAAGTAGAGTAATGATATAAAATGCTTAAATGACTGTTTTTATAATAGTTTGTTACCATTATATTAAGACATAAGTTTCATACATGAAAATTTTATATAATAGTATAAGTACAATATACATTTACTTAATTGATATCATATCTTATTTGCAACATCATGTTCTCTTGCATGGATATTCTATATTTTATTGGTTAGTATTATTAAACTAATTTTAAAAGTTTATTTTCTAAATAATTATAAAATATATGTACATTGCAAAAAATCCTTTCACATTTAAATTTAAAGTCTTACAAAGTTTACCTATAGAGGTGCAAATAAAATGTTAAATACAAGTTTTTTCCCCAAGATTACATGCTATAACAAAAATATAATTGTATAGCTGTACTTCAGCAAGGCCATATTTCAGCAACCCTATCATGTTTTGCTCTATCTCTCCATCATCCTGGACTCGTAGTCTCTTTTGACAGCCAGCTTTTTGCAACTCACTCTCTTCCCCATAGTCTACTCATTTCCTTATTTTGATCTGGCAAATTTGAAAGCCTGTGGAACTAAACAATTAGTTATACCCTCTGTGCATAAACTTAAACTGTTAGACATTATAACAAACATCAAAAAACTAGGCTGATTTGTTTTATTTTAAATTTAAGTTTAATTTTACTTTAAAAAATAGACCTCACCTAATCTCTCAATATTACCTGAATGTTTTACTGTTTGCCAAATAAAATCATTTTCCCATTCTTCAAGGTGATGACTGTCTGACATTTATCTTAGAACTCTAACATCCTTTTTTTTTTATTTTGGTTCATTTGTTTTTTTTTATAGCTAACTTTAAGACAATGGCCTTAGATTTCACTGAGGAGAAAAATAAAGTAGAAAATATTTCACCTTCCATCCATGAATCTGCACAGAAAATTGAGTTAATAACTAAATTATCCATTGTACCTCTTGTCGCAATAAAGGGAGAACTTCTGTCCTTCTGTGAGGCCAAAATGTTGTCTTCCGCTTTCTCTGTCTCAAGGACTGTTTCAGCTCTGCGGTATTTACCATCGTTACTCTCTCCCATGCAAGTCGATTGTTCCCAGTGCCTAAAGGTGTCTTTGTGTCCACATGTCTCTATGTATAAATTTCTTCATTTTTGTCTTCATTATAAAATCAATATTTTAACACATCTCTTTTAGACACTACCTCAGTGCCTTAACCCACTTTCAATAAAAATAAGAAAAATGATTTTTTTAATACAAAGAATAGCCTATATATTTTGTTTTAGTTATTCTTTAGTCTCATCGAGACTCTATTTCTCTAACCTGTTTTCTGGTCCCTCCAATCAAGTAACATTTCTCTACTGAGACTCTGTTACCATTTTCTTGTCCCAACTCAACAAATATTTCCTTCTCCTCTTCCTAAGCTATCTTTCAGGATCATTCTGCATGTCAATCGCTTGCTTTTTTGAAAGATTTTTTTCCTCTCAACTTCTGTAATTACATGTTTTCCTACATTACTTTTTAAAGGTCATTCTCTGTTCCTCCACTTCTTCTGATACTGAGATTTTAGATACTGCAAAACCTAAAGATTCAATCCTGGCCCGTTCTATACCATCTAAATGCTGATAATGCACAAAATCTATCTCGGAATGTAATATTTTCTATTAATCATAGTTTGTATATAGATTGACTTATTTTTTTATTTTTAATTTTTAATATTTGTTAATGAGACAACATATTCTAAAAAGAATTCATTATTTATCAAACCCATAATTTGCTTTTCTCATATATTTAAATAACTTCTTGAGCCAAAAAAACCACAGATTTTTTCCATCAACTATTTCATGTTTCTAATTTCATCTTGAAACTAAGCATCAAATTTCTCTTATATCCAAAAGTTATTTCATTTCAGTTCACTTCCTTCATCTCCTTCACTATCATCTTCATCTTTAATGATTATATCTCAACTAGGCCACTAAAAATTTCCTGGAGAACTTTCCTGAACGTCTCCTGGGCTCGGTCACATATTGTTTAGACAGTACATAGAGAATTATTTTAAAAATGTGATAGGTGTTTTACAAAAATTTTTTATAAACTAACATGAGACAATGTCTTTATAAATATGGTTTGTGCAGAGCTGTTAAGCAACAAGAAGTAATACACATAAAGAAAAATATTCATTCATAGATTAATTACATTAAGAAGTTATGATATTCAAAATTATCATGAAAAAGATGAAAGGACAAGTCTCATGTTGGAGAAAGTACTTGTCATTCATATATCAAACACAAGATGTATAATACAGTATATTAACAAACTCAAAAAATTAATAAGAGAAAGAACACTGCCCAATTAAAAATGGTTAAAATATTAAAAATGAGCTTTAAAAAAGTAGATATCTAAACTTATTCAAATTATAGACACTTATCAGGGGAAAACTAAATGTTCAATAAGGTATCACTATCACATTAGCTAAAATTAAAAGAACTGATAAAATTATGTATTGTCAAGAATTTGGAGCAACTGAAACTCCCAAACACTGTAAGCAAGAGCATAAATGTTTACCGTTTGAAAAACCACTTAGGAAAGTGAAAATATGACAAAAGTATTCAATTCGTTGTATACATTTATGACTGTATCAAATTACATTAAAGGAATCTTATAGAACTACTTTTCATAAAAGTGCCAACCTGGAAACATAAATGCCCAATTACAATAAACACATCATTATAATGGAACAGTAAACAGCAAAGGAAAAACAAACCACAGCTGTACAAATCACAGGGATAAATCACATAGACATAAAACTGAGAGTATTGACACAGGGTTTAATTGAACACAAGTTGAAAGTCCTGAGTAAACAGATTCTCTGAGGAAGAATAAAGGCATGGAATATGCCATAAACATCTCCTTATTTCTTTCAGCTTCCTTGGTTTCTTTGGCTTCTTTAGCATATTACTACAGGCATTTAATGATATTTTAAAAGATCTCCACTGGTGTTATAGTGAGAAGAATCTCATATGAGATCATGACATTATGGTAACATATACTTCACATCTCTGATGTTTTAAGCTTTCAAATCGCTTTTTAAATACTGCATTTTATTGTGGAATTTTGAGAGGTTGTATCTGATATTGCTCTGTAAGTAACATTATAAATGTTGAAAATATAACTTTCTTAATTTTTAAGTAAGAAAAGCCATATGCTGTTTAAGGAAGTTAAATCAATAAGTAAGTTTAGAAATAAAAGCCATTATATCCTAGAGCAATTATCTATTGTGTAAGGAATCACCCTACAACTTGGCGGCTTAAAATAGAAATAAATCAAATTCATTTTTATCAGGTAATATATCTGAAACTAATTTCTAACAGGTGTTTTATCACTGTTTTGTCATCAGTGATAAAACACCTGTTAGAAAATAGACATTCAATTCGGTACTCTAAATCAGATAGATTATCATCCTAAGTTTTTACTTTGATGCTGTAGAGTCAGTATGATAATGCTTTTGGAGCAATATTTCAATAAATAATTAGATAATAACAATTCTGTCTATATATTTCACAGAGAAAATATATCATAGTCCATGTTATTGAGAGCACATTGCCCTCTTTTGTCTTGCTGATTGTTCAGCACCATCAAAACAATTTATTATGTTAATACAAAGAAAAATGGAAAGGAGAGAATTTTGTCTGATATTGGACTGTAATTAAAACATTTCAGTTGGAATCTGTTTTTAATATTGTTAAGGAGCAGCTAGGAATGAGCTGCCAGAGGGAACATAAAGGCAGGACCTCACCATTACAATCTAAAAAAAAAGGAGGCTATAAGCAACAGGAAAACATGTCTCACCAATTAACTCAGCAGTCCTGGGCTCAGTTCGATAAAATTGCTGGGTTTCTGGTACATTACAAGCAAAATAGCAGAGGAGAGTCCATGAGACTATGCTGAGAAAAGGGGCTTCTGTAACAATCTTACAAAGATTACTGGGTGTTCTGAACGTCACAAGCAGGCATTGTGCAGGAAAGGAGGCAAGGGTCCTTGACAGTCTGTGCTGGGAAAGGAAGTTTCTGTAACAATTTCACTAAGAAAGAAAGCCTTTATAGGTGTGTATCATTCCCAATGAGGAAGGAAGGGGAACCTAGAAGCCAGCTAAAGTATATAACCCCTGAACCCCAACAGCTGGAGTATTTAAATTAGCTAAGTACCCACTTGTAGCTTCGGCTCAAGTATGAAGAACAAACACACTTACTAACAAACTTACTAACAACTTCATTTCTTCTGTATGTAGGGCATTTAGACTTGCCTGGTGCCTGCTTGCAGCTTCATGCTTGCATGTGCTTTGTAGATAAATTTGCCGTCTCATTTCCACTTTATGTGTTTGTCTCTTTCCGGAATTATTCGCTTGCAGGTGAGACAATAACTGAGGCAGGGCAGAAAGACTTTCTGACTTGGGTCTCTCTCCCCACCGTAATGTATTTTGGTGCTGTGACTCAGATTGTGTTTCGGATTCCACCCTTTTTTCCAGCTTTCCGGGACACTGTGAGTAATGGTGTCACAAACAAGGTTTTATCGCTTGTTTCAACTTTGGGGTTCAAGGAAACTCAGCAGCCCTGTGGTGGACAGGTATTCAGATATGCTGGCTCTGTGTTATGAGGCAGAAACAAGAATAAGATCTGGGATCAGTGCTCAGGTTCACTTGGGCTCCGAAGACTGAAGAGGCATATGCTACCTCTGGTCCAAGTTTCGGGCATCTCTATGTGAGCGGGGACCTTGCGGAGGTGTCTGGGGTCAATCTCTAAGACATTCAGGGTTCTCATAGGGAACCCCCATCACTGTAATGTAACTTTGGCTTGTCCAGAGGTGTGCAAAATAAGGGTTGGTTGACCAGCACTCCGAGGCCCCCTGGCAGTTTTTAGGCAAACAGGGGAGAGACCGAGGCATGTAAGAGAGCAGGGATGATCAAAGGTGTAATGGCCTTTGGGAACCCTTCTCACAGAACAGTATTCTTTGACCCACTGCCCAAAATCCTCTAGTTTTTTCTGCCTCTAAACCTGGCCAAGAAACAAGATTGAATCGTTAACCTGTTGTAAACCTGCTGTGTTTCTCCCATGAGGGACAGTATTGTATTTACCAGGTGAATGTCTTACTCTCTCTTCCCTTCTCCAGCTGAGTTTTCCTCTAAATATCATGGATCCCAAGGAGACTTGCAACCAGGGGAGCAGTGGGCAGCAGTAGCTTGACTGGGGCTAATCCCCTGATCCTGTCTCCAGGACCTCCTTTTCTAACTTCCAGGTGAAGAAAGGCAGCCCTGCCTTAGCTCAGTCCTTTCCTATTTATAATTTTTCTAAGGAGCCAAAAATAGCTGACCTAGGCTCTTTCCTGTTACTTTCTCCACCTTAAGTCTTTCCTTTGTTTCCCTGTCCCCATAAGCAATAACTCTTCCCTCTCTCAATTGTGCAAAAGAAAAAGTTTTACTTCTGAATACTCTAAAAAGAAACAAACTAAGAGGGACAGTGTATATTACAGAAAGGTTGTACAATTAAAGTGGGTTTATAGAGATATTGGGAGGAAATCATATATACAAGCTAATACAAAATTTGCTGGGTTCTTTTCATTGTAATAAATGGGAGAAATTTTTTCCTAAAAAGTAAAGGTTCTGTTTAGTGAAATAATTATGTATCATGGTATATTACATTAATCAAATGTTAATTAACTTTCAAAGAAAATTCATGTCTCTCAATCCTAAGGGAAGAAGTTTTGTCAACTTATATTAATATGTTTCATGACTTTTATTATCACTTTAAATAAATAGTCAAATATCATTTCATAATATACTCCTTTGGCCAAATGTTTGGCAAGCTTTCCAGTGTTTAAAATTTAAAAATCTTTTTCTTATGACTTTGGGGTATTTCAAAGGGCCCCTGAAATATCTCAAGGGTTTATTCTTTTTCTTACAAAAGAGAAAAAAATTCTAGACAAATCAGGATTATTCAATACATTTAGATACATGGAAAGCTTTGTCAAATAAGGAAATTATACAAAATCTCCAAGAGTCTACAAAGTTCTAACATATTTGCATTCATAATTCTAATAAGAGGCTAAGAAGGTTTTCGAAGGGCTGAGCATGTGGCAGAGGGTCTGGGCATGTCTCAGAGGGTTTGAGCAAGTCATAGATGATCTATACAAGTTGAAGAAGGATTGTATAGGGAGCACAGGAGCAAAAAAGAAGGATCAGAGGAAGTGAAAATGGGAAAGAATAAAAGAAAGAGACATAAAGAAAGAAAAAGCATTAAAGTAGGAAACTCAAGATGGGAAATGGGAACAAGGACAATGAGAAATCAGAAAGAAAAGGAAAGGCATATAGATAAATGTCAAAGACAATTTTAATAACAAATAAAAAGCCAAAGACTCCCTTTAATTTTCTAAGGCCAATCATTACTTCTGATAGAAAACCCAGGTAAAATTGAGAGTTAAGGACAAATAAATTAATTTCTCAGCCTGGTACACTCTCAATTACAATTTCTGGTGTTCTTTCAAAATGTTCTTACAAAACCAAAATTATTTGTCAATTGTAATGAATGATTTATGACCTAACTTGGAAAAACTTACAGATTGTTCTCTCCCACTGCTACACTGTAAATAAAGGGCAACACAACAAAGATCTGCTAGGACTTATACTAACACATCAGCTAGTCATCATACTCAACAGCACACACAACCAGGAGAATACAATCCCAGATCAGGACCCTAAATAGATCTATTGAACTTGGGCAAATGAAGGACAAGAGGGGAAGAATAAAACCCTGCCCCTTTTCTGGGACAATTAACTAAGACTTTACAAAAGTACACAAACATCCACCCTAAGTCTACTAAGGACTGAGCATGTCTAGAAATACATTCACCCACTAAGCAACTGCTAGAAATAGCCTTCAATGTTTTTTTGTTTGTTTTTGTTTTTGTTCTTTTGACAATCAAGGCATGGCAAAGGAAGAGTAAAAGCTATCACATAGAGAAACAAAGGCTCACTTGCCAGTTGTAGCTTTAACCTCTACGCCATCTCAGGACTCCAGCTCCCAGAAGTAGAGAGAAGAGAAGGGGCAGCTGCTCCCCATCCCCTGTCATGGCCCACATCTTGTGGTTTTCCTTCTCTAGATCTCCCTGGTACCACCTAAGAGGCAAAGTCAGAAAACAGCTGTGTCGGGGTACTCCTCCCACTGGCCCAAAGGAAAACAGGGAAAAACATTCGGGAAAGATCCATCCAGAACAGAGATGTCTGTTCTGGGTAGAGCAGGGTCTCGAGTTCTGGAACACTGAAACTTCTTGGACTATACCCCAGGACAACTGGGCTCTCTAGCCTGTTGCATTCCCTCTTCCAGATGTCCTGACATCTGTTCTGGGTACAGCGGGGTCTCGTGCCTGGGGATGTTGAGACCCTTGAGGTTATACCCTAGATGTAGACCCTCTAACCTTCTGCTATTTCATCCTTCCAGGTGGGAATTCAGGAGTCTATCTCAGACAGAATCCCACTAGGCTGTATCCTTTCCAACTGGTCAGTTTGACACCCAAACTATAAAGAAAGTAAGACTAATATTTGTTTTTTGGAACAACTGCTTGCCTCAATATCAGTTAGAAGATGGGGAATCCTGGACAATATATGGAAGCTTGAATCACAATACCGTATTCCAATTTAATAACTTTTGCAAATGCCTAGGCAGATGGTTATAAATCACATATGCACTGGCATTCTTCTATTTAAGGGGCATAGAGGACCTGTGTTCCAAATAGGTTAACTCTTACCACAGTTCCACCTGGTGGCCATTCCATAGGCACCTCCCCTTCTCCTCCCTTGCCTTTAGGAAAAAGCCCTTTAAGGGAAGTGCCCTTAACATCTTCATCACTACTTCCATGCCCTGGATATTCACCTCACTTGGCAACCCTCATGGCTTCCCGACCTAGGCCCTCTCCACTGACTGAGCTTTTACCATTAATTGAGGTTGCAGGAGAGTACGGTCATCAGATAGTACATAAACCCTTCTGCCTCAAAGAGCTTAAACAAAGCAAGGCAGACTTAGGAAGCTACTCTGACAACCCACATAAGTACATAGATGCATTCCAACACCTTACCTTAGCTTATGAGTTAAGCTAGAGGACACTGTTGTTGTCTTAGGGCAGACTTTATCAGATCTTAAACAGGAAAGGGTAATAAAGGAAGCTAAAATATTGCCAACAACTTTTACCTGTCTGATAGCAAATACTCCACTGGAGAGGCAGCAGTTACACCTGTAGACCCTGAGTGAGACCACAGTAATGCCTCCCAGAAATAGGAAAGAAATCACTTTCTAATTTGCACTAAATCGGGTGTCAAGACAGGCTGACAAAAGGCCCTTAACTATTCCAAGGTCTCTGCTGTCATCAAGGGCACAGATGAAAATCAAACACTGATCTAGATTTAGAATCATATGAAGGTCAAGTCATACTAACAGATAACTTTTTAACCCAACCTGCCTCTGATACAAGGAGAAAACTCCAGAAGCTTATTCAGAAACCTGGAGTCTCCTTAACTGAAATGTTAACCTCGGTCTCCTACAAGCAGGGTCAGGAGAATGAGGCCAGGACTCAGGAGATGGAACAAGGAAGGAGGTTAGGCACACCCAATCTAGAGCTGTCCTTGTGGGACAGCCGTGTCCCATGGTCCCTTCCAAGTCCACTACCAAGGACACAAAATGCCTGATATATCAAAAGACAAGGCACTAAGAAAAGAAGTGTCCAAATCATGACAAGCCACATCTGACACCATGCTGTAAGTACAGGAGCGTAGGCCACTGGATAACACTGTCTCTGGGACCACAGGACCCCCGAGCCTGAAGCCACAACTGCCTTATAAATTTCACCCAGGACTGAATCTGCCTGCCCCAGTTGACCCCACCTCAAGAGGTCATCATTATTGGACTGGAGCCACGGGTACCCACGGATGTGGCAGGTAAGACAGTGACTTTCTTATTAAATATTGGGGTCACCTACTCTGTCCTTAGTTCCTTCTCTGGGTCCCTCTCTTCACAATGCTGCACTATTCTAGGAGTAGCAAGAAAGCCTACTACTAAGAATTTTATTACTCCTTTAGGTTGTCTCTGGGATGCATATTATTTCATTCATTCCTTTCTTGTAGCCCCTGAATGCCCAACCCCTCTCCTTGAGGAAGCCTCTATAGTGAGTAGAAACCAAAAAATTATAGTTACAAATCCTGTCTTGAGACCACCCTTCCAAACGTTAGTCATCTAAGCCCTCCTATTCCCATATGGGAGGACCAAATCAACCCAGAGGCCTGGGATATGGGGGTCCATAGTAGGGCTAAAAATGCTGCTCTAGTCTTCATTAATCTCAAAAAGCCTTCACAGTTTCCCCACCAGAAACAATATTTCCTAAAATCTGAAGCAAGGGCTGGACTCCAGCCTCCAATCTCTAAGTTCCTTTCTCAGGAGTTACTCGGACCCACTAATTCCCCTTATAATACTCCTATATTAGCGGTCAGGAAAAAGGACAACTCCTATAAACTAGTCCAAGACCTAAGAATTATTGATGAAACAGAAATTCTGCCATACTCCATTGTTCCCAACCCATATATCCTTATAAGGACAATACCTTGGGATTCTAAGTGGCTTACTATATTAGATCTCAAGGATGCATTGTTTTTGTTAGATGTAAAGTCTCAATTTCTTTTTGCTTTTGAATAGACATTCTCTGTTGGTGGTCCCAACAATTGACTTGGACTGTTTTACTCCAGGGATTCAGAGACAGCCCCATTTATTTAGTCAGGCTCTGGCTGAGGACTTAACTAACTTACAGCTAGGGAACAGTCCTGCCTTCAGTATATAGATGATTTACTTATCTACTCTCCAAATCCAGGACTATCTGTCTTACACACTGGCTAGACATTGCATTTCTTCACTATTCAGGGATATAAAGTGTCCAAGTCCAAGGCTCAGCTAGCCAAGCAGGAAATACGTTATTTGGACTTAGAATTTACTCCTGGGACAAGGGGCCTTTCCCCAGACAGAGTCCAGGCTGTCACCCAGCTGCCTGGACCTAACATCCAGAAGCAACTGTGGGTCTTTCTCAGCCTAACTGGGTACTACAGAATCTAGGTACTTAATTATAGCCTCATTGCACATCTCTCTATGATAGCCTCAAGCGTCAAGAAAAGTGATGCCTTTTAATGTAGGGACAAAATCAACAAAAGGCTTTTAATGAACTTAGAACCTTACTTGCTCAGGCCCTGGCCCTAGGACTCCCTAATCCTTCCAAATCTTTCTAACTGTATACACATGAAAGAGAGAGACTACCTTTAGGAGCCTTTACCCTAATCTTAAAAGAAGCCTTTAAATTTACTGTTGGGGTTCCATTCAGGCACATATTAGTCATTGGAGCTGGGTTTGCCTGCCCAGTGTAAGGAATCCTACCCAGGGAGGATTGGCAGATAGATTTCACCTAAATGCTCCCTAGACAAGGGCACAAATGTCTACTAGTAATTATAGACCCCTTATAGGGTAGACAGAGGCCTTTCCTACATGACCTGAGAGAGCTCAGAAAGCAACCAAAAAGCTCCTACATAAAACTGTTCCTAGGGTTGGGTCACCCTGCTCACTTCAAAGCAACAATGGGGCAGTCTTTATTTCCACCTTAGTCCAAACAACCTCCAAGGCCTTAGGAATAGATTGCAATATCTATTGTACCTGGTGCCCACAATCATCAGGACAAGTAGAAAGGGTGAATCAATTTCTAAAAACTGCCATTAGAAAAATCACACGTGAAACGTCTCTTCACTGGAAAGAAGCTTTGCTAATTGTTTATTTAGGACCAGAGTGGCCCCCAAAGCCTGCTTGACATTCAGTCCCTTTGAGACACTATATGGCTGACCTTTTCTATGTTCAGAACTCCTGATGGGCACAGAGGCTTCCTCCCTAGAGGCCTACATGCAAGCAGTGGCTCAATTCCAAGCCACCACTTAGGAATTTGGTCTCTCTCAAAAACCTAGTCAAAATGCAACTACCCTATTGATACCCTATTGGGCTCCTCTGGGAGCCCAGGTTGTATTAAAACTCTAGAAATTTAGCTCCCCTAGCTCTCAACTGTAACTCTTATAGAAAAGACCCCTCCCTGTTCCTATGTCTCCTCGACAGCCATTGAGGTCCTTGGCATCTCCATCTGAGTACAATCACTCTCAAGTCAAACCTTAGAAGAAGCCAACTCCTTTAGGAGTTCCAAAACAGCAGGACACTACCAACGATTCCTGTGAGCCCACAAAAGACCTCCAACTCCTCTTCAAGGAAACAAAAACCTGTTACACATAAGCAACACAATGACCAGGTCTTAATATATTATCTCTCTCATACTTCTGATACTTTTTCTACCAGCCTGTCAATATGTTCAGCTCCCTCTCCCAGAAAGGAATTTTTCTATCCTTGTCGACATTAACCCTTATCAAATCAAATTCCAAGTTCTCCAATCTATGAATCTTCTTCCAGGACAAGGTCATGACTCTTCCAGAATTTCAGCTCATCCTCACTTTGAAAAACACCAGCCAAAAACCTTTGGCTCGTGAGCCCCTAGAAGAGCATTACACACAGAGACCCCCTCCTGCTGACAGCAAGTATAGGAACCCAACCCACAATGGTACCCTCTTTCAGTAAGAAGCAGCCAGAGTGGCCACTGCCCAAAGTCCCCAAAGATTTGAGTTCCTATTACTTGACGGGGAAAGTGTTAAATAACATTTAGGAATGAGCGGCCAGAGGGGACATAAAGGCAGGGCCTCACCATTATGGTCTAAAAGAAAAGGAGTCCAGAAGCAAAAGGAAAACATGTCACACCAATGAACTCAACAGTCCTGAGCTCAGTTTGATTAAATTGCCAGGTGCCCTGAACATTACCAGCAAAATAGCTAAGGGAAAGGGGAGAGTCCTTGAGACTGTGCTGAGAAAAGGGCTTCTGTAACAATCTTACTAAGATCTCTGGGTGTCCTTAATGTCACAAGCGGGGATGGCACAGGAAGTGGGGCAGTCCTTGAGATTCTATGCTGGGAAGGGAGTTTTCTGTAACAATTTCACTAACTAAGACAAAGAACCTTTAATAACTAAGAAAGAAAGCCTTTGTAGCTGTACATTATTCCCAAGGAGGAAGAAGGGGGAACCTAGAAGCCAGCTGAGGTACGTAATCCCCAAACCCCAATAGTCAGCATATTTAGATGAGCTAAGTACCCACTTGTAGCCTTGGGTCAAATGTACAGAATAAACTCACTAACTTACTAACAAACTTAATAACGACTTTCTTTCCTCTATATGTAGGGCGTTTAGACTTACCAGGTGCCTGCCTGCAGCTCCATGCTTGTATGTGTTTCATAAATAAACTTACTATCTCATTTCCACTATACATGTTTGTCTCTCACTTGAATTTTTCTCTTACAGGCGAACAAAAACCCAGGAGGGGCAGAAAGCCCTCCTGACTTAAGTCTTTCTTTCTCCACCATAACAATACAAATGAGAATTCAATAATAGACCCTCTGTGATACCAATTACCTGTAAAGAAGCGCAGGGGACTCGAGAATTAATAACAATTTAACTATGCATTTAATGAAACTATCAACTAATCTTTGTGGGACTAGAAAAATGATAAAATTTAGAGTATATTCTTAAATGCGTTCATAAAGGAACTTCCTGAATTAAGACTCTAAATCATGTTTATCATGGTGAACTCCAAAATTGACTTTTTACACTTTCTGACAATACTTATTTTCTATGCTAATTTACAGTGTTGTTTTTTCCCCCAAAGGAAGGAGGGAAACATATAAATTTTCAAGTCCATCCTTTTGTGGAAGAGAAAACTCAGAAGAATCCTTATCATGGGAGACATTTATTGCAGGAAGGGAAACCATATGTCCAGATATTTTTTCATGAACACACAGACGTGGAGCTCTGAATAGCTTCTTTCCACTTTACAGCTCTGCTAAACGTGCCTCTGATGTCATTCCAGCCACTTAGGTTATACCTGTACATCAACAACACCAATAAACTGATTAGTTAAGCAGATACTATTAAGCCTGTTATCTTTCAGTATGTTTTTTAGTAAAACTGGGGAGAAAACAAATCCCAACACCCCATCATTTTCTGAGGTGTTTACTTAGTAAGTGCTTAGAATATGACAATATCTTCATTTTTTACTTCTAGATTCCCTTCCCATTGATTCATTCAATAATTACAAAAGAGTCATCTAAAGAGGTACCCTAAGGAGTCTCAAAATTTTTCAGAGAAATACAGACTAAAATTTCTTTTAAAATAATGACTGTAGTAGTAATAATGACAACTATTAATTCAGTAAGTTCAAACTATATCACATACAGTTATAAATGTTCTACTTCAATTAATTCACTTACTGTTTATTAATCCTCTGACTTAGAAAAATTGAAGCAAAAATAATTTACAATTTGCCCAAGGTCAGAAGGCGAATGAGTGGAAGAGCATGGATTTGAACTTAGAAGACCAACTGCAGTGTTTAAATTTAACCAGCATAAAGTTCTAAAAGATCAGGTACAGTTGGGTGGTTGCTTAACATTTTAATTTTTTGTTTGGTTGATATCTATTTTCTGGCTTCGAATCTATACTGTGTGCGTGACTTTAAGTGGAGTTCTGCAATATAAAAACGGCAACACGACATCATGTGGTTCAAATATCAAAGTTATTTAGAAAACAATGTGAAGTCTACCATAATATTTGAAGTTTTTTCTCTTATTTTATATAAATATTCTTCTGTCCCTATGTAAAGAGTTTTAGTTATTGTCTCTCAATTGACTATATATGTCTTCAATAAATGATTTAGGCCACTGGAAAAAATAAAATGTACATAAAAGGATGATGGTTTTACCCTTAGGAAAATACTGAAATTGTAAAGGAAGCTTCTGAAGAAGACATTCTTGGATGCTTAGAATGGTGGTCACATAATTAAATATATAGGTTGACTAATTTAAAGGGTATTGGATGAATGAAATATCTCTGTTAAATGGTTGATATACCTTTTATTTATAATCTTTAAATAGCTTGCTTATGTAACTGAATTGTTTTCTTTCTTTTTTTTTTTTTGTAGAATATTGTATATGAATCCCCGACCTCCCTACCCCTGAACTGAATCACATGTGAATCATATGTGGTAATTTTCTGTCAACAAGTAAGGTCGGCACTGTCTATGGAGATTCTCATGGAAGGCTTTGTTACATTAAAATTTAAGAAGCACTGTTTCAGAAGATAGGTGCCATTATTTTTCTAAATCTTTAAGAATTATATGATATTTCTTTATACTTGATAGTCAAGAGAAAGTTTCTGATAATAAGGAGGACTGTACAATAAAGATTTAAAGTTTCCTAAACAAATTTACTATGACACGGAAGGAGATGCAAGTACAGCTAACCCTAGAGGCTTGGTCCCTTTAAAAACAACAAGGAACTGGTAATGTAGGTATGATACATCTTGTTCAAATAGATCGCCACTTCAGAAATGCTCTCTTTGTTTAGGCATTTTCTTTGATCACAAAGACAAGAAAACTTCACTATAACATGGCTGTCTAGATATTTGTTTTTCACCCTTTCTCATTAAGTATGTAGAGAACTATAGAGGCAAAGATCTCTCTAGCCTTCTGTGAGGAGCCAGGACAACTATATCTTACATGCAAGGGGAGACCCAAAGAAAATGGAATTATCTTCTGGAGGACAGCCCTTTGTACTATAGGCTTCCCTCAGTACATGTGAGTGTTCTAGGTACCCATCTGTATTAGTGTAGCAGCTGGCACGGTTGTGAGAGACCATATTAGGCTTCAGTGAATTTTTTGAAGACTCTTTCAATGTGTCTGCCCATTTCATGATGGGTGATTTATAGGCGCACCTGCCCACACTGCACTGAGTGTTCAGCAGTTTTTGCCCAAAAACAGCATGACCCTCATGCCCTGCCCTCTCTATGTAACTGATCTTGACCCAAGTGACTTTTTGTTCATTTGTTTCTCCAGTTGAAAAAAAGTCCTCAAAGGGAAATGTTTTGCCTAGCCTATGTGGAAGTGGGGAAACAAAAATGAGAGAGGCACTAAAAGCATCAAAATAAATGAGTTTTAAAAGAATTTTGATCAGTGGAAAAACACCTTGATAGGGGTATTATATTAAATGGAAAGTACTTTGAAGGCAACTAAAGTTTAAACAAGTAAGAATAAATACACGATTTTTTATAAATACATTCTATTTTTTGGGGTCCCTCTTCATACATGCCCTTGCAGTTGAAGAAAACCTCTTGAGGGGGGCTGTGCACAATCTATAATCTTCTTATTAAAAAAATAATTTTGTTGTAAGCTTTCCTCAATGGTCCCCTAATTTTACTTTTTCATCCACATCATCATCAATATATGTGTCCAAGCGTCTTTTTTTCATGAGATTTTGCAAATCAGGTGGCCAGATCTCTTATTTTCCCCTAGAGCCCTCTGAGAAATGCAAACACATCAGATTACTATCCTTAGGATACCTAATTAGGAGTGTTATGACAAGGAGACACTACATTGTTTCTAATAGAGTTGGAGTAAGCCACTTGTCTGCATATTATGAAATTTATCTGCACAGATGCCTTTTTTTTCCTTTTCACAATGATGGCCATTCTGACAATGCAAAAGACAGCATTGAACTGGTTCTATTCATGCTGACAATTTCTAGTGCAGAATCATAGATTAGGAAATATAATTACAGTATAGCTATGGGCTATACTGAAATCTCATTTGCTGCATTTATTTTATTCACACACAGATTTAGAATGGAATGTGATTACCATGACATATATTTCATAGGCAATAACCATGAAAAGTTCTTTAGCATTTTATAAAATGCTTTACCTCACTTGATTCTCACATAATTCTGTGAGTTGAGTAAATATTATATGCCTTTTACTCTTGGGGATTGGAATTAATTGACTTGTCAAAAATGACTGAGGTGGCAAGGTAGTAATCCGACAACTTAGCCTAGTGGTACCAGAATTGCCTTTTTCAATGAAATATATTCAGAATTTGAGAAAAAACTTTGTCTTCTCAATGTTATAGTTTCCAATTTAGAACAGTAAAAGACAAGTTGCCAAAAACTATCTTCCATTTTTATTGCATTTCTGAAAAATAAGTAAACATTCTTACCAACAAAAGGAAGTTAAAATTTTCCTATCAGAAGGAAAAGCAGTACCTTGCATGGACCACATTTGACTTATGAAAAGCTGTATGACTTAGGAATGCCTTTGAAAGTATATGTAAAGAAACCATATTAAGATGCTAATTAGATATTTATTTGTACTCATGAAAACGATATCTAGAGGATCTAGTTCAAATAAGATGAAGTGGCTCAAGAAACCCTTCAAGAACCTAAGCTTTCTTTTAGTTTCCTTCTCTATGAAAATTTACTTCTCATTATTTTAACATTACTGTTATAAAGTCAGGCATTGCTTTCACATTCTAAATAAGAATAAAGGAAATATAGAGGTTATATATTTTTAGAAGCTCCAATCTCATCTCATCTACTTTTGCTAATGTCTCATTCACAGGAACTGTGTCACATGATCACATTTATTTGCAAAAAGATTCTGGAATGTAGAAATAATAATAGGACACTTTTCTGACTAAAAAATGAAGGTTTTTGTTTTGGCAAAGAAGAAGCAGATATGTGCATTGGGTGCATAATTAGCAACGTCTGCGGTAAGAGCCAATGATGACATCTTATTCTCCTTATATCATTTCATAATGAAGAGAATTTCATTCTCAACCCTGAACATTTGCCATTTTTCAAGCTCATGGATTTCTATTCAGAGAAGTTGAGTAATAAGTTTAGTGCACAGCAGATCCTCCTATTGACTCCCTCATCAAAAAAATGAAGAAACAGGATGTAAAGAAAAAACAGATAGAAGCAAACGTGCCCACATGGTTAATAGGAGAGATCAAGGCAAGAAAATCTCCTGTACTAACAGAGAAGAGGTATGGAAAACATCATAAGAGAAATTTAAATATATATTTTCCTTAGTGGTTATAAGGTGTAAAACTACATCATCTCTGTGTCATCTCCCAAAGAAATTTTGTGTGGTGTGTGTGTCGGGGTGGGAGGGAATGAATGAAAGTTGTTCAGTCCTGCATTTTACAGTCAGGGGTTGAAAAGATGGACATAATGGAGGGAAAAAAACATATATCTGTCATATATTTTATAAAGAATCTAATTATTTTCCTCAATGTATAAGGTTACTATAACACAAAAGTTTTAAAATATATATATTTGAATCAAAACAATGTCTGGCATAGCCCAAGGATAAAATTTAAAATGAAAGAACTACAGATTCATCTTCTAATTTTGAATAAACATTATTTCTATGATGCCATTAAAAGGAATTTGCTGTTGTAATTTTAGGGTCACAGTATTGCACAAGTTCAAGGGTTGCATTCACTTATATGTGAATAGCAACTCCTTAAGCAGAGCCAAGTGGTTGGTACAATCTGGGCTTTATAATCTTGAACTCTCAGAACTACTGTGGACATAATCTATGTTGTTAATTAATAACAGATCCATATGCTTTAATAATTATATAAAAAACAAGTTATCTAAGATGTACAGAGAAGCCAGGTAAACAGTGTAGCCTGGATACATACACACACACTTTCTGGAAGGGTAAGTTAATACTCTATCAATTTCTGGGATATAATCCTTCTGTAGGTCCTCATAAAATCCACAGAAGTCAAAGACTTGCATTAACCTAATCTTCACTACAAGTATCAAAGTATTCTTTAACTTTAAGAAAGAAAGATAATTTATATCATAACACCAGGGAACTATATTTTTTTGTTTTGATATGACATTTTTTATCATCATTGTGCAGTTCTGATTTGTGTATTTGTTGGAGATCTTATGATAAAGAGCTGGCTCGGCCATTGTGGTATTGACTACTGATTGTCCCTATGACCCGTTTGTCCTATTTTTCCTCACTAAAAGGATCAGTGATAGTAGACTAGCCAGATTAACTCACCCAGACTGCATACCTTACCCAGACTCTTCACAACAAAGTGTAGACATGTCATTATGTTATGACAAATTGTGTTGTTTGAAGACCTAATTCAACTTTTCAGGGTGGACTTAGTATCTTATTGTACTTGTCAACTATATACAGATATCAAATTAAAAATATATGTGTAGGTATATACACATATATACATGTATACATGTACATGTGCACAGACATAAAGATGAAACACTATTGTATAAGTTTTGTGCTTGGGGAAAAGACAGCAAATCTCAACTTGGATACGCTTAAAAGTACCAGTAGTTTGTTCTCTTATGAAGCAACACTATTGTTTCTTTTATTGTGATTATGACTATTATGTATTTTTTTTAAAGAAAAAATCTGTCAAGCTGAAGTAAAATATCTTTTGGATTCAGCCTAATTTATGTGAAATGCAAAATAGGTAGGATTTAAATTTGTATAGTTTTACTGTTATTTTATTTTTGATAGTGTAAAAATATTCTTAAAATCAGTGATTATAATCATGAAACAAAGAACACACCTAGAAATAATGGCTTAATAAGAAAGAAAATTTTTTGTAAAATGCCATGACAAATATCATCAAATTAAGGTCTTCACAATGTTATACTCTTTTGTATCTTTTGTTTCAATAGAGTGAAATAAGATTAAACTAGACATTGGATTCAGAAATAAAACTATACAGCTTAATTTGAATATTTCATTCCTTATTAATTTCACTTACATTGGAAATGTCTTTAAGCTATTTAAAAAAAAGACAGGAATATATGGGTTAGGATAAATTAATGTTACAATACATAGATAAGCAAAATAAACTTAATTTTAGTTAAAGTACAGCTTAGTATTATAATGGTTATGGAATTAGAAAAAGACTATTACTGAGTTATATATTCATATCTGAATATCATTTTAAATTTAATAAATAATGGATGCTTTAGTGAGGGGAAAAGGAAAAGTAAACTGGAAGTATTGTGCCCAAAATTACAAGGTGATAAATGTTTCCATATTTTATAGATGTAGAAAATCATTTAATGATTTTTCTTTTTAGTTTTTAAGCAGTTTGTCTTAATTATACAAGCATTAATATCAATTATAATCTGAGGTGTAATCATCTCTACCTTATATATCTGTATCTATTCCTACATACTCATTCTCCAAGCATAAACATCTGAAAACTGCACTTGTTATGAATTAAATTATGTCTCCCACCTTAGAGTTTACATGCTGAATTCCCAGTGTGACTCCCAGTGTGACTATATTTGGAAATAAGGACAGAAAGGACGTAATGAAAGTCAAATAAAGTTATAAGACTGCGGCTCTAATCTGATAAGGCTGATGTTCTTACAAGACGTGAGACACCAGAGTTTCCTCTCCACAAAGCACACAGAGAAAAGGCCTTGTGAAGACACAATGAGAACATGGCCATCCACAAACCAAAGAGAGAGAGAGAGATCTTACCCCAAACCAACCATGCTAGCACCTTAATCTTATGCTTCCAACCTCCAGAACAGTGAGAAAATGCACTTCTAGCATTTAACAACCCAGTGTGTGATGTTTTAGTGGGCAGTCTGAAAAGACTAAGGCAAAATTTATCCAGTTGACTTTAGAATAGTCTTGATCAAAGTTTCTTATGTTTAAAACCAGAACTTAAACATAGAGGTATAGGAAACAAGTGTTGGTATCATACTTTTTTTTTTAATTATTTTTTTCAAATACATTTGTCTCTGCCTTCCCCCCACCATTTTCCCTTGCCGCCTTCCCCCTCCCTCCCTCAACCCGTCCCCTTCGGTTTTGTCCATGAGTCCTTGCTATATGTTCCTTGACTTGCCCTTTCCCTTCCTTTCCTCTCGCCCCTCCCCCCTCCTTCCCTCTTGTCTCTGTTGGTTCCCTTTCCTTTCAGTGTTGCTGGTCTTATTTTCCTTGCATCTTTGTATTGTTGGTTAGGTTCCGCTTATAGGTGAGATTATATGGTATTTGTCTTTTGCCCCCTGGTTTATTTCGCTTAACATAATGCTCTCGAGTTCCATCCATGCTGTCGCGAAGTGTAGTAGTTCTCTTTTCCTTTCTGCTGCGTAGTATTCCATTGTGTAAATGTACCATAGTTTTTTGATCAGATCATCTACTGATGGGCATTTAGGCTGCTTCCAACACTTGGCTATTGTAAATTGTGCTGCTATGAACATAACGGATGTGGATGCAATATTTTTATTATTTTGTATTAAATGAAAGAACCATTTCATATTTATGCTGGACTAATTAAGAATCATCTCCAATGAAAACTGTTATTGTTCATAAACACATCCAATTTTTAATCATTTGTACCTCTATGCAATGGCAATATTGGAAGTATCTTCTTCATCATTTCTATCCATCTTTTTAAAAAACCCATTTTATTTATTTATTTTTAGAGAGAGGAGAAGAGAAGGAGAAACAGAGGGAGAGAAACATCAATGTGTGGTTGCCTCTCACACGTCCCCAACTGAGATTCTGACCCACAACCCAGGCATGTGCTCTGACTGGGAATCCAACCTGTGACCCTTTGATTCGCAGGCTGACGTTCAATCCACTGAGCCACAACAGCCAAGGAAATTTCTACCCATCTTTAAATTTATCTTTTCGAAGCCCAATCAAAACCACCCACTTCATGACAACTCTGGGTCATATCAATTTGCACTGATTTTTTACCTTCTGGACATCCCAGGATTTAGGTGAGCAATTATTTATAATATTAATTTTTAAACCATGATTTAGCATATCAATTCCATTACATGCTTTTTAAAAGACTGTGTATAATATCAATTAATTTCCTGGATAATAGATAGGACTGTGATCATTGGCTTCAAATAGATGTGAAGTCAAACACCTGCTCTTCTAATTATGTCTGTGCCCCTTTAAAAAGTCATTTATTTAGCACTCACTATTCTCTTTTGTATAATTAAAAAAAAGAAAAGAAAACTCCTGGACAGGAGCAATAGTGTGGTGATTGCCCATTGCCAGGAACAGGGTGGGTGTTGGGGGGAAGTGGAGGAGGGAATAAGGGGGATAAATGATGAAGGAAGGAAAGGATGTGAGGTAGTGACAAACAAGTGGACAGATGCTATGTCGTGGAACTGTGCACCTGGAACGTGTCTGGGTTTGCTAACCAGTGTCACCCCAATACAGGCAATAAAATAGGAAAATGTAAAATTAAAAGAATAGTTCTACTCACCTCAATTTATTTTTTCAAAGTAAGTATAAATTGATAGGCATAAAACACTAAAACTCTTTTCTAACACAGAGTAGATATTCATAAAGCATTAACTATTAATTAGTTTTCACATTATTATGGTTTTGTGCTTTTTGTACTTAATAGATACTTCACTTGTACTTATTGAATATAGTAATTAAATAATTAAGTCTAACTAATATCTACAAATACCATTTCAAAACTACTATTCACAAACTATAAACTTAAAGCTACTGAAATATAAAGAAATATCTTTATCTTCAGAAAACTTTTCATTAAGAAAGAGAACTATAACAATTAAAATGTCATTAAAAATATGAAAAATGGAATATACTAAATTTTACATATTTTCACAAGCAAAATATTGGGCTAAAAAAAAGAAAGCAATACTTCCTTATTGAGAAAAATACCAGAGTATGAATTGTATTTGAGTGCGGCTTTACGGAATTGTAATTCTAATTGTTTGAATTGTTTGAAATGAGTTATAGTAATTTCCACATAGAAAAAAATGCCTTTGGAGAAAGCACAGGATTCCTGCAAAGTGGTGTGTTATATGATTTGTCTTTTTTGTATTAGACTGTGCAGAAGAGAACAGAATGATATGATTAGTAAAGAAGATTTGGCAGAGGATGAGGTCAACCTTGGATGCCTGGCTGAAGTGCTAATCTGACTTTGGCAGAGAGTCATGGAGAAAAATGTGCATTAGCAGTAGCAGTATATGAGAGGGTATGGAGTAGTCAAAAATGGAGGTGAGGGGCAGGTAGCACTTTAGGGAATTATTTCCATAGTCTAAGGTGATGGGCAATGAAAAGTTTACATAGTATAATGAGAGGAAGTGAATTAAACACGCTCAAAGATTAACGCTTTACCAGGAGTGCACTGGAAAAGGGAGAAAGGGTGAATGTTGTGAGAACCTTTAATTTTGCTTAGAATTATGCAGGCTGTGGAGTCGGTCGTGCAGGACAGGGCTCCTCCACTCCTCATAATGGCAGGCTGGCCGGAGGGACCCCTGGCCAGAAGGAATGTGGATCGCTTTGGAAATAGATTGTGATTCCTTCCTTGTCTCCTTTGGGAAGCACCTTCTTGTCCTGTGACAGCTTCTTGACCCTTTCTGCAGGTACACACACTGGGGTAATGTAATTTAGAGTCACATATAGACACCTGCCTCATTTTCTGGGACCCCTTAAAACGAACCTCATTCTCAGGAAGGTGAGGTCCTGCTCCGCTGATCTGCCGCCATCCATATTCCCAGTAATGGGAGTGATAAAGGCTGCGTCTGCTCCACGCAGCCCTCGGTGGGGTTTTCTCAGCCTATCCGAAGGAGCGGTCTAGATCCAGGGCTTGAGCTCCTGTGTTACACAGACACTTTTATAAGAATTAGATTTTCTTATTAACTCCATGTATTAATACTGATTTATAAAGATTGCAGAAAACCTTATAAAGGGCACAAAATAAATAATTACATGATTGAAAATTAACACCTTGACACAAAGTTAAAGGGAATGAAATGGCAGTATTTATTAAGGTCTGATAGAAGTGAAAAGCTGTTCACCACACATTTCTGAGGACAGTATTATTTTACATAAGCATGAAATAAATATTATATATCACGCAGATACCAAAAAGGAGGATAATTTTTATCACAATATTCACCGTGACAGTATTGATAAAATGGAACATATTACTTATGATTTTTAAAAAATTTTGTGTATTCAACTGTATACACAAAATATGTGCTTGTAAGAAAGAATAATAATACAATCTCTTGTTAGTATATATACTACTCTAAGACAAGTGATTAAAAGGGATTTTCACAGTCCAAGGAAATTCTGTGCATTTTAAATATATGAAAAGATTTATTCCTTACTGACAGAGACATAGCAATAAAAACTATAAACATAATCTTCTTATACTCAAATATTTCTTTCAAAGTTAGAATTTTGAATTTGGTTTTCACTTAAGGAATAAGCCAGCATGGAACAACGGCTTGCCAGCACAATGTGTTATTTCAATCACTTTAAGAATAATCCTGTTCTCGTGGGCTTGATTTCAACCAGGAAGCTTTCAGCAATGAGGCAAAGAGACTGGCCAAATTTAATAAGGCTGACAGGTTCTGACTTATTATCTGCTGCACTCAGGGATGGCAATCTCTTTCAAGTGACATAAATATGAAACCCAAGAATAAGTGTTTAGCTGTCTGGTGGTTTTTACTCTAAGTATTCTGTTCCAAAACAGTGTGTGGGCGTTGCAGGGGTGGGGGCAGTGGTTATCAAATAAAATCAAAAGCAGCATTATTTTTCATCTGTAAATAATAAGTAATTAATAAGAAAGTCATGCAATGAAATAATTCAATACAGTCTAAACAGTGATTTCTTCCCATTAGCACTCAAGTTTTCTTTGTTTGTTTGTTTTTTTGTTTTAATTCTATTCCTTTAGTTCTGTTAAAACTGAAACCTGTCTACTGTGGGCTGGAAAACAAAACTCACAAGCTAAGGGAACTGACTTTGAAACAAAGAATGATTTGTAGTCTTGAACTTTGATCTTTCCAGAATCAGAAAAGTTCACCCTGTACGGAGATGGAAAGAAGTTTTATTAGAGAATGAAAATAATCCTTTTTATTAAAAAGAACACGGAAGTGTTATGCTTTGCACCTAATTCAAAGTTACTGCAAATAAAGCCCCTAGGGTTACAGACGGCAGGAAATCACCCCTTCACCTGTTTCCTTCTCTTTTTCAATAATTCCTCTCTTCAGTAGAAATTGGTGAATGTTTCCACTGAGGTAATAAATGCAGGGCTAATAAGGAACCTGGAATGTGCATAAGATCATCATTGAAGTCAATGGCGTTCAGCTAACATAAACTGAATAATTGTTTGTGCCCGTTTATAATCAAATTCACTCACTTTCTGGGTAGTTCAATTAAACTGTACCTCATTAATTCCTTTGAGAATAAAGAAAGCCATCTTGCAAAATTTTAAATGACCTCAATCAGATCAGCTCAAAAAATACACTGAAATTGAACTATCTTAAAAATTGACCTTGAAAAGCTTCTATGTGTCATCATAATCCTTTTAAATTAAATTATCCCTTCTAATTATTTACTTGCTATTTAATTCCATTGGATTTTCTTTCATTTCAGACCTTTTACCTCACCTCTGCCACAAAATCTTCTACAGTCAGAGAGAGAAAAAAGATACTTTCATTATAACGATGCACTGTTGGTTCTGCATCTAAAGCCATTGTAATTCTGGAAGTTGTTCCAAGGTTCAATGGATGTTTGCCAGAATTTTAGTCTATGAGAGTTAAGTACTTCTTGCTATATGGAGTGAGTAGCATTACCTGCATGGGAATAAGTTTATTCCCTGTACCTACCTAGAGCTAAAATCTAGAAGGAAAATTGAAAGCTCCTATCACGCATGCCAATAGCCTCTGTCCTTGTCTCTTGTGTCCATGTGTATGCAATACGACACTGGGTAAATACTTGCTTGAGGGATTGAATGAATAAATGTGCATGCCTGGAATAATAAGAATTATCCCCTTAAGCTACCCTTAAAATGCAGGTTTATTACTTTGGGATAATGTAGTAATATAAACAAAAGTAATCTCTCACCTCTATCCTTAGATTTATTTCTGATTTTTTAAACTGTTTTCTTAAGAGTTTATTTATTTATTTTTAGAGAGGGGAAGGGAGGCAGAAAGAGAGAGAGAGAAACATCAATGTGTGGTTGTCTCTCACACATCCCCTACTGGGGACCTGACCTGCAAACCAGGCATGTGCTCTGAACTGGGAATCGATCTGGCAACCCTTTGCTTTGCATCCTGGCACTCAATCCACTGAGCCATACCAGCCACAGTATTTCTGATTTTTTATTATAATAATGTTTTGAGTGAGAGAGAACACCACCTGCTTCTTTAAATGAACTTGCAACAGCTTTTAAGAAATTGATAGAATTGTTTGATCTCTAGTGAAAAATAAATGTTAATTTAACTAGGAAAACAAGAAGAAAAAATGACTATCAGGCAACTCAAAAACACTAGATAAAGGCACACTTTCTGACAGTGTTTCACAGGTATACTAATCTCTCTTACATAAAACCAGAAATGAGTAGGGCTGCACAGGTGCATGACACTGTCTTGCTTGTTTCATCAGAAATCTATTTTCTAACAGTAAGTTTCTTCTTTCCTTTCTTCAACAGCATACTCCTTCTCATATGTTCAGTTATGCTACATTGCTTGAGGGTGTGCTTCTATGAATCCCTAACATGTCTCGGCTGCCCTCTCTGCTTGTCATTACCCCATTTCTGCTCACTTTGCAGCAGCAGTTGGGTGTCCTGCTGTCTTCTATTTCCTGCACATGTGCAGCTCAGTAGAGCTGTGCTATGATGAATACTGTTTCAGTGTTGCCAGAGCAGTTATATTACAGGACAGTATTTCTAGGAGCTGTGTTTCTATCACTGCTGTTCGGTTGTGCTCAGAGGTAGGTTGATGAAACAAACTCTGAAGCCATATATCTTACGGATTATAAGAAACTTCCGAACTGCACAAGTCCTGTTTAGAGCATAGTGACTATTCAGGTCACAGGATCAGACTTCCTCTGGAAGCTACTTCTAAGCTGATACCCACAAGGACTCCCCAGCTGGGAATAGTCTAAGACCCAGCCTTTGAGCTCCTGTGAATACATTTTCCTTTTTTATTTACCATGCAGGCCAAGAGGACAAAAACTATGGCTTATCTATATAAGTGTACCTTTTATGTTTCCTGGCAAAAGTAGGAATTCATTAATACAGTGATGGATTACACAGGAACTACGTTGTAAGTTGACAAATAGGATACAACTTTGGCAACATTAATGTTGTTCTTGCTATTTCTAATATTATTTCCTAGTCTTCACTGGATCGATGGTTGTCATGCCTAAAATGATTTTATTTTCTCTAGGAAAGAAACACACAAAAATAAGCCGAGAAATAAAGAAGTTACTGCGTATCTTAATAGAGTTGGTGAAGTTCAAAAAGCAGGGGCAGATATCTAATAAATCAGGTAATTTGAGATTTTCAAGGGGTAAGATTGATAGAATCAAAATTGATTTGTTTGCTTAACCCACTCGGAATGACTTAAGTTAAAAAGAAAAGTGTGCACATGCATTGAGGGGTATTTGTTGACTATATAAGATGATAGAAGGTTTTCCAACAAAAATAAACAATATAGGCAGATCCATACAAAGATCACACACAAGAGGAAAGAACAAGGAAGACCACAGCATCATATAGAAAGGCTTCTGCTTGCTCCTAGATCATCAAAAAAAGAAGAGTTTCATTAGGGGAAAAATATGTTTGTTCAGGATGTATCTGAATACCACTTTCCCCAACCTCTGATGATCCGGCAGGATGCAATGTATTATTATAAATCTTCCCATGTCTTTTTTTTAATCAAGGAAATCTAAGTGTGGGACAGTGGAAATAGAGAGATTTTATGTCTGATTAAGAGAAAGATTAACCTTAGCAACCTGATAGTCTGTAAAATAACTGGTTGGTACTTGTAAAAACATGTCAGTGTTATGGATGGTTGGGCAGGTGAGGGAGGGAGTGTCAGCTCAGCAGCGGGCAATGTGGGAATAAAGCCTGAAAAGTTGAGAACAGATGCTGCTCTTAATGAAATATTGATAAAGAAGGAAAATCTGAGTTACCTCCTTAATTTTGTCTATGTTTTTATGCCCTATCCCATTTGGATCACCCCATACCCCACTTCCATCTGCTTATATCACAACTAGAGAAAAATAAGAAGAATTGAAAGGAGAGAAACCTACATTTACTAAGAAAACCTGAATTGAATTGAACAAAATTGAAATTAAAAGTTGGGAGTTATATAATTAGATTTATTTAGAGAAAAGCTATATTACAATAGTTTTTCATATATGATTGGATGTAATTCAAAACTATGAAAATTTCCAACTATAGTAGAGAATCAAAACTGCTATAAACAAACATGTAGCTTTCTTATCAGTGTTTAGGGGAATCCTGAATTGCTGCTCTAATCCTCTGTATGCAGGATAAATTTCTTTATTATAACTTGCTCATGGATTTGTCATTGTTGAGTAGAAATCTTCACTAGTTTTCCTTATACAGAAGTGGGTTCCTTTTTCTTCCTTCTGACCACCAATAACTGGATTACCTTTTATATCTTACATTTTCACTATTTTCTTAACTCTCAAAACAAGATACTAATTTCAAATAAAATTTTAAAATAATGAAAATTTCTCTAAGTATTGTAATTTCAAGCTTTGGATAGTTGTAAGAACAAGATCTCTCTTGTGCAATTTTACCAGTTATCAGCTCATGCTCTCCGCGAGATCCCTATGTCCCTGTCTCTCTGTCTCTGTCTCTGTCTCTCTCATATCCGTGCGCAAACATTGTTATTCCTTATCCTTTAAATGTTTCCATTTGCATTAACTAAGAACAGGGAGACTTTTTAAAATAGCTTCATTAAAATTAATAAAATCATGAAATTTAACAGTAATACAGTACTTTATTCTAATTTACAGTCCCTACTCTAATTTAGGCAGTTGTGCCAACAATGTCTTGTGTAGGACTGTTTTCAGTACAAAATTAGTCCAGTTCATGTAATGAATAAAGTTTGTCTCTTTAGCCTCCTTTAATCTGTGACAGTTCCTTACCATCAATTTTGACTTTCATGACATTGAGATTTCTTGAAAAATGAAAACCAGTTATTTTATAGACTAGCCATCTAAATTTTTCTGATATTTTCTCATGATTAGATTCAGATTATGCCTTTTTGGCCAGTACACTTATTCAGTGATGCTGTGTCCTTCTCAGGATATCATGGTAGAGATCGAGACTGGCCCTTCCTAATTTTATTGGTGACGTTAATTTTGCTCACTTGGTTAAAATGCCTGTTTTATCTGCTCTATAATTATTACTTTTTCTTTTGTAATTAATAACCAATTTAAGAAGAGGTCTTATGTGACTGTAAATATCTTGTTCCTCATCAAACACATCCTTTCCTACTCTTAAGATGTATTGATATTTCTTGCCAGAATTAATTCATATTGGGTTGATTTTAAAGGTAATTATCTATTATATTCTTTTTTTTCTGTATATTGGTTGATAAAATACTGAAATAAAGAATTTACCTTCTCTATTAGTTATTTATTCTTTTATTTTTTATATATTTATACACACTGGATACATGTATGAATGTATTTATTGTTAATATAGACTAACAGATTAGGTAAGACTATTAATACCTATATATAACTTGACCCTAAACTATACCCATTTGGCTAGTTGGAAGCTTGCTAAGCTGGATCCTCCAGCCCCTTGACATACCCAACATTATCTTTAATGTGACACAGCACAATGTTTTGGTCTCATCATCTAGCTCCCCTACATGGAAACACTCTTCTTTTATTTTTTTCAGGGGATCCTAGTTTCTTTTACTGGTTCATCATATTTAAAAACATAGTATTAGTGCTTCAATTGCTACCTAGCTAGTGCCCACAAAATTCAGCAACTTATAACAATATGAACCATTGATTATCTCTCACAGTTGCTGTGGTTCAGGGATTCAGGAGTGTTTGGCAGGAAATTGCTGGCTAGGATTTCTCGTAAGTTTTCTGTCAGTAGTCCACAGAGCTTGTAGTAATCTGACCGATTGGCTGGAGCTGAAGGAGCCACCTGGCTCACTCATATGGCTGGCACGTTGGCATTGGTTATTTGACAGAGACCATACGATTCTTTCCTTCCAGTATGGGCATCATCCCAGGGCGGCTTGAGTGTTCTCACGATGATGTGGCTGGCTTCCCCTAGAGTGAATGATCCAAGAAAACAGGGTAGAAGGGTTAATATTTTTATGACTTAGCCTTGGAAATCACACATTGTCATACCTGGTATCTCTTGGCCATTGAAGCCCTGATTCAGTGTAAGAGTGAATTATATAAGGGTAACAATATGAGGAGGTAAGGATCATTGGGTTAAATCTTAGATGCTGATTTCAACAGAAGTCAGGAATCAGTGACACCAGGCATGCTCGTTTCTGCTGGGGCACCTTTGCTCAGGGCCTCTCAGTAGTCAGAATATATATATAGTATGTGTGTGGATAGATAGATAGAGAGATAGATGATGGGTGGATGATGGGATATATATGTAGAGTGTGTATAAATATTTGAAATTAGGAAATAAGTTTTAATATGAATTTACTTAGTAACTTCTTTAATGGCAAAAAATGGAATCAGAGTTTCTGTACCCATATTTAATGAGAACAGTTCGAAGTTTTTTGGTTGTTCAGACATTGTTCAGACTAACAGAATTAATCAAAGTAATTTATCCAAAAGTTAATAGAACTTGTTATTTTCTTTTAAAAATATTTATCTTCCATGAAACTATTTATTTGAAATATAGTTGAATTCATGTTTTTCTTTGCATTCAGTCTTTCTTTTCCATCTGTTAATTTGAATTAATTTTAGGAATATTTAAAGTTTTAAAAATTGATCCAGAGAGTCAAAAGTACACAAAAAATACACTCACAGGAGTGCCATTCTTCCCCTAAAGGATTACTACAGGCCCAGTGGACACCTAAGAAACCCCACAAGAAACTCACGGCAGAACTGCACAGCCAAGAATTCCTGAACTTCTGTTCAACAGACATTGTGAGAGATAATATCTGTTTGTTATTACTTTCAGCCACTCAGTTTGGATAACCTTGCTAAGACAGAGTTTGTCTAGCCCTCCTGAAAAATGACTGACCCAGGCTTGGAAATAAGGCGTTACAGAATTAACCAGAAATACATGCTCTACCTGAAAATAAGGGAATGGTCAAAAACAATGTTGGGAGGATAAATTCATCCACCTGAAGGAGTTTTAACTAGCCAGATAGGCACCATTTGAGCACCAAAATATATAAAGATGTTTATGAATTTCATCTCAATGAATCGAGTAAGAATGTGTAAGTTCACATCGCAAGTAAGTATGTTCTTATTGACAAACATAATTGCAAAATAAATAGGAAGAACATTCTTGATTATCAATTAATAAATAGAGAAGAAATAAAAAGTTAGAAAATAATATTTTACAGTGCATATACAAAATATTGATTTTGGTGACTGCCAGCAGGAAAGAGGGCAGGGGAGGTGGAAGAGGGTCAAGCAGGGGTGAACAGTGTCAGAAAAAGACTTGAATGTAGGTGGTGAGCACGTGTTGCAGTACACAGATGATGTGTTCCAGAGTTGTACACTTCTAACCTGTATGATTTTGTTAACCAATGTTACCCCAATAAACACAATAAAAAGTAGAAATTAAAAAAATAATCAATAATAAAGGCTTAATCAGCAGCAATTACATTAACAATAACAATAGTTTGCAAAGGAACATCAGAGGGATCTATTTTGCTGGGCAGAGAAGGAGATAACCTTTTCTGGAAGTGTGTCAGTCAAAAATACATAACCTGTGTGTCCTTTGCAAAAAGTACTTGTGTGTGTATTTATTTCCTCTTTGTTTTTACCAAAAAGTTTATATACATACTTATGTACATACATATATTTTTCTGCCTTATTTTGTTAATGTACTAATATATTTTGAAATTTATTATATATCAGTGAATAGAAATATTTATCTTGCAGCTACATAACACTATTTTTTTTCCTGAAAGAATTTCCAGATTCAGGTGGTCCTAAAGTCCACTCAAAAGTGTCTGGTTAATAACTTTAATAGTGTATTTCTGCTTTTGTTTTATTTTTTGAAAAATTAAATGCTTCTGTATTTTTAGAATTAAATATGAGTTCCTTATTAATGTCAGGTGTAAATACCATATATGTATGTATATATAATCTGAGTGAACTTCAATTTCATGACTTGTAAAATCCCAACAATATCACCTTGACCTCAGAAAGTTCACAATGTTTTTTTCTCTACCTCTAAGACTTTTTTCCCCCTGCTTACAGGAAAACTGCCTCATCTTTGCCCTAGTCAACTCTCTTTTATTCTAGTCACATCAAGAGTTTTATGATATTAGGATAGACTTTAATAGATTCCTCTGTTTTCCTATTATGTTTCATGATTTTTCTTCTATGTTTTTTCCTTCCTCTCTCCTCTTCTTTCTTTGTTTTTATGCTGATCAGTTATCCCCAAATCCAAGATTTCAGGAGCACTTGCTTCCACATCTAAGTACTGCATTCTCTGATCTCAAAGGAATTCAGGCAACACCGGTTACTTTGATAAATTTCCCTTAGATGCATTAGTTGAGATCATGCTCAGCTACAAGAGATAGAAACTGGAGGAGAACAGTCACTCGTACAAGACAGAACTTCACTGTTTTCTTACGTAAAGGAACTCTGAAGACATGTTGCTTATGGCTGTGTGGTGACTCCACCATTGTCACAGATTGATGCCTCCTCACGGGCCACCATGGCTCCTGCTGGTCCATGAGGGAAGGAAGATGAGATGAAAAAGGATGTGCCTTCCGGTTAAATACTTTTTGTAAAGCTCTCACAGAATATTTCTGTCATAAAGACAGTGTTTTGGTTACCACTAGCTTGTAATGGAAGCTGGAAACTGCATCTGTATTCTCAGTTGCTCTATGTTCAGCCAAAATTTAGGAATTCTATTAATAAAGAAGTAGTTGAACATATATCAGGGGACTACTAGATATGTTTGCCTCACGAAATTATTCTGTGTCATTTCGAAGAATAGGGTAGAAAAAAGAGAGCATACAAGTCATAATGAAATTAAAAAAAATAAAAGGGAAGGAAATTATATAGAAATGAAATAAGGAAACCAAATATATATATATATATATATATATATATATATATATATAAAATAAAGAAGCAAAGTGCAATGTAGATGAGATTTATTTCATAATAACATTTTTCACTGCCTTTAGGCAGATGTAAACAGAAATAGAAATATATATGTATTAAATCTGATATCTGAATATGTGAACTCTAACTTGAGATTTTATTGTCACATTGGTCAAAACTATCCTTTCCCACCTTTCTCATTCATTGGACTAATACATATTTCATTCTATAAATCTGACAATATGCACCATACTGAAGAAGCAAAGAGGAATAAAAAAATTCCTTTCCATCAAGCAGCTCTTAGTCTAATCAGGATCCAGACACACAAGCAGAAAACTAGAATGGATTACAGAAAGGAAGGTTTCTTTAATCTTATTGTAAAATATTATTTTATATTAGGACGGAAATATCATGAAATGGCATGTATACACTTTAAAGTATATGGTAAGTCATTTGTTGCCCATTAGGAGTATATTGCTGGAAAAGTTTTAGAATTAGTACGAAATGAGGAGCAACTTAATTGTTTCATGCAGGGAGCTGAAGTTGTCAGTTTGAATTTCCATATTAATTTGGGCTGGAGGGGTATAATAAAGGAGGTGTGTCAATCAGCAACATCAGAAAGAACCTTCACCTGTTCTGAGAAATAGATTTAAAAGACTTGAATTATATTAGTGACTATAGAGATAACAAGCAAGGGTATAGATTTAAGAAAAATTCAGGAGATAAAATACATGAGACTTGGTAATTAATTAGATGTGGTAGATAAGGGAGCAGTAAAGTCAAGAGGGAACTTTTAGATCTCTGCTTTGGGTGACCAACTGAATAAGAATGCTGAGCATTGACATGCACTTGCCAGATATTAGGCTTAATGGGCAATATATAAATTGATTTAGAGCTTTCAGGGTTTGACTTCCTGGTATGCACATTCTGCTGGAAATGTTCAGTGTGAATTTCTTTTAGGATGTGAGAGAATTGAAAAAGCTTGTACAGTAAATGAAACAAAACATTTTAAGAATTCAAAGAGAGAGAAGAGAGAGTAACTGAATGATGGTTTGAGGTCTAGGGATGGCAAAGAGAGATGGGGTTTGGGAGTGCAACTGGACTGATAGTTTGAATGTCAGAAAAAGAGATAAATCATTCTTAGATGTAAGTGTAAAGCCACTGTTTTTAGCAATCGTAAAATCCTGGTTTTACCAATCGTAAAAACTTAGGATATTGTTTTTAGCTATGTTTTATAGATTAGAATTCTCAAAATAAAAATCTGAAGTTCATCATGATAATTGGCAAATAGAGGAAAAATGTCTTTTTATGCTCGGTTTCCCCTGTGCTCCTTTCATTACATCTTGGCTATCGAAAAAGATTTAGCCGGGAGAAAAATTAGCTTATTCCCTTCCAGAATTTATGTTAGACTATTGTAACAGCAGAAATTATTTTTTTAACCACCCCCTACAACTGAATTTCCTGCCCTGCATATGTACAACATACAATATTGCATCATCATTATGGATAAAAATAATTGCATATGACTACAGAGATAGAGCTACATTTCTATTTATGTTCACATGATGTTGTTGCTTAGTTCCCTAAGGCAAGAACCAAAAGACGTCCAGGAACTTAGAATGAATGAAAAACAAAATTGCTGGGTTTATAAAATTTGGAGGTGATTACATTGCTGAAGCAAGGAATTTAATTTGACTAAAAATTGAAGTAAGGGCCTAAAGTGGATGAGAAACCATGAAGAGTAAAAATAAGTATTAAAATATTATTTTCCGAGGGGGTCAATAAATCGATGGTGTCTGTGTACTACTGGTTGGAGTTATCTGGGTGAAATAGATGGAGTCAGAGGAGGGTGCTTGAATAAGAATGTGCAGAAGAGCTTCAGTTACTGGTTATGGGATGGTCTAGAGTTTGGCTCAGAAAGTTAGAGGTAGGACAGGGGCCAAGACAAGTGGAGAGGACGAAGTAAAGGGGCTGAGCACACGAGGATGCTGTAAGGATGGTCTATGTGAGAATACAGCAGTTGCCATCAATGTTGAAAGAGGAAATCAGAGTGGCAGAAAAAGGGAGTGATGGTAAGTGATCTACGGGTGTCAGATGACTGATGCCAGGAGTCATGGGTATGATATTCAGGCTGTTTTAAGAGAAGAAAGAAGCAAAATATTCTGAAAGTAGGAATGAGGTGCGACAAAGACACCTACTCTACCTCTAAGCTTTGTGTTAGGAGAATCATGAGAGAAGGAACAGCCAGTGGACTTTTGGGGGGCTTCATAGGAAGCCAGGTTCTGAAGGAAATGGATAATAGCCATCAGGGAATTTTACTGATAATTGTCCATTCCAGATAATATGTTAGAAAAATTTCAAGAGTTACTCAGGGGTAGATAAGTCAAAAAAAGAGTTTGTATTCAGTTAAGGGTTTAAAATCTAAGGACTCAGAAATACTTCAGCACTTTCAGGAGCCTCATGATGACTGATTTAGCTGGGTGTAAGGGCATCCTGAAGCCAGCCTTGGGGGTGTCTAGGAAGTGAGTAATGGGGGCAGGCAGAGGTCCACGCCTGGAGGTGGGGTGGGGAGGCTTAGGCAGCAGCCGGAGCACATGGCACTCCTCCTTAACATCTGTCTGTGACAGTGTTTGATCTAGTTTCAGTTCAGTTTCCAGCACACAATGTAAGGCTTTTTCCCCACAATTTTCTCAAATTATCTTTCTATGATTTTTAATGTTCCATTAAATATCTAAATTATTTGTTGACTTTCTCACTCTTAATTCTAAGAGCCTTGTTCTTGATTCTCAGTTTAAAATACCTTCATGTTTTGAGAAATACATCATAAAAATAAGCTGTCACTGTATTTCTCGTGAAAACAAGCACCTTTAAAAGGGTAGAATAAATAATCAAATAGAGGAAATATTTGTATTGTGGTAACATCTCATGTGAAACAGATTTTTTTGTAATTTATAATGCGTATCTGCTGTAATAAATGAAAGATAAGCAAAAGTGTCTTGTACAATATAAAATTCTATGCACGTATAAGTTTTGTGCTATTGTTAATGTTAAGATCATATGACGGACCACCATGTTTGGAAATTTAGGCTTTAATTTGAGACCTGTATTAAAACTCAGCTCCATCACTTACTTGCTTTATGATCTTCGGCAAACTATTGAACTTCTTTGTGTCACAGAGTTCCCACCTGCAGAATAAGAACAATAAAAAACAAACAAACAAACAAAAATCCTGCTTCACAAAGTCACTCATTCATTCTTTCAACAAATATTCATCGTGGGTCTGATGCTTGTATAGATGCCTGTTAACTGATACTTGTAAACCACCTAGGAAATAAAAAAGACACTTGATATCTAGTGATACTTCAGTGAATATTAGACATTTATTTTTGTATAAATTTACTAGAAGAAATTTCTGGGATATAGATGACACTCAACACATAGCTATTGAAACTTTAAAGTAATTATAATTTAGGAGTATGTCAGGCAACATTTGAAACTTTCCAAAGCAGTGTGTTAAATGACCATTATCTTCTCATATGATCCTATGGCAACAGAACAGATCGAGTTTCTATGAAAATCCCAACAAAAATGTGCCTGCCATCCTCAATATCTTTACCTTATGTGAAAAACCAATTTTGAATTATACAAAAATGTAGGGCTTTTAATCAAACTTAAAAACATACTATGAATGCATAAACCATGATTCATATGATGTACTTAAATATTAAAGAAAGTCAAAATCCTTTCTGACAGTGTCTGACCTTTATGCTTATCTATTCTTAAAATACATATTGCCTATCAACCAAAGCTTTAATCACTTTCTCATTTCAGATATTGAAAGAGAGATTCCATTAAATCAAGTAAAGGTCATCTTGCTTTGAAATATAGATTATTCACATGCACTTTTTAGAGAAGCAGAGATTGGAAAGCAAACTCAATAGAGGCACCTTTCTCCCCACTCTTCAAAGCAATAAGTAAGCAGCCAAACGGATTAAGGATGATTATGTTCAGCTCTCAAGCACTGAGTTCCAAACCAGATATGAAATGCAATTCCAGTACTCAAAAGTAGGGTCCACATGTTGAAAAGGAAAGGATGTATTTTGTTTCCCTGGGTTTCTTTTGAAGCACTTATTAAATATATTCAAGTTTAAGCAGCAACAGAAGCAACACAAGATAAGTAGGACTGTGTAATTCATCTGCAATTGTTCCTTAAGAAGCAAATTGTTGAATAGGAAACCTAATTTCCAAAGCAAATGTGTAGCATTTCTTTACTCTCAAGCCCCTATTTGTTTTACTAAGTAGCTTTGGAACTCAGGTAGTGGTAATTTACCTCTAATGGAAATGTGAGTCTTTTAATTCATGTTTGTTTCCTTTAGAAAAAGAATAATTTCAATTTCTTAAGGGATCAGAGGTGTTTGCTTTTTAAACCTCACTACTAATAGTGTTTTTCCTTACATGGTTAGCTGCAGATATTTTATAAATATGTGTAGACATTAACCATTAACACATAAATGCCTGAAAAATTGATATACTTTATAAAGTTTCTAGCAAAGAGATACGTCCATTAAAAGACTAACCTCTCTAGTATACTAACACCTGCTCTTGCATAAAGCCCATTTCAAGAAGCCATCTTTGGAACCTTGAACCAGATTTTTTTACTGGGTGCTCACTTTATTTTCTGCTATATCATGTAGCAGTCTAATATATACCTCTGTGTTCTTCTGTTATTTTATAGAACTTGTTCAAAAATTTTTATGTTTCTATAAGCAGTATGTCATTCTCTTGCCTTGCGTAATAAAGTGTAAGGTCTTATGAACTCCACCCATTTTATCCCTGGCTGAGAAGAAAATGGCATAGTGACTTTTCTTCCTAAAATTCACATCTGAGCTTTACCAAATATACCACACCCTTTAGGCACACACTGAACACTGCCTTATCAGTACTGAATAGGCTTGGGGTACAAAATTTGTACTGGGTTTGCTCCCCAGAGCCCACATTCACCAAATATCAGGAACTTGGGAAGTTTTGCATGGGTTGCTTCTTTAGAAGTGGGTGAAGTGATGACAAAAAGCAGACTCTGGATCAACGATTTTGAGGAAAGGTGTGCTGGAGGCCTGGGAAGAAGAGGCTAAATAAAGAGCCAACAATGTTGAACTGACAGCAGGGTTTATGGTGTTTAAATCGAAGTTATGAATGTTGCCATTACCGATTTTATATATTGGAGAAAAAAGCTTACGTAAAATTAGTTTGATTTGTGAAAGCATTTCCAGTTAGGATATTTAAGTAAATTCTTAGCAGCTATGCTTGGCTACTACTCCAAAATTCATACACAACTCATTTCATACGTCAGATTTACTTACTGAACTTCATTTGTAATCTAAACTGGGTTTATGCTATTGCTCTTATAAAACCCATGAGAATACAGCTTAAAATTAATGGCTCTTTTTTTTTCTTTTTGTGGAACATTATATCCATTTAAGGTATGAAATGTGTCCCAACATTCAAGAAGTGGGTGGAAGGGAGGGGCATGTATGTGAAACTACTGCCATGTGAACTCACTGTGTTTAAACCAGAGTGCCACTAGAGTGATGGAGAGTAGATCATTTGTCAGTTTCACTGTGCTCAGCAATTTCTACAATAAAAAAAATAATGTTTAGAAAAGTCCATTAAAACATAGTCAACTTGCTGTTTTATTATTTATTAGTTTTATATGGCCTTTTTTGCAAAATTTCACTGTTAGAGTAATTTGAATTGTGTTTTGCACTAAACAGTATAATTGAGCTATAAAATTGCACAGAGTAGCCATGGAGTTGCATTAAAAAATGATAACAATCCTCTGACATTATTTAAAAACAAAAACAAAAAAAAATTTCAGTGTTTTTTTTAAAAGTATCCCTTCAGAGAAAAATTGAACAGTTTCCACTTTCATGATTATAATTAAAAATGGAAGAAGCTCCTAGCAGTTTTTAAGATTTTATAAATATTTAATGGAAGACATGTAAATGTTGGTTGTTATATTATTTTCTGGCTGCATATTCCCAGTTTTTCAGCATCCATGATGCATAAGCAATATGCAAATAGTTAGTAAACAGAATTAAATTATAGGAAGAAAAAAATCTTTAACACACCATAGGGCCAGAGAAATTTACAGTGCCTGGAGTTCCCAGATGAATGCTGATAGTTTCCTCTTAATCAATTGCAGCAGGTAGGAGGAACAGCATTTGTAAGCCAAGTGGAAATGAAACGTATATCCGTTTTTATAAAGTGTGTCCATTACTCTCATTGCATATATCAAAGCAATATATTAACAGAAGTTGCTTGAACATGCAGGAAATATAATTCATTGCTGGCAAGATGAAGTCGGGAGAATGTCCATGTTTCACAATTCAATCACCTTTCAAATGAGGATCGTGAACAGTGCAAGTGATTGCAACCTGGCTGAGAAGGGAGTGACTTTCATTTTGCTTACTTCTGCCATTAACACACCATTGAAATCGCTGCCACTTCCAGGTTTATTGCTCCAGCATTGTGAGTTTTGCACTCTAACTATAATTTTCGTGAAAATAATAGCCTAGGAGGCAATGGACCTTGTCTCCATCAGCATCATATTCAGAATCTTTCCCCGCTCCTTTTTCCTTACTGAGTTGAACAGCATGTCCCCAATCTTGTGGAGTCCAAATAGGCTGCAAGGGATATAAATACAAGAAAATATTTATCTTCATTATGAATACTTAAATAGCTAATAAAGTGCAAAGTATAGCAATACAAAGAAATACTACTTTTTATTATATTTTATTAACTAACTATATGATCAAGAAGAACTGGAAATACATTCAAATTACTCCTTCAGGGCCTTTCTTTCACAGTGAGGGGTATAGAAGAGTATTCTAGGCAGGTGTTCCCCTAGTGAGAAGGATGATACCAATTAAAAGAGGAGCATAGGACAATGGCTCTTCAACTGCAAAATGGAGAATGTGAATTTTATTGGAAATATCCACTAGGTATACATCTAACCACATATTAATGCATCAAACTCTCTGACCATTTAAACATTTTAACACGCAATTCTCTTTCCTGAATTACCTGGCTATGTCTGGTGAAAGTGATATTAGGCTAACTTGTAATGAGAATTCACTTAATCTGACCTGTCATTTTGTTTGAGCACATAGATTGAAAAGTTTACCCAGCTGGTTCTAAGAATTTGTTAATCTTATGAGGATGGTACAGCAGAGAAATTAAGAAGTTAAAATCAGTGAAAATCACAAGATCAGCAAATAATATAGTCAAATCACTAAATGTTATATATTTAATTAATTATGTACATCAGTGATTTTCAAACTTTTTCACTCATGGCACACATAAACTAATTAATAAAATTCTGCAGCACACCAAAAAATATTGAGTTGACCACAAAGTTTGTTTTTGTTTTCCATAAGATGACACTAATAGTGCTTAGGTGTCTCTAATTTCATTTGAAACAATTTTTTTAGATTGTATTGTGACAGCTGTCATAGCAGCATGCATTTAAAAATACATCAAAATTGGTTAATTTTTATAGGCATTTCAATATTGAAGGTGGAAGAAAATAAGCAACATTTTTGGCATAGCATGTTTTATTATTTCAATAAATGTGAAAATACAACTGAAACAGAAAAAAGAAAGATTTGTGCAGTGTATGGAGAAGGTGCTATGGCTGACGGAATGTGGCAAAAGTGGGTTTGTGAAGTTTCGTGCTGGAGATCTAGAAATTTTTTGCCGGAGGATGCTCCCCAGTTGGGTAGACCAGTTGAAGTTGATAGAATCAAATTGGGACATAACTGAAAACAATCAATGTTATACCACAAAGGAGAGAGCTGACATATTCAAAATATCCTAATCAATAAAGTTATCGGTGAAAATGAAAAATATGTCTTCTCTTTTTAGAGGATAAAATGGGCTTTTTGGCCAATCCCATATAACAATTGCCAATCTGACTAAAACTAGGTATTACTTTGATTCACTCACATCAGATGGCTATTGTTGTGTTGCTGCTGTCATTTTTTTTTAAATTTGACAGTCTAAAGAAAAAGAGGTTGGTGTCCCTGACTAAAGAGTCAGGTACTGCATATTTCAAAAATTTTTGCAACACACCCGCAGGCCATAGCACATTGGTTGTAAATTGCTGATATACATAACGCAAGTCAGGTTCTTATTATTTATCATTTATCAAGTACTCCTTAAATGTTTGTGCTCTAAATAACCACCATGGGAGTTGCTAAATATTTTATAGGTCCTTGGGTCCCAAAGTTGCAGATTATGATTTAGTGTATCTAATAAAAGATCTAGAAATCAGCTTTTAAACAAGTACCTCATGTTTCTGGCTAAAATAGACCACACTTTTATAAACATTGATAATTAGTGTATTAGCAAATGCTGGACTTAGGTACTCGAATCATTATTTAGTCAAACTGAAACATGACTACATTAGCGCTTTCATTGCCCAAAACTTACATTTTCTTGGGTCTCCTGTCTTGTTTCTCATTTCTTTCAATTGCTTAATGCATCCTATGCAATTGGACATTTTCCTAATGTCATCTCTTTGCCTGAAATAACCATTAGTTTTTAAAGAATAGAAAATAAAGTCCAAAGTTTTTAGGCTTTTATATCCTAGATACAGCAAAGTTTCCATCTTAATTTTTTACAACTTCACAACATATATTTGGTAAACAAATAAATTTGGACCATTTTTGTACCTCATATTTGACTTCAATTTTCTAGCATACCATAGCCTCTGCCTATACGCTTCCTTATGTTTGCATTTTGAAATTTTACCCTTTTACCAAAGCTCAACTCAGATGCCACTTTCTCTAGGATTTAACTCCTTTTGTGTACTTTATACCTCTGAAGAAATTATATGCTCTTGTATAATGTTGAAGATCTTAATGCAATACTTAACAGCTTCAATTGTAGAAAGAGCCAGAGAACTGTGCTAAGAGGGTAGACACTAGCCACATGTGGCTATTTGCTTTGAAATTATTAACAAATAAATAACATTATAGATTCAGTTTTTTAGTCACATCAGCCACATTTTCACTTGACAGCACAGATATTGAGTGCTTCTATTATTGGGAAGTTCTATTGGACTGTACAACAGTCCAATAGAGGATTAAGACTATGAGGAGATGTTTTTCATATATATTTTAGTGCATTCCTTCATTAAAGTATATTAAATAAATTGTTGTTAAAGGATAATGGTGGCCCTCCTACCCCCAAACACAATTAATTCCAATATACCATTATTGTTAGTGTAGTAGACTTCACACTTTAGCATACATATTCAGATTATTTGGCTCTATGTCCCCGTTTCTTAGTGTCTGATTCACTAAGTCAGAGCCAGAGGTTGAGGATATGCAGGAATTTGAAGTTGCCAAGGGATACTGATGCTACCTGCCTGGAGAAGAAATTTTAAGAACCCTTATATATTTTTTCTTCCTACTTTTTTAACAATTGATCATTCCTTTGTTTGAGATTTGTATTTTGCACTTGGCAACTTTCATTTACTTACAGCATTTAATTAGGCACAAGTCTATTCCATTCAAGATGGATTTAATTAGTGCTTACTAGGTCTCAGATCTATGTTAGAATTGTCCTATATGAGTATCAAATAGTGTCAATATCATATGCTCTATCCTTGTAGAAATTGGAGTCTAGCTAGTAGATGACTCAAAGATAGATGAAAACAATCTTAATATGATATTCCCATTACAATTTTGAAAACACTGTTACACAAATTATTCAGTGTAATCTGTACAATAATTGTGTCAACTAGTTTGCACCTAGAGCATTCCCACTTACAGATGAGGAAACCTAGACTCAAGGAGCCCATGTCTTAACATCATTGAATCAGCACATGTTTGAGGTGGTTAAAATTGGAGTAAAACCTACACCAGGTGTTTTCCTTTCAAATATATTTAAGAAAGTGTATCACATTTAATCGGAAGGACTCTACTAATGAATTGGGCTAGATTTTTGTTAAGATTTGTAAATATTAGGTGACACCCTTTAAAACATAGAAATAAAATACGGATTAAAAGCACTTAAGTAAAATACAAGAGCTATTGGAAGTTTATGGATTTCCCTTTAGAGATACAAGGGTTAAGTAATCAGGTAATGTCATTTAGGAAATGTAGATGGCTGCTAGCTCTTTTTATTTCATATGTTCTTCAGAGCAATTACAGTCTTGAAGACTGGGAATCCACAAGTGCTTAGAGTGTCAGATGAAAGTATTAAGCCATTCAAATATAACATGATACCCTACTGTGTTCCTTTTGTCCCCAAGACAGTTATAATTAAATTAATCTTGATGCCAAAACAAACATAGCAAAATGGGTCAAAATCTTTATAAACCCTTAACAATCTGACAAGTAAGTTAACAAATTGACTAATGTCTCTGTAGTACTTGTAACATCTGGGACTAAAGGAGGAAAGATGATATGAGAGCAGAAAAACATGTTGTTCCTTAATTGCTCTGTGGACTTTTTCTATAGTGGATCATTCTCCCAATTCAACTTAAGTAAATCATTGAGCATATGGTTTGTACTAAATATAGAACATCTGTGATACTCACTGCTATGCATATTTGTGGCATATTGCCACGCAGGTGTCTGATTTTGGACTTGTCATATGGACAGATGGGATTTTTATGTTTCTCCTTTTATTGGTAGTGGTGTAAGGGAGTTACCCCTAGCTTCTTTTGGGATACCTCTGATCACATTAATACATTTCTGCCATTGTAAAGCAAGAGTTAGTGCTTATAGTCTATTTTCTTATTCAAATTAAGTGATTCAAGTTATGCTAATGTAAATATTTTAGCAGAAATAAATAGTGACCTTTCAAGATATAAAATTGTATAATAGTACTTAACTCTTTTAGAAACATCGTAATGCATTTATTTATATGAATTATTAATTTAAATAGATAACATAGATTATTTATTTGAATTAGACATTTCTTGAAAAAGATACAGGTATTATTTAAAGATTTTATTCATTTATTTTTAAAGAGAGGGGAAGGGAGGGAGAAAAAGAGAGAAACATCAATGTGTGATTGCCTCTCGTGCGACCCGACTGGAGATCCAGCCCATAACTTAGGCATGTGCCCTTATTGAGAATAGAACCTGCGCGGTGACCCTTTGGTTTGCAGGTCAGCACTCAGTCCACTGAGCCACACAAGCCAGGGCAGGTATTTTTATATGTAATCTTATTAACATTTCAATGATGTTAGTATAGTTCTTGTCCCATTTTAAAGATGGGAGTATTGAGGAGCAAGAAATTTTGGAAAAGTAACAAAATAACTTAGAGATAAACCTAGGACTTGAACCCAGTCTCTTTGGTTCCAGAACCTATTCTTTTAGATATTATACTCTACCGCTTCCTTTGTTGGAAAAACTGGTTTCTAGATTTAGACTCTTTGTTGGAGTGCTTTTTGAATTCTTCATCAATGCCATAATCGTTATCAAATTCTGAATTATTTTGATGGTTGTTGATCAACTAATGTTTATAATATCAAACATGTTGTTTTCCTTGAAGGTAGTAGCCATAATAGGCAGTATTAGGTAAAGCTTAATAGCTACAAGGTAAAAGTTTTGGAATAGACAGTATGTTCCCATTTCTGAAAATATCTCCTAAGTATGAAAGAGCTGATGAAATAAAGAAAAGGAACCAAGGTTGCAAAACATTTGTAAATATATGTTTCCCCCTAGGAATCCTCAACAAAGGAGAGTTATGCTTCTATAAGAAATGCAGAGTCCCAGAACTGATGTTAGAGGTATGACTAGTGCTATCTATAGAAATTACTATAGATTCTACTGTTTGTCCTATTCTTGTCATAATAGATTTTATTCTATATCTGTGTATTTGAATTAGTAGATTCTGATATACTGTCAAAAGTCAATGTGTCTTACTGGTGAATCTAAGACACATGCCCATAATCTGGCTAGAAGTATATTGGGAAGGGCAAGGAATATCTGAGGATGAAAGTAAGCTTGGCCTTTTAGAAGAGAAGCATTCCTCAGATATTTGCAGTGGGGATGAACAATGTAACCAGGGCCAGGTTGATTCCCACCTGGCCCTCATACGGAGACTGAAGTAAGACCTTCTACTGTCTTCTACTTGTGGTTTCAGAACATGCGAGAGGACCAGAGAATCTGTGAGCTTCAGCTCATTATCCTATCTCTTATATTACAGTATTTGTGGTGTTTTATGGTGAGGAATAAAGCCTTCAACAACTCCATGGAGATGGTGCCACAAAATATAATTGGCAGATAAAGTACATCTATTGCCAGGATAAGTATTTGAATACAAATTAAGTGCTGTCCAATCAATGACAGGAGATTCAATGTAAAAGCCTACCACCAACTGTTATGCTTATATCTCTGGATGATGGTGTCATTGTGGGTGCTCTGTATTGGTCTTTGCAGTCACTTACAGAACATTTATGAGCTGCCAAGTCAGATTTAGGAAAAGAAAGTCCATGCACATGCTGGCCACTTTTTTTCCTTGACTCCATTGATTAAATATTGAGGCTGAAACAAAAATTAATAATAATTGACATGTTTGCAAAGCAAAGCAAGTTATCTTTGTGATTGATTGTAACTTTCTCCAAAATGTTGGTCTCTTGAACATGTACATGGGCAAGAATATAATCACACCATGGGAGGTACGTCCGTATACATTGTGTTAGTTTCCTATGGATGCTTTAGCAAAGCACCGCAAAGTGGATGTCTTACTTAAACAATAGAAATTTATTGTCTTACACTTCTGGAGGCTAGAAGTTTGAGATCAAGAAGTAAGCAGCGTTGTTCATTCTACAGGATGTAAAGGAGAAAGTTTCCATGCCTCTTCCTAGCTTCTGGTGATCTGTTGACAATCTTCGAAGTTTTTGACTTGTAGATGTGTCACTCCAAACTCTTACTTCTCCCTGCACATGTTCAGTTTTTGTTTCTAAATTTCTCCTTTTTATAAATACACTGGTATTATTGGATTAGGGACCACTGTAATGTCTTTATTTTTACTTGATAATTTGTGAAGACCCTATTTACAAATACAATCACATTCATAGTCACAGGCTTTGCAGGTATTACTTCAAAATCTTTTGGAGAGATAAAATTCAATCTATCACAAAGTTATTCCCCTAAAATTTTTACTAGGAATTTCCTACTATTGCTCCTTTCACATCTCTGACTCTACTCATGTATTAGTCATTGTTCAAGTATTTGTGTATTTTCTAACTCAAGGTACTTGGCATTCCAAGAAGAAGGAACATCTTGATATACTACCATAAATTTTGCCCACAGGGGACATTGCCATCTTCACATAGTTGGGATATAATATCTACAAGAATTCTTCCTTGAGTAAAAGTATATCATACAGAAGCATCTGTATTTTTTCCTCATTTTAGTCAACTAGTCACAGGGAATTCTGTGTGAATCAATAGAATATAAGAAATTTGGCCAATGGGGAGAAGTAGACAACAGTGATTATGAGCCATCTGCTCAGGCTACTCACCCGTGCTTTCAATAGTGCTTGAGATCATCTTATATATAAATTTGTACTTAATAAGAAAAGTGCATTCAATTTATAGATTTGTGGATCATACAGCTTTCAGTTTAGGATGGATAGCAATACCATATGTGTACCTGTTATTGATAGCCAGGTTTCATTGCTTGCATAACTCCATTAGTAAGAATTTAAAGAAGAGAAAAACCTTAGAGAACTCTCATGGTCCCTTATTGGAGCTTGTCACAGTCTCCACAAGCATTCAGGGTCTGCAGATAATATTATTGTCTGGAATATAAAGGCTACCTTGTAGAGCTCCTTGCACTACAGTGTGTATATGCCAGGGAGACTTATATTCACATTTTATTTCTCTCAAATTTCAAAGTTTCACCAGTGGAATGAGTTGAAGCAACATGTTTCAAAACACAGATTGCTTCCTAAAATCAAAGAAGCATTGTTAATGGTAGGCAGAGCAAAGTGTGGCAGATTGTCCTCCTCGCAGCTGAGATTATGTGTACCAAGGTCACTGAGCTCTCAGAAACTTTGCTGAAGAGCCTGACATATTCATTGGATTTATCTTCTATTTTTTATGTTTGTTTGAACAAAATAACCTGTCCCTTTATGGAAATTCTAAATCACGTATCTCAGAGTTTAAGCAGACATAACGCCTAAAATCGTGCCACAGAATAATGTATTGAAAACAAATCTCTTGTCAATGCTGGAGAGAGTCTACACCATTTATAGAGTCAAATATCCTGATATCAAGTAGTTGATGCTTCTGCTATAATAATTGCATCTCTATAACTGGATATGGCAGCTGATTCTTTGAACATATTCTTGAGAACAGATGCCACATAGTTTCTTTAAATCTCTAGATTTAAATCAGCCAGAATCAGACATATTTTAGGATATATGCTGATACCTTCTGTGACAGAGGCTAGGAAGGTAAATATTAGGCACATTCTGCTTCTAATAAAGGCCAATGTTTTCTTCTTAAGGCAAGTTGCTCTCCATCTGTAGAAAAGGGTAACAAATGCTGGGCCATCATCCAACCGAAAACTCGATTGTGTGCTCTGATCTTTTTCTAATCCCCTCCTCCATGTCACTTTGCCAGCAAACACCATTGGCTTTACCTCCAAACTATATTTCGTTTAGATATCCTTAGTTCTTTTTATTTTTGCTGATTCTCTCCAGGATCAAGCCACTAACATTGTTTGCCTATACTATGACCGTTATCTCCTATTTCTCTGCTTCCATTCTTTTTCTTGTTAGAATACTTATTCCATAAAAACTATGGATTGCTCTTCTTTAATAAACATATCACCTCTCTATTTAAGAAACAAGGCCTAAAACAAATGTTTTGTTAGCTTTCTGTCTTTTCTAGAATAATTTCTTTTTTTATTGTTGTTCAAGTAGAGTTGTCCCCATTTTTCCCCCATTACTCTCCCCTCCCCTATCTTCCACATTTAATCCTCCCCCCATTGTCTTTTTGTAACTTTAACCAAGGCCTGTAAAGCCCTATGAGATGTCAGTCCTGTTACATCTCTGAACTCCTTTTATACAGTGCCTCATCCTTAACTTATCGCTGGGCACACTAACCTTCCAGCTTCTAACTTTTTTCAGACTCACCACATTCTTTCCATCTCTCTGTTTTAACATTGTATTTTCCCTGGCTGGAGTGTCTGATTGCCAACTGTTATGTAACTGGCTCCTCCCTCTTTCATTCAGTTCTCAGGTGAGATGCTACCTCTGTAAAGGACTGCTCTCTGATCACGCAGTGTAAGGTACCTTCAGCCCAAATGGGGTAGCTACTCTCCAACAATAATCTCCAATGAACCACACCTTCTAATATTCATACCTTGTATGCCCCGCTCTCTCACTGAATCTGTAAGGACTCTGAGACTCACTTTAACCAACAGAATGTCACAGAGATGACATTGTTTTGGGGCTATATGTTAAAAAGAGGTAGCATATTCTGTTTTTTAACTTTTGGATGTAGAACATTTGCTTTCCTTGTTAAAGAGACTTCATGGCGAGGTCATGTGCAGAGGCTTTGTGGAGCAGTGAAGACCCTGAAACTATGGAAAAAGAGAGAAGCCCAGTTGTACAGCTAATGCCATTCTTTCAGCTGTCTCTACCAAGGCAATTGAGCAATGAGTGCCTAACAAGCTCACATATGATGGCCACCTCAGCTGTGGTATCATATGCATCATAACTGCCCAGGTGAGCCCACGCACACAACAGAATCTTGTGAGATGATAACATGGAAAAGAGCATATTGAATGCCAAATGAGACACCAAAGGATAAAAATGGGAAATCCAACAAAATAGTATACAGACATACAAAGACATTGAAACTGTCCTTACATGGAAAAAAGTTAGGGGGAAACCATGCAGTGTGTGTGTGTATCTTTACTGATACATCCAGTTAAGTCATATCAAAATCTTGCTTTATAAAAGGATAGACTATAAAGAGTGACCATTTTGAGTCCCTTCTCCTTTAAAAATAAATTATGCTTTTTTTAGAATAATGAGCTAGAAATTTATTTGATTTTCTGATTTTATTTTTAGATGCTGTCTTGCTAAGGCCAATTATCATCAAGAACAGTTTAAACACTAAACACATTCTAATCTAATCAGAGAGAGATACACATTGAACTCTAAAACAATAAACACAAATTCAAGATGAGTTGGATGTACAACAGAATCACTTTGAAAAAGACCTTGCAGTGTAATAACCTATTCAGTCCCCACTTACATTTCACAGAAGCAATTAATAAAGTCAACAGAGGATTGAGAGAAATCTTTAAACAGAATGTAAATCGAATACGGTCATGACATAATATTCCTTAATAAAAAACATTTTGATAATTACAGAAAAACATGTATTATTAAATTTTTGATAATTTTCATTGGTTTAAATAATGTTATTGTAAATACCTTAATTTACATATTTTATATAATGGTAACTATAATTTAATGCTCTACACAGGCATCTAAATGAGGATTATTCTTTAAGATTGTATGTGAATTGCTAGTTTGTTGATGCACCATGTAGTTTATGGTATACCAACAACATATTTCATTGATTTCTTTGTTAGTTTCCAAATGAAGGGAAAGATGAAAAGGAAAGTCACAGAGTACATGTATTGTGAAAACAGAGTACGTTGCAGGAACAGAGAAAAGGTCTACTACAAGGCTGGACGCACTCAGGGAGGGTGTGAAGAGTGAAAAAAAAGATGATAAATCATGTACTCGGAGCTTTTTTGTATTCTGGATTAACAAAAGAGAATAACTGGGAAGTCAATTGTTAAAACTAACAATTCGTTGAACACAGCAAAGGACAGGGAAAAGCTGCAAATGACAATAAGGCAGAGATCTTGCAGCCTATGTCATGTCTCAAAGCCTTCCCTCCAGGGTTTTTCATCCTTCCCCGTCATGGACATCACCTAATCTCACCACATCTTACCTTACATCTCCTTATACTCCTCCTTCTGTAGGTATTCCTTCCTGGCCACCTCTATTACCTTTTCTGCCCACACTATGTTTTTGCATTTTGGCTGTGAAAGAAGGAATCTTTACCTACAATAAAAATAAAAAAATTGAGTAAATAAATAAAATATGTGGTTTAACTTTTTAATAATTCTCTTTTGCTATCTTCATTTGTATTTAAGTTTAATCTTTGACATGTAGATGATATATGAGGTCTGTCCAGAGTATATCCAGCCATGTGATATAAAAAAAAAGGAGGCATTTATTGAAGAAGATACAAGAAGCATTGTACATAGGACAATGATGTCTTAGTCTCCTTTAGAGTAGGTACCTTGGGACCTCACACAGTTCTCCTAGCATATTTTCAACTGATCAAAACACTCTGCAAAATTCTTTGTTGGGATTGCCATCAGGTGCTCCTTTGTATTTTCCTGAATCTCATCAATGACCTGAAATCTCTTCCCTTATAAGGGTGATTTTAGTTTTTGGAAAAGCCAGAACTCATAGGGCACCAAATCTGGGCTGTAAAGAGTCTGAGTCACCTGGGTGATTTGATGTTTTGCAAAAATTTCTGCATGAGAAGTGGTGCAAGAGTGGGCATGCCATTGTGATAAAGCTGCCAATCTCCAGTTGCCCATAACTGCGGCCATTTTTGTCATATTGCGTCTCTCAACCAAAAAACATTGATGTGGTACTCCTTATTCATGTTTTGGCCTAGAGGCGCATACTCATGGTGGAAAACATCTTCCCAATCAAAAAACACAAACAACATGGTCTTGATCTTGCTGCAATTTTGCCACACCTTCATTGAGTGGGGAGTATCCAGCAACTCCCATTGGGATGACTAGGCCTTTCTTTCCAGATCATAGCCATAGAGACGCCATAATCTTTGATTATGAACTTCTTGAGGAAATCGGGTTTATTGGTAGCAGTTTGAATCATCATTAGCAACTACAGCATGATATTCCTTCTGCTCTGGTAGCAGAAGCCATGGAGCAAATTTAGCCATGACATGTTTCATGCTAAGATCCTGTGTAAAAATCTCAGGCACAGTAGTTTTTGAAATACTCAGATCAGCTTTTATTTCTCACACTGTCAGTCACTGATCTTTGTTGATTGCAGCCCATACATGTTCAGCATTATCAGGTGTTCTTGTTGCAGGCCTTGTGGAATGTAGATCACTTTCAAAAGATTCTTGACTATATTTGAAGCATTTGTGCAACATTTTTATTGATGCTGTACTCTTTGCATTGACTCAGAAAGCCTTCTGAATCATCCAAATATTTTCCTTGGCGGAATGTTCAAGCTTAACACAAAATTTGATGCAGATTCATTGCTCTGCTTACTCAGTCATTTTGAATGTGATGACCACAGAGTACACACGCTCACTCAGCTGCATCTACTGCCCCCATTGACTAGCACAGTGAAGTTGCCTTTGTTCACTCATGCACAACCTAGTCCACTCTCCTTGGCTGCCAGATTACATTGATGTTGCACAAACTGTTCTTGTTATATTAACAATGGTTGGACTTTTTCCAGACAGGTCTTGTGTATGTGAAATTGCTAAACTAGGGTTTCTAAAGTGCATGAAATATCTCACAACCTGATTTAATTGTATGTATGTCAGAAGTTAAAACTCAATAGAATAGTAAAGGAAAGTTCAAAATGAAATGCCTCCTTCAGGAACTGCTTCTCTGTCCTTTTGATTTGTAAACCAGTTGTTTTATACACAAAATAAGCTCTCATATTGTTAAGATTTTTAACAATGCCTAAACAGAATAACACTAATAAGTTGTTTATGGCTCATTTCATCTAAATGGTGCCAGGTAGAATATTTTGATATAAAGAACATAGAAAATATCTCCTATTGATAAATTAAACACTGAAAATGTGAAGGAGTTTAAGTGAGAAACAGAGATAGGGGAAAATCTTAATAAAATTGTTCAAGTCAGCATCTTGTTATTTTTCCCTTTTTCTATTCTAAATTTTATTATATTAATTAATTTAAAGTATATCTTATTAACCTGTTCAATGTCAGACTTCTCTCTTAGCTTTTTCTTCTTTCCTCCCTCCTTCCCTTCTCCCTTCTTTTATTTCTTCCTACCTTCTTTTTTTTATTTTTCTTTCTTTCTTTCTCTCTCTCCTTTCTTCTGCTTTATTTTTTTTTATTTTCTATTTTTTATTTTTCTGAAGTAATTTAGTCATTTAGAATAATTCTCTCAGAGACAATAAGTATTAGTAATAGAGAGAAGTAAAGGTTGAAGATTCAACTCAATCCTGAACCTTGTTTGTGTCAACTCAGTATATATAATACCAAGTATCCAGAAGCAGTGCAGAAAAAAGATGACCAATAGTCCATATACAGCACTTAAATACTTGGGTGTTCAATGTTATTTATCTCAAGGTGAGGGAAGGTTCATTTATCCATAATTCTTGTTTCCAGGATAAAATACTTTTAATGCTGTATTAAATATGAAGAAGAATTAGATTCAATTGCTTTCATATTATAAAATGACTTTTGTTACTTAACAAAACATATTAAAATATGTATTATTAAAGATCAGCCCAGAGATTACAAAGTCAGTTTTTAAAGGAATACTTATATTTAAATAATGTTACACTATTTTATTCACATGTATGAAAAAAAATCACAAAATATAATTGTGATTAATACAAAATGTTGTCCTGCTTTCTTGTTAACCTTTAGACATGTTTTTAGCAAAAATTATGGTGGATGTAAAATGTCAGTTTTAAATAATGAAAATAATTTGGGTCCAATATATTGTTTAAGTGCATGAACACTTTTAAATATTATAAAACATATTAGAATATTATTATAATAAGTAGATTATGTGTGTGATAGAAAGTAATTGAAATGGGGGAAAAGCATAGTAAGCAGAAGTTGAAAATCAGGTTACCATCAATTATTTCTTAGTCAAAACCAGCAAGCCCCACACTCACCTGTCAAACCCACATAAGCTTCCACAGGAACAGGAACTATATTATACTCTTAAAAGCATACAATTCTTCCCAGTGCACTAAAAACAACAACAAAAAAAAACCATAAAAGAGACATATGGAGGAACATATGCTAAATCCTCTAGACACCTGCACGAGCACGGTGATGGGGCCCAACTTGATTTCAGGAAATATTGCACGTTTATTTTTGCCAAACAGGACAATAAAAAGGAAAGATTGGGGGTGGGTAGAAAAACACTGAGGCTTTTTTTTAATCTGAAGCTTTTTTTTCAAAAAGATTTTAAGTACCATCCAAAAAGACAAAAAACACAGACAAGAAACACTTTACTAATTGTGATAGATGTATGAGAAATTTCAACAATGCAATTAACCACATTATTCCCACTATTCAAGGACCATGTATTTAACATACTTCTGAAATCACAGCTTCAAAGCCCAGACTATGAATTAATGATTTTCTTCTTATTTGGAAAAACTGTATAACATGTAGGTTAATGATAGAAAAGCACTAATTGTAGGAGCTCCAGATAAGCCAAGTGTATAGGAAATCAACTCTTAATTTACCCAATCATAGTCTGTATTGTCTCTATTCCTTCAAGCTTTGGCTGTTGAAAGAGAACAATTATGCTGCCTTCTCACACAGGCTTAAAAAGCAACTTCATTCTTTAACAGTAATTGCCATCAGTATGAAGAATACATATAGTACACAAATTGAATACTTTCATTTTATACTGTATATCAATTTCCTCATTCTCTCTTTTTAGGAGCTAAGAATACAAACACAGAAAATATATGTATTTGAACAATATGTTTTAATAGATAACCTACTATTCACCTTATAAGAAATGCTCTTCTACTTACCTTGCAAAAGGTATATGCAAATCACCCAAGTGTACCCAGTCTCTGATTATTTTACTTGCATGAAGAAATGGAAAAGTAAAGAATATAAAGTGATTATATGGGAATCAAAATTGCTTTAGAAACTGATATAGTGGTTTTTTGAAGAGATCTACCCACGTATGTCTTGAGAAATGACACAGTAGTCCCCCGCCCCCGCCAAAAATGAAGGAAAAGGAAAAGAAAAATAAATGAAGAACACTATCTTAACCTTAGGCATTATATTAAAGTTCTTCAGAGAAACAGAACCAATGAAAGACAGAGAGAGAGAGAGAGAGAGAGAGAGAGAGACAGGGAGGGAGAGAGAGACAGAGAGTGAATAAATTTATTATAGGAATTGGCTCACACAATCTGCCATGTGAAAAGCAGAGAACCAGAAAAGCCAGTGATGTAAGTCTCATGGCCTGAGAACCGGGGCAGTCAGCGGTGTAACTCCAGTCCCAGCTCAAATGCTAGAGAACCAGGGGGCTGTTGATATAAGTCCTGGATTTTAAAAGACTGAGGACCAGAAGCTCTAATAATGTCTGAGGTGAAGGCAGGAGAAAATGGACTTTCTAAATCAAGAATAGAGAAAGACTGCATCCTCTCTTCACCTTTTTCTTCCATTTAGGCCTCAAACAGGTCAGATGATGCCTGCCTGCATTGGTGAGGGTGATCTCTTCACTCAGTGTGCTGAATCAAGTGCTAATTTATTTCAGAATCACCTATGCAGACACTCCCAGAAAGCATGTTTGCCAGCTCTCTGGGCATCCCTTAGGTCAGTCAAATTAACACATAAAATGAACCCCATCAGGAGGCATTTAGCTGCTAAGCTGACAGCAAGGCCTATCTCCTATGACATCTCTTCTAGTGCTTGTCAATGTCTTACTATTTTGGACATGTCTTCTGCTTTATGATGTGGGAATCATTTAGCTTTCTTTACTGTGTTATTCTTTGTGTGATCAGCTTATTAAATTATTCTAAATATCACTAATATAGTCTTTATAAAGAATTATAAAGTGTAATTATTTTCTTTCTCTGAGACTTTTTTATATTTTACAGTTTTCATCCTAAAAAAAAAAAACATTACTTTTAGGTTTTTTTTTTATGATAATGTGGCTTTTTTCATTCTTTTTTAAATTTTTAATTAATTAATTTATTTTTCCAAATACATTTGTCTCTGTCTTCCCCCCACCACTTTTCCTTGCCCCCTCCCCCCTCTCCTTCCCTTGATCCTTCCCCACTTTGGTTTTGTCCATGAGTCCTTGCTATATGTTCCTTGACTTTCCCCTTCCCTTCCTTTTCCCCTGCCCACCCCTCCCTCTTTCCCTCTTCTCTCGGTTGGTTTCTTTTCCTTTCAGCATTGCTGGTCTTATTTTCCTAGAATCTTTGTTCTGTTGGTTAGGTTCCGCTTATAGGTGAGATCATATGGTAGTTGTCTTTCGCCCCCTGGCTTATTTCGCTTAGCATAATACTCTCTAGTTCCATCCATGCTGTCGCGAAGTTTAGTAGATGCTTTTCCAAGGAAGAGATACGGAGGGCCCAAAGAAATTTGAAAAGATGCTCGGCATCACTAGCCATCAGAGAAATGCAGATCAAAACCACAATGAGGTACCACCTCACACCAGACAGAATGGTTATCATAAACAGATCCACAAACAACAGGTGCTGGCGAGGCTGTGGAGAAAAGGGAACCCTAGTACACTGTTGGTGGGAATGCGGACTGGTGCAGCCACTGTGGAAAGCAGTGTGGAATTTCCTCAAAAAGCTGAAAATTTTAGTTTTAGAGTCCAGTATTTTCCATCTTCTTTTTTCCATAGTGTCTTTGTATCCCATCATCTATCTGTGTTATACTGTTAGTATCTATGCCCAAACTGCCACACTGGACAGAAGCCTGTTTAGATGGGCATTAATTATATTCCAGTGTATAAAAGCCTTTATAAAACCTAATGCCCAAAGAATAATTTATCTACTAAACTTCTTTAACCTAGCAACCTGGTTTAAATTACTGAAATTCATCTGAGTATCTATGGAAATTCAGTGATAGAAAATGCATAAAGAGATAAAAGTCAAAGTTAGCCATATTACTAGAATAAAAGTACTTATTATTATAAAATTTGTTCTCTCAAAATTTCTATAGAAGTTTAAAGAAGACGTTATTGCAGTGTTGAATAAAATGTTTTCCAAAATTTCTTATTTGAGTATGTTGTTTAGAGCTTAGAACATTTCTTATATAAATCATGTAATAGAAAGTTGCTTAAGTTCTTAGCAAGCTAACATAAATTATTTTACTTATCATGTAATTTTCATGAGTCATGAACCATAAGTCTTTATGAATCTGATTTCTTGCTTTTCTTAGTTTTCTAAGTCTCAAGAGAATAGATAATTAAATAGATATTTAAATCTGTATTTTTATTTTTTTTCAGATTTTTTAAAAATTTATTTACTTCTTAAATACATTTGTCTCTGCCTCCCGCCAAATCTGTATTTTTATATCCAGAGTGGGTGAGTTACTTTGGTAGATAAGAGAAAGCTTCGAACAGCAATATGTTCTGGTCAAATGTCCCCAAAAGCAGATTTTAATGGAAAGTGGTTCTATGACAGCAATTAATTCTGTAAATATCAGTAATCACATGAATGATTTATTTTAAAATCAAGTGTTTGTAAATAAAAGACTATCTTAAGAATTCTGGAAATAACATGAGAAGGGAAATATCAGTAGTCCATTTTGACACACAATAAGAGTTTCTAGTCTTATAATTTTATTTTGGTGAAATTGTCTTACCACATTACTCTTTCTCTATCGTAAACTATAACTGGTAATGAAATTATTATATTTCGGTGAGGTAAGAATATTTCTATCTTTCCAAAATTAAATCAATTTTGTCATCAAATATTTACAGAGACTTTAGTGCTTATAAATTTTACAAAGTTGCAATTGATTTTAGAACTTCTAACATATAAATCCTATTAAATACAGACCTGTTTCTTCTTTTCTTCTCAACATTTTCGGTTTACACAAACTAATATCCTTTAATGTGCAAGAAGCTCAACAAAGAAAACATCACAGTTTGAATAGAAAAGATAGTCTTTTGACCATAAAGAAAAGTAATGTGAAACTCCTATTTCATGGTAAGATCCTTAGACAAGTAATCCATAGAAACCAGTCAAATCATTGATTCTGTCAGTAATAATCAAATTAGAATTCTAAAAGGCAATTAAATTCTTTCTACCAGAACCTTCTTTCACCTTACAACGTTATCAATAGACACCGTTTTTTTACTTATTTCTTCATCTATTTGTGTTGATATTTTGAAGAATTAGTACATGCCAGATATTTTATCACTTCCAAAGAAATAAAGCTATAGAGTTACCAAATAATTCAATTCTATTATTTCAAATGCACTACCACAATTCTAGGAGTCTTTATCGCTTACCAGTTGTGTGTCTAAATTTTTATCTTGGATTTTTGCCTTTTTAATTCAACTGGATCACAGATAAAATATTATGATTTTTAAATCATTTTGACTATTCTTGAGACTTTAAAAAACTGTTAGTTTTTCCTTTTTTTCTTAGTACTATAGATTTTATTATGCTGCTTATACAAGGATAAAGATTAAAGAGTACCATACAATGCAAGATTCACCTCAATACTTAGGTCAATGAAATTCTAAAGCATTGCTCTGTGTACATTCTGTGGGCCTCATGTTGGTTCGGCTAACTCTACTAAAGTTCAGGAACCTGTAGTGAAAACAGAGAACATTCTCATACCCTGAACCAAGACAAAAAAGACAACTAATAAGGTAGTTAATCAAAGAACATACATTTTCATGTTTCTCTCTATTTATAATTTCTGTAATTCCTTAATTTCATCCACATAATGCTCCATTCCTTAATGCAATAAGTGGCTTGTGTTTCCATGAAAACATTATTTTTGGTTTTGATCAGTAGTTTTCCTGCCACTATTAGAGTGTGAGTAGCTGTTACTTAGTTGTGCAAAGAAAAATCTCTCAAAGTTCTTGTGTATAATTCTTAACAGGTAGCTTTCAGGCAGTAAGGAAGAATAGTGAAGATCATTAATAAAACATCTTTTTTGTTTTAAGAATCTTACTTTTAAAATATTATTACTATATCTCAATATTAGTACAATTAATTGATATTAGCAAGTGAGAATGTTGTTGTGAAAAAATACGAGCTTAAAATACAACTTGATGAACATGAGAACTGTTAGATATTGATTAATGTTTCTGAACATCAGTTTTTGGGTTTTTTTTTCTGTTTCAAAAGATTGCTATGAGAATTAAATTAAATGAGATAGAGTTCATTAGTCTCTTCCAGGGTATGGAATTTAATAGTAGCTTAATAAATTCAAATTATTTTTTCTTCCAACAAATTAAAAATTCATGTATGAACTGCTTATTTTATCTATTTATGGACACATCTACTACTATATGGATATTTAATTAATTTAGTAAATGAATATTTACTGGGACAATGAGGCAAACATTTTTCTGGGCACTACTGATGTAACAGTAAACAAAATGAACAAGAAACGTCCTACCTCAAGGAATTTACTATATTGAATGATTATGTCTGGTATTGCACTAGACTAGACCAACCTTTTACATATGTTGGAAAAAAATAAAAGCTCAAGAGATAAAAATTTGGCAACAATTCATCAAGCTTTTACTACAATTTGCAGTTCAAAGTTTCATTTTAATCTTTTAATCAGGGAAGAAAAATTAAGAAGTAATATGATTACATTCTTTTAAGGAATTTGTCAAGAAAAACAAAGAAAGAAACTGAACTATACTCAATTATGGATTTGCTCTCTCTTATTAAGGAGATAGAGATAGGTGAGGGTTCTAAGAAAATATATTTCATCACCATCCTAAGTAATGGAGCTCACCTTGAATTCATTGTTGCCAGCATTTATTATTTTTCAAGGGAAACTGAAATCAAAATGTTTATATGTAAAACTTTGGTTTGTATCTGTTGATAAGACAATACATTTTGAAAGATTTTGTAAGCTAGGCAAATCTATCAGTTTTGGACTTAGTGTATTTGTCTATTCTATAACAACACCAACTATCTAAAATTAATTGCCAAGTAAAGCTTCACACTAATTTGGTACTCAATATTCTTTAAAAAAATTAAGACAAGAGTTTTAATGAAGCTGCATCTTGTAGCTTTCATTGATTAAGTCTGCAACACCAAAATAAAATTGATTCTTTAAGGTCAAGTTCAAACGTACTGTTGCAAAAACATGAATTCTGACCCAGGAGTTTCATTCATGAAATCCTAGCCTTCCTGGAGTTCAACTTATATTGTAAAGTTTTCAATTGATCCTCAGTTTTAATATAACTTCTCTAACCTACACTGTAAATAACAATTGGAAAAAAAATTTTGAATTCATGACACTTTATTTTTGATGGATATCAGTGCTGTCACTATTTCTTATATCTAGGAAAATAAATGGAAACATTGAGAAGGCTATTCCATGCTTTGTAAATAAGGTGAGATTATTTACTATTCAGAAATCTAGGCATTTTGGTTGCTAAACTAATTCATAGCTTTCAAAGCCTTTTCTTCACTATGTAAGTAATCATATTTTTCTTTATTTCTTGACTGCTAAAATTTTCAGAAATCACATATACCAATTGATTTTTATATTTATATTACATTTTTGGTTCAAGATATGCTATACTTATCCTATTTATCCTTATTTTTCTTAATAATCTATAATTTTATGTGTTTGAAATAAGTTGCCTCAATAAGATATAAAATAAGTTGGGTAATATTTAAGTAATAATAATGTTTCTGTCTTATTTGGCTTTACATGTCCTCAACCAGGAAAAAAAGTGAGGAAACAATTGCAGCTCTATGACAACATTTCTTGGTAACTTCTATGACAAAACTCTTAACATTACCTTGACCCCATTATTGTCAAATAAATGTTAGCATTGACCTTTCATAAAAGATCTCAGTAAATATTAACTAATATAAAGTTATTAAATTTTTGAAAATGTAACTAATAATATGAGCACTACTAAAGGACATTTTGAAAGGTTTTGATTAACCGTAACTTTCTGTTAAATACTGAGATGAGCAAATGGATCTTAAAATATACATTGTGATCAATTCTATAAGTTTAAAAATAGGGTTTCACATAATAAAAATTCTCATATTTAGAGATTGTTGCTAAAAGTATATGTTTGGTTTTGGTAATAAAGGTATCAGAAAACTAAAAATGATATATCCATCTCAGTGTAAAATATTACTTGAATTTTTACATCTTAAAACAGCAAACATTTATTATCTAACAGTTTCTGTGGATGAAGAGTGACTTAGCTAAGTGGTCCTGGCTCATGTTTTTGTTTGTTTGTTTGTTTCTTTTTTAATGAGGTTGAAGTCAAGGTATTGTAACACATTTTAAGAGATGCAGGGCTTGCTTAAGGTTAAGGCATCTTTCTAAGATGGCTGCTATATACAGGCTTACTTCCCCACGTGGGTCTCTCTATAGAGTTGCTTCAAGGTCCTCACCGCATGGCAGATGGCTTTCCCTAGGTGAAGACAGATAAAAGAGACACAGAGAAAGAGAGGTGCCAATCCTACTGGTCACAAGGACCAATCCTGAAATACTACAGGAGGGAATGGCTACACAGAGCATAAATAACACAAGGCAGGGACTATTGGAGAGTATCTTGGGGCCTAGGAGGAAATAAAATAGATTTTAGTTTTTTCTCCATGTATCATATTGAATGATGCTTCACAATCTGTAATTCAGAAAAATATTTTAAAAGTCCAATGAGCCCTGACTGGTGTGGCTCAGTGGACTGAGTGCCAGCCTGTGAACCAAAAGATCGCTGGTTTGATTTCCAATCTAGAACATGCCTGGGTTGCAGGTCAGCTCCTCAGTGGGAGATGGGATAGAGGCAACCACACATTGATGTTTCTCTCCTTCTCTTCTTCCCTCCCTTCCTCTCTCTTTCTAAAAATAAGTAAATAAAATCTTTAAAAAAAAGTCGAATGACTTAGTTATTATAGAACATAAAATAATTGACTCACCAGTCCCTAGAACAACATTCATAACAAAAGTGATATGCAATAAATAATTATTGAAATAGGAAATTTGATTTATGTTATTTCTTTCAATATTATATATGGCTATTGATACATGTTGAATTTGTAGCAATATTAACTTAATTATTTTCTAATGATTTATGATCAATGCCCAGAAATGTGATTTTTCAAGGTTTCTTTGAAATCTTTTATTAAAATACTAAAGCAGTTTTGCCTAGTTTATAGCCTCTAAAAATACTATTTTTAATAGAATAGTATAATGTATATTTACACTTACCCATCCATTTACCGATTTATATCTTTGTTATTTTTTCTATTTTCTTCTCATTTGGTTTTGAATTTATTTATTTCATAATGTGTCATAGAGCGGTTTTTCTGAGAAAAGTTATGTACAAGGTATATACAGTTTTATTTTTGCCTAAAATATATTTATTTCACTCTTACTTTTTAATGAAATAGTAGCTGGCTACAGATTTCAAGGTGAAAATGCATTTTTCCCTAGTTCCTTGATGATATCATTCTATTTTATGGACCTTACTTTTTTCAGATTTGTCTGTTTCAATGCTTTAAAAAAATTTTATAAGCATTTTTCTTCTATATGGTTCCTACAGAGTTTTTCTATTATTTTAAAGTACAGATTTGTGTTTATATACCTGCTTAAAACTTAGCATTCTTTCACCTAAAATATATATATTTCTTCAGTCCTAAAAATTTTTCAGCCATTAGGTTTTTGTATATTGTCAATTTTCCATGCTCTATATTTTTTTCTGGAAATAATTTAATATAATAACATCTGCCACATCTCTTAGCTTCTTGCATTTACAGGCCTATTTTTTATTTTTTTATACTATAATCACAGTAATTTCTGTGAAGCAGACTTCCATTTCATTATTTCTCTCTATAATTTTTAGATCTGCTGGTCACTGTGTCCATTTATTTTTAATGTTTTTTTACTTTAAAAAAACCTCAGATTTATTGAGGTGTAATGTACATACAACACAGTTAAACTTTTTGAAATATACATATGTATGTTGGACAATTGTATATAGATGTGAAACCACCACCACATTCAAGGAATTCCCTTATACTTCTGCAGCCAATTTCCTCCCCTTGCACCAAGCCATTGGTAACAAATGATCTGTTCTCTGTTACTACAATGGTTGTTTTTCTAGAATTTCATGTAAATTGAATCATATTGTTTGTTTTATTTTACCTAGAAAAATTCATTTGAGATTTTCCATGTTAATGCATTTATCAATAGCTCATTTATTTTTTATAGCTGAGAAGTCAAGCTAAGAATGTAAAACAATTTGTTTATTTATTAACTTGTTTATGGAAGTATAGTTTTATTTCTGTTTTTCATCATTATAAATAATGCTGCTATACAGATTTATACACAATCTTTGTGTTGTCATACATTTTTATTTCCCTCAAGAAAATACTTAGGAATGGAGTTTCTTGAGTGCATATTATGCATTCCAGTACATGGCTTCTTCTAAAAGTTTTATAGTGTAGATTCTAATATTTAGGTCTGTGATCCATTTTAGTCTGTTTTCAACTTAGTTTTTCCTTATAGTATGAGGTAATGGTTAAACTATATTTCTTTAAAACTGTGGACAGCTGATTATTCCAGTAACATTTTGGGGTAAGGCCATCCTTTCAGCATTTAAATTACATTGGAAACTTTTTTGGAAAACCAGATGAACAAAAGGCTAGATCTATTTTAGGACTCTATTCATTTGTATTGATCTACGTATTTGTCTTATGCCAAAATCATACTTTCCTGAGTTCTGTAGCTTTATCATAAGCCTTAAATTCTGATATAGTATAAATCTTCCAACTATATTCTTCTTTTTAATTATTTTTGGTCACTCTAGATTTTTTGTTTTTTCATATGCATTTTATAACCAACTTGCCAATTTTTTTTTGGTAAAGCTTGCTAAGATTTTAATTGGGAAAGGATTACATTTCTAAATAAATTTCAGAAGAATATTCATCTTTTTAACATTGAATCTCAGAATCCAATCCATGACAGTGGCATATGTGGCCTATGACTAAGTCTGATAACATCAGTGCAACAGGGGCACACGCTTTCAATCAACTCTTGCATTCAGATTTACTTCAACTTGAAGACCAGCTTGGGTGTGGAATCCTCTCAAGCCAGCAGGAAGTGGGAACATATAACATGAACTGATGTCACAAGTTATGTTTAATTTTCCATGTTATGAGTAGAACACGTCACTTCTATTTGCATTTTGGGGGCTAAATGATTCAAATATCAGTAAGAGAGCATAGACAATAAAATTTAGTTGTGGCCCAGAGAAAACAAAACTCCCAGATATTGCTAAACAATTAGTCACTCCTATGCTTTTTATTTCTTGCATCAGAAATTTCTCTTCCTATTGTTTACTGTTTATATGTTGTAATGCATTTGTTCACAATCTGTTTTATAAACAATAGCTACATTAGTTCAACTTACATGTAAATAGAACTAGCATTTCTTTTATAAATTATTACACAAATAATGTACAAATTTTAGAAAACTTGGAAAACGTAAATTAAAAAAGAAAAAAAATTAACCTGGATTAGAAATAAAAATACAGTTAACTGTTGGTTGGAATACACAGTAAACTATTGGTAAATACAGTTACTGCTTTCACATTTGCATATATATCACATGTGACACATTTGTGCACATATATTATGTATGTGTGATTATACAATGCAGTACATATTCACCTCAAACCAGCTTTTGTATTTAACTATAAACACACATATGTATACTGCATGTGTTTCTAAGACATTTGGTATTTACTCAAACAATCCACTAGATGTTTTCCATGATTTACCTAACAATTTCCCAAATAACCTGAAGGTATAAATAACCCCATGATGAAACTGAAGCTCAAAGAGTTTTTGTAACTTGTCGTACTTTATACTTTTAAATAATAGAGCTGAAATTCAAGCTTCCTTGTCTAACTCCTAAACCTAAGAGCTCAACCATTCTGCTAACCTGTCTCAGCACAGTTCCTACCTGAGTATTTGCTGCTATCCAAACAGAACACATGTTTTGTTGATATCCAGTATTTAATTTTCACAACAATTTTATGATAGTGTTACTCTGTTTTTCTGATTCCATGCATAGAGCATAAGATTTTAAATACATGATCCAGCATCAGAGTAACAAGTGAAAAAGCAAGGATTTAAACTTATATATTTCTGACTTAGAACTAGGTTTCTAACTGTGACACGTTACAGCAATAGTGAGGATATCTTCAGTGGCAATATTTTGCTAAAAAAAACTGTTTAAATACCCACTGTTGTATTTATTACATTATTGGGTTTAAAATATTGATTTTTGTAGAAATAGCCCAGGAAATGGAAGGTGAAATGTATCTCTTACTACACATATATCCTGTGAATTTGAATCATAGATAACTTCACAAAATGAGAAATAAAACATAAGTTATTTCTAAAGGCATATACTATTTAAAAAACTAAATAACTTTACTACCATATACAATTACAGTAATATAGAATTCTAACCAGTAGGAACAAAAGTTTCAAATAAATCAAAGAAAACACAAATAGAATGACTATAACAGACAAAGCTATTTAAAAATTGAATTAGAAAGGAATTTGACATTATGTTAGGGCAGTGGGACTAGAGGAAATATCTGATATGTTATAGGCCAATTTTCTCATTTTATTTTATGCTCCCACCTTTAGTAGTCTTAAATAACTGTGCCTGCATCCTACAATAACCTGAAATTGGATTTTCCTACTTAAAATCACTTTATGTCTTTCTTCAAACTTTACGAATTTCTAATAATGTGGTTTATATTTTATTTCCACAATTACATAGTGCCCTAAACATTACCTAAGTTCACATGGAATGATAGAGTTGGTCAGATCAAAATCTAGACTATTTAAACTCCATCTCTATTGTAGTCTGAACCAATACATGAGGATATACTGATTGACCTTCCTAATAGAAATCTTAGAACCTCCAGAAAAATAACAATACCATCCTCACTTCAGTTGATCATCTGCTTCATTATACCATAGGTTGTTTACCTGAATACTAATCAAAATTTGCATATCTCTAGCCCCTTTAATTTTATTTCATTTCAAAATGTGATATTTGTAGAAGAAATAAAACATCTTTTTTGGATGTAACAATAAGTGTATGATCTCAAATATTTCTATAAATTACATTTCATAATTTTCAAATCACACTTATTTTTGCAAAAAAAATATGAACTGAAAGAATACTTTTCATAAACTGTTTTGTATGTATGCATCAACCTTGTAAGTAATAGCATTTCATGATATTTTCACAACACCTCTGCCATATTTTTCAAAGATATAGTGATAAATAATAGTAAATACAGTAGATGCTATTGGATATGTATTATTTAGATATATAGCATTAACATTTTTAATTTTAATAAACTTTCAGGAAAAATCTTTCTTTAGGATTAACTTTAGTTTCAGCAAAAACATAGTCTGTCCTGATGTGTAGAGACTAAGGTCTTATTTCAAGTTAAAGACATTTTCTTCAGCTTGAGGCCAGCTGTCAAAGTCTTCCTCATAAACAAATAGAGATGATTTAGTTCATTAAGATCAAATTATAACATCTGATATTTGAAGATGTAAATTGTGGTATTGTGACATAAAGATTTTAGAGTTATTGACATCAAATAAACCTTTTTCATATTTTACCCTTTCTTTTTTTTTTTAAATTGTTGTTCAAGTACAGTTGTCTCTATTTTTCCCCCTCCACTCTACCCGCTCCACCTATCCTGGCCTCCCACCCCCTTTTAGCTTCGTCCATGTGTCTTTTATACATGTTCCTTGATGACCCTTCCCCTATTTTCCACATTATCCCTCTGTCCCCTCCTCTTTTGTTACTGTCAGTTTGTTCTTTATTTCAATGTCACACCAATTCGAAAGAACCTATGAACCCCAATGTTCATAGCAGCACAATTTATAATAAGCAAGTAATGGAAACAGCCCAAGTGCCATCAGTAAATGACTGGATTAAAAAACTATGGTACATTTACACAATGGAATACTACTCAGCAGAAAGAGAGAAGGAGCTCCTACCCTTTGCAACAGCATGGATGGAACTGGAGAGCATTATGCTAAGTGAAATAAACCAAGGGTTAAAGACAAATGTCATATGTAGGATAAGTGGAGGCAGTCTGGCTTCATTACCCAGATGTGTGGATGACTGGAGGAAGCAGCTTCTCACAACCTTGAAGGAGTCTAACAAAGCAGTGTTCCCACAGCCTTGATCCTGGGTCTCACAGCCTTGAGCCCAGGTGCAATAAACTGCCCCTGAGCCTTGAGTAGGCTCAAATGTGCAGCTCATGCTACGTTACTTCACTTTCTGACCTGCAACCTTCTTTGTTTGGGGCTAGTACTTAAGGGGTAGGAGCTTTGGAAAATGGAGGGAGTCAGGCGCCAGCATAGACACAGATTTGTGGCCTGTGTGACTCCCCCGCATAAAGGCATGTCAAACACCCCTAAGGCTCCATGTGTCTTCTTCCATCTACCTGAGCCTTGAATAGACCCGCTCATCCTAGGGAGGCTGCAAAATGCCATATGAACTCATTTATAAATTGAACTTAATCAACACAACAAACAAGAGAACAAAATAAAACCAGAGACATGGAAATAAAACTTTTCTAACAAAGCTTAAAGAACCTTTACTCTTTTCTGTATTTATTTGCCTAGAAGTTTTCTTTCTATTCACTTATTTAGATCACCGAGTCTTACTTTTAGAGGCCAAAAAATCTGTGAAATACTGAAACATAGTTATTCCAGAAATTATTGCCTTAAAAGCATTAATGTCTAACAAGGTATTACTACCCCTAGTATGCTAAGTGGTATGCAGCATACAAATAAAAGCAAAATGCTTATAAAGACTAGAGCATCAATAATATTTTTCGCTATTCATTACCCGAGGACCCTCTTAAGAAACAGAATATAATTGTAGTCTTTGGCAACAATTAATTTTGGTGGGTTAGGGTGTTAAATTCAAGACTTAAAACTATTTTAAGATAGTTCATTTTTCTTTTGAGTCAGCATTATTTGATTGCTCAGATCAATTTCCTTATATCAAGGTAACAAAAGAGCCCTTAATAATGTAAGTGACTGCTTTTTTCTACACAGGAAATGATGTTATGATGGACACACAACATTGAAGTAAGTGTCTTGATAAATAATTTACAGCACAGACAATTTTAAGTGAGTAAACCTGTGGAGGTCACAGTCATTTTACTATGGAATAGCACCCTTACAAAACTCATGTTGTCACCAAAACGACCGCTTAAACCTTATTGCTTAATATTAGTCATATACAAATGCACATCGAGTCATGACCTTCAACCTATGCACCCAATATATGTATCCATATTTAAGAAAAGAGCCTGTATTTCTCCGATCAGTTGTGACCTCTACAGGGGTGTTGAGGTGTTTTTGAAAGAGCACGGCCTTTGAAATTAGAGAGTCCAGACTTGTATCTTGACTTTGTCATATACTAGCCCTGTCCCCAGGATAAGTTACTTAACCTCTCAACTTGACTTTCTATATCTATAAATTACTATTTCTGTATATAAAATTGATTTTAAAATCTTATAAAGAGTGAGCCGTTTATAAAACTTGCTTCCTTTTCTCATCCCTCAACATCACCATTTGAAATATCTTAAGTGTTATACCCAAAGTTTTCACATTTATCTATTCAAAACTAGAGAGTCATCAATCCCATGGAGAGATTTTAACTTTAGTCCAAATACCATCTTTGCCTCACAGGAGACATCCTGGAAATATTGATCCAGCATGAAGGAAGGGAGCTCATCACCCTTCATATCCTTCAGGAACTGCAAGGAAGAAATCATTCCCGGTAAAGTCAGACTGAACATTTCCATTGCAATTTTCCAAATATCCAGTGCAAAGTGGGGCTAGGAACTGAGTCAGCTTTTAGATATATAAATGTAAATTTCTCTTTTCTATTGACAAGGTTAGAATTACAAAATATCTCACTTCAAAAATCTAGCATTAAGGGTCTGGAGAATTCATTCCATCAAAATTCCCTCGTATCTCTCTTTTTCAATTTTCTTCTTTTTTCTTAATGTTAACTTCCCATTGATACAAGTATATCTAAGTTTTCCATTTGAAAGAAAACAAACATGGCTCTCCCCAGAACCCAGCCGTGCCTGCGCCCTGATTTAGGACTTCCAGCCTCCAGAACTGAGAAATAAATTGTTGCTCTTTACAAGCCCCCCCCAGGCTATGGTACTTTGTTAGAGGAGCCAGGCCTGACCCAGAAAGCTTCCAACCCAAGGTCGCATCTTGGCTCATGTGGGCAGCTCGGACTTTGGTCCCTGAGCCTAAGTTCCAGGCAGCTGTCTCCAGCTGTCTGACAGTAGGGGCTGTGGCTTTTGTTTCTGGATCCAATTGCCTCTTCCTGAGACAAGAACACTTTAGATAGTAAATGTTTCTTGACTGAGTTAATTAAACTCATCAGTTTCTCACTCTGAAAATTTTAAAGTTTTCCTCTGCTATTACCAATCTCATAATTATGACATTTTCCATTTATGCTATCTCTGCAGCATCTCTCTTATCTACCTTTTTATTAAATACAACTTCAACTGCCCATTTCTGGACATTTTAACTCCAGATTGAATCATCACAGTGTTATAAATTGATGTCCCATCTTTTATGTTCTCATCCTCTTCCATTTATTTACATGCCAGCAACACAACTTAGATATTACAATATCATGGGACTGACACCACATTTAAATAATTGCATATATTTACTTAAATTTATTTCTTGTAGCATGGGATTCACACCTTTTCAAAAAATTAATTTTATCCTTTTCCAAGCTTGTATTTTGTTGTTACTTCTGCTCCCCTTACCTCCACGTCGCTCTTTGTCTAAAGGGATAACTTTAGGAAGGAAGAATCATTGAGCACGAGGCATTCTGTCAGAAAGGTCAGTTTTGTGGATGGTATGGTGCACTTTGGAAGGTGAGGGAGGCCAGCAACACATAAAGTGTATGACCCCAAAGGCCCTGAAAGTTTAATGGGAGTAAAGGTAGTCTGGTTACATAATGTACCATGTTCTGCCACTAAAGCTTTAACTAGAAGAGACCTGGTGGGAGCAGGGTTTTCTAGTTTGAAAGTGAACTCAGGGCTTGCTTTCTTACATAATTCTAAGATAAGGAACCCAGGTCCAGACCACAGGAGAGACAAAACAATTATATATATTTTATATATATTATTTCACAGATTGCTTTAAAAGTGTTTTCTGGGGGTGCTCTGTAGTCTCATTACAAAGTGTTTCCTCAGTTTAAAGTAATATTACTCTAATTTTTTCAACAGATTATTTTACAAGAACTCAGCGAAGCACATCTCTGGACCTTTACAACACTAATTTTATTAATATTTTGACACTATTGAAATAATACACAATTAGGAGAATGTTGCATGTGAGGTATACTTTAATATATTTCAGCATGTATAACACAAAGTGCTCTCCTAGTAAAAGATATCCATGGGAACCTCAAAGTCCATGCACTTGATTTTTTTTTTTAATGTTTTGGTAGCAGAGCATGCTTTGCCATGTGACTAGGAGGAAAAAATGGTGTGTTCTCCCTAGAGTTTTTGCTTCATCCCAAAGCAGCAAAATATCATCTGTCTCCCCTCAAGTGTTGCAGTGATAAAAATGCTCAAAAGTGTGCCCCTCCTTCAAAATCAAAATTAAATGTTACCTCTTCTAAAAAGTTGTTCCCAGTTTCATCAGACACACTACTCTCACACATTACTGGGGTCCCTCAAGATTTGGTTTGTGCATATATTTTAAAATGTATCAAACACTGTCCTCGATTATACTTCGTTTATTCCATGTCTGTCTTCTGCACTCTGTGGTAGTCCTTAGAGCGTCAATCAGAAATATTTAATGCAATGCCTCCCACGGAGCATAATGCAGAATTTTGCACAGTTTATGCACTACGGCAGTGCTCTGCTGGCTAATCACCTGGGACCTAGGATCTGACTGAATGATGGTAGTTACTAACTCTGTCCTTTCTTAGCTGTGTGATCTTAGGTAAACTACTTTGTCATTTTGTTCTCTGAGTTTCTTTATCTCTAAAATGAAAATATATAGACACATATTTAATGGAATTGTTGTGGAGGTAAATGTGAGATAAATGAATAAAACTAGCAGAGTTTTGTGTACTTAATAAGTAGTCCACAAATACTCCCTATCATTACATGCTTGGTGAATAAATACATTTAAGGAACTGAATTTAAATATGTCTTCTCTCTGATCTTTTAAGACTAATCTCAAGACCCAGTTTATGTTAAAATTTTCTTTGATGTTGTTTCTATGTAATGATTCTATTTTTCACTGAGCTCTTCTAGTATTTACAGTATAGGTCTCCAAATTAAACATTTAATTATGAATTGCTTTGTCCTATTCTCTAATTATTTGGTGCTTACCTTTCCCCAAATACAGCGATTCAGGTTCCGTGACAGATGATATAAGCATACTCAAAGGCAGCTGAACTGAGGACAGTACCAGGCCACCTCAATTGCTATTTGCAATTGATCAGAAATGAAAATAAGGAAGTTTGAGTTTGGACAGTGTATTTCAATTAATGTAGCCTAAGTAAATTTGTCATCGTCTTTACTCTCTTTAAGCACCTTTATCATTTAGGTAATTCACATTGAGTATATAATCAAAATATGAGGCCTTTTTCTCTAATTACATTGCTGTACCCACACCAACCATTTCAAAAGTTAGAGGTTTAAAATAGCACGTTTATTTAGCTCACAATTTTGTGTCAGCTAGGCAGTTCCTTTGGGCTTGCCTGAGCCAAATCACTGATCTCTGCTGGGTTCATTCATGAGATGTAGTTAGCTGGTAGGTTGGCTGATGGTTGGATGCCATTCTTAACTCAAATGTCAGACAGTCGTATTTTGGACCAAGGCAATAGAGGGCTCTGAAGCTTATGTTCCTCAGTTTGGACTTCTTTTTTATCTCTATACAATGTGAGTCATCTCATCCCAAGTCAACTACCATCTCTATGCTAACCATGTAACACTATCTCCACTCTAGACTTCTCTCTAGTACTCCTGACACAATTGTCTTCCTGATTTTCATAGCCCACAAATACTTCAGTCCCCACATTCTCACCGCAACTGTTGGTCTCTGCCTAAACTCCCTATTTTGACAAATAACATTATTATCAACCTGATAGGACAGAAATTGGATCTTCCTTCTTGACTATTTTCTCTATTTCATGCCTCATAATTAATTACTTAATATTTATATAATCAATAAATTAATGCTATCTTACTTTAATTCTTGTTATGGATCATCTGAAACCAAAGCCAACCCTTTGACAGAGGATTTTTGTCTCCAATCCAAATATCCTCCAGCGCATCTTTTGTGCGGCAGCCAGAGTCATCTTTTAAAATATAAAGCTCATCATGTTACCGTTTTGCTTAAACCCATTCAGTGATATTACTGAACGAAGAATAAAATACAACTCTCCTGCCAGTCCTAAAATCTTTTGTTATAAAACACATGTCTGTAAGAACTATATCATTGAGGGTTTTTTTTTAAAACAATGAACTCAGTCTCTATTTAGAGCTTTCAACTTACATGGGAGTTTAGTAAATTCATTGCAATTTTGTCCCATTAGTGTTTGTTTTGTCCTCTTTTATTTTATTTTGTCTTTTTGTTCCTGCCATGAAACCAAATCCTTTCTGACAAACCCAACTTGAAGTGTCTCCATCTGTCCTTTCATCAGGGTTAAGTCTAAATTCAAAGGAATTATTTTGCTTCATGGTTGGGGGATGGGTAGAGCCAATATCTCAGGGTTAATCCTGGCCATCTCTCCAAGATGACATCATCAACTTTGTCAGTCCCTTTTATTTTTTTTTCAGCATACTCATTCTGGTTGCAAAATCCCTTTCCTTTACATCCCTTGTACATGTACATCCCTTGATGATTATCAAGGTCATGTTCATACCCCTTAAACTCAAAACATTTAAAGGGAGTCCTACAAGGGCTACATAAGGTAGATATGGGTGTATGATTTCCTCACAGAAAGCGCTGCTCTTTCTAATTGACTCTTCTGTGTTAAGGTGGCTCAAGGTTCTTAACAAGGAAGCTAAGCCATAATAAGGACCCAGATGTGAAACAGGACATATGAGGGGGAATCCCCCAAAATCAAAGTTATTTATTAAAAATGTGTATTTATTATTACATGTTTAAACTTCAGCCATCTTCAGAGTAGTCTCCATTTGATGCAATACATCTATTGAGACTTCTTTTTCCACTGCTCAAAACAGTTTTTAAATTCATCGATTTTGATGTCTTTTAGTGCTCCTGCTGGGGTTTTTTTTTGTTTGTTTGTTTGTTTCACCTCCTCTATATAAGGAAAAGGTTTCCTTTTGGGGACTCTTTTCATCTGGAGAAACAAAAAGGTGTCACTGTGGGCAAGATCAGGTGAAGAGGGAGGATAGGGCATGGGGGTCATCCCATTTTTGGTCAAAAAATGCTGAACACTAAGCTCAGTTTGAGCACATGTGCTCATAAATCACCCACCATAAAATGGTCAAAAGGGTTGAAAGAGTCTTCAGAAAAATTTCGCTGAAGCTGAACACAGCCTCTCACAACACCACTAGCTGATGCACTGATACAGATGGGTTCCTAGATCTCTCACCTTAGCAAGGAGCCCGCTCTTCAGAAGACAATTCCAGTTTTTTTTGGGACCCCCCCCCAACTTGTACGTCTATTTACTCTCAGATCCAGGTATTTATTTTATAGTTTTGTACTATCTCTTATTAGTATTAACTTTGGCATTCTGCTGCACACAAAATTTGTCATCAGGATATCATCAGCTGTTAATTCACTGGATTCCCTTCAACTTTATCTCTGAATTCCTTCATATCCCTTGTGTCTGGATTAGAAGCTCTGGGGAGAGGTTTTTAGATAAACCTGTGGCTGATTTTCCCGGGTATCCTGATCATCACGGTGAACAAGATCTGGAACTTGGCCTCCACTCCACTCTCCTTGCACCCTAGCTAGGGGCAGCCCGGGGGAGAAGCAGCTTTTTGCATCATGTCTACCTGAAGGAAGTACCTTTTCTTAACCACATATTCGTAGGACTCTCTTATATATACAGTCATGTTTTAGTAAAATTGAACAACTTGCAGTTATGAAATGGGACTTGCTCTCTAGTGCATAAGTGCCTTAAATACATAATTTTTCCACCCTATGTTTGATTGCTAAGTAAATCTTATATGCCCTTTGAATTTCAGCTTAGGGGTTATATTATTGAGGAAGCCTCTTTAGATTGTTTCCTCTCTATGTTTTTTGGCCCATAATTACTTCTCTTATACTACTGCTTCTCCATTTAGAGTTCAGTATTAAAGGGGCCAATCCACATGGCCTTTTTAGCGATATTATTCTGGTATATATGTGGCATTCATAACAAAGCACCTCATAAATTTTCAGCACCCAATAATAGTGATTAAAAACTTAATGATTAATTGGATGAATAATCAGAAATGTTGTACATCTTTGCCCTAAATCTCTTTGTTAAAAATCATACATAACTTTGAAAGCCTGGCTCCTGTTCAATTTGTCCTCTACAACATGATATTCAACCTTTCTTCTTTCCTTTGTGACTCCCTTGAAACTAATCTGCCCTTGTTCTTACTATATAAAAATGATCCCTTGTTATAGCACTGGATATAGGTTGTACTGTATTGCTTAAGATCTACTTCTCCCAATACTTTTTTCTTAATTTTTAGATGGATGACATGCAAGTCAGAATTGGTTGGGTTTTTTTTTTTTTTTACTTTTTCTAGACAGGGGCATATTTATATTAATTTGAAAAAAAAAGTTGAACTACCTATGAAGGGAAAGAATTGAAGTAGCAGCCTGAAATATTTTGTATACAGGGGTAAAACTTTGATATGTGTCTTTCATTTCTATGCCTCTGTGTGTGTGTGGCAGTGGTATGAGGTATGGCTGCCTATATGTCTGCATATGTGTGCCCGGACAGGAGTCTATCTATCTATCTATCTATCTAGCTATCTATCTATCTCTTTCTCTCTTTCTCTCTCTCTATATATATAAATATAATGTGTCTGTATATGTATATATGCATGCATACCATGTATGTATATATACATATATACATATATGTATCCTGTGATCACTAGATTTCAAATATGATGTGTTTATATATGTATATATGTATATATACTATACATACATATATATATTCTGTAATCACTACATTTCAAATATTATGCCCAATGATTCCTGCTCTGTTTAATTCCACTCTTGATTGTGCATGGTTCCTATAAATACGAGATATCACTCCTGTGATTATATTACCAAACATGGCAATTAGGGTGTTGCAAGTGTAACTAAGTTCACTAATCCACCGACCCTGGATGCCTTGCATATAGTCAGCAGGCACTTAAAATGAAGGACTGTTAGTTTTGATGAAGTAAGATACTATGTTGAGAGAGGACCATATGGCTAAGACATGATGAAGCCGCTAGGGGCTGAGAAATCCTTGGCTAACAACCAGCAACAAAATACGAAACTCAATGGTACAAACTTAAGGAGGAATTTTTTCCAACAACCTAATTGTGTTGGAAGAGGAAGCTGGCATTTAGATGAGATTGATTTTAAGTTTTGAAGATGAGCAGAGAACCTAGCAAACCCATGCTCCAACTCCTGACCCGTGGAAGCACTGAGTGTCATAGACTATATATTTGTGCCCACTTAAAATCCATATGTTGAGACCCTAAGGCACAATGGTATGATATTAGGAGGCAGGCCTCTGGAAAAAAAGTTAGGTTTAGATAAGCTCATGGGCACTGAACCTAGCGGTGGGATTATTGTCCTCATAAGGGGATGAAGAGAGCATAGCTCTCTCTTTTTCTCTATCACGTGTGGATTCAGCAAGAGGGTATTCCTATGCAAACAAGGAAGAAGGCCCACATCAGGAACCAAATTGGCCAGCACATTCACCTTGGCCTTCAGAACTGTGAGAAATAAATGTCTATTGTTTAAGTCACCCCATCTATGGTATTTTTTAAAACACCATGGACTGACTAAAACAATAAGATAGTACATTTTTGTTCTTTTAAGCCTCTATGTTTGAGGTAATTTGCCACACATCAATAAAAATCTAGTAAGTATTGAATCAAAAGGTAAGAGACTATGTTTTCCTATTGACATACACACACGTATATATCTGTTTATCTATATCATCTATATCTATCTATACTATATCATCTACATCTATATCTATATCTATCTATATCATCTATATCTTTTGTTTGTGTCTGGGTAAAGAACACTATACCCATCCTGTAAAAGTGCTTTATGGGAAAAACCTGTGGAGCACTGCAGAAGAAATTAAGTACAACCTCAAGCATCAGTATTCCTGAGAAAAAGACTATGCCATTCACCTTAGGCCAGGCTCCACAGCAGCAGAATAGCTATAATTTTTTTTTAACAGAAGCAGTTCACACTCTGTCCCAGTAAGACATATGCTCCTTTGTTAATGACACCATACTGAGAAAGAAAGTAATCATGTAAAGTATCTCTACCCTAAGAAGTATTAAATGGGGCACCTATATTTATCTCCTTTCTCCCCACAAAATACCTTAAAGTGACACTATGGAGAGCTCATTTTAGGCTAACTGCAGAGTGACAGTTTTCTCCTTCTGCAGAAGGATAATCAGGTTCATTAATCCATTCAAACCTCCAGGGTATCATTTATTAAATTGCTCCCAATGTGCCTTATTCACTCCCAGGAAATAATTTACATACTAGGGAAATTTGATTCACTATCAAGCATATCCCATTTTAAACAATTCTCATTTTCATTCCTTGGTAGAAGGTAATAACTTATGTAAAATGTGTGTAGGCATAGATTATGCCATGCTGGGAAATTATTTAAGTATTTCTTTCATGTTGCCAATATTCCATGAAAATATCTGTAATATATAATTCAGTGAATTTAATGAAGAGATTTCCATGTTTTTCTTGCCCTTCCCCCTCCAATAAAAAGGACAACTAAAAGTATATCTTATATAAAATGTGAAGACCTGGAAGAATAAGCTCATTGATGAAGAGGAGTAGAAGTCATACATGAGCCTTCTTTATTTCATTATTCTGCCTCAGTCTGTCAAATGAATCACCTGAACCTATTCTGTGTTATATAAAGCCACCTTCTAACAGTTGGCTGTACTTCAAGAAAGTCTGCTTTCCAAATGACACAACAGTAGTTATCTTATCCAGAGAGAAAATTCTCTTGGTTTTATGTTTCAGTAATGAAGTATAAAGTCATGTTTCAATTGGATAATTTTTAACTATGTTTTTCTAGAGCAACATGGCTCTATATATATGTATCACTTACCGTGTGTCTAAGTATTATTCCAAGTGCTTTACACAACTCACTCAAGTATTTCTCCAAATAACACTGTGAAGTAGATATTACAATTATCACAATTGAAAGATGAGGTAATTGAATGAGAGCAACCAAATAATACAAAAATGGCTTATGAATCTTCCCATGATAAGCAGCTTCTAGTCTGTTGCTTGCTTTTTCAAAAAAAAAATGTAAATATTGCACTCTTGCAGAGATACCTACTAAACTTCAAAGTGTGGAAATGATAACATATTGAATGAAAGAGCACATAAAAAGCTATTCAGCTCTCAACTATTACCTGCTGCCTCAAGTTGCTAATGAATGACTTCAAGTGAGAAAAATTGAATTTGGTTCCAGCACTTCCAATAACCAACTGTTTTTCCTTCACCTATTTTCTCATCTAGAAAGTAAGTTAGTAATGTTTATAAAAATACTTTAAACTATAAAACTTTACCAATATTTAAAACATTTATCTATAAAAGATATAGGATTTGGCCAAAAATTAAAAAATAAAGTTGCAATGAAGCATATATTAAGGTGTGAATGCTCCAACGCTGCCCGCCCCACAAAAATAACCACATTGCACAAGTGTAGTTGGGCACAATATTTTATAAGTAAAGGATGGAGTAAATCTTCCAATATATTGTTTGCTTCTCAAGAAACCTGCCAAATATCCAACTCCAACTGAGATTTCCAAATATTTCTTTTTCCAGATAGTAAATCACCACTTAGACAATCAATATGCTGGCCAGAAACAGATTGAATATCCTGTCCCCTGAACACATTATTTTCCCCTGACAAAGCAAAATCTTAAAATCAAATGAACAGCAATTGAACCCTTTACCCCCATTTCTAGTCTCAAAGCAGTGGTTTGCAGAATACTGTGAAGTTCACATTACTTCCCCTGCTGCAATTGGTCATGCATTTTAATCTTAAATGATGTAAATTGTAGGCTTATAAGAGTCAGAGCCCTATGTCCATGCTGGCAGAAGAATATTTTAAATTATTTTCTGACAGTGCAAAAATATAACTACTGATATTTTAGCTGATGGACAGTTGGGAATTTGGAGTGTAAATTAGAAAGTCAGCTAAGGAGCAGGGTTTGCATTGTTGTGATTGTTATCATTGCTATTCTTTTTTCTCCTTGAGTGCCAAGTTTCTAATTTTTGCATTTGCAAGACAATGACAGGCAAGGTTGTCTCACAGTTTCAGAGCCTATAATAGTTCCAGTAAAATAACAAATCAATGGAATGTGACTGAAATTTTATTCTTTCTAATATAAATAAATTATTGTTTGATATTTAACCCCACTCATCAATAGATTTGGGCCTAGGACATGAGTTTTACATAGCTTTTTGTTTTATTTTGAGACAGTTAATTTTTAATATTTTTAAATTCAAAGATAATTTACTCTTTGGTAAACTACAACTCAGGCAAAGAGGGGAAAATGGAATTTTAAAGCAAAGAAAACATGTATCATTGTTTGGGTTACCATGTTCCCTGACTTCCATTACCTATAAATCAAAAATTTCACTTCGTAACATAAAAAAGCCTAGAATGGTAACTGGGAAATTGTGATAGTGTAGCTGAACCAAAGTAGGGGTTTGGCTGACCAGTGGCACCAATAGACAAATTCCAGAGGCAGAAGTTGGTGAGAAAGGAAAGAGGTCTTTATGCAAATGTTGCACAATCTGGGAGAATGCAGAACCCTGTCTCAACCCCCAGGAAAGCCCAGCCACCCTCAGCTAGAACAAAGCCGAAGGTGACATACAAAGGTCCTTCTCCCATTCCAAGCACCATCCCTTGAGAGTTGCAGGTGGCTGGTGAGTGGTCATCCAGGCAGGCCCAGGCTCGCTCCTCGGAGCCAATGTGTGGGGTCGGTGCCACCATTGGCCACTAGGCTTCCAGGGCTTCCCCAATCTAGTTGTCTCACTAGCCTTGCTCATGTTCAGTGTAACGCATCCTCCTGCATCTTGCCCGGGGGCCGGGTCTGCCACCAAGCTATTGGTTTCAATAGCAGGAACTGGAACTATCAAAAGAATTTTGATTATCCTTGATTGTTCTGTCCTAGGGTGATTAATCCACTCTAAGGACAAGGGAAGGAAACTTATAGTAGGAAAGAACTAAATGTACAAAACGCAGCGGTAACAGTTACTCCTTAACAGAAATATATCCTCAAAATAATGAGGAAAAAATCAGATAACTGAACTATAATGCTGTTGTACACCCATCCCATCCTAAAATAAATAGTATGGAGGTGTAGATAGGATATTGTAACCTAGGTTGTTTTTCTTCCATAACGAGAATATTTTATTATTTTTAATAGTTTATTTTTATTGTATTTTTTCATTACCATTTATCCCCCTTATATGCTTTTCCACCTTCACCTACTCCCCTCCCACATGCAATCACCACATTATTTTCTGTGTCTATCAGTTCTTTTTCTTTTTTGCTCAGTCCTTCCACCCCTCGATACCTCCCCTCCCAGAGCTCTCAGCCTGCTCTCTATCCATAAATCTGTTTCTAAATTGTTTGTTAGTTCAGTTTGTTCATTACATTCCACACATGAGTGAAATCATATGTATTTTCTTCCTCTGACTGATTTCATTTAGTATAATGTTCTCCAGGTCCTCCCAAGGGGTTGCAAAAAGTAAGTTTTTCCTCTTTTTTACAGCCAAGTAATATTCTATTGTGTAAATGCACCATAATTGTTTTATCCACTCATCTATGGATGGACACTTGGGCTACTTCCAAATCTTGGTTATTGTGAATAATGCTGCAATGAACACAGTGGGGTGCATATGTTCTTTTCAATTAGTGTTTCTGATTTCTTTGGAAAAATTCTCAGAAGTGGAATCACTGGGTCATAAGGCAGTTCCATTTTTAATTTTTTGAGGTATCTCCATGTTGCTTTCCACAGTGACTGCACCAGTCTCCATTCCCACCAACATTTAACACCATTTCCACCCATTCTGGGACCTGCTTCAGGACCCAGAATTCTTCCTGCACCTGCTTTCTCTTAGACTACTTCGGCTTATAATATTGAAATTACTAAGGTGCATGTCGCATCACAAAGGACTTATTTTTTTTCTTTTTCAGACAGCCTGGGGATGTTACTGGAGAGGAGCAGCAACCATTTAAAAGGAATTAGGAAAGTTACAGATGTATTTTATTTCACCTTTTTGGGGGTAAGTTTTATAAGTAATATTATAGGACTAAATATAATTTGAGCTTAAAAAAAGTCAGGGATTTTCATTAAAAATGTCTATGTTTATAAATACCTGATTATAATCAGACAAATAATCACTACCAAGCCTCTCTAATTGTGTAAGTCCATGTTGGAGGTTGTGCAATTTACCATTTTTGGAGAGAAAATATCATTCCATATTTATTTCATGTAGCACTTAGGTTGAATTTCTGGTTAGTGTGCCACAGAACTTGTTGAAATTAAATAAATGGTTGAACTACAGAAGGCAAAGATTGTGAATATCTTATCTTAATGAAGGGTGTATTTACTAGTAGTCAAGAAAGGTAGTATAGATATGATTCCAAACATCTGAACAAAATTCAAATATTTTTTAAAATATTTGCACAACTGCTATAGTCAGTTATCATTGAGTAATTTCTTTTACCAATACTTTTAAATAATTATTGTTGGAGAATCAGAATTGTAACTGTCATTATTTAAAGATTTTTAAAAAATCATTTTATTTTTGGGGGATTCTATGGTCATAACTTTGTCATATTATGAATACTGTGAATTTTGGTCTAAAATTAAAAAAATTATCTTGATGTTTTATAGAGTATAAACCCCGGAGGATGAGTATAGTTTTGCTCAAATTACTAAACAGATTAGTTCTGTGAAAGTTTTTATAATGCAATTTTCTGCAAAAACAATGGTATTTTCCAATTTATTTCTAATGGCAAATAAAAATAATACCCATGAAAAGTATCTTAGAAGATAAAAATGTAAAATGGAAAAGAGGTTTGGTTGCTTGCTGCTTGCTGTGCAATCATCCTGTGAAGATTTAAAATACATTTAAGATTATTGTAGAACATTTTTAAAAATCTGTTGGTTCAATGTTTTAAACAGTTAGTCAAGTTAGTTGTCATTTGCTGCTTCTGCTTACTCTTCATATCTCTATGCTTTGCTCGAGAGGCATCAAAATTCTTTGGGATGCTTTCTCGTACTTATTTATATCATAAATAAATTTAGTTCCCTTTCAACTCCCCCCAAAAACTGCCAAGCTTTCCAAAGGTCGTTTTATGTGTCTCTGTATGAAGAAATACATGTCAAAAACAAGTGGTTCTCTATTTCTAAACATAACGTAAGTCCCATGATTTTGAAAGACTCCCACATAGCAAAGGTGAGGTTCAAATTTGTGTCTAATAACCTTCTCCCTACTCAAGTAAAAAACAACTTAATCCTCTTTGGAAATGACTGGCATTAACATGAAATCATTTTATGGGAAACCCCAGCCTTACTGAATCTCATAAAGCATTCTCAAACCCAGGATTATTCAAATTTGAATAATATCTCTGTTGGACCCTGACACTATCAAACTAGTCAAAATCAGAAGTGATTTCAAATTCTAAGTGACTAATTCTTTAAATATGCAGTGTAAAAACAACCTAATTTATATTCCTTAACAGAACACTAAATATCTGTAGAATCTTTGCGTTTAAGTATAAAATAAATTTTATGTATATTTTTAAATGGGTGGACTTTACATTTTCTTTTGTAAAACATACAGGACAGGAATGATTCTTCTATCTTTTCCAAAAGAAAGAGAGTCTTTCACAAGAACTGACTTCTATCATGTCAATGGCATTTATTGTGCCCACAATCTCAAATATTCTCTTTGTAGATATTAGAAAGAATGAATTAGCTGTATTAATAGTTTATATTACTCAACTGTGTAACCCAGTACACAGATAATTCATAGCATAATTAATCAGTTAATCATAGGATGAAAAGTAGATGTGTAATGCAATGAATGTGACAAGCATTTACATATATTGATACAAATGTATATATAGTAAAGGAACTGTAAGTGCCTTTCTAAAATTATTTTATTAGGTGAGAGAATTGTGTTTTTATTATTTTTTTAAAATTTATTTATTTATTTATTTTTAGACTGAGGGGAAGGGAAGGAGAAAGAGAGGGAGAGAAACATCTACGTGTGGTGCCTCTTGAAAGTCCCCCACTGGGGACCCTGGCCCGCAACCTAGGCATGTGCTTGGACTGGAAATTTAACCTGTAATGCTTTGGTTCACAGGCCGGCTCTCTATCCATTGAGCCACACCAGTCAGGGCTGTTTTTTATTTATTTATTTATTTCTAATGTTACTTTAGAATAAAAGAGTGGGAATAAGTACTTAAAATAGGAGTTATTGAGTAAGAAAAAATTAGATAAGGCAATTACTTAAAATGATAATGTTTTAATTTGGTATTTTTTAAATCAGAATTAATAGCACAGAAGGTATAGAGTTCCCTAAGAAAGCTTTTAAAATATGATCAACTTCTTCACCATCAGTGATATAAAATGAAGTAAAGTATTAGTGATATCATCAAATCTATTTCCTCTTCAAAAAGAAAATAAGAACTCTTCAATATAGGTGGTCTGGAAGCAGGAATGAATACTATCTTGGAGACTCTTTAGGATTATGGTATGTTTACAGTGTAGAGGTTCCCTTTCTCTGTTTTCCTAAGTGGTCATTATAAAAGCTAGAGTCATTTTTTTTCCTGTATAAATGTACATTATCCATCTCAATAATTGTTTGGATGTTTTCTTTAAGTAAAGAGTAATAAAAATAAGAAGGTAGCATTATGGCCTCACTTTAGAGATTATTTGCTGAATGAAGAATTCATACTTTCAATGATGCAGCTGTCATGGCTATTTATGGAAAGCACTCTCCTTATAGCTTCAGTTGTTAGCAAAATTAACAAGACAAATATATGTTGTGCTTCACCAGTCTTTCTAAATTATCTCTTCAAATTAATGATGAGAATTGAATAAAAGGGTAAGTGACTACAAGCTAAAAATAAAACTTAAGATAGCCAAGAAACATGGCTTTCTAGAGCAAGAAGCTATACTTATAATTTCTTTTATAAAATAGATCTAAAATCCTTATTTTTTTCAAAATAGTTTGTCATTAGTTATAGTAAATGGCACCTGCTTTATTTTTTAGCCAAAATATTTGTGGATATTCTGAGAATGGTTTCAATTCCTGTAAGTTTCATTGCTTGGTCTTGTTAATATATTCAAGTCATACTGCATTTTGCTCATTAATAACACTTATCTTAATGATCCTTCATAATAACATGAAGAAACTTAAATATTTTTAGGATACAAATTAAAGCAGAACTTCAAACAATTTAAAGAAAAGTTAAAATAAAAATAAATTATACTAATGCCCAATAATGTAACAGGCCCAATGAGCCATGCAGGATCTATAAAGTTGCCAGATTTAGCAAATCAAAATACAAAACACACAGTTTAATTTAAATTTCATATAAACAGCAAATACCTCTTTGATTCAAATGGGTCATACACTAAACAAGCATAATTGTTTACATGAAATTCTGATACCTACACAAACTGAATTTTAGCTATCAACCTGAATACGTAAGGTTTTACAACCACTACTTTCAAGGTACAGATTCTTGGGCTATATTTCAGGCTTAGTTGCTTGAAATTTAGAAGAACACAAGTGTATTCATTAACATACATATGAAAGAAATAATCACTAAAATATGTCAGGTTTATTTTAATTTACAATAAAAATTGAGTTGCTTTATACATTTATTTCCATTTCAAAAATTTATTGTTGTTCCCCATCACAGAAATAAAACTCCTAATCACTACAGAGCAGATTTTATTCAGTATGGTTTTAACGCAAACTTGAAAACAATGACTTACTTATTTTAATAAAATAAGCAAAATAATGCATCTATGATTTCACCATGAATTAAACAATAAAACTATTCATATTCCAAGATGTAGGTTATGTCAAAAACAAAAATGTTTTCAAATAGTTATGCATTCATTTACCAATATATGAATAAAACATCTTACAGAGTCCATGAATTCTTTATATTCTCTCATGACGTTCTGTTGTTAAACAGACCTTGCTTCATCCTCGAGCTTGAAGATTTAATTTGATAACTTGAATGTTTTATCTTCTGACATTGCAAACTTCACAAAAGTCTGTTTTTTCATTGTTTCTCTTTAGATTATTTTCAGAGTATGTAAATCTGTAACTATGCTAATGAAAAGAGAAAGGCAATTCACTTTGGTTCATTCACTTATATATAATTTTATGAGAAATAATATTTCAGAAAGTAAATTCAAAGCATTCAAATAAAAATGACCATTGATATTATTGCTTTTAGAAGCAGACGTGTGACATAGTTTGGAATATGACTTCTGAAACTTGGTTTACCTGGCTTTAGACCTTACTGTACAACTGACTAGATGATTGACATTGGGCAAATTGTGCACATTTTCTATGCCGCACTTGCTTAATCTGTATAATGGTGATGATGATGATGATGATGATGATACTTTCAGCTAATAAGAGTTCTGGTGAGATTTAAATGAACTAATTCCTGAAAAATTCTTAAAAGTATTTTTAATATGCCCTTGAATTATACTTATCTTCATATCTTGGTTAACTCACTAGTTTCTAGGGCATTAACATACGTTCAATCATTTTACAACTAATTACAACTAATTGTGTTAACAATTTTAATTACAGTATTTGACACGTAGCTCAGGCATGATTTATCAGACGTGTAAAACAAAGCTACTATATTTGTTAATTTTGAAACTCAGTAGTATTCAAATATACAATTACCCATACAGAATATTTTAAGAGTTGTCAAAGTGCATGACTACAAAGAAGAGTTAAAACTGTTATCAAGTGCTAGCATGGGTGCAAAACTGTCAACTTTTGTTTAACAGAGTCTGATATATTACCTTGAACTTAAACAATAAGAGCAATGATGTTAGCACTCTGAACTCAAGATGCGTAACTGTTCTGGACTGAAAACAAATTTGGGTGGTAAAACAGATAAAACTTATGTTTTCAGGTAACGATCTCACAATAAACTTTCATTCACATCATACCCTAAAATAATGTTACATATTTAACTTTTTAATAGGGTCATAAAAGTCCTATATTTCTAAAACCACATCAAAATTATCTTAGCACAGGGTTCAAATTACATGACAACTAATCACTATGTTAGGATGATTTTAAAACACTTGGTGTTTTTGAGGTACTCATTCTGTGTGGTGTCGGGGGTGTGTGTATGCGTGTGTCTTAAATATAGGTGAGAAGATAAGCAAGCAATTGGGGTATTTCTACATGTATATTAAACTAATATGCATACTTAATATTTTCTCTATTTAGTTTTGGCTTGTTGTTGTTGCTGTCATTGCTATTTTGACTTTCTGTTAGGATACTGAAGGGAAAATATTTTAAATATCCATTAAAGGGCATTTGAAGTGACAAGGACATTAGTAGTTTCTGGTATTCCTACAAATGACTACATAGTCACTTTCTGGCATTAGAGGAAAAAAATAAATGGAAGAGGATTCATTATACTAATGACAGTTACTGGTTCTACCCCAGACCACCTCAAATAGCAGCAGGAACTTCAGAAGAGACACCAGTTAGTGTCAAGTGTGAACCAAGTATGAATTATCCTCTAAAGGACTCTTAAGACTTATTTTATCAGTTGAATGCTCATGATCTCCTAAGAACAATATCTACCTCTTATCTCATTAAATAGAAACTATTTTAAAATTATCATAATCATTACCTTTATTGTTCCACATCCAATGCATAAAAGTCCATTGCCTCTTTTAAGCCATATTTCTTTTCTTCTTCGAAAGCTCGAATCAATTGAATATATTTCATCAGATATAAATTTCCACTTTTTTCCCTCCACAATTATTGGTAAATTGCTGACCCCTGTTTTTCTTTTTTTATCTCTAATTCTGTAATTTTTTCAAATTAATTATTCATGTACATGATCTACATAATAATTTGAATAATTAGTTATCTCAGCTCCTTGATTATATGTCCAATTTTCCTTCAGCCACTCTCATAATCACAACCCGAAACTTGTTACACATAATAACTCTACTTCCTTCAAAACTTGGCTTTCCATATTTTGGCAGTTCTTTCAACGGATAAAAGCCCCCAAACTCTCAACAACATCAGTTTTTCACAGTGGTTATTATTCTTGCTTTTTACTTCCGTCCTTATATGAATTCTCAAAAATAGTTGAATCCAAACGTCCCTATTCCTAAAGTTTCTGGAGAAAACAACATGTTTAACTGACCGTTTCATTTTAAATTCAAACCTCAGATAGGCGACTTTACCAAACAATCCAAATACGTCTTTGTCACGTTTATTTTGATCTCAGATAACTACTTTGCATTTTCAAGTTTCCCCTCAAACCATCAGCACTTCCTCCATTCTTCCCTTACAACTGGTAATGCTAACTGACAACTTATTCTGAAAATGGATTCCATCAGATAGGACTTTATAATTATTCTACCACCAGCTGAACAATCTTATTGATGTGTGATCTCATATTCTTTCATTTTACAGTGTAAATATTTTTTTGTTCTCAGTTATCAAAGACTATTGTTTTCCCTTTTTCTCTGGTACTCATTCCCTCTTTCTTACTCATGAACTAATAATCCAGCAGTTACTGGAAGCATACCGCTATATGTGTTTGATTGGACACCTCTCTTGACCTTCTGTCTCATTTTTTCTCCATTTACTGTAAAAAACAATTCACATGAAAAAGTACTGATACTCTCTTCACTTTAACTTACCTCATTTAGTTCAAGCCATACCTCCTGGAGTTCCTGCCAAGGTCACAAAGAACATCTTTATTGCTAAAATCAATGCAGTTGCTTTGTCTTCATTTTGAGCAACTGTGCAGCAGTGTTTAATGTAATTGATCTTAAAAGAATTCTTGATATTTCTCACAGGATCCTATTTCTCTATATTCAATAGTTCCTGTTTCTGAATAAACTGAATATGCCAGGAAACATCTTTAGGTTTCTTTTTGTGTTTTTTTTTGTTTGTTTGTTTTATTTTGTTTTTCTTCTCTACCTACATTCTTTCCTTAGGTCACTTCTTATACATTTAACTTCTATCTATGTACTTGTGACTCTCAAATATATATCTCTACTTCTAAAACTTCCTTGTGATTCAAGTGTCTATATAAACTTACGGCATAAATGTTACATAGCTGGATGACTAAGTCATCACAAAATTAAACTTCATCCATTCTTTATTTCATCTAATTTCTTTAAATTTAATCCTCCTTTATTTTTTTGCCATTTCACTTTGGTGCCCTAGCTAAATTCTAGGATACCAACCTCTTTGTTTCTAACGATACAGCCCTAATACAGAGGAATTTGCCTGTCTTGTGGATAACTATGTCTAGTTTCCAAAATAATACATGACACATAATAGTAACCAAATAAATATTTTAACCACAAGGGAGAAATTTTACAGTTGTCTTTAGAGCTTTTCTTTTCATAGAAGTAAGAGAAATTAAAGAATTGAGGCTTGGCTTTTAAATATTCATTGATATGCATTTAATCGCAAGAAATAAATGATTATTTAAGAATTTTTTTTTTATAACAAGAGGTCAAGAGGTACACAACCTAACATTTTGTATGACCACCCAATTTTGATATAAGGAATCCAGACTTTTGTTATTACTTTTGTGATTTTCAGTATGTCAGTTCTATTGCTGTTGCAATACCACCATAGTTCCCAATAGTATATCCTTATGTAACAATAACACAAACAAGAAGAAAAAAAGGTGATGTAATGTTCTTTTTTTTCAACTACTGTAGTAAGAAGAACTTATTAATCTACAATCTGGTCATAAATCCTTGACATATTTGCCATTTGACCAAGAGATGCTTGCCAGCATCCTCGTACTTACCTCTCTTAGGCCCGTCTCTCCTTACCTGAGATGCTACATACCCTCCGTGTAATGGTGACTGAATTACCCTTATGACATGCTATGATAAGTTTACGAAAACTAATTTCTTTTTAGGAGAAGCCTATAACTGCCTAACTGCACTTAGATTTCATATGCAATGAATTGGGTGAACTTATACTAAATGTAGCCCCTCTTCAATTAAAAAAAAATAAATCTTTTTACTTCTGTAATACTGATGTTTTCCACTTGCCTTGAAAGCACCAACCTGTGCCTGGGGGAGCACCTCCTCCCCACTGGTGTGAGCATTAATAAACTTTGATCTTTTATGTTTGGTGTTGGTCATGTCATTCATGCAACTGTCTAGTAAGTTTCCATGTAGAAAATTGCGAGGCTGACAGCTTGATCACTCTAGTCTCATTAGAAACAACTATTCTCACTCTCTCTTCCATTAATCAAGAAGAACAATTCTACATTAGAAATCCTCACTAGTTTCTCCTTCTTTCTTATTGACGGTATCCTATCCTCACTCTTTGCCAATAAATGACAAAGGAAACAAGATTGCCATGGTGGATTTAATCTGATCACAATTACTCTTTGAGGGCTAATTGGAAGAAAAAATGAGAAAGTGTTTTTGATTGAGTAAATAACAATGTGTGATACAGTTGTTACTAAATAAGGATTGCCAAATTTAGCAAAGAAAAATACAGGATGCACAGCAAAATTTGAAAATCTGATAAACAAAATAAATGTTTTAGGATAAGTATGCACTTAGTGTTGCACTGTGCGGCAGAATAGGGGCGCGCCGCAGAGAGCGCAGGGCTCCCTGAACCTGAGGGACACCGGCTGGGGCCCGCTGAGGTGGGAGCCGGGCTCTGAAACCCGCAGAGCCGGTCCCGGGGTTGTCACGGATGAGGGGGAACAAACACGAAACTTTGCAAACACTTCTCTGTTTGCTGGGAGAGCACACGGGGCACTTCCTTCTTAGTGGAGAAGGCAGTGTTGCCCTTTGTTCCAAGGCTTTTATTGAAAAACTTATCAATGGTCTAGGTTACAGGAATACATACATACTTGTTACATTAGCATGTTAAGTTTCACAGAGAATAAATACTTTTAAGAAAACAAGGGACAGGGATTCACTGATTTGCGTGGGTCCGAGAGGAAACCAGTATAAACAAAAGAGAATGAAGATAAGGGCAAACGCCTTAATGATAAAGGGTAAGGGGTGTAAATAACGGGAAGGTCCTTCGCAGCATGAACTGGCCAGAGATCTGAGAAAAGAACAAAGCACACTATAAAGAAACTACTTTTAGGCCTAATTTCTTTGGCAACCTCCAGACCTGATTTAGAGCTGACTCCTGCACTATTTCAAACCTTAGCCGGGTGTGGGCAGGGGACCACCAAGCTATAAAGAGACTGCTTCTCGGCTGCAATGAGGACTCCGGCCGTGTCCAAGCCAAGCCAAGAGGTGTGAAGGCCTTCCTGCCCCTTCTCTGTGTCCCCCAATTTCTTATCTGTTGCCTGTACCGGCCAATAGCTGTCTTAAGTTGTTTACCTCAGCATGAGGTAACTTACCCGTCATTGGCTATTGACCATCCATGGCAAAGCAGAGAGACAGAGGCTATGCCCCTGCCTGGGGAGACAGGTCAAGTCTCCTCAGAAGCCTGTTTCTCCAAGGCCTCCCGATGATTTCCAGCCTTGGGGCCCTTCAGTCTGTTGTCAGTGTTACAGCTCCTGAAACCAGGCCATGCATTTCCTAACAACTTAGAATTACTTAACACAAGTATATAATATATACTCATAGTAAATATTATTTGTTGTTGATCTGAAATTCAAGTTTAACTGGACTTCCTGCATATGACCTGTTACCCCTACATTTGACTAAACTATGAAAAAGCAAATATTTTGTATTCTTGCATCCCAAATGATCATTCAAGACCCTGTTATTTCAGGAAATATTTACTTCCCAAGTAAGCTAAAATTTTTATATTGATGCTAAAGTTCAAGTCTTTCTCCGTATTCCCCTTTTCAAGAGTTCCCTCTGATTTTGTCATTTTGTATGCAAATATTACTCTACTATTAAAAGCATTGTTGTGTTGAGAAAATAGCTTTGGAACCAATTTCAGAGAGAGAACTAATCCTAAACTATATTGAACTGTTATCTGGGAGATCACAGTATGCCCCTATTTAAAATGCTTTTGAGTTGATAGGAGATTAGAATAGTTTAAGATATTTTTAGAAGATACCATAGGAATGCATTATATTATTATTAAACAATAAATATCATGGGGCCCCTCTGAGGCTGTATAAGAGAATTACATTCTGCCACAATGTCACATATTCTCCTCCATTTACAAATCTCAGCTTCACAGAAAAACAGTATCAAAAACATTTTTACAGGAATGTCACAGAACCCTTGATAGCTTATAGGGGGCAATGTGTCAGCCGTTTCATCAGCTCTTAAAATACAGAATTGGTGGAAAAAAGGGAAAGGGATTTGTCAAAGGACATGGATAAATAACCCATGGGCACGGACAACAGTGTGGGGACTGACTGTGGAAGCAGGGGTAGGCTGGGCAGAGGAGGGCAAAGGGGGAAAAAACGGGACAACTGTAATAGAAAACACACGAATTAAAAAAAAAAATAGAAAGAAAAGAAAATTCATCACCTGCTATCCAAAGAAGATTACAACCATTTAGCTGTTACAAGGAGAGCCCTGTGACCAAATTCACATTTCGGTAAAATTTCCAACATGGGCTCAAGAAAAGTGACACCAAAGTTTGCAGGCTCCAGCTCTATCTTGTCATATTTTGTAACAAGAAAGCTTTGCAGTGCTGATTGCACTTCAGCTAATATTAGTGAGCCTATCTTCTCAGAATGTGATATGATCTAAACTTATCACCACACAGGTGTAAGTGAGTGTTCTCATATGTCAAGGAGCTCCTGCAGATGGCTGTGAAAGGCAGCGGTGTTCGGCTTGAGTGCCTGTCACCATACCACTGCAGTGGGACAGCAGGAGTGGCTTCCAAGACTCACCTCGCCTGACAGCTGTTTACTTTGGAATTCCATAATTTTTTAAAGGAAAAAAAAAACAGAGTGAAGAGAGAGAAATAAATAAGAAGAGACAATTTCCCTCCTAAATCATGAAGAAATTTTGTTAGAGTCAGATGATTTCAGTTCAAAAATGAAAATGTGGAGAAACAATGAGCATTTGATGCAAGAGAAACAGAGCTCACCTCCCATGTAGCTGTGTAGAACACAAGGTTACATTTGTCATTTTACGTACCTTGAGATTTTCTCCTTTCTTTTTTTAAAACAATTTTTTAAATGGTTAAAGTCCAATTTAAACCTTCTCATACTTTAATCTTATACACACAGCTAACAGCAATCTTTTGGTAGCCATTAAAAGAAGAGAATAGAGCACAGATTTTTCAGGGCAGTGAAACTGTTCTGTATGATAATATAACGGTAGATGCATGTCATTTTAAATTTGTTAAAAACCCATAGAATGTACAGCACCAAGGAGAACTTGGGGTGAAAATGATGTGTTATTGAAGGCTCATCGATTGTGACATAGGTACTGCTCATGTAGGTGTTGCTGGTAACAGAGAAGGCTATGCAGGTACCAGGGGATATACGAGAAGTCTCCATAACTTCTACTTGATTTTGCTGTGAACCTAAAATTACTCTAAAACATAAAGCGTATTAGAAAAAGAAAAAAAAAGGAGAATAATACAAGAATTACTTTGTGAAATTCAGTTACCAACCTCACTTCATAAGTATAGACAAAACTTTGGCATATTTGATAAATGTGACTCTAATAACCCAAACTCTCTTATAACAGTAAAAATGTGAAAATCTTATTTTTTTCAGAAGGTTGAGGAGAATGTATTTGTAGGTTAACTCTTAAGACCTCAAAAAGTTAAGTGCATGATTCAAGCACCAAACAAAGGATCTTTTAAAAATAAATTTGTGTGGTATGTAGGACAGTATTGAAACTTCATAGAATATACATTATAAAATAAAATCAGTTCATTTTTGAAGATATTAAAAACTAGCATTTATATTTTACTTTAAAATATTATTTTCAAGTATAATGCTTGAAAGTTGAATTTTTAATTAGGGTCAATGCTCACAAGACATATTTTCCAGGCATATGAACACTATTTAAATTTTATGCCAGTCTGGCATTTCTTTTCTATTCAGAACTGAGAAAATGAGTTTCAAAAACTATGAAAACTCAAACCATTAATTTACCCTCTTATTTATTGCTCTAATTCAAGATTACTAAAATGACCCTTTGCCTTCATTAAACTGGCTACTTAAATAAGTATTACAATTAAATTCTAGCTACTGAATGTCAATTACTTGCAGATTAGGAATGAATTTATTCAGATCACTAGGGAAATTGATCTTGTACATCTTCTCAAACACAGGAAGATTTCAACATTTATCTCATTTGGATCTGATGAAGGGCTGGCCAAGCACATTCCCTTTACTAATTTTCTTTCTTAGCTGTGAAAATCATGTTATATTTGCAGTCCAGGTGTTTAAATACACACACACACACATGCCCACACACGTGCACACACTGCTTTAGTAGTCTAGGCATAAATTTAAAAATAATCACATTTCTTGACACTTCTTTACAACAACTTTCTGATAATGCTTGATCCTTGGAGAGTACAATGATATTAAAGAGTTGGTTCATTTATGGTTTAATAGACTTTTCTGAAATAGCTTTAAAATGATCTTTTATGAGTTGATACATTAATGTGGCAATTAAAAATGCAACATATATTTAATTCATATTTTAAAAGACTCTAAATATGATTTTTAAAGCTTATTATTTATCAAAAATGACTTAGGTGTTTCAAATATTGTATTAAATAGTAAGCAAAGTACAGTGCCTTTTCTTCTCTTATAAATGGCTCACTTTTTAGGGAGTCTTAGAAGATATTTTGAAAAATCACAGAAGAAAATAATAAAGAGTGGGATTAAAAGAGGTTAAAGAAAATAGAAAAAAAAGTAGTTCACTAGAAGAATGATATTTCAAGTTAGAAAACATTTTCAGTAATAATTTGGTATTTTTAAGTACTATAAACTAGTACCTATTAGCTAAAATATTTTAGTTGTCTAGATAGATATGATTTGTTAAATAAAATAGATGCCTTTCTTGCAAGTAACTCAAAAACCAAAGTCAAAATAGTTGAATGATAAAGGCATTTACCTTATTACATAATGTCTTGCTATTGAATATTTTACATCATAACAGTCACTAGGAACCCAAATTCCTTTCATATTTTTTATCCCCTCAGCCTCATCAAGTTCATTAGTTTAGCTCTTGGGCCCTAGGTTGCTGCAGCAGCTCCAAGCATCACAACTATGTGCACTATTGTCACTAAGAAAAAAAATTGTTTTAACTTTATTTCTATTGTTTACACAATTACTGATGTCCCCCTTTTTCTCCCTTTTCCTGCCTCCGCTCATCCCCTGGTCCCCTTCCCTCTAGCCATCACCACACTGCGGTTCGTGTCTATGAGTTAAACATTTAGACATATACTTGTGTTGGCTAAGCCCCTCACCATTTTTCTTCTAGTCCCCCTTTCCTTATTTTTGCCTTTTTTGGTGAATAACTAAAATATATTTCCTAGAAGCCCCAAATTTTTCTTCAGTGTCTCATTAGTAGGAACTGTGTAGCATTAGCTACCTAATCATTTGAAAGGAGATTAGAATTATCATCATTGCTTTAAATTAATTAGGATTCTCTTTAATGGTTAAGGCTGGGAATTAACTTTTTCCCGTGGCATTTAAAAACTTATGGGCCTATGAAACAAATCAGAGGGCAATTAACAAGAGAGAAGGGGAAGTTGCTAAGGTATAAGCAATATCGGGCTTACTACCATGAAAGTGTAAATCATGTTATTAATCAAAAACAACTATAAAAAAATAAGTCAAAATTATAAATAAAAATAAAATACATCTGTTACATGATGTAATCATTTTCACCATGACATACCCTAATGATCAAACCTCGTTTACAGCTTTAGTTTATATCAGATTATTGAAGCATGATGATTTAAACTACTAATTGTTCAAATAAATACTGTTTCCTTCCTAATCAGAATTTATCTAAAGAGATCAATTATTTGAGATATGAGCCAAAACTGCTTTTACCATTAACAATTTCTTGAATCTTGGTAAGCAAAATTCAAATAAATAAATAAAAGGGAAAGAAGAGGAAAACCTAGAAGCCTTCTCCTTATGCTATAGCAGAGAAATTTTCTCTTCCTTGGTTTGTATTGTATGTCACATTCTCTTCATTTCTTTTAATTCCATGCTATTCCATCTCACTCTTTTTGTTCCCATGCCCCCCTTTGCCCTCCTCTTTTTCTCCTTTTTGTCCATTCCAAGTGCATTTGTGCCCATGGATGCACGAGGTGCTGTGCTGGACCTGATACGCAGGGAGGAGAGCTGCATGGGTCAGGTTCTCAGAGGATAACATAGATCTCAAAATTCAGATTAGTTTTGGGACAGAGAAAGGCATATATGGAATTATATCAAATACCTGGCAGAATATCAAAGACATGAGAAAGAATCTTCTGAGTAGAATATGGATAAAGGCTGCATTAATAAAGTAAGATTTCGTTGGAGCAATTGTCTAGCTAAAATTTTTATCCATAGCTTTAGACCAATACCTAGGGAAAAAACTACAATATTGGCACCATGATATGGAAAAGATAATTATTTTAGTAATGTGCATGCCAGACATTGTGTCATGCATATATTATTTTATTTAATCATATCATTATTTTGATAAGTTGATGTTTTTCATATCTTAAAGGATAGGAAACTTACAGGGGAGGGGACATGACACCTTGCCAGGATATACAAACTAGCACTTAGGGAGATATTTCCAAAGCCAATATTCTTATTCATTACACTTTTCAGACTCCCATGGTAAATAGTCAATCAATGAATTGTAATTAAAATTGATTATATACTTTTTGATAGACAAGTATTATAGGATTGGAAGAAAATTGGAATAGAAACATTTTACCTACTTCTATTCCCACATAAAGACTATGGGATCTACTATACCAACTGACACAAAGAAAGTTTACTGCAACAGCATGATGGTTGCTTATCTGCTCAACTGCCATATATGGAATATTTCTTCTCAGTAATTTTCTAAAGCAACAAAAGTGACTTTTTATTGTTAAAATCCCCCTGTCAAAGAGAAAACACGACTTTTATTTAAAGGAAGAAGTCTAACATTGCTGAAAAACCAAAAGCAGCCTAATGTGAAACATTGTTGGGAACCGTCCCGCCTTATTTCAAGGACTGTAGCCTCGCTGACAGGCGAGAGGGCCTCAAGGCTGGAGCTGAGCACCGAGGCCTTGGGTAAATAGGCCACTGAGGAGAAAAAACCTGTTCCTGAGGCAGGGGCTGCACCCTTACATCATCCTGCTTGGTCCCAGAGGTTGGTTGGTTAGTCAATGATGGGTAAAACCCCTCAATGGCAGGGGCGACCTAAGACAGGCAGTTTCATAGGGGCCATCAGGGAAGGACTTGGGGGACATGGAGAAGGGGCAAGAGACCCTCACCCCTCAGCTCTGTCATGGCCAGAGTCCTCACTCTTTCTGAAAGAAGTCTCCTTATCTCTTGACTGCTCTGTCCCCTGCCTGACTGGGTCAGTGAAATAATGCTAAAGGCAGGTACAGCCCTAAACTGGATCAGGCAGTTCCCAATAACAATTAGACCTGGAAAAGGAATGCATTAAATCCTATGAAAGTTGATTTGCTAAGAATGCCATCGAGTTAATGAATATTTATTTTGGGGTTGAGCATAGAAATCAGTTTCCCAGATTTCAGGAGCAAATGGGTGCCACCCTGTCTACCAGACCGTGACTTGAGGCAAATCTCTGTGTTCTTTTAATCATAGTCTTTTGACATTGACTGATGAGCTTCGCATGCATGCTGTATACTCATGCACATATCATTCTCAAAAAAAACCACTTCGAGAGACGGGTTCGGGGGATCCTCCGTTACAGGTAATTGCCACCCTCTTTTCCTGGCAGACAGAGTGTCTGGAAAGACTTATTTCCTTCATCCGTGGCAACCTGGGGGGACTTTGTGGGATGGGGAACCCCTCCCTCAAAACATAGTTCTTCAGATTCTTTATATCAGTAACAATGAAGATACTTTTCAACTTGAAGCATGACTTACATATTTTAACAATTAATTTACTTTGTAATATTTAAAAGTATATATGCTTCACTTATATCTGAGACAGCTTGGGAATAAAGTACAAAATTAAAATGGACACTAAAATGTATTAATATAAAAAGTAATACCAGTAATACAGCAATTTCAGATAGTAACTGTCAAAAAATGTGGGTGGATCTATCATTAAAGGCCACGGTTTAAGCATAGGTCTTTGAGTATGTTCTGAAAGTAAGTTTGCTCATTTTATACCAAAGACCTTTTCCAAGGTTAAGATTCAATATGGACAGTTTTCTGGTGAAATAATAATCACTGTAATAATTAATCGCTTATTTAATATGAGAAAGAGACCCAGCTGAGTATAAGGCATAATTGTTTCATTTACTTCTCACAATGATCTTGTAAGTTAAGTAGGGATATTTCCTCATTTTATAGATTAAAAAAATAAAACTTAAAAAACATGAATTTTGGTAAAATCACACATTATAAATTTTGGAGCAGAAGTCAGGACCCAAATCTGAAGGACTATGAACCCTAGATCATCTTAACCATCTTCAGTTTCTTATTTTATTAAAAACAGTATTTTTCAAATTCCCATATATTTAACCAGGGGTTCTCGGTTTCTCTGAGAGAAGACAGATAGTGGTGAGATCAGCAATCTTTGCCTCATCTTTGCTTATCTATATATCTTTTTTTTTCTTAAACAAATGTGATTACTCAAACCTTGCTAACACCTAATATCTTTTTCAGCAAACATGGTTATCTCATAATGGGAATAATATTTCAATACAACACAGATAGCTAAATTCACTGAGTGCCAGCTACTTGACAACCATCACATGACAATTGTGATTTCGTTTTCAAAATCACCATCAGCTGACTTCTGGGCTAGTTTGTGAAATTTTCATGTACAGCAAAAGGATCCTTGTTTCCTTATACCTTGAAAGGTGTAATAAATGAGTCTAAAAGCTATACTCTTTCACTGACTTGTGTGGCTCTGCAGGTTGGGTGTCATCCCTTAAAAGCTATGCTACAATTTTCCACTCAGCCATATTTGTTCTCCTTTACTAACGGTCCTCAAAATCTTCACACACCGGCGTGACTGAGGCATGTGAGATGTTTTTTTCATATAAAAATATATTCAATTGTAATTAGTTTATGTGTCTAGAAAATGCAACCTAGTTCAGGAAAGAAAATAATGGTGAATTTCTCTGCATATTAGTCAGAAAACCATCAGATGTGTACCTCTAAGGAATACACAGCTGCAGGAGCACTCTTTTGTTTTGCTTTGCATTCTTACCCATTCAAGTAAATTGAAATAAAAAACAATCAAAACACTAAAAATGGAGCTGCCTTTTGTCCTGGCAATTCCACTGCTGGGAGTATACCCCAAGAAGCCCAAAAAACCAGTTCAAAAGAACCTATGCACCCCAATGTTCATAACAGCACAACATACAATAACCAAATGCTAAAACCTAAGTGACCATCAGTAAATGAGTGGATCAAAAAACTGTGGTACATATACACCATGGAATACTATGCAGCAGAAAGAAAGAAGGAACTCCTACCCTTCAGGACAGCATGGATGGAACTGGAGAGCATGATGCTAAGTGAAATAAGCCAGGCGGTGAAAGACAAATACCATATGATCTCACCTGTAAGTGGAACCTGATCAGCAAAACAAAAAAAGGGAGCAAAATAGAACCAGAAACATAGAAATAAAGAACAAATTGACAGTAATCAGAGGGGAGAGGATACGGGGAAAATGGGGGAAAGAAGGGAAAGGTTGTCACGTATACAGTACTCATGGACAAAGACAATTGGGAGAGAGGATTGAATGTGAGAGGAGGATATGGGTGGGGTGGGGGAGAGTAATGGGGAAAATGGGGACAACTGTAATTGAACAACAGAAAAAAGAGGAAATTGTATTCAACATTCATTTTGGTTACAAAAGACGCCTAAATTTTCTTTCAGCAAGAAAAGACATCTTCATCATCAGGTCATAATAAGGTGCAATATGCTATTTCTGTCTTGCAGACTGTTGTTTCCTTATGGTTGTTAACATTCTATTAAAGGGTTTTTACTTGTTAAATATATTTTTAAACAAGCAGTCAATTAAACTCACATGGTAACAAGTGAAGTTCTTTTGTATTGTTGAGTTTTAATGGTATTAAAATAACTGTTTAGATAGATACTAACCTTGTCAAAATATAAAGGTAACTTGAAATAAGGACACATTGATAACATATTATTCTGTCAGTTAAGTCTGTAATTTCTCTTGAATGCCAATAGATAGATCATTACATTCAGTGATGCTATTGTAAAATCTGGTGTTGATCAGATGACGTTTCAAAATAACATCTAATATCTTCAATAAAAAGTTTATATTTTAGGTAATTATAATCAAATAACTATAATAATATGAATAAAATCACCTTCATTATTTGGTTTATTACCTTATATAATAGCATTCATTCAGCAACTGAAGTTCAACTTTGTATTTGCATGTTGAGTGGTATCTTCAAAGGGCTATTTATTTTCTATTTAAATTAATAACCTGCCTGCTCAAACAAATTTTTCTTTTTGTGACCAGTTCTTCCAATTTCTAAGTTCTGTTCTATTAAGCCAAATATGAGCACAACTCACCTTTTTTAAATTTCTTTTCATTTATATTATGTTTGAGCACCCAAGAAACGTTTTACAAAAACTTGAGTTATTTGATAATTAGTTTTCTCTCCATTCCTCATGAATGTGATGTAAATCATCTTTCAGTGGTAAGTTAAATAGTGTGTATTTCTGTGCAATTTTTTAGCAACTAGTCACATGTGGCTTTTTAGCAAATCAGAGATAGTAGTACAATTGAAAAAAAAGTTACTTGTGGCTAGCAACAATGGTCTTAGAGAACAGGTATAGACTATAACAAATATAATATAATATACATTATAACATATTATATTACATATAAAATATTATAGATATGTACTTTTTATGCCCTGAATTGTGTGTATGATTGTGTAATCTTGTTCTTTAACTACTTTCTCTGTTCTCAAAAATGTCCAACAATGACCCCTAACTCCTGACATTGACCTTACACAGTACCCTTCCGTATTGTAGGGTTGATCTGTGTGCCAGGGTAGGTCTGTGAGATGATCTGTAAGTCCATTATGTACAAAGGACGTAACGGTATGTCAAGTCTCAGATGGATTTTGATTGCAGCTCTCATCTTGGGCTCTTTGTCACTCTATCCCACTCTCAAGCAGGCTGTGAGGAACTGAAACCTATCAACAGCTACATTAGTGAGATTAGAAAACATACTTCAAAGCTAATGTACTCTTGAGTTGGCTGCAAACCAGGTTGACAGCTTGATTGCAACCCCTTAAGAGACCTTAACTAAAGTCACCCAGCAAACAGCTTCCATATTTCTGACTCTTAGCAACTGTGAGATAAATGTTTGTTATTTTAACTAAATCTGGGAACAAATTGTTGGGCAGCAATAGGTACAATAAGCTACCTGTTAAACTATGTACTTTTGCAATTGTGCTTAATGAATTATCATTTATTTCAATATCTTTCACAGGTTATTGCTTTGTATTTTCTACTCTATTATTTTTATCATCGATGTTTCAAGCAACTTTATTGTTTTTTTTCAATTACCATTTAGCCCCCTTATACCCCCCTCCCCTTGCCACAATCACCACATTGTTACCCATGTCCATGAGTCCTTTTTGTTTTTGATCAATCCCTCCACCCCCAACTTCCCTCCCCCCTTTGCTGTCATCCTCCTCTCTATCTATGAGTCTGTCTGTATTTTGCTTGTTGTTCAGTTTGTTGTTTGGATTCCACATATGAGTGAAATCACAGGGTATTTGTCTTTCTCAGACTGGTTTATTTCACTTAGCTTAATGTTTTCCAGGTCCATTCATACTGTTGTAAAGGGTAAAACTTTTTTAATGTCCAAGTAATACTCCATTGTGTAAATGCCCATAATTGTTGTATCCACTCATCTACTGATGGACACTTGGGCTTCTTCCATATCTTGGTGATTGTAAATAACTACAAGGAACGTAGGGGTGCTTACGTTATTTAGAATTAGTGTTTGGGGTTCCTTTGGATATATTTCCAGAAGTGAGATCTCTGGATCAAGAGGCAGACTCATTTTTAATTTTTTGAGATATCTCCATAGTGCTTTCCATGGTGACTGCACTAGTCTGCATTCCCACCAACAATGCAAAAAGATTCTCCTTTCTCCACAGCCATGCCACACTTGTTGTGTGTTGATTTAATGATGGTAGCCATTCCAACAGGTATGAGATAACGTCTCATTGTGGTTTTAATTCCTATTAATTTAAATTATAAATCAATAATAAATCTTCATAATTATTTTTAAAGATATTCCATACTGCTTTCCACAGTGGCTACACCAGTCTGTATTCCCACCAAGAGGGCAAAAGGGGTCCTCTTTCTCCACATCCTCACCAGCACTTGTTATTTGATAGACAAATATTTTGTCTTTAAAAAATAACATTTCCTTCTCAAATACTTATTGTGTTTTCTTGTTATATTGTACAAGGAATATAGTTAAATAATTGTGATAATTTTAGCAATTCTTTGCCCATTCTTAATTTTATTTAAAATTTCTCTAGTGTATCATGATTATATGTAGTATTAATTATTCATATAATAAAGTTACATTTTATTATGCTAGATATAATATCCAGTTTAGAAAGAAATATATCAATAATGGATTTGACATTTTATCATATGTATTTTAGCATGCTTTGAGATAATTACAGGGGTTTTTTTGTTTGTTTGTTTTTGCCTTTTACTTGTTACATTAAAGGTCTGTGGGCCATCTTACATTTTTAGAATTAAAACTAAATAAGCTTATTTTCTGGAATCACAAATACCTTAATATTGTATGTTTGAATCAATAAAATATATTTTTAGTTTGGGAGTTATTATTTTAGCATTAAATAACATCAACATTATTACTTCCAAAACGGTGTGAACCAATCTAATATTTATCAGGTGGTACTTTTTTGTAGTCTTTACAGTCTACACAGATAAATTTTATGCTGCCTGAAATTAAGGACAATCTATTTTCTTTCTTTCATCTACATATTCTTGTCAAAGCATTAATTATATTGTCATATCCCCCAAAACTTTCAATAAATGCTTGAACAAGGGAGTGGGTGTTTGACAAGCTAGATTTTTATTAGAGGAGCTTGTTTTAGGTTCTTAAATGTTATTATATATTGGAAAGTATTTTCTTTTTTTTACTTTTTTTATTTTTAAATCATATTTATTCTATTACAGTTGTTTCAACTTTTCCACCTTTGCCTTCTTCTACCCATCCCACCCCACCCCCCTCTCCCACAGTCAATTCTCACTTTGTTGTCCATGTCCATGGGTCATGCATACATATTCTCTGTTTAGTCCCTCCTCCTTCTTTCCACCATTGTCCTCCTTCCCCATCCCCTCCGGTCACGTTCAATCAGCTCTGTGTTTCCATTCCCGTTGTTTATTTTGTTGAATAGATTCCACTTATAGGTGAGATCATATGGTATTTGTCTTTCACTGGCTGGCTTATTTCACTTAGCATAATATTCTCCAGTTCCACCCATGTTGTCACAAAAGGTAGGAGTTCCTTCTTTCTTTTTTTTTTTCCTTTTTTTCTTTTTTTTTTCAATGCAGACTGATTTTATTTTCTATATTGAATATTTTGTTATTTTTTGAGGATTTTAGACCGCATTGTCATGCTTTCAGAATTGAGAAATTCCTAATTTCTGCATCTAAGAAAATTGATTTTTTTCTTTAAAGGTTTTATTTTATTTTTAGAGAGAAGTGAAGGAGGGAGAGAAACATCAATGTGTGGTTGCCTTTCATTCACCCCCTAGTGGGGAGCTGGCCTATAACCTAGGGGTGTGCCCTGACTGGGAATCAAACCGGTAACCCTTTGGTTCACAGGCCGGCACTCAGTCCACTGAACCACACCAGCCAGGGCCAGAAAATGTTATTTAAAATCAAGATTTCAGAATCATTAGTCAACATTAAATAACTTTGTTAAAATTTCTTCCTTTGGAAAACAAGTTTAAAATGAAATGTCACTTTAGAGAGCTACTTGTAATACCTATTACCTATTAAGTACATCAAAGTCGTTTCACTTGTGAGTTTCATACAGAGGCCAATACAAGGAGTAAAATGAAAAGGCAGCCATTTTGCTCTCACAAACGAGAAAAATCAAGTTCATTTAAACTATTAAATATATGGTATTTCTCCAATGTACACTCCATTGAATTAATAATAATAAATGTAATGGTTTTATAGAATAGGCTAAGAATAAAACCAGCTTACTAATTCATGCATTTTAGGCAAAAGAGTTTTCCATCTTCCCTCTACATAAATTTCCTCATTATATATTCTTGTTATATTTCCATTTGAGATCCACTTGTTTCCAGCCTTTGGCAATGACTAGAGTGCTTGTTTATAGTCCATGGTTTGAGTTTCTGCCTTTTTGCTTTGTTACATGACATGTGAGACAAGGAAGCAGTCATTTGAGATTGGAAACTATGGTTCACCAAATCCTATCTATCTACACCAGAGCCAGAATGCATTGTTTAGGGGGTGATTCCTATAGATATAGAAGATAATAAAATATATCTCTATTAATCAACTTGAAATTAGCAGAGTCATCTATCTTGAGTGAATGCTTTCCTCAGAAGTGTGATAACCATGCATGATAGTGCCTGGTTGATATAACTCAGGCTTCAAGAAAGAAATGTTTTCCCCAACTAATTACCATGGCAACAAGAGGTACAGAGATTAGTAAATTGATACTCATTTATGGAGAATAACGAAATTTTAAAACAATATTTTGTTATTCTAATCTTTTCATGATAGAGTCCCCTCACAAAGAGAGACATTATTAAACTTGCAGGTATGGAGTGACATCTAAACATAGTTATTGTTTCCTGGCACCTTCCAAGCTAACATTTCTAGGTATACAGTCACCTCAAATTATCACATTCTATGACACTCCAGTGAATTTAGATGACAGTTAAAATCTTCTTACACTTTCTAATTAATGCAAATTATTATTCTTTGTTAGTTAAATAACATTTTACCTATCAATGATAATCCAGATAAAAAGTTTATAACTTTCTCAATTTTCTACCCTCTCCATAAAAGTAAAATGTTGGAGTTTGTTTCTGTATAATTCTCATGCAAGGCATACTTTTAATGCAGTTAGAATTAGTTATAATTATTTCTGACCTGAAGAACAAACAATTAAATGAACAAAAAATATTTTTAATTGTCAACACAATAATTTTATGAAAACGTAGAAAGCAAGAGACAGGAAGAGAAATGTTCTGCATATATATGATATTAAATTTTACATGTCAACTTGACTGAGTCACAAGGGGGCTGAGACATTTGGCCAAACATTTTTCTGGGTATGTGTCTGTGAGAGTTTTTCTGGATGAGATTAACATTTGAAACAGTAGACTGAGGAAAGCAGATTGCTCCCGCTGACTTGGCTGGGCTGCATCCAATCAATTGAAGACCTGACTCGAACAAAAAGGCTGAGTAAGAGGAAATTTCTCCTGTCAGAAGGCTTTGAGCTGGGATATCACTTTTTCCCCTTGTCTTCAGAATTAAATTGAAACATCATTTCTTTTGGGCCTTGAACCTGCCAGCTTTCAGAATGTAACATATGCCATTACCATCTACTTTCTGTGCTGGTGCTCAGGCTTTTAGACGTGAAAGGGAACCACACCTCATCTCTCCTGGGTCTCAGGCTTGCTGACTGCAGGTCCTGAGATTTCTACAGCCACCACATCATGGGAGCTAATTTCTTATAAATATATGGGGGGTATAAGATATATAGGACATAATATATCGGCTATTGGTTCAGTTCCTCTGTGGAGTCCTAACAGATTTAGAATCCTAACCTACTTAAACTAATGAAGTGTCATTTTAACCATGAAATATAATATTTAATTTCAGTATTTTTTCTTAAACTGATCTACCAAAAACACAGGCATAAATAATTTTCATTACATATAATACTAGTGTGAATGATTATTAAAATTTGCTTGGAGAAATTTGAAGGGTATGCCTAGATTTTGTTAACAATGGGCCAACTTTATTTACCTTTACATCCTGTCTGTACCCATCTAATGTCATAAATCTCTTATTAAGAAAGTGCTACAGATATATTTTGTTTAATGAATTACTTCACACTCAAAGTGTAACAAATGTCACAGTTCATATTAAAAAAAAACCAAAAAACAAAAACAAAAACAAACCTGTCTCCAGGATTCTGAAAAGCACTACAACAAGCAAATAGTAATTCCATATTCATTCTTTCTTTTAGATTCTTCACTTTGGTTTCTGACAGGATGACATAGTTAAATGGAGTTCCCAACCACATTCAGAAAGTAAGTGATAATACAAGAATATTCATCTAAATCTAGGGCTCCTAAACTTGCAGTATTCTTTTCAAGGCCTCTTCCCCGGCATGTGTAACAAGCTTCCCTTTCAGCCTTGAAACATCTACTTAGTCGTTTCTGCCTTAGTTCCATCAACAACTTGCATATGGCAATGCTAAGAGACCCACTATCCAACTCTTTTAAGTATTTTATTCACTTTCATTTGTTTAACATTGTCTTATTGAAAAGATGTCTATAAATGACTTTACTCATCTATTTGTGGTCTAATGAGAAAATAGTTTTGCTCTCATCTATGCTACATATCTATTATGCTGAAAGTTTGCCTTACATTTTATAGGCATGGAACATGGTAAACTTATTCCACTTTAACATTTATACCAGACTTATGCTTTAGATTATAATTTAATTATAACAAAAGACCACCTATAATATAATCTGTGCATCAAAGATGACAAGTAAAGATGATACTTACACATTCGAAACAAACATGGAGCAGAGAGAAGGCTAGGGTAAATCAGTTTGGACATTAGGTATACAATCATTAATCATTAATGTTAAAAATTGGTCTATACATATGCTACAAACTAGGCTACTGATGAAAAGGAGTTTCAAGCCTTGAATCTAATTCAGAGAAAATATTTAAAACCATTTCTTTTTTCTTTTTTTCTATCTGTTTTTGCTTCTCAATGCATCCTATTGTCTACTGGGTTTCTGACTCTTAGATTTTCTTTGTTGTTGTTGCTGTTCTTAAGATTTTATTTATTTATTTTCAGAGAGAGGGAAAGGGAGGGAGAGAAATAACAATGTGTGGTTGCCTCTCGCACGCCCCCTACTAGGGACCTGGCCTGCAACCCAGGCATGTACCCTGAACTGGGAATCAAACTAGTGACCCTTTGGTTAGTGGGCCAGCATTCAATCCCCTGAGCCACTCCAGCCAAGACATGATTCTTAAATCTTTAAAATTATTCATGACCCTACACAATTTCTTGAACTTAATGACTAAATTCAACTTCCTTAGCTTTGACTTTGTGCATGAAATGAAATTATCTTTTGGCCCTTTTAAAACAGTGGACCTGAGTTTCAGAGTCTACTCTTCCAACCTGGCATTACTTAGCCAACACAGCTCTGCCTATCCCAAAACTTTATCTAAGAACAATTGTGGACTTTTTTAATGATGTCTGGTAGGAAAAAAGAAGTATCTAAATTTAATTTTAGTTACTACAGGTTTATATAGGCTTCCTTATATACACACTTAATGTCTCAATTCTATTTAAATAAAATACATGGGCAAAGATAACATCAGCGAGAGGATTGAAACAGAAAGTGGGAAGTGCGTAGGGCAGGGGAGAGTATTGAGGGAAAAATAGGGTCAACTGTGACTGAACAACAATCATTAAAAATCAAAAGAAAAATATTTTAAAAATAAATAAAATATAAATGTTTTCATAGCTAGTATTTATTGAGTTCTTACTATCCTGTGCTTTTATGTGTTTATTCCTTGCAACAAATTTAAGAGGTAAGGAGAATCATCCTCTCTATATTTTAGCTGGTTAAACTGAGAAGTAAGAAAATAACTAACATGCTTAATGCCACTGTTGCAGTAACTGCTTGGACTGAGATTCTGCATCCATCATTCTACTTCATATAGTTCCTCTCACCATTATGCACCTGATTATCAGACTAGTACCTCCGAAATTTTATTCATTTACTGCTTTATTGATTATTGGGCTAAAATATTTCCAGAGTGATTTTGGTTGTTTTTGTTTACTATGGTAAACACCCATTTATTAACATTTGCACCTAAATTTATTCATGGCTTTGGTATGAACACACTTCAGACACTCAGAACCTTGAAGATCACAATGTTACCTAAGCAAAATCTTCCTTCAAAATCATTTTTCTTGGTTATGATGGGGAAGTGTTAGAAGGGGTTCTTTCTGGGGTGCCTTATAAATCCAGCATAGTATGGTACTTTAAAATTATATATTGATTTATCAGTGAAATAGTTGAAGCAGACATTTACAACAGCGTGTCATTTGTTCAGGAAGTAAGAGTAGACACAATGACATAGGGGTGGACTCAGATTCAAGGAACTCTGAGGAGGTAAAATTTCAGTGTGAAGAGGCCCAGATTAGTTGTGTTTTAAGTGAAATATTGCCTCTTAGTACTTCTTTTTTATAAGCCTGAAGTGAAGCAATTGTATTGGGGCTATTTGTTACATTTTTTTGTGTGAATCATCTTTCATGTTAAATCCTTTTAACATCTCAATATATTTCTGCTACACTTTTATTTCTTAACAAGCCCCTAAGTAAAAGTTTTATTAGAAATGTTTTGGAATTTACCTAGTATCTTATTTTCTGATAAATTTTCCATACTTTTAAGACATTATAAAAGTCATTTTTATTTTCAAAATGACTGAAAGCTTAATAATCTTAAATAAAAATAGTACTCATATATACTATCTATTACCATTGCATAGTAACTCCCCTGGAAGCATAGTTACTCCTAGAAAAGATTCAAACCTCAGTAAAATAAGCATAAACTAGATGAAACATATAAGGATTTAAAGTGCTGTGGCACAGGGAAATAGTCTACATATTCAGATCTCGTTTCTTATATAGCAGACTGTATCTATTAAACTACTTCCTCTAACAAAATGGAAATCGAAAAGCAAGTTTTACTTTGGATTTCCTACCTTGTATCTGTGGATTTGAGGAAATCACATAGACAAAAAGCTTATCAGTTTTCTAGCTCTCAGAGGACTTGAAATGCTTGCAGTTGAGGATGCAGATTACCTAAATAATGTACATATGCTTGTAAAACCAAGGAAGGGGATATTATTATGTTGGGTGAATATGCCACGACACTTTATTCAGATGACTTTTAAACAAAGAAATGACTAAGAAATTCCTAAATTTAATTAAATAAAAACAAAAACCACAGTGCATGAAATTTAGTTATTGTTTAATAAATAACAGTTGAAAGAATAATTTATGGTTTTCAAGATCAAATATCACCTGAACATATCTGAAATATAACAGAGCTATTTATTGTTGAGTATATTAATTAGTGAAAAATCTTTTAATTAATAAGCCTTAAAATGAGGCAATTTCAAATAATCACTCTTGGTTAGAGAAAAAAATAAAGTTATGTGACTTTTCAAAATAAAATTACTAATTTGAAATTTAAAACATTGGAATTTTTAAGCATAGCATTTTGGCAGTGCAAACACTGTGATTAAGGCCAAATGAGCTGCCCATCAGGAAAGATTAATTTAGGTAAGATGAATCAGAAGATTCAAGTTGAAAGGTAATAAAAATACATAATCAGCCCACTCTCTGGAGGCATGCAATCCAACTTAGTTATGTCTTGATCCTTAAAGTGCGTGTGTTGTCAATTCAATATCTGTCTTCCCTAGAGTCTAGAGATTAAAAAAACAGGAAGAAAAAATACACATGCCAATGTGTTGTAAAAGTTCCCCCCCCAAATAAATATATTAAAAATAAATAAAAAAATAAAAATAAGCTGTTTTTTCCTGAACCAGCTTATTTTTCGTGCAGAAAAAAAAAAGTGTGTGTGTGTATATATATATATATATATATATATATATATGTATATATATATATATATAAAATCTGCCGATTAATGGATAGATAGATGAAGAGATCAATGTAGAAGAGGTACCAAGACAGACAGAAGGATGGAGAAATAGATCACAAGATTAATTCATTCTTTATTTAACTTTCTCAGTGGACTATATTATACATATTAGATACTGAAAATAAAATTTTTGGTGATGATAGCCATACAAAATACACTATTTTCTCTTTTATAACACAAGGAAGTTTAACAATTTTCAAAAATTCTCATTAATTTCATATTATCAATAAAGAAAACAATCGACATTTTGAGATAACATTTAATAAATTTGAAACACACTCTTATGTAAGTGTTCCTATTTTAATGTATGAATACACATATATAATATATATGTATATATATCCATAGAAGTAGTAGTTCTAGAACTAAATAAAATGTAAACTACTGTATTTTTATCTGTTTTTATATGCACTATTTATTAGCATAGATTTATTTATTTATTTATAATCCTTTTTTGAATGCTTTTAACACAAGGCCGTGTTATACATTATTTCAGTAAGATAAAATATTCAAGCAGGTATACATTATGATTCTCAGGTAGGATGTATTTTTACATTATTGAGGAGAAAACACAAATATTTTGTCCTGATTTAAAATAAAATAAGATTCAATACAACAAAGTATACAAATAGATATCAATAGCATTTATTTTAAAAAAAATTTATAACATTGACACTTAGGGAATCTCTTTGTTGCTCACCACAATTATCGTCAAATGACTAACAGTGTGTTTAGTTTGTCAGACAGAAGAGGGGAGGACATTGGTTTGGACAAATGGAAAGGAAAGTAGAGGGAATACAGAGCATAACAGATCCTGAACCCACCACAGATGTGACATCGGAAATTGTTACCTGGAGAAATCACCTCAGCTATGGAAATAAGGGTTATTTCCTAATAATAATTCATCCTTTAAATAATCAGGAAACATTTCAATTTCTATGAATTGTGATCTTTGTCTAAATTAGGGAATTTATGAAATATTTTTAAAGCCAATAGTGTATATTGGCTAAGACAGTACATATCAGCATTACTTTATTCAATATTTTTAAGATTTATTTTATTTTAAAGTAAAAATGATTATTTTTTCTGTAATTATTAAACATAGATCTACATGACAAAAAAAAGAAAGTATTTTAAGATTGATTTTGGATGTTCTATAAACTACCAAGTCTCCAGAAGTTTGAGAAAATTTGTATTAATTATCTCAAAAGAAATAGTTTTACAAAAGTATAAAGAGATTTAATTTTTCAGTGGATGTTCTATGTGGATGATGTGTAGTGTGATGTCAGTTTATGATCATACATATACTAAGCATTTGATAGAATAAAAACAATTTTAGGAGAGCGTAGGACTGATTATAATACTTTAAAAATATGTTTATTTTTATTTCTTCTCTAATTTAATCCTTATTTTAAACAGAATTCCAGACAAAACCATTACACATATTTCCTGCCTTCTACCTCTCTTCTCTCCCCAAAATGTTTAAATCACCGCAAGCCTACCATAAAAGGCACATGTGCAAGACAATCTGGGAAATTAAAATAATAATAATAATAATAATAAAAAAACAATGACTGTGGTGTAAATGGATTTAAAGAGAATAAATATGGACATACATAGCATAATAGGTGGATGAACTAAACTTGGGGTCCAGCTAAAATGTTTGTGACACAAGGTAGTTTTTTATAATACTGTAGTAATTCATATTCATTTGGTTAAATTGCTATCCTCCTAAAGCAACACACTGTTTGTACCAGCTCTTCACAGAAACAGACTACATGTGTACATCCTCAATCAGTAATACATATTCAAATTGTATTGCTCTTTTGTTTCTAAATTGTTCTTAGCTAGAGGAAGGCATTTATGAAAGAATTCATTAAATGACATTATTCCATCAAAACCTTATGTAGAGGAATAAATAAACTACTTTTTATAATTGAACAGAATTTAAAATAATTTGTTTTAAAATTTTTACTTTCTTGATCTATAAAACTCTGTACTTTATTTAAATTCAAATGAATTTGTATTTTTTTCCACATAGTTTTACACATAAATCCAAGATGGTGACAGTAATTTAGGCCTATTTTTGCCCATGTCATGAAAATTTTGATATGGTAAAATATCTTTTCAACTCCAATTGTAGTTATTGCATTTATATCACCTTTAATACATTTCTTTTTTGTTTGTTTGAGTTTTATGAATATTTTTATTATTAAATTTATTGGGGTGATATTGGTTAATAACATTATATAGGTTTCAAGTATAGAATTAAATAATACATCATCTGTATATTACATTATATGTTTGCCACTGAGTGTCAAATCCATCATTATATATTTGACTCTCTTTACTTTTTACTACCTCCCCCTATACTCCCTTACTCTCTTGTAACTACCATAGTGTTTGTTGTCTATGTCTGTAAGTGTTTGATTGTTTATCTGGCTTATTCATTTTTTTTTTCAGTTTTATATTCCACATACGAATTACTCCTTCAAAAGCTTATCTGTAAACACAGCCACATTGTGAGGAACTAGGGGTTAGGACTTCAACACATGGAATCGAGGGCATGACAAAACCCATAAGAATTCTCTTTTTAAAAAATATTGTCAAATATTAAAATGTGATGAGCAAAGTGATGAATTGACTTACTTTCATCTCGAAGTGTCAATGATTGTAGAAATTTGTAAGAAATGTGGGAGCAGAAAGCATCTCAGAGTCATAGTGAGAGTGAGAGTGTGGCAGGCGACACAAGGTAAACTCTGTTGTATTCTTCTCTATAAGCCTGGGCCTTTTGAAATGTAAAAACCAGATGCAGGTAGGTATTTCACAGTTAAGAGCACCCCGTGAGCCACTTCTTTGTTTACTACAGGCATAAAACAAAGGCTCCCAAACTTTATTACACTGAGTCAGTGAGAATTTTTTTTTTAAGTTTCAGGTTCCTGCACTCCAATTCCAGAGATTCTCATCACCATGTCAAGATGAGGGCCTAAGAATCTGTAATTTAAGAGGCATCCGAGAACATTTAGGTAGAATTAATTATGGAGCACATTTCGAGAAACAGTCAACATAATAAACAAAATGCTAATTTTGGCTTCCTTATTAAGAGTGTTAAAACTTGCTCTCAGAAAGGGAAATTGCCTGGGTACTTTAATTTGCTTTGTCTGAAGAGCTCTGTCCCACTCTGCCTTTCTGACTTACAGCAAATTAGTCTCCCCTCGCTCCTCCTGAAACCCCCTTCTGTAAAATAGGTATATTAATAACATCTGCATTTAGATTGTTAAACATGTTAGAAGACAAATATCTAAAGATAATGCTTCTGGCATAATAATTACTTAATTTATCTTTGTTCTCATTGTATAAGAAGGTGTCAGTCAAAGAAAATTTGGGAGGTAGTATGTATTTATAATTAGACAGAAATAGACATAATGTTGAACTATATTGAGTTAGTGGACAAGAATCCTGAATGGAGATATTAAGAAGAGGTTAAAAAACATATCGTCCTGAGTAAGGCAGAGAAAAGTGAGGATGGAATTATAGTGGGAGTTAAGGGATAAAAAGAATTTGTCTTCACTGAGAATTTTAGGTACCAAATTCCTTGGCATAGAATTCTAAAAAAGAGAGAGAGAGAATTCTATAAAGGCAATTTATATTTCTTATTTTACATATCAGACTACTAAAACTCAGAAAGACTTAATTTATTTGCAAATGTAAAAAAATAATATAAGCAATATTTACCTGGCAGTGAAGATACCATGATACAATGAACTGCAAAGGTAAAATTGGGGCATCAAAAAGGTAGAGAGTGAGTTTCATTCATTACTTTTGTTATTTAAAATTGCATTAACAAGCAATCCTAAGGCTGGATATCTTAAAATGGAAATAAGTTACTATCTCTCATGGGTCTTTGTGTACACAAGGTCCAGATAGCAGTTATTGCTCCAAATATTTCATGTAGTTGCTCTTAAATGGCAGTTGGGTAAGGAATGATCTGAAACTTGAATGGGCTGGAGTAATTCAAATGCTTGGGAGGAAAGTTAATTTGTACTCTGTACTTACCTAATGAAAGCCAATCTAGTAGCTTGTCCCACATCACAAATGTAAACCTAAGTCAGCCTACACTTGCAGGAAATACCTCCTTGTCAAGGAAACCTAACATGCACCAATAACAATCCTCCAAGTTGGGTTTAGCTAGCTTAGCTTACCCTAAAAAATAGAACCTTCTAACCTTATGTGGATATCCTGGACCACCTAATCAATTAGGCTCTGTTTCCATGCTGCTTCTTACTGCCTCTAACATTCATTAAAACTTGCTCTGGCCCCAAATCCCTCTGAAAGCGTGCTCCACTGCTTTTGGGACACTGTGCTCCCCCAATCCAAGGACAAAGGACATCAAGCTGCTTACTAACTTGTTTTAGTTTTTTCAGTTGCCATGAGTCTCAGCTGGGAAGGCTGGAGTGACTGAGTATGGCTTGATCATCTCTTGGTTTCAAAGCTGCATTTTCATAGGTTAGTTTGGCCTTCAACAGAGCCTGGAGATTTCTGGGCAGTCCAAGATTTTATATGGAGACTGGTTTCCCTGGAGCATGTGTTCCAAGAGAAGCAGCAGAAGCTATCAGGTCAATTAAGTGTTGGACCGGAAATGGCATGTCTCTTTTGCCGAATTGTATTGGTAAAACAGTCATGGTCCTCAGTCCCTGGCTCTGATTCAAAAGAGTACAGGAACAGTCCCCACTACTAGATGAAAGAGCAGCCAGTCACCCTGCAGAGGAGCACGAGGGATGGGAATGATCATTGCAGTGCCTGTGATTAGATAAAATCAGTAAAGGAGAAACGCCCTAAAATTATGAATTAAGCCTGTATTATTGAAATTAGATATTACGAAATTGTGGTAAGATCCAGGGGAGTAATGATTTAAAAATAAGAGTTGCAGAAAGAGAAAAGAAAGCTGTAGCATTTTTTGGGAAATATTGGAACTACTTAACATCCAGCTTCCAGTGCAACAACATAAAGGGGGGCTAGTATAGAAGTCTGTGAAAAGGTGTTGGTCTTTGCTCTGTGTGGCTACCTCCTTTTCTGAGTTTTGCAATAAAGCATCTAGGGATGAACTTGGGGTTGCTGTTAGTTAGCAAGACTGCCAGCCAGTCGTGAAGCCTTGAAGTCAGATGTAGGACAAACAAGAATAGGGGCAAAGTAGAAAACACCTGTACCACTCTTTCTCTCCAAAACAATATGCCTATCACAAGCCTGATGTTTATTTCTTTGCTGTGCCTGCCACGTATTTACCCATTCTGAGTTGGAATCACATAGGAAAGAAAGTGATTTCTGGCCATGGAACTATCTAGCGTATACAGTGACTATGAGCAGGGTTGACATATATGTCTATAGTGCAATTATTTAAATAATCACACCTAGTCAGGAAAAAATTATTGAATGAGGGTATTTCTGTTTTGGAGGGTTTTTTTTTAAATTCAGATGGATAATCATGTACTAGTAGCAAAATATCACAATAACTACATAGTTGCATTAGGTCTAATTGGGTTCATGGTCCACCACACTGATTATATTTATTGCTTTAGTATTAGTCATATAACTACCTCTTCATTCCTCCATTTGACACACATCTATAGAGTGCTACTGCATGCCAGATTTTGTGTTCCTCTGATGGCTTTATTTACAAAGGTGAAATATTTTTCCTTCCTTCTTTTATGGAGAGTTCATATTGTTGAAAGCCCATTTTATTCAGGAACTCATGTATTTGCATTGAATCATAATTTGGGGAAGGACTGTGGAAGGTTATTCAGGCAAACCTACTCCTAAATCACTGGATCTCTTTGTATTCCCCCGGTGTAGCCGGCACAATCAGCAGCAGTTCAGTGAACTGACCTGAATGATGACATGTCAACTGCCATTAATAGCTGAATTGATATACACATGTCTGAGGAGTGTCTGCATTAGTCCTGGAAGTGGATTCAAATATGTAAGAAAATTGTTTCCCATTTTAATATGATTTTTTTAAGTATGTGATTTAACATCTTGCAATGCATTAGTGCTATGAATACTACTGAGAAAAAAAACACATTTGTAAAGAATTTATAAAGATTTCCTTGCCTTACTCTGTCTTGATCTGTAAGTTGAAATTATTTTACCTCTTAGGAACGTAAAAGGTTTGATGTTTTCTGCTTTTTTTTTTCCATTTTAATGTCTCACTAGCAATGCCCTCACGCCATGGGCAAAAATGGAAAGGCCATGCCATTTCCTTGTACAAATAATTTTAGCAAAAGTGGGGATTGCTCAAGAATCTTTAAGTACTTCGCTTTTCTCCCTATGATTGATTATTCGTAATATCCTCAATCAGACAACAACCTATTTCAACTTCACACAATGGAACTAAATTAGGTTAAAGAGAAAAAAGGGCAGAGTGAGAACAAGACACACACACACCCAGAGAAAGAGAGAGAGAGAGAACCTTCTTTTAATAATTATCTGCCAATATCAGGCATTAAATTATTGGGATCTTAAATCTGACCCCAAGAGATTATCTTTTTTAGTTATTTTCTCTAAGTGCAAGTGCAGTAGTGGCTATGTGACATTCAAAATTTATGTGATTTATGACTACCTAGACGATAGATCAGTCAATGAAGAAAGTGCACTTCCATTTGATTTTTAATCTCAAAAATGCAATTTAACAATATTTTAAACCTATAGCAGGACTATATATATATTTTCTTAAATCTTTATGTCCGCAGTTCTGAATTGCCTTAAACCCAGCCTTAAATGACTATATTTTTAGGACAGTTTATTCTTAGACCTGCCTTAATAGACATTTAAATATAAACTCTTTTTTTCATGAAATATTATCTCTATTCCCTGTTTAAAAATAATTAATGCACCCAAATATTCATTTTCTGTGATTTGAAACTTCTCACATTTTTTTCTTCTAAAAATCAAAAACTGACCCCCCAAAAAGACAGATGCTACCTCTAGTGTATGTAACACAAACACTACTTACTAATTTTCCTGTATATTAGTAGTTAATATATTGGAAAACTCCTTTTCAGTCTACATCTATCACAAAACTTAAAACCACTTAAATCCTGCCTCTTTTCTCCATGTCCAATGTCACAAAATGCTCACTGTCTTACTTAAGGTCCTGAATTTTGTAATGTAGATGATTTTTCTCCTCAACCTCCTTAACTTCTCTGCTGATCACCTGTCTTGTCTAAGTCCAACTTTTCTAAGCACTTTAAATGCATTATCTCTTCTACCTTAACATATATGCCTGAATACACATAACACACACATTTCAGATTATTCAGCAAGTATATAGCAGAACTTGAATTTGAATTCAAGTCTTTTTGAGTCCATATTCTACCTATTCTCTTAAGCAATATACTCTACTCTTACTCATTTTTATCTTCCCGCAAGGCAATAAACTCTGTGAGGACAAATACTATATTTTATTCTTTTTCATATAGCAAGGTATTGTCCTAGAGTGTAGAAAGAAATATTTAAGAAATGAATCTATTTAAATAGAAAAATTATACTGGGTTTTCCTGACAGATTGAGACTAATAAAATACTAGACTACCTACCCAGAGTATATTAGGTAAATGTATTTAGTACATACATTACTGCATCAGTTAGTATTTCTAGGTTATATTTTTGGGTCAATAAATAAAACCACATTTAAAATATTAGTTTTATTAGGAAATATTAGGAAATGTAGGGAATAGTCTGATGATCATAACCATCCCCAATGGCAGATAATTCTTCGTCAATAAAGTTATTTAAAGAAAATCTAAACTGATTACTGCACGTAGACATTAGAGTAGCAAAAAGAATGGGAAACATATTAGACTGTATACTATTTAAGGCCATTTACTATTTAAATATTTTTCTATTTTTCTTTCATAATGAGTCGATAAAGTAACTCTACCACCTACCAAAATTTTGATCAACAGATGACAACACATACACTTTCATTAAAATGTGCATCATCAATTCTTTTTCCTTTCAAGCATTATTTTAGGTTCTTTTTATCTGAAAACTCATCCTCTTTTTCTCCTCAGTTGAAAAGTTATGAATATGTGATAAATTCTTACATAAATTTAAATTTGTTTATGAAAAAATAAGTGTTGGAGACGATGTCGAGAAAAAGAAAAGGACATGAACTATACGATTTCACTCTGATGTGGGTTATAAATCATATCAACAGAAGAACAAACAAAACAACCCAGCCCACATCCAAAGACAACACTGTGTTAGCTGTCAGAGGGGTAAGGAGGGGAGGGGAGGAAGAGGGTAAAGGGGCCAAATATACAGTGACAGATGGAGACCTGACTTTGGGTGGTAACACGCAATGCAACACACAGATGATGTGTTGTAGAATTGCACACTTGGAACATACAATGTTATTAACCAATGTCACCCAGCAAATCTAATAAAATGTTTTAATTAAAAAATGATTTTATGTAAATAAAAAATGTCTGAAATGCTCAGGGTACGGATGACAAAATACCAAGCCTCTGGGGATGGCTATGCATATTTGTGCCACAACTGTGAATGTTAAGAAGTCCTGAAACATGGTCCATAACGTAACAAATCAAAAGTGACATTGTTAATTTAAGCAAAAGGCCAACATACACTACGCAATCCTTTTTTTTTGCTGACTTGCACAAGAGCAAACATCAGTATGTAATGATGCATTATGACACAAAATAGCAGGGTTAGGGGCAAGCACTGACGGAAATCTTTTCTGTAGCATTTATGAAAGATTCAGAGCCACTTACTGCCTTTTTTGCTGGTCTAAGCATGAATCAGTTTAACAGCTCAATTTACAAGGTGATTGCTCGTGGACGGAATAAAAAAGTGTATCAGACGTTTAAGAAATCTGTGTGAGAAATTAGTAATATTCAACTGTGCACAGTGAGAATATTTGTTTTTTCTTTTAATAATGCAGTTTGGTATCTGTAGAGAAAATAAATAAAAATTTATTGTTCACTAACAGAACAAAAGTAGTAGTAGGTAAATGTATTTGGACATAAAAATACAGTCATTTCTCATAGCCTTAGTTTTTGCAGAGATGGAGTAAACTTAGGTTACTTTCCCTTTTTGTAACAGGAAACACACTTTTATTATTCTAGTTCAGTGTGTTTTACATATATTTGGGCTTTTTAGGACAATGGGATTGATAAGGCAAGTCGTAATAATTAAATATCAATTGACTGAAGAAAACATGGCTTAAGTGGATAACATTGAAATCAACTCAAGTCAATTTTCAGCCTGGTAAGAACAATAAGACTTCTTTAGTAATTAGGTTACTTCAACTGAGAAATACACAAACACACAGGGCACAATTTAGAACTCCAATTTCAATCCCCAAGTTAGAAACTAGTTAAATTTGGCTCATTATTTTAAGCAGTGTTATAACTTAATTAGGTGGAGCAGATATCTTCAAGAATTTACAGAAATATAAAGAGATGAGTAAAATAACCCTTCAGTTATAGCATTACTTACTTAGAATACAGTTGAAAAACCACCAAAATCAAGTGCTCTGAGATCTGGGTTTTCATTCTGGTTCTTATACTAATTAGCTCTCTGGCTAGATTGAGACCTACTGTGAGGGAGTTATTTCTCCTCAATGAGCTCAGCTTCCAATTTCCTTGCATGTAAATTTAGGGTTTCAGATCCAGTGATCTCTAAGGTCTCTTTCAACTTGAACATTCCGCAACTTTTGATTACATTTGAACACAGTATCATTTTAAAGATCACAAAGAACATCGATGTTGGTCATCACCTCAAGATATGTAGTAGAAGACATTAGTAGAAGAGTTTTAAATTCTGAGATTGTGAACTTAAGGTTAAAACCTTCAGCAGAATCAGACAAAACACATGGCACTTCTTGGGTGAATTTTTATAAACTCAAGTCACTTGAAAAATGTCTTGAAAATACAGGATACAGCAGAAAAACATTTATGTTTTATTAAGTGTAGAATGAGCAAGTTGGCACAGAAATGCCTGCTGAATGGAGGTCTCTGTGGTTGAAGGAATAGAATAGTTTTTGGTTCTGAAGTGGCCACTGGCTGGGTGGCCAGCTGGGTGACAATGACAAGCTACTTACATTGTGGACAGTTTATTTTCCTTATTTTAAAAAATAGAATTACTTGCATTTAACTTACATAGTCATTGTCAGACTTCGATGGAATAGAAGCTATAAAGTGCCTGGCACTTAGAGGTGTTTGTTAAATGTTAATTCATTTTCCCCTGTGGGCAGACTTTACCTTAGCCACTGCAGTGTATTTTTTGACCCATGTATTCAGAAGTTGTTTGATGGGAACTTTTCAATATCCTAGAAAGTGGAAGCAGCTTTTTCCCCCCATTTCAATTCACCAAGCCATTTAGGTCAAACTGGATTCAGACAAACCTGCACTTAAAATTCCAAGGTGAATGCACTGCAGACAGCACAGTATTTTGGAGGAAAAAAATGAAGAATCATTTCCTTCAGAGAGCTCTTAAAACAATTCTTGGTGCTTGCAGTGGAACTCAACTAAGCATTATTAATAAAAACAGTAAATGTTAATCACACTGAGAATTTGTGTACTTTGGGACAATAGGACATAATTTTGGAAGCTAGAGAAGGTTAATTGTGCTCCTTCTGTCAGGTGGCATTACTGAAAAAAAAAAAACACAGCACTATCTTTTTCCCAAGCCAAGTAGAAAATGATGGTTACAGTTGAATACACTGTATATTTTTATATACTTTCCAATAAAGTGCTAGTGTTCAAGCAATGGCTGATGTGGCTCAGTGGATTGAGCTCTGGCCTGAGAACCAAAAGGTTACTGGTTTGATTCCCAGTCAGGGCTCATGCCTGGGTTGCGGGCCAGGTCCCCAGCGGGGGGCGCATGAGAAACAACCACACATTGATGTTTCCCTCTCTTTCTCCTTCCCTTCCCTTCTGTCTAAAAATAAATAAATAAAAATAAATAAAACATTTTTAAAAATAAAGTGCTAGTGTTCATTTCTTGATGCCTTAAAACCTAGTGCACATCAAAGATACATTGGAAAATCAAAATATTTCATATTTAATATTACTTTGTGTTAAGTGATACAGTTCGTTTTTTGCATAGTTTTTATATTCTTATATGTGAATCCTTTTCATTCACCCTTTTGACTTAGCTTTTATTTGACAGTTATGTTTGTGGCTAAGCATTGTACTGCAAGGAAGGTAACTCAGGAATTTCATGTGCTTGAGATGACCAAAGGTAGAGATGAACCAAAGCGAAGCTCTGGTCAGCATTATGATCGCTGTAAATCTTGCCATGCTGGCACCTCCTATTCATTGGGGAAGACGTGTGTCTACATCATTTTTAAAAAACTCTTAAGAACAAAATAATAAATTAAACAAAGGGCTTGTACACTTTCTAAAATGGTGATTCTGTTGCAACTGGCTCCATATTCCCAGCTTCAACCTGAACACACTCTCTCTGAGCCCAAGAAGGTTACTGGGTAAGCACACCTGGCTTAGCTAGAGGACATTTGAGGAAAGACAAAATAATGTAAAATAAATCATCCTCAAAGGCTAAAGAGATGAAGGATCATAATATGTGATAAAGTATAATGAGAAATCTGAAGACTGAATTATAGCCTCTTAACAGTGAATCTACACAGGAACCAAAGTCAGGCAGAAAAATGAAGCCTGCTGAGATCTATCCTGTGCTCACACCACCAAGTTCAAAGTTATTTCTCCATCTTGAGTTTATTTTTGTGTATGGTGTAAGTTTATGGTCAAATTTCAATTTTTTGCATGTAGCTGCACAGCTCTCCCAACACCATTTGTTGAAAAGACTATTTTTATTCTTTTGTATGCTTCTGCCGCCTTTGTCAAATATTAATTAACCATAGAGACATGGATTTATTTCTAGGTTCTCTATTCTGTTCCTTTGATCTATGTATCTGTTCTTATGCCAGCAGCAGACTGTTTGGATTACAGCAGCCTTGTAATATAGTTTGATGCCAGGTATTGTGATCCCTCCAACTCTGTTCTTCTTTCTCACAATTGCCTCAGATTCGGGGTCGTTAATGGTTCTATATAAATTTTTTTAAAATGTTTGTTCTATATCTGTGGAAAACATCATTGGTATTTTAATAAGGATTGAGTTGAATCTATAACTTGCTGTGCGTAGTATGGACATTATGATGATGTTAATTCTTCCAGTACATGAACATGGTATATGCTTCCATTTGTTTATGTCTTCCTTTGTTTCTTTCTTCCGTGTTGTATAGTTTTATGAGTATAGGTCTTTTACCACTTTGGTAAGCTTTATTTCTAGGTACTTTATTTTTCTTGTTGCTATAGAAAGTAGGATTTTTTTCCTGATTTCTGATTCTGATAATTCATTGTTGGTGTACAAAAATGCCTTCAATTTCCGAATATTGACTTTGGTAAAAGACTTGAATGTAAGTTATGGCACCATAAAAGTCCTAGAGGAGAAAATAGGCAGGGAACTCTCAGGTGTCCTACAAAATGAAATTTTCACTGATACGTCCCCTAGAGCAAGGGACATAAAGGAAAGAATAAACAAATGGGACTTCATCAAAATAAGAAGCTTCTGCACGGCTCAAGAAAACATCAGCAAAATGAAAAGGGGATCAACCATATGGGAAAATATATTTGCCTATGATACCTCGGGCAATTTTTGATCTCCAAAATATATAAAGAACTCACATGACTCCGCTCTAGGAAGACAAACAATCCAATTTAAAACATGGGCAAAAGACCTGAACAGGCACTTCTTCAAGGAGGACATAAACAGGGCCCAGAGACGTATATAGGATGTTCATCATCACTAGCCCTCAGAGAAATGCAAATTAAAACCACAATGAGATACCACTTTACACCAGTCAGTATGGCCATCCTAAACAAACCAACAAACAAGTGCTGGCGAGGCTCTGGAGAAAAGGAAATCCCAGTCCACTGTTGGTGTGAATGTAGACTGGTGCAGCCACTGTGGAAAACAGTTTGAAATTTCCTCAAAAAGCTAAAAATGGAACTGCCTTTTGACCCAGTCATTCCACTGCTGGGAGTATACACTAAGAATCCTAAAACACCAATTCAAAAGAACCTATGCACCCCAATGTTCATAGCAGCACAATTTTCAATAGCCAAGTGCTGGAAGCAACCTAAGTGCCCATTAGTAAGTGAGTAAATCAAAAAACTATGGTACATTTACACAATGGAATACTATGCAGCAGAAAGAAAGAGCGAGTTACTACCCTTCGCGACAGCATGGATGGAGCTGGAGAGCATTATGCTAAGTGAAATAAGCCAGGGGGTGAAAGACGAATACCATATGACCTCACCTATAAGTGGAACCTAATCAATACAACAAACAAGGAAAAACAATATAACCAGCAACAATGAAAGAAAAAATAAGCCAACAGTAATAAGAGAGAAAGAGGGAGGGGGGTAATGGAGAAAAGAAGGGGAAGGGTCAAATCAAGGAACATGTATAAAGGACCCGTGGACAAAGCCAAAGTAGGGAAAGATTGAGGGCAGGAGGTGGGGGTAGGCAGGTTAGGGGAAAGTGGTGGCAGGAAAATGGAGACAAATGTATTTGAACTATAAAAAAATGATACAAATTTAAAAACACACACACAGTTATATATCACCTAAAGATTCAAGAATGGGATTAGAGGTAGCTTCATTCAGGCAGACAGTTATTGAACACTATTTCTTGTTAGGGGCTTCTATAGAGAATGCAGTGGTGTTACTTAAAATTTTGACTCTACAGTTATTCTACATAGTGTAATTTATTTCATGTTTTAAAGAGAGATAATGCATCAATGTAAATGTGGTCAACATTTAAAAATTTCGTCTACACTTGCATTTAAAGGTCCATCCTTCCTTTAAATGAGGGTTTCGTTGTTGTTATTGTTGCTACTACTGTTGTTGTTAGGTATTTTGTTTGTTTATTTTTGTTTTGTTGTTTACTGCCAACTGTGATGAGAAAGGTTGATTGATAGGAGAGGAGAAGGAGAAAAGGAATTTGTATTCAAGAAAGAATACAAAAACAACACAAATAATTTTTTAGGACACGCCTTTGGAAAAAGTGATGCAAACAAATTTTTACTTTGTCTATAAGCAGAAAGCAGGCAACTCCCCCAGATATCAATTCAGTGGCCTTTTATAACTGGTTAATGGAAAAGAATCATCGTATGTTAAAGTACCAATCTGAGAGATGAAAGAAAAATGCTGTTCTCATGGATCCTCTTCTGAGAGGAGATGTGTGATCATTTCATTTTTACTACCTGCTCTGCTCCATGCTGAGTGATTTCAGATATCATTGCATATCACCCTCTCCCAGAATCTCCAAGATTCAGGTACTATGATTACCAGCTTATTCCCAAAGATAAAGAAACAAAAACATTAAGTGACAGTCAATGGGTCTCAGTCTTAGAGACACATTAAAACACCACAGGTTGCTTTACAAATACCACCAGAGCTAAAGTTTTGACCGTCTGGAAGGCAGGGGCAGACATTGGCATTTTTAAAACCATCAGTGTATTCTAATATGAAACCAAAGTTGAGAAACACTGAATGAAGTAATTTCTCCAAGATTACACAGTGAGCGTGCCGTGACAGGAGTAGCGGGCTGGAATCTTATGGCACCACTGCAGGCTGGCATGGATGGTGCAGTTCATACCTGCATGAAGTGTAGGCAGCACCTTATGGCAGGTCCTTTGCAACTCTTCTTGGACACTCCTTCCTTTAGAAGCTTCCTGTGGCTTCTCACTGCTCTTATTATAAAGAATTTTTTTTATTTGGTCTACCAAGACAAAACGCCTCAGAAAGTAATCTCTTGCTAGTCCTCTAACTCCTTGGTCTCTGGGCTCACCTAGAAGCCATGACCTCTACTTAGAGTATGCTTTCTTTTTTCCTCTTCCCAAAATTAAACGTTTCTGTCCCCTCCAATTTTATTTAAAAGGTCACTTCTCTGGGAAAACATGGTTATCACTTCTGTCCTTCCCCACTCCCACCTCCTTCTTGCTACTAAAGAATCCTTTGAGCTCTTCATTTCCTTCACCCACCTTTACAATTTTACTTGTTCATTACTTCCAAATGGTTACCAATTGCTGAATCCAAGTCTCTAATTTCCATCACTTTCCCTGACCCTAAAGCAAATATTCAGTGAGCATCTTTGTTTCACTTCCCTCATGCCATCTTTAATTCTAGCTTTCTTACAGCAAAGTTTAACTTTCAGCTCTCGAATGTAGTTCTCTTTACATTTTCACTGCATTTAAGAAAATTAAATTCTCTTCTTTGCAGAGGATTGAGCTGTTAGAACTACTCATGAGTCTACTTTTCTCCAGTATTTACATTTAGTTGGTCAACCTTTAGAGTTGAACACTGAAAATACCTTCTTAGTTTGTTGTCTTCTTTTCATTTCTACTGCCATGCCCAAGCATTACTTTTAATTTGGACTCTTACAGCGTCGTTCAATGTGCACCAGGCAACACACATTAGATTCATTAGATTCATGTGTACACTTTATCACAGTGATATCTGTGCCTTAGCCCAGATCAAATAAATCTCAGTCTCTAAGATTGAAGGCTTTGGATCTGTATTTTAGGAATTTCCCACATGATTCTTCTACACAATGAGGGTTGAGAATCATGAAACTGAAATAATTTTTTAGGCATCGTCACAATCCCAACCTTTTCATGCTTCAATTTAACATAGATGCTCTTTCTGCATTGATATTCCAAATAATTATTTCTGTAGTAAAATGTCCAAACTAATACAAATAAATTCTGAAACTCTTTTGCAGGGTTATAGCATTAGTAAATACATTTAAAGTTTAGTACGGACGTTTTACTTCCTCTGTGTAGTTCCAACATATTTTTCTACATATATTCCATTTGTTTTTTTTTTTTTTAACACAAATTGGAAGACATATTTCTAGATTTTTTTTTCTGTGTCAGAGTAACACTATTACACCCCCTACAAATCAGTTTGCTTTTTCCCCACATAAAATATGCTCACTTCAACATATGCCTCAAATGAGGAACTTCTGTGCTCACTTCAAATGAGACCTTTTAATTACTCTTTGGTGACATTTTGAGTGATTACAGCCAAGAATTTTATTAGGCATACAAAATATTATTCCATGGTTTGTTCCAATCCAGTCCCAGTACATTTTTCAAAATATCATAGGGACTTTTGCAGTGACTCTCATCTCTCCTTTTTTACCTCATGCACTTGATGCTTTCCAGTTCTAAATAGATGTGTTTTAAATATGTGAGTACTTGATGTAACTGTAGCTGCCAATTAATCCATATGCCACCTCAGATGGGAAAATTCAGAGGCGACTGTCTTGAGAGCTCAATGCAAATGCTGTATGCATAGAATCCAAACGCTTCTAATTAATGAGTCAACAATAGTGTCCTTGTCTGGAGAGGATTCCTACTGAGGCCTACTCACTCCTTCTTGTCTCTTCCACATGATGCTTTCTGACTCTCCCGCTACTTCTAATCATTTGTGTTTTCGTTTTCTTTAGGTTAGTGTGATTCATGGAAAATACTCCTGTTCCTATTTACAAGCAACTGAGGAATGAGAAATCAGATTAATGTAAATTAAACAGCTATTACCGACTAAAACTGGATTTCAAGATGGTGCATAGCTGCAGGCTAACTGGCCTAAGAGTACTCAGCTGAATTAAAATGACTAATTCAATAGCATAATCTAGGCCCTCCCAACAAGGGTAGGCTCCTAGTTGTAGGGTGGAAGAATAGATAAGAATGGTCCTGTTGGAGAGAAACATTTCTTCCTCAGTCCTGGGGTCTATTCTACTTGGGGGAGCTCCTCACGAAAAACTCCAGGTGGCTCAGTATTCGACATTAACTCATTTAATTGATGAGAAAATTTGAAAGAAAAGTTTTTCTTTTTTTTAATTAAATAATTATGGAGTACAGTTTTCCAGAAAGATTATGATTTCTATCTATTTCATAGCACAGGTGCAAAGGGCAAACCTCCCGAGGACAGGCCTCTGTAGTCCAATTGATAAGAGGTATGTAAGGTAAGCCTTCACTTAGGAGTCCCTTTCTTCAGCATTTTATCAAACATAAAGGGATATCAATGATAATATTTATATCTGTGAAAATAGGTCAGATATTGCCATTTCTCTCATCAAAACCCTTCATTTGCTTCCTATTTCACTCAGAACATAGGTCAAAGTGCACACACTGGCCTTTGTGAAATGGTTTCCAAGACCTGTGTATTGTAAGATCCTTCTCCTACCTCCACCCAATTCACTTTCTTGCAACCATTCTTACCTGCTTATTGCCCACAAACATGAGACAACTGACCTTTTCTTCCACCTGAGGTTTTCTTCTACTAGACAACCCCTCAAACACTCAAATCTTTTCAAAAGCCTCATCTTTGCATTAAGGCCTCCCTGGAACCTTATTATGTCATTGAACATGTTGGCCTAGTCTCATTCTGTCCTCCCAAGTCTGTTTCCTTCCTCTGTTCACTTTTTTTTTTAAACATATCACCAAATACACTATGTACATTATTTATTTTTGTATAGCCATTTTAATGTTGAAGATGAAAGAAAATACACATTTTTGGCATGTTATGCTTTATGATTTCAAGAAAGGTAAGCACACAACTGACACACACACACAAGTAAAAAGATTTGTGCAGTGTATGGACAGGGTTCTGTGACTGATCAAAAGTGTCAAAATTAGTTTGCAAAGTTTTATGCTGGAGATTTCTCTCTGGACAATGCTCCACAGTCAAGTAGACCAGTTGAAGTGGACAGAGATCAAATTGAGACATTAACTGAGAACAATTAAAGTTATACCACACAGAAGATAGCGGACATACTCAAAATATCCAAATCAATAAAGTTATTGGTGAAAATTAAATAATGCATCTTTTATTTTACAGAAAAAAAATGTATGGACTTTTTGGCCAACCTAATACAAAATAGCAATTGTTTGTTATTTAATAACACTTTCTTCCAACTGGAAATTTCATTAGGGAGACAATTTTTGTGTTTTCTGTTCCTTGAGATATCTCAAGTACATAGAATCATCCCAGGCACATAGTAGACCCTCCGTCACCGAAGGGGAAGGTGAACCTTTGCTAGAGACACAGGACATGATACTAGCTCCCACATAGCCGATGTCCTCACAGGATGAGGACAGAATAAATGGTGGTTATTCTAAAACTGTTATTTGCTTTCCTATTTTGTGTTCCTTGAGTACTTTGCTGCTAAATATTTATAATCTCAACCAATATACATAGTCACTTATTGTTCTAAAATTAAATCAATTTGCTTAAATTGCTAGGTATTGAAAGCTATTTAATATGTGACAGTTTTGTGTAAGCGAAATTGCCAATATATTTGTTATAATTAAATCTATACACTTAGATGCCACAGAATAAATAATTTAAGCTTAAAAGCTGTCTCTGCTGACTTCTGCTGTTTTTAAATTTCCAACAAAAATGCAATTGACAGAGTACACAACAGAATGGGACTAGCATGTGTTATTATCATTTGCTGCTGATGTTTTCCTGAGAAAATAATAACATATAAATAGTGACAATAATATTCTATATAAATAACATTTTTCTTGGGGTTAAATAACGTATACATTATCTTTATTATAGCCATGCATAGAACATGTATGTGAAGAAATGATGGTAAGAAGTTTATGCAGCATATCATGTTTAGAGCATTTTAAACATGAAATTGAAGACTTCATACACATCTGGAATAAATTTTTAGATCTTAATTCATCCTGTGAAGAGCAATAATGGACACATTCTCTTTTCATTAAAATTACTTTGCATAAATCTTATATTTATAAAATATTGAAATAAATAGTTGGGCATTCTCTCATTCACACAGAAAATAGGTTGGGTTTGAGTCATATAATTTTGTCTTTAATAAACCAAGTATCGTTAATAACTACAAAGTGTGGATGCCAATGACTTTTAGTATTATGGATCAATATAAAAAAATGAAGTTTGGTTTATTGCTTCATGTACAATTATAAAAGATATCCCTATCATTGATTCTGTTGTTACTGGTAGACAGTCTGTCTGCAGTGGCCAATCATCTTCTCCATTGGCCAAGACGGCAGCAGGGGGAGGTTCCTACACTGAATGCACGGAAAGCTGCCATTAGAAATGGGTAGGGCCCCAGTGCAGGAAATGCTTCTCGCCTTACCAGATCAAGGGTGGAACTAGGGGAACGCAGGCACATGTGCCATAGAAGTAAAGACAGTTCAGGAGGAGGTGCTGACCAAAGAGACCCGTCACTATAGCCTGGGGAACGAATGGATTTGTTGTGAGGTAAACCCACATGAAGGGCATGAAAGTATGGGAAGTTGATTGAACATTTGAGAAAGCACCTGGCCCATTCCACATTCAAATAAAATAATCCCAGGGGAACAAAGGGTGTGATCTCTCTCTCTCTCTCTCTCTCTCTCTCTCTCTCTCTCTCTCTCACCCCCCCGCCGACCTCCCCCCTCTTTCCTACTCATGACCTGCACTGGCACGGTGCTCTCCCTAGCTTGTGCTCTTCTTGGGCCACGTGGCTCATGGCATCTGGGAAGGAGCCTCTCTCACTCTTGCACAACTGGCCATATTTTCCCCAGTGCAAATGCACAGTCTCTCCCAGGAACACGCAGCCTTGCGGCCCTAGAAGCTGCATGGCCGATGTCCACACGGGCTTCACCTGCAGGCTTCAGGAAGGAGCCTGAAGGAGACAGCCACAGGGAACACACTAAGCTACCTGGATAACTGCTTAGTTGCCACCTGCGAGTTTCAAAAGACTGCACTTTTAAATGGAACAGGAACTCTGGACATTGCCCTTTGTCTTGGTTTTGCAGAGAAAATGAGCTTTGACACAGGAGCCTGACATTCTCCCAGATCACACAGCACCTGAATAAAACCTCTTTTCTTCTACACCAGCATCTGCCTCACAAATTTGGTTTTGGTGGTGACAGGCAGCCAAATGGCTGTTTTGTTGCTGTTGTTGTTTTTGGATACACTGTTATCCATGTCAGGACATTTTATTGTTAATTCCTTCATTCATTCAGCAAATTATTAAGTACCTTCAAAATGCTCAGTTACCATTTATTATACTTATTGCATTTTATTGAATATTTCCTAAAAACATCAAAAATTTTAAGGTTAGGGTTATAATTTATGTGTAGTTTGTACCTGGAAGCTAATATGTTTTCATAAATAATATTTTTAAAGTTACTGAAAGATATGATGGAAATAGGAGTATATGTTCTCTGTACTGAAGGAGATTAGCATCTAGTGGTGTGGGCATATCAAGTCAGTTAATAACAATGACTACATTATGTGAAAATGCTACTGCAAAGGTGTGCACATGAGATTTAGAAAAAAAATGCTTGATTGATTCTGCACCCAGGGGGATGTGTTGACTAGGGACTACTTCCAAAACGATTGCACCTATGAGATAAAAAAGTAGATTCTGAGACATATATGTGTAAGAACCTTTCTTCCAGGCAAAATAGAACATGACATTCAGAGCAATCCAGCAAGGCAGAATATGTCTGGACCTGATTTTTATATTTAGAGGAAGTTGTTAATCATACTGTTTGGCTTTTTTTTCTAGAGATGCAGATATGTTAAAATATGTTTTAAAATTACCTCAATATAATGTGAAAGTGCATGTGACATATGATTCAATCAACTGTAAGGTAAATTTTATAAACTGACTAAACATTTGTCAATGTTTAATAAATTTTACATAGGGAAAAATGTGTTTTCAGTCAACGAAATTATGTGAAAACTTTTGGATAAGACATAGTCTTTCAAAAGTGTTCTGATATGCTACTGTGGTAACTGTAAACTAGCCTTAGAACTGTAGTTATTCTTCAATAATTATTAATTAAAAGACAGGTAGAAGGGTAGAATGAATGAGGGAAGGGAGGAAGGAAGGAGGACAGAAGAAAAGAAAGAGAGAGGAAGAAAGAGAGGGAGTGGAGGACAGGAGATTAATAGATCTGCCTCTGGCTACAAGCTTAACCAATGGGAAAATGTGTTAATTTGACAAGTCCCAAACTGAATTCCTAGTGTTTCACCTTAGATTTGTAACTCCTAAGAATCTTCTACTTCTCAGTATATGTCAAATTTTCTTTTCAGTTTTTCAAGTCAAATATCTTGGTATTATATTCAGTTTATCCACTAAGTCTTTTGGGACTCTTTATTTATATAAAGGACAGGTGTATTTGACACAGTTTGTTGTTGCTATAGGCAAAAAGAGTTGTGGATGAAAAATCAAAACCCAGGGCTGTTGTATATTTGATAGATTGGTCCATACCATCTATTCAACTTCCTTGTAGTCTATTTACCTGTACTGCATAGGTTGACAAGTTTAACCTCATTGACCCAAACTCTTTTGTGTGTTGTTTTGGATGGAAATTACAGACTTCCCATTGGATGTGCTTACTGGGATTTGGCAGTTTGAGGTAAGAGGGTGCATGATTCTATCACCAATCTCAATGCTCAAGATATGCATTTCTCAAGTGCAGTTTCCAGGTGTTTGCTCATTAGCTTCAAGGAGGACAGGCACTGCTTTTCAGATTCTTGGTCACAACTACACAACCTAAATGGTATATTCTGAATCCAACAGTTTTCCTGATTTCTACCATTCTTAGTTAGTGTAGATATAGAAACTTCTGTATCCATCAAGACTATAATATTACTTAGCAGTCATTCTTTGAGGACAAACCTAGACTATGCTACTCGAGTTAGTTCAAGAATTTTTCTTTTTTTTATTAAATTTATTATGGTGGCATTGGTTAATCAGATCACACAGGTTTCAAGTGTACATTTTTAATGTATATGATCTGTATATTGTATTGTTTCCACCACCCAAAGTCAAACCATCGAGGATTTTTCAATTACCTAAGTATCTGTAAAAACAATAAAAAAGTTATGTTTAAAATACCTAGAGTAATTTTTATTACCTTCATCTGATCTAGGAGTTATCACTGAATGCCACAGAAATTCTCAAACCACACTCTTAACTGCATCATACATATGTGGTGCCCTTGACCTACCTGCAAATTTTTTCTACATTAAAAATAATCATTTCACTTAAATCCTGATAGAAGTCTACCATTCTGAATGATGATGAATAATAAACACTTACTTATTTCAATATATGAATGTCCATACTCTTACTATACTTGTATTTAGACAATATTTATTAGATACTTTCTATGCCCTGAATACTATTCCATATACAGAAATAATTAAACAGTCTTGATTCCTATTCTTATGGGTCATATAGATGAGTGGAAATAATCCAACTAGTGACACATAGTATAAAATGCCCTCACTTGTTCCTGCTATGACACACAGTTGACTTAATTTTATCCTGAGGCAAAACATTTTTAAACACTTTTTTGGAGTAGGTACACTTTATTTCTTTCTCTAAGTCACTTTCATGACATTCTTTTAAATATGGTGATGATGTTGGTAAATTCCAATATCTAGAACATTTTTTCTCAATAGCAAAAACAGTCATGGGAGACCATATATCAATACATAAATATCTAATGGGTGTTTTCCTCTCTGTTTTAAGTACCCATGACTTTGTATCTAAGTAAAGATTAATGTGTTTTAATATTAGAATCACATTCACACAGTAATAATTACCACTGCTCTATATTTTAAACAATATCATTGAAAATGGAAAAAATTAAAGATGTAATCAAATCAGGCTTGCCTCATCCCCAGCATGGCACATTATATTTATTTACCTTAAAAATGTATCAAAATTGAAGACTTGTAAACTGCAGAATCTTTATTATGACACTTTAAAAAAATATACCTTGCTATTTGCCAATTATTGAATAGGTCTTGTATGTCCTAATAAAAAAATGATTCAATACTTTTGAGGGACTGAGGATAGGATCAGCATGTTTTCTAATCCCATTAAATTTAGAATCATTCTTACAGATCATTTTCTTCATGGTCATGACACCATCATCTTCAGGCTTTGGTACTATAAAGATCCTAAATTGTTAATAACTCCTTAGTTTTGAACCAGATCCTCTCCTTCCTCCCTCTTTGAAAGAATAGAGAGATTCTTCATTGTTTTTTCTGATGTATGTTCTCAACCATTAATTTTCATGCCAACATCATTGCACAAAATCTTTTTGAGAAAATTCCAATGTGATGTTTGGTGATTTTGACCCCAAAATTCAGTTGAATGTTGGTTGTTAGTTCTGTGTCTATATATATGTAGTTAGATATATACGATGATGATAGATGATAGATGATAGATAGATAGATAGATAGATAGATAGATAGATGATAGATATCCCAGATAGCTTAATGTAAATGTGGCCCTTCTCATTCTTTCCTTTCCCTGACATTACAGAAGTTTCTCTAAGATAAATATTTTTTTACAATTTTTTTATAATTTTTTACAATTATAATGTAAAATATCTCTGCTGGTTTATAGACAACTGGGAAGAAGCTCCAATTGCCTCAGAGGTATCTGAGTGTTAGCCAGACGACCAATGACCCCAGAAATTAAGAACAAGTTAATTATTTTAAATGACAACTCTTTCCACTGTTACAATTAATGTCACAACCGCTACCCCTTTGAATTACTACTGTCTTTTTACACACTCTGCCTTAATCCCTATGGAGAATTATCACTGTCAGAAACTCTCTTTGTTTTTGGCACTCTAGCTCCCATGCTTTGCAGACTAGCGCAAATTTCTGCAAGTCTTACTTTCTCCTCCAACTTTCTCTTCTCCCTCACCCTTATCTGGCTCCTTTCTTTTATCTTGTGACTTTTCTTCTGTAGCTGAAAAGATTTTATGTTTGCTCCAATAAGTGTAAAAAGACTAATGCCCTTAAGGAACTTGTCCTCTACCATAGAAAGACCAGTGATAAACAAGAAAACATAATATGTGTTGCCCACTGATGTCACCCAAAGGGGAAATTGTCACCTTTTTAGAAATCTGATTTGTCCAGAGGCAAGAATATGACAGCCTGTTTTCTCTGGGCTCTCTGCCTTGATGCTGTGCCTGACATTTTCAGCCCTCTAGGAAGCAGAAGTATACAAATATTGACCAAATTACAGAGAATGGAAAACCTAATAATCATATATGAGAAAATTGAATCTGAGTCATGAACTGAGCAAACCAAAAGAGAGAATTACCTAATGATTGTTCAAAATAAAATTTAGTAGCAGAGTACCAATCATATAACTAGCACAGGTTTATTTGCTCTAAGCTTTATAAATATGCATTAACTAAATTATTTATAGCAAGCAAGTGGCAGAGAGTTGACCTGAACCTAGAATGTTTGGCTGCAGAGATAACACTCATAACCCAGAGGGTGTGTTAGTACCTCACATAATCTGAAAAAAACATCTGGGATCCTATGAAATCTAATTGTGTTCAATTACATGCACATGTTCACACACATATCATATACTCAGTGGGGCATTAGTAGGTTTAAAGTTGTATGAGAAACAGAGTTTATTTTTGTATTAGTATTTATTAATTAGTACATTACTTTCCAAAAAACAACTGTAAATTTACTTTTGCCCAATCCTGTATATATGTTATATTTGCATAGCATTTAACACTTCACAATCTATTCTCATGTATACAGTCTCATCAATCACAGTCACAACTCTTGATGTTAAATATTATCACAATACAGGGGAAATAAACCTTAGGGCTTCTGAGTGTGAAGAGAGTTGTTCATCTTCACACAGTTTATAAGATTTGCCTCAAAGGCTTCCAACTGCAGAGCCTGAATGTTCTTTATTACTATATAAATTTCCTATGAAAACTTGATATAAATCCCAAGTCCGAAGATATGGTTAGATTCAGCAGGGGCTAATCAATTTCATGCACAGTTTTTATGTGTTTGATTGAAGAAACTTGTCAGTTTTTCTCAGTTTCATCTAACAGTGGAAATGGTTTATATTAACTTACCTTAATTGAAACCAATTAGATTTTCAAGTATATTGTGGTTAAAATTAAAACCACACTGTTGTGACAAACTAAAAATAAAAGTTCACTTGTATATAACACAGCAAAATTAGACAGTTCATAATATATAAGTAGTTGATTGATCTGTTTTATTCCTAAATAATTCATATTAAAGAGAGTTTGACTTTTTCCTTTTTATAAAATGTTTCTATTCAAGGATGCTTTAGCAATCAGTATTTCTGAACTAGTCAAGACTCTTCATGTGAATAAGAACTGGACTCAAACTGCGAATTTACAGGTTCTTTGAAAGAAAACTTAGGTTTCTGGTTATATTTTTGCATGGAAATAAAGAATAAACTGACAGTAACTAGAGGGGAGGGGAGAAGGGGGTAACAAGAAAGACGGGGAAGGGTCATCAAGGAACATGTATAAAGGACTTGTGGACAAAGACAATGGGGGGTAATTGAATTTAGGAGGTGGGGGTGGGTAGGACAAGGGGGAGTAATGGGGGGGAAATGGGGTCAATTGTAATTGAACAACACTAAAAAAAGAGAAAAAAACTTAGGGTTTCAGCTTCAGGAACAAGAGTTTCTAAGAGTTCAGATTTGTCTTCAGGAACCTACATTTTCTCAAAGCTTCATCATACTCTTCCCTATATTGATTTAACCTTCAACAAAGCAGAGAATCCAAGGTGGTAAATGATCCTTGTATTTCTGTCTCTGTCCTGTTAGCTTCATAATTCCAATAGAAAACACGGTTTCACTTTCCCAAAGTTGAAGAAAATGTTTCAAAATTGAATGTTACTAAGCCACCTGCTTACCCTTGAACCATGAGGAAGAGATTAGTGTATGGCTGATCTGGAAAAAAATAAATAAGTAAAACTATTTATAATAGAAAAAAAATATTGCATATAGCTTAGCAGACCAAATACATTTTTCCAGTATTGTGCTTAGCAAAAAAGTAACAGCTGTCTACTACAATGATGAGTCAATAAATACTGAGTGACAGTAATGGTTATTAACAAATGAATGCATCTGCTCATGAGAAGAAACTTAAGGTAGAAAGGCCAACTTTGTAGGTGTTATTTAATAGTACAGTTCATTTATGGAAGGTTTTTAAAGTTATTTTTCAATTAGCAGGTGTTAGTACTTTTATTTTATTCAGAGTATACATGTAGATAGTAATATGATAGCAATATGTCTGAATTGATCCAAAGTAAATGTTTCTTATAGAAGAATTTATTAATATAGCAGGTCTTCAAACAACATTGTTTCATTCAACATAATTTCCTTATAATGTTGATGAGAAAAAAAATGATTTCCAGCTGTGCCTACTGTCTGTTGAATCCACAGTTCCTGCCCATATGTCTGCACGATTTTCTCTGGGTACTCCCATTTTCCACTCACTTTCCAAGGGTGCACATATGAGGTGAATAATCATGTCTTTGTAAATGGTCCCAGTCTAAGTAAGTGTGTGGCTGCCAGGAGAATTATTAGAAAATAATTCTCTTGCTTATTAATATTTCTTAAACATATGTGGAGGTCACATTTAATTAAATGTTTAATATTAGAAGTGTGTTGGATTTTTGTTTAGAACTTTGGTGATGTTCTTGTGACCAGGAATATGTGTCAGGAACTTAACTCTTGTTTCTATCAATTAATCTAAGGCACGACCGGTTTCGTTGTACATTGTTTCATTTACAGTCTCAATTTCCAAGAACCTATCAACACAATTAAGGACTTACTGTATTTGTAAAAACTTCTCCAAATGTGGAATAGAATATTTCATATGGATTATAATTTATGAGAATTTTTTCTTTTGATAAGAACTTGTAAAACATATACTACTAATTATTCCTTGTGCTCTATACAATATTTAATATGCAAAATGTATATTGTGACTAACTTTACTTTGTATATAACAATGACATCACTAAATCAGTCATACAATTTTGTAGTCCAATAATATAGTTCTGACAAATTAACCATAGTTTTACTTTTTTGCAACATATTTTTTAAGAGTATAGCAAAATAATAACTCTTCTATCATTTCTAATTAGTAATACAAAATTCTAGTGTTCCTAATAAGTTTAAAATATTGTAGAGAGAGTATAACATCTACTTAGTAAATTGTGTTACAATATATAGCTGTAAGAGTGACTACATAAAGGCAGTGAATACCAGACTTCTCATTTTGAGCTCTTCTGATAATGTGGAACTGCTGTATGACAATAAAAAATAATGGAATTTTAGTAGCTGATGTGGCTTATAGTTACAATTTTTCACTAACCTCTTAGGAAACTTTGCTCAAATTACCTAACCTATGTGAACTTCATTATCTTTTCTATAAAAGCAATATTATTTTGCAAGGTTTCTGAGACTATAAATGTTGTAATGAATGTGAAATGCATTGTAAAATAAAAAAACTTTAAGCATTTAATTTGTTGAATTTGTTCAGCATTTTACAAAAATACTATGATTTTAATTTTAAAAGAACTGGGTATCCAAAATAAAAACATCTAAAATGGCATCTAGACATATTAGAAGTTTTGTGATAGTCTTACATTAGATAGTAATGTAAGATATTTTATTTAAATTTCTTGGAACACCGGAGCTGCCATTCTACCTCAGAAGCTTTGTCTTAACATTTTCCTATGTCTGAAGAGTCCTCTACCTTCTACAAGTGGGTGGTCTCTCACCCTCTTTAGCTTTCTTTTTAGACTTGAATTTACAGGGGTAACATTGGTCAATAAAACATCATCTGCATAATGCATTATGCCCTTTCCACTCAATGTCAAGTCTTGTCCATTGGCATTTAGCCTGCCTTTTCCTCTATCACCACACTGTTGTCTGTGTCTATGTGTCATATATATGTAATTTTTGCTTAACCCTATCACCATTTTTCACCCAGCCTACCAACCCTTTTCCTATCTGACACCTTTCAGTCTGTTTTATGTATCTATGTTTCTGTTTCTACTTTGTTTGCTAAATTATTTTGTTGATTAGATTCCACATATAAGTGAGATCTTATGGTGTCTGTATTTCCCTGACTGACTTATTTCTTTTGGAATAATAATTCTCAGGTCCACCCATGCCATTGCTGAGTAGCATCCCATTGTGTAAATGCACCACAGCTTTTTTATCCACTCAGCTACTGATGGGCACTTGGGCTGTTTCCAGATCTTGGAGATTATAAATAACACTGCAATGAATATAGAAGTGCATATATCCTTTCATATTATTATTTCAGTTTTCTTAGGATATATTCACAGAAGTGGGATCACTGGGTCAAAAAGTAGTTTCATTTTTAATTTTTTTTAGGAAATTCCACATTGTTTTCCACTGGCTGCAACAGTCTGCATTTTCATCAAAAGTGCCCCAAAGTTCCCTTTTCTCAACATCCTAGCCAGACCTTGTTGTCTGTTTATTGATGATAGCCATTCTGATAGGTGAGAGGTGATATCATATCATGGTTTTAATTGGTATCTCTCTAATGATTAGTGATGTTGAGCATCTTTCTCTATGTCTATTGACTCATCTATATGTCTTCTTCTAGGAAGTGTCTATTCGTATCCCTTGACCATTTTTAAATTGGTTTGAAAGGGAAATTAAGAAGACAATTCCATTTACTATTGCAGAAAAAATATGATAACTAGGAATAAGTTTTAACTGAGGAGGTAAAAGACCTGTACTCAGAAAATTATGGAATGTCTGATAAGAAGTTAATTTCCAAAATAAATAAAGAACTTATACAACTTAACACCAAGAAGAAAAACAGCTCCTTTAGTTTTTGATCAAGTTTTTCCTCTCAAGGAGTCTTTGTTGATCACACTATTTAAAATTATAGCATTCCATCCTACTCTTCTACTGCTCACTACTTCTCTTTCCAATCTTTTTTATCATATCATTTGGCATTTTTAACTATTTGAGATATCACAGGTATATCTTTATTTATCTTCTGTATCTGCTACCCCCTCCACAGGAATATAAGCTCAAAAAGATATAGGATTTTTGGTTGTTGTTTTATACACTACACTTGTCTATCAAAGACCATTGTCAGGAATATTTTAGTCCACTTATCTATCTATTCAATGTCTATATATCTATGTATCTATCCATCCAGTTATCATTTATCTACTTATAAATTAATATACATTTATTGAATGAAAGAATACATATACTCAATATAGCATTTTACCTGTACTGTATATTTTTTAAACACTCTACCTATAGTAAACGCACTCCTCACAACAACCCTTTGAAATAGATACTATTATATCATCCCCATATTAATAAATGTTAAAACTGGGGTACATCAATCTGCACAATTGATTATTTCTTTAAATGATAATTTCATATACTTTTGGTGAAATCTGTAATGATTTTTATAATGCTGCAGTCTTGCAACATCTAACAAAAACACATTTTCCACCAAATTATTATTAACTCTAAGTACTCTATAATGCTTCCTTGAGTTCTATTACTTATTTGGAACCTTTTTACATAAATTGCCACCAATTAGAATAATCTTGCCTTTTAAATTAGCAAACCAAACATTTCTTATGCTTGAAAATATTGGTATTACAATTATAAATGTGACTTCCAAATAAGTCTTGGACAAAGATAGTTATGCTAAACAAGCAAAAGAGAGAAAATTAGTATTCATTCTAAAGAAACAACACACATTTCTATTCAGTATTTTCAGCTAGATTGCAAATGCTTCTTATGAGAAAATTAATCTTATTCAGATCATACATTTAAAAAATGTAAGCATAAAACTTCAAATACATGGACAGTTATTGATGTACTGTATGCTTCATAAAGTTTATTCCTCCTATCTGTTCTGCTATTAATATAAAAGAATTATACATTATAAATACAAAGGGGGTTTTGCAATCATTTAAAATCCATTAAAAGCCAAGATATTCTTATAATTAATTTTCCACTAAGATGAGAATTCAGAACCTTGAAATAACTTGCAGATGGCCATTGTCATAGTGAAGAGAACCTTTGTCACCTTCCAAGAATCATTTTACTCCCTAGTAAAAATTCAAAGTACATTTATGTCTCACAATCAGGATTGGCGGACTGGTGCTAGAAGGAAGAATGGGTGGTTTCCAATGTATTTAATTTCAGTGACATTTATTGAACTTAAAATATCTCTCCAGTTAGCTTGTTCTTTTTAAATGGAAATACCTCTTAGAAAGCTGGTATTTATAAACTCAGTTTTCTATAACTTAGTTTCTTTCTTCAGTCTTAAAATAGTTGACATGGGGCAGGGTAACTGACTCTGTGGTAATAACAATTGGGGCAAAGAGTTTTATCACGGCACGTCATGATGAACATTGTCACTAGAAAAAGGTTTTCATCAGAAAAAATGTACTAGTTATAAATTGTTGTGAAACAAATTAGCTCCAAAATTTCAGACATAAAACAATACTCAGTTATAATTATTACCTTACCGTTTCTGGGAGCCAGGAATCTGTACCCAGTTTAGCTGCAGTCATCACAAGGCTAGATTGGGTTTCCCTTCCCAGTTAAACCTCCTAACTGTGCAAGATGTAGCTTCTTCATAGCTTTTGACCTGAGACTTCGGTTCCTTGCCACGTGGGCCTCTCTGCAACACTATTTATAACCCTGCAGATTGCTGCATCAGGGTAGGTAAGAAGGCAAGAGAGATACCACCACAGAGAAAAGGCCAGCAAGCTGCGACAGCTTTTTGTTAACCTAGTCGTGGAAGTGACATCATGTCACATTTCCAATATTCTATTCATTACAAGTCAATCACTAGGTCTAGTATATGGTAGCAAGGCTATTAATAACAGGAGGAAGATTAATAATTAGGATCCTTATAAGAAACTACTACCAAAGTTTTGCATATATTCTGTCATGATATGTCGTTTGTGAGAATTTCTTCCAACAGAACACATATATTGTCTTTGACAAAAATAGCACATTCTGCCAGAAATTACTTTATTACCAAATGTTGATTTTAGTGTTACTGACAAGCACACTAGTTTAAAAATATGCACATTCTATTAACTGTTAATTTAGGACTATATTTTTTTGAAACAGGTGATTACTAAAAGTGTTGTTTATTCAATATTTGATAAGTGTTACTGGTGCCTATTTGGAACAGAAACATTGAAGACACGTATGAACTATTGGGGTGAGACTTTGTGATGATGTGAGATATTTTGACAGGAGTTATGTATAGAGAAAAAGCTATAGAGACCAAAAAACCCACGAGATTTTCTAGTTGGGTGCTAATGTGATACATCAAGCTGATTTATTTTTTTAAACAACTAGAAAAATCTGAACATATTTTCAAGTCTTGGTGAGCATCTTGGTTTCTATTAACCTTGAGGATACCACTTTTACTACTAAAGTAGTAATGTCTAAATAATATAGAAATGGCTTTGAGTTATTTTATTGAAATAAAATACATAGCATTTTCTCAGCACTTTCTGATAACATATAACATTATCTTTTGTATCATAGATCTGTTGTCAATGGTTTTTCTGTTTGTTTCTTTATGCATGCCTTTTTTTCTTCTAGTAGGCAAGGGACCAGGGTTTTGAGATCCTGACATTCATTCTGTACTGTACTGACTTCTCCCATCTCCAGTTTCCTGGTCCCTGAATGTCAATGTTGGAGTCAATGCTGGTAACATTTCCTCCCAATGTATTCATTCTATAACACTGTGAGCATCAATTTCTTCAGGCAAGATCTGTATCATTCGCTTGTTTATTCATTAACAATATTTAATACATAGTAAGTGCTTAAAAAGTATTTGGAAAAGAATGGTTATGTTAATACAGTTAACATTATTTTGATATGCATTAGATCCCATTGTTCTACAAATTTTATGAATCATACTTGACAAAGACAGCATTCCTGCTAGCTAAAAGTTTGTATGTTCTATCATTTTGGCTTGTATTTATTTGATTACAGGTTGTCTTAGGCCAGAAAATATATTTTCATTTTTAAAATAAATTTTCTCAGATTTAGTCACTATTGTTCAATTAAAAGTGATATCTTATTTTAGCATGGTTTACATTCTGCTTCAGAAAGTTGGTATTTATTTTTTCCTAAACTTTTTGTGGTTGGCTAATTGCTATTTCTTTAGGACTAAGGTTGTAGTAGATGCCAGTAACCAGAGAGATTTCAAATTCACAATTCTGACAACATATTCTTAATCAATTAGTAAAATAGCAGATACGCAGACTATTTCTACACAGCATATGGTAAGTATCACAGCTTTCTGAACCTCTTGTATAAAAACAGATTTTTTAGGAAAAAATTAAAAACAAATTTACCTGCTGTTAAATGTTGTGAAGTTCCTTGGGAAATTTTAAATCTTGTTCATCAATATTTAATTTAAAAATTACTTTCTGCTAAGGCAATGTGGCAAACCATAACTTCTGTTTTCAAACAGATGGAGACATTGAAGGCATTAGTCACTGAAAAGTTGAAAACACCATTACACTTCAGATTTCAGTTTTTCTATAAGTCAAAAACTGTTCTAAAAATTGATGTTTATTGAAAAACAAACAAAACTTTTATTTTGTTTTTTGAGAGAATGAAGGTTGTTCTTTTTCTTAACTTTTATTTTCCAGATAATTCTTAAAATATTATCAGTTCATTTTTCCTTAGAACTTTTTGGTAAATATTTAAACAATAAAAAATTAATTATTTTTATTTTTTCTGTAATAAGCATATCTGTGAGGTATAAGTTTATCCTATAAAACTTCAGTCTCTTTTTTACTTTGACTCATATAGAGAAATATTTGAAAAACAAACCATGTTTTTGACTATTTCTCCTCATCAGCACATTTCTTTACTTCAACTTACAGATATGTCAAGATTCTAAAATATGAGATAATATAAAAAGACAAATCAGCAATCAAAAAAAATCCTTTCTTTCTACAAAACAAAGACATCTGTCACTTTATAAAAGTCCCTTAAAGACTTAAGGTCAAAATATGATTTTTTTGATTGTTCAGTGCTATCAAATATGATAAAATAAAAATGATGTTAACAATTATTAAAAAAAACTTCATATGCAGATAAGATGGACTTCCCCACAGGATGTTGGCTTGTCTAAGGACTTCAGTTGTTTTACAGGGAAAGAGGCAGTGGTAACTATTTGCACATTTTTTTCTAATTCTTGGTCACACATACATTAAATTACTCCTATTGATTCTATCTTTTCTCCATCAATATCTTACATTAGACACACTAACCCTAAAATTGAAATAACAAGAATTTGGTTATTTCAGATAGAGACAGTCATCTTACTGGAAGTAAAAAAAAATAGTTTAGGTAGATTGGTTTGTAGTGAATAAATTGCGTATCAGTAGAGTTATAATATCCCAGTAAGTAAGTCTCAAAACAGTGAATACGGTCCAGGCAGTAAAATGAAGTACATGTTTGTTTGTTTGTTTTTCTTTTCTTTGTATTGGTATAACTCAGATTCTGATTTCAGAAGTCAGTTTTTGTTAGCAGATTAGAAAAATCAGTTAAAGTCCTTAAGTCATTTCTATATATCCTGTTATATTATTTATCAATCTATTAAATTTTATGACCCAAGAAATATCACTTTCTCGAGAGAATTTTATTATAATTAGAGCAAATCACTTATTTCAATAATTACCTCCATATCACAAAATTGACTTAGTATATATATTTAAATGTTAGTTTCTTTTAATCACTAATATGCCTCAAAAAGAAGCTTAAAATATTAAGTAAAAATCTTCCCAGAACATGATTCTTATAAATCTAATAAAATCATCAGAAATATGTTCAGCTCTATTAAATTAAGCTGTTAGCAATCTGTCAAATGATCATTTATTTTCCATCTTAAATTTATGTATATAAACACAATAAATTTTTCCTTTATTTTGATATTATTTCCAAATTACTGAGGAAAAAAAAGTCAGCATACTGCTATGGTAACGAGAACACACTCCATCCAGGTTCACCAGTTATTTTTGTATTTCACTCTATAACTTATATTCTCTCTTTATCTGTGTATATTTTTAATTGTTTAAAACTAATTGGCGATATCATAGGCTTTTTAACATAAACACTGAAACTGGTGTTTCATGAGAACAAGAACATTTTCTGACACAGACACAGGACAATGATCAAGACAAAATATTTATCAGTAACACAATCATATCTAATATACAATTCATATCCACAGGCTATTAATTATTTCAATATTTTTTCACCCTTGTACACTATCCAGTTCAGGGTCATGCATTGCATTTACTTGTCATATATCTATAGTTTATTTTGTTCTAAAATAAAAAAATATATAAAAAACGCCTGTTCTAGTCATTCCTGAACTTGATATTTTCAAGTTCTAGCAGTTCTTTCAGTTGTGGTTTTATATAGTGTAATCTTAGTTATTAAGTACATAAATATATATTATTGTATTCTCATAATTTTTGTTTATCATTTTTAAATTTGTTGACTTCTATACATCCCTTGTCTTGAACTGTCTCTATAGTGATTCAGTTTTAGTCATTTCAGTTTTTTTATTATTCATTTCATACTTTATCTTAACCTTTTACATTGTCCTACCCGTGTCTTTGTTTAGAATTCATCTCCTGTAGCTAGGATTTAATGAAATCCTTATTTTTATTTAACCTGGCAATTCCTCTTTTTGCATTGAAGTTTTTACTGCATTTACATTTAGAGCACTATATGCTATGTTTCCATTTACATTTAAAATACCATTCACTGTATTAGCATCATGTCTACTCTTTTTCCATTTCAGTGTTTTGTGTCACTCTAACCTTTTTTATGTCCTTCATCTGTTTTTAGTCATCCAAACTTTTTGGCATTTCATATCCCTTTATTAGCTCTTTATCTAGAAAACATTTTGCATTACTTTTTAGACATTATCTTAACATTACGATATGTATAAGTTCCTAACTCATTCCATTTAGTTAATAGTGTACTAAATTTAACTATTATAATTTTCTTTAATAGATATGCCTTTCAAAATTTTATCTATATATCTATATCTACTCAATGTATTTATATATAGTTTGCTCTTTATTCTTTTTTGTAAAATTATAAATTCAAGTTATATCATCTTGGGTTATGTTCATTTTGCTTGAAAAAAATAACATTTGGTACAATGTAGAAATAAAATCTGCTAGTAATTAATTTTCTCAGTGTATTTTTTCCAAAAATTTTATCCTTTATCTTAATATTTGAAGAATATTTTCCTGAATATACAATTCTGGGGTGACAGTTCTATTGTTTTCTTCCTAGTACTTTAAGATTGTTTTTACCCTTAGACTTCAATAATTCTGATCAGCAGTCAGCTATAATTTATATATTGTTGTTCCCTTGTCATTTTTGTCTAGCATCTTTAAAATTTTTCTTTATGTTTGAGTTTTAGCCAGCTGATTATCAAAAATCTAGGTTTCTTTTTTAATTGTATCTTGTTTGGAGTTCACTAAGTTTCTTGAGATACATGGTTACATTTCTCAAGAAATATGACTGATTTTGTCAATATATCTGTAAATATTTGTATGCCACTTTAGTTTTTCTTTTTTTATGGATCCCAACTTCATGTATTAAATCATTTAATATTACCTCATATCACATGAATGCTTAATAATTTATTTTGATTTTATGATTTTCATTCCTCATATTAGATAATTTTATTGCTGTATCTGTAAATTGACTTATTTTCCCCTCTTCTGTAGTCACCCTGTCTTTAAGTACAGTTAGTAAACATTTTATTTAATTTAGTTCTGGAATCTTACTTATTTATTTTTTTTTAAATATTATATCTATTTCTTTATTCACATTATACACCAATTCATCCATGATGGGCATTGTTTCCTGTAAGGACTTGAACTTTATAAATCCTGCTTCAAATGCCCTTGTCTAGCCCTTGCTGGTGTAGCTCAGTGGATTGAGTGTCTGCCTGCAAACTAAAAGATCACTGATTTGATTCCCAGTGAGGGCACATACCTGCATTACAGGTCAGGTCCCCAGTATGGGGCGCATGAGAGACAACCACATTGATGTTTCTTTCCATCTCTTTCTCCCTCTTTTCTCCCCCTCTCTAAAAATAAATAAATATAATCTTAAAAAACTAAATGCCCTTGTCCACTAATTCCATCATCATCTTGGTCATTGTGGAGCCAATTTCTCTTCACTTCTATTTTCTTCATCATGGGTCATATTATCCTATCCTAGTAATATTTTATTACTAAACATGTTTATTACTAAACATGTACGTGTTTAGTAATATTTTATTGTGTGCTGGATATTGTTGGTGATTCATTTTGTAGATCATGGAGTTCATTACCTCTGAAGACTTGATTTTTTGTTATTGTTCTAGCAGGTGACTAATTTTCCTGGATGCAAACTCTCAATCTATTCACTTCTGCAGAAGATATAACACCTAAAACCACTCCATTTATTCAGCTTTTCAACTGTACTTTCTTGTTGAGAACTTTGGAGTCTCTTCAGAGTATGCATTGTTTAGGGGAGAAATTTTATGGAGTTTTGAGGGTTTACCTTTCTGAGGGTTGTTATTGTTTCTGTTTCCCCTACTTACTTCCAGATACTCTATTAGCCTCAGATTCCACTTTTTTACTAGTCAAGGCAGTAAGATTATATATGCCTCTTTGCATGAATCACAACCTCTCTATGAAATGTGGACTGACAAGTGCCCCTTCAAGTAAGAAGGCATTTATGTGCAAATCTCACCCAGTTCAGTTTTCTTCTTTCAAGAAACAAATATCCTTTGTTTTTTTCTGTTTTTCTTTAATATGGTCAACTTTATTTTCCTTTTGTTCAAAATTTATCATTTGCATCTTCAGGAGGGTTTCTTCAACACATTACCAGTAATATAAAGTTAATTATATTTTAAATTAGATATAAGTGAGAATCTATCTTATGTTTCAGTATGACATATTTTCTTAAACTTTAAAATCATTTTCATTAACAAATATGTACATATTGTTCTAAATGTAAAAATAATAAGGTGTGGATTTGAAATACTTCTTAATTTCTGAATTTATATGAAAATCTTCAAGTGTTTAAATATGTTTATCCTCTAGAGGAAATTATTTATGATTTCAGACAAGCTGAAAATCATACTCTAGATTGAGCTTCCTATGTCATGTTGGTTATACGTGGCAGGAGAAACATTAAAATCATGCTTTGGTTTTGTATACTTTAGAGACTAGTAAAAAGGGCTCAAGACATTGAGTTGCACATGTTTACAGTGACATTTTCCTGGTCAACCCCCAAATATATAAATAAACTAAGCCTCTTTGTAAGCATGACAAGTCCATTCTCTTCATATGGATAAAGTTTCATGATTGTAGTTCATGTCTCTTAGTTTGAGATGCATTTAGCAACTTATCTTTTCATAGAAGGACATTTGCATCCACATTCCTATACACACCTACCCATTGTCTAATCTTTTGGAAGCCTGATGGAGTTCTTCACCATTTTTTAAAATTTTCCTACACATACTTACCCACTCACTAATCTTTTTTGAAGCCTGATGGAGTTCTTCATCATTTTTTGAATTTTTCTCTAGCCAAGGACTTAATGCTAAATTTAGAAATGCTATTTTTTTCCTTTATGAAAATAGTTCAGATGCATTTAATTAGATCCTGAATACCTCTATGCCTGCCTCTGGCACTGGAACTCTAAATTGATGTTAATGGTTTCAAGAATAATCTATGTGGGATAACATATAAATGCATAATATTTATGATAATAACTGCTAATATTGCATGAGACCTTAAAAGATAGAAATAAAACAGCCAGAGACATTGAAAGAAGAGCAAACTGACAGTAACCAGAGAGGAAATGGGGATAACGGGGGAAAGAAGGCATAGGGTCACCTAGGAACATGTATAAAGAACCCATGGACAAAGCCAAAGGGGGGTAGGATTGATGGTAGGAGGTGCGAGTGGGTGGGGGGGAGAGTGGTGGGAGGAACTTGAAACAACTGTACTTGAATTTAAAAAAAATCTATTTCTACGTAATTTGTTAATATTCTTAGCACATAGGATGTACTGCTATTATAGCTATTTTGTGTTTTGTGTGAAAAGATAAAAAACAGGGCACAGACACCATAAAACAACAAAGATCAACAGTATATGATGTTCTGAATACAGGACAGGTGTAGAATTGAGGATGTGGCATGTCTGATGATAAAAAGAAAGATCCCCTGCTGGAGGTACTAGGTCATAATAAGAATATCATGTCATTGTTCAAGCATATGGCAGTAACACAAAGACCATGTTACTACAAACTGAGAACAAAGTAGGGGCCTGGTTGTTTGATCAAGACTGATGTCCAGTTGTTAGAATTAAGGGACTAGATAAAAATAGAGATTAAATGGTTTTGAAAACTTTGAATCCACAAATAGTGACAAGAGTTCAACATTTGGAGGTTAAGTTGCCCTAAGTGAGAAAACTGAAGGGGTTTAAGGGCAGTTAGCTATGACTTATGTCTTGAAATAAATTACTTCTATGAAAAAAAGAAAAATCCAGATAGATATAAAATCAGTTTCAATTAGTCAAATACAGATTCTGATATTTTGCTTGGAAGAACAAAGGCATTAAATAATCTTTGTTAGTTAACATTTAAATCTGTTTCTCAGTGTAATCCTTATATCAATTAAGAAAAATTAGAATGTGTAATGTATATGACTAAGTATAAAATAAAAACATCAGAAATGAAAAGCATGATTAAATAGAATAAATGGTTAAAACACCTTGTTGAGTAAAATGAAAACTAAAACTAAATAAATATGTTATATAGTATGAATCTTGTTTGTAGATTATTAATCTATTTTTAAATAGTTATTAAGCATTGACTACAATGAAAAAATTGAGTAAACTTGCACCTAAACCTCAGCTGAAATTAATTAATTTTAAACATTGTGGGGAAGATATTGTTCTAGAATCCCATAAAAGATCATGCATTTATATAAAATAATTATTATGTAAATGAATGTTGTGTTAACTCATTCAGTTTTAAATTATTATTTAATTATTTAATTAAATATTTATATTTAATTATATTTATAATATAGAAGTATAGGCCAGGCGAGATAAAGATATGTTTATAGAACTAGATATATTTAAATTATATTAAAATACATACATGTATTGAATTTATTGACTACATTATAAAATATGTATTTCTAATATGCATGTCATATATATTCTGTTAGTGTGAATTATGCTGTGTATTTTGTCTCATCAACTCTTCTTTTTAAGATGTGATTTTAAATCTGAAACAATCATTTGAATAACTTCTGTAAGACATTGGTTTTTATGTAATGACAATAAATTATGTTGGTATTTCATTTCAATACCTTGAAAGTACTACACATGTAATAGGTCAATAAATATATATTGCATAAATGAATTAATTAATGGATGGATAGATGGATGGATGGAAAAATGAGGTATTAAGGATGTTTTATTTATTTACAATACACTTTCTTACCCTCACTAGTAATTAAACCTCCATTCGTTCTTTCAAGGCCCATTTTAACTTGCAATTTTTCTATAAAACTTTTCCATTCTTTATGTACTGTTTCACTCTTTTTAAGCTCCATAATATTTTGTAGCTTTCTTACATCACATATACACACACATATATATATATATATGCTTCATATTTTTTAAGTCTAATATATCCTGACCTCTCACCCTAAAAAATAAACAAACAACAAAAGCAAAACAAACAAAAAGAACTTGGCTTTCTCAGTCAGGTACGTGTTCATTAGGAGCATTAAAAAAAAATAACACTCCAAAAGTATCCGTTTGATCCATTTATAAACTTCAACTGACACACTGCTCTCAGTTTTCGCCTCTTCTTTTTAATGCTATCCTTCTTTATCTCTATATTTCTGTTTCTGCTGCAGTATGAGTGTTACCACCTTTGGACTGATCATTCTAGAATCCTCTCCCTTGTTTTGGCTCTGTCACCCTCAATTTACTTCATGGCGACATCTTTGAGATGGGTTCTTTTGTCCCGTGTCCTCCAGCAATGGGCTAAGCGCACTTCTGGATACCCTTCCACTTTCATTCTGACTTTTCTCGACCCCTCAGATCCAATAATGGACACCCCGTCTGTCTATTTCTTCCTGTTTGTGTGTGCTTGTCTCATATTCTAAATCATGTCTACTCTCAGTTCTGCCATATAAGCTGGTAACTCCAATTTAATATTTTTGCTTTCTCCTCTGGGAAACAGTGAGTAACAAAAATAACACCGATAAAAGAACCTATCTGTTTTGAGAAATATCTTGCAACATCAAGTGTTCTGTAAATATTTATTATAATTAATATTTTAAACCAACTTACATACTCATTTTTATCTTAAAGAAAGTCTCTATTTATACTCACATTCAGAGATGCATATAATTTCTTTTTTAAAAATTTTTTCGTTGTTGTTCAATGACAGTTGTCCCCATATCCTTCACTACTCTCCTCTGCCCTACCCACCCCCAACTATCTTGGTCCATGAGTCCTTTATATAAGTTCCTTGACTTGACTATTCCCCTTCTTTCTCCCATTATCTCCCTCCTTCCTCCCTTCTGGTAGCTGCCATTTTGTTCTTTATTTTCATGTCTCTAGTTCTACTTTGTTCACCTGTTTGTTTTTCCAAAAGATTTTGAATGTAATAATTTATGTGCTTGGTAAGTCTGCCAAACTAGATATATATCTTACAGCAATATTTTTAAAAAATATTTATATATCATATTTGCTATTTACGTTTTCCCTCGTACTAACCCTGCACTAACCTTAAGTGGACACCCTTCCACACAGCTTTACTGAAACAGCTTGCTGGCGACCATCCCCATAAGCCCACAGACAGTGCCTTATGTTGATATTTATAATCAGCTTTATTTTAGAGTAAATTTAGTTTCATAGCAGTACTGATCGGAAGGTTCAGAGATTTTCTATGTACTCCCTGCTGTCATGTATGCATAGTTCCCCTCCCATTGTCAGCATCACTATCAGAGTGGTACATTTGTTAAAATGGATGAGGCCACATTGACACATCTCTGTCACCGAAGTGTTTCCTTGTCAAACCTAATGTGTTCTCTGTGGATATCCTACATCTAACTTGGAGATATTTAACACCATTGATTTCTCTCATCCTGCATACCTTCTGTACCCCAAATAAGGTTTAAATTTCCTTCATCTACCCATTTCCCATTACCTCTTTTTGTCTCCAAATCAAACAAATTTTATAACTCATGTATGCTCTGCCCATAGATTGTGGAAGCCATCTGATATGTTCTTCCTTGTACTTTTCTTAGTACATGTGACATATACTTTCATGCATAAAACTAACATTCACAGGCTTAAACAATCAATCTTAAGTCTTTGTTTCTCATCTGACTGAGAGAGTGCATATGCAAACTTCCAAATCCAAGAGGTTAGCTCTTCTTAGATGAATGAAAAACAGATTAAACATTGAAAATGCCATGCTTAATTTTTCTGTGTTTCCACTTTCATAATATCTATTTTATTTTGGAGTCTTTAAAAAAAAACTTCAATATCCATTTGCTCAGGAAAAACAGCTATATTCAATAAAATTTCATTATAATATTTAATTGCAAATCATATATAATTTAAGTATTAATTAATTACAACCATGACTAAGAAGGCTGTAAGAAATTTGCAGATACTGAAGACTTTATTTCAACCCCAATTAGTTTCCAGCATCAAGGTGTACCATAAGCCACCAGGGAGTAAGTTTCCTGAAGTGGAACATGCCTAATTATTTTTGCTTTATCTTTGGTAGCCATTAAATTTTGCCACAATCAAGTCTATGAAGTCTACACAATCTAAACATGTTAGAATAACCTGGCCTAAAATAATTTGAATAGAATCTTTTAATGATTTGGATCAGGAAAAATGAGAAATGGTACCAGAATGATATCCAAGTTGATATCATGTTAGCATTTTAAAAGTGTTTCCCTGATAATATATTTCAGGTCTGAATTGTTAATGAAATCAAGATCATAAAGCATTCTCTTGTATTTGGCACATTGAGAAGAAATCTACTGGATTTTAAACTACTGCTTCTAACATGTAATATGTGAAAAAATTATCTTTAACATAGATTACTGTTCATTAGAGTAATGCACAAAACATTAATGGGTCAATTTATAATTGATGAATGTGGATAAGAGTAAAAAGAACCTTATGTAACTATTGTCACACACTTTGACCTTTTCCACGGTTCCATAATGTACCTGATATTTTCCTGCATAGAAGAATCACATTTGCTTTTGATTACAGTAAAAATTTAATTGGGCTCATGTTAAAAATCAGTCACACTCCAGGGAAAAGAAAAGAGTTTTTGGAAGTAGAGTTAATTTCTTTACATGATTGACACGGTAACATTTTGGGCTATTTTGTTTAATAATTTCAATAAGCTTTGGCTTCCTTGCACTTAAGACATTTTTAAAAAGGTTTTATTTATTTACTTTTAGAGAGAGTAGAAGGGAAGAAGAGAGGCAGAGAAACATCAGTATGTGAGAAATACATTGATTGGTTGCCTCTCACACGCCCCCAACCAGGGATGGGGCCTGCAACCCAGGAATGCATCCTGACTGAGAATTGAACCAGTGACTTTCCAGTTCATAGTTCAGCTCCGAATCCACTGAGCCACACCAGCCAGGGTCTTTAAGACATTTTTTACACTAACAGCTTTGAGACAAAAAAGCAGTTTTGTGTTCATTCAAAAGTAAATGAAACAGGTTACTTTATATTTTGAGTATGAAATATATGCTTCAAAATATTCATGTATAAGAATCGTGCTATCAATATTTGACTGACAACTACCTCCAGGTTGAGACATAACTTCCTTCAAAAAGTATGTAATTATTTATTCACTTAACAGTTTTTATTATTAACTGGGGTAGCTCATTGATTTTGCCTCTAGGTAAATATACAGAAAAAAACTTAGCTTTAATCATTTCTCTACCTGATTGATCCATTCATGTCATTCAGAAAAAAGACTGATTTGCTAGGTTGCTTTGATTCATAGGTCAATTCTTATACTCTTGTGTCTCTGGAAAGCAATTTCAGAGCTAGGAAGGCATCAGTAGAAATAACTCTGCCTCTCTATAGTATGCACTTAACATTGTTCTTTTTTTTATTTTTATCTTTTAGCAGTAAAAAATATTATCAACACTATCATAAGAATTTAATTTTGAAGTGATAGATATTTTCTGGGTGCAGGGGATCAGGAGAAGGTAGTACTAAATAATAATAATAATAATAATAATAATAATAATAATAATAATGTAAAACTATCACCAATAGATATTGAAGATTTACTATGTGCTAAATACTGCTTTAAGTTTATTTTCAAGCTTAAGAAGTTTTATTTTCAAGGCAACCTGTAAGTGGAAAGACGGATTGGCAGGCTGCCCCCAGATTTTACAGTAACCAACAGTCACCTCTACATCTAGTTTCAAATGCGATTGAGACGTGCCAGTGTGGAGCCTTGAGCCAGTGCCTGAAACTCAGTCTATATACTTTCCATGCTTGATTATTGGGCCCAGCCATTGACTTTAGTGCCACCCTTTGGATCCACTAGAGAACAATTTTGACTTTTTTAATCAAAGGTCATTTGTATTCAATTTGTTTTCCTTAAATTTTCCCTAAAAAGAAATTTATATTAATTTTATAAAGGGTTATTCAATCAACTATGGCCTTGATTATGCTGTTACAATATATAACTTAATAAATTATCTTAAGATGAACAATGATGCATACATTTAACTATCAATTCATTAATAATTCTTTTCTCCTCATGAAGACTCACAGAGTTCAGAACTGTTAAGAAACTGTAAACACATTTTAATTTTCAATTATATACAGGATATATTTGAGAGCTTCATTTTCATTGGACATAAAATTAAGAATAGATCTCCTTCATTTTCAAATTTGGATAGTTAAGTTTGTTTCTGCTTTAGAAACAGGAAGTTTAATGATATTTACACTTACTATATTAATTACATTGATACTTGAAATTACAATGTGTATGCTAACTTTAGTATTTGAGGGCTGAATAAATTATAAAATGCTATGTATACAAAACGAATAAATCTTAAATTTACACAAATATTATATACTTATTAATCAAATAAAAACAAACTGAAAATGTTAATTCTTATTACTGCCTTTCATTCCTAAAGTTGTGCTTAACCTTTTCTTCATGCTTTGTCTTCATTCAAACCTTATAGAAAATCAGATATATTAAGATAATATATTAGTTGTTGCATTGGAGCTCCGATTATAGACACTCGAAATATTTCTTAAACCTTCATAAATTCCTAGTGTGAGTGACATTATCAACCTCATTTAATAGAATAAGGAGACCCCAGAGACAGTCAGGAATTGTTTCAAATCTTAAGAGACGAAAATAGGCAAAAAAGGGATTGAACACTGGGCTCTATCACTAAACAACTTATGTCCTTTCTACAATATAACATCATGTTAATAATTATGTCTAAGTTTCACAATCAAATTGAACATAATGCCTGGTTATTTCCTAGTATCCACATCATATTTTTGTTGGTACAAATATTCAGAAAATAGAAATCTCTAGATTTTTGCCCAATTTAAAAATAAAAGACTTTGGAGAGAGAAAGATGGCGGAGGAGTGAAAGGGAGTCACGCTGACCTCCTCCCAAAACCAAACTGGAATTGCAACTAAATAATGGAGTAATCACCTGGAAAGCAGTGGAGCGATAGTGGGAGAGGAGCCTTGGTGCCGCGGACAGTGGATTCCACTCTCACACATCCCAACGGGTGAGAATTGCGGTGTAGTCTCGAGAGGGTGGGCTGGGTGCGCACGGGCACTGGCACCAGAGGGACATTGAAACGGTCAGTTAGCGTCCCCCCGAGAAGAACGGGGTCTGAATCATAAACAGGAACCCCTAAACTACAGCAGCTAAAACCGAGAAAATACAGACAAAACGCAACCCCAAAAAGCTTAGGGGCGCTCTCTGCCAGAGACAGGTGGCTGGGGATGCAAAAAGACATTTAAAGGGCAAACGCAAAAGTTGCACCGGCAGCCACCCTCCTTGATCGCTGGGTACAGGCGGCAGCAGGGTGGGCTGGTGCCTGGGAAAAGACTGGTGAGGAAAACGTTGTGAAGAGAACTGACTCTGCGGCCGGTGGAGCCCGGGTGATAACGCACTTCCCACTCTGCTGCTACCATTTCGCTCAGGCATAAGGGAATCAATTAACCTGCCTTTTGTGCGCTCCGCACACAGCTTGTACCCCTGTGAGCTGCGGGGCTGAGTGCAGACTGGCTGGGAGAGCCTTGAGGAGAGACTGGAGACGGAGGCATTGGGGAAAGAACGGGAGGAGGAACCGGGGAGTCCCGACTCCCTCCCTGTTCGGTAGTCTCCATTGTGGGCTGGAAAGGCGCGACCCCAAAGAGGCAGAAGCGGGGCGCGCAGGAACCAGACTGCCTGCGATTGAAAAGCAGTCCGCACAGGGGTTGGATCCTCGGCCGAAGGGGTCACAGAACTGCCCAGAGGCCCCTGAGGGGAGACTAGAAACGGAGGCATTGGGGAAAGAACGGGAGGAGGAACCAGGGAGTCCCGACTCCTTCTCCTTGCCGAAGTCTCCATTGCGCGGGAAGAGGCCACACCCCCAAAGAGCCAAAAGCCGAAAAGCAAACATAGACACCCCCAAAACACCCAGTGCAGGCGCGCACACTTGCGCCGAGTGACTGGCGAGGGTTGGCGAGCGTGTGTGTGACCCACGCGGGCTGGCGAACGCTTGCACCTGCCGGCAAGGCCTCACACAGACTGGCACCCATACGGCCTGCGAGGGAGTGCACAGAGGGGCAAGGGCAGGCGTAAATTGACCTACCCGCCGCGATTGCGGAGCGGCCCACAAAATAAGTAGAGCCGCCCAGAGTCCCTGGAGGAGAGACAAGAAACAGGATTAACCGGAGAGTCCTAGAGCTGATTTCCTCCCATTTCCATAGTCCCCATTTGGCGAGGGCAAGCAACGCACCCAAAGAGCCAAAAGCTGGGAAAATACACAATAGAAGACCCTAAACTGACCAGTGCCGCGAAGCTCGCGTGCCAGGGAGGCCAGATGAGCACGGGAGGTCGCGAATAAGCCCCCTGGTCTGGGGCAAACACATGCGAGCCCAGGCAGGTGGGGGACCCTGCCGCGCTGGGGAACGCGCTCAAGGAGCTCTCGTGAGAGCGCAGAGAGATCCCCAAAAATAGCCCAGCCCTGACCGAAGGGGTCACAGAGCTGCTCCAAGCAGGAGTCAGACACAGGCATTAGACTCCTGAAAGGCTCAAACAAACAACCCAAGGCCCTATAGGGTCAACAACTGACAAGCCCAGAAAGAAAAGGACAAAAATACTTAACAGACTCTCACAAAAATGGGAAGAAAAAGAAGTTCCCCCCAAATGAGTGGAAAAGGGGACTCCCCACAGAGAGAGCTCAATGAAATAGAGGCAAGGGAACTATCAGGTATGGATTTTAAAACAATGGTTCTAAGGAAGCTCAATGAGCTCAGCCAACTCAAAGAGAACTATGAGAAACTGCAGAGAAACTATCAGGATCTTACAGCAAACTATATCAGCCTGGAAAAGAACATAGAAACTATCAAGAAGACACAAGAGGATATGAAGAATACCATTTCTGAATTGAAGAACACAGTAGAAGGAATCCAAAGCAGGCTGGATGAAGCTGAAGATCGAATCAGTGAGATGGAAGACAAGGTAGAAAAAAGCTCCCAGAAAGAGCAAGAAATGGAAAAACGGCTCAAAAAGAATGAAGAAGCATTTAGGGAAATGCAGGACAACCTGAAACGCAATAATATCCGTATAATAGGGATACCAGAAGGAGAAGAAGAGGAGCAAGGAATAGAGAACCTCCTCAAAAAAGTAATGATGGAAAATTTCCCTAATTTGAGGAGAGAAAGGCTCTCATGGATCCAGGAGGCACAGAGGACCCCACCCAAGAAGGACCCAAGGAGGTCCACTCCAAGACACATCATCATTAAAATGGCAAATGTCAAAGACAAAGAGAGAATCCTCAAGGCAGCAAGGGAGAAGGAGAAAGTAACATACAAGGGGGCCCCGATACGCCTAGGAGCTGACTTCTCAACAGAAACACTCCAAGCCAGAAGGGAATGGAAACAAATATTCCAAGCCATGAAAAGCAAGGGCCTACAGCCAAGGCTGCTCTACTCAGCTAGGCTCTCCATGAAAATAGAAGGAGAATTACGGAGTTTCCCAGACAAAAGAAAGCTAAAAGAATACATCTCTACCAAACCAGCACTCCAAGATATGCTAAGGGGACTGGTTTAAGCAGATGAAGGAAAAGAATGAGACAGAGAGGAAGACAGGTACAAAGAGAAAAGATGAGTAAGTTTCTATCAGTAATATCTCTCAATGTGAATGGACTAAATGCCCCAATCAAAAGACACAGGGTAGCTGAATGGATAAGAAAACATGACCCACACATATGCTGCCTACAAGAGACCCACCTCAGAGCAAAAGACCTACACAGATTGAAAGTAAAGGGATGGCAAATAATATTCCAGGCAAATGGACATGAGAAAAAGGCTGGCGTTGCCATACTTGTATCAGACAAAGTAGATTTGAAAGAAAAGGCCATAAAGAGAGACCCAGAGGGGCACTTTATCATACCTAAAGGAAGAATCTATCAAGAAGACATCAACATTGTAAACTTATATGCTCCCAATATAGGAGCCCCCAAGTTTATAAGGAAATTGCTGGATGACTTCAAAAAAGATATAGACAGCAACACACTGATAGTAGGGGATTTCAACACCCCACTGTCAAAAATGGACAGATCTTCCAAACAAAACATTAATAAACATATCGTGGCGCTGAATGACACACTGAGTCAAAGAGACTTAACTGACATATATAGAACCTTACATCCCAAAGAAGAAAAATACACATTCTTTTCAAAGGCTCATGGCAGTTTTTCAAAGATAGACCACATGACAGGACACAAAGCAAGCCTCAGTAAATTCAAGAAAATTGAAATAATACCAAACTTTTTCTCAGACCACAAGGCCTTGAAACTCAAAATCAACCTCCAAGAGAAACTTCAAAAACTTGCAAACTCATGGAGACTGAACAGTACACTATTAAACAATGAATGGGTCAATAATGAGATAAGAGAAGAAATAAAAAAATTTCTGGAAACAAATGAAAAAGAACAGACAACTGTCCAAAACCTATGGGACACAGCAAAGGCGGTCCTGAGAGGGAAGTTCATAGCAATACAGGCTTATCTTAAAAAGATAGAAACATTTCAAATAAAAGACCTAACACTACAACTTGAAGAACTGGAGAAACAACAACAAATAAATCCCAGATCAAGTAGAAGGAAGGAAATAGTCAAGATTAGAGCGGAACTGAATGACATACGACGAAAAGAACAATTCAGAGGATCAACCAAGTCAGAAGCTGGTTCTTTGAAAAGATTCATAAAGTTGACAAACCTTTAAGCAGACTCATCAAGAAAAAAAGGGAGAGGACCCAAATTAATAATATCAGAAATGAAAGAGGAGAAATAACAACTGATACCACAGAAATACAAATGATTATCAGAAACTATTATGAACAATTATATGCCATGAAATTTGAAAATCTTGATGAAATGGACAAATTTTTAGAAAAGTATAATCTTCCAACACTGAAGGAGGAAGAAACAGAAAGCTTGAACAGACCGATAACAGTTGGGGAAATTGAAGCAGTCATCAAGAAACTCCCAGCACACAAAAGCCCAGGGCCAGACGGTTTCCCAGGAGAATTTTACAAAACATTTAAGGAAGAGCTAACCCCTGTCCTTCTCAGACTATTCCAAAAAATCCAAGAAGAGGGAAGACTGCCAGACTCCTTCTATGAGGCCAGCATCACCCTGATCCCAAAACCAGATAAAGACCCTACAAAGAAAGAAAACTACAGGCCAATTTCGCTGATGAACATAGATGCTAAAATCCTCAACAAAATATTGGCAAACCGTATCCAGCAATACATTCAAAAGATTATCCATCACGATCAAGTGGGATTCATCCCAGGGATGCAGGGATGGTTCAATATACGCAAATCAGTAAACGTGATACACCACAGAAATCAAAGAAAAGACAAAAACCACATGATCATCTCGATAGATGCAGAAAAAGCATTTGACAAGGTACAGCACCCATTTATGATCAAAACACTCAGCAAAATGGGAATAAATGGGGCATTCCTCAACGTAATAAAGGCCATATATGAAAAACCTACAGCCAATATCATACTCAACGGGCAAAAACTGAAAGCTTTCCCACTAAGATCGGGAACACGACAAGGATGTCCGCTCTCACCGCTTCTTTTCAACATCGTATTGGAAGTCCTAGCCACAGCGGTCAGACAAGAGAAAGAGATAAAAGGCATCCAAATAGGAAAGGAGGAAGTAAAACTATCATTGTTTGCAGATGACATGATAGTGTACATAGAGAACCCTGTAGACTCTACCAAAAAACTCCTCAACCTGTTAAGTGATTTTGGCAAAACAGCAGGATACAAAGTCAACATTCAGAAATCAAAGGCGTTTTTGTACACCAGCAATGCAATAGAAGAAGAAGAAATCAGGAAAAATATACCATTCGATATAGCACGAAAAAAGATAAAGTACCTAGGGATAAATTTAACCAAAGACACAAAAGACCTGTATGCAGAAAACTATACAACATTGAAAAAAGAAATTAAGGAAGACACAAATAAATGGAAGCATATACCGTGCACATGGATTGTAAGAATTAATATCCTCAAAATGTCCATACTACCAAAAGCAATTTATAGATTCAACGCAATCCCTATTAAGATACCAATGAGGTATTTCACAGAAATAGAACAGACATTTCAAAAATTCATAGGGAACCATAAACAACCCCGAATAGCCGCAGCAATTTTGAGAAAGAAACACAAAGTAGGAGGGATCACAATACCGGACATCAAACTCTACTACAAAGCCACCATAGTCAAAACAATCTGGTACTGGCACAAGAACAGACACATAGACCAGTGGAACAGAATAGAAAGCCCAGAAATAAGCCCAGGTCTCTATGGGCATCTCATATTTAACAAAGGGGGCAGAAGCATACAATGGAGCCAGAATAGCCTCTTCAACAAATGGTGTTGGGAGAGCTGGATGGCTACATGCAAAAAATTGAAATTGGATCATCAGCTGACACCATACACAAAAATAAACTCAAAAGGGATAAAAGACTTAAATATAAGTCACAACATCATCAAAGTCCTAGAGGAGAACATTGGCAGGAAACTCTCAGATATCCCACGCAGCAATTTTTTCACTGATATGTCTCCTCAAGCAAGGGACATAAAGGAACAAATAAATAAGTGGGACCTCATCAAAATAAGAAGCTTCTGCACGGCTAAAGAAAACATCAGCAAAATGAAAAGGGAGCCAACCCTATGGGAAAATATATTCGCTAATGATACATCCGATAGAGGTTTGATCTGCAAGATATACAAGGAATTCACTCGACTTTACTCCAAGAAGACAAACGATCCAATCAAAACATGGGCAAAGGACCTGGGCAGATGCTTTTCCAAGGAGGAGATACAGAGGGCCCAGAGGCATTTGAAAGGATGCTCTGCATCACTAGCCATCAGAGAAATGCAGATCAAAACCACCATGAGGTACCACCACCTCACACCGGTCAGAATGTCCATCATAAACAGATCCACAAACAACAGGTGCTGGCGAGGCTGTGGAGAAAAGGGAACCCTAGTCCACTGTTGGTGGGAATGCAGACTGGTGCAGCCACTATGGAAAGCAGTGTGGAGTTTCCTCAGAAAGCTGAAAATGGAACTGCCTTTTGATCCAGCGATTCCCCTGCTGGGACTATACCCTGAGAACACCAAAACGCCAATACAAAAGAACCTATGCACCCCAATGTTCATAGCAGCACAATTTACAATAGCCAAGTGTTGGAAGCAACCTAAATGCCCATCAGTAGATGACTGGATCAAAAAATTATGGTACGTATACACAATGGAATACTACGCAGCAGAAAGAAAAAAAGAAGTACTAAACTTTGCGACAGCATGGATGGAACTGGAGAGCATCATGCTAAGCGAAATAAGCCAGGGGGCGAAAGACAAATACCATATGATCTCACCTATAAGCGGAACCTAACCAACAATGCAAAGAAGCAAGGCAAATATGACCAGCAACACTGAAAGGAAAAAATCAACAGAGACAAGAGGGAAGGTGGGGGCAGGGAAAGGGAAGGGAAGGGGAAAGTCAAGGAACATATAGCAAGGACTCATGGACAAAACCAAAGGGGAAGAGCTGAGGGAGGGAAGGTGGGAGGGGGCAAGGGAAAGAGGTGGGTGGAAGGCAGAGACAAATGTATTTAAAAAGTAAATAAATTAATTTAAAAAAATAAAAAATAAAAACAAAAATATAAATAAAAATAAATAAAAGACTGTTTTAATTTTAATTTTAGGCATACATTTGTTTTTCGTCGAATTTTGAAACAATTTGAAATTAGAAAAATAATATAAAAATCAGAAACTGTGATAAAATATTTGAAAAGGAAAAATCTATCCAATTGTTAATTAACAATTACCATATGTAAAGTACATATGTGAATATGGAATTTATTTTCCCTAGTGGAGAATATAATCCCTTTTCTGACAAGTATACATTAGCTAAAGCACTTCAATTATACATGTCAAGTTAAAAGCTTATTACATGTGGACAATAATGTATAGTGCATGGAGTCTGATATTTGTTTCTATCAGCACTACTGAATAAAATCACAGAACTTAGACAATCTAAAACAAGTGCAGTATATTAAATAAAGCTTACTCTACACACTTAGATGGCATACTACCAATTTAATAGATCAAAATTTAACAACATGAAAAAATATTTTAAAGTTAGTTCTTGTGACCTGGGATAGATATTTTTTCCCTTTGTTTCTACTGCTTAATTTCTACAAGATCTTTGATAACCAGAGACTAAGTTTTAGAAATCTATTATCAACTAATGGCATACACTGCATGAAACAGGAAATTGCTTAAAGAACTTTAAAAAAATGTTTAAAATGCACAAAGAAAACTAACTTTGGTTGTGTTTTCTCCTCTCCAAATTCCTAAAACTCCAATGTTTCTATATATGAAGAGATATTAAAGACTATCTTTTTCTTCATACTGTTTCAGGAAAGGAGAGAATTTATCAACTGCAGACTTAAAGTCTTTAAATGATCATCAAAATTTTGACAAACACTGTACAAAGTACTCCCACCCCTGCCAAGAAAAAAACGAAGCAGTGCCTGCCCTGAGTCCCAGCATGCTCAGCAGACACTTGTGGTAGAATTGAATTAAATATTTGGCCCAAAGGAAGGCAGGGCCATAGGTAAGTTGGTAGTATCTCAATATAATATGATTTCTATTTGTTTCTTTAACAATTTTCTAGTCATGTTAGAAAATTCTCTCCTCTGCTTATTTTTCATGCCAAATCATCATATTGTCACATTCTCTATGTATGTTATAGGAAATTAAACCTAAATTAATGATCGTATAAATTTTTCCTGTAGTCCGTAGGCTATAATTGTTACATTTACAATAGAGTTTTAAAAAATATAGGTAATAGCCTTTATTGCTAAGATACCACATTTATTTTAGTTTGACTTTACTCCTTTGTAAAAGTTGGCATTAAATCACAAATTTTAGTATGCATCTAGTTTTCAATCTTTGTAATAATTTAGGTCTTTAATTAAATTTTAAATATTTTTCTTCAGAAAGAGTTGTTTTACCAGATTACTAACTTATACATTAATTTATATGGTTTCATTTTGATAGGTATATGTTTCAAGAATTTTACAAGTGAGAAAATAAACATTCTCAAGTGGAAATAACAGATTCTAGCTTAAAGAAATTTTGCATGCAAGTTACATATGTAAAAAGAATATAACATAAAGTGCTGGGTCAACCAAAAAGATTCAACCGTTTTCTCATGATTCTTCTCATGTAGGTTATGACATCACTAGCAAAGTCCCTAAATGTTGCTTGTTTGGGTTCTGATAGTTAAACCCAAACAATCTCACTGAGATACATCATAATCACTTTTTAATATCCCAAAGCTAATTGCTTTATAAAATATAGACTAAACATATGTGTGTATAAGAAGTCTATACATACAAATATATACAAGTAAAAATAATGACCATAAAAACAATTTATTTAGATAAAAAATAGATTTAGAAATTGCTTATTTATTGTATACCTTGGTAAACATTTATTCATCTCTTTTTGTGCTACAGGTTTTATGTTGTAATATTTGAGCATCTGTAACCATTGACTGAAAAACTACAGGACTTGTGACTATGTGGTTGTGATGTCCATTGACATCCCCTTGTGGAGGTTAACTACTCAACTGAATGCCAAAATTTACTAATTACCAGCCTTAAAAAAAGTAAAATGACATAGCAGTGCAAAGACTTTTTATCACAAGTGACACAATGACTTGAATTGTTCTGAGGTACTCCTTTAAAAAAAATCTCTATTATTTTTGAAGAAGTTGTTAGTATAAATTCCTCTGGTGCTTCTTTTGGAAACAGACCAGGAAACAACTTTTAGTGCTGAAACACTGTAAGATGTTGACAGGGTCACTTCAAAGAAGCTCAGGGAATTAAAAGGAATAATATGCTACTTCTTTTTTTTCTTCTGGGTTCTGAAAATGTTAAAAATAAATGGTACTGGCCTGTTTTATAATGCTTATTTTGTAGACAGAACACAACACCACAAAGTAAAGAGAATCTTAGCAAGTTCACACAACTCATTGTATGACGTAGGGTAGGTTGAAACATTATTTTCCAGGACTTTTCTAAGACTGAATAGGAAAACCAACTTATAAAGATATGTTTTCTAAGCACATCTTGCATAGATCCAACTATTATTCAATGAGTACTTCATAAATCACAGGCATTGTTTAGATTCTGAAAATAAGATAAAATAAACATGTTTCTTACTGTTATGGGATTTATAATATCAGTAGAGAGGTATATATATACACACATATATATATGTGTGTGTGTATAAATATATATATATGAAATGCCATGTTACATGTATAATTACAAACTGTTGAATGCAGGGAGGACCGAGGAATACTGGAGGGAAAGGCTATTGAATGAGATGTTTGTTAAATGAGATGAGTAAAAGTTCCTTTTGGGAAACAAAAGTTAGGCTGAGACTTTACAAACCAAAAGGATGAGCCTGAGCAAATGTGAGTGAGTATTTGTGTAGGGAATGTGGGTGCTGTCTGACCAGGCAGAAAGGACAGTATATAGAGCCTAACATAGGAAATTGTTAACACATTTAAACAATTGAATGTTGGCCAACGTGTGTGCAAAGTAAAATGAATAAAAGTGGGAGGAAATGTTATTATTTTTACATTAAGGAGCTAATTATCTATAAAAAATTAAATAATTTTTTAAAGCTTACCCATATATTTACCATTTTCAGGGCCTTTGTGTATGTGTGTGTGTGTGTGTGTGCACGCACATGCAAATCCAGATTTTCATTTGGAATCAGTTTCCCTCTCCACGAAGAGAGCTTCCTTTAAGAATAGCACAAAAGCTGGAGGAAAAAAAGTAGAAATGCAGTGCTATCAGATCCTTAAGTTCTACCTGAAGTAGAGTAATAATACTTAAAGGAAGATGGTGATAACAAGTATACTACTCAGCCTTTGGCAATAATAAATTTATAACACAAATATGTATAGGTAATAATCAAACAAAAAAAATACAGTGGATTCATAAAAATTAGATAATTTTAAAGAAGAGGTAATAAAAAGGACACATACAAAGTAATTGAAATAAACAGACAAATTATATAGGGTATTAGTCTCTTTAAGTGTTTGGATTTTATTCTGAGATAGGAATTTTCTGAACAGTTCCAGCACAGAGGTAATAAATATGATTTATTCTACCACAAGTAGTACAGAAATGAAAAAAGGAAGGAAGGAAGTAAAAAAGGGAGGGAGGGAGGGAGGGAAAATGCCTGAAAGTATATGAAGTTTCAGTGACTACCCAGAGACAGGATGGACATTAAAGAGAGGCATTTTGAATTGAAAGACAGGTTAGCCAGCTACTGTTGTACTAAGTAACTGTAATAAGAGTAAAATGCCCCCAACAACTCCACTAGCATAATGAATATAACAGGTCCTTGCTGTGTCTGCTTATTTTCTATCAAAATTAAAAAATAATTTGATTCAGGATATTCTCAGACTGGTAGAGCTACTCCAGGGTGTTTGCAGACTCTCTGTCACAAATTTGAGCTACAAACAGTACTTTCCACACAAATTACAGTGAAAATTCCCTCCATATCTGTTAGGTACCTGAGGCTGAAGGCCTTTTATCCTTCCCGCTCCCCACCAGCCTCCATAAAGTTACAGATTAACTTCAGTATACCATTGTCTTAAAGTGAGTTTCAACATCCATTCCATTACAAATTTGAACATAATTAGTGCTTCAAAAGTCATTCTTTTCAGGCTATTGTGAAGAAGTAAGGACTGGAATTAATTCCTGCCTTAAACATATCTCAGATAGACAAAATATGTAAAAAAGTTGAGCCAGACTTTGATAACAGACAACGCAAGACAGTTCCTGTCAAAGAATAACAACAAACAAGATGTGTCTTACAATTTCTTGTTACCTTCCTAGAGAGAGTTTCCAGGCTATGGAACTGCAATGTGCCATCCAAGCAGAACACAGAAATCTCCTTGAGCTGAAGAGATTTTCAGGTGAGATTATCAGGTCACCAGGTATTCAGAGCGCAGAGGAGGGATCCCTGTGACCTGTAAGAAGGGGCAATGCATGGAGAGGGGCAAGTCTCACAGAAAGCAAGCTCAGGCGATACACAGAGCACTAGGTTCTAGACTCCACGTAAGTCTTAGCATGCTCACGGCCGGGAAGGAAGTGTGGAAATGATATACCAGAAAGGAAGAAGAATAATCATCAGGACTCATGGACTAGAAATAGGCTTTGTTCCCACTAACGAGGGAGTGGAAACACTTGTTCTCTATACCTGAAACATCAGATAGAGTGCCTCATTAGTGATCATAAAATTAACCTCAGATGAGAGCTTTCTTTTTCCCTGTCTTCCGTGGGAAGTAAAAAATATTAATACTTTCCTCCCACCTTCTAAGTTATTTAAGGCTGGGGTAACAACCATATTAACAGAGACAGATTAACAGGAGAAAATCAAAATGTAATACATGCCCCTGGAGAATTCACATAGGCATGGTAATTCCATAACAATTCCACAGACAGTGAGGCATCATTGGATATATAAGATATTTTTGACAAAGGGAAAAGGCGGGGAACATGGTATTCAACTTCAGAGGTGAAAATGGATGATTGACAGGTAGCTGAGGAAAAGCAGGACATACAGGGCAGTAAAATCCTCACCGGACAACTCAGGAACCATGGGACACAGGGGTATCTAGCTAACTGACACCTGCTCGAAGCCCTCTTGTTATCATATCTAATTCAAACCAGGCTGAGGGGAACATCCTCGGATCGCCTTCCCGGAGTAGGTTTCTCTGTCTGAATCTCTTGGACAGGACAGAAAGGGGGGGTCCAAGGCTCTCTTTGAGTCTCTTGTTTCTTAATAAACAGATTAAAATTAATATCCAAAAAAAACAGTTTCAGGGGGGCAAACTGTGGTCTCTTCACTATCCAAAGTATAATTAAAAGTACATTTTGAAAGGAGTAACTAGCCTTGCTTCTCAGTGAATAACCTGGGTCCCAAAACAGAAGTCAGGTGTACTTAAAAGAACACAAAGGTATCCAGCATTCAAGCCCTTAAATGTTAAAGCAAATTTAACCTTTTTAATGTCAATGTTTTACTTAAAATGTGATGATCATCTTCCTCAGCTATTTTCTTTCTCCATATATTATATGTCCCTCTCTATCATGACATGCTGTCAAATGTTCTCCTCACGTTTCCTTAATTCATTAGTAACACTTGCACTCTGTCTCAGTTGAACACATGTACTATATATACCCCTCTAATATGAAGCTTCTCTATTTTCTTTGTTTTGTTATGGACTTTCTAAAATTCATTGATTTTTTTTCCTAAAATTTTTTAGCTATTGATTCTACTGCCAGGGTAATGGACTAACCTCCTACTAGACCAAACCTCCCATAGATAACAGCTATAAACTCTGAACAAATCACACACACACACACACACGCACACACAATTACATGGAGGCACTGGATACTGAACGAAAGCTATGCATTTAGCAGATATGAGATGGCTAAATCTCTAATAGAAAAATTACCATTATATAAATACCAGAAAACTAAGTGGGGATCCTTAAAATCTGAGATCCGAAGATATGGAACCCAATTTCTTTGCATAAACTCTGCCGAAATCTGGCTATCTCTGAGCCATGCCTGTGTAGGAAAGATATGAGCTAATTTAAAAAACTAAATTGAAGCTAGAGATTTCACTTGAAAAAAGAATAAACAATGTAAGCCTAATCACTTTTGAACTTGTAAACAAAATGATTGATGCTTCCAAAGAATACAATAGAATCTGCTATGCAACATTCAAAACTTTTAAGATATTAGAGAAGCACTGGTTGGGTAGTTCAGTTGGTTGGAATATTGTTCTGATATGCCAAGGTTGCTGGTTAGGTCCCCGGTCAGGGCACATACAAGAAGCACACAATGAATGTTTAAATAAGTGAAACAACAAACTGATGTCTCTCTTCTCAATTCAATACATAAAGTTATATATATATATACACACACATATATATATACACACACATACATATACACATATATATATACACACATACATATGGAAGAAGTTCTCAGTACATTATGAATTAGGAATACATACACTCTTCAAGAAAAGCCAATCAATGGGGAGAAAACATAAGATGACCTAGTTATTGATACTGACAGAAAAAATATAAGGCAGCTACTACAACTATGTTCAATGAGGTAACAGAAAAAATAGACAAAGATCTCAGCAGAGAGATAAAAACCATTAAAACATACAAATGGAAAAATCTAGAACTAAAATATGTGATATCAAATTTTCTTCTATTGTAGATTAGTGAAAGACTGAGAAAACAAATATTGAATTAGGTTATTTTATGCGTCTAAGCTACTTATACCATATTAAAGAAAACTAAATGTAAAGCTATTTTAAATGCTTTTTAACAAGGGAAAAACAAGATTATGCATTCTAAAGTTTCTTTGCAAGGCAGAAGAACTTCCTTTACAAATATTCCACTTTTTGAATCAGCTCTGCTATTTGGTAGCAATAAACACTCATCTTTCTATATTGTGGTACTTGTTAAATCTCTTGTTTAGGTATAAGGGGATAAAATATTTTCAATCTGCCCAGAAATGATTCATGTAGTAATATTTATATGGTAATTAGTCAATAAATGATGAATAAAACCATGAGTAAGTAAATGAGTAATTCTATCTGTTGCTAAGAGGAGTTTAAGATGTAGAACTATGATCCTGACTTAATCCTGAATTCTAGAATATTGAAAAAATGAAGCACATATTGAACTTTATAAAAGGAATATATAAGCATAAAAACAGAATAAATTTGAATTTATTTTTCTGTCACATCACTGAGAAATAGGAAATATGTGAATGAAATGATTAGTTAAATATGCTATTAAAAAGATGAAAAGGAGATTCCTAGAGGTGTTATCATGAAACTACAAAATTGAGTACTCTAATTATACTATTTTATAAAGTCAAAATAAGGTGCTTTAAAGGGCCAAATACCTTAAAATTACATTTCATCTACCTTATAGGAGAATGTTTGTAGACATAGGTGTAGAATAATATTAAATTAAATCTTAAATGAATAAAATTTCCACTTGTGAAAATTTATATATGAGGACACTGATAATACTAGTAACCTCTATAGTGACAGTGTCTGTCACCATATGTTGAGGGTTCATTGAGGTGTCACAGGAAAGAATTCAGGGACACACACCCAGGAGCTCCAGCAGCATTAGCAAGATCTCTTAAAGCATAAGTACACTCTGGAGAGAAAGAGAGTGGGCAGGCTCGGAGAGCAACTGCATGGATCCCTCAGTGCTCTGCTCCGTTTACTCTCTTGGGCTGGGAAAAGAGCAAGTTTATTTTGAACAATCCAAAAGAGCAGGCTTATTTTTAAATTCTCCAGTCCTATCCTCTGATTTCCTTTGGGTTGTGTCTTGCACTTTGACTCCTACCCATAGTTCTCTGGGTTTGCTCACAAAGCGGGCAAAGCTACAGTTTTATATAATCAGGGTATAATTTAGGAGAGGTGACTTCAGGGTGACGGGTATGTGCATGCACTAGGAATAGGAATTTCCTCTGTCCCTTTCCCCTCCCACCCCCTTTTACCCAGGCCTGTTGAGCTGGTGCTGGTGGAATTATGTCAGTTACCCCAGGGCGTGACCACTAGGCTGTTTACTTGCATAGATGTTTTGTTCCTCCTGCCCATCTTTCCTTATTACTGTCTAACTAGCTGCCTACTCTAACAACAGTACTGCAACTGATTGCAAGTACTTTTTAAATCACGGGAAAATATAATGAAAATTCAGTAAAATATGTGTTCATTTCTTTCAAAATTTTATACTTTCTGTTAGCCTGGGAGGCATTATTTTCTAAAAAGCTCAATCATTCACTGCAAATTGCCTAACATACAAACCCAACTAATTTTTTGGCTTTGGTTAGTTAAACTGCAGTAGCTAATGAAATGCTAATCCCAAAGCTTTCATCAGGCCAATTTCCGTTTAACTCCCTGATTTGAAAAATTGGCATAGTAATGTACACCACAGGGAAAAATTATATAGTGAATGTTTTTAAAAAATGGTCATTTTAACTGTTCAAATTTAGACAAAATTGCTTTATACAACACTTAAAAATTACGAACATGTTTATGTATTTGTCAATAAGTTATGTAGCAGCTACTGAGTGCTTGGAATTATTCTGGGGCTAGATGATAAAAACAGTCTTTGACCTCAAGTACCATACATAGTAATCATAAAAGAGAACAATAAAGAACAAACATGCCCTATCTATCTATCAATCTATCTATCTATCATCATCTTTCTATCTACTTACCTATGTATCTATCTATATATCTATCATCTACCTATCCTTTATCCGTCATCTATCTATTCCGTCACCTGGCAACACATATTATGAAGAAATGGAAAGCTGATAAAAGATAATTTATACCTTGGGGTGAGTATGGGCACAAACTTGTGTGCCTTTTTAATCATTATTCCTTTTTCTTTTTCGCAGTCAACACCTTACCTGGTGTAAGTGGTCCCTCTACTTTTGAGCACGGCTGAAATATCCCACAATAAGGTAAAGAATTAGAATTTCTGGGGCCACTAAGGCATAAGATGATGATACTCAAAACCATGAATGAGACAGCTGTCTATAGGGTGAGAATTCACCAGCTTTGAAGATTATCCCTCCTTTCTCTTCCTTAAAATGAATTTCCTCCTTGCAGCTATTCATGAGAAAACTCTTGCCTTGTGAATACAGTTCAGAGCAATTTGTTGACTCTGAACTCCCTGCAGTGAATGTAGTAAAGAATCCGATTTCACTGGTTTTCTTTTCTGGCTTCCTTCACTTTCCACTATTTTGCACTCAAACTCCCCAAGGCTTAGAGCTCCCAAGTAACGTGTTGGCACTTTAATCATTGCTGAAGGCTCTGCTCTGCAGACATCCCCAGGCCAAATAGGAATAAGGAATAGCACCATCTAGGAAATTGTTAGAAATGTAGACCCTCTGCTCCCACAGCATGTCTACACAAATAGAATCTGCATTTATACATAATTCCCAGCTATACAAATGCACATATTTGGGGGACACAACACTGGTAGATCCTCAAATTCATATGGAATCCTCAGGGGCTCCAAAGGCAAAACAATCTTGAAGAAAAAAAGAGCACAGAAACACAACTGTGACCATGAACATATACCACATTTTTAATATACTTTAATTTGTACAGGACTAATAATACTAAACTTGGTCAGAATATAAAGTTAAAAAGAATCCTACCATGAATTAAATTAGATATAACAGAAATATATTGTAGCCCACATAAGAACTAGGATAAAATACACCAACATAACAAAACTCATAAAAGGGAAGTTTTCTATTAACAGTTTCTTTACGAGTACCTGCAGGACTCAGCAATTCCAGTCCCTCTGTGAACAAGAGATGTTCTGACCACAAGTTGTCTAACCGCAGGACTCTGGCTGGTGCTGACCAGTTCTGAACGCTGACAGTGAAGAACTACGTGGAGACAACCAAGATGACGGCCCACATGCACAGTTTCTCTGCACATCCACAATGTCCCTTTCCCCCTCCCTTGTACCCTCGAAGAATTTCTAGCTTGGCCAATAAGTGAACAAGGGTTGTTTTTGAAGATGGGAGTCTGCTGTCCTCTCAGGTCAGCAGCACGTGAATAAACCGATTTCCTTCTCTTCAGCATCGGTCTCATGATTTTGGCTTTCATTGCAGCCGCCAGCCGAACCTGTGTTTGAGTTCACATCTATTGAGCTAATGACTGAATTTAGCAAAGTAACATGTACAAAATCAACTCATAAAAATCAGTTTGGTTTCTACACACCAACAATGAACATCAAAATGGATGTTTATAATAGGAAAAGAAATAAAAACCTAAGAATACATTTTATGAGGAAGGTTAAAGGTTTGTACCCTGAAAACTACAACACATTGCTGATAAAATTAAAGAAAACCCATTTTCACAATTGGAAGAATTAATATTGTTAAAGCGGCAATACTGTGACATAAAATTTATAATATAAAAATTGAACCACATATGTGTGGCCAATTGATGTTTTAAAAGTGTGCCAAAATCATTCAATAGTTGAAAGAAATTTCTCTTTAAAAAATGGTGCTGGGACAACTGGATATACACATGCAAAAGAGTGAAGTTGAGCTGATAGTCACACTAGATATATAAATATATATACATATATATACATATATACATATATATAGCTATTTAGAAGATCTGTAAAGATAAAGAAACTCTTAGCAATAGAGAGAAGAGATAATGGATGAGATAGTAATCTGTATTTATAGTACAAGTAAGAATTACACTTGAACAATGGGAAAAGTTTCAACCACAAAGATTAAAAGTTGCCCTGGCTGGTGTGGCTCAGCAGATTGAGTTCTAGCCTGTGAGCCAAAGGACCACCTGTTCAATTCCCAGTCAGCGCACATGCCTGGGTTGTGGGCCAGGTCCCCAGAGGGTGGCATGCAAGAGGCAACCACACATTGATGTTTCTCTCCCTCTCTTTCTCCCTCCCTTGCCTTCTCTCTAAAAATAAAAAAAAAATAAAATCTAAAAAAAGTATATTTTGTATTACTTATCTGAATTGTCAAAGGTCAGAAGTAAATGTATAGTAAGGTATAAATATTTTTTAATATAGAATGGATTATATCTAAACGCAAAATTTGCCAAAATGTAAACATACTATATTCTTGTTTTGGGAATACTAAAAAAACACTAAGTTTACATATTTTTCCGAGAAAATTTCTGGAATTCCCAAATTTGAAAAGTGTTATTATGAATCCATAGTGTTTACTGATAATACTCTATAGTTGCACTATGTGATTAAAACAGTGGTTTAGTGGGTAGTGTAGTATTTAGCAGCTAGACAGTGCGTTTAGTTAAAACCTGAGTTTTGTTCTTTTGACTAGAATGCACTATCTTTGTAGACTTTGATTACTTATAAAATAGTTTTGTTTCTCACCTTTCAACTTAATGTGTCTTTAAAAATAATGAGTAACCTTTTATTTTATTTTTTTTTTTGCTTACTACATGTCACTCACTGAATCGAATAACTAAGTTTATTTTATTATAATAAGTCTGTGGCAATTAAAGTATTTATTAACATTCAGTAGTCACCCAGAGACTGAAACATATAAAATATTCATATTACATTACCTTCAATTTTCCATGTGAGACCAAAGTCACTGAGCAAATCCTCTTCCTGAGCAAATTCTCAGCTTCATTACAAACTCACGGTTCTGATTACTACAATGAATTATTATTATGTTGAAGGAATAATGTTTGTCTATTTCAATTTATTTTTTTTCAGTTATCATCATAGAAGGAAAATAACTGTATTAAAGAGAAAGCCATTTTGGCAGATATTTTACTGTTGAATATTAGATAAATGGGAGAAGGAATTTTAATTAAACTCTACCCAGTATCATCAGATTAATAGTGCTTAAAGCCGGTTTATTTATCAAGAAGGTCTGTCCTAGCTTTTCCAGATTAATCTCAATCATTTTCATTAGTGAAATCTTTAATCTGTTCTTCATTACAAATGCAAGAGGAGAGATTAACATCTATTGGACCTAAGATATAATCTTAGGTTGTAAGCTGCTTGGTGAATTATTTAAGCACAAACATATTAGAAAATTTAAAGACCCAGAGTCTTAGAACAATAATATATCTCTTCTGAATTAACATTATCATAATATTCTGTGTAATATTATAGCACCAAGAGGGACAGTGGATATGTATTTGTGTATGTGTGTGTAAATATGTTCCTGGGTCTATTTTCTGGCACTGTGTTTTGCTAAGTCTATGGATTTATACATATTTAATAAATCATATACAAAGAATTACCTGTCTGGAATTAACTAACCTGAGGAAGTATTGGGGATATTTTTATTATTTTTTACTTATAGTTCAAATATTATTGAGCTCTTTCATTTAATTTCTTTCTGGAGGAAATTATCTAATCTAGTATCCATAAATGTTTTTTGTTTTTCCAAATTCTCAATTACAATTAACCATAGAATACACTTTATGTTGGTCCCTCTTATAATAAGAACTTCTTACATGGTAAGATTTCCAAATGTTTGTGCAGCCTACTGAAAACAATTATTGCATAAGCTTCCATGGCTGAAGCAGACACGTTTTTCCCAGAAGAATTAAGTGTAAAAGTTTCTGGAGTAAACTTGGTCCTTTCATTGTGTGTTTTTTGTTTTGCACAATTTGGGGAAGCCACTTACTTTCTCTAAGTTTGTGGTTCCTCATTTGTAAATGAATATAGAAAACCTGCTTTGTTTAAGGCAGTGTTGCAAAGAATCAATAACTGTGGAAGAAAACAACTTAAAACTCTTAAAAATATCTTATAAAAAATATCCCAGTGAGAATTTTCATTATATTTAATATGTTTTGAAAAGCATATATTTTAACAGATATCTGGCCTGAAAAATTATTTTTTTTTCAGTTTTGAAAAATCATTTAGTATATTAGAAAAATGTTATATTAATTATCATTCATGTCAGTTAATTTGGCTGGACTCATAAATAAGGGATATGTAAAAACACAAATATCTGTTAGATACTAAAATACATTAGTTAATCTATTTGTTAAGTTTATCTGCTTTTTTCATGAAAAGCTAAGAAAGCTTTAAAAATTACAATTCTGGTCCTGGCTGGTGTGGCCCAGTGGATTGATAGTGGCAGCTTACAGACAGGGTTCGACTGGGTTGCAGGCCAGGTCCCCAGCAAGGGGCATGCGAAATGCAATGACATAGTGATATTTCTCTCCCTCTCCTTCTCCCCCTCTTCCCCTATCTCTGAAAATAAATAAATACAAATCCAAAAAAATTACAATTCTATTTTCCTGTATATCCCACTATGTCTTATCAAACGTGTCCTTACTTCTGTTACCCTTTCTTTGCTGTTCCATATGTTACCTATGACTTTTAAGGACAATATTTTTACCTCATAAGATTGTTTTGTTTAATATATGTTTGTATTAAAAATTTTTTTAGCAAAGCACCTGGTAGGAAAGAGTTCTTAATAATTTTCAATTAATATTGGTAAATCAAATACTGTATATTGCATTAACATGTGTTAGCACACTCATAATAGTTATTTCTCAGTGATAACATGAAGAATTTTCTTCAAAAAAAGTACATGTGTGTTTTACTTTAACAACATTTTTTTCTATTTCCTTAGGCACACATCACATTTTTATGTACCTTACTATGTATGCTACTCATTTGCAGTAATAAATTATTGTGTCTTGAATGGCACCAAAATATTCATGGAGATGATTTATCCAAATTCTAATCTTCATTCATATTAGTTCTTAAAACAATGCCTTCAACATAGTACATTCTGAAATCTTTCCTATAAATATAATTTTGAATGAGAATGCATAAATTAATTAATTAATCTTAATAACAGTAAACAATACTAGAAACATATTTTCAAAAAGAGATTTTGTTTTTAGAAAGGAATATTACTAATGAGCAATAGTGTACCTCAACATCATTCATGGAATTACATATTTCTCTTTTAATGAGGGGCCCATAAAAAAAAACAAATTTAACTCAAATTTCTAAATCAAATAATGTTTATTATTATACCTACTGAGAACTTCAAAGTCATGTTTACACTGTTTAACTCTGATAGATTTTCACTTTTTCTTATATGTATATCTTAAGCCCTTTTAACATGATATAATAGGAATTTAGCAATAAGCTATTCATAAGAGTTTATTAATGTTTTTTTTTTACTTACTAATAATATATTGGTTCTTTTCCTTCTGTATTCGTATGACCTAATTCATAGTTATAAGCTTAACATAGTTAAAACTGGCTTTTTCAGTTTAACTGTCATAGAATTTAGTTTATAATTTCCATAGGCAAGGAACAAAGTCACTCAATACACAATTTTTGAGCAAATTATTGTGCAAATACCGAAGCCATTGAATCCTCAATAAATTTTGAACTGTAAAAGACAACATCATTGTAATCATTCTAGTACAAGTTCAATTTTTTTGTTCCTACAGTACCTTCCTATGAGTCCCTCAGGTAAAACCAAGAACTAGAATTCCACTGAGAAACTTTATACCTGGATCAATTAATCAGAGTGGTGGAGGAGCAGGGTTATAACTCCTGGGACAAGCTTAACGCTAAATATCCAAATATCTCTGATTATTCCAACTTCTACTAAAAAAGGAAAGTGAATAAGCAAAATCAGTGTTTCAAGTAAATCAAGATGTAGAGGAAAATGCAGGAATGTTTTGCAAGTCTCCTTACTGTTCCAAATGATATTTCTCTGGGGATGACAAGATGGCCTAGGTTTGCAACCACTTGTTCAAGGTCAACATTGCCATATTTAATTAATCATCACATTTTAACATTTTCTTGTTTTGTCTATTTGACAAACAAAGTCTGTGAGATTTTCATCAGTTTTGTATCAGCACAGCAAATTCTTTATCCAAGATATTCCTCAGTGACCTCATGTTTTGCTGTACACACTCATTTGAAGCTCATCTCTAATTTTTTTCATGTTTAAGATAGCCAAACTACATGCTGATTTTTCTCTAATTACAATGGATTTTTATACCCTTTTTCTCATTATATTACCATGATCAGGATGTTAGGAAGGCTCTAGTGGCTTAAATAATCAGGAGTTGGTTCTTGATGTTATGGCTGTTAGAACTATATTTCTTCAAACCATAACTGTGTTCCAGGGATACCTTCCTCTTATAGTTGAAAGAATGTAAATGTTCTAGCAGTTTCTCCATCGTGTTTTCCTCCCTCATTTCTTCTCATAGTCTGGATGTCCTATAGTTAACTCCTGAATTTACTAACACTGCCCATTTTTGCTACTAAAGTTCTTCTATCAATAAAATCTATGTCCTTTTATGTTCTTCCCTGCATGTAGTGGATTAAATTGTGATTCCCCCAAAGGCTATGTCTACCAAGGAATCTGTGGATGTAGCTTTATTAATAAAAATGATCTTTGTAGAACTAACTAAATGAAGATACTTACAATGAGATCATTTTAGTTAAGCTCTAAATCCAATGATAAGCGTCCTGATAGGAGAAAGACAGAGGGAAAGTTGAGACCCAGAGATAGAGGATAGAAGGTCATGTGAGGATGGAAGAAGAGATTGCATTCATACTACCACAAGCCAAGGGATACATGGAGCTATCAGAAGTTGAAAAGGCAAGAAAGGATTCCCTCCCAGAGCCCTAGGAGGGCACTGTGACACTGATGACACCTTCATTTAGAATTTCTGGCTTTCTTCAGAACTGTAAGAGAATAAATGTCTATTGTTTTAAGCCATCAAATTTGTGGTAATGTTACAGTAGCCTTAGGATACTGATACACTGACACTCAATATATAGATTCTTTGAATAATTGTGATTGAATATATATATATATATATATATATATATATATATATATATGTTAAAATAATAAGGAAAATGATGGCCAGAATTCAGACCATGATTCTTGGTAAAGAGCTGTTTCTGAAACGACATTTGTATATTAATATTCTATTATTGACAAGTATATCATTAAAATACATGTATTTCAATACATAATGAATAATTAGTGGAAAATTTTAAATTATATGAATTCAGGAAAGAGGAAATCAGAAGAGAGAAGACTTTTATGGTTCATGATATAAAGACTGTTGAAAATGCAGTTGCAAAAATCTTTACTCAGTGATTTACTCAACTATTACATATTGAATAACTATGTTCCCCATCCATAGATCTTTATGACTAAATTCTTATGCTAGTCAGACAAAAAGAGAAAGCCAATTCTAATTTTGGAGAAGAAGAATAGTTCCACAGAGCATGTATTGGTTTATCATCATTTCATCAGTGAGTTATGCATGTGGAACAGAAATATCCTTTAGAAAAGATACATGCTTTTACAATTCAACTAAATATCCCATCTTTATTGCAAATACAGACAAACATAAATTAGCACTACACTTCTAAGCAAAAGAGTAAAAACAATGTCACATTTCATCTGCACATTCTCGAGTATATTTTTATGTTTGCCCTTGATAGCCCAGTGCCTTCTGTATATACATAACCCACCATCACGATTGGTGTTTTGAGATTTGGAGTTTTGCTTTTATGCACACACACACACACACACACACAATCACTCATTTAAAAATGACAAATCATTTGGATGTATGCATTGTATATATGTCCTCCTGAATTCAATGAGAAATCTCCTGCCTCATGCGAAGTTGAGAGACAGCAAGATCCTTTCGTTTGTTGTTCAAATGAGTGAAGAGCTTCTTGACACATATAAAACGGTGCTGGGAGTTTTTGCCACCGCCCTGCGTTTTGACTGTGAAACGTTAATCTGTTTGCTGCGGATAGAGATTACAGTAGGGAGAGCCAGGGCAGCCTCAGTTAGGTCCTGACACACTGGCACACAGCCAGCCAGGTATTGCAGGGTTCTAAATCTGCCTGTCAGGAGAAGGGACACAAAGGTAACAACTGCCAGTTAAATCAAATTGCTTGGAGCAAAATGGACAAATTTTGTTAACCTCTTGCCTACCCTGGACCAGAGGCACATCAGCAAGGGCAATGATGTTAAGTTTGGGATTGAACTTGTGGTTGAACAAAACTAATTCAGCAGATGCTTCCAGCAACTGTGTTAGGCTGATTAAAAACACTTACTTGGTCACCTCAAATTGTTTTATATATTGATGTTTTGTTGTTGCCAAATGAGTTGGTGTTTCCTGAAGAAGGGGACAGAGGTTCAAACAATGGTGTTTTATTCATGGTCTTGAGCAGAAAGCCAGACACATAAAAGTTCTCAATGCACATGGTCTGAACAGAATTGAATTAAATTGGTTCTTTAATTCAAACAAGCTTCGTTGATTCAGACTTTCTAATTCCAACAATAAATAATATATTAAAGGTATGTGTTCTTAATTTATAGCCATGTAGCAATCTGTATAACCCTTTTCAGTTAAGCTGTCTAACTCCTAAAAACATAAACTACAGCAGGAAATTCAATGTCTTCAATATTATTGTTACTTACAAATCTCTTCTTACTATTGTGTTGAAATTCTCTCTGGCAAGCAGAACATAGGACTAAAATGTGCTTTTTCTTCTTCATTGCCAATCTACCAGGTTAGATATGTCAGTTTATAGCCATGATCTATGAAAAAGCTCTACTAATTGGACAGTTATTAATGAGAGTGGTATTTGCCATGCTACATCTCCACCTATTCACTTACTTCTACAGAAAATACTGAGAACTTTTAAAATGTATTTATATTCTCATAATTATTTTCTAAAACTGGGCACGTAGGAAAAATATATATTTTTCATTAATCCCTACCTTCTCTTTTCAATCAGTCAGTATAGTCAGAAACTGAAATTTAAATAGAGCCACTAATGGTGAGAAAGCTTATTTATACACACATACACACACACACACACACACACACACACGCACACGCACACACACAAGGGACACAAAAACAACAAAAATTGAACAATGCATGAAACAAAACCACAATAACTCAAGTTAATTTCTTCAAAACATGCTCTCAAATGTTTTCATTTAAGATTTTAGAGAACGCTTTCTTCCTTTGACACATTTCAGATCCATGCTATCAATGAGACAATACAATTTCATTTTAATGTTTTTCACATTTTGTTATAACTCCATTTTTTACAGTTAGTATACCCAATACTCAACACTAGATATGGCAACAGAAAAATCATTGCAGAGATGAGGAGAGCATTCACAAAAGCCTACATACGTCAGATAAAGTGGTTTCAGGGAAATGGTGATGCCAATGATGTGAATTTGGCAAGCACGCATGTTGAGAGTTTTTAAGCCTTCATTTCTCTTTTGCAATAGACCATTCTTAGAATCAATTTCTATATTTAACTAAGTGAGCATCCATTATTTATAATGTTCCTCTGTTACGCAACATAATTATTTTAAACAAACCACCTGAAGATGTATCCCTTTCTGATCTTCCATGGATACTGACATAGCTTTATATTGGTAGAAGGAGCATTAATAGTGTACAGAGAGAGGCACTACTTTCAATGCATTTGACTTTCCAAATATGACACCGTCTCTGTGGGTGTGTGTGTAATACTCATGCACACATCTCTTTAACACAGAGATAAATCCAGAGGGAGAATGGCTGTTACAAATCTTCCAAGGTATAGAATTAAACTGTCATAAAAAGATGACATTCACCTGGATGCTGTTTGAAGTGATGTAAATAGAAACAACCGGCTACATTTGCGCACCTACATTTGCTTTATATTGCTGTAATTTCTCTTGAAAAAAGCTTAGTGTCGTAAATAGAAGGTTAAAGTTAGAGTCCTCAGTGGCTAACAAAATAATGGCAACAGTTTTGCTGTTAGAAAACAAAACAAAACAAAACATAGTTGAGTAGTAAGGATGTAAAGGGGACGAGAGAGTACAAATGCTTTGCGGAAAGAGTCTTTGCAGCATTAACTCAGAGAGTTTTAACTTCACTTTCAAGTTTGACAGTCAATCTTGTTATGAGAATAACCTTATTGTTTCTCTGGTTCCTTTGGGTGTTTTGCTTGAAATAATTTTGTTAGAAAGCACAGTGACTGAACACAGTTTTACTGATTTCTAATCAGCAAGCCAAACACAAACGTATTTTCGGACTTGGAGGGAATTGTTAGCTGGATGCCAGCCTCCAGTGAGGTTTTCTTCAGTTTTGTTTTCTGACCTATAAAGCCATTTTGTTGTTGTTGTTCTCATCCTGTTTTTATTATGAGAACATATGTCGAATTCTTATGAGAAAAATCTGGTATATAATTTTACAGAAAGTATTTCTATTTTTAAAATTCAGTTGTTGCAGCACATCTAATAGTATATGCATTTATACAACCAGGAGCTTAAAGAACAGGAGAATTATACCATTACTTAAAGTTATACTGAAACAGGTAAGTGAGTCAACTAAGACCAACTGAGAAAATGTAGGAGTTGAAGGTTTTTTAAGAGATTGACATCTGGGGAAATTGTTCTTGTATGTCATAGAAACTTCCTAGTTTTTGAAAAATTGGCTAGACTGAGAATACCTGCCAAATAGGAAATCTGAAGATTGTCAAGTGTACAGAGTTCTAAAATTTATATTCAAAGAACATTTGAAATATGGTACAGAAGAGAACTCAGAGCCAGGCACAGAAGTGGATAATGATTATGGGTCAGTTCAAATAAGGGAAAAAAATTCAAACTCCTATGAATGCTCAGGTCTTGAATTAATATGAAAATAAAAACTAATTAACCCCAGAAGTTGAATAAATATGAAAATAAAAGATAATTAATCATACCCCATAGTATTACATTACTTATATTAATTATATCATGAAAAACAATGAAAAACAGTGAAAGACATCACCTTTTTAAAAAAATAGCAGGTTTTTTAAGATATAATTCACTTACACAATTCACCCACAGTTCACCGTTCAAGTATTCAGTTCAGTGGTGTTTCTTACCTTCACAAAGGTGTGTAACCATCACCATTAGCAGTCACTCCTCATTTCTCCCTAAAACTCCTCAGCCCTGGACAACCACTGATCTATTCTCTATTTCTACAGTATTGTCTATTCTGTGCAATTCACATAAATGGAATTATTCAATATGTGATCTTGTGTGTCTGGCTTCTTTCACAATGTAATATTTTTAAGATTCATCCATGCTGTAGCATGCATCGAGTAGTTCATTTCTTTTTATTGACAAATACTACTCTGTTATGAAATGTGTACTTTTTGTTTATCCATTCACCAGTTGATAGGTATTTGTGTTGTTTCTACCTCTTGTCTATTATGAACAATATCACTAAGAACATTTGTGTATAAATTTTTGTGTGGACATATGCTTTCATTTCTCTTGGGTTTACGCCTACTAGAGGGATCACTGGGTAATATAGTAGTTTATGTTTAGCTATTTGAGGAATTACTAAGCTGTTTTCAAAAGTGGCTGAACTATTTAATATTTTCAGTAGGAGTCTGTGAGGGTTTTGGTTTCTCTGCATTCTCCTCAACACTTGTTATTATTTGCTTTTTGATAATAGCTCTCCTACCGTGTGTGAAGTGGTATCTTACTGTGGTTTGGATTTGTATTTCCCTGATGATTAACGATGTTGACTTTCTTTTAATTTGCTTATTTGTATACTTTTCTTTGAGAAATGCATATTCAAGTCATTGTTCACTTTTTAGTTGGACTATTTGTTATTTTACTTTTGAGTTTTAAGTAATCTTTACATATATAAGCTCCATTTCTCTTTCTAAAAATAATTTTAAAGCAGTTTTTAGGTTTATAACAAAAATAAGAGGAAAATAGATTTCTCAATATACCCCCCACAGGTGCATAGCCTTCCCCGATTATCAATATCCCCCTTCAATGTATTGTATTTGTTACGATTGGTGAACCTGCATTGATTCATCATAATTATTCAAAGTCCATAGTTTACATTAGTGTTGACTTTCCCTGTATTGCATTCTGTGGGGTTGGACAAATGTATAATGACGTGTATTTATCCTTGCAATATCATACGGAGTACGATATTCTATGTGCATACTCATGCTTTTGATTTAAAGTAATTACTGGGCCTTCCACATATTGAACAGAAAAAAAAAGAATCAAACAATGCAATGATTATCACAATGTTTTATTTTAACAAAAGTCTTAAAATGCTATATTTAAGCTACATTTTGACATTTAAACTGTGTCAATCAAATTATATTAAAGTAAATTCTAAAACAATCCTCTTTTTAATTTGTTTGTAAGAATTGAAGTTATTAAAAAAAGGGCACACACACAGTCCTGGCTTATCTTTTCTGAGAAATCTGGATTTACATATCTCTGGATGTATATGTAAATTGAGAAAAATGATAAGGACTTAAATATAATGCCTAATCTTAATAAAACAAGGAATTGTGTACTTCTTATATATCATTTTTGCAGAGAAAATATTATGAAGTAATTCTGTAAAAACCAATAAATTCTCTACAAATATTCTATTGTAATTAATTGAATGCATTTATTTTTACTCCACATAGACTAAAATAATCTTGCAGAAGATCTTTCTTAAAATAAATAATCACAAGCAATTGTTTTGTCTTGCAAATGTGTCTTTACACACATAGATTGATTTTTATTTTAATAAAGGCTCTTATAATTTCAATACCTATGTTCTCAAAGCTGTTTCTATGATCGGCAATTAAGCAACATTATATAACAGGGTCTGATATTTTACAAAAATAATTTATAACATAAAAATGTGAACATTTGCATTCATTTTATAGATCCAACACTTTTATCTTAGGGTGGTTGAACACTCCATTTTAATAGCAATTTTACATAAAATTTTTTATATACTTACAAAACACTGAATTGAAACTACTACAGAGATATTTTGTCTGTTTGGAAAATGCACTATCTGGTGGAGCTACAAAAACAAGTCTTATATAGCCTACAGATATTCTGGGAAAGTCCCAGGTATTGAGTATCTTCAAATCATATAAGTTATTATTTGGTTTAGCTTATCAGCAAAGCAAATATTGCTTTAAACTTTGAAGACAGTGAGAGCTGGAGATATATAAAAAGACATGTCCCTTAATCTTAAATTGCTGATAATACAGTGCATCATGTTGAGACTGCGGGTAACACTGCGTGTTTGTTGTTAAGTGGTGTGGGAAAGAGAACTTATGTTTGGAAATAAGATGATTCATTGAAGTGTTTCATAGAACTTCCATGCAAAATAATGAAAGGCAAAAGTAAACTTATTGATAAAAGCAAGAAAACTAAATATAAAGTTTGTTTGAGGATTACCTTCTCAGGGAAAGAAATGTGCTTCATGGCAAATGATAAAGGATCAGAGAACCGGTAGAAGCAGAAGGAAGTTATGATTACCTCAGTTTTGTAATAATTATTTAAGCATAGAATGTAGTTGCTCTCTATGTTTTGTAAGAATTGATTTCCTTATTTCCTTTTTTCTACTTGTGTAAGGTGGTGAGTAATTTTTCAGTTTAATTCCAACTGGACATATGAGTGAACTGACATAATATGGTGGCTGATAAGAGTTTGTGTTTATCTTATATTAACAATGAACATATCTTTATCTTTACTTGTATGGAGGGAAATAATGAAATATACTTCTATGAAGGGCCATAAAAGTGTATTGTGCTTGTTATTCTTAATTTTTTTCATCCTTACCCATTCTCTATTTTGGGGGGGATTTATAACCTAGGAACATACTTTCACAAAGTCTTTTATGTGGCATCCTTTCTAACAGACTTCAAACTGGATTCCGCCAAAGAGAAGCTTTTTTTTTAAGGTTCAAGAAACAAAAGGAGTGAAGAGTCAGGATATTCCTTCCTCACTCCTCTCCCTGTTTTATTATTGTGCCTCTGGAAGTGGCTTTAATTCTCTATGATTACAGCTCCTGCAGTCTGGCCTCTTCCCACTGAGCTCTAGTGAGAAGTAGTGATGTGATATCTCTCCCTTTGGCTCTAGGAGTGGCCACGGCTCTTTACTGTTACCAATCACAGGGGAACCTCAACATTTCTTGTTTGCTTCCACAGGTTTACACAAACCTTAGTCAAAGTTCACTAGAAGCATATAGACAACTATTCCCTGGTAGTTTCTTAAATAACTCTTTTCAAAGTAGATCAGTAAGTTCCGATCATTTGAACTATCTGAGGTACATACGAACATGTGGTATAAGTAAGGATGATGTCTTGCTAAGAGGAAGAATATGTTCTTTATTGTACCTGAAAAAAAGTACAAAATAATGTGTTCAAAAGTTACTGGTATTGTAGTCTTAAGAGTAATTAAATGAGAGAACTCACATTTGATGGCTTCTATTTGCTCAGTGATATAAAATAGATCATCAGATAATAGGACAAATATGAGCTTTAATAAGAGAAGAGAAACATGCCTATATTTACTTTGAAAATTTTAAAAAAGTCAACTCACTACAGGATCATGGTAGAAATTTCAGTTATCAATGAATGTCCACAAGTGGTTATATTTATAGACCTTTGGATGGAGAGTTTTCTAGAGTGTCTGGGTGGGTGAAATCTAATGAGTTCTTAAAAACAAAGAACATTTCTACCTGTAGTTAGAAAGAATGTGAGTAAAAGTAGGGTCAGAAAGGTGTGACATAAGAAGACTTGCTGGCATTAAAATGGGAAAGAAGACCATAAGTCATGGAATGAGGCAGCCTCTAGAAACCCTGAATGACCTTCAGTTTACAGCTGAAAAGAAGAGGGGCATTTGGTTTCAGAAGTGCAGGGATGGATCTAAATTCTGCCAACATGAAAGAACAAGAATGGATTCTCCCCTAGAACCTTCTTGATTGTTAGCCCAACGAAATCTCCATCAGTCTTCTGACCTACAGAATTTTAAGGTAATAAATATAATTTTTTAAATCACTAAATTTATGACAATCTACCTATAGCAGTAATAGAGAACTAATACATTCTATTTCCTGAAACTCTTTCCTTGGATGTGTGGGTTGCTTTTGCCACCATTAGAGCATCATTACACAGCATTGCTTGTGATCAGTAACTTACTTTACAGCAAAGAAAACACAATGAATGAGAGCATCTATGAGATTAATTGGTTTTACTTATAGTCTCATAATCCAGAATCTAATGGATTAACACAAATGTTTAAAGGCTTATTTAAAAAACTCAGTTATGACACCAGTTGGAAGATATAAGACCTTGAAAAATTGGATTCTGTCTGGCAAGTACATTACATACTTTTGAACCAGAGATGATTATGAAGGACTGCCTCAACTGTAGCCAAAGAAACAAGTAGGAGAATCAAGTAATGAATGTATAACTGGTTTTGCTATCATGCATTAAACTATTGCAGTAGTTTCTTTATTAAAAGAAGTTATTTCTTTATCTTTTATCCCCAGGCAGGTGGTTGTGGTTGTTGTTGTTATTTTTTACTTTCTGCCCTGATAAATTTGAATTCTCTACATTTAGAGCTCTTGGTTTCCAGTTAGGGAATACTTGCATTGGAGGTACACCAACAATTTTGTTCAGTTTTAAAATGAGACTGCCAACTGGCCACTTGGGGATCCTTATGTTACTGAACCCATACACATACCCAAAGGGCTATTCTAGTGGTCACAATTACCAAAGGATATTGGGTTGTTTGATATTAAAAAAAAGAAAGAAAGAAAGAAAGAAAGAAAAGAAAAGACAAAAAGGAAAATGTCTGGAACCCAGGGAATCCTGTGGACTTCCTCTTAATGATCTGTGCCTGATAATTACAATAAATGGAAAGCTACAACCTCTCAAACTCAAGATTACAAAGGACTCACAGCCCCTCAGGAATGAAGGTTTGGGTTGAGTCCAGCTGAGAATCTGAGGGCAAAGGAAACATGGAAGAGAGAGTAGAAAAAGTCAGAAACACAGGCTGTCATGTTTCATGGGGCACGTGAGGGGAGTGCCGCTGCCCGTCCAGGGTCCGGGCAGCAACTGCCAGGAGAGGCCAGAGTGCGTTGTGGGAAGCACGGTGCTCCCCGATCTGAGGGTTACCGTCTGGGGCCAGCTGAGATGGGATCAGGAACTCTGAATCCTGCAGAGCCCGTCCTGGGGGTGTTACAGATAGGGGAATAAACATGAGTCATTGCAAACACTTTCTGTTTGCCGGGAGAGGGGACATGGCACATGGCCCTAGGGGGAAAGCCCAGAGTCCCTTTGTTCAAAGGCTTTTATTGAAAAAGTTATCAGTGGGTGTCGGTAACAGAAATGCACAGGTTCTCTCACTACATCCATACATTAATGTTTACAGAGAATAGGTGATGTTTTGAAGGAAACAAATGGCAGGAACACATCAATTTAATGGGTCCGAGATGACTAAAGATGGGTGCCTAAACATGGGTGTAAACGCAAGGGTGCCTAAGGGTATAGGCTTATTGTCTGTGAATAATGTAACACACTTTAAAGAATTTACTTTTATGCCTTATTTCTCCAGAAACCGCCAGATCTGGTTTAGGACTGCCTCCGGTATTGTTTGGAGCCTGGGCCAAGAACGGGGGAGGGAGCCGCCAAGAGACCAGGAGACTTCTTTCAGATAGAATGAGGACTCTGGCCATGTCCAAGAGAGCCGAGGGGTGCGGGCCTTTTTGCCCTTTCTCCCGTCCCCCAATTTCTTACCTTCTTCCCTTACCGGTGGATGTCTGGCTTAGGTCTTTATTTCCGCATTAGAGAAATTTAACCGTCATCAACAAGCGACCATCACAGGGCCAAACTGAGAGGCAGGAGTTACACCCCTGGCAGTGGGGACAGGTTATGTTTCCTTAGAGCGGTTTCTCCAAGGCCTCCCTGATTATTTCCAGCCGTGGGGCCCTCCAGCCTGTCGACAGGGTTACAGTTCCTGAAACCAGGCAGGGCATTTCCTAACACTATAATAGTTTATTTTCTTTTTCTTGTTTTGTGTGTGTGTGTGTGTGTGTGTGTGTGTTTAATTACAATTTACATTTACTATTTTTGTACCAATTTCAGGTGTATATATACATATTTGCAAATTATTTTCTTCTATTTTTTCCCTACTATTTTATAAAAAAAGTTATTGGATGTTCACTTTAAAATATTAAATGGAACTGTGATTGGATTTGAAGAGTAATTAATACAGTCAAAGATAATTTCAATGACTACTGGGACTGTGTCTTCACATTGTGAGAAAAGAAGTGTGAGAGCTTCTTCACTTGTATGAAAGATAGCAGAATATTAAATGAAACTTAAGCGGGTTTAAAAGGGTACATGCAGTAACTTAGTAGTCAAAAGCATGACCTATGCCAATATTGGTTTTCTTACAGCTTCAAATACACTTCTTTATCCACTTACTCAATGCCAGCTTTTGTCAAGTGAGAGCACTGCAAGGACACTAGAGGCCAGAGCAAATGAGAGGGATTGTGCCCTTTTTCCCCTGGTGCTGCTATCAGCAGAAGGGTGCGCAGGAGGCCCAATGGGGCTGACTTCAGCCAGAACGTATTGAAAAGTCTATACGAGCATCCTCCGTTGAGTTTCTCTGCTCCCAGGCAACACGTACCACACCCTCTGGTAGGTGCCTTTATCACTGGTTGGTGTGTGCCTGGATCAGCATTGCCCTATGAGGCCTGACACTTTAGTTTGTTTCAGTTCTAAGTTCATTCTACATTTACTTCTCCTTCCATACTATGTGCATTTGCTATTTATCTATTCCTAGTAGTACTTTAGTGCTTTTTTATCCCTTTCATAGTTAGCTTCCTTTTATTGTTAAGCATTTTTATATTAAATTTTTCATGTTAAATTAATTTACATTTACATGTTGTAATTAATAACATAAAGTTATCTAATTAGACAACATCTAATAATTTTAAATTATTGAAAAAATAAATTATTTAAAATTGTCTATAGATTGATTGTTGCAATAATGATTAATATTTTAAAATTTGGTAATTAAGCCTGATAATGTATAAATTAAAGATAATACATATCATAAAAGGGGCATGGAATTACCATATATGTATATATAGGCTATAAATCTTAATTTTTCTGTTATTCCCTGATAAAATTTAAGAATTTGGAGAAGTCACAAAGCATTTTGTAAGGAAATGACTGACATAATTTACAAAACATGTGATTGTATTAACTTACCTTTTCTTTGATATTTTGGTTTTGTTTTTCAAATATCTACAGATATTCTTTGATTCAAATGTGTGCTGTGTACATTGTCAATCAAACTATGTCACATATGGAAATCAAAAGATGTAAAATAATAAATGTTTGTCAGAGATGACATGGCATTGAAACTTCACAGAGCAACTTTCTCACAGACACTGCAATAATTTTTGCAGTATCTGGGAAAATGTTACTTTTAGTTATAATTTTTATTATGTTTCAGTTGTATATTTCTATTTTAAAAGATTTTTTTGTCTTATTAGGGATACATATAAATATTGTTAAGAAATGGGTTTGATATATTTCCCTCTGCAGATAAACTAAGACTTAGAGATACCACCCACAAATCTGAGTTAATAATATGCCAGTAGATACTATAAAATATCAATCAGAACAAAGAGGAATTTTTGAAGATTCATAGCATTTTACTGTACAGGTGAATCATCTGTTAACCCAGAAATATGCTTCTTTCCTAAAGGAGATTATAGTTTAATTTGGAATACAAGAGAGCTAAGTAATTGATACAAATGTGTTCAGGTAAACACAAGTTATGACAAAGGTTAGTTGAAAGGGTTCTAGAGGATTATGGTAGCAAATTTAAGAAAGAGTAAAAAAATGTCAAGAAGAAGAATAACTAGAATACTGCAGAATATATTTTCATAGTTGATCAGATGCATATGTTGAAGTGTCATTCACAGGAATTCCATATACCCCCAAATTATGTAAAGGCAGAAATAATGATAGACATGGTTCAAATGTAGATACTGCAAGTATTTATTCAAAGCACATCTGCTTCCTAAACATATTATAGGACAAAATAATAACAGAAGAACACAAGGTTGAAAGGACAGTAGTGTTTTCAGGGTTTCATAAAAAAATGAATCTTGCACGTTTATGTCTTTACATCTTAATGAGTTACCCATATATTCCCTCGAGCTGGCACACTTCTGCCACCCACACAACCAATCTGAAAGTCCCTCATTACAATCAGCTTGTGTCTCTTGGGTGAATAGCACATAGCTTGCTTTCAGAAATTGCTTCATCTTGGGTCATCACAGTCTACAATTACAGTTTAGCTGATTCAAAGCCTTTTTTTTAAATGAAAAAACGCTATTTCACATTTCATAATCCTAAAAGCATGGGTACATTAACCCTGGATTTAGAGCCGTACGCGTTGTTTCCTAATGGTCCCAAACTCAGAAATGTTAATTTTTCAACATTTTTGTTTACAATATCTGTAATTAGCAATGCCATATATTTAATTCACTATCTAATACAGACCAAATATGCTTCATCATTTTCATTATCATTCTTCTTATTATTTTATTATTGTTAATATTGCAATCATTCTATGGTAGTTTCTTAGCTGTTCATGAGATCCTACTACTCTTCCTGGACATGGAGTAAGTTTATATTTCCCAGCCTCCCTTGCACTGTTACAGTCAATGGCCTTCAAGTCACATCCACCACTGACTGGAATGGATCGCATAAGTTTCCCACATGCGTTCTTCCATCCCTTGTTTACCCTTGTCGCTGGCTGTGATGGAGATGAACTCTAGGGTACTCTTGGAAGCCAGGTAATAAAGCTGATCCATTGGCCACAGTCCTGAATGTCTGCAGAGTAAAACGCCCCTCATCTCACCTTCCAAGAACACACGTGTTCTGGAGACTTTTTTTTTTTCAGAAAGCAGCAGTGTTTAACAGTCTTTACATGTTACTAAACAACACACACTCACATTCAACTTCTCTATTTCAATACATCTTGTCTCATATAAAATATTGGCATGCACTCCAACTTACATGGATCACAGTTTGATCTGAATGCATCTTATATTTCATGCTCATAACATTGCAACTCAATTTTCTCTTCAGATCTTGCTAATTTCATCATATTTCAGATCTACTCCCTCAGGCTGAGATTAGTCATTCCTTTTTAAAAAAAAAAAAAAAGAAAGAAAGAAAGAAAGAAAGAAAGAAAGAAAGAAAGAAAAGAAAAGCTTGTTTAGAGCAACATTGCCTTGCAGGAATAGCAGGATGTCCCAGGCACACCCTCTTCCCTGCCCCAAAATCCAGGGCTTGCTACTCCCCAGGAGGCCCTGGGCTTCTTTAATGAGGAATAGTGTAAAGACCTGATTATGGGCACAGGGGAAAGTAGGCAAAGAGAAGGTTTCATGCTGAAACCATTTCAGATGCAACTGGTTAAACAGTGACATTCAGAGAACATGTTACCATAGGGTAAAATTTACTCTGATTCAGATTTGTCTGTATCAAGCAGGGCTATTTCAAGGCTATTTGTTAGGAAATACCAGTGCTACAAGGGCAGGGAGAATTTTTCAACTGTTGATAATTTTTTCACTAATCTCACTTTCATTAAAACACTCCCTTTATATATCCTATTTTTGTTTAAAGAAAAACAAGCACTTGGAATTATGAATAATTTGATTTGGATAACACTTCAACACTGTAGATGACTGTTATGTTCCAAATAGTTACAATAGTTGCTGGAAAAGTAACTAACAATTTAAGCATTCATTTATTGAACTCAGATCACCAGACTCCATATTGACTCCACTTCAAACTTGGAGAATTTCTTATGTTGTCTGATTCATACCAGAAATTGTTCCTCATTTATATTTATAGAGGTGCATCTGATCTATTTCCAAGGTATGCTTCCTTTTTGTGACACTGTGGCTTAGGCTGCTGGATTTTCACCAACAATCCATTTTTCTTCTTGAGCTTTAGGTTACATTTCAAGCCTCTTCTGTGGTTAGGTGTAACCATATTCTGGATCCTGCCAATGGATTATTAGGATACTGCTGGGCTTTTTCCTGGACAAGGTTGTTAAGAAGCTGATGTTACTGCTGCATACATTTTTTTTTCTTTTTCTTTCCAGGCTGGGTACTGATAATAACAAAGCTCTAAAGGATAATGGCCACTTAAGGTGAGAGAGCTGGTGGTCCATGCATTACCACATAGAGGGCAATTAATTGCCAACAAACATTATGTTTAGAATCCATCATATGAGTGACATCACATTTGAGATTATGAACTTTGAACATATTTGCTACCATTTTCCCGCATATACAAGGGGGGGATCCAAAAAAACCCTAAAATTCATTTATAAAAAATTGTATATTTATTCTTGCACGTTTAAACTTCAGTCACCTTCAAAGTACTCTCCATTTGATGCAATATACCTATTGAGATTTTTTTTTCCATGGCTCAAAACAGTTTTTGAACTCATCAATTTTGATGCCTTTAAGTGCTTCTGGTGTATTTAGTTTCACTTCTTCCACATTCCGCAAAACATTATCTTTTGAGGGCTTTTTTCATCCAGGAAAACAAACAAAAAGAAGTCACTTGGGGCTAGAATTGGGGAACAGCTCAGGGGGGTGGTATGGGGGTCACACTGTTTTTTTTTGGTCTAAACCCGCTGCACACTCCATGCAGTGTGAGCAGGTGCGTTGTAAATCACCCATCATGAAAGGGGCGAAAGCATTGAGTCTTCATAAAAAAAATTCACTGAAGCCGAATGCAGCTTCTCACAACACCACCAGATGGTACACTGATACAGATGGGTTCCTAGCACACTCACCTATTGGGGGAATCCTATATAACGCTCTCCAGAAGATAAATTTGGGTTTTTTTGGAAGGATCCCCCCTCGTATAAGCCATCCCAATGCGAAGAGTTTCCTGTTTTCAACTTTATGCCACAAGTCTTAAGTCCAATATTGTCATTTTACTTGCTTTATCTTACTTTTATCACTTATTTCTTTGAAGATCTCTCTTTTATTTTCCCCTTGTCTTCTTAGCTTCCAGCTCCACTTCTCTTTCATATGACATACCACACATCATCACATACAACATACTAATTTCATCATGGTTTTCAATTACAATAAAATAATATCTACTATCATTAAAAATCATTAAAAAATTCATTAACTGTAATACATGCAGGGAACAATCCAGAATGCAATAGTTTCCAAATATTTTGTTACTATGAACACTGTATCAACACTGTAGCTGAGAAATAAAGAGTACAAATCTTTGTCTTAAGGGATAAATTATATATATTAAAATACATATGAATGTATGTTTCATTTCTTCAATAACATCATGATTCAATAGCCTCAGAAATTCCAGCTCTAGAACACTTATTCTTCATATTAATATCACAACCCATACCATCCCAATAATATACAAATTTATTAACATTAGTGATATAGTTTTTAACAAGAGAGTATCAAAGTTTAACACATGTACATGGGGAATCCACGTAAGCATGGTAGTTCTATGAAAAATCCAAACATAGTGGGGAAACATTGGGTATATAAGACATTTTTGGACAAAGGAGAAAGTGAGGGACAAGGTGTTAGATTTCAGAAGTGAGAATGAGTGATTTACAGGAACGTGAGAAAAATCGGAACACACATGGCAATAAAATCCTTCCTAGGTGACTCGGAAACAATGGGACATTGAGGGTATCTAGCTAACAAATGTTTGCTTGAAGCCCTCATATTTACCAGGTTTAACTCAAATTCCAAAATCAAAATCACATAGATCAATTGATTTTGTGTGCAAAAGCCCAAATTTTGCATATATGTTTTATATCTACTTTACCCAATTTTGCATTCAATGGTAATTGCACTGTAAGTCAATATAGAAAAAGTTCTAGCAATCAAAATGTAACCCCTTTGAGTAGAAGTTGCATGATTTGTTGTGGCGATTTACAATAATTCACTAAACCATAGATAAGCTCATTGATCCCCACATAAATAATGGGCAATTGCAAAGGTGTTTTCTAAGTCATTTGAATTTACTATTAGATTTTTTTCATCTCTCTGATCAGTTTATTCTGTTGCGCTGTACTTCTACACTGTTATAATTTGCCAATACTATGCATAACATTATCTTTTTTCTTTTTTCTTCTCTCCTTCCTTCCTTTCCCTTCCTTCCTTCCTCAGCCACAATGTCTCCATGCCTTGCAATTTTCTTCTGAGTCATCATTCATAGGGTCTTTCATAGTACAACATTAATTTGTAAGCATTATGATAATACAGTTAAAGATTAGACAATTAGACATAGACTTTTTTTAAGTTACTTTCTCAGAACCTGTGAATTTAATGACTCCCATACTAATATTTAGCTTGTACCTCATTCATAAGATGCATATGTCTGTTTAATTAAACAAGTATTTGTAAGTTATCTTTTCTATGGCATAAGCACAGGAAAATGTTTTTTGGGTAAATATTTTGACTGGTAAATATCTTAGCAGATACTGCTTGTTTTCCAGCAATTTTATGTGAGGAGCCTCCCCTTCCACATCATCTTCTAGTTTCCATTCTCTTCCTATCTTCGAATTCCTCTGTTATGTGTTTTTACGTAGATTCATCATCTCCCTTTGAAGCCAGTGTTCCTTCCCTTTTAATTACCCACCACCCAGCAGGTTTAACCAACACTTCCCAAGCCTTACCTTTTCTTTTCAGATCTTCCAGTAACACCCAGTATCCTAGACACTGGTTCCCATTTTCCAAGGTACATGGTAATCTGAGGCAGAGTCTGTAAAACTTCGAGTATTTATTTTACACGTGCATAATAGCAAAGTCATAGACCATACAACTCACTTCAATACGCATGCCAAACAGGCTTGCACTTACCCTTAGCTTTCAAAATCAGTACTTTTTTAGTCGGCATGTTTCTGACCTCTTAACCAGAGCAAGTGAATTTTTTTATATTTTACCTCTTATAGACTGTAATGTAGAAGAAAGTGGATGAGCATATGCAGTGAGGGCATATCCATTAGATTTTTACTACCTACTAAAATTCTTCAGTATCTATATTTATGATTTATACTGGGGATCACAGTAGTAGGGACACAGTAAGACCCCACAAGCATGTGACAAGAATACTTTGCTAACCTGATTTTATAATTATATTAGATTTCCCACTACGCTAGTTCATGAATAACATATATCTCTCTAAACTCACAAGAAGTTCCGTATTTATAGTTTAATCCATTTTTGTAAGAATATTTTAAACATTCTTATGAAAATGTTTACAGTATTATTACAAAAGGGGAATGTTTACAAAGGTGAACTCACCTTGTGAAGTATCCTTTTCCTGTTAAAATCTTTTTCATTCTCAGTAGCTTCGGATAAATTGAACAGGCATTTCATACTTCCTTAATTTCCTTTAAAATCTGTAATCAGTTCCTTGGTTACTTTAAAATCTGCAATCTCTTTCAAAGATAGACTTTGGCACAATAGTTGTGTAGTTAGGCATGAGCAGAGTGGGAACGATTGGCCAGGAACAGAATGTCGCCAGGGGAGAAAAACGCAGGTACCTAGCAAGGGAACAAATTGGGAAAACAAGGACCTTGCCTCCAGGGTGACCTTTCTTCCCCTAGCGTATCACTGCTCATGTGGTTTAGACCCCTTGACCTTTCGTATTACTGGTCATGCTGGTCAGACCCTCCCCTGACCTTTCCTCCCCAGCATGGCTCTGGTCAAGTGGCAGAACCCTAAAGGAGGAACAAGAAGGCCAGAGAATAGCCATGTGTGACCCCCATACTTTTTCCTAACACCTTAAGGCAAGAATGTTATTTTAACCACACATTGCTCCCCATACACATGCTTGTGTTAATTCAGATAATGATCCTTGCTTTTGTCAACCTGGGTATATTCTCATTCTCATGTTTTGTTTTGTTTTGTTTTTGTTTTTGTTTTTTGTTTTTTTAGTATTTTCACTTGCAAATAATTATTCTTGAAATTTCTATTAACTAAATAATAATAACTAAAAGTTTTGGGGGACCTAAATGCATATAAATTTTAATTCTCCCACAATTCTGAAAGGCAATTATGCATATTTTCTCATTAAGGAAACTGAGTCTCTAAGAGTTGAAATATTGAACCCATGACGCCATGACGCTGTGGCTTAGGAATGGTAGAAGCAGGTTTACAATCCAAACATTATTTTACTCCTAAACATTCTAACTCATTAAAAAAAAAACCATGCACACTTTTAATCACACTTAGTTCTACATATTACTTGTCCTCTTGTTATTAATGCTCTCCATCTATCATTAACAGCTAAATATCTTTTAGTATTGTTAAGCAAATACACACTGATATACTTTGAAATGTTTAGAAATGAGTTGCTCTGAAACTTTACATTTCATCCCTGCATAATTTTTTTTCTCTAGGTACAAGGTTATTCTGACATTTACTATCCATTTTACAAGAAAAGAATTTAAAGAGACAATTTGCATGTTTTCTGGTTTATCTGAGAGTTAGAAGCATCCTACCTTTAGTCATTTAGAAAGTAGTTGTACCTATTTGAAAAGACATTTTTCCTCCATAATACTTTCTGTTACACATTTTCTAGCATCTCATTAAGGGTGAATTACCTTCTCATTACACATTTCAGGGGATAAAATGAAGATTTGCTCTGTAGGGTGTACAGGGGGAGATTCAGGGAAAGGCAGTGAATGTGCACTCTAAAGAGGGGCTTTCTTGCTTCTACTAAGGAAATTTTCTTAACTTATTTTACCTAATTTAATTGAAAATCTAGCCCCAAAACCTACACACATGACCTACGGACATGAACAATGATGGGGGGTTTGCTTGAGGGAATGGGGGCTGCTGGGTGGAGGGGGACAAAAGGGAAAAATCAAGATAACTGTAATAGCATAATTAATATAAATAAAATAATAAAATAAAGTAGTAAAATACATTTTAAATAGATACCTTATGTCATATACTTTACTACAATTAATGTAATAGTTTCTAAAGACAATTAAGAGCATAGTCATTAGACCAACAACAGTGTGGGGGTGTCCAGAATCACGGGGACACATGGGGCCGGGTGGGGTGGAGGCGGGCAAAAGGCGGGGGGGAATGGGGACATTTGTCATAGGATCAACAATAAAAATTTAAAAAAGTGTAGAAATTATAAAAGGTCATATTTTGAATTCCTAATGATTTAAATTTTACTTAATTTTAACTTATTAATATGTGATAGCTGATGCTAGTTCAGTGAAACAAGAAACATGGGTTGGTTAGTGACTTATGATTATCATCAACTTATCTGTGAATCATTATTAGCTAATAGCCTCTAGGGCTTAACGAGATAAAATGTGCAATATACAACAAGTTCACAAATAATATCCTTTTGTTCAAAGACAGCTCATTATAACATTGAGGAGGGAAGAATACTGATTCCCAGCAGGACCCACCGCCCGTGTGGGCCCCGCATGCTCTCCCCATGTCTGTGTAGGTTTTCTCCATGGACCCCCGCGTTCTGCCACATTCCAAAGATGTGCAGGGGAGGGGACTTGGCATGTCAAGGCCATCCCGGGATGAGCGAGACGGGGAGGTGTGTGTGAGGGACATGCCGATCGATGGGCCTTGTGTTCGGGGGTGGGGGGGGCCCTGCCTCGCACCCTAAGCCGCCAGAGGGACCACCTTGGGGCTCTGAACGAGAGTAAGCGGTTCGGAAACATTCTCTTACTTGTTTAACCTCACTTAAATGTATATATAGCTTGCATTTATTTCACTGTTTAATAAGAGAAGTTTTGGGGGTCTTTGTTTAGAAGTTTGATGATATTTTGTGGTCAGAAATATGCAGTAGAATGTAGCGCTTATCTATATGAATTAGCCTACTATAAAATTGGTTTCGTTGTATGTCATTTGGCTTACAGTTGCATTTCCAAGAACCTATCAATGACTATAAGTGAGGACTTACTGTAGGCAGCTATTTTGGTATTTCATTATTAAAGTTTACAATTGCAAAAGGTAACAATTCATGGTAAATGCTGAAGTCGAAAAATCTAATTCTTTAGACCTATTAAATCAAGAAAATATTCATGAAAAGATGATGTTTTAAAATAATTTTGAGGAAGAATATTTGTTATAGTGTTTAGAAGAAAGAACAATACAAGAAAAATAAAAAAAACAACCTAACAATATATTCATCACTCTAATCATTTACTAAACAAACTGATCCTTTATTAAATTATAGACAGAGGTTTTAATAAGTGACTAAAATAAGTAAATGCATTATAGGAAGAAGAACTAATGAAAGTGTAGAAAGGACAGGCTTATGGAAATAATAGAACTAAAAAATAAAAATTTAAACTAATATAAATGGCTATAAGAGTGAAGATTCACAAGAGTAAGAGAACAGTTAAAATAAGACTATTTGGGATTAGTAATATTCAATATTTGAAAGGGACTGTTCAGTGACAAAAAAAAATGAAGGATTAGAAGACCAGTAATTCTCAAGTCAAAAAATTTTAAGATTAAGATTAAATTGGTCAACTGTTTACTAGAAGTCATGTCAGGCTTGAAATACGTATAAATTTGGCAATAAGATCTGATTTGCAATATTTTAAAACAAACTGGAGTGATGAGAGAATGTCTTATTTCTGAAGGATAATGAATAAAGGGAGAAAAGAAAGAAATCCTAGATAGCATAAACCCTGCTATTTCAAGAAGTCTTGTATTGAGGAGAAGGGCGGGGGAGACATAGTTACTACATGCTTAAGAAAAATCAAGAGCAGACTTGTTTAATAGGTGAAAAGAGTGTATTTTTCAACTGAAAGGAATGTATCAAGAGAGAGGGCAGTTAGGATCTGAGAAAGATGAGAGAAAGGGTGTATTTGAAAAGTTTCTTAAGGAAGTGAGTGGATAGAGTCAAGAACACAGATGGGTTATGATGACTAAGATGACTGGATCCTGCAGGCAGAAAGTGACAATTGTGAGAGCAACACCCTCAACATACATGTGAATAGTCAACAACAACAACAACAACAGTAACAACAAAAACTGGAAAAAGCAGATAAATATTATCATATGTGTGTTAGGAAATAACTTTAGTTGAACAAACATAACTGTGTATGTTGTCTGAAAGGAGATGATTTCCTGGTTGTGGCCACGTGGTTATTAGCCAGACATTACCTCTGACATCTCAGAAAGAACTGTCATCTCTCTTACTGTTATTCACCATATTTCATTTTTGTACTTATCTAAGAAATATTTTACCTTTTTTATGTACTTTTGAGAGTGTGACTGAGTTTGTAATGAATATCTGAGAAATTTAGTTTGTAAACAACAATAACCTTTATTTCAATCATATACAGGAATCCAGGTGAGTAATTTATCACAGAAAATTGTTTTAAACTATCATTTAAAGATAAATGTCTCATTAAGGTTATTTAAATAGCTCTCTGAAAAGCTTAGTTCTACACCTTGTTCTTAGTACCTCATTATCTATTATTTTCTCTTCCAAGAAATTCTTGTGTTAGATTCCCTCTAAAGAATGGTTATTATTAGCCCTGGCCAGTTAGCTCAGTTGGTTAGAGCATTGTCCTGATGCACCAAGGTTGTGGTTTTTATCCCAGGTCAGGGCACATACAAGAAGCAACAAATGAATGCATTAAAAAGTGGAACGACAAACCATTGTTTCTCTGTCTGTCTCTCTCTCTCTCCCTCTCTCTCACACACACACATCAATAAATGATTTTTATTAAGAATTGTTATTTATATAGAATGTCTACATCAAATTTCTTATTTTTCATTTTCTGCTTTGTAATATGATAAATTCATGTTTTATATTTTTAAGAAGTATCTATTGCCTTTAAGTCACCTAAGATATTTTGAAATACTATTCAACAAATGAAAAGGAAGAAAATAAAACAATCCTTAAGGAATTCGATATACCACTATAACATGAATCTAATTCCTATCCAAATGTATTGTGAAATGCTGTGCTAGGTACTTGAGTTCATATTAAATGTAAAAATTTGAATAGAAATGTACTGTGTAAAAGAAAATCGGCACTATTATTTTTTTTCCAATTTGAACCTCAATATAGATAATAGAATAGATAATTTGATTTCATAGGTTTCCATAGCTGATAGCAGTCACTGACTTCCAGAATCAGATTTGAATCCCTCATTTTATTTTCAAAGTCATTGCTATTACGTAAATTGTGCTCATAGCCTCTATTGAACATTATAGTGTCATTGAACAGAAAAGATTTATACTCAGGAAAATTGTTTTTAAAATGTTAATACATGCACTTCAGTGTAAAAAGTGCGTTTTAAACATTATTATAAAGAGATACAGAAAAGAAGTTGAAAATTATGACCTCGGTTTTTGGATTGGTAGAAAAAGCCTTAACAGAGTGTCACATATTGAACTGATATCCATAAAAAGCGGGGTTTGATTAGGTGGAAATTAGTAGTTGGAGAAAAGAGAAGGACGATGAGAGAGAGGAGGGAGACAGAGAGAGAGAATAAGCATAGACGCAGGAAACATGTAGGGTGACCTAACATGTGAATGTGCATGTGCACTACTCACAGATGACATTTGAAGGGGGCACTTAACTATTCAAAATATTTGACTGATAGATCTTTAACACTATCTCTTCCATTGTGTTTCCCATTTGAAAATTCTTTTTTTTAAAGATTTTATTTATTTATTTTTAGAGAGAGGAGGAAGGAGAGAGAAAGAGAGGGAGAGAAATATCAATGTATGGTTGTCCCTTATGTGCCCCCCACTGGAGGCCTGGCCCACAACCCAGGGATGTGCCCTGACTGGGAATTGAACCTGCGACCATTTGGTTCACAGGCTGATACTCAATCCACAGAGCCATGCCAGCCAGGCCCTCTTAAAAAGTCTTGACCTGCCTTTGTCTTTTTATCTAAGGCCACCTCTAACAAGATCTCTCCAGCTGAAGATCAGCTACTTCCAGTAAAAGAGGACTCATAGGAGAACCAGGAAACCTCAAGAGTAGCACTTTAACAAGGAATTTACTTTTATACACAGTAGAAATGAGCAAGGATTTAATTGGTAAATATTTTTTCTAGGCATAATATCTGATAATTTGTATATTTTTAAAGAAATCCTTTAGATAACTTTTTTCTTTCTCTCCAAGTTGGTACATTCTGCAACTAAGCTTCGTGGAATAAAATACGGTATAATGCATAATGAAATTTTTAAAAAATACTAAGAAATATGGTTAGGTGGAAGACAATTTTGCTGTCAAAACTATCAGTTTCAGCCCTGACTGGTATGGCTCAGTTGCTTGTGTGTTGTCCAGCAAAGCAAAGGTTGATGGTTTGATTCCTGGTCCAGGGCACATGCCTGGCCTGTGGGTTCCATCCTTGGTCGGGGCCCATATGAGAGACCAATTGATGTTTCTCTCTCACACTGATGTTTCTCAGCCTCTGTTTCTCCCTACTTCCCCTCTCTCTAAACATAAAATAAATAATATCTTTAAAAAAAATTTAATTTCACAAACTTACGTATACTGATTGCCTGAGAGTGTTGATTTCAATTCTTTAAGCCAAAGATGAGTCAGGTGAGGTGGGACATCTTCTTCTAATTCATGATTTGGGTTACAAAAGTGTTTTTCTTCTATGTATTTATAATTAATATGTATATATTTACTAGGAAAATCGATATGTATGAGCAGTATGCATGCATGCATGTATGTATGCATGCATGTATGTATGCATGTGTCTGTATCTACCTACCCATCTCTCCCTCCTGTACTGGGGATGAAAATGGGAAAGAGAATATGAAGTGAGAAGGGTTAATGCCACTCTCTCTCCTCTTCTCCTTTTCTTTCTTTATCTGAGGTCTTGGTAATTCATGATTTGGTTAACAAATGTGTTTTTTTTTTTTCCGTAAGAAGAATAATTATAGCATTCATTAAGTTTTCAAAAGGATTTTTCCATAAGGTTAAAAATTACTGTTTCAGTGTTATTAATGGCATAAAAATAAATGGTATAATTTTGTTTTTGATGACCAACTAAAATGATGATTACAAAATATGCTATGGATTCCCATCATAGCAGAAAAATAAATTCAGGGAAATTATTTGTAAATATAAAATGAAGTATTCTCCTGAATTAAAAAAAAAAAACTATTCAGAATAAACAGCATTTTTGTTTCTTAAACAAAACTGAAAATGAGGGGGAAATGAACTTTCTCTCTGATTGCAAACTGGTTCCAAACTCCTGTTAGATGTTATCATTGTCATTGTTCTTTGGAATTGAAATGTAAAGAGCAGCATTATCCAGCTATTTACAGAAATGCAGCTGCCCTGGGTACCCTACTCAGAGTTGGTTTTAAAAGAGGTAATTTCCATTAGGTTTGATTCTTATGACAAGGTCTCCCTCTATTCTCAAATCAGATTGACTCTCCTCCTAGAAAGAAAAGCTTTTTAACCTTGCAGATTTCATCCCTGGAGCTACAGATCAATCAGAACCAATAAAAGAAGGCTCTCAGGAGCACTTCCCCATAGAGAGCCAGACAACTTCAAGAGTACTACTTCAAACAAGTAATTTACTTTTATAAACAGTATACATGAAGCAGAAATAGGAAGAAGTTCACAGACTTATAGCATTTTGTTTTTTTACAGTACTCTGGATTTTTTTTTTAATTTATTATATGCAGGAGGTCTGCATTACAGTTGCTCAATTATGGGAAGTTTCCAAGCTGTTCAGGTGTAATTCAGATAAGCCAAGGGTCTCCACCCATTAGAATTATATTTACGATACATACAGTCTCAAGGTGGTACTTTGTTATCTAAATAATTATAAATTGGTAATTGTTTACAGGACATCTACTTTTGAAAATATTAGAATTAATAATTTCTTAATAAAACCATTACTTAAATTGACTCCAAAATTGCATTCATCGTTTATTTGTCTTCATCAATACTTCCCAAGTATATTTCAACAGTGTATTGAATGACATCAACGAACCCTTAATATGGCAATGTGTATTTAAACCTTCAAGTGGGGTAGTGTACACTGTCTCCTAAAAACACAAGCATTTTTTGGAAAACATCTCTCAGGACTTACACTAATATGTTAAAACTGTTGGAAACACTGCTCTCCATCATATTATTTGTGAATTCATGCAACATAAATTTTTCAAGGGTAAAAGGAAAAAAATACAAAGAAAAGTCCACTTGTCCCCTCTCTGATATATTGTTGATAGAACTCTGACTAGAATAAGGATACGAATTGAACATCCATCTTATAATACTTTGCCTTTTGGGAATAATTTCAGCTCCCAATGATGTTCTCTGGAGTGGAAGATATAACTAAAATTTCCAATCATTGCTAAATTCCCTCAAGGGAAAAATGGTCATTGATTTTTATCTCCTCTTTTTAATTCCATAGTTTCATGTTATGTAAATTTGTAATGCCTACTTATGCTGTTACACAAGTATAGCCACATGGTGTTAAACATATAACTTCAAACTCAAAAATTCAGCAAAATATATTGCTATATCCAAAAGCATGTGTTTCTATACCAAGTAATAAAAATTTGGATAAAGTGAGTTACTCTGAATAGACATCTTTACATAGACATCTTTTAAGATTGTATTAAATTTTAGTTTACCTAGTTTTTTCTTTCAACACAAATTACTTAAACACCTGCTACGTGATATGTGACATGCCCCATGCACAGGGAACTTTCACGGAATTGAGTTCAGTTGACCTGCCTGTGAATCTAATCCTTTTAAACATCTGATAATGTGTTCCCTTCGATAAGGACTTCCATTGGAATTATTAGGCCAAACACAGAATATTACATTTTCATTATACATTTCAATGAGGACAAAAAGGTACATATTTAGACTGAATGTAAACTTGTGTCACATGAAAGAAGTAGCTTACTGGTTTGCCAAAAAGACTCAACTTGTGCATTGCATTAGTGTTTAAGAGATCCATCTATCAAATGCCAGCAAAAATGGAGAAGAGCCTGGTGAACCTAAGAAAAAAATGGTGATCGATCTGGCCCACACAGCAAAACTCGGGTTTGAACACTACTTCATTCAAACTGACTTTAACAAACTTCCTTGAGGAAAGATTTAGATTGGTTCTTTATGATATAACATATGATTAAATGTTGTCATAATTTGATAAATGCTTAATTACCTCTGCAGAAATGTTAAATGGAAGTATCACCACACCTGCAAAGTTATTCTTTCTTAAAATCAAGAAAACAGCTTGTGGCATTTATACCTTTTGCTCACAACATCAAATTTATACTGATATACCTACAATTTCATGACGACTCTAGATACAGACTACAACTTTATCATGCTTAATAAATCATTTATTTTTCTTGTTTAAAACTGATAGATAGTTATGGTTTACAAAGAACCCCATACCAGGTGCTAAAAACAGGTGTGATGCAGTGGTTTAAATGCACCATAAGAGAAAAATAGATCAAAATGTCCATCCGCAACAAGAGTTTTTAAATGTAAATACTTTCAATTTATCTAAAAAAAATCAGTTCCAAAACTAAGGTTCTCTTAAAAGTTTGTGTGTTCAAAATACATTTTATTTTTATGGAGGTGCTATTGTATATTCAAACTGTCAAAAATTAATATCAAAATCAAACTGATTTCTGTTTGAACTGATGAATTTAAATCCAGTCAATGTAAATAGGTAATATGCACAATTTTGGTGACAATCTCTTCTTGATCTCCAAGAAATAGTTCATAGAGATAAATCTATATTCACAACTTGACAAATTAGTGGATACAGATTCTTACAAATAAATGTTTTCTAAAGCTGCATTAAAAATGCTTCTGATTTTTAACATTATTATATTCTATTGCAATCATGTTGTGATAATAGCCATGCTAATTTCAGATCCTGCAGAACTGAGTACACAATGGGAGCAGTGACAGTTAATAGCCAGCAAGAATGCTGGGACAGAGTTAATGTTTTACTCTGAATGTGCTAGAAATACCCTCTATTCCATTTTGAAGTTAGACATGGTGAAATGAATTAAACTAAAGCACAAATTACCTGTAAAATTTTCTTCCTTTTTTATTTATAAAAGCACATATTATCTCCTGCATCCATTTTAATTTTAAATAATTTTATATTTTTATATTTACAATATGTATTTAACCTTTTGCCTACTGTATGTCATATATATGAATTGCCCTATTAAGAACTAAGAGCTTTCATAACAATATTGTGTAATGAGATTGATCTCAGTTGCCCTGAAACTCAATCTTTCGATTCTTTATTCATCAGCCTCTATTCATTTTAGCCAGGAAAAGAATATACACTGCACTGCAAGAAAAACTTCCTGTCAATAAGACCTATTTACTTATAGATATTTTATATATAGTATATTTATGAACTAAATGCTTAAATCTGAAATTAAGCATCTGTGTTTGAAGAAAAGGCATTCATATTCAGGGAAGGGAATTACATCTTATAAAAGATGTACACAGACAAATCCTTCATAACTAGTCATAGCTTAAGCCTTCATAACTAGTCAATTCTTGAAATTCTACAGTTGTTGAGGAAATTGTTCATATGAAAAGGTCTAAAACACAGGCTTACTTTTCAAAACTACACAAGTAACAACCAAGTCAAATAACGTTATCTTTTGCCTATACAAGCAGAATGCCATTCTAACAGTTAACTGCATGATAGTGGGCACATTCTCACTGTGGCTCTTAATGCCTGGCAACCTGCAAAGCTTCAGTTTCTAATGTAAAGGTGGGGGGACTTTATAAATAATCATTTTAGAAAAGTATCTCTTTCTGTAAATATTGTACTTTTTAAGTAATTTGCAGTTAGAAATGTAACATGTTAACTATAGGTATTAGGTAAGAATGAAATCAATCTGCTAAGATTTTTTAGTCTGTCATGTTAAACTTATGTACTTTAGGACATATGCACTTAAGATATCTGGTGAAGGATACATTGTTTAACATTACTTCTGCAAATTCAGGAGATTAGTTACATTTATTATTTTACATTAAATCACCGTAATTACATTAATTAAACTTATTGAGTAGCCAATGCACAGAGTTCTAGGATTTAAGGAACAAGATGTAGCCTCTAAACTGCAAAAGTGTCTTGAATCACCCTGATGTGTCCCTGACATCACTTCAGTCTCTCTGTGTGATTTCCCCCCAAGCAAGGCAGCTTCAGTTGATGTTGGACTAAAATAAAATGTTGTCTCTATCAATGTTGAAAGATTCTCCAGGTGTGCATTCATGTTTACTTGACTATTTACCAAAGTTTTAAGTGCATGTTTGGGATAGCAGAAAAAACAAATGTCAACAAAGGAAGCTTCAGAAATTTTGGTAAAACAAAATTTAAGAGTTTTGTTCACGGTAATTCATACTTATAGCCATAACTATAACTAGACTATTCCTACCTACAATTATACTCATGTAGATATAGTTACAGCTATAAATAGCTATACCTATAGTTAGATGTGTGTGCGCTTAGATTTCCAAAAGGAGGATGGATGTAAATATCTCTCAAATGCATGTGAACTGTTTTATTTCATTTTTGTGTATGTGGAGTATCAAAAAGAAGAATAAGTTGGGAAATGCTGGATTGGGTAAAGATTTTGAGAAAGTAGTGGACTCCAGAGCTTTGCTGCCTGTTGGTTCAGGAAGCCGGAACCTGGGAAATTGTGGGCATTTCAGTCTGGTCACCAGCGGCAACTTACAAAGGGGTGGTGCTGCTGCCAAAAGCAGCTTTCTTTTTTTTTTTTTTTTTTTAATTAATTTATTTCTTTTTAATCATTTTCTCCCCCTTTCCCTAGTCTCCCCTTTGGTTTGTCAGAGTTGCTATATGTTCCTTGACTTTCCCCTTCCCTTCCCTTTCCCTGCCTTCTATGAAAGCGAGAAACACTGTTATTATACCCAAAATATTCTATGCTCGTTGCTTAAATGTCAATGCCATTGAGAAAATAGATAATTTTTCTCTGATACCTGGTTTATACATTTAAATGATTGTGCCAAATAAACAAATTCTTTTTCTCTCCATGGGAAGTCCTCTACAGTGACAAAACTAGGAAATTCTCAGTGCTTAGCGTCATTATAGTTTTATTTCTTATATGGAAAAATATGTATTTTGTCCCTGAATTAGTGCTTATGCTAATATTCTTCTAAATTCATTGGAAGTATTTAACTAGGGATATAATTTCCTTTGCTGTTTTACATAGAGACTTCATATTTGCATATCTTTGCCTGTGCAAGCATAGCAAAACAAACCACCAAGCAATTATCTGATTTGTTAATTCATTCAAAAAAGAAAGCAAGGCTACATAATTCCTATAAAATAAATTGGCGTATTCAAATAGATAACATGATGGTTTTTGATTTTCCAATGAGAGTGTTGCCTTTGCCTCTTAGTTGCAGCACTTGTCCCAAAATTTCTTCTTTCACATTTTCCATAATTAGCTATTTCTTGCTCTCCCAAATGATTTTACACTTTTTAATCGCTATTACTATTTACATAACAAATATATTTTCTCGTCCTTACATATTATAATCAGATAAATATTGTTAGAGTCAATGATAATATTTTACCAGAGCAAATTGTAGACTTTGCTGAACTAAGCATTGCAATTTTAATTTCTCTGAAAGTTGTTAAAAAACTAACTTGTCACCATTCTGTATGTTTATAGACTTACCATTTTCAGACTACTAGTGCTCTATTTTATAACACATATATACACATTATTTATATGTTAATATACATTTAATGTGTATATATAATCTTTAAGAAATTATTTTTTATGATTAGTTTATTAAATAAGAAATTATAAATTCACAGATTATAATAATTATATGCTTTTCAAACTAAAAATAAAGTGTAACCTTTGCAATTATTTTCATTGTGTTTTTACCTTTTTACAGCCATGGTTCTATAATTTTATACTAACCTATTATAAAATTAGTAATACTCTTTTGCTTACCTTGCCGATCCACTAAAACAGTGCGGTAAAAGCAGCAGCAAATCAGAAAGGGCGTTCCGTGTAATCCCTTGCTCTGCGAGCCCTCCTCCATCCCCAGACCCATGGTGCCCCATTTCTCAAAGCTTTCTTCTCCGCTCGCAAGGCATTCCGTATTTTTAAGGGCCTTATAAAACGCTGCAAGATCAACCAAAGGAAAAATGTGTTTAAGTTTGGTGGTAGCTATGTTATTTTCAATGAAACCAACGGTACTGGAAAAAATAATAACAGTGAATCATGGGAATCTGCATGAAGAAACCAACTCAAATTGAGAATGAGTAAGCACTTAAGATGAGTTACAGGATCCAGCCTGATCCCCAACTCGCTCTGCATTTTTTAAAATACTTTATTTATTTATTTTTAGAGAGGGGAAGGAAGGGAGAAAGAGAAGGAGAGAAACATCAATGTGTGGCTGCCTCTTGCATGCCCCCCCACTTGGGACCAGGCCTGCAACCCAGGCATATACCCTCCACTGGGAATTGAACCAGCAACTTTCTGGTTCACAGGCCACCACTCAATCCACTGAGACACTCCAGCCAGGGCTCACCCTGTATTCTTAGCAGGGCAGTCCAAATCTTTTTTTTTTTTTTTTAACCTTCTAGGACGCTACCTTCTATAAACTTCAATTATGGCCAAGCCATAGTAACTTCTTCACCTACTGATGAAAATGAGAATCTCATTTTCTCTTATTTGATCTTGAAGTCAGATTACATTACATTTGGTTTTTAGGGGTAACTTAAACATTTTATTAGATATAGATTTTTATTTTACATCAGGAAATAAATTTGCTGATATTTCCCATCTCCTTTTTCTTTTATATAGTCAGTTATTACTTGATATGGTCCCTAAAACAAACTAATCTTTTAAATTATCATTTATATATTTTTCATCATCATTATACTAATTATGATATGTATATAAGGATATAAACATTACAGACTGTGCTCTGATATATTGTCCCATGTGATGTTAACATTGTAGTAATACCCTCAAACCAAACATTATTAGTTTTAAGTAATTTGATCAGGTACCACATTGACAGATTAGATTCCCACCACAAGTCTTCAGGTTCACACTTTAGGTTGAAGTGTGTTTGTGTTAATTCTGTTGAGTTTCTACCCATTGTTACTTAACATATTTGCCTCTGACAGATTAGTCTTTGAGTTAAATTTCAAATTTTACTTTTCTCATGCCCTAGGCATGGTCAAACTTTTCAGTAGAAACTCTTTGAATTTAGTTTAAAAGACAGAGTCAACAGGCATTAAGATTTTTCTTAATTGGACCAAGTAAGTTTTAATAGTATGTATCCCTTCACCACTATTCTGCACAAACTAAATAATATCTTTATAATTAACACTTTAACTATTTAAAAAAATAATTTGAGATTTATATTAAAAGACTACTTAAAAATAAATCTCCCAAAACTTTTGAAATTATCTTTTAATGCATGATTTAAATATTTTGATTTTGAAATGTATCTAAATCTTTCTCCCTCTCCAAACAGATTTTACATGCCATAAATATAATGTCATATTTTAATATAATTTTAGTTAATTTTACTTAATTTCATTTTATTTTATTTATTAAATTCTGCTCACTGGCTAAGGATTCTGTAGTGATGTTTCATTTTTACCTTCTTTTTATCCTTTAAGATAAAGCCAGCATTCTTTTTTTTTTATGACTGAATATATTATTTGATTATCTGAAACCAGAAAATTGAAATAATTATGGAACATTTAATATATATTTTATCAACTAAGTAAAAGTTACCATATTATGATATATAAAGAAACAAGTTAATTTATTGTTGAAAATGTTGTATCATTACACACTTGACACATCACGAATCTCTCTGTGAAGTAAAAATGTAAATAATAAGAATTTTATAATACAGACAGGCCAGTGAGTTGCTTTGTGTTATTTTTGTAATATATTCAAATATCACAGATTATTATATCTCAGTCTCATTCTAAAATAAACTAAAAATAAATAATTTTAGCTTATCACTTTGGCTATGCATTCAAGAAGTATTTGAAGTATAGGCAGTTTCTAGCCTCAGTTAAATTCAAGATTTTTTGTGTAAGTCTCTGGTATATGGACATGAGATTAATTTGCTGACTAATATATAAGCACCATTTTTCTTGAAAAAGGCATTTGATAAATAATCAAGCATTTTGCAATTTTTAATAATTCTGTCAAAATTATCACTGAGCACATACTGAGACGATAGAGTGAAATAAGTGATAGTTTGTGTCTTTAAACATTTCTGTGAACACTAAGTGGGTAAGCACATTTTGATCAAAACATTTTTGCCCTGAATAAAGCAAACATCTAGATGGTTTACAAAATCATACTTGGATAGAATTATTTTGAGTCTGAAAATTAATATTAGGGCAAACTGATTTGTAAATTATATGAATCAGGAGAGATTTAATAAAAGCTGGTATTATCTGGTACTGAATAACATAGTTTTTGAGCTGAAAAATAATCTGAAGCTTAGCTTACTGAATACTGTAGCAAAATATGAAAAGTAAAATGTTTATGTCACAGTATGTGGCACTAACCAGTTAATGTCAGCTTCTCAGGAATGCAATGTTTTTTTAATATTGAATCCTGAGACAGATATCCTTTATGAATCTTCTATGCATGTACCAATATCCTGAATAACAATGGTAAAACAAAAGTAGTTTTATGGATATTTTAACAGCTTAGCATTTTAAAAAAGGATGCCTATTGTTAAAAGACAGCTTATTTAAATAATTCAGATTTGAGGAAGATGCAAAACATAACCTAGCAAATAATAGAATTCTCTAGAGGTCCACTTAGATCATGCAGTATAAACTAGAAAATTGTAGGAACAGGTGCCTTATATATCCTCAGTTAATTTTTTTATGAGTATTACTTATCAGACTTTAACTTACATTGTGATTTGTGTGGTTTCTAGTTATATTCTTTTGAAAGAGCCTAGAACGGGGCACATAGAAAATACAAACAACTGGGGAAACATCCATATAAATCAAAGATCAACTGAGCTAAATTAACATTCACTCTCGAAAATTAAAGGGATTATTAAATTCAACTAGAATGGATTGTTGTGTGTTATATACTGGATTAAACACACACACACACACGCACTTACATACTTGATTTATAAAGTTGAGTAAGACCCAGTGAAAATATCTTTAGTAATTTTCTGCTAAATATTATTTAATATATGAGACCATTCAAACAATTTATGTCTAAGAAAAAGAATAACATACAATTTAATGCCAGATAATTTGGTTGTCAACATAATGTTAACAGGAGATCAGGTGTTTTTTTATCAACAAAAAAGTTCACCATCTTTAGAGAGCAGATATCTTAGGGTGTGTTATGTTTCTAATTTTCAATTATATAGAATATAAAAAGGAAAAACATCTCCTTGAAAGGATGCTATTTGACTCATTTTATAAACTTGTTATTTAATTGAAAATGTTATTATGAGACTAAACATATCTTACCCTATGATCCACAAATTGTACTTCTTGGTACTCAAAGGAGTTGAAAACTTATGTTCATACAAAAACTGCCATGGATATTTATAGCATCTTGATTCATGATTGCCAACATTTGGAAATGGCCAAGATGTCTTCAGTACAAATAGATAAGTAAACCATAGAACATCCAAATAATGGAATATTATTCCGCACCAAGAAGACATGAGCCATCAAACCATAAAAAGACATGTAGGAAATACAAACATTATTAGTAAGTGAAAAAATCAATTGAAAGTTTACATAGTGTATGATTCCAACTGCAGTTGTGTGCCACTTAACAATGGGGATACCATCTGCTCAATGTGTCCTTAGGTGATTTTTGTCATTACATTAACTTCATACAGTGCACTTACACAAACCTGAATGTTTTAACTTACTACACACCTAGGCGACATGGAAGAGCCAACTGCTCCTAGATTACAATCCTGTATAACATGTTAAATGCACAAAACAACATCAGATTATATCCAGCACAAGAGAAAAGGATTTAATCAATAAATGGAACAAAAACAAGAAGTATGACGCTGCTGCTGGTGTCACATGGCATACTCTTGGTACTGGTGCAAATACTTTACTTTTTTGAAGCAAACATTATTTTATAAGTAGAAAGAGCATACTCTAAAATAATGATAAAATTTATTGTATAGTTACATAAATTAGTAACAGTCATTTGTTGTCATTATCAAGTATTATATACTGTGCATAATTGTACATCCTTTTGTATGAATGTAGCACAGTCATTTGCTTACACAAGCATCACCACAAACACATGAGTAAAGTGTTTGACTGTGACACTATGATGGCTACAGAGCTGTAACTCACTGGGCAACAGGAACTGCTCAGTTTCATTGTAATCGTATATGACCACCATTGTATATGAGGTTAGTCATTGATCAAAACATTGTTATGGGGTACATGACTATATACAAGATTTTAGAAAGTATAAAAGTATGGAGATGATGGAAAAATCGGTGGTTTCCAGAGGTTAAGAGCAAGGGAGGAATGATTAAATGGAACACAGAGGATTTTTAGAGGAGTGAAAATATCCTCCATGATATTATAATGGTGGATACCTGCCATTATACATTTGTCCAAACCCATAAAATAGCAACACCAAGAGTGAACTCTATGTAAACTATGAATTTTGGGTGTTAATGATGTGCCAGTGTAGGTTCATCAACTGTAATAAATGTATTGCTCTCATGAAAGATGTTGATAATGGGAGAGGCTATGCATGCTTGAGAGCAGGGGGTATATGGGAAATCTCTGTATCTTTAGTGCAATTTGTTGCGAACCTAAAACTGCTCTAAAACAAACAAGAAAATAAAAAATCTAGTAAACATTTTTAAAAGTTTTATACCACATACACCCACCTACTTTTAAAATATGTTTCCAACCAATAAAAGTTTAATACATTTAATATATTGATGATGTAATATCTTATTATTACATTAATTATAAAGCAATGTGATAATAAAAGGTGGTTATTTAATATTTAAATTTAGATGTTTTTAATTGTACATGGATACAAATTTCATTACTTACCATAGATCATGACATAACAGATATTTTTAATCACAATTATAAATTTTGAACAAAGTACCTCATTAACGAAGATGTGCCCGATTTTCATGACTACCTTAATTGCTAATATGGATACATGTTTGGAAGATCGTTGTTTCAAGGCTGCCACAAAGAGACTAGTTATCACTGGCAATTCAGAGATTTTGCCAGCAGGGAATAATGGTTCTTTGATTATATGTTAAACATAAATAATTTTAGTTACTAAATAAATGGTCTGAAAAATATCACATTAACAAATAAGTGATGCTTTAAAAATAGATTGTTTTAATCAAATAATTAGGATGAATATTATGTAAATTCTATTTCAAAAGAGTAGGGAAGATAAATAGAGCAATATAGAGTTTGTAATTACCTATATTTTACCTGTAATTTTTAAAAACTTATTTAGGCTTTTTATAGTATTTCCACTCTTTTTTTTTTTTGGTTTATGTTGTATATCTATGTTTGAGCGCATTTTTGCAAAGATAGTTTGTTGTCTTATGAGAGCTACAGGCAGAGTGAGGAAACTTAGACTTCAATTCATTCACTATGTTCATCAGAGCAATTAGTCTAAGAACTCTTGACCTTGGATTCATCAGCTGTAAAACAAGAGATTTGGATTATACAGTTTCTGAAGCCATTTCTACCTTTATAATTCTGTGACTTCTATGAATTTATATTTAGTTTTTAAGTGGTAAAGAAGTCATTGAGAATCCCTTGAGTAAAACATTAGGTTTTCTTTCCTCAATCTAACGACCTTCATTGCCATTGCTTATACCCTAGTTATCTCAAACACTCAAATCTTGAGAAATTAGTTTTATTATGTGATTAGGTTTTGAGAACAATGTCTATTTCTCTTCTTTTTTTAACTTTTCTATTTTAAGTTCTATATCTATGTCTATTTACAACATGCATTTGATGCCACCAAAACATAACACCAGAAAAATATTCACCATATTTTGAGTGCTAAATGTTCTCCAAGCACTATTCATAGCACATGTAAATTTTATGTATGATTCTTACAGGCACTCTGAAAAATTGATATTTTTTTAGATTTAAGAAAAAATTGAGAAACAAAGACTGGAAAGAGCTAGACGCCATTAAGTTGCAGGGACTGATTTAGACTTATGTCTGACTAATTCAAAAGTTTTTTTATTTCTGCTACCACACTGAATTTAAAAGTCACTATTAAAAACTGAATGCATACATAGTCTCAAAGCATTGGTGGAATAAAGGATTTTAAGGGAAGTCATTTACTTTTTATCGAACAGAGCCAGTTTACTTTAATTTTTGATGCCGCAGGCTAAGGGTAAACATGCCTTTCTTCCTGGCCAAATTGGGTTGTAAGCTCCTTGAGAACAGAACCCGGGTGATCAGAATGGTTCCCTTCATTCTCAGCAATTACCCGGTTAAAGAACATGCAGCATCCTTTTTATTTTTAAAACATTGTTTTAAAATAAAGCTATTTAAGGAATTTTTGAAAGAAAATACTTAACTAATGATAATTTTTGTTATAACAAATTGCCAGTGAAAAAACATTGGTCTGAGTTTATGGTCTCAGCATGAGAGTAAGGTCCAGAAATAAGATTTGGATCTGATCACACAAATACACAGAATGTGAACTTCTGGACTTCTCTGCTTGCTGCATAGTATTTCTTCACACTGTTTTTTTCTTTACATTTTTTCATCAAGGTTATAAAAACTTTTGCATCTAAACACTACCATTGAACTGTCAAATGGCATTGGGTTTATAGTGGGCAAGATGAATGTATAAATTACTGCATTTCTTTCCTCAATTTGTAGGGCTTCTAATCTTCATTTGCATGATATGCTTTGTTAGATACACTATCCATGTATAACTAAATATTATAATTATTTACTTAGTGTATAAAGTATACATAAGTTTAAAATGTACCACTTCCATAACCAAGAATGAGCAACTTCTCAACTGGCTCACCAAAGTTCTGATATTTTCCCAATTTTTTTTAAACATTTCTGAATGTTCTACATGGGAGTAAAAAAAATGGATAGACTTAGAAATGAAAATAAACTATTCACATATGGCCCCTCATCTTAGTTATGTGTGTAAATGTTTTAACTTGTTGAATAGCATCTTTTCAAAACCTGTATGAAGCACAAAACCTTGAATATCATGAGAACTTAATAAATACTTCACATCAATTAGTGTGAAATTGCTGTGAGAGTCAGAATATGAATTCAGTTGATGTTGTTTAATACAGACACCAAGGCCAAGTTTAAGCTAGGACTTTCATTTGGGAATTATCAAATAGATTGTCTCCTTCCTGTGTTTGGTCACTTGGTCTCTTTTACACATCTTGGTGCAAGCTTTCTCCTGACAATGGGTTTCCTGATACTTTAGATTTAAACACTTGTTCTTTTCAAACAAAAATAAAAGTAAGTGTTGACAAACATCACAATTCCTAGTTCTTAACTGTTAAAAGTGCATATGTATAAACTAATTCTCAAGAAAAAATGAAAAGACTGAAAGTTTAAATAGTGTCTAAAGTTTGTTTTTACTTTGATCTTAAACAAATTAAATTTGTTGTTAGTGGCTTTATATTTGATATGTTCAAAATTTTCATGTTGTACCACTCTCATTTTTTTTAATATTTGATATCATCAGAACTTCCATATACTTCTGAAAACCCTTTTATTAAGTAATAATAAAATCCCTGTAATTTGATTATTAAAATAAAATAAAATAAAATATACACATTAGTTCTTCAAATACACTATATATAGGAAGCTGAGTTTATAAAGAAATTCAGATACGAAAAAATGTTCCAAGTCACTTCAATTCTTAATTTAAAAAAGTGTTAAAAACATTCAAAAGAGAGGTCATAGAATTTAATAGGCATAGAATTTAATAAGCAAACTAATAACCCAAACAGTACTTTTTATGGTTGTAATAAAATTACTATCTTAAAACATGGTTGAAAATGTAGCCATTTAAAGCTCAAACTTAACTACTTATAATCAGAATTTTTTTTATTATTCCAAATTTGCCCGTTGTTGGAACACTTGCATACTCTAGTTATGTGTAGTTTCTTGGCCTCCCATCATTTGTAACAAAGATGTTACATTAAGTTCACAGGGACATCAAGACTTAGAGCATGCGCTAATTGTTTCAAACCAGGGAAGCTTCACTTCCTCAGAAAACTAGTGGGACAGAGTTGAAGAGCCAACCTTTCCATCGTTAGCATCAAAAATAGAGTTCTCTATCTATACTGAAGTCACTTAACAATTAAACATTCATATTTAAAATATTTAATCTCAAAATACAGTATGAGTTGGAGCTCATGTGGATAGCATCACATTACAGTGTAGGACTGATGCTGCCCTGGGATTAGTTGCAATGAGCTGGCCTTCACTCAGTCACCCTTGCTCTGGGTTTGATATGTCACCTCTGGCCACATAGCAACATAGTATCAATGGTAAACAAAAAAAGGACACAGAAGTAGTAAGGGCAGGTTTTATCCAGTAAGAGGACTGCAATAAGAAAGAGGGTCCAGTGTGAACTGAACTCAAATCCATGAAGCAAAATGTTAAGGCTGGCACTTGTTTATGAGGAGGCTCTGATATTTGTTAAGGGGGTTAGCCCGTGTGACCCGCCCACCTACATTTGTGGACTGCGGCTTATCCAGAACAGAAATAAATGCTTCTTCACACGGGGAGGCAGTAGTGTAAGTGGAAGAGAGGACCCTGTTGAAGTTAGGCCCTTGTCCTCCCAGAAGGACTGGGAGAGCCTGGGAATTATCTCCCTGAGTGTTTGCATTTCAAAGGGCCCATTCTCAGGTCCTTGAGGCAACAGTTTTGAGTGGTAGATTCACATCTCAAAGGGCAAGGAAAGCAATTAAAATGACCAGATTTATGAAGAGACTATTCTGTGAGAGGGCTTGGGGTTCTGGAAGCTTTAGCTGGAACAAACAGTAAATGTTCTTGGTAGCATCGAGCTTCCTCAGGCAGGCATTTTAAGGGCGGCTGGGGTCACCCTCGGAGCAGGATTTTAAGTTTCTTAAACCCACTCTAGACTGTAGTCCAGTCTTTCTGTGTAGAGGGTTAAACACAATTGTTACCTGACAAAAGATTCTGCAGTTCTCATCATTACTATCATTTGTTAAATATTTTTCCTTTCCTGATGTTTAAGTTAACTGATGTACCTCAATTTTAGTTATGGGTTATAACTACAAAACACAAAGTGAAGTTGGTAGTGAATTAAGTGTAAAGTAATATATTTGTTTATACATACACAAAGGGCCCGGTAATTCCTCACTAGATACCTTTATTTTTCCCTGATTTATTTCCTTGACTAAACACTGCATTGATTACATTACCATTCATTAATCAAAACTTTAAAAGTTTACATATGTTCATCTTGCCACCGTTTACCTGTGTGTCTTTAAGAAAAAGTCTGGGTACAGCACAGGGACCAAGAGTTGAACAGGAATAGTCCAGGATTCTAACCACAGCTCCAATGGTAAGACTTTGTGTGAACTGGGGAAATATTCTTAGCATTTATGCTTCTGCTCCTTGATCCAATAAATGAGAGGTATTTAATTAATCATTACAGTATACTTTTGGCCTCAAAATTTTGTAAATGTATGGGTCTAATTTAATTAATTTTTAGATTCTACCTATATTCTATAAAGTACACTAAAGACTGTGAGGCCTACCAAAAGATGCTGTCTTTCCCCCGACTTCAAGAAGTAAAGCATGATGGCCTTCTAGGATGTCCTGTGGGAGTGGAGCTATATTTCTCACTTTAGAATCATTGAATTCAGTCACAAGGAGATCTTAAATTCATTCAGTCATTCGGAGCACTGCTTTCTGGTATTTATAACTAGAATACATTATTCATTCATCTGGTTAGTCACTCATTCATTTAGTCTTATGTTTATTCTACAGCTTTTTAAAAATTTGTAATTAGTCCTATCATATCTTACTGAAAAATAACAGAACTTTTCAATAACAGTCCACGTTTTTTTCAAATCTATATATTCAAGCATAGAGAGTAAATATTTAAAGCATAAATTATGGATAATCACTAAACTAATTTGACTTTGTACTAACCATTTTTTAAATTACCCAAATATGACAGCTATTTTAATGTTTTCATTTTCAGTATTTGCCTCATCTAATAGGTATGTATTTTTCCCGATTAAAGAGTCATACATATTCATTACAGAGCATTAAGAAAATATGGTAAACATATAATGTGAATATTTCTAATGAAAATATTAATAAAAAGAGCATAATATTAAATATTAAACTATATTATCTCCATTTCCAATGTAGTGTTTTCAAGTCAAAGACACATCCTGCAGTACACTATAATAAATGATCATCCCAGGAAATGGAACTAGAATTGTCCTAGTGAGCAATATTAAAAAACCAAAAACAAAAATATAGTTCCTCTAAGGCACACATTGGATGTGTCAATCTCTTCTGTATATGTATGCCCAGGATTTTACACAGCTGTAACTATTTTGTATTTACTTACATGAATTTCTCAGTCTCCATCTCTTTTCCAGCATCTAAGCATCCACAATTAAGCACAGCAAGTTGTAATTCTCTTTCTTGAATCTTTCACTCATCTTGACCATGTCTATATGATTTGGATGTTACTTGTCAATTACTGTTTTGTTTTGCTTTAATCAATTTTACTTTCTTCCTTATAAACCAGGCCTTCTCATCTAGTATTCTCAGACCTGGATAATAGACAAAAGGTTTAATAAATGCTATCTTTTCTTTAAGAATCTGATGATGAATCACTAAGTCTTCTGTAGAGAGAAATGGGGTCATGAGACAAAGAACAACAAAGGCCTTTTCACTCCCCAGAACAGATGTAATATCACCAGAAACTGAGTTCAAGGAACTTTAGATAACTGCATAAAGTGGAAAATACCAGTTCTACTCATACAACTTCTCAACAAAAGTTTGAAGGTGATACTGGGTTTGTTATATGCACAATTCATTAAGGCAGATTGAAAATAATCAGAACACTATATAGATATATCCTATTTGTAAATACGTTTCATATACTTTCTTTTTTTAAATTTTAGATGGTCGCTGAGTACCTGCGTGGGCCTTTGAGGAGAAATCAATCTTGATATCATGCATATGAAGAGATAAAATGCAAAAAATAATCAGATATGAAAAGCCCTCAAAATACAAAAGAAGGGCAAAGTCTAGACTGTATATTTTCATTTGGACCCATTAGTGATTCAAAACAAAAGACAATATAAACAGCATTAATTCATTTTTAGTTTGTTCTATTTATATTCTGCTTAGAGAAATGTAACTGTTCTTGTAACACTTGATATATGTATTAAAAACTTGATCATGTTGTATGATAACTTGGCTGTGTTCTCAATAACTTTACTAGATTGAGAGTGTGAATGTAGATTCCATACACTTAAAAATAATATATAGATTATGGCTAACAAGAGCCAATGTCATATTTTACTCTGTGGACCATAGAGGTGACTGGTATTACTTCTTGGCACATCAGTGGGATGGGGAGCCAGTATTGAATAATGGTAATATATATGGATAGATATGGATAGATAGCTTATCTATCTTCTTCACCTGACAAATAATAATGTTTATATTACATAATATCTGTATCACAGAATTATAAAAGTTAAAATTGCATGCGGTAAAGACAGTACAAATTTTCTGATTCTTAGTAAGCACTCAGTAAAATTTGGTTATTTTTATTAAGAGTTTTTTTCTAGAATATAAGTGTTTTGGAAACTTCTGTCTTTCCCTCACACACTAAGAAACATAAACCTTCACACTGGAACAGCTTTAATGACACAGAATAGATACAGGAAAACCATTCTCTGGGAAGTCAATAGTAGTGGCAAACAATCGGTGGAGCATATTAAAGGAAGCTGACCTCTGCTAGTACAATACAATTGACAACATAAGTAATTATGGATATTGAAATATTTAATGAATAGTTTCTGCTTATGTGATGATTTTTATGATGTTATAGACAAAAAAAGGACAAAATGTCTTTGCTATTGGTGTAAATTACTAAAAGAATGTGCTCATTCTGATGCAGGGCTTTGTAAGAACAGTAGGAGTCACATAAATAACCAGATGGAGATGGAACTAAACATGGAAGACAAAGAAACAGGAGTCAAGTCAGATCAGGCAGATACATACTTGAGAGTAGCCATATCACCATTCTGCAACTGAGAGCAGAATGTTGATTGATGATTCTATATTAATATTTTTGTTCTCTCTACATGTAGGATTGTTGAAGTTTTTGTTTATATAAATGTGATGTGATTTGAGTAATGCTTACCTATTTAAATGTTTGTATAAAATCCCAAGTTAAATATTTTTCCGGTGGTTGTACAAGATAATTATCTAAACCCAATGGATAGGATGCTAATAAAAATTTGCAGGCAATAGTCACACGTTTACTTTTAGACCAGCTAATAAACTATTCTTTCTGTTTGTGTAACTGGTATATCTTTAGGCAGCCATTTCAAAATTCTCTCCTGTCTGTATGAGCTAACTGTTAAACTTACATACTCTGGTAATGGTCTTAAACAAAACTAAATGTAGGAAAAAAAAAAACAACTATCCTGGGAAAATACCAGTCATGAGCCTTTCACAATGACCACAATATTTTTTTTAGAAAGATGCAAAAAAAAAAGAAAATAAACTTTTAAACCAAAAGAGCCTGTCTGGATCAACTTGCATTCATTAATCTGAGGTTTTTGTACTCCTGTATTAAATTATCCTTTTAGTCATTGAGTTTTTCTGCGCTTTTAGGCAAAGTTATTTACCATTTTTAAAAATAAAGTGTTATATAGATAAGACATTACTTGCTGATTAACAGTTTTAGCTGGTACTCATTATTGCATTGTTTTATTGTTAACATTTTGAGTTATATTTTTTACGTTAGTCCTTCTACCTTCTTCACTTAACTATTTATTTTATCTTTTACAGTATGGAATATAAAAAGAATGTGACATAAAGTTATGACGTAAGTGGCAAAGCAAAATTTGCATCGGATGAAGTTAAACAGGGAAGGAAGACTTTAATCAATGTTATTGAAATAGGAGAGAGAAAGAATTTGAATTCAACTCCAATGAAACAAAGATTGGGAGAGCTTTTAAGAGGTGGGGTTGAGGGAGATCACAGACTCTATGTTTGCTAACTTACTAAAGGGAGAAGTAAACTTCTTCACGCTGATGGGAGGTAGTTTTACAACTTGGAGCAAGGTGCCCCACAAAGTTGAAAGTTCAGCTCTACCCTCCCACAGAGACAGGAAGAGGGCGTGCGGTCTCCCCTGATGACTTTTTTTGAAAAGGATGGCCCCAAGTCCTTGAGACACACAGTCTTGGGCTATAAAAATGGCAAGACTCTTTTTAAAAGTTTAGATGGAAAAATACAAAGAAGTAAATTACAATGACAAACTTGCTGTAAGAAAGGCTCTAAGAAAAGGAAGCCAGAAGCCTAGCCAGGATAAAAGCTGTCTAATGTATATTCAGGCCGAGGGGAGCATTTAGTTTGTCTTGATCATAGGTTCTCCCCAGTGGAGAGCACCCTCCTGCTGTGTAGCCAGAAGCTGAATGTACAGAGGGAGGAAGCCAAACCATTTATTTAAACCAGACTCCAATCCACAACCTCTGCAGCAACCTTGACAAAACTTGTTCAATAACTGACAATCTCCCTAATTTTTGCTCCTATTTCCAAACTAGGACCAAGCAGAAAAACCAAAACATGCCCCCCTAACCACTCCCATAGGATACACCATAGGATTTCCATAGGATAACTGCGTCTTGTTAGCCTGACGCAGTCTTCTTGTGCCAATTATCTCCAATCAGAGAATATCTAAAACTTTCCCTTTTTTTCACATAAAGCATCCCCATTCTTCTCTGCCCCTTTTGGGTCTTTATCAAACACAGGTGACGGTGACTGACTCTTTTACTATAGCAAGCTTTAAATAAACAGTCTTTGCTTGTTCTCACTCACTTGGTTTTCATCCATTTCCATATTAACCAAAAAACAGCATCTAGATGTGTGATGATTAGTAATATCAACTTAACTCACTAAAGATAGTTACTTACTGTATAGAGACTTCTCTGCTGGCCACATGGTCTACTTGGGAAAGAATATGATAAGAAGACAATAATAAAGCTTAACACTCAATCTGAATTACTTTGTGTTCTTCACCATTTAAAGCATTGAACTCTCTAATCTTACCTTTGTTTTTAATTTTTATTACTCCTTTTCAGTTATATAGGAGGGAGGGAGAAAGAAGAGAGAAACATCAATTGGTTTGTACAAACCTCAACTGGGAACCAAACCTGCAACCTAGGCACATGTGCTGACTGGGGATTGAACCTGTGACATTTCACTTTGCAGGACAATGCCCAACCAACTAAGCCACACTGACCAGCGCTCTTCCCTGTTTTTAGAGAAATAAGCCAGTTTAAGAGTAATTAAAATATTCAGTTAGACAAGGATCGTGAGCACGTGTCAGCGCACCTACGCAGAGGCCCAGTGTTTTCAGGGAGCCACTGTCCTATGGCCTGAACGCCAAAGAGAGAGAAATTAACCTTAGAATGGCGTACCCATTTATACTGACTCTGTCTGAAGAAGTTTAAATTCTGGAACATTTGTTGAGAAGAGCTCCAGGGAAAAATGGTTGAGAAAGAGGAAAATGACAAAAAGGCCCCCAGGCCAGCCATTGTTATGCAACTAAACCCACTGAGGCACAATCCCAGTCTTGGGCAACCACCACAGCTCCAGGTTGTTCTGTAACTAATGACTTACAGCCACTGAAGCAGCAATGCAGTTTTGTATTCTTTTAAGAAGTTTTTCTTTTCTCTAAAATATATAAGAAGTGGATAATACAACCACATGATTCAAAACAGAGAGCAAGTAAAATAAATAAGAGTTTTGTTCCCTCACTTGTTCTCAGACTTCTTGGATCCTGACCATCGAACTGGGAATCCTACCACTACAGATTAGCTCTTGAATTAGCTCCTTGTTTAAACTTCTAGAGTATTTAATTTAATTTATCTTTTCCTCATTTTTTACTAGCAATAAAAAAGTGATATGTTGCTTACAATTATCTTTTTTTTACATTGTTGTTCAAGTACAGTCGTCTCTATTTTCCCGCCACTGCTTTCCCCCGCCCCGCCCTCAATCCTTTCCCCTTTTGACTTTGTCCATGGGTCCTTTATACATGTTCCTTACATGTATGTATTTACATTTTTACTGTTTTACATAAACTGGGATAGTGTACTTTTTGTTAGACACCTTTATTTTTTCATTTAACATTAGAGTTTAGTGTTTTTTTAAATTATTTGTACATAAAAAAATCTCCTTAATTTTTATATATTTGTGTATTTATGTGTGTTTATAAAGATTTAAAAATTATTTGATTTTGAAGATATGGTATAACTTATTTCACAGGTACCTAGTGGTGTGCATTTAAGTTGATTCCAGAATCTAGCTCTGTGGACAATGCTGTGATGAAAATAAATGTGTACATTGGTCATTTTGATTCTGTGTATAATTATTTCTTCCTGGATATAGAATGTGTATTTCTTCTAGCTACAATAAATTCATGGAGGTGGATTTATTGAGTTGAAGGTTTGTGTAGACATAGCTATAGACATAGATCTAGACCTAGAGCTTAACTTACATTGGTATAGGTATAGCTATGGGTATAAAGATGGGTATTGGTATAGATACAGACATAGAGATATACAGATATAGATATAGACCTAAGTATATAACTATATACATATATAATTTAAAATAGTATGCATATTATATTCTAGTCACATTTTAAAAACATAAAACCTCAGACTGAGGTTAAGAAACATTTTTGAAATTTTCAAAAATTTTATAAGATATTCAAAAGACAATTTTTGAAATGGGAGATTCTAGATTTTACTCTGGTCTGTCTTACTCCAGAACCAAGCTTTTAAGCACTGTGCATGCGATTCCATGATCTAAAAATGCATTTGTACAGTCAAGATTCAAATGTCTCCCATTTGGATATTCAAAACTCAAAACTGGCCACACAAGATTCACACAATAAAGTCTTTGTTGAACACACACATAATTTTGTATAACTGTACAAACAAGTTCAAGGTTATGGATGCCATCAAAGAATTTCTGCATGACCCAAAGATGTCTAAAAGCCCATATGTAACATTCACAAAGAAATAGATAACTACTACAGCCAAAACATGGCAAAAATCCCAGAGGCACACAAATGTTTGAAACAATAATCTGTAGCATGGCTATGTATATATCAGAAATATGATCTTGGTAATAGAATTAAAAATATAAAAAGTTAGGTTTTTATGCACAATGCAAAATGATAGGCAACAACAAAAAAAAGCTGTTCAATAAATTCTTAGGAAAATTGTGGTTGACTTTCATTATTTTCTGAATAATGTACTTTAAAATAGAAGGCTTTTCTGACCTTCCTATGAAAAGACAATAAAACAAACTAGCCAAAAAAATATGAAAACTGTTATTTTCCCCACACTCTAATTTAGTGGTAGCCTTTAGTTAACTATAAGGCAAATCAAAATGAACCTGGGAATTCTCAATCTGTTAACTATTGAATGTTTCCCAGCATGCATATAACTGAATATGAAAATAAAACAGTGTTCATTGTTCAGTGTGTTTGTTGAATGTGGAAAGCAAATATTTTTCAATAAATTGGCTCTACTTACCAACCTTAGTTGTTTGTGTTTTCATCCTCATTAGCAAATTTATACTTTTATTTTAAATAAATTTAAAAATATTAACACTCCTGAGATATTAAAATAAAAGCTTTTGAAAACATTCATGGCTTTTGGTTGCCAAATTTCAAATTATTTATGTGAAAAAAGGATATTTGTACATTGTAGCAAAAAGCAACATTAAGATGGAAATTTAGATTGAAAGCACTTCTACTATAGTGTGGCCTTTGTATGTTTGACAGTTTTGAAGTGGGCTATTCTTATGTTTTTGTCTCCCCATCACATTAGCTTCACTGATGAAGGAGAAATTAGAAACTATAAAGCATTCAATAATTATATGGCCATTCCTTTCCAAAAGGATTTGGCACAACTCTGAAATCACTTCAATCAAAATAAATTAAAATTGAATGATGTATTGCTTATATCTGCCAAGTATTCTGAAAATATGTTCATTAGGAGAAAAACAAATTTAGTATTTTGTTTTTGCTAGGAATGTATGTGTGGGGGTAGGAATCCCTGCATATATTTCCTTTATTTTAATTGTGCCCCACATTTCTAGAAAATGTTACTGAATATTTAAAGAATTTCCAAAATTTAAAAAAATGTTTAATTGTATGAGCTTTTATGGGTGTTTGTATATGCTTATGAACATGTGTATGCATGCGTGTTGCCTTTTAGCATGACATGATATGAGGTAATAGAAACTGAAATAGATAGTCTTTTAATGTTTTGGTTATGTGCATCTCGCTAGGAGTTAGGCTGTATTTACTGTTTGCTGAAACTGAAGGTTTCAGAGGTGTCATTTTCCTTCAGCATCCTTTTTTGCCTCCTTCTTGTCTTTGATTTTCCCCAGAAACTCTTTCTTAAGCACACTTTGAACTTCGAAAAACTTTTTGCTGTATTTCCATCATTATTCAAGAACCCTGTAGATGTGTTGCTGAGATGTTGGGAGAGGGAAAGTGTCCAGTAAACTTATGATTAAGTTTCAGTCTTTTGACTGATCTCTGTCACTATTCAGTGACGTTCACAAGTGCTTCTTAGCTTTTCTGTCTCTCTTTACTTGAGAGAGAAAAGCTAGAGAAGGCTGGAATTGGGTAATTTCCCTTTACCCACGTTGGATAAGGCTCTCATGAAGTATTTTTTTCTTTTCTTAACCTTTTAAAATCTTAACCTGAGGACTTTTTTTATTGCTTTTAGAGAGAGAGGAAGGGGGAGAGAGAGAGATGTCTATCAGTTGCTTTCCCTACACTCCCTGATCGAGGATCATATGCCCCTGTCCTGAAGATGGACCCCACAATTAAGTATGTACCTGACGGAATGGAACCCATAACCTTTCGGTTATGAGATGACTCTCCAACGAGCCACAGGGGCCAAGGCTCTGGTGAGGTTTTACCTCTTCCTGAGCTTGCCTTTGTTGTGGAGAACATGTTGAATTTATTTCAAAATGGTTACCTTTTCCACGGGTATATATCAAATGGTTATTTTTCCCCTTTTTCCCACGGGTATATATCAAATGGTTATTTTTCCCCTTTACTCTGGTCAAAGAAAACAGGTTTGGATTTTTGTTGAATCTTTATTCAGAGAACTTCATGGTTTTTTTTGAAGTTAAGACCTCCTAGTACAGGGCACCTCAGTAGGCTGGGCAATCATGAATTTTTAACTCTCGAGCTAGTCCACCATCAGCTTCCGGCAATTCATTCAAGTTACTGTTCAAAGAGGCCCAGAGGCTTCTGCTTCAGGTAAGCTGATCTGTATGTATTCCCTGAATTTACCTCTCTCCCCGGTTTCAGGGTGACAGCTTGTCCTGTGACCTCACTTCTCACTTCTCACTTCTCTGAAAAAGGTTGTTGCATTTCAACTTGTTTGGTTTTGTTTCTTGTTGTGAGGGTAGAAATGATGATTTGTAAGGCACACGTAGGGAAGGGAACTGGAATCTAATAGTGATATTTTTAAACAAATTGAAAATTACAACGCTTAGTTTAAACACATGTAGAGTAAAATAAGTGTTTCGGTAAGGTATGTCAAGTGTGATCTCAAGATTTAGTGTCTAAGCATTTTTGTTATCCTGAAGGCACCTGTATTTGAAGTGTTCAGAATTAAATTTAAGCGAATATAGTAACAAATAACAACCATTGAAACATTCCATGTGTATCAGTTGTTTACTTAAGATCATTTTAGAGCGAGAAGCAGTTTCCAGGTTTGTTCTAGACAACTATTCTACCTTTCAAACCTTCAGTTTTATATATGACCTTGTCTTATATGTTAATTTATAGAAAAAAAGAAATGTGCAGAATACAGAAGGTATTATAATCAATAATGAAAACCCTGAAATATCTCCAAAGCAGTTTATATAGGAATATCTGGCCAGACAGCCTGGCCAGACCCAGGAGAGAATTGGGACCATAAGAGGAAAGCAGTAAGCCCACAGCTTGTGACAACAGATTTCTCTGCCTCCAAGCAGATACACACCGGGGGAAGGAAGCCCTGCAGAGAGTCTGTGTCAGGCTAGCAAGTGACTGGCAGAGGGAAAACCCTCCAACTCACTTCTGGTACATGTTGGAAGAAGTAAGTCCTGTCCTGGAGTAGCACCTGCCAGTCTACCTTGGGAAAAGGACAGGATTGGATAGGGAGAGGGACCTCTATGGAATGGCACAGAAGCTTGCATCAGAAGATTTAAAGGAAGGGAGGACAGAGACTAGCCCTTTGCTTTCCTCTGGGATCTATGGCATGGATCATGGGGCAGAGCGCTTTTGGACCAGTGGGCACACGACAGGGAGAAGCCTGAAGCGAAAAGCCATCCACCTAGCAGCCTCATGCTCCAAGAAGACAGAACAAGATGGAGCAAGATTTCTGGGCATCATTTTGGGTTTCAGTCATTTTGGGAACTTTTTTTTTTTTCTGTTTTGTGGTAAAGATCCTGGAGCCAGGATTGTGCGACATATTAATAAAGCCCTTTTCCTTCCTCACCAACCATTGTCTTCAGAATATGCCTGTGTTCCACGGCAGGCAGCCAAACTCCAGTTTTGTTCAGTAACACAGTGATAGTAAAAATACTGTGTTTGGCGACTTTAAAAAATACATAATTCTAATAAATACTAATAGTTTGCTATGCTTAATAACATTTTATTCCAAAGCATAGAAGCATCTAGGTAATTCCAGACAAAGATAAATTTCTTCATGAATACCATAGTACAAATGCTTAGTGAGCTAGAAGAAAAAAAATTAGCATAACCTAATGTTGTTTACAGTATAAATGCCAAGCAGAGCTCATAGGTATCTTTCCTTAAAATTTAAACTCATGAATTTGCCTTAAGAGTTCAGAATTAATGAACCATTCCAAGACATTCGTATCCTTGCAATCACTTTCAGTTATGATATCCTGTGGAAAAAAATGAGTATTTCTAAAACTTACTAAGAGTAACCAGCCAATATTTTATTTTTCACTTAAATGTGATCTCTCTTAGGTTAGGTTATGAGCCTAAGGGATGTGTATATAGGGATGTAACATGCACTGCAGTGCTCATTCTTATAAACAGTCTTCAATTGTTTTAATAATTTTCATAGTAAAACAATAATTTTTAACTTTCATATCTAATAACAAAAATACAAATTTTACTTTAAGTCTTGTAAGTATATTTTACCGGAAACTTTTCATTTACTTGGGAAACATAACATTTTTAATGTAATTCTTAATAATTAAAAGATTCAATTTTCTTTTAAGAGTAGCAGAAATCAAAAAATGTTTATTTTCCTAATGAAGACAAAAAGAAAAGGTTATGAAAGATGTTTTAAAACTAGTGTGATTCTGTAGCAAAGAGGCCAAAACATAAAAGTATTATTGCATTCTTAACCATAAGGCATTCTGTTAACATTCTAACATATGTTAAGGTCTACTTTCCTCAAAGATTTAATAATTATTAAATTTTGAAAAGGAAGCTTTTGTTGATATTGCAGAACACAGAAAAATGAGTATTAACTTATAGACAAATTTTGATTGAAAGTTTTAGTTTCAACAAATTTTGTTTTAAACGGGTTCAAAGTCAGCAATGCATCTCCACTTTATTTTTACTTTTTTAAAGTTTCTTAGTTTCTTTATAAATTTCAGAAATAAGTTCAAGAGAAATGTATGAGAAATTTAGATCTTTAATGTTCTCCTTGTGTAAGATTAATACAATACCTTATGACAAATTTCTATTTTAAAATTTTCTCTGGAATGCATTAAAGATAAATGGTATCTTCATTTCCTTGAATTTACACCAGAGAGTAACTAACACAGCAGATAGCAACACTTAAGAAAGTGCTTAAATTAAAATAAAAGTTACAGATACACAGGTAAAGATATAAAAAAAAAAAACCCCACAAAACTCTGAAATTAAACATAAAAGGGCACAATTCACAATGCAATAAAAATGTCAGTTTAAATGGATAAAATAGCAAGAAATGAAAATAGAAAAAAAGTTTGGTCAAATCATAAAATACTTCTGACAATAAAGATTATCTGTGAAAATTCCTATTAATAAAAATAATTAATTGTATAGTTATTAAACATTGATCATTCTAACAGAATATTTCAGTGTATAGTAAGATTACATTTCTTAAAAGGCAAAGAAAGGCATAAGACCTCTTTCTAAATTTGTCGTGATAGCTTTTAATTCAAAGTGTGGGAAATCTAGCCTCACCTATCTTCATGAGTTAATTAAGAGCATTAAATTTAGTAAACACATAAAGGGATTTAACACTGAGGGTTGGTAATGGTAGGAACTCAATGATAACAACTTTTCATATCATGGAGGGAGACTATTCCAAAACAAATCTAGAATTATGGAATGAGTAAAGAAAATTGAGAAATGTATGTTCTCAGATAAGAACGTATATTTTATATTTACATATAAATTATATTTTTATATATTTTTGAGGAAAGAATAAATACATTATTTCAGATAAGACTGAGGAAGCTTATTTTTTATTCAGAGTTCTACAGTAAAACATAAACAATAGAATATATATATCATTTTTATTATACTATATATTGACAGCTGTTACAATAGTGGGAACTAATTACTTAAAATCTTTTTCAAAAAATTTATACTAATATAATATAAAAATTCATACATATGAATTCATATATATGTGTATATTTATGCACATACATATCCTATTGTTATGTTTCACTGAAGAACCCTGAATAGTAAACTAAGTTTCTTAGCCTTTTTTGTTATCTGAAAATAAAATATTCCTTCCTTCCTCAGTCTCACATGACACTATCTTGACAGATAGAGAATTCCAGGCTGCTCTTTTATTCTCCTCTTTTTCCCACAACCATGTCTACCATTATTCCACACTGAAATTTTTATTTCAGTGTATTTTAGACCCTAAGGTTGGACACAAAAAAAAAAATCTGTCAATTTAATTTTCATTTTTTTCTTGTTTTTTTTTTTTTCATTTTCACCAATAACTTTATTGATTTGGACATTTTGTCATTAATTTTTATAACTTTATTTTGATTTTCCCTTAATCTTCTGTATTATTGTGCTTGATAAATCTCATTATTTATTTCTTCTTGAGATTTTACATATTGAAATTGTGCACTCATTTCTATGTTTAATTATGAGAAATTAGCATTATTATTATTTTAAATAGTCCCTGTTCTAATTTATTTTCCTTCTTGAATACTAATTATATTTAGAGTATATGTTAATCATTTTCTCTATGTTTCCTCATGCCCCTAAGCTCTTGTTTACATATGTCTTTCTTTTTGTTTTCTGGGTAACATTTTCTCTCTCTTATCAATCAATTCATTAAGTTTCTCTTCATCTACGTCTAACATTTTTAGCTGATGTATTAAATTTTATTTTAATAATATTTCAAGAAGTAATTTTTAATATGTAGGTCTACTGAAACGCTGACATTTCTTCCTAGTGTATCTCCTATTCCTTTGACTCATGACTTTTACCACATTAATGTAATATTGTTCAAATATTATGTTTAATTTAGGAGATGGTTCCTTTTACTTTGTAGCTGGCAGTTCCCTTCATACTCAGTTACTTCCTTGTAAATATTGAAATTTTTAATTTTGAGCTTTTCACTACTGAGGGGCCGTTTTCTGAATTGAAGCCATGTGCTGTGTACACGCACTGGCATAGCATTTTATGTTTGCCTCCCCTGCAGCTCTAGCTTTCCAATGGTGCTGGAATACTTTGTATGCTAATTTCTTGATTAAGTTTATATTCCATGCAGTTTCCATAATTTGGATGCATATAGATCTAGAGTTTACTTTCTCACAAATAAACCTTGGTTAGCATCGTTTTGTAGGATTTTATTATTTACAATTGCCTTTTACTTTGTTTGCCACATTGGTTGTCATAGAACTTATACTTTGATTTTGCCTTTTTTTTTTCTGATTTGGTTCAAGATTCAAGTAACATTTTTAAGCAATAGGATTTACATAGCTACTGAAATCCAGATCCCAGATCACTTGGATGCAGACCACAGCTGCTACTGTGAAGTTTTATTAAAGAACTTTTTCTTGTTACGTACGTGGGTATTACATTTTTCTCCAACATCCATTAACCAGTGCAGTTTATTGCTTTGATTTTGAGTTCTTATTTTAAATCTAATAAATAAGAACTTTCATGCTTTTATTTTAGAACTGGACATATGTCTAAAATATTTTTCATATTTTTTGCAATATTCCCATATGTTTAATTGGAATGGTGGATATATGTATCTCCTCCATTAACCATGCTATTGAAAGCTGAGTTTAAACTATATATGAGGGGGACAAAAGTACATTTACAGCTTGTATGAAAAATAATACAATAATTAATAAATAGTACAAGAATAAGCATTGTGTTTTGTGTACTTACAAATATAAGCCTACATTTTCATCACTCTGTGTTATGTGACCTATATTCTAGAAGAGCAGAATAATTCTGATATATTTCGCTCATGGATTTCTGTGTGCAAGTAGATAATTTGCTTTCCTTTTCTAATTTGGTGATAATTTAATAGTATTTGTGCACATCAAATATGTTGCTATTTTGTTGAATCATTTGACTTAATCAAACCTTTGTTTTTCTCTACTATGCTCCCATTGTTTTTAAAATACTATATTTCAATAAATACTTTTGTCATACAGAAGAGAATCCCTTGGTAATAGAGACTTTCTTTTACACAGCTTGATGCCAATAATACCTGCTGCAGTCTGGGCGCACATAACCACTGTTCAATACAGTTCTAAGTGAGTAGCAGAAGGTAAGTTATGTCAGAATTTACTGGAAGATACATAATTGCTTATAGGATGAACTTAGATTTCTAAGCAACCAAAGTTCTCTACATATTTTCATGGTCTTTGTAAAAAAAAAAAAAGCAACAACAACAATGGCTTATGATCTATTTACTAGGATTAGTATTCTTGACTTACAGTTGTAGGGCGTGGTGCCATTCTAGGCTAATTTGAAATGAGCAATTGTAGCATGTGTCTTTCACTCTGCTTTTTTGTACTCTGGGAAACAAAAATATAAAGATGTTTTTCTTAAAACATAGCAGCCTCAACACAAGTTTAGTAACTCAGATCCTATTTAACTTTTAAAAATACAATAATATGCTTCTTCTAGCCTGAAAAATAAAAATCATGACACTGTTTCAATACAGCTTTTTTATCACTTAGGTGTAATAAGGTCAGCAATCAAGAAGCAACTGCCATTGACAAGTTAGTTTTATAAATTCACAGATCCCAAGAGTAGGGAGCACTACAGACCTTAGTGGTATCAAGAAAAGATCATTTGGGTGATTTAGGAGTTAGAGCGAGGGAAGTAAATGTGGGAAGAGCTTATAGTGTTCTTTTCCTGGGAAGGAATAAATGAGGCAGGTAAACAGGCATAATGTTGACTAGTTTGAGTCACTTCAGTGGATTCTGAGGTATAGTGATTGTCTTTTTTTCTAGCTCCAGAGATTACTAGTTCAGGTAGATTGTGGCCCAGGAGCATGAAAGCCTGATAAAGGAAGGGGCTGGTCCTAAGTGCTGTGGGTGGGTCAGTTTGTGTTTGAGACAGCCCTCCCTGGGTGAGTTGTTTATTATCTCTAGGAACAGGCTAACCTTGGGAGGGGTAATATTTCCAGAGTCAGCAAGATCCCAAATGTGAAAACATCCATCCGTGGAGATAAAGAGATGAACAAACAAAAAAACCTTGTCAATAGAGATATGTTCTAGAACGTAGACACATTTTATTTCTAAATAAAAGTAATTTATGTTCTTGAAATAATGTGCCACAGTTAATGTCCTGCTTCATTTTAAGCAATCATTGGGGTGTAGTGAGTCCTGTCACTGGATGATAGCTGGTTTTTCACATGGTGATAACAAATGCAGCAAAAAATATTTCCAAGTGCTTTCATTAAGTTAAATATTTTTGTAAGGTTAATGATTAGAGTATAAATATATATTCTGCATGTAGTAAAATAAATAAACAGTGCTATATTGCTGCTGAAGTCACAATAAAATTCCAGGAGTTCACTGTTGAAAATCACACATTTTAATATTACCAAATATAATTTGACTACAGTAAAAAAAAAGAGAGAGAGAGAGACAAATATAATTTGACTACAGAAAGAAACATTATTCCGATAATAGTAAGTTTAATTTCCCCAAAATACTTGAGGATTCTCTACCTATTTCTTAACCCCCCATAGTAATATCAAAACTTAAGTACATTCTCAATTTCTTTTTTTCCTTTCCTTCCTTCCTTCCTTCCTTCCTTCCTTCCTTCCTTCCTTCCTTCCTTCCTTTCCTTCCTTCCTTCCTTCCTTCCTTCCTTCCTTCCTTCCTTCCTTCCTTCCTTCCTTCCTTTCCTTCCTTCCTTTCTTTCCCTCCCTCCCTCCCTCCCTCTTTCTTTCTCTTTCTTTTTCTTTCTTTCTTTCTTTCTTTCTTTCTTTCTTTCTTTCTTTCTTTCTTTCTTTCTTTCTTTCTTTCTTTCTTTCTTTCTTTCTTTCTTTCTTTCTTTCTTTCTTTCTTTCTTTCTTTCTTTTTCTTTCTTTCTTCTTAAATCCCAAGAGAAGGAAAACATAGATTACAGAATTCTATAAATTATAGATGGGGTACAGTCTCTCGTCAGCCAGGCACAAGTTAACTCTTATCAGTTTTATAAGAATCCTTTTGCAGTATCTTCCAAATCATAGTTCCCAAAGTAAATAGGGACATTTCACTAAAGATTTCAGTACCATTTATAAATATCATGAATGAATGAGTCTTTAAATAGACAGAGGATCTTCACTTTGAACATGCGGCTGCAGGAGGAGCTGCTATCTATAAATTCAGAGATTTAAGTACTCTGAAAGTCATTTCCCACCCAAATGAAATAAAAGGAAACTTTTATATAGCTTCTACAATATTCAGTCATTTGTTTGAGTTCAGACAGGTGAATTTTTGGTTGCCCTTACCTCATACATTTTTAGGCCTTGTTTTATGTTTTATTTATTTTTATTTTTTAAGATATTATTTATTTATTTTTAGAGATAGAAAGGGAGGGAGAAAGAGAGGGAGAGAAACATCAATGTGTGGTTGCATCTCATGTGTCCCTTGGACGTGGCCTGCAACCCAGACATGTGCTCTACACTGGGAATCAAACTGGCGACCCTTTCGTTTGCAGGTTCGTGCTCAGTCTACTGAACTACACCAGCTAGATTTAGGCCTCATTATAAAAATCATAGATAGTATAGGGAAAATTCTACTAAAGTGAATGTTTTTATATTTATTCATATGTTCTTATGTGAAATAGTCTTCAGAGATCTTATCCAATATTGGCATTAAGGATCAGCACAGAAAAGAAAATAGTGAACGTAAATAACAAAATAAACAGATCAAAAAATTCAAGAGCCTCAAAAACGGCCTTGCACTTCAGTATATACTATCTTTAGTATAACAAATATTCTAATGTAATCGGGCAATCATGCCCATTATGCTTTCTAATACATGCTATAGACCGACACTATTTCATTTTTGTATTTTTAAATAATTATCATAATTAGCAAATTTCCTGCAAAAAAATATAATAACTTGCCAGGCACTGTGATGACAGAAAGGAAGGAAGCTGCATTCAGCACACCCGAGTTACAATCACCTATTAACAGTCCTAGCTTACTTGTTTATACTCAATTTCCCCAAATACTTAACCTTAACTCTTCCCTGCATTATTTGTTGTTATTTATTTTAAAGATTATTTTATGCCAAACTTCTTTCTTTTCAAAACAAGTAAACTAACAGGCCCAAGTATGTGTTATATTCCCTGCTCACTAGGCTATGTTTGTGCAGATTTGCAATATACCCCTCCAGTCTCTACTATTTCTAAAAATGCCACAGCATCTTGTATGATGTCTAATTTTAAAAAATGTAATGATAGGTATCATGTAGTATGAGGTGAACTAGAGCAGCACTTCTCAACTGTTTTACCATTATGCATGCATATATATCACCTGAGAAACACATTTACAGGCAGATTTTAATTCTTTATCTATGGGGTCTAAGATTCTACATTTCCAGTAGGGTCTCAGATAATGTCTATGCTATATATACACCATCCATACTCTGAGAATAAAGTTATAGAATTACCTTGGTTCAAATTTCTGTACCATATAATGGAAGCCCCTTAAATTTTTGAGAATTACTTTCCTTGACTATAAAATGGGTATAACAAAACCAAAACTATTTTCATCATGTTCTTATGAGAATCAACAAGATTATCATTCCCAAATATATTTTATAAACCATAAAGTTCTACATAAATTAAAGATACTGGTAGTTTTTCTTTCTCTCATTTTTTTTTTATTCTTTTCTGTAACCAATTAAAACTATCCCTGAAAGCCTTGTATCTTCTAGCAAATTACTGAGACTCTATATTTGGATTTTGAATACATTAATTAGCCTAAAAGTAAGCTCTATGGCTGTTGAGTCTTATTATGGCATATTAATATGGAGTGTTGATATACCTTAATATTATCAGTAAGAAGTATTATTGGACCCTCCTATTTTATCTCTGTGTATATTTATCTCCTAGCAAAATTCTCTTACTCATATGTCCTCAACTTACTTGTTAAATAAAATGAATAACTTATCAGATATTAATTTACTCATTTATTTATTTGACAAATATTCATAGCCCATATACTTTATAAATACAGGAGATTTAAAGATGAGTAGAATGCAGTTACACTCCTTGAGTTTTTATGATGGGATGTGAATTATTTATAGGTGTTATACAATACAATGTGAAAAGGCAAAATAAAAATATGTATAGGGTGATAGAGCACAAAAGAGAAGAATCTCGCATAGTTTTTTTTTTTTTGCTTAGATTGTTCAGTAATATCAAGGCAGATAACAAATTGCCATGGGAAACTGTAATCACAAGATTTCCTGATAGTGGTGTTACTCAGATATTTACATAATAAATAAATAGTTAAACCCAGTGTCCTTCAAGTTGGCTTTGAGAAGCCCAGAGAAATGACAATTTATGATTCTTAGAATCTTTTTTTCAACCCCAAAGAAGAATTCGATTAATGGAAAAAGGAAGATTATATTGTAGAAGATTAAGTAACAAGACCAGACAATAATTTTAGAAAGTAAATGAAGACTAGAAAAGAGGGTAAAATGTTGTCCAAATAGATCCATGGGAACTGCACACAGATATAACTGCCTATAAATACAACAAGTACATATTTAAAAAAATTAAAAAAACACATACACTGCAATCTAACTTATTGACTCTTTGACTGCAAGGGTTTCAGAGAGCAGAATGAGACTAAATATTATCTCCTTCAGGGAAGACTCTGAATACAAGGAGACAGTGATTTTCCAAAGAACAGAGTGGTTTTTCTCTCAACCTCACCCAAGGGATTACGAATAAATCAAGAACAGCCCTTTTATACATGTATTGAAAACATTTGCTGAAAAAAGACCGTGTTGCTTTGTTTCTTGTTTTCTTTTTACACAGGGCTTTAGTTAGATGAGAAAGTTATTTGTTTAATGCTCCTGGCTTTGAAATGAAGCATGTCTCCTTTGTACTTGAACCCTCCTAAAAGAAGTCAAATGCTTTTGTCTAGCTGCCATTCTTCTTTTGAATGTGAGTTACTGAGTTCTCAAAGACAGATTTGAAATATGAGAGAATATACCTGATTTTTGTGTAAATCAGCTTTTATTTCCCTTTTACCTGTCACTATGTTCTCTTAGCAAGAAAATAAATAAATGGCTAATTTTTCCCCTAGTTTAATGTTAAAGATACACTTTCATGTTTAGTTTCTGCAATTTTTTTCTTAAAGGTATCATGTTTATGTTTTAGATTAAAGCATTATAAAAGAATATGTACTGATAAACATAATTCTTTCCTAGGGGAATTAGTTTTAATAGCTGACCTAGCAACAAGACATCAAATTAATTGTTTTTCATAAGGGCTGTTAATCATAATGGTGACGATTCCACACAATGAACCCACCGGTAATTGAATATCGCCTTTCACTTTAAGTATAATTTAAATCATCCAGCATGTTTAAACGCTGCAGACGGAAGAGGTTCTAAGTGGTTGGAGATGATCCATAAGCTAATTGCTAAGCAGTGGTGGCATTTTCATTTATTATAGACCACTCAACCATTAATTGTGTATGGAGATACAGTTCACTGGAGTTTCTCATTGAACAAGTTGCAAAGGTTAACTGGAGCCAAGTTGAAAGGAAGTCAAACATAAGGAAGAAACATGGATTCTGTTTATAGCATGCATATAAACAATAACAGTTTTTAAAATTGCAGAAGCCAAACATTTTTTTATGATAAAAATAAATAATTTTTTTTTTTTTTGTGGAAAGCTGTAATATACCCAAATTCTTTGGGATTAAAATTTATCATGTCTGTTGTTATCTTTATATATATATATATATATACTTTTTTTTTCATTTGAGAGAGTTTGAAGCACCCTAACAAACTCTTTTGAGTAATATATATCATTTAATAACCTCATCTCATATCAATGAAATCTCATGAGTCCAATGGCCTGGGAGAGAATCAGGGGTACACAGAACTTCACTAAAATAAGAATAATAGAGTATATTAATTAAGAGAAAGGAGTGTAGTTTTGGATTTAAGATCATACTACAGATGTATATGTACTGTGTGACCTTGGACAAATTTCCTGACTTCCCTGAATCTCAGTTTTCTTACCTGTAAATGGAGCTGTTAATAGTACTTACTTTATTGGGTAGTGAGAAATAAATATGTTAATATAATGCAGCACTTAAATAGTACATAATCCAAAGTTAGTGTTTGAATAATGTTAGCTAATATTAAGTCAGAAACCCACAGTTATACTTTGTAAATCTAAAAGCAATTCTTAATAGTTGTTTTCACCTGGAGGAAAATGTATCTAGTCCTATCTCAGTAAAAAATTTGCCAACCTTGTCAGAAACATGTCTAAAACTCCATATGGACCCTAAAATTAATTAATTAATTATAGTTATCTGATCACTGAAAATAAAAAATTTAAAAAAAGAAAAAGATACAGTCTTTACTACCTTGATAAGTATGGGGAAATAAAACCTTCCTAGATTTCTCAGTGTTTTCTGTGAAAACAAAACAAAAAAACAGCCTTTTAAGAATCTCTGCAAATGATAAGTTATTTACTTGTAGCCATTTGTCTAGTTAATTGCTTTTATCCAAGAAGATAATAAAACTTCTCTTATCTCTAGGAGAGGGACCATAGTTACATTCCAGAATAGCCTCCCTGGTTAAACCCCTGAAGTTCCAGGAGGCCTGGAACAGTTACCCTCTGGGCATTTGCATTTCAAGGTGCAATGAAGCCAGGGAAGTGAGAGACACTTCTAGGTGCCAAAAGCAGAGGAACTTGGGCCTGTCTGGCTTTTGCAGAGATTTTATTTTTATACCAAGTAGCTGGATTAGGGAGTAGGATGATTTACTTTGCTCTAATCTCACGATTCAAAGGTAAGGACTAGGGCATAGGGAGGGGAGTATGGGAAGGTACACTTCACCGTGATATACTTAATTAGGACCACAAAACACCTCTGATTCAGAGCACATTACAGAAATATTATAAAAGTGAATATTAAAAACCCCAAAGTAAATCTATGGTAGAACACTGTAGACCAAACTTGATCATTGGATTTTTACTTCTATAAAAGTCAAAATACTATAATCTGTGCTTCAATAAGAGACAACCTCAAAATCTCAAGGCCTTAATCTTATAAATCTTTATTTTCCTTTTATGCATAGTCTGGTCCTGTTCCTAAATTGCTTGAAAGAACCTTCATGCAAACATGAAATAATATAGTTAACAGTGGTTCTACCTTCCTATGGCCACACTGTCTGGGACACTTGACCTCCCGTGTTGATGAGGCAAGACAAGGGGCAGTTGTAGGATTGTGCGCCTGTGAGTGTACACTTTGTCCTACAAGTTACCTGTTATTTCTTGCAAAGACCATTAGCCAAAATAAGTCACATGATCCTGTCTAACCCATTGACAGGAGACTGAGTGAAAAGTTCCAGTACAGTCAGTTCGTCCTAAAAATTGTCACACTGTATAAAATCATGAAACACAAACCATACTAGAAGGTGTTAGAGAAACATCAGTGACTCATAATTTAAAAAACAACAAACATAAGAACTAAATAAAAATAATAGTAAAGTTTTATAACCATTTTGTGGGTTATTGTGAAGTGATGGAAGGCAAGTTGTCTAGAATAGACCAGAAAGTTCTGGGGTGAACACAAGAAGCTAGCTGGCAGATGTTTTTGCAATTTCTACATGACTCTATGCAGCTGAGTACAGTTTTCTGTGTTTGCCTAGTGTTTCCCATGATAAGTTGTGCATAAATACAAAATTCTTATCTTATGTAGGTCTTTAGTATACCAATCAAGTTGAAACTAGTTTGCATTTTCAAAATAAGCATTTTAACAAACTGATTGTACCTGGAAAAGGAAGGAAACTTGCTACAATAATTATTTGCAAAGTCAAAACACAATTCTGTGATTTAACTCTTAGTAAGACATTTATATTTTTGTTGTTAATATTTTTATTTAATTAATATACTATATTTCGTTTCCAAATTAGTAATGATCAATTAGCACAAACATTAATTCAAAACCTGGTTGCTTGTTTATACCAGTTCCTTATTCATGTGAACTATAGTTGTCTTTTGGAGGGCTATTGTAGCATTAATAAATTTACTAAAAACATCACAAATTTCTAAGTTTTAAATCACTGTGAAGATTTCTTAGTATTTTCAAAAACTGGTGATTTAATCACAGAAAAACAACTCACTTGATTTTAGATAATAATCTATCATCATTCATGATAAATCACTGTGAAAAGCAAAACACAAATGCCAAAAAGAGAGACAAAGAAAGAAACAAAGAAAGAGACAGAAAGGCAATTCTAATAGTTGCATAAATCAATTATTTTCCCTTCAGTTATAAAGATATGTTGGCCTTTATGATGCATTTGACATTTTTATTGATTTACATTCTGGCCTTTCAAGTGTAATACATGTGATTTATATTCCAGGTCATATCTCCTTTGTTTGTGTATGTGTGTATGCGTGTATGTGTCTGTGTTTGTGGTTTGTAAGATTAAACCACTGCATACCCAAAGGGATTGTCTTCCAGGTATAGTTGAGAAAAGGCATAAAATAACAATCAATTGATCAAAGCTGCTGAAATTAATTATTTTCTTACCATCCTTCATCAACAGGATTCTTATCCTGAAATAATTTTGTAAATCCCCTCATTTGACCCAATCTGACTCCTCTAGACAATTAATTTTTCATTTTTCCATTGAAATGTATGCTTTTTCATCACTGAAATTCTTTATTTTAAGTGTTCCTTCACTATATTGTTAACAAAATCATGACTGTGCCCTGAAACATCACTTTTTCTTGTAAATCCCTAATCGTGACCATTTTTCCTCTCAAATATGTCACTGCCAAGTGATGTAATAGGCACCTTCCTCACACTCTTTGTCACTTCCAGATGATATTGTCCAATCTGTTTAAAACCCAACTCCTTGACAAGCATGTGGCCATCTGCAATTTTACAATCTACTCCTCTTTATAACTTGAAGAGTTAGGTTCCTGAATCATGGCGAATTTCTCTTTTGTCTTGCCATAATTCATAACTCTTTCAACATCCTTGTAGAGAATACTTCCATTATTTTCACCTCCCATGAACCCCTCCTCACCCTCAACTCCACCTCTTGTTGTCACACCCAAATATGAACCTTTCAATAACTGTCCGACCTTCTGTATGTCTACCTCATTGTCTTTGATCCTTGATTCAAACTAATTTTTTTCCAATCCCAGAGGGACCATGTATCTCTTAACCCTACAACCTGTCCATTGTTACTCATGGAGTTTTTATTTTTAATTGTATCTATTTATTTTTAGAGAGAAAAGAAGGAGGGGGAAAGAGAGGGAGAGAAACATCGACTGCCTCTTGCATGCCCCCGGCTGGGGACCTGGACACAACCCTGGAATCAAACCAGAGAACTTTCAGTTCTTTCAGTTCATACGCCAACATTTAATCCCCTGAGCCACAGCAGCCAGGGCCAGAGCTTTTATTTTTTACACATTTTACATTCTTCAGTATGGAAGTTGGATCCAAATCCACTTTATAGTCACTTATTTGCCAATTTTCTCAACTCTCTTGCCTCCTTCACTTGACCCTTCCAGGCAAATCTCTAATATGATTAAATCCAATTCGTTTCCTATTCTCCATAGGCAGTAACAGCACAAGCAAAATGACTACTCCCAGTTTAAAGCCATATCCATAGCTTTAAGAACTAATATCAAAGTGCATGCATTACCCTCATTTTTAAACCTGTGTATCTAAAGGAAGACTTTAGTGCTGTTCAGTAGTTATCTTGTCTAATAATTTTTATTTTTGTAATGATTTAAAATAATATCACCCCCCTTTTTCCCTCAAACTTTAAATCCACCTCACAAAAGCCATATACTGGTTATAGATCTAAACTGTATTGTTTGACTTCGTCACAGTTGACAGGTTCACAGTGACTAATTCTTGGCAATGAAATGTGAACACAGATGATGAGACACTTGAGGTTCAAGGCAGTTAAGAATTTATATTCCTTCTCCACACTAATCATACTGACCCTTCTTGCAGTTTGGATGAAGCCCCATGTTGAAGTCTTGGGAGCCAAATTTGGACAGAGCCTGGTCCAACAATTGCTTGGAAGGGATCCACCCAGTAGATTGGCTTAAACGGAACTAAGCAGACAACTGGTGAGTAAGAAAAGCCCATTCCCTGTGTTAAGCTTCCAACTAAGCTGTGATCATTAAAAGTGCTTGCATTAAGTACCTTTATTTTCACAACCTCTTCCCAAGTTCTCACTCTCAGCTGGTAATCTTGCTTTTTATTTAATTCACTGAAAAAATAAAAGCAAACAGAGAATTTGTGCATGTTAATAAAACTATTAGCTACTCAGAAACATGGATCTGTAGCCTTAAACACAGCCCTTTCTTGTTTTAAAATGATTAAACATTTTACTTTTGTTTTGTATGCATAGGATCTGATTCTGTATTTCCTACTCAAGAACTTTTTTCTCACAATCAAAAATCCTTTATTTTCACAGTCAAAATTGCTCTTTATAGCTGTCATGTTAACCTTAGCACTTCCTGGTGATTTTCAGTCTCTTTGGCGAATTCTCATCTTCCCTGTTTCTAAATGATGGATACTCCAGTGGTTAGTGTTTTGATATGTCATGTTCTACAAGCACTCAGTCTAGGTGATCTACTCCAAAACCATTACTTTGAATACCTATATGTTTATAACTCCTAAATAAATGATCTCTAACCACAACTTCTTCCATGAATTCCAATCTCATATCTCACTACAGATATTTAATGCAACAACAATAGTAGATAAACATACAACACTGATAAGTCTGTGCTTTTTTTTTTCAATAGTATTGTAATAGTATTAATTTGCTGCTTTTGAGGACTGTACCTTGACTACTTACAACAATAACATTAAGGAAAATGGAATTAAGATGTAAAGAAGACTTCTGTACTTCTTTTGCAAATTTTCTGTAAGTCTAAAATTAGTTCAAAATAGTTAAGACATTAAAAAGGAAAAAAATGAAAATTCATAGAAATGCTTCATTCAAGTGATGTCCTTTATGATCGAGGAAAAAAAATGGAAAGAATCCTATGGAAAATATGGGGAGTCTATTTCAACAGCATGAAAATTATGCAAAGGTACTGAAAAGAAGACAGAAGTGGCTATATTAGAGGAAGGTCAATTTTTTTGAGCTTGGTACACACATGGGGCATGTTTGTGATGAAATTGATGTGTTAGTATGGAGCTGTGCTGATTGAAATGAAGAAAAGCAAAAGCCTTGTTTCTCAAAATATTTCAAACTAGAGAAATCTAAGAATTAGAACCATCCATCATTCTTGCTCTAAACAAGCTTTCACTGAGCATGTGACGAACTTGATGGCCTTAATAGTCTTGTATTTTCAATTTTTACTACTCTATGAACTTGCCTGGTGCTGTGTCTGCGATAAATGCTCATGATATGAACAAAATTAATTTCTGTCACTATTACCTTTGATTTTTACATTCAGTTGCAGCATAATTTTTCTATGTATGTACTTCTAACTGTAATTGCCAGTTTTATGTCTATGTCTATATTTGCCAATTTTCTAACCCACTGCTCCTTGACCTTTAGTTTATCTTTGATCATTGTCTTGGGTATAATATGAACACTGAATAACAATGGCATTTCAATTATGAACTCTTGACAATAGCTCTAATTTCATCTCTGAAATAATACAGAGAAAATGCATGGATGAAAGAGTAGGAATGCATTAAGAAAAGTCATAATGTTCAAATCCCAGACAGCATCTTTTCTGAATAGCTCCCTCTCTATGTGAATGTCAGAAATTGTTCTGACCTTATTAGTGGGCTAAAAAAATCCCTGAACCAGTTAACTTCCTAGAAGTCAGGGCTTCTTAGAAAATATCATTGGTGAGGTACAGTCTTTATAAGTTATGCTGCCCCTAATGCATTCAGTTAATCTTGATTGTAAAAGTATGTAAGACACAGTATTTCCATCTTGTACATAATGCAAATTTATCACATATTTCAGATATACATGTAAAACTGGAATTTGTCTACAGCATTAAACCAATGCTTCAAATGTTGCCATTCAAAGAAGTGCTATAAGATGAAAGATTGAACACATAAACACACTGATGTTTCTGCACATAGCCACTCATCCACCCAGAAGGAGGACATGCCAGAAGAAAGATTTTAAATTACCAACATCAATATTTCTACACATTGGCACATCAAGTTAAATTATGACATTAAATACTCAGAAACATTGATAATTGGGAAAAAATATATCATTAAAAATATTTTTGGTAACACTGAGAAATAACAAGATCATTGTCTTCTACCTAATCATAAATGACTTCAAATGGTAGATGGCTTAAACTGTAAACATACCATTAGTTATATATAGTATCAGTTAATCTTTTTTATACTTTACCTGTAGTCAATTAAAAACTTTTATCAAGGCATTATCAATATCCAGGCATAGCTGGAACTGTTCTGTTTGGGAGATAAAATATGCAGCAAAGAATTAAGGATTTAGTCCTTCCTAAGGATTAGGATTAAATGGTGCATGAAGACCAGAGGCACAGCACATTCTAAGGCTGGACATGTGCTTGTTTCCACATGGCAGCCTGATGTAGAGTGAATTCCTAATGTGCTCTTGGATTCCTTTGTCTTTAGACAATATTTTGTTATCTTTTATTTTAGAATTTAGATATGAATTTAACAGTGCTCAATAATAATAGTCTTTACTTTCTATAATGACTAAAGAAAATAATTAGTTGGTAGGAATGATGGAAATCTCATTGATTAGACCATTTAAAACATTATCAGTTTTAAAGAAACAAATACCTGGACATCACTTTCTGCGATTATGTCAGGCTAGTTAACTGGACTGGCTCTTCTGCTCAAAACAAAACAAAACAAAACAAAACAAAAAATCTGGGTTCAATATAAAACACATTTTTTTGGAAATCATTAGGCATTGTGCATAAGAATGCCAGAGACCTAAAAAGATGTCTGGCATAAAAGATTTTTCCTGAAGCCAAGCTTTCATCTGAGGTCTCCCAAACTATTTGAACTTGAAATTAGTAGTTTAAGGTATTACAGGTAGAAGAAAAGGCTCAAGAATAGATCATCCAAAGTAATTTCATAGGAGCTCCTGAACACCTACACTAGAATCACTAACATAAGTAGGACTAGGAAATACAATCCTTGAGTACTATATGGAAAATAATTTTTTATGTAGCTTATTGCTAATTGGAAGGCCCAAGAGTAATAATTGTAATAAACAAAAGCATGTAAAAATATTGAAAATTTATACTCACATATTTCTTCTAATGCATGTTTTTAGCCAAAAATCATGAATTAGAAAACTTGCAAAGTACCTCCAGGTTCTTGGCAAATGTAAAAGCAAAAGTTACCCTGGAGGAGTACTCAAGGTTGCAAATAGTTTCTAAACTGCATTTGTAAAAAAAAAAAACAACAAACTATTTTATAGTCAAAATAGATACAAATAAAATATAAGAAAGAAGCATGAGTGAGAACCTGCACAAAGAAACAAATAGAAACAGACACACAGATATTTCATATCATTGCATTACTAGACAAAGGTAATAAAATAAACAGTTATAGGTTTAAAACTTTAAATTATAAACAAGGATCTATAAATAACAAAAATACTAACCAAAAATAATTGAAGCAAAAAATAGATATTGTTTTACTGCAAATTATATAAAATTAAGTAATATAGTACATGATTTAAGCAAAAATTAATGAACTTGAAGATAGCATTGTGAAATATTTAGGGCCTGAGGAAAACTTGGAATTGTGGAAGGGTCTTCAAAGTCATTTTATCTATTCTGAAACTATGAATTTAAAATTAAAGTTAGCTTGAATTTTCCTTTAGTAATTATAACTTATTTTTAGTTACTCCCTGAGAAATAGACAACTGTCTCATGATTTTTTAATGTTACTACAATCAATTAAAAATAGTGTATAAACTAAGGAATGGCCCAATGTCAATTTGGCCTTTTAATTATTTGAATGAAGGTGGTCCAAACGGACAGTGAATGATTACTCTAAAATGGTATCTATCTTTGTGTCTAGCTAAACAAGTCCCACTTTTTATTCATAAAACAAGCAGAAGTTTAAAACTTCACTTTGCACTTGAATACTACACTGTATAATACTGTGTGTGAGTGAGTTTATATTAGATGGTTGTTTGGGAATGTGCTGGGGACTAAGCCTTGAGATTTGTGTAACTGAGAATGATCACGTTTCCCCTCCCTTTATGTCACCTCACCAGGTAAAAAACTATTGAGAAACCAACCTTGTGAAAATGATAATCAATATCATGGAAAATAAATAGGTTGAAAACAGCTTGATAGTTAAAAGCTTTAAATGATTTCTCAGATCAGCCCTCAGTGGGAAGCTTTTCTAAGTCAATGGCTAGATGAACTCATCTGATTTGCACCACTTAATGCAATTAGAATTAAAAAATGCTTTGATTAGATGGGAGGCAAGAGGTGAGGCCTGAGAAGTTGTTCTTATTTTTTTCTACAAAACTTGAATATATATGTATATGTGTGTATATATGCGTATATATACATGTATGTGTGTATGTATATATATACATGCACATGCAAATATACATATTTATAAAAGAGGTAAAGTTATTTTTTAGACTTGGTAAAAAAATTGTTTGGATAAATTATAGAGTCTCCAATAATGTCTATCTTATTAGGGATGACATTTTAGGTCACCATGTATTTTTAGAAGCAAACTAATATTTTAAATAGGCCCTGACTAGTTATGTTTATTGATACATTTTGGCAAACTATATTGTCAATACTCATATAAAGGAATTTCTAAGCAAACAGTGGTAATTGCAGATGATAACACAATATCCTGAGATAGAGCTTTTACTTCATAATCCTTATGAGAAATCTTAAAATAAACTCAAATCATACTTTATTACATAATAAACTTGAATTATTAAAGTTTCAGGGTGAATTAAATCACACATTCATTCTTTCATAAAGGCACCATTTATTGAGCAGCTAACATGTATCAAATTTACAAGTTGTAATATGAGGTCTTGGTGAGAATCTGCCTTATGTGACACCTACTGTGAGAGCACAATAAAGAAAAGAAGTTTTATTCCCATTTTTTTATTTCCCTCATCATTTAGTATTATTCTTATAATGATAAAATAAGTTATTTAATAGTGTTTAAAGATTTTGTTACTATCTTATTAAAGTGTAATAAAAAAAGTAAAAGAAGGGAGAAAGGATGAAGGTGAGAATACACAAATTGTAAGAGTGGATAATGATAATAGATGACACAGAAATGAAGAGAAGCAGAAACTGAAGAAAACTATTTTATCTTTTCCCTTAAATATATATACAGTTATAAATAAGAATGAAAAACAAAAAAGTTTTCTTGAAGAAAAAATCATATGTTAATAAAGTGTTTTCTAGCACCAACATTCTATATGTATATGTATATCTATATCTATATGTACATTAGCTCGTAAGTTTTATTGTCATGTAGAATAATTTAATGAAGACCTAACATTAGGCTTAGTTACATCTTAATATCTTGTCATAATTCTTTTGAATTATTTTTGTGGGAGTAAAATGTTGTAGATAAAATTCAGAATACTTATATACCCCTCCTCATCCAAATCTACTTTGTCCTCACCAGACATAGCCACCATCTAGAATGGTGTATTCATTATTTTTATATTATTTTATTTCTAAATTTTTGCTATTATGGTAATGCTGCAATAAATATGACATTCCTTGTCTCTTTCTGGTATCCTTCAGAAATTCAACTAAGATTTGGATTGCTGGATAAGAAATGTATGACTTTAATTTTACTGGATATTTTCAGTTCGTTTACATTCATTTTATCATTCGATGACTGTATATTGAGCACTTTGTGCTAAACATGTGTGAAGGTTGTAGGTATATAGCTGAAAACAAAAAGAAAAATATCCCTGATTTCATAAAACACATTTTTTCTCACATATTGTCATATTGTCATCACCCTTTCTAATATTTTTTTATTTAGTTTTTTCTTTCTTTATTTATTTTTAAATACATTTGTCTCTGCCTCCCCCCCACCACTTTCCCTTGCCCCCTCCCTACTTCCCTCCCTCAGCTCTTCCCCTTTGGTTTTGTCCATGAGTCCTTGCTATATGTTCCTTGACTTTCCCCTTCCCTTCCCTTTCCCTGCCCCCCCCTTCCCTCTTGTCTCTGTTGATTTCTTTTCCTTTCAGTGTTGCTGGTCATATTTTCCTTGCATCTTTGTATTGTTGGTTAGGTTCAGCTTATAGGTGAAATCATATGGTATTTGTCTTTCGCCCCCTGGCTTATTTCGCTTAGCATAATGCTCTCCAGTTCCATCCATGCTGTTGTGAAGTTTAGTAATTCTTTTTTCCTTTCTGCTGTGTAGTATTCCATTGTGTATATGTACCATTACTTTTTGATCCAATCATCTACTGATGGGCATTTAGGTTGCTTCCAACACTTGGCTATTGTAAATTGTGCTGCTATGAACATTGGGGTGCATAGGTTTTTTTGAATTGGCGTTTTGGTGTTCTTAGGGTATAGTCCCAGCAGGGAAATCATTGGATCAAAAGGCAGTTCCATTTTCAGCTTTTTGAGGAAACTCCACACCGCCTTCCACAGTGGCTGTACCAGTCTGCATTCCCACCAACAGTGAACTAGGGTTCCCTTTTCTTCACAGCCTCGCCAGCACCTGTAGTTTGTGGATCTGTTTATGATGGACATTCTGACCGGTGTGAGGTGGTGGTACCTCATGGTGGTTTTGATCTGCATTTCTCGGATGGCTAGTGATGCTGAGCATCCTTTCAAATGCCTCTGGGCCCTCTGTATCTCCTCCTTGGAAAAGCATCTGCCCAGGTCCTTTGCCCATGTTTTGATTGGATCGTTTGTCTTCTTGGAGTAAAGTCGAGTGAATTCTTTGTATATCTTGCAGATCAAACCTCTATCGGATGTATCATTAGCAAATATATTTTCCCAAATGGTTGGCTCCCTTTTCATTTTGCTGATGTTTTCTTTAGCCGTGCAGAAGCTTCTTATTTTGATGAGGTCCCACTTGTTTATTCTTTCCTTTATGTCCCTTGCTTGAGGAGACATATCAGTGAAAAAATTGCTGCGTGGGATATCTGAGAGTTTCCTGCCAATGTTCTCCTCGAGGACTTTGATGGTGTTGTGACTTATATTTAAGTCTTTTATCCATCTTGAGTTTATTTTTGTGTATGGTGTCAGCTGATGATCCAATTTCAATTTTTTGCATGTAGCCATCCAGCTCTCCCAACACCATTTGTTGAAGAGGCTGTTATTGCTCCATTTTATGCTTCTGCCCCCTTTGTCGAATATTAGATGCCCATAGAGACCTGGGCTTATTTCTGGGCTTTCTATTCTGTTCCACTGGTCTATGGGTCTGTTCTTGTGCCAGTACCAGATTGTTTTGAGTATGGTGGCTTTGTAGTAGAGTTTGATGTCCGGTATTGTGATCCCTCCTACTTTGTGTTTCTTTCTCAAAATTGCTGCAGCTATTCGGGGTTGTTTATGGTTCCCTATGAATTTTTGAAATGTCTGTTCTATTTCTGTGAAATACGTCATTGGTATCTTAATAGGGATTGTGTTGAATCTATAAATTGCTTTGGGTAGTATGGACATTTTGAGGATATTAATTCTTACAATCCATGAGCACGGTATATGCTTCCATTTATTTGTGTCTTCCTTAATTTCTTTTTTCAATGTTATATAGTTTTCTGCATACAGGTCTTTTATGTCTTTGGTTAAATTTATGCCAAGGTACTTTATTTTCCTTCTTGCTATATCGAATGGTATTTTTTTTCTCTGATTTCTTCTTCTTCTATTGCATTGCTGGTGTACAAAAATGTCTTTGATTTCTGAATGTTGACTTTGTATCCTGCTGTTTTGCCAAAATCACTTATCAGGTTGAGGAGTTTTTTGGTAGAGTCTACAGGGTTCTCTATGTACACTATCATGTCATCTGCAAACAATGATAGCTTTACTTCCTCCTTTCCTATTTGGATGCCTTTTATCTCTTTCTCTTGCCTGAACGCGGTGGCTAGGACTTCCAATACGATGTTGAAAAGAAGCGGTGAGAACGGACATCCTTGGCGTGTTCCCGATCTTAGTGGGAAAACTTTCAGTTTTTGCCCGTTGAGTATGATGTTGGCTGTAGGTTTTTCATATATGGCCTTTATTAGGTTGAAGAATGCCCCATTTATTCCTGTTTTGCTGAGTGTTTTGATCATAAATGGGTGCTGTACCTTATCGAATGCTCTTTCTGCATCTATCGAGATGATCATGTGGTTTTTGTCTTTTATTTATGTGATGTATCACGTTTACTGATTTGCGTATGTTGAACCATCCCTGCATCCCTGGGATGAATCCCACTTGATCGTGGTGGATAATCTTTTGAATGTATTGCTGGATGCGGTTTGTCAATATTTTGTTGATGATTTTAACATCTATGTTCATCAGAGAAATTGGCCTGTAGTTTTCTTTCTCTGTAGGGTCTTTATCTGGTTTTGGGATCAGGGTGATGCTGGCCTCATAGAAGGAGTCTGGCAGTCTTCCCTCCTCTTGGATTTTTTGGAATAGTCTGAGAAGGACAGGGGTTAGCTCTTCCTTAAATGTTTTGTAAAATTTTCCTGTGAAACTGTCCGGCCCTGGGCTTTTGTGTGCCGGGTGTTTCTTGATGACTGCTTCAATTTCCCCAGCTGTTATCGGTCTGTTCAAGCTTTCTGTTTCTTCCTCCTTCAGTGTGGGAAGATTATACTTTTCTAGAAATTTGTCCACTTCATCAAGGTTTTCAAATTTCTTGGCATATAATTGTTCATACGAGTTTCTCACAATGCTTTGTATTTCTGTGGCATCAGTTGTTATTTCTCCTCTTTCATTTCTGATATTATTAATTTGGGTCCTCTCCCTTTTTTTCTTGATGAGTCTGCTTAAAGGCTTGTCAATTTTATTTATCTTTTCAAAGAACCAGCTTCTGGATTGGTTGATCCTCTGAATTGTTCTTTTCATCTCTATGTCATTCAGTTCTGCTTTAATCTTGACTATTTCCTCCTTCTACTTGTTTTGGGATTTATTTGTTGTTGTTTCTTCAGTTCTTGAAGTTGTAGTGTTAGGTATTTTATTTGAAATGTTTCTATCTTTTTAGGTAAGCCTGTATTGCTATGAACTTCCCTCTCAGGACCGCCTTTGCTGTGTCCCATAGGTTTTGGACTGTTGTATGTTCATTTTCATTTGTTTCCAGAAACTTTCTGATTCCTTCACTTACCTCATTATTGACCCATTCATTGTTCAATAGTCTACTGTTCAGTCTCCATGAGTTTGCAAGTTTTTGAAGTTTCTCTTTGAGCATGATTTCCAGTTTCAAGCCCTTGTGGTCCAAGAAAAGGTTTGGTATTATTTCAATTTTCCTGAATTTCTTGAGGTTTTCTTGGTGTCCTATCTTGTGGTCTATCTTTGAAAAACTGCTATGAGCATTTGAAAAGACTGTGTTTTTTGCTTCTTTGGGATGTAAGGTCCTATGTATGTCAGTTAAGTCTATTTGATTCAGTGCATCATTCCACAATATCCTTCTTGATGTTTTGTTTGGAAGATCTGTCCACTTTTGACAGTGGGGTGTTGAAATCCCCTACTCTCAGTGTGTTGCTGTCTATATCTTTTTTGAAGTTGTCCAACAATTTCCTTATAAACTTGGGGGCTCCTATATTGGGAGCATATAAGTTTACAATGTTGATGTCTTCTTGATAGATTCTTCCTTTAAGTATGATAAAGTGCCCCTCTGTGTCTCTCATTATGGCCTTTATTTTGAAATCTACTTTGTCTGATACAAGTGTGTCAACCCCGGCCTTTTTCTCTTGCCCATTTGCTTGGAATATTTTTTTCCATCCGTTTACTTTCAATCTGTGTAGGTCTCTTGCTCTGAGGTGGGTCTCTTGTAGGCAGCATATGTGTGGGTCACGTTTTCTTATCCATTCAGCTACCCTGTGTCTTTTGATTGGGACATTTAGTCCATTCACATTGAGAGATATTACTGATAGAAACTTACTCATCTTTTCTCTTTGTACTTGTGTTCCTCTCTCTCTCATTCTTTTCCTTCATCTGCTTAAACCAGTCGCCTTAGCATATCTTGGAGTGCTGGTTTGGTAGAGATGTATTCTTTTAGTCTTCTCTTGTCTGGGACACTCTGTATTTCCCCTTCTATTTTAATGGAGAGCCTAGCTGGGTAGAGCAACCTTGGCTGTAGGCCCTTGCTTTTCATGGCTTGGAATATTTGTTGCCATTCCCTTCTGGCTTGTAGTGTTTCTGTTGAGAAGTCAGCTCCTAGGCGTATCGGGGCCCCCTTGTATGTTACTTTCTCCTTCTCCCTTGATGCCTTGAGGATTCTCTCCTTGTCTTTGACATTTGCCATTTTAATGATGATGTGTCTTGGAGTGGACCTCCTTGAGTCCCTCTTGAGTGGGGTCCTCTGTGCCTCCTGGATCCATGAGAGCCTTTCTCTCCTCAAACTAGGGAAATTTTCCATCATTACTTTTTCGAGGAGGTTCTCTATCACTTGCTCCTCTTCTTCTCCTTCTGGGATCCCTATTATATGGATATTATTACGTTTCAGGTTGTCCTGCATTTCCCTAAATGCCTCTTCATTCTTTTTGAGCCGTTTTTCCATTTCTTGTTCTTTCTGGGAGCTTCTTTCTACCTTGTCCTCCATCTCACTGATTCGATCCTCAGCTTCATCCAGCCTGCTTTCGATTTCTTCTACTGTGTTCTTCAATTCAGAAATGGTATTCTTCATATCCTCTTGTGTCTTCTTGATAGTCTATGTTCTTTTCCATGCTGATATAGTTTGCTGTAAGATCCTGATAGTTTCTCTGCAGTTTCTCCTAGTTCTCTTTGACCTGGCTGAGCTCATTGAGCTTCCTTAGAACCATTGTTTTGAATTCAGTATCTGATACTTCCCTTGCCTCTATTTCATTGAGCTTTCTCTGTGGGGAGTCCGCTTTTCCACTCATTTGGGGGGGACTTTTTCTTCCCATTTTTGTGAGAGTCTGTTAAGTATTTTTGTCCTTTACTTTTCTTTCTGGGCCTGCCTCTGATGATGTCAGTTGTTGACCCTATAGGATATTGGGTTGTTTGTTTGAGCCTTCCAGGAGTCTACTGTCTGTGTCTGACTCCTCCTTGGGGGAGCTCTGTGACCCCTTCCGTCAGGGCTGGGCTATTTTTTGGGATCTCTCTGCACTCTCATGCGGGCTCCTTGAGCACGCTCCCAGCATGGCAGGATTCCCCGCCTGCCTGGGCTCGCATGTGCTTGCCCCAGACAGGGGGCTTATCTGGCCCCCTGGCCGGTGTGCTCCCGGCACTGGTCAGTTTAGGGTCTTCTATTGTGTGTTTTCCCCGCTTTTGTCTCTTCGGGTGCGTTGCTTGCCCCTTGCCAAATGGGGACTACAGAAATGGGAGGAAGTCAGCTCCAAGACTCTCTGATTAATCCTGTCTCCGGTCTCTCGTCCAGGGACTATGGGCAGCTCTACTAATTTTGTGGGCCACTCGGCAATCGCGGACGGGTGGGTCAATTTACGCCTGCCCTTGCCACTCTGCGCACTCCCTCGCAGGCCGTATGGGTGCCAGTCTGTGGGAGGCCTTGCCAGCAGGTGCAAGCGTTCGCCAGCCCACGCGGGTTACACACATGCTCGCAAACCTTCGCCTGTCACTCGGCGCAAGTGTGCGCCTCATAAAACACATTTTATTTGTTGAAGCAGTTCATAGCCACTCATTGTGTGTGGAAGTTCTCTTTTTTCTACTTTTACACTAATGCTTGGCATTGTAAGACTTTTCTATTTCTTTTTAAACTGATGAGTGTGAGAAGGTATGCTATTATTTAGTTGATATTAAATGGATTTCTCTGAGTCTAAGAATTGTATGAAGTAATTGGTAACATGAGTTTCTTTGCTATGAATTGTTTGTTAATTACCAGTGACATGGAAATTAATAATGAATTATTTCATATAGGAAGAAAAGTAGATTTAGTTGAGATAGTAAAGAAGGTTAACATGAAACACCTGCCAAGAAGGAGAAAACTTAGAATATAGCATTTTAGAAGTCTAGAAATGTAAGTGTTCCAACAAAGAAGGACTGATAACAATAATGAATATTGATGAGATGTTGAGGAAGATATGGATTACAATATGTTCACTGAATTATATACCTATGGGGCCATATATTGTTCCAACTTCTTTAAATATGTTTATTGTCTTTTTTAATTTCTCATCCTTCTTACATGGTTTTAAAAAATAATTTTCTATACATTATCACTTCCTTTGCTTTCATTCAAGTGTTGCTCAGCATACAAAGCATATATTGAATAATACACATTCCTTATGTGGTATTTAAGAATCACTATGATTTACTATTCAACATATTCATCACCTTTTAGATCCTTTAGGTTGTAAGTCTACTAAACTTCTAATTCTTGATTTATTTGGTGCAGTTTGCCAGTATTCATGCTTCCATGCATGTGACTTTCCTTGCTTGGAGGAACTTTTCCAACATGGTGTCCATAAGGTTATGGATTCCTCTGAGGAACTTAAAGAAGGAACAAACAGACAGGGGACTGTTTGGCTTAAGCGTAGGAAATACTGTACGACTTTGGAAAATTACTAAATCATTAATGAGCACACAGATACACAGACACACAGACACAGATACATGTAGACAAAAATATTTCTAAATTCCCCAGGAAGGCTTTGTCTTTCTTGTATCACTTGTGTAATAGCTTGCTTACTATAGTCATAAGTGGAAATTTCTATCACTGTAATGCATCCTGCACAGAGCAGCCAGCTTAAACATGCTGTCAAGTTGCCATACCTTCTCTCAATGCTTCTTCATTGTGTGTGAAATAAACTTTAACTGGGATTAATGACCTTTCAATCCTATACTTGAACCGAGTCTTAACATCTCAGGCCTCCATGCTGAAAACAAAACAAAGCAAACCAAACACTGATTTGTTAACTTTTCTTTAGAAAAAAATCTTAAACCTTTTCAGCTATTTGGTTTCATCCCTACAATTGTCACCCCTTAAAAATATTACCATTTATTTTCTCCCAAATTACATTTTACAGATCTGTCCAAATATTCCTTACTTTTGAAAGTTACTTTAAACTTCTGCCACAGTTGATGTGAACTTTCATATGTATTAATTGATTTGTGTTGAAGCAAAATATTAAGCAAATTAATATGAAATAATCCATTTAATAAGTGCTATTGATGCTAGCTCTTGGGAATATAAATTTTAACAAATTTTTTAGGTTGTTTTCCTCCTAAATATTTATATTCTCCAATATTCAGTATTTCTATATACTTCCTTCGAAATTTATGTTTTCCTATTAGATTATGGCCTTGACCAATAATTTGAGACTAGCAGACTAAGGAATTATATTATTTTCAGTGTACATATAACACATAGTCATGGTCAAATAATAAGAGAAAACAACTCATAAAATGAATCCATTCACATATATAAATAATATTGTTTTTATACAATTTAAGAAACTAAAATTTTAGCTTTAGCTGGAGAGGCTCAGTGGATAGAGCACTGGCCTGTGAACCAAAGGCTTGCAGGTTCAATTCCCAGTGTAGGGCAAATTGCCTGGGTTGCAGGCCAGGTCCCCAGTAGTGGGTATGTGAGATAACCACAGATTGATGTTTCTCTTCCTCTCTTTCTCTCTCCCTTTCCTTCCCTAAAAATAAACAAAATCTTAAAAAAATGCTTATTAAAAAAGAAATAAAATTAAAGAAAGAAGAAACTAAAATTTTAATTTGATATTTTCATGATCATAAAATGACATATAATTTTAATATTAACTTTGTTTTGATTGTATCTTAGAAAATGTGAGAGCAAGTTTGGAAAGAACATATTTGGGATTAATAGATATTTAAAAGTACTAAAGTAATAGTACTAAAAAGTTTGATTTAACAAAATAAGGACATTACATTAACATGAGAATCTTTCAATTATGCTTATTATCCAATAGTCTTAAATTGGAAGAGATAATCCCAGATTATGGAATTAAAATTGAAGTGCTTCAACTAAGGCAATGTAACATTCAAAGGTCATTATATAAATTCAAATATGGATCACAAAATTATTTTAAAAATACCTGAAATTATGATTGCCTCACAATAAAATAATTAATGCAAACATACAATACATAATTTAAAATAAATTTTTCAAAAGATAGAATTTAAAAAATAATACTGTAAATATTACATGAAAGAAGTATATTCTGATTATAATATAATATAAAGTACTGCAAGATATACTTGATAATATGGATTACCAACATATCTTTTAGCAATATGCAGATATATATTTAGGAAATCTTATAAGTAATTTATGATCATATTAATAAATTAAATCATGAAGTTAGATCATATGAGATACAAACATGACTATATCTATTAATATAATTTTATCAGTTTTTACCAATAACACTTAAGGAGACCAAAAATAAATAGAGAAATTTAAATACCACCTTTAGAATAAAGCATATATGATTTAACAATAGTAGCAATTACTTTGATATGAGAGAACTAAAAAATAATCATAATATTTAGTTTATTAGTTACCTATTTTCAATGATTTTTAATTCTGAAAAGGTGAATAAATGACCCAAAACAAATACTCTAAAAAAATTTAAAACACTGGAAATTCTCTTTGCTACTGATTGTTTTTCAGTTTCTGTTTAACAACAACAACAACAAATAGAATGAGGTCCCTACGAGCATCCCATATTACCGAGTGAAGTGGGGAGTTATGTTCTTTACCTTTTTGATGTTACAATACCTACATATTTAGATTTCTCCATGGGAGATTTGTTTTACTCTATCATTTTTATTCAATCATTTTTATATTATTAAAGGCCCAGAATATTTATTTTCTATTTTGAGGTATAATCCAATGCTACTTTATTTTGTTGCTCCAATTGTACGAGCTTTGCACATTGGATGTTCTTCATTAGGTTCTTGAGTTCCTTTGACATATTACCATCATGTGTTTGTGTGTTTGCATGTGTGTGTATGACGTGTGTGATAGAGAATAATGGAGTAGTTACTTAAATAACTAAAAGGATAGAGCAGTTTCATGACATAAGATATAAGGGTGATTTCTTTTTATAGGGCAATTGTAAATTTTAGCATTTCATTGTTAACTTTAAAAACAAGACCATACTTAAACAAACAAGAACAAAAATGAGATCTCAAATGTATTGGAAGCGATTTTAATAATTTGATAGACTTTTTTATTCTCTTTGAAATGATTAGAGATTTTTAGAAGTGTAGTAAAGATAGTACATAGAGTTCTTGTACTAGGCCTTTAAGTGCGCCCACCCCCATGATTAAAGCTTTCATAGCACAGCGTGGTGCTGTTGGTTTGGTAAGTGGCCCCATACGTGAAGGCCAAGGTCAGGCCAATGGAAAGGGCAGGCTGCTCCAGGCTGGTAGATGGCAGATTTAGTTAGCAAGGGAAGTCAGGATAGCAGCAAGACAAATGGATCTCTGCACACATCGTCCCGCACCATACACACTTATATGGAGGCCTTAACTCGGTTCAGTCACATATTCAGTCCAGATAGTCTAAATGACAGACACATTGCTGTCTCAAGGCCGAGTTCTTAAAAATGATTATGACTGTGATGTCAGTGGGCAGAACTTACATTCCAAGGACAGGGCAGAGGATGAAGAGTCTTTGCCTTGGTCCATCTCAATGGTCAATTGGAGGTTGTGTCCCTTCCAAGACCTTCTCCAACAGATACATTTATCAAAATTTTAAACATTAACATTAAAATACTTTTAATTTAGCTATGGATTCTACTCATATTTCATTATTTTCTCTACTGACTTTTTTATTCCTCTTCCAGTAAATCCAGGATAGGTACTGCATTGTATTTATGCATCTTGTCTTTTTAGTTGCTTCCAATCTTTGCTTCTCAGACTTTTCTTGCCTTTCATGATCTTGACAGTTTTGAGGAATATGCAGCGAATATTTTGCAGAATTTTACTCAAATTAGGTTTGTCTGCCATTTTCCTTTAATTATACTGAGGTCATGGATTTAGGGGAAGAATATCACAGAAATGATATACCTACCATATCACATCATGACTGGGTTCAAGGCACTCACATAATATTACTAAATGATGTTGACTTGTATTACTAAGGTATGGCCTTTGTTAGGTTTCTCCAATGTAAATTATTGTTTTATTTTTATATCTTAGGTGCTAAAAGTGAAACACTAACTCGAGCCCACATTATAAAAACAATTAAGCTCATCTCTTAGAATGTAGTGAAATGAGAAGTAAATATATTGAAAATGTATTTAAAACTATTTCAAATGAACTTTTTCAACAGATTAGTTTGAATTAATCTAAAAGATCATAATAAAAAAATAAGTTATTTAATGTTAAACAGTTTTTTATTTATTACTTATCTTTTTTGTAGACTTTAGTATTGAACATTAATAAAAAAACATATTTTCAACTTCTGAGATTAAAATAACCTTTCTCTTGCAATATATCTTGAACAGATTGTTTCTAAATGTATAATTGTAATTTGAGAATAATGATAAGGACTTGATATCTGGTTTTCTTTTATCTACTATTGAGATTTTTAAAAATCATGACAGCATATAATAGACTGTATGAAGAAGGATTTAGAATATTCATCAAATAAATTGGAATGTTTTATTATATTTATTTGAGCTTATTTTTGTGGATAGTTAAGTCCTAAAATATAGATTTCCCTTTCCTATCTCTTCAGTTACTATTTGTTCTAAATTTCCTAATTTTTCCCTTATGACAATTATAAAACTTTGTATTTCAATTATTGATCATCATAATTTATTTAAAAAATTTCTACACAATGTGTATTTAAATAATGTAATTACAAGCTAATCATGACCTCACAATGTACTTTATCTGATATGAAATTTTTTTGTACCAACATACATACATTGCTGATACATAGGCTCCATGCATTCTTTCTAACTGTGCAACTAGCATATTGGACTAAAAGGTCTACATCATTTTATTATATTGAGAAATTTGAATATTTTTATCTCTTTAAATTCAAGAGTGACTTTCAATAGCAGGCAAGCAGCAATCCACACTAAACTATGCTTTATTGTTTTCATACAATGTATATTAACAACATATGCATGCTATATGACTAAAGCAATTTTGCAACTGCAAATAAGTAAAATTGTTGAGATCACAGAACAATTGACAAAGTAACCCCAGGCTCACTTAAATCTCTGCTATCTAAAAGTCCTTTGTTGGAATTGAGGGGGAGAATTTGAACCATTATCTCAATAACAATTGATTTTTCACCATTTTTCTTTTTCTGACACAATTAGTTTCTCTAAGTCATTAAAGAGTTTTTGTGTTGGACAGTGGATCATGTTGTCTACCTGTTCCTTCTAGGTAGAACTCGTTTTTGAGCTCCTGAGAATGCTCTCTGGCAGAGTGCTTTCAGCTACCAGCCACTCCTCAGGGTGACTTCAGCTCAGAGAATCAGTTCTCCCTATAGCTCACTCTTCCCAGGGTGAACTGATGGAGGCAGGGGTGTAAAGGGCCTTATACTTTGGCCAAACACAAGATAATACTGATTGATATTTTGTATCCACAGATTTTGGTGGGTCAGCTGAGGTTATCACGAAATACGCTGTGCAGCTTGACTATACTCTGCACAATCCTTCTTCCTTACAGTACGTTGCACGGGTCCGTTGCTACCTAACAAACCTCATGCTCGCCAGACGTGACTTGAGTCTCCCTTTCAAAGACTGCCACCTGCAACTTTCTTTTTCCCTGACAGCTGAATTGAGTCATACAGTTTTCATTTCCACCCCGTTCATGTTTCCTGTAGATGTCGCATCTATTATGCACATATATACTATAATATATTTTTAGGAAACAAGAGTATTATTTAAAAGAATATTAAGATAAATTTTGAAGGTATATATCAGATACATGAATTTATTTTGGTAGTTATGCACTATTTTTTCCTTATTCTAGATATACAAATATATGTATATTCATCTCATGTCAACTTTAAATAACTGTGTTAAGGGTTCCGTTTCAAATTGATTATGTAACAACTTTGTGTCTCTGTAAAAGTTTTTGTTGGCATTAAACAACATATACTGTAGAATCATCTTGATTTCACCATTTAAATTTCCCCCTATTATAAAATGAGAAGAGGGATAGCTAAAGTGATTAATACAAAGCATATTTGAAATGGGTCTCTTAATTTGAGAATTTTATACATAATTAAGTCTTGTGAAAAGTATGTTGTCTACTTTAGTTCATAATTAAAAGATCGTAAATTAAACAACAGTAGGTTGTCATTTGTTACTCATGATATTTAAAAGACAAAAATGATGTTTTTTAGTGTTTAGGAAATGTCTCATTTTTTAACCCTACATCTATGGATAGAATTTGACATATTGTTTATAGAAAGCAATGTGGCAAATCTTTTAAAGAGTGTTTTCATAGTCTTACACTTTAAAATGGCATTTCTTTACACAGGGATATAAATTAAGGTAATATACTAAACGTTTTATTCTAAGCACTAGATATATTGAATAATTTGTAGTAATTAAAAATAAGTGCACTAAGAATTTATGTTGAGGATAAATTTACTAATTATAATGGAGTATTATAAAATCAGTTATAAAATTTGAGTATTCTACATGGATATACAAGCACATATTTAGATTCTGTTGTGTTCTTTGCTTCTAGTGTTTATCGAAAATATTTATATACTTCTACATTTTTTGTTTTCTATTCCCAAAGATATCTTAATAGACACACATGGACAAAGCTACATAAAGTCATAAGACCATAACTTTATAAAAACTATAATTAACTGTCATATTTATTACATTAATAATTTCAGAAAGCTAAAGGCTGTTACAGTTAAAAAGAGGGAGATGAATTTACTATGAAACCATTGTTTCATATATCTCTCATTGGAATGCATTCTTTGGGAGGATACTTAAATATAGTTATGTTTTCTTTTGTTTTTGTTTTTGTTTTTACCTACTAAATAGCTAAAGCAAATTAATTCACTAACCATTATTGACTGCTTTTGTGTTTAAGGCAATTTGCTTCAGTCATCTACATCTTCAATTCTGATAACTACAAGGCACATAGGAATGAAAGCAGCAAAGAATATAATTAATTAGGATAATAGTATATTTGGTGTAGAAGACGTTTATTCTAGTACCAGCTGTGCTGGTAATTAGCATTTAATCCTTCAGAAGAGCCATCCACCTGGTCTTGGGCACATATTGCACATTTTTCTCATCTGTATAATAATGAGGTTTTAGTGGAAAATCTCAAGATCTTCCTCACTTGTGATAGTGGGTCTTTCCAAAAGAGCATTTGGACTGGAGGGTGAGGTTGCATATTCTTAACTCGTGCAACATGTTTCTTCAGAGTTATATACATGCTCCATCGTCTTTTTGCTGTTGTTGTTTTAGTAACTGGAAGCCAAGGTTAGGTTTACTTCATAATTAGGGCAAAGGAAAACAAATGAAGAGAAATTCCATTTCTATGAATTACAGGTGTTTTATCTTATTTTTGTTTTTTGTTTTCTTTGAGGCAGTTAATAATAGAAAAATGAGAGGAATATCTTGATTTTCTATGGCCTCCAATTTTGTACAATTTAAAGAGACATAAGAAAAATGTCAAGAAAAACAATTGTGTTGTCTATATTGTGAGGCCTTTCTAGACTTGATGTAAACCTGATTGTGTCATAAATAAGTTACTAAAGATATGTGTAACAAAATATAGGTAATTAAAAGAAAGTCACTTGAACAAAAAACAAAATCATATTTTACCTTGACATTTTGTTTAGAAATTCAACCAACAGGTTAAGTGTAAAAATAGCTAAGTCCTCTGAATAAAAAATCAGAAACATTTCTCAGAGGGAAATGATTTGACCAAAAGGCATGAATGGACAACCTTAATGCTCCTACTATGGAGATAACACAAAAAAGTTTATAAGGCTGGAAAACCTATGAAGTTGTTAATAAAATGCTAGACATTGTTAATAAAAGTTATGCCAATTTTTAAAATGGCTTTCTGAAAATAATTTTATTTACATTTTATAAGTCAGTAGAACTCTATCATTGGGAATAGTGGTCAGGAAAATTCTGAAACATATTTACAACAAGAAGTAAGCAATTTTAAATTGAAGACAAAATAAGACAACATGTTGATATGTGCTTTATGTTGTGAAGCTATGGGAAATACACCACCTATGTGTGAAATATTTTGCTCTGTAAAGTGATCTAAATCACAGGCCATTTTCCTTCTACTTCAGAGAAACTGTGGGAAAAATAGTTACCAAAAAATGCCATGCCTCCTGAAATAATCAGTCAAATCTTGAATATCAGACACTTGAGGATCACTGATATCGTTTCTTCAAAAAGCTAATCAGTATTAAAAAAAAGAGAGAGAATGCGGCAAACAGGAATGTCCTAATCTAAAATACATACAGCAGCTACAACAACCAAATAAAATGAATGTGCATTGTTTAGGTTCCATTTGAATAAGTCAACTAATTTTATAATATAACTAGGGAAAATTGACTGGATGGTAGATGACATCCAGTATTTTTATTAATTTTTTAGCCTTGCAAGATTACAAGACCAAAGGCCTTCAGAAGGGGAATGTTACCCTAGGTAATTAGCTAGTTATAAATAAGGAAAGAAGCAAAGATAATTAGACTTTGAGCCTCAAAAAATTGAGACCATAAGCCCACTTGCTTAGCCAGGAAGCTATAGTATTTACAGACTTACTCACAAACTCCAGGGGCCTGCTACCAAAAATATTTAATCATAGGAGCATAGGAAATCTCCCCAGAGTGCTATCCGCTCTCCGGACTGGATTTGGGGGCCAGAAAAGGGAGATACTTGACCATAGTGGCCTGTCAGTCTAACTAGGCAGTGAACCCATTAGAAGCCCACAAATACTTGGGAAGTGATTGATTATTTTGAAAAATCTCCTGGTTATAATTCCAAGGGAATGAAGAAACTGTCTTTCTCACTCAGTGCCCTGCACTTTTCCTGTTTTTTCATGCATTGTCTCTCTCTTACCGGAGAACACAGGCAACCCCATGGGTCTAGCAACTACCAGGATGCGCAGCAGACCACATGGGCTCCAAAGGACCAAGCTTTAATATAAAACAGAAACTCTGGACACTGGCCTTTGTTTTGGCCTTGCTGAACTCAAGGTAGGACTTTTGCATGGCAGGATGGACAGAGGTGGAATATTGGAAACACAGGGGAAACACAAGAAAAAAGCCTTGGCACACCATAATCTCTCATGAGTGAGTCCCTGAAATGCTTTTCTCTGAATCCTGGGAAAGAGCCTGAATTCCATTGCCAACTTAAGTATTGTGCCTGTAAAACACTGTCTTTCATTAGAGTTCACTGCACTATTTGATAAGATGATATAATACCCTGGAATTGCTTTACTGTATTGTACTTCAAAGGGGTGGATGGATGAAACATGTACAATAGAATGTGTATTATTATTGATGGTGGGTGATAGGAACATGGGAATATTTTTTATTAATCTACTTTTTGTACATTCCGATGCTTTTTTATATAAAGCTCAAAATCAAAGTGTAGAGACCCAAATATTTATCTTCAACTACAAAATCCCAGAATAATTATACTAAAAGAATAAAAGAAATTTGAACTCATAAATAAGTGAACTAGAGAGAGACCACCAGAAAAAAGTTATTGTAACAAAATTCTGAAAGATGGAGTGTATGTGTATACGTATGGATATGAATATCTATATTTATGGATGAAGGAAACCTCAGCTTTGTGTGCTATTGTTGTTTTCATTATAGCTTTTATGTTATTCAATAAATATAATGTAATTCATTAAGTGTGACATGATAGATAAGATCTTAGTTCAAAATACGAAAAAAAGTGGATATTATTTGTAATTGTTTCCATGAAAAATAGAAGTGTGTTGGAAAGAACCATTGTTTTATTGGTCTACAGATTTTCAAGCTAGAAGTGGGCCAATAACCCTGTAAATATAGTGATGTTAATATAAATAGGTATTTCTTACACTATTCAGTAGTCTTGATAGAGCTGTGGAATTAGTGTTTTACCTGTTCAGTAAAGAGTTTCAACAGAGGGGTATAATGGGAATCCGATTTAAAACAGCATCATCATTTAGTATATTGGCATAAAGATGATAAAAAAGATGATCCACAAAACGTAAGCTCTGTAGACAATAAATTGAAGATAGAAAATGTATGGTGAAAAAATAAAAAGAAAAAAGAAAGAAACTCCAAGAGTCACTGAACTAGACACATAACAAAATCTAGTTGTACAGATGTGTTTCAAAGCTGTAAAGCCCCTGTTTTTCTGTTTTAGAGGTCTGGATAATGACAACATTTAAAATGGTGTGTTAAAGTTATTTCTGGGTTAGACGTTGCTCATTTTCCATGAGACTATGTTAGTAATAACTTCTTAATAATTTATTTATTATATATTTCCAAAACCTTCCCATTTAAAAAAATTACTATTTTATAGATGTCTTAATTATTATCTCAATGCAGAAAATAGGAAACTATAGAAGAGTTAAAAGAAAACATACATGAATATCATATATAAAATACCTCAAAAAAGAAAATTTCATTTATTAATGAGTTATATACATTTTTATGCTGCTTTACAAATATTTTGATTTTATATTAAGTATATTTCATTGATTATGCTATTAAAATTGTCTCAGCTCCCCCCGTGGGCCTCCCCTCTCTCTGGTATCACAATTTCCTCCATCAATCCCCTCTTAGTTCATGTCCATGAGTTGTACATATGAGTTCTTTGGCTTTTCCACTTTTCATACTATTCCCAACACCCCCCTGTCTATTCTGTACCCATCAATTATGCTTCTTATTCCCTGTACTTTTTCCCCCATTCTCCCCCTCCCTATACCCACTTACAAAACTCCATGTGATCTCAAATCTACAACTCTGCTCCTGTTCTAGTTGCTCGCCCAGGTTTCTTTTTTTTTTATTTGTTTTGTTTTATTTTTATTCTATTATTGATAATTGTGTTTCCTGTCATTTTACTATTCATAGTTTTGATCTTCTTTTTCTAAGATAAGCCCCTTCAACATTTTATACAACAAGGGTTTGGTGATAATTAATTCCTTTAGCTTTATCTCATCTGGGAAGAACTTTATCTGCCCTTCCATTCTAAATGATAGTTTTGCTGGATAGAGTCATCTAGATTGTAGGCCCTTGATTTTCATCTCCTTGAATAATTGCTGCCAGTCCCTTTTTGACTGTAAGGTTTCTTTTGAGAAATCAGCTGATAGTCTTATGGGAACTCCTTTGTATTTTTAAAACAATAAAATATATTTAACAATATTAAATACAAGATTAGTATCTTTCATTTTCAGAAAACGTTACATCATGAGATCTTCAAAAATATGATAGTTAATAGCTGTACAATCTTCTAAGGTGAACATTTTTGCCAATATTTTTATTATATCATTAGCTTGAAAGGTAGTATTAATAGGATAAATCAGATTCTGGTCTATTTTCCAAATACTTTCTGCTTTTCTATCTTATCTACATGTAAGTCTTTAAAAAAAACTGATTGTTTTTCTTATCATTCTTTGTATTTTAATTATTTGAGAGGTAGAATATTTGCAAGGATGAAGTTTTCAAATATAAAGTTACATGCTTTAAAGTAATGCTTAAAGCAAGGGTTTTAAAGAGGCACAGTCATTAAATTACATAAGAAATAAAGTCAGAGCTCTTGGATTTTATTAAGATCACTGAAGGTCTTTTAACCCTGGTTTGCAAAGGCAGGGAGTCCTATTTCATTTCCTAAAAAAAAATCTTGAAATGAATGGAAAGTGTAGTAAAATTATATGTTCAGTTGACAAAGTCAGCGTGATAGTTGTAAGAAATTACCAATATCCATTTCCTTTTTTTAGTTACCCAGTCATTAATGACTTCATCTCACTTCTTATTTCTCTAACGTTGTCTCTGCTTCCCATTTATCTTAAACTTGAACATCATTACCTTTCAGTGAAACATAGAATTAGGATGGGCAATATTCTATATAAATGTTATGAGTTTCCAATTCCTTCTTCACTTTGACATCTATAATTAAGATCTGAGTTAAAATGTAAAACAGAGTCATTCAGATGGAAAAAGAAATATTTTCTTTTTTTTAACCTCGAAATGGTTTAATAACAGGTTTTAACATGAAGGTCTTGCTTATGAAAAAATGAACAAACAAACAAAAACAACCTTACAACACTTAATTTGGATCGTACTGATAGCTTATGCATCCAACTGAAACACCTGGCTTTGTTCTAATTCTTGTTGTAAAATCTTTGTGTGCACACAACATGAAAAGGTCGCTAGGCCTCACGTTGATCTTTGAGGCCATGCTCACTCATTGCACTCATCGATGCTAAAGCTTGTCAATATTAACATCCTTGAATTAAGAAAACATGGATTTTTGGGAAAAAAAAGATCAATGTTCTATATGTTCTGTATCAAAACTATTTGTTAAGGAAATTAAAACATTCAAATAAGGTTTGTATTCTAGTTCAGCTGTCACATTCAGAATCAAAATGTTAGAATGAAGAGATGCTTAGATGGCATCTGGTTACCCTCCTGGAACAATTCAACCTTTCCAGTAACAGCATTAATTAAAAGTTTTAACTTGGAGATTATCTTGCCCAGAGTTTCTGTCTGTTACAATGCTTCTTTGAGAAGCAAAGCTAAAATCATCTCTCCTTTATGATAGACGTTTTTGCCCATTTCTGCCACATTGACCAAGTTAAACTTTCTAACCTAGACAGATTTTACAAAAAGTTTATTCTCAAACCAAAGACAACTATATATAGGGTGAACTCAAACACCCCAATTGTATGTCATTGGTGGTTTGATGTAAGACTCTGCCCAACAGAGGATTACCGATTATGTTTGAAAAGTGCACTGATAATATCTGGACTGAATTAAGAAATTTAATAATTTTCCAATATCCTCACCAGCACTGAAAAAGGGAACCTTGGTGTATTGTTGGTGGGAATGTAGACTGGTACAGCCACGGTGGAAAACAGCATGGAATTTTCTCAGAAAACTAAAGATGGAACTGCCTTTTGACCCAGTGATCCCACTGCTGGGATTATACCCTAGGAATCCTGAAACACCAGTTCAGAAGAACCTATGCACCCCCATGTTCATAGCAATTCTATTTACAATAGCCAAGTGCTGGAAACAGCCTAAGTGCCCATAAGTAGATGAGTGGATCAAAAAACCGTGGTACATTTACACATTGGAATACTATGCAGAAGAAAGGAAGAAGGACCTCCTACCATTTGCAACAACATGGATGGAACTGGAGAGCATTAAGCTAAGTGAAATAAGTCAGGCAGTGAAAGACAAATACCATATAATCTCACCTGTAAGTGGAACCTAAAGAACAAAACAGACAAACGGGCAAAATAGAATCAGAGACATGGCAATAAGGAACAAACTGAGAGTGACCAGAGGGGAGGGGGGAGAGGGATAAAGGGGGAATGAAGGGGAAGGATGTAGTCAAGGAACATGTATAAAGGACCCGTGGCAATGGACCACAGGGTGGGGACGGAGTGAGGGAACGGTGGGTGAGAAGGGCAAGGGGGAGCATTGGGGGGAAAATAGGGAGAACTGTAATTGGACAACAATAAAAAAATAAATTTAGTAATTTTATGTATCAGAAAAAATTGTAAATACTTCATAAGGAATTGGAAATGAAGATAGCATATATTATAAAAGTTAAAACTTTCCCAAAACATGCACCAACACACACATTTTGATATTTAACTTGTTTCTGTATTTTACAATTTCTTTTGTTTTTAATTTTCTGGGATATTCTTATACTTGCACAGGTGAATCTTGCCTATTGGGTAATTCGGCCTACATATCACCTTGTTCCTTTCCTGTATCATCATCTTTGGACAAAAATAAGGGACCTGTCAATAAAAAGCTGATAACATTATATAGCTTATGTGTAATATGTCCCAAATCTACATAATACATATTCTCAAGCTGAGATTTCAGTTGCATGGGGGAATAATTAAAGTGTCCTTTAAAAAACATGTTACACATGGAGAGTTTTTTGGCATTTCAGATTTTTAAAATCTTTGTTGCAAGCACAAGGCTACTTAGTTCCAGTTTTATCCACAGCTGTCAGTACTTGCCCAGAAAACAAGTTGTTTGTTTTTTTTGGCAGTTGACATCCAAAATCAGGTGTGCTGATTAGTGGTGACTCATTAGGATTATTATTCTGAAAGAAAATTAAACTGAAATTAGCAAAGCGATGGCTGACAGTTCTCCTCTAAAAGCTAGTTATCCTCAGAAACCTTCTATGACTGTTATTTTACTTTTAAAAACAGTATAAGCTTTGTAGTATTGAGAAGACAATTTAGAATAACTTTTAAACTCTTTTAACATTGAAATAAGTTTCTGTTTTATAGATAAAAATTACTTTATGGCCACCAGCAAGAACTAATTTCCTGCTATCTATAAATTCATACTAATTAAAACATTATTTATGGTATAAAGATAAAATTATATGTTCAAAGAATTAAAAACTGAAAAGCATTACATAAATATCAAAATTTTTATTAGAATGCAAAAGTGATATACGCAAGAGTCCATATATTTGGACTTGAGAAGTTCTAATAGGACTTTACTTTCATCTCTAAAATGTCTTATTTCATAATTGAAGTAGCAATGTTAGAGTAATTCTTCCACATTTTAAATCCGCAGTTATTTGTTTACATCATTTTTTTCATGATAAAATCTCTGAGGGAAGAGACTATATCTTGTTCACATTCATGCCCATAGAATTTAACCCTATTTCTGACACTTTCAAAAAATACTTGATGAATTTAAGTTGTCATTTTCAAGACATCTGTGAAACAGATTTGAGGTGCTTTGTATTTTAATTGGCAATCAGTGGTTTTACATCAAATCAACTTATTTTATGAGCTGGTATGACTGATGGTTTTTCAAAGAACAGTCTGGAAAACTATGAAAACTCAAATCATGTAGGTGACAAATGATCAACCCTGAGCTGCTGGGGGTACTTCATAAAACTGTAACCACCACAAAGAAGCGGCAAGTGGTGATTGAGGACTATGCATGTTCAATGACATCCAAGCCCTGAGGATGCTCAATAGTAGCTTAATGTTCGTTATGCTATCCAGAAAAATCAGTACTAACAAGGTATTATAGAACCATCAACATTGGTTAAAAAAATGGCACAGCTGATGAAACTGCCATAAATGATCAAGTATTTGTTATGCCCATTGCTGTTTGCATCTTTTCAACCTACCAAAGCCAATACTTGCACAGCTAATTTATATTATTAGTTTAGCATGGGTGTCGGTGCTATTTCAATTCTTAAAATATCAATAGGTGCTACCTCTTTGATAACAGTATTCTTGGCATTGGAACTGTTGCCTTGAACATTTTTTCAGGCTTGATTCCCTCTACTTAGAAACCTCTCTAGATCAATACATACCTGTCTATACGTTTATTACTCCATCTACCTCTCTAACTTCCCCCTGCCCTCCAACGTGGCTGTGATTCAGTGCCTAGTCAGAGTTTAAAACTATAGAAAACAGAAACACATGGGCCAGCCCTTTATTAATTTAGTCTTGTATGATACTACCAATTTACCTATCTTCACCTTGGCCCCTGTTTCAGAGTCATGTTCTTGAAAAGTAAAACTTTAATCCTAGTAGCTCAATCTCCTAATAATAAAAGAATGAAATTTTAGAATGGACATTTCCTATTTAGAAGGAAAATCTTTCCTGAATTACCCATCTCTCCCTAATGATTTTGTTCTTGAATTTGGCATTTTATTCTTTTGGTGTCTCGCCTCATTTTCTGATACCTTTTTTCTTATTAAGTAACCTCGTAAGTTTCCTTCTGTGCTGTCAGTCTTCCAAGATAAGTTATTTCAGTTCTTAAAAGCCCCAGTACCTGCAACCTGGGGGCACTTAGGCCAAAGTCAACTTTAGTTTATTTCATTTAACTAGGCTACAATTCTGACATTTTTAATTCTGTAGGTATAATTAGAACAATAAAACTCTTCGTAATACATGATTAGCAAACACATGAAAAGCCAAGGTAGGTGACTGTAATTGCAAAAGATGAAATTATTCTTTACAGCCCAGTCTAGGAATGTAAGTTCCTAATATAAACATTATTTTAAAACATCAAAAACATTGTGAATTTTATAAATAAAATATTTTTCAAAATTCTGTCTTGTGCTTTTCAAAATACAGAAATGATCCCCCAATGTGCAATATGCATTTTCTTTCCGTTGAAGCTGAGAAAAGGATAAAAAAGTGTAGTATCTGACTTGATGGTCCCCTTTCAAGGACAAAAAAGTCTCAGATAACATAATAAAGTTATTGCAAATTTTTCTTACCAATTTTTTCATAAAAATACCCTGGATAGTGTGGCTCAGTGGACTGAGCACCAGACTGCAAACCAATAGGGGTCACCAGTTCAATTCTCAATCAAGACACGTGCCAAGGTTGCAGGCCAGGTCCGCCATGAGGGGTGTGTGAGAGGCAACCACACATTGCTGTTTCTCTCCTTCTCTTTCTCCCTCCTTTCCCTTCTGTCTGAAAATAAAGAAATAAAATCTTTAAAAAAATTTCCTTAAAAAAAATGCTTCCTGGGAAGGATGAATTAACAATTTTTTGAGAGATTTCCTTTATCTTCCCTTTAATCTCCTTCCTTTTAAGATGTTATTTTTCCTTTGTGATTTTACCTTCCTACTTTGATTCAGTTGGTATGTAGTTAGCAACTTTTACATGTAAAGGACAATAAGAGTAGAATTAAATAGCCAAAGAACTGAGAAAAGATAGTACAATGAAATTGTAACATGTTTTATTATTGATTGATTGACTGATTTTTATTACTGCCTTGCAATGTAAAACCATAGAGTCAAATATATTAGAGGTCTCTACAGTAATTTTATAATCATAATATTTGTACCCCCATGTTTAAATGGTCACTACCAAACATGGCTTCTATTTTTTTCTAAACATTGTGATATAATTGATATATAGGATTGTGCAGATTTAAGGTGTACAGTGTGATGATTTACTGCAGTTACTTACTGTAGAATGATTACTACAATAAGGATAGTTAACACCTTCATTAACTCTCAGAATTATAATTTTGTTAGAGTGCGTGGTGAAAACATTAAAGATCTGCTCTCAGTAAGTCTCAAGCATATAATACAGTACTCTTAACTATAGTCATCACATTGAATATTAGATCCTCATACGTTATTCATCTTGTAACTGGAAATATACACCTTTTTACCAACATTTACTTCTACTCTCTGTTTCTATGTATCTGGCTGCTCAAAAACTGTAGATTCCACATGTAATTGAACTCATACAGTTTGTACCTTTCTCTATTTGACTTATTTTCCTAAGTGTATTACCCTCAAAATTCACCCATGTTGTTTAAATGGCAGTTTTCTTATTTTTAAGGCTGAATAATATATCATTGTACACATTTGTACATTTCCTTCATCCATTCACTCACAGACACATAGCCTGTTTCCATAACTTGACTTTCATGAATGTCGCTGCAGTGAATATGGGTGTGCAGATATCTCTTTGGGACAGTGACTTCACTTTTTTTAGATATGTACCCATGAATGTAATGCTGTTTATGGGTTGACTTTAACTAAAAACTTACAATCGAAATTGTTTTCTCAGTAGTTTTCTTCCTCATGTCATTTCTCATGTTTATAATTCCAATAATAAATTAGCACCTCCTTTATCATAGCAACCTAATGGTATCATAGGCTACTTATGGCGCAGGCCCTTGAACAATACTCATGAGGAGCAGTAATTAACTGGTGAAATGTTCATGTGTGTAGAATCTAGGCAAGAGCCGAAGAGCCCGACCTAGAAACAGCAGGATGGGAATTAGCCTTGTACAATCTCAGCAAGCAGGAACAACTCCAACAGTGCAAGAGAACCAGGTGAGAAAGGACACGGCTTTGCCTTTTAAACATACTGTTGTGCATTCCCTATAGTGTCAGGCTGACGGTCATTTGATGTTAAGTGATACTCTGCTGATTCCGGAAATATTCATCCACCTCAGTGCTAATGTTAAGAAGTCTAGCCCAATATGAAAGTTGTTAATTTCATGTATTTAATCATTAAGTGAAATAATATCATTTACCTTGAGCAAGGAAATGTATGGCGAAAGTTTTATTTTTTATTCATTTTTAAGTAAGAGTGTAATGGGAAATAAGGACACACATGCCTGTTATTATAATGTTTTCCTAATGAGTGTGGTTCACCTGAAAAATTTAAAAAGTGTCAGATTATTTTTATATGGTGGGAAAGCAAGAGTAATTTTAAATAATTGTTCAGTTAACCACTAACCTTTGGTGAATAATGTTTTAGGTAAAGTAGCAAAGAGTATCTGATATAATGTATTTTACTACCTTTTTGTACTTTCTGTTAGGAGAATGTGTGATAAAACATTTTTACCATATAGTAAATTTGAGGTATTTTATTTACATGATTGTTTTCAAGCATGTGGATAATCTAACAGAATAAAATAATTCAAAGTGGGAAATAAGATCTTGCACTTAATTCACACACACACACATAATGCATGAAAGTTTAATAATTTTATGAGTGGGTAAGAATTCATTGTCATTTGTTTATGAAATAAGGAGCCAATGAAAACACTACAGAAAGCAAGGCCAGATGCAAATGACTGTGTCATGTCCAATTCCATTATATCATCAGTATATTATGAAGAAAGAAATACACTTGGCAAAGAAGCCGCCCTTTTCTTTGATCCTTTGTATAGTTCAATGCAAATGAGACATCTCATTTACCCCTGACTTAACAAGCCTTTCTTTCCCTTTCTGAATAAAGTCATGTGAGGCATGGTCTAAAGAGGACATCGGAGTAACTTTACAGCTGTGTAAGTTCAGGGCAGTAATCCACTCAAAAACACAGAGAAAAAAGCTTGGCTCTAATAGCTTGAATTCTTTCTTTTACTTTTCAGGGACATTCTGTTCCTTAAGTATGAAAAGAAAGGCACTGAGATATACAATGGTGATATAAAAACGGGAGCTGCTTTTATTCTGGTGCTTCTCTCTTCTCCTTATTGGCTTCTATGACTGAATAGAAATATACTTTTAAAAAAATCCTATTACTGATTATTTGACTTTTATGAATGGGTTAAAAAAGATAATTTGTGTCTGATGTAGAATTTGAAATAAGTTAATGCTTAGTACTCAAGGGGCAAGGCTTTCATTTCTACTTTTTTTAAAGAAAAGTTAGATAAGTGACCATACAATGATCTCTTAAAAAGTGCCTGTTCATCTGTAAGCCATTCATACAGAGAGAACAACTTGTAGTGAGTTTCCAAGGCAATGAGTGCTTCTCCTGACCACTCTCCTTCTTCCACATGTATAATACAAGACACGATATTGTCAGAGCAGCAATCACTGAAAATTAATTAACTAATTGTATGCAATGGATGTTGACAACATTTAACAGCAAGGAATAGAATGTGTAGTACAATAAACCAATTCACACCACCTACAACTGTTGTTAATTATTGTGCAAAACTCTGTATAAGGTATATGAAAATTTACTACTACGTTCAGCTACCTACCTACCTATAGTCATTACAACCTCCTTTCTAAGATGGCCCCTCATTGTGTTCAAAGTTAGAAATAACAGCTTTCTCAATCCTCCTTCCAGTAGGGATAGTTGTGCCATTGAGGATCTTTTTTATTTATTTATTTTTCTTGTATTTTTTCCGTTATCATTTATCCTCTTTGTACTATTTTCTATCTCTACCCACCTCCCTTACTGCTGCAATCACTACACTGTTGCCCAAGTCCATGAGTCCTTTTCCTTTTTCCTCCATCCCTCCACCACCTAACCATCCCCCACCCCTAGAGCTCTTTGTCTATGAGTCTGCCTGTGTTTTGCTTATTTGTTCAGTTTGTTCATTAGATTCCACATATGAGTGAAATCATACTGCGTTTCTTTTTCTCTGATTGGCTTAATTCACTTAGCATAATGTTGGCTAGGTCCATGCACGCTGTGTCCCAAAGAGTAAGATTTTCTTTCTTTTTTATGGTTGAGCAGTATTCCATTATGTAACCATCCCATAGTTGATTTATCCACTCATCCACTGATGGGCACTTAGGCTGCTTCCAAATCTTGGTGATTATAAGTAATGCTGATGCAATGAACATACAGGTATTTATATTCTTTCAAAGTAGTGTTTCGGGTTTCTTTAGATGATAATTAGGGGGAAAGCTGAAAATTTGCAATAAGAGTTCTTAGCAATAAGTGTTTTTGCTTTTTTAATAATCTTGATTAAAAATGTAGATGCATTATGTGCCAGCTTGCTCCTTTTTCTCTTCCCTTGTTAGGAGAGTTCTGTGAAGCCTTCCAGTGCAGCAGTCATGTTGTGTTTGTGGAGTGATGAACATGACATGAAATTTAACACACTAAGGATGATAAAAACACTTAACATTTGTTGAAAAAATAATACATTATTTTTAATAACCTGGCTCTAATTTAAATATTTGACTACTAATAGTTTTAATAGCCTGGCTCTAATTTAAATATTTGACTACTAATAGTTTTCAAGTTCCTTTATTTATTTATTTTTTCTCTTTGGTCCACATCTGGCAAAGTTGATAAGACATCCCAATGGTCCCCCATTAGGCACCAAAGGGATAGTTCAAACCGTATATGCCGCAGCCCACATATACTCAGAAAATATCATCTGGCCTCACTCTCCATCCATAAGAAAGACAGATCCAGTCATATCTCGTTCTCTCAAGCTATTTTCAGACCTGCTTAGGAGCTTGTCTTGCGGTCCCCAGAGAGCCTTATTCAGCTTTCATTTTGTATATCTTCTTGTGTATGTTGTCATCAGCTTCAACATCCCATCCAAATTTGTGATGGGATGTCCAAATTGCTTCTGCAGGGTAACCTCAACTATTTGGTACTACAAGAAGGCTATCTAGGTGATGACCGACAGCACCAGGTATCTTTTTTTCTTTTGTTTTGCTTTCTTAATTTTCTCTGCTGCCTGCTAACTAGCATGCTCTTTGAGCTATACTGCTGCCTACTGGGCAATTTGAGCTATGAGCTGCTGCCTGGTGGAAATTTTGTTTTTGCTGCTTTGTGCTGCATTTATTGACTTCTACTGAGCCCCTGATATAGATTTAACTGAGTTAAGTTCATTTCAATAACTGATGCTTAGGGACAAATGTATGGGTTTGGGTCTTCTTTACAGTAACTTTAAGTTCTATCTCTGGCCCAATATATCTGTGTATCTCTGATTGAATGATGTAACTTATTCTAGTAAAAGCCTTGATGGTTGCAAGGCTCAGGGAAACAACTCTCACCCCTAGATCATTGTGGAGTTCTGAGTCTCAACCAGGGGTTGGCCCTAATTTATAATATGCTCAGGAGAAAGCTTAATATCCTGTATGTCATAAAGACCCATGAGATGGTCACTGAAAGTAGATAGCTCACTAGGAACCTATAAAATGTATTTGCTTATTCTGGTACCTCTGTCATTAAATAAATAAATAAGTAAATACATACATACATAAATAATCCTGATCCTTAGAGTTTCTGGAAAACTAGCCAATGGACTCTCAGTGTATAGCCACGGGATTACTTCTAACCCAGTGAAAGACTAAGCCTGCTTTGGAGCTTTTCTCTTCTCCCAGAAAGCGTCATGTGGGAAATACATGTTTTCATATTACATTGATGAATTATCTTCCAGCTTGACATGAGAAACAAACTTTGAGTAAAGGGGATGCTTTCAATTTATCTAGAATGTCCACAACAGTTACATTGTATTCTAAAGATTTTGTTAATTTATTTGTTAAAGAAAGGAAAGGAGGGAGAAAAAAAGAGAGAGAAACATCAATATGTGGTTGCATCTCATGCCCCCCCTACTGAGGACCTGGCCTGCAACCCAGACACATGTCCTGCACTGGGAATCGAACTGGTGACCCTTTGGTTCACAAGCCAGCACTCAATCCACTGAGCCACACCAGTCAGGGCTAATTACACTGTATTCTAATTATTACAAAAGTCTTCTAACTTAAGTACTAGCACTATATCTATCATTGAGAGAAGGAAAATAAAGCAAAATGAGACTAACTGTTTCGAGGCCATATGGCAAATTTGTGATGGAGAAAGAAAATGAACTCTTAAGGTCTGACCCCAGGGTTATGCTCTCTTGCTCTAACTATACTGCTTCTCAAAATTATAAATGAGCAGGAGGATAGAATGCACTTCAGACCCTGACGGCAGTGTTATCGCTAGCCTTAGGCAATCTGACTCTAGGCTTGTTTTTCTTCTAAAACAATGCCTATTTTTGGAGATGTTTTATTTGGAGTTTATGTTACTTTTTTCCTAAAGGAAATTCTAATTACGCAGTGTAGATTTTGTAAAATTCAGAGTTAAATCCAAATAAGATTAGATGTGAGAAACAGAGAAACATTACGGAGTTTATCTATGCCTCACTCTCCATGAACATAAAACAGAAAAAAATATTTTCATCACTGAACTCTTACTATGATTAGATAAAATAGTGTATGTTAATCATTTTGGTTAATTCATCTCACATTTCACAAACTCAGTCAATGAAGGTTAAAATAATGTAGTAGCCCCTATACATTTATCATACATATCCTCTGAAAGACTTGACTTCTCACTAGTGGAACTGCAACTGTGTACATTCCAAAATATCTTTTGTCTTGTGAACTTACTGGGGGAAGTTTAAGAGGAGCCACAATCACTCTGAATTACTTTTGAATTATATATTTAAAAAAAGATGTTTTGCAGAGATACTGAAGCAAGAACATGTTCATTCTGACACATTTGCATGCATGTGTGCACCTTCTCAATAACAACTATTCCTGGTTGATCCATGAAAAGATAGTAACATAGTCATACTGTCAGAACTTGAGAGTAGAAATACCTGGGAGACAAAAGTTGAGGTTGAAGGGAAACTATTTTCAATAGAGAAAAAAATGTCTTGACAGATGAATATACCAATATAACAAATGAAGGGAGTATATTATTCTACAGTATCAAACAGAGACCCCAAAAAATGTTAGCTAAGTTTGGACTTATTATCTGATTAAAGTTAGGATGATCAATACCTCATCAATCTCCAATACCCATCAATTTTGGGCACCGCACCTATCTGTCCATGACAGCTTAAATTTTGCAACTTCTGCTACAGGCATAGACTTAAAGGGACTGCACTCCATTATTCTATTTGGCCTTGCATATGATGTAACCTTAGAAGCAGTGAAGATAATTTGCCAATTGCCTAATAGATCCATGCCAGTGTTTGCTTTTAAATAACAGAAGTTTTCTTTAGTTTGTATAAACAAAAGTAACAATAAAAAGAAGTGGGTATAGAGAGTAAGTAGAAAATTATTAAAAGATTGTTAAAGTATACAAGGGAAAATACGAGAAATTAAGTGGTAAGAGAAATTGAATTACTGTTGGGAATATTTTCATTAAAAGGATTCTGCTCCCAGAGGCCAGATCTACACTTATGATTAACACTTTCATAAAATCCGTTGGTATCAGAAACCCTGACCTTGATCCATCAACTGGGAGTGGCAATCACTTGACCACTTTGTCTCAATATAACAGCTGTCACTATAACCATATTGGTGGTGGATGTGTGAATAGTTTCAGGATGATGAGGCTGAAAAGTGCAGTTTCTAGATGAGATTTAGAAAGTAAATAAAACAATGTGTGCCTTGCAAATGAGGTAACTTATGGCCCTTTAATATATTACTGTTAAGTTAAAATTAAAGAATTACCAAGGAGTATATCAAATAACAATTTTTATAGGTTTTTATATAGTAGGGCTTCAGATATAATAACCAGTGTTTGTAGAACCTTTGCATAATAAATTAAGTTTAATCCACCTATTAAGCTGATGTTACCTAATTAACAGATGAAAAAATTAAAACCCCAAAAGGGAAAAAGACTTCCATTGGTTTTCTAGATATATTTTTACCAATAAAATAGCTTCACATTTTTACCATTTACATTTTGAATTTCAAAGAAAAATTACATTAACATTATAGTATGTTTTTTTGTCTCTCTGTAGATAAATTTACCAATCAACATTTGTTTCTGAAAATGAGAAAGTTGTTTTCAATTTTCAGTAGGAAAAGAACAAATTTAGAATATTAAGTATGTTCTATGGTACATGACTAATGTCTTATTTTATGTTGTATTTTTTAAGTTTTATAATACTGAAAACTAAATAATTTTAAAGCTAACAATAATACCAGTAAACACTTTTCAACTGAAAATATTATGGTATTAAAACCAATTTCCAATTAATAAACAATACCTTAAATAACATATGGCAATATAGGTAGTAGTATTAATAATATACTATTACTAATTTATCAAAAACTAGAAACTACTCTAAAATTTTTAAGTTGTCCTAATTTAATATACAAAATAACTTCATGAAATAAACATTTTACCCCATTTCATGCTCTAAAATGTAACTTTTTCACACATAGTATAATAAGTGTAAACTGAGTTTCAAATTTATATTTGACTTTCAAGATTTGATCTTTCTTCCATTTTATATTGAAATGGTCCACTCTTTTACCAGGATATTGATAGCCAAAGATTTGTTTATATCTTAGACCTTTTTAGAAGTACAAAATTAACATGGATGTTTTCTTAAGTGTGATCTAAGCATTGAATTAACCCTAAATCAAAAGAATCAAATAGAAGGCTATCTATTAGAAAAAGTAATTAAGCTAGAGGAGATGCAGTATTTTTATTACAGGACAATAGGTGATATCAACACTTGAAAACAAACAAAAAAATCATCCAATCCCACATTCTATCTATCCTAACACTCACCAAAATTATACACTATATTATAAAATTTATATGCTATATAAAATTTAATTTTAGAATTATGATACACACTGAGAAACTAAATACACCCATAGCATTAAGTAAAGATAAATATTCATCCAGTGCCATCACATGCTTAGATTAACAAAAATGTAAAGGAAAAAAAAATCAACCAACTCCTTTTCTCTTGCTTAATTTGATCCATCAGTGAGGTGTAGTTAACAAAGGTAATACAATCTGAAGATGCATAATAGAAGTTAATTGCCTAGATAATGGGATATAATATCCCCACTGGACTGTGTTGGTCAGGACACATGTGGAATAATGGAATCAATTTGTGTTCTCTAGGACTTCACTTATACTCATCATATGGCAATTAACAACTTGGCTTAGAGGTAGTTTTTATGTATCTTTCTTCTGCCATAGGCTGTGAATTACATATATGCAAGCACCATGATGTTCCTAATTTTATGTCATCAGCATCTAGCAGAAAATGTAGCTTAATAATGCATTACATTCATTAAGACACACATCTTATCTTCTTGGACTCTTGCCATAATATTAAAACTTGTTTCTATGCCACTCATTCATCTGTCTTAGTTCCATCTGCAAATAATAGCCCAAGCAGTAAAGTGTTCCTCAAGGTCACAGTACTGGTAAGGGACATTGGGTTGAATCTAGGTATACTGATTCCAGAGTCTCATTTTTAAAACTTGATTCTCTAATAAAATATTCTCTTTTCAAACATATCCAAAAAAAAAAAAAACACCCCAAGTATTTGAAAAGAAACTACATTTCCTTACTTAGAGGCAAGGTCAACAAATTAAAATGTTAGGGGTATCAGAGTTTGAGAGAATTTGAAAAACAGAAATAAAGAAACATAGAAGTAACAAGGATTTTGAGCTGGCTGGATACATGTCTATGTACCCACTGAAAGAAAGAGATTTTTAGATCAAAAAGTCTTGTTTTAAAGATATATGTGATTGCTCTCTTTAAAGAGTTAAGGCTTGTCATAAGATAAATATGGTACTCTCCCAGAATTCCTCTGGCATAAAATAGGTACTTAATAAGGGATTGACTGCTTAATTAACCAATTATAAGTGGGTACCCTAACACAGAAATTAAGTAAAATATAGTCAAACAAATATTTAAAAGTATCAGAGCGTTTTAACAGCTAAGGCTGTGAAGAGCAATCCCTGGGAATTAGCCAAAGGTGTTGATCAACTACCAGTAGGGAAGGATTAGTCTGTCACTAAACTGTATTCAAAATCCACTACTATTTAGAGAGGTAGACTATATAAATGATGAAAAAAGTGTAAGAAATTAAACATTATTGTTAAAAGCAAACACACTATCATTCTGAAAGTTCTCCACTGAACAATGGGTCGCTATTCACAATTGCAGGAATCTCACATAATGAAATTTGTCATGATGCTCCAAATTAAGCTGTCACCCACTTGTCACTAGTGAACATTTTATAAGATTACAATATCTTACCTGTAGTTAGCAAAAACATAAGATTTTTACAAATTTAAATTTAAACGAAGAATGAACTATACAGACTTTTCTGTATGCTTTACTGAGATTAAATGATCATTTTAGTAAAATTTCTATAGTAGAAAGAAAGGATAGCAGTTTATCCTCTTGCTCTTCCTATTCCTCCTCCTCAGCTCTCTTGAGCATTGTGTTTTATAGAGTAATTTGTTCTAGAAAGCAGATAACTAGTCATGAGTTTGTCTTCCTGCTTTTTTTCTTACTAGATGGAAAACTTAGAGGAGATAACTCATATCTCTTTGAATCTAAGTTCTGTCATATATAAAATAGAGAAAATACCCACCTTGCATGTTTATTTGGAGGTTAATAATAATAAATATGAAGCAAACAGCATAGTACCTATCGTCTGGTGCATAATAAAATCTGTGAAGTGTATGTTTTACCATCATAATCCTGAAAATGTAAGACAAATGCTACAATTCTGTTCTCATATAAAGTGGATTTCAGAATTCTCTGTGAATATTAATAGAAGACTCAATGGCATAGACAATGGGGTGGGAATTTGTGTGGGAACAAGGGGGCAAGGCAGAGGGGAGCAATGAGGGAAAAGGTGGGGCCATAGTAACTGAACAACAATAATAAAAATAATAATAAAATAATTTTATGTGAAAACATTGTCACATAAATATAAATAGCAGAGGGAATAAAAACATCTGAAATGTCAGAATAAAGACCTTTGAAAGTTTGCTCATTTATAAAAACAATTAGGACAATGGCAAAAATTGTCAAATCAATTTTTTTCACAATTCTGAAAATTAACTGAAGGATTGCAATAATCTTTGAGCATTCACTAAAGGAAGATGGCTAAATCTGACACAGAACTAAGACTTTGTGGTGCCTTATGTTTCCCTAACCTACTCCTCTCTCCTGAGTTCTATGGTAGTCATAAAAAACAGCAGTCTTGGAACCACAACTGCTGAGAAAACCAGCAGTACAGCACTCAGGGGTAGAGAGCAGTGTTGGAGCTTTCCAAAAGCTTCAATTCAAGAAAATCATCACTGTTTTACCTTGCTGGCAAATTCTTGATAAAAGTACCATTAGTAAGTCTTCTTTTATTTTGATTTGATCTTGATTTTTTCCCACAAAGTTATGTCAATTATGTATGTCAATTATTTAACATACAGCTGAATTAACAGCAATTCCAGATGGGGCAAACAAGTGGCTGGCCAAAATATTTAAAATAAATATTTAGATTGTGTATTTGAATGAGTTTGCTCATTTAATCTAAGTAGTTGAATTTGTCACATAAAGCTGTTCAAAATGTTGCCTTTTTATCTGCAGGATCTTTAGTATTGTCCCCTTTTTCCTTTCAGATAGAAGTCATTTGTGTTTCTGTTGTTTTCTTTTGTGGGGAGATTTTTTAATTTATTAATTTACTGGGGTGACATCAGTTAATAAAACTACATAGGTTTTAAGAGTACAATTCTATAATACATCATCTATATGTTGTATTGTGTGTTCACCACCCTAGGTGAGCCCTCCTTTCATCACCATTTATCATCCTTTACTTTCTTATCCCTCCTTCTCATTCCCTTTTCCCTCTGGTAATCACCTTACTTTTGACTGTGTCCTTGAGTTTGTTTTTTTTTAAAAATAATCTCCTTCAAATACACAATCAATCAGATTTACTCAAGATGAAATAAATATCCTGAATAGTTTATATAAATTAAATAAACTGAATTAATAATTTTAAAACCTCTCATACACCAATCATTTTTGAAATGTAAATAAAAATCACAAGGAGATACTACTTCATACCCATTAGGGTGGTTCTTACTGAAAACCAGGAAATAACAAGTGTTGGTAAGGATGTGGGGAAATCAGAACCCTTATAAATTGCTGGTGGAATACAAAATGGGGCTGGCAATGTAGAAATAGTATTACAATTCCTCAAAAAGTCAAACATAAAATTGCCAATGTTTCAGCAATTCCAGTCCTGGCTCTATACCCTCCAAAAAACTTAAAACAAGGACTAGACAAGACATTTGCATACCTGTGTTCATAAAAGCATTATTGAAAATAGCCAAAAGGTGAAGACGACCCAAATCCATCAACAAATAAATAACAACAAAGTGTGGTTTGTGCACACAATGGAATATTATTGAGCCTTAAAAAGGAATGAAATTCTGACACACACTGCAATATGGATGGACCCTGAAGACATTATGCTAAGTGAAATGAACCAGATATATAGGCACACCTGTTGTGATTCCACTTATATGGGGGGAGCCTAAAGCAGTCAAATATATAGAAGTAGAAAATAGAATGATGGTTACTGGTGATTATGAGGTACAGGAAATAGGGAGTGATCATTCACAAAGTGTCATTTTTGGAAGATGATCAAGTTCTGAAGATGTATGGTGGTGATCATTTCGTAACAGCATAGATGTTTTAATGCTACTGAATTTTACCAAAAATGATCAAAATGGTAAGTTTTATGTTTCCATAGTTTGCCATAATAATATCGCCATGGATATATAAAAGGCTTATGTGTATGTGTAGGAATGTGTGCATTCTCAGTAATAATCTGAAATGGTCTTAATCTCTCACTTCTGACTGACCCTGAGGCCCAATGCAAGCAGGAAGTGAAGGCTAGGACAGAGTTCTAAAACCCCATATTGCAGTCTTACCCCAACAAACAGAAAAGCCATCTCAGGATTGGAAAAGTAATTGCTTGAAGGCAATTAAGAAAATATGTATTTAATCAATAGGTGAACATTTAGCTAACCAAGCTGACAGGCTTCAGTGGATTCATATAAAAATGAATAGAGACTAAGGATTTAGTCCAAGGAAATAACTAAATAAGCTGCCAGCAGCAGCAGTAATAATAGAAACTATTGATCAGACTGAAATCGCCCCCCATCAAGATCAGGACCTTGATAAGTCTGTCTCCTCTCATCACTTCCATTGATCTGGAAGGTTCCAGCAAGGGCAATTAGGTAGGAAAAATAAATATACATTATCCAGATTGGGTAAATGTACAAATTTCTCTGCTGTTAGGTAATCTGATCTTCTACATCAAAACTATATAAGAATTCACATACAAACAATATTAGATCTAATGAAGAAATTCGGGCAGGTTACAGAATAATAGATCAACACATTATACAGGTGGATCCAAAGTAGGTTTACAGTTATGAATGAGTATGTGACACAAAGCGTGTGCTCTTATAATATTAGTTATTGGTTATTATCAATTTCCCATACAAACAAATATAAACCTGCTTTGCCCTACCCTGTAGTTGAATTTCTATATACTAGCAACACAGAATGTAAAATTAAATTAAGAACCTATTTTACAAAAGAAGTAAGAACTTGGGCTCTAAAAATATAAAACATTCAGAGAAATTTAGAAGACCTAAATAAGTAGAAAGAGTTATGTACAGAGATCAAAAGACTTTGGCTATGATGGCGGTATTCTTCAAATTTATCTACACATTTAATAAAATATCTACCAGACCCCAGCTATCATATTTTTTCAATAATTAAAAGGTCGACTCTGAAATGACATGGAAATACAAGGGCCCCACAAAAGCCAAAGCAATTAGAGAAAGAACAAATTTAGAGGTGTATACACCTTACATTTAACATTCACTGAAATATTTATTGCAAATTAAATGTTAAGTTATAAAAATCTTGTAAACCTTTAACTTTTTTTATATTTTATTTTTTTAATTTATTTATTTTTTCAAATACATTTGTCTCTGTCTATCCCCCACCACTTTCCAAAACTGTGCTGCTTTTGAATAAAGACTCCCTTCCCTTATGCCACCCCCCCCCAAAAAAAATCTTGTAAATCTAAGTAAACAAGAGTAAGTCATTGGAGCCTTTAACTACATAATGATTTTAGAGATATTATACCAAAATCACAATGGCAATACAAAAAACCAAAAAACAAAACAAAAAACCCAAAACAGATAAGTTAGACTTCTTCAAAATTAAATGATTTTATGCTTAAAATAATAGAATAATAAAGTGAAAAGTCAACCTACACAATGGGAGAAAATATTTTCAAAGTGTATATCTGATAAAAATTTTGTATCTACAACATATTAAAAACCCTCAACTCAAAAATAAAAAAGAAATAACAGATTTTAAAATAGAAATTTCACCAAAGATTGTATACAAATAAACAGAAAGCACATTAAAAGATGTTTAACATTTGTAGCTATTAAAGAGAGATACAAATCAAACTCAAAATGAGATTCCACTTTAACCCTACTATGATGACTGTAATCAGAAGACTTGAAAAATAATATGTGTTTGCAAGCATATGGAGGAATTAGAAACCCCCACAACCTTTTTTTTTTTGCTAGTGAAGTTGTAAAATGATGCACCTATTATAAAAAACCAGTTTGGTGTTTCTTCACAATGTTAAACACAGTGTTTGCACTATGATGCAGGAATTTCAATTTTAGATATATACACAAGAGAAATTGAAAACATATGTCCATGCAAAAATTTGTATGTGGATATTCACAGCAGTATTATTTATAATAGCTAAAAAGTAGAAAAGATGCAAATAAGCACTGAATTAAATGGATAATATATCTAATTTAAATGGGTGAAAGGATAGATAAAACTTGGTGTGTGTGTGTGTGTGTGTATATATGTGTGTGTATATATATATGTATATATATCTTGGAATATTGTGTGGCAACTAAAATGAAGAACTAAATGATATTACCACATAGATAAACCTTAAAAATATTATGCTAAGTGAGAGAATTTAGTAAAAAATGGTGACCCATTCATTATATTATTTCATTATAAGAAATACTCTAATAGAAAAATCTATATAGACAGCCGTCGTTGCCAGGAGATGGGGGGAAGAAAAATAAAGAGTAACTTCTAATGGATAGATGGGGTTTTTGGGGGGAGTGAAAAATATTCTAAGAATTAATAATGATTGAACAATTCTGGGAATATAATAACCACTGAACTTGTATTTTAGAAGGGTACATTTCATGGTATATAGGTTGCATCTCAATAAGTTGTATAAAAATATTATACGTGGCAGAAATAAGATTCCAATGCTGACCTCACTACTCTTGCATTCTACAACCCCAGGGTGTATGTGTATATCACAGTAACTGTATGGATTTTACAATCTTTCATGTTTAACTAGGAAAATCACTGTAATTAACTAAACATTCATGTCACCCCAACCTCATATATTGAAATCTAATAGCTAGTATGATGGTATCGTGGGACCTTCAGTGGTGGAGTCTTCATGAAGGGTTAGAGCCCTTGTAAAAGGGCTCTCTTGCCTCCCACCATGTAGGAACACCTTGAGAAGTCAACCCTTATCAACCAGGAGCAGGCTTTCCCCAGACACCACATCTGCAGAGTGCTTTGGTCTTGGATTTCCCAGCCTCCAGAACTCTGACAAATAAATTTCTATTGTTAATCAACCATCCAGTTTATGGTATTTTATTGTAGCAACTCTAATGGACTAAGACAATCACCACACCCTGTCCACAAATGAGTCCCTCACTTTACCTTGGGGCTTTCTGGACTCCAGAGATGTCCATGTGCACTCCTTATATGGACTCTTTCTAGTCTTGTGAATCTGAATTGTGTGATTCCTACTAAAGTCTCCGTGTAATAAGGAAGGAATCTTGGAATCTGAGAGTGTAATGCATGAGACCAAATTCACACATTTAAATTCTGTCAGATTTTTGTCACAAAATTTTGGGTGTTCTGTGCCGCATTCACTGGAGTCACTGATACTTTTGCAGTTGTGTTTGACAGGACCTACGTAGGAATGCAGTGCCCTTTTTCAAGCGCCCTCTCCCCATCTCATCTTTCAACTTCGGACCCAGGGATTTTCTCAGCATTCAGAGATTTTCAGTCTCTGCAAGTGAGTACTGGGGATTTACACCCTGGGCAAAACTTCATCTGGCAGACATGAAGTCATGAATAAATGCATAGCTGCCCATCCTTCAAAGAAGAATTCTGAGGCACAGGTTTGCATATTTCATCAAAGCAGGTTGCACAAGACAGAGTTGTCCCCAATAATAATCAATTTAATGCTTAAGTTTTATTTTCTCTTTCATATTAGTTTCATATGTACAACATAATACCTTCATAAATGTATATATTCCAAGATGATCACCAAGATATCTAGTTAATATCCATCACCACACAGTTACAATATTTTTTAAAAATTTTTTATAATAAGAACTTTTAAGGTTTACTCTCTTAGCAACATTCAAACATACACTAAGTTCTCACTTAACCTCATCATAGGGTCTTGGAAACTACATCTTTTAAGTGAAAGGTCATATAACCAAACCAGTTTTACTACAGGTTAATTGATATAAATAAGAGTCAAGTTCCTAACAACATATTTTTGGTCATAAAAACATCACAAAACTTTCAAATAAAGACCAAAAACACTTTTGATATTAAACATTGAAATAAGTGTGAGCTCTACATACATTTTAAAATATTAATAAAAACTAGTAAGGAAATTATTTTCCTAACTGCTGAGTCTAGTTCAGGGTAGCAAGAGTCCAGAGCTCATATCCCAGAAGCTCAGGACAAAAGGCAAGACCCAACCCTGGACAGGGCACCCTTCATCACAGAGTTCACTCATATCTACACTTCCTCAGACTGAAACCCTTTAGGTAGACCAGTTCACCTTATGTGCCTGTCTTTGGAATGTGGGAGAAAGCACACACAGAATGAGGGAACATGCAAACTCCATGCCGACAGTGGTCCTGGCTAGGAACTGACTTCCTTCTTGTCATCATGAAACAACATTGAAAGAAATAGTGTTATTTGAGGGCCTGTTGTTCAATACAATATAGTATTATCCACTATACTCATCATGCTGTATATCTTCATGACTTAAGGCTGGAAGTTTATATTTTTGACCACCTTCACCCAATTGTGTCAAAACCCTGCACTGTGCATCTAGCAACCACAAATCTGTTCTCTGTATCTATGGGTTCATTTTTTAAACTTCACATGAATATAAGATCACTTGTCTCTCTTTGTTTAGCTTATTTAATTTAGCATAATTCCCTCAAAGTTCATCCATGTTGTCTCAAATGGCAAGATTTAATTTTTATGACCGAATAATATTCCAATGTATCTATACATCATATCTTTATCCATTCATCCATTGGCAGACACTTAGGTTGCTTCCATTTCTTAGAGATTGTAAATGATATTGTAATGAATATGGGGGTGCACATATCTTTTCAAGTTAGCGATTTCATTACCTTCAGATAAATATCCTGAAATGGAATCGCTAGCTCATAAGGTAGTTCTATTTTTGATTTCTTGAAGAACACCTATACTGTTTTCTATATTGGCTGCAACAATTGATATTCCCACCAGCAGTGCAAAAATGTTCTTTGTACCCCATATCCTTGTCAACACTATTTCTTATAATTTTGATAATAGCTGTTCTAATAGATGTGAGATGATATTTTATTCTGATTTTGATTTACATTACCCTTATGATTAGTGGTGTGGAGCATCTTTTCATGTGCCAACTGGCTATCTGTATGTCTCCTTTGAAATAAATGTCTACAGATCCTCTGCTCATTTTTAAATTGGATTATTTGTGTTTTGCTATTGAGTTGTATGAGTTCTTTATACAATTTAGATGCTAACCCCTTACTGGTATATCATCTGCAAATATTTTCTTCCGTTTCATCAGCTGCCTTTTATTCTGTTGACAGTTTTCTTTGCTGTACATAAGCTTTTCAGTTTAATGTACTTCTATTTGTTCTTTTTTGCTTTTGTTGCCTTTGCTTTTGGTGTCAAATTTAGAAAAATCATAACTATACCAATGTCGAAGAGCTTCCTGTGCATGTTTTCTTCTTGGAATTTTATGATTTCAAGTCTTACATGCATTTTGATTTAATTCTTGTGTATGGTGTAAGATAATGGTTCAGTTTTAATTTATTTTTTTTAATGTGGCTGTCCAGTTTTCTCAATACCACCGATGAAATGGACTAATCTTTACCCATGATATATTCTTGGTTTCTCTGTCAGAAGTTACTTGATCTTATGTGCCTGGAGTTATGTCTGGGCTCTCTATTCTATTAATTGATCTATGTGTTTGTTTTTATGCCAATACCATAGTGTCAATTACTATAGCTTCGTAATGTACTTTGAAATCAGAAAGTGTGATGCCTCCATCTCTTTTTCTTTTCAAGATTGCTTTAACTGTTTGATTTTTTTTTTTTGCAGTTCCATGAAAATGTTTGATAGTTTTATTTCTGTAAAAAAAAATGTCATTTATTTTTATAGGTATTGCATGGAATCTGTATAGTGCTTTAAGTCAAGTGGACATTTAGCATTTTTCCAATACATGGGCATAGAATAAATTTTCATTTATTTGTGTCTTCTCTAATTTATCTCATCAACATGTTATAGTTATTACTGTACATGTCTTTCACTTAGTTAAATTGATTCTTAAGTAATTTATTCTTTTTGATACAATTATAAAAGAGCTTGAATAATACCTTTTTCCAATTAGTTACTAGTGTCTATAAAACACCAGATTTTATTATATTTATATGGTGTCATGCAACTTTACTGAATTTGTTTATTATTCCTAAGAGGTTTTTTTTGTGTGTGGAGTTTTTAGGGACTTTTATATATTATATTTTGTCATATACAGTTTTACCTCTCCTTTCCAACTGGAAGTATTTTATTTCTTTTTCTTGTCTAATTGCTGTGGTTATGACTTCTAAGACTATCTTGAGTAAAAGCAGTGAGGGGGTCATTTTTGTCTAATTCCTGATTTTTGAGGAAAAACTTTAAGCTGTTCATCATTGAGTATGATGTTGTCTGTGAGCTTGTTGTATATATGACCTTTATTATGTTCAGGTGTATTCCCTCTATACCCACTTTTTTGAGAGTTTTTATCATAAATGGATGTTTGATTTCACGAAATGCTTTTTTTACATCTATTGAGATGATAATATGCTTTTTATATTTTATTTTGCTAATAGTGTATCACATTACTTGACTTGGGAAGTTGAATATATTTTATTTTCTTCATTCTGTGTTTTCATCTCCTCCTTCATCTTCACCCTCATCCTCAAGAAGAAACCCTAAAATGACCTTTCACTTTCATATTGCTTTCCCAGGTACTGCTCTTCTGTGAAACTCAAACTAAGGCAGACATGAATATAGATAATTTGGTAATCAGGCACATCATGCAGTTTCTTTGAAATACTTACTGACAATACTGTAAAAATTCAAAATTTCACCTTCATTTACCTCCATCTTTTTTCAACATTTAACATTTCAGTGGTTTGTGCCTTTGAATTATTGCTTCATGAAACTTCATGCACACATACATATAACTATATATATAAAATTTTGGCAGCAAGTTAAGACTGAGATTTCTGATCATGCTTTCTTTGCAAACCCTGCTTGTTAGGAAATAAGGTCCTCTCACAGTAAAAGAAACTTTATTGTCTTTTAAATTTATACTGTAAATATGTTTCTCTACTACATCTGCATGTTGGAGCAGGTCCATCCTAACTATGAAACTCATCTGGCAACTTATCCAAGTATCTATGACTATGTATGGATTGACAATCAATAAAAACATAGAAGATAAGAAAAGCATTTTTATCTTAGAAAAATGTATTTGTTTAGAGAACTCATAAATTTTTAAAATGATGCATGTATACTCAATACAAAGCAACCTAACTGTAATAATTACTTGTTTTGACTTCAGAAATGACTGTATTATGAACACTTTCATTGAAATGTGCCTACAAGAGTACCCAGAGGTCTTTTCAATGCAGGTACAATTAGATGAAACTATATTATTCTTTAACATGCTGTGTTTCCCATTAGTTGGTGATCAAAATAAAAACTCCATAGAAGATCAGTAGGATATAAGATTGATTACAGACTGATTCAGCAGTGTAATCACTTGCTAGTGCAATCTCAGCATGAATGGAGTCTCCGGAGAGCTAGTTGTTATCTGATAGCAGTACAGAGGGGAGAAATCAAATGACTTTTAGAATGTAGATTGGTTTGAGTTGCATTAAACAGGAAAGGATTATGTCTCACACTGTCATCCATCGTGGCATCTGAGAATAGTGCATCCAAAACATCTCATTTCCACGGATGATATACACAAACTTTGCTGCATAACCTGATTCAGCAACTCCTGGAAAGAAAGGAAGAAGGAAGACTACACAATTGCTATGTGAAAACAGCTGCAATTAATTGTAGTGTGCTTTTGCCAAGAACACAAGACTGCTTTTTCATTATTATTCAATTTACTTCCCTTATGCTGATAATTCTCCCTTAAAGTTATAAATCCAAAACATAGTATTTCCTGTCTACTGTAACTATTGAGAGACATTGGGAAAAAAGAAAAGAAACAATGAATGGGAAGGATAAATTATTAGACTCTACTCCTAGTTCTGCTGAAATCTGGCTATGTAACTGTAAGTGAATGGTTAGCTGTGTTGTGCATTAATGAACTAATTTAAAAAAAGAATAATTATATTTGGAATTCCTGAAAACAAGAGGTCTGAATTTTATAATATTTAATTTTACTAAAAGTTTTCGATATGGTTTTATGAATAATTACACCTGTTTCAAATACAATGTAGGCACATTTTTTAAAAAGATTTTATTTATTTATTTTTAGGGAAATGGGAAGGGAGGGAGGAAGAGAGGGAGAGAAACTTCAGTTCCTGGCTGCCTCTCCTGTGCCCCACACCAGGGACCTGGCCTGCAACTCAGGCCTGTGCCCTGACTGGGAATCCAACTAGAGACCCTTTTCCTTCACAGTCTGGATATCAATCCACTGAGCTGTACCAGCCAGGACACAATGTAGGCACATTTAAATGAATGCTGGAGCCAAAGAAACTGTAGGGAAGAGTTCACATTTGCATTCAAGATCTCTCTTGTTGAATTAACTAAATAACTTAAGCAGTTTTGTATAAGAAACAGATTAACAAAATGCTTCTTGACAGTAATTGCAGAGAAAGCACATCATGGGTATAATCAAATTTACAAGGGGGGGCCCCCCAAAACAGAATTTATTTATAAAAATTGTGTATTTATTCTTACATATTTAAACTTCAGTCACTTTCGAACTCCTCTCCATTTGATGCAATACACCTTTTGAGACATTTTTTCCACTGCTCAAAACAGTTTTTGAACTCATTGATTTTGATGCTTTTTAGTACTTCTGCTGTTTTTTGTTTCGCCTCTTCGACATAGGCAAAATATTTTCCTTTGAGGACTTTCTTCATCCAGGGAAACAAAAAATGTCTCTGGGAGCGGGGGTGAAATCAGGTAAATAGGGAGGGCGGGGCACAGGGGCATGCTGTTTTTGGTCAAAAACTGCTGAGCACTCAGAACAGTGTTGGCAGGTAGGCTTGTAAATCACACATCAGGAAATGGGGAAAGGAGTTGAAAGTCTTCCAAAGAAACAATTCATTGAAGCTGTATGAAGCCCCTTACAACAATGCCAGCTGGTTCACTGATACAGATGGGTCCTAGAACGCTCACTCAGTGGGGGAAGTCTGTACTACAAGGTGCCCAGAATCCACAAAATAACCTCATTTGGGGGGTCAATCTCATATGTTGGTCAATCAGAGAAGAGTGGAATATGCAGCTGTTTCTTTCGAAAAGACCTAGAGTAAAATATAGTTTACAGAAAAATTCTAGCATTTCCTGATTATCTTGTCTATCATCCTTGATCAATAAGAGAACCAGAAGGGGGCCATTAAGAGCACATTGAAAATGCATAAGAAGGTCTTTCTTGGATACAAAGGCAACAAGTTGAACCTGTCACATTGCCTAGCAAGGAAAATTGTTTCAGTCTAAGAAAGGCCCTATTTAACAACTAACAAATGGCAATCAGTGTTATTTTAGAAAATGCTCTATTTAACTATTATTTCTAAGGAGGAATTTAATTTTTTTTACATGGTTTTGATATCCAGGCTCCATGTTAATTCTAGTTCTGTTGTGCATATTTAATGGCTTATACAGTAAATTCTGGTGTTTTATCTTTCTCTTTCTCCAAAAGTATTCATCAACACTCTCTAGATCACTTGAAATTGGATCTTTAGAATGATTTTGATGACTCTGTCCCTTCTGAGGTCATACTGAAATGCATTTCATTAGTTATGAGTTTCCATTCCTCTCTTTACTAACACATTTGACTCAAAACAAAGTAGTAGCTTTCTAACTGGAGTTTAGTCCTGATACTGTTATTTCTTATTCTGCGTGTGAAGAAAACTCTTTTTAATTGTTCAGTTACAGTTGTCTCACCTTTGGTCCCATTGCTCTCTCCTCCCTGGTCTCTCCCAACCCCACTCCCATAGCCAATCCTTAGCCTTTTGTCCGTGCCCATAAGTCTTCTATTCATGTTCTTTCACTTACCTCTTCCCTTTCTTTCCCTTGATACCCCTCTCCCCCCTGCTCTGTGGTCACTTTCACTTGCTCTTTATTTACATGTCTCTTTGTCTATTTTGCTCCTTTGTTTGTCTTGTTGAAACTGTTATTTCTGCCAATTTATTTATTATAACCTTCTCAAATTAATCTTGTTTATATAAATTTCATTTTTCTATCCCGTTCTTCAAAATTCCTCAAAGAGTCTCCATTGAATAAACGTTGAAGCTAAACCCTCAAATTTGTATAAAATCAATTTAAAATCTAGTCATGATATCCTTTCTTAACCCTACAAACCAATCCAATTTATAATGAATAGTTACTTGAGCTTGCCTTGTTTCTGCTGCTTTTCAGAGAAATAGTCTAGGATTTCATAAGACATACCAGTGTCAAACTAAAGACATATAAATGTGTACTCAACATGTTAAAAAATTTGGATCACACAGTCTTTGTTTTTAAGTTTGTTTTGTTTTAATTATATTGTGTAGTACTAAACTAAGCAATATAAACTACTAAATATAAATTTGAATTCCTTTCACATTGTTTGTTCAACTGATACTTTAGGTTTGTGTGGATTTTGCTTGTACAATTTGTTTATCTGGTTATGTTTATGTAGCTTAAATAAAATATGTTTTATACTATATAAATCATATAACATTTAAAACACTAACACAAAAGTAGATGCCATTAACTGGACTTCTGTTTGTATGCAAAGCAGATTTACACATAAACAGCTACCAACAAGAGTAAATAACTAAAAACTAGTAGATGCCAAAATTACTTTTTAGAAATACATATCAATAGGAGAAATTAATTACATATTAAATACATTAGTATACTTAGGAAAATTCTGAAAATTAAAATGTTTTATGGCAAATGTATTATGTTTTATGGAAAAGTAAAAATGCCTGCAATTTGCAGTTCTGAACTATGCAATTTTTCACACTAGAAAAGTACAATTTTTTTAATTTAATATTTGATTAAAAGTGTCTAAACACAAGAGCAATGAATCATATTTTAATCGAGGCTAAATTTCTAAAGATTCCAATATAATTGGCAACCACATATTTTTCAGAAAAATTACTCAGATTATTCTAATGAACAATAAGTGATGAAAGCTTCTCTCTAAAGTCAATTGGCTTTCTTTTATTTCTTTTATTTTTTACTCTATTGTTTTCCTGTTTTGACTACTTTTTCTGTTTTACCTGGAATGTTTCCTTTTTCTATCTTCGAGGTATAATTGACATTTAATATTGTGTAAGGTTTAGATGTATAATGTATCAATTTGATACACCTATATATTGCAAAATGATTATTAGCATTATTTAACATCTCCATCAGGTCACATACTTACCAAGTTTGTGCATGTTTATGTGTGGTAAAAACATCCAAGATTTACTCTCTTAGAAACTCTCAAGTACATCATATATTATTGCTAACTATAATCACAATGTTGTGCATTAGGTCCCCAGAACTAATTTATTTTCTAACTGAAAGTTTGTAGCCTTTGGCCAACATCTTCCAATTTTCTCCCCCCACCCCCCAACCACTGAAAACCACAGTTCTACTCTCTGTTTTGACAAGTTCAACTTTCTTAGATTTCACTTATAGGCTATACCAGGAACTATTTGTCCTCTCACTCATTACATTTAGTAAAACACCCTCAAGGTTCACCCATGTTGTTGCAAATGGCAAGATTTCCTTTCTTCTTGTGGTTGAATAATATTCCACTGTGTATTTGTACATACATCCTTTTTATCCATTTATTAGTTGATAGAAACTTCTGCTGTTTTCATATTTTAGCTATTGTAAATAATGCTGCAATGAATATAGGGGTGCATATATATTTTTGAGCTAGTGTTTTCCTTCAGACATGTATTCAGAAGTGGAATTGCTAGATGATATAGTAACTTTATTTTTAAGGAAACTGCATACTGGCTTTTATAATTAATTTATTATTTAGAGAAAGGAAGAGGGAAGGGAAGGAGAGAAACATTGATGTCATAGAGAAACATCTATTGTTTGCCTCTCATACATGCCCCATCCCAGGGTAGAAACTCAAACCTAGGCATAGCCCTGACTGGGAATTGAATCCACAACCTTTCGCTTTGTGGGACAACACTCAACCAAGCTACAACCTTCAGGGCCTGCATACTGTTTTTCATAGTAGCTGCATCATTTATTTTTCCACCAACAGTATGCAACTGTTCTCTTTTTTTTCACAGCCTTGACAACACTTATCTCTTGTGTTTTTGATAGTCATTCTGGCAGGTATGAGTTGATGATACCTTATGTGGTTTTCATTTGCATTTCCCTGGTAATTACTGATTCTTTCATGTATATTTTGGCCCTTTGTTTGTCTTCTTTGGAATAATATCTATTCAACTTATCTGCATAATTTTAATCAGGTTATTTTTGTTATTAAATTTTATGAATTTTTAAATATATTTTGAATATTAATGCTACATCAATATATGTTTTGCAAATATTTTCTTTCATTCTATATTTTGCTTTTTTATTTTATTGATTGTTCTTTTGTTTTAAAGAAGCCTTTTATTTTAATGTTTTCTCCCTTACTGAACAAAAATCTTACTTATTTTTGCTGTTATTGCTTGTTTTGGTATCATATCTTAAAAAATTGTTGCCAAGACCAATATCAAGGAATTCTTCTATTTTTTCCTAGAAGTTTATGCTTTTAGTTTTTAGCCAATTTTGAGTTAATGTTTCTAAACATTGTAAAATGAGGATTTAACTTTATTTACCTGCATGTGGTTATTTAGTTTCCCGAGCACAATGTATTGAAGAAACTATCCTTTCTTCATTGAGTGTTCTTGGCACCTTTGTGGAACATTAGTTGACTGTACATGTGAGGGTTTATTTCTGAGCTCTATCTGCTTTTAAGCTAGTGCCTTACTCTTTTGATTACTATATCTTTGTAATATAGATTGAATTATGCAGCCTCAAGTATTTGTGTTTTTCTGCCTCAGGATTGCTTCGGTTACTCAGGTCCTGCCTTAATTGTTCTGTCCATCACTTCCAGTACTATTTAGAATAAAAGTGGTGTGATTGGGTACTCATGTCTTATTTCTGTTTTTAGAGAAAACATTTTCAAACTTTCACTGTTGACTTTGATGTTAGTTTTGTGTTTGCCATATACACCCTCTATTATGTTGAAGTGTGTTTCTTCTATACCCAATTTGTTGACAATTTTTATCATAAAATGTTGTGTTTTGTTAAATGTTTTCTCTTCATCTTTTGAGATGATTCTATGATTTTTATCTTTAAGTTTTTTAATGTGGTATAATCTTTTAATGTGATGTTCATCTGGTTTGCTTAATTATTTTGAGAATTTTTACATCTATTCTTATCAGAGATATTTGTCTATAGTTTTCTTTTCCAGTAGTGTCCTTACCTGTATTTGGTATTAGGTTAATGATGACTTCATATAATGAAATAGGGGGGTTTTCTTCATCTTTTAGTGTTTTGGAAGAGCTGAGAAGAATTACTATTTATTGTTCTTTAAAGGTTTGATAGAATTTACCACTGACATCATCTGGTGTTGGACTTTTCCTTGCTAGGGGGTCTTGATAACTAATTGAGTTTCTTTATTCATTATTGGTCTCCATATTTTCTCTTTCTTTATGATTTGGTATTGGTTAGTTGTACGTTTCTAGGATATTATTCATTTATTTATAGGTTATCCAACTTGTTGACATATTATTGTTCATAGTAGTCTATTATGATTCTATCATGATTTATCTGGTAACAGATGTAGTGTTTTTTATTTCTATTTCTGATTTTATTTATTTGAGTTCTCTCTTCTATGTTAGTTTAGCTAAATATTTGTTCATTTTATTTATCTTTTTAAAATATCAACTTTTAGTTTTGTTGAACTTTTGTTTTCTGTGTTCCTAGCTTATGTCTGCTCTGATTTTTCTATCACCTTCCTTTTACTGACTTTGGACATATTTTGTTACTTTTTTAGTTCTTTAAGTGTAAATTTAAGTTGTTTATTTCAGTTCAGTTTTTCTTAACATAATGATTTACCGTTAACATTTCCCCTTAGAAATGCTTTATAGCAGCAACCCATAGGTTGGGCATATCATTTCTCCATTTGTATTTGTTTCAAGATAAAAAATGTCCTTTTGCTTTTATATTTTACTGATTTAACCCAAGAGTATGTTGTATAATTTGTGCATATTTATAAGTTTTATAGTTTTTATCCTGTTATTGATTTTTAGTTTCATACTATGTAATCAGAAAGGATACTTGGTTTGTTTTCATTTTCTTAAATCTGTTATGACTTGTTTTGAGGTGTATCATATTATCTCTTCTAGAGAATGCTTTGTCTGTGCTTGAGAAGAATGTGTATCCTATTGTTGTTGTGTGAAAAATTCTATATTTGTTTGTTAGCTCCATTTGACATAAAGTTTTGTTCAAATAGAATGTTCACTTGTTTATTTTATATCTGGATGATCTATACATTGCTGAAAGTATAGTATGACATTCTTACTCTTATTTTACTGTTGCCTTTTTCTCCCTTTAGATCTGTTAATATTTATTTAATATAGTTAGGTGCTTCAATCTACAATGTGTATAAACTTATGACTGTTATATTTTCTGGATGAATTCACTTGTTTATCATTATACAATGAATATCATTGGCACTTGTTAACTTTTTTTGGCTTAAAGTCTATTCTTTTCTGATATAAACATAACTACTCTAGTCTTGTTTTCCACTTGCATGGGATTTGTTTTCCACCACTTTACTTTGAGTCTATCTGTTTCATTAAGACTGAAGTTAGTGTCTTATAGGTAGTGTATAATTGGGTTTTGCATTTGTATGCATCCAAATACTCTCTCCCTTTTTGTGAAAAATTTAATCCCTTTACACTTAGACGAGTTGGTGTTAGGTAAGGAGTAACTAATGCTCTCTGAATTGTTTTCTGGCTGTTTTATAGTGCTTTTGTTTCTTTCAGGGTTTATTGTTTCCCCTGTGTGTACATGTGTATGTAAATTATTTTCTGTAATGGTATGCTCTTATTCTCTTTTTCTTTATGTTTTGTGAATCTGTTCTAGATTTTTGTTTTGTGAGAACCATGAGATTTGCATAAAACTGTGTTGATACTCATTTAAAGTAGTGTGCTCCTTGGACACAGCAGGCCTCAACACAGAGTTTACTTTAAGAATTAGCTTTTATTGTGTTTTATAAGGATAAATTATTTCAAGAATAACTTTGAATAAACCACCTTTATCCAATTACAGTATGATAGTCATTATAGTACATAAAGTAACATCTTATATAGAAGAAATAATTCTAAGAAAATGCATTACTATAACCACTAAACCTTACTTCAGTGAAGATTTTGTTTACATGCATGTGATAGAATTCCAGAATGCCTTAACTAAAGAGTTATTTATTTTTTGCATATTCTGTAATTGGATGTAGAAATACAGCTTTTAGGACTGGTGAGGCAGAAACTCAGTCACTTCAGTGAATCAAACATTCTCTAATTATCATTAGGACATCCTAATATTTTAAAGTTAGTTCTATTCTTTCATCTTTATCTGTATCATTAGCCTCTGCATCTGTTTTCTAGTCTGAATGAAAATGGCATACCAAGGAAGAAAGGTATGACCTATAGTAGGAAAAACAGAACTTAACTTCTGCTGTGATTGATTTAATAGATCATCCCTGGCTGCAAAGAGATATGATGGTAATTAGGTCCAATTATAATTCATGCAGCATCAATGGTTCTGATGGTAATGAAGGAGGGTAGTATAATTTTGGAGATGCAAACAAAAGCTTTCATAAATATATAATTAGTACCGACTATTTAAAAAGTATGGCTTTGCACTGCTGGATAAGTATTATGTTATTAAATATTAACTCAAAGTGGTAGATGTTAATTTCATCTTATTAATTATTTTTTTAGAAAACTAATAGATCAAGTAACATAAGCAACTTGCATGTGTACATTTAGTTAGTAAGTAGCAAAATTTGGATTTGAAGTCTAGTTTCCTGAATCTAAAACCTCAGTTATTATACACAAAAGATGCATCTATTTTATTTTGCCATCCTATTATAAGAAAAAAATGAAAGTGGAAGTGAAATAAAAAAGAAAATTGAATTGTGAAGATATCCTCTGGCTTTGGTTAACAGAATTTTTCAGAACAACACAAACTTTTGCAAATAACCTTGACATTAATTTGATACAAATGTGAGAATTCAAATGATGACTCTGTAGAATAGCATCCCAAAAGCAATATAAAGTATTTATCCATTAGGTTCAACCCCAGTGTCTGCAAAAATTTTCTCTTAAAGTATATTCCAATAAACAAGAGTGATTTAGTCAGCAAGGACATTGTAACAGTGATGCTACTCACCATCCTTCAAAACTATGCACAACTGCACATTATTATTTTCCCGTACCCAGCTTTCAATATACATCTTAAGAGCCTGTATGTCAGCATAATGTAAGTACTACATCACTAGTCTAGCTACAAATTTTCTTCATAGGAAAATAAATGGTGTTTATCTTTCCTGTCATTTCTGACCCTCCCATGCTTGACCTCTATATTGCATTTTGTTTTAAAGAAAATTCACACATTGAAAGGGGTTGGGTGTGTGTTTGATTAACAGTAGATTGTGCTTGGGATTGCCTTTTTCCCTTAGTCATAATTTTAAATTAAATAAGCATAACAATTCATTTCATATCTACATATTGAACTATTTCTTACATATTACAACCTACATGAACTTATTTGTAGGCAATTGCTTTAATTTCTTCAGCTCTTCATGTCAATATAAGTTGAGTTTTATCAACTGTTATAACCTTGTTGGTTTGGCACATTTAAAAATCTCATTTCATGTTTAAATTATCCTTAGAAACTGCTTTTTTTTGTTATTTTATGAATAGTGCTAATATGTAATTTCTACTCTCATTCTCTGTGGTTTCACTGATTTAATATAGATTTTTTTCATTGCATAACTCCTTATCTGTTGAATTTATCTAATGATTTAGTATAAAGAATGAAAACCTGGAGCTAAGAAACCTGAGTTAATATTCCAGTACCATTTAGTACTTGGATATCCTTAGGAAAAATAATTTATCCTTTTAGTTTTCCAGTTTACTCCTCTGAGATCAAAAGTAATCAAAGTCCTAAATGTTATATATAAATATTTCAAGAATAAAATGTGTGTAAAATTTATATATGCTATGACAACTCTTTACATATACATTATTTTGGTATTTATATTTTTATCTTATCCATTACAATATTTGCTTAACAATCCAAATCACTCTGAAGATTACACTTATCTTGACAGAGGAAATTTTAGAGCTTTTTCCAGAAATATTTTAGATATGACTCATAGCTATAGATTTTTGTGGACTAATATTTAATTCAGGCAGCTTAGCATCTTAGGAAATTAACTTACATTTTATTGCTCTTGATGCAAACTCTATTAAAATAAAATGTATTGAAATCTTATTATGTATAGTTACTGAGATTAAAAAATAATTTTCCTCCTTGAGGAGCTCCTTGGAGGAGATGCAATAATCACAACAGTGAGACAATTGCTGTAAGGAAGGGATAGAAAATAAAAACACTGTAAGAACAGAGATGAGAGAAGATTGATGGTTAATGCTAACATAGTGTGAAGTTAAAATTAAAGAAACAGATATTACCAAAGTTGACTAAGTTGAAACTTTTTCTCATAATGACAATTGAGCTTATTTTGGAAGATTTCTTAAGGAAATGGCAGAATTTTGTCATTTGAGGAATGATTGGAAGTGATTACATCATCTCAGGGTTATTTAGAACACTGACAAAAATTGAGTCATCATAAAATAAGACGGTAGAGTAAATTTGGAGTAGATTCAAAGTAACACTATAGAGATGATTACAAATTTAAAAGTAAGCACTAAGGTAAAGCATCAAAAGTTTAAATATGACCATATTGGAATTAAAATGTATGTGTAGCTGGAATGAATCCTTTAATTAGTAGAAAACACCAAGAGCACTTTAAAGCCTGATACATATATTTGACTGGTTACTCTATCTATGGCTTTTCCACATTATTTGGCTACTATTGTCTTATAGCTCAATTAAATCATTCATTTTTAAAAGTTGTTGACATCTGTTTTCTTCACACACACAAAATATTGAGAACAATTATTTTCCTTATGTCTACATTGCAAAATGAACAAAACATTTTAAAGACAAAATTAAGCCCTTGGCAGGCTTCATAAACTAGTTGTTAATTTTGAAACCGTGATGTTACCTCACCTCTTTTAGGACAAAATAGCACTCTATGGATTGTTATTACAACACCACTAAACAAACTGAATCATGTAGAAGTCTGTAAAAGATGCAGACTTCAATACTTTTTAAATAAACTTTAAATTGTACTAGTCATTTGGTTATATAATCTTCCTAGAATGGGAGATATTAATACTTAACAAAATTATTTTCCCTCTAGTATAACATTTAAGTCCTAAGCAAAGGAAATAAAAACAGAGATTTGGAATTTGCCTAATTTTCTTTAGTTTTCCATAGTTTATTATTCTACATTGGTTATATTTCTGAATCATCTGATGATGTATCACATGTAAGTTAGACCTCTCTACTTGAAATACCTTCACCTAATTGATCTCCCAATCAAATATCTCAAACACATAAGAATAGTATTTCATGTCTTCATCCTTCCCTGATATTCTTCTGTTAAAATGAACCCTTTCTTCTTCCCAGCTACCTCTAAACTTTGTTCAAGCTTAACAGTAAGGATGACAGACTATTTTTAGAGATTTTCAATACTTCAGTAGTTGCCCTTCTATTATCCATGTCACCATCAATTCATCTTGTTAGTCACCCTGGGTACAGTAGATGCAATTTCAGTGATGCCTTCATTTCTTACTTATTACCTTCATGGTTTCACCTTTTGGCTAACCTTTAATATTTATCCTCTATCTACCAGCCTGTGGTAAGCTCAGCCATGAGTTTTATCCATGCAACTCTTCAAGAAACTGAGAACTTTGTCTAATTTTTTCTGAATATTTATTTTATTCTTTACACTTTTACTTATGTTTTCAATCACCCACTTCACTTAGTTATTCTCTTTAGCTACAAAAATATTGTCATTCAACTCAAAACTATTACCCTTATTTTGTTTACCTCTCAAGCTACCATTCTATTTTTTACTAGTCATCCATAAGAAAACACCTAAAAAACTAAACTAGGTAAGCAATTTCCATTTCTTCATTGTTTCATTTTATCATTCAAGACAGTGGAATCTTGCTGCACAAAGTCACTCAGACACCCTCTTGACAAAGCTGCATTCTTAAGATCATGTGACTCTCCATGTCACAGCAACAGAAAAAGACACAGGGTGGCTTTCCATGGTAATTCAATATGTTAGTCAAAATGTAATACTTTATTTCCCTCAAGTGTCATTAGTAAACATAGTCACCTGATCTCATCCATCTGTATGTCACAGAGAAGGGGGAACTTGAGCTTGTCTGGGAGAAGGACTATCTATCAATGTGTTGTTACTATTGTAACAACTAACAAATATATTCTTTCTTCTCTTGCTCATAGGCTTTATATCTGTTTTACTACTAAGATTATTATTATTATTTCACCTTATGATTATTCTTATTTTATTTCTCATCTCTTTTACTTTCTATTCAGTATATGAAAAGTTTAATTATCTATTTCTCAAATGTTTTTCCTCTTTGCACTTTTCAACTTCTTCGCTGTTACTTTCTCTTTTCTCAACCCATTTAACATCCATGATTCGCAAAGCTCTGCACTTACCCCTGTTTCTTTCTTTTATATGAAGGACCATCTCTTTACATGGTCTGTTATCTACCTAGAAAGAAGATAGATTAAACAATTAAAGCACTGAAAAAATACAACATGTTCTTACTCCATTTTATCCTCCTGCCCCTTTTGTTAAATACTAATTGCACATATAGACATGGGTTTACTTCCGGGCTTTCAATTCTGTTCCACTGATCAATGTGTCTGTTCTTATGCCAGCACCAGATTGTTTGATTAGAGTGGTCTTGTACTATAGTTTGATATCAGGTACTGTGGTATCTCCTACTTTGTTCTTCTTTCTCAAAATTGCTGCAGCTATTCAGGGTCATTTAAGGTTTCATAAAAATATTTGAAGTATTTGTTCTAGGTCTGTGAAATCTATCATAGGTATTTTAATATGGATTGCGTTGGACCTATAAATTGCTTTGGGTAGTATGGGCATTTTGATGATGTTTATTCTTCCAATCCATGAACACGGTATATGCTTCCATTTACTTGTGTCTTCCTTATTTTCTTTCTTCAACTTTGTATAGTTTTCTGAGTACAGGTCTTTTATCTCCTTCATTAGGTTTTTTCCTAGGTACCTTATTTTTCCTGTTGCTATAGTAAGTGGGATTTTTTTTCCTGATTTCTGTTTCTTACATTTCATTGATTGTGTACAAAAATGTCTTCAATTTCTGAATATTGACTTTGTATCCCACTGTTTTGCCAAATTCATTTATTAATTGAGTAGTGTTTGGTGGAATCTATAGGGCTGTCTAAGTACATTACCTTGTCATCTGCAAACAATGACAGTTTTAATTCCTCCTTTCCAATTTGGATGTCATTTAATTCTTTTTCTTGTCTGATTACTGTGGCTAGAAATTCCAATACTATGTTGCCAATGATACTTTAAACCAGGGTTTGACATAAAAAATAAGTAATGAACTCCTAATATTCCACATGGGAAGACAAATAATCTAATTAAAAAATAAGCAAAAGACCCCACTGTCAAAAATGGACAGATCTTCCAAACAAAACATCAATAAGGATATTGTGGAGCTGAATGACACACGGAAACAAATAGATTTAACTGACATATATAGAACCTTACATCCCAAAGAAGAAAAGTACACATTCTTTTAAAAGGCTCATGAACATTCTCCAAAGATAGACCACATGATAGGACACAAAGCAAGCCTCAGCAAATTCAGGAAAATTGAAATAATACCAACCTTTTTCTCAGACCACAAGAGATTGAAATTGGAAATCAACTTCAAAGAGAAACTTCAAAAACTTGCAAACTCATGGAGACTGAACAGCAGACTATTAAACAATAAATGGGTCAATAATGAGATAAGAGAAGAAATCAAAAAATTTCTGGAAACAAATGAAAATGAACATACAACAGTCCAAAACCTATGGGACACAGCAAAGGTGGTCCTGAGAGGGAAGTTCATAGCAATACAGGCTTACCTAAAAAAGATAGAAACATTTCAAATAAAAGACCTAACACTACAACTTGAAGAACTGGAGAAACAACAGATAAATCCCAAAGCAAATAGAAGGAAGGAAATAGTCAAGATTAGAGCAGAACTGAATGACTTAGAGACGAAAAGAACAATTCAGAGGATGAACCAAGCCAGAACCTGGTTCTTTGAAAAGATAAATACAATCGACAAGCCTTTAAGCAGACTCATCAAGAATAAAAGGGAGAGGACCCAAATTAATAATATCAGAAACGAAAGAGGAGAAATAACAACTGATACCACAGAAATACAAAGGATTGTCAGAAACTACTATGAACAATTATACGCCAAGAAATTTGAAAACCTCGATGAAATGGACAAATTTTTAGAAAAGTATAATCTTCCCACACTGAAGGAGGAAGAAACAGAAAGTTTGAACAGAGCGATAGCAGCTGGGGAAATTGAAGCAGTCATCAAGAAACACCCGGCACACAAAAGCCCAGGGCCGGACAGTTTCACTGGAGAATTTTACAAAACATTTGAGGAAGAGCTAACCCCTGCCCTTCTCAGACTATTCCAAAAAATCCAAGAGGAGGGAAGACTCCCAGACTCTTTTTATGAGGCCAGCATCACCCTAATCCCAAAATCAGATAAAGACCCTACAAAGAAAGAAAACTACAGGCCAATTTCGCTGATGAACAGAGATGCTAAAATCCTCAACAAAATATTGGCAAACCGCATCCAGCAATACATTCAAAAGATTATCCACCACGATCAAGTGGGATTCATCCCAGGGATGCAGGAATGGTTCAATGTACGCAAGTCAATAAACGTAATACATCACATAAATAAAAGACAAAAACCACATGATCATCTCGATAGACACAGAAAAAGCATTCGAAAAGGTACAGCACCTATTTATGATCATGGGAATAGAGTCAACACCATGGGAATCAATGGGGTATTCCTCAACATAATAAAGGCCACATATGAAAATCCTTCAGCCAACATCATACTCAATGGGCAAAAACTGAAAGCTTTCCCACTAAGATCAGGAACACGACAAGGATGTCCCTTTCACCACTTCATTTCAACATCGTATTGGAAGTCCTAGCCACAGCGGTCAAACAAGAAAAAGAAATAAAAGGCATCCAAATAGGAAAGGAGAAAGTAAAGCTATCATTGTTTGCAGATGACTTGATAGTGTATATAGAAAACCCTGTAGACTCTACCAAAAAACTCCTCAACCTAATAAGTGAATTTGGCAAAACAGCGGGATACAATGTCAATATTCAGAAACCAAAGGCAGTTTTGTACACCAGCGATGCAATAGAAGAAGAAATCAGAAAAAAAAACCCATTCAATATAGCAAGAATAAAAATAAAGTACCTAGGCATAAATTTAACCAAAGAGGTAAAAGACCTGTATGCAGAAAACTATACAACATTGAAGAAAGAAATTAAGGACGACACAAATAAATGGAAGCATATACCGTGCTCATGGATTGGAAGAATTAATATCGTCAAAATGTCCATACTACCCAAAGCAACTTATATATTCAATGCAATCCCTATTAAGATACCAATGACACATTTCACAGAAATAGAACAGACATTTAAAAATTTATATGGAACCATAAACGACCCCTAATAGCCACAGCAATTTTGAGAAAGAAAAACAAAGTAGGAGGAATCACAATACCAGAAATGAAATTATACTACAAAGCCACTATACTTAAAACAATCTGGTACTGGCACAAGAACAGACCCATAGACCAGTGGAACAGAATAGAAAGCCCGGAAATAAACCCAGCTCTCTATGGGCATCTAATATTTGACAAAGGAGGCAGAAGCATAACATGGAATAATAATAGCCTCTTCAACAAATGGTATTGGGAGAGCTGGATGGCTACATGCAAAAAATTGAAATTGGATCATCAGCTGACACCACACACAAAAATAAACTCAAGAGATAAAAGACTTAACTATAAGTCACAACACCATCAAAGTCCTAGAGGAGAACATTGGCAGGAAACTCTCAGATATCCCAAGCAGCATTTTTTCACCGATATGTCTCCTCAAGCAAGGGACATAAAGGAAAGAATAAACAAGTGGGACCTCATCAAAATAAGAAGCTTCTGCACAGCGAAAGAAAACATCAGCAAAATGAAAAGGGAACCAACTGTATATGAAAATATATTTGTTAATGATACATCAGATAGAGGTTTGATCTCCAAGATACATAAAGAACTCACTCGACTCCGCTCCAAGAAGACAAATGATCCAATCAAAACATGGGCAAAGGACCTGGGCAGACGCTTTTCCAAGGAAGAGATACAGAGAGCCCAGAGATATTTGAAAGGATGCTCAGCATCACTAGCCATCTGAGAAATGCAGATCAAAACCACCATGAGATACCACCTCACACCAGTCAGAATGTCCATCATAAACAGATCAACAAACAACAGGTGCTGGCGAGGCTGTGGAGAAAAGGGAACCCTAGTCCACTGTTGGTGGGAATGCAGACTGGTGCAGCCACTGTGGAAAGCAGTGTGGAATTTCCTCAAAAAGCTGAAAATGGAACTGCCTTTTGATCCAGTGATTCCCCTGCTGGGACTATACCCTAAGAATCCCAAAACGCCAATTCAAAAGAACCTATGCACCCCAATGTTCATAGCAGCACAATTTACAATAGCCAAGTGTTGGAAGCAACCTAAATGCCCATCAGTAGATGATTGGATCAAAAAATCATGGTACATTTACAAAATGGAATACTACGCAGCAGAAACAAAAAAAAGAACTACTAAACTTCATGACAGCATAGATGGAACTCGAGAGCGTTATGCTAAGCAAAATAAGTCAGGGGGCCAAAGACAAATACCATATGATCTCACCTATAAGTGGACGCTAACCAACAATACAAAGATGCAAGGAAAATAAGACCAGCAACACTGAAAGGAAAGGAAACCAACAGAGACAAGAAGGAAGGAGGAAGGAGCGGCGGAGGGTAAAGGAAGGGAAAGGGCAAGTCAAGGAACATATGGCAAGGACTCATGGACAAAACCGAAGGGGAAAAGTTGAGGGAGAGAGGAGGGAGGGGGCAAGGGAAAGTGGTGGGGGGAAGGCAGAGACAAATTTATTTGAAAACAATGAATTAATTAAAAAATAAATAAAATAAAATAATAATAATAAAAAAATGGGCAAAGGACCTGAACAGACACTTCTCCAAGGAGAACATACAGAGGTCCCAGAGACATATGAAAGGACGCTCAGCATTACTAGCCATCAGAGAGATGCAAATTAAACCACAGTGGAATACCACTTCATACCAGTTGGAATGGCCATCGTAAACAAATAAAAAAATAACAAGTGCTGGAGAAGGTGTAGAGAAAAGGAAACCTTACTATAGTTTTGGTGGCAATGTAGACTGGTACAGCCACTGTGGAAAATAGTATGGCATCTCCTCAAAAAATTAAAAATGGAACTGCCTTTTGACAAAGAAATTCTACTGCTGGGATTATATCTTCAGAATCCTGAAAAACCAATTCAAAAGAACCTATGCACCCCAATGCGTAGCAGTGCAATTTGCAATAACTAAATACTGGAAACCGCATAACTGCCCATCAGTACATGAGTGGATAAAAAAGTGTGGTACATGTACATAATAGAACATTAGACAGTAGAAAGAAAAAAGGAACTCTTACCCTTTGTAACAGCATGGATGGAGCTGGAGAGCATTACGCTCAGTGAAATAAGCCAGATGGTGAAAGACAAGTGCCATATGATCTCGCCTATAAGTGGAACCTAAACATCAAAACAAAAAAGTGAACAAAATATGACAAGAGACATGGAAATAAAGAACAAACTGATAGAATTCAGAGAGGAGGGGAGAGGTGGATAACTGGAGAAAGAAAGGGAAGGGTCATCAAAGAAAATGTATAAAGGACCCATAGACAAAGACCATGGGGCAGGGGAGGATTAATTGTGGGAGGTGGGGGTGGGTAGGGGAAGGAAGAGTAATGGGGGAAATGGGGGCAACTGTAATTGAATAACAATTAAAAAATAAAAAATAATAAAATAAATTAAATACAATATATTCTGAGATATTTTACAAATATAAACCATAGTTTCTGATGAAAACTCAGAGGTAGAAAAATCTCCAATCATTAAAAATGGTAGTATATTTTTGTATTAGTTTGCTGGGGCTGCTAATAACGAAATACCACGGTCTGGTTAGCTCGAATAACAGAAATTTATTTTTCCACAGTTCTGGAGGCTGGAAGTCTAAGCTAAAAGTGTTGGCAGGTTTATCTTTTTATAAGACCTCTCTCCTTATCTTGCCTGTGGCCACCTTATCCAATGTCCTCACATGGTCTTTCCTCTCTGTGCACATGCCCCTGGTGCCCTTTGGCGCATCCAAAACTCTTCTCCTTATAATAATACCAATCAGATTGGATCAGGTCTCATCCCAATGCCCTAATTTTTTAACTTAATCACCTTTTCAAAGGCCCTATATCCAAATATAGTCATATTCTGAGGTCTTAGTTTCTAGGGCTTCAACATATTAATTTATCGAGGCACAATTCAGCCCACAGTAACTGTCTTCTAAGCTACTCTAAATTTTAAAGCTATCAAATGAGCTTTATATTCTCCCAAATCACCTTTCAGGGAAGTTAGCCCCACATTAGTCAGAAGTAATTGATTGAAATAATGAAAGTGTATATACCAGAGATTTAAATGCAAATCTTATATGGCTCTCAATACTGATAAATTTAAATGTATATATTCTTTATTTTACACAACCAGTTTAATAGTGAAATCTTACTTGCTTTGATACAAATATTGTCCTACAATTGTGAATCACTTCAATATATGCACACATGTATCAAAAATGACCAGATCTGAATTCATCTTCTAGATTTTCTGGCAGGTCCTGGATGAGTTCCACAAATATCTGAATAATCACTTTATAGACCACTAAAATTCACAAGAGGCTTTTTAGGCTAAAATTTTAGAATAGTAGAGATTTTATTTTGCAAGTCATACAGCTTTGAGTTTTAAAACTTATATAGGCACTGATTGTTGATTTTGTTATCTCCACTATATTTCAGGTTGATTATATTAAATAATAAAAATGATATTTTTATAATTTCCAAGCGGAGATTCATTAGTACTATTGAACATTTTGATTACATAAGATATTTTATTTTTAAAAAATGTGTTTTGAAAGTATTTTCATTAATTAAACAAATATAAATATTGTTTGTAAGTAAATATTGATTATAAATAATTTTGTTATAGACCTACATTGAAAATTCCTCTGTCATCAAATTAGACAAGCAGAAACTATGTATCAAATAGCCCCAAGTGCACATTAACGGAGTTAGTATTTAGTGAATAATAAATATGTGCAAAACGTTCTTTCAAGTTCCTTACATGTAGTACATATTATACAGGAACAAATTAAATAGATCATATTTTATTACTATTATTATGTATATCTATATTTTTTACATGTTGGAACTGAATTTTTTAGAGTCTGTTTTGCATAAGGTTTGCATTTGTATAGTTTGTAAGCTGAAAACCCAAGATTCAGCTCTTGAGTTCACTCTCTTAAACACTAAACCTTATTGTTACAAATACACATCTATTTTCCTCAGGCTCATCATGTGGTTCCCAAGACAGGTTGTGGAATACAGTTTAACTAAAGGTAGGTTTCAGAACTTTATCAAGTGACATTATATTGGACATGTTACCACTTGAATAGGAATCCATAAACTCCAGGTTAGCTTTTTCTGTAAAATGTAATTAAATATATAGATTCTAAAAAGAAATCTTGATTAGAACTCACAATAATCCAGTGCATGTACAACGTAAGTGACTTTTCTATTTACTGTATCCCCTTCCTCAATGCAGTAAACACAATGTTTTTCTGGATTATCAAGAAGGAGGAGGACGGGGAGGAAGAGGAGGAGAGTCTTCTTTTGTCCATACAAAATCCCTGCAGTACACAAAATCCCTAAAGTCCCAATTCTGGGAGGCAGGAGATGGGATATTTGACCATTAAAACAGTATTTCTATGGATTTGCCATCTTCTGCTGTAGACCGAATATTTCTGTCTCCCCCCAATTTATGTGTTGAAATTTAATCCTCAGTGTGACATATTAGGAAATGGGGCTCTTGAAAGTATGTGGGTCATGAGGTCAGAATCCTCAAGAAGGAAATTAATGCCCTTATAAAAAAGACCCCAGAGAACCCCTTCTGTCACATGAGGACACAGAAAAAAGATGATTACCGAGAAAGTGGGCCTTTACTAGACAGTGAATCTGCCAGTGCCATGATTTCAGAACTCCAGAACTGTGAGAAATAAATTTCTGTTATTTATAAGCCGCTCAGTTTATAGTATTTTGTTACAGAAACCTGAAGGGAAAAAAAGACATTTGCCTACCAACGTGATATTTTTATGCCCTCATCTTTCAACATCCCCCCCCCAAAATTATTCCTGAGATAGTACAGAAGTTGTATGGTGTATATGCATGTATGTGTGTGTTTCCAAAAATAGTGGTTTCAACTGCAATATGTCATTCAGCTCTTCTGTCCTCAGCTACTTAAGTTCCGTTTCCTTGCCTTACTGTCATCCAGTGCCATTAAATGGGGGGACAGGTACACAAACTCAGTGTAGCTCGCTCTGTGTTACCACCCCTATGGGGTGACATGACCCCAGCAGGAGAGGGCACCAGAACCCTCTCCTGCTGAACCCCAGAATCAGCAGAGCAGGGGTTCTGGTGCCCTCTGCTGCTGATGCTGGTGACAATCTCTGGAGACACTGCTCCTCCAGAATGCCCACACTGCAGAGGTCACCCGTGCTGTGCGCTTGGTGAATGCTCTGTGTTCTCTAATTGAAAAGAGGGGAACACCTACACAGTGCCTCACCCCACTGCACCTCAGCCCAGATAATGTCGCTTTGTATTCCCAAGGTCTTGCAGAGACTTCTGTGATCACAGACTTTGCCGAGGAGATCTCTACTCCTTATGAAGAAGTACGAACCCACGGCATCTACATGAGAGGTCAGCCGTATTCAGATCTGCCTCCCTCCCTTCAGCTGGCTATAATGCTTTCAGAACAGGCATAGCTGTCTTACGGTCTTCTTCCTGGAATGTGTTCTTTCTTAGGGAAGCCTCATATCCTGTGAAAATTACACAGTCTGAAATTCATCCCACCAACCCAAGACATGATGTCAGATGAATAAATTCTAGGTAAATACAACTGAGCGTAAAAATTATAATATTTATAACTTACCTTCTTGGCCCATGAGATGAGCCATGGGTTTTATTAAAGCAGTCATGATAAAGCTACTTAACATTGTTCTTTTTCTTTCTGGTTACACAAAAAATCCCAGAATGATTTTCTCTATTCCCCTATTTTGTTTGCTGACTTTGTTTTGTTCATCAATTTTTCATGCATCTAAATTTTAGATTTGAAACATTTTTTGAAGTTTTAATAGAATAAAAATGTAGTTTATGATTTTTTTTATTTCTTAGAGCGGACAAGACTATAGGGACTATATAGAATATGCTGGGTAAATGTATGATTGTTTACATAATCAAATTTTAGAAAATTTATCTTATAAGAATTTTATACAGTTTTTATAAATAATAGCCAAATATGGTAATATATTATTTTACCAAGCAATAATGATAAGTTATAATGTTATATTTCACTTAATTTTATATTAGAAATAATATTTTGTACACTACTTAAGCAAAAATCAAAATTTCAGGAAGTCCAAGACAGAAAATAAATAAAATTTTCTCCCAGGCACTGGTAATTGTTAAGTAGATGGTGATTTATATTTAAAACCATGTTTCAAACAAATTTAGCATGACATTTCATAAATATCTCTTAAAATTAAAATTGCCTACTTTAACCTCACAGGGTAAACTGGTGGATGTTTTGGAGAATGGCTTTAAATCTGTCATTTGTGATTCCTCTCCTTTTATTTCACATCTTCTTTTCTTCTCGCTGGCTGTGCCTCCATTCATCACTGACACCACAACTATAACAACAGCACTATCCTTCACTCTTAAATCACTAGCTGTCTCAGCCATTGTCACGGCCAGTCTTTGAAACAGGAAAAAGAAAACCCAGAACAGCAGTTGCAATAGCGCAAGCATCAGAAATGTTCCCCAGGACTCCCATCACACAATACATTTGAGCCAAGTCTAGGTACAGGTCTCCTCGCACTGCCGACTAGCAAATCATACAGAAGCTGTAATTATGGAGTGGATGCCAGTCACTAATACATCTTCCAATTCAAGAGGGAAGGAGATCAGGCGCTCACGGCTTCCTGAACGTAAATAAATGGTTGACATCCTCTTTAAAATGGATTAAGTAAACTAGATCATTTTAGTAAAATTGGTTAGAAATGGCTTTATTTTTTTTCAAAGTTGAAGTGTTTAAATATTATAAATGACAGCTTTTTTATTTTCACAAAGGAAAACATTCTTTCCAGGTCACCATCTCATCACTTATCTGGAAGAATTGGGTAAAAGAAGGCAAACTGATGGAGCTCAGCTTCTCACTGATAAGCTAAGTATTAATTTGCTTGTGACTTCTTTCACTTATTCATCTAATATTAATTTATGATAGCCCTAATCATAAAAGCATTTTATGAGTATTTGATGAATGAGGGGGAAAATCTGCCATTTTTTGAGATAGTTTGGTAAAATCTTATAGAAGCTTAAATTTTATTAGAGGTGTTTGTAAATAGTCATAAACAGCTTTTGAACAAGGTAGAAGCCCACATCCAAAGTGTCTAGTGATGGTAACAATTAAATTACCGATCAAATTATCAAATTTTATACATATATATACCATTTTAATAAGTATAAAACATCAAAAACATCATAAAACCAATTTTAAAATTGTCAATGCCTTCCTATGAATTACAGTTGAACAAAGTTTTATAGTTTTGTTTGTTTATTATTTGTTGCAACAAATGTGAAAGCACAGCATGGAAAGCAGGAGGATCTTAATAACAGGGCAATAGAAAGGACTAATAGGGCTGGGCTGGTTGCATGTGATTTAGTGGAAGAATCAAAGAAGTGGGCTTGCTCTAGGTTGTATAATGTCAACATATGGAGGCAGCTCTATGATTGGGCATCTTAATAGATCTTCCCTAGAGGTGGGAGGAATGAAACAAGTCTAAAGTATAAATAATCAAGAGTCAGCAAGTCACTGATACTAGCCAGAATGCAGGGATGCTTGATAATGTTTATGGTTTGGTAAATGTCCCCTTATTTTCTAAGGTCATACATTTTTACAGAATGGACAGTTTTTTTGTGTTGATTCATTATGATCATAGACAGGCCTTGTCCACTGGAATTCTGTAAGAGTCTTTATGTTTCCCAAGAGAATAACCTGGCCCATCTGTGAGCAACTAGCCATCTCCTAGCAACACGTACTTGGTGGCGCTAGGCCAGTTCTTGGCTAGTTTCTGACTGCCAGAGACTGCTTTTCTTTTCTTTTTCAGAGTGCATCAGGTTTCTGTCGATTTAGAAAGATATTCATAGAAATAAAAAAATAACTAAACCATTAGGGGGGTGGGTGAAGTGGAAGAAGGTAGGGGTAGATAAATAGCAATGGAAAAAATAAAGTAAGGAAGAATGAAACAAAGAATAATAAGAAGGTCACATTTCCTACATGTAAAATATCATCATAATTATAAATTTAAAAAACAAAAAAAAGTATTACCTACAATATGGCTTCATGTATATAAAATTGAGAAGCAGGCAAATCAAATATATGGAGTTAAAAGTCAAGCTAGTGATTACATTTGGGGGAAAAATGTCATCTGGGAAGTGACAAAAAGTGACTTCTGGTACACTAGTATTGGTTTATTTTTTGACCTGGGTGCTGGGTTATGGTGATGTTTTCTTTGTGACCATTCTTTGATCTGTGCACTTTGGATTGGTTCACTTCTTGGTATATTTACAGTCCTTTAATGATAAAATTTCATAAATTAAATTAAAAATGAAAAACAAACTCAAATTAATGTGGCAACTCAAAGACGAAAGTTGAATAATTAAGATGATCTCTGCCCAGAGGACGTAAATAAAATTATTTTTAATTTTCAATTCAATTGAGTCTGGGTAAGTAAGAAATAACCCGGGGCCCACTTACCCAGGGGATAATTAGGAGGCTCCTTCTCTGTGCACATAGAGCTGGGGCATGAAAGGGCTAGAGACCTCTGGTGCCCGTGATGGGAGCCACAGACCACACGTGGCTGTGGAGCACATGCACTCTGACTAGTCTGAATTGAGATGTATTGTAAGTGCACAATATGCACAGGTTTTGAAAACTCAACATAACAAAACAATGTAAAAACACTTTAAAAGTGGTTTTTGTTGACTATATGTTGAAATGATAATATCTTTTTAAAAATTAGGTTAAAATAAATCTTTGAAATCTTCATCTCTTCCTTTTTAACAATGTAGACATGACAAAATTTAAAATTATGTATGTGGCTTTCAACTTTGGTTCACAATATATTTTTTTAGATACCTTCAATGTAAGAATGAGCTCGACTCTCCTCGGGACTGAATTAGATACTGATTACTTATAGCTTGGAACTAAGGGGAGAAGAAAATGGTGCTAGTCAAATAAATAAGGCACCTATTTTGATGTCTCAATATTTGCTTTACTTTTGTTTTCCCTGCAATTTTAACAGATGAAGCAGAAAGAGCAGAGGAAAAGTATATAGTGTAATCCAGTATTAAAAGGATCTAAGAGTATACCAAACAGGCCAAATGAAGGAAGTGACCCTGGTCTTACGCCTACTCTGAGAAAATGTTCAGGAGGCCTCCAAACACTGCGTATCAAAAAAGATCCCCTTGCAGCTTTGTCCTCCGGCTCTTCATGTCCCCTGATCCCAGATGTTCCCGGATGAAGTCAGTGACAAAGAGGATCCCCCAAATCAAGGATATTTGTTGGAATAAGAACGGTTCCGCAAAGCAGTTCTTCCTCTTTGTTCCTTTCATTTGTCTCTTTTAGGGGATGGTAAAACAATGTTTAATGCCAGTGACAAATCTCCATCATCATACAATATGTTGGGTTGGCAAGAAGGACATGTAAGTGTAATTAGTGGTACAATAACAAAACATGCCCCATCCATTCTTTGTTACAAACCCATCAATGGATTTTTTTTAAGTTGAGATATATTTGACATATAACATTTCAGGTGTACAACATAATCATCCAATAGTTATATATTTTGTGAACTGATCACCACAACTCACAACCGTCATTAGTATCTGTCACCATACATAGTTACAATGTTTTTTTTCTTGTGTTGAGAACTTTGAAGATTTATTCCCTTAGCAACTTTCACATATGCAATAAAGGATTGTTAAGTAAATCACCATGCTGTATATTACATTCTCGTGACTTTTTGTATCTTTGGACTCCCTTCATCCATTACACCCACACCAAACCCCTATTGCCAGCAATTAAAACCTGTGATATCTATGAGGTTTTTGTTTTTCTTTCTTTTTGTTTTTAAATTTGGGGAGGGGTGTTTATTTGGTTGACTGACTTATTTCATTTACCTTAATGACCTTAGGTTCTATCCCCACGCAGTTTCTTAATGGACACTGAGGTTATTTCCATGTGTCAGCTATTGCAGATAATGCTGCAAGGATTGTAGGGGCATATATATTTTTTTGACTTAGTTTTTGTTTTCGTTAGTTAGTTTTTGTTTTCTTTGGATAAATACCCAGAAGTGGAATCACTGGATCCTATGATAGTTCTATATTTAATTTTTTGAGAAAATTCGATACTGGTTTCCATAGTGTCTGCATCAATTTGCATCCCCAACAGAAGAGCACAAGTGTTCCCTTTTCTCCACATCCTCACAAACACTTGTTATTTGTTGTCTTTTTGATAATAGCCATTCTAATGGGTATGAGGTGATATCTCAATGTATTTTTGATTTGCGTTTCCTTGATAATCAATGATGTTGAGCATCTTTCACATAGCTGTTGGACATTTGCATGTCTTCTTTGAAAAAAATATCTATTCAGATCATCTGCCTATTTTTTAAATCAGATTTTTTTTTTTTGCTATTAAGTTGTATGCCTTTTACAAAGTTTGAACGTTACCCCTTATAAGATACGTGATTGGCAAATACATTCTCCGATTCCATTGGTTGTCTTTTCATTTTGTTGATGGTTTCCTTTGTTGTGCAGAAGCAATTTTTTGTTTGATGTAGTCCCACTTGTTTAGTTTTGCTTTTGTTGCATTAGCTTTTATTGTCAAACATGAAAAATCATTATTAAGTCTCCTATTACAAAGCTTATTCTCTGTGTTTTCTTCTGGAAAGTTTATGGTTTCAAGTCTTAGAGCCTTTAATTCTTTTTTGAGTTAATCTTTGTGTGCAGTATAAGATGATGATTGAGTTTCCTTCTTTTCCGTGTGGCTGAGGAGTTTTCCCAGCATCATTTATTGAAGAGACTATCTTCTATCTTTTTTCTTCACACTGGGAAAATGGCATTATCTAATCATGGATAGGATGAGGGGAGAAGGGAAATGCTGATCATTCAGGAAGAGAGCTGTGTCACTTGAGGGGGAGGAGGAAAAGAACATAAGAGCTCAGACATGCCGCCTTCCCTTTACTTCAGAATAAGATGCGTCCTTAAAGCATGTGACTAACTGAATATCCCTATTCATGTGTTTGGGAAGAAGGACTGGTGAGAGATTAAGATACACATGTGATGGAAAAAAAATACACAGAAACTCAACTCTGGGGATTAACTGAACTGACCTTACTATGGGTGCCTAGTCAGAAGTACGTTTCCTCTAAGAAAGAGCAGTTTTCAACCTTTGTCATCTCAAGGCACACGCAAAGTATTTACTAAAATTCTTGGTTCACCAAAGAATTATATCCTTTGCCGATCTGACAAAAAACAGGTATACTTTTAATTAATTCACACTGGACTGCTGCTGTTGGGTCGGCAGTTGTCATTTTTTATTTGACAATCTAAGGGAAAATAGGTCAGTGCCCCTGACTAAATTGTCAGGTATTATATGTTTTAAAAATTCTTGCAGCACACCAGTGTGCCATGGCACACAGGTTGAAAATTGCTGCCCTAGGAAAAAACCCACTGTTTGTCCCAAGAGGCAGAACTGTGGGTCACAGCAGCTTTTGCAGGAGAGCAAGGTGATAAAGATCTAAGAGAGGATGGAAGCACAGGAATAGAAAGAAGTATGCAAAATGCAGGCATCATACTATAGCCTTCTATTAAAAAGGAGAGTGATGATGACAATTTAATGAAATAGATCATTTACCTAGATTAATTTTAACAATTTTTGCTTGCCTGCTTTTCTTGTCTCCTTCTGGTTTCCTCAGGTTCTGAGTGACACTATAATATTTTGGTTAAATGTGGACTTTGTATCCAAATAGCTGTGTTCACATACTTGCTCTATTTTAAGTTTTATCATCTGCAAGTGGGAATAATGGGGAAATATCAGAAAATTTATCACAGATTTCTCGTACAATAAAAAAGCATATAATAGTTCAGCATTTCTACATGTGGTATTACATATAAATCACTTAGAAATAGCTTTGCACATGTAAAGACTATATAGTATTTACTAGTTTTATTCTCAGCATCATCAATAGTATCTTAATCATCTTTTAGATTATCATATTACTGAACATAGTCTTGGTTTTATAGTCTGGTAGACTTTCCTTTATACATACTCAAAGCAGTCATTTAAAAATGGAGCGTGGAACACATTTCAAGCAATTTACAATTATCCAAAAATCTTAATTCATTTCAGGAAAAAAAAAAACTGTGTTCTTGTGGTTTATTAAGAGTTTTGTGTTTTTTCCTTTGACCTATTTGATTCCTGACTCCTCAGATCATTCTTCAAGCATATTCCATATCTGGTTGATATCATATCAATTCGTTTACTTGTACTTAAGTGAATCTGCCATTTATTTTCTGAGGTTCTGTTTTATGGGATTTCAGACTATAAAAGCACGACAATGAACAGCAGGGTGAACCACAAATGAAATTATGACTACGAGTAAGGTCTTGTAAGTCAGTTGGGGAAGTTGCTCTCTTATTCTTGAAAATCACTTGAAAACTTTTTCAAATTCTGCTGTCACTTGAAAATAAAAAAAAAAAGTTTTACTCACTAAGACAAAACTTTTAAAACAAAAGAAACTAGCATAACAACTTATGGCACTCCTTATTTCATGGAATACATACCTTTTAAACAAAAATGTTTATTTTTAAAGAGAAGAGAAGAGTAAAGAGGGAGAATGAGAGGGAGAGAAACATTGATGTGAGAGGGAAACATCAATCAATTAGTTGCCTCTTGTGCACCTCCAACAGGGGACCTGATCCACAACACAGGCTTGTGCTCTGACTGGGAATCAAACTGCTGACCTTTCAGGATGCCGGGCCTTGCTCAACCAACTGAGCTACACCACTCAGGGCCTGCGGAAGGCAAGACAAATAAAATGGCATTGGTCCAGTCAAGATAGGATAAAGTGTACAAAAATAAAATGGTATCACTCATGTCAACCAAGATGGCAATCAGTCAGCCATGACACCTATGTCAAACCAGCCACCCTGCCAAATATCTGCCAGGGTACCACATTAAAGATAGTGGTGCACAGATATGTCTGCAGAGAGGGCACACCTACAGATAAGAGTGTTCGGAGCCCTTGGCCCCAAGCCACAGAATTTCCCAGCTCAGTCAGGCGCCAAGAAATAAGGTATAATTGAGATGGACTTCTGAGTCACCGCTGAAACAGTTGATCTCCTGCACAAGAATGCTTTCCTCTGCTACTGTGAAGACATCTGCAGCCAGAGCCTCTGTCCAACCAAGCACCCAATGAGAACATCACAGATTCTGCCTTGTAAGACTCTGACATTTGCTACTATCTCCTGGATCTGACTCACTAGGACTCTCGGACTTGGTTCCCTAATGGAATCTTCCCTCTCTTATGTTCTTGATTTGCCTGCTCTGTGTTTAGTAATGTAAAGTTAGGACTGATTTATTGTTAAGTCAGGACTAATTTGTATGTGAAATCTGCAGTAATAAACGAAGGATATCGTAGTCACCTGCGTTGGCTCACTGTCTTTCCTTGGCGCCAGTTAAGGGAGATTTTGGATTTGTGGTGCAGGAAGGCTGAGGTATTCCGGGCCACCCAGTACGTTTGGTTCTCTTTCCTTGTGGCTCAAATAGAGAATCAGGAGCTGACTTTCAGGAAAGAAAGAATTGTGACCACCCTTGCAGGGTCCCTCTCCACAGGGCTCAGTCACTTTTAACCGTCTTAGCATTTATCTTGAAATTTCGTCAGGAATATCAGGACCGATGTAAATGTATCCATATTGATACATCTTTTTAAAAGAATGAAACTTCTGTTAGGTAGCAGCTCGGAATGAGCGGTCAGAGGGGAAATAAAGACAGGGTCCTCTCCATTACAATCCAACAAAAATCTTAATACGGGAGGCTAGAAGCAAAAGCAAGACATGCCTCGCCAGCTAACGCAGCAATCCTGAGTTTGGTTTGATAAGATTACCAGGTGTCTGGAACACCACAAGCTAAAATATGGGAGTACTCCTTGAGACTCGGCTGAGAAATGGTGTTTCTGTGACAATCTTACTAAGACTGCAGGGTGTTCTGAGCATCACAAGTAGAAATTGCACATGAACAAGAAGGAAGACTATATTGGGAAACGGGGCCTATGTAACAATTTTACTAAGGCAATGAGCCTTTACTAACTGAGAAAGAAAGCCTTTGTAGCTATACATTATTCCCCAGGGGAAGAACAAGGGGTACCTGAAAGCCAGCTGAGGGATAGCCTGAACCCCAATAGCTGGCATACTTAGATTAGCTGAGTGCCCACTTATAGCCTCAGTTCAAGTGTATAAAACAAACCTACTGATAAACTTATTAACAAACTTACTGGCAATTTTATTTCCTCTGTACATGGGACACTTAGGCTGGCTGGGCGCATGCTTGCAGCTTTAAGCTCTGGTGTTTCATTAATAAACTTGCTATCTCATTTCCACTATACATGTTGTCTCTAGCTTGAATTTATCTCTTGCGGTGAGACAAGAACTGAGATGAGGGAGGGAACCTCTTGATTCAGGTCTCTTCCTACTGTAACATTTCCACTGGAGATTCAAAATTTCTTAATTTTTACTCATAATGATCTTGAAGATTATTTATTAGGACGTTTTGTTGGGAAACTATTAATGACCAGTAACATTTTGCTTTATTCTGCAAATACCCATAAACTCTCTGTGCCTCAGTGTCCTCATTGATAAAATGGGAGATGAGTCATTACCTTGCTGATGCATTATGAGGGTTACATCAGCAAATCATGCAAAGAACTAGAATTGTGAGTTCCTGAATAACAATGAGAATAATTAAGTCCTCAAAGATTAATAATCAGGTGGCAGTTCTTAATCATCGGAAGCAGAGAACACAATCATAATGAGTGGATGGATTGGAGGGGCAGCTAAGAAGGTTGACCACAGAGAGGTCTGGAGATTGCTAATAAAACATGGCATCCTCGAGATCTGCTATTGTAAACACTGTATTGTTCCATGTATACCATAAAAATAAATTAATAATGTATTTTTAAAATGAATTGACTCTATATGAGCCCATGTCACCAGGACTAAATACCTAGCAATATCACCACAACACTATATGGTAATGATCATCCTAGAACTTCCCCAAATGACCATACAGTTATGTAATGAGTTAATCATACAATATGGAAACATGGATACTAGACTTCTTTTGCATTTATAACATAGTGTTTTTTTTTAACTGCAGTGAAATATACATGATAAAATTTTAACACTTTTATCATTTTATGTTGATAGTACAGTGTCAATAAGTGCATTCACATTTTGGCTCCAGAACTTTTATCTTCTTAAAATGAAACTCCACTCATTCAACTATAATTCTCCATTATCCCCTCTCCTCATCTCTTGGCAACCACAGGCTACTTTCTGTCTCTATGAATTTGACTGTCCTAGGTACCTCATATAAGTGGAACCATACATTTATCTTTTGTGTCTGGCGTATTCCACTTAGCATAATGTGTACAAGGTTCCTCAGGTTGTAGCATGTGTCAAAATTATGCAGCCTACAGTTACATAAAGTTCTTTACAGTCTGATGAAAAAAGAAGAATATGACTAACGGTTTTCCAGATGTGAGTAAATTTGATAAATTGGGAAGGTCAAAATGGACTCTAGTTGTGCTAACACCATACCCAGAAGAGGCCTTGAAAGATAGCAGTGAAAGCCATATCACCAAGTGGTATACTCAGTTATATTCTGAATGAAAAAGAATAGCCTGAGGTAAGACGATATTCAGATTTATAGGCAAAGGTGAATGGCTTGGTTAGTTGTTGAGGATCCTAGAAGGAGAAGACTGCAAAATCTAAGGAAAGGGCCACATTGGTAAAATATTCCCACATGACATTTTTATAAATAACACATTTTTATGAATAACTCCTGGTTGATGTATGATCTCCAATTAATTCCAGGGTTAGTGCAAATGTTCTGTGATCATTTCACTGAAATTTATAAAAGGATGAAAGAAATGATTGCATTATATGAATTATGTAAATTTAATTTGTAGTTAAGAATATAAGTACATGAAACTATAGAAAAATGGCAGTTGGTATTAGTGTAATGTTTAAGGCTGAATAAAAATACATTTTATATATATATGTAATTATTGAGAATGTTATTGACAGTTATGGCTCTTTAATTGAATTGTACTAATCTTTACATTTTCTTGAACCATTTGATATGATCTTATAAGACTGAATTTATATAATGTTAATACAAATCACTAAACAGTTGAAAATATTTAACTACACTACACAAATTTATATGAAGGCAAATAACTCATTTTGGTGACTTATTTCACCAAATATGTTTGCTTAGAGACCATAATGTTACTACAAATATTTAACTGGATGTAATATAGGCAGCAGCCCTTATGAAAAATAAACAAAAGTAATCTTCTTCTTTTTTGTGATAGGGTAACATGTTCGGTTTCACATCTCATTCCTGAAATTAGTGTACTTCAATTTCATTTTCATTGCTTTGTTTTGTTCAGTAGAATGTATAATATATACCGCAACAGGTCAGTTATGCAGTATCACTATGCAATATCCCAAACTATATAAGCATATAAATCTGTTTTTGAGGCTTTAAGTCTACTCTCTCCTGTTTTTATGGCTTTTGTCTCTTTATATCCATGTGAGCAGTCCACATGACACCTGTGCAGGCTACCACTGAGATCATCAGAGCCACCCTTAGCTGCAGACAGTGCAAACCCACTGCCCAGACGTTGTATCAAACTGCCAGGATGTATAGATTTAAGTTGTACTGTCCTTGTGTTACATTCTTACAAATTCAGCAGCTTTATCAGAACCAGATTCAAAAACAGGAAGCATGTCTGACCTCATTTAACAATGTTTTTGACATTGAAATGTGACGAACTGACAGCATGGGAAACAGAATTTTTTGGGGGTGGAGGGGTTGGATAAGAGCAACTCTGGGGGAAAGGCATTTGGACAGGAAAGAAAAAAAAGGCATTTAACATTCTTTAGTGTCTTTTAACTCTTTGGGTATTTTGACTGCTACATAATCTCATAAGAGAAAAGTAATCATTCTAAGGAAATCTTGGATTTATTTCAAACAGTAGAAAATAGTATAAATAAATGAAGAGTAAAGAAATTCTGACTAATTATTCCAGAATTACATTTGCAGTGCTGTATTCAACAGTGCCTTAAAATAGCAGGCAGACATCTGATTGAAAGGGGGAAAAATTGGTCTTGTAAACTTCAGCATTTGATGTCCAGTGAAAAGACAAAGTAGGTTAACAGCTAGGGCTTCTCTGAATGACTAATGACGATGTCAGATCTATTTTAGAAGGAGATATCACTGTTGCTAAAGTATCTGGAGGCCCATGAGCCCTTTTACTGAAAGTACACAAAGAAAAGCCGTGATCAAGGTCACCATTCACTGTGAACACCAAACAACGTGATGACACGGACTATTGGAAACTTCAAACATTTTATCAAGCTGGAAAAATAGAATTAATGAGAACAAGAATACCATGAAGCATCAAAAACCACTAGGAATGAATTTAAAATGCTAGACCTGCATGCTTTTGTTACTAAAGGTAGCAGCTAGAAATGAGCAGCCAGAGGAAAAATAAAGCAGGGCCGCTGTCATTACAACCAAACAAAAAATTTAAAACAGGAGGCTGGAAACAAAAGGAAGCCGTATTACACCGATTATCCCCAGCAGTCCTACGTCTGGGCCAATCAGGTTGCCAAGTGATCTGAACAGGGATAACGCAGGAGGAGGAGAGTCCTTGAGACCCTGCTTTGGGAAAGGGAGCCTCTGTATCAATTTGAATAAGACAAAGAGCCTTTACTAACTAAGAGGGAAAATCTTTGTAGCTGTACATTATTCCCAAGAGGAGAAAGAGGGACAACTTAGAAGCTGACTAAGGTATGTCGTCCCTGAACCCTAATAGTGGGTGCACTCAGCTAGCTGAGTGCCCGCTTGCAGCCTCTGCTGAAGTGTATAGAATGAACATACTAACTTACTAACAACTTTATTTCCTCTATGCATGGGACATCATCAGACTAGCTGAGTGCCTGCTTGCAGTTTCATGCTCAAGTGTGTTTCATAAATAAACTTGCTATCATCCCCTATATGTGTTTGTCTCTCGCTTGATTTTGTGTATCATGAGTGTATGTTTGTGATACAGTCTTTCTTATAAGTCAGCTAGGCAACTGCTTGGCTAGCAGCCTGCTGAGCAGCACAACACCAAGGAATAGACAGGAGTCACACACAGTAGCTATTCTGTTCACTCAGTTGTTACTGAATGCAGTTCACTCGAAGCAGGACATCAACATACATTAATACCCTACTCACACTCACGATCTTAAAGAGATTAACATACACACACAGCAGTCAGTGGAGGATAATGAACCTGAGTCCCAGAATCTCAGTTTGCAGGGCCGGGAAACAGCACGGTGGGCAAGGGAGTTGTCAGCGTCTTGCAAGGAAGGGTCCCCTGAGCCAGGGGCAGCTGGACAAACAAAGTTCTCAGTCCAGCAGGGCAGGGCCTCTGACAGCTGCAGCCAAAGGAGATCAGCGTGTTGCGGAGCAGCGCTCCGGTGTGTGGTGCTGGGCGGTCTCAGCAGTGGTCTGGAACTTGCCTCAGTTATACCTTGAGAGTGCTGTACTCCACCCTTCTGGGTCCTTTCGATTAATGTCTTGGCCCCCATGATGCCAAGTGTGGAATTTGCCCAAGAGCCTGTCTACGGGTGGTCCCGCTCTGCAGACATGGCTATTCTAACCATGTATGCAGATATCTTGGGTATCTATCCTTCCGGATGTGTCTAGCATGACTTAGAGAGTTCACCTCCTCAGCCAAAGTGTCAGGGCTGTCTGGCAGCCATCCTGGTGGACATGAATGATCATTTTGTTTTATATACTTTATCCTATCTTGATTGGACCAATTTCATTTTATTGGTCCTGCTCTCTACTCACTGTCTTCTGAGCAAGACAAGAACAGAGAAACAAGCTCCAGGGGTAGCCCTGATTCTGGTCTCTCCCCAGTAACATAATGAACATCAAATTCGTCACCCTCCTGGCCCTATTGAAGTGAGGATTTGTTGCATTAATCACAAATGCACTGTGCATTATTCACTTTTATAACTGGTTAGTGTCTGATATTGCTAAGTAAATTTTGACCTGATTAAACTCTTCAAATATGCACAATCCTACTAGTTACCTGTTGTTTATACTATTTGTTCACTGGATAGTGAACACAGGCTATTGAGGATGATGATCTAATACACTGAAGGAAAAATGCAAATAGAAAGTTAAGGGAAAGAACACACATTATATTAAAAAGAGCAGACACCAGGTACTGTAGAAAAAGAGGATGTTTGCAAAGAGCTAATTAATAGGAAAAGGAAAAGACATAGCTTCTTATTGCATTAGTCTGCTTAAGGTATAGATAATCTTTACATTAACAGTATTGTGCATTATTCCACTTTCATACCTACATTTGTGAATAGTCTTAACTTTTAGGAATTAGCAATTTTGAGAAAGGTATTTAAAATTCTTTCCTGAAATTTAATGTTATTTATTTTACACACACTTTGTTTAAACTATTTTAAGAAACATAGATAAGAAATCTAGAAATATTAAAGAATAAATTAAACAAGAAGTTCCTCCTTCCACTTTCATACTATTTTAACATTTTTAAATCTCAATCACTTAGTATTTATTTTGTTCAGCAGTATAATTGAATCTGTAAAATAAATAAATTATTATAGCTTAAGGTCATTTACTTTCTTTTCATTTTACTATGAATTAACTTTAAAATCTCTTTATGAAGAAATACTATACTCTGTCTTTTATTTCTTTTCACCTTTCCCACTAGTCTTCTAAAGGCAGTTTTTTAATATCACAATGTAGAGTATACTTTTATGAAATCTAGTGTGATATTTAGCTTAAGTCTATCCTGTTATGTTTTATTTTTTCTATTTTAACATCTGTGTTTCATATTTATAGTTTCTGGTAAATTCACAATGAATATATTCTTATACTTTATACTTTTCCAACAATCTTTTTCTCCAGTATTTAGATCATGTTTTTGAGAGTGAATCATTTTGAAAAAAAATCTTTCAGAAAGATACATCTAGTTTAAGACTGTAAAAATTGATGTTTCAAATACTTGTAGAAGGATGGATTCTACCCAGTATGAACAGAAAAATTAATATATACACATACATACAAACTATGTTCATGTTATTTTTGCCTCTTTCTTTATAACTTAGAAAACGTTTAAAAACTGTGCAATAAGTATACTATAAAATTTTTGATGTTATGTGTTGCTGATATTTTACTCTTATCAAAATTTAATGTTTATCAAAAACTATTCATTCCATAATGTAGATTATTTTAAGTGACAGATTCATAAATAATCATATAGTACTTTAACCATGTTGACTTGAGTTTCCCTTGAGTAGAATAGGCTGAGAAAGTGCTATGCTAACAAACATAAATAATGTTTAACAAAGCAAATGGTTACTTATGACTCATTTAAATTCTCTTAAGGGTCCACGTAATTCTCTAAGACAATTTCTCCAAGCAGAGATTTGGAAATCTAAGCTGAGGAGCCAACATTTCCTCCATGGGTACCCTCTTCAACATCTTTGGCAGAAAAGGCAAATACCTGGACAGTTAAACATTAGCTCAATATGATCTACTTTTATATCATTTCTGCTCAAATTTTATTGGCCAGTATTTTCCATAATTTTATACAATTATAAGAAGGGCCAAAAGTAGAGATTCTTTGCTCTTTAATCTATTATGAAAACTTCTTGAGTTTTAATTAGAATATAAAGTCAAACATTATTACAGAAATTGCTAGATTTTAACATACTAGCTTACTTTGCTTCTTTTCTTTTTTCTTGGTGATTTGAATACATTTTGAAATAATTTATTTATTGGCATTTTAGTTCTTTAAGTTAACTTTCAGTGGTTTAGGAATTCCAATATATATTCTTAAATTCTCTATCTCTTCTTAGGGTTAGTATAAGCAAACTTAAAATTGTACAGGTCCATTTAGCATCATGAACCCAACCCTATTGCATCCTTTATGCTTTAGATATAATAAACTCAGTAAACTCAGTGGAAATATTTTTTTGTTTAATAGTACCATAGATTTTATAGTGAAACCCAGAGGAAAAAATATATATATTTTTAAATGTATCAGTTATTTTCCTTAGCAGATACTACTTATTCTTTTATAAATATCAAAGTTTCTGATTGGTATCATCTCTCTTCAACCTGAAAAGCTGTGTTAGGTATTTCTTGTATTGCAGGTCTCTTGACCACAATTTTTCTTTATCTTTCTTTACCAGAAAATGCATGTTTTAATTTTATCCTTGAAGAATATTTTGTGTGATCTATATGAAATTTAGAAATTGCATTTCTATTTCTTTCAATACTTTAAAGATGCTGTCTATTTTTTGCTATCTTGTCGTTATTGATGAGAGACTAATGTTCATTAGAATTAAGGTTCCCCAGTATATAAGATAATTTTTCTCTGACAAAATTCAAGAAATTTTATTTATGTTTGGTTTCTTTGCCTTTAATAGTCCTGTGCATGGTTTGTCTCACATTTATCTGTCTTGGGGTTTCTGCTGAGCTTCTTGAATACTAGATTTATGTCTCTCACAAAATTGGAAAACAATGGGCTCATCATTGTTTCTGATGTTTTCTTTCCTTTCTCTCTATTGAACTCTAATTACACATATGTAAGATTAAAAAAAATACGTATTGATTTGAGAGAGGAATGCTATTTGTTGTTCCACTTAGTTGCACATTCATTGGTTGCTTCTTCTATGTGCCATGACCAGGAATCAAACTCACAACCTTAGTAACAGTATATTAGGATGACATTCTAATTAACTGAGGTACTGGCTAGGGCTGTTGGATCTTTTTCATATTGCTGGGACTCTTTTCATTTTTTGATGTATTTTTCCTCTCTTTTCACATTGGGTACTTTCTTTTTTAATTTTTTCTTTTTTATTAAATATTTTTATTTTATTTATTTACTTATTTATTTTTTTAGAGAGGAGAAGGGAGAGAAAAAGAGAAGGAGAGAAACATTAATGTGTGGTTGCATTTCATGCACCCCCTGCTGACGACCTGGCCTACAGCAACCCAGGTATGTGCTCTATACAGGAAATCGAACCAGTGACCCTCTGGTTCTCAGGCTGGTGCTCAATCCACTAAGCCACACCAGTGAGGCCAACATTGGATATTTTTTCTTGAAGTATCTTCAAGTCTGATGGTCTCTCTCTCTCTCTCTCTCTCTTTTAAGCCTCTCCATGCATGATGGTACTGGTGTCAACAGAGACGTGCAGAGTTTATAAATTGAAATTTGGCTTCTTTCTTTGGCTCTCTCTTGTGTACTATTTTTATCTTACATCCTAGTGGCTATAGTAACTCAAAATCTTTCATCTACTTGCCTGCAAACCAAAAAGACTCCAAGTCATCAAATTTGTGACTGACCATAAAAAAACAATTACTACAACATGTTCATAGACATGGCAAAAAAAGGGGGTGAGGGTGCTGACTGTAGAGCACACCCCATGCTAACCTCTTCATCCAAGTTTCTCCTGCCTTTCTGAATCTGCCTGCTTTTGTTCACTTTCCAGAGCCTTCAAACAGTTGAGTGTATATTGTACAGAATTTATAGGTGTTTTCTGTAAGAGTGTTGGCCTGTTAGAAACTTACTCAGCCAAGTGGAAACCAGTGTAGACTTCTTTGTGCACAGAAGGGAAAAAAATGAATATTGATATATATCAGTAGTAAATGGATTCCTAATCTTGGTCTAGTATACTCCAAAGTAGTCTCATAGAAAAATTGGAGCAAAAGGTCTTGTTTAAGTTAAATTGCATAATAGAGTAGATTTTCTACTTAACTAACATTTGATGAAGTGTACAGAAATAGATATTAAATAAATCCTTGTTACATTAGTACTCTATAAAGATGAATAAAACATAATAACTTCTATCTAAAAACTGACAGATTTTCTGAATATACTAATTGAATTCACTAAATATAAGTATCTAAAATATTAAGTCAATACCACATTTTAATGTGGCAATTAATGTAATAAAATGTGAGATAACTTTAATACATAATTGCTTGAGAGCTCATTTTGACATCTTTTACTACAGATTTAAAATTGAAAAAAAAAAAAAAGAGAAAAAGAAACAGAATAGATTCCTTCTGGTAGTAAGCCAGAAGATCCAAGTAAGCATGCCACCTATTGGAATGAAATAGTAAAAATAATTTCCTGAAGACACAATAATTCTAAGAAACAGGGAATTGTATTCAATAAAATATAGGTAATAAAATCGATAACTATATTCCATTTATCAAGTATATAAAGATTTTTTATAAAAATTAAGCCAGTTATGACATAACATTGCATGAGATAATATCACAAGGACGTATGTGTGTATTTATATATATATATGTATAAATAATTTAATATATATCAAGTACCTTAAAATCAGCCTTCAATTACTTCCTCTGACTACATATACTAACAACTGAATAATCTGGAATTCAGCTCACTAAAAAGAACAAAAGCAAATCAAATTAGGAAACAAAGTAGAATGACATGATAATGATATAAAATTATTAAGTATAAATTAGATTTGTATGTTAAACATATTCATGGCACCACACAAAAACCCTGTTTAATTATAAGATCAAATTTACATTAAAAATCAACTTCATCTTTCTGTTATTTTTTAAAGTACACTTTTCAGAAATTTCCCCCCAGGCTTTCCCAAGGCCATGTATATGAATTAGTTGCTTTGGAGTATAATTTTATTTTAGCTGTATAATATTAACAAAAGGGATTTATAATAAATACTTGTGAACCTGAGACCTAAATGGAGTCATAAAGAGATAACTTTATGCTTTGAAATTGTATATTCACTGATACATCATTTCTGAAAGTGGTTTAATAAGTCTGATATTCTTTATTAATGCTACTTGGACTCAATTTATACCTCTAGTTCATGGCTTATTATATAAATCAGTCACCCTAAAAAGTCTATCCAAAAAATTTGTGAGACCTGTCAACAACAACTGGAACACTGGATAACTAACATTCACACACACACACAGACACACACACACAATGGCAGAAACCTTTTTCCTTCTTGTATTCCAAAGGAGGAAAAATGGCATCCCAGCACACAACAGATAATTGGTTCAAATGCTCATATCTTAAGAGTGTTTGAAACCATTGGGGCCTAAAATCTAAGACTTCTACTCGTCTTTTCTTCATTATTGTGTTTGGCAGAATACTGTCCATGAGCTACCCGCAAGAAACATTGATGTGTTATCTTATAGCACGTGGGACTTTGCAAATATAATAAAGTTAAGGTCTTTGAGATGGGGAGATTTTTTTTGATTATCTGGGTAAGCCTGATGTAACCACAAAGGTCGTTACAGTAGGAAGACAAGGATGTCAAAGTTAGTAGAAGATGTGATGGTGGGAGGAAGAAGTTGAAGTGATGTGGAGAAGGGACCAAGAGCCAAGGAATGTGGGAAGCCTCTAGGAGGTGGAAAAGGCAAGGAAACCATTTTCCTTGAAAGTTTTAGAAGTAATGCGATCTCAAAACACCTTGAATTTAGACTTAGGACCTCCATAACCCTAAAGGAACAATTTTATATTACTATATACAACACTAAGTTGGTAGTACGTTGTTACCACAACAATAGAAAACTAATACAAACAGTAACTACTCTAGCTGAACATGTAAACAGAATCTGTAAACTGGAATTTTACTCAAACTAATATACTCATTAAACTATTTACTAAATGGTATGTACTAGGATTTTTATAATGACAAAAAGTATCTATAACTATATTGTAAATCTATCAAGAAATCATGAGTTAACTTAGAGATTAAAAAAAAAGAAATGTTATAAACCAGAGAGGAAATATATATCATTGATACACTTGACAACATGTATAAATTTCACAAGTAACATAGTAATCAAAAGGTATCATGTCTACAGAAATATATAAGATTTGATTTCATTTATCTTTAGAAAGAAAGAAAATCTTTAGAAACAAAGAAAAACAATCGATGGTGTTAGAGGTGAAGAAAATGGTTTCCTTAGAGAGTTATTAATGACTGAAAAAGACCGTAAGGAAACTTCTTTGATGCTGAGCATTTTTAATATCATACTTGCAGTCACAGTATCATAGGTTGGTTCACTTTGTCCTACTGTACTAAGCTGCATATATAACTCATATATTTTCCTGTTTATGTTGCATTTCAGTAAGGACTTTTCCTTAAAAATGTAAGACAACTTAAAGAAAACAATATTCTCTAATTCTCAGTTAAAAGAGTTGAAAGATAATTCAGTTAAACGAGGTTGTTTAAGTTTGGACATGGCATTATGTAGCAGGCTGTCCCATAGCTACAGACTAGCCTATTTATCACAGTGCTTAGTTTAGTTGCCCTGTTCTGGTTAACCAACTGTTAACTTGGAGAGTGGAGAGCAGTATATTCACCAGAAGAACTTCGGGTAGGCAAATTTACCTTAAAAATGCAAGATGTCTGGAAATATTACTATAATGTTTCAGTACAAGTATCTTACATAATCACAATACATGGAGGCAGTATAATTATATGATCTGAGCTTTTGAAAGGAACTTTAGTTAAAGTGTTTGCAATCCTAATTAAGGTGATTTGGAAGCAATAACTTTAATGTTGATCATTAAGCTTGACACTAGATAGTAAACAAGAGATGCTGAGAAGCTCAGAAGTCCCTGCTGTTATTTCAAAAGCAATATGTTTGAAATAAAGTCGTTGGGACTGAGGTTCTTCTGACATGACAAGGTGATCTGGGAGACAGGTAATATTGCTTGTCAGAATAAATTGTTTTTTTCCCCAGGTGTAACTTAATTATTAATCAGGGCTCCACGGTTAATGTCCATTCTACAGTCCCTTTATCTCAGTAATCACGGCATACATTTTACTAGAAGTAATTGGGGAAATAAAGAACATGACTAATTTCAAATAATCATTGAATTTGTGGCTCATAAAATGTCCAAATTATGTCTTATTTACAAAAAAAATGATGGTTTATAATTAGCTGAACTATAATTATTGTGGCCTAAGATGATAAATTCAAAGCTTTTTTTTTAATTAAGCACAAATTTAAATTATGTTTATACTGTTTTACTTAAATTTCATACTTTTGAAACTTTTAAAATAACTGGAATGTGTAAGTGCACTGTTTACTATCAATATAGTTCTTATGAGAAAATCTAGAACAGGTGAATAGGTTTGTTTTTCTGTTTCTTTCTTTTATAATATTTTAAAACAAAAGACTATCTTTTAAAAGCTTTTCTAGATTGAATTAAAATTTAAAAAATATGGTTTATGACGATATGAACCTCTTGTGAAAAGCAGGTGATGTAGAAAAATAGCCACATCATGAACCTGAGGTTCATTAAATTAATGGTTTTAGGGCCTTTGTACAATTGCATCAATAGATTATGCTTATCTATGACTCTATGTTAATTTATCCAACTCGTCAACAAATATGCAGTAAAATCATATTACATTCATCTTTACATCCTAAATTTTTGTTAATTTATTCAATGAGGAATATTTTGAGCACCATGATAAAATAATTGATATTAGACCTTCCCTTCAACATAAATAATTGTAAAACTGATAAAAATGAGACAATGATTTTCAAGTATTTTTAGGTATTAAGCAACAGCCAGCAATGGACTGTAGTACTTGACTAAAGCAAACACACAATGTGATTTCCTCATTTTCTCAGGCTTTGGCACAGGAAAGGAGGGTGCAAACAGAGCAAGGCAGCCTAAGGAGAGAAGGTAGAAATCAGAATTCAGCGCTGCGTATGCAGTTTGAACTAATGGGGCATGAGAAAACTACCTGAGCTAAAGGAGGGACTTGGGAGTCCACACACCCTGTCCCGTGACTGATCTGAGCATAAGTAAAGTAGATTTCCACAACATATAACAGAGTAGCCACTGTGGCACTCAGAACAGAATAGAAATACTACATTTAAGTGGAACTGAGGGATGTTCGAATTCTGACTAAACCAGAGTGGGCAATCTGTTATTGAGGAATTCAGTCACTTAGTTAAGAACGCAGAAATGACAAACAGTAAGGACTGTAATCTGCAGTAAATAATATACCGTGGGACTAAGGTAAAATTGAAAATATATCAGCTCTGACAAATAATAAATTAAGTCTGAAAGAATCAAGATCATGTGTCATTAATTTAGCTGCCTGCAGGAACAAAACTCAGTACTGTTAACTGTAATTACAAATCTCTTCCATGCATCATGTAAATGTACAGCATAAAACAAACATGATAAGTCATATGAAAAAGTATAAAATAAAACAGAAGTTAGAAGTTGTGAAAATAAGTGATATAAAATTATTTTTAAACTAAATTGAGAGAGACCCTGCAATGCTCTAGGTGTTTAAATTCATGGTCAAAGACTTTAAAAAGATATTTCAAATACATTTAAAAGTTAAGGGAAAAATGGAAATAATGAGTAAATAGAAAGGGAATTTTAGAAAAGAAAAGGAAATTAATATAAATAAATGAGACAAATATAAATTCAAGAAGTATCTGAAAAGAAAGATATGATATATATGTTTAATGTACAGATTTAATAAATAGGCTTAATGTACAGGTTTAATAACAGAAAGTTGATTGAATAAAATGCCAATAAAGAACAACAGCCTGAACTAACATTTGAAACAAAATTATAGCTAAACATTTCCTCAATTGGTGAAAAGCATCCAAGCATTTTATGAAGCTCAGTGAAAATCAAGTAATTTACAGACAAATAGAACATACATCATAGATAACCTTATAAACCAAAAGTAAAGAGAGAAGCTTAAAAGTAGTCAGAAGAAAAATACCAAGGCCCATTGCATAAAGAGGCACGTACGAATGATAGCCAACCTCTCCTCAGAAACAACAGAAGCCAGAAGACAAAGAAATGGCATCTTTAATGTGATGAAAGGAAAACAAGCAATAACAACAACAATCAGTGTCAATCCTGTTATTAACATCCAGCAAGAATATTGTTTGGAGACAGGAAAGATAAGCACATTTTCTGATCATTCAAAGATCAATTTGTCTCTACTAGAGATACTCCCTAAAAAAAAAGTAAAAAGGAAAAATGATGTATTAGGTGAAGGAAATGTAATGTTTTCACAGTTTGTATGAAACAGAATAATACTGATATTAAGCATAGAATAATAATTACAGTTGCATATTGTAACACAGGATTAATCTGTGTGATCAATAACATATGGTAGAAATAACGTATCTTACTTACAAAAATGAATCATTAAACACTGCAGATTATATCTTTTGAGATACCCCCTCTCTGTTCTCTCTCCCCTTCCAACTCTTCCTCTTTTGTGAGGGGAAAGTCTATCTACCACATTTAGGCAGCCTTTGGAAAGGGCCACATAAGAGACAGAAGCTTATGAGCAACCGTCATTTCTGGCCATCGAGGAATTGGGATCTACCAACAATCCCGTGAATGAGTTTGGAAGCCGATTCTACAGCCCCTTTTGAGCTTTGAGATAATTGCTGGTCATTCCAAAGCTTGGTTTCAATTTTATGGAAAGATTCTGAGCCATGGCTCCCTAGTCATCCCGCTCCTGGATTCCTGAGCCTCAGAAATTCTGTGAGATAATAAATAGTTGTTGCTTTTAAGTTTCCAATTTTAAAAGTAATTCCTTGTGCAGTGATAGTAATTAATATTGGGCAGTACATTTGACAACATAAGTAAAATAGACAATTTGAAAGCTACAAACTACTAAAGCTCACTCAAAAAGTAACAAACTGTACAACTTAAATAAATTTTAAAAATTGAAACAAAACACAAAATGTGGAACGAAAAGTACTGTATTTGTAACTGCGTGAAAAGAAATCAGCATGAGATTCAAATTTCTAGATGGCTACTAACACAGTGTTCATTAAAAGGGAACTTCATAGCCTTCTACCTTTATGTTAGGGGGAAAAAAAGGAAAAGAAAGGTCTAAATCAATGAATAAGTGTGTCATCTTAAGAAAAAAACACAAATTAAAATAGAAGAAAGGAAACCATAAAAGGGATAATTCATCAAATAAGAAATAAAACCAAAATAATCAATGAAACCAGAAATTGTTACTTTGAGGTCAATAAAATTGAGGAATATGAACAGAACATCTATAATCATTCTTAATTAGCTATTAAACACCTATCAATTCAAAAGCTCTCTTGTAAAAGTTTAAATCATTACACTGCTGTAAATCTTGGGGGTAACTTGTTGCAGACTTTTAAGATTATGAGACACAGTCAAGTAACTATTTGTTCTTCATCATAAGACAAATGGGAGATCAATAGAAAGATAAGCAGAAAAGAAGCATTATTGAATTTATATTTTAAAACTGATCTTTCTTGTTCTTCAGTGGATAATATAAAGAATGCAAGAGTTAAAGAAAAATAATCAGCCCTGGCTGGTGTGTCTCAGTGGATTTAGTGTTGGCCTGCGAACCAAAGAATCACCTGTTTGATTCCCAGTCAGGGCACATGCCATGGTTGCAGGTCAGGTCCCCAGAACGGGGTGCACGAGGGGCAACCACACATTGATGTTTCTCTCCTCTTCTCCCTTCCTTCCCCCCTGTCTAAAAATAAATAAATAAATAAATAAATAAATAAATAAATAAACAATTTTTTTTTTAAAGATAAGAGCTTAAATTGTTGGAACAAAAGAGAGAGAGAAAAATAATCAGTTCTTCAGTTTTCCTAATAGCCCACCAATAGGATAATGGTAGATTTGGGTTAGGAGAGTGGTTCTTACTGTGTAGTCTAGAAGCTTTTGAGGAGCAAGATGACACACTTCAGGAGGTTTACTAGATCAATAGTTTTTTTTTTTTTTTCATAATAATAGCAAGAGAGAATGTACCTTTTTCACTCTCATTTACTCATGGGCATAGAGTAGTTTGTCAGAGGCTCCATGGAGTTTAAGGGTTTGTATGTGAAAGCAGACACAAGAATACAGTTAAATCAGACTCCAAAGTGACTTATACAAATTTCAAACAGTGCCGCTCTTCCTGCTTACCCATTGTTTTGGTAAAAGCTGTTATTGTGCCATCAAGTATAATAACAAAAAATGGTTTATAATTGCTACTTATAAATTAATAAAATATATACTTTTTAATTTTCAGTTTTATAGTCCAGTAAATACCAATAGCTATAACCAAAACATATATGGGGTCCTCAATAACTTTTTAAATGTGTGAGCGTCTGGCATCAGAATGTTTGAGAAACAGTGGACTAGGATTCTGTTAGCTATAGCACTGGCCTTGTCATTTGAACCTGTTAGTGAACATAGATTTTGTCTTATTTCCTGAGCTCTTTCAGCCTCTACATACAATACTCTATAAGTCCAGATGATTCTCATGCTGAGCTTCTTTTCATAACTCTACAATTTTCACTATTCCCACTCCCACAGAATAATTAGGTCGGGTACTTGGTCTTGACACTCTCAAATTCCATTTCTATCTTCCTCTGTGAAAATACAGCAAAGCTTAATTCTAAATTTCTCACTATGGTGGAGATTAATTTGTTCAATCAAATCCTTTTGATTTTTCATTTTATCACAGGAATATAAGGTTATTTAAAGCAATGAGTGGTCATGGGATTCTCAGTGATACAGTATGGTAGTGACTCCTCTTTTTTAAAAAAGATACTTATCCTGCATTCTCACACTTCACCTTTTCTTCACATCTGTTGTAAATGAGGATAGTCGTGCTTGGCAGTCACGTCTTGGGAGTGGCAGAACAGTTCACTATGCTGATCAGAGAACAATAACTCATCAGAGACTCTTTTAGGTAATGGAAAAAGAAATCTATCTCAGTAGCTATCATATTTCTGAGCTTTGTTGAGTAAACATCTCTAACTTTATCCTATTAAAATAAATGTTCTTTGCCCAGTTTTAAGTGTTTTGTTTGTTTTTTTTTGGTGTTGAGTTTTATAAATGCTTTATAAATTTTAGATATTAAGCCCTTATCAGAGGTATCAGTGAATATGTTGTCCCATTCTGTGGGCTTTCTTTTTATTTTGTTGATGTTTTTATTTGCTGTACGAAAACTTGTTAGTTTGATGTAGTCCCATTTGTTTATTTTTTTCTTTTGTTTCCCTTGCCTGGAGAGATATATCCAATAAAATATTTCTAGGAGAAATGTCTGAGATTTTGCTGCTTATGTTTTCCTCTAGGATTTTTATGGTTTCAGGTCTAACATTTAAGTTTTTAATCCATCTTGAATTTATTCCTGTGTGTTGTGTTAGAATGTGGTCTAGTTTCATTTTTCTGCATGTATCTGTCCAATTTTCCCAATGCCATTTATTGAATAAACTATCTTTAGCTCATTGAATGTGCTTTCTTCCTCTGTCTAATATTATTAACTGACTATAAAGGTTTGGATTTGCTTTTGGGCTCTCTACCCTGTCCCATTGTTCTGTGTGTCTCTTTCTATGACAGTACCATGCTGTTTTGATTACTATGGCTTTATAATATAATTTGATATTGGGTAGCATGGTTCCTCCAACTTTGTTCTTCTTTCTCAGGATAGCTGTTGCTGTTTGGGCCTTTTGTGGTTCCATATACATTTTTTAAATATCTACTCTAGTTCTATGAAATACATCATAGGAATCTTGATAGAAATTGTGTTGAATCTATAGATTGCCTTGGGTAGTATGGACATTTTAGTGATGTTAATTTCTCTTATTCATGAACATGGTATGTATTTCCACTTATTTGTACCTCCTTCAATTTCTTTCTTCAGTATCTCATAATTTTCTGAGTACAGTTTTTTTTACATACACAATTATCCGAAGGGACATACAGATAACCAATAGATATATGAGAAGATGCTTAATGTCACAAATCATCAGAGAAAGGCGAATAAAAACCCACAATGAGATATCATCTCACACTGTCAGAATGGCTATCACAAACAAATCAATAAACAGCAAGTACTGATACAGATGTGGAGAAAGGGGGACCCTTTTGCACTGTTGGTGGGAATGCAAATTGGTGCATTCATTGTGGACAGTAGTATGGAGATACATCAAAAAGTTAAAAATGGATCTGCCTTTGGACCCAGCTCACCCGCTTCTGAGAATATATCCAAAGGAATAGAAAACACTAATTCAAAAGAAGAAAAGCACGCCTATGTTCGTTGCAGTGTTTATTTACAATCACCAAGATATGGAAGCAGTCTAAGTGGCCATTAGTAGATGGATAAAACAACTATTGGACATTTACTCAATGGAATAATACTCAGCTGAAAAAGGAAGAAAATTTTACCTTTTGTGACATTTTGGATGGACCTGGAAAACACAATGCTAAGTGAAACAAGCCAGTCGGTGAAAGGCAAATACCAAGTAATTTCACTCATATGTGTAATCTAAGGAACAAAATGAACTAGCAAGGAGAATGGAGACAGACTCATGGATGGAGAACAGGATGACAGCTAGTGTGGTCGGGGGGAAGTTGAGGAATAGAGGGTTTGAGCAAAAAAGACAAAGGACTCATGGACATGGACAACAGTGTGGTGACTGTGAGGGGAGGGAGGTATAAGGAAAAAGAATATTAATGGAAAAAATTAAATTAAATTAAATGTGAAAAAATAAAATGTATGAGTTAAAAAATAAAATAAATGTTCTTAAATAGTAAAGGTACTTCAAACAATTCTTTAAAGTAGACTCATAATATAAATAGAAGTTGTACCAAAAGTGTACAGACATGCTGATACTACAAGGATTTTTCAAAATTATATTAGATTATACTACAATGTACAATATAGGAAATGTATGTCAATGATATGAGATACAATGTATAGATCTACCTTCAAGAAAAAAAATATTGTTCAAATTCAGTGGATTTACAGGGACTTAGTCAAATCTAAATCATAATCTGGTATGTCATATTTTTTTCCCAATAGCCAGGTAGCATTATTGAGTAAAAGTAGCTATTATAAAAAAGGCCTTTTATACTATGTTTATAAAGCATGTGTAGGGGAGGAAAGAGTCCATAAATTCAGTGTTTCAGTGAATCTGCCTCTTGACCTTGGACTTCACACTTGTTACTTAGTTTGTTTGGTTTTTTCCTCACCATAGATGAGACAAGATGGCTGCAGTGAGATGGAGTTGGGTCTTTCCCACTGTCCTATAGAAGGTTAGAACTAAGTGGGTGATACATTTCCAAGAAGGAAAATGTGGAGGGATAAATCTATTTTATTATTTTTGTTGCTATTCTTTTTTCATTCAGGATCACGATTTAGAGTTTGATATGTCTATTTCATATCCAAGGTTTTTTCCTATTAATGACATATATAATCATTCATCATCTATAATTTAGAGACCTAGTTTGTTTGATTTTTTATGGAAGAACTTATAAACCTATGAAACAGCCTGACTAAAGATTCCAGTTTTACACAATATTTTCCAAACTTTTGTAAATGCCTCATGAGCAGTCAACACAATTTCCCAAAGTGAATAATTTTAATCTGACAATTCTAAAGTAATTACTTTGCTTCCATGGTTAAAAATAAAGTTTTCTTTTTTAATTATTTTTCAATTACAGTTGTTCCAATTTTTCCCCATTGCTCTCCCCTGTCCCACCCCCCTCAGTCAGTCCCCACCCTGTTGTCAATTACCATGTGCTCTCTATACAAGTTCATTGATTAGACCCTTCCCCTTATTTCCCCAGTTATCACTCTCCCTCCTCCCTCTTGGTCAGTATCAGTCTGTTCCTTATTTCCATGTCTTTCGTTCTACTTTCCTCACTTGTTTGTATTGTTGATTAGGTTCCACTTATATATGAGATCATATGGTATTTGTCTTTCACTCTTGGCTTATTTCACTTAGCATAATACTTTTCAGTCCTATCTGTGTTGTTGCAAAGGGCTTCTTTTGTATTTAAATACTTTGTTAAATATTTACTTAAGCAAAATAAATTTGATTTGATGGCACTAATATTCGATACAAACAAAACATTTTGGTATGAATAGCATTCACATAATAGCAGAGGAATGCCCCATAGAGTAAAAAGCAATCTATTATTTATGCAAACTTATTTTTTTGTGCACATCAATCGGTATCTTTAATGAAGAAAATTGAAAACAATGGTTTATGTTATTTAATGGGTAGGGATGTTAAAGAGTTTAACGATGCATGGAAGAATATACTAAGGCTGCTGATCTGTAAGTGAAGAAGTTTTATGCCATACTTTACATTTTGCTTTTTATGTTTTGCTGTATTTCTGTGTTTATTTTCTACAAATGTTATGTTATTCTTGTCACCAGAGTTTGATCATGAAATGTAATATAACAATTCATAACTTTTATGTTTATGGTCAAGTATTTTCATCTCACACCTAGATTTTTAATCTAGGAGACATTTAAAATTAAAGGTGTTAAACCATCCCTAAATGCTTCTATTTATTTATATAAAAATAAATGACTCATTTTATTAAGCCTTTCAATTCATTTCATGTCTTCAGTGAAGCATTTCCAAGGCTAGTGACACAGTAGATCCACAAAAATATATTTTAAAAAGAATTACAATAATGCCTCTTTAAGTGACAATAAAAAGCTTGTTGCACAGTAAAGATATTTTATGACATTGTTTAAAAAGAAGATAGAAGAAAATTGGTAAAATTAGTAGATTTCATATATCAGCTAAAATATTCCCTTTAACATATGGTAGAGCTGTGGATTATTTTCACAGTCCACAGATCTGTGAGTATGACAATAAACATATGCTTTAGCTCTATGCAGCTCAAATAGAAATAGTCTAATTTAAAATAAATAATTTTCAGCACGGATCAAAAATTGTTTTCCTTATCTATTCACAGACCGTCTGTTACTAATATAATTACACTATATTTATAAAGAATCTTGGCACTTATATTGAGGCAGAGGGGGAGAGAAATTGGGAAACTGCTAAACTGAAGGAGGAGATGAGCAAAGGCACACACCAAAAATGCACACTGTGAAAAGAAAGAAAGTTTTCCATGAACATTATATCAAAATTAATTTGTTCTACTATTACCTCAAAAATCTTTATGTCATGTATGTAACTAACACTGATTTATACTTTTCTTTTAATGTGTGTTTCTTCTACTGGGGTATAAACTCCATGAAGATAGTGTTTCTATCCCAATGTTGTATTTTTCCTGTTTAGCTGAATGACTAGTCCAAAATAGGTACTCAATAGATATTTGTTGCATAAATGAAAGAACATGTAAGTGAGTGGCTGCTTATTCCTGAAGAAAGCTCTAAACCTTCAGGAAGGAATTAGGGTGGGATATAGGAGAGTGAGTAAGAAAGGAGACATTGCAATACGGGGGGTATAACTGCATTGTAATACAAAGATTAACACTCAAAATGAGCCAAAATATAAAATATTGATGGAAGAAGGAACAGGACATGCACAGGGCCACCATGAGGGAAGATAATGTTAAGAGAAACAGAGGAAGAGCAGAGCTGCCTGTTTTTTCCTTTTTGTTTGTAGAGTAGGTTAAAGAGCACATTTCAAGAAGTGTTCACAATCACCGTGTTAACAGTAGTAGAAGTTGCAGTTTAGGCTATTTAAAAAAGACTTTTAATAGTGCTTAAAGAGAACAACTTTTGCTTATAGATGACTATGTACCTTTCTCCTTTCTCCTCTGCTTTCTTACAAACAAGGACCTAGAACTTGTTCGGAGTGGCATGGTGCTTGGTTAAAAGTCAGAGAGCAACAGAGATCTTCAAAGACAGAAAAGTAAAAATAATTTAATATATTTACTTATTTTGAAATGTAGAGAAATGTTGCTTTCAAAATCCTGTGATTGCTATGGTTGATATTACCTGGCAATTTCTAACATTATTATGTAATTCAATTGACACAATGTTTAACAACATCATTCATTTTGAAAGTATATAGAGATAATGATTTTTACAATTCTTTAATGAAGAACAAGTCATTTAATGCAAATTGTGTATTTATTTGCAAGGCAATGGTTAAGAGACTGAAAGCCATATAAAGATTCCAATTTTGTATTATCAACAATTCTAACTAACATCACCAAAGTGTGCTATAAGGAATGTTAACTTATCCTTTCTATAGAATTTTGTATCTATATTAATATTTATTTCCAAGTATTTAATAGGCATCACATGTTCAACATGTCCAAAATGATTTCCAAATTTAATGTCTATAATAGTAAAGTCCCATACTCTTTCATTATCAGTAAATGGTAACAGCATCTATTCAGTTCAACTCAGAACCCTGGGATTCATTTTTTATTTCCTTTTTTATTCCTCTGTCTTCTATCTACTCATCTCTCAAGCTCAAATGTCAATATTTTTTCACTGTGAGGTAATATATTACTTGTTCATCATTTGAATTCATTCATAAAATCAATTTAAAAAATATTTACCACTTCTTATTAGTCAATTAGCACTGTGCTAGACACAGTGAAATAGTGGTAAAGGATTAAGTCCAGTACTTCTGGACTCTTACATTCTAGGAAGGAATACACTTAATAGAATAAGCAGATACAGGTTGTAAGTGGTATAATAAATTTTATCTCAGCATTAGATTTGCATGAAATTTGTATTTATTTTTTAAATTCTTTTCAATTGTCCACACTGAGAAAGTGTATAATTTTAATATATGCACTTAATTTTGATGATAAATATAATATGTAATTATACACATCTCAAATGATTAAAGACACATAACTAGGAAATTGAAAGTAATCAGAAAAAAATAAGTATAACTTAAAAAATTACTTATTGTCACCTTCTGACAAAAAGCTTTCTACTGATTTGAAATGTGTTATTTATGACTGACATTCATAAAACCAAAAAGAGACATAAACTCATGATTCATAAGACATCTACCTGCCAAGAAGGAGGAAGAGAGATGGCTTTTGACATGTTCTCATCTTGTTATAGAAGCTTGTTTCATTAGACCTTTCCTTAGTAGCTTTAAAGTAATACAATTAAAGCAAAATACATTTTAATTTCTTCTATAAAACCTGTAGATTTGCTGAGAGGCATTAAGTTTAAGTCCACAAAAATAAAGAAAAGAAGTAGAGCTTAAAGATTTTTATTTTTGTATTCATATATGATTATTTCTATCTTGAAAATTTCTGCAATATATGTTTCATTTTTTTTCCTGGCAGAAGTAGGAGTTGCAATGTAATGCAATGGTAACAAAGTCTCCTCTCCAGCCCTATAAAGAGCCCTGAAGCTGGATTGAGCTTTTCAAGGTTTCTCAGACGAAAACAAGAGCGCCAGACCTATGTATTGTACTTCCATGTCGACCAATCACTAAACGTGGGCTGCTTTTGGAAAGGAGGGTGACACTTTGTCTGTTAGCCTTGCTCAGCTGAGGACATTGCTTAGGAGGTGGACTCAGTGATGAGCCATCACTGAGCCATCAGTGGCTGAGAGCGTTGGAAATAAGGAACGTTTTGTGGTGAAACACCACAGTGTCCACTTCAAGATAGAATCAGTACAACACAAAAGTAACGCCTCAATGCTCACTGTTTGTAGTCTATCTCATTAAATTTATGTGACACTTTTAATAAGAGCAAATAACAAATATTTATTCAACATAATAAAGCATTTGGGCTTGTTTTTAACAGAATTGTGCATTACAATTTTGTGAAATCTTGCTCTCAATTTATCTTTTTACAAATGTTTAAAAATACCGTAAGCTAAAATGCAATCAAATTACTTTAATGAATTGTTTTGAGGGTAATTGCAGTTTTTTACACATTTCTAAATTGGTAAATGTAAAACTCAATCATTCTTCTTTAACATACTATCAAATGCTCTGACATTTATCAGACAAACATACCCAGTCTTGGAGCTAAGCAGGTTGCTGTTACCATGAGAAGAATCACTGGTAGTTGCTCCTATCGGCCAAGAGTCATCACAGCCAAATGATGGGCTCCCAGCACTATCATTCGAGAACACCCAGGTTACTAGTATAAAAAGGGGGAAATCCTGCAAATTCAGACTAGGAATGTTTTGATATACATGACAACCCCAATGGACAAAGGTATTTAGACATTACAAAAGCGTCTATAACCAAAGAAAATTAAGAATTGTCAAGAAAACTAGGAAAAATAGGCTTGAAGTGACTACAGCTAGTTGTCCTTGATTATTTATCTCTAAGCTTATTCTCAACACACGAGTAGGTTGTATGGTGACTGCTGTATGTTAGTAAAATATAAAATCATCTTAAACTAGCTCTACTGCCACATATGAGACAATGTCGGTTTATCAGATTTTGATTTTTGAGATATCACCTGATGCCCCTCTCACATATCTGGAAAAAATAAGTCATTTTGTGTAGAAAATAAGAAGATAGAACTAAACTCATAATTTTCCTCGAAGTTGATAGAGTGGCTGAGGGTAGAGAAGTTATTTTGACCTAGGAAATTAATGTTAATATCAATAGTACCCAAATATTTTGAAGGAGACAGAAGTCAAGTAATGAAATATGAGACAAATAAAATCTATTAACTCTTCATCAAGGTATATCTCTTATAACATGGACAAAAACATTGAAAAATGTAAATGTGGTTAATTAAATTTAAATGACAGAATAAATTTCACTCAAAACAAATTCAAATATATACCCAAGATCTAATATTAACTAAAATAGTGTAAGTTATTGATTTTGTAACACTAACAATGATTTATATGAATAAATCATACACAAATACTTTAGACTTTATAATATACAACTTTTAGTGTAATTTATAAATAATATTTTAATTTTGATATTCTTTGAAATACCTGGGAAAAAAGTCCTTCCATTTGCCTCCCTTATAGATGCAATAAGATTTCCTTACAAAGATTAAGCCTATATTTTCTGGATCATTTGTATATATTACTTTAGTGCTGTATTTTCATCTTGAAAAGGAAGTCATTTGGAGGCAGAAATTAGTTATTCTTAGTGGGCATTTTTTTTTGTTTTTCCTTCACCGCTCATATGTTTTATAGGATTATGACTTGAGTTGTCACAGGCCAAAAGTTTGTCCAATAAAAGTTTTGTCCATTTGGCTAGAGTGATTGGTCTGAAGTTGGGCATTAGATCTAAACTAATGATGAGGTGCAGGTCATTTCTATCAGCATTAGCAGGAAAAGGGCTCACTGATGCTACGAGCATGTTAGATGTTGAGTGTAGAGGCCTGGTTCATCAGTTATGAGAATGTTCCTTAGGAGCTCCATGTGGAAAGCTTCCTGGTGATGTTTTGCTACTTGAACCTAAAATCTCTTATTTGGACTTCTCAATGACTTAGATTAGATATTTCATTTTGATAGGGTTGGGTTATTTATACTTGAAGAAATCCACAAAATTCACCCTTTATTATCCTATGATATAATAATGGCAAAAGACCTAATTAAAAAATGTCTATGCGTGTTTTAGAGTCCAGTTGTACACAGAATGATGGGTCCCGGTAATCATATAAAATCTCACACAGGTAATTGAAAATTGATTTTACTTTGATTAATCTCTTTTTTTAAAGCTCATAGAGCCTGCTCATCAAATATGATAACAATATATTTTGCATTTTGTTTGGAGTCTTTTAAAGTGTTATAGGTATTTAATTATATGGTACAAATTATTTTATCTCTAAAATTATCACCAAAAATATATGCGATGTACTTAGAACTAAACTATAATTAACTCTGAAAAAATTTTGGAAATAACACTATATTTAAAAGCATGTGCTATAAAAGTGGTAAAATATTAAAAATTCTGAATATCTTAGCATTTGAATTTTTAATGTTGTTTGCAAATATTTTACAGCTGGCATATGTTATATATACTCAAATAAGAAATTGATTGGGGGTTTCAGCTTTCTTAGGAGGGAAATGTAAAAAAGTATATAAAATGTTTTGCTATTGATAGTTTTGTTCAACACAGGAAAATTAATTTTATCTCTTAATTCTAAAAATAAGTTGAGGAAATACTTCTTTTTCTAAGATAAATTTTCTCCATATCTGGAGTATAATCTACAGAATTATTTCAGACAGTATTCATATATATGAACTTATTTTTATTTCATTTTTATACAGTAATTATATTTTGGCTGCCTATTGAAACATACATTTTAAATTTTGTCTCCTCATTATTATTATTTCACTGTTTTCTTATATTACATGCAGTGTTGTTAAGAATATATAGTAGACAGATATTAGTATATGTATGTATGATTATTACTTTTATCATTGTCCCTCTGTTGATTAACTGTAATCATAGAAGCCTTTCTCATTTTCTAAATGTTCATAATTATCAATGAGATATCTAGGATTCTAGTTTTTTTCTTCATTTCAGAGCCATTCTCATCTCATTGATTGCAGTGTTGATTTTGTATCCTTCTCTCTTATCTCTTTTTCTATCAGGCAAATGTTGTAACTCCGGAAAGATTGGTTTCTGATTTTTAACTAGTTTTTCATAAATTCCATCTCCAAATGCCTTTGTGAAATGCTCTCAGAATATTTCTCAGTTCTATCTTTGAATTCACTAATTTTCCCTTAACTGTGTCCATTACATACCTGTCCCACCTATCAAATCATTCCCCGTGATCACTTTTTAAATTTTTATTCTATTTTGATGCATCCAATAAACTTTGAATTACTCTGTTGAATTACTCTGTTAGTTTTCCTTGCTGTAATGTCCTGTTTAGTTTATTCATTAATTCTATTTCCTGAATCATTTTTGTTTTCACTCTTTCATGACATTGCCCTTCTTACCATATCTGGTAATTCATGATTTATATGCTTACTTTGTAACTGAGTTTCCATAGTCAATTTTTCTGTTGAATCTGCACAGCCAGCTTGGTGTTGTGCAGGATCAATGTAACTGCTAGCTGCTTGCTATGTAAATGGGGAAGGGTCATGGCACGTAATGGAGTGGGATGGATCAGTCTATGTATGAGCACTGCCAGCAGCTCAGCAAGTTTTGGACTTTCAACCCTAAGTTCCCTAACTTTTGTTTCAATTAGATTATTACATTTGTGGTAATTTGTTACAGCAGCAATAGCAAAATAACCCAATTACTATGAGAGTTTTCATAAATTATTGAAGAACTTTCTTCCTCAAAGTTATCATTTACGGATTCGGCTTAGTAACATCAGCTAATAGCCAATGCACATGAAGTAACTAGCAGAGTACCTAGAACCCTGCAATTCAAGAAGAGGTCCACAGACCAGCAATGCAGACATTACTTGACTATTGGTAGAAACGCTGAATCCCAGGTCTCACTCAAGACTTGATGAATCGGAATCTATGTAATAGCAGAATCTCAGGTAATTGACAAGCACATTAAAATCTGAGAAGCGCAGGCCTTGGGCATAGCATATTCATATTCAGAATTAGAAGTTCTTTGTTTTTTTTTTACTTTATAAGACACTTTGTAGAGGGTATTCTGATAATTTTGTTTAGTACATTTCAACTTCAAGATATTCTCAATGTTTGTATACTATCTGATGGCTCCAATTATTGTGATTAACCTCAGCTGACTTCTGCCACACATGATTACAAGTTGGAAATTACTTTTAATCTTGCTTTGGTAAGAATTGACATAAATGGATCCATTTCAAAATGGTGTCTGAGGTGCCATTTCAGAGTAACTGCCTTGAATGCCTTGCTCCTTGAAACTTTGGACTTTTTGCACCGGACCAAACCAACACTGTACAAACAGAGAATTGTTTGTACAGCCAGCCGGCCAGTAGACATCCTGAACACAGGGACAGATGGGTATGGACTCTTTACCTGGAGACAGAAGCAGCAATTAATCATGAACAGCCAAGAGTAGCTCAGCTTATATGCACTTACAAGAATTTACTCTTCTTTTCATGTAAGTTTCATTTCTTTACTATAAACAAATATAAGTTTCATTTCTTTCCTATAAACAACACCCTTCCCTTCACATTATAATCAGGACACTATTTGAATTTCTGCTTAAACCTGTGCTTCTCAATTGCAGTTTTTTGGAATCATCCAAATAAATACACTTTTAAAATTTAGACTAACACCTTTTTATTTCTTTTATTTCTAAAGATATTTCTTGAGATTATTTTTAGTGTCAAAATATTTAATTTATTTTTTTATTTCTTATTTGTTCAAATACATTTGTTTCTACCTTCCCGCCATCACTTTCCCCTGGCCCCCCCTCCCCTCCCTCACTCAATCTTTTCCCACTTTGGCTTTGTCCATGGGTCCTCCTCACATGTTCCTTAACTTGACCCTTCCCTTTCCTTTCCCTGCCCCAACCTCCTTCCGTCTTGATTCTGTTGGTTTCTTTTTTCTTTCAATGTTGCTGGTTATATTTTCTTTGCTTGTTTGTTTTGTTGGTTAGGTTCCACTTATAGGTGAGATCATATGTTATTTGTCTTTTGCCCCCTGGCTTATTTCACTTAGCATAATGCTCTCCAGTTCCATCCATGCTGTCGCGAAGGGTAGTGGCTCTTTTTTCCTTTCTTTCTTTCTGCTGTGTAGTATTCCATTGTGTAACCATAGTTTTTCGATTCACCCATTTACTTATGGGCACTTGGGTTGTTTCCAGCACTTGGCTATTGTAAATTGTACTGCTATGAACATTGGGGTGCATAGGTTCTTTTGAATTGGTGTTTTGGGATTCTTTTATATAAAACCACCTTTAAAAATCTACCTAGGCCATTTAACTTTTTAAAATAACTTTTTTCCCTGAAGAAAAACTCAATTAAATTTATTCTATATTATATGATTTTGTTAAACTTTATTATCTTAATAAATATAATAATATTTAGTTTCTGTAACTATAAAAGCACTGTATATTGACCACAAAAATTTGGAAAATGGAAAAATGTATAGAGCATGAAATAAAAATCATGCATTTCCCCAGGCATCTTTAATATTTAATATTACAACCTGATATTTACATTTCACATTATAAACTTCATTTTCCATGTCACAAGCACCAAACAAAAGAAATCCGGATACTCACCTGTCAGGGGAGATACCATGACCACTAAGGTGGTTTTCCCAGGGCGAGGCTCACCCATTGTGCTCCGGGTGTGCTGACCACTGCGATTTCCCCAAGTGTGGGAAACTCGACTGCAGAATTTGTGGTAGTGGGGGACTGCGTTCGCGCTCTCCCCTGAGGAAAAAAAAAAGAAGAAAAGAAATCTTGGAAAATATTTTGTTACGTAGAATACTAATGAAACAGATAGTAAGCAATATTAATATTCTGTCTTTTTATACTTATGGTGATACTAATAAATAATATTTATCAGTTTGAGTTAAGCCTCGTTCAAATTTTATTGCATAAATTAAAGTCAGTATTAAGTATGTTTTCATACAAAAATAATTCACACAGAAGACTTCGAGCATATATCGATATGTGAAACTGATGTCCTAGAAGGATATACACTATATATTTACACACAAGCACATAATATACAAATAATTATATATATTTTATAGGCAGAATTGAAATGTCAGTAATTATCACTGAATGGATTTTTTGTCTTCTTTATAATATTATTTTTATATTTTTAAACAACCTAAATTATTACTATGGCCAGATTGAATGTTAAATTATGTTTTACTGTCATCTTTATTTATGTTAATATGTAAATATTATTCAAAATTTTTTGCTTTGTATATGCAGAAATTTATTTATTATGGAGAATAACAAAAGAAATTGTCCTTCCTTTTTAAGTCAATATATGTTTATTATAATGTTTCACTGAGGTAAAATTTAAATGTATATAAAAACAAAAATTAAGTCAAATGAAATAAAGTTCTTAAAATGTTCATTATGTAATGAATGTGACCATATTTGAACTTAAAATGCAATTAGCAAATATACTGATTTGTTTCATTAAGTGAAAATTCATATAAATTTAATTTTATTGAAATCTATATTCTACTGAAGAGTATTTTCAAAGTATATTTATGCAATATATCAAACCTTATTATTTATAGACCCTACAAATGTCCTACTTACTTTCAAACTATATTTTTATATCTATTTATACTATTTATATCTATTTATCATCTATTATGTATTTATCCATGTGTCTACATACACACAGAGTATTATGGCAGTAATTAAACATTGAACTATGAGAGAGATTAGGAGAAGCAGAATGTCTAATCCACTGAACTGCTGAACTATATATAATGAGAAAGTCAATTTTTTTCCCTAAATCTCAGCTGCTTTATTTGAAAAAGAAAGTGCGTTTAGGATAGCCTCATTTCTACTTCAGTAAAATCAAGATATTACTATTCTGGTTATTGTGCACTGTGAGAGTTACTATTAAATAATAAATATGAAGTATTTTATCTAAGATCATTTCTAGTCCTAAAATTCTACTGTTCAGTAATCAAATTTCTCTTAATTTTTTTCTGTCTGTGTTTAATGGGAATAAAGTAGAACACTTCTACAAATTATTCATTTGTGCTCTTTCCTGTCCTGTTTCAGGTCACTGGAGGTACAGCACTTAATCCAGCAGGTAACCATTTTAACCTGAGGGGTTGCTGAAAATAAATCCTCTTTAGAAGACTTTCTAAGGTCCACTGGTGATTTGAAAATAGCTTGAGAAGCAATCAGATTACCTAAAACATTTTCTGCTTAGACATCTGTTAGAAAACTGGTCTCTGTATAACACTTCTTCCGCATTGTGAAGCAGCATCACCTCAGTTCTACAAAACAATTACTCAAAATTAATGTTTGAAGGCAGGTTTTTCCAATTTGAGATTTTTCTTGACAATTCTCATTTTTTATTTACATTAGGTTAATATGAGTAGTGACCTCTTTTTTTAAAAAAACTATTTCATCTTTTTAGTGTCAGTCTCTCTGTCTATGTTTCTCCTAAGTATTACTGTCTGTACAGAAAGTATCCAGCCATGTACTAAGAAAAATAGAGACGTTTATTAAAAAAGATACAAGATATAAGAAACATTGTACATAGGGCAATGACACATCAGCCTCTTTCAAAGCAGGCCTTTTAGGACCTCACAGAGTTATCCCAATTGCCATCGGCTGTCCCATCATATTTTCTTGAATCTCATTGAGGGGTCTGAAAACTTTTTCCTTTCAAAGTAATTTTAGTTTTGGGAAAACCAGAAGTTGCAAGAAACCAAATCTGGGCTATAGTGGGGCTAAGTCACCTGGGTGATTTGATGTTTCAGCGAAAAACTCTTCATGAGATGTTAAGTATGAATGGGCACGTTGTCTCGATGAAGCTTCCTGTCACCAGTTACCATAGCTGTGGCCTTCTGAATCATCCCAATGGTTTGAATATTCAAGCTTAATGCAAAATGTGATGCAGACTCATCACTCTGCTTTCTCAGTCATTTTGAATGTGACCGTCACACAGTACATATGCTCATTCAAAGGCATCTAATATCCCCACTGACTAGTGCAGTGAAGTTGTCATTGTTTTTGCATGCACCTTCCAGTCCACTCTCCTTGGCTGCCAGGTTACATCAATATTGTGCAAACTGTCCCCTTTATATTAAAATTGGCTGGGCATTATTCTGGACAAGGTTTCATATATGTGACATTTTAGAGAAAAATTCAAAGTAAACATTATATAATACCAGTTCTTTTTCTTTATTGCAACAATTGCAGGAGGTGTGAGAAATAATTGAAAAAAAAGTTTTAAAGATTTTATTTATTTAATTGTAGAGAGGGGAATGGAGGGAGAAAGAGAGGGGGAGAAATATCAATGTGTGGTTGCCTCTTGCGTGTCCCCTACTGGGGACCTGGCCTGCAACCCAGGCATGTGCCCTGACTGGGAATCGAACTGGCAAAGGCTGTCACTCAATCCAATGAATCATACCAGCCAGGGCTGAAAATTTAAAATATGTTTAAAATTATGTCACATTGGATACTTTACAAGACTTTAATATTAGATCAATGCTATGTTAATTAGCTTAATAACTTTGACAAGCCATTCAACATCTCTGACTGCAGCTTCTTCATCAAATAATGATTTGAACTGTATTACTTCTAAGATCCTTAAAAATATTTTTACTATATGTGACTATTTGTGTAAACAATTGGTGGACTTTTCTAAAGCTGACATCATGTTGATTTTGCTCAATTCTACATAAACCAATATCTAAAAATTGCTCATCTCAAGTAGACTTCCAAAAATATTATTATACAAATGATGCAATTTTTGTTTATTAGCTTGATATAGTTTTAAATAGAAGTTTTCTAATCAATAAATGGTAATATACTTCAAATTATACATGAAGTACATGCAACTAAATTCTATAATACTTTTAATTAAAATTTCAGAAATTTAATACAATTAACTTATAGGATATTCTCATCAAGTAAAGACATGTGCATTTATGTAAGCCAAGACCAAACTTAATTGCCAAGAAAAAATGAAATTTTGGAATCTCTATAGAATCCCTTAATATCTACCCCCAAGTAACTTATGTTTTACTTATAATAAACTCTCCTAAAACATTTATTTGGTCAGAGCAAAAAATAAAATTTTAGTTTCCAGTGTCAACTGCCATATATGTTCTATACGTCATTTTCTAAAGACTCTCAACATTGCATAATTTTAAAACATCTAAGAAAACTAATTCTTCTGAACAACTTGAAGCTAACGGAGTCTCTTGTCACCAGTGGCAATGGTGAGAATTCAGCTGACTTCATTTCAACAGGTACTACACTGCTCTGATTTATGGGACATTGAAAACATCCTAGAGACGGTTTTAAAAATAGGAATTTCAAGGGAAATTACCACCTGACACATTCCAAAATAATACAAAAGAGAGCAGATAATATAAATGTTAAATGTCAACACTCTTAAAATATGACCAAAATCCTTCTTGGCACTACATAGTATTTCTTACACATAAATTATAAATCACAAACCTTGTGTGTATATAATACACTTTATATTACAATCGGTTTATGATGCGATCATTAAAATTGTCTCTTTATTTCCTTTAAGAAAAAAAATATGGACCTGAGTCTGAAAGCTAAATTGTCTGATCAAGATTTAAACACTGCTGTGAAATTACATTGTCAGCCTTGTAATAAATTCTGATTAAGAATTTACACCTTTGTGAACTGATTAGCAGACTTAATTGATTTTGATCTGTTAACTTCAATTTGCAGCTTTAAAAAAGGTGTAACCTCACCCAGATTTATGGTTTGATGCTCTCGTGTTTCAATTAATAAATTTTACATCTGATCTCATATTAAGAGGAATTTTGGTTAAGTGCATATATTTTTCTGAATAGAAACTCTTAGCCTTAACTCTTGGCTATTACATGTATTTTTATAAATGTACCCACTTCTAACACTCCAAACATTTGAAGCAATAATTTTACTTCTAATTTATTACCTATCAATGATCAGTTTCAACTTTCTTGTAATTATGAGAAGAACTTATCCTGTGTTTTTATCTTGTCACCATCCTCCTGGACTCGCCTGCAGGGATAAACATATGGTCAGGATGTTTTAACTCAGTTGTTAACATGCCATATTGCACACAACAATCATTTATCGTAGAAGCTGTTAGAGACTCTGGGAAAAGCCAGGCGCAATAATTATAAATTATCACTTGTAATTATATTTAAAGGTTGGAAAAATTATGGTTTAGAGAAATTTATTATGTGAAGATGAGTTGCTGTTCAAAATGAAAGTGGAACCTGACTGTGAGCTCTGTTTTCTGGTTCTTATTTCATCTACTTTAAATTTTGGCATCAAGTCCATCAAAAATATTTTGGCCAGTTGATAAACATATGGCCCTACATCACTTAGTACTTAAGCAAGCACAAAATGTTTTTGTATTATACAAATAAACATATTTTAACATAAATAGACATCAAGAAAATATATTGGGACAGTTAATTAGTGTCAACTAAAATTATAGCAATGTTTTTAAGAGAGATTTTCTATTTTAATTAGCATGTGGTGAGTTTTTCAGTCATTTCCTTTTTTGTTGCCAATATTAGCTTAAACCTCTCCAAAACTTTGATTTCAAATAATCCACACTCTGATCAGCTCTTCCTAATCTTCTAATCCATCTTTCCCCAACTCTTCTCCAAAAGTACACCTCAACTCAGCAGCATCTCTACCTTTGAGTCTCGTCATCCCTTCTTACATTCTTTTAATGTGTATATTTTCCTCCTAAGACACTTTCATTACAGCTCATCCTGTTGTCCTCTTTCTGCATTATATGCTCAAATCCCAGTCCTCTTCTTTTTCCTACATGTCTGGAACGAGAGGAAGTTTTATGGCACTCACCTTGGGCACAAAATGTAAAGAACTACCAACATCCTTATAATTAAAATAAACATTTTTTTAATTAATGAAAAAATTCACCATAAACAAATCATCAAATTATAAATAAATGCAGGATCAGTATATTTCCTTTTGTCTCAGGCTCCAATATGGCTCAGCTAGGCATGCTTTCCAATCCTGCTTAACAAAGTCAAATATCTTCTCATTCTTTAAGAAATGGACTTATTTCTGTTCCAATTGTCTGTTGAGTCTTTGCCTTTTTCATAAGAGATGTTGGGGGTAATATTGGAAAGACTAGAAACTTTAGAGTCAACTTCATGGAGTGTAAAGTCCCTGCTTTGTTGTTCATTATGTTATCGCTTTGGTAAATTTACATTAAAAAACTTTAGGATCTTAGCTTGTCTGTAAAATGGGGATGTAAACAAGAGATGATCCATATTAACTGAATAAGTAAGTAATTAAATTAAAAATTGTGGCAACCTGCTTTCAAAAATGCATCCTCTCTCAAAAAATTATAGTACATTTATACAATGGAATACTACACAGCAGAAAGAAAGAAAGAGCTTCTACCCTTCATGAGAGCATGGATGGAACTGGAGAGCATTATGCTAAGTGAAATAAGCCAGGGGGCGAAAGACAGATACCATATGATTTCACCAATAAGTGGAACCTTACCACCAAAACAAACAAGCAAGGAAAATATAACCAGAAACAGTGAAAGAAAAAAAGAAACCAACAGAATCAAGCGGCGAGGTGCAGGGAAAAGGAAGGGAAGGGTCAAGTCAAGGAACATGTGAGGAAGACCCATGGACAAAGTCAAAATGGGAAAGGCCTGAGGCAGGTGAGGGAGAGGGACAGGGGAAAGTGATGGTGGGAAGGTAGAGACAAATGTATTTGAACAATAAAAAAAATAAAATTAAAAAATAAAATAAAAAAATGTATCCTCTCTATTCCTAGCATGAGCCTATTTTTTAAAGATGCTTAAACATGCCATGCTTCTTTTGAATTTCATACACGCTGCACGTAAGTGCTCCTCCTTCCCTTCTTTTCTACGACTCCTCTCTTACAAAATGACTCCTTGCCCTTCAGAACTCATCCAGGTTGTTGCTCTCTCAAAATTTTTCTGTCACCCCTAAATTATTTCACATCCCACTTCTAAATACCTATTTATATCAGCATGCACTTTGGAGCATTTGTCACAGTTGAAATGATTTATTTATGTAATTAATTATTTAATGCCTGCCTCCTACATTAAATTGCAAAGGTTCAGTTTCTTCTTTTTTTTTTCCTGGGTATTTTAGCCCTAACGTATGATAAAGTTTCTGCTAATTAGTAGGCACTCAATGCAAACAAATAAAGACATTTTAATGAGTAATGTTTGAATGACTGGTGTCAACTTAACATTGGTTTTCTTCCCCTCAGAATTCTAATAAAAGACCTACAAGACAAATATAAAAAAAATCAAATGAAATAACTTATTCTAAATGTTTACAGTATATAGAGCAGGATAAGGCTTATGCATGGGGTTTTTGGATATTTTATAATTTTAGAGATTATTATTAGATCAATATGTCAGCTATAAATTCGTATAATCTCCTGTCACACTTAACATATATATACTGAATAATTTAACGTTCCCGTCAATACCCTAGAATAAAAGTTACATTCTTAAAATGACAGAAAAGTCTTAAAATTGTCAATGAAACACATAGCAAATTCTCTTAAATATTATGTCTACACAGAAATAAAAATATACTGGTAACTTTTAAGAACAAAGATGTAAATTGTTATTGTTTACCTAGAAAAAACTTCTTAGGTATGTGACTTCAGAGAACTTCAGAATCCTTATCTTTATAATTTTACAAAACACATCTATTTGAAAAATTTAAAAAATGACAACTGATATTTTAAAACTGTAAAACACAATATAAGTACCTATGCTTATATAATTACTGCATACAAGGCAATTTTCTAGTAAAGGAATATTTGGAGTCTATAACATTTATTTTTAGCACTGTACTAAAGAAAGGACCTAATATTGCAGTTAGGCAATTTTTATTTTGACCAAATTCACTAATCTAAGTAACTTTACATACTTTCAGCGTTTGTCTTTCAGGCAATTATTCCCCTTTCTGTTTAAAGCACCAACTAGTTCTTTGGCAAATCAGGGGGTCTGGTTTTCTGTCCACAGAGACTACAGCATGCTCCAGAAAATCCATTAAAATTCGGCTCAGGTGCCTACAATCCAGTAATGCTTCTCATCTTTAGTTATGATGCTATGCTTCAAAGGACAGCATGATAAGACTATAGTTACTCCATGACAGATAACAACCCTGCTAAGAAAACCTTAGCCCTAGAAAAACATGAAAATTTTACCTCAAAGATGTGATCAAGTTAAGCTCTCCTCATGCCACCCTGGAACACAAAAAGCAGAGTCTGAGGTTGCTCAACTGTGACATAACAATGATGTTGCAAGGTTATCACTGGGTGACTATGTTCTTGTTTTCCCGCAAAATGCATTTTGCCAAATCTAGTAGATTTTATAACAAAGTAAACAGATGGTACCTTGGACAAAGTCCTCATATATGAAACCATAAAAATAGTGACTTGTCTATGACAGAAATGACAATACTTAACTATATTTTATAAGGTTAATTTTAATAAAATCATCATAAGAAGTAATAATACACACTACAAAGTTCCTTAGATACAATTTAAAAGTATTAGTGGATATGCAGCTATGATTACTTCATAAATATATTTTATAGAGAGTAGGTAATATGTTAGTTATTTCCTAAAAAAAGTATTTCAAAAGATTTTAATGGATGCACTTAATTTAACTATGATGAGTTTTACAATTATATAAATGAATGCTTTGAAATAATCTTTTCATAAATCCAGAATGTAGTATATAATCTATTAAAAACATGCACATATTTGATAAATTGCATTTTCATTACACTTGGGTACTATGCTTATTCTTACATTTATGGGAAAATTGAAGTTCTAATTTTCTGCTGTGTATTAGTAAAATCAAATGAATTTTCATTCTAACTATAAAGACAAGTCTATTTGTCAAGTAAAAATCAAGGAGATTGAGTCAGAATTACACTTAAAGAGTACTTAGTTAACAACATTTGTTACCAGATGAGTGTACTGACAGAGAGCAGTTTGGGGTCTTCTAGGGCTCCCTCTACTAGTTTACTGATATACCAAGTAGTTGAAGTCCATTCTCCTGAATGTTAGTACTCTAAACACAGATGAATTCAGCTACAAAATTATCTTGAAACATGCTACACCTAAACCAATAGATCTAATGTAGATGATCAGTTTAAATTACTGAAAAAGTAATCTTATTAGGAAGATACTTTTTCACTATAAATTTATATTAATGATATGTAAGGGTTGGTAACCATTCCTCTAGATTGGGAGAAATTTCTTCTTACAACAACAAAAATAACAACAAAGGAAACTTTCACTATTAATTTGGAAGTCTATTTAAATACTTAAATATTTATTTTGTTTTAGGTGAAGCAACTCCAGGTAGACACATACAATTGATGGCATACATTTCCTACACCATTGTATATAACATATTTTAATTCCACATTAGCTTTTGTTTTAACTCATCATTATAATCACATTATCTAAAAACAAAAAATATAATATAAAATGTTTATAAAGAAAAGAAAAAAAATATATGACTCATAGGTTTAAAATAGAATTTCAGCTTAAACTAGTCAAGCTCATTCTGCAATTAATATAAAGCCAAGCCTCAGGAAAACATAATAAAAATAGAAATTATAGTCTGAATATAAATTTAAATGTAGAGATTTAAGTTTTTATATACAAAATTTTATTTGATCATTTTGACCCCAAATAACAATCCCCTGAAAGTTGTTTCTGCAATTTGTATCTATCAGTGGATAGATTAAATAAGAAAAAAATAATAGACTGAATGCCAGATACAGCTGTCATGTAGCTTTTCACTCTTGAGCACCAACACTGAAAATATTAGCTTTCCTAGAAGACTGTCGTTGAACGTGAATGTTTCCTTTGTTTTAAAATATTTAAATTATTTTAAATTTGACACTGGTACAAACAAAATGCACATTTTTCTAAATGCATATAAGAATTAGGCAAGAGGGAAAGTAGTATTAAATTACAATTTTAATATTTAAGATCATTTTAATTGTTAAAAATTAACTCAAAACAAATGTTAATGTGTTTAATACATTATCATTACTATTTTACTCACTTCCTAGTACTGTAAGAGTTGATAATTGGCATTTTTTTTTTTGCATTTTGATCCGTCTATGTACCTAGTTGAAAATGAATGGAAATGTTCTGCAATTGAAAGTTGCTAACTTTTTGAATATTACATTTTAGGATACAAAATTTTTCTGAGATAATTTATTTCACCTCTGCAATATTAGATGGGGTTTAAAAATTTAAGAATAAAGACCTACCATGAATCATTCAATGATGTGTGAGAAATCACTGTTGCTGGTCTTATTTTCCTTGCATCTTTGTATTGTTGGTTAGTGTCCACTTATAGGTGAGATCATATGGTATTTGTCTTTCACTCCCTGGCTTATTTCGCTTAGCATAATGCTCTACAGTTCCATCTATGCTGTCACGATGTTTCGTAGTTGTTTTTTTCTTTATGCTGCGTGGTATTCCATTGTGTATACGTACCATGATTTTTTGATCCAATCATCTACTGATGGGCATTTAGGTTGCTTCCAACACTTGGCTATTGTAAATTGTGCTGCTATGAACATTGGGGTGCGTAGGTTCTTTAAATTGGCGTTTTGGGATTCTTAGGGTATAGTCCCAGAAGGGGAATCACTGGATCAAAAGGCAGTTCCATTTTCAGCTTTTTGAGGAAACTCCACACCGCCTTCCACAGTGGCTGCACCAGTCTACATTCCCACCAACAGTGGACTAGGGTTCCCTTTTCTCCACAACCTCGCCAGCACCTGTTGTTTGTTGATCTGTTTATGATGGCCATTCTGACCGTGTGAGGCGGTACCTCATGGTGGTTTTGATCTGCATTTCTTGGATGACTAGTGATGCTGAGCATCCTTTCAAATATCTCTGGGCCCTCTGTATCTCCTCCTTGGAAAAGCATCTACCCAGGTCCTTTGCCCATTTTTTTGATTGGATCGTTTGTCGTCTTGGAGCGGAGTCAAGTGAGTTCTTAATATATCTTGGAGATCAAACCTCTATCTGATGTATCATTAGCGAATATATTTTCCCATACAGTTGGCTCCCTTTTCATTTTGCTGATGTGTTCTTTCGTTGTGCAGAAGCTTCCTATTTTGATGAGGTCCCACTTGTTTATTCTTTCCTTTATGTCCCTTGCTTGAGGAGACATATCAGTGAAAAAATTGCTGCGTTGGATATCTGAGAGTTTCCTGCCAACATTCTCCTCTAGGACTTTTATGCTGTTGCGACTTATATTTAAGTCTTTTATCCCTCTTGAGTTTATTTTTGTGTATGGTGTCAGCTGATGATCCAATTTCAGTTTTTTGCCTGTAGCCGTCCAGGTCTCCCAACACCATTTTTTGAAGAGGCTGTTATTGCTCCATTTTATGCTTCTGCCCCCTTTGTCAAATATTAGATGCCCATAGAGACCTGGGCTTATTTCTGGGCTTTCTATTCTGTTCCACTGGTCTATGGGTCTGTTCTTGTGCCAGTACCAGATTGTTTTAAGTATAGTGGCTTTGTAGTATAATTTCATTTCCGGTATTGTGATCCCTCCTACTTTGTTTTTCTTTCTCAAAATTGCTGAGGCTATTCGGGGTCGTTTATGGTTCTATATAAATTTTTGAAATGTCTGTTCTATTTCTGTGAAATATTTCATTCATATCTTAATAGGGATTGCATTGAATCTATAAGTTGCTTTGGGTAGTATGGACATTTTGATGATAAATTCTTCCAATCCCTGAGCACGGTATATGCTTCCATTTATTTGTGTCTTCCTTAATTTCTTTTTTCAATGTTGTATAGTTTTCTGCATACAGGTCTTTTACCTCTTTGGTTAAATTTATTTCTAGGTACTTTCTTTTTCTTCTTGCTATATCTAATGGTATTTTTTTTTTCTGATTTCTTCTTCTATTGCATCGCTGGTGTACAAAAATGCCTTTGATTTCTGAATGTTGACTTTGTATCCTGCTGTTTTGCCAAATTCACTTATTAGGTTTAGGAGTTTTTTGGTAGAGTCTACAGGGTTCTCTATGTAGACTATCATATCATCTGCAAACAATGATAGCTTTGCTTCCTCCTTTCCTATTTGGATGCCTTTTATCTCTTTCTCTTGTCTGACCTCTGTGGCTAGGACTTCCAATACTATGTTGAAAAGAAGCAGTGAAAGTGGACATCCTTGCTGTGTTCCCGATCTTAGTGGGAAAGCTTTTAGTTTTTGCCCGTTGAGTATGATGTAGGTTTCTCATATATGGTCTTTATTACATTGAGGATTGCCCCATTGATTCCCATTTTGCTGAGTGTTTTGATCATAAATGGGTGCTGTACCTTATCGAATGCTTTTTCTGTGTCTATCGAGATGATCATGTGGTTTTTGTCTTCTATTTATGTGATGTATTATGTTTATTGACTTGCGTACATTGAACCATCTCTGCATCCCTGGGTTGAATCCCACTTGATCGTGGTGGATACTCTTTTTAATGTATTGCTGGATGAGGTTTGCCAATATTTTGTTGAGGATTTTAGCATCTCTGTTCATCAGCGAAATTGGCCTGTAGTTTTCTTTCTTTGTAGGGTCTTTATCTGATTTTGGGATTAGGGTGATGCTGGCCTCATAAAAAGAGTCTGGGAGTCTTCCCTCCTCTTGGATTTTTTGGAATAATCTGAGAAGGACAGGGGTTAGCTCTTCCTCAAATGTTTTGTAAAATTCTCCTGTGAAACCGTCTGGCCCTGGGCTTTTGTGTGCTGGGTGTTTCTTGATGACTACTTCAATTTCCCCAGCTGTTATCGGTCTGTTCAAGCTTTCTGTTTCTTCCTCCTTCAGTGTGGGAAGATTATACATTTCTAGAAATTTGTCCATTTCATCAAGGTTTTCAAATTTCTTGGCGTATAATTGTTCATAGTAGTTTCTGACAATCCTTTGTATTTCTGTGGTATCAGTTGTTATTTCTCCTCTTTCATTTCTGATATTATTAATTTGGGTCCTCTCCCTTTTTTTCTTGATGAGTCCGCTTAAAGGCTTGTCGATTTTATTTATCTTTTCAAAGAACCAGCTTCTGGATTGGTTCATCCTCTGAATTGTTCTTTTCGTCTCTATGTCATTCAGTTCTACTCTAATCTTGACTATTTCCTTCCTTCTCCTTGCTCTGGGATTTATTTGTTGTTGTTTCTCCAGTTCTTGAAGTTATAGTGTTAGTTCTTTTATTTGAAATGTTTCTATCTTTTTTAGGTAAGCCTCTATTGCTATGAACTTCCCTCTCAGGACTGCCTTTGCTGTGTCCCATAGGTTTTGGACTGTTGTCTGTTCATTTTCATTTGTTTCCAGAAATTTTTTGATTTCTTCTCTTATCTCATTATTGACCCATTCATTGTTCAATAGTCTACTGTTCAGTCTCCATGAGCTTGCAAGTTTTTGAAGTATCTCTTTGAGGTTGATTTCCAGTTTCAAGCCCTTGTGGCCCGAGAAAAAGATTGGTATTATTTCAATTTTCCTGAATTTGCTGAGGCTTGCTTTGTGTCCTATCATGTGGTCTATCTTTGAAAAACTGCCATGAGCATTTGAAAAGAATGTGTAATTTTTTTCTTTGGTTTGTAAGGTTCTATATATGTCAGTTAAGTCTCTTTGATTCAGTTTGTCATTCAGCGCCGCAATATCTTTATTAAAGTTTTGTTTGGAAGATCTGTCCATTTTTCACGGTGGGGTGTTGGAATCCCCTACTCTCAGTGTGTTGCTGTCTATATCTTTTTTGAAGTCGTCCAACAATTTCCTTATATACTTGGGGGCTCCTATATTGGGAGCATATAAGTTTACAATGTTGATGTCTTCTTGATAGATTCTTCCTTTAAGTATTATAAAGTGCTCCACTGGGTCTCTTTTTATGGCCTTTGTTTTGAAATCTACTTTGTCTGATACAAGTATGGCAACCCCAGCCTTTTTCTCATGCCCATTTGCTTGGAATATTTTTTTCCATCCCTTAACTTTCAGTCTGTGTAGGTCTCTTGCAGGCAGCATATCTGTCGGTCATGTTTTCTTATCCATTCAGCTTCGCTGTGTCTTTTGATCGGGGCATTTAGTCCATTCATGTTGAGAGATATTACTGATAGAAACTTACTCATCTTTTCTCTTTGTACCTGTGTTCCTCTCTCTCTCATTCTTTTCCTTCATCTTCTTAAACCAGTCCCCTTAGCATATCTTGGAGTGGTGGTTTGGTAGAGATGTATTCTTTTAGCTTTCTCTTGTCTGGGAAACTCTGTATTTCCCTTTCTATTTTAATTGAGAGCCTTGCTGGGTAAAGCAGCCTTGGCTGTAGGCCCTTGCTTTTCATGGCTTGGAATATTTGTTGCCATTCCCTTCTGGCTTGTAGTGTTTCTGTTGAGAAGTCAGCTCCTAGGCGTATCGGGGTCCCCTTGTATGTTACATTCTCCTTCTCCCTTGCTGCCTTGACGATTCTCTCTTTTTCTTTGATAGTTGCCATTTTAATGACGATGTGTCTTGGAGTGGACTTCCTTGAGTCCGTCTTGAGTGGGGTCTTCTGTGCCGCCTGGATCCATGAGAGCCTTTCTCTACTCAGATCAGGGAAATTTTCCATCATTACTTTTTCAAGGAGGTTCTCTGTCCCTTGTTCCTCTTCTTCTCCTTCTGGGATCCCTATTATACAGATATTATTGCGTTTCAGGTTGTCCTGCATTTCCCTAAATGCCTCTTCATTCTTTTTGAGTCTTTTTTCCATTTCTTGTTCTTTCTGGGAGCTTTTTCTACCTTATCCTCCACCTCACTGATTCGATCCTCGGCTTCATCCAGCCTGCTTTGGATTCCTTCTACTGTGTTCTTCAATTCAGAAATGGTATTTTTCATATCCTCTTGTGTCTTCTTGATAGTTTCTATGTCCTTTTCCAGGTTGATATAGTTTGTTGTAAGATCCTGATAGTTTCTCTGCAGTTTCTCAAAGTTATCTTTGAGCTGGCTGAGCTCATTTTGCTTCCTTAGAACCATTGTTTTGAATTCAATATCTGATAGTTCCCTTGCCTCTATTTCATTTAGCTCTCTCTGTGGGGAGTCCCCTTTTCCACTCATTTGGGGGGAACTCCTTTTCTTCCCATTTATGTGAGAGTCTGTTAAGTAATTTATTTATTTATTTATTTATTTATTTTTGCTTCTACTTCAATTGATCCGTCTAGATTTCCTGATTTTGTGGATTAAACTTCTATGGTAGTAGGTGGGTCTTTTTAATTAATTTATTTATATTCTCCTTTACTTTTCTTTCTGGGCCTATCTCTGATGATGTCAGTTGTTGACCCTATATGACCTTGGGTCGTATGTCTGAGCCTTCCATGAGTCTACTGTCTGTGTCTGACTCCTGCTTTGGGCAGCTCTGTGACCCCTTCAGCCAGGGACGGACTATTTGTGTGGATCGCTCTGCACTCTCCTGCTGGCTCCTTGATGGCGCTCACCAGCCGGCAGGACCCCCCCCTCACCCCCTACCCCCGCCTGGGCTCGCATGTGCTTGCCCCAGCCCAGGGGGCTTATTCACGACCTCACGTACTTGTCTGGCCCCCCTGGCCAGTGGGCACCTCGGCACTGGTCAGTTTAGGGTCTTCTATTGTGTGCTTTCCCCGCTTTTGGCTCTTTGGGTGCATTGCTTGCCCTCATCAAATGGAGACTATGGAAATGGGAGGAAGTCAGCTCCAGGACTCTCTGGCTAATCTTTGTCTCTGATCTCTCCTCCAGGGACTCTGGGCAGCTCAGTGACCCCTTCGGCCTGGGATCCACTAATTCTGTGTGCTGCTCCTCAATCGCGGCCCACGCGGGTCGATTTACACCTGCCCTCCCTGATCTGCACGCTCCCTCGCAAGCCATATCGGTGCCAATCTGTGGGAATCCTCGCCAGCCCCCACGGGTCCACACACATGCTCGCCAATGCTCGCCAACCCTCGCCGGACACTTGGCGCAAGTGTGCACGCCTGCACTGGGTGGTTTTGTGGTGTCTATTGTGTGCTTTTAGGCTTTTGGCTCTTTGGGGGTGTGGTCTTTTCCAGCACAATGGAGACTAAGGAAAGGAGAAGGAGTCAGGACTCCCCAGTTCCTCCTCCCGTTCTTTTCACAACACCTCCGTTTCCAGTCTCTTCTCAGGCGTCTCTGGGCAGTTCTGTGACCCCTTTGGCGAAGGATCCACCACCTGTGTGGACTGCGTTTCAATCGCGGGCAGTCCGGTTTGTTCTGGCCCCTCTTCTGCCTCTTTGGGGGCATGCCTTTCCAGCCCACAATGGAGACTACTGGAGGGAGTCGGGACTCCCGGGTTCCTCCTCCCGTTCTTTCCCCAACGCCTCCGTCTCCAGTCTCTCCTCAAGGCTCTCCCAGCCAGTCTGCACTCAGCCCCGCAGCTCACACGCGCACAAGCTGTGTGCGGAGCGCACAAAAGGCAGGTTAATTGATTCCCTTATGCCTGAGCGAGATGGTAGCTGCAGAGTGGGAGGTGCGTTATCACCTGGGCTCCACTGGCCACCGTGTCAGTTCTCTTCACAAAGTTTTCCTCACCAGTCTTTTCCCAGGCACCAGCCCACCCTGCTGCCGCCTCTACCCAGAGATCAAGGAGGGTGGCTGCCACTGCAATTTTTGCTTTGGCCCTTTAAATGTCCCTTTGCATCCCCAGCCGCCTGTCTGTGGCAGAGAGCGCCCCTAAGCTTTTTGGGGTTGCATTTTGTCTGTATTTTCCTGGTTTTAGCTGCTGTAGTTTAGGGGTCCCTGTTTATGATTCAGACCCCGTTCTTCTCGGGGGGACGCTAACTGGCCGTTTCAATGTCCCTCTGGTGCTAGTGCCCGTGGGCACCCAGCCCACCCTCTGGAGCCTCCACCACACTTCTCACCCGTTGGGATGTGTGAGAGTGGAATCCACTGTCTGTCTGCGGCTCCAAGGCTCCTCTCCCACTCTTATTTAAATATTATACCATAACATAAGTTTGTTCTTGTGACTGTCAGAGGCCTTGGTCATTCACCCTGTAGGTCTCTCCTCCAAGAAGTAAAGTAATTTAAGTAAGTAAAAGACCATTAGAGGATTTGGGGATTGTGAATGTGGTATTTATACAAATAATCATCTTTGAAAATTTGAAGAATAATAATAATTGATAAACATCTATGAATAAATGACACAGTTTATGAATAGAGCATTATGAATTTCTATAGACTAAATGTTTCCCAGTCCCTGAAATTTATTCGTGATGATGGTTGTATTTGGAGGTGGAGTCTTTGGGAGAATTCCGTCATGACGACGGAAACCTCATTAATAGGAAAAGTGCCCTTACCTCCTTCTGCCATGTGAGGTTGTAATGAGAAGATGGCTATCAGACACCTTGACCTTGGACTTCTCAGCCTCCAGAACTCTGAGAAATACTTGTTTTTGTAAGTCACCCAACCCATGGCATTCCATTATATCAGCCTGACTGGACTAAGATATCAATACAGATGAAGAATATGTTCCCTCCATACAAGAAATAAACTTGATCTTAATTTTGTGCTTTAATAGTCTTCCAAGTTGATCTTTATACCACTCTTAGACCAGTCCAAAATGGCCCTTTCCCTAGGTACTACACTTAAAGAGTGTTACATTATCACAATTATATCCTTTCACTTTTGAATATTTTTGTGTCTCAGAACACTGTCCCCAGTGATGGCACAGTATGACCCATTTCTTTAGACATTCTCTTTGGTGATAGGCCTTGTTCAGGTCCCTGGAAGATACAGCTTCACTTCTCTTGTCTTAAATACTTGCGGACAAAATAAATAAATAAATATAGTGCCTCTCCTAAATGTCACATGCCACCACTTAAAAAGAGCACAGAGATTATTTCTGAGAATGAGGGGCACTTGGATAACTAAAACACTTAGGTAGGAGAAAAAAACAAGTTAATTAATGTATCAAAGTATTTGAATAGCATAGATTCTTCTACATAAAAGTGTCATTTTCCAGAGTGTTGAGCATTCTTTTTCTTTCACTTGGTTCAGTCATATGCAGGAATTAGTGTTGTATTCACAACCGGTGCACTTTTTGCAAGATTAAACAATTCCTGCCAATCTCTCATGTAGAGAGACAGATAAACAGAGACAGAGTGAACTAGGAAGAGATACACACATACACAGGAGAAAATAATTGTAGAAGTAACAAGAATAATGTTGATATTGGTTATTTGTATCATTGAAGAGATCTACATACTGTTTTAAGAAAACATTATCATGTATATCATTAACCTGAAATATTTTCCCTAGCTCAATATATCACCATGTTTCTGGAAATCAGAGCAACTGATACTGCACTTGTAATTCTAGTCTCCATTTTTTTAACTTCTGTTTCTTATTTCTCTCTTTTTACCTCTGAGTTGAATTTTGCATAATTTCTTTAGTTGTATTTTCCTGTTTAGCAATTATTCAGTTTTGCCTAATATGCTATGAAAGATATACTTTAAGCTCTTAACATTAGTATTCATATTTATTTTCATTTCTAAAAGTACTTACTGATTATTTTAAAATATCCTTCCTCCATTTGATAATGTTTTATTTCCTGCTTTTTGTATTCTTTCATGTTTAAAATAATGGGATATTTTATGTTTGTATCTGACAAATCCAAGAATTGATTTTATTGGCAACTCTTATTTTCCTGTTTCTTTATTGACATTTACTCATACTATGCTCTTTTCTCATTTTGTTGCTAACATTTTAAAATATATTTTTCATCGAATTTTATCTGTGAAATCCTGAAAATATTTTTAGATAATGTTTCTTTTTAGTTTTATTGAGATATAATCGACATACAACACCGTATAATTTTAAAGCATGACTTGACTTATGTGTATTGTGAAATGATTACCAAAATAAGTTTAACACATATCATCTCATACAGATAGTAAAAAGAAACAGAAAAACCAGGTTTTCTTTTTCCTTGCAATGAGAACTTTTAGGATATACTTTCTTTGCAACTTACAAATAACCACAGGCAATGTTATCTCTAGTCATGGTGTTGTTCATTACACCCCCAGTGCTTATAACTGGAAGTTTATACTTTTAACCACTTTTATCCAATTCCCACACCTGGTTCTGATCACAACACTGAGTTGTTGGTTTTTTTGTTTTTCTTTTTACTTGTGGGTGTTTTTTGTTTTGTTCTGTTTAGAGTTCACAAATAAATGATATCTTACGGTAATTGTCATTCTCCAATTTATTTCGCTTAGCATAATGCCCTCAGGGTCCATCCATCTTGTCACATTTGGCAGGTAATGCCTTTCAATAGAGAAATTTTGAGCTTATTTGTACCAAGTCTGAAGTAGGATTATCAATCTGGTGCCACTTTGAATTAATTTTTTAGTTTGCTATTCACTTGTATAAACTTGCCTATATTAGAGTTGTATATATTTATGTTACAGCAGGCTCACTCTTGGTTTCAAGTTTTCAGGAGAAACATGTTTTTTGGTTTTTTTTTTTCCTTCTTGCATCTTCAATGTGCTAGGGTCTTTTCTAATTATTTTCCATAAGATGGCACAATGTCATGAGATTTACCATCTTGAAATATATGAAAATTTGAGAATATTGATGATGTATAAGTACTATTATTTTCTATAAAAACTACTCTACATTTACTGCCTAACGACCTAAAATAATTGTGATACCAGGTAGACGAGCATGCTTGGTGCAAAAGGTTATAGGTTAACTGTTGTTAATCTTATTAATAATGAGTTACATACACCTTATATGACAAATATAATAATTGTAGTACCTTCTCAGCTTAGAAGTTTTTAACATTTATTTTAATATAAGAAAATTTACTAAATTTTCAAAAATGCTAAAAAAGTTGTGTGCAAATTAATATTTGAGAAATAATTTAGTTTCTGTTAGTATGTATCATGACCAACAGTTAGTGTTTTTTATTTTTAATTTTCCTTGATGTCTTATTAAATTATATATTTATTAATTGTTTATTAACTCCCCATCTCTTTTTCCTATTCAGTTCTGCTGAGGATATACTATGTTATACCATGCATAATGCACACCCACACTTTTCACTCAAACTTTCAGGAAAAAAAATCTTTTGTTTTAATTGTTAATTTAATTATTTATTAATTTATATTTAGAAACAAACCAGTTATCGTATTGCAGGGTATTATTTTGCATATAGTTATTGCCTTCTAGAGTTACAGTTTTAATGCAAAAGTATAAATAAAATAATTAAAAACATTCTTATATAGATACAAAATTTGTACTGCCCATGTATAACGTCCATCCTTATTTTTCCCTCAAAAATTTGGGCAAAAAATATGCATTATACATGGCAAAATATGGTAATATACCCAGGATATCAATTTACTATTTACAATTTACTAAAGGTGATGGCAAATGCAAGACTAAAATGTACACGTATATAGAAAAGTTGAATAAGATAGATGCCACAATAAAAAAATATAAAATATATGTTGATAAATGGTATATAATGGGAGGATTTTTGTGTGATTTTTGTTTTATTTTTGTAGAAAGAGGTTGTCATCTGGAATGGCGTTTAGAGGACACATACAAATTTTGAAAGTTTTGAGAGGTTTGATAAAGAAGAAATGAAAAATAGAAGGGGGCATAGTTTTAACGGAAATATTCCATAAAAGGTGTTTTGCAACTTGATGGTCTTTGTTGATAAATTCTTAGTAAGCTCTTCATTTCAATTTTTGTAATGTATATCTTACTTGTTCTTTCAGTTACCAATAGAAAAATAGGAAAAAAAATTAAGATATTTCAGAAAATGGTGCTAGCAGCAAGAAAATATAGTCTAAAAACGAGTGCAAAGAAGATATTAAATAATAAACAAGTTATTAGGTTTCCAAATAAATTCTGGTTAACTGATTTTTTAAATGTGTATCAATTACATGTGCTAAAGCTGTATATTAAAATGTGAGGTATGAAAGATAATTAGTTGAACTTTCCTTCTGTTTTTGGTGTACCATAGAAATTATGATTTCTGGTTTCTCTTTCTCCATATACATAAAATAGATATAGTTAATGATTGGGATTTTCTATATACAGGACTTACCATATTTACTACTGTTGATTTGTGAGTCCCTAGAATATTTTAGTACAAAAAGCTCATATTCAAATATTGTTAGTTGATTAAATAATGTTTCCAATCTTATTATTTGTTATTGTAGCTCATTGTCAGTATATTCATTGGGGTTGCCAATGGCTTTCTATCCAATATGAGTAGTTCTGGACCAACTTTTTATATAACAGTCAATAAAGTGGACATTTTTTAAAAGATAAAGTTAAATGATACTATTGATATAAGAAGACAATATTTCTTATTACTGGGAATGAAATCTGGAGCTCAAGAAATCTGATTCTAACTCGGGCAGTATCATTAGTAGGTTCGTGATTTTATCCATTCCAAACTTTATGTATTGGTTTCATGTTTTGTAAAAAGGTAATAATAATACCACCTCATGGAGAATTTGTGAAGATTACATGAATATTTCTTGGAGAATATTTAGGAGAGCGTTTAGCCAATAAGGAGCTTCTATGTAACAAATATTACTTCTTTAGGTACTCAGAATTGAAAATGCATGTTTTAAAATGTATTAAAGAGAATGATATTATCAAAATACAAGAAGACCCCTATATAACAAATACCTTGATATAAAGAAAGAGAGCAGCATTGCCTCAAGGTAAAGTGTTTCAGGAATTATCATGGTATTGCTGAATGTGCTGAAGGATGTAACTGCGCTAGGCTTCAGGGGGCACTATGGGATGATTACTAACATCTAAGCATAAGTGAGAGATTGAAGGCAAGCGACTACAAAGCAGAATCCTGCTGTCACTGTGAATTCAAAAGTCCTTTTCAGAATAAAAGGTAACTTGAAACTTTCTTCCATGCTCTCCAAATTGTCTAGTCTCTTTCAGATTGGCAATATCAACTCCACATCTGGACAGCTCACATATAACCAATGATGTGCTTTCTCTCCTGAGGAGCTGCCATTCCCTCTGAGCCTCTTGCCAAGTTCCCTCAGTGTTTATTTGCTTCATAGAAGCGTCTTTGCATTTGCTTTTCCAACACAAAACTAAAATTCTGTGGGGAGTCATGCTCAGCCTTGCTTAGTGAGAAGCAGGAAGTAAGGGGGTACTTTGTGTTCCCTAAAGTAAACAGCATGGTCTTAAACAAAGTTACTAAACCATGCATAACTGAGTTTTACTGCAAGGAAGATAAAGATGCCTAACTATATACTGTATGGGTAGTAGCCTAGCCTGAATGGGCCTTTTGCTTCACAGAATTGAAGATAAATTGAAGTGGACCATGCCCAATCTTATTTATTCTTATGGTGGCCAATGAACGTTATATACCTAGGATTTCCTACTCACTTTCTTTATATACTGAGAATGACTATCAATTTCAGTATCAAGAACTTATTTCAGAATTTTTGCTACTACTCTATTATTTATAAAATGAACATGTATTACTGTCTGTTGATAAAGGGTAAACAATGTATTTTCTTTAATAAAAATAATGCTGTTTGCTGATTTACATTTTTTGTTGAAGGAAGATAGTTTAGAACTTTTTATAAATTATAAATCATTAAACCTCTTCTAAACCATGCTAAACTTAACTTTTATAAATCATTAAACCTCTTCTAAACCATACTAAACTTTAACTTTTAAGTCAAGAGATCCTAGAGGACCCCAAATATTCTTTAGGGGGGGTCTGTAGACAGTTTGGACATTTTTGGCGCAGTAATTGTTTGTTGTAAGATCTTGAGCAGAATCCTTGAACTCTAATATTAGATTCCAGTTATCTTTCCAAACTCAGGTGTAAGTTGTGATAGTCAAAAATACCTTTGGACATTGCCAATCATGTCCTGTTAAGAACCACTATATTAAGACCTTATTGATCTTTTTTAACTCTTATTCTATCATCAATGAATGTACAGTGAAATTTTCTAGAGGCTAAATGATTTGCAATCTCACAAGAGATTGTGTTCATCTGAAAATATTTAAATGTACTTTCTTTTAAAAAACAATTTGTGTAGTAAAATATATAAACATAAAATTTATCATTTTAACCATTTTATGTGTAACTTTAATGACAGTAATTACTTTTACAATGTTGTACAACAATCACCACTCTCTGTTTCCAAATTGTTTTTCTCACTTTAAATATAAACTCTAAAAAAATTAAGGAATGATTCTCCATTCCTCCCTCCCTTCAAACCCTGATAAGCTGTTGTCTACTTTCTGTCTCTATTCCAGATATTGCATATAAGAGGAAGCATACAATATGCATTTTTTACTCTGGTTTATTTCACTTAACATAAAATTTTCAACATTCATTCATGTTTAGTATGTATGGAAACAACATCCCTGTTGATGGCTGAAAATATTCCATTGTATGTGTTGACCACATTTTGTTTATTCATCCTTCTGTTGAGGAACAATTAGGGTGATTCCACCTTTTGACTGTTGTGAGCCTATGCCTTGAACAGTGAACTTAAGTGCTTCTCAATATTCTTCTCCTCCCTTAGGTGGGATATGATGGGTAGTTTTGGATATTTTCTTTTCCCATCTTGTTAGGCTCTGATAATAACTGGTTAGGCTCTGGTTAACTAGCTTTCCCTGGTCAGGCTTCTGAAAGTAAATCTCACAATATTATGGTGATTACCTTATGACTGGATCCACCTGAAGATTTTCCTAGCCCCCTCTCCCCAGCTCCCTCGCCACTGGCACTGGTTCCTCAGGCATTTCTGCTCAGGAATCTATCTGGTAAACCCATCCCCCTGTAATCCCGGTTCCAGGCAGTATTGGTGGCGAGAGCTTACCCTCTGTCTGCCCCTTCTTACAGATCTAAAAAGAGTTGTTGATTTTTCACCCTGTTCAGTTTTTCACTTATTCTCAGGACTAGGGGCAACTTCTAAACTCCTTATGAAAAACTGGCTCTACTTTCTTTCTTTCTTTCTTTCTTTTTTTTGATGTTTCTCTAGAAGATGAAAACTGGGCACTGTCTACCATTTTGCTCATCTTCATTTTCTAAATCCACTTTACAGGACATAGAATTCTGTGTTGTTAGTTATCCCTATCACTCATTCAGCCAGTATTTAGAGACAGTTTCCTTCTGTATTATAGCTTCTTTACTTTTCTGGTGATTATTCTGTGAATATTCTTATTATTATTCTTTTGTATATAATGAGAACTCCCACAGCCACCACATTTGCTTTTAACACTTTATTTATGGTTTTTATCAGGTTAAATTATGTGTGTGCATATGATTTTCTTTATATTTACTGACCAGGAAATTTACAAAGATTTACTAGATATCCTGAAACGAATTTCACCTTAGATGACATGGGTTACATTTGGTATTGATTTTGCCCAATATTTTTCCACACACACACACACACACACACACACACACATACACGCATAGGGGTGTGTGTGTGTGTGTGTGTGTGTGTGTGTAGTCTTTTCTATTCTTCAGGAAATTAAATTATATTCCATGTCTCTAAATCATTGAGACATGCTTACTTTTTTCAATATTTCTTTCCCTCAATATTTCAACTTGAATATTTATGTTTTAAGTGTACTTATTATTTTTCAGTGTGTTCTACCAATGCTTTTGAAAACATCTTATATTGTATTTACTTAATTCTAGTATTTTCACTTAGTCCTTTTTCATAATTTGCCAAAATCCCCTAAAATTCTTAATTTCTTGAAACATTATTACCAACTTTTTTTTCTCAACATTTGCTGAATATTATGGTCATTGGAAAGATTATACCAATAAAACTGTTCAATAAAATGCATTTTCATTCATGAATACCTTTAAAATATTTTAAAGATAGTTTGAAAAAATCTCCAGTAAATATTTACCTCAATAAATTTTTACTTACTTGTTTCAAAGAAAATCAAAGCTAAAGGGCTTTCCCTAAGTAAAGCCCCTTTCATGCTAAGTGATTCATAACTAGATTAGAAAATTTAGGGAGAAATATTACCATGGAGAGGTGCCAGGATCTTCTACATATATGCTAAGCCAAATAAATGAGTAGGAGTTCTCAGAAAGCAGTTTCATCATTAAAACCACTTAAGGTATGAGTGACAAATAGGTCATCAATGACTGTCCTGAGGAGCCGAAATGAAGTATGTGTATGTCTTTGTACTTTAAGATCCTTAGAGATCAAAGAATATAAATATAAGTTATCTGAGGCTGGTAAATATTATAAATTAAAATAAATAAAATTCATATATATACTTGTGTCTTTCAGGAAATATAAGACAAAAACACTTATATTTAAAAAATTAAGGAACTATTATGAAGGAAAATACAGGTAGACACAAGAGGAAATGGGAAAACCTGAGAGAAGACAATTCTCCTTTTTTAACAGTCAAGAAATTAATTGGTACTTAATATTCTTCATAAGAAAATACTTGTTTTCTTTGTTGAAAAAGAAACATATTTTAACAAAATAACAAGAAGGAGTAGGTATATTTTATATGATAATGAGAAAATTTATTGTAAACAAACGTAAACCAATGACCCCTTATAACTTATAAAAGTGTAATCCTTTCTAATGCAGGATTAAACTTTTTAAATTGAAAACTTTTCATATCTAATTGCTTACTTATCTACTTTACCCAAATTTATAGTTCTATCAACCAACCACTCATTTAAATTTTTGAAGTCTTCTCACTAAAATTAACCTTTGAACTTGTTGTCCAGTTATATTACCTTGCTTCAGTCAAAATTAATAATTGCCCTCAGTTGCTGAGGTGTGAAGATAGCCTTTTAGCCATTTTTCACAAATTCTTGAACTCCAGAGCAAACCTTACCAATATATGTATGTTTTTTGTTTAAAAAGTGATTGCTAATATTTTTCAAGTTTGGGTGTCATTTATTAGAATATAAAAAAATTTCAAAATTTCTATGGAACTGCAAAAATGAATTTTATAGACAAATTTGTTAAATATTTTTGTACATATAATTTAATTTCCTCCAATAAGATACTTGCTTGTAAGAAATATATGCAAATATTTTCCATAACATTTTGACAGTATGGACATTGTCCTCTTTTGCTATTGCATTATTACACAAATGACCTCTGATATGTGTTCTATTAATATGCCATATATATTCCCAAAATTTGTCAGTGTATGACACAAAATAGTCATTCAAATAAAAATATTGATAAAATAATAAATTAATGAATGGAAATAACCTAAGCTGTGAATGCATTATCCCATCTCATTGAAATGGGAAATGTTTCCATCTGTTACATGTAAAGAGTCATAAAATATCAAGATGGAAAAACCTATGATTGATTGTATATTTTTGTTGTTTTTTTCCAGAAAATTCAACATAATAAATTCACTATAGTTCAGTATTATTTAAATTGTGAGTAAACGATTGCGCTGCTTGTTACTGGTCCATGATGAACCCAATACATAAACAGAGGGTAAGTATCTGGAAAATTTCATTACCATATACTGTACATAAATTAGGGCACAGCAGCTCCAATTTCTGGGCATACAATGTGGGGAAAAGGTAGTTTTACAATTCATAGTATGTAAAATAATTAATAAATAATTCAAAAATAAACTATTTCACACACAACTCTGAACCTACTTTTGCCTGACCCTGTATATTCTAGAGATGTATACAAGAAGTTTTATAGCAGCAATTGTAGCTCCAAACTGAAACCAATAGAATGTGTGTATTAACAAGAGAATTAATAAATCATGGTATGTATGCCATTAAATTCTAAACCACAGTGAAAATAAATGAAATAAAGCAACACAATTAATATGCAGGAATTTCAGGAATATAGTGGTAAAATACAAAATCAAGTAAATAAATATATCAGCAATGTGATAGTCTTCAGAAAATTAGAGAATGTTTTGAATGAGAATACACTTGTTAAATGTATGAAGAAAAGTATGGAAAGGATAAATGAAAATTTTAGAATAGTGTCCACCTCTGAGATGAGAAAGAAACATGGGCTCATAAAGGTTCTTGAGGCTTTCTATTAAGTTCTTTTAAATGTATATAATTTCTAATAAAAACCATACCTTAAACAGAAAGTAGTTAGTGAGTTGTAGTTGGAAATCCAGATCACTGCTTTATAAACTTTATTGAACTATATATATTTCAATATATACATTTCAATAGATACATTGAATATTGTGAATATAAATGAATAAATATAAATTTGTTTACATTTATATTCAATAATATATATTCATTTTGTTAAAATTGATCCAATTTAATAAGCCCTGGGTGGGATCGAATATTCTAAATTTCTAGTACATTCCCAAGTGAATCCTATACTTTCAGTCTGTAATCTACACCATGAGTAGCAAGAATATAGACATATATTAAAAACAAATCAACAAACAAAAATTAGAGAGAGATAAATCAGCAGATATTGGAAATCAAACAATACAAATATGGTTATGTATATACTTTATACCTTCAGTTAAATATTACATCATTATAGTTCAATAATTGTATCTGTCTTGGTGTAGAGCATGATGGAATTTTGAGTTAGAACAAAATAGGTTAATTAGTTGAATTTTAAAGTTTTTTTTGTGAAAACTTTGTAAAATTATTTTACACTATCTTTGACTCAACTATATCATATGGAAGGTAGGGTTATAACAATTAAATATCATTTTTTATAAGGTACTTATCATATTCTTACCACTTGGCATTGAAGTTTGATAAATGACATTAACTATATTAAGCATTTGTAATACTATGCTGACATTTATTTTAATTTTTTATATTTTATAAAATAATTATTTCTCATTTATTTTATAAGAAAATAGAGCCAATTTATTTATGTTGTATAAATCACTTTTTCAATCCCATAAATTGAAATCCTGGAGAGAGATTTAGGATTTGATCCTAGGTTTCTAATTTTTCTGATAGTAAAATCTCTATCAAATACTTAACAAAGGAAATGAAAAGGCATGCTTTTAATAATTATATAAATGAATTTCTTAAAACTCTCTTAGAGCTTTCAAGTGGATTATGCAGAATATAACACATCTTACCATGCAACATTATTTGCACAGATTTCAGATACCATAGTTTTGCCTAGTAACACTAGTCCCCAATAACATGGTTCATAGTTCATTACCATGGTGTATTATTTGTCATTAGTTACATAAAGTGCAAACTTTGCTCTTTCAGTCCACAAATGAACCAACTATATAAACCATAGGTGTGCATCCTGGTCAGTAACAACTATATCACTTATTTCTAAGTCTGTCAAGGTTTGCTCCCTGAGCAGTTATTCCATTTATGCACAGACGAAAAAGTATGTTATTTTACTGATTTCTTGCCTCACCATATAATTTCATCCTTATTATGTTACAAAATGGGTATTTCAAATTATAATTAAGAAAGTGAAAATTGCAACAGAGCAATGAAAAGTGGTTACACTGAAAGAGAAAATAAAGATAAAACATAAATAGCCCTGGCTGGTGTGGCTCAGTGGATTGAGTTGGTTGATGGTTCGATTCCCAGTCAGGGCACACGCTTGGGTTTCAGGTCAGGTTCTCAGTTGATGGTGCACAAGAGGTAACCACACATTGATTTTTCTTTCCCTCTCTTTCTCCTTTCCTTCTCCTTTCTCTAAATAAATAAATAGATAAAATATTTAAAAAATAAAGCATAAATAAAGTTATAGTGAACATACCTGACCTTGAAAATGTTGATAAATCTGCCTTGCTGGAGACTAGAGAAACATGGTGAAAGCGGACCTGTCAACTTAAATGAGGAAAGTAATTGTAACAAAAAAGTTTAAATAAAATAAATATAAATAAAATAAAAATAAATAAAACAGAGAAAATAACACCAGCAAAATATTTCACATAAAGGTTTGAAACAATTGTCAGAGATAGTTCTAACAGTTGAAAGTACAAAAGATTAAATGTGGGTGGCTAATCGAAATTTAGAAAGGAGTAAGACAATCTGCTCAGTATTTGAAAAAATGACCTCCATGTTGAAAGTTACAAGTTAAACACAAGGCAAATATTGTTCAAACTATTCTTGATCAGTACTTTTAAAGAAACAAAAACACTTAATGTTTTAAATAACTATCAAATAAATATTATATTCTACTTTTTCATTTTTCTTTATGTTGGCAACAAATATTTCTATATGTTGACAATTTTATGGATTAGGAAACAATCATGTTTTTGCACTAATTAATAAAATGATTTCTATTATTTTAGTTTCCAGTCATTTTACATTCCCATACTACTCTGCAAAACAATTGCCTTAAATTAACCCTGAAGATTATCCTTCGCACCAAACTGTCACTTGTTTCTGCTTTTGTAAGCTTTATTGTGTATAACTATTTTAAATTATTACAACATCACTAACTTAGCCATACAAAAATGTTTTAAAACTTCAAATAATGTAATGACTATTTTTCTAAATTTCTGATTTTCTTTATTTTTATTCCTGCTCATCTATTTTGTTCTAACCATTGACGCTACTGTGATGCCAATTGTAAGAGAATTTATGCAGTTATCTAATATAATTTGCATAGCTTAACTAATGTTCACGGATGTTTTAATTAGATTCTGCAAAATCACATACTTATTAAAAATATTAGAGATTTGTTTTCAAATCCCTTGGAAAATCAAAATAAAAAATATAGAGACCTCAAAATAGTCTGAAAATTTATAAAATACAAACAAATCAAAGCTGCAAAAAGTGAACATATGTTTAAAGCATATTGCACATATCTCATTGTGTGTATTTGTTAAATTACCTTACGAGAAGATGGTACATTTTATCAGAAATACATCTAGAAATTTTTGGTGGACACTTTAATTAAAAATAAAATATAACTCAAGTCTAGAAAGAAATAACCAAGTATGCTTTGCCATAAGAGTTGTCCTAACATTCCATGTGTTTTTAACTTCCCTTTTGGATACCCCCAATAAATGGTTCATAACTAATATTACTAATAATATTCATTTTTATTTGAGATAATTATTTGATTCTTTTAAGTAGTAAGAATAGTTTTAAATGTATATAATAGCTATATTCAAATATAATCCACATATCATAAATTTCACCCATTTAATAACATGTAGGCGGTTTCCACGTTAGGCCCATTATGAATAATGTTGTTATAAACATCCATGTCCATGTTATTGTGTGAATTTATATCCTCCTTATTTTTGGATATACATCTAGGATGGAATTGCTGGGATATATGATAACTTTGGGGAAATGTCAATCTGTTTTCTAAGTGAGGTCTGCCACTGTATTTGCAGTAATATATGTGAGTTACAATTTCTCCAAGTTCTCACAATCTTTTGTAAATAGTTTTTTGTTTTTTTTAATTATAGCCATCCTAGTTGGTGCTGAAGTAGGGTTGTTGGAATACTACGAACAGCCTGGGTGAAATGAATAAATTCCTAGAAACATACAATCTTCCAAAACTGAATCAAGAAGAATCAGAAAACTTGAAATGACTGATTACAACTAGTGAAATTGAAGCAGTAATAAAAAAATTAAAAACTCTAAGCAAACAAAGTCCTCAACCCAATTATTTCACAGGCAAATCTTACCAAACTTTCAAAGAAAAACTAACACCTGTCATTCTCAAACTATTCCAAAATCAAGAGGAAGGAAGACTTCCAAGTTTTTTTAATGAGATCTGGATCATTATCCTAATTCCAAAACCAGATAAAGTCACTGCAAAGAAAGAAAAGTATAGGCCAATATCCCCAAAGAACATAGATGCTAAAAATCCTCTTCAAAATATTAGCAAACTGGATCCAATAATGCATTAAAAGGGTCATGCACCATAATTAAGCGGAATTTATTCCACCGGTGCAAGGTTGATATGATTTTTTCAATTCAATAAATGTGATATCTCACATATACAAAATGAAAGATAAAAATCACATTATTGTATCAGTTGATGCAGAAAAAGCTTTTGATAAAATCCAGCACCCATTTATGATAGAAGTCTCCATTTTTTTCTATTGCCAGGGTACTGTTTTTCTTCAGCTCTTAAGGACTTATCTCCTTAAATTTGCTCTGGTGGAGGTTGTGATTGGGTAGAGGTGTTCAATCCTCCTGGACTTCACAAGAACAGCCCCTGACTACCTTGCTATGAATGGCACAATTCACACAGTAATCTAATACAATACACAGTTTAGGAAGCACATAGATGTGGAAGATGATACTTATTTTGGAAAGGTTCCTGATGGTCGTGGCCTTTCCACACACACTGAACGAAGGGTAATGGGGAAGGGAAGTAAAAAATATACTCTTCAGTTATTGCATGCAGTTATGAGAAGTATCTCTCATAACTCTCATAATCTCTCATGCTGCCTATACTTTATTTCTGGTTACTGGGACAAATCTTCATATTTGGGCAATTGGTTTCAAGTATATATCACCTGCTATAGAAATGCACCCCCACCTCAAAAATGTTTTTTTCCTGTGAGTTTTTGGTAACTCCTTCAATGATTTTGTGGAGCCAAGTAACCCTAGGCTATGGAATAAATAATATGCCAGAGAGTTCATGGGGTTTATTATATAGTGCAGGATGTATGAATTAGTCTGTATACAGAGGAGATATTTTAAAAGATGCCAAGCATTGAACACTCTACAAGTTATTAAGTAATGATGTTCAGCAGAGAAAGCAAATATACATGTAAAATATGTATTTATCCTATAAATATGTATTTATCCTATAAATACATATCGGAGAAATTTTTGCCTCCACCCAACCTCATAATGAAAAAAGTAGATTCTTACAAACCTGTTCCCTGCTAATAGGTCTTCCAGGGTATTACGATATTGTAGAGCTCAATTTGGCCTTTGGTTTCATCATATAGCCTTCTCAGGAGTGGAAGTAGCCAGACTAGCCTTGGCAAAAGAAATTCCATGTTTTTAAATCAGTATTTAGCCTCGTTCTCTGACACCATGAACAATTTATACATGAGCTCATTAAGCAAGCATAGAGTTGGCTCAGAGGATCTTCTGACTGACATCTGAAACATTGTATCCAACAGTTCATTACTTTCCTTATTAGACTAATAGTTTCTGGTAGGCATTCATGAGAGATATAAATATCTTCACAGGCTGCACCATCCTGAGAGAGACACCCATATTTATCCCCTTTGTCACTAATGTTTCAATATTATTTTTTTCTGAGCCCCTAGTTGGTGAGTCAACCTAGGAATCCATGCTAAGAATCTGTAGATTTTAACCCAAGTCTCTAGTTGTCTTTCCAAACCAAGTGAAAAAATATATATAAACAAACTAGGTTCTCTGTCTACTGAGAAAATTTACCCTCTTTAAAATATATTGAAAATAAATATAATGCTCTGGTAGGTTGGAATTTAATTACTAGAGTGAAATTCATTGTTTAAGTAATTACTTAACTAAGGAGTAAACACACATGATAAGCCTTGCATACTTCTAAAAGAAGAGAAAAAAAGACTCACAAATAAATAGGAAAAATAAAAAGAAAAATAAACAAAGTACAATTATAGGAAATATTTGCAAATGACACTGTGTCTATAAAATGGAAGTGAGTCAATAAAAAACTATGGAGCTGATGAAAGAACTCAGCAACTAGGCTTGGTAAAAAAATAAATACACATGAGTAAAAAGGACACCCACACAAGGAAACAAAGCTCATTTTTACACCAACAATTTAATATGCTGCTTAAATGCATAACTTTTTGAAGTTGGGGAGCCTGAGTTCATTCTCAACACTGACACTTTATATTGTGTTATTTCATTTTAAAAGAAGAAACATTAAAATAAATATAAATCTCTAAATATTCATTGTGAAACACATAGAAATTATTTTAAAATTACATCTATTAAGTACTTATTTACTGTAGATTTATGAAGAACAAAATATATCATTAAGAAACAAAATAATTTAACACATTTTGACTCATTCATGTTAATATTGTATTATGACAATTATTCTTAAACTTGTAAGTGCTCTTAATATAATTCAAATACCATATGATCTCACCTATAAGTGGAGCCTAAACAACAAAACAAACAAGCAAACAAAATCAAACCAGAGACACAGAAATAAAGAACAGATCGTAACCAGAGGGAAGGGGTGAGAGGGATAATGGGGCAAAGAACGGGAAGCATGGTCGACACATGTATAAAGGAGCCATGGACAGAAACAATGGTGGGGGGAGGATTGAATGTGGGAAGTGGGGGTGGGTAAGGCACGGTAATAGGGACAAAACGGGGCCAACTGTAATTGAACAATAATTATAAAATAAAATTCACTTGAATAAGAAAAATAATACAATTCCACTAAAAATTTTATTTCCATTTTTTCTTAACTTCCCTAAAAAATAGATAAGTAAATGGATTATTTATATCTTGGAAAAATAAAATTATTTTTTTCACAAACAAACCACAGCTAGATGAAATAATATTGATGAGCTAAAATACATACATATGAGGATGTGACATATATATGCTGTAAATATATGATACTGTAAAGTATAACTGTGAAAAATATTTGTAATGTAAAATTTTAAGAGATGAAAACATTTAATTATATAAAATGATAAAATAGATTTTAGAACTAATAGATTTTACTACACAATATTCAAAGATTATTTACATCAAATAATTATAATCATCTAAGCAAAATATAAAGGTTAAAAGTAACCTGGAAGACTATTTGAATTGTATAAGTCTCCTAAACAAATAAAGTAATTACCAGGGAAACAGCATTTCACAACAGTGGAAACAGTGGCAGAATAAATAAAATAGGATGAACACTATAAAACAGGCCACTCAATATAGGAAAGAACTGTACTGAACTAAAAAAAAAATAGGTATGATTGTTGATATCATTAATAAACAAAATAATACAAATAAATATGAGATTTTAGTGAATATTTATCACCTTTGAATTGTTATAGATTTATAATGTTAAATTTCTAATCTTTTAATATATAAATATTTGTATGTTAGGCTAAAGCTAGCCTGTTTCTAAAGGTATCTTGTCATTATGAATCAAACACTTAAAAATATGTTACAAATAATTTCTATACATAAGAATTTATTCTAAGAATTTATAAAGGATGAGAACACAGATTTAGTTAATTGACTACTCAACACATAATTTCAAAAATATTGCTAGTTAGATGTCACCAAATGCTATAAAGGTCAGAGAGTTTAGATCAGAAAATATTTTATAGAAAAGTATGCAAATAAATTATATACATGCTAAAACATACCTTTATGAACATCCTTTGTATTTAATATGAAATTTAAATTTTTCGCAATGTGTTTGTGTATAATCTGATAACAAATATATACATATATACACAAACATATATATCCATACATATATAGTAAATATATATGCATACAAAGATATATATGTGTATATTTGCAAAAAAATATACACATATATTTATAAATATATGTAGCTTTGTAAGTCTGAAAATGCATTGATAAACTACCTAAGAAATCAGTTAGTATCACTTCTCAGTCTTTGGCTAATATCAAGTGTAGAAATCAATTAGTAAAATTAAGCTAAATATTTATATTCAACACTCTATGAAAAAGAAGCAAGAATATATTTAAATTCTTCTTAGGTGAAAAATTAAAACTAGGGAAAAAGCTATAACCCTAAAGATTCTAGAATATAACATCAGATGTCATTGAGGTATGGAAACAGGAATGGAAATTATATATTTTATAGATATATATATCTCAAATACATATTGGTGTGAAATTTTTTTATAGTTTCTGTATTTGTGAATTTCTCTTCAGTGAATATGAAATGCTTTAACAGAATAAACACAATATGATATGTGCTATTATGAAAGAAATGTGCCAGTTTTGTCAAAAACTGTCATCTGCAGCTAGAATTTTGAATCAGATAGATACCTATATTCTTTAACAAGATATAAAAGTAAATGCATTAAGCTTTTTGCTCAAGAATTTAAAAAAATAATAATCTAATATGTATACAGAGATTTATTTATAAACAACTTAAATTTCATCCTTTAGTTTACTATTTGTATAATCAACATTTTGGAACAATATAGACATCCAAATTAAGCTATTTTTATTTAAATAATTAGAAACATAAACATAGAATATAATACTATTGCAATTGCAAATATTAAAATATTGAATGACCTAAGGAAATGTTGCTATTGTAGTATATGAAAAAAGCAACCTGTAATAAGAATTATGGGAAATTTTTAAATATATTTTATGGCTTTGTGTATGTATTTTAGTATAGTTAGAAATGTATCAAATTTGGTTAGTATTCTATTGCAAGAATGCAGATGATGCTTATTTTCAATATAATGTTACAATAAATTTATAGATTAAATTTTTTCCCCATTTTATAAAAGACTTTATGACAAGAAAACTGAACAAAAAACAAAGGGATTTTGTTAAGTCAGTGAGCAAAATGGCCAACAGCAATTGATGCTCCTATCAGGTCTATAGAATTTATATTGCACATAAATGGGCATTCACATTATCAGTGAAAATATATTATATTTGTTATAGGAAAAGATCTATGTGATGGAAAATTGTGTGCCAAATGAACATCATTCTAACTATAAGATAGGGCAATGGAGAGAGAGATGAGTTTGTCTAAGGATTGCTCCTAACTTACACATTGGAGTAAAATTTCCCAGTAGCTGAATTTTACCCAGATGTACTATAGATTATATAGAACTATAAAATCAATAAATAGGACTTCACAGTTTTTTTCTTAAATAAGAAACATAAAATTCCAAACATTTATACACCTTTGCATAAACTGAAATTTTATTTACTAAATGAGATTAATTGTAAAAACAGTGTTCTTTGTAAACAATAGAGTTGGTGGATGAATGAAATCTAGAAACACTAACACCAACTAAGAACTTATAATTAGTGAGAGCTCACTGAACACCAATCACAATAGCAAACATTGTACTTAGATTACCTAATTCATCATCCATAGTCCCTCTGAGTTAAGTGCCATTTTTATCCTTATTTTAAAATTTAAGATGCACCCAGAAAAGTTAAGGAATTTGCTCATATTTTCACAAGTAGTAAATGGTAGATCCAGGATTTGATCAGGAGGTGATGCTTTTCTATATAAAGCTCTGTAGTAAATAAAAATGTGTGTGCAAATGAAGTTTATATCATGCTGATTAACATAGGCACAATGCATCTTTTTCCAATCTGCAGTTGTGGAATTTTGATTTCATTTGCAAAGCTCCTCATCTAAAAATTTTAAAAGTCCCAATAGTTTCTGTCTAAAATCCTATCATTAAATTTACACTATGTCATTTTTACTATTGTTCTTTTATCTAAGTGGAAATTAAATGAGTGATCGTTTAAAGTTCTACCTTCTCATTAAATAAAACCAAACTGTAATTTTAAAACAAGGAATCTGCCAAAAAATGTGTTAAAAATCTTACTCATTCAGACATTTTAGGACTCCCACTAAAAATATAAAGGAAAAGGAATCCCCTCAAAACCATTCTACTGCATAAAACTACTCTTAGAGAAGGAATACTGACTGGTCACAGACACATCAGAATGTTCCCTTCAGATTACATTAGGAAAAAAAAAAACAACATATCCTCTAAGTTCAGAATAAGTTCAGATAAATGAATGCCTGTCATTGAAAGAGCTTCCTAGTGTCAGGCCTGGCTGTTCTGGAGACTTTGCAGGGGGATCAAGCTGTGCTGCACATTGGGAGCTCGGCCAGTGAATGACATTTCCTGAGAACACAGGCAGAATTTTAAGAAGTCGCCCTGTCCTTCCTAAACAGTTGGGTTAAAGGGTATTGAAAAAGAAAAAGACACAGTCAACCTGCTGGGGATACTAGAGGGAAAAGCCAACAGATCTTTAAACTTAATTGAGCTGAAAATAAGCTGTATGGCCAGAAGTAAGAAATTTCCAGATTGTATTTTTTTATCTTACTTGTCTTTTATTTGAAAGGGATCTAAATAATCTATCTTTGGAAATGTATATTTTCAAAAAGCACGTGAGTAAATAAATATTTTAAGACAAAAGGAGCTAACTAGGTTCAGTCTTGCTCTCAACAAACTATATAGAAATGCAGTAGTTACTGCAAGCTATTTTAAGACCAACAGAGTTTGGACTGATGTTTTAATTATGAAGTTGATATTATGGTTAAGTAATATGAAGAAGTGAAAAAATAAGATGAGAAATGCAAATCTAATAATTTTATCAGTAATAATATTTGAGAGCTTACTATTTAAAGGTATATGCTTTATTTTAAACAAAATATTAATTACTGTTAACTTGGATTTATCTTTCAAAGAAACAAATAGTAAAATCTCTTGAGTATTTAGAAAATATAAAAGCTTCCATTAATAAACATAATGTTATATAAAATGCTTATATTTGCAAAATACATACAGAAATGAAGTGACTTTTTAAATCTTTGATGCAATTTTCACTACAAAGACTTTGAATTTAGAATCAACTTTTAATGGACATTCAACTCAACATAATAGTTCTCATTTTCAAAACAACTTGTCAATTATTTTGTCATTCCTGTGGTTACACTGTGTTTATGTCAAAAAAATCACCTTAAGTAATTATGTATATGAATAATCACTTTGTCATTCATAATTTGTTGCTTCAGTACATTATTAAAATATTAACTATAATTAGGTTTTGCAGTTTAGTGAAAGGCCAATTTAAGAACTTCTCCACTAATCGTTATATATTTAGAACACATCAACCAAGATATAAGGACTTCAACTTTAAATATGGATATGTACTATTCATATATTAAGATACCGTTCACATATATTCTAGAGAGAAGCTCTGTTGGAAGAGTGCTCTGTTAGAAGAGTGGAAGGCAAATTTCCAAACTGATTATCTCACTCAGGAAAAATAAGCAATATAAACATATATACACAAGCACATTGGATCCTCAGATTCTTAAGAACTCTCTTTGTTGCCAACTCTTGTCTTTCCAAAATTGCTTTGTGGGTTTAGGGTCTCCTCCCATTTTCCTGACTTGACAGTCCTCTAGTCCAACTTTTTGAAGTTTGGATTTTCATTCTTTCCAGCAGACATGTTTAAAACCCATTCCATACTTGAAGCTTGAAACTGGTGGTAATAAATATTTTAAAAACCTTTTTCTAAAAGAGTTAAATTCTGATGTCCAACCCTTATCCCCACTACCCTCTCCCACTCCCTCACTTCTCATGATCGATAAGGAAATGAGAAATTTACTCATTTATGTCCCAACCTTGCCTGTCAGTCAATGGGACTAACAACTTTGTGTTCACTAGATTTCTTCTAGAGACAGAATTACTAGTAGTGGTAGAGAAAAAAATGTTTAGAGGAATGCTGATGGGAAGAATAGGAGCCTTAAATTGATTCATGTGCAGGAATGAAAGCAAGTTTGATTTTTTTAAGTAGTTGTATGGGTAAAAGAGTTATTAATGTCAGATATTTATTCAGGCCAATATTTTGGGACCATTAGTAAAAACCTATAATAAGCTTATTGTTTCTATTATATCCACAGTAGCTAGTTTCCTAGACTTTTACATGTTTTAAAAATTACTCCCTTTGATTCAAAATGGGACAGAAATGGTCCCTACCATATTTTAAAAATTGTTATTGCCTTTTACTGTCAAGATTACTAATGTAACACCCAATGACATAACACATTTAAGTGTCAGGATGAAATAACTTTGTCTTAGAAGTGATGGAGTTGATTCTTCAATACCATTTATTTAATGCATTACTTGAAGTCTCTTCTTTAAGTTAAATCCTACTTCATGTAGACAGAATACATTTATAAACAACTTATCCTCTACTGTTTTTAAGGAAGTAGACTTTCAGTTTCATCAAGTAACCCTAGAAGCATTTTCATTGCAGGCTTCCAACTTGTAGCTCTTGCTATTAATCAGCTCCATGACTTCACCAAACAAAAATAAATTTATTCTTTCTAGACATTTTCATCTTGTGCATGTCACTATATCAGAATTTTCAGCTGGAAACAGGAAAAATATTTTAACATAGTGGCTAATGTTTCACGTACGATTAGGGGAAAAAATCTAGTTCCCAGCTACACCAATCCTGTGCCAAAGCTATGCCCATGAACAGTTATGATGTAAAGAAAAGTCTACTAGTGAGTGTGAATACATAATATTTTTATGTAAATATGCATGAGTATGTTTGCATCCATGAGTACATATGCTCATAACAGCATGTAAACTTGTGGACACATATGAAAAGCACCCTCAGAGAACAATAGGCTACAATAGGAGCTATTTAATTTGTTCATGTCATTGTGATATATAGATACATATATGAATGTATATATAAATATATATATGAAAGGAGATACTATTAATAATCATACCAAGATAGTAGGCAAAAATCATTACTGCCTCTGGAAAAACATGAGGTATTGTATATGCATGCACATATATAACAGATGACTTGTATTAATGTGAATTTGTGTTAAGCCATTCTATTTTCAACTGGTTCTTTTGAGATCAACAATATGTATGCGCTGGGTTGGGCATCTAGTCATTATATTGAAGATTCACAGAAGTGTAACTCACAACTGGTCAGAGCTGAACTCATGTTTATTATAAATTTGATAGTTACATTACCTAATTTAATTTTCCTAAAATAATAATAGTTCAGTACTGCCAGAGATTTGAAAGTATTTATAACTATAGATTATGTAGGTGAATAATATTACAAGTTGTTTGGGCTTCTGTTAAGTGTGGTTTGATGTATGCATGAAATAAACCTCTGCCTGTAAAAACAAAATAAATTGGGTAGTAAAGTAAAAACACATTTACTAAATAGAATCTACTGCTTTTTTCAATGCAGTATTTTCTTTTAAGCCATTTTGCTTTTCAAAGTGTTACTTTACCAAGGGCTGAATTGGCATTAAATATTTTGTAAATTCAAAAAGATAAGAGGATCTATTTAAAACTTTTGTTAAGAAGGACTAAGTGGAATCGATTGGAGTTGAACAACTAGTTCTAAAAGAGAAAGATCTTTGGGGTTATAAAGAAGAAACAGAGCCTGTGTGATCAATATCACCAGTTTTAAAAATCTCTCAGTATTATTGTTTATCTTATTTCTGTAAATGATAAAAAATAAAGAATGTAATAGCAAAATAATTATGTAACCTGGCAATCAAAGATAGTGAATGGGAATAAACATGGGTGAATAATGACAACTTCACTCTACTGGTTAGTGAGGGCGGTAAATGCCATTGAGTAAGTGCGTGTACTATGTGTTCATCACATTCAAAATAATTGAGTGAGTAGAGCAATGAACCTACATTAAATTTTGTGTTAAGCTTGAACGTTCTTCAACAGAAACTATTCAGGTGATTCAGAAGGCCTTTGAGGGTGATGCAATGAGTACAATGCCAATAAAAGTGTTGCACAAACCCTTCAAAAATGGTCAAGAATCTGTTGAAAGTGATCCACATTCTGCAAGGCCTGAAACAAGCAGGACACCGGAGAATGCTGAACGCATACAGGCCGAACTCAAAAAAGATCAGCCACTGACAGCGTGAGAAATACAGAGTCAGGCCGAAGTAAGGCTTGTTTGAGTGTGGGTGGTAGGCTAATAATATCAGTGTAATAATTTACAGTTTTAATTGAACACTTCATCTAAAATGTCATAAGGTGTCCTTGAGTGTGATACTGTTATGCTATAGAATTGCATGCTTATGATTTGTAATAAAAGATTTTGTAATAAAAAAGGCTGTTATTTGTTCCCAACCCTCTAGAAGCTGATCTAAGGATACCAAAAACTACTGTGTCTGAGATTATGACACAGAATTTTTGGCATGAAATATGTTGTGGCAAAATTAATTCTGCAGCTTCTACTACCAGAGTAGAAGGAACATCATGCTGCAGTTGCTAATGACTTGATTTAAACCTCTGCCAACGAACCAGCTTTCCTCAAGAAGGTCATAAGCAGAGATGAATCATGGCTTCACGATTATGATCCAGAAATGAATGTCCAGTCATCCCAAAGGCAGCCACCTGTTTCTCCAAGCCTGAAGAAGGTGTGGCAAATTTACAGAAAGATCAAGGCCATGTTAACTGCGCTTTTTGATTGAAAAAGGTGTTGATTGGAAAGGTGTTTTCCATCATGGGTATGCCCCTCCAGGCCAAACAATTAATAAGGAGTGCTACCTCAGTCTTCTTTGTTGGCTGGGAGATGCATTAGGACAGAAATGGCTATAGCTGTGGGCAAATGGTGATTGGCAGCTTCAGCAAGATGACACAAATGCTCACATATCATGTCTCCTGCAGAGGTGGAGAAACATCAAATCACCCAGGTGACTCAGCCTCCCTAGGGCCTAGATTGGGTGCCCTGCAACTTTTGCCTTTTCCCAAAACTAAAATAATCTTTGAAAAGGAAGAGGTTTCAGACCGTGGATAATATTCAGAAAAAAACAATGGGGCATCTGATGGCAATTCCAAAAATTTTGCGGTGTTTCAAACAGTGAAAGAGATACTGAGAGAACCAGGAAGGTCCCAAGGTTCCTACTTTGAAGGGGACTGAGGATTCATTGTCCTATGTACAATGTTTCTTGTATCTTGTATCTTCAATAAATGTCTCTATTTTTCATAGTACATGGCTGGATACTTTCTGAACAGGCCTCGTATGTTTAAGTTGTAATTGGTTTTACTAATGATTCTTAAATACTTTTTCAGCTAAGTCATCTTCATATCATGTATGTATGGCTAATTCTATCACTGAATCTAAGAATAATTATTTTCCCTGAATTTTACATGTATATACACATGCACACATAATGTACTACCCATCTAGACATCTTGGTGCACTTGTATGCATCTCCATTATACATATTATGCACTCAGATATATATAAGAGAAAAAATTGAGTGACGTAGGAAGTACGATTTCTCTCATCTTTCCCTTACTTTGAAGTACTCAGGAAATAATTAGGCAAATCAAATTTGCACCCATGCATTTAAATAATGACTAAGATCCAACATTTATTCAAATCCAATAAAGAGCTCTTATTTGAAATTAATAACCTTTTTATTATATTTACTTGACCTCTAAACCACCCTCAACCATATTGTATTTGAGGATGTAATTAAAATAACCTCTCAATTATTTGTAGAAAGATGGATGGTGAATGAGTGGTTGAATTTATGGGTGATTGCACGCAAGAATCTCTTTTGTTTTGCCATCTCCTGAAGAATTTATTAACATGCTGTGACTTGTGTGACCATCTGTATACTTCATATTCAGTCTTCTCTTGGGGTCTCTAAAGCTAGTTGTCTCTTTTATTTTGATGTGTTTTCTTGTCCCGGAACAATGCTCTTCATGAAGTAGCAATAACCTGTCTGTTCCATCCATGCCACTTCCAAATTTGAGAGATTTGTATTGATTTGATAGAACGACTAAGCCAACTCCTTAAAACTAGTGTTTTCTCGGTCTTTATTTTTTCACAGTTTATTTGATCTCAATTTTGTAAATGATCCTGATTTGCTTCAGCATTACTTCTTCCCCTTTCTGGGAAGTGTACATCTGCTACTGACATCTGTCTTCCATCTCCCTTTGTACATTATGAAGTGATGCCAGCTTCTTTTTATCAACAAATTACCCTTAGAAACATTTAGAGGTTATAATGATTCTTTGATTTTCTTTGATTCCCTATGAATTTACAAAATGACTCGATGCTTATATTAGCTTGCTTTGTCTTTTCTTTTTCCATATTTAATATTTATAGTTGGCAGGCACAGATGGTGTACTATGTTATGTCCTGAGATGTTGCTATTTTTTTTTCATTCTTTAATTGCAGTAATGTCAGTCTGTAATATCCCCAGCCTCCGTCACTAGTTGACATGGTAGATTTCACATTTGTTGTATTATTTATTGAACTATGTTTGACACTGTGAAATATACAATAATCTATTCCTAACCTTGCAGTTTTTTCATGTTTGCTACATCGACCATTCGCCCTTATTATTAGATGATCCCCTCAGTTTATTGAATTTGTAAAGTTTTGTGGATATTTTAGATATCGATATCTCCTAGAGACAAGGTAATAAAGAATGAGAAAAAGAAAACAATATGAGTTTCATGGTAGCAGCCAGAGGCATTGTAAAAAAACATACAAACCATTTTTTCCCTTTTTCTGTATCTCTAGAAGTGCTGTTTTTATAATTTGATAAAGTGCATGTCTTCATTTCACATTTTACAAATTATGTATCTTTTAAAAATACATTTCATAAAACTATATAGTAATAGGCCTCATTCATATAATCTAAAGCACCATTGGTTTGTTCTCATAAACTTATTTGCTTTTTATTATTTGATTTTGTTTCAGGTCACCTTTATGCCCAGACAATCAGTGACACATTATTACAAATTATTTTCCTCAGAAAATTCAGTAAATGTACAAGGACTTCCATGTCAGTCTCCTAAGGTCTTCCTTTTGAGTTACATTCTAGACTTCCACGACATTTTTTTCATTCTCTAACTTTTTTTAAATGTAATACGTGCTAATTTAGTGATTATTACATGGAGTATTTTTTCTAATCAATTTAAATGTTTCATATCAAAAACTGTAAAATGTCTTTTTTCATTTAAATAGATTTCTAAAAATCCTATTTGAGCATTCTTTCAAAAATTCCCTGAGAGGCAGACCTAGAAATAGAAGCCTCCTATTCATTTAACAGTCCTTCTTTGGGCAATGGAATCAGTACTTTGCCCTTGGATTTAACATCAAACAAGATTACATAGATTTCTCAGCTACTACACTTGACTGTGTCAGCCACTTTTAAAGAGACATTTGTAGCATCACTAGAGACTGCTTTTCTCATAGCTCAGTGAAGGTCCTATACCCTTATCCAAGGGTGCTGTGTGACCTTTTTGTCTTTGGCCTACTTTATTATTTTTTTTAAATTTCAACGTAGAACAAAGGCTATATAGCATTCTGAAATTATTACATTAGACACACGGCTTGAGTGATAAAAAATTTCTGAATTGGCATTTTACTTTAGTATTTAATTTGGAGTGTGTGAAGAGACAATACATTTTTATTAACAGTGTTGATACAAACAACATGCATTTGTTGAAGACTTACCCTCGGGGAGGCAAAAAATTGCAAGCAGCAAGCTAGCGGCCATATTCCAGCAAATATGTGTATGCATGTGCACATATATGTGTTGTTGCCTATATTGCATTTACACATACCTTTAAGGCATTTCAGATGAAAAAAAGAACATAGGATTAACCAAAAAGTTAGACTTAATGAAACCAGAACAGCTTTTTTAAAAAATAATAATAATTGGTAAGTACTCTTTCTTATATCCCTTTGTCACATTCCCTTATCTTGTCCCCATTGCTTCATATACCAATCAGACTCCATGACAGAATATAGTTTTTACCCTTGATATTGTCACTTAATGTATTATTGTGTAATGTTTAAAACAACTTTAAAGCTACTGAAGAAGTATGCACAAAGAGATGTTCATTTTCAGATTTATTTTTTCTTGGTCCAACCACACCCCCTTTTCCAGGCTTCACAGGACTTCTCCTTGGGTGCCATTATCTGTAACTGCAGTAAAGGCACCAGGCAGCTTAGAGGTGTTCTCACCCTTCTGGGAAGCAGCTCCATCTCTTAATGTCATACTGTCCTTGTATCACAGAAGCAGAAATTTCCCTTTTGTAGTCAAATGATAGCTTTCCATACCATACTCATTTATTTTAAATCATTTCTTGCTTTGGGTAGGATTTGTGCTTTTCTTGCACATGAGAAAGCAAATATTCCAGAAATGATTTTAAGATTTTGGTTTATTTGATTGTTTTTGTTTTCCCAGATATTCACACAGTAGAGGCTTATGCTAACTATACTTATCCTCAAGACTCTTGTATGTCTTGACACTCAAGACTTACTGTGTATTCATATGCTGTGCAGAAAATGAAATCTATACCAAACATTCCCTTAACCAGGCTCTATCTGATTTACATGCTGTATATGGACTGTTCTTTTTTTTTTTTTTTTTTTTGAGACTGGCCTTTGTAGGCATTTTATTTTACTCTTCCTCATATTATGTTAGGTCTCTGGGAATTTTTTTTAAATGAGTAAGGAGTAGTCTAATTTTCTAGAAATTCTTAATGAAATAAATGAGACAGGCATAAAAACAGGCAGTTGTAATACATTGTAAAATTGTGAAATGTGCAAACTTACCAAGCAAGATTAAGCAAACCCTTGTGACTGAAGCATGAAGGAAGCAGAGTAGCTGCGACCTGCCTACAGGTGCAGGACATGCCCAGCGAAGAGTGCCGCGCTGAGCTCCTGTCATTTTCATGACCCACAGAATCACTGAGCAAAATAAAGTAGCTGCTGTTTTTAGGAACTACATCTGAGGTAGTAAGACACCTATATAATCTGAAAGAGCAATTAATTAAGTTGTGTGAGTGTTAGAAAATGAGAATGAAAAAATCATTCTCTTGTATTTAACAGTATATGTTTGATATGTTAAAGCAGCATATATCTTTTTTTTCATGATCTATAATGTTTCCTTCATTTCTTCTTTGTACTGCCCAGAACATCTTTTATTTTTAATTTAGCAAGTAGGAATTTATTCATGTTTTCAGTTTAAGTTTTACTTGGTGTTTTCTTTTTCCCTTTATAGACTTTTTTGTTCTGAATCAACCAACTGCTTCATCTGGGCACACATGGTATTTGTCCTTACCTCTAGCTACATTTCTTTGTAAATATGTCTTTGCTCTGTAAAATGTATACTACTCTGTACTAAAATGTACTTCCTGTGAACCTGAAATTTACATAGTAGGTGGTCTATGAGTTAAATAGGAGATTAGAAAAAATGATTAATGGAGAAGGAAAAGGTAGCCAGAAAGTATGATACAGTAAGATGAGATCATCAACGCATGATTCTCCACAAAATGCCTATTTCTTACACTTGGCATATAATCAGATAGCTTCTTCCTATACTCATAAAGCCTGGTACTTTATTGACTTACTGTGGTGCTATAAGCTTCCTTAATATTAGAAGATCTTTTTTAGGAAAACTCTGTTGTATTTTTTTCAAGACCATTAACGTTTTTACTGGGTTTTTTTTTTCACTACTTGCTGTGTTCTACACTCTCAGATCAGTATACTTTGTCAAGTCATAAAATAATTCCCAATTTTGAGAAACCACTCCCATTACTTTGAAAAACACAATCAGAGGTTAATTGGGTCACATAATTAGCTTAATGATGATTTTATTTTCACTAAGGATAAGCATCACTTATCATTTTTCTGCATCTTCTGTCTTTGTACAAGATTTCAGTATTAGTGTTTATGAACTTAGTATTCATAAGTTTCAGACCCACACCTTTAGAAAATTCAGCTCTTCATAAAGTGTTAATATTTTTTGTATATAAGAACACTAAACAAAATCATTTGTCGTGTGCAATGGAAAAAGACTCTTACCTGAAACTGACACCATATGTTGGATTGGACAAGGAAAATAAAAGGAGAGGAAGTGTTAAAGCTTACTGTGAACTAGCTATGTGCTAGGCACTGGTTATCCAGAGCTTTATTGTTTAAGATATATGAATTCGGTAATAATTCTATTAACATGTATTACAGAATGACCCATGCCTGACACATATTAGGTATTAAATAAATGTGAAATTCTTTGCTTTCTCTTGGATTGAAAAAAATGTGATTTATTCTGGGAGAATAAAACAGGTCTCAATGTATCTCCTTCTATATATCATTTATGATTATTTACATTGGAAATATTTTTAAATTTCCTTTATTGTTATTTCTGTAATTCTTTAGATTAGTTTGCATTTTTTTAATCAAGCTTATTTCTCCCCTATTCTTGATTAATACATTTATTCTGAAATATGCAAAAGCACAAGATTTTATATATTAATTTTAAATAGATAGCTTTTTACTTTTAACTTTCCAATGTGTAATGGAAAGTTAGTGTGACTTCTTTTGCAGACTAATTCGATCCAAAAGTCACTTATCAGCCTTCAAAAACCATATTAATTCTGTAGCTCTTCCTGTAAAACAGTAATATCTACTCTATTTTCACTGAATTAATTTCATTAAAATAAACTCTACTTGGCTGAAGTGAGGAAATTTTCTAGTTGAATCTCAATACTATTTCATCTTCTCTAACTCTGAGTTTTTAATAGGCTACTAAAATTAAATATAATATATAAAGAAATTAAACTCCAAGCTGAACATTATTGTTTAGGATTTATAAAAACTTCAATTTTTATTTTATTATTTTAATTATTATTTTAATATAGGGTTAAATCAAAGGTCACTATTTTAAAAATGTTTTTATTCTTTTATATTAAGCCATATTTTTTACACACTTTGCTAAGTATACTAAAAAAGGGATTAAGTTTAAAAAATTATAAAATGTGTTATAGTATATTTTATATTTTAATAAGTAGAAAATTAAGACTACAATAGATTTTTAAACATTGTCACTTCTATAATTTCATAGAAACTTAATATAATACCTAAGAATAAGTATGTAAATACTTGTCATAGCAAATGTTTATATTACATTAAAATATTACAACTTTCTCCTTTCTTTTTAATGCATACATTTTTTTCTACATTTGATTATTTTTTGTGAACTTTTAAAGCTGAATGCATTAACTGCGTGCTTAAGTAGGAAGCAAGTATTGTAATATTACTTAAATATGTATCCATAAAAATAGAAATAAACTTTTCATGTTATTACATTTATTCAACAAACCAATACAGTTTTAAATAAAAAGTGAACACCACTGTAAAACCAACAAAATGTATGTTAGAACTATCTTACTGACATGCTCCATTGATGATATTAAATACTACTTAAAGCATGAATGAAGTAGTGCCTGCTGAGGCCAAGTTTCACTAAGCCTGATCAGGCTCATGTTTCTGTGTGTAAAGTACTGGTTTGTTTCTTTGTTTGTACTGTTAAAATAAAATCCTCAATTACTCCAAGGTGACAAAACGATATTTTGCTTTTACCTTTCAGAAATCCCTTTGTGCAATATAAACTTAATATATTTTTCTCAATACCTCATATTAATTTAAGTAGTACTCTGGCTAGTTATTAAAAACAAAGAAAAAACACTTAAAAAGCCATTCAGAAAACACACACACAGAAATACATCACAATGGAAAGAAAACCTTATTGTAATATTGATGGTCATCAGCCAGATGTGCAAAGGTACATATATTAATATGTATGAGAAGCACATATATACTTCACTTATTAAAATTTTTAAAAATTAAAAATAGACTAGGGGCTATTATGCTAAGTGAGATAAGCCAGTCAGTGAAAGACAAATACCATATGACTTTACTTATAAGGGGAACTTAATGAACAAAATAAATTAATGAGCAAAACAGAATCAGAGGTATAGAATCACAGAACAGACTGATAGCAGTAAGAGGAGAGGTCAGAAGTGGGGATTGATTGGAAGAGGTTGAAGGGATTAGTCAAAACATATATGAAAGACCCATGAACATGGACGATAGTGCAGGGATTAACTATAGAAGTGGAAGGTGGGCTGGATGGAGGAGAGCAAGGGGGGAAAATTGGGGACAACTGTAATAACATAGATCACTAATGAAAATTAAAAATAAATATTAAAGAATTCATGGCCTCTATAACAATCACCATGGGCTTCCATGTGCCCATGAACCCTCAGCAACACGAATATCATCTTGCTACTTCTAATATTTGTCAACCATGGTGCCTTTTGAGTCCATGTATAATTTTCAACAAGACAGAAAAAGAGGTGTGGGAAATTCATGATTATTGGATAACATAGTGACCAGATGAAATATACTCTGAATTTATGTGTTGTAAAAATGTTTTTCATGGTGTTTAAAATTAAGAGGATATATAAAATCTGAGTCTAAAAACTAACATTGATTAGATAATCTACTCTAGACATAAATCACTGTAATAGAAATGTTTAAAGATATAACACTGAGATGAGAAAAGGTGTAAACTCTGCCTGTGTGTTTGTATTATAAGCTTCTCTACTTTATCATTAGATTTACTTTTATGTCTCTGTCATCCTTTGCTCTTTGACTACATATTCTGAATTTTCTGATGTAGCCCCAATTTCAAAAAAATATATTCTCAGATATTTCCTAATTGTATTTCAGGCAGTGGGATGTTTCAAATATCTTTTATCATACAACTTTTTATCAAAAAAAGAAATTTTCCTGTAAAAAGGTATTTTTAATTTGTATTCATTCAATTAAAACTATGACAAATGATCTTTCTAAATCCTTAGGAAAAATATAATCCAATATTTTTAAAAAATGTTTTGATTTAAAAGCAAAACCTCCTCTGGTATTCAAGCAATTCACAAAGACCCTGGGTTGTGGACAGAAGACAGAATGCAAGGAGCAACAGATGAGACAAAGAAGTCACATCTTCCAAGAATGTCATCAAATTAATGAATGACCCTTAAAATTATTCAGTACACAAATATTCTATCTTAAAGATTACCACTACTAAAAATAACCCTTAAATATCAAACCTGAATCAATTAAAGTAACAATGAATACAAGTAAATTATGTGTAGCTATATTAGCAGGTTTCATGCAATCATTTGTAGATATTTTAATAACTACATAAATCTAAAATAAATGTCCACATATATGGATATATACACATTAGTAATTTTATTATAAAATAAAACCAAAGGGGAAGGATTGAGGGAGGGGGCAGGCGAAGGTGGTGGGGAGAAGGCAAAGACAAATGTATTTGAAAAAATAAAGAAAATAAATTAAATGAAAAAAATAAATTATATTAAAAGAATAAAATATATTTTATATTATCAATATACATAAAAAACATACCCATAACAGATAACTAATAATGAACAAAATTCAAAAATAAATATGTGTATGTGTATGTATATATACACACATATGTAAGCATATATACATGTACAGATATGTTGAATTAAATTTTAAATTATCATTTGAAGGACAATATTTATTATTTACCTTACTTCCACTCCATAAGGAAAAATGAAGTTTTTATTTCTAATGGCTGGCAATAATAATGACATCCAAAATATTTGTCACCTATCAAGATTTGGGCACTGATCCAAGCTGGGTAGTTCCTATGGTTGGAGCATTGTCTCATACACCAAAAGGTTGCAGGTTCAATCTTGGTCAGGGCATATACCTAAGTGGAGTGTTCATCCTCAGCAGGGAGGCAACCAGTGATGTTTTTCGCTCATTTCTCTCTCTCTCTTTCTTTCCCTCACTTCCTTGCTCTCTTTCTAAAATAATAAGCATATTTCCAGATGAGGATTTAAAAACAAGGAAGACTTGAACACTAAAATATTAGGGATACCTCTCTAAACAACTCTATGAGATAAATAGCAGGTACCAGCTATTATCAACCCTTCCTTACAGTGACCATATAGCAAGTAACATTCCAAAGTAAAAATAAGTGTCATGAAATTACTGTAAGAAAATTGAAAGGCTATGCTAAATAAGTCTCAATTTGAAAAAGTAATAAAATTTATTATCTTTTTATGTGTCATTGAAATTGCTGGCCAATAATTGATTACACTATTACAAAAATGGAAACATATCATTAGGTGACACATAGTGGGAGTCAAGTACAAGGACTCTGTATTACTGTGTAAATTTAAAACAAGTTACTGAACCTGTTTCCTCATAGGTCAAATGGGGAAAACAAGCTGTTACATGAAGAGTTGTTGGGGAGATATAATAAATAAATAAATCTGAAAAATAGCTTAGCATTTAATATATATTAGATATTATTCTTTCTGGTGACAAAAAATCATAATTTTTTGAACTATGGTAACTTTTCATTAATTATAAGTCTTGCATGACAAATAAAATCAAATTTATGTATTTATTTATTCACACTAGAGGATATATTTTATTGATTTTACATAAAGGAAGGGGGAGGGAGGGAGAGAGAGAGAGAGAGGAAAGAAGGAAAAAAGGAAGAAAAGAAGGAAGGCAATAATTTGAGAAACTTCTACCAGTTGACTCCCTCTGCACCCAACCAGGGTTCAAACCCACAACCTAAGTATGTGCCCTGATGGGACAACCCTCCAACACACTGAGGCTAAAACCCAGCAAGAGCAAAAATCAGCTTTTAAATGAAGTCTTTTTAAAAAAATTATTTTACTATGCAACACAGACTTAATTTTTAGGTAGCTTACAAAAAACTTACTTTGTACTGTAACTGTATTATTCTTTAATGATTCTAAAGATGCACATGCTAAATTAAGTTCATATTATAAAGATGAAAATAACTCAAAACTCCATGGCTCAAACTGACAATAACTTCATAACTCACCTGAAATGTAATACCAGGAAATGAGCATTTAAGATTAATGAATACACAGGTTTCTCTGCTTGATGTCAAATTTAGTATAATATGTTTCTAAAGACAAATAATGTGGGGCTGTTTTTCTTTGTCTACTTATTTAAAAGTTTTAATTATATTGACGTAAAATAAAATATTAGTTCCAGGTGTACAGCACAGTGATTATATATTTATATGTTATATAAATGTATTATATATTATTTTGTATATATATAATTACTCTATAAATCTAGTATGCATCTGGTCCCATACACACTTATTACAATATTTGACTATATTTCCTATGCTATACTTTACAGCCCCATGATTATTTTTATAAGTGACAATTTTTACCTATTAATCCTTTCTCTTTACATAAAACTCTTTGACTAGCTATGGATAATTCCTATGTAATAAAAGTTTTATGCTATGAAACTATAATATTTCAGAAATGAAATTTATATTTATATCAGGCTTTCAATGACCTTGACTTCACTTTTTTTAAAGAAAATCACCACCTGGATCTTTCCAAGAAGAGTTAATACAATGAGGCAGAAGCAATACTATCCAGGAGGTATTAGATTCCAGATTATATTAATCACTGTCTACTTCCTCTCATCTTTGTGACACAGAAATCAAGGACAAAAATTAAGGCCAAGGATTAAAGCAGAAATATTGTGCCAAAAGTGACAACATACATTTCCTGGAAACTGTTATTATATAAGGAATAAAATTCATTTTGAATCAAACTATCATTTAAATAAATTTTAACTATAGTACATTTAGCTCTTTTTAAAAAAAAGTGAATTTAAGGAGAAATTTTAGGCCACATGACCATTATTTTTAATTAAATTTAATAACTGGGTAGCTTTTTAAAGAATGTTCTTCTAAAACAAGTATATTATGAACAAATCAATGAATTTAAATACATTTTCTGTTTTTGATTTGATTCTGGTATTATAGCAAGCATGAGATGGTTGCTATTGCCTAAAGTAGTTTAATTGAAAACTTTAAGACGTATGAATTCTTATATTTAACTTGGGATGCTTATTTTGTGACTAGAAGGAATTTAATGCTTTAACATTTGTTATAACATGAATTTTCTAATTATTAACATGTAACTAAATCTTAAATTTTGTTAAAAGTAACTTTTTAACAATTTCTAAAATATTCTTTCCAAAACTATTAATAATATTTTTTTCTAAGTGAAAACATTTGGTAGTTAGTTGATAGGAATTTAGAAACAAAAATTTATGTCATAAGGAGCATACGTCAAACTTGTACTGTATGGAAGACCTCACTCAGTTGAGATTTCAGATGCTAATACTGGGTATTTTACTTAATGTTAAAATTATTATTGTTTTTAGAAACTGATTATTGTAATATAATATAGAAATAATAGTGGATTTGTTTTTATGTCATATTCAATGTAGATTCTATTTATTACTTTTCTTTGTAAAACACTGTGAGAGAAATTTTGTTGATCAAATTTCTTCCTCCTCATCACAAAAATCAGAATCATTAATGAATAATTAGAAATGTATTTCAAATATAGTGCTATTTATACAATATTAACATTAATCTCATTTCAGTTTTTCTGTCTTCTTTTCTTTCATTCTCTTCCAATTATATTTTAATACCAGGAGACTGGCATTCCTTTTCCGTTCATGACCTTCCAAATAAAATGGAAACTATGTTTGTTCAAGCTTTAATGACTTAATTAATATGTTCTCTCTAAGTAAAAATATAATATTTATTGTTATGACAAAATTATAACAATAGAAACAATGTTTCTGATAAAAAAGTTTAAATCATTGACTCCACTTTATGAGTTTTTTTTCTCCTTCCTAAAAAGATTCAAGGAATATAAGTTTAATCACAAAAGTACAGGTTATTTGGTTCCAGTTAGTGCCTGTAGAAACAGTTGCTGATTGTTCCAAAGAGGAAAGTTACAGAGGCTGAACATTTCTTTAAAGACCATCATTAAATAGCTGTCATTTTTCCCTTGGATTAGACATTCAGGAATTGTCACAGATGCCTCCAGAGACACACAGACACACACATAAGTAATATTCTACATTGGTGTCTTTGAAACATAATAATTAGCTTGATTATTTCTTTTTTGTGCAATGTGGAATTTGGAAATTCTAAAATCTAATGTGATTTCCGTATGTATAACTTACAAGCTCGTTACCCAGGTGACGGTGTCATTTATACTTGGTAGAGCAATTAAGATTCACTGTAATTTATATAGAAATGTCAACTTATTTGTTTGATATTCAAATGCGATTCTATGCTCAGCTTGAAAGACTATATTTATTTTCCCATCAGCCATTTCTGGATGTGACTTCATATTCTTGTACATAGATTTAATTATTCATTATTTTGTTTTTAATGAATAATTCATGAAATGCAAAATTCTACTCACAAAAAGCTTAATCATACCTTTATATAAGTATATACTATATATGTATTATATGGTTTTATATATTTATAAAATATAAAAATAAAAGTGATAAATATCATCCATTATCTTTGACTTATCAACTATAACTCAAAATAGCATTAGCAATATAATCATTCTCAATATATATAAACCCTGCAAGCAATAACCTCTTTTTGCTCTTTCTGCTGATTTTACAAGTCTGAAACATTTGGGAATTCAACTGAAGAGCTAAGAAAGCTTTGAAAACCTCTGTTCTTATTAACACCTGATTTTTGACCTTGAGGTTCTCATCTTTTCATTTTATATGAATTCTGTAATATATCCAGAGTATATTTCTCATAAAATACTATCTTTGACATATCTTAATAGAAATAATATTAAAACTAGTCTTTTTAAATTAAATGACATGCTTCCAAGGTTGCTACTAACACTGAAATAATGGAAGACATTAAAATGAAAGGTTAAACAAGGAAATTTTAAAATTAATTTCCTGCAATACAATAGTGTCATGTGTTTGTACATTTTACTAAAATAAGAATTTATATAAAGGTGAGTATGTTCAAAAAAGAAATTCTAAAAAGAAAAATTGGAATTTGGTATGTTTTCAAAAGTATTTATCACCACTTAGTGTTTATTATTTTTTATAATGTCTTCCAAAGTAAAAAGCAAGATAAAATATACAGTGATGTGAAAAATTAAGTGTCAGTTATGCTTTTTCAGATAATCTAAATCAATTTTTATAATTTATAATATTTTGAGCTTTAGGAGAAAGCTCAAAAATAGTTCATTGATGAATTCACCTCATTTCTCAATGGAATCACATATTTACTTTGTTTACCTCAGTTTATTTACCTTACTGCTATATATTTTCATTAATTTTATTAAATTTCATCTTAAAGTGGTGGGGGGTAGGCAGAGACAAATGTATTTTAAAAATAAATTAAAATAAAATTTAAAAAATATCTATATTCATAAAAAAATAAAAATAAAATAAAAAAATTAAATTTAGCATGAAGAATACTGATACATTTTCCCCTGAATTATCTTATTTCATATCTATTTCCTTCCATGATATTGCGGTCTAAAACTTCTCTGGAAATAAGATTCCAGTTTAATAAACTTAGATATCACTGACTGATTCTTTAATGAATGAATATTACATAACTATTAAATACGACCTAGTCATATAAACATATCCAACCTGAAGTTCTTTGTCTTCTACACCACACTGCTCTGATGAGTATGTATTAAGAATACATCTTGCAGGGTGGCTCGGGCAGAACACAGTGGGGGCTGACCTTGGCCTGCACCACCTGGAAAACCTCAGAACCTGCACCCCCAGTAGTCAGCTACAGACCACATCAGAGCACCATTGCCTTGCCCCTGCACAGCTGATCTTTCACAGAGGGTGGAGGTTGGTATTCAGTGGTCACAGCCAGTCCTTGCAGCTTCCTGGTCTGGGTAAATTCCTCCCATTGATCTGCCAACAGCAAGTAAGTCTTAACTACAAGAAGATGGTGTACTCAGCTTACATGAAGGGTGCACCCCAAGTCCTCAGGCTGGATTATAAGGCAGGCTGTGTCATTGAATCCTACAGGACACCTGCTACATTAAGCCACACTACCAAGACAGAGAGTCATAGCTGCTCTTCCTAATAAGTAGAAACAAACACAGGGAGGCTGCCAAAATGAGGAGACAAAGAAACATGGCCCAAATGAAAGAATAAATCAAAACTTCAGAAAAAATCTTAAACCAAATGGAGATAAGCAATCTATTAGATGCAGAGTACAAAACACTGGTTATAAGGATGCTCAAGGAAATTAATGAGGCCCTTAACAACATAAAAATGATCTAGTCAGAAACGAAGGATACACTAATTGAAATAAAGAACAATTTACAGAGAAACAACAATAGAGTGATCGAAACTGAGAATCAAAGCAATGATTTAGAATGAAAGGAATCAAAAAGCAACCAATCAGAACAAGAAGAAGAAAAAGAATCCAAAAAATTAGGATAGTGTAAGCAGCTTCTGGGACAACTTCAAGCATTCCAATATTCACATCATAGGGGTACCTAAAGGAGAAGACAACAAGAAATTGAAAATCTATTTGAAAAAATAATGAAAGAAAACTTACCTAATTTGGTGAAGGAAATAGACATGCAAGTCCAAGAGACACAGAAAGTCCCAAACAAGATAGATTCAAAGAGGCCTACTCCAACATGCATCATAATTAAAATGCCAAAAATAAAGAAAAAATCTTAAAAGCAGCAAGAGAAAAGCAGATAGCAATCTACAAAAGGAGTTCCCATAAGACTGTCAGCTGATTTCTGAAAAGAAACTTTGCAAGCTAGAAGGGATTGGCAAGATATATTCAAAGTCATGAAAACCAGGGACGTACAGCCAAGATTGCTCTACCCAGCAAAGCTATCATTTAGAATCCAAGGGCAAATAAAGAGTTTCCTAGGCAAGAAAAAACTAAAGGAGTTCAATATCACCAAACTATTGTTACATGAAATATTAAAGGGACTTATTTAAGAAAAAAAGATCAAAACTATGAACAATAAAATGGCAATAAATACATATCTATCTACAACTGAATCTAAAAAAAAATCTAAGCAAACAAGAACAGGGAAGGAATCATGGATACATAGAGCATTTTGTTGGACACCAGATGGGAAGAAAGGGTGTGGGGAAGGGTGAAGAGGTGAGGGGATTAAGAAATATAAATAGGTAGATGCAACATAGCCATGGGGATGTAAAAAACACTATGGGAAATGGAGTAGCCAAAGAATTTATACACATGCCCATGGACATGAACACTGGTGTGGGGATTGCCTGAGGGAGTGGGCTTGCTGGGTAGAAGGGGGCAAAGGGAGAAAATTAGGACAACTGTAATAGATCAATAAAATATAATAAATAACTAAACTTTAAAATACAAAAAAATGATTAATTATCCAGGGTTGATGGTTACGTGTTGCATGCTATCACAAAAAGGACAATACTTTCCTTTTCAATTTATCTGTTTTCAGCTGTTTTAGTGAAAACTGCCTAAATAAAAACAAACTTTTCAAATACTTTTTGGGTACATGAAAAGCCATATAAAGTTTAAGAGTATTGATTCCATTTTGAGATCAATATTTTCAACCAGATATAATTTCTGATAACTTCAACTCTAGCTATTATAAAATAATTCCCATTCCAACATAGAAACCCATATGTCCCTAACATTCAACCCAATATTTCCAATAAATTTACATTTTTCCTTTGTCCTTATAAATTTCTCCAAAATATAAAACATTGTGTTTCAAATGAACTAACATTAATAATGAGAAGAAGGAACTTTTAAGAAGTAGCATGAGGTATTTGCTTTTGGACAACTTAAGGTACCTGCAAATCCTTATTTAGAAATACCCAACAAACTTGTAAAAACATGGATTTTTTTTAATACTTCTGTTTGGTGAATGTTCTCTGGTGCAGACTGTGCAATAAAAAGATTCTTATGATTCTTATGTTTTTTTTCGCCAATCCAGTTTGCCTTTTAATATACTTCTTCCCCATGTCTTCTTAATTTGTTATTTTAGAGCTTTTGTATAAGGCAAAGCATTTACCACTGTTCATGAGGCCAAGCTTATCCCTGTCTTGAATGATTTATCTTTCCAAATAAATCAAATGATCAGGAGCTGTACTCAAAGTTCTGCCCAATAAGAATATTTCCCATCACCACTGTCATTCAGGATTAGCCTTAAGTGGAGCTGTGGTAAAGAAGGTACATTTTCAGCTTGTACTGCATACTTGTCCGACTCACCCATGAAACCAGCTTGGCCTTTTTCTGTCTCTGACAGCTAATTATAGGGAGTTCCTTATAAAGCCAGGTGAGCTGAAAGAAAGGCAAGAAAGTCTGAACTAACCGTTCATAGTCATGCAGGTTACTTTTGCCCTCCGCATCTGCCAAGCCCAATATTTTCTATTTGTTTTTTATTTTCTACTTTATTTTTGTTACTGACACTATTACAGATGCCCCCATTTTTCCCTCACTTTGCCCACTTCCAGCCAACCCTTGCCCCACCTTCCCTTTGGCCATCACCATACTGTTGTCTGTATTTGTGAGTTATGTATATATGCTCCTTGACTAATCCCTTCACCTTGTTTCACCCAGTCCCTCCCCGGCACCATGCTCTCCTCTGACAGCTGTTAGTCTGCTCCATGTGTCCATGCCTCTGGTTCTATTTGTTGTTCAGTTTATTTTGTTCATTAGATTCTACATGTACATGAAATCATATGGTACTTGTCTTTCTCTGACTGGCTTATTTCAGTTACCATAATAATCTCCAGGTCCATTTATCCTATTGCCTAGTCTTATGTCTGCCATGTCCATCTTACAAAAGATTGCTGTTGGTGTCAACAGAAGTATGACTTAGTGTTTCTTACCCAGACTCAAGATGGACAATTTTAGCTGTGTAAGATGTAAGTCATGTGTCTGGTCTTCAACTTTGTGTATTATCTTGGTCTAAGTGATTAATATCTCTATAAATACTGCCAGGTAGACTCTCCAATGCTTTCCTTTGCATTTCTGATTCATCATTCTGAGACTGCCATATTTTCTACTCTTTTATCAATGGCAGTTAGCAGCAAGCACTTAATTCTACAATTCTTATAATTACTATTTCCTCCCTGTCACTCAAAAGCCAGAAATATTGCACCAGCTCTTCTATCTCCTCACCGGTCTACCTCAGAAAGACTTGACAATCATTCCACTACAGCATTCCAGGGAATAGCAAAATTTCACTTACCATAAAATGTGTGAAAGTAAATTAGAAGAATAAAATCGACTTCCACAAATGGTCATATTTAAATCTTACTCTCTGAGGAGAGTAATAATATATATTTCTGTTTTGTGTTTGTCTTTGCTTTTTAGTTCTCAGAGAAGTGTGAGAACATATACCCTCTTATTACTTGGGGCTGATAATGCTATTTGGACATCTTCATTTGATGCTCAGATATAACTTTTTCAAAATCTATCAAGAAGAAATTTGAACATAGATACCTTTGTACATGATCCTTGTGAGCAAATATAAATTTAACCTACTACATGTATAAAAAAAGAAAATTGGAGGTCTTTGACAAAATTTTTACCATATTTAATTGGATTATGAGAACAGATTTCCAGAATTAATAAAATAATTTATTTGACTTGTGCACTTACATCTTTATTTATATAATAGTACCTTTTCCATAGCACCCAAATATACAATTTAGTATTTTGAATTTCTTGTGTTTTTTTCATCAACCTCACATACTATAACAGTTCATTTCTCATTAAAATAAATTCATGAAAAGTAAAACATTTATTATTAAAATAAGGATTTTAAGTCTGAGGGATGCATTCTTGCTGTTACTTCACCATCGATGCAACGTCACTCTTGTGATGTACTATCCTGATAAATCATTTCAGAGACCTCATTGTGATGATGTATTATGACTCACATATACATCATCCTGGTCATCACAATGCTTTATTAGTATCATATATCACCAAAATGATAGGGTTTTGATGATGTAGAATTTTCCAGTAAAATAGTGATGACAAAAAATCATTTCTCTTGGAGCAATGTAATTTCTGCTAAGTTTATAAATATAACATCTACCTTTCGAACCCTGTCTCAATAATACTTTTTCAAAAATAGAAATAATATGTGGTTCTTTTGAGGCACAAAGCTGAATTTTGTAATGCAACATACATGGGGTTTTTATTATGACTTTCAACCACATTGATCAATCTGAACTTTTCCCATTTATTCTAAATTGAAATATTTTCTTGATCTTTCAACCAACAACAAACTTACTTGTCTCCCTATATCAATCAAAGAAAAGAAACTGTCACAGACTATGTTGTTGTAAAGAAGAAAACCAAGATGCAGTGGCTCAAATAATATAAAAATATATTTCTTCTGCTATAGGAGAGATACCTGAATATTCCAGGATGGTATGTGGGTCTACTGCACAATGTAATGTAACTTCCCAATTAGTTCTAACTTGCTCTGTTATCCTCTAGGGTAAGTTCTTCATTCTCATGTTGAAACTATCTCACTACCAAGATGTACACTTTGCAGCCCCAGGGAATAAGAAAAGGAAATAGAGGATGAGGGGTCTCCTTTGAAAATAGTGATCCAGAGTTTTATACCACCGAGGAATAGTCTACATGAAGTGATAGAAATATATAAAACAAGAATATTCCTGAAAATTATATATGTTTCTATCACATTAAGCAATTCATGCATCATATTCCTTAAGGTTTATTCAGTAAATTTATCAACAACACTTAGACAGCTATCTAAAATTTTACCAGACTCAAAGATACATATTTGTGACCAAGTTAGCAAACAACTTGCCAGTCTTAAAGTTGTTCAATAACACCCTATCATACTCATTATTGCATGACATATTGTACAAGTAAACCATTTTTATGACTGCAACTAAATGAATAAATTCACTCTAGCAGCAACATTGTTATAATCATTTGTGGCAATATTATTCCTCCCCTCCTCTTTACTTTCAGAGCATCCTTATATAACTCTTTTAATATACATAATCTGCCCTGACTCATGTGGCTTAGTTGAGTGTCATCTCACAGAGCAAAGGGTCACCTGTTCTATTCCTCTTCCGGGCATGTGCCTGGGTTGTGGGTTCATCCCTTGTCAGGCTGCATAGGAGAGACAACTGATTGACATTTCTCTCCCTTTTTTCCTTCTCCTTTCTCCTCCCTCTAAAAAGGAAAGAATACAAATCACAATAAATAATGATATATATAATCCATAGCCTTATAAATGTTTATCTTATCCCCTACTAGAATGTAATGTAAGCTTGCAAAACAGGCATTTTGTTTCATGTTGTTATGGCTTACTCATGGTCCTGTGCTTCGCATAAGGCAGATGATCTGTTTATTTTGCAGTATGTAATTTTCAGCGTGTGGTCAACATTGATGTTGAAAAACTGTTAAATTATTCTTCACCATAGTGATTTGACAAACAATATCTACTTAAAATATAGGCAAATGGAACCTTCTTTAACAGTAGGCAATTTAACATACTTCTTTCTTGAGTATTTCCATTTCATTTATGACATTCATATTTTTATAGTTTAATATATTTTACTGTAGCAGAACTCATAATGGCAATCATAATTTTTCAATGAAAATATGCATATTAGTATTTTAACATTTTTCACTATAAATTTATAAACAGTAAAAAGAAAAAACAATTTGAATTATTATAAATAATGAAGTCAAATCTATATTATAAATAATTATAATTATTATATAGTAAGTACAATTTATTGAATCTCAATTTATTAATGAGATTGGGAAGTAAAATTTTAAGCCCATGGATTAATTCTGTATTGTTAAAATAAGATAGAGTTTCTAGTCATTATATACATATATTTTTATATGGAGGTGGGTGTTGTTAAGGAAAATTTTCCAAATTTTTTAAACCCTTCTCACATTATAAATCAGACATGCAATAATGACCTATCACAATAGTATAAAAACTAAAATCTCTACTAGTGTTTCTGTTGTTGTTAAAGATAGAAAACTAAAAATTAATTTATCTACAAAAATTTTTGTACTTAATAATTATATCTATGAACTTTGTTAATTTCATGCCATAAAAGGTTCTAACAGGAGAAAAGAGTATATGCCTGTAATCATTTTTCTTTCAGTCCATGGCAACTTCTTCGCCCAATTCGATGAGAAAGAGTTGTGGAAAAATTATTTTAGAACTTAACTTCAATGTCAATAATATATTTTTGAACAAAATACTGTTATATTCCTTGAATTTTACATATTTTTGTCAAAATATTATGCATATATATTCTCTCATCCACTCTATGGAATGAATATTCCTACCATATATGTTTGCAAAATATGTGATCAGTATTATTGCAATCAGCCAAATTTCATTTACATTCTGTTGGACAAAGAGGAACTTCATTTCTGAAGTAGATAATGCTACTTATATTCATGACATAAAATATAAACACAATGAAAAACATACATTCCAGAATGTCTTGTAAACTGTATTATTAATAGACAAATCATGATTAACAAGTCTAACTTAGTAATGTTTTATTAAATCTATGTGCTGTTTCTCATTGCTTATTTTTAAAAAAACTAATTCATAGGTACAATTATAAAATATCGAATATTTAGAATAGGAGACATTACTTTAGGAATTTAAGCATGAATACATTAAAATCTGCTGTTCTTTAAAAAAATTTAAAGATTTTCAGTTATAACTTTATTAATATCTGTAGACATCATAATCAAGTTATTTTAGTTAATGAAAGATGAGGTCTATATTTTATAGCAACCAGCATTGATTTTTATGATTTTGTTATTAAAAGTTAGAATAAACATTTAGAGATAAAATAAGATGAGAGTAGATTGTAATTGGAATATTTTTTCATAATTTGGTTTTGGTAAACAGTTGTAAGTACCATTTGATAATTCATCAAACCACACTTGGTTTCCTTACGTTCTCTTAAGGCTAGATGTATTTTCTCTATATGTGATAAGGAAGGAGTAGAAAGAACAAAAAATGTGTGCTGAAAGAGTAACTTTTCTGCTTACCTGTAGCCTTAAAAATATTTAATTGTCTTTATAAAGTGAATGAATATTACAGTCACTTGAAGGCAAAATTTTGGAAAAAAGTCCCTTTTTCATTGAAATAAGGATATTTTGTTTTTTATCAATCCTTATCTTGTTTAATTTTTTATCATTATTGGGGCTTATGATTAAATTATTGGAAATAACTCCAGAAATCTGGATTTTAAATATCATCAAAGTAAAATATTCTGTTATGTACTTGTCCAACTCTGCCCACCCCATTTATTGAAGAAGCTATTTTTACTCCATTTTATGTTCCTGCCCCCTTTATCAAATATTAACTAACCATATTGCCATGGGTTTATTTCTAGGCTTCTTATTCTATGCTATTGTTCTATGTGTCTACTCTTTTGCCAGTACCAGACTGTCTTGATTACAGTGGCTTTGTAATATAGTTTGATATCAGGTATTGTGATCTCTCCTATTTTGTTCTTCTTTTTCAAAACTGCTGAGACTATTTGGGGTTATTTATGTGTCCATATACATTTTTGACATATTTGTTCTAGATCTGTGAAATATGTTATTGGTATATTGATAAGGATTGTGTTGACTCTATAAGTTGCTTTGGGTGCTATGGACATTTTAATGATATTAATAATTCCAATCCACGAGCACAGTATATCCTTCCATTTATTTGTGTCTCCTTAATTTCTTTCTTCAGTGTTGTGTCATTTTCTGAGTACAGGTTTTTACCTCCTTGGTTAAATTTATTCCTAAGTATTTTATTTTTCTTGTTGCTATAGCAAATTGGATTTATTTCCTAATGTATTTGATTTCCAAATGTTGACTTTGTATCCCCCCATTTTTGCCAAATTTTTTTATTAGGTCCAGTAGTTTTTTGGTGGAGTCTATAGGATTTTCTGCGTACACTATAATGCCATCTGCAAAGTTCCTTCTTTATAATTTAGATGTCTTTAATTTCTTTTTCTTCTCTGATCACTTTGGCTAGAAATGCAATACTATGTTGAACAAAAGTGGTGAAAGTGGATACCCTTCTCTCCTGCCTGATCTTGTGGAAAGCTTTTAGTTATTGCCTGTTGAGTGTGATGTTGGCTGCAGGTTTCCTTAAAAAGATGGAACTGGCTTTCTATCCAGCGATCCCACTGCTAGGATTATACCCTATAAATCCTGAATCACCAACTCAAAAAGAACCTATGCAGCCCAATGTTCATAGCAGCATTATTTATAATAGCCAAGTGCTGGAAACAGACTAAGTGACCATCAGTAAATGAGTAGATCAAAAAAATGTGGTGCATTTACTAAATGGAATACTATGTAGCAGAAAGAATGAAGGAATCCTTACCCTTCATAACAGTATGGGTGGAACTAAAGAGCATTATGCTAAGTGAAATAAGCCAGTCAGTAAAAGACAAATAACTTATGATCACACCTGTAAGTGGAACCTAATTAACAAAACAAACAAATGAGAAAAATAGAGCCAGAGACTTGGAAATAAAAAACGAACTGACAGGAACCAGAAGGGAAGGGGATAACAAGGGAAAGAAAGGGAAGAGTCAAGCAAAGGAAGACAAATAGAGGATTCATGGGCCTGGACAATTGGAGGGGATTGACTGTGGAAATGGGTGGGGGCGGGAGGGGTGAGCAATGGGGAAAAAGGCAGGACAACTGTAACTGAACCACACTAAATTTTTTTAAAGTTACTGCTAAAGTTTCTCTAAACAGTAAAAAGTTCAGGGAAAAAAAGATAGTTTTAAATAGTCAGCAACTTTTGAAATATTATATAATGATGGCATAAGTTAATTTTAAACATTTTGTATGTTTATGTATTTACATGTATGTGTAGCTTTGGTTTGGTGTACATGTTAATGGCCTGAGACCCTTAGGACAGTATGTTTGCTATTTATTAGTTTATGCCAACAAACAAAAATTCCTTAAAATTTGTTCGAAAAAGGTTTTATGTTTAAGAACCCTTATTTCATGAGGTCTCTCTCTAATATAAAATGTTTACAAATCAGGTCAAAATGTGACCAAACTAAAAGTTATTTTGTTCATTGAAGGGGGACACTTAAAATCCATTGTCATTTTGAACAATATACTTATTAATTAGATTCCAATTTCAGAATAGTTTCTTTATATAGAAACTTCATGTTGGTCTAATCTTACACAATATTCATAGATCTCATTCAAACTACTGGATACTTCAATTTATTCATTCATCATTTTTAACATCATTGCTTTATGTATGCCTATAAAAAGTGTATCGTAGCTCCACTGTTAAATATCTTGACTTTGTAAAATGTACTGTCAATATAGTAATAAAAGTATATAGGTGACCTAACATAATAACTATATCAGATTGTCAGATTTACATTTTACACTAGAGAAATTCAGTGGTAATTTTAAGAATAACCAAGTAGATGCATCCTGAATAATAACCTCATTTCAAAAATTTTCTCTGAACTTTAGGAGTTAGTAGTATAGTAAATATTTTATAATACACATGTACAAAATAGCTACATAATACCAGTGCCCTCAATTGTAAGCAATATTATTACTTCTTTTCTATCACAAAAAGCAAGCTTATATGAAATATTGGAATTTTATTTCCACGTTTACTATTTGAAGATAGCTAACTATGCTTATGGTATCAACTGCCTCTTGTTGACAGTATGATTTTATTGATTCCATGGAGTAACAGGAAAAATTTACTATCGCTCCTTTCTTTTATGACACACAGAGAAAAAAAATGACACATTTACTCAAGACCAACAAGAATCATTTCAACCTATCAAAATTGATCGTAGGCATTTACTGCCAAGTCACTACTGGATTTTCACAAACATTATGAACAATCTGCCACTTTAATTATAATAAAAGGAAAGAACATTCATAATAAGAGAAGAAAGCTAGATTAATAGTCACAATTATCATTAATTTTTTAGCCTTCTGTAGGATTATTATTAGTAGTGTCATTTACTATTGTCTTTCATTTTATTAAACACAACTATAATTGCCCTACCTAATATCTTTCTACTAGCTGATTAGCTAGTAAACATTTATGGGTATACTCATTAACCACATACATAAAATACTGTATTATGGTCTGTGGATTCAGTACATGCCACTACCTGATCCTTTAGCTCTATGACAATTTGAGAATCTATTAATTACATGTTTCCTGGGTTTTCTCCAGTGCAATCTGAAAATTTTTTTAGGCTTCATAACATCATTCTTTTTACCATCTTAAACCAACAATTGCACTTTGATTTTCACAACAAAAACAGAAATACAAATACACATTAATTTGGGTCATTTTTGGGTTTGTCTGTCCAAAATCTAAAAGTTTACGCTTTAGGTTAATATATATCAAAGTTCTAGATTAAACAGTAAACGAGTTATTACCTGAATACCTGGTTTAGAGTCCCCAAAGGGATTATACAATATTGATTTAAAATATTTGTTTTGTAATGACAATAATTTCTCTCACCTAGCCAATACTTATATCACTCTTTATCCTTTCCCCGTTTTATCCTTTTCCATATCAGTAAAGGTGTTACTTAGGTTCCCTAGAGGCATGAGGAAAATCTGGTTAGTTTTCAGTAGCAGTACTGCACCCAAAGCACAGGAAAACTCAGAGATGTAGGTTTTATCCCTATAAGTTTTAAATAAATGGATGACATTGATTGATGTTTCTTTAAGTCTGGTGTGATGACAATAAATGTAGGATGAAATTTTTGAACTAATGTTACCATACACTAGTTCCTAGTACATACTTGGAACTGTAAAATAGATTACTGAGTGTGGCATTATTGAAAACTCTCCTCATTTTAAAGTTTAGCATACTATATTGAAGAGGCAAAAAAAATTTGAGATTATAAACATCAGGATTTATGAAGCCTTATCGTAGTTACAGTGATTAGAGCATTAAAACCAATAGCTATCGACAGATTGAGGTTCTAGGTATTCTAAATTCAGGGAGAAGTCAAGGTAAATATGTAAAGTGAGGAGATTAGGGAAGCCAGAAGACAGTAATAATTTTGAGTGCCAAAGGGTATATGAGACTCAGTTTATCTTCTTGTTTTGTCAATTACTAGAGGAAAAATAGTGTTGGAGTCTAATCTCAGTGCATTACTCAGTACCCACATCCTGTAGCTCTCCCTAAAAGTCAGAAAGTGCTATTATCATTCCTTAATATAGGAATGCACTATAATGCATTCATCTTCAGAAATAACACAATGCTTTTCAAAGTCATCTCTATATTTCTTTATTTTTTCAAATTCCCAGCACAAGTGGGTCAACTGTTTCCATGTTATAAAAGTAACAATTGCAGAAAATGCAAGAGTGATTTAACATTTTTAGTATGTGTGATGTTAAGAGGTATGACAATGCAGTGACTAATACCAGAATTAACACTTGGATCACTCAGCTTTGTGGCGTAAACAATGGAATATATGACCCATCCTAAAAAGAAAGAAAAAAAAAAGGCAGGCATGTCAGTTCTGTAATATACCTGTAGCACCCAGGGCCTGCTTAATCCAAAGGCAAGGATTTATTGTGTTGACCAAAAAGTCCATTTAGGTTTTTTCCATAATATTAAAGATACTTTTTTTAAAAAAATCTTAACCAGTAACTTTATCGATTTGGATATTTTGAGTATGTCAGTTAACTCTTGCTATTGACTTGCAGTGGGTAGAGGCCAGGGGTGCTGGTAAATATCTTCCAATACATAAAACAGCTTCACAGCAAAGAATTATTTGGCCAAAATGTCAATTGTATTGAGAAACTTCCCAAACCACTTTTAACACATTGGACCAGCCATAGCACCATCTCCATACACTGAACAAATCTTTTTTTTATCATTTCTGTTCCTTTTTACCTTTCATGAAATAATAAAGCATAATACACTGAAAATGTTGCATATTTTCTATCATTTTCAATATTAAAATGGCTGCACAAAAATTCAACAATTTTGATGTTTTGCTTATATACTGATATGACAGCTGTCACAATGCAATCTACAAAATCATTTTGAATAAAGACAACTAAGCACTACTAGAGCCATCATATGGAAAAATCTAAATGAACTTTTTGACCAACCCAACACAATTAAGGTCCCATTTGTGATTTGACTAGCAGGGTCTGAATGATATATTTACTATTGTTCTGACTGTAAAGTCTGTAGTTGTATTTGAGATATGTATATTCTGTGACCATATGCTATTTTTGGATTATATAGTTCCCATTTCTGCCCCCTGTCTTCTGTTAGTTTCCTTTTGTTTATTTGTTTATGATTTTTCCATAAACAGATATATCTAAAAATGTATAAAGCCATTATTAAAATAAGTAATTTACCAATTATACTGATTTGTTCATTCCTCCTTTGAATCCAATGTAGTCTTATCATGTCCTTATCAATTTGCAAAAAATATGTTATCATTTTTTTCCAAAAATATTTCTCCAAAAATATTTCTCTTGTTAGATGTTAGATTTGTCATCAGTAGTAGCTCCTCTGAAGGCTTTGTCAAAAGGGTTGAAAAACTGAAAAGCTGTGGATGAAACTGCTCACCAAATATAAAAGAAAGAGCAATGAAACACAGTTCATACTCTTAAGTCCACTTCTGTTAGATGTTTGACTTTTGACAGTTTTCATCCTAGCAATGATGCTTACATAATTCTCATTTTATAGAATTTAATATTTTTAAAAATTTTTTACTGCTTAGACATACAAATATTGTCATTTAAATTAAATTCTGATGTCATTTCAAAATAATCAAAATTGTTCAAATTTGATTCCAGCACCAAATTTTAGAAAGTTTCATTATATTGAACTTACATGATTTTTCTATAGTTATAATCCTTTATTTCTTTTATTTTTCTCATTATGGTATTATAAGCATCTAGGGTAAAGAAGGACCATACAGACATAATTCTGTCCTCAAAAAGTTGAGAATCTAATAAAGAAGTCAAACCATTCATTTAGCAACCATTTATTGCATAACTCTAAATTGAGCACTATATTCTCAATATTGCAGATGAAATTGAAGATGAGGCAAACTGAATCTCAGCCCTGAAAATTCTTTTAATGGGAGAGACAGACAAATGGGAGATGAATGCGAGAAGCCAACTAAAAATATTCAGTGTGTGTGTGTGTGTGTTAATATTGATGAATATTTTGAAATTAATAATGGACATTAAAGGATGGGGCAATCAAGAAGGAATCTTTTAACTAAATGGTCAAAAAAGGCCTCTCTGAGGAAGTCAGCTTTGAACAAATTTCTGAAGGATACTAGATACGAAGCCACACACAGATCTCAGGAATGGCTAATTATTCCAGGCACAGAACAGTGTAAAGACTCTGAAGTCATAGTTCAGCCTTAATGTCTGTATAACAAGAGAATTTCTAACATAGAACAAAAAGAAATATGTAACTTGCTGAGGAGTTTGAAATATAAAGGAAGAACTCCCTAGGGAATTGAGAATTAATTTAAACTTTAAAGGATAAGTAGGGTTTAGTTTATAGTCCCTGAACTCAGGAACCTGACATTTCACAACAAAAACACATGAACAAATAAACATGCAATATTAACAAAAAAAGTAAAATATGACACAATGGTGATAATAAAGAGCTACATAGAAATTCAAAGATTACAAACAAGGATCAGCTAAGATTTTGTGGGAGTACTGTTAAAAATAGTGAAAAACTCCTTGTATTTTAAAGAGTAAATAGGAGTTTGCCTCACTGATTATAACAGAAGGATGCCTCAGCCATAGAAAGTACAAAGCTATAGAGGTGTGGAAAAGAAAAGGCTGCAATAATGTGATATTTGTTTGTTGTTGCTTTCAGTAATGATGATGTAAACAGTCATAACCAAGCTAAGGACAACTAAAAATCCAGCCAAAATATTTTTAATGTTAAAAATACCAGAATGCACTTTGGCCAAGGTGGAGGCATACATTGATATGCTTTGCTTCCTTGCGCAATCAAGAGAAGGACAAAAACAAATTTAAAAACAAAAAACAACCAGAACTGCCCAAAATAGAATTGTATGGAAGTCTGACAACCAAAGGCTTAAAGAACAAAAATTCATCCAGAATGGTAGGAGGGGTGAAGACAAGGCAGCCGGGGCTGAGAGTACATCTGGCACAGCAGTGGCTGGTGGGTCCCACATTTGAGTTAAACTGGTAGGAACAACTGGGGAAAGAGACAGACTGAGCAACCCAGGGTTCCAGTGTGGGAAAATTAAAGCCACAAAGCTTCTGGCTGTAAAAATCTGTGGGGGTTGCTGCAGTGGGAGAAACTCCCAGCCTCACAGGAGAGTTCTTTGGAGAGACTCACAGGGTCCTAGAACATACACAAACCCACCCACCCAAGAATCAGCACCAGAGGTCCCAGTTTGCTTGTGGTAAGTGGGAGAAGTGACTGAAAGCTGCCTAAGAGCCTTGCAAGTGGCATTGTTCCCTCTCAGACCCCACCCCCACATACAGAGTAACAATGCAATGACCAGGGTTGCCACGCCCTGGAAAATACCTAAGGATCCACTCCCTTATGACTTAACAGGTACACCAAGACAAAAAAAATATATGGCCCAAATGAAAGAAGAGATCAAAACTTCGGAAAAAAAAAAACAACAAAAAAAACTAAGCAATGAAGAGATAGCCAACTTACCAGATGCACTGTTCAAAATACCGGTAATTAGGATACTCACAGAAATGGTTGAGTATGGTCACAAATAGAGGAAAAAGTGAAGGCTATACAAAGTGAAATAAAGAAAAATATATAGTAACCAACAGTTAGGGGAAGGAAACCAGGATGCAAAACAATGATTTGGAGCAGAAGGAAGAACTAAACATTCAACCAGAACAGAATGAAGAAACAATTAAAAAAAAAAAATGAGGAGAGGCTTAGGAATCTCTGGGACAACTTTAAATATTCCAACATCTGAATCATTGGTGCCAGAAGGAGAGGAGGAAGAGCAAGAAATTGAAAACTTCTTTGAAAAAATAATGAAGGTGAACTTCCCCCAAATGGCCAAGGAAATAGACTTCCAGGAAGTTCCAGAAGCTCAGAGAGTTTCAAAGAAGTTGAACCCAAGGAAACACACACCAAGGCACATCATAATTGCATTACACAAGATTAAAGGTAAGGAGAAAATCTTTAAAGTAACAAGAGGAAAGGAGACAGTTACCTACAAAGGAGCTTCCATAAGACTGTCAGGTGATTTCTCAAAAGAAACCTTGCAGACAAGAAGGGGCTGGAAAGAAGTATTCAAAGTCATCAAAGGCAAAGTCCTACATTCGAGATTACTCTGTCCTGAAAAGCCAATCATTTAGAATGGAAGGGCAGATAAAGTACTTCCCAGATAAGGTGAAGTTAAAGGAGTTCATCATCACTGAGCCCTTATTATATGAAATGTTCAAAGGACTTATCTAAGAAAAAGAAGATAAAAACTATGAACAGTAAAATGATAAAAAACTCACAACTAGCAACAACTGGACCTAAAAATATAAAAACAAAAACAAACTGAGCAAACAGCTAGAATAGCAACATAATCACATAAATGGAGATCACATTGAGGGCTATCAGTAGGGAAGAGGAGCGGGGAGAATGGGGAAAAAGGTACAGGGAATAAGAATGGTGCTTATATATACCATTTATGTACAACTCATGGACATGAAATAAGGAAGGGGAATACTGGTGGGGGGCAGTACAGAGTAGAGAGGAATAAGGGGGAGAAAAAAAGGGACATTTGTAATTGTATAATCAATAAAATATACTTTAAAAATCAGTTATAAAGTTTGGGTATTCTTCATGGATATACAAGCACATATTCAGAATCTGTTGTGTTCCTTGTTTCTAGGTATTTAAGTTATGGACAATATTTATATACTTCTTTTATATACTTCAAGGAATATATACATTTTTTGTTTTTTATTTCTAATAATTTCTTAATAGACACACATGTACAAAGCAACATGAATTCATGAGACCATAGCTTTATAAAAACTGTAATTAACTGTTATGTTTATTACATTAATAATTCTCTGGTAGCTAAAGATTGTTACAATTAAAAAGAGTGAGATGAATTTGCCATGAAACTATTGTTTCATAAGCCTCTCATTAGAACACATTCTTTGGGAGAATGCTTAAATATAGTTATTTTTATCTATTAAATAGCTAAAACAAATGAATTCACCAACCACTATTGACTGCCTTTTATGTTTAAGGCCATTTGTTTAAGGTACAAAATAGACATGGGGAGGTTAAGAATAGTATGAGAAATGGAGAAGCCAAAGAACTTGTGTGTGAGGCCCATGGGCATGAAGTAAGTTGGGAGAATGCTGGTGAAAGAAAGGGTAGGAGGGTGTGCAGGGCAGAGGGGAATAAAGGAAAGAAAAACAGACACCTGTAAGTGCATAATCAATAAAACATACTTAAAAATCAAAAATAAAAATAAAGTAAAATAAAAGTATCAGAATGATTATAAAAATAATGAATTACTGGGCTAAGATATAACATATAAGAATCTAGAGTTATGTGCACTAATAACAACTTCTGCTAAGAAAGCAAATGAGACAGCTAAAACACACTGAACGTTACTTTTAATACATTCTTTGTATTAGAGAGGCAAAACTCAAAACACAGCAGCAATAAAAGAATAAGGGACTTGGGTACAACCCCAATTTAAGTCACCATCCCCAAGGCAAAAGGAGAAGCAGAAATAAAACAGCGTATCCTAGTTTGTTCTCTGTGTAGACTGAAAAAGCCAAGCACTGAAATTGGAATATGATTACCTTGTAGGGTCCCAGACACAAAAGAAAATCTTGTCAGGAGGATAATATCATAATTATAGGCTGTAATTATTTCCACCTCCAAAAAGGTTCAAATATAATGCTTTGGACACAGCAAAAGGGAACAAAGTACACAAGCAAAGAAGATACTGTTAGAAAAATCCAGTATAAACAATGGAATTAAGATATTAAAATGACCAGATACAGACTATAAAATAGAGTAGCTAACACCACTCAAAGAAAATAAGGTACAATAAATGTCACAGAAAATTGAAAATTAAAAATTTATTCATTAAAATTCATAAATGTAATATACCACATAAACAAAATGAATGACAAAAATCACTTGATCACATCAATAAACACTGAAAAAACATTTTGGTAAAATCCAGTACCCATTTATGATAAAACACACTCAGCAAAGTTGGAATAGAAAGAGCATACCTCAATGTAATAACAGCCATATATGAGAAACCTATAGCTAACGTTATAGGCAATGGGAAAAAACTAAAAGCTTTCCCCTTAAGATCAGGAACAAGACAAGGGTGTCCTCTCTCACCACTCTTATTCAACATAGTAATAGAAGTTCTAGCCAAAGCAATCAGACAAGAAAAATAAATACACCAAAATTGGAAAGGAGGAAGAAAAACTGTCATCATTTGAAGACAATATAATAGTGTATCTAGAAAATCCTATAGCCTCAACCAAAAAAAATTGGGCAAAGGATCTGCAAAGACACTTCTCCAAAGAGGAAATACAAAGGGTCCATAGACATATGAAAAAATGCTCAACATCATTAGCCATCAAATAGATTGCAAATTAAAACCACAATGAGTTATCATTCCATACCTGTCAGAATGACCATCATTACTAAATCAACACTAAATGCTGGCAAGGTTGTGGAGAAAAGGGAACCCAAGTACACTGTTTGTGGGAATGCAGACTGGTAGAACCACTGTAGAAAACAGTATGGAATGTGTTCAAAAAATTAAATATGGAACTGCCTTTTGACCCAGCAATTCCACTGCTGGGGTTATACCCTAAAAATACTGAAGCACTCATTCAAAAGAACCTATGCACCCCAATATTCATAGCAGTGCTATTTACAGTAACCATATGCTGGAAACAGCCTAAGTTCTCATCAGTAAATAAACAGATCAAAAAACTGGTACATTCACACAATGGGATTCTATTCAGCAAAGAGAAAGAAGGAACCCCTGCTTTCTGAGACATCATGTATAGAACTGGAAAATATTATGCTAAGTAAAATAAGCCAGGTGATGAAAGACAAATATCATATGATCTTACCTATTAGAGGAATCTAATCAACAAACTAACCTAATGAACAACATAGAAACACAGGCATAGAAACATGCAATAGACTCAAAGTGACCAGAGGGCATCAAGGAGGGAGATAATGGTGGACAGAAGGGGAAAGCACTAATCAAAGTATATGTATGAATGGCCCATGGACATGGAAAACATGTAGGAATTGACTTTGGGAGTGCAGGGTGGGGTGGACAGAGGAAGGCAAAAGGGAGAAATTGGAACAATTCTAATAGAGTAACAATAAAAATGATATAAAATATATGTATACTTGTCCAAATAAGTAATGTATTAAGGTCAGTTAAAATATCTGTTATTCACCTCATATAGTTACGTTTTTTTGTCAGTGTGTGGGATGAACTTTTAAGACCTAGTCTCTTAGCACCTTTCAAGTATACGATACAGCATTGCTAACTGTGGTCAACATGTTGCACGTGAGTTCCCCAGAACTATTCATATTATAAATAAAATTTGTACTTTTTGACTACCTCAGTCACCTTACTTGCACCCCTGACAACCACTAATTTATTCTGTTTTAGATTCCATATATAGGTAGTGTCATACAATTTTTGTCTTTCTCTGTCTGACTTGATTCACTTAGCATAATGTCCCCAAGTTCTATTCATGTTGTTGCAGATGGATTTTCTTGTTTTTAATGGCAGAATAGTATTCCACTAGTGTGTTTATGTGCATGGGTGTATACACACACACATATATATTTACTGTATGTAAATTTGTTTACTATCTTTAAGAATACTGTATCTAAGAGAATACTCTATGTCTAAAAATATAGATATCTCTTTGAGATAGTGACTTAATTTTCTTTATATATACCCAGAAGTGGAATTACTGGATAATACAGTAGTTCTAATTTTACTCTTTCTAAGAATCCCCACACTGTTCTCCATAGTGGTCATACAGATTGATATTGTCACTACAGTACACAATGGTTCCCAGTTTTCCCCATCTTTACTGACACCTGTTGTTTCTTAACTTTTTTATTATAGCCATTCTAATAAGTATGAGGTAATATTTCACTGTAATTTTGATATACCTTTCTAGATAATTGTTGATGTTGAGCACATTTTCATCTATCTATTGGCCATTCATATATCTCTTCTGAAAAGAAAATGTTTATGTAGGCCATTTGCTCATCTTTAGATGGGATTATTTGTTTTGTCTTGTTTTTTTTTCTATTGAACTGTAAGAGTTTCTTATACATGTTGGTTATTAACCCCTTAGCAGATATGATTTACAAATATTTTCTCCTGTTTAGTAGATCACCTATTCATTTTCTTTGTTATTTCTTTACCCATAACGAAAGTTTTTAGTTTTGATACAGTTGCCAATAACATTTTTGCTTCAGTTTCTTGTGCTTTTTGTGTAATTCCCAATATTTATTGTCAAGCCCAATATCCAAGAGCTTTTTCTTACGTTTTTCTCCTTGGAGTTTTACAGTTTCTGGCACTACATTCAAATCTTTAATCCATTTCAAGTAAATTTGTATGATTGATATTAGATGAGGTCCTGTTTCTTTTGCGTGTGGAAATCCAATGCTTTAAACATCATTATTTGAACAGATTATCTTTTCTCCATTTAGTATTCTGGCTACCTTGCACTTATTAGTTGATCGTACATTTGAAAGTTTGTGTCTGGGTTCTTGATTCTATTACATTGATTTATGTGTCTGTTTTTATGCCAGCAGCATACTGTTTTTGAATACTATAGTTTCATAGTAGAGTTTCTAATCAGAGAGTATAATAACTCAGTTTTGTTTTTCTCAAAATTGTTTTGCCTCTTTAGGGTCATTTGTGATTCCATGCAAATTTTAGAATTACTTTTTTTCTATTTCTGTAAAAAAAGAAAGAATTAGAATTTTGACAATGATTGAATTGAATCTACACATGTCTTCAGGTAGTATAGACATTTTAACAATACTAATTATTATTATCCAAACCCTAAATTATCTTTCCATTTCTTTGTATCTTCTTTAATTTTTTTATTGATGTCATGACATACTTTTTATTTCCTTGGTTACATTTACTCTTAATTTATTTTATTGTTTTTATGCTATTATGAGTTGGACTGTAATCTTTATTTCTTTTTTAGATAGGTCATTGTTGTAAAATAAAAATGCGTATGATTTATATGTTGATTTTATATCCTGAAACTTTACTGAATTTGTTTATTAATTCTAACAGTTTTTTCTGTAGAATCTTTAGTATTTTTTACATATAAGCCCTGCCTGGTGTGGTTCAGTGTATTGAGTGCTGGCTTGAGAACAAAATGATTGCCAGTTCAATTCCCATTTAGGGTACATGCTTGGGTTGAAGGGCCAGGTCCCCAGTAGGGGACATGTGAGAGGCAACCACACATTGATGTTTCCCTCTCTCCTTCCTTTCCCCTCCCTAAAAATAAATAAAGAAAATCTTTAAAAACATATAAGATCATGTCATGCACACACAGAAACAATTTTACTTCTCCCATTTTTATTTGGATGCCATTTATTCATTTTTCTTGCCTGATTGCACTGGCTAGGACTTCCAGTGTTATGCTGAGCAGGAGTGGTGAGAGAGACCACCCTTGTCTTGTTACTGATCTTAAAAGAAAAGCTTTTAACCTTTCTCCATTGAGCATGAGGTTAGCTCTTGGCTTGTCATACATAACTTTCATTATGATGAAGTGTATTTCTTTTATACCCAATTTGTCTTGTTATTGTTATCCTGAAAGGATGCTGTATTCTGTCAGATGTTTTTTCTGCATATATTGAGATGATTGTATCATTTCTTATGTTTCATTTTTATAGTGATGTGTCCTATTTATTGATTTGTATATGTTGATACATCCTTGCATCCAAGGGATAAATCACTTGATCTTGTATATGGTATTTTCTTTCTCTTTAAAATCATTATTATCTATTTGCTTTTCACTTTATAAACACTGCTACATTAGTTGTTTAAAGTACAAAAAATTGACTTAAAAATTTAGATGATACACTCCATTATGCAAGAGATTTGTTTTGTTCATATCACACACACACACACATACACACACACTCACAGAGGAGATACTATTTGGATCTTTGTTGATTGAATGAATGAATGATGTGTTCTGACACAAGCAGTGCTGACAGAAGCAGAAAACTTAATGACTGTCAACTGCGTGAACCTGAAGATGAAAAAACAATTTTAGCTTAGTTACTTTGATATGTGCTCTGGCTAACACTTCAATTTTGCATGATTTTTTTGGAATAAAAACAGCTCCGCTCCTAAATAATAAATTTATTAATTGCACTCCATATGAATCCTGACAGTAGTCAGCTTTGCAGGTTTCTGATTCCATTCCAAGGGGTTGAATATCTCTGTGATTTATATAATAGCCAGCAGTGTCATGAGGAAAAACTTGTAAGATAAAACTTCTTAAAGACAGGAACACAGATGGTTGCCTGTGGAGTGTGAGGTGCGTGTAAATCAAACAACCATGGGGAAGGTACCTTGGGTTTTGGGTTTTTTCAAGGCAGATACTATTTTTACTCACTGAAAATATTCAAATTTATTTTGTTCTAACAACAACAAACACTTAGGGCATTATTAACACAATGTGGGTTGAAATATTAATGCAATTAGAATATAATATAAAATAAAAGTTGAGTAAATGGTAAGGGTTTTTTTTACATTTATTTTAAACATGTTTTTCTGTGCTTAACTGCTTACTAAATAAAGTACAAGTTTGGATTCTAAAAGCTATAGTCTGACACCAGGCTGTTAAACCAATGCAAGGGGACTTAACGTAATTTTCCATATCACCAAATTGATTTTCCACATTTACTGTTGCTCCTGAAAGTTTACAGTTTGTAATTGTTCATGTATTGAGGCACCCTGTATATTTAGTATAATCATAATGACTAGATAATTACTTAACTTGCTACTCTATCTTAATTCTATCTCATTATTAAATCCCTCTGTTATATCCCTTGTTTCCCACAACTGCTAATTAATCACATGTTAGGTAAAATAAAACAAAGAGCAATGGCTTTAGTAGAAAGGATTAATAGGTGACTAGGTAAAATTTTGAGGGGAGGGGATTATTATATAATAGGCAAGGTATTTCCAAAACATCATTCTAAACCTTTAAGTAAGACTGCATAAATATTCAGTTTTAATTAAGCCTTCATAATGTGTTTCTTTAGAGTACATTTTTTTCTTATTCATTAATCAGCCTTTTAAGGTCCATCCAAACCTCACTTATTTTATGTAATATTTGGTTTGTCTGCTCAGACAGTATTTATTTAAATTTTTGCTCTGGAAATATAAAGGAATAGAAAAGGAATATTTTATAATAGGGTATTTTGTCCTCCTTATACTACAGAATCTGTGGGGCCATTCTTTGATCAGAAATCTAAGAGGACCTAAGCAGGGGGGACAAATCGATGAAAAACACACACACTAAATATTTGCTCTAAGACCTTTTTTGTAGTTTCATTTACAGGAATCACAAAAAAACAAATTAAAAAGGTTTTCTTTTAATTTTAATTTTAATTTTTTTCAAGGTTAAGGTTTAATTTATTTTTAGAGAGAAGGGAAGGGAGGGACAAAGGGAGAGATACATCAATGTGTGGTTGTCTCTTGAGTGCCCCCTACTGGGTACCTGGACCACAACCCAAGCATATGCCTTGACTGGGAATTGAACCAGTAACCTTTTGGTTCACAGTCTGACACTCAATCCACTGAGCCACACCAGTCAGGGCTAATTTTTAAATTAATTTTAAAATCTGCATTGGATTATTCCCTCTTAAACTCATCTGGTTCTATGACCTAAATCCAAAGCAGTGCACCTGACAGCAATTCAAAATGCTGTCCTCCAGAAATTTAACTGTACATAGTCTCAGTCTATAGAGTAGGTGATCCTTAGGCCAAAAAGTGTTGTCATTGTAAACTTTGCTAACTTTTAAGGCAATCATCTCAAATAGATCCATGCATAGCTTACAATACATAGATCTGCCTTTAGGAACTTTTTAAAGTATCTATGTAGCCCCCCAAAACTTATTGTCTATAAACACTGAAATTTCTACAACTGTTGCTGCCATATTGCAGTATCTCTTCTTCCATGTGCTTATGTCCATAGACACATGGCTATCACTGATTAGTCACTGAATTATTTTTGAAGTATTTCTTGTAGCAGAATCTTAGCTAAAATAGCCAAAGGGTTGCTTTTCCATTGAAAGGATATTATGCAACAGCTTTGTAAAATTATTATTTCAGCTATTTTAGCACTCGTATTCATTAACCAAAGTCTCTGTTGATTATATCTGTTGCATTACGTCAGGGGCAAATTGTCAGAAGAAGATGGGCATGATCCTCAAGCATGTAGCCATCTGTTCACATATTTTATAGATATTTTCCTTTCCACTGCATTTGGCAAGTTGCTAGATATACGACCTATACTTAATTAGAGTTTCCTTGAGAAATTATATAGTGAGAACTATATCATCAATTTTTTTTCCAAAGCCAGAAAGACCGATGGAAGTGTTTTAAATCCAGTGTAATTAAAAACACCAGGGTTTGCTACTCTGTAGTGCAGTTAATTTTGGTAAAGAAAATATCGCATAAATTATGTGTTGATAGGTAGATCCTATTAATATCTTTAAATTTTTGGATATAATTTCTTCAAAATTCAAAAATAATCCCACAAAAGTTTGAACTTCTTACTCAATTGCTATTGGATCTAGGGCAAGTAATATATTTTTCACTGGAAGAACTGATTCCATGGTGGTTGCAAACCAAGATATGGCTTGATTCACTTTTGATTTTGGGTGCTACATTTTGTAATAGTTATATTCCTTTTTATGTTAAATATTATAAATATTTTTACAGTAATTTTATTAAAAATCAGTTAATTTCCACATATATCGTAATGTACTTGTCTTCAACAAACTACCTTGCTCTTATGGATTAAACTGTGCTGGCATTGCAAAACCAATAGAAAGAACCACATTTTTCATATATTAATAAGCTTCTGTCAGTCTCGAAGCACCATCTGCCTTTTGAACTTGCCAAATAAGGTCTTTTTAGAAAGAACTGGTTAATTATTAATCCAATTTTCTCTTTTCTGAAACAACTTCAAGTGTTAAGTAAAATATGCCTTTTTGCCTTCATAAATACTGATAGATCTTTAGATGGTTGATACTAGCTAACTCTGTCATCATTAAAATACTAGAAAATGAAATTATTTTTATAACATAATTATCATATAACAGCATTACATTGCCTATTTGTTTTTTATCTACCTTATGTTATTGATTAAAAATATATTTTAAAATGAATTACATATGTGTGTGTATATATGAATTATAATTATGCTAACAAGTTAAGGTTCCATTTTGATAATTTGGAATAGCTATTGAGATAGGCATTGGAATGTTGAAGCAGATCCAGATTCTAAAACTGAGCTGGGAATCATTATTGTACAATTTTTTCTGAATATCATGTAAGCTGATAAAAATGATAAATTCAGTACATGGAAGTAGCTTATTTTAGGAGACATGAGCCTTTTAACCTTTTTGTATTTTGAATTAAAGTGGAAGGTGAAATAATACCTATAATTTGATTAATAATAAGATTTGAACTCAGGTTAATCAAGGTATTGCCATACCTTTACTTTTTTAAATGCTCACAATAATTTAGTGAGGTAGTTTACTGGTACATGGGTTTTGCAGATGAAGAGATCAAAGGTCAAAGATTTGTCTTCTAATACATGCAGATACTTTCCTGCCTATGACACTTTATTACATATCCACTTTTGCTCAGATCTGTAGAGCAGGAAATGGGGAGATTCAACTATAAGACTGTTCCTCACCCTCAATGGCACAAGCACAAGCACAGGAAGCTACTCAAGACTCCACAAGACGCTTTTCAGCAAGGACCAGAGCTTCTTTGTTGTTATTTTTTAAGATTGTATTTATTTATTTTTAGAGAGAAGGAAAGAGAGGAAGAGAAACACAGATCATCGACCGGTTGCCTCTGAACCTACCACCCAGGCATGTGTCTTGACCTGGAGTTCAACTGGCAACATTTTGCTTTGTAGACAATGACCAATCAACTGAGCCACATGGGTCAGGGCAAAGATCAGAGGTTTTTACTATGCACTGAATTAACCAGTTGTCTAGAATCTTCAATTTCGAAAACTATTGACGTGTCTTAATCATAAGTCCTTGAAAGTAGGAAACAAAGGAATTGTAGTTATAAATAATATTACCAGAGATGGCATAATATGAGGATTTCAAATCTTTGGTTGTAGTACCCAATTTACACAGTAAAGAAAAAGAAAGGGGAGGGGTGCTTGCCCTGGCCAGGTGGTTTAGCTGATTGGAGTATCTCTCCCTCTCTCTTAAAAATAACCTGAGATGAAGATTTTAAAAAAAGAGAGAGACAGATTATGCATTTTGCCTTTCTCTAATATAACATTCAAGGTAATTTTCAGTTATTGCTACCATTATATATAAAAATACTTTGCATACAAAAACATTGATATATTATATATAAATAAAGTTACACACACACACACGTGTTTCTTTTTAAAAGCAGTACTACCTGCTTTAAATGAAATGGACTTCTGATTTCTTCCATTTTTTTAATGTGTAGATTTTTAGAAAATGCCCTCAAGTATTTATATTCAGGCAAAATAACAATCATTTGTATTTTTACATGATTACCTTGAAAGTACAAAAGTAAATCTTTGAAGTAAAATTTTCAGAATTGAACATTATTTCCATTAAATATATTATCATCATTATATCACATTAGATATTTATTACTCTTTCACTCTTCATTCTGTTGCTATTAATGATGTGATGTGATAACAATTAATGAATAAGAAACACAATAAATTACTGACTGTGCTGACAGCTCTGCAAGGAATGTGCCCAGTTAATAGTCACTAATCACATGAAGAGGGAATTTTAGAAATGCCAATTGTGTAGATGGGAACTGAATGTCTGACTGGTTAGGATACCTCTGCCCATATAACTACATAATCATGTAATAGAGATTTGTGCCCTTTCTGATTCCAGAACCCATGATTTCAAATGCTTAACTAGATTTCTACTCCTTGTGACCTGTGTACCATGCTAAGACTTTACAAAATATTATTTTTTAAAAACTTCATGATAGTCTTATCAGGGAGTCAATGATATTTGCCTTTACAAATACAGAAATTAAGATGAACTGAAGTTAAATAAATTCCCTAAGTTCCATATTCTGCCTCCAAAATCCATTCTACTGGCCATCAAACTGTCTTTTCCAACATGCTTGCATTTGTATCCTTATAGTTCAAAGATGATGGTGGAGTGAAAAAAATCACTTTCTGTAGACTAACATCAGCAAACAGCCAAATGTATTTTAAGATTAAGAATATAATCACTTTTACTGTTTTTATTGAAAGAGAAAAACCATTATACAAATTTAAGAACATGTACTTCTATAGAAATATTGTACTAGGGTGAATGCTTATTACAGAATAAATTAATAAGTCATTATTGTTTGAATTTTGTTTGAGGAATTGAAATAAACATTAAATGAGAATAAAAGCAAATATGTGAGACTATGTGAAAATATTTTTTGAGCCTGGGTCTTATGTATAAAATTCAGGCTTAAGAAATTTCAATAGGGGAAAATTGTTTTCATAAATGAAAAAGATTATATCAAACATATACGCTTTTTATTTGAATATATATGTGTGTATATACATATATATGTGTATATATATATATATACTTTAAAGAGTCATAACATACACGTACGAAGAGAACCATAATGTTTCTCAAAGCAATTTCCTACTGTAGTGTAACAAATGTTGAGAGTCAGACCTTCCTTTATATAGTAAGCACTTACATAAGCTGGCATCTGTTCCCTGGTTGTATTCTGACTTTTACATTACACAGCAGTGTTCACAAGCATTGGTTGAACAGTAAGACAAACTTGATTACTTGCTTTGCCATGTATTAGCTGGTCCACTTTAGTAGGTTACTTAAACTATCCAAATGACAGGCTCCCCATTTGTAAAATTATGTTAGCTTTTATTTATGGATTGTAAAAGAATTAAATAAACATACACACAAATGAGCCCAATGCCTTATAAAAACTAAGCATACAGGAAAAGTTTGTAGATAAGTAAACTTTTTCCTACAAGCCCTTTAATATAGACACATATAAATAAAAGTGTGTCTGTTTATTCATTACCCAATTAATTCTTGTTTTATCTGGGTGCTTATTTTCATTAGGTCTTACATGGCCATGAATATTTATGTGTGTGTATTATTTTGAGAATATATATATTCTCAAAGAAGTTAAGAACAGTTTTTGTTCTTGACAAAAGATTTTTATTTTTTCTTCTTTTACTGCAATACAGCAAGCAATACAGCTTAACCTATTACCAGCTCTTTTTATTTGAACAAGGAATTCATGTTCAAATTTCAAAGACATTTAGGATAAATATGTTAGTTTTGCATGATTTATGTTGGATCAAGGCAGAGACTTTACCTACATAGTTTATTTCATTCTTATTGGACAATGGTAACCATTTCCTTTTGATAAAAAGACAACTCATTGTTTCTCTTTCTTAATGCAATTATCTTACATTCATTGGAGACAAGATGTGTGAATATTTGAAAGCTCCATTATTTTCTTTTGCTGTGTGCCTGAAGCATATAATGTATCCATACAATGGAAAGGAATTTCAGCACTGACTATTAAATATGCTTAACTGCAGATCAGGGAATGAGTAAAAATGAGGAGAAATTACATATTTGTATAAACAATAAAAACATTAAATGACTATATTCTTAAAACATCTGATTAAACATCAAAATTAAAATGACTATTACCATACCATGAACTGCTGTTTGGATTCTGTACACCAAATTATACAGTTATTATTATTGCAATGATTGGATACATATAAAATAGATATGATTAGCAGTCTTGTCACTCTCAAGTCATTATCCAAATGATGCCTTGATTGTACTTTTCAATGGCCTTGAAAAAGAGTTTGTACATCTGCTAAACAATATGCTATTTTGCAACATTATACATTGCTTTGTATTTAATTAGTGGGGGAAAATCAAAAGAAATACTTCAAATATTTCATTTTAATAAAACAATTGAATTAATTCTGTAGTCTATTGTGTTTCATTATCAGTTTTAATTATAAGATTTAATGCTGGAAAGAAAGGTGAGCCAGAAAAACACTTAACTATAATAAATATGTGTTATATTTCTGATCCAGATGGTATAAGAAATCACAGCTTGTGCATCTGTCACCTCTGATATACCCCTGTGAAAAAAATAACAATGATAGATAAAAGAACTCTTTAAAATTGATATTAAAATACTGCCATGCACAAAATAATTTTCTAGAATGAGCTATATATAATGGCAATTGGTGTTGAGCTATGACTTTTGTGTTTAAGTTCATAAGAAGTTAGATATAACATGAAATCCACTGTATTTAAATAATGGGACTAAAAGTGTCCTAAGTTAATTAAAACAGTGAAGCCTAGCTCGCTACACAATAAATAATGTATGGAGTTGCAGAACCAACAGCCATAAAATATTTTATATACATATATGTATATATGTATTATACCTACATGTATAAACTTAAATAGATCAGAGCACCATTCAAAATCAAGTCCTATGCTGGGCATGTAGACACCTTAGTGGTGGTATTTGTTATATCCCCAGTGTTCCTGAGTGATATTTTTAATGGTGAATGGAAGTAAACATTCCTCCAATGTTCCATAAATGATGATTGAAAAATTATATGTGTATATTTTTGTCTTTTTTTAAGAACCATCTACCAAGAGCCTTCAAATCCAGTTACATAACACATGTGTTATTCAGTCTTATCTGATTCATTTTAACATGGCATATATTTATTCATCTATTTACTGTCAACCTGTTTGTGATTTTATGTTAAAATGAGCTTCCCATAAGCAGCATAGAGTTATACAGAGAACATAAAACTGGGGAATCAGGAAAGAGAGAAGATCTTCATAACTTCTCAGATAGAAAATGGAAGAAGAGGTCCAATAACTAACTTTAGGTAATACAGTTAATACTTGAGGCATAAAAAAGTTTGATAATCGGGGACTTCCGGCCAAGATGGAAGCATACATAGGTATATATGCTTTGCTTTTTAGTACAACCAATAGAAGGACAACAACTTGCCCTGACTGGTGTGGCTCAGTGGACTGAGTGCTGTTCTGCTGACAAAAGGGTCTCTGGTTCAATTACCAGTTAGGGCACATGCCTTGATTGCAGGCCAGGTACCCATTAGGAGGCGTGCAAGAGACAACCACACAATGGTGTTTCTCTCCCTCTCCTTCTTCTTCCCTTTTCCTCCGTCTGAAAATAAATTAAAAGAAAAAAAAGAAAACAACCAATTTAAAAACAAAAAACTATCAGAACTGCCAGAATATTGAACTGCATGGAAATCCAACAACCAAGGAGTTAAAGAAGAAAAATTCATCCAGACCAGTAGGAGGGGCAGAGACAGGCAGCTGGTGCAGAGAGGACACGGGTCAAGGCAGTGGCTGGTGGACTGGGTGGTCCTACATTCACATGAGAATAAACAAGGAGGAACAACCGGGGAGCATGGGTGACATGGAAACCCATGTTTCCAGTGCAGGGAAATAAAGCAGCAAAACTTCTAGCTATAAAAATCTGTAGGGGTTGCAGGGAAAGAGAAACTCCCAGCCTCACAGGAGATCTGTTGAAGGGACCCATGGGGTTCTGGAACATACACAAATGTACCTACCTTGGAATCAGCACCAGAAGGGCACAATTCGCTTGTGCGTAGCTGGGGAAGTGACTGAAAGCATGGCAAGAGCTGAGCAAACTGACATTGCTCCACCTCTGACCTCTCCCCCACATACAGCATCACAACACAGAGAATTAGGTTACCCTACCCTGGGAAATACCTAGGGCTCTGCCCCTTGTAATGTGACTGGGCCACTGAGACAAAAAATATGGCCCAAATGAAAGAAGAGATCAAAACTCCAGAAAAATAACTAAGTGAAGAGGAGATAGCCAACCTATCTAAAAATGCAGAGTTCCAAACACTGGTAATCAGGAAACTCACAGAAACGACTGAGTATGGGTGCAAAATAGATGAAGTGAAGGCTATGCAAAGTGAAATAAAGAAAAATATACATGGGACAAACAGTGAAGAGAAGAAAACCAGGACACAAATCAATAATTTGGAACAAAAGGGAGAAATATACATTCAATTGGAACAGAAAGAAGAAATAAGAATTCAAAAAAATAAGGAGAAGCATAGGAACTTCTGGGACAACTTTAAACATTCCAACATTTTAATCATAGGCCATGAAGAAAAAGGGGAAGAGCAAGAAATTGCAAACTTATTTGCAAAAATAATGGAGAAAATCTTCTGCAATCTGGAAAAGGAAATAGACGTGCAAGTCCAGAAAGCTCAGAGAATACCAAAGAACTAGGACCCAAGGAGGAACACAAGATAAATAATAATTAAATTACCAAAATTAAAGATAAAGAGAGAATCTTAAAATCAGCAAGAGGAAAGAAGACCACAATGGAGTTCCCATAAGGCTATCAGCTGATTTCTCAAAAGGAACCTTGCAGACAGGAAGGGGCTGGAAACACGTATTCAAAGTCATGAAAGGTCAATGCCTGCATCCAAGATTACTCTACCCAGCACAACTATCATTTAGAATGGAAGCTCAGATAAAGTCACAGGAATTCATCATCACCAAGCCCATATGAAATGCTAGTGGGACTTATCTAAGAAAAGGAAGATCAAAGCTATTAACAGTAAAATGACAACAAACTCACAACTATCAACAACTGAAACTAAAGAAACAAAACAAACTAAGCAAACAACTAGAACAGGAACAGATTCACAGAAATGGAGATCACATCAAGAGCAATAACTGGGGAGGAGGGCGGGGGGAGGGGAGCAAATGGGGGAAAAGGTACAGAGAATGTGAAGCACAAATGATAAGTACAAAATAGACAAGGGGAGGTTAAGAATAGTACAGGAAATGGAGAAGCTAAAGAGCTTATTGTGTGTATGGCCCAGGGACATGAACAAAGAATGGGGAATGCTGGGGGAGGGTGGTACAGGGTGGGGGGGGATAGAGGGGAGAAAAAATGGGACAACTGTAATAGCAAATAAAATACACTTAAAAATAAAAATAAAAGTTTGATAATTGGTTAAAGCAATAAATGAATCATTTCAAAAAACAATTATCACCTGAGTAGAACTTTAAAGCCTGAATTATATACAGGATGGTTTATTGGTGTATAGAGAACCAGGGAAATTTCGTGAACCAGAAGCCAGGCATAGAAGTGAAGGACTGAAAGATATAAACTAAATGAAGTACAGTTAATATGCATAATGAAACCTTAGATAATGCCAACAAATTTGGAAATTTGAAGATAATCCTTTGCATTAAGAATTTAATTGTGTTGGATTTCAAACCATCATGGACCAATTAAAAGGAAATACTTGTGGGAAAATGGGAATAGCATTTGTAATTTGTTATATTGAGATATTTTGCTATGTCAAGGATTAAAAATTAGGTTTTAAAGGAGGGTAAGATTTGACTGATTTCTACCCGCATCCCCATTTGACAAAAGGAATTCTGGAACAGATTTGCAAAGATCAATAGCGAGTGAGGAAGGAAAGATTTAAAATGTCTGATGGAATGGCTGCTCCAGGTTACTGAAAGAAGAACACCATGATAGACTTAATGAGAGGACCGGAGGGGCATTCAGCCTTGAAAGGTGGACAAAAACAGGATTTAAAAAAACTCTTACTATTAGATAAATTCAAAAGGTTTATAGGAAATAAATTTTTGGTAAATAAGTTGAAGTTCACCTATGGAAACTGAAAAGTTTTTATGTAGTTGGTTTTAAGGTTGGGGCATGTGCATTTTGATTAGGAATTGACCATAGCAGGGAGAGCCTAAAAGACTAGGAGATATATAAGAGATCAGCCACACATACACACACACACACACACACACACACACGCACGCACGCACGCATGCACACACATATACATACATCAGGTAAACCTGCTGAGACTTACTGTCTATAGCTGCTCAAAAGAATTGCATTTGGTGTGGAAGAAGGGAACATTTCCATTGACTAATGTATTTAATTGATAGAGAATGTTGTTGAAGATACAATTTGGCATTTTTATTTAACACTTAAATTTGAACATATCATCATATTGATGGTTTATTCAAACTCATAGAAAAATACAAACTATTTAATAATTTACTGTAGTATGGCTGCATGTCACATAATAATTACCTTTCAAAAGATCCACATTTTCAAAATGTCCCTTTAGGTCCTCACAGAATATAAATTACTGATGAAGTATTGTGAGCCTGAAGATATAAACTGCAGTTTGATAGTAAGACTTAGTATCACTGGGCAGCCTAAAAGAAAATAATTGGTGTTGTTTTAGCTTACTACATGCCTGTGAGTGCTGTTATTGATTTTATGATATGAGGTTTATAACTAAGATACAAGCAATGATAAAACCAGCAGATTTCTTCCTCATGTTTTACTTTATTACATAATACAAGAAAATAAGTGATCACAGAATAAATAAATATGTTTAAAATAATGTTAATGGTAAAATGAGCAATTGTTTCATAATTGGTTTTCAATAAATATACAAAGCGAAGTACTTAGACTATCACTTTCAGACAGTCAGAAACAGGACAGAATACATACTAAAATGTTATACTTAATAACACTTAATGAAACACAGTTTTTATATGTCTAGGGTAGCTATATGATCACATGTTATGTTTTTGAATTTGTTTAAAGTTTTATATATATATATATATCTTTTGTTCACAATAATACAAAATGCTAAATTCTAATTATTAAGATCAATAATTAAATAAAATGTGTTAAATGAAGGTGATAAGCTGGTATAAAATTGAAACTGCACTATACAGGGTGCATCCAATTTTCTGAACCTGAATTCTAAAATACTCTATAAAAACAAATTTAAAACACAATTTAAAAACTAGTTTGAAAACCAGCAACCTTGATTGGACAATTCTGAAAAAAAGAAAAGTACATTCCCACACACTGAAGAGAGCAAGAATTGATATGTATAGTATAATGAATAGTTTACAGCAACAGAGAGACATTTGCAAAAATATATATATTAATTCATTTTATAATACTCTGTTTAACATATAATTATACTAGTTCACTTTATTTTAAAATTGGAATTTACAATCTGATATTTATTTTAAAAATCTATATTAACTGTCCTTGTATTATTTGACACTGTTGTTTCTCATCTTGTTTCTTACATTTTAAACTACTTTCCTTTGGGCTTTTTAATTTACTTTGCCACTTTCTGTTTTGTATCTATGAGAGTATATAAATCTCTGCGTTTTGCCCTATTTCTCTCCCTGACCTAACTCTCTCTCCCAAAGAGCATCTGCTTGCATGACTTCAACTATAACTGGGGCATAGGGGACCATCACACTTTCTTGCCTTCCATGATTCAGGAGCTCTCCCGGGCACTTAGCTTAACATCCCAATGTTAATTAAAGTCCTGCACAATCTAGCCTTTCACACATCATGTAAACACTGGGCAGACACTGCTCCCTCTGCTGAGAAAAATCTTTTTCTACTCTTTTGCTCAAGCTAAATCCTATTCATACCTCAGATTTTAACTAAAATATCATAGCCCTGAGAGGCTTTCTCTGGCATCAATGGTATAAATAAAGTCCTCTAGTCTTTACTTCATACTATCATGTTCTTTGTCCTCAGTCAGGGACTATATTTGACCATATATATATATATATATATATATATATATATATATATATGTATATATATATATATATAACATATATTATAAATATATAAATATTTATAAATAGAAATAGAAATATATATTTGCAGTCATATATTTATTTATGTAATTATGTGTGCAATATCTGTCCCTGACCCTCCGCTGTAGGCACTCTGAACACAGGGGACATGCCTAATTTGCTCATCACTCTATATTAAGAATCATATACAGAGAGGCTCAATAAACATGTGTTAAGTGGATGAAACACTCAACTGCCTTCTACTTATAAGCTATAGCTATATTACCACTTGTTTGAAAGGTTTGTATTGATATATAAATGTCACCTCACCAAACTCATCAAAAAACATATTCATCTTTCCTTGAAAAAGACTGTCCCTCTACATTTCATATTATTCCATTGTTTCTTCCTCATTATAATTTTATTTGTGAATATCATTTCTTCATTTTTCTTGGATTCTCATTTCTTGTCTTGCAAACACATTTCATAACAACATCTAAGTAAAAATAAAAATTCAGCAAATATGCATATTTTCTTCTGAGTTACAGGGTATTTAGAAGAAGAATTTCTAGTCCTGAAAGTATGATTCTGCTTTTGTTTTTCCTGACAAACTCACAATCATCCTTCATGTCCTTGCTTAGGTGCCATATTTTATAGGAAAGTCTTTGTTAATCATTGTCACAGTTACTTCCTAGAAGAGTCAGACACTGAGATGGAGTTCAGTGGGGGTGAATGTTATGTAAAGAATTAAGAAGTGAAACCTTCAGAAGGGAGAGGAAAGACACATGACAAGCTGAGGGAGTTCACTGTGATTCTGGCCTGACGTCAGCTGACATGCAGGGAGCTCTGCAGCTGGAACAGTCCGTCAGAGTTGGACTATGTGGTTTCAAAATGTCTCTACCTTTATGTGTTCACTTCCATCAGTCATTGAATATGGGCCAAGCTGGGAGGAGATTTATCTTGGATAAAATTTTGCGGTTGTCCAAAGGAGAGACAATCCTGAAACAGCTAACAATAGGTACTCACTGTCCCTATGTGGTGAGACTGACCAGGTGACACATCATGGTTTCCAGTGTAGCAATTAAAGGTTGAATCAGTTCAAGGGTTTTGTATACCCCTTTAAAGATTCAAAGGGGACCCTGGGTTTACACATACATTTCAATTTTAATAAAAATAAAATATCTAAGGCAATTAAACATTTTTCACATTCTGGATTTATTAATTTAGCTTTTTTGATAGTGTTATTATATTATTCAGTAGAATTCTCTTTGCTTTTTTTATAAAAAAACAAATTCAACATATAATTGCCTTTTTTGATACTATCAATACCATGCTTTGTTTACCCAGATTGTGTCTTCCATCCTTATTGTGATTTTCTCTTCACTTATGCACTATTCATCATTCCCCAAATTTTCACAAAGACAGTTCCTCCTCAAATTAATCTTTGGTTCTAACAAAATGGCAAGAATGTAGCAGCAAACCCACCAGATATGGTTTTGAATAAATGAAAATTGTTGTATGTCAGACTTTAAAGATGTAGTTCAAATGGGAACTTACAACATGACTCCTCCATATGGCTTGCCTATAAATTATGGACCTCATAAATCAGCAAGCACAAGATTATAAGCTCATGATTGGACTGAAGTAAAAAATTCTGTTAGAATAGTCATACTGGACTCTTGGGCCAAAGAAAGAGAATCAGTTTCATACCAGTGTCTCATTCCCTTAAGCACTTCTTTCTGATACTGTAATGGATTTGGCATTTGTAGATTGTTATGCAGTTAACTCTTGAACAATACAGGTTTGAACTGCAAGGGTACACTTATAAATTAATTTTTAAAAATAAATACAAAGTGGGAGAAAAGTAGGTTTACAGTTGTGAGGACAAAACACAGAGTTTATTCTTCTATCATTACTGTGTCTCCCTCATGGTCTAGTGGTTAGGATTTGGTATATTCTTATATCAAATTGGTATATGATTATTTATTAATTATTTTATTACAAAGAACTGTAAAACTATTTTTGCCTCACCCTGTATACAGTCAGCCCTCTGTATCCACGGGTTTTGCATTGGCTAATTCAAACTCTGCGCATGCTGAGATCTGACTATAATCATTGTTCTACAACATTTTATATTGGAGACTTGAGCATCTACAGGTTTTGGTATCCATGGGGGTCCTGAAAAAAATCTCTGTAGATATCAAAGAATTGTAGTTTAATTTTGGGGGAGTCATAAGTTATACACAGATTGTCAGCTGCATAGGGTTTAGTGCCCCTAACCCCTGCATTCTTCAAGAGTCAACTGTATTTAACTCCTGAATTTGTAAACCTTTCCTCAAGAACTTTTGCTAAGACTAGAAATGGGCTGTCTCGGGATGCACATTTCAGGCAAACCAGCCCATAGCACCTATTCCAACAGTCAGATAACTCCACACAAATCCCATCCCAAAGTCAGGATTTAACCGTTATAAAATCGTAAGTGGGCAAGCACCAAGGGTGAAGGAGGAAGAGGGGGACATTATGACACCCGATAGTGGGTGCTGAAGAGGTTCACTTCAGTAAGGGGTCTGTCACACGTTCCTGGTTAGATCATGTTTTGAAAGATTTTAGGGTGAATTCAATAATATCAAGGTATTTTCTCCTGGGGTTCTATGATTCCATGTTTAGGTAAACATAACATCGTATGTCCAAAAAAAAACCCTCTTCATTATAACAGTTAAATCTTAAAGCTGCATTTCTGAACGTAAGCTTTTTATGTACCATATTAACATACAGGTTTTTCAGTTATTATTTAATATTTTATATAAGTTGATTCATTTCTATTGCCTATAATTTTTAAAAAGGTATTCTTAAAATTTTAAAAACTTTCATTCTCACCAATATAAATCAGCAACTACTTAATTATTATTATAGTATGCTAAGTCATATTTCATGGAAAGATACCTTATATATTATTGAGAGAATATGACTTAAAAAATGGAAAATACTCTCTTAAACTTTAGTTTAATTATTCCTCTTTCCTTGGTCACCCACATCCTTAAGAGTTTAAAACTGGATAACTGGAACAGTTTAAGAGTAGCCCAAAAACTCTCAACATTTTGTGAATTCATGAAGTTACTGAACCTTAAATATAGGACTCACAGAATAAAAAAAATAATTTTTATCATATATAACTTTAATGAGCAGAATATTTATTCTATAGTAAGGCTCATTAGTGAATATTTTTAAATATTATACTTAAAGTTAACAGTAAGAATATTTTATCATCTGGATGATATCTAACTCTGTCACTTTGCTTTCAATGAAATTCATAATGGAAGAAGCTAGAAAGCTGAAAACCCTTATTTTCTCAGGAAACCATAGAGATGGTAGAAACTGAGCAGTCATGTATCTCTATTATCAAATTTTAAAGTTGGATTCTAAACTACCCTAAAGAGATAAGACTCATTCTGCTTTAAAATACCACTCTCAGAGTAAATTTTACTATATTTTCAAGGCTATTTTCTCAGTACTAATAATTCTAACACAGTTAGAAATCTGAGCATTTAAGACAGAGGTTTACAGCTGGAGTTACTTAATATTAGTTGACTGACTAAATGACTGATTTAATCTGAAATGAGGGTATAGACAAGTTGATAATCATCTTTTAAAGTTAGAGATTAAATCCATCTTTGTCTTCTTTCTTTCTAAATGAAAAGTTTTGCTACTTTTTTAATAACAAAAAATTCCTGACCTGAGTACTGTTCTAGTTCAGACGGCAGGCCTTCTCCATTTCAGAAATCCAAGTACTTTACAAAAATGTAAAAAACTACCTGGCATTATAACATTTAATAAATAATGTACAATTATTCATTTGTGTGGCTTTCTATTAATAGTTTCCTTTCCAACTGGGGCAGCTTCTTTTGCTTACTGGAAGGCAAATAATATAATCTCTAAATGTACAAATTAAGAAATTCTTAGCCAAAATTTACATGAATATGCCAAGAAAACTAGGTCTTTCCCAAAAGTTACTTTATCTTTTAAATGCAAGTACAGGCGAAGCCTTTGTCTTATTTCAGAAAAAGTCTATGTTCTAATTTTTCAACTAAATGCCCTTTCTTTATAACTGAGAGGATGACAGCCTCTCATGATGGACACTGTAAAATGACATTTAGCTAACTTTATGTTCTGCTGTCATTGACTTAGTAGCCCCTCTTACTAACTACCTTCAAAGTATTTCTTCTCAGAAACTGGCATTTCTTAAAGCAAACTGATATTATAAAAACTCCCATTAGTGCTCCCATTGACATAGCATTGATTTCTCAAAGTTTTTGGTCCTGGAACTTTAGTTTTGTAAACTATAATATGGTAAAGATATTGCACATTTCATCAGGCATCTTTAACCTTAGAAGACATGAGTCATTTTATCAGTTCTAAAGCCATGCATTTTGTATGTATGCATACAAAGAATAAAGCAAATCACTATTGAATGAGGTGTTTAAAACAGGGTTTTCTGATTACTGTTCTATTTTTAGTATGGGTCTCCAGTAAAATATTAGTAAAACAATGCAAACTGAGCCCCTATTCAAGGACATTTTAAAAATCTAAAACAAGAAAAGTAATAATAATAGTATGCACTTAAATTATTAAAATGATGAATTAATGCCTAAGTTTAATAAATAAATCAGGGAAAACATCTGAAACTAACCAAAATACATACACACACTCATGTGCGTGCCAGGAAACAAATTGTGTTATTCATGTACTTTGAACTTAGAAAAGTTACTGGCCTATGGTAGAAATCTAATACATTCAAGAAATATCATTTAAATGAATGCTTTAAATGAATGCTTGAGCAATTTTTCAGTTTAAGACATGGGGATAATATCTATGCATTGCATTAGCAAAGCAAACAATCTCTCTTTTGATTCATAAGTACTATTTTTAATGTTAACCTATGTCATCTACTTAAGATATACTTAAAAGGAAGGGAAGGGAAAGTCAAGGAACATATAGCAAGGACTCATGGACAAAACCAAAGGGGAAGAGCTGAGGGAGGGAGGGAGGGAAGGGACAAGGGAAAGTGGTGGGGGGTAGGCAGAGACAAATATATTTGAAAAAATAAATAAATTTAAAATAAAAAAACATACACAACTAACCCATATACCCACAAAACAAAGGGCTTCATAAAGGAAAATGTATGACTATCTAAACAACATAGTACAACATTTCAACAAGAAAGGTAGATGCCAAAGGGACGATTGCTTTGCATCATGCTATGAGCAGTATCAAACACGGCTTTTGTCATCTGGCAGAACTTCGGAATTAGCTGATAGCAAGGAGTTAAATGTTTGATGAACAGATTAAACACTGATATACATATTTTTTATTTAATATATATATAAATTTTTAATTTTTTTATTGTTCAAGTACAGTTGTCCCCATTTTCCTGCACCACTTTCCCCCGCCCCACCCACCTCCACCACCCACCCTCAATCCTTCTTCACTTTGGCTTTGTGCGTGGGTCCTTTATACATGTTCCTTGACTTGATCCTTCCCTTTCTTTTCCATGTTACCCCCCTCCGCCCCCCCTCCAGTTACCGTAGGTTGGTTTTTCTTTCAGTGTTGCAGGTTATATTTTCCTTGTTTGTTTGTTTGTAAACACTGATATTTTTAATGTAGTGTGCATGTCTGTTTCTTAAAAACATTTTTTGATTTACATTTTTATTTTATTGATGTATTCCAAAACCAAATAATGTCTCATAAAAACTAGAAAGAGAATAGAGTTATTTTATAATTTAAATCATACAGCTTTTTAAGGAAAATACATGGAAACTGCTGAAACATATTGTTTATAAATCCTTTAGTAGAATCACTAACACTTGGCTTCTTTATACTTTTTCCTAGGTACCCTTCAATGGGTTAGAAATAGTTTTTGTACTTTATTCAAAGCTGTTAATACCCGATTTCATGTTAAATGTGGTTCTAAAGTTACAACCAATGTGTCATTTTTTTTTCTTTCCACCATATGCTCCATCTACTGAGTTGATTCTTTCCCCTGTTATACCATATACAGCATCATCTGCCTTGTCTTCAGAATGAATGAAGGCTACCTTACTTTATTTTCCATGATAGTATGCTTTGTAGAGTTCCACACTTATTGCCTTTTAATATAATTACAACGTGGACAGGAAATATTTAATTTTCTTTTAAATAATGAACAGTGAAAAACCAGAGCACATCTTCCAAGATACCAATATATTTTTATCTATGTATTATTTTTATATTTTTATAAAATAGAACTATTGAATTGCAGCACAATGATTTTAGGTGATAGCAATTATTAATTTTACCAAAACAGTCCTTTATCAGGATGATTTTTTTCACCCCCCATACATATTAATTATTTTCTCAGGTTTTTTTCTGAATATATTTGTAAAATGAGTATCTGAATACTAATTTTTGTTATAAAATTACTGCAATGCTTTTAAAAAGATTGAATATATTAATCAATCTCTATTTCTTTAATTCATTATAAGTATTTTTCTTGCTTGTTTTCAATGCTTTCTTTTTATCAATGAATATGAAGTAATTGGAAATTTAGCATTAATGGCATTTTCTCTTTAGCTTCCAGAAATAATGAATATAATCCATAGGTCACTACCCTAGAAGGACTCCACATTTTATTCCTATTACTATGCAGTTTGAAGTCTAGGTAATTATTTTAGCGATTACTAAGTGGACAGCACTGAGTGGCAGGCAGAGAGTAAGATGAAAATACATATAGTTTATAATCTCCAAGTAACTCTTAAAACATTATCTTTTATTCAAAATATATATTTTTCTGAAGTGTTTTATGCACCAGTAAAATCAAAAAGTTTTATTCATGCTAGATTCCATCTATACCATCAGTGTTAGGAAGTCCTCTGGCAATGTTTTGCCTTAGAGTTATGTAGAGAGTATCACTATGTAACATAGAGACATAGGCAGTATAACAATTGAGTGTTACATGAATTTTGTGTGTTATATAAAATTATTTCTCCTGAAAAACCTGTATCAGTGCCAGATTTAGAATTTAACAAAATTCTACAACTAATATAATGTAATTTATTCCTAGGGGAGGAAAATAAAGAAAAGAAAAGAAAACCCTTTAGATGAAATACAAGATTATTTCTCCATTTGAATAAAGAAAGGTAGTCACCCTAATAGGTTTACTGAAGATGAAAACTTGAAATGCTGTAATGCTCCTAAAGAATTAAATGATTTGGTTATGAATCACAGGGAAGTAGAAATTATCAAAGTGTTTGTATAATTGTAATATACAAGTGCTCCTTACAGTACATTAGTGTAAGCTTCTAAAGAAGTTCTGTAAAAGAATTCCACTCTTAAATTGTAGAATATATGCTCCTTTCCTCCCTGTACTAGTATTAGGCTATATTTTTAGCTTTCAAAATTTGACATTTAATACAAGCTTTCACACAACAAGACCCTGTTCCCACTGTTTACATCTGGTCTATGCATTTCTGGAGTAAGAGGTAAGACCTAGAAAAAGCCCGACAACAACAACAACAAAAGTATGTTTAGCAAATATTTATTGAGCCTATAACATCTGCAAATCTGCAGACTATCCTTTTGGGAATATAGAAATTAGTAAGACTTATAAAATACTTGACAGAAAAGAGCTTACATTCTATTGAACTGTAATAGCAAAATAAACAGATAATAGAATAAAAATGTATAACTGATGATGGTAAGTGTTACAAAGAGAAAAAGACAAGATAAAAGTCAATCTGATACTTCAGGGTCAAGGTTAATTTTATAGAATACTGGGTGGTTATGCCTCATTTATGAAATGCTATTCGAGCAGAAAACCACAGGAAATGAAGGAAGATGTCATGCAAATATATATAAAAGGATGGTTCCTGCAGAGGCAATAAGTACGGTACATAGACCTGGAGGGAGAGCTTCTCTGTTGCATTTGAGGAACAGTAAGGAGGCCAACAAAGTCATAGAGAGGGGGAGAGGAGGAAAGTAGTGGTGTATGAATTTCTAGTACACGGATATGATTTAGATTTTTATTTAGTGTGAAAGGGAAAAATATCAAGAAATTTTTTAGCAGAAGAATGAAACCATCTGACTTTATTTTTTAAGTAAGTTTCTATGCCAAAAATTACCTGAGAGAGAGTGTGTAGTGGAGCAAGTACGGAAGTGGGAAACCAATCAGGTCAATAATCCAGGAAAACATATGTGATGTTTTTACCAAATGGTGGTAATGAAAGTGGTAAGACATAGCTAGTTCTGAATACATTTTGGTTATTGAAGAACATAATTTTCTAATAGGTGGGATGAGATATGTGCAAGACAGAATGTGTCAAAATTTACTTTAGCTGCACAAACAGAAGTGAGGAGTGTTCATTTCCTGGTACAAAAAGAACTTTGGGGAGAGATGACCTCTGTTCGAACAGCTCAAGGATTATAATTTAGTCATCCAGTGAATGGAAGAGTAAGTGCAAAGCTTAAGATATAAGAATCCATAATACATTTAGAATTCTTGTCATAAACTGTTGTGTTGGATGTTCTGTCTACATGAATAAATAAATGAATGATGCCACCTGGGATTTGGGTAGAGTGTGTATGGAAGAAGGCTATAGTTTTCAGTGAAGAAGAGTGTGTAATCAGACATGTTATTAAAACAAGAGCAGGGAAGGTAGACAATGGAAATAACAGGCAACATAAATAAGCGAAAGATTTAAAAAGGTGCAGGTGATACAGAGAAATCTGATCAGATTACTGGGGAAAAGTAGAGAGGAACCATAGGAGGAGTTGCCTGAGGCGGTGATAAACTGTTTAGGACAGGATTGGCTGAGAAGCTGAATGCGTCTGGAGTGCGTGGAATTATGGGGCAGAAGATTTAAAATAAAAAGAGGGCAGAGGCTGGCTCACCAGCTCTCTTCCTCAAGAATGCCCGAATGATGCTGCTGCATGCTACAGCTGCCAACGTTTCCCAAAAGATGGTATTTTGAACGGGAGAAGAAATTCCTGGTGCAGCCTAGGATCAGGCTGACCTGGCAGAGGGTGTCAGGGTTATTCTTCTTTGGGTGTTCTAGAGGGAACAGGCTCTGAGGCAGATGCTGGCATTTCCTCCAAAATTGTGTATCTTATGTTGTTTTAGTTTGTAAACTTATCTTATAGAAATAAGATAATTAAAAACTAACAGGGGGAATGATAGGAGAACTCAGGGGTCAAAGATTTTAGCCTTAATTGATAGGCATAAGTGATGAAGGCTGAAACACCAAGAGTTAAAGATTTTAGCCTTAGTTAATAAGCTTAGGTGACTAATGCATGTAGAAAGTTGTTATTCCAAAATTGTGTAGCTTTTGAATAAAGACTCCTTTCCTTTTTCACCAAACCTCTGCCTCCAGATTTTTGCCTAGAGAGTGACAGTGGGGAGCAGGACCCAACATGCTGTTTGGTAACAGTATAAAGTTTTTATTCTCTGTTATAAAACTATGCTATCAAGAACCAGTTTTTACTAAAGCAAAAGAAAAAAAAGCAATAAGTTATCGATAAATATTTTTCTAATTGGCAGGTTGTTTTCTATGAAACAAGCTATACAGAAAGCAGAGGGAAAAGGATAGGAAGTAAAACCATACTGAATATTAGAATTAAGAAAAAGAGAAATGATAAATAATGAAATTGAGAATACTACGTATTTAAAAGAAACCTAGGAGTTTCCACTTTGTAACTTAATGACTTCAGGATACTCTAAAAAGATGTCCCAAAACCAAAAGAGCCTGTTCTTTTTTAAAAGTATTGCAATTAAATATGGAGCTGCCTTAAAACTAAAATAAAGCAGATATTAACAATAATTTTTAAAAAGTTTTGGTGGTTATAATCACATGATACAAGGTGAATTTTAGAGCAAAAATACATTGCTAGACATAAAAAAGTCGTTTTCAAAATTATAAAAGACTAAAAGGATCAGTTCATTAGACAAGTACAAGAATTCTTGACTTTTATATACCTATTAACAGATTTTGGGGACACATGGAACTGTTGACATAGAAATGTCCAAAACTGTAGAGTTTCTTTATTTGTTTTCTTAAAGATTTTATTTAATTATTTTTAGAGAGATGGGAAAGGGGGGAGAAAGAGAGGAAGAGAAACATGAATCTGCATCCCCTACTGGGGACTTGGCCTGCAACCTAGTCATGTGCCCGGGCCAGGAATTGAACTGGCCACCCTTTGGTTCTCAGGCTGCCACTCAATCCACTGAGCCAGGGTAAGTTTGAGTTTATTTGAACCAAACTAAGGGCATATGCCAGGGAGCAAATCTGAAATGCCCTGGAGAATAACAGTTTTGCAGTTTTGCTGCTGTTGTTTCTGTTTTCAGCGCATTTGAAATTAAGGAGCACACTTAAGGAAAATTACATGAAGGTGAAAGAAACAAGATTGTGATTGGATTACAGAATGATTAATATAACTGCTTCCTTGAGCATGGTTTTATCTTAGAAAGAAAGATCTGAAAGGATGGTCAGATATGAGAAGGAGGAGACTGAAAGGAGGCATTTCAAAAGTGTGTTAAATTAGGTGCACAGATAAAATAATCAGGGTTTTTTTTAAGACAAATATAAGCCTTTTATGAAAAATATTATATGCATGGTGCATAAAAACCCACCATGACCTGCCCAGTTCAAACGTTATGATCAGACCACCTTGTGCAGTTATATTTTAAACAACTCTTTGTTTTCATTTACAAAACAAACTCTTATAATTTTGAGAAGAAATTTAAAATTGGCAATTATGTTATGAAATTTCAACAATACTCATTTAATATTTTATACAAGTAGTCAGTAAAGCAGTAAGATATAGAAGATTTGAATGAAATTATCAACTAACCAAAAATCATTGATACTGTAGAACACTCTCTAACAACAGCAGAATACACATACATTAATCAATGACTTTCTATGTGTTGGAAAAAGATTGTTAATGTTCACTTAGCATTGTATCAGGAATGAGAGAAGTCACATATTCCTTGAACAATGCGAGCTATTGGTTGAAGCTTATTCATGAAGAAAAAAATTCTGAATAGACCTACATGAAAGTGTATTTCAAATTAAAACTTTACCCTACCCACAATAAAATTGAAGGCTGAGAGGCTCCACTGTGAAAGCCTGCCAAATATTTCAGAAGAAGCAGTACCGATTCTATACAAACTCTTCAGAAGCTGAGGAGAGAATACTTTTTAACTCTTCTTCAAGGATGGCATTATTCTGATATCAAAACAAAAATACAAGATAATTACATAATATTATTCACAAACATATATTTAAAAGTCTGTACCCATTTTTTTAAACTCAACTGAGGATATATTATTATTGATTTTTAATGAAATATTTTTAAGATTTCATTCATTTATTTTTTAGAGAGGGGAAGGGAGGGAGAGAGGAGAGAAACATCGATGTGTTGTTGCCTCCCTTGCACCCCTCAACCATGGACCTGGCCCGCAACCCAGATATGTGCCCTGACTGGAATCGAACCGGCTACCCTTTGGTTCTCAGACCAGCACTCAATCCACTGAGCCACACCAGCCAGGGCTATTATTGATTTTTAAAAAGAGTAGAAACATTGATGAGAGAGAGAAACATTGATCGAGTGCCTCCAATATGGGCCCTGACCAAGGATTGAACTTGTCACCTAAGTATGTGCTCTGACCAGTAATCAAATCCACAGCCTTTTGATGTAAGGGATGACACTCCAATCAACTAAGCCACTGGCCAGGGCAGCCACATAGACATTTGAATAAATTAATGTTGAAAGAATGCATAATATTATAAATTGTTTTGAAAAACATGTTCCAAAAAATAAATTATATAAAGCATAGCATAGATTCACTTTCAAAATATTCTGTAGTACAGAATGGACAATATACATGAGACTTGAAGAACCAACCATAGAAATTACCAATTTGTAACCATTTAAAACCATGTATTTCCACACTCAATATCCTCTGGAGACCTTAAAATAACCCTTCAAAGAGAAGTAATAAAAATACATATATAAAAATTTTTGGTAAGTAATTAATAGAATAAAAGTTTTGTTCATTTGTATAGATTACTTTAGTAATCAAAATAAATGTTTTTAATTAGTGTGAAATTATAACTATGGAGTATATTAAAATTAAACCACCTGCTCAGGATGAAAGGATGAGAATAAACATCATTTTTCCAAATAAGCAGAATTTATTACCTGCTTCAATCAAAGCATATGAATTTATTCATAGCAGCAATAAAGTAATATATACCCACAGACCATAGAAAGTCGTATTTTAGATATCTAAAGAACTTCAAAATGAAGTGCGTATCTCTTAAACACCAAATAATGCTATATAATAACAGAATGACAGGTTGTGACAAATAGCATTTTAAAATCTCTGCTCATAATGAAACTGAAGGTATCATTTCCCTATAATTTTATGTATGTAATTCATTTACTATAACTTGGTACAACATATCACCAGATGTTCATCAAAGACTAAATCATTTTAATAGAATATAATAATTTGAAACCATATTAATCATTTTTCAACCTAACATTTATAATCTAGTTAAATATCTTATCAGTTATCAATGAAATTTTTAAACAAAAGATAAAAGTAGTATTTTGAGAAGTATATTTCTTTCAAAGTAGCATTTAAAGGAATATTTGCTTATATTTAATTAATGTAATTTTATAAAATGAATATCAGATAAATCCATAAAACACAAAATTTATTGAAAAACAAGGGAAATTGTGACATATATTTTTGATTTTTGTTGAAGGTTGATGAAGAGCAATTGTTTGTATTATTTGTATTGGGATATGTCAAATAATAGGAATTAAATCGTGGTATAACAATATATATATTTTTAAGATTATAGTTCTTGGCAAAATACTGAAACTAACTTACTAATTTGACCTTCTGGATGCCTCCTCTAAAGTCAATTTTGGAAAAACTTTGTGAGGAAGAAAATATGTTTCAAATATGAAAAAAAAAAAAACAAACCCAGAAAGAAAAAAACAATGATAAATTCCCGAGAAGACACAAAGCTGTTTTCAACTGATTTAAGTTCTGTTTTTGCCTTTGGGACAGTTTTTAACTAACCTCTCACTACTGAAATCATTTCAAATGATAAGAGAATTTCAGGACTGTGCAAAAGCCTAGAAAAAGTAGGGACCTGAAGATTCTTTGGAGAGTCTAGTTCCCTAGGGTATTATTCCTTCATATTTTTCCCTCCAAACAGCTAGGGCTTATAAATTATAAATTATTAAAATCACTATCTCTCAACAGTGCTTCTTCATAAGCACATGCACATTTTACAAAGGCCCTTTGTTTATTTTTTAATTTAATCTTTTTTAAAAATTTTTATTGTATTTCTCATTATCATTTAGCCCCCTTTTACCCCCTTCCCCCACAAGTACCACACTGTCATCCATGTCCATGGGTCCTTCTCCCTTTTTGCTCACTCCCTTCCCCCAACCCCCCTTTGTTTAACTTACGTATAACTTGTATAGTATGTCTTCATACCATATTACTTTAATGTGAGCTCCTTTAGTTCAAGACCATGCAACCACTTAGCAAAAATATAGGTCCAAGAACATTCACCGACCAAACCCTTACATAGAAACAAGAGGAACATCACCACTCATCCCAACAAAGGATAGATTTACAAAGCATTGGAGATGTTAAAAATTGACGCAACTGATGTAAGGGGAACCAGGACAGGTTATTTTTAGTAACCATATACAATATCATTTTAATTTTCAGTTTAATTTTTCCAAGGTATACACATAATTTTTATTTAATTATGTAGATTGTGAACATTTTACAACCTAAGTAGAAATACATGTAGGTAACGGTGGAAATCAGTCTTAAATTTGTAGCAGTGAAAATTATCCTGAGCATTGATTTAAAATTAGCCAGACTACTGTTGACAAAGGAGAAAAGTGGTTCTCTGAAAAGTAACCTCACACAGTAGTCTGATCATAAATTTCTAATTGGGCAGGTAATGGTGGTCATTCCCCGGCCATAAAATGTTTTTAGAAAAAGGTTCGTCTTTGCCTTAAGCAAGCTCTGTCCATTCTTTTTGCGCATCTAAGTTAACACACATTTGATATTAACAATAATCACCCAGACAAGAGCATATAATCCTTAACTCTTCTGTAACCCCCTCTCACATTGCTTTCTCCCACCTCCCTATAATCGTTTTTCCCTTCCCTCATTATTTTAAAATCATAAAGGAAGCTGTAAAACTCTTTTTCTCTGGAGCATTTGAGATCTTGTTGGGCAACACAGGCAGTCTTTGGCTCAAACTTTTATAAACATTCTCTGCAGGTTCACATAGGATGTTTCTTATATTAACACTTCTTTGCATGGGTAGAATAATCAAGTCCTGGTAAAAAAAAATCACCCTGGGCACATTACATCAATTTGTCCATGTAAGAAGTAGTCAGTCACTGATTAAGTTCTATAAATTGAGCTGAATAACATGAAATTCTTAAAAATTGGGACTGATATTCAAAATGGTGGGGTTTTTTTCTTCATTGTGTTTTAGTAAATGGGCTATGTCCATCCTAATTCAAAATTATTTAAAATGCATGGCATTTCATCTCAACCATAGCACCTTAGAGGTTTAACTGCCAATCTCTGAATGCAATGTAACAAAAATAAGAAAGATCAATAATGAATGGTTCAAGAAATTTGTTGTGACTCCCATGGATTTTAGGAGCTTGTGCAAAAAAATAAATCATTTTGTCTCTAAACACACTTGATTTTAGCTGACTTTTTTTTATACCAAGACTTTTTCAAACAAGGAAGGAATGATTTACAATTTCTTTCAAGCTCTTTATCTCATCCTGGATCAATAAGACACAGTTCAAAGAGCAGCTACTTTGAGTAGCACTACATACCCGGTTCCTACCATATTCCTCAATTTAATGAAATTCTGTCCAACTGCATTAACTTGACAAACATACAAAAAGACAATCATACAAAACGATCACCTTTAATTTTTATAGATTTCCACACTGCACTTTCTGTGTAAGATCCAGTGAAGTAGTTTCAAAAAATGAAAATAAACAAAAGATGCCAGAAGCACTATTAGGTCAGCCTTAGGCAAAGAGTGACTTAGAGCATACCTTATTCTCCTCTAAGAAGTAGTATATTTCCGGTACTGAATCTGCTACCCAAATTCTTAAGTTAGAAAGTTTTAAGAGCTATTTGTGTGGGTTCATGTCATTTACAATTTGACAGAGATTTTATCGTTTGTACATTTCAATACTTGATTTATAAGGAAAAATAAATTCACACTAGTATTTGATACTATTGGATAATTTTACTAAAATTGGATATCCATTCATCCTAGAAAACAGAGAGATTATAGAATGCTAATGCTTTCCAGAACTGGCACCTTTAACTTAGTTGAGGATCTAGTATAGACAGAATGGAAAACATGGCGTTCTAATGAGCAATTTTTCTATACATAAATTAGGATACCCCAGAGGCCTAATATAAATCGAAGTGACTAAATTTCAATAAAGTTTTGTTTTCAATTCAAAATGTCTTTTAAAGTAAATTTTATACCTCTAAGTTCTGAAATAACATTTGACAAAACATTGGGTAAAATCTATTTGAGATTTTAAGTCTTTTCTACTAGATAAACAATGGCTGACATTTCTGACCATGCACTCTGGTGAAAATGATATATTTCCAATGAAAAGTAATATTATGTATTTTTATTGATTACTATTGATGATAAAGAATATAAGTAATTCTGAGAAGAGTAAGAGAAACATGACATCAGTGAGGGCATATGAAATGCTAATAAAAATACCTTCCTATAGTACTTGTTAACCCAATAAAACAGGCCGCAAGAAGGTTTCTTAAAATCATCATTTCCTAAACTCACTCTGATAAGTCTTTTCTACTTTCAAATATAAAGACTGAGCTACGTGATAGATATTATGCAAAAACAATCTCAAGAAATTGTTTAAAAAAATCTGATAAAATAGAAATCCAAAGGAATTTTCTCTGTTCTAATTTTATTAAAAGTGGTGAATCGACTCACTTATTTTATCACAGTATATCAGACAATAATGCCATTTTTAATAGGCATGCCTGATGTAATAGATAATATCTTTCAAACTCTGGTCAGAGACAAGCAAATTAATAAGACAACTGTAGTTTAAGCATCTACTTGCATAAATATAGAACTATATCAAGAAATTCTTTGGTCACAATATAGCAATACCTAGAAATCATGCATGATCTGTGGTAGACCTAATGATGAAGTAGAATTGGCTGTAATGTTAATATACAATAGACCCCTTTTATCTGTAGGGGCTATGCTTCAAGATCCCCATTGAATATTTGAAACTGGTTAATATTAAATCCTACATTTACTGTGTTTTTTCCTTTTCATACATACCTATGAACAAGCTTAATTTATAAATTAACCATAGCAAGAGATTAACAGCTATAGGTAATAATAAAATAAAGCCATTATAATAAATACTGTGGTAAAAATTACACGAATGACTTTGGAGTATTATTAAGTAAAATAAGAGTCACTTGAACGCAAGAAATATGATATCAGTACAGTCTGATAATTGAGGTGGATATTAAGTGACTAATGGGTGGGTAGTATTTAGCGCATGGATAAGATGGAGAAAGGGGTGATTCACATGCCAGGTAGGATGGAACGGGCCCGGGAAGAGTTAGTCACATTACTCAGAATGGTATGTAAATTAAAATTTAAGTATTGTTTATTTTCAGAATTTTCCACTTAATAACTGCTGATCACAGTTGACCATTGACAACTAAAAACTTGGAAAGGGAAAAAGTGAAAAAGGGAGACTATTGTATGCAGAATCTTTATGTTATATTATAAAACATGATGTAGCAATTCAGGATCCAATTGCAGAAATAGCGAGGTCACATTCACTAGTTATTTATTCATGTATGTGTAGATTATGAGTTTAGTAAACTGTCAACTAATATTCAACTTCTTATATTTTGAAAATTAAAGTAACAAGCCTAGGAACTAGAATTTTATATCTCTTTGTAAAATAACTTTACCAATATCCTAAATAAATAACAAAACAAAATTTTAAAAGGGTATTTTGAAGCTCCTCAAGAGTTTTATTTTATTGTCTAATTTATTTAATTGAGTAAAAACATAGCCATAACCTACAAGCTGAATTTTTCCATAAGTTATAATATATTAGTTTGGTGATTAATTCAAAATATATATTACAAGCTGTAGTGTTCTTGAATCATTGTCCTATTTCATAAATTAATAAGTCAGGAAGCTTAAAGCAATGATTATTCTAAATGTTAACAGGATAGAACATTTTTCTTAATATATTTCAATATTGTATGCAAGGCAAAATGAATACAAGTGATGTTTAGGTGAGATAAGATTTAAAAGAAGTATATATTTTCTAAATATTTGTAAATATTTGTAAAATTCCTTCTCAATGTAAGACATTTTTCTGGACTTTGTAGAAAACACAGAGAAAGAAGATGTGGCCTCTGCTTCAATAACCGTGCGCATACTAAAGCTTAAGAGACAAACAAAATCTCTCCAAGAAAAATATCTTTCCAAATGACTTCACTGAAATTGTAACTTTACCTCTTCCATATATTTACTATATTATCTCAGTGCACGCAGCCTGCAATAACAGAACACGATGGACAGAGTGACTTATACACAAAACTTTATTTTTAGAGTTCTGGAGTTGCAAAGTCCGAGAACAAGATATGCGTAAACTTGATGTCCAGGGAGAACCCACTTCCTCATATGTCGCTATCTTATCGGAGTAAACTCACATGATGGAATGCTTAAGGGAGCTTTCTGGGGTCTCATTTATATTTTAATGTATGTTTTAAATAATAAAAGCTATTATTTATTGAGTGCTTACATGTCAGAATTTTTATTAATTGCTTATTTTTAATTTTTATTTTTTTATTTTTTAATTAAAGTTGACATTCAATATTAGTTTCAGGTGCACTTTTACATAACTTACAAACTTATCCACTGGATAAATCTAGTATAGGGTTTACTATGAAAGAGTATTAATCTGCCCTGGCTGGTATGGCTCAGTGGATTGAGTGCTGGCCTGCAAACCAAAGGGTCAATGGTTCCATTCCCAGCCAGGTCACGTGCCTGGGTTGCCGGCCAGATCCTCAGTAGGGGGTGCGTGAGAGACAACCACACACTGATGTGTCTCTCCTTCTCTTTCTGCTTCCCTTCCTCTCTGTCTAAAATAAATAAATAAAATCTAAAAAAAGAAAAGAAAGAAAATTGTTTTTAAAAAAAAAAACAGTAATCCTACTTATGAGGGCTCCACCATCATGATCTAATCACCCTGATAGACTCCCACTTTTTAACATGATCACTTTGGGTATTAGATTTCAATCTATTAATTTTGGGGGAGACATGAATATTCAGATCATAGCACATATCAGCATATAAACAAAACAATTCATTTAACTATCCTATTGTTTTCAAGTATATAGTGATTGTAATTTAATTTGCCTCTATAATTATCTTAAATAATTCAATTAAGTAATTATTCTACATGAAATACATGTGAGCCCAAGATCATTCAGTCTAAAGTTGCTTACCTAATATCCAGAAACATATTTCTTCATAATATTTCATTTGCTTTCCTTAGAGAGCTTACCACAATTATTAGGTACAGAGACAGATTTTATACACACACACACACACACACATATAAAATATATATAAAATTTCCACATACACATATTTTTTTCTAACAAATGATACCCATGCAAGTAAATTTTAAACTCAAGAAAAAAGAAACCCTGCATTGTTTACTACTTGATATCCAGTTTTTTGCCCAGATTCTGGTTCATAATATGTATTCAATCAAAAAATTTGTAATTAGTTAATAAACAAATAAATAAGTAAATGGGTAAATTGATTTGTTTTGGTATGAGCCATTATACAAAAATTTCCTGAATCATATACACCTTAGTATCAATTCAATTGGAACAACAGTATGAAATACAGAATAAAGCCCATGAGAAAAAAACATTAGACCACGCCATTTACCTTTTGTGTATTACTGAATGTATAGTCCTTTCACAGAAGCAGATGTCTGTGGCCATAACTCCAACTGTATTTGTATTTAGTCATATGTTTGCAGCTGGAAAACACTGTCAAAAACTGTGAATGGCCTGAGATTTTATCTCCCTGACTTGCAAGCTAACAAATGAGTCTGCTATGGTATTGTGGGTCCAGAGAGAAGACACAGCCTCCTGGTTAAGAAAAGAAGATAGTTTATTATCTATAGTAACAGCAGTAGCTAGAGTATTAGCAGTATTTGTGTGGGGAGGGGCAGGGGGGTTAGGTGGGGGCTGGAGGCAGTCAGTTCTCCAAGCCCCTATTCTCTCATAAAGATGCAAAAGAGAGACAGATAATGTCTGCAAATACAGTGGGCTGTATTAAAAAGAGAAGGAAGCATACCTGCACTTTGACCTAAAGGAACACATTGTCTCTGTTTTCCAAGTTTATTTAATATACAAACGTCCTTCAACAGATAGCCTAGGGAAAATAACAAGTGCAGAAACATGTTACTGTAAAACAGTCAAACAGAGGCACAGGGAGTCTCACCCATTGACGAAAATGGGACAGGGGGAGGATCTTACACTGGGTGTGGAAAAAGCTAGCAAGATAATTGGATAGGAAAAAACCCTCCCACCCAACCCCCACTCCCACCCCCAGTATAGATTGAGGGTGGGACCAGGAAGGCAGACCCGTGCACCATAGAAGTCCAAATGATGCAGGGGGTGTTACTAACAAAAAGGCCTGTCAGTCTAGCTGGGGAAAGATGGGATTGGTTGCGAGATGGACCCACCCGAAGCAAGTGAAAAGCTGGATAACTGATTGGTCATTTTGAGAGAGCATCTGGTACATCCCACACCCAAGCTAATACGTAATCTGAGGAAAACAAAGGAGCTCTTTCTTTTGCTTGTGACCTGTACTGGCACAGTGTACTCACCTGTTCTCATCATGGACCATGGGGCTGTTAAGGCCCCATGGCCCATAGTCTCCACAAGGGAGACTCCCTGTCTCTTTGCTGCCTGGTGATGCACGTTCTGCTATGTTCACATGCTCTCTTGCCCAGGAGCTTGCAACCATGCAGCCCTGGCAGCCATTCAGGCTCCACACACTGGCTCCAGGAAGGAGCCTGAAATGGACAGCAGCCAGGAACAAGCTGAGCTACCTGGATGGGGACTAAGACTGCTTGCCAGTTGTCTGCAAACTGCAAAAGGACTGTACTTTAAAATGGAGCAGGAATGCTGGACCCCCGCTGGCTCTTATCTTGGCCTTGCTGAGAATGGTTGGGCTATTCCCCGGCAGAAAAACGAGATGATCTTTGAGATGGGAGTCCACCTTCCTCCCAGATCACACAGTACCTGAACAAAACTTCTTTTTTCACTAGCATCTGCCTCACAAATTTGGCTTTTGTGACGATAGGAAGCCAAGCCTCAGTTTCGTTCAGTTACAATGACACCAGTGGAAAATTGTCTCCAACAAACAGGCTTTGAGATTCCACTTTTGGGAAACTACTGCAGGATGTTGCACTGATTAGATGAGTTGAATATTGGCTGGTTAGGGGATGTGAAGGACCAAATATTGTTAAAAAGTTTTGGGATCCAGTAAATGCCAGGCAAGTTTTGTAAGACTGAGAGAAGAAGGAATCAAAATGTGTGCCCAGTTATGTAAGATGTATGATTGTAAAAGTAATTGTTGCAAGATTATCTGCTGGAGGCAACATATGTAATTGAGATGGAATACTTTCCTGAACAGCAAACCCCCATTTACACTAGGAATGGAATAATTGTGGGAGACAAAATGTCACATGGAAGCTACCTGGTCTTTAGCAGAATACAGAATCAATTCCTTTGAGATGGATTTGTTCCACATTTGAGTTTCCATCTGAAAGAAAATTAGAGTGTCTCCTAATAGGATTTAAATCAGAAATATGGCAAAGGGAAGCTGCCAAGAGATTGTGAAATCATGGAAAATTTCATCTAAAGAGGCAATCATCTCAAAGTTTTTTTTGTTCTGTTTATATTACAGCCTCTTTATCTAATTATAATTTTATTTTGATATTGTACAGTGACTTCAAATACAATCATAATGTAAGAATTTACCTCTGAGCCCTGGCTGATGTGGCTCAGTGGATTGAGTGCAAGCCTGTGAACCAAAGGCTTGCTGGTTGAATTCTCAGTCAGAGCACATGCCTGGGTTAGGGGCCAAGGGTGCATGAGAAGCAACCACACTTTGATGTTTCCTTCCTTCTCTTTCTCCTTTCTTTCCCTCTCTCTAAAAAAATAAATAAATAAAATCTTAAAAATAAAAGAATTTACCTTTGAAACTATAGGAAGTCTCGTGGAGGTTTAATGGTGAGACTTCCTCAGAACACATGGCTTACCAATGATTAATACATTTAGAGATGGTACTGAAACATGCCCACACTTAGAATGGAACAAAGGAGTAGGTCAAAACTGTTTAGTATGACCAAAAGATATTGGCCTGGTAAAATAACTATCGTCTTTGTGAAGAAGAAATTAGGGCTGCTGACATTTTACAACTAATATTCAAAATAAGGACAAAAGGATAGTCTAAGCTACAGCCAAAATCTCTTAAAGCATCAGAAGAATGATTCCTTCCCAGATAATTGGTTTTTCTAAATGGACATGTTAGGGGGTAGAATTGATGAGGTATTATGTGTCTTTAAGTACAAAATTCATATATTGACTTTCTCAAAGTGAAAGCCATCAGAACTTTTTCATAGTAATGTTTTCTATCTATCACAGAGCAAGGAATTACCATGGGATGCTTTTTTTAAAAAAAGAGGTTAAACGACAACAAAAAAATAGGTAAGGCATACTAAAATAAAAGCAAAGATTGAACTTTAAGTATGCAGAAGATAGAAGTTATGGTACAAAATGAGGGAAGGGCAGCCAGGTGGCAGAGTAGAATAAAAGACACACAGGTAATGAATTCAGGAGAAATTATTCATTACCCAGAGATTGTAAACAGTGGAGGGTAGGGAATGGGTGTGGGCCAGCAGAGAGAGACCTAGAAGTCAGAGAGGGTGTTTTCAGCATTTGAACATCTAAAGTGAAAGTTGCAAAGGCAGCCTAGGAAGAGAAATAAAGGTCTTTTTAAAACTAAGCACAGATACATCTCACATTTACGATGGCCACTTCAGTCCTACGAAAGGACTGTACTTTAGGACTGAACCATCTATGCAATCCCTTGATGTTGCCATTTTAAAGAACAAGGCTTATGTTCCTGTGCCTTGTAAGATTAGTTAGTTGTTGCTTAGGTTGTACACTATCTTAGCATCAACAGAACAAGCTGGGCCCACTCAGAAGAAGGAGTAACAGAGGAAATCAATTACTTTTGCAAATCTTTTTAAGAAACAGAGTATAACACAGTGATTTCTTTTCCTGCCAAATAATAATTTTTTGCAAAGTCACATCATATATGAGCATCTGCAAACCACAGTAGCATTATTCTGCTTGACCCAAAATTATTTGCTCATCTTCTCCATCTCTGAGAAAGTTAGTTATCTACATGGCTGAAGCCTAGAACACGTTTAACGTGATGGTAGTAATCTCATCTACGGTATTTGAAAGCTGGTTGAAGGCTTCTGAGATACCTGTGTGCTGCAAACACTTTGATAAACATACTCTGTGTATCAGATCCTCTATAGTTTCTGCCTGATGGAATTTGTGTCTGAAGATCCTGGCAATATACAAATAAACAGAAAAACACCAAAAATTAATTACATCTTTGATTATGTAACCTAAGGATGTCACATTAAATTAATGTGGGAACAATGAGAAATATCTTGATTTTTTTTTTTGTCAAAGATGTTTGACATATAGAAATGAGATTAAGGGAAAATTGTTACTGAAAATGTCTTGTGCCATATAAAAGCATTACAGCATGGGCTGACTAAATGCTCCAACTGTAATCATTGCCGTGTTCAGTTGTGAGGTATGAAGCCTGAGTTTATGTGATTTTGTTGGGATTCTGTATGTAATTTTTGTGGCTAGTTAAACATGTTCGTAAAGACAAGGGAATGTAAGAAATTTAAGAAAAAAATATACCTGGAACTCAAATTTATATTATGATATAAAAGTTTGAGGTAATTTTTAGTATAAGTTTGTATCCAAAAATAATAACCATCTATTTCCAAGATTATTCTACACTACACCATTCACATTCAGAGTGGCTATATGCCTTGCTTCAGTCAGTGTGTCATTCCAGCAGAAGATATAAGAGCTGGCAGATAATTTGCCAGGTCTCTTTTCTTTTTGCCAAAAGACTGTCAGTGTTCTAGACAGAAGTGCTTTCTCAGGTTGGTCTTGGAAGGATGATAGGATGCACTCATACTTAGCAAATAAAAAATAGAAAACTTATACAATCAGAGAGTCAACTGAATAACTGATTTCTACTTTATACCCTGAAGTTTACATAGCTGCAATAAGTTCAATATACAAATATTTGTATTGGTCTCATTATTTCATTTTAATGGTACTTTTATCTAAAACTAGACTGCAGGTGCCATAAAGGTAGACACCACAGTTTATGCCTCCAATAGATCTGCAGATATTCCTGAAAATGTCCATAATAATCACTTGTTATGTAAAATAAAAGAAGAAATATTTGGCTGATAAGGAAACATAAGATATAAGAACATATAGCAAAGATAGAAGAAAGAGAAAAATACCAAATCTATTTTCACTGAAAGAAAAAATGAAGAATAAGTCAGGGAATTTAGAAAATCATCATAAGAAGCTCTTGAGAAAAAAGTAAGAAGCATTTTTAGAAAACAATAACAAATAAACAGAGGAAAATTAATGTTGCTGTCACATACTTTTTTTTGTTACTTTACTTATTTAAACTAATAAATACTAATCAATCAAGAATGGAAATATTTACATTCAGGGATAAGATTTCATTTTTTTTTTCTATTTACAAGGGTGTCACAGAGAGCAATTAAACCTTGAATAGTGGCTACATCTAATGAGCCACACTATTCAGATAGTCACTTTGGAAATGCAGGTAAAGCTTGGTGACAGTGACCACATATGGTCTGGTCCTGGAATTAAATATGCACATTACGGAAGAAGTATCTAAAAAAGCCAAGTGACAAGTTGTGGACAATTTTCCTAATTCTACCAGCTCTTTTCCCTTAGAAATATTGTTTTTCTTTAAACCTAATTACATTTTCTGTTATTGCTAGCTTTTGAATTTTCTTCCCTACTTCCCTTCTTTCTCTTCATTTCACTCTCCTCTGTCTTATTTTCTCAAATCACGTATTTTCATTTAGCAGCCAGGCTGTTGCTGCCTTTCTATGAATCTTCATCTTTAATTTGCTTACCCTTGAGATGAAGTAGAATAAGTATTTAGAAACTAAGTATTTAAATCACTAATTTAAGCATAGATTTAAAAATAATTTAATTCAAGTAAAATCAATTAAATTCAGTTATTTACAGAATTAACCCACTCAACCTATGAACAGTTTTTAAATGTTCAGTATTCAAAATATAATAGCTATTTGATGAATAATTTTTAAAATAACACAAAATAGAGGAAAATAATACTATTGTTTTTATAATTTGAACTTTATTTTATTGATTTTTAAATTAAAAACTAGTACAATAACATTTTTTTCTTAAATACCAACACTGTAACATGTTCTGAGTTGTGTTCTGTTAACAGTGCAGATAAAGTGACCTCAGCCTTCATTGAAGTTATCAGCTTAAAGGGTAATCATGTGAAGTAGAGGACATTTGAATTATTTATGAATGCATTGCTTGTGCAGGAGTCCATGGGCAATGACACTTTTTTTTTGGCTTTGTTTAGTGAGCGGCAGCCAACTCCATGAATGAGATTAAATGTAAGGACATCCACAGAAATTCTTAATGATCTTCTGAGAAAGGGCAGCAAGGGCAAGAAAAACTGCAGCAAGGCTAATAACCAATTTCAAATGGCCATCACTTAATTATGGGAGCTTTTAGTTCCAGTAGAATATCTTTCCTTAAGCTCATCATGGTTCATTAATTACTACACACTGTTCTTTGAAATCACAGTTTACCATTTACCAATATTTTTTCACCTATTTCATATATGTAGCACTTCAAAACGACCCCCATGATTGATAAGTAAAAGTACTTTGCTAATCGTCTAAATAAATCTATTTATATACATAGATAAAAATTTATAAATTATGTACATATATACAGTCCAAATATGTGTGTGTTCACTGAAAAATCTTTTCAGATTAACATTTTAAACCTACAATACTTTAATTTATTTATTTTTTAAATTTATTTACTTTTTAAATACATTTGTCTCTGCCTCCCACCCACCTCTTTCCCTTGCCGCCTACCTCCTTCCCTCCCTCAGCTCTTCCCCTTCGGTTTTGTCCATGAGTCCATGCTATATGTTCCTTGACTTTCCCCTTCCCTTCTCTTTCCATGCCCCGCCCCCGCTTCCCTCTTGTCTCTGTTGATTTCTTTTCCTTTCAGTGTTGCTGGTCATATTTTCCTTGCTTCTTTGCATTGTTGGTTAGGTTCTGCTTATAGGTGAGATCATATGGTATTTGTCTTTCGCCCCCTGGCTTGTTTCACTTAGCATGGTGCTCTCCAGTTCCATCCATGCTGTCGCGAAGTTTAGTAGTTCTTTTTTTCTTTCTGCTGCGTAGTATTCCATTGTGTATATGTACCATTACTTTTTGATCCAATCATCTACTGATGGGCATTTAGGTTTCTTCCAACACCTGGCTATTGTAAATTGTGCTGCTATGAACATTGGGGTGCATAGCTTTTTTTGTATTGGCGTTTTGGTGTTCTCAGGGTATAGTCCCAACAGGGGAATCACTGGATCAAAAGGCAGTTCCATTTTCAGCTTTCTGAGGAAATTCCACACTGCTTTCCATAGTGGCTGCACCAGTCTGCATTCCCACCAACAGTGGACTAGGGTTCCCTTTTCTCCACAGCCTCTCCAGCACCTGTTGTTTGTGGATCTGTTTATGATGGCCATTCTGACCAGTGTGAGGTGGTCCCTCATGGTGGTTTTGATCTGCATTTCTCTGATGGCTAGTGATGCTGAGCATCCTTTCAAATGCCTCTGGGCCCTCTGTATCTCCTCCTTGGACAAGCATCTGCCCAGGTCCTTTGCCCATTTTTTGCTTGGATCGTTTGTCTTCTTGGAGTGGAGTCCAGTGAGTTCTTTATATATCTTGGAGATCAAACCTCTATCGGATGTATCATTAGCGAATATATTTTCCCATAGGGTTGGCTCCCTTTTCATTTTGCTTATGTTTTCTTTAGCCGTGCAGAAGCTTCTTATTTTGATGAGGTCCCACTTGTTTATTCTTTCCTTTATGTCCCTTGCTTTAGGAGACATATCAGTGAAAAAATTACTGCGTGGGATATCTGAGAGTTTCCTGCCAATGTTCTCCTCTAGGACTTTGATGGTGTTGCGACTTATATTTAAGTCTTTTATCCATCTTGAGTTTATTTTTGTGTATGGTGTCAGCTGACGATCCAATTTCAGTTTTTTGCATGTAGCCGTCCAGCTCTCCCAACACCATTTGTTGAAGAGGCTGTTATTGCTCCATTTTATGCTTCTGCCCCCTTTGTCAAATATTAGATGTCCATAGAGACCTGGGCTTATGTCTGGGCTTTCTATTCTGTTCCACTGGTCTATGGGTCTGTTCTTGTGCCAGTACCAGATTGTTTTGAGTATGGTGGCTTTGTAGTAGAGTTTGATGTCCGGTATTGTGATCCCTCCTACTTTGTGTTTCTTTCTCAAAATTGCCATGGCTAACGGGGTCGTTTATGGTTCCATATAAATTTTTGAAATGTCTGTTCTATTTCTGTGAAATACCTCATTGGTATCTTAATAGGGATTGCGTTGAATCTATAAATTGCTTTGGGTAGTATGGACATTTTGAGGATATTAATTCTTCCAATCCATGAGCACGGTATATGCTTCCATTTATTTGTGTCTTCCTTAATTTCTTTTTTCAATGTTGTATAGTTTTCTGCATACAGATCTTTTGTGTCTTTGGTTAAATTTATGCCTAGGTACTTAATCTTTTTTCTTGCTATATCGAATGGTATTTTTTTTCTGATTTCTTCTTCTTCTATTTCATTGCTGGTGTACAAAAACGCCTTTGATTTCTGAATGTTGACTTTGTATCCTGCTGTTTTGCCAAATTCACTTATTAGGTTGAGGAGTTTTTTGGTAGAGTCTACAGGGTTCTCTATGTACACTATCATGTCATCTGCAAACAATGATAGTTTTACTTCCTCCTTTCCTATTTGGATGCCTTTTATCTCTTTCTCTTGTCTGACCGCTGTGGCTAGGACTTCCAATACGATGTTGAAAAGAAGCGGTGAAAGTGGACATCCTTGTTGTGTTCACAATCTTAGTGGGAAAGCTTTCAGTTTTTGCCCTTTGAGTATGATGTTGGCTGTAGGTTTTTCATATATGGCCTTTATTATGTTGAGGAATGCCCCATTGATTCCCATTTTGCTGAGTGTTTTGATCATAAATCGGTGCTGTACCTTATCAAATGCTTTTTCTGCATCTATCGAGATGATCATTTGGTTTTTGTCTTTTCTTTTATTTATGTGATGTATCACGTTTACTGATTTGTGTATATTGAACCATCCCTGCATCCCTGGGATGAATCCCACTTGATCGTGGTGGATAATCTTTTGAATGTATTGCTGGATGCGGTTTGCCAATATTTTGTGGAGGATTTTAGCATCTATGTTCATCAGCGAAATTGGTCTGTAGTTTTCTTTCTTTGTAGGGTCTTTATCTGGTTTTGGGATCAGGGTGATGCTGGCCTCATAGAAGGAGTCTGGCAGTCTTCCCTCCTCTTGGATTTTTTGGAATAGTCTGAGAAGGACAGGGGTTAGCTCTTCCTTAAATGTTTTGTAAAATTCTCTTGTGAAACCATCCGGCCCTGGGCTTTTGTGTGCTGGGAGTTTCTTGATGACTGCTTCAATTTCCCCAGCTGTTATTGGTGTGTTCAAGCTTTCTGTTTCTTCCTCTTTCAGTGTTGGAAGATTATATTTTTCTAAAAATTTGTCCATTTCATCAAGATTTTCAAATTTCTTGGCATATAATTGTTCCTAATAGTTTCTGATGATCATTTGTATTTCTGTGGTATCGGTTGTTATTTCTCCTCTTTCATTTCTGATATTATTAATTTGGGTCCTCTCCCTTTTTTTCTCGATGAGTCTGCTTAAAGGCTTGTCAATTTTATTTATCTTTTCAAAGAACCAGCTTCTGGATTGGTTGATCCTCTGAATTGTTCTTTTTGTCTCTAAGTCATTCAGTTCTGCTCTAATCTTGACTATTTCCTTCCTTCTACTTGCTCTGGGATTTATTTGTTGTTGTTTCTCCAGTTCTTGAAGTTGTAGTGTTAGGTCTTTTATTTGAAATGTTTCTATCTTTTTTAGGTAAGCCTGTATTGCTATGAACTTCCCTCTCAGGACTGCCTTTGCTGTGTCCCATAGGTTTTGGACAATTGTCTGTTCATTTTCATTTGTTTCCAGAAATTTTTTGATTTCTTCTTTTATCTCATTATTGACCCATTCATTGTTCAATAGTCTACTGTTCAGTCTCCATGAGTTTGCAAGTTTTTGAAGTTTCTCTTTGAGGTTGATTTTGAGTTTCAAGGCCTTGTGGTCTGAGAAAAAGTTTGGTATTATTTCAATTTTCCTGAATTTGCTGAGGCTTGCTTTGTGTCCTATCATGTGTAAACCTACAATACTTGTTACAAAACATCACAAACTTTATAGACTCTTCAAATCTTCTCTGATTCATACATTTACATTGCATTGTATAATAAATGCATTTATATATTAAATACAAGCTTATTGTATATAATAGTTATTAATGGGACCCATTAATTATATTATATAATATAATATAACATGGAAGCATAGTATATAAATATGCTATCGTCAAAACATTATGGATTATTGGATTTGAATTACTATTGTAAGAGTCTTTTGTACATGTCTGTGGCTTATTTGCTATAATCAGGTAAAACAATTTTTCTGCTTAAAGCTCCCAAATGAGTATTGACAATCATAGTTTCAGCATAGGTAATTTGTATACCAGCTATGTTATGTTGTAACTTAATATGTTAAACACAATAAAATAAAGTGCCATTGCTATATTTAATTTGCTTATGGAAGCATCTCTTTGTTCAGTTATCAAATGTTTATTTACTTTATACTGAAGAGACAGAGAATATTATAAAGTAGAAAATAGAGTAAAAAATCCTGGAAGCCTTTCATTTTTTTGAGACAATTTTAGACTGTAAAATTGATAAAGTTTAAATGCAAGTTATCTTTGGGAAGAAAAAATAATTAATAGTACTACTGATTGCCATAGGTTTTGCACTTTGACAAAGAGATGCACTGGCCAAACTCAGTGAAGATATGAAATATCAGTGAAGATGTGAAACAATCAAGGCTATATGTCAAAAAGAAAGTTGAAACATGATCTATCCAGTTTTATACTCATAAGATTAAGACTTTCCCATATTGCCCACTTCTTCATATTACATTGTCTAACAAACTAAAAACTATCAGTGATAAAAGTTCATGGATGGAGAGAGGGTATAGAATCTCAGTTTAGAGTTGGCTGGTGTGGCTCAGTGGATTAAGGGCCAGCCTGCAAACCAAAAGGTCGCCTGTTCAATTCCCAGTCAAGGCACATGCCTGGGTTTCAGGCCAGGTCCCCAGTTGGGGACATGCGAGAGGCAACTGATTGATGTATCTCTTGCACATCAGTGTTTATCTCCCTTTCTTTCTCCCTCCCTTCTCCTCTCACTATAAGTAAAAATAAGTAAAATCTTTAAAAAAAAAATCTCAGTTTAGCAGTTAGTTTTTCCTACTCTCCCTAACTTCATCATATATAATTGATCTTCTATGTCACAAACATAGTCTTCTATATTGTTATTGTTATTTTTATTTTACAGTTTATTTTTCTACTAACATTTAAAAATCTATCTTCTATGTTTATATTTTTATACATTTCACTTAGTAGTTTATTTACATCATATCTCAATGTTTATTGAGTGTTCACAAAGTTGAGTCTTACTAATCTATTCAAAGAATATGTTTTTTTCTATAGTCTTGTCTTTTTGTTGTTCTTGATTTTTGCCCTCATATTTATTATTTCTTTCTTGATTTTTTTAGTGTTTTGTTGTTATTTTTCTGTTATATTTTTTGTTTTTTCTTTTGTTTTAATGAAATTAAACCTTTAGATTTCTCTGTTACAATATATTAATTATTGTCACATATATTGACAGAGTATTATCCTAGTACTTTACAATATTTTTTAATCAGTTAGGTGGTTTATTTTTAAGTATAAAGTTAATTTCTGATTATATGGGCTTGCAATCTATATCTTGAGCATTAGTTTCTCATTTTAATGGCTTATACTTGGAGCATATAATCTATTTATTGCTAGGAATTTATTGTTGTATAGACGTCATTCGGATTCTCTGGAGAATTGGTTCCAAGGCCCCCAATTTTGTGGATGCTCTAGTCTGTCACATAAAAATAGAATAGAATTTGCATATAGGCTACAGCAGGGTGTGCCTATGTATTCCTTAATTTGGGAGGATTCGGCATAGAAAATTCAAATAATCCATGAAAATCTCTTTATTCTAAAATAAGTGAATTATCTCCCTTGATCCAATCTGAGACTTCAATTCCCTTTTCCATGTAATGTAACATCTTTGCTGGTTTAAGTGGAGCAACGGGGACAGCTTTGGGGTAGAGAGGCATTCTTTTGTTTACCTCAATTATCATTAAAAAATTAACAATTATTAAATTTGTCATATATTAAATGTTTTTATTAACCTTGTGCTATAATAGGTGCAATGGCATGTTAATACATGGTTCTTACTCTCAAGATACATGGCACACAATGAGAGAATGAGGTTTGTTAATATGTCATTAAAATAGTGTGTGACAATAGATATGACAGTGAGAAGAGCAAAGTGCTGAAGGCAGATGTACACTAAAGAGGCCCTCCGTCTCCATTAGGGCTGAAATTTGCTTGGGGAAGATGGTATTTCTTAAAATGAGGTCCTCAGTAAAAGTATAAATGTTGCATGAATACATGCAGAGATGGATGTGTGCACATGCATATGTGTTGGTCTGCACGCTTGTAATGTCAATCCAGGTAAACAGAGTAATTTGTGCAATGATTCTGAGGTGGAAAGGCATGAATGGGAATTCTAGAAAATAAAATATAAAATGTCTGTATACTGCATGTGGGAAATAGATAATAGTATTGTCAGTGGTAAACATGGAAACTAAAGTAAAAACTCAAATGGGGAGGATCTTTGTATGTATGAAGAAACAGAGAATAGTTTCAACTTTGAAGAGTTTTTTTAAATATAGAATTAATTTAATTGTACCAAATTTAAAAGCATTATTCCTGCAGTTATTGAAAAATGAAACCGGGGCTGTAATGGAACTGTGAAGGATTAATGATAAGCCACAGTTTGTTTTAACAGTCAAGAGAGAAGACAATAAGATTATCCAGGTGGCCAGAGAAGACTCTGTTCATGCTCACTCTATGAGCATGAATCAACAGTTTTGCTAGCCTGGATAGAGGATTCATATCTTTATGGCAAGATGTTAAGTCCACAAGGAAGTGTAATTTCACATAAAGCAGCAGCATAGTGCAAGGTTTTATTTCATATCATCTTAAACACTATTGACTGATAAACAAACATAAATTGCAGTGGCCACGAGAATGTTTTTTCAGGTCACATGAACTATAGGAATGATTTTTAACTTCCACAATCCACAAAACTCAAAATTTAGTCTGAACTTAATCAGCAAAACAAACAAAGGAGTAAAATAGAACCAGAAACATGGAAATAAAGCACAAATTGACAGTTAGCAGAGGGGAGTGGGGAGAAGAGTAATGGAAGAAAGAAGAGGAAGGGTCTAGTCAAGGAACATGTATAGAAGACCCATGGGAAAAGACAATGGGGGAGGGGAGGACTGAATGTGAGAGGTGGGGGTAGGTAAGACAAAGGAGAGTAATGGGGGAGAATGGAGACGACTGTAATTGAACGATAAAAGTAATAACAATTTCCCATAACTATCTATGTGAACACCTACTTCATCACCAGAGCCAATATTTATGTAGCTCCCTGTCCCCCTTGTTTTCTACAGCAAAGTCGAATGCTAAATTATATATGTTAGCCCACTGAGACCTTTTTCCCCCTTTTCTCCTAGAGAAGACCAGCATTTTCAAAACAAAGGGGAAGATTTTTTTCATTGCTGAGGGTATCAAGAGCCTATTTTATAACTGTAAACACAAGAATTTAACTCTGTTTTCTCTCTGTTAAGTGTAATTTATTTTCTAATCCAAAGCTTACCTTCCATGTATTAGGGAAAAAATTCTTGTGTTAACAAAGACTTGAGAGTTGTATAAACTCAGTTAATATCTTGAAATTTCATTAAGCAGCAGGTGGCATTAACATCATAAAAGAAGGATTTTTGCCAGATTTTAGTCAAAGTTGTAATGAAACAAATGCAATAGAGAATGACTAAACCACCCTCAAGCTGCCAAGAAATATAATCAGTAGTAAGCTCCAAATGCAGCCAGCTGAAGAAGCAGAGGTCAGCTGCAAGAGCAGTCAGATGTCACTTATGGAAGAAAGTGGGAATAGTCACTCTGTGAAGAAATTATTATTTTTTATTTAATTCTTCGAAAGGAGAGTGTCTAAAGCACAGTGCAATGGGTCAGTAGAGAGGTGAACATGTCAAGAGAGAAGAGAAAAGGTGAAAGTTTTAACAAAAGAGGCTCAGACTAGGTAACATGATTACTGTGCATTTGGCATTGCATTCTAGCTTAATAGAACTGAGAAACGTTATGAATGGACTTCCTGAGCAGTAGAGAATCCAGGAGATATTTTGTTCCAGTTTGTACCTGAAGGTCTGCACATGGGTTTTCCAATAGAACCTTGACAGGAAATTGTTCAGTGTATCTGGGAATTAACACAATCATGAAATAGAATTATTATTACATATTAATATGTTTATATTAATGTATATGTATATGAGATTGGGCAACTATTGAAGGCAGAGTAATTTTTATCCCAGAGTCATTAATATCTTGTTTAGTGCTTACCAAATTGTAGGTTATAGGTAAGCCTTTATTTAATAAAATAAATAAATAAATACATATGACAAGATTTTTTCTGGATCTTGTACTTTCATAAACTTATTTCATATATATACACACACAGGCAAATATGCACATGTATAACTGTGTGTGTCATGTGTAAATATGCACAGTATGTTCCTATTCTTTTATCTTGCATGAAACATTAAAATACTGGAATGTTAGAATCTGGCTCATTTGTCTGTCTTGTACATGGGGAGAAGCAAGGAGATATCAGAATGATATCACCAGATGACTAGAAAGAATCTCTGATTTTAAAAATAATATCTTAAATTATATTGCATTTCTAAACAGAGACATTTTAGATAAATAAAAGCAACCATAGAATCTCTGTATTTTCAGCAATTTATACTGTGTACTTAAGGTGTTTCAGGTAATGTTTTCTGTGCTATTGAAACTAAGAAAATTAACTAATAGCCCTGTGTCAAACAACCTTTTTCTAACGAAAAGCTTTCAAACAAGTACCTGTGAATTTCACAAATAAAATATTTCTTTTTTCCTTTTTTTTAATGTTTCTTACTCTGGATATACTTACAGGGCTTACAACTCTTCTGCAAGTCAGCCTCTTTTGTATATCCCTACAAACTGATATATTTGCTCATTTTGAAAGAATCTGATGCAGTCCAATCTTGTGTAATGTTCAGAGTATTTTGTATACGGAGACATTGTCAGTTGGGATTAATATCTTCATCTTGACGAGTAGAGTGATGAAATGGAGGAGGTTGGAACTTACAGGCAATTTCTAATTGATTGTAGGCACATAGATACCCCTGTTTAAGGGAGTAACACTGGTAAAGTTTTAAGGGCTGTAAATTTGGAAGTGGTTGGAGAAAATCCTTCCTATTGCGTGGTGACCATGGGCAAAATACACTGCATCAGAAAGTCAGCCAGAAAAGTACTATAGCAGCACCTTAAAATGGACTATATAATTTTATGGCCAGTGCAGCATGTGTAGCTATGAATGTTAAAATAATAAAGGACAAAATAAAAAGAGGTAATTAAATATCATACCTCAGTGCATCAACCATTTATCCACAGGGGCAAGTGGTTTCTTCTCTTGCATTGGTTCTTATGAAAAATCATGTTTAAGTTGCTATGCTTTAGTAAGATCTAATTTATTTTGCTATTATAAAAAACACTTTATGTGTGGCTTTGAGCTGAAAATGGTATGCCAATGGATTTGAAAAGACAGGTGTCTATTCCAATGCTGAGCACAATGTAGGCAATCAGGCAGCCTGCTGCCTTCACTTGTATTTCTGTTCACAGCAGCTTGAGGGTAGAAAATGGTCTACTATCTCACTTATAATCTCTCAGTTAAGAACCAGTTTCTCTGGTTTTTATCTCCCCTTCCTATTTTGTCTTTTGAACACGCAAAATCACATACAATTTTTTTTCTTTGGTGGGAGCAACAGTGATGATATATAATTCTGATATAAATTATGAGCGATCTTCTCATAGAATGAAAAAAGCTTCTTAGGAAGCTTTTAGAGAATATTATTAAAAATTATAACTTAAAGAAAGCCCAACTTGTGTTTTTTTAATAAGCCCGATTATGTAAACAAAAGGGAAAATTGTTCCATTATTATGAAATACTATAAATGTAGTCTGACTAGATGTAGTGAAGATGACCCAAATTCTTAGCCTTCTATTAACCACTATTTATTTTATGTAACATTGTAGTTTAGGAGGGCCTTACAAATTGCTTAGTGTAATTTTTCACTTAATGCAGAAATACAAAATAAAATTAGTTAAAAACAGATAACATGTGATAGTTAAATAAATAATAGAGCAGATGGAATATACTGTATCTGTTTTGTGTCACTAAATTGGCTTCAGCATGAATTTATACTCTTTCCTATAACTGGCCATTACATTATTTCATAACAATTTATAATAGTAATATTTTATTTATTGAATACTACCTGTTTGTGAGAAGCGGTATTTGATAATTTATCTGCTTCAGCTCAATTAATTGCCACAAAACATATGAATCATCAATATAATTACCTCACTTTATACATAAATGAACTGAAGCAAAAAGGTAAGCATTCTGTTTAAGATCTCCTAGCTACTTCATGTTAGAGCTGAGAATCACTCTCAGATTGGACTCAAAAGTTCTTCTTTTTAATAATTGTGTTTTACAGTCCTCCACTCACATTTCTCTCCCTGTGGTTCAGTCATGGGTAGACACCCATCTCACCAACTAGACTTTAAGTTCTTTAATGGAAGAAACCAAAATATACCCAACTTTATACATCTGTTTTTCAATGTAGGTACTTATATATTATAGTCTTGCCATTTACTGGCTGTGAAAAATTGAGAAGGGTAATTTGTTTCATTCTTCCTCAGTCATATTATCTATGAATAGGAACAATTTAAAAGTGTACTTCACAGAACAAAGAGAAGCGTAAGAGAAGATAAAATAAGATTGGAAAACAAAAACAAAAACAAAACACACAGTTATCCAAGTGTGGAAAGTTTGTAAAACTGCCTTGTTGAATTTGCTATATAATGAAACATTGCCTCAATATTTCCATGGGCTATCGAGAAACTCTCTTTTTTTCCTTACAAATTCAATCATGAAAGTATAAAAGAAATAAAGAGTATTAATGTATATTAATAATTAACTCAGGAGAACAAGAAATCTGTGGATAGATTAGATAATAGTTATATGATTGCATATTGACAAAATCTTGGATTACTGGTTCTTTAAAGTAGGGGCTGTTTCAACCCTTGGGAAGAAAAATGAAATTTTAGAAATTCTATTCACATTTACTTTTATAGTCATAATTTCTTAGTCTGAAATGTAGAATAGTAAATAAATTTTACCTGCCTTTATTTTGACCTTTTGAAATGACCTTATAATAAATACAACTTAATTTTCAATTAGAATAAAAAAACACACTAAAATGCAAATATCTCAGGTGTAGAAATATTCCATTTTTTGTATCTCGTATAACAACATTTATACGAAATTTTTATATATAAACATGTTACAAGATGAGCCCCTTGGGTTTTACTTTTTCTTGATTTGTAATAAAGGAATTATATACCATTCAGGTGGAACAAAATCACAGAAATGATAGATATAAAATTATTTCTTAAGACTCAAACTATGTGTTTATATCACCTTTAGTGTTATACTATCTTGGGGTACACAGGACTCTGTATCAGCTTAGGGAATAAAGAATAACTTAAATTATGACTTAAAGGATGGAGAGGAAAAGAAAATAAAACTTCTAAAACAATACATTCTCTCCTACCTGTGGAGTAGGTAGCAAGGTACAAAAACTGTCATCAGCAATATGCTCTAGTGATAACCTTTAATCATTTCTCAGGATCACATGAACTTTGAAAATGTCAAGGAACAAGTAATATAGCCTTTTCAGAATGGAATTTGGGTGCCTGTAGTCATCCTAGGACAAGTTTTTAAAAAATCATTTCTGTGTTTTTCAAAAAATGCTGTTAGATTCTGAAATTGCATTTTTCTTTTGGATAGCAGTGCAATTGAAAAACTTTCCTAGCTAATGCATTAAACTTTCTATCACTCCTTTGAAATTTAAGCATAGTATTATACATAATATAGCCATGAATTTTAATTACCTTGAGAAAGGAATGATACAGTGAAAAGTAATTTTAAATTAATTCTAGTTATAACTGCCTAATTCAAAGAGAAAGAAAGATCCCAACTTTCTGAACATATTTTATATAAAAAATGCTTATTTCCCCATTACTTTTTCATTTCATTTTTAAACATTTACAAACAAACACAAATAAAACATAAAATTAATCTTTGATAATATTTTGATTTGTTTGAATTGCTGCCTTAAAGACCAAGTAAATTTATTATTATTATTATTATTGAAAATTTTGTGTCTTTGATTAATGACACCAAGAAAAAATACAATGTATTCTTACTGTATTAATTCAGCCTTGACAGAGTTTTGTCCTAGAGTAGACTATGTTTGAAACAATAGTTACTATATAAATTATTTTATGAAGTCAGGGTTATTTATAACAATAGCTTAATCATTAGGGTCTAACATACCCATCATAGTTAAAGATGCAATCTACAATTGAAAATATACTATAATTAATGTAACTGCATAATTATTGTAAAGACAATATTTGATACACTGACAATGGTTTTGAGATAATGATTTTGGAAAAATATAATGATGTGTGATTCTATAATGAGGTACATCATTCCAAGTATCTTCACATGAATGTTGCTATGTTTTTAATGTTTGTGTCCCTCCCAAAATTCGTATGTTGAAATCCTAATGTTCAATGTGATGGCACCAGAAGATGGGGCTTTTGGGCTGTGCTTAGGCTATGAAGGTGGAGCCCTCACGGATGGATTTAGGACTGTAGAGATCTCATAGAGTTCCTTTGCCTCTTCAACCAAGTGAGGACACAGAGAGTTGTCTGCAGTTTACAATAACCCAGGAAAAGGTCTTCGCCAGAGCCCAACAATATTAGCAATATTATCTTGTACTCCCAGCCTCCAGGATTGTGAGAAATAAATTCCGGTTGTTCATAAGCTACCAAGTCTGTGGTATTCTGTTATAGCAGCCCAAATGAACAAAACAACTTTATTCCTGCTTTGGAAGTTCACCTAAGAAACAGAATCTAGTGACTACATCATGTTTATGCACTCAGAATTCTCAGTGTAGGCAAGCTTTTTTTCTCATGGATTTGTTTTTATTTTTGTTTCGGGGGTGTGTGTATGTTACTCTAAATTTAGTATTTTTTAAGTTAAATTTGTTGGGTAAAATTGGTTAATAGCATTATATCACTTTCAGATGTACAGGATTATAATTTGGCACGTGTGTACTCTATTGCATACTCCCCAAACAAAGTCTAGTTTCTTTCACCTACCACATATTTGACCCTTTACCTACTTTGCTCTCCATCTATTGCCTTTCACTCCCATATCCGCCATCCTGAAGTCTGTATCTGTGAGTTTGTTTTTGTTTGTATGGTTAGTTTGGTTGCTATTTTTTGTTTCATATTCCACATAGGAATGAAATCATACACTACCCCAAGGAAGACAAATAGATGGCCAACACACATATGAGAAGATTATCAACATTACTAGCTATGAAAATGCAAATCAAAACCACAATAAGATACCATCTCACACCTGTTAGAATGATATTATCAAACAGACAAGAAATAACAAATGTTGGAGAGGATATGGAGAAAAGTGAAGAACTTTTATACGAGGCTGCTGGAATATAAATTAATGCAGCCACCATGGAAAACAATATAGAGTTTTCTCAAAAATCTAAGAATAAAATTACCATATAATTCAGCAATTCCTCTTGTGGGTATTTGTCTCCAAAATGAAAACATTTATATGAAAAGATATATGCACTCCTTTGTTAACAAAAACATTATTTACAATACCCATCGAAACAACCTAAGTGTGCATTGAAGGATGAGTGTATGAAGAAGATGTAGTATGTGTACGATAGAGTATTACTCAAGGCATAATAGATGAAATATTTCCATTTGCAGCAACATGGATGGACCTTGAGAGTATTATGCTAAGTGAAGTATGTCAGAGATAAAAGGACAAAGGCTGTATGACTTCACCTCTTATGTTCTTACATATTCATTCAACTTATATTTACTAAGCATACATGCTATAAGTTAGGAATATAAAAGATCGTTCACATGCAGATAAGATAGTAGTGGAACACAAGGGACTGAGTAATACAGTGACAATAAAACTGCTGAAGGAAAGAAGGTACGGAATGACAATTGTGATGGAAGAAAACTTGACTTGGGGTGGTGAATGCACAAAACAATATACAGATGATGCATTATAGAATTGTACACCTGAAACCTATATAATTTTATTAACCAATGTCACCCTAATAAATTCAGTAAAAAAATAAAAGAAACAAGCAAAAACAACAAAACAAAATAACTACAAAAGAAACAACACACTGCCCTTTAGGGGAGTCTACCAAAACCTCAATCAAATTCTCCAGTAAGAACCTTCTAGATTATTGATTTCCATATTACATCTATTTGAGTAAAACTGTTGTGTCCAAATTACTTAATTGCAGGTGAGTAAGGAAGAGGTTCTAGTTTGCTGAGAGCCCAATGCCTCTCTAAGAGGGCAGCCAACGCCCAAGGCCTTTTTCCATTGTGTGAGAGAACTATTGGCCACACTACCTCACTGACACCTAAGGGAGATGGAAGCTGGCCTGATTTCTAACGGAAATCAATCTACAAGCTGTATCAAGACTGGCACTTTAGAGATTCTGCTTGAGGCCACACATTTTGGAAAGGAGTATTTGTTAACTCTCTTTTCCAGAGTCGTGTTATAATACAAAAAATTGACACCACAGAAAGCGTGAACTAGCAGGACATATGTGTGCAAGGGAAAGTGCTTTTTGAAATAATTTACATAATCAGAGTACACTGAAAAAATTGAAAAATATAACTTTAGGTAGCCAACACTAAACATGAAAATTTACACATTATAAGCATATTTGCCATCGTATATGTCCCTTTCCTGAACAAATTCTCTGGTCTACCAACAGCTTTCACTATCCTCGTTCCCACACATTTTCATACACATCTTTCAATTTTACTATTTTTAAATTTATTCCCAATAAAATTATTTTAATATATCCTTGATTAATATGTGCTGTTTGCATTTTATAATTTAATGTTTATTTTAAGCTTGTTTTTTCACTCCAAATTTGCTATATTATGTTAATATGCATATCTGTAGTTTGTGTTTTTTCATTTTGACCTCCATCTACCATTCTACAATACTTCTTGAACATACTACAGTGTATTGTCTTACTCTGGTGGTGTGGGTTTAGTCCCTTTTCCCTCACTTTTTCAGTCTTGTATCTTTGTATTATCAGCCTCCATGTTTCTCTGGGACTATATAACTTATATAACCTACTATTGGGTTATATAGTTTTGCTATATGTTTTAGAAATACTCTCTAAGCAATTCAGAGAGTAATGTAGAGAGGAATCTTAGAGTTGATAGATAATTTTTTTAAATACATTGAGTGCATAGGCAAGGGTATTATTCCTAGGAACATATATGTAAATCTGTGACTAAACTGAAGTTTAAAGAGAAAAAACTTCCTCTAATATGTTACCTTTATTTTTTGACTTTAAATATTTTTTAAATGTTCTAATTGCAGTTGACCTACAATGTTATATTAATTTCAGGTGTCCAACTTATTGGTTAGACATTATATAACCTACTAAGTAGTCACCTCAATAAATCTAGTACCCACCTGACATACATAGTTATTACAATATTATTGCCCATATTCCCTTCATTGTATTATATATCCCCATGACTATTCTGTAACTATCAGTTTGTATTTCTTACTTCCTTTGCCTTTTTCACCCATTCCCCCAACCCCACTCCCACCTTGCAACTATCCAAATATATATCCATACGTTTACTACAGCATTATTTACACTAGTCAAGATACGGAAGCAACCTAACCATCCATCAGTAGATGAATGGATAAAGAAAGAGTTGCATATACACAATTGAATATGACTCAACCACAAGAAAGGATGAAATCTTGCCATCTGCAACAACATGGATAAACCTAAAGGGTATTGAGCTGAGTGAAGTCAAACAGAGTGAGAAAAATTTCACATGATTTTACGGATATATGAAATCTAAAAAACAAAATAAATGGACAAAACAGAACAGAAATAAATTCATAGATACAGAGAATACAATGCCTTTAAATGCATTTACCTTTCAAAGTAATTGCTCACTGATATCTGGAAAACAATTTCTGATTAAAATCAGCTAACATTTACTTCCTCCACCAGTTTGCTTACTGATCCACTAATATTGTTAATTTGGCCAAATCTGAAACATACTAACAATGATTTCATTTGTATTCATTGGTTTAATTTTATGTGTCTGTATTAAAGTTTCTAAATTTTCAAAGGAATCTTAATCAAATCTGAACATAAATCTTAAAAAAGTTGCTAGTGGCTAGGGAAATACTTTCAATATAGATTTTCACTACTTTTTACACACTGGTGATTACATTTACATTTTAAAACATTCCCTCTGCACTAACCATATTGGACATAATTAAATGCATCTAATTTTGGAAAATTAGGGTGTCTTTTGAAAAGATTGAGATTACACTTCTAGACATTTAATTTGCAAATTTCTCTTGAAAATGATATTAAAATTAGATGGAAAATGTAGCACTAAGCACTTTTCTTCTGTGCATGTCATGACAAATATTAGCATTGTGTACTTTCAGCATAAATGAAGTTGACAAATTGTCAGAACTCATAAATGCATGAAGTTAAAGAATTTTCTTGAAATTTAGTCTTACGCATCCTTAAAAAGGTATTTCTTCTTGAATTAATACCATTCACAGGTAGAAATAAAGTGTTAAGAGTAATCATTAACAAAAAATATTGAATCATGGTAATCAAATATTTTTATTGTTTTATTTTAAGACAATTACTGGTTTGATTATCTGCATCCTTTCATCATTTCACCAAATACCATAGTGTAATTGTACACTAACAAATCAAAGAATGAAGCCTACTTTTTTTATGTCAATATGTTTATAATAATATTTGTACAGAGAAAGACAATCGGTTGCCTGGCTTTCACTCAGTTGAACTCTCCTAAGAAAGTCAAAATATTGATTCTTGAAAAAAATTGCCTCATTGTGAATTTAAAATGTTTTTTGTTTGTTTGTTTAAATCTGAGCATTAGAGAATGTATTTAGATTCTTAAAATTTTATTAGGTACATTTCAAATACAATCTTGAAACAAATGTTTATTACACAGTGGTAGAAGGAATAATAGTTCCCAGAGATGTCCAAAAGTAATGGTCCTCAAAAAGTTGTATTGGTTTTGAAACCCTGAAATGTGTGAATGTGTTAGGTTATGTGACAAAGGAAAATGACTTAAGGTTGTGGGTGGAATTAAAGCTGCTTCTCAGTTTACCTTACAATGGGGAGATTATCCTGGATTATTCCAATGGGACCAGGTATAATCACAAGGGTCCTTCACAAAAGAAGGGTAGGTAGAAAAGGGAGAGCCAGAAAGGTTGGCACATGAGCAGGACATGGTCTGACGCTGCTGGTTCTGAAAATACAGGAAGAAGATGGGCCACGAGCCAAGGAATGAGGGCAGCCTCAAGAAACTGAAAAAGAAGAGGAGATGGATTCTCTCCTCAAACCCCAGATATTACACAAACTTTCCCACACCTTGATTTTAACTAGTTGAGATGCATTATTATCTTCTAATTTCCTGAACTTAAGATAATACAATTTTTATTACATAAACCACTAATTTTGTGATAATTTTACAAGAGCAATAGAAAACTAACACATGCCCCAGAAGATATTTAAAGTTTTACATCCATGGCATTTTTGGTGTTTTCAATGAATAGAAGAAGGTCAAACTGCAAATATGTCCCATTATGGAATACAGACATATGAAACAGGGACTTTATCTGATGTTCAGTTGATATTTATAGAAATACTATATATTTGACTCATAAGCTTGGATTACAAGTACAGAAATCAGCACATTAATTCTGGGTAAATTTGTCTCCTGTTCTTAGCACTTCACTGTTATCACCTCTTTTAGGCAAGCAGAACACACTTGCTGGTCTGATATTCTCCGATTCTTGCTCTTTGTGTGTCCCATTTTGATATCACTTCCTTTAAATTACTCCCTACCATTTAGCTTTCAAATTTTCTATATACTTGTCTTGTTTCAGATTGTAAGTCTTGTGTTTCATTTCCTCAGGGATTAATTTTTGGCACAATACTTATAAATTTAAGAAAATAATAAAAGCAAATCCTTTGCTTCATGGGCAGACAAGGACACTGTTTCTTAACTCAGTTGTATGACAACAGTACTTAAAAATTCAAGAAAATCTCTACGTATCTAAGCTATTCAAATTCAGCCAACACTGGTTCTTATGCGAATAGCTCATTCTTGAAGAGAGAAATTTCTATTACTTATTTTAATCTGAAGATCCTGGCACATTTGAGCCAGTCAGTCTCAGTTTCTGAGTGCACATCCAATAATACTGTACCAAACGGGGATGGATGTGTTCACAAGACTAGGAAATGCAAGCTAAAAAAATCTTTCAGGAAAAAATGAACCTCCTTCCAGCCCAAAATGTATAATTATGATAAAATGTAACTTTAAAAGACATAAAAGTTTAGAATAAGATTAAACTATTTCTTTAAAGAATGAAAATCGTATGCTGATGATTCCATGAATTTAACAGTATTGTTTAGCTTCTGAACTGGGAACATCTCATCAAATGTTTTAGGTAAAGAAAAGGAAAGCTACACTAATCAAGGATGGTGGTCAGGAGTCAATTCTGCATACCTGGATTGCCAAAACACAACATATTCCAAAGAAAAACCTACATTAGAACTATTAGAACCGGCCCTTAGCTGGCTTCTGGGATATGATAACCTCTGCGCTATTTGGATATTCTGTTATTAATAGTGTTTTGGGTTTTGTTTTGTTGTTGTTGTTGTTGTTGTTTTAATACTTGAAGTCTGGGCCGTGTTTTATCTATTCGACCAGATAAGTTTACAATAAGGTGTGATTCATGGTGAATTTCTTTTGTGCTTATGCACACACACTTCGGAGTAAGGGGTGGCTGCAGCCTGAGAAGCTGCAATCAATTTCACAGCAACACTTCACACATGTAGTTGCTGGAAGAAGGAAATGCATGCCTACATGATTCCTAGGTTGGGGACACCCAAAAGCTTGCCCTGGTTTCTATAGACTTTACCCCTTGCACCTTTTTACATCACTGATTTTAAACTATGTCCTTTTGCTATAATAAACTATAACCATAACAGTATTTGTATGACTCGTAAGTCCTTGTACCAAATTATGCAGGCTGAGGGGTAATCTTAAGGGATATCACCATAGATGAGGGAAAGAATATTATAGTGTAATAACATTTATTTCTCTTTTATTTACAAATAAAATGCCTCTTGCTTAATGAAAATCCTAGGCCCCAGTTACTGTTTTCATGAAAACTTTAACACCATTCAGTCAATTAAAATAAACTTTGCAAAAATATCAAGGCAGTGCGTTTTCCTAATTCTATACGTTATATAGAGAGCAAAGATAATTACACTTTCTCAAAAATTAAAGCATTGAGAAATTAGAGCCACAGGGACTATCTGTCCCATATAAAATTTGATATTGATTTTTTCTGTTCCCATAGGAACACATCTTTAATCATATAAGTAAATGGAAGCCGGGTTCTTATCTACATAATTTCAATTTACAGTAAACTTTATAGAAGTATCTTTAAAGATGTCACAGATATATGATATGCATTGATGCTCAAGATCCATTTGTATTTCCTTTTAGCACATGCCCATATACAAGAGAAGATGAAAATCTAAAAACTCTATTTCTTAGATATCCTTGAAGCTGTTTTTTTTAATGGACTTTAGATTAGCAATCAGATAAACTCACATGAAATAATTTCAGAACTGAATTCAGGGAATAAGGAAGAAGAAGCCGAAGAGTTCCTTGTCTGACCTGGTTCAGGCCCGAGACTATGCACTTAGATCATCTCAGCTTTCTGATTCTGAGTTGTTTGTTTGCTTGCTTGCTTGTTTTTCTGCAACCTGTGGTCATGGCAGAGACAATTTTATTTGGAAGGTAAAATCATTCCTGGAAGTGTGTCCAGAACCTTCTGTATTATACCTTCAATGATTTTGTATCCTCCTAACACTTGATAATAAATCTCTTTTGGTTTAAAATTTCCAGGAAATTTTCAATTGCCTCAAAACAAAACCTAAATTTAAGAGATTCAATATTTGAATGAAATAATTCACCTTTAATTTATTTCTTTCACATCTTTACTTAAAAATTTTTTGAAAATAGGAGAAAAGAGCATCAGCATTTCACAAAATCTTCATTCCACTGTTTTCTTCTTCTTTAGTAGAAACACAACCAGTTGCAGTGCCAGCCTATCAGAGTGAGCTCAACTCATATGAAAGGCACAGATAAGGCTCTATGTACATCTTTGTACCCAAAGACTATTTATGTTCAGTTCAACAACGCAGGAAACTCAAGATAAAATTAGATTGTCAACTGGATATAGAAAGCTCTCTGTTAAAACAATAAAATGGTGTTGCCAGCAGGACAGTCACTTTCATGTACCACTTCAAGCCATTTATTTGTTCACCTATTTCAGAATCTCTGGGAGATATCAACATCGATACATAGTGGTCCCCTCCCATTTTCTGGAGCCAATCACAAAGAAACAGCCAAGAACACATGCTCAGTGATAGGCCAGCGAACTCCCACTACTCTCTGTGTTCTTCCATGTCTTAAGCACTATGGCACCTAGAATTCTGGGAGGACAATAATCACTCATAATTTTGCTTTAGGTATCTCAAAGAATTTCAGAGTTTGTCAGGCATCTAAATAAAGTTGGATTGTTTAACAGTCTGCTTCCAGAAACTCTTATATTGGCAAAGTATGGGTTGGCCAAAAAGTCCATTTAGTTGATATTTTCTTCCGTTAATACAGAAGACAAATTTTTCATTTTCACCAACTTTATTGATTTAAATATTTTGAGTATGTCAGCTATCTCCACAAGTTATAATATTGATTGTTCTCAATTAATGTTTCGATTTGATTGCTATCAACTTCAACTTGTTTACCTGACTGTGCAGCATCATCCAATGAGAAATCCCCAGCACAAAACTTCACAAACCACTTTTGACACATTCAACAGTCATAATAACTTCTCCATACACTGCACAATATTTTGTGTGTGTGCATGTGTTTCAGTTGTGTTTTTATCTTTCTTGAAATAATAAAGCATAATATGCTTAAAGTGTCCCTAATTTTCTTCCATGTTCAATATTAAAATGGCTACACAAAAATTCACTAGTTTTGTTTAGTTTTTTTTTTTTGCTATGCATGCTGATATGATGGCTGTCACAATACAATCTGAAAAAATGTTTCAAATGAAGTTAAAAACAACTAAGTGCTACTAGAGCCATCTTATAGATAAAAAAAAACAAACAAACTTTTTGGTCAACCCTCTAAATTACATTTCTATACCTGTGACCTGTAAATAAAACTGAAGAGTCACTAAAATGAAAGCATTTCATCTTTGGAAAATGTTTTACAGAATAGGTACAAGAGAGGCCTGAGGGGGATCTACTATCATTTAACACATGTTTTATAATCTTGTTGAAAATGTAAAACTGTTTTTTCATCTAAAGTTTTTTTTTCCCTCTGTTAGATGAGCAGCTGAACAATTATAAGTTGCGGTGATGGGTTAGTTACGTGCCAAAATATGATGTGAAAGATATGCACAAGATAAATTTCCTGAGTACCACACATATTCTTCCATGTTTTGAAGATAGCTAATATTACATGTCAAGTAATTGTGTCACAGCACTTAGATATTTGGTTAAACATTATCGTGGGTGTTTCTGTACATGTGTTTTTTGACGATATTAACATTTGAACCAATGGACTTTGAATAAAATAGAGTGCCCTTCATAATATGAGTAGATTTTATCCAACCAATTGAAGGCCTTGGTAGTGAATAGTGGGAGTTTTGCTCTCCTATGATTCAACATGTGTTATTGGTTGTTTCTTCATTGTTGAAAATCCCAAATAGCTCTGGTTGGTGTGGCTCAGTGGATTGAGCATTGATCTGTGAACCACAGGGTTATTGTTTTGATTCTCAGGTCACATGCCTGGGTTGCAGGCCAGGTCCCCAGTGGGAAGCACACGAGAGACAAAAACATTGATATTCGTTTCCATCTCTTTCTCCTTCCCTTCTCCGTTCTCTAAAAATAAATAAGTAATATGTGCCTATCAGTAAATGAGTAGATCAAAAAATGGTGGTGTATTTACACAATGGAATACTACGCAGCAGAAAGAAGGAACTCCTACCCTTTACAACAGCATGGATAGAACTGGAAAACATTATGCTAAGTGAAACACGCCAAGTAGTGAAAGACAAATATCATATGATCTCACTGATAAGTGGAACCTAATCAACAAAACCAACAAGTGAGAAAAATAGAACCAGACACACAAGAATAAAGAACAAACTGACAGTGACAAGATGAGGATGAGGAAGGTAATAGAGGAAAGAAGAGGAAGGGTTGTGAAAGAACATGAATAAAGGACCCATGGGCAAAGACAACAAGGTGGGGGGAAGAGGATCGATGTGGAAATTTGGGGTGGGTGGGGCAGAGGAGAGTAATGGGGGGAAAATGAGGATAACTGTAACTGAACAATACAAAATTCTAAAAAATAAAAAATATCTTAAAAAAGAAAGAAAATCCCAAATAAATTATACAAAGCATTAAAGTCTAAATGATTTATATGTGTTTTTTGGTATATTTAAGTTGGTTTGGGTATCTTTGTACCATCAAGCCAACGATTTTTTAAATTAAATTTATGGGGGTGAATTGGGTTAGTAAAATTATATAGGTTTCAAGTGGGTCTCTCTATGATACATGATCTGTATACTGTATTATGTGTCCGCTATCCAAAGTCAAATGATGTTATGTCACCATATATTTGACCCTCTTTACCCTCTTACCCCCTCACCTCCCTTCCCTCTGGTAACCCTCACACTGTTTTCTGTCTCTTTGAGTTTTTGTTTGATTACTTTTCATGTTTGTTCACTTGGTACTTTCAATCTTATATCCCACATATAAGTGAAACCATATGATTTTTAATTTTTTGATTGACTTATTTTGCTCGGTATGCTATTCTCATGTTGCATCTACATTGTCACCAAAGGTATTATTTCATATTTTTTATGGCTGAATAGTATTCCATTGTATATATGCACTAGTTCAAAGATTTGAATCTTCCCTCCAAACAGTTTAGTTTGTTGTGGGTTCCTGGTAATTCATCACAGAAACTTGATACTTACCTTTATACACCGTTTATCTGGTGTGATTTAATAGTATGTAGAAAAACAACGTGGCAAGGATAAAGAAACTCACCTTTCTTAGAAACACCACAGTGCTATCCACTGTCGTCAGATGAATAGTTATCTTACACATGGCTCAACATATTGGAAACATAGTATTGAGATTAAAAAGACCAAAGTCAAAACTAAGCCAGAAGACAATATGATATAAAGCCTGATTTTATTGCCTTATTACTTTTTCGTTCTTTCCAGGGAAAAGAAGAAATTTACAGTGTTTACCTCTTAGGCACTCAGATGTAATATTTTGTAGCCTTTAGCAAACTACCTATTTTATTTATGCTGCAGTGATGTCTGGCTATAAAATAGATCATAAATATTTTAACTTGTCTGCCATTTTTTATGTCGGGGGACTAATTTCAGTCTTTAAAATTTTATTCAATTTTCAATAGAAATTATTTCATATTTTATTTTAAGGGTTTAGAGATTTAAAAATTCCTCTGTTGTTAAGTATTCCCACCAAATATAATAAAGTAATTGAGATGTGTATAATAAGTGATAATTTATGATAATAAATGAAAATATATGGTAATATCATATGTGCATGTTATATCTACACATATATATGCATATGCATATATATGTATAAATACATATAAACATTTAAGGAGGCTGTTGTAAATGATCTTTGATGATAATGTTCCTGAATTATTTGTAATGTTTAGAGCTCTCATTAGACATATTAAATCATGTGTTAACACAGTCCATGTTTTGTTGAAAGTTAAACAGAATTCAGAAAACATTAATATAACTTTAAATTGCAAGGATAGAACTACTTGTCAATCTTAGATATATAACAAAAGACTATCAGTATTTTTTCATAATCAACTTATTGACTCAATATTTATTGTGTTCATTATGCATAAGGTACTATTCTAAATACTAAAGGTGGAACAAAGGTACCTTTCTTCATAGAGTTTATATTCTACTGGGAAGATACAGAAAATAAAATAATAAAATAAAATAATAAAATACAATAAAATAGGCATTGTATTAAAATGTGATGAATGCTCTGGAGGAAAATAAAGCAGAGAAAGATGGGTCCCCAAATCCTCTACAGAACTTGAAATTGTAAATACATTGCTGGGAACCCTTTCACTGGGATGCAGGCATTTGATCAGACTTGAGGGAGGCAAGGGAGAAAACTACTCAAATCTACTGCCCAAGGAAAAGTGAGGGAGTATGGGGCTCAATGGAGCAGGAGACATGTGCAGATGAAAGCAGCTTCTCCGGCCTTGAAGTTATTGTCAGCTCTACGCTGCCCTGAGCAGAGGGGTGAAGTGGACTGAGACGATGGTCCCTCCTGCCGTACTGACAATAAAGGAGGGGAGGGGGCTGGAAGCAAGGAGACCCACGAGGAGGTCAGGGCATAATCAAGGCCTGAGACAACGTTGCCTTTGGCCATGATGTCTGGGCTGCACAGAGGTAGAATAATATTGAGAGAAATTTGATGCATTTTTAAAGAATTTGCTGAAGTATTTAATAAAAAGTGTGAAAGAATCAAGGACAATTTAAAGATGTCCCCTTTATCAGTGAAGAATATTGTAGCCCCATTTTCAGTCCTACAGGAGAACTAGATTTAGGGGAAAACTTCAGAGGTCAGTTGGAAAAATGAGAAGGCAAGTATCATATAAAGCTGGGTGAGTTTTTTTGGTTTTGGTTTTTTGCTTCTTTTTCCTTTTTTTTTTTTGTAGGAGAAATTAGAGCATATTTTATGTAAGAATGTGATAAGACAGGGTGGCAAATGGATCAGGGGAGAGGTGGGAAAGTTGCCCAAGGACTGTCTCTGAGCAGAGATGTCTGCCCATTTGGGATACAATGTACAAGTGTGTGTTTGGGACTTGAAGCAGAGCACAGAAAAAGGGCAGAAGCTGGGTTTTCATTCTAATGACTGTTCCAGGAGCGTTTTTTTTTTTTTTTTGAAACAATAAGAAATTAACAAAACATTACAATAATGCCTATCAATGCTTCCTCTGAGTTATACTTTCCATACTTTAAAATAAATAGAAATTAAATAGAAGTACTATAGGTTTTGACAGATGTATACACCCATGTAAAGTGCATTTTTATTAAAATAAAGACATAGTTCCCTTTGTCTCAGTTTCAAGTCTCACCAAATCTTAAAAGACAATCACTCTTCTGCTTTCTTTCACCACTTGACAGCTTTGTCCGTTTTAAACTTCATATACACAGAATATCAATTCTTCATATAAATACAGTATGAACTATTTTGGTGTGACTTCTTTTATGAAGGTTAATGTGTAGGGATTTACAAATACAAGTTATTGTATGAATTACTTTCTTAAAATTCCAGAGTAATGCATTGGAAGAATATACACAATATCTGTACTTGATAATGGACATTTTGATTGTCTTCGGGTTTTTGGCACTTATGAATGAATTTGTTACAGACATTCTTGTAAAGGTTGTTATAATGAAACATAGAAATGGAGATCACATGACAGATTATCAGCGGGGAAAGAGAAGGGGAAGAATGGGGGGGAAAGACACAAGGAATAAGGAGCATAGTAGGTAGGTACAAAATGGTCAGGCGAGGTTAAGAATAGTATAGGAAATGGAGAAACCAAAGAATGTATATGTATGAGCCATGGACATAAACTAAAGGGGGGAAAGTAGGGGTGCAGGGTGGAGAGGGATAAAGGAGAGAAAAAAAATGAGGCAACTGTAATAGCATGATCAATAAAATATACTTTAAAAAATGTTGTTCTAGTGGCATATGATTTCATTTCTCCTGGATAAACAGCAGTAGAAAATCCTGGGTTATATAAAGGTATAATTTTAACTTTATAAGAAATTATCATGCTGTTTTCTGAAATAATTGCCCATTTTACACTCCCTCTGACACCATAGGAGACTTGTGGTTGTTATGTATCTCACCAACAATCAGATGGATGTGCCGTGTTGTCTTATTATGGGTTTACTTGCATTTCCCTGAGGATGTTAGACAATTTTTCAGGTAGTTATTTACCTATTTGTCATTTTTCTCTCTGAAGTGTTTCTCTGGGTTTTTTAAAAATTTGTTTGTTTAATTTATTTTTGTTGTGGTTCTTGTTCCCTCTCTGGTTTGTCTTAGCTTGCAGCTCTCCTTACACTCTGGGGTTCAGTTATACACATAGTGAACATTTCTCCTAGTCTGCCATTTTCATATTCATTTTTCAATGGCATCTCTCAAAAAAGAGGTATTTTCATTTTGATTAAGTGCAGTTTTGCTGCTCTAAGGTGGTCAAGTATTCTTCCATGACTATGACTAAGAAAGGAGGGAGGAATGTCAATGCAATTGTTTAAACGGGTGGAACAGGGGCAGCTCGGGTCACCTCCAGCTTTTAAATCATTGTCAGAGGTAGTCAGACACATTTGGGGTCTTTGCAACAGTATGAGAGAGCCACGATAGAGTATTTTCCTTATGCAGTAGTGCTCCAATGGAAGTTCTGAAAACCTAAATGTCGTTGGCATTCCTTTCTCCTCCACAGTTCCCAGCGCTGAGGGTGTCCCAGTCTTAAGGGCTTAGTCGTTCCTCTCCATCCTCAGATATGGTTCCTTCTTCCTGGACTCTCCTTAATCTCATTTTCAGTGAAACCGATCTTAAACTCAAACATCGTTCGCTCCAGAAAACTTTTCCTTGATCTGTCCGCACCAGCAACAGCATTCTACCACTTTTTTCCCCTTTAAAACTTGGTACTTTTGTTACCGAACGAAAGTGGGATTTGAGTGCCCACCATCATCAAAAGGCAAACTTTAGAGGCAGAGGCTGGTGAAAAACAAGAGAAGTTTTTATTTGAATGCTTAATGAAATCTGGGAATATGGGGAACTTCCCTGTCTCAACGCTCCAACTCAGAACCCACACAACCCACCCATCCTCAGCAAGACCAAAACAAAAGGCAGTGCCCAGAATTCCTTATCCATTTTTAAAGATTGTCCTTGGGAGCCCAAGGTGGCTGCTAAGTGGTCATACACGTAGCGTAGCTTAGTTTGTTCCCTGCTACTGTCTAGTTTCAGGTTCCCTCCTGGAGTCTGCGTGTAGAGCTCGTGCCACCATTGGTCATTCAGCTTGTAGTGCCACAACGTCCCATAATCCTGGGCTGGAGACCACACGAATGCACCAGCAAATGTTCCACGAGGCCAGCAAGAGAGAGAGACTCCCTCCTGGATCGGCCAAGTTACTGCTAAGATCAAGTAGCCCATTCAGAGGACAGGCCCGTTCGTCTTCCAAGGGGCAGGTCTTAAGCAGTAAGCCATGGGCAAGAGAGAGATTTCTTTGTTCTCCTGGGTTTATATTAGCTTTGGGTATGGAATGGGCCAGCTGTTTTCTTATAATGACCAATAAACTACCTAAACTTTTGTTTACTTTATGTTATTCAAAAAGAAGGGCAAACATAAACATTCATAATCTTACACTCATACACAAAATATTTCATATAGAATTTTCTCCAGTGAGATATTTCTCTGATTCCAAAGGCAGTGGTCGCTGAGTTAATTCAAACTAGTTCTGAGGTCATTCAAAATAGAATCATTTTATTTAGCAAATAATACAATGAAAAATATTTTATCCCAGATGTTTATTTCCCATGAAAACTAGAAGATGAAAAGACACAAAATTATCATTGTAATGGAAAAATCTGTAGTAAATGATATTCTATTACTCTTACTTAAAAAACTACCAAACTGTTTTCTGTCATGTAAAGAGTTCGGAAATCATCATTCTGGTGCACACAAAAAGAAGAAAAAGTAAACAAATTTAAAATAAATAGCTTTTTTGAGGTTTCATCAGAGAATTTTAAGTCCAAAGGCAAACTACTGACATAAAAAATGGACAGACAGGCATATACAAAGAATCAAAACTTATGAGAGGGAAAGCCCAGAAGCAGAAGCCTACAGCTAAAGCCAATATAAATAGGAATAGTTGAAACTGTAAATGATAAATTGCTGGAGGCTTAATGTAGACTAGCTTGTGAGTTAAAAATTTCAGGGACCTAGTCTTCAGGAGGCCCTCACACTTTCATGAGTTTAGCACCACAAAAACAATCAGGTTCTCACTTTGAGCACCTGAGAAAAATCTTTCAGTTCCAGCACAGAAAGAAAAAAAAAATAGCCATTTTGAAATAGTATAATGCTTTCTGTTCTCCTAGGCAAGACCTGATATTAAAGGAAACCATTTTACAAGAGCCTAAGCAATTGGGATTTTACCAAAGCCGAACAAACCTGTGGGAAGAGAAAAATCCAACCTCAGCCTTTGATGGCAGTAAGGGAAATACTAAAATTAGGCTTAATAAAAGACTGTGTACTAGTCATAGAACTATCAAATACTTCTCTCCTTACACCTCAGCACGATATCAATGGGATCCTACATAACAACATATAACAACAGGGAATTAACAGATTTAAAAGAAACAACAACAACAACAAAAAAAAAAAAAGCACTGCTATCTTCAGACTCTGTTTGAGGAGTCTGTAGGAAAATCCAAAAAATGAGATGAAAACAAAAACAGTAAAGGGTCCTGGCTGGTGTGGCTCAGTGGATTGAGTGCTGGCCTGCACAGCAAGAGATCACAGGTTCAATTCCCAGTCAGGGCCCATCCTGGGTTGCGGACCAGGTCCCCAGTAGGGGGGCATGTGAGAGGCAAACGCACATTAATGTTTCTTTCCCCTCTTTCTCCCTCCCTTCTCCCTTAAGAGAATAATATAAAACATACAAAGAACTCTTTAAGTTCAATAATAAGAAAACACACAATCCAAATAAAAAGTGGAAAAATACATGAATAGGCACGTTATCTAAGAAAATATACAGATGGAAAATATGCAATTGAAAAGATGCTCATCATATGTGATTAGGTAATTGCAAATCAAAACAACAATATGATGCCACTATACATCTATTGGTATGTCAAAAAATGAAATATCAATTGCTGGTGACTTTTCAGAGCAATAAAAATAGTTATTCATTACTGGTGGGAAAGCAAATTCATAAAACCACTTTGCCACTTTGGAGTACAATTTGGCAATTTCTTATAAAGCTAAAAATAGGCTAACCATACTATTTAGCAATCACTGTTTTAGGAATTTACCCAAATGAGTTGAAAAGTTATGTCCTCACAGAGAGCTGCTCATGAATGTTTATAAAAGCTTTTTTGATAATTGCTAAAAGCTGGAACCAATAAAGATGTCCTTCAATAGGTGAATGAATAAACAAACTGTGATGCAGTCATATAAATCAATATTATTCAGTAACAAAAATAAATGAATTATTAAGCCACCAAAAGTCATGGTAGATATGTGAATGCTTACTGCTAAGAGCATAAAGCAAATCTGAAAAGGCTATTTACGGTGTGATTTCAACTACTGTGTGTAATATACTAAAAAAGATAGTGGTTGCCAGGTATTGGGAGGAAGGAAAAAGGACTAAAAAGTACAGTATAAGGGAATTTTAGGGCTGTGAAAAGTCCATTAATTTTAAAAAATCAATAATGGAAAAGTAATGATACACTTTAGGAAAAAAATATATCTGATATAAGGAATTGTCTTGTCAGTACTTCCCCAAATACTGTTATGAGGGAGAATACTGACTCTCAGAATAAGTGTCATGAGACTAGAAAGCTTTTATACTGACATCCAGATTACTGATATTTGCTTAAGTGTACAACTATGCACTAATCTACTGCTACTGCAAAATAAGTGGTATATCTTAATTCTTTCATATTTAGTTTGGAAACTGTATAGCTATATACTTTTAGAATCTTTGATTACAAGTGCTTAATATTCAAAGATATGGGAAACATGTGTGTCTTTGTTATAAGTTTTTCCCCAATATGCATTTAATTTGTCCATGCAACCATAATCATTGTCTTTGTGATATCAGGTACTTTGCATGAGAAACGCAAAGTAATCAATGTTCACACATTTTGAGTGCCTTGCTCTTTTATTATATACAGTTTTAAAGTAATAAGAGTGGCAATCTAGTATCACTCATCAAATGGAGACTTTGTTTTTAAAATTATATTTCAATAACACGTGGCAGAAATTTTATTTTATATCTTTCCTAATTACAACTTTTTCTTTCACATTTAGTGGAACATGTTGAAATTATTAAAAATTATGATGCTTATTCAGCCTGTGTCTTCAATGATGTGTGAAAACTGTCAGAGGGAGATGAACAAATTACTTAATTAAACTTGTTTTATGTAAACCACTTTTATGAATGACTTTTAATTCCTGAAAATAATAAAAGTTGTATGTATTTGCAAAAATACTGCATACTAAATTAACTTAAGATGGCCTTGTCAGATCCTAGACCATTGGAAATATTTTACAAAGGTTTAATGGACATGAGCTCATGACAGGTCACTAATGGAGGCTGTTTAATGTATGTCTTAGGAAGCTATTACATTTCATATAGATCAACCTCCAAATAGATATTTTTCTCTTGATTAATCATGTGTAGTGAACACAACTAATTTAAATTGATAAATGCAGGTCATACTGACTCTCACTTAACATTATCTATACATGAATATACAAACCGATGTGTCTCAGAATTCTGTACCTCTATTTTGTGAGGAAAACATCATAAAAAGGCCTTCCTTATTCTTAACCTGCCTTTTTCCGTAGTTTATATACTTGTTATTTTTAGAGGTAGAAACATATGAATTGAGCACTTAAATGTTTATGGGTAATCAGAATTTGAGGGTAAAATACTGAATATGTAACTCTACAGAAAACAATGTTAAATATCAATTTCTTATTTGGGAAATTTTAATATTTAATCAATGTAAGTTGCTATTTTTAAGAATAATTTCACATCCTAATAATTTGTTAACCTCTAACTCTTTGAGTATCTACATACTAGCAAGGATGACTCTTAAATTTGATATAGGATATCAATGATTCTTATGTCATAAACTTCCTTCTTTTACTTCAGAAATATAAGCACATCTCTCATGTTATACTGCTACATGAAGTTAGGGTATGTTTCAGCATCTTCTTAAAATAATAGTTCCAGAAAACTTTGTAACTGCATTGGGAATGGAATGTGAGAACAATTTATCTAGGAAGGTTTAAAATAGATCAACAACTTATTTTATCAACTGCCTAATTTATCTGTTTAAAGAGGGAAAGCAAATGTTTTTATTGATTATTTTTACCAAATTAACTATAATAAAAATATTTTTGAATTGAAAATTAGTAAATGTTATTACTACATATATCATAAGCTGTAGCCTCTTATTCATCAGGAGCTACCATAGGTTAAAGGAAGGAAGATATTTAAATTGCTGACTACTTAATTAATTTTTTCATAACTTATCCACCATGGAGAATTTTGTGGCTTCTAAAATTACACTAAGCAGGGGAAACTTCAACTTGTTTCATGCAGTGTAGAACTCTAAGGTTTTTAACGTAGAATCCGAAAACTTTGAGTACAAAAAGGTTTGAAATTTTTTAGATAAAAATTTTGTGCTGTTTTATACAAACTGGATAAATGTAGGATAAGTAGCTAAGTATGCCCTGTATGATATCTTAATATGTTCCTGAATTCTCAATTCAGGATTAATTACTAAAATAATAAATTAAACTATTATTATGCTCAGAATACATTTCAGAATGGAATTATTTGTTCTTTAATTATTTTAGAGTAAATATATTTCCAACAGAGGGTTTACCTCTTACTTACAGTTCCTACTTGACCACTGCCCTAGTCTAAAATTACATGCACTGTAAGTGTACATATTCTGAATGTTCCATAAGGTAGAACTAAAAAACAGACTACATACCATTTTACAAAAATACATAGCCTCCTTCTATGCTCTTATTTCTACTTGGAATAAAGTTCTGAATATGAAATTTTATGGTAAATATCAGTAATTTCAAAGGGTTTTTACTTTTTAAAAGTGGTCATTATATAAGAGCTATAAAATTAGTATCATACAATTATTGAGCTCTCTGAACTTGAAAGCACCTATAAGATCATCTAGAAATCCAACCAAAGACCAAGATAGAATTGAGTTGTTTTTCTTTTCAAATCAGAATAAACTTCCTTTGGGCAAATGATTATTTTCCAAATTTGTCTATTTTTTAAATTTAAAAAAATTTTTTATTGTTCAAATACATTTGTCTCCATTTTCCCGCCACCACTCTCCTCTACTCGGCCCTCCCCCACCTCCCACCCTCAACCCTTCCCACTTTGGCTTTGCCCATGGGTTCTTTATACATGGTCCTTGATTTAACCCTTCCCCTTCTTTCTTTTCTTAGTTTGAAATTTCATTGCTCTGGTCTTTTAAAATTCATCTTCATGTAACAATGTGGTAGGAGCCTAGAGATTAAATGAAAAAGATCAGAGGTACAAGGAAAAAAAACTCTAGAAAAACTCTCAAACATTCTTTAATGTGAAATGGTAACAAGGGTTCTGAATCTGAGGCAAATGCAATAAAGCAAATACAGATCTCAGTAGTGTAAACACATTGGCTGTAGCTAAGAACAAAATCCCTTATTTAACTGTAAAATCTCAGACTGCCTACAAAAGAAGGACTGTTCTTAAATTTTTACACATAAATTAGATTAATGTATTATCATAATCTAAATATGCCTAGAGTCATCAGCAGAAAGACATGTTTATGTCTCAGGAATATACAAGAAGATTTAGAGATGGAAGAAAAATAAGTAATCTTTTTCAAAGTTTTGAATAAAATCTCAGTTTACATTTGACTTTCTCTGACATCCAAGAGTCCTTCATCCCATCCTTCCTCAATTGTAAACTAGATTAAAAAATATGAAATAAAAAATGCTTTGCTTTTGTGTGAGAAAATTCAGACTTACATGCCACCTTGTAATCTAAAATCCAGCTTATTTAACAAATAAATACCCTTGTGCTCTCTTTAATAAACTCCCTATCCTTGATAAGCTATGTGAGGTATGAAAAAATAGAAGAAATGCTTTCTAAACTTCTGGCTTCTATATTAACTTCTCATTTAAAGTAGCTTTCTCATCTGCTGAAGTCAGCATCGAGTAAGTTGCTCTTAAAATGAGTTTCATATTAAGAGTACTTTTTTCTCCCTGCAACCATAGCTATATTGAGTGCAAAGAAAATAGGTATTTTATATATATATAAATATATATATATATATATCCCTTGCATGAGCTTTACTCAAGTAACTCAAGTTACTGCTACTCCCATGAATGTAAAAAGTAAAATACGAATCATGGAATGTGGAATTCAGTGAATTGTGAAATTCAGCTCAAAAATCACATACTGCCTTTATGCCAAGACACAAGGAGAGGAAAATGAAAGAAAAAGGATTTCTGGCTTGTGTCACATAATAATGAAATTGACCAATGTTTCAATTTCTTCGAATTTAGGCCATTTTATTCAGCAACATACAACAAGGCCTAAGATACAATCTTTTCAAGAACTTTGAGCATAGTAACTGAAAATAATATTCTTTAATCCTTATAATAACTAGATTCTTTTGCAGCATTTACAAATCTGGACTCACATTACACGTTCTCATTCCAGGCCTGACAGACACTTTATCTAATGTATTCAGTAAGTGACTAGCACACTGTTCTCATTTTTCTGGTTATAAAGTGTGATTATTAAACTTTTCCTTGAGTATTGTGATAATTAATTATTTAATGTTTATAAAGTACCTCCTAGCTCTGAACCAGAAAAGTCACGGAAGAATTTCTTATGCTCACAATGGATGTTCTCATAAATGAAGTCACAGAGGAAGAGTTATTATTAGCTATAATCAAAATAGAAAAGTCAGAATTAGAAGTGGAGTTCAGAATTAAGATGATAAAATATGTAATGTATATTTTAATTATTTGTTAGAGGAGTGAGTTTCCATGATTTGTGATTTTTATCTGCCGCTGTGTAAGTAACACAATTTCAAGGGATAGGTTGCAATGATGTGAAATGGAAATGATGAGTATGATGAGTATAGTTGACCCTTGCACATGAGGAGGTTAGGAGTGTCGAGGTCCATGTGCAGTCCAAACTTCATGTGCAATATTTGACTCCCCCAAAACTTAACTACCAATAGCCTCATGCTGATGTGAAGCCTTACCACTAACATAAACTGTTGATTAACACAGATTTTACATTATATGTATTATATATTATATAATACAATAAAATTAGCTAGAAAAAAGAACATGTTATGAAAATACATTTTAGTACTGTACATATTTATTAATGATATCCATTTATAAGTGGACCTGCACAGTTCAAACGTGTGTTGTTTAAGAGTCAACTGTTCTTACTTCTGCAAACCTAAAACTATTGAATGAAAACCACATAAAATCAATAGAGACATATAACTTTAAAATAGACACCCATGTAAGTTAAAATCTGTGAAAGGAGGGCAATGGAGAGAAAGTTTACCTAGATGAGGCTCCAACTACATTCCGTAAACCATCACCAAAGGGTAAATTTAGGACTACTGGTTGTTGATTTGCTGGTCTAAAAGCTAGGGCAAATTAATAGCAATGTATTTGTTGTTTTGTTCTTTGGTTTTGTTTGTTTTAGTATGATTAAAAATAAAAATAAAGACAATGAGGTGAATTTAAAATAAAACAATTTATTTTTTTCCTGATATTATATTATTTCCACTTATTTTTGTTTAAAAATTTTCTATTGCTTCTTTGCCCAGTTTCACCGAGATATAACTAGCATACAGTACTGTGTAGTTTTTAGGTGTATATGTTATGATTTGATAAACATACATATATATGTTACAAACTGATTACCACAATAAAGTTAGTTACCAACTCCATCTCTTCATATATTTACTTATATTTTTGTGGTGAGACATTTAAGATCTGCTCTCTTAACAGCTTGCAAGTATATAATACAGTATTGTTAACTATAATCACCATTAGGTTCCCTGAACTTACTCATTTTATTACTGGAACTTTGTACCCTTTGACCAACAACATACCGCTATTGTTATTTATAAACAATAGAAATAATAGGCAGTGACATTTTGTTTGTATGTTTTAATGTCCGTAAAATTTTAAAAGATTCTGATTTATGTTGTTCTTTTTAATTTTCTGTGTGAAAATGTTTCTTTAAGATACAAGTGTTTTAAGAAAAACCTTGAATTTACATTGTATCTCATAATTCTTGTATTGCAAGTAGACAACACAGTAATTTTGTGGTTAGAAAACTTTAAAATCATATTATTATTAATAAAAATACCTGCAAGGTTTGCACTGTATGTGTAAGTGGGGTATGGCTGAGTAAAAGGTTGACATATAATATATTTATCATGCCAATAATTCAGATATTTCTGGGGACCATGGCTTAGAGGTCCAAAATTTAATTTTGTTTGATTAACTTTTATTATCTTATACCCATAAAATTAATATGGCATGATGCCCTTTCTACTTACTGTATCATATAGAGAAACGTCTCTTAGTAATATAATTAAATATGATTTAAATGTTATAGATTTCCAATCTCTAAATATATTTGAATAAATTTGAAAAGCTATATATTGACTCGAAATATGAAGTTTGACTGTGGCAAACATTGGTTTTTGAGTTAGTAAAAGTGTTAACCTTTTGCCTTCAACCTTTTCATTGGAGAAATAAGGTTATGTTATCACATTGAACTTTTGGAGTCATAACTTAGAGAATAATCAATATTGTGGAGCCTGTAGTGCTAATGTCATTGCCTTTGTAGAAATGATTGATAGGAAGGGCTGGCTTTAAAATACTAAGCTGTCCAGTTTTGGTCCATGACAAATAGCATCAACATGATTCTATCCGGAATAAAAAATAAAATTCCTCCCAAAAGCTTAAGATCTGTGCTGAATAAAACATTGAAAACCATTCATCATTTTGTGTTCCTCAATGACTAAAATGTATTTAAGCAAAACTCATGAAAAAAAAGAAAATAATAACAATTTTAAAAATCAGAATCAATTTAAAAGGTTTTTGATCAAATATTAAGCTTTGAGCAATAAAAATTCCCTACCTGGTAACTGGTACCTGGTTTCTTAGATATATTGCATTATGTTTGGCTACTGCAATATAAAAGTGTTTATGTTGCCAATAAAACTAAAGAAAATTAATTAAGCTGTATAAATGAATGTAAATATTGTATTGATTCAAGAAAATTGTTTTGTTTTGTTTTAGTTTTCCACTCTAACCATGGTCTCAAAAATAGCTGAATAGAATTGCAAATATTTTATATAAATTAAAAATTTAGTTAGATCTTATTAACCAATGAACTAACTCTTTTTTGACCAAGTTATCAATTTAAAGACCAATTTGCTTGTCTCACACCTCTTTTATAAATTTCAACAATAAGTAGAACTATGTTTAAATTTTAAATATAAATGATAGAAAAATCATGAAAACTACCTGAAATCTCCTGAATGTAGTTTTCTGCTTACTTGATGAAACTCTAACCAATCATGAGATTTTCTTTTTTGTTTTTTTTTTATTTACTTTTTTAAATACATTTTTCTCTGCCTACCCCCCACCACTTTCCCTTGCCCCCTCCCTCCTTCCCTCCCTTAGCTCTTCCCCTTTGGTATTTTCCATGAGTTCTTGCTATATGTTCCTTGACTTTCCCCTTCCCTTCCTTTTCCCCACCCCCCCTCCCTCCTTCCCTCTTGTCTCTGTTGATTTCTTTTCCTTTCAGTGTTGCTGATCTCATTTTCCTTGCATCTTTGTATTGTTGGTTAGGTTCTACTTATAGGTGAGATCATATGGTATTTTTCTTTCTTTGATAAAATCCGTATATGAGAAACCTACAACCAACATTATACTCCACAGTCAAACACTAAAAGCCTTCCCTTTAAGAACAGGAAAAAGATAAGTGTTGCCCACTTTCAACCCAGTACTGGAAGTTTTAACAATAGTAATCAAACAAGAAAAAGAAATAAAAGGCATCCAAACTGGAAAGGAGGAAGTAAAACTGTCGTTATTCACAGATGACATGATAGTATACATAGAAAACCTCATAATCTCCACCAAAAAACCACTTTACCTAATAAGTGGATTTGGCAAAATAGCAGGATACAAGGTTAATATTCAGAAATCAAAGGTATTTTTGTATTACAACAATGAAATATCAGAAACAGAAGCTAGGAAAAAATCCTATTTACTACAGCAACAAGAAAAATAAAGTACTTAGGAATAAACTTAAGCAAGGAGGTAAAAGACCTATACTCAGAACACTGTAGAACACTGAAGGAAGAAATTAAGGAAGATACAAATAAATGGAACTATATATCATATTCATGGGTTGGAAGTATTAACATCATTAAAATGTCCATACTACCAAAAGTAATCTATAGATTCAAATAAATTCCTATTGATGTATCAATGGCATATTTCACAGATCTAAACAAATATTTCAAAAATGTATAAATATGGAACAATAAAAGACTCCTAATGGCCTCAGCAATCTTGAGAAAGAGGAACGAAGTAGGAGAGAGTACAATACCTGATATCAAACTATGCTACAAGCCACTCTAATCAAAACAGTCTGGTACCGGCATAACAACAGACACACAGATCAATGGAACAGAATAGAGAACCCAGAAATAAGCCCACGTCTCTATGGTCAATTAATATTCAACAAAGGGAGAAGATATATAATTTTACACATAGAAATTATAGAGGTGGAAAAAGATTTTATCTCTACCCTCTGAGTTCTTAGCTGAGACCCCCTTCTAACAAAATGACAGATTAATAAGAGAAAAACAAACAGAAGTTTACCAACACATATCTCTTATGTATATGTGGCATATATTCCGGGAAAAGTAAATAATAAGGCAAAGAGGTGGCTTTAGAATTCTGGATTAAATACCATCTTATTAGAGAAAGAGGAAAAAGAATATAAGCTTCTTAGAGGAGAGTAAATTATTTTTAGGAAAGATGAATGGGCCATTAGAAGTATAGATGGAAAATATGATAGTTTGTAAGAAAGTGTATCTGGATATGGTATCATTAATAGATTGGTAGGAGTCAATCTTGTCTGGTTGATGGAATTCCCACAAGGGGATGTATAATGAATGAGTTATTTGGGAGTACCTACTTTGAGGCAGATAAGCGGAGCTCAGAAAGAGTTTCTGCCTGCATTTGCTGCTTTTTAACAGCCTACAGTTCAAAATAGTCAATATTCCAAAATGGCATGTCTTGTTACTCTGCAACATCAATGTGCCAAAATTTATCCTGAACTGGAATGTCACCAGAGCCTGTCGATAGTCACTTACATGGGGAAGAAAATTCTGTACCTCAGAAACTGGCCAGGCAGTCATGAGTTCTCGCAAAAAGCATAGCCAAACTGGTCAGTAGCCTTAATAATAAAAGATTAGTATGCTGAGAATAGGGATTGGAAACAGGAAAATATGTTTGTGGTCCAATGTAAAAGGAAGACAAAAGTGTTGGTTAGAAGCAACAGTGAAAAACATGCATGGTTGTGGGCAGAGTCAGAAAGGAAATGTATGGGAAATAAAAATTATTTTACTCAGAATATGGATATACGTGATAGGATTATTTTTTATTTTTAAGTATAATGCATTACTATTACAAAAATTTTATAATAATAACAGTAGCAATGATATTATAAAAATTGTTTTTTAACTACATATTTTTACATGCTAGTGTTACCTTACAAAAGTGGGATTTGGCTGCCTGCCATCACCTACACTAATTCTGAAGACAAAGGCTGGTGGGAAAGGGAAGAGGTCTTTAGTAAATGGTTGCACAATTTTGGAGAATGGGAAATCCCCTGGCACCAGGCTCATCTCTTTAGGTAAACCCAGACATAGTCCATCTGTTCCCAAAAAGACTGAAACCCAAAACAGTGTCCAGAATCCCCCCTCCATTCTTATCTGTCCTTCGGAGCTCAAGGCTGCTAAGCAGACAGCTCTCTGGCTTCAGGGTCCTTCCTGGGGTCCATGTGGGGCCAGCACCACCATTGCAATGGCTTCCAGGACCCACCCAATCCCTCAGATGCTCCAGTTTACACATCTGTGCCCTGGGATTCAGAGGAAGAGAGAGAATCCCTCCTTTCCCTTGAATGAAATCTCTCAGCCTAAACTTCCACGCACTCCAAAAAGATTTACCCCCTTTGCCAGTAAGTACTATACTTTTCCCAAGCTAGAATGACAAGACAGCATCTCCCCCCGCTACCATGTTGACCTTTGTGGGACACATATAGCTACTCCTCTGATTTCACCTTCAACCAGGGACAGGAAGTGGGAGGGAGGGCTTTTTATTCTGTCAATCACTCTTGCTAGCTTCAGGCTTGCTCCTTGGAAGGCTTCCTCCTGCTGTCTCTGTCTTGGGCTGGAGAAATATAAAGTCACATGCTGCTCTAGCTTGTTTAACCCAGTGGCACATATGCTGCTTCTAGTGTTTCCTGCGGCTCCTCCCTCACTTGGGACACCATACCGTTATCACTAGGAGTGTTCATTTCTTAGGAAAACTAGTTGTGTCAAGAAAGAGTAAATGCCATTTGTGAAATAACATGTCTCTTGAAAAATGGGCTATTTTATATAACTCTAACTGAATACATGCTATGTATTCAGAATCAAAAAAGGAAACAGAGAGGGAAAAAAACCCTAACAAGAATTAATAACAATATCAAAGGGGGTGAAGAATGGGAACATCTGACTAGTATAAAAATAAAAGTTAAATTAAAAAGTCAAAAATAATAATTGCAAAAGCATTAGATTTGTAATCTTAGTATATTAAAATAATTCTGTCATAAAATTAATTATATTACATGTTTCATATGGAAGAATGAAATTTTATTAGATATAATTTTAGCTAGAATTAAAAGTAATATGACAATAATGATAATTGGAAATATCAAATGATAAATATGTGATTTTAGTGTCATTCTCTATACATTTTTTCCTGATACAGTTCAATGATAGTATAAAATAAATTAGTAAGAAACAGCATTTTAATGTAAGGGCAAAATATCCTCACAACATATACTGTCATGAACAAAATTTTTATTATTAATTTTATCAAGACACACAGCAAATTGAAAAATGATAAAAGATATATGTAAAAATATTCAGAAATTTTATATTCAGCCAGAAGAGAAGTGAAAGTTGATTTTTTTGCAACTGTTGTATTTTCAAGAGTGCTACAGATAGAGTATAAAAAGGAAGAAAAGAAAGAGAATTTTAACTACAGTAAAATATAGAACTTTTTTTTTTCTTACTGCTAGAATGTTTGGAAGTTATAACCAAACGAGCTCTTGACCTCATGAGGACCTCTACCTTTTATGAAAGCAAAAATACCTCAAATGGCAGAGAGCTTTCTTTCTACCCCTGGTTTCATTAATTTAGATACACAGTAAATGATCTTTTTCAGTATTCTTGCTTCGTCAACTCAAAAGGGACTGTAATATCTGAGGGATCACAAAGAAAATGATAAAGGATTGGTGAATGTGAAGTAAATCGGTTTCTGCATTGGCCTGACAGAAGAGATGAATCAGGATACAACAGCCCTTTCTTTTAATATTTTCAAAAAAAAAAAAAAAAGAATTTTATCCTTGAAGCAACTATCTTCTCCTCCTTACTGTTGATCTTATTCATTGTTAATGCAGAATCACAACTCTGGATATTTTAGAAACTAAGTGTACAATTCCAGTGCTTTTAGTTCAGTGTACTTTTCACATATTTCAGTGGGAAAATCAGATTATTTGCACCCTTCTCTTTCCTAAATTCATAAAGGTTTGGAAATGCATTATTTAATAAATACACTGTTCTATGTAAAAACAACTAGACAGATCACCACACACAGTTATTTTTTTTAAAGATTTTATTAATTTGTTTTTAAACAGAGGGAAAAGCGGGGAGAAAGAGAGGGAGAGAAACATCAATGTGTGGTTGCATTTTGCGCACCACCTGCTGGGGACCTGGCCTGAAACTCAGGCATGTGCCCTACATTGGAAATAGAACCTGTGACCCTTTGATTCACAGGCCAGCACTCAATCCACTGAGCCAAACCAGCTAAGGCCACAATTAAATTTTTTTAAGTAAAATAAAATAGCAAAGAAAATAAACCTTCAGTTTGTACACTTAGCTTTATTTGGCTAAGAAAGGATGATTTTTAATTCCTTTGATTAACTCTACAGTTCTGTTATCATTCTCTGTGGCTAGTGTTTTTAGCCCTAATCCAAGGAGGTATAAAATAAACAAATCAAAGTTCCTAACCACTTACCCAAGTGTGTTAAATCTCTCAAAATTAATACCAGGTTGTTATCAAATTAAGCAACTAAGAAATGTCAACTTACGCTTTTCAAGAAGAGGCATTTTGAGAAAATATAGATCATAAAAAATTTCTGAGTGATAATGGTCACGAAAGAGGTATATTTTTTGTACTTCATCACTGATTAACAGCTTTGTTTACTTAAAAAAAAATTTCCAAATTTCCAGCTGCACTGAAGTATAATTGACAGTTAAAAATTGCATATATTTAAGGTATACAACTTGATGATTTGATATACATATATGTTGTAAAATAGTCACCACTATAAAGTTAATTAACATATCAGTTTTTTTCTTTTTTGTGGTGATAACACTTAAAATCTACCTTCTTAGCAAATTTCAATTATAGCATACAATAGTGTTAATTATAGTCATATTGTTGTACATTCTATCTCCAGAACTTATTCACCTTAAATAACTGAAATGTTTTAGCTTTGATTACACTTTATTCTGTCTGGAATTTTTAATTATTTCTGTGATAGGCAGAATAAGACAGCTGTAAGAAATGGGAACTTTAATAATGAAATCAGGCTTCAATGACCACCATTGTTCTGGAGTGAAGATAACATGATCTTGATTACAAGGCTAACTACATGAAAAGTGTAAAGAGATTAATCATTTGACACACGAATAAAATTTTAGTTTTGGATTTATTTTAGCAAAAAAGTCCAATTCCGAAGTTTTTAAATGAATGGTGCCATGTTTTACTTTAATATTTGAAATTTTCCAAGTGTATAATGATAATGCTCTTTTGACATAAAGAAGGAAAAATACACTTCCTGCAAGCTGTTTTAAAAATGTTCAAACCTCACCACTGTTCTTTCAGAAGAGAAGCGCTAACAAGGAAGTGGAAGTCTGAAACCAGGCAGGTTTCAAATTAGATGAAAATGTATTTGTGTCTTAAAATTTGCCTTCCTCACACTGAAAACGGGAAGAAAAAAACAAGGATCATGAAAGGAGATTCTGCTGAAGCTCTGGAGATGATGGGAGAAGGGGAAGCTGTTGTGGGAAGAATCGGTTAGAAGTCCTAAGACTTGCCTTCTTGGTTTTCTACTTGGCCTTGTTGCCTCCCTCTGTGTTCATATATTTGTTCGAGCTCAAAACTTCAAAATGTGCTAGGCAAGGGGTCTCTGCTCCTGTTCCAGGGTTCTTTTGAAGCTTGACTAAACATTAAAATTCCCAAATTCCTCCCCACAAAAAATTTTAAAAATAATAATAAAATAAAAAGGCACAAACCAATTTCTCAGAAGAGTAAAGGGACTGACTAAGGGTGAAGGGCTCTGCTCTGGTGGACCTGTGTTAATTAGTAATTACTTTGCCAATTGAATAGCATCTTAATTCCAAGACACTGAGGCCGATTGAATCTTAAAAAATGAATTAAATAGAAATGTACTCACTACTCATTTTAACTCTATTGGATTTGGAGAATTGATTTATGGCAATTCTGAGCAATTGCCCAATTTAAGGGAAATTATTTCAGATAGCGTTCGCTGTAATTTTAAAGTTACTATTTTTCCTAGAGGTTACTATATTATTGATAACTGAAATTTTTCTCAGAGCTGTTCCATTGCAAATAAACAATTTGAGCTTCACTTTATTATTTATAATTCAATGATGTCAGGAACAATGAAAGAGATATTCATCTACTTGGCAGATTTCATAGAAACATGCATTTATGAAATACTGATTTTATAGCTGCACTGCATTATGGCAATATGTACTCAAGAATAACCTGTTTGGAAGACTATTGTATTATAATCTCACTCCTCTGGGGAGTTATTTAATCAAAATAGCTCTGCTTAAGTGCACTACAAGAGGAGATGTGAAAAAAATGTCAGAGGATCAAGGAGAGACAAAGGACTAGAAATTGTAATACTAAAAGTAATTTAGTGCTTTGAGGAATGGTAATTTTTTTTCTTAAACTTGAGGTGGAAAAAGCTCAGATAAGTCAGGAATATTACAGTTGCAACTGAGATCTCAGGGAATGGCAAAATAAATTTTCATGCTCCTGAACAACTAAACACCTAGATAGAATGTGTTAAATCAAAATGGAAATGTAAGTCACACTCTCCTCCTCAATATTCAGTGTTAGTGAAACACTAATTGGTATCACATGATTATAAGCAACCATATTGTATCTTATTCCTCTACTTTCTTAACTCTTTTGTACAGCACAACTGCTAGTAGGCTTTCCAGTAATTCTATGAGCTAAATGCTAGCAATGCTCATGATTTGCAACAATGAGTTAAAAAATTTAATGTCCTTGCATAATAAATCAGGTATTAAGATATACACTCTTACCTTACTGTGGAAGTCTATGGTAATTACTCTATTAATGAGTAGTATGTGTTTAACCAACATGCCTAATTATCTTAAACTTTGATTATTGAGGTTAAAACAATATAGGAGGAATGGAATGCTACAGAGAGTTTGGCTTTTTATTCTACTATTATTTTTGCATACAAATTTACCATCTTTCTCTATAGTAAATGCACCCCATAAAATTTTTCTCCAAACTTTCATTACAGAGTTTTTCTCCTCTAATTTCTTCCCATAATCCAATACCAATGTTTTTTTTCCTTCTTTTTGGTAGTCAATACCGTGGTATTATACAACTGATACTACCATATTAATATTTTTCAAAACATTTCAGTGTATAGCATACTCCCATGAATGACCATTTTTTTAAAAAAATTGCAATCTACATCAAAGTAATCAAAGGTAACACTTTGTCAGCGTCCTCTATCTCCAGCATTAACTACTGTTACTGAAGAATAAATATACTAGTACTAACAACTGAGGCAACCATTGGTACTAGGTGGATTATAAAACATAAATTATGACTACAGATTTGACGCGTATTTCTGACAGGGCTTAGTTGTTTGGTCTTTGAGAAATCACTCGTTTCCATATATTCCAAGTACTCTGTCATTATTGCTCTGATGTCAAGAGCATTATTTCCATGACAATGTGTAGCCAATGCTTTAGTCTAAAATGACTTAAAACTTACCTCTCATGAGATGGTCCTACAACCATGAAGAGTCATTTTTTATGACAAAATCTACTTAACTGATTAACTCCCTTTCAATATCCTTTTATAGTTTGTTGTTTAAAAGAACACACTTGATTCAAAATGATATTAAATGACAGTAATACTAATAACGGGTAAGATTTTGAGCATTTACCACTTTCCAGATACTGTCCTAAGTGCTCCATACACATTATCTTATTTAATAAAACCACACCAGGAGGTAAGGAAAGTTTTATCCATTTTTGACAGGCCCCATAGAACTGGGATCTAAATTATGCTTTAGAACATGAGTTTTGACCTCTGGAGAGAAATCAGAGTTTAGCTCAAATGTTAATCTCTCAAAGGAGCCTTCCCTAACCATCCTATACATATCTTTGATATTATCACAAGCCTGTCTTCTTTCTGCACAAGGTAACACACCCTACCTGCCTGTCATCAATGAAATGGGACTACATTTACCATTTCTTTTTACCATTTCTGTTTGGGAAACTTTAAGAATTAGCATGGGATTTGTTTAATCTTTGTTTCTTTGCTATATTGGCAGGGAATGAGTCTGATGTCAGAGGCTTTATCGGCTCCTGAAATGAGAAGACTTGGATCAGAACTCTTGGCCAATGTGATAAAGAATATTTTATTAGAAAGATTCTGGTGTTGAAGCTTTTTTTAGAAATCAGGAGCTAATTGTACACCATTAATTCATCTATTCATTTACTCAACAAGCATTTTTGAGTATCTGCTATAAATTAGAACTAAGCATTAACAAGAGTAGAGTATCCATGATCCTTTGAAGCTTATTTTCGGATAGAAAGACAGGTAATAAAGAAAAACAACACAACTATTATTTTAATGCTATCTGTTAATGGGGATAAAATGCTGTGGGAGAAAGCATGGCATTGTGATTGGGAGTGATGGAAGTTAAGCTGTGTGGTCAAAAAGTGAATTCTTGGTACAATGATACTTGACCAAAGAGCTAGAAATTCAAGAGATATTAAAGTATTACTTGGCAAACCTTAAGAGTTAAAGCTAAATTGTTATTGTATAGGTATTTAAATATATATACATATCTGGACAGATTATATATACACATATTTATATATTTATATGTGCGTGTGTATATATATATCCAGAAGATATCCAGCCATGTATTATGAAAAATAGAGACATTTATTGAAAAAGGTACAATATATAAGAAACATTGTACATAGAACAATGACACCTCATCTCCCTTCAAATTAGGCACCTTGGGACCTCACACAGGTTTCCCCGTCACCATCAGCTGCCCTGTCGTATTTTCCTGAATCTCATAGACGGTCTGAAATCTCTTCCTTTTCAAAGGTGACTTTAGTTTAGGGAAAAGCCAGAAGTCTTAGGGCACCAAATATGGGTTGTAGGGAGACTGAGTCACCTGGGTGATTTGATGTTTTGCCAAAAATTCTGCATAAGATGTGATGCGTGAGCGGGCATGTTGTCATGATGAAGCTGCCAGTCACCAGTTGCCCATACCTGCGGTGTTCTGAATCATTTGAATAGTTCTTTCAGAGGAGTTTTCAAGCTTAACACAAAATTTGATGCAGATTCACTGATCTTCTCACTCAGTCATTTTGAATGCGACAGCCACACAGTATACAATCTCATTAAACAGTGTCCACTGCCCCCACTGACTAGTACAGTGAAGTCATTGTTCATGCATGTGGGTTCCTGTCCACTCTCCTTGGCTGCCAGGTTACATAAATTTCATGCAAATCATTCTCATTACATTAATAATGGCTGGACTTTTTCCGAACAGACTGTGTGTGTGTGTGTGTGTGTGTGTGTGTGCGCGCAATTTAAGTAGCTAAACATCTAACTTTATGCTTAGTAAACTTATAATTACCTAACTCCCAAAAAACTATAGAAAGAAATCATAAAAATTATGTTAGAAATAAAAACAAGACAGACATACAGATAAAGGCTTGTTATGATAAGAACTTATCTTCCAATCTCATTTTTTTTTCTGCTAAACACAGACTTCTTTGCTTCTTTTAGGTGAGATGGAACAAAAATGAAAATAGTAAAGTTGTTGTTGTTTTGGTTATGTTGCAAATACTACCTTCTTTAAAGTATATCATTCCTGGAATTAAAAGTGAAGGTTGGATACATTTCTGGCATGAATAAAGTGTGTTTCTTCATTTGCACATTAAGATGTCTTGGTGGTACCTATATAAGCATGAAGATTAATTTTAAAAGTTCCTATGAAAAGCTTGACACAATATCTGGCAAATAGCAAGTTATTACTAAAAGTTAACTATAAATTACAAATAATTCCTGAAGAAAAAGACTTCTGTGCATGGTATATCCCATTTATTTTATGCTTTTTTTAATTATCTTTTATTGTAAAAGATGAGTTTCTTATACTTTTTTCCCCCATCACTCAGAAGCAGTGGTCTTATCTGAACCATTGGTTGTTATTAAAAAAAAACCTTATTTCCTATTCCATTAAAATAGAACTAAATCAAACTACACTAGTAAATTCATTTAACCAGCAAATATTTATAATGCTTTTGATGCATTGTAGCCCTCTATTATAGATTCCTTAGGTCTTGGGGTCAAAAATAGTATTATTTTTTTCCCAGCTACTTGATTTATTATTCATCCCACTATACTCTGGATGAACAGCAGAATGATAATTTTATTCAAGGCTGATTTAAAATGCTACCTTTCCATCCCAAGTTATCTACGACTCCTCTGAACTTTTTTTGCAGCTTATCAATGTCGATATCATGACAAATCTCATTTTCTATGCATGCATTGGTCTCCAAAAATTATTGGTCTATTATTTAAAATATATATGATGAAAGATTGCAGAGAAAATATGCACTCAGCACTTTACCAGTATGAGGTTATTAAAGAAAAACATAAGGTAAAAATAAATCACTTTGTTTACCTCAAATGCTGTGCTAAATATGCTAATGAGAAATGAGTGGGTACCTGGAAGTTATAATAGTCTCTATCACCAAGATGAAGGTATACCTTTTTAGAAAACAAAAGGGAAGTAAATAAAAACAAAAAACAAACCAAAAAAACACACTAGCTCTCACTGGGTAAGGAGAAGAAGGAAAGTAAGGGCAAGGAAATGTTAAGTGGAAGCCTTACCATAAATGCATTATTTATGTAAAGTTGCATAGCAGCTTTTGCAGAAAAGATATCAAAACATCAACAGTTCCATGAAGAGCAGAAGTAGAGCAGTAAAGGAGTCAGGCTTCAACAACTCTGAAAGCAGCTGCTGAGATGTATCAAGAAAGAACTCTGGCTGCTGATTCTGTAAGCAGTGCCAAAGGTTTCACACTGGAAGTATGTATCAGAACTCCAGAAGAATACTAACTTTTAAAATCTGTATTGAAGAGAAGCAAAGAGTTAACAGACAGAAAATGATATTTTAGTCCTTTAAATTAAATGTGATATTTAGTTCTAAAATTTGTTGTGATTTTGTAACTTGGAGTAAATCACATAAAAATTACGTCCTTCAATTTAATCTTTTATAAAATGAGAAATGAATACAGGACCTGCCTATTTACAGGTTTTCTGTGAGAATCATTTAAGAGCTGGCATTCCATATAGTATAAACTACTATTCTAGACTGAATACTATTGTGTTCTGTTCATTAATTTTTCTTGTATATGTAGGAGAGAGAAATTAATGATATTAAATTGCTATTTTTAGATAGAATCCCTTTTTGGAAAAGAATTTATGCTTTGAGTTATAAAAATTATGGTCTTAGAACTTACATGAAATTCTTCTCCCACTGGGGGATCCTTTGCCTTCTGTAGGCCCTAATTTCTTCAGCTCTTGTTAAAATAAGTGTAAGTTGGGATGGAGTAAGTTTGCTAGTTGGACAAAATAGGTTTTCATGCAATATATCAGTAAATTGTTGAAATCAAGGGGAAAACAGATCAGACTATGGATTCTATTTTCAAAGATTTTAGTTAGTAACATTTTCCTTAGGAAAATTCTTTGCTAAGACTTATTCCAAGTGCAAAAGTCATCTTCCCCTTTATCTTAACCTGGGAATGAATCAGGTGCAACCGGTCTGAGGTTCCTTTTGGGTATGGTTTCATAAATCACCTCCACTTCAACTCCCTGAGCTTCCCAGCCTCCAGCCACCCACGTTCTACAAAGCAAGTCTTGCCCGTGGTAAACTCTCGCCGCAGTAAGACCCATGATTGCAGGCTCTAATGCATGGCACATATATGTTGTACCAGATGAGCTAATGGCCTCATACCTTCATCTTTCAGTGGAGGAAAGAGAGTTGTCATGATTGGCTCATCCACAAGAATAGTGCAGAAACAAATACATATAAATCATCATTTATCTCTGTGAAAGTCTACTTCCAAAGGCTCCTTCAAAACTCTTCCCAGAGCAATGCTTCTCAGAAACAAACAAAAAAATGCATTCTTGTCATTCTCCTTCATACACATAAAAAAGGAATTTTTTGGCCTTATGGAATCTAACGCTAACCCATCCATCAAACTATGTATACATCATTCATTCATTTGTTCATTTTACATGTATTTACTGAGAAGCAGGAGGCATAGAGATAGATGCTGGCAATGTACTAAATAACAAAGAAGCATTTCCTGCCTTAAGGGAACTTAAAGCTTAGTGTATGAGAAAGATATCACCCAATTATTAGAGTTAAATCATTATGCAAATGATTACTGACCTTCCAGCTTTCTCCCATGCACACCCTACTTGCTTCAGCCACACTACTCTTCCCACACAATTTTCAAACCTTTTGTAATCATGTCCAGTTGTTTTATGTGGTCTTGAGCTTGTACATGTTTTATTTTGCTTTGTTTTTTTCTGTCTAGAATATCTCAGTTTCTTTCTTCTTCTGGCAAACTCTCACCTATTCATCCTACTCAATTATTACCTCTGGAAACCTTCTCCATCAGAGCTGATTGTTCTTTTGAGGCTGCCGACACTATCTGAATACCTTGTGTATTATTTTATTTTGGAGTCATCTTTTAATAGGTCTTGTTCACTGGTCAAGGCCAAAGTTCTAATATGCATGGGTGTTTTAGTCTAGCCTACTAAATTCTTACTGTGTCCTTGAAGGTATAATTTAATATTCTGATAATCAGTTAAAATGTGGATATAATAGAATTTACATCTACAGGTAGATGGAACAAAAGAATGTTAGTATCTGTAAAATATTTCAATAGAGCTTAGCAGATGCAAAGTGCTTTATTAAAATCAGCTTTTGGTATTATTACCAAGCCTAATTTCCTGACAGTAGTTCTCAGTGAACATTAAAAATGTGAGAATATGAGTTTTTAATTAGTATTCCTTTGTCTAATTTAAACAGATTTTTTTAAAAACCCAAAACTATAAATTAAAACTAAGCCAAAGACCTCTTACCCAAATGTAAATAAGTATCCAATGAGAATCAACATTCCCATAATAAGTAGATTTTACAATTCTACCCATATTCAATGATGAAAATGTCATAGATATTTAGGTATCCATTTGTCTGAAGTTGACTTGGATAGTTTTAATAAGGTAACCTCTTGTTGTTTGTTTCAAATTATTTTTCCTACACTCTTTGGTTAGGAGTCTAATGAAGTAGGGTAACAGTGTTTCTGGTTTTCTCTCCTTACGAGACAAGTCATTTAATCATCTGAATATGTGGAATTCTGACTTGGTACAAATCAACAATAATGTAGCATAGCTTAAAAAATCACTGAACATGCCACTGAAAAGAAAGGAAAACAACATGCAAAATGAATTTTAGAAAAAATGTGTATGTTTTTCTGTAAAGTTATTCAATTCACTTAAATATTACTACGTGCACACTAAAAATAAATCCTTAAATTAAGAAATGAAAATAAATGATCTCTTCATTCCAGAAATGTGTATTTCTGCTGTCGTGATCAAATAAACATACAAACAACAACAACAACAAAACTAGTGACAGAATCCTCACATCTACATTAGGGCCACACGTGTCTCATTCTGGCAGTCATTACCCTAGAAAAGAAATGATTGCAGTTTAAAATGTCACTAGACATATGCAATGTTTCTGGCTCCCCAAGGAACTACAATTTGCACGTAATGAGACTGGTAACCTCTTTCCACATCTAGCTGGAAATTATTACTTCCACCTTGAATATTCTCAAACAGGTCTGCTTTCAGGTTTCAAAAGTGACACATTTATAGATTACATCCTCCAGATTCTGCATGACTATTGTATGGATATGAAAAGGATAGAATTCTGCCAGGCCTGAAATATTGATCTTTGTAGCATACTTAAAAAAAAAATGAAGGCAACCAAATCTGAATAATTTAAAGATTTTTGGTGAAAGCCATATAAGTAATGTTTGAATGAGTTTAACAATTTATAAAGATGAAAATAATATTTTAATTAACTAGACAGAATAGTGGATTATAATAGCTTCATCAACATCCTGAGAGAAAAAATTGACTACTTGAGGGCTAGAGTAAAACATTAATTAACAATGAGGCAAAGGATCTTTTAAGATTCTATTTATAGAAAATGCCAAAATGTCATGAAGGAAATGCCAGGCTCATTATTAAGAAACTTTTAATGTTGTCTCAGGAAAATTATATAGAGTTTAACATATATGACATTACCTGTCACCATTTAAAAAATAATAACAATAACCAACACCAAGGTCTATACAGAATTTTTCTCAATGATTGTAGAGTTCACCACCACATCTCATTCTTTGACATCTTAGTCTGATAGGGCTCTCTGTTTCTCAAACTGACATCAGACACAGAGAACCTACCCTCTGCCTAACACATGAAGTCAGAGGCAAACAGTACCAATTATTGCAATGTGCACCACATCCATCTTCATTTGTTCAGTGCTCATTTGGCGGACACAGTTCTAGTCAACATTATCATCATGCATTGTCTCTGCATCAGCACCAGCCTAGTCATCACAGCAGCATCTCCATTTCCGTGCACCAGCAGGAGCATCCGGGAGGGAATCTGTCTTAGTCGTCACGGGCTGCCATAACAAAGTAATATAGATGGGGCTCCTTAAACAACAGAAATTTATTTTCTCACAGTTCTGGAGGCTGGAAGTCTGCGCTTGGGGTGTCAGCATGTTTGGGTTCTGGTGAGAAATCTCTTAGCTTACAGAAGGCTACCTTTTTTCTGGGTCCTTGAATGGTGAACAGAGAAAGGGATCATGTATTATTATATTGTGATGGTTTGACATCTTAATAAAAAGAAAAACTTTCTGGCTGTGGAGACACTGTCCTGTCTGAGCTAGCCAGTTCTGAGGTAGCCAGGAACTAGGCCTGGAACATGCCTTTGATGTGCAATGTCAGTGATCCAGATCCGTGCCTCCTCCATCTGGTTTTTACTCCCTAGTAAGCAATATGCTTCTCCCTGAGTCATCCCAGGCCCTGGCACCAGGCAGCTCAGGAACCCCAGTGGAGACCGCTGCCAGGGCCTCCCTCACACCCACTTCGGTTCTCTGACCGAAGCCTGCGGTTCCTCCTGAGGCCTGTGTGGTGAGCCTCTCAATTCCATGGGGACTATCAGTAATGTTAACGTTTTTTTCAATGGCATTGACCTTTCTGTATCACTCAGTCAACTTTATAAATTAATAAGCATAAAACATCAGAGGGTGTAATTTTAACAAGTTTACACAAAAGGGAAAACTTGATAGGCCTACTTTCCTTTTTTATTTTTAAGGAATATTTCCTTGTAAAAGAAAAGAATTGTTTGAAAGAACATTTCTAATCATTGTCTTCCCCTTGTATTATTTTAAACTTCATATATTTTTAGTTGCATAGTACTAATAACAATTTTAAAATGTAAATTATAAATACTATACTTGTATTGCTTTATTAGTGATTTTAGTTTGTTTGTTTTTTCCTTGAAGTCTGTTATATTCACTTCAGGCTCATTTTTGTTCTGCATATTCTCTGTGTTTAGAGCTTACATGTCAAGAGGCGTTTCTAACTACAGAAATGGAATAAATGTTATTCACGATGGTGTGCATATGGCTCCTTGGTGGTTTTTATATCAAAGCAAGATTGGTTGACTCACAAAGTGCATGGTTCACCAATACACAGTGCAGAATATAATTTAAAAACATGGGCTCTGAAAGGAGATGTACCATGTTTTTAATCTAATGTGTCATAGAAATAATTGGGATTTTGATCTAATAAATCATTGCTTTAAACCTTATTTCCTTCTTGAAAAGAAATACAGCTCCTTGAGTTATGATGAAATAAAATAATCCGTGTAATGCACCTGACACAGTGCCCGAAACACAGAAAATTCAGTTAGGATTGCCCTTGTCCCAGCCCTAGCAGTGGTCTGCTAGCGCCTCCAGAAGTTGCGAGTCTCTCATCTAAAAGGAGAAATCTTGCAATGACACTGGGACCTTTTCTCTATTACTTCTTATTCAATATCTTTCACTGGCAGTTTTTCTAGAAAAAAACACTTAGGTTAGAGAGTAAAACTCTTCTGCTACGTTGGGAGGTACAAAACATTTAATAATGCATGATCATGTCACATTTTTCAACTTCCCTATACACACGCTGGCCAGCTGTTTCAAGTTCCACTCATTGAGTTCACCTTTGCATCCATCCCCTGTTGAAGTTAACACCATTCTTTTGCTGTATTGACCACCGATGAAACAAAGTCCATTTTGGCATTTTTCCCGGGTATATCTCCTATAGTTCAATGTTGAAACTTCATTCCTGAAAGCCACCTGACACTCGTGATAAAGGATGTTTCTCTTTGCCTGGGTCTCTTGCCTGGAAACTCCCTTGAACTTCCTTCCTGTTGGCCCAAAGCCCAGTCCCATTCAAAAGCAGATAGTTACTCTCTTTTCCTATCTCTCTTCTTTATTCTTTTTCTATTTTGCATTGCATTTTTTTTTCTTTTAAGTAGCTCCTTACAGATTTGAAGACATTGTGCCTGACATAAAAAGAATAGCTACTCTTTCAAATTTTCAACCTGTATCATACATTAATTTTTTACTATGATCTTTGAATCCACTCTTACTTACACATCCACATACCAGAAGAGAGTAGGACTGTTAAGGCATCTACAAATTTTAGCCAATTTTAATATTTTGTTTATATGTTACAGTTTATATTAATATAATTTATCCTATAATTTGACAATCCCACAATTTCAAGATATTAAAATTTAATACAAATGTTAGCAAATTTTAATATTTTGTTTATATAAGTTTGTATCAATATAGTTTTATCGCATAATTTCAAGATATTAAAGCACTTCCAAAAGCTTTTTTAACACGAGTGAGAGGTACAGGAGATAATTTGTCATTGGGTATGGGAATGGTACAATTCTAAACATAATTTCCCAATATTCTTTCCTATTAGTATTCATTTCATCTTCAATTAGACGTTAGCGTACAAAGAAATTCACCTCTCCATTCATCTCATTTTGCTGTAAATGTACAAAAGACTCTTTATGGGATGACAAGATCAAAAGGGAATGTTGTCCACTGCATCTCAAATGAACCACCCCGGCTCACCCAGTGTCTGTGGCTCCAAAGTATCTTACAGAATCCCCAGCTCTCTCAACAACAGAACTTTTCTGATAGAGACCTCTTGTACCACTCTTGCTAGGGACTTAATTGTGTGAGCTACTACTGAATTCTGATGCTGTAGTACTAAGAAACACCACTCCTTTGAAAATCATGGCATGCAAACTTAACCTTCTGTCATCTCTCTGGGACCCTGTGAATTACCAAGTACGTACGTAATGTGTACCATCTCCTTGAAATGCACTGACCTCTCTTATTCTTCACTTATGACCTTCAGCTGGCTATTTTCTCCTTCCAATTGGGGGAATTACCAATAATTATTGGAAATGAATATCAGTGAAGTTTCTGAATCTAGAGGGATAAGATTATATTCTTTAAATGAAGTTCCCATATGATCTAGCATTGTCTAAGTTTCTTCCTGAAATGAGGGAATAAGTAAAAAAGTGGAACCATAATATATTTACTCTATTTTCTCTCTTTCTCAAACTTCAGGTGACAACAGCAAATCAAAATTGTAAATGTCTGCCTGTGACATATGTCAGCCATTGTATTCCATTCTCATTTATCTTAAATGTGTGTGTGTATATATATGTATATGTATACACATATACATATATATATATAAAGAATAAAAGATGTGATATAAGTCATATTTTTTTCTTCCTCTGGCCTCCTTTCTAGAGCAGCCAGTCACTCTAAAGGATAATCACTCAAGGTGGTCTTAACAACATCCTAGGGTATTTTTAACCTTTGATTTGGTTATTTTGTCCCAAGAACCATACTGTGGCATATTATGCTTCAAATAGTACCTGAAACGCTGACAACGGTTATACCAACAAACCTTGTTTTGATACAGAACTATTCTACCTATATTTGTATTGATGAATATTAAAAACATGCTGGGCATGCTATATATTATATAAAATAAATGACTCCACAATGTGCATTAATCTTGAAGTAGAATGGTTGGTTATCTGTTTATGATAACTTGGCATGCCATGTAAATTTTGCAAGGAAAACATGGATTGAATGAGCCACTGCAGCAATAAAATGCCAGTTGTGGCTGACACTAAACCAAGAGAAAATACAAAGAGTATCAATCACTGCTAAGGCTGCAGTGGATAAATTAAACAACAAACATAATTTTAAAAAACTTTCTTTAAAAATATTAAGTATAGAATAGAGAATCAGTTGCAGATTAGTCTTTACACGCTCATACAGAACGAGTGTGATCATCTTCACTCAATTTCATTTAAAGGAGCACCCACTATATGCCAGACACTTTGCTGAGAACTGGAGATAAAGTGACAAGTGACAAATCTCTTATTTCAAGGTGACCTTATCTTAATGATCAAATTGCAGTAATGAATGTTTCAAATAAAATATTAAATGTCAGCTTAATATTTCCCTCTTTAAAATAAGAGGTTTCAAAGATAAGAAATGGCTGTTCAAATCTGTATTTTGAATTCTGTCCTTAAATGATTGAAGCACAATAATATCGGAATTTATTTTATGTATCATGGCTATAACTTAGTAGAACTGCTTCATGGATGTGTAATACTATTCAACTATTTAAAATGAAAGGAGATCATATTAGGATATTTGTGTTTCTAATTGAGTGTCTACCTTTGATTCTACTGAGTGTAATTTTATTTGGAATCCCTGAAAAGACTTCTAAGAATAGTTTATCTTGACATGTAGTCATGAGTTCCTACCACATATCAGTCATTTAAAATTTTAGATTCACATTCTAATGGGAAACTTTTAGCATAAAAGCCACAGCACTCAAATTATTGCTGTGAATACCAATTTATTCATATTACCATATTCATACCAATAAATTATCTTATTTTTCTACCCAAATCATTTTCAATTAATCTTTCATCAGGGCAATCAGAACTGTTTTGTCATTCTAAAATTAGAGGATTTGGCAATTTAATCTGAGTTTCCACTACATTTTCATCATCCTTAAATTTAGCCTTCCTTTTGAAATGTTATATCTACCCCAGAACATATTCAGGAACAGTTGAGGAAATCAAGCAGTGTTGATAAGAAATTGTCTAATTCAAGGAAAGAATCCCTGATAAACTAAATGCTCCTTTAGCATCGCCTAATAGATGTTTTGCACCAATTCTGCCTATCTCTTGCAAACAATTAACTGGTCTCTCACTTTACTATCTTTGCAGCACAGTTTCCCAGCCCTGTCATTACTATGTTTTGGACAAGATACATTTTGTGGTGGAGGACTATTCTTTGCTTTGTAAAATATGTTAACAGCATTCCTGGCCTCCACTAGATGACAGTAGCTTCTAGCAGAGCCCAGTTATAACATTTAAAATTGTCACCAAGCATTGTCAAATCACCCATGGTTGTATTATGAGGAAATATAATAAAATGTAATAGAAAATTATAGAAAAAGGATTATTTAGTCATCCAGCTTGTTTCAAATAAATGTTCACTATATGGTAATCACTAAAGGTGATATTAAGATGCATAAGATTTAGACTGTGGATAATTTTTTATCTTGATGGTAAACGAGAGTCTCTCCAAAATTCAACATGTTGTCATTTTCAAGTTACTTACAGGTGTATTTTATCGAAAATTCCTATTTCTTCTGAAGTCTTATCATTTCCCCTTTCTGTTTTGCTGTTTATTTTACTTTTTTTAATTTCTTAATTAAGAAATCACAAAATTCTTTGATATGAGGCTAATCAAAGCCTATGTAATTATGTGTATTTTAACTTTAAAATTTTTCACCCAAGACAGTAAAGCCCAATGTAGGCTTACATCTCCTGGCATAGATATTTTTCAGATATGGAGTTATTATATTCACTTGAAGATAATCCCATGGAGCACAAATCCTATTTAGAACCTGGGAACTTACAGTCTCAGTGACTGAAGCTGCTGACTCTTGGTCCCAGGGACTCTTTAGTTATTGTCCACAATTCTTATACAATCAAAGATCCACTCTGTTATTATCCAATAATAGAATTAGAGAGGAGTGCCCATAGGCAGCAAAGTTTTAGTGGTATCACTTTGTGTATTCTCCATTAATCTTTGTAAGAATAGTAAGAAAAGTCTAAATATATCTGAATATTTTTATTGTAAGAACTTTTCAAGTTGTATGACATCACATCAAATATGGGCTTTGCAGTTTATGGCACCATGATCTCTTTGGTTAATGACATGTATGTTTATACTGAAGTGTGCATATATAATAAGCCATATTAGTATCATTATTTATATAAAGCTTATTATAAAGGGGTCTGGCACAAATAATGCCCCTTTTTATTACAAAATCTTATATTACAAAATCATAAGCATGTAATTCTGTAACATGACCGTCACACTCAAGCACACCATATGACATTTTAGGTGAAATGTTCAAATTAAAAGTGTAAATTATTTCAGCCATATTATTACCTTACCAACCACACTTAAGCAGGCATTAAGTCTGCCAGACCCAGTATGTAATATAACCATACAAATAGAGTTTCTAGGAAAATTTGCAAGGAAGAATATTTTTAAACTTCCTGAAAAAAAAAGATTATTGGCCCTCACAATTCTTACAGTTTTTTTCAGAAAGTTGATTTTAAATTTGTGAATATGTAAGATATAGGACTATTTACCAGTATTATTTTCCAGGAGTTGTTGCTTACAGTAATCACAGAATCATAGTGATATCAAGAAAATCAAATAAAGTATTTTTTAATGACAGTGCAATAATTTAAAAGCACACATTCCAAATTAGAACATTACTATATGTGCTTTACACTCATTGTCAATCACTGGATAGTGTAAAAATACCCAATTTTTCTGAAAATGCTTGCACTGAACACAGGGAGTGATATACACTTACCCTGCTCTCTTGAAAAAATAAAATAAAAAAAATTGGCTGTGATTTGATTAGTTTATGATTGTTTTAGTAGCCACATTCCAAGTACAATATAAAGATATAAATTTATTTGTAGTCACCCAAAATTGATATGGGACTCAACTGACATATCTATATCTTAGTATTGATGAATTTCCTTGTGCTAACACAGACTGAATAGATGCCCTGGAATTCAATGATTTTAAAGGATGACTTATTAACTTATCCAGCATGTGGTACTGTAGTTAACTGGCGAATAATCCAAATCATACATCTTAAAGCTAACTTTATTAAGGTTTATTCTTTGTACATAATATCTGATATTAGTAAAGTATAAAATTAAACATTCATGTACAGTTTATTTTAACAGTGTTTTGTGCTTAGTTTTCCCAAAAAACTATTTTTGTATGTTATACAATTACAGTCAGCATTTTAATGTAAAATTGAAATTTTTTGTAATAAATCTATCTTCAACTTGCTTTAAATCTTTTGCTTTATTAATAAAACATGAAATATCAATGTTTATATAAACGTAGAAAAAATTGAACTGATCTAGACATGACAGGTTCTCTCAGTCTTCTTACATGTTTGAAATAATTCCTAAACTTTGTTTACTTGATTATAAAGCATGCTATGGGGTTTTGATAATAAAATAAATCTGTAAAACCAAGAATGACATGCTGAGTTATTAAATTAGCCTGTAAATTAAGTTTTGAGTATATCTTAGCTTGATTTTAACACCATATATGTTTATTAAGCTCAGAAGTACATTCAAGTACCCTTTAAATGGTATAATATTTCATTGAGAATAGTAAAAAAATATATATCTGATATTCTGTCTGTTTTTCAGAACTTGGAGATCAGAATCACTTAAAAAGTTTAACTGACTATTATCTGTGTTAAAAAAAAAACAGGCATTTCTAAAAATTGTGCAACTTAGCCCTGGCTGGTGTGGCTCATGGACTGAGCACTGACCTACAAAGCAAAGTGTTGCTGGTTCAAATCCCAGTCAGGGCACATGCCTGGGTTGCAGGCCACGTCCCCAGTTGGGGGCACATAAGAGGCAACCACACACTGATGTTTCTATCCCTTTTTTTCTCCCTCCCTTCCTCTCTTTTTAAAAATAAATAAATGAAAGCTCAAAAAAAATTATGCAACCAATAATCATGCAGGGTAGAAATCTCTTCACAACCCGTTTTGACTTCCACTGAGCTAAGGGTAGGGACAGTTCAGTTGCCATGATTCTGTCATCAGTCCCCTTCTGTTTTGAGTTCTATTGTTCTTGGTTTCGCAGGTCGACTCTCAATCCACTGAGCCAAACCAGGCAGGGCTCAATTATTTTTTTCCCCTCTTGACTTTCTGCTTTTTTTTCTGCATCATCTATTATATATATTTTCTTTTTAATTGATTCTCTTTTAATCTCACTCATGAGATAGTCAACTACCATTTACTGATTTTTCCACTCTCTGGACAGCATACAGGGATATGGTCAGAAGATATAACATAAAACCTTTGTTTTCCATAAATATGTGAACTAGTTGTAGATAAAGACCAGGGGCTCCTTAGCTGTCTCCACACATTCACAAAGCAGAATGTGAACAAGTGCAAATATACAAGGTGAAAACCACACTCATGAGTGCCAGAGGCATTCAGAAGGAGAGTTGGAATAGTTAGAGGTATCTGATATTTAAAAAAAAAAAAAAGTCTGAAAGGAATTTGAAAGGGAGCTGTACCTCGAAGAAAAAGACAGAAGAATATTATCAAGAGGGCAAAAAACACATGCACAGTGATGTCTAGCAGTCTCACAAATACCATCTGTTCTTTGAATTAGTTGCAGGTGGCAATGAGCAAATGATATGTAGGCAAAATCAGTCAAGTGAGCCTGTTTGGAGCACAGAATCTATAATGGGAAAACAAAAAGTAAAAGGTGAGATTGAGGGAATTTTGGGAAAATTCTAAAATCTTAGAAAGAGTTATACTGATTTCATGTTATTAAAGAATCAAATTTGGAACATGATGAAAGTAGTACTTGAAGGAGATGTTTCAAATAATGGACATGCTTGTGGTAATTCTTATCAAAAATGTTGTAATTCTGATGGAAAAGTAAAACTAGACAACAGGAGCTTCTGTACTTGAACTAGGAAAGTATTTGCATGAGTGGTAGATTGGCTAACAAGAACAAAGGGGTCAAATTAAAAAAATAATTCTAATTAAATATGATCAGTCTTAAAAATAGCATAAAGTCAAGTTTAAACAAAGCAGGACAAACAATAATCATGAGTGCAACCCCATGTATATGGTATTATTTTAAAAATAATATTGGGGGACAATATTATATAATGGTAAGAATAATGGTGGTTTCATAGAATTTCTCTAATACATTCAAGTGACAATTTTACTTCATGAAATGTAGTGATTAAGCAAACTCAGCCCTGTACCTCTTGAGTTCATATCCTTTTGGAAACACTAGCTTTTGGGACATTGGATGAATTACTCAATCTTTTGGTGCTTCAGTTTCTTTTCTAAAGAAAGATACCAGTACATGCCTGATAGAGTATTTGTAAAAATTAAATTAGCCAATATTTGAATTTAGGAAACTTGCCATTAAGTAGGCTACCAATGCATGTTAGCTGTTATTGCTATTAATACTGTTATTAAATAAGATTCAAATAATACTTGAAAAGGTAAAGCACAAAGCTTACTCTTTACCTGTATAAAATCACCTCATTCTTGTTCCCAGAGTGAAGAGTTTTGTTTATTTTCTTTCAATACTTTTACTATGAATGTACTTAAAAATTATGGGATTATGCAGGCTTTTCATGCACATTTAGATCATACACTGCTTAGTTCTGTTATCTTTTCTTACCTAGTGTGCCTGAACATACCATGTTAGTAATAATAAAATATAGTAGTTAATAATGTTCATGTACAATGATATATAAATCAATTTCCTGTTAGTAAGTATTTAGAATGTTTTCATTTCTTTCTATTATAAGCATTGTTGTATTCTTTCGCAAACAACATCGTGTACATATGAGAGTAGAAGCTTAGAACAAGCAGTGTGAACACCAACTAATCTAGATGCTAGATTGCTAGATGGAAGTGTTAAAGTGTGAAACAAACAAACAAACAAAAGTAGCATCTTAAAATAGCATCCAAAGAGAGAAGTTAGTTGTTTAAAAAAGTTAGTCTTTAAAATTTTAAAAAATACCATCAAACTTGTCTTTCAAAAATGTTTTGAAAAATAAATCTTAAGTAAGTTCATCTAAGTTAATGTTTATGGACACATACTGTAGTGACGAGAGTGAGGAGAAAAGGAGTGAGAAGTAATTTAAAACACAACAGCCATTATTTTAAAAATTTACAAAATAAGTTTGGAAAAGTCATTATTAACATTTCTTATTGAGATAAAGATGGCAAAATTAAGGAAATATTTAATACATATTAAAATGTTTAACGCAAATATGTATTTCCTAGAGCACTTAGTTGTCTAGAAATGACAACTCAGTAATTTTTGTTGTGTATTAGAAACAGTGATCAAATAATTGCTACAGCATGTATTCAACACAGAATAGCCAGCATGAATCTGTTAAATTTGTTTATAATAGAGCTACAGCTTAAGCTAACAAGGTACTAAATTTTCAGAGGAATTTTACATTTCTGTCTGTATTAGTGAAACAAATTCAGCAGCTGCAATGGCCAGAACTAAGTAATGTTTTGTTTTTTTCCAATTTGATTGATTTGAGTCACTATGACAAATACTGATTCAACTATAATATATTTCTGGTATGATCCTTGAGTCCATGGATTCATGGTAAGCAAGGCGCACTAGCTTCCCCTAAGGAATTTAAAATATAGAGGGACAGATAGACATATAGACAAAACAGAGCTCAATGTTCTCAATGCTGTGGGGGTAACTATAGAAGCATTTAATTCAATATTAGGTTGAAAGTAGGCACATTAAAAAAAGTTTCCTGGAAGAAGTAATGGCTTAATAGAGTTTTAGAAAAAGATGAGGGTTAAGCCAGTTGAAAAATGAAGGAAGTGACTGTCTATCCCTGAGACTTACAAATACCAGCTGTTGGTTCAGTTATACAGGTATGGATTAATAAATTATGTACTGTAAAAATTAAACCAGCAGCTTTTTTGGCAAAGGAGGCTTTCAAGGTGAAAATCTGGAAATGAGGTGCTGAGGTTAATCCTCAAAGTTGTAGGAGAGTGTGCTTTGCTAGGTGTGCTAGCAGTTCTTGTTGCCAGGAAAAAACGAGTGGAGTGCTCATTATGGAATGAGAATTGGTAGGACTCGAGGCCAAAATGGTGAGTGCCTCTAATATTGTTTTTTAAAATTTTATTTTGTGAGAGATTATAGTAAATTGTTACAAACACAATTTCACTTATTCCTGGAATCTAATGAATGGAATAAATCAACAAATGAAATACAAACAGACTCATAGATCCAGAGAACAGACTGACAGCTATAAGAGGAGTGAGCCGTTGCAGGGCTAGGTGAAAAAGGTGAATGGGCTAAGCAAAACAAACAAACAAAACAAACTCATAGACACAGACACCAGTATGGTGATTACCAGAGGGAAAGGGTGGTGGGGGGAGGTAGAAGAACATAAAGGGGGAATGCATGGTGACGGAAGGAGACCTGATTTGGGGTGATGAACACACTATACAACATGCAGATGATGCATTATTGAATTGTACACCTGAAAACGTGAGGCCTATACAATTTTATTAACCAATGTCACCACAATAAATTGAAATATAGATAATGACCAGAAAAAAAATCTGTTTACATGACTCTTGGCAATGTGGCTTTACTATGTATCTCATCAAAGGGCAACATTTATTTTACCCTTCCTTCAATCTAAACTGGCCTTGTGAGTTGCTCTGATCCATAAACAAGGCAAAGGTGATTTAGTGTGACTTCCAAGTTGAGACCTCAGGAGGCTTTGAAACTTTTGCTCTCCCTCTTGTGTCATAAGGTTGCCGTGTAAAAAATCTTTATCTATTTAACTGGAAGCTAACTGACTACTGCACAGGAAGTCCAATCAACAGTCGGAACTAACTACCAGATATGTGACTGAGACCATCTTAGATCACCTATTTCCACAGACGCCATCAGAGAATTGTAGCCAGACTAGCAAAGACCAACAAAGAACAACACAGAATAGCTCAGAACAAACTGCTGATCCCCAGATTTGTAAGAAAATAATATGATTCTTATATTAAGTCAGACACATAAGTTTTGGATTTTTTTTTTACACATATATGTTAAGACATTGAAAGGTTTTAAACAAACTGAGGAAGAGCGACAAGATCGGATTTACTATTAGAATAGCATTCTGGCTGTTTCTGCAGAAGGGCTTGGTGTTAGATTGTGAATGAAGACAGTCACACAGCTGTTGCTACAGCCTCTAAAATAAGTTTGAACAAAAGTGGTAGCAGTGAAAGTAAGTAGAGAGATTTGAGAGAAACTGCATAGTTGGATTGAATAGATGCTAATGTTTGTTGGGTATGGGTGAGGGCAGGATGAGTAATGGGGCAATGAAGGCTGTGAGATTTATAGTTGGGATTCTAAATGGATTTTTGGCCTTTGAGGTATGAAACATAATAGCCATATTTGTAGAGGGAATGTGGAGGAGAATATTGAGTTAGTGTCAACTTTTTTTTAGGAAGACTACATAAGTAATATTTTTGCCAATGATATACTAAACAATGATTAAAACAAAACTTGTGTACAATAATCTGAATTTCATGTCAATTAGGCACAAAGCATTTTTGACCAGGTTATATTTGAACACAGACCTGAATAAATAGATAGAGAGAAAATATGCCAATATTGGAGAGGAAACTAGCAGGCAAAAAAAAAAAAAGAAAGAAAGAAAATTTCTTGAGATAGAAATGTTCTTGGCATACTTGAGAAGAATGAGGAAAGTTATTGGGTTTGAATCACTTTCTAGAAAGAGCTTAGTTGCTAGAAAATGTAAGGCTTTATCGATGACAAACCATAAATCTATAAGCTTACAGCAAGAGTTGAAGATTTAAGGATAGATTTGAGTAAAATTATAATGGAAAGCCTGTAGGGAGGTTTGTGCAAGACAATGACAATATTTGACTTATACTTTTTAAAGGATTACCCAGCTTAATTTATGACAATAGCTTTGACTGAGTGACAATGCATAAAAGAACAGTTGTGTGACTATTTTAGAGGGAGAAGATGGGGTAAGTGATTAGTTTGAGAATATATTGTGAAAGTTAATGTATTATTTTGCTACTACTGCTCTAAAAATTACTACAAACTTAGTGACTTAAAACAACACAAAATGTATAGTCTCACATGTCAGAAGTTGTTACTAGACTAAAAGGGTCTGCTTGCCTGTGCACATAAAGCTCAATAAGATGTGAACAAGAAGCTTGCAGCAAAGACAGCCAGAATTTACTGCCTGAGGAAGTGGTGCCATGCCCAGAGCCACAGGCGAGTTAGAACTCAAAGACCTGGCTTTCCAATGGCTTTCAAGAGACGGATTATACAGGGGAAAATCATTAATCCTGGTGACTAAGGGAGTCAGGGTTCTGCTCTGCTGATTGGGAGGTGCGAGGGTAGGAGGTAGCTGGTTAGGGCACCTGGTCCTGATGTCAGCCATGGTTTTGTCGCTTTTCTAAGCCTGGAGATGCATCTCATCTGAGGCCTAGTAGTTGTCCCGTTCAATTGAAACTCTCTCTCTGTGGTTGACAGACCCAAGATTTTGTTCCTAAGGTTGTTTAGAGTTGACCAGGATATCATTGTTCTGAAGGTTTAATGATTAATGGAGTGGACATGCAAGAGAGAAGGAAGCAGGTTGGTCAGCTTGCTGGGTAAGACCAATTTGAATAAAAAGGAAAGGTGAAAAGGTCATATTATCAAAATAAAGTTACTGCGTGGTTACAAAGTTTGACATGGGTTTTGTTTTGTTACAAAAGTGAGTTCTTTTTTGGAAGCTCAGAATCTACTTCCATGACCAAGCAGGTTGCTGGACAAATTTAATCATTGTGGTTTTAAGAATGAGGTCCCACTTTTCTTGCTGTCTGACAAGCATTGTTCTCAGCTTCTAAAAGCCACTTGCTTTCTTTTGTGCCTAGCTTCCTTTGTCTGCAAAGCCAGAATAGACAAGTTGTGTTCTTCTACTGCTTTCCTTTTATGCTTTTTCTTTGGCCACTTCTTTCTCTTACCTTCCTCCTTTGATTTTAAGAGCCAGGATGCTCTGCTGGCCATTGATATTCCAATATAATGTTTTCATTTTAAGGCTAGCTGATTAGCAGCTTTAATTCCACCTGCTAAGTCTCTTTTACTATGTAAAGTAACTCATTTACACATTTATAGTAGTAATAGCACTGGGAAAAGGACAGGGAGCCAAAATGTTCTGACTGACCAGTACTTGCTAATATTTGAACACTTTTATCTTTACAAACAAAAATTTCATATGATTTGACCAAATATTGTTACACAGCAATATTCAGAATAGAGTTGGGATTACACTCTTTCCATATACATATATGCCAAGGCTTTAACTTGTATTTGTAATCATAAAAAAGGTAATTATAGCAAAAGATTATAGTTCATGTATGTAAGATTTCATTATTGTTAGCATAGGCAGCCAGATATTCATAAAGGAAGAAAGCAAAAGGAATCAGACATTTTTAAGCGTATTAACTGAGGAGCATGAGCCTGCTTGTTTCATTAGGAAGTTTCGGTTTCACACACTCCCTGAGGGCTTGCAGCCTAATCCCTCCAAGGGGATTAACATCCCACCTCTCCACCTGGCAGGAAACAGCCTGCTTTCGGGGTGGGGAGAGGTGGAGAACGAGGAGGTAAGTGCAGGCCAGTGGACTCAAAATGGCACTCAGGGAGGTGGTTCTATGCGACATTTGTAATAGGAGTCAAGATTGGTGAACAGGCGAGTCCAACACAAGCCAGTGAAAGTTTGAGAAGTTGATCGGTTATTCTGAGAAAGTGCCTGGTCTTTCCCAAGAGGAAGATTTTAACGGGGCACAGCCAGGACCCCCCAAAGGGTATTTGTAACAGGGTCCAGAAAATGGGGTGTCCAAGAAAAAATATATTCTCCTAACCCCAGGGCGGCCACCATGGAGGATTTATGAGTCATTTTGCATGTCAATAACAGGATAGCTTCATTCCTCATATGCAAAGAGGGTTATTTTGCCTATCACCAAGGCTAATTGGGAAGGTTTGAAAGACTTAATGCAGAATGTAACTGGGAGAGAGAAGATGAGAGACAGGTTCCTGGGGGAAAGACAAAGGGACTCAGACTCCGGGGAACGGTGTGAAGCCCACATGGTAAGAAAGAGAGGGGAAAAGACTCTTGCTAGCGGGCCCTGAGAAAGTGCCACGTAATTAATGGATTAAGAGCCGGAGATCGCGGTGACAGAGCGGATGGTGCTGAGACCCGCGAGAGGCCTGCCGAGCTGAGCCCCGGACTTCTGTTCTTTTTCTTCTGAAGGACGGTGCCCCTACCAGGCCTGACTGGCCCAACTGGGGAAAGGGGGAAGGCAGGACTGTGTGCGCTGGTGGTTGTTTTAAGGGGATTTTGAGATTTAAGAGCGACATTTAGCCATTAATCAAACCTGTGTAACTTTTGAATAAATAGTTCTTTTCCTTTTCACCAAACTGCCATTCAGAGCCCTAATTCCAAAGGTGGCGGGCAAAGGACCTACAACAAGGGACCCCAGGGAAGTGGGGGGTTGTTATTTTGCTAATAGCATCTGGGCACCCCCTGCCCCCCAAGGGTCCATTTGTTCGGTAACAAGATAACATAACCCAAGGGAACAGAGAGTTTTTGATCTCTTGCCCTTACACTCCCCCTTCTGCCCCCATGTTTGTGCCTTCCCTCCCCATAGTTACTATGTGGGTCTAGAAGCTGCTGTGTCAGACTCCAAATATAGGCTCCAGGTGGCAGCCTGGGGACAGCACCACAGCTGGGGACACAAACTGAATCCATCAAGTGGAGAGAGGAAAAGACTAAGCTTAAAAATGAAATGGAAACTCTGGACACTGACCTTTGTTGTGGCTTGTTGAGGACAAGAGTGGACTTCTTCAATGACAAGATGGATGGAGATGGGACACAAGGACAACCTTCTATTTCCACCCAGATAAATCCTGCCACACTACAATCTCTCATGCGACGGTTTGTGAAATGCTCTCCTCACAATCCGGGGAAAGAGACCCACTTCCGCCAGTGTAGGGTAAGTGGAGGCAGCCTGGCTTCCTCACCCAGGTGCTTGGGTAACTAGGGGGAGCCGCTTTTTTCTCACAACCTTGAAAGAGTCTGATAAAGCAGTGTCCTCATAGCCTTGAGTCTGGGTGCAATAAATGCTCCTTGGCCTTGAGCAGGCTCTCATGGGCAACTCATGTCAGGCACTTCACTATGGGGCTCATAGCCGGCTTTGTTCCTTCTAGTATTTAAAAAAGGTAGAGGCTTCTAACTGACCGGGGAGTGGGGCGCTGACACAGACACGGGCTTGTGGCCTGTGTGGCTCCCCCCGGTAAAGGCATGTCACGCATCCCCACAGCTCCACACCTTTTCTTCCCTCTACTAGAGTCTCAAGTGGACCTGCACAGCCTTAGGGAGGATGCAACACAACCAGCACCATTGTAAGCCTTCTCACAACAGCCTTCTGAAGCTGGTATTATTGTTTCCTTTGCTTTGTTTACATGGAAGAAATGCATTTGTATTTACATTTTTTTTTTTCAAACAGTATATGTAGCATGGTCTCAATTCTTTCCAATTCAACATAAAAATCAACACTTTTTTCACACCTACAAGTCCCTCCCACACTTATGTCCTAGACAGAATTGCATATTTATTAACATTTTGCTACTAATATTAGTGTAGCATTATTACCATGAGACAGCTGCCTGGCCAGATCCTACATTTCTTAGCCCCGGCACATAGGTGGGTCAGATTCTGAGTTATCACCAATGAAATGTGAGATGATGTGAAATGAAACATTTCTCGGCTGAGGAACTTAATATGTGTGTGTTTTCACCTTGCTCTCCTTTCTTGTTCTGGGCAGATTTCTTACAATGGCAGTGATGGAGGAGCCAGATCCTGGAGGGATTCTATTTCCCCTGACCACTTTGTGGAGAAAAAGTCACTACTGTCCAGGGACATCAAAAAAAAAAAAAAAATGAACTTCTATTTTCTACATTGCAGTATTAGGGCTATACTAAACTAAAATAGAAATTGGTCATTTGAAGAGAAGTTCTTTTTAAAATAATTACTTAAAGTAAGTGGCATTGAGTAGGTGTTTGGGAGGCAGGCAAGAGGGAAGATAGCTGGGCCTAGGTTGAATGTTGAAAACATGTTACCTCCGTTACCATAGAAGACAGAAGCAGTCACTATGCAGTATTTTTAAGGTTTTGGTTGTAAAGCCAGCATATTAGGGTTCATTGTTTGCTTTTCATTGCTTATAGCTTATTATTACATGGAATAGATCAACTCATCAATTATTCACTTTGCTAGAAAAGACTGAAAGAAAATAAAGTACAAAATAACAGAAGGAGAGAATACTGAATAGTTTCAAGTTATAAAATCCAATAAATTGTATCAGTTAAGGAAAGGAATCCAGCCCTGAGGCAAAGATCATATTAAGGTGTGATGTTTCCATCTGCTGAATATGTCTTCAATTTGAGAAAGAGGGCGCCATGATGAAAAGAAGCAAAATAAGGAAGCAAATGCAAAAAGGCAAACATGAGTATTACGTCTGGGACAGAATGATAGGTACTTAATGACACAGGAAATGGACTTTTCTTCTGCCATTCTTTTGTTATTATTTTTGAACATAGTATTTTTAAGACTTATGTTGGTGATGGAAACTATATAGAATGCCTCTAAAATAACTGTACAGATACTCCACACCATATGTAAAAATTATGTTATGAAAAACACTAAAATAATTTTCATTTTATTCAAAGTTGATCCTTAGTCAACTAAAAAAATGACTTGGCTTTTAAACACTCCTAACTGGAAATCTCTGTCATCTTCCTTTAAATTTTGATAGGATCTAGGGTGCTTAATACTATGACCATATAGGATGGAATGCCAAGTTCAGCAATCTGAACTTTTTTATAGATGACTTTGTTTTATCTTACTCTATCATACATTTTAGAACAAGTCAACCAAAAGTTAGTTTTGTCATACCAAAATTGATTTAGGAATACAGTATAAAACTTCTCTAACTCACTGAAAATTATCAGCATATTTGTTTAATCCCCAAAATAAACACAGTGTGCATTTTGGGGTCATTTTTAACTATGTTATATACTTCTGGTTTATAAGAAAACCATGTTTCATGAAAAGAACAGTACTTTCCTCCAGATTTTCACTACTTGTCCCCAAACTCAAATCCATGGTTAAAATCAATGCCAAACAAACTGTCACTGCAGAAAGAATCCTCAGTCACGTAATCAGCAGAAAATGAAGAGAACATGATCACAAAATATAAAGCCAGAGGAAAAAGATGTGACAAAGCTGACAAGCAAGTAGAATCCAACATAATTCTGCTTTGTGAACGTCTTCCTTCCAGACAGATAAAACCCTAGGAGCAGCAATGCTACTGCCTCCCTTGAGCAATGTCATTGTTTTGTGAGTTTAAAAAAAAAACAGACGTTCACTGTGTTCATAGATATGTGCTGCTTAGGGTCCACTAAGTATTTTGAAACAACACGGAGGTGTGACTGACAGCATTAGAGGACTATATATTTCAAGTGTAGGGCAAAGGGAGACAAGCCTGAGAATATATTTGCCCTAGTACTTTCAAGGATAAGAGTGAGTAAAATCAAATGAGACAAAGAACATGATAATTTACTGGAGAATAAATTATTTAAAACTTTTTTACCTTGTGCTAAGGCCCAAAGTTTATATGATCATGACAGACTATTTTCGGAAACATAAGCAATACTACACAATTAAAAATAATTTGCTCTTGGTGACACCAGAAAGATATATAATTGCAAGAAACAAGAATTCGGAGACCATTTCCATCAGTTTTGTAAATTTACTATAAATAAATTTAATGTTTACATATGCTCATACAAGGCAGCTAGAGGGAGAGAGAATCAGTATATAAATTTTAAAAGGTAAAAAATTAAGATTTTTTGAGTTTTTATACACATACTTTACTAGAAATAATTTTTGAAATGAATTTTAAGATGAACTCGAATGTTTTGTAAACGTTTTAAAAAATTAGACCCATTGCAACAATTTGTTGGTGAATTTGTATAACTTTTGAAAATAAACTCTTTTTTCTAAAATAAAATCTCTAGGCAGCAAATCGTGTACATATGCATGTGTGCTTGTGTGTATGTGTGTGATTGTGACAGCTCTACATACATTATTAATAAATCAACTGACAGATCAAAAATTTACAATTGATTCCATACTTCGTATTTAGGTGTTAGCTAACTTAAAAGAATCTGCATGTTAGTGATTGGTTTTGTCACATTAATAAAAAAGCAGAGTACTTAGAGGTCTGAGCTTTGGTGTCAGGTAGCTCTGGGCCCAAATTCTTGCTGATCTGGAATTCATTTTGTGTTACTGTACAATCTAGTTAATCATTTTTAATAGATGCACTGTCATCTATGAAATGTCTGCAAGAATACTTACTTAGCAGATATATTGTGAGGATTGAATCAAATAATGTATAGTAAAATCCTTAGCATGTTTCCTGTTGTATGTTTCGAGTATGTATATAAAAGATTAAGATTTTTCTGCTACATTAAGATTTTGGTTCCCGTGACCATCGCCACCTGATGCTACACAAGTCATGTGTTATCTTCATGGCAAAGCAGAGTTTGTGGGCTGAATTAAGGTTGCCTTTGTCCTCCTGAACTACAAAACCATGAAATACCAAATTTAGCGTTTTTTTTGAAATCATTAAATTTGTGGTAATTTATTAAAACTTTGGCAGCAAACTAAAACATTCACAGGTATAGGCCTATGTATGCACATGCAGATATAAAATTCCCTAAATAAGTTTTTTGTTTAATTCAAGTACATAATAAATGGTATCCTAGAGGAATAAAAGAGCTAATTCCTTTTCAGTTATTTCTCTCAGGGAGCATATTGCATATTAGAACGTGATTTAATTTAAATATTTCAGGCTACCTACAGCTTCATTGTTCCTTAGGGGTAACTGAATTCACATCTTTGATGCTCGTTTTGCTCCAGAGATGGTGTCTTTGCATTATTCATGATTGTCTGCATCTATCTACCCGAAGAGAATTTCAATAGCTCTCGTTGTGTGTTTGTGTATTTTAATATTTTTCTGTCTTTAACTCTAGAGATTATTTTGTAAACAGATTGAATAAAACCATTTATAGATCTTTCTACTTACAGTGACTAACAAATAAATTTGCTAAATAGGAACCTAAATGGAATTTTAACTGTGCTTTTAATAATATTGGGTATATTCACTGATATCTTGTAATAGAGAAAGTAGTGAAGTAACGGTCAGAAACAGAAAATTACAGTTTTCAAAATAGGTGTCATGGCCAAGCTACTCCAGAATTTAGAGAACAGCTATGGCAAAGGGGGTTGTTTGACAGAAGATAATATAAAATAAATTTCAGAAGACTTCCAGTAAATAAATAAATATGAACAATAATTTAAAATGTTTTATTCCAAAATAAGTTAATGTATTAACCAAAGAATATATATCAAAGTGTAACTGAAATTTCCTTATGAAGAACTTGAAATTTTTTTTGAAAGTTTATGTGAGAAAATGCCCTTAGACATATTCATGGATTTTGTTGAGCAGTTATTATGTGATTTAATAAATTCTTTAAATATGTTATATTATTTAATTCAAAATTTGTGTTTTCTGTGATTTCCTAATAGAACCTGAGCAACAAGGCTGTTAAGAATTTAAAGAAAAGTAACTATTAAGTAATATATTTAAGCTCTGGATTTCTGAATTCAGAACCCACAAGGAAAACTAGTGTACTATGTGAGATTTTGAAATAAAGTGGGTCACTTAGTGTGGTAACAATGCTTTTAACTAATTCTGTAATGTTTATTAAAGTAAAAATATACAATGTCTTAAGATAATTATGATATAAGTATGTAAATACAAGTAGTTTCTAAATAAACATTTATAAACTATGTAGGCAATAATATCAAACTTTTAAAAAGTATTAAGACAGTAAAAAATCTTAAGAAACATTACATGAACTGTGGCAGAATATAAAAACTATATTCAACATATTTAAATTTTAGAATCATGTAAATACATACAAATATGCATTTATAATAATGATTTAAAAGGAAGAAAGAAATATAACAAAGGTAAAAATGTTTATACAGGGGTATGGGATAATTATTAACTTTTCTTACATATTTTTGTGACTTTTAATTTATTACATTGAGCATAGAAGTTCCTAAGAGTTTTTATTTCTAACCCTGTTTAGTAATAAACAAATATAAAGTAGTTAAGAATGTTAATCTTTCTTATTTAATTATTATTATGTGCTAGATACATTACTAAACATTTTACACAAAGCACTGAATTTCTACAATTCAGTTTCAGTTCTATGAAACTGTACTCTGTCTTTCAGAGATGTAAGGGGAAAGGGAAACCTACAAGGGGCATAGAGAGAAAAGTCCTAAATTAAAGCAATACTGAGGCAATAGTGATCACACAAAAATACAAAGTCATATATAACAAATTGTAATCACTATATATGAAAACAATTGAGTACTTTATTTTAAATAATATTTCTAATTAAACAGTTTAATTCTTCCCATAACCATGATCTCCAGCATTGTTCAACTTTTTTTTTTTTGGTTTCCAGATAGATTCTCTAATTTTAAATGTGCTAATTTCCCATCTAAAGTTAGGTATCTACGATCCTTTATTTTAACACTTTTTATTTTCCTGTGTAGAAAATCAGGTATAAGTTTTTGTTGTTGCCATTTTTTCAACTTTCACTTTGCCTTCCCTTATTCCCCTCTTGTTCCAGACTTGACCTCCTCTTTCTTTTTGTCTTTGATTGTGTGTTTGGGAAGAATTGTAGTTAAGAGGAATACAAAAAGCAGTATGAATTAAATATGAAAAAAATAAAATCAATGACATTTTATAGAAAATCTAAGCTGCATCACTGCAGTTGAAGTCATATACATATTTCATTGAGGTGTAAAAGTTTGGAAATTAGATCCCATATATATTTGCTAGGTAGAACATCACCTTAGTTGTTTTTTTTTTTTTTTTCCTCTAAAATGATTGAGAATAACTCTCATGGACATATGGGCATGTCTGCTGCCCCAGGCCCTCCCAATTGTCTTTGCTTTTTAGTTATCTAAATATGCATCAACCACATCATGCTGAATGCTGGTGCCATGAAAACACCACCATCTCCAACTACAGACAGGGCAGAGCCAAGTTTTTTGCCTACTGTGAGGGCGAACACTGCTGTACCAGAGGCTTAGTAGCATCTTAGAGTAGAAAGTGCAGACTCTGTGTGCACATCATATTTGTGGGTTGGTTTAAACTGAGCTTTTCAATCCAAAGGCTTGATTGGTATTGGATAAGGGCCATGATCTAATAGTTTAAAATAGGTTGAGAGTATAGCAAGTTTAGGGCAAGGACTTTGGAATACCTGGGGTGGTAACACTCATTGCTTTCTTTTGAAAAGTTGAACAGTTTTAAATGTTATCAGGAGTTTCTTAAGTTATTTTCAACCGTTATCATCCTGGTAAAGAGTTCCTTAGAATAGTATTGTCCTATATAAGGAGACAGTGGAACAGGAAAGTCACAGTGGTAGAGACTGACAATAATTGTCATCTGAATGGTAAGGTGTGAGTGTGTGTGCATGTGTGCTTTTAGGGTTCTCCATGAGAATAGCTAATTCTGAAGTTAAAATAGTCTTTCCCTGTAATTCAGCTTAAGGCAAACAAAATTAAAATTGTATAACTATTTAGAATAACATGAAAAAAACGATGACTTGGGGAATAAAAACCATATTAACAATCTATGTTAACATATATAGCAAATCTCTGAGAAGTGAGAATGTATTGCACTTTTAACACACATCTAATAATTTTGTAACTAACTCTAGGGGATTTCTTCTTTTAAATTACTTATCCTTTATTTTTATTTCTTAAAGCTTTATTTTATGAAAGAGAGAGAGAATGAAAGAAAGAGAGAAAAAGAAAGAGAGAGAAACATCGTGAGGGGGAAACACCTATCGGCAGCCTCTTGCTGTGCAGGTCCCAGTGGGGGACCAGCCAGCAACGGGGCCTGTGCCCTGACTGGGAATCTAACTAGGAAACTGATCCAATCAACTGAGCAACACTGTCCAGGGCTGTATGGGATTTCTTCACAGTGCTGAAGTTAAGAAGTATAACTGCTTAACATACTTAAAGGATTAATTTTTAAGGATGCACTGATTTTGTAACAGTGTGCTAATGATTATTCATGTATGGATATGTAAGCCCATGTACATATAAGTATACCACACACATATATTTATTCTCGAAGTGTAGACAACATGAAGAAATATACAATGAAAGGAAATGTTGCGCAGGAAAATAAACATTCTGCATACAGAGTGTCATGTCCCTGTCCTCTGGCATTTTATTTTATTTTTCTCTCATCACTTCTCTTTTGCTGCTACTGTGAAAGAGAATGTTCATACTCAGAGCTAGAGCATTTCACTTTGCTGTTCAGAGGTTATTTAATTTTAATTGCTCCCCAAGCAGAGGCCAATTCATGATGGCAAGAGCAGAGCAAGCATCCTTCACAGATCCTTTGAAGTTTGAAGAGCTGCTATTCACATTGCCTCAGGCTTCCATTCCCACATTTATGTGAAAATATAAGCAGCTGACCACCTCTGTCATACATGCCCAATGCCACTACAACTGAGAATACCTTGTGCAGATTTAAGATTTTTTAATCATCCATATAAACTTTAAAATAAGGATATGAAACAGATATTGTTTTGCTATATGCATTTAAAATGGGATCAAAATACATGACTATAAAAAATACCAGTGCTTCATATAATTAAGCAAAACAATTTATGTTGAACATTGTGTGTGTGTGTGTGTGTGTGTGTGTGTGTGTGTGTGTTAAGCAAGGGGAGGGAGTTAAATAATCTTAAGTCATCTTCCACAGTAGAAAATAAAATCATTGAATCTACCTTGTAAGTTTGCATACTTGCCATATATGCAAAAGTACACTGAATAGCACTGTTGTTTTTGTTAAAGGAATAATAATGTCTTAAAACATTCATTATTGTGGTTTTCATCTAAAGCAAAAAAAAAACATGATTATATTTGTCAAGGTGTTGAAATGTGAGACAATATGCATACAACTTTCATCATGTATTTGTGGAAGATGAGATGAAAGGTAGATCCCTTTTAGGACATATTGGAATTATAAGTGGTAATAACAGGAATAATACTATTTTTTTAAATTCATTTGAAATTATTTAACAGAGGAAATTTAGACCAGGAGACACATGAGAGGAAAAACATTTGAAAGATTCTTTCATTAACTGTTTCATAAGTGATTATTTTCCAGATACATGCAAAAATTAAACAAGACAATTTTCTTACACCATCTACAAAAATAAACTCAAATTCGGTCAAAAACTTATATGTAACACCTAAACTGTAAAACTGCTAGAAGGAAACATAGGTAGTGGATTGCTTGACATCAGTCTGAATAAGACCTTTTTGGATATGCCCCTCAAGCAAGGGAAACAAAAGCAAAAATAAACAAAGGAGGTTTCATTGAACCAAAAAAATTTGCACAGCAAAGAAAGTCATCAGCAAAACAGAAAAGACTACCCACTGAATGGGAGAATATATGCACAAATAACGTATTTGATAAAGGGTTGATATCCAGATCCATAAAAATCTCATATAACTCAATATCAAAAAATAAATAATCTGATATAAACGCGAGCAGACATGAACAGACCTCTGTCTAATTAAGAAGTACAGATGGCCATCAGACATATGAAAAGATGTTCAACATACCTAATCATCAAGGAAATGCAAATCAAAGCACAATGAGATAGCACCTTAAACCAGTCAGAGTGGCTGTTATCAAAAAGGCAACGAATAGCATGTGTTGCTGATGATGTGAAAAACAGGGAACCCTTGTGCACCGTCAGTGGGACTGCAAATTGGTGCAGCCACTATGGAGAACACTATGGAGAGTCCTCAGAAAATTAAGGCTAGATATACCATACAATTCAGCAGTTCTACTTCTGGTTATGAAACCAAATGCAGGTCTACTACTTGCCACAACAACAACCAAATTTATGAAACAGGGCTGGTGAGAAGGAAAGAGGTTTTTTATTCACGTGTCGACCAAGTGAAAGAAGAGGACTATTGTCCCAAAGCTCATACTAACATCTCAGTGCAGGCTGGTGTTTTTGTCAGGAAAGGGAAGGAAAGACGAACGAAGAAATAAGGGTTGGGAGGGGTGTGGAAGTGCAGGATATCATCCTGTAGGATTTGCTATTAATCTCTATGGTCAGTTTTCTTGAGTTGGTCATACGGTTTCTTAGCAGAATCCCTGGTGTCTTGAGGTCAGGCTTCTTCATAGGTTCATGCAGGAACTGAAACTGCTGATTCTTGGAAAGTATAATAATTTTTTTTTACTATGTAAGCTGTGTTTAACCTTTACTCAGAGTAGTATATTTTTTTATTGATAAAGGTATTTATCTGAAAAAAATAATTTGAAAAGATATGTACACCCCTATGTTCATTAGAGTATTTTTTCCAATAGTCGAAGTATGGAAGCAACCCAGGTATCCACTGAGAGATGAATGGAGAAAAAAGATACAGTACACAGGGTGGGGCAAAAATAGATTTACAGTAGTGAGTATGTGAAGCAGAGTTCATTCTTGTATTATTATTATTGATAAATTATGGTACTATTTTTCATGTAAAGAACTGTAAATCTACTTTTTCTTCACCTTATATACACACAATGCAATATTACACAACAATAAGAGTAAAATCTTGCAATTTGCTGCATTTTTCCTTTTATTAACCTCCCTTAGTATCGATTTTTTAACTCTTCCAGATCTGTTCAACTTCTAAATATTAATATTTTTGTTTGGGCTCAGACTTGAGCATTTTACTTATCTCTATTTATATATATTTCCCAAAAGATTCAATTCAATTGCCTGATATTAAATGTTCCTTACATGCTATATATTTTCTCAGACTGTATGTCCAATCTCAGCTTTTTCAGAAAAATACAAGATCATAAATTCAACTACTTATTGGAATTGCAATTTGGATCCCTGTTCAGAAGCTTAAAGGTAACTTGGCCAGAGCAGAAGCATAGGTATTTCTCATTAAATCTGTTCTTACCAGGTCTTCCATATTTGTAAATGGCATCACCTCCTATCACTCAAGCCAAAAATCTTGGAGTTATGCTTCAATCATCTAATTTCCTCATCCTGCAATCCATCTATTACTGAGTCTTCTTCATTCTACCATTAAAGCAGATCCACTTCCAGATAAGCTATTTATTTCTCTCTACTTTCAACATGACCTCGGTCTGCACCACCATGTATTCAACCCAGACTAATGCAATTATTTTCCATGCTATGAACCAAAACTTGTCTCCACCTTCTACTACCTTCCCTTTTAATTTTTTATCTCTATATTTATATGTATCTATCTGCATGTGTATATCTGTATGTAGTTATATATGTAACCTTGTCTGTATATAAGGTGTATATTTAAACAACGGTTTGCATATGTGTTATAGAAGTTGGTAAATTTGGACATGTTTCCTTTACAGATCTCTGTTTAACAGGCAAAGTGCACTAACTGATGGGGTTTTTTAATCCATAAAATACATTGACTATGGTTGCCCAAAGCAGGCTGAAAATTAGTGATTAGTGAGTTACTCTTAATTATAGTCATGAGCTTCTCCCACCAAGAGTTGTGCCTAACAACATTCTGTTATGTTGTTCCCAAATCTGTTTAGACTTGTTGCACATTTTCTCATAATTGCTTCACTTATTTAACAATGACAAACATCTATATAATGTAAATGAAAAAGAAACAACATTGTCATATCTGTGAAAGCAAAGTTAATTTTACATAACTTAGTGACAATTAATTTAAAATAATTGCTGCTTTTATTTTGGAGGGAGGCCAAGAAATTTATATTATTGTGTGTATATATGTATACACATACACATATATACATATATTCATATATACATGTGTATATATGAATATGTGTATTATTCGCTTTTTAAAAGATTTTATTTAGTTTTAGAGAGGGAAAAGGAGGGAGAAAGAGGGACAGAAACATCAATGTGTGGGTGCCTCTCATGTGTCCCCTACTGAGGACCTGGCCGACAACCCAGGCATGTGCCCTGACTGGGAATTAAACTGGCAGCCCTTTAGTTTGCAGACTGGCACTCAGTCCACTGAGCCACATCAACCAGGGGTTATTGTTGACACTGTTACAAATATCTTCCATTACTCCCCTTTCTCCCCTTCATCTAGCCCTCACGCTGTTTGTCTTCACTACATTGTTGTCTATGTTCATGGGCTATGCATATATACATATATGTTCTTTGGCTAATGTCTTCCAGTCCCCCAACTCCTCTCCTCTCGGCAATACACATTTTTAAAAAGTTTAAGTAGATTTTGTATTTAAATTGTTTTGTAACTTTCCTTAACTACTCACTTCCCTTAAATAAAAATTGGAAGTCAAAGATGATATACTTTGTGCAAGAAAGTCATAATGCTAAGACTATGCTACTATATCAAAGAAAAGACATAGAGGGTATATGGTAGTTTTGTAAAGTGTCAACTTTGTCATGCTCAACTTGTTTTTCCAGAATTCCCTTTCCTAATCCTCTCTAGTTATGGTAGACAACAGGACACTTTGTTGCACTAGATTTAGAGGACTGAAGTAAAGCAGCTGCTATACTGAGTTTTTATGCTCAGGAGATCAGGTCAGAGTCATGAAGCTCTTGTGTGGCTGACTCATACATTGTCGGTCATCCGATGACTTACTTCTTTGGTAGTACAGGGGTGCAGCTTAGTCTGCAATTTTTTTAAAAGATTTATTTATTTATTTTTAGAAAGAGGGAAAGGGAGGGAGAAAGAGGGGGAAAGAAACACCAATATGTGGTTGCCTCTTACACGCCCCCACCCAAGGACCTGGCCTGCAACCCAGGCATGTGGCCTGACTGGGAATCGAACGAGCAATCCTTTGGTTCACAGGCCGGCACTCAATCCACTGAGCCACACCAGCCAGAGTTGTTTGTTAGTCTTTAATTTAATCCACCTCCAAACTTTGACTCCTGGGTAAAATGTGGATTTAGCCCTAAGAAGAAGGATGCTCACATTTCCAAATTAAAGTTAGTGAGAAGTGACCTGGTTTTCAGTGCCTAGGTGGTTTCCTGCATATGCTAGTAGGGTTCCAGTTTGTTCTTGTTCTCTCCCAGTTGCACTCACCTTCCCTGCCCACAGCCGGACCTGCAGAAGTCAAGCCCACCACTAGACATGCAGGCAACTGGAGGACTGCTTTCAAATTTTGGTATATCCTAATATGGCTTGAGTTAAAGTAAGTTAATGTCCCTATGATTCCCACTTAGCTACTTTTTTAGAAAAAAAATTAAGCTACAAATCCGCTCATCATTATGGTGCTCTATAACAAGAGTTCACTATACACTTAATAACGATCATGGCAAATTGAGAAAGCTGAAGAGTATACAAGTTTTACTAAAAGAAAAAAACAATTTGATAGCATATATCTTCTTTTTGGTCATACAAAATTCATATCCTAAGACATAACGAACACATTTCCACTATTTCACCTAAAAGAATAGTTAGTACTCTACCCAAAGACTTGAAAATAAGATGTTCATTTTATTTTTCTCAAGTTAAAAAATAGACACACCTTTGTTTCTGAAATATAGGAGAATTGTTATGTAAAATAGGATAAACCTATATGATTAAATATTTATGCATTATTTAAAGAAGTGTTTGAACTATAAGAAATATCAGTGATGTAATTTAAGATTTTAAAAAGCAGTGTAATAATTGATAACTTAAAGTGGGATATCAAACTGCATATGTAATAACAATTTGTGTATGTTTTTGTATTCTGGATTTAAGCTTATGAGAGAATAAAAAAGCTAAAATAAATTATTTCATATAATCAAGAGAATTTTACCTGTAAATGAGGGATTAATGGGTATTATTGTTGTATTAAAATTCTTCAGTATCCAAATTCTCTATGAGTCTCTATTGTTTTCATAATAGTAAAACATACCGACTATATTTCAAAAAGTATATTATTAAGTTTACAAAGCTGCAACATAGAGATATTTTTTATTTTTATAATAAATATTTATGACACTAATTATATTTTTATTTCTCTTGAGTCTAGAACGTATTATGAAATTTGAATATTCTAGCATCTAGATGGCCTCATTTTTTTATACTTATAACTAATATCCTAGGAATATTCTTCTAATCTGTGTGTTCACAGAACAGATTAAGTATCCCAAACCATTAATCTACGTATTTTTAAAACTCTGGAATTGTTCTGCCCTTGATGGCATTTTGACACATCTCTCTAATCTATAATCACCTCTGCCATAATCCAGGAAATCTATGTCTCCTTTTACATTGTGTCAGTGAAGCGTCCTTCTTTTCTCCATCATGCATCACAATGGCCGCATCATAAATCTTGAAATCATAGTCTCCAGTCACCTTATCTCTTTTCCGAAAATCCCTGGTTTTCAACAGATCAGATATAGGATCCCACCATTTTCCCAAGTCTGCTATTCCCTTTTAGTAAGATGCATTTTCTTACTTTCAATAAATTCCATGATTCCTCACTTCATATGTGGTTGTCAATATCCAGAAATACATTTTTTAATACTCTACTCTGAAAAGCCGTGGGTCAAGTAAAACATCTTTTCTCTCTGAAACTAAACTTAAATTATTCACCTTGATGCCTTCATCCTAGGCGTCTTATAATACCAATGTATCAGTACTTAATTCCTTCTTGCCATCAGCATTTTCTGACAGTTTTTCAATTGTCTCTTGTTTAATCATTCTCTAGTTTCCTTCAAATTTATTTTATTCTAACTCAAACATACTGTTTGAAGCAGAAGGCCTTTACCTTGTACTTTCTCATGTAAATAGAGCTATTTAAAGAAGTATATTTTCAAACTCTACACTAAAAAAATAATAACCTACATTTCTTTTCATCTCAGGAAAGAAATAACACATCTACTAATCAAGATCAATTCGAGCACGAAAGCTTTTGCTTGTCTTACAGATCTACACAAATTGTTGTAAGGTCCATCTTTCCCACTCTATATCTGTACTTTATCTTGCTCAAAACCAAACCATTTAAAACAAGAAACTTGTTATTTCACAATTTTTGTGGCTCAGATAGCCAGAGGGACTTGGCTAGGTGCCAGGTCTCAGTCTCAAGAGGTCGCCGTCCATCTGCAGGGGGGGCTTGAGTTATAATGACTAGGCCACACGACCATAGGCTTCCAAGCTCCCTCTACCTTCTGTGTTCTTGGTTCTGTTCTCAGAGCCATTTTTTCTTTCTTATAAAAGGATGCATTTGCAGCTGAGTAGTTTTCACAGTCTGCCTTCTGAGCTTGAGGGGGTGGGGTACAAATACTTTTTTTTCAGTGCAATCTGGTCATATGTGTGTGTGAGTGTGTGTGTGCACGCGCGTGTGTTTAAAGGCCTTTTTGTGGGTCTTCTACAATCTTCTTGGGGTGTGCTTTATTACACAAATCTCTTAGATATAAGTCCACCTCTACCTTTGGCTGCTGCTGAGAAGACCCCGGGGCAGCCCTTTTCACCACATAGAGACCCTGTTGTTTGATTTGGAGGAACCATGTAATACATCCTTAATGCCTTTAAAGGGCCTTTTATGTGACTGAACAGAACTCGGAGACACCACCTTTGATTTCTGAAGCCTTAATAAAAGATTTCACGGTCACACTTTAAGCTTCAGCTTCATACCGTATTTTCCTAGTAGTACCTTGATTTTGATCTTTGCTGAATATTTTTTCTTTTTCTTTTTAATTGAATGTATTGGGATGACTTTGATGAATAAAACTATGCAGGTTTCAAGTGCACAACTCTGTAACAACACATCATCTGCCTACTGCATCGTGCACTCACCACTCAAATCCAACCTCTTCCCACCACCATTTATTCCTCTTTTACCCTCTTCCACCTCCTCCCCACTCCCCTTTCCCTGTGGCAATTTACCATGTTGTCTGTGCCTTTTTTTTTTTTTTTTTTTGCTTAATCCCTTCACCTTTTCCACCCAGGACCCCAAACCCTCTCCCTTCTAGCACTTTTAAGTACCTATGAATCTGTTTCTATTTTGATCGTTAGTTTATATTATTCATTAGATTCCACAAATAAGTGAAATCATATGGAATTTATCTTTTTCTGGCTGGTTTATTCCACTTAGCTTAATAGTCTCCAGGTCCATCAGTATTATCACAACAGGTAAAATTTCCTTCTGTTTTTTTATGGCTGGTTAGTATTATGTTGTATAAATGCACCACAGCTTTTTTATTCACCCATCTACTGATGCATACTTTGGCTGTTCCAAATCTTGGCTATTATAAATAATGCCACAATGAGCAGAGGAGTGAAGAATTTCCTTAATTTTAGCACATAATTTTTATTCAAAACCATCAAGTTCTAGATGCTTTTTAAAGTAGTTCTTTTCCCTAATTATTTCTTTCCTCTCAACATTTTATTCTAAATTACAAAAATAAGCCAAACAATACCTTCAACACTGTGCTTTGAAATCTCCTTAGGTAGATCATCTAGATCATTAGGCACTTTTCTGCTTTCTTCATAACTGCAGATGACAAATGTTTGCTAAATTTCTCCACTCTTTGAAAATGATTGCATTTATTTTTTTCAATATTTCCTCACTCAATGACAGACTCCTCAAAGTCCTGAACCCTGCCAACATATGTTTATGTGCTTTAAGCTTTCACAATTATGCTTCTCAATGCCCATGGCTAAGTTCCAATGCCACTTTTACATAGAGGTTAGGGGAACATTTCAGTTCTAAATACCAAAATCCGTTTCAGTTATCTAAAAATCACCCCTGATCTTATGCACTTAGAAAAACAAACAAACTTTTGTTGTCATAGTTTCTGCTGCTCAGGAATCTGAGTGCATTCTAATTGGGTGGTTCTGCTCCTGGTCTCACAAGAGTCTACGATACAACTAGCTGCTGGAGAACCAGGTCTTTCCAGAGTTCTCTGAACTAAATTCTGCTTCCAAGCTCAACCACTTGGCTAGCAGCTTACAAAATGGCAAGAGGATTGCCATGACATGAAGAAGTAAAAGAGGCAAGAGAGATTGCTGACAACTGAAGCCACAGTATTTTTTGTATCATAACTTTATATTTGACATCGTATCCCTTCGAGCCAACTTCTGCTGACTAAAAGCCAGTCAGTAAAGCCGGCTTATACTCAAGAAGAGGGCCTTATGCCAGGGTGTGGATCTTTGGAGGCCATTTTACTGATTTCTTATGATACAGTAACCACCATCTTATCTCTCTCATTTCTGACACAAAAATGGTTCCTTATTCTCTTCCTCACCTGACAAACACTCAACCTTTTGTGATGTCTTCTTACTTTATTTCACTGAAAGTGCTTGCATTGTGAAACAATAACCTTGCCAAATCCAGTGGGTCTTTTTTGTACTCTCTCTTAGTGAAAAGAATAGTCTAATTAAGATTTTTCACCCAGTCCTCTTGCAACGAATTGTATGACATTAATCTAATCTCAGTTTCCTTTCAGTAGCTTTTTATCCTTTGCTTCTTACATTGCCCCTTTATCTAACTTCTTTTTGAATGTTGATGTTCTGCAAATGCATTTCCTTTTTCTACATATTTTCTTCAGAAAATAAGTTTTTGCATGGTTATCTCTTTTGACGGTCCTCAAGTTTTTTATTTCCATCCTGTGCTACTTGTATTCATATTTCTATTTCTGATTTTAACACCTATCTTGTAACCTATTTCCCTTTTCACATGATATAAGTAACACAAATTGAACATGTTATAAATCATATATGTGATTTTGGACTACCTAGGGATTGTGTTAAATATATTTTGATTCAATAGATCTCAAGGAACTCTGAAACTGGGGACTTGTAACAAACTTCCAGGTCATGCCAAGGTTGTTGGTCCTAAGAGCACTCTTTGAGAAGCAAGATTCTAAATTACATTGATTGCACATCTTCAATAATAGATTGCTTCTGTAGAACTTGATCACTTAGTAAGAATATCATTTGTTTATATATGCAAGCTATTATCTGTGAAATTATGCCAGAATTTTCTTTTACCCTTATGCCTTAACTTACCAAATAATCATGTATATCTAATTTATATAAATTAGTTAATCTGGTCTCTGATATCTGTTCATAGTCACTAATTCAGTACGAACTATGGAAAAACTTCACCTGCATTATTACAGAAAACTCCTAATTAATCTACCTGTCTTCTTCAAATACATCCTCTATATTGCTGCAAGCGTAATTTTCCTATGTAATGCAAGGTTCATTGTGTGACTATTACTCGTCTTCAAGATAAATTTCAGGGCCAAGCTTTAAATATGAAATATTTTATGATCTACACTTTGCCTCCCAAGTCACTCCTTCCAGAAATTCATTTGCCATAATCAGTTTTAAATTTCAGAATTATTTTTCCCAATGGTAGAATAAATAAAAGTAAATATGAAAAATGACTATTATTTCAACAAGGTCAAGAGCTATAATTTTGGTTCTTTAATTGTATTTTCATTTTTCTCATGCATGCACAATAAATATATATATATTCTGTAAGTACCTGTGGATTTAACCTTTAAGGTAGGGGTCTAATTTTTACTATTTATAATAAAATATTAAATCTTTACTGTGTATAGTTATACACACACATACATGCACACACTCTTCCTAATGTCTTTGATATTATCACAAGTGTCTATTTTTTTTTCTTTTTTCTTTATTTTGGGGATATATTATGTTATGTTGTATAATTGTTTGGCCACCTGCTGCAAAAGTGGCTCACATTATAAAGATATTTGGCCATTAGTCCATACAGTTATTTCACACATGAGAATTATCATTTTTAATTTGGCAGTGGTGAACTAACACCCCAGCATGTGTTCAAAACTGCCACCTCCAAAGAGCAATAAACAGAGTTGACTAAGTTGATTAAGACAATAAAACTATCAGAACGGCTTCAGGGCTAACAAAAATGCTTACATCAACTCATACTGTTTATAATTGCTACTATTTTTTTTCTATTTTTCTTAATGACCATAATACAAGCTACTAATTCAGGTTGTAAATTAAAATGTACATAAAATGATAATGTACTTAATAAATTTAAGAAATCACCCATTGAAACTTTAATTATTAAGATATTTCAATGTAAAATGCACCATGATAAGATATTGGGCTAAATATATTTAAATAACAGGAGTTCAGTCTTTATATTCAGAATACCATGACTTTTAGGAGTAAAAATATGAATGAACTGAAAATGTAGTTGGTGAAAAAATAAGCAAGTTATAAAAGTACATGCTGTCCTTTACTTTAAGAAATGTTACCTAAAATTGCAATCTCTTTGGCCAGCATTTCACAGTACAAAATGAGGCTGGGAGTTTCTATTATGAGAGAATGTAGGCTACATAAACAGTTAAACTATTCAGTTTAAGAGGGAAACTGACATTCTTCATTTAAATTGTCTCAGTTGATACAGTTTTAATTGACTATTGAATATTCACAAATTTCACTTACTGGTTTATTATTTTTATTTTTGATAAAGTGTTAATGTAGCACACAAATTTTAGAAGCTTAATAATTAAGTATAAAATTGGATAGCGTATTTTGTTCCGTATTTAACTTAAATATATTAGAAGTTTATCAATTATTTTGTCCTTTGTAAACTAAAATAATTTTATGATTAACATCACAGTAACAATATTCAAATTAAATGAAGTAACCCATATACATTTTATTAAAGTTTCCAGTCAAAAATAAAGCATGGTAATTTCATTAAATAGAAGGTGGCCCAGTTTGCAAAAGAATTAATATTTGAATAGCTTGCTTTGCTTTATTACGTCTTCATCCAAAAACAGAGTTCTCAATATTGGCTACAAATTATAATCACCTGGGAGGATGTTACTCCCTTCGGCTTCAGAGGTATAACTGACAAACAGGAACTGTGTTTATTCAAGTTATACAACTTGTGTTTTGATCTACATATACCTTTTGAAATGATAACCACAGTTACGCTAATTAAAATATTCATCACCTTACACAGTTAACATTTTAATTACTGGTGGTTTTGCTAGTTTTTTGTTGTGGTGAGAAAACTTACAATCTCTCCTCTTAGCAAATTTCACATGCCCAGTATAGTGCTGTTATCTATAGTAACCATGCTGACCATTCAATCCCCAGAATTTATTCTTGTGTAATTGAAACTTACTACCATTTGTCCTGGGAGTATTTTAAATCCATGATTACCTAGCCCACTAAGACCAATCAAATCAGATTTTCTGAAGGTGAACCTAGACATCATTAAAATATCTATCAGGACTTTAGAATGTCTTTAGACATTATTAGAAGAAATAAAATGTCTTTGGAAATTTACCAGGTTATTCTAATGAGCAACCAGCTATCAGAGGTAATTTTCTGCATAGGCTCTTCACCTTTTCGATATCCTACCTTTGCCATGTTAATAAAGTATATGTAAACTTATTTTATATAAAGTAATGTGAAATTAATCATTAAATATTACTTTTAATATTTTATTTTAGTTTGTTTTCCTCTGATCCAAGATGTCTTTCAATGTTTACTTTAAAAGTGAATAATAAATTATATATGTATATTCCATTGCTCAGCTCTAATTCTTAAAATTTGCACATTTTATCATTTTCAACAGTGGAGAAAACATTCCAGATGATAGCATAAACAATATGACAAGCCATTGATAAAATCAGATGTTCTGACTTTCACACTAAAATTTTCAGATGTCCCTTAAGTTGTTAGAAGTCTTTGAAGTCTCTGAGGCTCTGGGTAACATACCTGTCAATCACAGAAATTTCTGCTTAACAGGAGGAAAAGCTCTTTCTGTGCATACAGGAGAGTTTAAGTGAAAATACAGTCTCTTTCATTTTTTTGAAGGTCTAGTTTCTCCTGGGTTACTGAGAGTGAATCCAACTGAGCCTGGGTCAATTGAAAGGTCACATACAGCTAAGGCCACAGTTTCTGCTGGAATTACAACTAAACAGATAAAAATATACCAATGTAAAACATTCATTTGAGGGCAGGGATAGTGTAAAATAGTTTTACTTTGTGATTTTCCACCATAGTTAGGAAGTAGATGAGCACATTTGGTATACTCCTGGTGCTGACTCTTCTTACTATTTTTAGGCTATCCATAATGCAAAATTCAGAAATTTGAGAATTGCTTTAAATAAGAATTGATTTATTGTCAAATTCCTTTGGCACAATAAAGTCAGTCTATATTTGACTAGATACACTCCATAACTGGGATGCAAGAATATTTTTTAAAACTATTAAAAGAGAAGCAAATATAGCTGAAGTATAAAACATATAACTTTGAAAGACAGTAAAAAATAAACTCATCTATATAGCAATATAAAGTGCATACTCTGTTATAACAAGTTATGGTTCCTAATGGAATGAATAAAAAGGTAGTCATTGTCCTTAGATTTTTCATACTTTAGGTGGAACAGAAAGATGAATAAATAGATCTAGGTCATTACATGTCAACTGATGCTAAAGAACTATAATGTTTATTGCCATCTGAATTCTATTTTTAAGTTCTAGATATAAGTATCCATATTAAATAATTAGAATTCAATTAATTTCATGTACATATTTACAATCTTATATCTAGCTAAGAACTGGAAATAAGGCAAATAATGTGACAGCCATGCTGATATTTTTTTCCCAATTACGTTATTGATAAATTATTTTTTCAGCACTGACCTCTATAAAGGAGTTGATGGAAATAGGCCACAGAAATAAGTGCAAGAAACTGAATAAAATAAATAAAGTTGTTTATGCAGTAATTATTAATTTTGTGTTAGTTTAAATTTTATTCAAGTTAAATATTTCACATTTTATTTATAATCTGAAAGGCTGAACAATGTTTTTTAATGTTGCAATTTATCAACCTGATACTGTTATCGTACACCCATTTCCTGAATAAACAACAAAAAATGAATATTATTGGCCTATTTTTGAATAAATGAATACCAGATGTGTTAGTTTGGCTCCATACTTCATTTTTTTTTCCAACAAGTTGGTATAATTTATGTGGTTGCTGTAATAAACTTGTAACCTCAATGTTTTCCCCCTTATGATAAAGCCCATCATATTGAAGATGGGATATGCAGCTTTCCTTTAAGACCACAATGGCCTTTTATTATGTAGGGATTTAGGTCACACAATGCAGGCAGTGGTTCCTTCTCAAGTTTTGTTTGCATACCTGTGGCCACAAATCCAATTTTGTTCAGCTGCTGGAATGTGAAACTCATTCCAGGTGGATGAACTGAGAGAGCATGTCATCTTTTTTTCCTTAACACCTTTTGTATATTTCTTTCTTACTATAAAAATTAAATCTCTCCATGTATTTGGTTATGCATTAATTGCTAAAACTTCCAGGCTGATGGTGGGAGAAAAATAATTAAGCTGGAAAATTGCACACTTGGAGGATAGCAAATATTAAACTCCGTGGTCTAGATAGACTCATCACATATTTGAATAGCTATTTGACATTTAAAAATCTCTGGCTGCAAAAATGTTGACACAAATATCCTCAGTTTATACAAATATCAGCTTTCTAATTTTTCTAAGTTTTATTTTATTGATCTTGTCTCTATTCTTGAGATTATTATGGTGGAATATTTTCATATCCCCATCAGTAGATGCCTGTATACATACTGTCAATTTTTGTTACTTTATAATCAAACCTAAGTTTAATGCTATATTCAGAATCACAAAACAATGTGTGTGATTAAAGAAAATATATTTTTTAGAATTCTTTCAGGTGTGACTTAAAAAGTTTTATAAAATTATTATACCTTACATCTTCTAATTAACTTTGTAAAAACCACAGGATTTTAAAAATTTATATGTGAACTAATTACTTCATTCAGAAAATATTTTTTGGAGCTGTGGCTGGTGTGGCTCAGTGGATTGAGTATTGGCCTATGAACCAAAAGTTCATTGGTTCGAATCCCAGTCAGGGTACATGCCTGGATTGTGGGTCAGGTTCCCAGTAGCGGCATGTGAGAGACAACCACACATTGGTGTTTCTCTCCCTCTCTTTCTCTTCCTTTCTTCTCTATGAATAAATAAATAAATCTTAAAAAAATGTATATTTATTGGAAATAATTTTATACCAAGCACTTTCTTAAGTACTAAATACAAGCATTCTTAGTATGATAGGTGTCTTAATAAACATATTGTTAGTCTAGAGGAACATTTTATGAAAAATGATCCATGGACCATCAATATCAGAATCTCCTGATGGGATAATTTAAAAATCATGATTTCTGGGTCTCTAACATCAAACTAATCATATTACCAGCCCTTGGTACTTAAAAATGTACATTTGACCAAACTTTCCAAGTGTTTCACAGCATAAGAACAGAATCCTTTCACTTTGGTTCATGTGATTTTTGAAAAGTAGCATCATATTAACCTAGGGCCAGATTCTATATTAAAATACATGTGAGCTCTGAAACAACAGAAGAAATAGAATGAATGTCCAGCTTTTGGCCATATTTAAAGTTTCTGTCTCAGGTTCCACAAACAAAATATCAACTCTCTCATTTGATTAAAATTGTCTTCCCTGGATGTTTTCTTCCTTGGATGTTATTTCCTGTGAAAGGGCTTTGGACTTCATTCAGGTTTCTTCTGCAATTATTAAAGAATGTGAAGTCTGCTGGTAAATGACTTCACAGCTAATACCCAGACCCAGGTTTAGTCATTGGGGTTTACTATCAAATCATAGTTAAGCGCAGTAATGGTTAAGTATTCCATTAAATTTTGCTTTCGTAACTAACAATTTAAAAACCTTATCAATTGACACTTATTAAAAATATTTCAATAAAAGTATTATTAATCCAAACAAGATACTCTTTTCTAGTCTCAGGGGAAACTGAAAGTTTTTATGGATTCTAATGTTCCTCAATGAGATCAAATGACATTTTAAAGGAAAGGAATGCAAGTATTCATAATAAAATGTCCTAAATAAATAAATAAATAAATAATGTCCTTACCATAAAATTAGATAAAATTAACAATGTACCCAGTGGATTCACACCAGACAATTAACATTTTCTAACCAATTTATCAGCTTAAAGGGAACTATTCTATTTTTTATTAAAATTGAAGCTCATGAGAAAAGTATAGCAAGGAAAGAAAGTATGTGAAATACGTTTCTTGAACAGAACAACAATTTGACACAAGCAGTGCATTTTGCTTTGTCTTAAGGACCAAGAAATGACATTAGAGTTATGACATTTGGAGACATACTGCTTAGGTGTAAAAAGTTCTGAATGAAGACAAAAGTATACACATTTATTTTGATTAAATATTAAATTTGTTTTAAATCTGTTGGATTATGTAATTACAGTTATTTGAAGGTGATTTATTAGAGGCATAATTCACACAACATGAAAGACAAGAAGAGGGAAATAATGTATAAGGACCTTCTAAGTACTGTTTAAAGAGCTCAAGACTCCTCATCACATAAATGTAGATTCTGTAAGGGTATAACTGCTGAGTCGGACCCTAAAACAGCTAACCTTTGTTTTATTTTTTAATGTAACTCATCAACTGCCAAATCCTTGACTGACCTGGTGAATAGCTGATTATTTACTAATTTTATATTCCTCTTTGATTATTCTGTTAACTATCCTCCTTTTATAATTCCATTTCTAAGCCTTTAGATACATCCATACTCTTCATTGTGCAATTAATTGGTTGAACTGTTAAACTTATAAAGAATAAGAGTAGAGTATCTGGAAATTACTCTGGGCAAAGAACCATAATGTTATAAATCATAGGAGGACTTGGTACTGCTTTCTCTACTAAACAATTGCCTTGGCAAATTAACCAGCACTCCTGGAAAGGCTTGGAGGAAATTCATAATGTTTACCTGAAGTCATGTTGCAAAATTCTGTTTTGTTTTGTTTTGTTTTGTTTTTCACAAAAGGACCCAGCTTCCTCCACGTCAATGCAATCCATATCTGTGAATTGGCTTATTCCTAGGCACTGAGTAAGAAGCCATGAGTCTTCACTGTAGTGAGTTAAGTTAGGTTTCTGCCTATTTGATATAAATTTATTTTTGCTGTTTTATGTCATCAGCATATTCGTAACCGATCCATTCTTCTATTTTATTTCTAGCAGCCAACATCATGGATACTCACAGGCACAGACCCTGACCTCCACCTCCTGCTTATGACTTACTGTGATAATTCTTCCTTCCTAATATCGGAGAGTTAAGAGTTGTCACCTCTTTTCCTACTTTGTTATCTCCCTACTCCTAGTGAGATCAGGAAATTCAATTTAATTACAGCATTTCCACAGACATCCCTGGCTCACAGAAGAAAATCACCACTGAACATTTCAAGAATGCTCATAGCTCTCTCACCAAAACATTTCTTAATACCTTCTAGGGTAGCCTTGATTCCTTCTGTTGATCTGAAACAAGTTGCATACAACATTTTCTACTCCCTGTGCTTTGAATTTTTCTTGCAGTATGCCTAGGAAGTTCTGGCATTTCTACCTCACTGACTGTAAGCCATTAAAGAGTTTAGGCTTCATTTAGTACTGATGTCACACCAAAGATAACACATTAAATCTTAAGTTCTGAGTTTGGGAAACTATGTTAATAAATGCAACCCGATACTCACAACATTATGTTTTATTTTTTTTACTCAATATCCTCGAATATACTCCTATACATACTCCTGCATATGTGACAGATAGGACTTTGGAAGCTTTTACAATTTCCTGGTCCATGCTCTCCCAAAATTGGCCTTAGTATTGTAATTGCATGCCACAGATTATCAGTGTTCCCTGGCAAGAAAGCTATGTGTGCATCCCCAAATATATGAACAATCCAATCCCAAAGTCTCTTGCAAAGGTCTGTTTCCTGGGAGCACTCCTCAGTACTAATTGTTGTATCAATCAATATTAAAGCAGGAGGCATGTAGACTGGATGATTCCAGATGAGACTAACAAAGAAAATATAAAGTGATGGGCAGAGTCTATAAAAATCAAAAGAAAAAAAATCTCTACACTTGGACTCATATGATAGCGGTCGGATTTGGAAAGATGGTCATCCTCAATTCTATGTGTAGCTATAATGCCTCCTGTTGAATGGAATATTTTTCTTTCCTCTTTAATTTACTTGTTTTGACCAAGAGAATGTCATTAAAGTGATTGCTTAAATTTAAATAATACTTTATTATTCACCAAGCACTTTTCTAAGAATTTAACCACATTAATTCATTTAATCTTTATAGTAGTCCTTTGAGTAATATGATTATCTCAATTTACTAATAAATTACTAAATTACAGAGAGATCATGTAAATTTATACATACATATCATATAGGAACACTAAGGGACAATAATACCTAATAGTAAAATAGAACAATTATACCAATATATTGTAATAAAAGTTATGTGGAAAGTTATGTGGCTTCTCTCTCATAATATCTCATTGTGCTGTGCTCACCCTTCTTCCGATGAAGTGAGATAATACAATGCTTTATTAAGTTAAGAACTTTCACTTTTTTCACTTAAAGAAAGCATTTCACTGCATCTTTTTGGCATATCCAAATTGCCAGCATCCCTGCGCTTGCACTTCGCAGCCATTATTAAATAAAATAAAGGTTCCTAGAATGCAACCTCTGGGATACTGCTCCAGCTGATTTGATAGCTGAGATGGCTGCTAAGGGGCTAATAGGCAGGAGGAGCATACAGCATGGATACTCCGAACAAAAGGATGATTAATTTCCTGGTGTGACAGAGGAGGATTAATTTCATGATGTTGTTTAGAGATGGTGCATAATTTAAAAGTTATGAATTGTTTATTTCTGGGATTTTTCATTTAATAATTTCAAACTGCAATTGTCCATGGGTAACTGAAACCAAGGAAAGTGAAAAGGCAGATAAAGGAGTCTACTGTACCAATGGTTTTATTTTCACTAGTATGATTCACAAAGTTGAGAAAAATAGATTTAGGCCACTACTGTCCGTACAGTGTGACAAGTACAGTGATAAAGGCACAGAATGCAATAAAGGCATATGGGAAACCCTTTACTTGTCATTGAAAGGGTCAATAATAAATTCCTATAAAATATTTTAGAGATTAGCAAATAATACTATCTACACCACTCACACTCAGGGTGTTCAGAAGTCACTAAATGTGGGGTAAATTATAAAATCTAAAAACAATACATGTGGTTTTCTGTAATGTTTCATACTGTGCTAGAAAACTTATCAAATCCATAACTTTCTAAACACAGGAAGTTAATGTAAGGCAACTGTACCAAATCCATGCTATTGCACAGACTAAAATCTTATTTGTATCACTTTTAGAGAAAACAATGTACTGAAAGATCTGACCTTCAAAAAGACAAATTCAAAAATATGTCTGTCTTTGGTGTTGTAAAGAAAAAGTCTCTCTAGTTATTTGGAGCAAATAATAGCATCATAATCCAGATAGAAGTATACTGAGTATCTTCTTTAATCAAATAAGTTATCTAGAGAATAGAACGATAATGCCTATCTCATAGGACTATAAAAATGCTATGAATGTTTTTTTCACCATAATTTTTATTTAAAGTTAATTAAAATGGCCTACATCAAGTAAATTCATCATTCTATCTTTAAAAATTATCCACAATTAATGGAAACATTTCTAGTGTGTTAAATGTATGTTTATTGCCCTGGCTGGTGTGGTTCCGTTGTTTGGAGTGTCATCAAATAACCGAAAGGTTGTGGGTTTGCTTCCCATTGAAGGCACATGCCTAGGCTGCAGGTTCAATCCCAGGTCTGGGTATGTACAATCTCCAGTTTGGGCATGCATGCACAAGAGCCAACCAATCGATGCTTTTCTCTCACATCAATATATCTCTCTCTCCCTTCATCTCTCTCTTTGGGTGATTTTTTTTAAATTAAAATATATTTAAGAAAGTAAATGGGTGCTTATTTATAGCTTTAAGTTCTGAAATCAATTCTAGACCTAGGCAAGGACATTCCAAGGTGCTAATCAAGTCAGTATTGAAACTGATCCTGCCCTGATACTCTCCTGATTTTGATATCTTAATACTCCAATTTGCTGTATGCCTGCCTTATAAAATATAGTTTTAAAGCATTGAGTACTCACTGTATCATCTCTCTTACATGAATAACTTATCTGAGAACCTGAATGTCCTATGACTAAAGCCCCACTTTCAAAATGAACACTATTAATAGCTACCCCACAAATCACTTATACTTTGTCTCTCACAAGAAATTATTTATCTTATACTTGCTTGAACCATTTGGTTAATTATGTACACATTTTTATGTGATGAAGCCTACCATGTTCTGTTGACTATCACCATGATTTTTTTGTTTGTACTGCTATTCCATTCTTGAACCTATGTTGAGGCTCAAACCTCTTATCATTAGAATAACTGTCCCGAAGTTTATTTCTAGAGAACACAATAATCTGTTTGCCTTGGGTAAAGACATGAAAATGACCCACAGTTGAGTCTCATGATTATAAAACATATTATTTAATTTGGACTACAATAATTGTATTTGAACTCTCATTTTTCATATGAAGGGAATATTTATGTTTCACATTCTCTAAGTGCTATTCTGGTTCTTCTTAATTTAAGCTACTGAGTTGATAGGGCTCAAAGGAAAACAAAATAAATTTATCCATCACTGAACACAATTAATTGTACATTGGCCTCTTTAGGAATGGAGTGAGATAAAATTACTTAATCACAATTTTACAGTGGAAAGTTATAAATAATTAACTACTCTGACTATGACTAGATAAGAAAAAGTGAAATTTAACACATTTAATCCAATGACAATCAGTTAAGGAAATTATATTTACAGCGAATATCCCATCACTATTACAACTGATTTTGACCCATATAGCAACACCTTCAGGTTGAGGATACTACTTTTTATCATAGAAATACATATAATAAGAATGTAAGTCAAACTTAAGTACATAGTTGCTCAAATAACTAAATATTTGAAAATGCCTCTATTATTTATTAATATCTCTATTTTTCTTTCTTCCCAGCTCAGAAAACTTAAAAAATGACTATGAAACCCTGCATAATAAGCAAATCACTGATACTGGAGCATTTTTTTGCATTTGAAACGCCTGCATATATGTGTTGGACATGGTCATGGAGAATGAGGGAATTATTTGTGCAAAATGTGTCCAGTATAGCTATTTTTGCAGTCTTCTTCTTCTTCTTTTTTTCTTCTTCTTCTCCTCCTTTCTTCTTCTTCTTCTTCCTCTTTTCTTCTTTCTAGCAGCAGCAGCAACACTAGTAGTAGTAGTAGTAGTAGTAGTAGTAGTAGTATAGTTGCATCAAACTGCAGAATCAGAGACCCATGCCCTGGAAAAATGAATATCTGTTGGTGGTACACAAAAAGGCATTCCCTGTCGAATAAATTATTTGCTTCAAATATTAAGTTTCAAGTATATTTAATACTTTGATGAGTTTCTTGTACAGTGAAACACCAAAACCAAGGTAAAACTCAGTCATTCAACAAGTAACACACAGCCATTCTCTTAGTCTTCACAAACTTTAATTAATTCTCTTTATTTTAGGAGCTTTTTGTTCATGATTTTTTTATTCAAATGTGATCATTCTATAGAGAAAGTTCTAGGGGTCATTCATGTTTTCCTTTGTTTTCACTCTTTCTATTAGGATATATCTGTATATTGGTTTATGGACTATCTTCGATATATAAATCCCATTCTATCCTCTGAACGCCACACCTCCAAGTCAAGATCTGTAAGAGCTTCATTTCAGAATCACCTGAAATACAACATATCCCCATGTGAATCACTGATTTAAATTATTTAAACCTACTTTTTTCTCCTTTTTACCCCATTAAATGACATCATTTTAAAGACAGAATTCTGGACATTTACCTAAATTCAGTCCTGTTCCTAAATAAAATAATCCAATCCCACAGCAAGACCTATAAAAGTTGCCTTTAAAATACATCTTGATTTTACCCACTTTTCTCCATCTCAACTCTTATTACAAACATCTCTCACTAAGAAAATGGCTGTATTTTTCTTAACAGAAACCTCTACTTTCTTCCTTTGTTTGTTATTACTCTTTTTCTGTAAAGTGCCTAAAACTTTTGGAAATATAAATCACAAAAAAAATAGTTTTCAGTTAATACCTATGGTCAGGTCTTGTGGAATGGTGTTTTAAGGTTCTTGGGGAAACATTTATAAAGTTGGTCAATTTTAGGCCAAGGCACTGATTCAACTTGTTCAGGTTTCTTGAATGAACAGATAATCCCTATCAAAATCCTAGGTGGCTTTTAGGCAGAAATTGAGTAGTTTGGTTGTTTTTTTTGTTTGTTTGTTTTTAAATTTATCTGGAAATGCAAGTAACCCAGAACAGCAGAAACAAACTATTTTCCAAAAGAAAAACAAAGTTGGACATACACTTCTAGATTTCAAGACTCATAAAAAGCTGCAATAATCAAGATAATAAGGTAGGCATATGTAGCAATAGAAAATTCTAGGTGGTCCAGAAATAAACCATTAACTTTAAAGTCAATTGATTTTCACTAAGATTATCAAGTCAATTAAATGGGAAAATAGTAGTCTTTTGAACAAATGAGTCTGACAACTAAATATCTGCAAAAAAATGAAATTTGACCCCACTATCATTCCATAGAAACTGGCAGGTTTCATTATAAAAGCTAAAACTAAGAAATATATATATATATAAAAAACTTACAAATAAACTTTCATGACTTTTTTTTAAGCAACTGTTTTTTAGTATAAGACACCAAAATCAAAAGTGACAAAAGAAAAAGAAATAAATTAGATTTGTTTTTGAATTAAAAATCTTTGGGCTTATAAAAACACCATCAGAAAAGTGGAAAAAAAACCCCCACAGAATAAAAATAAAACCGACATGTGAAAATCATGTATTTACAAAGAACTTGTGTCCATAATACATGTAAAGATTTCTTAGAACAAAATATAATAAATAAACAAAGATTTTTTAAATGGGCAAAGGGTTATAAATGAAATTCTTCCAAAGAAGTTATATAAATTATTAATAAGTGCATGAAAAATGGAATAAGCACAGAGCTCAACATTATTAGTCATTAGCAAAATTAAAACGTCATAATGAGATAATACATCTTATTCACTAAGATGGCTATAATCAAAGACAGACAATAAGAAGTGCTGACAAAGATGCATTATTATTTATAATAGACCCAAAGTAGACAAACCCAAATGTCCATCAACAATTGAATAGATAACAAAATGTGGAATATACAATAAAATGTTATTCAGCAATTAAAAATATTGGTGTGTAATATATGACATGACACGCAAGCCTTGAAAACTACATGAAAGCAGCTAATAACAAAAGACCATATATTGTATGATTGCATTTAAATGAAACATCCAAGACAAGAAAATATATAGGCACAAAGAATAAATTAGTAGGTTGGGGGGGTCTAGGACTAGGGGGTTGTTTGTAGGAAGAATGACTGCTAATCAATATAGTGTTTATTTTTGGAGTAGTGAAATGTTTTAAAATTAAATTATTTTGACACAAGATAAAAATAATAGAATTGTACTTCTTAAATGAAGAGATTTTGTGTTATGTGAATAAAATCACAATAAAACTATTTAAAAAATAAACATATATATGTGTGTGTGTGTGTGTGTGTGTGTGTGTGTGTATATATACACACACAATCAAGAGAAAATCTTTAATTGGTTACTAGTACATTAAAATAAATTCAAATTCTTACCTTTTTCCAAAATCTACACAGGATCTTTTAGGCTCTGTTCCTGCTTGCTTCTTTTTACCTCTAGTTACCTAGCCATCACTCATTTTCTCTAGCCACAATGGTCTCTGTTCATCTCTGAAAGTCTCCCAACATTGGTGCATTTTTCCATGTTAATACCATTGCACACAGTTTATGTTCTCTTTTCTCAAATATCTTGACTCTGTATATTCCTCTTTCTCTGGCATTGCTAAAATCCCAGCATAAATTTATCAACTCAGACAGGTTTTCCCTCATCATCCCAACACACTCAGATCATCTGACCTTAGCTATCACAACACTGTCTTCATTATACTTCAGAGGATTGTTTAAACTTGTTTGTTAGCCTTCTTCCTCTAGAATGAGGGCATTATGAGTACAGAGACTATGATCTTCATTCATCTCTGTATCCAGTGTTTCATATTATACCTGACATGAAATAGGCTCAATTATGAATTGTTAAATAAAGAAAAAGAAAACAGTATCCATTGAAATAGCTGTGCCTACATAGAACCTAAAATCTAATAGTGAAAAAGAAAATGCTGAACTAAATGTCAAAAATGAGTAACAATTCTACTATCAGCAGTCACTGGATAAATAACTTTGGAAGAGGCTTTTTAAGTCCCATGTCCTTATTTTTCTCCGCTCCAAATAATGACCCTGATACCTGGTCCAGCTACTATACAAGAGAGATAAAAATTTCAAATAACGTAAAAGATAGGTCAGGCTTTTCTAAATCATAATATGATGCTCAAATAAGAATGATGATTCAACAATATACTGAGGAGCTACAAAGCAGTCCTCTATCAGGAATATTTTAGTAACAACAGCCTGGATCTCCTTTGCATTATTCTACTTCAAAACTAAGGTTAGGGTTTACTTTACCATTGATTTTCTTTTAAGAACACTGTTAGCTTTACAATAGATTATTATCGCTATCCACCTATCTATTCACTATCTGGATTGTCTTCTGGAAAATTCATGAGTATAGAACAATTTGACTTTAATCATTCAGTTATTTTGACCATTCTGTTTCCTTTCACAGTTTTTATAAAGACTTCTTTATTCCTTTAAACCCATAATTTAAAACGTCTGAATGAAAGTGAAACCAATATACTGTTATCACTATTTAGAGTTATTCAAGTGATGTTTAACAGAACTTCACTTGAAGTTCAAATATACCATGAAGAATTTAAAATATATCATGATACTTGATTTTAACAATAACTTTTATTCTTGCTTTAGAGATTATAACATTGAGGGTCATGAATTTCAACATTTTTGCCTATGTTTTTAAAAAAAGTTGAGTGCATTTAAATATTAAATTTATTAGCTCACCAACTACTATTAAAAAATTAAAATAGACTTTGGTTTTCCTAGTCTAATCCCTTACCTCCTTTCTTTTCTTTTCTTTCTTTCTTTTTTTTTTTTTGTCAGTCTTCTCTTCTTTAGTCTTTTTTTTTGTTTTCTTCTTATCCCACTTCCTTGAAACTTAACTGGCATTAGACAGTTTAGAGACAATCCACAATCTTGCAGAAATTGTTCTCAAAATAACTGTTCTGACAGCTGACAAAGATTTTACCAAATATTCTAAACAAAACACATGAAAAGCAAATAATCTTCTAACTCCACCAATCACAACTTTTGCAGCAGTTAAAGATAAAGAAAATAGAAACCTGAGGAAAGATCCCCAAATCACACAGCCTTCTCTTGCCTCACCGTATATAATTCCAATCTTGCTTGGCTCTGGGTGTTTAAGGCATTCTTGGTGAGCATTAGCTGATTAAAGCCTTCAACCAAAATTTGAGTATTTTTATTGTTTTGTTTTGTTTTTACTTCGACACTCTCTAAGGACAAAAAACATATTTCATTTACTTATATATTATCACACACTTCCTCAGATCTATTCAAACTCCCATGTTCAAATTCTGTCAATAAGGCCAGATAGTTTACTAATTATTTCATAGCTCAGTGAAAACAAATCATCATTCTAAATAATGTGCACTTTTCCAAATACAATTAAAACTAGATAGAATGAAGTATTACTTTATATGCTCAATACATTTTTCATCTTTCTCTAGCTAAAATGTATTTAAATATTTTTAGCATTTGTGTGGTCTTGTTTATCATTCTTTCACGATTCCTTCTCTCTAAATTCAAGAATATAAAACCTTGACTAGAATTCACACGTGAAAATCAATTATAGTTCTAAGAGCACCCTGAGCATTTCTAAGGTAAGATATGTATTAAAACTTCACCTTCCTCATACAAATGATATCATCATATTACATAATTTATTACATAAATTTATTACATAATGTATTACATATTATATAAGTCCCCAATCATTTTGGAAAACCTTGGGTTATCACATAGATCACAGAGAATGTACTTTGCAATCATTTTTAAAAGCTTCACAAAATAAGGTTGGGGACATGAGGTTAATAGATTATGAGAAAAACGATATGCAAAGAGAAGAAAAAGAAACAAGTGGGTATTTTACTCTTTTAGTAATCCCAGTTTTGTGTGGTAACGTTTAAGGCTATTAGCAAAGATTGAAAGCTTAATCTTGGAAATGTTCTAGTATTTACAATTTACGAAGCCGCACAAAATGCAATCATTTGAGGAATACAGTTGCTTCAACTGGATCCACAGCCATATGGAAGCATTTTTATTTAAAGTATAAATATCCTTAAAGAAAATGGAAAAGTTTTATATTAGAAGGCTTGATCAAAGCACTGATAAGAAAGAATCCTTCAAAGAGATCAGATTTCAGATTGCTGAAAAGATTAGAAAATAAAAATATGTATCTTAACAATGATAACGAACAGTTGAAACATACTCAGCCATATCAGGAGCTCTAATGACATCTTAAAACAAACACCAGTATTAAAAGCTGCAATTATGACATGATTAAAAAAAAAGTTATGCATTATGCTGCAACTGGTAGTTTTGTGATACTGAACAATCAACAATTATAACAATATTATAAATATTGTATAGCTAATCTGAAGCATATTTTTAATACTATGTGAAAATAATAACTTTTTTTGTTAATTTAGACATATTTAAAATACCTAAAGCCATAGAGTCAAAAAATATCAGAGTGAGAATTCCAGCACTGGTCTGTAACTTCCAGGGTCTGAGTGCTGTGTGAGGAAGGATTTTAGTTGTATTTTAAAGGAAAAATACATCTAAATATGAGGTTTTATTTTTTAAAATTATATTTAGCCTATTTTTTTTAATGATTTGACATATAAGTATGTCTTAGTCGGTTTGGGCTGCAATTACAAAAATACCATAATGGGCAGCTTAAATAACAGAAATTTATTTCCACAGCTCTTGAGGATAGAAAGGTCAAGATTAAGGTGCCAGCTGATTCAGTTTTTGCTTGAGAGCTCTCTCCCTGCCTTCCAGGCAGCATGTGTGTATATGGAGAAGATCTCTCCTTTTCTCCCTATGAAGCCCCCCGTCTATTTTTAGATTAGGAGCCCATCTTACTACCTTATTTAATTTTAATAACCTCTTAAAGCCCTATGTCCAAATACAGTCTCATTTGGGGTGAGAGCGTCAACATATGAATTTGGTGGGACATCATTCAGCCCATAACAAAGCACATACTGGCTTTTGTTACCACAATATAATCTCTAAAAAGATTCTCTCTGAGAGCCAGAGAAATTCCTGGAAGACATACGTAGTATATCACAATAATAATTTTAGAAGATCTTCCATTCTTTTTTCTACCACAAAATCAAACAAGACTGACTTTGTTATTTTTAGATAAAATTGACCTTTCAGTGCAAAATGAATTTGCACTCAATGGTCTCTTATGTAAAGCACAGTTTATAAGAGGAAAAATGAAGTGATTAAGGAGCACTTCAGAATTAGAACTTGGCCCATAATTATCTACAAGTCAAGACCAAAACGATGAATAATGAATATCATACAAGAGAGGTTAGAGATAATGCTGGAGGAAAGTGTGTTTGAGTTAATTAACAATACCAAGATAAAAAGTTTTCAGTGGGATAAAGATTTTAATTTCTCATTTGCTGTATATATTTCCTTAATGTATTATATAATAGCTTTCTTGGAGAGTATATAAATTTGGCATTTTTTCATAAACCACGGTTCATGCAAGTTATTGCTTTTGATTCAAGATAACACAGCCCTTGAAAATATACTGTTAACTAACAGTGCTATTGGAATTTTAGCTTTCTTCTAATTTTAAAATAAACCTGTGAGCCTTTACATTTTAATTTACACGCGTGGCATTCATTTTATTATGGATTTTCATACCATCCTCAGTTTCCCTAAGTGAATAAAACAGTGATCAAGTCATTGATTGTAAAATGTTTTATAAAGTAGAAATTCCCGCTCAAAACCGAAGGCAGCATGAGCCACAAAAACGGGTTTTCTCTCAATATTTCGTGCTTATTGTGATAGGGAGAACTCTCCCCAGGACATGGGAAAGGTGGAGAAGTGCCGAAGACAGCGCTTGCACGCGTCGCTCCGGCAACCAGAAAGAAGCGCACACAAGGCAAAAAATTGGTGCATAGGGCTGGGGCCCAGAGCTAGGAAGGTTATTGAATGGGAGAGACATACCCTCCCATCTACTTCTGCTGCCTGAGGGGCGGGGGATCTTTGAAAACAGAGCACCGGCAAATGTGGTGAGGCTTCTGCTCCCCTATGTCCTAGCTGGTGGTCCCGCTACTGGGGGCTCGCTGAACCAGGAGCCTAGCAGGAGGGATTCCTCGTACCCCTGCCATAGTGCTCCAGGACTTGCCTGTCGGGGAGCTCAGAAGGTTTTGGGTAGGAAGACAGGGGGAAAGCTTGGGCCACCAGGCTCAGCGAGGCTCTGCGGCAAGCCCTGTGCCCTCTCCCCAGGAAGCTGCAGCAGCTCCCCAAGACCCAGGACAGTACCAGCATGTTGACTAAAGCCCTGCACTCCTCCTTGAGCATTTTGGGTTTGACCAGGAGCCCTGCAGGTACTGGACGCAAAGTCAGTAAGAAAGGGGCGGCCGTGGGGGAGAGAAGATTCCGACGGCAGGTCCCAGGAGGGGGTGAGGCCAGGCAACAGGCCCCATGCCCTCCCCTCATGCAAAGCTACAGGAAGCTCCCTCCCACCTATGCATTCCTCTGGGGGAGGGAGGTTGGTCTGCATCAGGAAATCTACTATGTATATTTTTAAGTAAATTTTTAAAAAAATCCATTTTCTTTTTCACCAGGCTTTGTCTCGGGAGTATTGCCTATGGGCAGCAGGCATATGACCCCACTAGCTGTTCAGTTCCAATATGAGTAAGCCCCTGAGAAAAGTGACTTCTGAATGGTTCCGTCTGCAAGTGTATTGCTGCTCTCTCCTGCACAGACTTCTCCATTCTGGGGTAAAATTGAAGATACTCTCATCAAGAGTCCGTTACTACTGCTCATCTAGTTTGAGAATAAACTTTCAGCTGCACAGTTATGGTGGAAAAAAGAAAAAACTTATAAAGGGAAACATGCATCTATCATTCAGTTTATGGAATTTCAATCCCATTTGGGACATTGCTATTAAGTTAATTTAACTACTAAATGAAATACTAAAACTGAAGAAATGGAGGATTTCTTTTCTAAAACAGTTTCAATCTGCTTTAATTGAAAGAAAATGTTTAGAATAGGTTTTTATCTAATGGCAATTCAACCGAAAACAGAAATGTTTTTACATTAACAGACCATTGACTTCATTATTTTGCATTTTCAAAAGCACTCAGGTCATCTCTCCCAAACCAAATAGAAGAGTACATTCAATTAAAGCAAGTCTCGATTTAATGCAAGTGGGCAAACAAATATTTTTAAAGTCAATTATTTGAATCTAGCAGGTAGAGGCATGGCTGAGGCTGTTTGCTAGGGTACAGCTAGTTTGTACTGATTTATTTTTATAATATACAAAGCTTAATATTGCTATTATAAGTATACAATTATATGTATATTTTAAAAACATTCATCTTCACACTAAAACATTTATTCACAAGTCTTTCTCACTAAGTAGTATCTACAGGTAAAGTATGAATTTTGAAATTCACCCACATAGAATTTTTGTGGTCCATGGACAAAAATGAAAATATATGCTTCCTCTATTTCCTTAATTGGGAGGTTCTGCATTGCGTTAATTTATGGTTTTGGAAGCTAATCACCACTGCTCTGGATCTAGGAATGGAAAATATTAACTGTAATATAAATTTTAAGGAAAAATTCAAGCAATTTAAAGTTCAAGGCAAATCTTTTGTCTGAAAAACTACCACATTATGCTTTATGACCAATTTTTGCAAATATTCATTCAAAAGTTAGTTTTAATCCCCAACTTGGTAGGTACAGAAATATGCAGAATAATATCCAAGTTTGAGCAATAATTAGATTATTATTAGTAGTAACTTATTATTTTAAAGATAATCATTGTGGAGCTAGCAAGTAAAATACAGAAATTTGTCTATTTTTATACAGTAAAACAATAGTATTATGTCGCATTGCTCTCAAGGGGTATTTTATGGGAATGCTAGATCTATTAAATTAAAATACCTTAAAAAATTCAAGAAAATGACGTTAAACCCAATGTTTAGGTGTACAGGAAAGCAAACTAACAAGAAATACCAATAATATTTTTTCTGATTATTCTATTCCCTCATCTTCCTTTTATGCTTGAATTTTTATCATTTCTGTCTTGAGTTAGCTAGGGTTTAGATATTCTCTATTAGCCATGAACAAATAATCAATTAATAACATTCAGCCCCTATATTTACTTTATTTGCCTAGATAGAAATAATTATGCATTTTATTTAAGGGGAGGTTGAACTTTTAGCATATAAGAAATCTACACCATGGAATACTATGCAGCAGAAGGAAAGAAGGAGCTCCTACCCTTTGCTGCAAGACGACTGGAACTGGAGAGATTTAATGCTAAGTGAAATAAGCCAGGCAGTGAAAGACAAATGCCATGTGGTCTCACCTGTAAGTGGAATTTAGTTAACAAAACAAACAAATGAGCAAAATAGAACCAGAGACATGGAAATAAAGAACAAACTGACAGTGATCAGAGGGGAGGAGGGAGGGGGATAACAGGGAAAGAAGGGGAAGGGGCAAGGCAAGGAACATCAATGGAGGATTCCTGGGCACAGGCACGAGGGTGGGATTCACTGCGGGAGAGGATTGGGCAAGGGAGATGGGGCAGGGGAGAGCGACAGAGAAAAAAGTGAGACAGCTCTAACCGAAGAACAATAAACAAAAAAGAAGAGAAAAAACAAAAAAGAAATCTATCATGCCCACACAAATTAATAAAATTTGAGTCTAATAGTATTCCCCCAACAAGGCCAATTCAGATCATTTTGTCAAGTTTGAGATTTTTTTCATTATATTTTATTAAGATTTTTTTAGTGATAAGATTGGGAACTTAAAATGCTGACATTTTCAAATTATTGGAGAAATAATCTAAATAATGATAAGTATTTACCTAAATAAGATGCATTGTTTACCAGAGTTCTTTTTTTCTGTATGAAACAATATTTTCTGCTTTGTTAATTTAAATTTTACTACATAGTAGCTTATGTACTCAGAAAATTATAATTTATTTAGTCTTTTTCTGATTGAAAAAACAAGTACATAGACATAGATAACTGAGGTCATCAATGATAATAAATGTAGTAATTGGACTCTACTAAGTTAAAATGTGTGAAGTTGGAAAAAAGTCTAAAATTTATTTCATGGGAAGTTGCAATTCCTCCATTTATTTCCTGTGTAAATACAAAAACATCATGTTAAATTTTCACTTTACCCTGATAAGTCTAATGAATATCCTTATCTAATAAATTCAATATATTTATACTATATGAGGAAAACTTCTTTGACATTATAAATTCCACTGGAAACATGATTGAGAAATATTCTCTACAAACTTGAATCAACACTGAAGTAAAATAATATCTATTAGTTGAAAAATAGAAATAAATAAAATGTTGTCAGAATCAGGAAAAAAAAACACTTGCTATAATTTTTCACTGACAACCCAGTGTAGAACCCACTAAGTCTGTGCACAGATGTAGCATACAGGAGTCTGGAAACTCCAAATTTAACTTCCATTCAAAATGACTTCAAATGCTATTTCATAGTAACATGATAACACATTTGCCATAAAGACCTCTCAATTTGCTTCAACAGGTGTTGAAAAAGAGTCCTTTCTAGTTTTGTAACCACTGAAATATATGGGGGTGGGGAGAAGAAGTTCAAATAATTTTATTATAATGGCTTAAAAGAGAAAGGAAAAATATGTAATAAGGGCTGTACAGATTTGGCACTGTATTACTCTTGTGTATTCATTGAACTTACAAACGGTGTTAGTGTTGTGGTTAATTCAAAGCAACAGATATTCTAAACAAAGTAGCTCCATCGAGATGTGAACTGTATTTTTTGTTGATCATCTATATGTCTGTATTTTATTACACTTCAAAGCAAATTACATGATATCATGTTGGAAACTTCTCTTTTCAATATTTAAAGTGTTTTGATATACCTTTACTTACCTTTTAAGAGGACTTTTCTCAAAATATCAACAACTTTCTACCATAAATAGTATCTTTAAGAAAATCTCTTAAATGGAAATGTGATAATTAAACAAAACAAAAACTTAGAAGAGGGTGTAGTCAGAAAATGCTTGGCCATAACAAGCAACTTAGTTCTAAAAGTCAAGTCACTCAGCCTGTGCTAATAAGAAAAATCCTTTCAATGAACTATTTAATTGGATTTAACAAGGCTGTTTATAGCTAATCCTGAATGCACTAATAGGAAACTGAAGTCCTATAGTCAATGTTGGTTTTGTTCCCTTTAGATCTTGCTCATAATTACAGTTTGGTCTTTAATTATTCTGCTTCTCATTTTCAATTTATGATTAAGACCCAGAACATGCCCTGGAGACTGAATGTGCTGAGGTAGACAGGAATAAAACAGAGGACAACGATTCCTCTAGCCTATTGGCCAAAGTGGACAAAACTGATTCTTATTCTGTTTTGTTTTTAAGCCAGTTGTTCCAGAATGCAAATGAAGAGAATATGATTCAAGGAAACCATTATCTTTTCTAATGCAAGCCAGAGCAACATTTTCATAACATTTTAAATACCTTTTATTGTAAGCCCTGCAGTACATAGGCCCGTGAATCCTGTGTCCATCACGCAGTTCAATCCCACCCCCATACTTTGTGCTGTCATGACCTTGCAAAAGGTTCTTCGATTTTCCATCGAAGTTTCAGCCACTGCACATTTAAGGATGATATAATAAAGCGTCATGAGCAAGAGTTGTTTTGTTGATTAACTCAACATGTGAAAAACATTTTGAATAGTATCTGGCGTATTGTAAGCTCTCAAATTTATGTAAGATATTATTCTGGCTATTGGCTAAAACAGTTCTGTTGATAATAAGATCTTGTTAATTCCAAATTGGAGATGCTTTCAATTGCCTTTAACACCTCCATCAATCAGATAATACATAGAATAATCCAGTAATTGTAAAAATAAAAGAAGAAGTTTATAGAGAATATAAGATAGTGCTTATAACTTTTAACTATTTTTTCATGCAATAGAAATCATGTTCATTCCAATAACCATTTTAATACATGGCATACTTTATAAACTGCATTCACATACTAAATTAGAGCATCTTTCTAAATGCTTCTACAAACAAATATTTGTTAATTCTCACAAAAAGGAAATGAAAAAATCCCTACCAAAGTATTAAAATGTAATTAAACTTTAAGAGTAGCACATATGCTTGACTCTTTAGTGGTATGAATAATGAAATAGGTTTAAGAGATTAACAGGTCAGCATAAAACAGTGAGGATAATGCCGAAATCTGTTGAGAAGATAATATTTTTTCAATGTTAATCAGGGCAAACAAAAAATAGCCTGTGCATAACATAGAAACGTTTTTAAGTCATTTGTTTTACCATATGGTCTGAAAGAATAAAATATTGGTCATTACTCTTACCATATAAAAGACTCAGATGTGTCCATTTAACATGCTAAATTATTTTCTTTGTGAAATTTGCAAGCTTTCCCTGGTCCCCTTTAAAAGTTTGGATCAGTTCAAAGTGTCAATTATGAATCCTTCTAAGCTCTGGTTTAAAAAAAAAAAACAAAAAACTATTTATTCTGTCTTTTCTGATTTCCTAATACCCAGCTGGAAGTAATCTTTCTCATATCTAAATTCTTGTAGCATTATATTCATAAAATTCTCAGTGCCTTTCATTGTCATATTCTAGAGATTTATGTAACATTGTAACTAGAACGCCACTTGTCCGCACCATCTTTGATAGAAATGAGGCCTGATGAACAGTTAAGTCAGATTTAGTTGGCATGTTACCCCATCCTGAATATCGCTGAGCCTCAAGTTTCTCCCAGAAAAGGCCCAAAGTGCTTTTGAAGTCTTCAGCCCTGTGCACTTGTCGTGCAAAAAACATAGTTCTTGATGCAAATAAGTGGCAATGACCTTCTTTTTAATTGCATATAGAAAGGGCAGGGATAATACTGTCATATATTTCCCTAACTTATTACAAAATTTTATTTACATTGTTGCTTCAGTTTTTACTTATAGTCTTGTTTATTTTCTTCAGAGCCTCAGAAAATAAAATACTGTTGATATTTATTAAGAACTTACTATCTTATCAAACACCAAACACCGTACGAAGTTCTTTCCTTGGATCTCTTTACTCCCAATCCATGCCCCTTGAGGTAGGCACTATTATTTTAACTCCCTACCCCCTTCCATAAATGGAAAAAAACCTGAGCCTCAGAAAGGTAAAGCAGGATACCTTAGGTCACATCCTTTCAAAGTGAGTGCCAGGATTTCTACCCATGCGGTCTTACCCCTGAGCCTGCCACCGTTACTGCTGGAAGGAAAGATGGACGGGCTGATCTGGGAGAAGACTGGAATATTGGTCACTATCTTCTATGTGGATTTTTTTTACCCTCTGTTAACTTTTTGTTAGTAGGTCCATCTTCATGGTCAATTTGTATTCCATTAAATATCATCCTAAGTACTCAAAAATTATAAATAGAGACACCATTAATGATAGTCAACACTTTACCCAGAACTCCAGAAATGCACAGCTCATTTAGAATCAGAAAACAATCCCTCTAAATCAGGGGTTGCCAAAAAATTTATGTGAATGACCAGATAGAAAATATTTTAGAATTTTAGGGCCACAGAGTCTTTGTGGAAAGTATTCAGCTTCGCAATCATAATACAAGAGTAGTCACAGATAATAAGTAAGTCAGACTGAGTTAAATCTGAGACACCTGGAACATGCAATTGAAGGAGACACTCATTTTTAGGGTCATTTGAGTGCAGGGCCCTGAAAGTGAGTCTCACTTTCACTTTTGTGCCTTACGGGCCTCATTTGCCTCATGTTAGTTTCTTTTCTGAGTACAGGAATGGATGTACCTGTATTCCGATAAAACTTTATTTATAAAAAGAAGTAATAAAAACTATATTTGGCATTAAGTAGTAGTTTGCAGGCCTCTGTACTATATGTACATAAGTTTTCATTGTTTCTGACAGGCTGCTCATTACCCAAATACATGAGTCATGCCTGAGTCACCATATATCACATAGGTTATTTAGAAGAGCATCCTAAACATGATAGAAAGTCAATGAATACAAATAAAACATGTGCCCTTACAAAGGCAAAATCACTTAAGCTTGTTTAGAGCTTGTTCAGCTCTTGATAATTAACAGAAATACAAGAAACTCTAAGTTAGAAATCTAATTTGGAGAAATAAATTGAAGATAAGAAATAGGCTATGTTGCTTCCTATTTGTAAGGTCATGGACTTACACTTTGCTTAGAAAATATTGGATAAAAAGAGAGAGACAATGTTGCATTTGGGCTTTAGAAAAAAAGTAAGAAGAAAGAACCTGGATTTCAAAGAGAAGTAGATTGCAGGAAAGCATGGCAACTCTGAACAAAATGATCAGCAAAGTTAGAAGTTATAATCAGAACTCTGGGCAGCCGGAGTTGGGTTGCTCTCCACAATGTTGCTACTCCATACTTAATCAGGTGGTTTAAACTTGACCCTGTACTTGGTCTACCCCAGGACTAACACATTGCCACATATAAAACTATATAAGATGAATTCATAAAATATTTGAACATAAAAGGTGCAGAATACATTGAGATATTTAACACCTAAAAAAGATGATTATGAATCATTACTGATGTCCGTTATGAGTAGTTATTTGAGATAATGGAGGCAGAAAATAACTTCTCAGGAGTCACCACACAAGGGGACACAAAGTAAGATATTAAGGAAACTGTAGATATTGTGAAGTACTGGTGTACATTATATGTTAACACTTATATCGAAGCCTCTTAGGAATTTCAAGAAACAAGTAGGAAAATGAGTCATCAGAAGAAATATTTTCTATGAGTATCTGAGTTCAAGAACCAGAAATCCAATGTTTCATAGTCATAATCAAAATATTTAATTAAAACTATTTATGTGTTTCTATTATTAGGTGTCAAATATTCATAAACTATATAAAATTTTTTAAAAATCCTTTTGCCTTAAACCTCACGCAGTAAAATGTATGAAATTACAAATTAAAGTATATTAAATATCATTTTTAATATTCTCCATTCTCCATGCAGAATTGACATTAGTGCATACTGGTGACTTCTGCATTCTTTAGTGACCTGATTTTTAAGGAAATCAGAGAAATCCTCAGAAATATAAAGGGGATGAAAAATCTTGCAGGGCTACACACTGGGTCTTGCATATGACAAGGTAAAAGCTGCCCCAAAAAGGATCTTCAGTAAGTTTTTATACTTGAATAAGCATAAAATTAAATCTTATTTGCTAAAGTTAATAAGAAGTTTTTAAATTATGCCACTGGGCACTGTCTACTTTATATTCTGAACAGTATAGCAAATTATGAGGGAAAATAATGAGAAAAGAACATCTATACTGTAACTGGGATGTACTATAATATACTAATCAACTCTTATAAGGAAATGTATAATTCCTTTTTCTTTTCAGTGCATCTGCTCAATGATTCTCACAGCCACTATAAACTTGGATATTAGAATCACTAGATTCTCTTTATTTTGAATCCTTGGAACAAAGTCGGAGTTTGCAATATCATTTGACAACTGAAGAATAGTATAATATATCTGGAATTAAACATTTATGGCATGAAAATAATCATATATACTGTGTGTCTTTTAATTCTCCCTGAAACACCCGATTAAGAGTCTGGATTACCTTGGGTTCTCTCTTCTAGAATGTTAGTTAGACCCAGTAGGTCACTTGAACTAAACCAGATGAACAATCTGACCAGTTCTCCTTAGCTGTGTCTGCATGGTAACATGCTGAATTTGGAGACCATCTCTCTTTCCATTCTGTCAGAAATAGGAAAAAGAGTGATTGAGACGCCATCTCACAAAAATAAAAAATGCAGAGAGGTAAGGTGGATTTTAATGTCTCCTAAAACTTTGTTTTCTCATTCTCCTTTCAGAGCTTATTCCTTCACCCACAGAAAACACATCCCTTTTCTTTCAAATAAGACTTTTCCCTGTCTGCCATTTCAGCAGTTGTTTCAGTATCATGTCACTCCTTGGCTGACTGAAAGAGGGTCAGAAAGTAGTTCATCACATGTCTACCACACACTGTGTTTTCTTTTTATTTTAAATTTACAATGGTTTGTGTATTATGAGAGAGTCAAGTGACCCTATGTAGAACAAGATGACCATTTCTCCTATTAAATCAAAGAGGAGTCTTTGTTGCCTAGCTAAGGGATTTTGGAAAGTTTATTACAAATTTATATTCCTGTTCTTTCTAATAGACTTAAAATAACTGGTCTCTTTTATCGTTCTTCTTTTAGCCCTTACTTCTCTACTCACTTAACTGGTATAAATGTACAGTGTTGGAAAACTCAAATTGGGTCATATCCCATAGGAACTCAAGTTCAGAACTTTTTTCCCTTTTATATCATCTATGTTTTATGATGGGCATTAGAGAATTGATAAATGTGCCCCTTCCTGGGTTGGCAAGACAGCACAATATAATCTTTGTTTTTTTTCTTTTTTTCTTTTATCACCTTATGTATTAAAAATTGCAGCAAAAAGTAGGGTATATACCATATTTACCTGAAAAATCTGACCACTTTTAAAATCCAGCAATACAGTTATAATAGTATTAAGACATTTGCAAGTGCAAAATAAAAATTCTAACAATGACCTCATTAAACACTATTGCTCAAAGACTTGACTCTCTTTAACTCTACTCAGCTGCCATTCCTGTGAGGAAGTCAGTTGACTATCTACACAGCATAAGTTGTGGAACCTCATGCCTAGCCCTGGGATCTGTAAATCAATCCACAGAAGCATCACAGACCCAGAAGGACTTTGCAATCTGTTGAAAAGGAGGGAGGTAGATTGACTGCAGATCTGTTATTGACTCTATCTATCATGATCTTGGATCTCAACAAGATTGCCCATTTCATTTTGTTTTTCCTTGAGAGAAAAATGACAATTTATAGTTTTTCAGGAATCCTTGAGGAGTCATTGAATCAAAATATTTTGAGGATGGAGGATTCAGTGAATCAAAAATATTTTATGGAAATTGAATATGCAAGAGAATGTGTATAGGAATAAATAGGCAAAGAACATTGAGGAAGAGAATCTTACTATTTTTAAGAGGTTGACTCAATCTTAGCATAGAAATTAATTGATTTTAGCTTTTGTTCTATGGAAATTGAATTTCAAGTCTACTGAGGTTGATTTATTCTTTCAATATGTTTTTATTGACATCTATTTGCCTAGAGCTAAGGATTAAAATATGAACAAAAATCGTAATTATTGTTTCTACTTCAGGTATTTTAGGCCCCTGAGCAAATTTTATAAACAAATAAATGTATATATAAATGTGTATATACACACACTCATATGTATCAATTCTCTAATGCCCATCATAAAACATAGATGATATAGAAGGAAAAAAAAAGGTTCTGAATTTGAGTTCCTATGGGATATGACTCAATTTGAGTTTTCCAGCACCGTATGTTTACACCAGTTGAATGAGTAGAGAAGTAAGGGCAAAAAGAATGATAAAAGAGACCAGTTATTTTAAGTCTATTAGAACAGGAATATAAATTTGAGTTCATATATAAACATATGCTCAAATAAACAAAAGAATTATACATATATGATATATATGTATTATATATATATATATATATATATATATATATATATATATATATAAAATAAGTTGAATAAAGTTACCTGTGTCATGAGATTATCTAACAGGGTTTCATCTAATTAATGAATAATGGAATACTTGGTTTAGAAAGTGACATTTGAATGGAAATATAAAGAGCATATTAGAAATTCAAAGGATGCCATGGACCTAGAGGAAAACAGCGCTCCAGGCATTGGTAATAACAAGTAGTAAGAGAAGACGAGGAGCATTCAAGAAAGTGAAAGAAGGCCTTTGTAGATATTATATAAGAAGTGGAAATATGGTGCAAAATGAGGATAGAGAGGTAGGTAGGAGCCACATCTGAAAGTTCTTTTGAGCTATGTTTACATCATCCTTTCAGAGCAAAAGCAATAAAAAGACACTAAGTGTATAAGTGCTTTTTATTTTCTTGCGTTTGAGTCTTCATATCTCCTCTGACAGCAGCAGTCTCTTCTACCTCTCTCAACCATCATCACTCTAAGTAATATGCAGCCTTCAGTTCTCTAATTAGAGGTAGATTTCTCTTCACATCCTCCTCCTAATCACTATCATTCCATCTCTCTGTTACAGAACAGAAAGAGCTTATCCACACGGGGGTGGCGGAGACCCACAATAGACACTGAGAATTACAATGGAGAAATACTGGAATTTTTTATTTTTTATTTTTTTAATCAACAGTACAACCTAGGAGAAGGGGAAGTTAATGTTCAAAAGCCTGAACTTCCTGATGGCATGGAAGTTACAGATTATATAGGGCAAAATCACAAGACGCCTTGATTAGGGGTTGCAAGGTAGTGCTGGGAGCTGATTGGTCAAAAGTGAGGTTAAGAGTAATAAATTATTTATTCAGGTCTTGAGGAGAGATTTGAGGTCTGTTCCAGTGTCCCTCTTTCTGGTTTCATAGGAAAGGAGGCAGAAGGTCATTCCACCTTAGGGTTCAGGAGCTAAAACATAAGTTATGCCAAGATGGTATTTTTAGGGTGCCAAAAGTCCAGACCTTGTGACCACTAGTCATATCTGGGCTATTGTCTTCTGCTGCCAGGGGCAGGGAGTGGGAAGAGGGAGATGGGCAGCAAAGGGTTAGGTCTATGAGGTGCTTAGACACAGAGAGAGAGACCTGGGATTTAAAACCAAATGTAATCAAAATCATAAGGACCCTCAGCTTTATCTCAGTATATTTAATTTGTCTTTTTTTCCCTCTTATACACTCTACTTAAGCTAATTGAGGATGCTGATTTTGGTTTTTATCTCCCATTGCACTATATGTATATGCTTAAGTCATGCTTCAAATTAAACTGAGTGACCGAGAGCATCCAGCTTGATGTCCTGCCAGCTGATTTTTCTGCTGATGCTTTTCACTTGATTCGAACTTTTCTGTCCTCCACACCTGTGTTTCTCTATGTATACTACAGAAAAATATTTAGCATTAAACACCTCTTTTATTTCTCCATACCTCAGAAATGGTATCTTTACTTAGACTTAGAATCATATATCTCCTCCTTGAACTTTTCCATTAATCACAATAGTATGATGTTACATATTGCTATTCAGTTAGAAGTCATGAGTATTAAATTATACTTAAGTTATAATATTTTCAAGTAAATGTGTGTTTTGTCTTCATATAAATTACTACTTCTTTAAGGTAGAAAACCAGGACATAAAAAGGTAAACTTCCTGTGATATCTTCCTGATATCACAAACTTGTGTAAGTACCTTTTATATAGTATATGATCAATATAGATTTTTTTTATTTTCAAAGTTTTAAATTTTATGTTTGAGATATTAATATGAATCATCTACCTGTATTCCATGTAATAATGTAACTCATATGGAATGAATCACTGTAGATATCTTACAACAAGACACTTGGAAAAAATATGTAAAACTCTCATAAATGAATGAGCATTAGAATTACAATGACTTATGGTATAAATGTATGTTCTGGGCTGCTGTTCTGGAAAAGGAAAACTAAGCCAAGAAAAAGACCTCAGTGAAGACAGAAGAAAGAGATGAGGATTCAGGGAGAATGAAATAATTAAGATTTGCAAGGTAAAGTGCTGGAGAAAAGACAAGTACATGAAAAAGGAGCTTCAGAAATATGTGTAAGTCAATATTTCAGATTGACTCTCTTGATAAATGAGAACCTGTCCACTGTGTAAGTTTCTACTACTTGACTGGAGAGACCGTGCCAGAAACTGAGGCTACAAAGTGAAAATATGCAATGATTTAAAATAATATTTTCTTAAAATAATATTTTTCATAAAATATGAATGCAAGCCTTAAAGAATCAATGAGAAGAGGTTTTATAAAAAATAAATAAAAATGAGGAGGATGAAGAGAAGGACAATAGACAAAGAAGAAAAAGAATACAAAAGAAGATAAAAGAATATGTAATATTAGAACACCATAATGAAGATAATTTGTCTAGAATAAGTGAGATATCATTGTTTTCTCCTAGTCCAATCAACTTTGTACTATTTCCTGGGAATCTTCTATTCACAACTAGAAAGATAAAGAAAACAAGATATCATTCAATAGTTTTGGATTATGTTGAAATGAATCCAATTTTAATAAAGAAGAATGTCAAGGACCATACAATGGAGTTATTGCATGTGAATAGCAACAAAAGGAAATGGGAAGATTTGCTTTGTAATGAGTTGCTTTTAAACATGGAAAATAATGAATTACATGTCATACACTAAGATGAGAGATTTAACTAGAGAGAAAGCGGAGCACAAAAAGGAACCCGATTTTAATTTCACGTAAGTAGCAAGTTTTCAAAAGAAAGGTTGTTTAGAATACTATGCACTTCCATAGAATTCAATAAACTTGTCATTAATGTATCCATTCATTTCTTTTATGAAATGACCTTTATAGGCTATTAATTAATAGACAAACATGATGAGAAAAAATGAGCAGCCTGACCCTCCAGAAACTTAAAGTTTGATGGGGATATGGCCACATAAAAAAGATATTCAAAATTAAATGTGTGCAGGACAGGATGAACAGTCACTTGGTAGCCAGATGGCCTGGTATCAATTTCCAGCTTAACTACCTGTTTGTCTTTGGGGAAGTTAAAAACAATTCTTATGAGTTTCTATGTCTCTTCTATATAACTGGGATAACAAAATTCATTATAAAATAAAATTATAAAAATTTAATATGTTTTGCACAGAGACTGGGATTTACAAAGCAAAAATCAGTTACTATCTTCTGGAAAAGAGAACAAGTGAGTTGAAACCTGAAGTATGAGAAAAATTTAGCAGAAATTAAAAGGAGCATTTTAGGCAGAGGAAGTACCATAGGCAAAGGCATGGAGTAGTGGGAGCTCATGTTGCATTGAGAAATAAAACATATTAAATTATCAGAAAACTGAAAATTGTATCTGGACATCTAACTTTGATGCAGCATTTTACAACTGTATACATATGTAAAATAAAGTTTTTATGGCTATAGGCCACAGCTTAGGCAAGCTCTGTGGGAACACAGAAGAATATTCTCTGCCTGATAGATATTTAACTTCAATATCGGCTTGAGGTGTATGTTGCATGAATCCAGGTACTCTTTCCTTATTTCTTAAAATGGACCTTGGACTATTGTAACTGAATGAACAACTCAGTTATATAAAGAGGACCATCTCTTAATCCCTTAATTCACCACAAATTTGACCCAGGATGAGTATCAATGCAGAATTTATATGCAAATAAAAACCTCTGTTCAGCTGTTGTATTTGGGAAATTAAGAGCAGATAAACTTTTCTACATTAAATATATACACATTGCACAAAATAGTATCAATTTGAGATACAAACTAAAAATTATTTTTGAAACCACAAGACCCACTCAATGTATTCTTTAAACATGATACTATCTCCTTGACATGACATTTTCCCTTGTAAGCTGAAGTAAATTGAGAAAGAAAAGATGAATTTCATATCGGACTTCAAAATACAAATTGCAAAATAATAAATATGTGTGGAATCTTCTGTACAATATCTTAGCCTGATTAAAGGAATAAACTGTCTATTCAGTGGCAATTTTCTGATTTAAGTGAAATTGCTTGATGAGAATCTAAATACCACAGATTTTACTTAACACTCTTATCCCCTCACCCTCACAGGACTTTTGATTGTAATCATTGCACCATGGAATTATAGACTCACTGCACATGCACTTCCAGCACATGGACTGAATGTTTTTATTTTTTGTGTATATTACCAGGTCAAAATGCAGATAAAAGGAATATAGTCTAAAGAAATGCCCATAAATTGGTTAGAGAGAAGTATAGTACTTCAAAAACACTTGAACACACAGAAGAAAGATAAGGAAATTTAAGTAATATTTTTCTTTCATATATCATTTTAGACGTACACACAAAAAATAATGTATGGAAACATTAATGTTTCCATCTTATGGTATACTTCTAATTCATGTATAAAGAATAAAATAAAAACAATTAACTATTAAAATGATTTTTACTCATATACACACTGTTCTATTGGGGAGAGAAAAACCCAGATCTGTCAACAGAAGTGGAATCTGAGAAGCCATGAGTGGTGGCTCAACTGCGCCGGAGTGGCCTTTGTCCGTGTGCTGGCGAATGTCACCCCCAGGAAAGGTATAACTATGAACCAAGAGAATAGTGTCCAGAATCAAATGCAACAATTCGTGAGAAGGGCAAAGTTATGGACTGAATCTGAAATAAAACAGCTATAAATAAGGGCACTAAAAAAGAGTAAGCAGCTTTTACATGGCTAAGCAGAAGATAAAATTAAGTTAGAGATGTCTGAGGTGGTGATATGCAGAGGAAGAACTCATTTTTTACAAAGTGCTCATGACTTTACCCTGTTCTTTCAAAAGATACTCTATTTCAATGAACTCCCTCAGAGAAGAAAAATCAGGTTTGTCGGTAAATGGAAAAAAAAAAATATCTTCCCAAAACCCAGTGAGGAAAAAGAAAGTATACTTATTTTATATGGAAAAAGTAAAGATAAAATGATTAATAATCAGGAAGATACTGTTGGTGATACATCAAAGCAAACATTGTTAGACTTTTTTTTTAATTAATTTATTTACTTTTTAAATACATTTGTCTCTGCCTTCCCCCCACCTCTTTCCCTTACCCCCTCCCACCTTCCCTCCCTCAGCTCTTCCCCTTTGGTTTTGTCCATGAGTCCTTGCTATATGTTCCTTGACTTTCCCTTTCCCTTCCCTTTCCCTGCCCCCCCTTCCCTCTTGTCTCTGTTGATTTCTTTTCCTTTCAGTGTTGCTGGTCATATTTTCCTTGCTTCTTTGCATTGTTGGTTAGGTTCCGCTTAGAGGTGAGATCATATGGTATTTGTCTTTCGCCCCCTGGCTTATTTTGCTTAGCATGATGCTCTCCAGTTCCATCCATGCTGTCGCAAAGTTTAGTACTTCTTTTTTCTTTCTGCTGTGTAGTATTCCATTGTGTATATGTACCATAATTTTTTGATCCAGTCATCTACTGATGGGCATTTAGGTTGCTTCCAACACTTGGCTATTGTCAATTGTGCTGCTATGAACATTGGGGTGCATAGGTTCTTTTGTATTGGCGTTTTGGTGTTCTCAGGGTATAGTCCCAGCAGGGGAATTGCTGGATCAAAAGGCAGTTCCATTTTCAGCTTTCTGAGGAAATTCCGCACTGCTTTCCATAGTGGCTGCCCCAGTCTGCATTCCCACCAACAGTGGACTAGGGTTCCCTTTTCTCCACAGCCTCGCCAGCACCTGTTGTTTGTGGATCTGTTTATGATGGCCATTCTGACCGGTGTGAGGTGGTACCTCATGGTGGTTTTGATCTGCATTTCTCTGATGGCTAGTGATGCAGAGCATCCTTTCAAATGCCTCTGGGCCCTCTGTATCTCCTCCTTAGAAAAGCATCTGCCCAGGTCCTTTGCCCAGTTTTTGATTGGATTGTTTGTCTTCTTGGAGTAAAGTCGAGTGAGTTCTTTGTATATCTTGGAGATCAAACCTCTATCTGATGTATCATTAGTAAATATATTTTCCCAAATGGTTGGCTCCCTTTTCATTTTGCTGATGTTTTCTTTAGCCGTGCAGAAGCTTCTTATTTTGATGAGGTCCCACTTGTTTACTCTTTCCTTTATGTCCCTGACTTTCTTTAAGACTACACGAACATTAGTTTCTGTGGTATTTGTTAACTGTCTCGCATATTAAACCAGAAGGAGGCATCGATCCTGGATGTAAAATTGAGATTACCTGTCTTTTGTTAACAATTAAAATGACAAGTAGTGGGAACACAGAAATAGCTAAAGTGGGCATTTTTATCGTTTAGATAAGAATAAGGATATTTAAAGATACAATTTCTGTAGGAATAAATCTTTACAACTGAGACATTACTTTACTCTGTTATAGGATTTGTGTTTTTTCATGATGTCCCACACTCATTATATATAGTAAGTATGTATATAATAAGTAGTAATATATAGTAACAGTAAAATAACCAAACTAATCAAATTCCTGTATATATACAGAAGAAGTGAAATCAACCAACTAACAACAACAACAACAAAAAAAACCAACAACCAACTGACCAAAACAAACACACAAAATACATACCTTTGTTCTTTTTGGGGAAACCAGTGGCTCCCAAATAAACCTGAATGAAAGTCACACTGATTTCCAGTGGAAACTGAATTAGAGCAATAAATTCTGAACATACCCATGTTTAATAGTTACTCTTTTAACACCTTGTAAGGGACTTTTAGGGCCTAGGGCACATAAAAACTTAAATTTTGTTTTCAAATTAAATTATAAAATGCCTATGCCATTGAGTTTCTGAACCAGTAAAGACCCTGATCCTCACAGAGTAATTATATCCAACTAACATTTCCTATCTTGTCTTATATTTAGTTACTCTAATGTGTGATAAAAGCTTGATTTGATTGTATAGAATAATAATAATTTTAAAAATATAATGAGATCTAAAAGGTATGATCCTTTTTCAGCCAATACAAATTAGGGATAAACTTGAAAGTGAAATGATCATATGTTGCTTATGGGGACAAGGAAAATGTAACTCATATGTCTATCTCAATGACTTTCAAGTCAATGCAAATCTTGTTTTAATATCTTTAATATAATAATAGTGGTACCATAAGTATTTTACCCCTGATTTTATTAGCTTTGTTTTAGGTTTATGGAATCATTGAGACTCAAAGAATGTTACTTAAATTACTCAGTTATTCTATTTTATACCTCTCCGAAATGCTACCACATTTCTTTACTTTGCATTATTGAAAAATTCCCTGAAAGAATTGTCTATCTTTATTATTTTCCATACTCACATCCCATCTTTTTTAGTGAGTACTCAACATTCGGGTTTTCATGTTCATGCCTATGGAAACTATTTTGAAGACGTCAGCTGTAGAGGTTTAGGCTCAAAAAGCTCAGTGGAAGTTGCTTAAGTTTACAGAGTATATAAGTTGTAAAGCTTTAATGTGATCACAAGTCTTTCTGACACAAGCCCACACTCTTAATTTACCTGGAGGGAATACATTCTGGTTACCTCCACTTTCACACAACGATTTACAACCGTCTGTTAAACAGCATGACTAACTCAAAAACACATTTGAATTACATCTTCAAATCCTGGCATGTTTACTTTTGAAAATATAGGATTTTTTTTCTCATTTAAAACATTGAAACAAACTTAGATTTGACTTGGTGAGTGTGAATTTAACAACTTATTTTTGAGGTTATTTTCTTCCTCAAATGCTTGTCAGGGTTGAAACTGAGGAGGCTTCTAAAATAATGACATTAAACAAAGGTAGTAGATTTTCAAAGAGAGCTATTTAAGTATTCTGGGGTAACATTTTTCTATTCACTAAAGTGTAGGAATTATTTTCAATCTACAGTACTTAGTTATAAGAAAAGAAATGTACAGCACTTGATGTTAAGAGTAAGGGCAAGTGAAAACAATCTCAGAAAATGTTTGGAAGGCAGCTATGCTCACCACTGTACCACCAATGCCACACTAGAATATTTTTGGATTAGGTGAACTGAACCTCCCCCTATATATTTCTTCTATGAAGGTCAAAATTGTTTCTGCTTGCATTTTTTCTTTTCTTTTAAACATGTTGGATTAAGTAGTTGAAGAAATACTACATTTAACATGCTTGATACATTGTCTAATATAAAATAAATACTCAATAAGTATTAGCTATTATTATTTTATTAGACCTTATTGAAGCATATATTAGCTCTGTGGAAAGTCAACTCCCTTAGAGTTTTATGATTAATAGTATAATATTAGTATAATAATAGTGGTACCATAAGTAAATAGAAGAGAACATAACAAGAGAAAATGCAGCTTAAATTAAGCCAAAGATATTCTGAAGCTCTTTATGTAACCATTATTGTAGGTCATTATAAACTGGAATCACTTCATTTGTAGGTCAGGCTTGCAATTAATTTCCTGCAATTTGGTTCATTAATCCACAAACTGTCAGTGATATTTTGGAAAGGCATTATTTTAAAGTAGATCCATAATCCTTTTCTGGAAAAGAGAAAGGAAGGAAATAAGGAAGGAAGGGAGGAAAAGAGGAAGGAAGGGAGGAAGAAAAAGAAGCTTTATTTCCAAATATATCTTTTGGGATTCCTCCTACTTTGCTTGTTGAACTCTGTCTTCTGTAGTTTTGGCTTAATTTTTATTTTATAGCCTTCTGAGGAAGATTTTAATTAGTAGCAATTAAATTCTGTATGTGTTCTTTTTCTACCTTAATTTACACAGAACTCCTAACAGAAATTTGAACTATAGAAATGTTATAATTTTTTGATATAGAATAATTTGGATGATGTGAGTTAGAGTTTTGATCCATCAAAAAGAGGCAATATATTAAAGAACTAATCTACATATTTAGAAAGCTAATAGAAATAGTCGAGACAACTGGTTAAAGGTCAGCTGGTACCCTATTATTTTAAATAGAAGGATTAAGCTAGAGTTTGCTCAATATACCCTTAGTCTTTTTTTACAATTTAATTTTGTAAAGAAAAATTACTTATGGTTAACCTCTGTCAACCTTAAACATTTGAAATATAGACAAACATAAGTGCTTAACACAATAGAAACTTAATTTAAATTACAAGTAAAGTAAAATTACATAGTGAAGTAAACCTATCTATTTATAGGTTCATAGTGGTTACAAACATATGAGATAATTACCCTTATAGATATCTTCAAAGATGTAAAAAATTGTGTTGCTTAACTACTTTCCTAAAATAAGTACAGGAAAATTCCATTAGTTGGAAATATGAGCTGATTCTCAGAGAACTGAGACTGTATTTATTTTTTTGCCTTTTATTACTGGCAGCATAATTCTTTATCCCAAAAATCTTTCTACTTCTAAACGATGTATGCCTCATGGTTGGTTGGTATCACTTCCCTCCTACCTAGTTATTTAGCAGGTTTGAAATACGAATTCATTCTGTCCTTGAAGAATTTCTTCTACTTGTCTTGCTTACAAAAAGTCATTACAGAGCACTTTGGAGTAATCCCAAATTTTCAGATATAATGAGAGAGAACAGGTGCACAGAGAATGAGAAGAATTCATTATGCACATTATTGGATTTTTTTTTTATAGCACGAGTCTAATTCGTTAAATCCATCAAAATAAAGCCTGGTTTAGTAAAGAACTTAAGTCTACATATTTAAAAAGGTAAAAGAAAAAGAATCTGGATGAGTCAATCAAGCAAAGGTCTGGAATTATAATGCTTGTGAACCATTTATTACCTCTGCATTTACTAATTGGTCCTGTGATGTTAAAGTGTGAATAAATATTCCTGACTCCATTTATCTTAACATGCTCAGTAAAAAGAAGGAATTCAAACAAATGCAGTGAATTAAAATGAGCTAGCAAAACCACAATTCTAAAATACTAGTTTCAATTGAAGTACCATGGTTTAATAAACTACAAAGTTTTCAATGTGGAATACATTTCTCTAAAATGGCAGATATGGAGAAAAAAATGTATGTATTTTAAAATCTCAATTACTACATTAAGTGTTGTATAAGCATACCATAAAAATACAAAAATTTCTATGCAACATCCTTCAGGGACAACATAAATTTATTTGGACATCTGTAACTCCGTTGTGTATTTGTTTTATAAAGTAATCTAAAACTTTAAAATTATTTCACGTACAAAAGCTACATGTGGTAGTTTATCACATTAATTATGAGAAAAATATTCATTAAATGTAATCTTCCATACAAATATACACATAATTATGTATTAAATTTGCTTTTGACTATCAAAAGATGATTTATTTAATTATAAAATTCCCTCTATGAAACAATTAATAGAAGGATTTTATGTTTAGAAGACTTAAAGGTATTTGATAGGTTTTTAAATATAATTTTCAGAAAAAAATAATGAATAGATCTTTTGCCCATTAATAATCTATTATTGGAATATGTTTTTCAATCATAAAATCTAAGGAAAAATACAAAAAAATATTTTTACTTTATTTTTTAAATATTCTTTATTTATTTATAGAGAGAGGAGAAGAGAGGGAGAAAGAGAGGGAAAGGAACATGAATGCGTGGTTGCCTCTCACGTGCCCCTTACCTGGTTACTGGCCCACAACCAGGCATTGCTCTGACTAGGAATCAAACCAGCGACCCTTTGGTTCACAGGCCGGCACTCAATCCACTGAGCCATACCAGTCAGTGCAATTTTTTTTTTTTTTACTTTAAATGGTATTTCACACTAATTTAAATAAATCATAGAAAATAACCTAAAATTTAAAGGTATATATATATATATATATATATATATATATATATATATATATATACAGGAGGACAGTGGCAAAACCGAATGTCTGGAACCATATTAGTTCATTCAAATCCTTGATCTGTCACATATTAGTTGTGTAATCTTGGGCCTCTCACACATAAGTTCCATGAACTTCAATTTTTTTCTCTTAATGTGATATTGATAATATATTTATCATAGAATTATTGTAAGACTTAAATTATATATCCATAACTATTGAATACAGGGCCTAGAACATAGTAACTATTCAATAAATATCAGTTATTTTTAACTAAGGCATTTGGCTTACCTTCACTCTATTACTTGCCCAATACATGATTTTCAAATAAATAAAAATATTTCTAATTTTTATCACAAAAAAGAAAGTAAATGACTTCTCAAGATAAACTTTATATGTATAAATTTCTGAAACTAAGCCCAGTAGTACAGTCTGAAATGCATATAAAATTTTCCAATATCATTTTTAAATGTATTCATTCATCCATTTACCTGTTCACTCATTTGTTCAAAATATGCCGTATGTGCAATCAAATAGTACTTTGATCTGGGTACTCTGATAGACTGCGAGAACACATGGTGAATAAAATAGATAGAAGTTGTGCTTGGAATTAAAGGAAGATGGGGAAGAATGCAAATATTAAAGCTAAAATGGAAATGGGAAAATAAAACCAAAAAAAAAATGTCATTTAAAATTAAATACACAAGTCCAAAGGATAAGAAAAGCCATCCCAGAAATAAAATTTAAGCTGATATTTGATGAAGTTTACCATTGTTAGCAAGATTATTAACAATAATACTACTATAAAAATGAAGATTTTGAACTTTTGCCACATCCCAGTTTTTGTGCTAATAAGAAGCTGAGCCTAGATTTAAACCAACATGTTTAAATTTTTTGAACAGTAAATGCCAAACATGAGGGAGATAAGAGAAACATCAGTTTTGTGGGGTCAGGTTCGTGGGGAACCCTCTTCACTAGATAAAAAGGTTTGAATTCCAATCTTAGAAATATGGAAAGACAAAGTTTAATTTAAAATAAAGGAGTGCTAGTCAGACTTGGGTTTCCAGAAGGCCACGCAGATTAGACAGAAGAGAGGTTGGAATAGACAACGCAGATTCAACCCAAGTGAATATGGTTGAGCAACACCAATAAAAAATGAGATAATATATAGAGTACGGAAATGGTGGTAGAACTAGTGAATATTGATATTCAACAGGGAAATATAATAAGATTCTGTGAATGGCTGTGAGGAGTGAAGGGGAGGGTGGAAATAGGTTTAGATTCAAGTAAGAGAAGATGAGGTTTGAGGAATGTGCAGAGGATGAGGAAAATTGTATTTTGAGTATGCTGAGTTAAATATGTATGTAAGGTATGTAGGTAGAGGTTCTGATATTATTATGTCTATGTTTATAATGATATGATGGTGACGATAATGTCAACATTTATTTGAAGTGAATGGTATGTCAGGCTCTGTGCTTTACATGTAATATATCACTTTGATATCCCATTGACTACAATAAATGCTTTTAAAAACTTTATGGAGGATACAACTCACGCTAAAGTTATTAGTCAGTCAGTCAAAAACCATGAGGAATAGATTTCTTAATTCCAGGAGAGAGGTCTGTGCGAAGAATGTAAGAGCTTAAACTGTAGGTTAAATTTGTAGTGTAGAAAAGAAAGAGTGTTCTAATAAGTGAATAATCAATATGTTCAATATATTTAAATGTTAAGCTTTAGAAAATGTTCATTGAATAAAGCAACAAATAGGTTAGTTTCTAAGGATTTATTGGGTCAATATGAGACTGCAACTGAGAAAGAAATGGAATAAAAATCATGGATGCAATGATTCAAAAAGTTTACCTTTGAAGGGATCCTTTTTCCTAAATAAATATCAAAGATAAATAAGTATTAGGAAAGGAAACAAAAAATATGGGATTGAAAGAGTTTGGTTTTAGATGAGAGAAAATTAGATGCTATGGCAAAGAGACTGAAGAGAATGAGAAAATCCCAAAGAGTTATTAATATATAAGGCAAGATATCTGAATTTCATGGTGGGGAATGATATCCATTAGAGCAGTGGTTCACAAATGGTGATTTTGTCCCCATATCTGGAAATACTTTGGTTGTTAGAACTGGGGATGGTGTGCCCCTGACATTTAGAGGGCAGAGGCCAGGGATGCGCAAAACAACTCAAAATGAAAAGGCAGCCACTTGTCACAAAATGCAAATAGTGACAAAGTTGAGGAACCATGAATTAGCGGCATAAGTAAGGCAATGGCCATATAAAAGGACAAGCGGTCACACTCCCAGGAGAGAGAAGATGAACTACAGAACAATATGAAGATGAAGGAGTTGTTGAAGACATCTGATTGCACTAATGGTGAAGGACTGCAGGAATGACACTGATAACAGTAAGTTTTGAAAAGAAAAGTAGATGATTAAGGAAATGTATGATGATTAGCAGGTAGCATTGAATTCCAATTTAGGTTGCTAACGATGAATCCACTGTATATATATGAAAACTACCCAGAAACCCTGATACATGATTCAAGAAACCTGGTGGATGGGGTTCAGTTTGAGGGTTTTCTACAGGCATGAAATGCAAGGCTAAGAAGGTGGTGGTAAGAGAAATATTTTATAAAGTTAAGTTATGTGAATAGCAAATTGAGAAAGGGAAATAGCTGAAAGTTAGTCACCATATTTAAATAACTGTTCAGCTATTTTACTGTCAACTTTGTTTTAAGGGTTGAATATCACTTACACTTTCATTCCAGAAATATTTAGGGAGCACCCGCTAGCTCTTGGGGCTACATCAGTGAATGCAAAACAGAGAAAGTATCCGTCCAAACAGGCATTACATTCTAACCAGAACATAATAAATAAATAGGCAATCAAATATATAAAATATAATATCAGATTCAATGAATACTCTGAAGTGAAATAAAGCAAGCTAAGGAAACATAACAGTGGAGACTGCTATTTTAGAATGGTGGTTGAATAGGGACTTTCGGATGAGGTTATATCTGAGGAGGAAAGTGACTCCTATGAATTGAAGATGGGACACAATGTTCCCTAGGTTCTCATGATCACCTCTTTTAGCCTCTATCTATAAACTTGGAAAGTTTCTCTGTTATCTAGAGCCACAAATTGGCAGTGTCTTTTTTAATTTGGCAGTGTTTATTAAAAATGTACTGCATCATTAATAATAAACAAGAGACCTGAGAAGGATTTGTTAGTTATTTTTGAAATTTAGATTATGCTAAGATAATAGAAGAAATTACAAAATAAATGTACTAAAAATGGTATTTTACAATATGGGACTTGAAAACATAAATGTGAGAGAACATTATTGTTTCTAAGTGTGTATAATTTCTTCAACATGATAATAGAAAACACAAAGAGTGTGTGCACATACTTTCTGGATTTCTTTATAGAACTTAAAATTTTCCTCTAGAAATTCTAAAAGCTATCTTTAATTTTTAATACCTAGTAAAACTCTCTGTAAAGTGATACCCTTTAGGGAAAGAATGGTAATCTGGTAATAGCAGATGGCGTTGGGAACCATCCTGCCTGGTTTTAGGAACTATAGATTGGCCAACAGGAGAGAGGGCCCCAAGGCTGGAGCTGAGCAAGGAAGCCACAGGAAAATAGGCCACTGAAGAGACAAAACCTGTCCCCCTGGCAGGAATGCAAACCCTGCCTCTCTCATATCACCCTGCTTGGCCCCGGAGGATGGCTGGTTGGTTGATGACGGGTAAGACCCCTCGATGGTCAAGTCAACCTTGGCCATCAGGGAGGAACTTAGAGGACATGGAGAAGGGGCCAAAGACCCTCACCCTACAGCTTTGTCATGGCCAGAGTCCTCATTCTATCTGAAAGAAGTCTCCTTATCTCTTGGCTGCTCTGCTCCACCCGCCTGGCTCAGGCCTGAAACAATACTAAAGGCAGGTACAGCCCTAAACTGGATAGGACAGCCTCCAGGGAAAATCAGGCCTAGAAGTAAATTATACTGCCTGAAGCAGGCTTTGTTTCTCCCTCAAGCTTTAATAACCAGCTCATGCTGGGAAGGAAAATTGCATTATTCATGGACTCTGACCCTAAAACCATTTGGTGCCATTATGTTTACACTCATCTCAGAACCAAGCAATTTGGCATGTTTTCTGCCATTTGTCTTCTTCAAAACATCACTTATTCTCTATAAACATTAACGTACTGATGTAATAAGATTACATGTACATTCCTGCTACCTATCCCCCACTGATAACCCTTTCAATAAAAGCCATTGAGCACCAGGGTTTGGGGCATGCCGCATTAGAGGGAATCACTATCCCTTTTCTTGACAGGCAACCGGGGTCTGGAATGATTCTTCATTTGCAACGCATCTGGGGACTTCACTGGCCGGAGTCCCCCACAGGGTGGTGCCATAATGAATTCTCCTTACAGAAGAGTATATTCTTAACTTTCATTTGTCCTTAGAGTTTTATTATGTTGTGAGAAGTGAGAATGATCCACTTTGGAAAAAGGAAATGATTGCTAATAATTCTTAACCCCTCAAAATGGTTCCTATATTTGGTGTTGTTAAATAATGCAAAACATAAGTAAGTAAACTCTAAAAACTTGTAACACATACTTTCAAAAATAGTGTTCTGCTTATAATCAAAACATTTTTCCCCTTTTCAATTATTTGTTTGTGGCCAAATGGTCTGATTGGACATTTTTCTGTAACAGAATGAAATGAGAAGGACTAAGAATATACAGAGAAGATGGTATAATGGAATACTACAAAAAAAAAAGCTATTCCTGGCTAGGTGGAATTAAGTAATATGAGTTATAATACCAAAACAATAAGGTTGTTCATTCATGAAAAAGAAATATCTATAGAATGTTTACTATGTACAAAGCATTGTTATAATTACTACCTATGCCTTGAGCTGTGATCTCTGGCTTCATAAAGTTTGCATTTTCCTAAAAGCAAAGAAAAGCTATGAAGATAATTTAAACAGATACATGAACAATTGTCATGTATATTTAAAATATCCGGACAGCACTATTCTGAAGGTTGAATTAATGGAGGCGGGGGGGCGGGGGGGCGGGGGGGCGGGGGCGGGTGTGTGTGTGTGTGTGTGTGTGCGCGCGCGCGTGTGTGTGTCTGGGGGGTGGGGTACGGCAGTCCAGTGGAGTCCTGGAAGCTAAATACAAAATGTTTAATACAAGTTGGAAACGACAAGGTTTTGGACGCGTGTAGTGGCATAGAAACGGAAGGGAGTAGATGGATCAGAGAGAGATTCTTGAGGACTTTCTCACAGTGTTGGTGGAATTCCAGAGCTAGTGAGGGATCAAGGATAAATCCTACATTTCAAATTTGAACACCTGGTGGATGGTTATGCTTTCAGTTAAAATATGGGAGAAAGAAAGAAACAGGTCGATATTTGGAGGGTACAGACAAGTTTAGTTTTAGATTTGAAATATGCATATGCAGAGTAAGAGAAAGAGATTTAAGGATACGAACCAGGCTGTTGGATTTGTGGAGACACAGGGACTAGCGACTGAAAAGCATTTTACTGATATGTGACTGTATTTTAGTTTTGCTTCTAGGGTCATCTGTGTAATGTCTCAAGGGCAAAGTGCTTGTTTGAAGGACCTACCAAAACAAAATTGACAAATCTCTCAAAGGTCCTAATAAAATGTTTTAATTAAGGATAGGAAAAGCTGGCTGCTCTTGATCAGTTAATCCCTTTGAGCTAACTGTGAGCTGTACTGTGAAAGATGTTTTCAGAGTCTGCTGTTAGAAAATGTTTTCAAAATACTGAAACCTGTGCTCCTGGTGATTTGAGTAGTAAAATTTTGACTTAAGACCTGCCACTTTTGTGTTGCTACTCTCTAAGAAGTCCAAGGTTCAGTAGATTACTGAGAATACATTTTTATAAAAATAATTACCTTTAAAGTCAAGATAACACAAAACCGTTTTAAGAGTTCATTTCTTGGTGTTATTTCATGTTTGTTTTAAGTTTGAACTTGTATGGACTGCTCATAAGACAGCTGACTTTTATGAATACACCAAATATTACAGCTTATTCCTGTTTCTGTAAAACCTGTACAACAAAAACTCTGCCACTCTAGGCTCCTGCTGGTTATATCAAAGATAGAACCTCCACTTCAAACACCCTTCCACTTTTCTCTATTAAGTTATATTTTCTTATCTCATAGCTCTCTCCCACAGAGCCTTTCTTGTCTGTGTGGGCAAAAGGGAGAGATCATATAACTTTCAAAACACCAACATCCTTCAAGTTTCTGAATCATCTATCTCAACAGAATAGTAATTCATACAGTAGAATCTGCTTTTCACAAAGCATAATTTCAAAACATTGTGAAGCATACCTTTAAAAGTGAAGACACACTCCAAATTACAATGATATAAGATAAAAATATGAACACTAAAGTGGCAATACATGTCTATCAACAATTATATCTAAAAAGCAAAGCAAACAAGCAGAACAGAAACAGAATCATAGATACAGAGAATGTTTTGATAGTTGCCAGATGGGAGAGGGTTAGGGGGATGGGAGAAAAAGGTGAAGGGATTAAGAAACACAAATTGGTGGGTACAGAATAGTCATGGGGATGCAACATACAATCATAGGAAATAGAGTAGCCAATGAACATATATGTGGGGCCCATGAAAAACAGTGTGGGGGTTGTGCGAGGGTGAGGAGAGGGGGCTGGGTGGTGGGGAACAAAGTAGGAAGAATTGGGTCAACTGTAATAATCTAAACAATAAAACATAATTTTAAAAAAGAAAACAGGAAGGTAATGAGAAAATCACCTCTCCTCTTAAATTCAGATTTTACACAAACTAATGGTTTAGCATCATGGTTTGAATCTCTCCAAGGATTATAGCTAGATTTCACTATTCACATAAAGTAGAAAAAAGTGAAATTAAATTACTCCTATTATATTTCTTCTATAACAAAGTAACCCATGCAAATTCTCATATATACTTCGTGGTCTCCACTTATTATGTTCTCCTTTTAGGCTGAGGATCACCCATTTTCTAGATAGATAAAGAAATAGACTCAGATTTTTAACTTCGCTATGCCCCTAAAAAGTGGATTAACTCCACAGTTAAGAGTAAATCCAGGCAAACAATTTCTGTGCATGTTACAAAAAATATTGCTTTAATTTGCTTCCCTGGCAAATTAAATATAAATATATATAAATATATTATATATACACTAAGTAGGGAGACATGAAAGAAAACTTGTAAAACAAGAAAAAATTATATGAGTTAGTAATTTAAAAAAATTCTAATTGGCAAGATTGCCTTAGATTACAAGCTTCTTAAATATTTCATTTCTGTGTTTTATTTGTGGTCGTTAGCATATTATAGGAATTTGACTAGCATTAATGATAATAAACACCTGAGGTAGAGTGACACCAACAATTTGATAAATGATATGACACTTTGGTATTTAAAAATTAAAAAGAAAAGCTTACTCCACATTATGTGCTATCTTTTATATCCTCATTGAAAATAAACCCTATTCCAAATAAAAATGATTACTTTAATTTAGAAATATTAAATGAGTCTATTTAAAAATCTAGGCCTTTTCACTCATGAATGGGGTGTATTTTCAGATATGTGTGTAAATTTTCTGTTTATAAAAATTATTTTGAAAAGACAAAAAGACCATTTGGTAAACACATGTTGATGATATATAGTTTGACTTATCAGATAATTGCCGATTGTTAATTTGTGCTGTTAGGGACTGAAATTAGGCCTATATATTAAGGAAATACTCATCTCCATTGAAATATTTCCAAACTAATAAAACAAGATGAATGATGGTCCATTAAACTTCCAGTTATATTAGGTTTTATGTGGCCAAAGAATATTCTTAAATATGTTTTTCACCTCCAATGTGCTCCCCAAAGGCTGCTTATTTAAATTCTGCAAGTTTCAAAGTTCAGGTTTAAAAAAATGAACAAACGACCTACTTGGCAGCTGTTGCTGTTACTCTGTCAAATAACTCACCCATTGTCTAGATCTCAGTGGGGGATATGTGGGAGGTCCCCTGGTTTCTTTCCAGCTGTTACTTAGTCTGGGATAATGTTTTTGCTTACATACAACTCCCAGCATGCAGTCTGCTCCTGACAGCCTCAATAAAATTCCATTTAAGCAAAATGAATTAAAAGTTAGTGTAAACAAAGTTTAGAAAGAAACAATTAAGGATTCTTTCTGAACTGGCTTATGACTTAAAAAGTTTCATCTTGAGGAAAACCGTTTGTCACCTTGCAAGAAAGAATACCACCGGCAGCTTCGCTGGAGCCTGATCCTACCTTGTGCTTTTCTGAGCAGACTCTTAAAAGAATTAGAAGAGTTTCTACAGAAATATCTAGAGCTTAAGAGCTGGCAACATCTGTTCAGTATGATAAGAGAAGCAGCCTTCTTCATGTCAGTCTAAACCCGAAAATCCCTCAAATAACCCAGTCCTAGAATTAGAGAAAAAAGATTACATTAAACCATTATTTTTTCAAACTCAACAAAAGGAATCACCTCTGAGCTGAAACTATCTCCCTCCCTCCCCAGCCTCCCACTCTGACACACACACGTACACACACACACAGTGCACCTACACAGTAGATGCAAAAAACAAGATGGCGTTAAACAGGCAAACCTGAAAGGTGTGGAGTGTGTTTCAGGAAACTTACTAAAGAGAGCACACTGGGTAATTACCAGCCAACATGATGATTATCAACCCAACACAGGAACAGCAATATACTTAAATATTGCTATGGATCCTTAATTTTCCACAGCCTTTGCTTATCCCTATATCAATATGCTTGACATTGGCTCTGCCAAACTATATTTATATGTTTATATTTATATGTTTATATGTTTCTACATACATATGTTACATATATATAAAATATTGTGTATTCCTTATCTTTATTAATACAATATGTATGCAGATAGATTATCTGAGGATAAATCTTAACTCTGCCCCTTATTAACTGCCCCTGTGCCTCAACTCCCTCATCTGTAAATGAAGACAACCATGGCACTCAATTATTATGGTTACTATAAAGAGTAATGAATTAATGTGCATAAATATCTTATAATGGTGCAAAAGCATATAATAAGACATGAAAGTGCCTGTTATTCTTTTTACTAAGAACTTCTATTGTTCACTGATCTCAATCACATATAGGTTTCCCCACTATCTGAAAGTAGACTGTTCCTATGAAACCTTTCACAAGCCAAAATGACTTAAAGCAAAAAAGCAATTACCTTAATCTACATGGAGAATTTTTTGAGAGTTCTAAGATCCAAAAAATAATTTGCCAGTGATAGCAAATAATACATAAAAACTAAAATAACTTCAACATACAGTAAAAAGAGGAATAATTTGATAAATGCACGGCCTACATTAAGTAAAACTAATGCTTAGATAATGTAGTTTCACTTATTAAAAGGACTGGTTTCTCCTGAATTATAAGATAATAAAGCACTATGTTTGTACACTCTTCAGTCCCCTCAAGCAATAGATTTTTCATTTCATCCATTACTGGATGCTGAATAAAAGAGAACACTTTGCTTCTGTCTCAGGTGGGCACAAGTAACCAGGTTCTTGGTGATCATGGACAATCGATTTAACCAAACACGCAGTTTATAACAGAGAGAGCAGATTTATTAAGCGATAGTACTCTCCACAGAACATGGGAGCGGCTGACTCCCAACAGAGATTGACCTCAGAGGCTGGAAGGATTCTGTTCTTACTGGGCGGGTATTTCCTGTCTTGTTTTGGCAGGGTTTCATTATACATGCACAAGTAGTTATATTAGTTTAAAGCTACTGCGCATGTGGTCTCCCATGATTTTCCTTGATTGACCACCAGGGAAGGAGGTCCTACAATGTTAATTTGTTATAATTCTATTATAATGAAGCCGACGTCTTGTGGCAACTTCCATGCAAATGCATTCATGATTCACCATGATTCAGCGCTTTTCCAGGAATTGAGAACAGGTCTTAGAACAGGGTCTCTGTCCTGTATCAATGTCCTTTGTCTTAGCCTTGATAGAGTTTCCTCCCTCCTGACTATCTCCTGCCTCATTACTAGCAAAAGGAATAGTAACTTGGACAGCTTTCAAGATTCTTTCACTCTGCGGGCAAATAAGACAAATGGTGGACACAGGCAAGTTCAACACACACAATGTCTTTAGTCCCTTAACCATGAAGGAAATGCTTATTTACGTCCAGTTTTACACTATAAGCCTAACACTCTTACAAGCTGTCTTAAGCTTTTCTGATACCTTAGGTTAAAATACAACCTGCTAACAGACGCACAAGAAAAACAGATAAAACAGATGCTCACACACTTCAAAGTCTCTGGCAGCAGTGGCTGAGTGTAGGTCTCGGGAAAGGAGCTTGGGCACTCGCGTACCGTGGTTACTATAAATGTCGCTGCAAAACAAATGCTGAAGGCTGTCACCTCTTTTCATTAAAGCAAAAGTCCTCTTCAGATTCATTTCGATTAGCAGAAAGAAGTAGATCTCTCATAAAAGGGAAGTAGCAGAACAAGAACTTTTTGAGAGTGGGAGATACTTAGGTGAAAGCATCAGGAAATGAGCAGCAAACTGGTGAAGTACATACATATCTTACTGTTTATCTCTAAAATGATGCTTTTATTCAAATAATTAATGACCTATTAAAATGAGAACACACCGACCTCTTTCCCCGAGAATTATTGATGTTTTCTGAATGCTGCATGTACATAAGCATTGACAAGAAACAAAGCTTTATTTCCTCTGGTTTTTATTACAGCACCCATAAGTGATATATTAGTTATTGTATGTTTTAAAAAGGAATAAAATTAGATAAGAGCTTAAATTTTATCTCTGAATATCAATTTGTCACTGATTTCCAAAAAATGTGTCATTTAGGAATAAGAGGTTTAAAAATTACTTCATGGCCCACACAGATAAAACACAAAAGTAAATAAGTAGAAAGCCATTTTTCATGGCTTTAACCTGTTACAACAGTTTTCATGGATTTTTTTAGTAGTTCAATTCATTAGAAACTATAGGATGACTAAAAAATTGACAAATTTTCCCAAAAGTTGGCAAATGCCAGTGATTTGATCAATATTTAGTCGTTCATACTTAGTCAATTATATTTATTGAGTTCTCTTATTATACCAGTAATTGACAGAAAGGAAACTCTGGAATAATTAGTTATAAGGATATAGACATAACAGAATTTAGCTTTAGGAAATATTCTTCTGAAAACTGACAAAAACATTGAAAAAAGTTCCCTGTATAAAAATGGGCTTTATAGGTTATCTATGTATAATGGGTTTAAATATGACTGATGGTTTGAAATGTGAGAAGAAGAGGATAGTTGTAACTTATATTGTTATTAGAATTGGAGTGGATAATTACTATTGATATGAGTGGTTCAGTAAAGCCACTCGTGGGCTGTGGAGGGGCATCAGAGCCCATGATGCCCGACTGGCTGACAGGGGGTGGCAGGCCGTGCCTGGTTCCCAAGCTTGAGGGTCAGCACAGAAAGTTCTTGGGCTGATGGGGCTGGTGAGGATCCCCTCTTTCCAAGTGTTTTTGAGGTGTTCCCAGAGGAAATTGGAGGGTTTCAAGAGAATTTAGTTTAAGCTTCATATCCTTTGTATTTCTCAAGTTCCCAGCACCTGGACTTGATAAGTTCCATTCGTAAGTGCAATGTCCAAACGGCGGGAAGTAGCTTCAGCACCTCTAATTAATGAGGCTTGTGATGACGTCCTTTTGGTGGAATCACTAGGCATGTCTGATTGCCTCTTCCACCATGTTGCTTATCACAAACTGTCTCTTTATTATATTTTGAATGTCCTTTCATTCCAGAGTGCACTGGTTTGAACAAAAAATTGCATGGTTCCTCTACCCTTGAAATTTAGTCTCAGCAGCTGTAAAATGCATGTGTTTCCTAAAAATATTCATTCTTCCAAGTAATACTCTGAGCAACACACATCACCCCTGAACTGCAAGCCTCCTTTTCTTCCCTGTGTTACAGTAATAAATACCTCTGTCATATACGTGTCTTGAATAATACCCCAAGCTCATTTTTAGTAAGGATGTCCTGCTCAAAGCCTCAGCTTAGGGCTGGGGAACTTGGTCTTCTAACTTGCCTGTGCTTTCCACTTCTATAACTGTCTCAGATTCTCCATTAAGGTACAATTTTCAATTAATTATATAGCCTATGAATGTATTGGGGAACACAGTTGATAAAGTTTACTGAAGTCTTGTTATTTGGCAAAAATATCAGGACAGGAAAGAGGAAGAACTAAATAAGAAAGTCTCATGGCGTTTTTTGTTTTTTTTTAAATTTTGATCTTTTTTTTTTCTTTTTTGGTATTTTGCATTCTATAAGTAGTTCTCATTTTTTAAGTATATTTCATTGATTATGCTATTGCAGTTGTCTTATTTGTCACCCTTTGCCTCCTCTGCCCAGTACTTCCCTTTCCTCCGGCAATCCCCCCTTAGTTCATGCCCATGGGTCATGTGTATGAGTTCTTTGACTTCTCCATCTCCTATACTATTTATTAACACCCCCCTGTCTATTTTGTACTTACCAATTGTGTTTCTTAATCCTGGCATTGTCTCCCCTTTTTTTCACTTTACATTTTCAGGTTATTTTGTATTTGTCAAATTTTGGCTTCGATTTCAAATTTGCTTCCGTTCACTCATTTCATTGCAACACCTTGCCCTTTAGATTTGAAAGGTGAGGATCGTGTATGCTGCTTTTGAAAAACATAACTGACAAGCAATGGGATGATTTTGAATAGTTTCTTCCTACAGGGAAATTATTGATGACCAAGGAGTACCCCACTTCACACTTTATCTGAACTGATGACATGGGTCACCCCAAATGCCTTTTTAATTTATTACAATTAGCTCAAAATATATTTGGATTTAAAAATACATTTTTAAAAGTTTAAGACTTTTAAAAATTTTAAACTGTTGTCTATAAAATTAGACATACATTATAAATTTAGGCATTTAAAGCATTATGGTGCATTGACTTTAAAAACAGGAGTGCTCCTGAGTGAGAAATAGTGATGGATATACTAGGTCCTAAAATAATGGCTAGTTTATTTCTACACTTGGTCACTTTTATCAAGTAATTTCCCAGGAAGGTTACACTATAACCCAATGTTTTCTATATACAATTGCTCGTCTTTCATTTTATGGTTTCTATGCCTCTTCTCAAAATAATCTCTCTGAAAATGGTGCTATCAAACTTTCATCTGCTGGCAAAATGACTATCTACCCTTCACTACCATTTCAATATCCATATTTTTAATACACTCTACTTGATGCCCCCCAAAACAGATTGCTGACTACTATGTGCTGATATGATTTTCTTAAAATATTTCATTTGGGATATTAAATTCTTTGGAAGCAGGGACTACTATTTATTAATCTTCATTATCTCTACAGTACATAGAAAGTGTTTTATGAAGAACTAATGCAATGTAATGATTAACTTTAGATATTTGCTGAATTTAATGATTTTTACTGAAAGTACAATATAGAGTTTAAGATCAAATATTTTGGAAGTAACCGTATATTATGTATAAATATATTTTTCATGATTTGTAGAGCAGTATAAGCAATAGCTGTATATTATAATACTGTGTATGTGTGTATCCTGTTTTTCTGTGAAATGTTTTACAGTTTTATGTGATTATAATATCTTAGAATTATTTCTTTGTGTTTATACTTTATTTTTGCTATTGTGTTATAAAAAAAATCTTAAGTTTTAAAGTCAAAGACATGAGTTCCAAAAACATATCATTAGAAAAACATGGTTACTTGTGATATATATTTTATGAAAACAAATATGTCATCTTTTTATCTAATTCTCCTGAAACATTGCTATCTTTCATGACAAGAAATTTTTTTAACAAAAGATAATTGTAATTGAGATATTTATAATACATATTTTAATTTAGTAATTATTGTATTTTTCTATTAATACACATTTTAATAGTTGATTGTTAACAAAGTATGATTTTCATATATGTGCTTTTTATGTCTTATTTTATACAATGTAATAATTTCATTTAAATTATTTTACTAAAAATTAAGCTGAAGTTGATGGGCATTTAAGCTAACGTTCATTCCTTGAAGACGTTGATATCTATTCCTTCAAGTCTCTCTTGGGCATCGTTTACCTCTATTTTTTCTTGTCTATTTATTTATTTAACTTGTGATGATGAAGAAAACAGTTGTTTTCCTAAGAAAATAAATGATGATTTCAATAGCTTTCAGGTTTGTTTTCAAATGTGTTGTAGATTGTGTATAAGAAATAGCTTTAAAACTTACTAGTTCAGAGAAGTTGTGTCATACCAAATTTATCTTGGCACCTGTAATGAATTTTTGATGCACCAAATGTTCTTTTGAAAACTCATCTTGTGTTTTGCACGCAGCAGTTCCATTTTCCTCTGAGAGTTTGAAGAAGAGAAAGTGAAGTCGCTAAACTGTTTTTCAGAGGTTACTTTTATTCACTTATAAAAATACACTTACTGCATAAAATATTAATATTAATGTTAATTAATATTAATAAATTAATATTAAGTGTATTAATTACTGCATAAAATATTCAAAATACACAGAACAAACAAGAAACTTTGTATGAGTACCCCAATTTGTGAAATACAAAATATTCAAGATTCTGTAATTAGGAATCTCTAAACTGAATAATTAACTTGTGTAGAAATGAGGATTATTTAAGCATGCAAGCTTTTACCTATATTTTAGATATTATACCATGGAACACATACTTAGATTTCAGATCTGTAGGTGAAGTTTTCCATTAGCTCTGGCAAAATATAAAAATAAAGACTGAAGATTACAATCTTAAAAGTTTATTTGAAAGATATCTCCACCTATTTGTTTTCTTGTTAAAATTTTCTGATAAAAGTTAGAAAGCATATTATTATCATACATCAGGGCATGTAAATAAACATATATAATAAGGATCACATAATGAAATACGAAGGTGATATTTTTCTTTTTTGCAGCAAATTAGATCCCTCTAAAGCCATTCAAATATTAGCTGCAGCAAGAGATCAAACACAAACTACTTCACAAAAAAAGAAGAAACAATGTAAGGAAAGTTTTGCTCACATGGAAAAAAATTAAAAGGAAATACTTTTGGTATGGGAGATGGTGGAACACTGAAAAAAGAGGTGAATATGTAAAGGTGTCAAATTGGTTATTCTGGTCTGTTAACAGACACAACAATACTGGGAGAGTATACAGAGAAAATAAAGGTGAAAGAAATTTGACACACCCCATTGTCCTTTCAGCATTTTTGTAAAAAGCCCATTGCTATGGACAGGCCCTCTCTGAAATAGGCATAAAGTGATCAGGCATAGAGTCTCAACCATTGCTCACAAACCCCCTGTAGCTACCACACTGTGCAGTTCAAGCCTAGAAGTCACATTTTTGCAGCAGACAAAGAAGGTGCACATATGAAAGGTAGTGCGTTAGAGGCCTGCCAGGAGTTTGAGAAGCTTAAGAGCAGAGCCATCAGAGGGCGAAGGTGTGATTCAGAAAGCTGTGCAGTGCCATGAAGATATAAGTTTGATCTGAGCCAACAAATCTATGTGATCTAAACAAGAGCATCCTTCCATGTAAAAAAGTGGACTGAGGCTGAACAATCAGTGATTAGGTAGATTGGAGGCTTGTCCTGGAGAGATGACCCAGAAGACAATACACATAACCACCCTCATCTTTGCTGACAGAAGAGTAACCCTATATCTACACGCCTACAAACCTGAAACTTCATCTTTCGCAGGACATAAAATCTCAAATGTACCCCTACATATTGTTCATCCATCCTTACTCAGGTAACGCTATAGAAGTAAGTGAGTATCAAATAATGAGAAAGATCTTTTTTTTAGGGTTATTCAGGACCTCCGATTCCTGTATTTTGAAGCTCCTTACTCCCTTAAACATTAAGGCATTTTCTTTATCTATGCATCTGGAACAAGGTCTTAAGCCATTATGATTTCTAGTTTAAGGAAAGCAGAAAAGAGGGATTTGAGGTCGGATCATTTTTTTTATTAAACAAAGTGATACAGAAAGTTGTGCACAGCATTTTATGCACACCTTATTGGGAAGCCTGAATTGCAAGGGAGGGGTAAAATCTTGCTCCTGACATTGGTGTCATTGTTCCCACTGAAACTCTGTCACTGTGGTAGAAAAAAAAATGGGAAGAAATTGCTCATCTGCCTCACTTAAATTGTTAAAAAGCCATTGAGCTAGAAAGAGATTAATTTCCTACTCCTCTCTCACCCATCACTAATTAAGATGGTGTGGGAGGGGTAACATAGAAGATAGGATTTGGTACTTACATTAAAAAGCTACAATTTATTTGCTGATTTGCTTAAAATAATGAAAATTGATGAACCAATTGCATACACATTCTGTTGGCTTACATGATTAAATTAACTAAGGTTCCTGGTGAGTTATACTTTCTTGATAATTTTATATCATTTCCATACCATGGTCTGAGATTCTTGCATGATGATAGACAGCTCTGTAAATTTCTCCAGTATCATCTCAAATCGCCTTCTAAATTGTGTCTCTCGGTCTAGGCACATTGGTCTCCCTCTTTCTCTTCCCAGAGCATGCTAATCTCTCCTTCCTCAGATATTCTGCACCCTTCGTTCTATCCTTATCATACTTCTAGTTCTTCACCTGCCTTGGTCCTAAGCTTCCTTCAGTTAATTTACATAACACCTCCAGAAAAAGTCGCATCTTCTCTGACCATTGTACCTAAAGCCATCACTTCCCTATTAACTTGGTTATATCAACTTATGTATTTATTCCCTTCACTGAACTTCCCATAATCTGTAGTTATTTTATTTAATAATTTATTAAATACTTCATGGTTTGTCTCCTACACACAAGTACAAGTCCCATAAGTGTGTAAGGATCTGCTATGTCTCTGTCACACCACTATTCTTTCTTCCCATGAGAAAGAATATGAGCTAAAGAATATGTGCACGCTATGAGCGAAATCTTGCTTTTCCTCAAAGGATGGACTAAAACTTATTTGCAGTCATTTCAGACATTGTTTTCATAGCAAGTACTGATAATATATGCCTATGAAACACCATGTTGTTGCCCTCAAGCCACTATGAAATTGAGCAAAAAAAAATGCATTTTTGGTGACTTAATTGACACTGATTCACGTTCTCTTCCATACGCAGAATACAGAGGAGATTTAAGGGGCTTAAATTATTCTAACATCAGTAATTACTCTTTAGACTACATGATAAACAGCATGATTGGGGAGAAGCTTAATGAGGTTGTTTTATGGAATAATATAGCATCTGATTTTCTAATAAGCCCTAAGAATTCAAATTTCTGGGGTTTTAATCACCCCGGACAAGTGTTGAACTCTCTTCAGACTTTAGCTTCTTCATCTACAATAATGAAACTAAAACTAATATTAGCTCCAGTATCTTAGAACTGTTGTGAAAAACAAGGGATAACTTTGAAGCTATTCTGTAGCACAGGGTCTGTCTCACAGCCAAGGCTGAATACATTTTAGAATGTTACTGATGACTTCCCACACATTTTCTGGCTAAATTTTTACCAGCACTATAAAGGTGTCTTGCTTAAACCTACTTAAAACTATGCAAGTTAGATATTATAATCTCTATTCTAGAGATGGGAAAATTGTAGCTCAGAAATGCAAATTTCTTACTGTTACACTGGTTATAGCCAGCAAAGCCAATTTATTTTCAATTTACTTGCATTATCTTGTTCTTAATTAATAACTGACTTTCAGAGTTATTTCATTTTAGATAACCTGTCAACCAGCACCATAAAACAAATCTTTGAATCATGCTTTTCCTATTTGAAACTGTTGGTGTGACGATAGAAGAAAGTGAGAAAAGAAAGAAAAGAATAGGAGAAAGTAAAGAAATTCTAAAGTGCTAATGATACTGCATGTATTAACAAAATTGGACAAGTCCTCTTTTTTTCCTTTCTTTTTCACTAAAAAAAAACCCTCCACTAATAGAATCATTATTACTAATAATCAAATGGATATTTTTAAGATATAAGAAAAAATCAAAATCAAGAGAATAGGTGAAATAATACATGTCTTTTTTATCATTATAAAGTTCAAATTAAAGACAATGTTTCAACTCCAAAGAAGTAGGGTGGGGTGGAGTAAAGATTTGACTGTTCCACTCCCTCGCCTCAGATAACATATTCTGGAGCATAACTTAAAACTTTTTTTTTTGGCTGACCTGTCCATGTATCTTTCTACACCACTTTCCTTTCATTCTACCTTCCTCACTGAAAAGCAAAAGTGGCAAATAGGAAAGAATGTGAAGTCCAAGCACATCAAAGGTGGAAGCTACTACAATTATTGCGCTGCTCTGACATGATTTCAGTTATGAGTGCCTGCAAGTTCACATTGTTAATTAAAAATACATTTCAGAAAAACAATCAACATATTTTACAAATCACAGACCCAGGGTACCCTGGGCATTTTAGATCGATGAAAATTTACTCCATAAACAAAATGAATTTGAGATTTTTCTCTGTACATGTGAGTATTCTCTTCTTTTGGCAATACAACAGTGTTGTTTCATTTAGATGTCACCATTTAAGATTGAATACCATCCATCTTCTTGGTTTCTCCTCTCATATATTAATGTGGAAGTGAATTACTCATCTCTCACCCTGAAACCCCTCTAGTCCAAACTTCCTGACATCACTGCGCACAGCTTCCTCCTACAAGTTAACCACTTCAGCTCACTCTGCGCCTTACCTTTAAAAGGGGACCAGAGGTGAATGGAATTTTCAATTATCAAAGATAAATAATTTATTTTCCAAATAGTTCTCTCTGGGAGCAGAGGAGTTTGTCTCTTACATTATTTGAAGAGCTTAAGACTGTGCTACCCTGTTTCAGCAATACCCACAGAGCAGTCTTAGGTACCACGGAACATTAGCATCATTCCTAGCAGAATGTAGGAAAGGTGATCCAAAACTAGACTACTTACTTGCTTATTGTGTATAACGTGCTCAATTTATATTAGTGGACTGTCTTTTAAAGAAATTTTCTAAGTTATTCACCATTTTTTTCTTCTATTGTACCCTTTGAACCAAAATATCACTAACTTCTAATTGTTTAACTTATATAATGTAAATCAAAGCTTTTGAGGAATTAGTGGATGTGGATTTTTGTTCCAAATCATTCTAAAAAAATATAAGTTGGGTAGCAAAAATGTAAGTAGATATTTTTTAAAAAGTGAAGATCCTGAAAAAGCAGAAATGTAGCTAGCCACAAAATCCTCTCACTGTTCCATTATCAACTTCTGAAAGTGATTTATCTACAAAAAAATAATTCTGAGAATCATTTCTGTAAATGAGAAAAGAGCCATGGGAAAGAAGATTTACTCCAGTGTGGTGCCATAGAATACAAGCATAACTACCAACAAGGAAACCTCAGCAGTTAAGACTCCCTGCGCAATAATAACTTACAATGTGATTACGCACCTCACCAAAGATATCCAAAACAACAGCACTAATAGCTGCTCCAGGATATCAGCTCTAGAGAGGAATAGCCAGTTATGATTGGGTTTTTGCAGAGATAGCTCTGTTGCCTCCTTGAGGCTACATTCATTGGAGCTTCCTGATCACACTCTGCCCATCAAACTTAGGTAGAACATGTGTTAATGAGAAACCCAGTTGGGCTGTGGTGTTAGGTAGAACTAGGCTGAGTATCCAGCTCTGTCTGTGATTAGCTTGCTTCCTTGGGTTAGTTATTTTATCTTTATGGCTCTCAATTTTCACATTTTAAGTTAAAAATGGATTCACCTGATAAGATTGGCAGAGTCTAGTGATTTTAAATAATCTCTCACATAGAAAATGCTAAATAATTTACAACCATTATTAGGAAGTCAGTTTCAAATCATGAATCATTCTTCTTGTTTTCTCAAATCTTATTTGTTGGAAATTTAATGACTACTATTTTAAATTTATATTTACCAAGTTTGTCAATTAAGGTTAGATTGAGAGTGACAAAAAAAGAAAAAGAAAAAGAAAAAGAAAACTAAATATGGCTAATGAATTTTTTTAAAAATATATGTCCTCTTTGGAGAAATGTCTATCTGGATTATCTGCCTATTTTTTAAATTGCATTGTTTGTTTCTATGGTGTTATGATGTATGAGTCCCTTATATTTTTTGGATATTAACCCTGTACTGAATGTATCATTGGCCTATACCTTCTCCCATTCAGTAGGTTGCCTTTTTGTTTTGTTGATCATTTCCTTTGCCATGCATAAATTTTTAGTTTGATACAGTCTAATTTGTTTGTATTTTCTTTTGTTTTTTTTCCCCCAGGGAGATATAGCCAAAAAATATTACTAAGGGCAATGTCAAAGAGTTTATTGTTTTTATTTTCTTCTATGATTTTTATGGTTTGGGGTCTTACATTTAAGTCTTTAATCCATCCTGAGTTTATCCTTGTATATTGTGTAAGAAAGGGGCCTAGTTTCATTGGTTTGCATGTATCTGCCAGTTTTCCCAACATCATTTATTGAAGAAACTGTCTTTCTCCCATTCTATAGTCTTGCTTTCTTTGTTGTAGATTATTTGACCATAGAGACATTGATTTATGTATGGGCTCTCTAATCTGTTACATTGATCTTTGTTATCTATTTTTATGTTAGTATCATGCTGATCTGATTACTATAGTTACCAATAGACATATGAAAAAACTCAATTTCACAATCATCAGAGGCATGCAAATTTAAACCACAATGAGATAGCACCTCCGACATGTCAGAATGGCTATCGTCAAGAAATCAACAAGCAAGTGTTGGTAAGGATTTGGAGAAAAGGGAATGCACTGTTGGTAGGATTGCAAATTGGTGCAGCCACTATGGAAAGCAGTATAATGATCCCTCAAAAACTTAAAAAATTGAACTACCTTAGACCCAGCAATAGCATTCCTGGGTATTTATATGAAGAAATCCAAAAAATAATTCAAGAAAATATGCATACCTATGTTTAGTGCAACATTATTTACAATAGCCAGCATAAGTAAGCAACCTAAGTGTCCAAAGATAGATTTTGGATAAAGAAGAAGTAGAACCCCCCAAAATTGAAATTATCCTCTGGAGGACAGTCCTCTTGTTGTACAGGCTTCTCCCACTAGGTGAGTGTTCTAGGAAGCCATCTGTATCAGTGTACCAGCTGGCATTATGTGAGAAGCTACATTCGGTTTCAATGATTTTTTTTTTAAGAAATAACACATATGCCCGTGTCATGCTGTGTGATTTACAAGCACACCTGCCCACACCATGCTGAGTGTTCAGCAGTTTTTAGCCAAAAGCAGCGTGACCCCTGTGCCCCACCCTCTCTAGTCCCCGGATCTCTACTTTTTTTTTGTTTCTCCGGATGACAAAAAGTCCTCAGAGGAAAATGTTTTGCTGATGTGGAAAAGGGGAAACAAAAAACAACAGAAGCATGAATAAACATTAAAATCAGTGAGTTCAAAAACTGTTTTGAGCAGTTGGAAAAACATCTTGGTGTATTGCAACAAATGGAGAGTACTTTGACGTTGCCTGAAGTTTAAACATGTAAGAATAAATAAATTCTTTTTTATAAATAAACTCTGCTTTTTTTGTCCCCCCCCATATACAATGGAATATTACTCAGCCATAAAAAAGAATATAGTTTTGCCATTTACAACAGCATGGATGGACCTGGAGGACATCATGCTAAATGAAGTAAGTCAGAGAGAGCAAAACAAATACCATATAAATTTACTTTCTATGAAATCTAAAGAACAAAATAAGTGAACAAACAGAACTGAAACAGACTCATAGACATAGGGAGTGGACTGGAGGTTGTCAGAGGGGAGGGGTGTGGGGAATGGGAGAAAAGAGGTGATGGGATTAAGAAGGACAAATTGGTAGTTACAAAGTAGACATAGGAATGTAAAGGGCAGCTTAGGAAATAGAGTCTATAATATGCCAGTAACTATGTATGGTGCCAGTAAGTACTAGAGGGGGAACACTTTGTAAAACATATGATTATCTAACCATTATGTTATGAACCTGAAACCAATACAGAATAATATTGAAACTAAACTGCAATTTAAAGGGAAGTGTTCAGAAAAAAATAATATTTTAATAACCATGTAGGTTGTCTGATAAGTACCAGATTTATTGGGTACAGCACTTCAAAATTTATATAAATATTTAATCATTATGTTATACACCTGAAACTAATGCACTATTGAATGTCAACTGTAATTGAAAACTAAAAATTGTATATAAAAAATGAAATAAATATTGAAGCTTTTTTATTCTTTCATTCATACAAATTAAAAAACAGAAAAAGAAAATTCAAGGTTGATGTCACAGGTCCTAGAAGGCCAACCATTTTCCATATTATTATTCTACTATATTAAAAATGTAACTTCGATAACAGTAATATAAAATACATTTTTAATGCTTCCTATGCACCAGAAACACAACAAAACATTTTACTTGTATCTCACTTAATAACCATTACTATTATAAAATCATTCCAATGTTAATACATGAAGTGACCGAGGCACAGAGATAATACATTTATTGTCCAACATCATACAATACCAATATTTGCCTTGTCTGAAACATTTTTTTTTCTTCTTTCCTGAAAGTATCACTGGCTAACAGCATATCTTAGTCAACAATTCCCAGAAGGTAAAGTTATTGTATATTCCATAACAATGTATGTTATCTTTTAAATTAGGTCACCTTCAAAATCTTTGCTACTAGCAATCTTACATTTATTTAAAAAATTAATCTACAATTTTTTACAGATAAGTTCAGAAACTCAAAGTCTCTAATCATTTATTCATTACATATTTTTTAAATGTATACTATTTCCCAGAAACTTTTTCAACACCATCCATGAAGAGAAAAATAACACAAGTCCTTATTCACTCAGATGTTATGCTCCAATGAGGAGAAACAAATAAAACAATACAATCATTTCAAATTCTATATTGTTTACTGGATGTATACAAGGTAATTTCTTACTTTTGAATAATTGAATATTCATGGGAGAAACAAATATACTCATAGAATTACAAACATATTCTTATGTTCTTACTAAATGACATAAGTGATAATCATTGTGGATAGCGTCAAGAATTATGAAAGATTTGGGATTTTACCCTAGTTGCAAACCAATAAGTTATCCTGCCAAGGTTTCATAATTCTGGTTGAATGCACAAGACCCCTGTGTCAGAGACAAAGGACACTGTTCTTCACAGCACAAATACAGCCTCAGGTGTATCTTTATACTATTTCCCTTTGCTTTTTCCAAGTCCCTTGGGGGTGATGCAAAAAGACCCAGGTGGTTGCTGCATATACAGTAGATTTGTTTCACAATTGAGTAACCCCGAGTTTAAGAAGCCCCAATTCTTTAAAGGGCCTGCTAGAAAATCTGCTTAACATTTTCCTCAAAAGGGGACACTATGTTTATTTTACTGCTTAGCGAACAAAACTCCTCTCTTCCCTGTAGAGAAACATTATCTCTATTTTACAAGGCAGTTCTCTGTATAATCTTTCTTGAAAAGGTAGTCCAGATCGGCAGCTGATTTAAAATATGCAGAGGCACCATGGAAATTATCTCCCAACAGATAGAGAAGACCACATAGTCAGTCACTGAGCTGAGTTTTCACAAATGAGAAGTGGTGCAGGTATTTACATAACCCAAAGGAAATTCTATCCAGATGCATAAAGTGGAGATTTTATGGTAGATTATAGGAGCTGGTGAGGATGCAAAGTAAAATAAGGTATTAAGTGAATTAGAGAAACTGGGATTTATCCTGGGGAATACAGAAAGTAAAACAAGAATATTATAGTAAAAGCAAGGTTTGGGGGGAAAAATTGTGATGGACTTGCTAGAGTGGAATTACCACAGATCCTCGGAGAGACATATTGCTCAGGGAGACTCCACTGATCAGATAAGAAGGGCAAAGAAAAGGAATAAATCTAATGCATTTGCAGTGTTTGAAGACTAAATAACTATGAGAATTATGGTATTAAAAGGAGAGACAGATAACTCAAAAGAAGTTGTTTTATGGCTGGGAGAATCAAGCTGATTTGAATTACATTTACTTTGATCTAGTCTAAAAATATCCAAGTGGAAAATATCCAATAGAATATGGAAGATTTGAGATTATAAAACATGTTGAAATTAAGCTTTTGATGGATGTGTAACTATGGCAGGCTCTCTTGTGAACTTGCAAGCAAAATAAAATCTCAGGATCTTCACAGTCCCTGACAATACTGTCAATCTTTGATGGGGAGGGGGATAGAAATAGCCTAAGTAATTTTAAGAAGTTCTTAAAATTATTCTGTAAAAATTGAGATCGGTTTCTGACATAAAAGAACATTTTTTCTAATTGTTAATAAACTTCTATATTTCATAGACCTGTACTTCATTTTTTTTAACTTCTCATTTTCAGTAGACATTCAATATTATTTTACTTTCATGTGCATGGCAGAGTGGTTAGAAATTTATATAACTTATGAAATGATCCCCCAAAAAGTCTAGTACCCACCTGGCACTATAATAGTTATTACATATTATTGACTGTTTCCTATACAGGCCTACACTTCAGGGTTTTTTGTTTGTTTGTTAGATTTGTTTATTTTTAGAGAGAGGGGAAGGGAGGGACAAAAAAAGGAGTGAGAAACACTGGTGTGAGAAACATTCATTGGTTGTCTCTTGTATGTGCCCTGACGGAACCTGCGACCCAGGCATGTGATCTTTCAATTTGCAGAATCGCACACAGCCACTGAACCACACCAGTCAGGGCCGAACACTTTAGTTTTAATCTGAAAAAAATAAAGTTATAGTTTATCCAGTTTGGCAAGTACTGCACTCAGCCTCTTGTTGCCCAAGACTATATAAGTACACTGGATTACTGATTTCATCAGTAAACAAAATGTCCCTTGTCTAAAAAGTCCCTAAATATGTCCTCATTGCATCGTATACTCTGTTATCGGAATTTGACGGAGATTTATCTTTCATTTGAGTTAGCCAAGTGGCACAGAACACTGTTTGACGTTTCTCTCTGGTAGTTCATTTATTCATTTCTCCATCCACACATTTATTTATACAACAAATTATTCTTTTTCAGCAAATGTGCTGCAATGCATTTTTCTAGGTATTGTATATTAAACAACAATGAATCAACAAAGTTCCTATCTCATTTCTTATAAAAAAGCCCCTGTTTTGCACCTTTGGTCTGGTCCTTGAGACAGTTTGTCTGTGACTAAAACCCTGTCCTTTTGCCTGCCTCCAGCACTATTCTTTGCTACAAACAGCAGAGACCAATGGTAGCTGACTTAAGTAGAGAATACAGTTTTTAAAAGGAAAAGCAAGAACTGCCATGGCCCGGGAGAAGTGCAGAACTCAGGGCAAAAAATGAATGGGAACAAGGGAAACCAGGTGGCCATATCCATAGCCACATGTAAAGTGGTTCAGTAAGGATGATGTATATTTTTTTAAATATCTGTATCCAAAGTGTTGTAGAGCCCTCATGAAAAGCTGAACACGTAAGAATATCAATGGCCAGGCCCCGAGGACAGGTCTGGGCATCCTGCTCCAAGACATCTCTCGTGGTCCAACCTCTTCCCCAGACTCGCACCCTCATCCTCTGTCACTCTGTCGCTGCCTCCTGAAGTGTTCTCACCTCATCCTTTCATTGTCTGATCCTCCTCCGACACCCTCTAATGGGGATCACTCAAAAATTGGTAGAAAGAGGAGATCGTTAACCACTCATTGGTACATACAAGGTCCAGACATTTTTTTTTTTAATTTTTTAAGCTTTTTTAGAGAGAGGAGAGGGGAGGAAGAAAAAGAGGAAGAGAAACATCAATATGAAAGAGATTGCCTCTCAATCACACCCTGACTGGGGACCGAATTTAGGCATATGCCCTGACAGGAATCAAACTGGTGACCTCTTGCTTTGTGGAATGATACTCAACCAACTGAGCCCCACCGGTCAGGGCCCAATGTTTAGACTCTTTAACTTACAGTCTCTATTTGAATTATTTTTAATAGTAATTAACCTTTTACAAGTATTTTGGACAGTCTAATAAACTCTTGGGCAGTGATATATGTTTGGGGCATGAAAAAATAAATGCTATCTTTGGCTTCCAGACAGTCACTTTGTAGGGAGAAGAAGCCATATAAAAGCTAACTATGCTCTAATGGGAGAAGTGTTCTCATGGAATTTGTATAAGCATTATAAGAACACAGATGAGAGACTAATTCCGCCTGCAAGTAGTCAAGAGAAGCTGCAGAAAAAGAATTGTACACAGTTGTCAAAATAACATTTAGGCATAAGCATAACTTCTTTGCTTGTTCGGGATATATATCTTCCATTGTATTTTCAGTCAAATATACACATTTAATTTTTTCTACTTCACAGGGTTGAAATAGTAAACTATGCCTCAATGAACATAATTTGGCTAGCTTCAAACTGCATTCCCAAATCTACAGTCATATAGCATTTTGGTCTTATCCTTCCAAAGCCCTGGGCTACACAATAAATTTCCTTAATATTACAGTTGTTACGTGATAAGGAGAAAATACATGTAACCAGAAAATAGAATTTTAAAAGCTTTTTTTAATGTACCAAGGAAACACATTCTGGAAATGAATTCTTTATCTCCAAGATTTAATCTGCCTGAGGTACATTCTTGGGGTGAGAAGAAGACAAGGCAAAGGTAGCCATAAATGGAAAAGTATTCAAAAGTTTACATTTTAAGCTTTCCCTTTGATATTTTAAGGCATTGTAGATATTTTTGTGAGTTCTCTGTGTGTGAGCTGAATGCATCAGCCTGCTTCTCTGCAGAAGGAAGCATGCAGCTCAGAAGTGCTCAGTACAGATCACGCATTTTTACATCATTCACATTTCTGTGCCACAATTCTGAAAAAGTCACTAAACTTCAGCATTTATATTGAGAAGACATTTTAATTTTTTTTCCTAATTTCATAAAGTGGAATTCCTAGAATAACAGGGGGACTCCTACAGGACCTAGGCCATGAGCTTCAGTCTCCCTCATTCAGCTCATAATCTCATTCTGGGTGGGTATTGGTTTTGTTTTTCTTTTAGGGTTATGAAGCAGCTGACTGTTGTGAAACATTTCCTGTAGTTTTTTATTTTTTAGTTGGTTTGTTTGCTTGTTTTAATTTACCCTCCATAAAAATCTTGATTTTGCTTATGTTGAAAATCATTTCTTTGGATTATAGAATTGTCTCCAAGAATATACCTATAAAAATATAAATGTATAGGAAGAATCCATCACTCTAGGAAGTAGTACTTTTCTAGAAACATTTTACTCCATAATAAATTATACGTTATGCACCACTAGGATAAATTCCAGAATAGATATATGAATACATGAGTGGATGAAAATTATTTGGCTATAACTTTAGAGAGCAAAGTTGGGGTAAGTCAAGATTGAGACAGGCTGACAGCTCTGGGGGGTGTTGGAGGGTGAAGGGGTCGAGCCAAAAAAGAAAATGGACTCATGGACATGGACAACAGTGTGGTGGTTGCAGGGGGAGGGGCCTTGGTTGCGATGGAATGGTTTAAGGGAGATAGATGATATTGGTAATAATATAGTAAAAAAGTTATGCCTCAAAACCAAGAAAATTGAGACACAGGGTACATCAGATTTCTACATTGTAAAGCAGGGAGAATTTTACAGAAATAGTAGGCTCAGAAGATGCATCAAAAATGGAAGCAGGCTGCCCTGACCATTGTGGCTCAGTTGGTTGGGCCTTGTACTACAAAGTGAAGGACTGCTGGTTCAACTCCCAGTCAGGACACATGCTTGGGTTGCAGGTTTGGTTTCAGGTTTTGGTGTGAATGAAAAGCAACCAATAGATGTTTCTCTCCCACATCCATGTCTCTCTCTCACTCTTTCTCCCTCCCTTCTCCTCTTTCTAAAGTAATAAATTAAAAAAATATTTTTATAAAAAATGGAAGCAAACCAAAATATAGATAACTTGTCTACCAGAAGTAAGCTGAATAAAAAAAGTGTAGGCCCCCTGATTTGACAAGTACATATTTGAAAAATGTACAGTGTACTTTGTGTGCTCACATTTGTGTGTGCATGTGTGTTTAGCAATAAATAGCATCAAAGCAGTTGATTACAGGTGTTAGTCACAAAATATTGTGACCATATCCTTGCAATTGCTAGCTAATACTCTATTAATGTTTTCAACAAATAATTTATTCCCTTGATTTTCCTAAAATGAATTTTACAAAAGCACTATCATGATATTAAGGATTATCTTGCAATTGAGATAAGTGTGTACACTGATGATTGAATATTTGATTAGATTTGTGAGCCTGATTTCCCTTGCCATAGACAGAAGATTCTGAAGGAGCCTAGGACTGAAAATTAATTGCACAAATTAAGATCCATAAGAAGATATAAGACAAGTACCTGCACTATATTGTATGGCCCATCTCTTACCTACTGTTTATAACAAATGGCCACAAAAATTAGCATATAAACACAGTACACAATTACTGTATCACAATTTTTTTGGGGGGTAGGAATTGATAAGAAGCTTGATTGGGTAACAGCGAATTGGGGTAAGATTACAGTCAAGAAGTGCCATCAGAAGGTTTAAATGGGCAGTAATCCAATTCCAAGTTCACCTCATATAATGGTAGCAGGCTGAGCTTCTCACTAACGGAACTTAAGTTCCACAGTATGCAGGTTTTTGCTGAGTGCGCTGGGGTATCCTCAAGACACGGTTGGTAGCCTCTCCCAGAATGAGTGATGAGTGATGATATATACAAACATAGATGTCGTTATAGAAATAAAGACAATGAAAGGATTACATTCAAGACAGTAGATGTTGCCTTTTGCAGCTTAATCTCAAAATTGATATGTCATCACTTCAATGTCTTTATTATTTATTTATTTATTTTATGAGTTAATCTTCACTGCATTATTTTTCACATTACCACTTAGTCCTCTTATACCTCCCCTCCCCCCAACAGTCACCACACTGTTGTCCATGCCCATGAGTCCCTTTTCCTTCGCGCACAATCCCTCCATCCCCTGCCCTCCAGCCCCCAGCTGTCATCCTGCTCTCCATCTATGAGGTTGCCCCCACTTTTCTTGTTTAGTTCAGTTTGTTCATTATATCCCACATATAAGTAGAATTATATAGTATTTGTGTCTCACTGATTCACTTATTTCACTTAGCATAGTGTTCTCCTGGTTCATCCATACTGTAACAAAAGGTAAAATATTTTTTATGACTGAGTAGTATTCCATTGTGTAAATGTCCCATAGTTTTTTTTTTTTGTTTTTTTAATCTACTCATCTACTGATAGACACTCAGGTTGTCTTCTATAGCTTGTCTATTGTAAATGACACTGCAATAACATAGGGATATTTATGTTCTTTCAAATCAGTGTTTTGGGTTTCTTTGGATATATTCCCAGAAGTGGGATCACTGGATCAAAAGGCAGATCCATTGTTTAATTTTGTGAGATATCTCCCACTGATTTCCACTGTGCCTGCACCAATCCATATTCCCACCAATGGTGCAAAAGTGTTCCCCTTTCTCTACATCCTTACCAGCACTTTCTGTTTGTTGGTTGACTAATGATGGCCATTCTGACTGGTATGAGATGACATCTCATTGTGGTTTTAATTTGCGGTTCTCTGATGATTAGTGACATTGAGCATCTTTTCCTGTCTATTGGCCATCTGTATGTCCTTTTTAAAGAAATATCTATTCAGAAGTGCCCATTTTTTAATGTGGTTATTTGTCTTTTGGTGTTGACTTTTGTAAGTTCTTTATAAATGTTGAATATTAACCCTTTATCAGATGTATCAGCAAATACGTTCTCCCATTCTGCTGGTTGTCTATTTTATTGATGGTTCTCTTTGCTGTACAAACTTTTTTAGTTTGATGTAGTCCCATTTGTATACTTTTTCTTTTGTTTCCTTTGGAGAGATATATCCATATAGCCGATAAAATATGTCCATGAGCAATGTCTGAGTTCTTGATGCCTATGTTTTTTTTCCTAGGATTTTTATGTTTTGGGGTCTAACATTCAAGTGTTTAATCCATTTTGAATTTATTCTTGTGCATGGTGTAAGAAGGTGGGTCTAGTTATGTTTTTGTGCATGTATCTGTCCTATTTTCTCAACACCATTTATTGAATAAACTATCTTTAGTCCAATATATGTGCTTGCTCCCTCTGACAAATATTAATTGATTATTAAGGTGTGGGTTTATTTCTGGGCTCTCTATTTTGTTACATTGATCTATGTGACTGTTTTTATGCAAGGACCTTGCTGGTTTGATTACTATGGACTTATAGTATAGTTTGACATTAAGTAGTTTGATTCCTCCAACTTTGTTCTTCTTTCTCAGGGTCATTGTTGCTATGCAGGGTCTTTTGTGGTTCCTTATAAATATTTGAAAAATTTGCTCTTGTTCCTTGAAATACGCCATAGAATCCTTGATAAGGAAGGGGTTAAATGTATAGATTTTGGGGGGTAGTATGGACATTTTAATGATATTAATTTTTCCTATCCATGAACACAGCATGTGTTCTCACTTATTTGTGTCTTTTTTCAATTTTTTTCTCAGTGTCTTATGATTTTCCAAGTATAGGTTTTTTACATCCTTTTTTTTTTAAGGAATATTCTTTCTTGGCAAGAATTAAATTGGCTTGGCTAATTTACATTGTTTTAAGTTTAGAGAGCACTGTGTATTGACTCATGATTGCAATACATAAACCATTTCTATGAAATGGTCTGAATTAACCTCCATGCTATTTTCTATAAACAGTACATATCATTGCATGCAGTGTTGTCTACTTGGATGGGATTTTTTTTTTAAATAAGTAAATTAAGCCTGTAATTTAATCCTTAACTAAATACGAGAATAAGGGAAGTTTAGTATTTCATTATATTCTAAATGATAGGAGCTCATTGTTTCTGTATGTTTTAATACACCAAAAGCAGTTGTTAGTGTCTAAAGTTAAAATAATATAGCATTTGAGTGTATATTTATAAAACTTATGTAATAAAATCAAAGGCAGCTAAAAACTATAGATGAAGTGATGACTGCCAAGTTAGTTCTTTGACAGATGTAACATATGAGTTGAGCTCCAAATCTTCCCGAAATTATTGCTTAGAAGGGTCCAGTGAAAACATTCACCGTAAAGACCATAATGAGAACATTTTCAGTTATCTCTTAGGAGCTACATCCTAATACTGTTACTGGCCATTTGCTATCTCATTAGAACATCTATGTCAACTCAAAATAAAAGTATTGAGGATTAAATTTGTTAATAAAATCTGACAACAACATGACTTTTTTTATTGAATTTGTTGGGGTGACATTCATTGGTTCATAAAACCATACAGGTTTCAAGTGTACAACTCAAAAAAGAATCATTTGTATACTGTATCATGTGCCTGTTTTCCCCTAAAAACCTCTTTTTATTTATTTATTCATTTATTTTTTCAAATACATTTGTCTCTGCCTTCCCCCCACATCCTTGGTTAGGTTTATTCCTAGGAATTTTTTTATTTTTGAAGCAATTGTGGATGAGATTATTTTCTTAATTTCCCTGTTAGCTTATTATTGGCATATAAAAATGCAACTGATTTCTGAATATTAATTTTGTACCCTGCTACATTGCTGAATCCTTTGATCAGTTCTAGTATTTTCATGGTGGAGTCTTTGGGGTTCTCTTGGTACAGTATCATGTCATCTACAAACACTGACTATTTTATATCTTCCTCTCCAATTTGCATGTCTTTTATTTCTTCTTGTCTGATTACTGTGGCTAGGACTTCCAGTACTATGTTGAATAAGATTGGTAAAAGCAGATATTCATCTTGCTCCTGAGCTTAAGGGGGAATGCTTGTAGTTTTAGCCCTTTGAGTATGATGCTGGTAATGCATTTGACATATATGGTCATTATTATGTTTAGGTATATTCCCTCTAATCTCACTTGACTGAGAGTTTTTATCATAAATGGGCTCTGGATAATATCAAATGCTTTTTCTGTATTTATTAATATGATCATGTGGTTTAACCTTCATTTTGTTTATGTCGTGAATCCCATTTATTGATTTGCAAATGTTGTATGTCCAGGAATGCAAGGTTGAAAAAGTTGCATTCCTGGAATAATTCCCACTAGATTATGTTGTATGATATTTATGATGCATTAATATAATTTGCTAATATTTTGTTGAAGATTTTAGTGTCTATGTTGAGCAGGGATATTGGCCTACAGTTTTCTTTCTTTGTATTGTCTTTTTCTGATTTTGGAATTAAGATAATTCTGGCTTCATAAAATGAGTTTGGGAGCCTTCCTTCCTTTTGAATTTTATGAAATTGTTTGAGAGGGAGAAGTGCTATTTCTTCTCAAAATGTTTGGTAAAATTCACCTGTAAAGCCTTCTGGTCCAGGGCCTTTGTTCAATGGGAACTTTTTTGATTACTGCTTCAATTTCACTAGTCATAATCTTTTTATTCAGATTCTCTGATTCTTCCTGATTTAGTTTTGGAAGATTGTATGTTTCTAGGAATGTATCAATTTTTTTCAGGTTGTCCAATTTATTGGCATATAGTTCATAATATTTTCTTACAATCCTTTGTATTTCTTTGAAGTCAGTTGTTATTTCTTCTCTTTCATTTCCAATTTTATTTACTTGGGTCCTGTCTCTATTTTTCTCGGCGAGTCCAGTTTGTCAAACTTATTTATCTTTTCAAAGAATCAGCTCTTGGTTCATTGATCTTTTGTATCATTTTATTTTTTTTTACTGTGTTTCATTTATTTCTACTCAGATCTTTATTTTTTCCTTCCTTCTACACACTTTGGGCTTTGTTTGTTGTTCTTGTTTTGTTTTGTTTTGTTTTTTCCAAGTCTCTTTAAGGGTAAAATTAAGTTCTTTATTGGAGCTTTTTAAAATTTTTTTTAATTTAAATTTATTTATTTATTTATTTATTTATTTAGATAGGCCTGTAATGCTATAAATTTCCCTCTTAGGATTACTTTCCTAGTGTCCCACAGATTTTGGATTGTAGTGTCCTTATTTTCATTTATTTCAAGGTATCCTTTGATTTCTTCCTTGATTTAGTTGTTGACTCATTCATTGTTTAATAACATGCTATTTAGTTTCCATGTCTGCATATTTTGAGTAGTCTTCTTGTGATTGGTTTCTAGTTTCATAACATTATAGTCAGAGAAGATGCTTGATATGATTTCAATCTTCTTAAATTTATTGAGACTTATTTAGTGTCCTAACATGTGATCTATCCTAGAAAACATTCTTCCTGCACCTGGAAAGTATATCTATTCTGCTGCTTGGGAATGAAATGCTTTGAAGATATCAATTAAATCCATTTAATCTAGTGTGCTGTTTAAGGCTGCTGTCTCCTAGTTGATGTTTTGCCTGCAGATCAATTCCTGGAAGTCAATGAGGTGTTAAAATCCCCACCTGTGACTGTATTTCTGTCTATATCTCCCTTTATGTCCACCAAGATTTGCTTTACTCATTCAGGTGCTCCTATGTTGGGTGTGTAAACGTTTACTATGATTATATCCTCTTGTTGGGTTGTTCTGTTTTTATTATGTGGTATCCTTCTCTGTCTCTTACTATAGCCTTGGTTTTAAAGTCCATTTTGCATGAAATATCTTTTTCCATCCCTTTATTTTTAGTCTCTGTGTATTTTTGACTTGAGATATGTCTCCTGGAGGTAGCATACATATGAGCCTTGTTTTCATATCCATTCACCCACCCTGCCTTTGGTTGGAACATTGAAGCCATTTACATTTGAAGTCATTATTGATAGATAACATACTTAGTGCCATTTTATTGTTAGACTATTTTTCTCTGTTTTTTTTTCTTTCTATATTTCTTTTTTTTCTTCTTAAAGCAAGCCCTAAAACATTTGTTGCAGTAGTGGTTTGGTATTAACAAACTCCTTTAGTTTTTTCTTGTCTGTGGAGCTCCTTTTTTCTCCTTTGATTTGATTTTAAATAACCTTGCTGAGTAAAGTAACCTTGGTTGTACATCCTTCCTTTTTATCAACTTGAATATTTCATACTACTCCATTCTGCTCTGAAATGTGCCTATTGAGACTACAGATGACAGTCTAATTGGTGCTCCCTTGTCGATAACTAACTACCTGTTTTTCTCTTGCAACGTTTAGGTTTTTCTCCTTGTCTGTAGGCCTTGTCATTTTATTTATGATGTGTCTCAGTATAGGCCTCTTTAAGCCAACTTGTTTTGGATTCGCTCAACTTCCTGGACTTGTGTGTCTTTTGCCTTCACCAGATTAGGGATGTTTTTGGTCATTATTTCTTCATATAGGTCCTTAGTTCTTTGCTGGCTCTCTTCTTTTTCTGGTATTCCCATGATGCTGATGTTGTTATGCTTCATGTTGTCCAAAATGTTTCTTTAGCTCTCCTCATTTTTTAAAATTCTTTTTGCTTTTTGCTCCTCTGCCTGGGTGTTTTCTTCTACCTTGTCTTCCAAACCATTGATGCAATCTTCTGCTTTATTTAACCTACTGTTTTATCTTTTCAGTGTATTATTTATTTCAGATATTGCATTCTTTATTTTTAACTGTTCCTTTTTTATGATTTCTATGTCTCTTTTCATGCTGCTGAGTATCCATATAATCATTACTTTAAACTTTCTATCTGATAAATTGCTTGCCTCCATTTCATTTATCTCTTCTTTTAGAGAATCCTCTCATTTTTTCTTTTTGAGATGTGTCTCTTTGTCTTCCCATTTTGGCTGCTTCTTTGTATTTGTTTCTAAGTATTAGGTAGATCTCCAAAGACTTCGGTATAGGCCGTTGTCAGGTGCCATTTGTGTCTGGCCCTGGTTGACTTGTTTGGAGTTATCTACCATCCATAAGCTCTCTCTGCTGGGCCTGTGTGTGTACAGCAGAGCCAGGCTGCACACCAAGGCTAGCTTTTATCAGCACCTGGTCCTGGGGAGTGTCAGCTGAAGTCTCATAGAGCTCCCAGAGATCTGCCTTTGTTTTTAAGCTAATTAATGAATGATATAACTTAAGATGTACTCAGCAGCTTGGCTTAAGCTCCACAGGGTGGGGCAAAGTAATTCTTGCAGGGAAGCTATTGCTTCCTTCAGGTTGCTGCCATTCGGAGAGGATATATCTGTCTGAGAAAGAAGGCTTCTGCAGTTTTGGAAATGACTCAGCACAGGGAACACTATAGCTCTTCCTTCAGTTCTCTCCCCAAAGCCACCAACCTCAGACTTTCCTCAAGCATCTCTAGTCTATTCTGCCCTCCTTCTGCTGAGCCCAGGGTAAGTGGCAGCAAACAAAATTTTGTGCATTGGCACTTTAAGAGGCTCTCTGAATCACCAGCCATCTCTCCCTGGCACACTGAAACCTCACTGCTTTTCACAGCTGGGTGTTATCTGGGTTTCTTTCTGGCTTTGGTGCCGTAGACTGGGAAGCCCAGCTTGGAAGTTACATCCTGCAGTTCTCAAAGGGAACCCCCAGACACTGAAATAGCCCTCAGAAACTTCAGCTGCTGTCCATGGGAGCCCAGCCAGCCCTCTTGTACCTCCTCCTCAGTCTCTTCCAGTCTTGTGGTGAAGTGGTTTCTTCTGTCCATCCTTGGTGATAAGGCTTCTGTCCAGTTACTGTTCATTTGGTTATTCAGGATGATTTATCTACAATTTAGTTGCAATCCCAGATATGTCCTGGGAGGAGGTTAGTATGGCTCTCACTTACTCCTCCATCATCTTGGATCTCCACAATAAAATTCTAATAGTCTCATTTTCAGAAAAATACAAATAGGCTTAAGGTCTTAGCTGATATGAAAACAAACACACAAAAACAAAAAACCAGTACTAATCAATCTGGACTCTTCTTGTTCTAGTGATTTTTCAATGCATAGCAAATTGCCCCCAAATGAGCATCTGGAGAAACATTTAATGTCTTTCATAATTTTCTGACAAGGTTACACACTGTTTTTGGTATGGACTACCTTCCCTGATTCCTGTGGTTAGCTGATGGATCAGTCCAGCCTTGATGGTACAGGTAGACAAACTCACATGTCTAGTTGTTGGTTGTTATGATCTGGGTAACAATGATGGCTTGGTCAGGTGTCTATCGTTATCTAGATATGTAGACTAGACTCACTGGCATGGGGATAGCTTCAGTGTTCCCAGAGAAAGCAAGAGAGAAGAAATCTTACTGAAGTTTCTACTCCAGTCCATGTTGGCATCAGCTTCACTACTGCTTGTTCTCACAGTGAGTCTCATGGTCTCTCCCTCTTGAAGTGCAGTGTTGCAAACTCATGCTGCAAATAACCTGCACCCAGGGGTGGAGAGAATGGGTTACTAATTTTGAAGTCGCTACACTCTTCAATTCATATTAGTTACAATCCATTGTTTCTAAAACTAATCTAAGAGCATCGATCAATTTTTCTTTGGTGCTGAGTATACCCCCATCCAGGAATGTAGAGAATTAGACAAGGGTGCGTGTGCAGCAATTTAATTGGAAAAGTCATTCTAGGAAGTAGGAGGGGGACTGGGGATAAAGACAAATAGGGAGTACAAAAAGACAATACAATGGTGAATTCTTTCATTGGTCTACTGTGGGCAATTGAGGGTCGATCAGACCAAGACCTTCCAAGGAGATGTGTACTATAAATCTCAGAGGTATCCATCCAAGGAGAAGAAGAGGGGAGCATTTTTCACCAGATCTCACACTCCCATTGCTCAAGGACTGCCCCATGACATCTAATACCCTCACACTTTTTTTTTTAAGTTGAATTTTTGAGTTGCTTACACTATTATAGATGTCCCCCATTCCCCCTTACCATGCTTAGCTCCCTTCCTACCAGTCCCCACTTCCCCTTGGCCTCCACGGTATTGTTGTCTGTATCCATAGGTTATGCATATATGCATGTATGTTCTTTGGCTAATCTCTTTCGGTCCCCTCAGGTTCCTCCCCTCTGAGATCTGTCAATCTGTGCCATGTATCCATGCTTCTGGTCTTATTTTGTTCATTTAATCCCACATATGAGTGAGTTCATATGGTATTTGTCTTTCTCTGACTGGTTTATTTCACTTTGCTTAAAATTCACCTGGTCCGCCCATGCTGTCGCAAAGTGTAAATGTTCTTTCTGATCATCATGGCATAACTACTTAGATTTCTTCCTGTGTAAGTTTCAGTGATGTTAAGACATTCCCATGAGAGAAAACAAGATATGTAGAGTGCAGCTCAGAGGCTAGTTATTGCATTAATGCCTGGAGGATAATAAAAATTAAGAATTATATAGAGCACAACAGATTTCTGAACAGTACATGAGCATAGTTATCACATTTTAAGTAGAGAAACTATGCAAAACTTATCATATGTGTTACCTCATTTAACCCTCACTACAATTACCAGAGAAGCTGAGAGTAAATGTCCAAAGCTACACAGTGAGTGAAAGAACTAAGATTTGAATGGAGTTATTCTAACACCAAAATCTGTGCTTTACTGATGTATTTTACTTCCTAAAATGTGTGTGTGTGTGTGTGTGTGCGCGCGTGCATATGTCTTTTTTTGTAAAGGATGAAGTTGAAGCAGAGACTATCAGGCAAGGCAGCAGATTGTGGGTTCATTGGCATTGCCTTATAATAGGATGTGGTACATCTTTTATAATTTACTCATTTCCCCAACTTGATAGGTTTATTTAAGGGCATCCATGAATACAAAATAGGGGGGTATCCAGTGATATAAGTACAAGTTGACATAAACTGGGCCGGAAAAGTTTTTTCATCAGAGTGAAACTGGCAGATAGTGTTTTCTATCAGGCCACATAATCCCTGGCCCCTCAGGTATGGAGGCAGGCAGGGAAATAAGAAAATGGGGGATATTTTATGATGTAGTGGTCATATCGCATTTAAATGGAGATTGTATTTTTATGATAGTATGGGCTCTAAAAATCTCATTTACTCACCAATTCTTCAATCAGAACTCCTCATGAATGATCACTTTTTCACATCTTTCTGTGAAATGACAACTGAGAGACATAATGGTGCCTTAATATATGTTGAGATCATAAAAAATATTTCAGTCTATCATGGCAATGAATAAGCTCTCACCATAGTTTTCTTATTGATTTTATTTTACTATAAGTTTGGGAAAATCTGTAGTTCATATATCCTACATATGATAACTTCATTAGCCCTGAGATCAGATTAAAAAGAAAACCATTCTTCAGCCATGCAATCAAAGAGAGAATTACTGTAGAAGCAGCTAAGTGTTATATGTGTTGCTTCTGTGAATGAACAAAGGAGGTCAAATAGAGAAAACTACTGAATTTTATTGCTATCTCATAAAAAGTGTATATAGCGCCTATAAAGAGTATGGTAAGAAAGTAAATTATCTACTGTGAGAACCTTGGCTGTGAAATCATGTATATATCACTAAGGTATTTGCATAGAGTGGGAGAAGGAGAGGCCGTGCAATATATTTCTATCCATTTCTTTATTTTTTTACATCTGAAAATAAGGCATTAAGCTTCTTTGATTTTAGACACACAATCAAAATGTCTATCATGAATTTTCTAGGTGATAATTGCTAAAGGGATTTCTGACATTTAAAAAGTGAACTGCATTTTTCTTTGTTCTTCAAACAATGCATTGGACTTCCTAGACCTTTTAATGCACTTAAAAGTGCATTACCAGTCATTTTAAGTATATTCTATGTTATTTGAAATATTTATTAAATACCTGTCACCGTGTTTCTTAGAGGATAGACCAAGGCCCTATTTATGAAACAGAGTAAGTCTATGCCATTGGGAAATAGACGATGGATTAGGTGAGTCTTCCTTACACCATTTAATGATACTCTATAAACAGGCCCACATTCTAGAAGAATATTCAGAGAACAGGAAAAAATCATTTTGACAACTCGATTGCCTCTTCACTGAAAAGTAGAATGTTCATCGATTATTTGTTCTTTTTGGAACCACTAAATGTTAATACCTTGGCATATTTGAGAAGAAGAAGCAAAGAAACATCTTTGTAACTTTTCAATTGAATTTTTATGCACAGCACATTAGAGTTCTCACATGTGTTCACCTGCATTGTTTCATCCTTGAAGTAAACACTGGAATTAAAAAAAAAAAAGAAAGCATTCTCATTTTACAAAATGAAGACACTCTGAGAGGATAAGCAATGTGACAAATCAACGGCTTTTGTTTTTCCTTATATCTATAAAATCTCATTTTATTTTCCAAATTCTCGAAGTTGAAAATTTTAACTTCCTAGGAAGTTAAACTCATAAAGAAAATCACAAGCAAAGCTTGAGTCTACCGCTTTAGACCACTTGGCCATCTGGACCCATTATTTTATTTTTTAATTTAATGTATTGGAGTGATGTTGGTTAATAAGATTGATATTCACAAAGATATATACACCCCTATGTTCACTGCATCACTATTCATGGTGGCCTAGATATGGAAGCAACTTAATTGTCCTGTGATGGATGACTGGATAAAGAAGATATGGTGCATATATACAATAGAATGCTACTCAGCCATAAGAAAAGATGAAATACTGCCATTTGTGACAACATGATTGGAACTTGAGAATATTTTGCTAAGCAAAATAAGTCAGAAAAAGCTAAGAATCATATAATTTCACTCATATGTGGGACATAAAACTGAAACCCAAAGACACAGAAAACAATATGGTGGTTACCAGAGCTAAAGGGGATGGAAGGTAGTTAAGGGTAAAGGGAACCAAATATATTGTGATGGAGATTATTTGACTTTGGATGTTGGGCACACACTGAAATATACAGATCATGTATAGAACTGTACATTTCAAGCCCATATAATCTTATTCACCAATGTCACCCAAATAAATTTAATAAAACAATAACATTAAATTTAAAAAATAAATTAAATTAAAAAATAAAGGAAATCACCAGAACATTCGATGTCATATATTTATTCCATATTTTATTTCCACATATTATACTGACAAGAAACCATAATAGCTGAACTGTATTTTTTCAAAATATGGTTTTGAAAAAATAAAAAACATTGTTTGCCAAATAGTAATATAGACCACTGAGCAAAAGGACTGTCTTAGATGGAATTTCCTCCATAATACTATTAAATTAAAAAATACTATTAAATTAATTTTTCTTCCAATTTTCTTTTATTCTCTTTATGCCATATATATGTATATGTGTGTGTGTGTATACACATATATATGTATATGTGTGTGTGTGTCTGTGTGTGTGTATATGTAAATTCAATATATACTAAGTTATCAAGCTCTCAGCTTTGGTGTTCACTTTGTAGTAAACATGAAGGAAATAACTTTTACAGAATACACATTAGACATATTTTAGCATTTTGTGTTTTTGGTTATGCATGTTGAGTAAAGTACTGAAAGTAGGTGCCTTATTTATCTCTTTTACACACCTATGTTCTCTTTTTTATGAATATGACAAATAAATTAATGCACAAACACACATACCACACATTGCAGAGGTGTACATACTAAAATAGTAATTAGTTGGATATTATCAAAGAATAAGTTATATAGCAAAGGTCAGTTTTACATATTAGGAGAGATGCTAGAAGATATGTAGTTGAAATAAGATACATTGATGTATATGTTGATTTTATTGCTTTTTTAATACTTGTATCAAAATAAAGGATATCATAAAATTTTTTAGTAAGTTGTTCCTTGGTAAGTTTTTTAGTAGATTGTTCCTTGGTTGAGCCTCCCCTGTTAAGATAAAAGATACTGTGGCCATTCATAAACAAATATTAAGCCTTGGAAAACTCCATAGGCATTTGAAATTAAAAAATGTGGTAGAAAAATTACTGAAAATGACCTTTCATGTGTCATATTTCTCACAGGTGATGGTCACAGGATTATTGACAACCACCTTCTCATACAATTGGGCCATAGCAAGAGTTTCTATCAAACATCCTTGCAGATAGGTGAATAATGAAGTTAACCATATTTTGGTTAAATCAGCATATATTTGCTCCACCGGGTCACAACTTACTCTTAAATATACTACATTATCTTAAATGAAACAAACATTTGAGATGATCAATGACATATTTAATCAGAGTATCAATTTTTTCTTCAATGCTCTCTCATTTTTTATAATAAGTGGTCATAGATTTCAAGTGAAATTTATTTACATTTGTTTTAATTTGATTTTAAGGTTCTTCTTATAATTATGTAGGTCTTTAAAAAGCCTGTTAAACTATTTCCAATGGTAGAGAAGTTCCAATGAAAAGATGTCCCAGTGACTATGGATTTTGCCTAGTGGTGGTAATGTTTATAAAGCATTATATAAAATTTTGTTCTTTTATATTTCTTCAACTTTCTTTTCCAAACAATCATGTGAGTTACAGAAACTAATACAGGGAAGTGAAAAAACTGGTCCCAAGCCACAGTTAGTAAAGGTGAGAATTAGAATTCAAACCCACATTCTCCAGCTTTAAATCTGGGGGCTGCTTTCCATAGCAGAGGTACTTGAATTCCTTTGGGAAAACACATGTATCACAAACTCAGCTGTATTATTTAAAAATCATGAGAAATAAATGTTGCTTTCATACATTACATGAAAATTTTGGAGAAGGTTTGTCTACATCATACATAAAATCAGCTGTGAAACTTTTATCTTACAACACCATAGGACTCCAAGAACTCTCTGAAGTTCATCCAATGTCACCATTTTGTGAAAAGGCAAACTCTTGCCAGATGATATGGACAGCTGTGGCTCTTTCTAGACTTCTGTGTAATAGATTTGAAATCTACTAATTTATCAAATACATTTTTCTTCTATGAAAATATTGATTCCTCAATGTTAAATTTTCTTAAAAAATGTTTACTGAAACCACCTTCTGTCACCATATATTAAGCCCTCTCCACCCCCAAGCTCCTGAATATAATTTAAATAATAAAGTTAAAAATGATTTTATGGGAGTAAGTAGTCACTGTACTCTTCTTGGTTTGATGAAGCTATCTGCTTCAATGTTTATATTCAATGTGATTTGTTGGTTTTATTTCTGGGATATTTAGCAGGATGATTTTTAGGATATTTCTTTAAATCACAAAATATCAAATTTAGTTAAATATAAATATGCTATTGTTTAGGTGTTTTGTGCTACAGAATGGACTTATTTTTGTAGCTAAAAATTTCTCAAGCAAAGAGTCTTGGAGAATTTTGAAACAGCAAATAATCATCACTAGCAGAGTAGGTACAGCTCACCAAATATATACACATATTTACCAAGTGAAGTAGTCTTTCTACACTTAACATAATTATTCAGTTTTAATATTTTACAAAAGTGAAAGGGTTAAGATATATTATTTTTAATAACAGAATGAGTATACCAATTAAATACTAAAAAAGGGGAAAAAAGGTAGTTCACTGCTGTTTTATGACTTTGACTTCAAAAAACAATGATTTAAATAGTCTACTTACTCATTATTAACTTTGAAAGAACCATCCAGGGAATTTGGTCTTAAATATTTAGTAAATGGAAATTGCAAAAATCTCTTGAGTCAATATCAGAATGCAATCCCTTGAGATTGGCCATGTGGGTGCATCCCCAAAGCCTAAGTCCAGTCTGACATAGTACAGGCTGGGCTATGACCTTAAGTTGTTCAGGGAGAGACTTGTCTATTTGTCAAGGGTAGACCCACACTGATAAAATTCATCAGACTGAGGAGAAAATTAATAAGAAAATTGGTTCATTTATAATGAGAAATAGAATCTCAAAGGAAATATTCTTGGATACAACGAATTCATTCAATATGTGCAAAATGAATTTGCATAATGCTATGATTCATTGTGTATTGGTATGAAAATGCCAGTTTTTCATCATTTTCATATTCTTTCGGAAATCTTTACTGAAGCCTCTCCCGTATTCCCTATCATGTGATATCCCCTTGCTTCCCTTCCCCAAAGCAGGGACAATCAAATATTGTTGACACACGTAAGGACTATTATCACAAATTTTAAACTTATATTTATTGTGAGAACATTCAGCCATATTTCTACCAAAAAGAATTTACTTTTGAGCTGACATCCATCCAATATCAAACTGGCTGACTGACAGCCCATTTTGCCTGGTCTATGTTTCCTTTAGTTTTTAAATGCCTTATCCCCTGTAGATGCTTTAGTTCCAGCACACAGTATGGCTGCTCCTACCCTTGTATGGCCTCTTCAGAATCTGTGGAAATGACCTTTGCTTCATGCTCTGGCCTGATGTTTCTCACCAAGGGAAGACATACCCACTCCCAGTACAGATGTACGCATGCTCCTCCTCCCAGCCCACTTTTAAAAAATATACATAGGAAATTTGTCATCTTTATTGATCAAATTTAAAAGTCTGGTCTCATTTACATTGAAGTACCTTCATTATGTTTAAAAAAAATAGTCCATATTCTCAAATCAGAATCAAATATATTTTAATTATTGTTATTCTTAAAAATTTTCAACAGCCTTCTTTTTTAATGAATGTCTTAAATAAATCTTCTTTGGTTTGAGAGGCAACAGAAATTTTAACCTATTACTAAGGTTATAGTTTTTCTCTTGATGGGCTCTAAAAAGTTCAACTATTGTTTCTCACGAAGTCATTTTGGTTAAAAATCTTTTCATGTTTCTGTAGTAGCTGGCAATGTTTGAGAAAAATGTTGAAGATCATCAATAGCTTTTTTTTGTTGGCAGGGAATGGTTAGTAATAGTTGGAAAATAGCACTCGCAAACATATTACAATCACCAATTAAAATATTTTTCCATTTACAACAAGGTGTTGAAAGGAGATTTTAACAATACATTTAACAAAGTATTTAACACTCATAAAGATTCCCATTTTAACTCATTTTTTCGCAATCAAATTTTTACAGCTTAAAATACAAATTTGGTTCCTTTTTTACAATATGCTAAACATGTTGAAGACCACATAAACTCAGTATAAATGTAGGAACCTACACTAACCTCAGAACCAGTGCTACTACAACTAATAGAAATTGTCGATACTACCCTGATGAAACTTTTTGTACAATGCTGGAAAAAGTGTTAAAATTGCAATTGTATTCATACATCTTATCAGCCATCTAATGAAAAGTTTTGCATTGTGATTAGGATGGGGTCATTCTAGGAACTTGAGAAAGTCTCACTACATAGTTCCCAATAAAATAAACTTTCACCATGATTTCACCGAAACAGAATCATATGCAAAATAATAGAGTAAGACAAAATAGAGCAAACCATACTTTACTGTGAGGTGACATTACTCCTCCAATTGTAGTATAGAATCCTACGATATTAATTTAAGCTGGGTCATGTGGGAGACTATCTTGGTCCACTCTAGGGAGTCCAACCAGCTCAGTGTCTGAGCAGAGTATTCTCCCACGTAAGTGCAGTGTGATCTTCTGAAGAATGGTCTACCGTTGTTCTCAGGGTAGCTATCAATAGCCATGCCATTATTTGTGCACTTCCTCAAAGCATTAATTATGTTTCTTTCTGAAGATATTTGCACTTGCCATTTCCTTTATTTGGCCCTTACTTTTCCTTATGTCTTAGTCTCTCACTTTCATCAGGTACCAAATCAAATTTCACCAAATCAGAGACTAAATTCACCACTGCCTTCTACCTTTTAAAAATTCCTATTTGCTTTCTGTAACTTTTCTGGTTATTAGTTATATTTAGAAACATGTAAAACATAAATATCACTTATTTATCTTATTTATTAAATATTTTCCTTCTACTATAATATCCTAAAAAAGAATGAAAAATCAAAAGTGCCTCTCCAAATAATACAGTATAATAAATGTTAGAATTAATATCTAGGACTCAATTGAGGGTCAACAGCTTGCAACCAATATTATAAACAGAAATGTGTACATCCTAAACCAATATTCTCCCAGGAGTTGTCTTTCAGGTTTTTAAAAAAGAAAGTGCTCTTCTTGGGTAAATGGGTGAGATGCATGTATTGAGAGACTATCATCACTACTATACATGGTGAAAGTTTGTGCAAAAAGACAAAGTGCTATAGCCCTGGCTGGTGTGGCTCAGAGGACTGAATGCTGGACTGTGAAACAAATGATCACCAGTTCAATTCCCAGTCAGGGCACATGACTGGGTTGAGGGTCAGGTCCCCAGTAGGGGGAACTCAGGAGGCAATTACACATTGATGTTTCCCTCTCTTAGGCTCTTCCATCTCTCTCTAAAAAAAAAAGACAAAGTCCTATGACATTTTTGGAGGCCCCAGGCCCAGCCAACCGTGAGATCTACCATGTTGATATTTTCATTGCAAGGTCAAGAAAAACTTCATTGAATCATTTTCTTCATTTGTTTGTTCTCTTGTTAAACCCTCCCTTCCTCTCTTCCTTCCTTCTTTACTTTTTTCATATCACTTTTTCTCTAATACTAATTTATTAGTTGGTCTAATATTTGATTTAGTTTCATATATATTTTACAGCCTGTGCCTAAAATAGTATCTAGGAGATAAATACTGGTGAAAAATAAATGAATTTGCTCAGGATACAACCAAGCCTTAGTTACCTGGATTTTTTTCTTTCCCTTTCATGTGACTTTGCACACCCCCATTTTGATCCTTACCTTGGAAGCCCATCTCACCTCTATTATGACCAAGTTCTTGACAGGAGAGTCGTTGTAACCAATCTGATAACATTTACTAAATAATTCATTGGTGTTTAAATTTAATATTTATTGAAAACTTTAGAAGCATAGGCCCTGTGCTTGGCACTGAAGATAAAACCTATTAGACTTTAACCTAAATGTTTTTGCCAGTTCTCAATCTAAAGATTTTTATGAAACTGTTAAAAAGTAATGTAGAAAGAAAAAATTTTACTTAGAAACTGTTAGTATAAATATTTATTAAATAACCTCTAAGAAAGCTAAAGTGCAAACTTCTCTATCATCAGATATTACAAACATATAAACTAAGAGAAAGTCTCTGAAAGAGAAATGAAACCTGCACACGTCATTTGAAACAGAGTACTTTCTGGAAACAATCTTTATCATTCTGCATACACTGTCACCCACTTACAATATAGGACATAATTTCACAATAATAGGAGGCTGTAAGTGGCCTTGTATTGATTCAACTACAACCATATTTAATTACATTAATATTTTTAAGATACAAATATTAATCTCAAGCTTAAAACTTTTCAATAACCAAACAGTGACCTTCAGATAAATCCCTCACTCTTCTTTTCCTGCCTCTTCAGGCTCTCTCCCACCATCTGTTGCCTGGCATGGTGCCATTCAAATGCTGAATGCTTCTTTTTCTTGGGACTATCTGCACGTGTTTCTTTGGTCTGTAATATTTGTAATGCTTCTCACCTCCTGGTCAAAGACCTTTTGTCACACAGAATTCTTTTTTATGATTTTTTTTTCATCTTAAAGCTTTCCTCATCCTCTGTAAGTTTCCTGATGGCAAGGATTTAGAATAATCATGCTGCATTTCCAGTACCTAGCACTTGGAAAACAATCAATTAGTATTTGTTGAATGGATGAATCAGTGAATGAGTGAATGAATGATTACTGAAAAAGACTAATTAGACTTTCATCTCAGATCCTGATTCATATCTCTGCTGCTTTTAGGTTTACCCCTCCTTAGAGAAAGAAGACAAGGTTAAATGATTTTCTGAAGCTTCATTTAGCTTTTGCCTTGAAAAATAAATTATGTATTTTGTGTGTGGGTGTCACTAGATATCAAAATGGCTCTAATCACACCTGGAAAAAGCAGAATGATTACCTACACACTTAAAAATAAAATTATAAAAATTCTGCCTGTTTCCTAATCTGTGTTTTCAGCTCAGCAGCAGAAAATGCAAGCCTTTTGTCATCTCCAGTTTCTGTCACTGAAGATAATAGCAATGCTTGGTTAATGATTCAAGGAAAATAAAATGAACCCACGGAGGTCTCTGTTTTATTTATTCTATTATGATATTTTATAGCATGCAATTTCATTTATGGCACTATTTATCATTAAGTAATATACCATAAGTGATGTGACAGGGCCTGAAATAATGAGAAAATACAAATATAATATTTTAGCTGTTTTAACTCCAAATTTAGAATTAGAAAGCCTGCTAAGGCACCTGAAGGTAGAGTTTCTAGGGGGACACTGACTCCAGCAAACAAATTGAGAAGTTCCAGAGAGAAAACTTGTTTTTAGGTACCTTTAAGCAGGTTAAACTAATACCATATTGTCTACCTAGATTAATCTTAGAGAATTAAAATATATTTGTTAAAATAGTGTAAATATTAATGCTAACTTAGGCCATAAGCATCTTTCAAAATAGTACTGTGCCATTAAGCATTATGAGATTACTGTTATTTCAGTATCTTTAAATTAATTTTTTTCTGTTTATATTTTTATTTTGTTGTTCACAGGAGCTAATGGAATAATCATAATTCCTTTGTGATTAATATTTTCTCTCTCTATTCATGTTAATTCTCACCTTGTCTAGTTTTCTTTTTTTTACATTGAATTCACTGTGCATAAAAGATTATTTCTCCTTCTGGTCCCCTTATTCTGTTTTGAGAGCCAGCAAACCATATAGATGTTCTATGACCCAACTTGAAAGGTAATCTGCTAGGTTTACTTTTTGGCTCCTTTTCCATGAGTAACTCTGTTTTCATACAGCTGTTGTAAGAAGAAACAGTATGGGTTCTCTCTGCTGGTTAACCAAGTACAGTGGTTTTTATTTGAATACATTATGATGTGTCTGGAAAAAGTTCAGTTATTGTTAATATAACAAGAATGGTTTGCGTGACATCAATGCAACCTGGCAGGCAAAGAGAGTGGATTTGAATGCACATACATGAACAATGATGACTTCACTGTACTAGTTAGTGGGGGTGGTAAACATTGTTGAATAAGCATGTGTACTGTTTTGCTGCCACATTCAAAATGACTGACAATAAAAAAAAAAGTCCAACAAACAACAACAAAATGACTGAGTGAGTAAAGCAATAAATATGCATCACATTTTACATTAAGCTTTAACATTCCTCAGAGGAAACTATTCAGGTGATTCAGAAGGCTTTCAGGGCAAAATGAGCGCAGTGCAATTAAAAGTGTGGCACAAACACTTTAAAGATGGTTGAGAACCTGTTGAATGTGACCCATGTTCTGGAAAGCCTGCAACAAGGAGAACACATGAGAATGTTGAATGTGTACTGGCTGGAATCAACAAATTAGAGACTGACCATGTGAGAACTAGAAGCTGATCTGGGCATTCCAGAAACTACTGGGTCCAAGATTTTGATGTAGGATCTTGGCATGAAATGTGTCATGGTAAAATTCTTTCCATGGCTTCTGCTACCAGAACAGAAGAAATATGGTATTGCAGTTGCTAATGACTTCATTCAAACAGCTACTGATGAACCATGGTTCCTCAAGAAGGTCATAACTGGAGTAAAATTGTGGGTCTACAGCTACAAGTATGATGAGGAAACACAGGCCTAATAGTCCCAATGGAAGTCACATGGTTCTCCATGCCCAAAGAAGAATGCACAGCAAAGTCACAGCAAAATCACAGCAAGATCAACATCATATTAACTGTGTTTTTGATTGGATAAGTGTTCATCACAAGTGCACACCTCCAGGCCAAACAATGAATAAGTACCGCTTCAATATTCTTTATTGATAGAGAGATGTGGTATGTCCAAAACAGCCTCAGCTATGGGCAGCTGGTGACTGGCAGCTTTATCACACCTTACCTGCTCATGCATCATGTCTCTTACAGAGTATTTTGGCAAAACATCAAATCATGCAGGTGACTCAGTCCCCCTACAGCTCAGATCTGGTGTCCTGTGACTTCAGGCTTTTCCCCAAATTAAAATCAACTTTGAAAGGGAAGAGATTCAGGAATATATGACTAGGCAGCTGACTGCAATTGGGAGAACAGGATGAGGTCCCCTACTTTGAAGGCAATTGGGAGAACAGTATGAGGTCCCCTACTTTGAAGGGGACTGAGGCCCATTGTCCTATATACAATGTTTTTGTATCTTGCATTTTCTTCAATAAATGTCTATTTTTTATATCGCGTGGCTGAATACTTTCTGCACACACACACACATACACAGTTGAGTTGTCATTGTTCATACGTACATATTCCAATAAATTCTCCTTGGCTGGCAGATTACATGAAGTCACACAAACTGTTCTCGTTATATGAACAGTCACTGGACTTCATATATATATATATATATATAAAATATATATATATTCAAGAATATATATATATAGAATATATATATAATTGAATATATATATATAGAATATATATATAATTGAATATATATATATATTCAAGAATAGAGGTGGTTTAATCAGATTGGTCAGAATATCTTAATATCTGTCCTTCTGTAACTATTATGCCTATTTTGCTTCTCTGAATCTCAGGTTATTAATTGGAATAGGGGAAATATATTGCTACCTTAAAAGGGAAAATTAAACGATATAACACACTAGGGACACAACTATGCTCAACATATATTATTCACTCTGTGCAGATTGTGTCCTATGAGTAATTCCACTCCTCATTAAAATCAAATTGTAGAGAAGAAGTTAATCTAGCTACAATGACTGCAAGTAGTTCTTTCTGTTGGATTGTGAGCTCTGGGAAAGAAAATATACCTTTAAACTTTATGTCCCTCAAACTGCCATATGATCTGGTATGCTATGCCTAGCTGCTTATGATGGGGAAATATTAAAATTCATGTATTCTTAATTTTCTGTCTTCCCAAGAACAATGAAAAAGACTTGGGTTTAACATGTTTAAGCTTTGACTTCATCGTCTCTCAGGAGTAATGGTTGCTCTTTCAGCTCTTCTATATCTAGCAAAAACTACACCTATTTCTGTGCGGTACATGAAAAATGTCCTTGATTTAGACTAGTGATTTTCTGCCTTTTTCAGCTCATGGTCCATTTAAAATAATTACTAAAATTCTGCAGCAAACCAAAAAAGTATATTATTTTGCTGATCTAACCAAAAAAATTATAATTTTTATTTATTCACACTGGATGGCTATTGTTGTGTTGGTTGTTGTCATCTTTTTATTTGACAGTCTAAGGGAAAAGAGGCAGTGCCCCAGGCTGGTTAGGTATTGCACGTTTTAAAAATTCTTGTGTGCCCTGGATAATATGGCTCAAATGTTTGGAGCATCATCCCAATGTTCCTCTTTTCCTCTCTCCCTTCCTTTCTAAAAAACAGTAAGAAAAATTGTCCTCAAGTGAGGGTTAAAAAAAAAAAAATTCTTGTGGCATGATGGTTGAAAATCACTAATTTAGACAAGTGGCTAAAACCGACCATTATCAACAGTCATTATCAATTTCTGTGTTTCTTAGTAAAGTGCATACATTTCAGTAGTTCATCAGTTCTAGAGTAAATATTTGTTTGACAGTATTGTAACTGTTGTAGAAAGTAACTGACTCAAACTTAATTGGTTTGCCATCTTTGTTTGAGTGTTTATACTTTCTATGGACTTAAAACTTAACATGAAAAGAGTAAGAAAAGTTGTGCCCAATAATGTGGCACTTAAACTTTGTGTCATAGAGTCAGGCTTAGGATTGTTGTTGCTTTAATGTGTTTTTAAATTTAAACAATGCAGCCAAATAAAAGAAAAAAGGTTTTTAAAAAACCAAACTGTAAATTTCAGCCATTGTCATTAGATTATTATCCAATGTGATGAAGGAGAAGCAGAGTAGGAAAATATATAAATTTATCAACTTCGCCATCCTTACTCCCCCTGTCTTTTTTAGCTCTACATCCTTAAAGTAAATTTTCCCCCTTAGGTCTTATTGCTAGATGCTGCCTTAGCAGCTCAGACTCCCAAGCAGCGTAAGAGGATTTGTATGCCTTCTCTTCATTCCTCCTAATAGGTAAAGTTTGAGACTGCATGTGAAGAGAAAAAGTTAGGAGTTTTGTTAGATATTTATTAGAAACTCAACTAGAGATGCTTACTGGGGAGTTAGCAATACAACTCTGCCCTAAAACGCAAGAGCAGATCAGAACTCCAGGAGAAGCAATGCTTTAAACCAAAATTAGGAGTTTCCAATGGAAAAAGTTCAGTCATGAAAACTAACCAATGGGGATGATGGCCCTGAGCTAGGGGCACATGAACTGAAGTCCCAAGTCCCTTATGTAAGTGAGTGGGCTTCTATACTTCCCAGTCCCCTTATAGAGGTCCTTTTATTAGGTCCAGAACGCACTCCAAATTGAAAGTCCAGTCTCCAGGTCTTCTGAGAAAATAGCTCATAATTCTCACATGTCTTTTTCTATTCACCCAAGGCCTATTTGCTAATAACTATGAAGCAGGCTCAAGGAAAAATTAAAGAAACAGGAAAACTTAACATTTGGCATTAAATTGCCTCACAGAAACCAAGTTCTTACAGTCTGAATTTTTACCCGTTTGTGTGTATGTGTGTGCTTATCCCAACTAGTGGATAAATGATTACCTTTTCAAAAAAATAAACATATTTTAAACTTGCCATTTATTTAGGAAATGTTCTCTGTTTAGGAAAATAGATTGATAGTCACTAACCTTTACTTAAACAATTTAGTTTAAGTTGTCATGTTTTCTAGTTCTGTTTGTTTTCTTTACAGCTAATCTTGTGTCTACTAATTGAATCTCACTTCCAGTCTGCTCAAACAGGATAAGTAAAAAGAACTTTCGTGGTTCACATTTACAAGCTTTAGTTAGCATAGCTGGATTCAATAACTCAAAAATTACCATTATAGTCAATTTTCTTAGGTCTTCTTCCCTTTGACTGGGCTTCAGTGGTAGTTTCTCACAAGTCTAAGCTCAATATTCATAACTTCCCCAGACACTCTGTTGCAACAATCCCAGCAAAAATCTTACTGGGTATTCCCAGTGTTTTTTTGGATCATATGCCTACCCCTGAAGCAAAGATGATAGCCAGATCAATGAAATGTTCACTGGTCAGACCTGAGTTATTAAAAGGAGCATGAAAGTATGATGAGTAGTCCAAAAATTAAAGTTCACAACAAATAAAATGTAGTACTGCAACACAACTTAGTGCCTACATTTTAAATATATATTTTAAGAAATATATTATTTTCTTAGAAATATGAATTCATGTTTTTTTCTTACTAATGCATCTATATATTAACCACATTGCCACTTACTATAAATATGTTTGTATAATAACATTTCTCCCCCAATGGGATACCAATAGAGAGAAGATTAAGAAAAAGAACCTCTAAATAAATTATAGACAAAATAAAGAAAACGAAAGTCTCAGAAACACTGAGATACACAACTGGCTCCTTTGGCAAGTTTCTATTATCTGAACTTATGATTAGTCATGGTATCCCATGAAAAAATAATTGTATGGAAATGTAAACAAAATTAAATATATTCAATATTTATTCAAATATTAAGTTTATTCTTTGCCAGAAAATATATTTGTAAGGCATTACTATGTAAGTCTTTGAGTTTTTATACCCTACTTTAAGGTACTTTAATGAGATGATATATGTTTCCAAATATCTGACTAATGATGTATTTCTGGAAGATAACAACTAAATAAGGCCTCTGCTGTATAATATACATGCATAAAATGAGACAAAAAATGTTTTAAAGAAAATAATCCAATATAATAATTAAGAAAATGTATTCCACATCTAACAAATTGCAGAGTTTAGTCATTACAATTTTGTTCAAATAAACTTAGTTGTTATAGACCTATATTTGAAGCAAAACTTTAAATTTTACCTTATATTTCTATAAAAGATTTCAAAGGATAGATTGTTGGGTTGCCATAGGTAAAAGACTTTGATTAAAATGCCCCAAACCAGTGAGATGACAATGAAACATTTTCAAATACTCAAATAATTAGGAAAAAAAGAGATATTGCTGCAGAATGTATGAGGTTCTATAATTAAAACGTCACTATGCACTGAACAGAAATAAAATAGCATATTAAAACAACAACTAAAAAGGGGGGTAGGTTAAAGAAACCCAGAAATGCATGAAGTTCTTCATTAAAAGCTTTAAAATATAGAGGGTAATATAACTTTCTTATTTTCAAAATTGTCAGAGTGCTTAAAATATATTTTTCCACATGCCATAGAAGTTTAGGAAAGAGATCATTCAAAAGTTGTTTTTTTTAAAAAATTTTTATTGGTACATGCATAATAATGGTAGATTTTTAAATTCAAAGAATGCTTCATTTATCAACCAAAATAAAGGACAGCTGATGCAATCAGCAGCTGTTGGTTGATCATCTGGAAGAATAAAAGGCTATATTTATAGGAGAAAAAATAATGTGTTATTTTCCAAACCCATCACATAGTCTCATATTCTTAGAATTGATGTATATAACCTGCTGAATAATTTCAAAAATGGTTACGATTGTAAAGAAAATGACATTTAAAATTAGATTTTATAATCCCAAATTTATTATTTTTCATGCATATTGAGGTGGTATAATCTTTTTAATATGGCTATTGATATAACTATTCGATCAGTTAAATTAAGGAAAATAGTTGATATATATTAAAGTGTAATATTTTAAAATAAATCCTACATTGACTATTATGTTAGTTATTCTCTAAATATAAGCTTTACTCAATAGCTATATGTAACATGGACTATACATTTATACCCCTATATAAATATTTACTGTTTATTTATGTCTTCGCATATTGAATCTCCATCATTATGCAAAAAAATTAAACTAAACAGAAGCTAAGATAATCATAACTATAAAGAAGGAATCAAAAACAATATTTTAAGTAAATATTTAAATAAGTATACTTTTAGTCATCACCAAATAGTTTTTAATGATTTCAGGGTGATAATAACAATTAAACATTTTATTCCTTTAAAAATGTAGTAACTGAAAAAATATATGCATAACACAGAGGTATAGACAGGAGAGTGGTGATAGCCAGAGGGCACAGGTGGGCAGAGGGATGGTGGAGGTGGGCAAAGGTAGAGAAAATGGGGAGGCGAAGACCTCTGCAAGGGGCGGCGGGTGAACGATATAGAGTGCCGATGACGTGCTGAGTTGTACCCTTGAAACCTGTATGGTTTTGTGAACCAATAAATTCAGTTAAAAAGTACAAACCAAAATGAAGAAAACAGAGCAAATAAATCAAAGGTGATTTTGTGAAATCCTGAGTTGCATTTTGCCACTTGCTTATACCTAATATGGAAGGGATTAATTAAAAAATAAAACTGTATTACGTATTAAAAATTAAAACTGCATGAACATTTTATAGATACCTTCAATACTAAAATGTTTTTTAAAAATGTATACACACTATTCTGTAAACTTTTCAAGTTTCATGCATAACACAAAGTTTGTCCTTTCATTAACAAAAAGCAAAAACGATTCATTTAGGATAATGTGATAATTCAAATTTCTGCATTCAAATAATTAAATTACTGTTGAGGTTTGATGGGAAGAGAAAAAATAAAACTAATTATGTGTGGGAACACTTTCCCAGAATTAAAATAACACAATTACTAATATTTTTTTAAGGTGTTTAGGAAACTCCTTTTTGAATTATTTATTTATTTATTTTAGAATCATGTTTATTCTATTACAGTTGTCTCAGTTCTTTTCCATTTTTTTAAAATGCAGATTGATTTTATTTATTTATTTTTAAATGTCAAAATCCATTATAAAATATTAAAAAACTTAAACCCACTATAAAGTTTTAGCAATTAAAACAACATCACACCAGCACAGAAATAATCAAGTAGATCAATGAAATAAAATAAACATTCTAGAAACAACATAATATAAGTCTAACAGCATAATATATGATTAAATTGATATTTCAAATCAATGGGGAAAATAAGACTTATTCAACAAATAAGGTGCATGGACCACTATTACTTGAAATAAAACAAATATACGGCCCTATTTCACACATTATACAAAAAATATTCATGTGAGTTAAAAATCAATATGTAAAACCTAAAGAGTTTTAGGAGAAAATACGAAATAATTTTTACCCTGAAGTAGAATATTCAAACCCAGAAGCTATAAAATAAAATATTGACAATATGACTATATTAAACATTTAAGACTATACAGTAATATACATATTAAAAGTGTTAAAGGACAAGTAATAGAATAGGAAAGAATTTGCAACACATCTGAAAAAGGGTTAATAGTTTGGGTTTGTTTTTTTTTTACGGGAAAAAAATTTACAAACATTTAGTCAAAAAATGGATAAAGGGTACCAGAAAGTCATTTAAAGTTTTTTAAAAATAATAGAAATAGGTAAGAAATATACAAAAAATGGTTTAGTTTCAACAAATAATAAATTAACAATTAAAATAACACATCTCTTCTTAATCTTTATCTTGGGAATACCACAGTCTGGTGGTTTATTTTTTAAAAAGTAACATTAAGTGAGGTATCCTACTCAATGACACAAAAGTATAAAATAAAATTTTATTTAAGTTAAAGTATAGGAAAACACTTCTATTCACCACTATTTCAATAGAAAACCAATAATTTATCTCTTAGAATAGGCAAAAACTTGTGTTTAAAAACCTCACAAAAGATGATTTGTGACTTTTGAAAAAAATAATCCATTTTGTTTATTAAGAAAAGGTATGTCATATCCAACAAAACTCCATATATCTTTGAATGCATTTTGATCACTAGCATCAACTTGTTGATTAATAAACATGACCTTTTTCTCTCCATCAATTACTGTTATGAACTTTGTAAAATTTTTCATTGTCACTGGTAGGATCTTCTAACTTCTTAGACTGATCAATTTCATTATTTTTATAGCATAAGAAGATATAGCAAAAGTACATTACAGTCATTCATAAGGAAAATAATATCATATTTAATAAAAAATAATACAAGAACAAACTTCTGTTTCACATACTTACAACTACGGACTTACTTTTGCCCTGCCCTGAATGTTTCCATAAGCATTGCTTTTAAATTTAGTTTTTTAATATTAAATTTAAAACACATTTTTTTCTAACACTTTTTACTCTCCACCCTCATAAATCAGGCACTTCTTTTGTAGTGTAAGGGTTGGCTTGTTTTTCACATACCTCCCCCTCCTTTTACATACCCTGTATGAGCCTTATTTTTATAGTGGAGAAGAATAGAAGGCAAAATATTTTGTGTTTTGTTCTCTACTATATCATCAGTGTCTAGTAGAGTACCTGACACATAGTAAATACTAAATACATATTTATGGAATAAATTAATAAATGAAGCAATAATCTAATTTTTTCTTAACCTTATGGAATATCAATATAGTTCCTTATAGATATATAGGTGTTTAATAAATATTTCACTGATTCAATTGATTTTTATAAGTCCCTAAGATATGAACACTTTAGGTGGCAAATTACTTTACTTCTCTCATTTATTTTTTTTTCAGGGCCCAAGATTATATTAGACTACATTTCAATTAATTATTAAAAAATAGGGCTTCTTGCCCTTGCTAGTGTGGGTCAGTGGATTGAGTGTCAGTGTGCGAACCTAAGGGCCACTGGTTAGATTCCCAGACAGGGCACATGCCTGGGTTGTGGGCCAGGTTCCTGGTGGATGGTGTGCCAGAGGCAATCACACATTGATGTTTCTCTTCCTCTCTCCTTCCCTTTCTCTCTCTCTAAAAATAAATAAATAAATAATATTTTTAAGAGTGGAACTTCTTAATTGTGTTTAGTAGGAACAAAAGGTTTATATAACAACAGGATTGCTGTTGTATTAGGCTTATAATAAATAATACACACAACAAATTCACTGAATCATTTTCAGTACACTTATTGACATTATTAGAATTTTTAAGATATTTAAATTCACAGAATATTTATATGTTAATTAAGTAGTTTCAGCATAAATTTTGCTGTAACCGAATATATGTATAATAAATTTAAAAATAATAAACACTTCTACTCCTTTAGGAATTAATTTCTCCTGGGATGAAAATGGAAGTCACACATTTAATCAAGTCCCGACATCAAAGTGCAGTGAGACGTGTACTAAAAACAAAGTCACCTATTTACAAATGTTGATCTGTTAATATGAAAGAAAACACTGTGATGAGGTTCGGTTTTGAAGTAAATGGAAACAAATCAGTTAGCTAAAATTCTCTTAGTGACAGAGCCAGTGAGGCAAATAAAGCCCCATTTGTATGTCTGGATGCTGATTCGTTTTTAACAAAAACAGAAAAAATAGAGTGACAAATAACAGATGGAATGCAATTAGACAACTGAAAAACACAGAACAATCAAAACAAAAAAATATATACTATTTAAGCACATGATAGTATTTAACAATCTTTTTACTATAGCAGTATGATCTCTAAAAATAATTTACTGTGGTACATGGATTAAGTGATGTGCATTCTTGAGTTTGAATACAAAATAATGTTTTGTTGAATACAGTAACCAAATTTATGTGATTATAAAAACATAATGAAAAGTAATGACTAAACATGCAAAAATTATTGTAAATTTATAGTGATATATTTTCTTTTCTAATAATTTGACAGCATTTTTTTTACATTCAGAGATAAATGTTTATAGATACATTATCTATTAATAGGTACCTTAATTTAATTGAGGTAACTATTTTGTTATGCAATATCTCAAAAGTAGAGTTCTATGATACTATAAGAATTTAGTTAACAAACCAACCTATATCCCACAGAGCCATGGACAAATCACTGAAATGTTTACTTGCAGGGTCCATATTCATGGAGAATTGAGAGGAATATTCCAGTTAATACTGAGAATAATGCAAATAAGCATATTTTAACTAAAAAATGGCTTATTTGATATTTACCTTAGCCTCATATCAATGACTCAATAAGAATCTCAGTGTTTTTAATTAACTTTAATTTTGTATAAGAAAAGTCTAAGATGAAAAATCTCTCCAAGTTCATGATATGTATGTTTTTGCATTATATACAACATGATGAAAGTATCTGCAGGCTCACTGTATCTGGAGCTTACTATTCCTATTAATTATATTATTATTTAAAAATTCAACAAAACGTTTTGAAGACTAGATACGTAAACAAAACAACTAAGTCACTTGACAAAAAAAAAACCCACTGTAATAAATCTTATTCCACTTTATACATGGATGAGAAAAATTGGCACTCAAGTGGTTACTTATATTAGTCAAAGCAAGATTAGAACTCATAAGAGGACTCTTGATGATAAATAACTGTATTTGACACTATTTTTTCCTATTATGATTGATAGTCATGTCATGATTTGCATTGTTTTACAGTCCATCACACAACGGAGCAGTAGAAACCTAGAGCAAAATTAAATAGAGAAAAATATCCTTTTGTCACTGGACACAGACTTAAAAACTCTATTTTTTTCAGAAAAAATAATATATCACAATATTTCATAATATTTACTATATTACTCCAACTATGCATAAAATGTACATATATTTTATATTATTAAAAATACTATAATAAAATTAATGTTAATTATTCAGTAAAGAATATGGTACTTCATGACTTCATACTGATATAAATATATAACATTTTAAATGGAAATCAGAATAAACACCTTTGTAATGTATTATTTGAGAAAGCATATTATCCATAAAGGCCTTTCTGACCCCTTTCTTTAGTCAAATTAATGTAATAGAGAGAAAAACCAATAAATTTAAAGCAAAAGAATGGAGGTCATTGATGAGGAAGGAGGCTTTGCTTATAGAATTAACACTGTGAACATTTTCAGAAGACATTCAACAAAGAAAATCTTATAATGACAAGATAAATTGCCCTAACAAACTAGAAATAGATGGCATAATTTCAAATTAGGGAAAAAAAATCATTTTCTTTTTTTAGAAAAATGTAACTATAAATGTAAGTAAAAGTAAAAAGAAAATGTTCTACTGCTAAATAAAAAAATAAGCTGATCAAAAGTGAAGTAGGTTTGTTAATATTTGGCAAAACAGACTTTAAGCAAAACAAAATGATTTTCAGAAAACACATTGTAATAATGATATGAGCTCTCATACATTCAGATACTATATTAATTCTAAGCTAGTGTAATTTAGTCTATATGAAACAAAACAGAGAAATAAGAAACTTGTAAATGTTCTTTCATAGTAAATAATTTCAAAATAGCTTTTCTTTCCCCTTAGGAATGGCACATTGCTGTATTATTGGAAAAACTGATATAAAAGATCATATCAAATCATTAAATAAAAATGATGTCTTCAACAGATGAAAAATATTTCATAAATTTGAGACTTCAGGATTAATAAAGTCATTATTAAAACAAAATTGAAAGGAACTGTTTTATTCAAGTAAAGGAGCTCTATCAAAGAAAAATGTTTAAAATCACATTAAATAGTAATATATGTAAAACATTACTTTTCAAATCCAGAGTAGACAATGAAATCCACTATCTCCGATATTACACTTAACTGAAGTTTTATCTATTATAATTATGTTTAAAACAAAGAAAATAAAAAAAAACAGTCTTAATAATTGAGAAAAATAAAACTATAACCAATTATATAATTGTTTATACAGAGATGCCAAAATAATTACCTAGATATATTTTTACTATTATTGAGAGAGCAATTAAGGTTGCTGGATATTAAATTAAATCAATAAAATAAATCTTACAGTGTTTCTATATAAGAATCATGTTGTTTAAAAATATATTATTAACAATTGCTCTGGCTAATGCAGCTCAGTTGGTTGGAACACATCCTGTAACTGTAAGGTTGTGGGTTCAATTTCCACTCAAGGCACATGTCTGGATTGCGAGTTTATCCCTCGTCTGGACGATTAGTCCCTGGTCCGGGTGTGTACAGGAAGCAACCAACTGATGCTTCTCTCTCGCATCAGAATTTTTCTCTCTCCCTTCCTCTCTCCCTACTTCTCTCTGGAAAAGCAATGAAAAAATTGAAAATATGTTTTTGGGTGAGGAATATACACACACACTCACACAAGCATATATGTATGTATATATACATGGCAAATGTGTAATACATGAATTTAATTTCACAAAATATGTGTAAATCTCTGTATGTGGAAAACTATAAATTTATATTGAAATGTAATTAAAATAATCAAAATAAATTTAGTGATATATCATGTCCATGGATATAAAGACTAGATGACATTAAGATGTCAGTTCTTCTCAATTTTATCTACATTTCCAGTGTGATTGTAATCAAAATCAAGCATAGTTTTTTATAATCTTGACAAGATAATTTTATAATTAACATCCAAAAGAAATGCAAATAATACCCAAATACTGTCAAAAATGCCTAATTGAATAAAAGTAGTTTCATTTATATACCTACATTCATATATAAAACAAAAAAGAAACAAAAAAACCTTTAACAACTAGACAGAGTGTTATTGATTACACAAAAGAAATAGTTCAATGGGCATGAATGGAGACCCTTAGTATATCTATGCATACATGGAAAGTTCAGTAACAAACCTAATAATGTGGATCATTCATAATCAAATAATGAACAACTGATTTGTGGAGGAATCTGTGTAAGCCCAATTAAAGATTTTATATCATAAAGCAACCTTTTAACACTTTAGAATAAAATATGGAAAACATTTTAAATGAACTATAACAAGCATTTATCACAAAAATATTATATATTTGGTTAATTAAAATGTAAAACATCTTTCACCATATGGCACTATAAGTGAAAAGACTAACAAAGCTGAAAGTATATATCTGTTAGCCACAAAATCAGTAAAGATTCTTATCCAGAGAGTATAAAAATTACCTAAAACTCAATTTTAAAGTTATGTAAACACATTTTTTTAAAGTTATTCAAAGTAGTTCCAGATGAGCTAATGTTGGTGTGAAGTAAACATTTTTTTTTATTGCTCAATATCACTTTCAATCAGGGAAATACAAATTAAAACCAAATAAAACTCGACCCTTTTAACTAGACAAAAAATTAAAGTAAAATTATTCTATGAGTTGATGCAGTTGATCATCAATAGGAATCATTTTATAGTTCTAGTCACAATTCAATGTTTTGCAACCACTTTGGAAACATGTTAGCACATATCCTAACATTTTCTATGTCTTTTATACCAAAAAAGCTAAAAAACTATTGAACCAAGCAAGCCTATACAAAGAGTTTTCTAGAACAGTGTTTTTTAATAATAAATAACTGAAGACAACGCAAGTTTGCATGGTTAAAAAATCTAATAAAATCTATTGTAAGAACAAAAAAGAATATTCTAATGGTTTGCAATAATCATGTATGAATTTCAAAATTATAATGAGTGAAAAAGTAAGTTGCAGAAAATGTTTTCATTCATATGAATTTCAAACACTTATAAAACTTAAATATTTATTGTTTAAGGATACTCATATATTCCATAGACCCATAAGAGAAACATAATTTGGAAGAGGCATACAGAAAGATTCAAAGGGACAAGTCATGCTACATTTCTTAAACAATGTATGAAATACATATGAAACAAAAGAGTAAAGAAAGACAGAAAGAAGATAAAAGGAAACAGTGGATCAGAAATACAGTAAAACAAATTCTGAAAGAAAGAATTGTAAGACTAGAGAAAAGTCACACATGTCTGAGAGAGAATTTGAATAGTTTCTAGAGTACTATCCTTAGGAAACAAAAGGAATTCATAATTGGCTAGATAAATTTGAGCTATATTAAAGATGCATTGGTCTTTTATTTAAAAAATGCAATTATCAACTCAAAGGAAAACACACTAAGTCATCATTTTTCACAGTAGTGAGCCAACAGTTTTCTAAAGAATACAAGGGAAGAAATAAAAGTGTTTAAACATATTATTTACAATGACATTGGCAACCATTGATAATTAAACAGGCATAGTTAAAATAGGTTTCTCTGGAGATGAATAAAGTAGAAGAGAGAAGTTTCACTTTCTTTTTATTTTTCATATTTTGCAATTTCACATAAAAAATTGATTACTTATTTTAAAAACTGATTTTAAATAGTAAAAGATGAGTTTCACTGAAATACTGAAAACTGAATAGATAAAAATTAAGTCTTATTTCCTAATTTAATGTGCAGATCAGCACAATCTCAGTAAACTTTATAAACATCTACAAACTGATTCTAAAGTTTGAATGGAAAGGGAAACAATTCAGAATAAATTGCCTACATAAGAATGGACAAAGACAAAGGCAGAGAGTTAACACCACACAACGTCGTCTTACTATACAGCTACAGTAATAAAGACAGTGTGATATTAGCAAAAAGTAGTCAAAAAGAGTAACTGAACAGAATAGAGAACCTAGAAATAGACCAAGCAAAAGTAAACAGGTGATCTTTGACAAAGGATCAAATGGAGAAAGGATACACTTTTCCACAAATAGTGTTGGAACAACTGGTCATTGACAAGGGAAAAAAAATCTGCTCTAGGCAATAGACATACCTTTTAGAAGAATTTACTCAAAATGGATTATAGACCTGAAAATAAAACATAACACTAAAAAAGTTCTAGAAAATAACAAAGGAAAAAAGCTAGGCAATCCTGAGTTTAGCGATGGGTTTTAAATTATAACAACGAAAGCAAGCGCAATCCATGAAAGAAAAAAATGATAAATTGGACTTCGTTGATGTTAAAAACTTTTTCTCTGCAAATGATACTTTTAAGAAAATGAAAAGGCAAGCGACAGACTGGGAGAAAATCTTGGCCGAACATATATCTGTTAAAAGACTTTGTATACAAAATATATAAAGAATTCTTAAACTCAGCAATAAAATAAAAAGTTTGACAATTGGCAAAAAAAAAAAAGAAAAAAGAAAAAAGGAAAAAGAAAAAGAAAACCCTCTTGTGTTAGTTTTCTAATAACGCTGTCACAAAGTACTGCAAATTTAGAAGCTTAAATGAGAGAAATTTATAGTCTCAAAGTTCTGCAGACTAGAAGTGTGAGATCAATGTCTTGGCAAATTTTATTTTTTTCTGAGAGCTGTGAGAATCTTTTGCCTTATTTTCTGCCTTAACTATTTGTCAATCAAAATAACAACAAAAAAATACACAAGATGTTTTTAAATTACAAAAAATTTCAAACAGGAAGAGTGAACAGGGAAGCCAGAACCCTCCCATCATACAGACTACCGATCTAAACCCTGCGGATTTTCCCCAAAATGCCTTTGCACTGTCTGTGGCTCTGTCGTTGGACATAAACTATATACTACATGCTATATTATACTAAATTATATACTCTAATTTTATAAATATAAAAACAAGAGAAAGACACGCAGACAGAAAAGGGATAAATAATATTTATTTAAATGTCCGCGCTAACTTTAGAGATAGTCAGAAGGTACAAACTTCCATTTATGGGATTAGTAAATCCTGGGGATGTAATTACAGTATGGTGCCTATAGTTAATAATAGTGCATTGTATATTTGAAAGTTTCTAAGATCATAGATCTTACTTCTCATCAGAAGAAAAAAATTGTACCTATGTATGGTAAAAGATGTTCACTAAACTTGTATTAATCATGTTGCAATATATACACTTCAAATTGTGTTGTATAACTAACACTTATACAATGTCATGTCAGTTGTATCTAAATTTAAAACAATAAGTATATATGGATGGAGTGTAAAAAGAAGAATGGCAGGAAATAAAAATTAAGACATTAAAAAAGGTAGTCATTACTGCATATTCAAAAATATCACAGAATATATGAGGCTAGAGGTGGTTCCTCAAAAATAAATATCTAATAAACAGAGAGAAGAGGGAGGATTTTCTAAGCATAAGGGGCAACATAAAAAAAAAAAGCCACAGAGGCAATACGCGACATAACACAATAACAGGAAAGAAATTAAACTAGTAGAAGTACCAGCACAAACAAAGTTCATTAGCAGCAACAGGTAATGACATTAGATACACCTCATAATATTCTTACATATCTCTGGACAGCCTAGAAATCCCCCACTCCCTTCCCACATTGCCTCGCAGAAGCGGAATGAGGAAGGTTATATCACAACAGACAGAACACTGCACTGTATAGAAATTAATTTCCAGATCTTGATCATTTATAAAAGTCAATGGTCAATAAACAAGTTTTAGCTGTATATAATCTAACTTACTAGATCCTGCTGATTTCCTAAAGTGCTCTTTATATTCTGGTATGATTTGCAGAGTAAGAATAAAAGTATCTATCAAGAATAAATCGAGATGGTGTTCTTAATGTATTATTTTTAACCTGTACCTTTCACTTATAACTAAATTGATATCACTGTTTTATTTTTGTTAAGAAGCATTCAGTAATCATCCTGCATCAATTCTCTTACACATTTTGGAGTTTATTTTCTTTTTATTTTAATGGAAATTAACTTGCTGTCATATCCTCTTTTATGTGTTCTTAAATCAGGCATTTACTTTTTCAAAAAAGTTAATGTTATAAACCAAAAATATTTTTTTGTTTGAAAAATAAATTTATTACTATTTTGGTGGTTTAATATAATCCAGATTAACTGAACCTGAACTTATTGTATTTATTGATTATTTTTCTTAGTTATATAATGGGTAATAACACAAAATGATTTCTTTGGAATGCTTTTATTCAATGTATGTAAAGTAACTCCATTGTTTCAAATGGTAACTTTATTTTTTTATTGTTCAGTTACAGTTGTCCCAGTTTTTCCCCTATTGTTCTCCCTGCCCTGCCCCTCCCAACCCTCAGTCAGTCCCCACCCTGTTGTCCATGTCCATATGTAGAGAGGACCCATGGACATGGGTCCTCTCTACGTATTTCTTGACTAGACCCTTCCCTTTCTTTCCCCTGTTTTCCCTCGCCTCACTCCCTTCTGGTCATTGTCACTTTGTTCTTTATTTTCAAATCTCTAGTTCTATTTTGCTCATTTTTTTTGTTTATTCATTAGGTTCGATTTATAAGTGAGATCATACGATCTCTGTCTTTTGCTCCCTGGCTTATTTCACTTAGCATAATACTCCAGTTCCATCCATGCTGTCAGGAAGGGTAGGGCTCCTTCTGTCTTTCTGCTGCATTGCTGCATAGTACTCCACTGGATAAATGTACCTCAGTTCTTTGATCCACTCATTTAATTTAGAAATCGCTAATAAAAATATGTAAACAAACTCGATTTCTAAGTGTTGACACTGATTTAAACTAAAAATATTTTATCATTCCATTGAAACTAAAGGTAAATTAATGGGAAAAATTTAAAAATGAATAAAATTAATACACGTAATTCTAAAAATTAAATAGAAGTTATTAAACATGATATTTCAAAATTAGGGTAATATGTATCTGTATTCTATCTGCCAGTGCATGCATGAACAGAAGATAGTTTTAGAATATGCAATTAGACAAAAACTTATGGGATTTGAAGTAAAAAATCCAAAATCCAAATGTCCTACACATAAGTTATGTATTTTGAGCAAGTTACTAAAGTCTTTTGATTTTTTGGATCCTCCTTAGGAAATTGTCAAATATTTCATAAAGTCGTTTTAATATTTTACTGAGATATAACTGGCACTTACCATTATATAAATTCAATGATTACATTGTGTTGATTTGATACATTTATATACTGCAATATGATCACTACATAGCACTAGCTAACACCTCTATCATGCCATATAGTTGTTATTTTGCTTTGTGCTGAAAACATTTAAGATATAATTTCTTAGCAACTTTGAAGTATATAATATACTATTGTTGACTATAATACTAATGCCATGCATTAGATCTCTAGAAGTCAATCATCTTCCAATTGCAAAAGTATACTCTTTGACCAAAATCTCCCCAATTCTCCCACCCCTAACCCCTTGTAACCACGATTACAGTCTCTGTTTCTATACATTTGGCTTTTCTAGATGCCGCTTTTAAGTGATAGCATAAGATATTTCTCTCCCTCTGTCTGACTTAGAATAATGCCCTCAAGACCCATCATGGTGTTACAAGTGGCAGGATTTCCTTCTTTCCTATGGCTTAAAAATATTGTTAAATATATCGTGACTTTTTTATCTATTTATCCATTTACAGACACTTAGGTTGTGTCCACATCTTGGCTATTATAGATAATGCTGCATAAACGTGTTCTTTATGAGTGCAGATAACTTTTTGATATGTTCTCATTTCTTTTAGATATATACTCATAGGTGGGGTTGCCAGATATGATTGTTATATTTTTGAGGAACCTCCATCCAGTTTTCCACAGAGGCTGAACTGATTTGCCATCCCACCAACAGTGCACAAGGGTTTCCTTTTTTTATGCATCCTTGTCAATGTTTGCTGTTTCTTGTTTCTTAATGATAACCATTCTAATCAATGTGAGGTGATACTCCATTGTGGTTTTAATATGATTTTCCCTGATGACTAGTGACATTAAGCATCTTTTTATGTACCGGTTGGCTATTTGTATGTCTTCTGTGAAAAAGTGTTTAATCAGTCTCTCTGCTCATTTTTTAAATTTGATTTGTTGTTATTATTGTTATTGAATTACATGAGTTCTTAATATACAGGGGTTGGCATAGTAGGTTTACAGTTGTGAGTGCATGAAAAATAGAGTTTATTCTTGCAATACTATTACTTATTTAATTTATTATATTGATCATTAATAACCTACTTTTGCCCACCTCTGTATTTTGAATAGTAACCCCTTAACAGATACATGTTTTATTTATTTATTTATTTATTTAGCCATTCCATAAGTTGGCTTCTTATTTTGTTCATTGTTTCTTTTGCTGTCCAGAAGTTTTTTAGAGTATAGCCCCTCCTGTTGATTTTTTGTCTTTGTTGTTTTTCCTCTTGGTATCATGTCCAAAAGAATTGTTGATAAGGCCAATGGCAAAGTATTTGCTCTATTTCCTTTTAGGAGTTTTATAGTTGCTGGTCTTACATTTAAATATTGAATTAAAAAAATTATACTTAACACAATCACAGCCACATGTTAAACATTTGATTAATACAAGAACACTTTCCCTCTTTCTTCTCTTCCTTTCATTTCACATATCTGAGATGTCTGTATTCCTGCTTGATTATATTATGCCTAAAGAGCACACTGTGGTTAATTTCAATGAGAGCGAGGAAACAACATCCCAAATGTATGTAATGCTTTGTATAAATAAATAAAATAAAATAAAATAAAATAAAATAGAAAACTTCTGGCTTGATTAAATGTCAACAGATAAAAATGTGCTTCGCTGAGTTCCCAGATAATAAATTTAGGCTTGTAAAATTCAAGGACATTTTCCATAGAGCTGGCAAAATTCTTTTAGATTTAGAAGGAGAAGTCTAATAGCTACTCTTTCTGAATATTAGCTGGACATAATTCAGTTATGTATTAAATATATATAAATAATATATCTAATATTACTCATTGCTCATTAACTATTTCTTTGCTATTTATATTTTAAATACTCAATATAAAATATATAAAAATATTTAAAATTAACTCTGCTATGATTTCATTTCATAAAAATAGCTTAAAATTAATACATTAAAAATCTATATAATCAATTATTTTTCATTTTTATACTATTAAAATAAAATTAGATTATGCTGCAAGGTCTGCCAGCCCAGCAGAGGGTTACACAAACTTTTAAAAAATGAAAAATTTTATTTGTTTGTTTGTAGATACATACTTACCCACCAAAACCCACTTAAAATGTACTCCTGCCAAATATCCTAGTACTATCAGTCTCATTCAGGATTCATCGCAGGTAAGCAGGTACAGCCAAATGTCTGAGGAAGAGAAAACAAAATATAGGAGCATTATATTCACTAATGGAACCTGGGCATAGTGTTTGACACTTTCACTGCCACTATAGTTGAGTAATATTAAGATATTGTCCAAAAAAATACCAACAACAGCAGATCCAAATCATCCTTATTTTCAGGGAGAAATGGTTGGACAGTACGTTCAGGAATAAAGGATGCATATCTTTCTATATGACCTTTCTTCTTCTTTTTTAAGACTTTATTTATTTTTAGACAGAGAGAAGGGAGGGAGAAAGAGAGGGAGAGAAACATCAATGTGCATTGCTTCTCATGTGCTCTCCACCAGGGACCTAGCCAGCAACCCAGGCATAGACCCTGACTGGGAATCGAAAGGGTGACCCTTTGTTTTGTAAGCCAGTGCTCAATCCACTAAGTCACACCAGCCAGAGCTAAGTTACCTTTTATTAAATCAGAGAATGCTGACCACACCATTAGGAAAAATTGTAAATGTTTGAGATCTTCTTAACATACAAAAGATACGAGTGGAATACTATAAACACCCTTTTTAGAGCTAAAAAAGAAAAAGGAATATCAATATCCCTGCCTCAACTTTAGAGGAAGCCAATCAAATCCTGACATATTATCATAAGTAAGTAATGGTCCTATGGAACACTACCATGAAAAAAAAATGTAGTCAAGAAACATAATCATATTTTCAACGCAATAAATCTTTACACACACAGAAAAATATCTCTTAACTTTATCAAATATTTAATATTTCATAATATGGCCTCTCTGATTTGCCTGTTATGGTAATATTCATATTTGCAATATATTTAATATTTAATATAATATTGAATAAATGTAATACATTTAATATATCTATAATATATCACATATCATATTAATATAATATAACATATAAATATATAATAATATATTCAATATATAAATAAATAAAACTATACATTGAACTGGCTGTCGTTTAAGAATTTATTTGTAGTCTTTTTTGGTTACAGCAACCTCAAATCCTTCTCTACCCAGTGGTTTATCTTTTCACTGTCATAATTATACCTTGTGAAAAACAGAGTTTCTAATTTTATTGGAGACATATTAATCAGTCTCTTAATTTATGGTTAGTGCTTTATGTGATCCAGAAAATCTTTTCTCCCTAGTTCATGCAGTTATTGTCTATGTACTCTTCTGTAAAATTTATTGTTTTGCATTTTATATTTATATCTATTACCTGCTTATAATTGATATTTTATTTAAGTGTTAAGTAGAAAATAAGAACAAATTTTTTTTTATCTTACTGTACAGTAGATCAGGCATGATGTTGAAAACATGTGTGACAAAGTATGTCCTTATTTCACTGAAATTCTGAGAAAAGTTTTTAATAAGCCACTAAATGTGATAACTAGTAGATTTTGTAAATACCTTTTTCATATTATTAAAGCTCTCTTTTATCTTTAGATCTTTAAGAGGTGTTTATTTTGAATGGATGTTATATTTATACAGATAGATGCATCGGCAATATTTAAAAATTATTTCTGATGCACTGGCAATATTTAAAAATTACTCTGAAAGATTGTTCTTCATTGCTGGTAATTTTTCAACTTTAAAATCTACTTTGTCTGATACCCAGGCCTCTTTTGATTAGTGTTTATATGGTATGTTTCTCCATTGCTGATAGTTCATTCTTTCTGTTTGTGTAATTTAGATGCATTGCTCCTTGGCAGCACATCACCTCCCACTCCTGATCTGAGCATCTTCTTCAACTGAAGAGCCTGGCTCAGTATATATTATACGCTTAATACTTTTTGCCCTGATTAAGTACTGCTTAATCTCATTTTTTATCGCCTTTTGCATTTAATTATTTTGTTCATAGTTTCATTTTTTACTCTATTAATTAGTTAGATATAGTTTTAAATATACTATTCTACTTGAAATTACCCTAAACCTTATAAGATACTTTCTTAATTAAATGTAAATTTAAGTACCCTTTCTGCAACTTTTAAATAATCAAAAGAAGATGGATCACTAAAACTTCATTTACTCACTTTTTACTTTGTATTTTGTTTTCATGTGGTTAAATTTCAGATGTATTTAAGCTTCATATTTTATTGGCATTATTACATCAAATTTGTTTAGCTTCATCTGTATCTTTGCACTTTGTATTGCTCTTTATATCTTTTTATGTTTCTATACTTCTATCTAATACCATTATGATTACACTGCTTGAAGCAGTCAAATTATTATTATTTTAAATTTTCATTAATTTGCTTAAACTATTGTGTAAACAAGTTCTGCTCTCAATTTTTTAATTTTCTTTCCTGGCCACAGAATTCTAGTTAAGCAGTTATATTTATAAAAATTGTATTCGTTTATTTATGGGCTTGGCCAAAAAGTCCATTTAGTCTTTTCTGTAAAAGACACATTTTTCATTTTCACCAGTAATTTTATTGATTTGTATATTTTGAATATGTCAGCTATCTTTCACGTAATATGACATTGATTATTCTAGATTAATGTCTCAATTTGATCATTATCAACTTCAACTGGTCAGGCTTACTGTGGAGCATCATCCAGTGAGAATTCCCCAGCACAAACTTCACAAACAACTTTTGACACGTTCGACAGTCACAGTGCCTTCTCCATACACTTCACAATTTTTTTTTTTTTTGCATTTCAGTTGTGATTTTACCTTTCTTGAAATCATAAAGCATAATATGCTGAAAATGTGTATTTTCTTCCATCTTTCATATTAAAATGACTACAGAAAAGTTCACCAATATGATATTTTTTATTTTTTATTTTTTATTTTAGCGCACACTGATAGTACAGCTGTCATAATACAATCTGACAAAAGTGTTTCAAATAAAGTTAATGATAACTAATCACTATTAGAGCCCTTCTTACAAAAATTAAAATACAACAACAGCAATGAAATTTTTGGCCAACCCAATAATTTGTCTTTTCCCTTTTTTTTTTTTGATAAGTGACCTGTCAGTCATATGGTTGATTTGTTGAAAATAGTGTCTATTTTATCTTTTGGTTTCTTTTGAAGTATTTTCTTTTTCTCTGATTTTTAGCAATAACATCATTATTTTCCTGATTACATGTTTAGTTGCATTTTCATGCTTGGGAATATAACTTTGTTTTAATTTGTGTCTTGAGGTATGTGATCAATTTTAACATTTTTATCCATTAGCTTTTAAAATATTGTTTCTAACTCTCCTCTTTTTTTCTCTCACTCTCACACTTACCCTCCATCTCTTCATTTGCTTATAGTATATAGCACTCTGTTTCCCATAAATTTAATTTCTTCACTTTGTACTATGTGTCATTTATGTTAATTTTTGGATTTCTACAATTATTTTGTCAACATGCTTCAGTTTTCATGTTTTTCTCATCTGTCAGTTTGACTAATCAATCATCTTTCTAGCTATGACTAATCTGCTATTAATCCTACTTAATAAATTCTTAATCTACTGTTGTTTTTTCACTACAGCAATGATCACTTGATTTTTTTATCTATAAATTCATCTGTCTTGTACTCTATTCCAAGCACATATTACGTATATGTGAAATCTCCTATCATTGTGGGATGATCTCTATCGTCTGCCTTGTCTCAGAGTTTCCAGTTAGCGGTGTGTTTCCCACCACAATCTCTTGAAAATTTTTAACAGATGCCATATTATGAGTGAAAATTTTCAAGACAATTTGAGGATCTGAACAATATTGTTCCTCCAAAGAAGATTTACTATCACTCCAGACCATCAAACAAATACAGCATTTCCCCATTGACAGCTTTTATATGGCTTAAAATTATTGGAAATCAATTGATTTTATGTAATGTTTTTATTCAAACCAATTCTTATGTTTAAAATAGCTTTCTCATTGATTCTGTTGTAATTTTACTCAATTTTATCATCTTTAAATAATAATAATAATTTTACATTTTTCTCTGCAATATTTACATATCATATATAATTTTCACATCAAAGTGTCTAAGCTAGTACTCATCGAATAATGTTAACAAATACAGATTACCATTGGTATCTTTGTATTGTCCTAGACTTTGATGGGAAAATCTTCAGTGATTCTCCATTCAGAATCCAGCTGACTTTTGAATATTTATATATCTATATTCATATAATATATCTATGTACATCCATGGGTTAAAAAATAACCCATCTCTTCTTGTTTCATTAAATTAAACTCAGTATTGATTCCTGATTAAACATCAAAAATCTTTTCATTTATGGAGTTGATTTTTTCTCTTTCTTAATTTATTGATACAATGAATTATATATTCATATATCTAATAATAACCTTTGAATTGTCAAATAACATAAACATATACTCATTGGATTCAAATTACTAAACTTCCAGTAAAGATTTCTGTTATATTTATCAATAAGCTGAGTCTATAATGCCAGTTTTTGTATTTTAATGGTGCCAATGTTTACAAATTTTGTTATTTATATAAAAGCTTGCATTCAAAAATTAAATAGAATCTCTTTTAGTATTTTGTGCCTGGAGTATTTTCAATAACATCAAAATTATTTCTTTATAAATTTGAGAAAATTTACCGAAGACATCATCAGGATGGAAACATTTTCTGTATGATTTTTCTTACAGTTTTCAATAGTTACTGTTATATCTAAGTTTTCAATATACCCTGTAGTCACTTTTTTTATTATGTGAGCAATTTATGTTTTCAAATGAGGTTGAGTAGAGGCAGCTTCATTTTAAATCTATAATTTAAGCTCTGGCATATCTCCTGAACCTCAAACTTACATATTTCTTTATGCAATCAATGGCTCTTTTTAAATGTCTAATATATTTTAAAGACTATGTTAAAAATCAAGCTATTAATATTTCTCCCCAAACTAAATGTATGCAGTGGCTACTGCGATAGTAAAAAGCAATGGTAAATACCTAGGTTTTGAAAGTGGTCAAATGTTTCCTTTTCATCTTTGTTTTCTCCCTTTCAGATCTATTATCTTATCCTCTTGGCTTGACCTTTAAAATATGTCTGGAAACTGGACTCAACTAACTTTTTTCACATTCACGCTATCCAATGTGCCATCATGCCTCTTTGGGAAAGCTGCATTAGACTTCCGAATGGTTGTTCTCACTTTGGTCTTGGCCTCTCCACTCTATGACAGATGTAATTTTTTAAAATTACCCAGACCATGGTGTTTGAGTCTAAATGAGGATGATCTACCAAGTGACACAGTGGCAAGCTGCTGAGGAATATTCTGTCATGAGAAGGGGGAGAAAGGCACAGGATAAAGGAAGGTAGGCAGCTTGATTACAAGGTTGAAGGGGAGGTGGTGGATGGAGGGCAAACAGTGCAGAGGATTGGAATTCTGGCTGAGACGTAGGGTGTCCGACGTGGGATGGTATATGGAGTTCTGCTGCACGCGGTGGCCTGGGGTGGTATGTCAGAGCCTGAACTATGTAAGGAAGGTCTCTGTTTAGGGGAGGGGGAACACCTATGACAAAAGCAGAGGCAACCTCCAAACTACATTTAAAGCATTCACACTGAATATCCCATCTGCTAGCATTCAAAGGTCCAAGCAAGTTTCAGGGCCAAACTGAAAAGCACAGCGGTGGGGATACACTAGTCTCACCTTATCGATGGTTCCGCTTTCCGTGGTTTCAGTTCCTGTGGTCGGCTGCAGCCAAAAAAGTATTCAATAAAAGTTCCAGAAGTAAATAATTCATAAATTTTTAACTGAGTGTTATTCTGAGATTTTGCATTGTCCCTCCTTGCACAAGAACCACTCCTTTGCCCAGCATGTCCGCTCTGTACACACTCTGCTCCCCACCTGTTAGTCACTCCTTAGCCATCACAGTTAAACCACCTGCCCCAGCGCAATGTTTACATGTAAGCGATACTTAATTTATATAATGATGCCTACCTAGGGCAAGAGCAGTGATGCTGGCCATTCAGATATGCCAAAAAGAAGCCATAAAGTGCTTCCTTTAAGTGAAAAGTTATCCATGCATAGGAAAAACATAGTATATAAAGGGTTCAGTACTATCTCTGGTTTCAGGCATCTACTGGAGGTTATGGAACCTATTCGCTATAGATAAGGGGGGCTACCAAATATATCTTGTCCACTTTATCGGAAATCACATAGCACAATGTTTATATACTGCTATTACACATTCAGATGGACTAGTCTGAAAGAGGCTTTCTTCCTCATCCACCCATGACATTACACTCCTTTTCTCCCATGAGTTGTTAACTTTATTTATTCAAGGTTATGTAATTTACCTTTATAGAAACATACATGGTGTTTAAAATATGGGGACATATCCTCCAATGTGCATGAATTATGTTTAGCAATATACAGTTTACAGTCTGGGGTTCAGGTTTGTTTTATACCAGTTTTATGAGAAATAAATTGTCCCTATTATTCAATGTTTTTGTCATTTTTTCATGAGTTTAAGGAATCATAATGAAAATATCTCTACTGCGCCCCGGAAGTTGGACTTCCCCAGCAGCAAGATGGAGATGTGGCCCCTGGTAGTGGATGAGACATCACCCAAGCCCTCCCTCTGTTTCCACTCCAATAAATTTTGCCACGACAGCTCAAATTCTCCTATGTTTTGTATCCCTGAAATGCATTTCCCTTGACACCCTGGAAGAATTCTGTTCCCTCCAGCAGCAGTATTTTGATAAGGATACATTTTGCAAACTTGGTAAATTTGTCTAAGGCCACCACCACATGATTAGCTTTGACAACCAACCAGGCCTCTGACAAGTACACCACGAGTTTCCACTAACATCACTTAGAAAATCTGAATAGAACTATCCAAAAGAACAGCTGTGAATTGACTCAAGGACCTCAAAAATAATATAATTTAACATTTAATATTTATTCAAGAGAGAGATTGGTACTACCATGTCTCATGTCTACTCCGAGAATTTTGGAGTACAACTCTATCTAATATATGGCTTAATATTTAGGCAGTTATATAGACATTTTTTTAAATAGAACCAAATTTACACCTCAGTCTTGATTGAATTCCCAAAAGATCCTTAAATCTTTCTACACTCTTGTTCCTAGATTCATAACTACATTAATAATGTTATATCTCTCTCAACATTTACACAAGGTCTTACTATGCTCTGCCATCATAAGGCAGCTGGGAAACATTATTCAATGTGTAAAGACGTTATTAACTCACATCTCAGTTGTATGCAAGGTGGAGCTGGGTAGTGAAAGCACAGGGCTTGACCTAAGACTTTAGCATACAGCCTATTTCCTGTTTGATAAACAAGCTTAAACCTAAAGAGATTAATTCAGCCTATTCCACTGTGGCCTGCAGCCTTGAGAGTGTACAGTAGATGCCAAAGGCTTCACAATCAGATAAAAAAACATGTTCCTGTTATTTTCCGGAGCAATAGAGTGCCAATGCTATTTGTAAGAAAATCCCTGACCTACTTGAATGCTTACCTTTTTATCCCACTGAGAGCATTATGCAGCCTGGAGAACTGGATAAGCGGAGGCCAGCAGGAAGTTATTTGGTTTCACAGCTTTATATCATGTAACAGATTTTGAAGGCTTAAAAAAAAAAAACAAAAACCAAAAAAAAAAAAACCAGGAAGCTGCATTAGAATTGTATAATTAATCCCACAATGAAAATACTAAAAAGAGATAAAAGAAATCAGAGGATTTACAAAACAAAACAAAAATATGCCAAGCATGTGGGAGAATGGGGGAATTTTGGCTAAGAAATGTGGTTAGAAATTAAATTGCCTGGATTGACTTCACTCAGTGGGGATTAGGAGAAAAGAAGCTAAACATTTAAATGGGACGTTGTCTTAACTCTGCTAATATAACAAACTGTCATGGAATGGGTGGCTTAGAAACAACAAACACGATTTCTCACAGTTCTGGAGGCTGGAGTCTGAGGTCCACCTGTGTGTCAGCAGGGGTGACTCTTGGTGGCGCCTCTTCGGGGCCAGCTTCTCCTTGCATCCTCCCGTTGCAGAGAGCAGGACAAGGAAGTTCTGTCGTAGTTCTGGCAAGGCCACTGATCTCATTCATGGAAACTCCAACCTCAGGACATCACTAGTCCTAATAGCTTCCCAAAGGTCCATCTGAGGCCATCGCATTAGGAGCAGGGTTTTGGCATATACATTTTGGAGAGACACGAATGTTCAGTCCAAAATGGGGAAATAAAGAGAGGATGCTTATGAGGAATAAAAAGTAGTTACATTATTACAAAAGAGAGCTTAAGTATTTTAAATTTAAATAATTATTGTATTGTGTAAGTAGAAACCAAATTGTACATTCTCAATTTAACGAAAATTACAATTTATCTGTTGCAAGTTCAGTATCAACAATCACCTGTGGATATTTTAGTCTTCAATTTTTATCAAAGAACAATTCACTAATTTTTGGCAACTTCAGAGTTTTCTTTCTTCTTTTCTTTTTTTTTCTATTTTCCTTTTTTTTTTAATTTGAAAGTTGTTTTGACTGATAATAAAACTTACAATGTAATTTCCTTATCATATAAAAACAAAAGCTGCTATTTCTTTTAGAACCAGTAAGCTGAAATGACAATTTCCTTTCTATGTGTATTTAATTATATGTTACAATTACACCATAGAAGCCAGTGTACTTTCAAGCAGAATTTAAAAACTTAGAAAACAACAAGCCCATCCTAACTCCTGTTAAAAATAAATGTTTATAATCATGTTTTTCCTGATTCAGGGCAAACCCTTTATTTAACCTCATCTATTATTGTGGCATTACTAATTTTTTACCAGGTAAGACCTTATAATGAATGAGTTAATTGCTAATTTGATCTCCTCTAAAGGAAATGAAGCATCCACATCCAATCAATCTTCTGAGGTAAACATGGGATGAACGTCTTTTTTTCAGAAATCAAGAGAGCATATCCTCCTCCAAAATTTCTGATGAAGGATGCAACACTCTTTAATAGAATTGGAATGCTTGGTTAATTGATATTGTTTGCATAAATGAGTCCGTCATTTGTCTGCTTAGTAGGACAAAACTATATCGATGAGTTTTCAGATAACGTTCAAAAGTTTATACGTGTTTCCTGATATAATTTGCATTCATTATAATTATCATTGTTTGGATTATTAATATAATAATTATAGAAAATATTATTAAAGACATTTCATGCTGAATTGTATGCACATTAATCCCTTCATTCTTACAGTCCCCAGTCTATTACTTTTTCTCAATCGAGATAAAGAAATGAAGTTTTAGAGAGGTGACACAGGATAATGTCACACTGCGGCTAAGGCCACACAGGCCAAAGCTAGAAACAACACCAGGCAGTCTATCTAGGCAGTCTACCTGATTCCAAAAGTGGCATCTATCGGCAGTTCAAATCCTTTCTTACAATATTTGCCTCTTACTCTAAAATCATGGTACTTGTTCAAAGGTTTGAAAATATGCATTAGAATGATGTTTGTTTTAAAACATAATTTTAAGCAAGAATTTCCAGCAACAGATAAAGGATGCATCAAAATGGTAGTTGAATTAGAGTAGACAGTTAAAATAAACAAAGACGTTTCTTTTGTTAATACAGTTTGCTAAAGTGAAGACCATCTTAGCAATACTAATAGCCATATATATCTATTGATAGCTAAGCATTTATTATGCATTTCTCATTAAAATTTCAAACTAACCTATACAATATGATGTACATATTGGAGGGAAATGGCTGTTAGATGTCTAAGTGCATGTGCTAATTAAAACATTGGATATACTGGTCTGGAATTGAGGAGAAAAGAAAGACTGAAGATATCTATGTGCTACATTGCAAATAAATAATACTTAAGCTCTCAAGACTGGATCAGATCATGAAAGATCACTATAGGTAAAAAGGAGAAACGGGAGAGATTTAGCATGAGAACACTATGATTTTAAAGTATAAGGAAAAAGAGGAAAAAAACTGGAAAGGAAATTACAATGGAGTGAACAATGAAAGAAAGAGGAAAACCATTAAATTGTGGTGTCCTGGACGTGAGCAGATCTGGCAAAAAGGAGTACTGAGTTAGCCAAACCAAAGGTCTGAGGCAACAATCTTCAAAGATTGTCCTCACAGCAAGGATTGTTCTCAACAGCACCCTCAGCTCTCATAATTAATTAAAAGGATCCATAGGACTCATGGTCATGGTTTATTACAAGGAAGGTGTACAATAAAATTAGCCAAGAGAAGAAATATATTGGGCTACATCTGGTAGGGTTCCACATCCGAAGTTCCCACTGTCATTGGGGCATATTACTGTTCTGGCATTGATGGAAAACAATACCCATAGAGTGTTTCCCACTAAGGAAGCTTTATAAAAGTCATGGTCCAAGGCTTTTTTTGCTGAGGGGGGAATCACTGTGGAAGTGACTTATGAATTTCAATGTGGTTGAACTCAAGTCTCCAGCCTCCCATTCCCTGGCAATTGAGCTCATGTCAAGGCCCAGCATACATCACCTTATTAACATACATTGTCACTCGTGGTATCAGAGGCCCATCAAGAATAACAAAGACAGTCTTATTACTCAGGAAGTTCTAGGAGTTTAGAGTTTATTTTCCAGGACCAAGAAGTCTTCTTGGGGGGACCAAGTCCAGACTTTTCTTTGGGCAAGGCCACATTATTTTTCCCTATTCATGGATTGAGTGATTATACTAAATGCTGCTGAAATATCACATAACTATCGAAGAAGAACAACATTTGTATATGTTGATACTAATAATTATCTACCCAGTAAATGTCAACAATGCATACGGGAAAGGGGAAAACTTCTGAAGCAAAGTTTCTGAGTATGTAAGATCAGACGGAATCTAATCCACAGGCAGAAAGGTCGGCTATATGATTGTTTACCTAAAGTGAAAGACATAAGTAGCTACAGGTGCTGAAAGATGGACTGTTGTGACAGAAGTATGTAGAAATTCTTCACTGATGATTGCAATCGTTGTTACTGGAATATGAAGCAAAGTCATCAGATAAGAAGGAGGATATGAGAGGAGATACTGAGCACTTAAAAAGGGAGAAAATATGAAAAATTGATGGATTAAAAAGAATATAATATAAGGGTTTACTTGAAGTTAATCATCATGTATTTAAATGCTTTATTCATCATGGTTTTAGGTTTTCCTCCAACCAAATTCACATACACGATGCAGGTGTGAAATAGGCAGGGTAGTGTTTACTAAAACTGTGGTTTTGTTGATTGTACAAGTGTTTTGCCATTTAGCTTGCTCCCTCCCCTACCCAAGATCTATCATTTATGTTTCAAACCTGTGCTTTGGATCTGGAGAGTTTGGCCTCTAGAGAGGGCATCATCAAGGCATTCTTTGTAACTGACTTGAAATTGAAGCTGAACCAATGAAAGGTTCTGATAGGAGATTAGAAATAGGATAAAAAATTTTTAGGGTATTACTTTCTATCCCTCTCCTCTCTGGAATGTCTTTCACGGTAGTAGCAGTGTTTATAATGGTTTTAATTCTCCGAAGAACAGCTACACCCATTGCTTTTGTTGCTTTGGTCAGACGTCTTAATGTTTTTTTGCAGTTAATAGGCCCCAACTGCCTCAAAATCCTAAGCTAGTTCTATTAATGCTTCCGACACCTGTAAATAATCTGTAAATATTCCCTCCATGAAGATTTTTGAAAGATGTGAATTGGAGTCTATTTCTCTCAGAGTGCTCATATTCCATATGAGTATGACAAAGCAAAGGCCGTTAGGGTATATCCAAAGGAGGGATTATATCTGTCCATGGGATACATTAAGTGAATATTTGTTGCATATTTATTATGATTTTAGATTGTGAATATGAAAATAATTTTTTCAACAAGATTTTTGTACTCCAATATTTTACAAATGAGGAAATTGAGGCTCTTATGGTTTGGTTTGCTTCTTAGTTTTGTGTATGTGGGGGTGTGTGTGTGTGCATGTGTGTGTATTTTTGATTTGATAAAGGTCTTAGGCTAAGTAAATGAAGGTGTGCATTTTTTTTCCCGAAAGATCCCCTGCTTCCTCATCAAATGACAGAGATGTATTACCTTAGTTATAACTGTAGAGTAATTCAATACTTGTGACAAATATCCACCAGGTAACAAAGAAGAGCTCAAGGTTGATTCAGTTTACTTTTGGCCCTTTTTAAACAATAGGTTTTCACTCAATATTTTCACAGTATTTGTGTATGTGCTTTGTTTTTGGTTGTGTGCAAATGGGTCAACACTTCTCATGGTTGTTATTCATATCTTAATTTTAGATATAAAAACATTAAAGGCACATATTAAGTCATAAATTCATAAATCATTTTGACATGTTTGACTAACTACTTAAAATATTATAAAAATTCAATCCATGTCAATTTGTATGGAATATTTTTGCCTAATAGCAAGAACTTAAAAAAAATAAACTTGTACAATGTTTGCAAGACAAGGACATATATTTTACTGGGTATCTATAGTTACAGTTGTTGCTCTTTATTTAAAAAACTTTGTGACTGAGCAACTTTATAGCTTATTTTCATTGAATGTTTATTTTTCAGGTTTCAGGTGACCAAATGAATTGTCAAAAGGATTAATTTTATATAAAGAGTGTTTTTTTTAATCTGAAATAAAAGATAGTATTCAAATTTTTAAAAAGTATTCCCTGACGAAGTTTAACTACTGACTACTCATTTAGTGGTCGGGCTATATCCTACAAAACTCAAATAAGGGCATAAGCAAGTTTATATATTACCGTATTGTTTTTACCCATTGCTGTTGCCGTGTGCCAAGGACCGAAATAAACTGGCATTAGTGGAACACTAATGAACATAATTTGAAATGAGGAGAGAGTCAAATGTAGAGAGTTAATTGCTTTGTTTATGTCAGGCGAATGAAATAGAGCACTTTTTTACAAAGGCACATTATTGCTAGGAAATTTTATGGTTTTCTTTTTTTTAAATCCATACACTGGAGTTTTAGAGAAGGAGTAGAGTATTCTGGGTGCTTTTCAGAACACTCTGAATTGCTGCCTAAACACTAAGGACTCACTATGTGGATATTATCCTGGTAAAGTTATCATAGTTCATGGTATGGACTTCAACTTCTGAGGCCCTATGTGGTTATCTTCTTATTTATTCAGAGTTGATAAGACCTAAGGAAATAAAATAGTACCTCTAGAAGAGTTTAAATGTATTGTTACAGACAGAATTGTGACCCCTTGTTCATATGCTGAAGCTCTAATTTATAATAACTCAGAATGGGGCTATATTTGGAAGTAGTCTTTAAAAAGAATGAGGCGATTAGGATAGGTCACTAATCTAATAAGACCGGTTTCTTCATAAAAAGAAAAGACTCCAGGGGCACGTGTGCTCAGAGAAATGCCAGGTAGGAACACGGCATCTGCTAGGCAAGGAGGAAGACCTCAGAATAAACCAAAGCTACTGACTTTTTGATTTTGGACTTCTAGCTTCTGCAACTGTGAAAAACACATTTCTGTTGTTTCAGTCCTCAGTCTATGGTATTTTATTATGACAGTTCTAGCAAATTCATACATACAGTAATTATTACAAAATATTGACATGAAATGGGCCAGATCCTGTGTCATCTGACCACTATTTTTCTCCATAAGAAAAATGTACACAGGTAGCAACACGGTAAGTGGAAAACAGGCTTTTAGTTACATAGCTAAATAACTAAGATTTTCACAACAAGAATCCAGTTTAGGATTCACAAATCCAGGTCTGATGGCTGAGGTAGGTCATGTAATAATCTCTGGAAAAATGAAGGTATTAAAGAACCTAGATATTTATTTATTTAGTTAGTTAGTTTTAATAAATGTACTCAAACAACTCCTGTCATTTTAACTTAGCTTTGGCTTTTCATTTAGTATATATGTTTTTGTGGGGCTGAATTTGGATGTGTGAGAAACTGAGCTTTGGTAGATGCCCCAATATTTTTAATAGGTAAAATAAAAAGAAGAAATCTCTGTTATCTTCTCATTTTTTTTTAGTTTATTTCTTCTTACGTATTAGCATTTCCTTTCATCCTAAACTTGTAAATTTACCCTGAAATGATTCTAATGTGATTCATTTTATTTTTCCAGGCATGAAAATCAGGCAAATATTAATAACAAAAGACTTCTTAATGAGACATATGTCATTTTACAATAGAAGACTCCTTGACTAGGCAATTCCATGTACATTTCATTGTTTGAGATTGTATCACATGACAACCATTGGCTGCAAGATTTACAGCTTCTTTAGAGGAAGATAAGGGGAAGATGATCGTTCAGGGCTTTGGATAGCCAATGGACAGACTGGGCTAGCCAATCCATGAAATAAAGTAGCTGTACAAACCTGTCTTATTGTGTCTAATCTCCCTAAAATCGATATTCCTGTTAATAGGACTGATGCCTAAGGTAAACTCCCCCATTAAAATTTTCTCTCTGGATGCAAATCCCTCTACATTCTTCACTTCTAACAAGCTCTCCCCATCTTTTACGATTAGGATTGTCTATCTTTAAATACATAAAATATGTTTAGTTAAAGTCTAATATTACTGGGGTAAGAAATCATTCTGCTTTGTTAAATTTGCCTTCAATTACCAATACAGAGACTATTTGTTGACAAGGGATTTGCCATAAGCCTATCTATCTAAGAGTGAAGAATGCCTATACACTACCCTGGTGAGGTCGGGGGTGGCTTAGTTGGTTGGAGAATCTTCCTGTACACCCTAAGGTTATGGGTTTGATCCCTGGTCGGGGCTCATGCAAAGGTGCAGCCTATAGGTGTTTCTCTCTCACCTTTCTCTCCCCTTACTCTCTCTTCATTAAAAAAAAAAAAAAAGAAAAAATAAAGACTGCCTATACACTGTGATGTGTCTAAGATTTTACCTACTTGCAATCTAACAAGTGAAACTGACACAGTTTTAAGGATGCTGCAGAGTACACAAAATTCCTGGGTCAGAGATGGAGGGCAATTTATTTCTGACAGCAAAAGCAATAGCGAGAGTATCAGCACTTTTTTGCACTGGTTTCTGTTTCAACAGAGTGACCAGGGGACACCTGCGCACTCCGGGTTTGTGATAAGAATGAAGAGTGCTGACAGAGTGGACCGGCACATTTCATAACGGTCAGTAAGCAGGCCTACCTTCTGCTCTGGAGGGCGGCACTCTACTTTTCAAGGTTATTTTCCATACAAACATCTACAAAAAATTGCCAAGATCAAAGGGCAATTAGAACCATACTCACAAAGCTTGTGGAAATGTAGGAGACCTGTGGATAAATGTGTCTCAAAATGAGAGATGATCCCCTCTGAACTAGACATCTTAAAGGGGCTGCTGAGAAGGGAGAAGCAATCAAGAGAAGAAACTCTTACATTATCAGGGCCCAATTAAATAAATACATAGTTTTTCAATTGTATGAGTATATTGTTTACTCTTTTAAGAGCAGAAGGAGTATCTCCTCAGGAAAGGAAAGGAAACTAACACAATTGACAAAATTTCTAAAGGCAATTATTTATTTTTCCATAACTGGAATTAATTTCCTTAATTTAATGTACAATCACTATTTTGTACATGGACTAATTTGCACCTGTTATTTTACAGTCCAATGAAATGACACACTATAACATTATTTAAAAACTATAAAAGCAAAAATATCATGGTTCCTTCAATAGATATATCCCAATTACTTTCTTTGAAGAAAAATTTTTTCAATTAACTTTCATTTTTGAATGATAGTTCAATCTATGAAACAAAACCACTTGGCTAAGAGGGCAAGTATTCATTCACAGAGGACTTAGAATTGGGTCTTCCCATTACACTCTTGAGTAAGGATTGAAGCCCTTCAAGAGCTGTAAAGAGTCTGCAATTTTTTTTCTTCCTTGGCAGATAACAAGTTAGGGTGTAGCAGTTTCAAAGGTGTTGGCAAAAGGCAAAAGACCCCACTATCTGAGACAAAGGACCCTGTTAATTGTGGCACAACAGGCAGTGTGAGCTTCCTGTGAGAACTAGTTTGTTTTACCAACTTGCACAAGAAGGGATTAACTCAGCAGGCCATGGTTTTTTAAGCCATGAGTATTCCCAAGAAAGAAACTATTTTCATCACCCTTGGTGGCCCGCTGAGAACTGAGCTTTTGGAATGTCCTGTCTGATAAGTGTTCCTGTATATTTGAGGTCTTGAGCCATGTTCAAGTACAAGTTTGTCCAGATAGACTATGCTTAGCAGTGAGATTTATGGTGAACACCTGCTTTCTCTCCAAACAGCCTTAAGCTTGAGTGACTGAGGGCAGTCACTCCAGCACTACACACCCCCATGGCGAAACCCCAGATTGAAGCTCTGCAACCTCATGTACAGAAGAGTTACATGTATGGTCATGCACCATTGCTGGAGACGATAAGCCTGTCCTCTGCAGCTGTACTGGAAGGGGAGGGCCTGGTGTTCTCTAGATGTTGTGCCCGGAAGCTAATACCTGAATATTTCATTCTGCGTGCCTTTTCCTTTTGTCTATTTTGCTCTAGATCCATTAACTGTATAATAAACCATAACCACAAATGTAACAACCTCTGAGTCTTGTGGGTCCGTCCAGCGAATCATCAATGTTGAGGGTGGTCTAGGTGACTCCTGACCACTTCCTATCCTGCGGTTGTCATGCAGAGAGCCCAGGTCATGCTGCACAAACAGTGAGTCTGTCACAGCTAAGGAACATTGGGTTTGAGAGACTACGCTCATTTAAAGGGACTAAAGCAATTCTGTCCAACCATCGCCCTGAAGCAATATTTGCTTTTATTACCTTGTTCAGGAAACAGATCTTCCCTTTGTCTTTGACGGAGAACTACTTCTATTTCCAAGACTGTTTCCTATTCAAATGCCTTATAAAAATAGTCTGGAAGAAAGTTGTGATAGTCTGTGACACACCATAAGGTGACCATAACCCCCTCCTCTTGATTTGTGCAGGGCCTGTGACTTTCTTCTAACCAATATAATGTGACAAAGAGGATGGGATGTCACCCCCTTTGTTGGGTGACAATCTATACAACACGAACATAATGTCTATGTGTTATATATTATTTATTATACACAGTGCATGTTATTTATTAAATGACTTAACACTTTTATATAACATATACCTATTATACATATTTACATTAGACACCACACATTATATGATGTATTATTATAGTACACATTGTATTTTGTATTATATGTTATATGATTATATATATGACTCCATCTTGATGGCATGCTCCTGAGAAAAACTTTTCTACTGGTCTTGAAGAAGCAAACTGCCATGTTATAGATGCCCTACAGACAGGCCATATGGCAATTAACTATTGATGTCCTTTGGGTCAGGAAGAGAACCTGCAACCTGCACGGAGTAAGACGCTGGAAGCCCTCCTTCAAACAGATATAAAACAGTGAAATCTGACACCAACCTGAACCGGCTCGGGAGCAGTCACCCCTAAGTAAGACTCGCAGAGAGCACTCTGGCCAACTCCAAGAGCAGCTTTGGGACACCCTGAGCAGAAGGCTCCGCTGAGCTCTGCTTGCACTTCTACCCCACCGAAAATTAGTGATAATAAATGTATATTCTTACAAGCTGCAAATCTGTCGTAACGGGCTATACACAGCAAGAGATAACTAATGCAATGCCTTTGTCAGAAAAGGTTCAGGAACACCAGAGCCCATGAACTAGTCTCTCCCAAAATTGTATTGAGGTGCTCTCGACTATCCATCAGATAAAAAAAAATAACTTTCCTAATTAACTATGAACCCTTAAATTCAAAAAGACAATTGAAGAAAGTATATTCATTTTTTTCCCACACAAATATCAGAACACTTGTTTTTGATGTTATAAGAATACAAGGTATAAAAATGGATAAAACTTGGATGCCTTAAAGAGTTTATAGTCTAGCAGCAGGGGCAAAATACTTACAATCTAATTATCACACTCTTTATTGGTAAACAAGCTCAGTCTCACACATAGTTAAATGTGTTCCCCCCATTTACAGTTCTATAATATGTTCAATTCAAATTTATATATAACAAGGAAAGAAATGTCATTAATCTTAGCATCAAAATTCTTAACTACTTTTCTACCCAACCCCTATAATAAAAGGACATGTTGGAGCGGACAACACCCTTCAGCTACAGAGGAAGGACCCACTGTATAATCAACTGAAAGTTTTCCTAGAATCCTGAGCTTTGCCAATAACCAGACAACTTTTGTTTTGCTCCAAGGCATATGCAAGCTGAAAGGCTGCATTGAATTATGTAGGAAGGAAGAGCTACTTTAGATGCTATTTGTGCGCAAGGAAAGGAAAAGCTAGATGGTCATGTAGTGATATATAGCAGGTGGCCAGAGAGCCTCAACTGAGATTATATTTCTGTCTATATATCTATCTAAACACATATCATCTATACTGTGCTGTCATATAGTGTACAAGGGAAATAATTTTCCATGAATTCTTTGGCATTTCAACAGAATGTATAATTCTAGGTATGATGTTTTTTAGATTATTTTTAGTCATGTGATCTTAGCAAGAACAGATTACTTACTACGGGTTATGTTCACAAGTTCAGTGCAGAATGAAAAAATCAAAGGTTCTGTTGGGAGTCCAGTAACATCTGAACTGCAATTGTATTGTACTTTTAAATTTACATGCTTCTCTCCTGTCAGATGAACTTCTTTGGAATTATTTAGAATAATATGTGCACATGTTATTCATGTATGCATGTCCTGCACTTGATACAACTCCCCTTATTGTGGCAGGAAAAAACCAAATACTTTGATTTTTTAAAAATAAATGATACATAAGGACTATATTATATTCCCATTGTTCAATTACAGTTGTCCCAATTTCCCCCCATTGCTCTTCTCTTCCCCACCCACCCCCTACCCCTGTTCCCTCAGTCAATCCCCCGCCTTTTTTGCCATTACCATGGGTGTTTTATACATGATCTTTGACTAAACCTTTCCCCTTCTTTCCCTCATTATCCTCCTCTCCCCTCCCTTCTGGTCACTGTCATTTTGTTCCTTATTTCTATGTCTCTGATTTTATTTTGCTTATTTGTTTGTTTTATTCATTAGGTTCCACTTATAGGTGAGATCATATGGTATTTGTTTTCATCACCTAGCTTATTTCACTTAACATAATACTATTCAACTTCCAATAAGAAGTACATAGTCAGAGGCTACAAAAAGACTAGTTGTTGTACTTTAGATATATTGACTTTCATGGTTTCTTTGGTTTTTTAAATCATATTTATAAGTATTTAATACACTGATTGATTTAGCTATCATGTTTTATTAAATAACTAATTTCACAAAGAAAAGGTACAAATCAAATGTTTGATATCTAGCCAAATGATGTAATGTTGTGTTGATCATTTAAATCAACTACATTATCATGTGGCAGAAAGTAAAATAATTAATAGCATGCTGAAGTCTGATTGTTGTCAGTTCTAAAATATGCAAGAGCCAATAAAAATGTATTTGAAAAGCAAATATTCTGTCAACGATTTTATTGAATTAAGCTTTACATTTTGAAAACAATATGAACATGAAATACAATTTTTCAGAACATGATAAAAATTTAATATTTTACTTTGTTTAGATTTCCAAACAGAATCCTATTTTAACTACTTAGTTGAGAGTAGTGTTTGCCTTCAAAGAAACAGCAAGACAATGTCTGCATCTGCATAGAGATTCCATTGTTATTATGTTCACTCAGGAGATGCAAATTCTAGATTTTTCATTATAACTACGATATAAAATAGCAAAGGTTAATTTTAATTGATAATTTCTGAGTAATATCTTATTGAAATCTAAGTATGTTAGTCTTTGTGGTTTGACTGAGGTTTTGAAAAAACTGAGTGAACAATGTGTACTTATAGTATGTAAGAAATACATGCTATATCCCACATTATAAAAAGTAATAAATTATACATTAGATTGTATTTGCATTATAAATTATATATAACTTTATACAAATATGAATTATATACATTTCTTTTTGCTAGGCTGAATATGGATCACAGGTTATCACTTCTATACTACATAAATCCAAACCAGATATCTACAACAATATTTCAATCAATAAAAGTTTAATTCTGCACTTAGAAATCAAAGATTTTGAAACAAAGAGCTTGTATTATGTGAATAATTCACAATACAGCAAAGTAACAGGAAGAAGCAAATGTGCGAAAACAAAGAACAAGATATTTTTTAATCCTTGTGTTAGTCATAACATTTTGCTGCATGTCACTAAAGTCATCTTTAGTAAAAATGGACTTTCAAGAAAAGAAAATGGGGTTCAAGTCTAATGGAAGCATCAGAACAACCCCAGGAATCTCAAGAAAATGATGTTTAGACTAGAAAGTCACAGAAAATTGTAACACCAGGATACTCTGTGTTTTAACTCCAGACATTGCATGATTTTCAAGGCTGGTTAAGTGCTGTGCTGGAAAAAAAATCAGCTGCAGCAAAGACAACATTAACTTAATAAAATAATCAACGGTGATTGTTCCACAGGTGTATCAAGTTTGTGTATGAGTGTGTGTGCGTTTTTGTTGTTGTTCTTGTTATTTTTATGTCTACTAATTTTGTTGCCATACAGATCATAAAAAAATTTCAAAATTTATTTTTTTCTTCATAGATACATGGACAAGATAAACTGTTCCATTTCTCTTTTGAGAAATAGACAAATAGGAGTTGAGAGTATTCATAGGCAGATTAACTAAATGTTTTACTAAAATTAATTAAGAACTAAAATGTATTATCCAGGAACATTCGTTACAAAGGTGGTTAAAATTTCTTTTGGTTTAGCTAATTATCTTTTAGAAAACATGCTATACAACTGTTATAAGTTTAAGGATCATGAAAAAGTGAAGTAAACTAGATAAATCCTTTAATTATATAGCTGAAGAAACTGAACTTCATAGAAGTAAAATGTTCTCACCCTAGCAGTCCATATAGTTAATAAGAGACATGAGTATAAGATGAATTTACTTGGTCTGGGGATGGGAGGGGAAGTATGTAAATACATATAGAACATAATAGGCAAGAAAAAACATCTCAAAACTAAGGCCAGGGAGAACATGAAGAACCTAGTTCTTTCAATTTGGCAGATCCAGGATCTAATAAGGAAACTCCTTCTGCTTCAAGGGCATAGGGTTATGAAATACTTGTGTGGAAGAATTCTTTTTCTCCAAGGACCAGGAGTGCTGACTATTTTCCATATGTTTAATTTTTCTCCCTTTTAATTATGAATGGGAATTATGATTGTAGATATCAGATCCCTGCTTTAAAATTGTTGTGTGTATGCGTGCATGTGTGTGTTTGTGGAGAGAGAGAAAAAAAACAAGAATTCACTTTTGGAGTACAGATGCATTTGTTTTAGACCAGCTGAAGGAGAAACATTGTATGAAATAATGCATGGAACAACAAAATATTTTTTTCTTTTTCTGCAGACAAAAAAGTATTATAGAAGGTTTTTGAGCTGGACTATGACATGATCAGAGCTGACCTTTCAGAAGATTTATTTAGAAGCTGTGTGCACTAGATATGAGTGGTAAGAGCCTGAAGGTGGAATTTGTGCTAACTGATCTTTAAGGCGAATGTCAGTTATTTGTCTTGATTTCAAGACTTTGCACAATAAGTAATTAAGGGTTACCTGATGTATTAAATTTTGTGAGATAAATCAACATATCTAAAAGCTGGACTAAGCTCTCTTAGATAGTATATTTTCTCTTTGTATTGCTTTCAAATTATTTAATGCACTTGAACATCATAGCTTTACTTCATGACAACAAAATATGTTCATTTTCATTTTTGACTCATCATATACCTAATAGTACCTTTTTAAAAGTTGTAAAACTATTTTATTAAAAGGATATTGTTCTCTATAATTTTATAATTTGGAATTTTGTGGAATTTTTATTTACTCTATATTTTTCTAATTTTATAAAGGCAGTTGTTCCTTTCAATCTTTTTTTAAGTTAGAAAAAAAATCGCCTTTGTTCTGTCAAGGGTAACACAGATTTATCTTGGAATAAACATGGGCTCTGGTGTCTGTTTTATTAGTCTGTACCTGCTTAGCAAAGGATGCAAATCTTCATGGTTTAGGACATCAACGATTTTATGATAGTTCACGTTTGGGGGAGCCAGGAATCAGGACAGAGCTCAGTTGTGTGATGATCTTCTGCTCCACATAGCTGGCTGGGTCACTTGCTACACAGCCGAAGATTGGGCTGCCCTGTGGCCAGTAAGACATTTATGCACATGCCCGGTACTCTGCAGAGAGAGTGGGAAGGCTAATATCAGGTGCATTTTTCTCTTGGATCTCAAGGCCCCTCAAATTGTCTCTCCAGCAAAGGAAATGGAATTTCAAATGATAGCTTAGGTATCCAAGAGCAAGTGTTCTTTTTTTTTTTCTTTCCCTTCCTGCAATGCCTCTTCTAGCCCCTCTGTTCATAGGTTCAAACAATATTTTATTTACCATCACTTGTACCTTGCAAAATCTTACTCTGGGATTTTACTTTGGAGTAAAACCTTACTCCAAAGGACTCCCACACATCAAAAGAAGAAGGCAGTTTTCACTTTATTATGGATTCTTGATGTGCATTACAGCCATACAGCTTGGTGGATGTGCATCACTTAGCGGCCAGTTCATGATGGCAATTTGACCTACCTGCTAACCTGGTGTCCCGTAGCAAAGCTTTCGGTCTCTATGAGAGCCCAGTAGGAAACCTGGAGCTCTTTCTAAAAAGCATAAATTACAGTTACCCATAGAATAAAACGTTTTTGCTCAGAGATATTTTGTTTTTTTTCAGAGATTAATGTCAACATGTATTTAGTGCTTAATAAGATCTCAAAATCCTCATTGTTTCCCTTTGCTAGATATATAGTCATGCTGCTAAATGACCTCGGGTACCTTTGGGGAGGGCTTGCAAGAAAACTTATAGGTCCTTGTAGTTCTGACAGACACAGCACATGTTCTAAGAGCAGAAAGTGAGAGCAGCCAGTCTCTGGAGAGCTGGGCCCAGAAACTGGCAGAGAAGTCACAGAGCCGAAATTCTGGGATAAAGAACATGGACTTCACTTCTCAACAGAGGACACAGCAAAGAATTTTGTGGCCTCCTTAATGTACCAGTGCCAGGATAGAATGTTTGCATCTTAAACTGTTTGCTAGCTTTTGACACTGAGTCTGAGTTAATAGCTGGAGGAATTATTTTGGACAATAATTAAAGTCTTATGTGAGTTTATGTCTTAGTTTTATTTTTAATCTTGCTAAATAAAATGAGTCTGTTTATTTACTTTTTAAAGTGAAATTTAGGAATAGTTTATATTAGGATAGGCAGTATAAAAATCAAAGTATTCCCACACAATGAGTTCAGTACAGATTTGCCTTAAAATATATTTAGATGGATATCTATTTTCATTATCAATGTAGAAACAATAAACAATGAATTTATAAAAAAATAATTTTTCAGATTTAATTTCTTAGTTTATAACAAGAATATAGTTTACTCATAGCATTGAATTTTGATGAAAGTTAAAAAAATAATATTTATAAAGATACCACCTTTCACATGTAAATGCTTATCACATCTGAGTTTTCTTCTCATTATCTTCATTCAATTCTTTGACATTATCTTACCTTGATTATTTTATTTGCAGTTTGTAGACTTTTATAAGTATATAAAATTAATGTTATTAATAAAAATGGTTTTGCTTTGTTCTTATGCTAATCTACTATTATATGGTAAACAGACATTGGCCCAAAGATAGTTGTGATATGGAAATATTCTATGAAATACAGGAATGGGCAAAAGTAGACTTACAGTTGTGAGTACATGAAACGCAGAGTTTATTCTTGTATTATTATGTATCAATTATATTGTATTATTTATTTGTGTTACAACTATAGACCTACTTTCGCTCACCCTTTTATATAGTATAAAATAATCTCACATAAAATAAAAATATAATTCTCTACACTGAGATAAATAAAAAATGACAATGCTTCAGGTTTTTCTCTACCAGTAGTAAATGTAGTTATAGGGCAAGGCAATTCCTTTAAGTCATGCGAATCTGAATTTTCTATCACGGCCTCTGAAATGCAAATACTAACTGTTCAGTCACTATCAAAGCCAACTTTAAAAATATTTAATGGAGATAGTTCAACTAAAATTTATGGTGGATATAAACCACAGAAAGTTATCTTAAATCAAAACAGGTGATGTGCTTTTAAATGTATTACTACCAGTTGACATGTGCATTGAAAAGTTCATGTAATACAATGACTATGAGAGCTGTTATACTCTCTGGTATATTCTTTCTAACAAGCTTAGAGGAAATTAAATTGACAAGACAAGCTTTCTGTCTGTGAGTTTTTCATTCTGCTATACAATTAAGATTGTAGATATCGTCTCTCTTCTTATTAAATCCAGTAAATGTGTCCAGAGGCTCCTGCAAAGTAAGTATCTACAAAATAAGATCAAGAAATACATAAATAAGAAATGTGAGTTTAGTATTCATTACTCATGATTTCCAAAGCATACATGGAGAATGAGCAGAACATTTAAATTCATTCTGCTTTACTAATATTGATCTATCAGGGTGTTTTCAGTATAATATTTTGATGTTAGGGACTGTAAGCAAAAAAGAACTTAGAGATCACTAGGCTGGACTTTTAATTTACAGATGAAAATTTAAAAAATAAAAAAAAACAAGCAAAAAAAATTGAGGTCCAGAAAAAGAAACCTACAGTCTGAAAGTTCAACAACCTAGTAAATGACAGAGCTGAAACTTGAATCTGAATATATGATTTCCAAGTTTAGAATTCTTTTTACTAATTCACTGTTAACTCTTTATTCTGAAATGTAATTTATTAAAACCCTTACAATATACATTCCCATATTATAAACTGCCTTTAACCCACTCTGATGATCCAATTAATAATCTGATAACATATTTTCATCAGAAGCTTCTCTATATTAAATAGAATTATTAAATATATTGTGTATATATTTTTTCACAATATACAATGATAGAATTGTATTGCTCCAATAACGATTTCACTTCTAGTCTAAGAAATAATTGGCATTAAACATTCAGATACTTGAAGGTAATATTCAGCTAAAACAAGGTTAAAAAGCCTATGGTCTCAGAAGGACCAAAGCCATGAATGCAAACAGGAATATGTTTTAGAGAATTCTTTATATGAAAGAAAGGTATATGATATTTTAATATATTGTGATTAAACACTCAAGATAATGAATAAGACAAATTTGAACTGTAACACTTCCTCTTACTAATAAAATGACATTGAATGGTTATTCAGCTTAGTTAATTTTTTAGTGCATTTTCTATAGTGGTAGTTACCTCTACCACATAAGATTGTGTGTTTGGGTTTCTGTTGGGGGGCGTGCAGGGAGAGTTAGAAAGAGAAATTGAAATTGCTTGCTCAATGATAAGCATTCACTAAGTTGTAAGCAGGTGGCATGCTGTAATGGTTTAGAGTTTGGTAAGATGGGATTTTATTCTTGTCTTCATCACATGGGAACAAGATACAAATTTAGGGGACAAACTTATTTCCTTGAATCATTTTTTGTGGGAATAATAGAGACAACTATAGTATATACATATCCTTCTTTAGGTTTTTACAGGGATTAAGAACAGGCTTCTCAGTTAAGATGAACTAAAAGGAGTGGATTTATACCATCATTGCTCAGCAAACAGGGAATATCTCAGAACTAAAACTTTCAACGTGTTCTATAGGCATTCAAGTTCTTAATTATCATTTTTCCCCAAAAGTTTCCTTCCCTGAGGAATTAAACATTTATCTTATCACAAAATGTAATTTTTTTGTGTAACTAATAATTATTAACTGCATGTAAAAATATGTATAAAATTTGTAGCCATATTTAAAATAGTAGTTAAATTCACTTCAAGGAAAGTTACTATCCTTCTGGTTCAAGACTATATTTGCATTAAGTATCACTCAATATAGTTATAGTTTATGTAGAAAGAACATTAAGATGTTTACATTAATAAAACAAAATGGCCAGATGTTTAACTTTAACTGCAGACATTAATGGAATTTGTAGAAAAAATATCTTGTGTGGTTTTGAAGCAATGTATGAAATTATAAAATGTTAGTAAATGAATACCCAGCTCTCTTTGGCCTCCTGAAATTGTGATGAGCATAACTCAGATGTAGGGAACATTATTCATTCATTCAGCAAACATAAATCAATGCCTATTATGTTCTAGGCATTTTTCCAAATACCGAAAAACAAGGATGAATAAAATACAGCACCTGTTATGAAGTTTCTTCCATATTTGTGGAAAAAATCAATATAGAAGCAGGTGTGATGGAAACAGGGATAAGGCACACATGTCATATAAAAAGCCCTTCTGAGTTTATTTGCCAACTTTCCTAAGCAAGCAGGACAAAGATCTTATTTTGCAGCCCCGTTCTCTTTGTGATGTGGCACTTGGCAGTTAGATTGGTTCTGGGCACATCAATTGGATGGAGAAAATAATTGTACTCAAGGAAAATTAGAGGCCAAGAAGACTCTACAGATTAACCATGAAGGGATCATCTCTTCTTTGCCTGGGCCAGGCTAAGTAGAGATTAGACTGAGCTTCTCCCATTGAGTGCACCTGGGTCCTAACCTCACTGTGTCACTGTCCCAGACTGGAAATGCACACGTCTCTCATGTTTAGTGTAAAGGGCTCTTCCCAGTGTCTTTAACATAAATATTGTACATGCGATGACAGTAATAACTTTTCTCTTTCTTAAATGATTACTTTTTGCTTCAAATTAAAATACCTGACCTATTAAATTAATGGTGTTTTAAAGAAAATTAAAGAAGTAGTATTTTTAAAATTGTATATGCTCCACAATATTTTCTTTCATGCATTGTATTCATATAAAAATGTTAGAAAGGTATGATTTTCTCCATTTTAAATATAAAGAACTCTGACCAAGAGAAGTTCAGGTTCCTGTTTGAAATATTAGATGTAGTTATGTCTATGACACCATAAAAGAGTTGGAACCATATTCTTTATTCCAGTGCCTTTGTCAACTAAATTAGGGGAAACATTTAAGAAAGTCAACAGGCCATTTTTCTTTATGGTTATTTATTCATTTTTTCCAAGGGTTTATTGAGAACCCAGCCTCTAGTTCAGGGATCAATAAGAGGACAAAAAACAAACAAACAAACAAACCCTGCACTCCAGGGGAACTTCCAATGTAATTGAGGTGATGGAAGTACAGATGCTAAACAAATCAACTAATATGTTTAGTGAGTTAGGTAGGGATTCTTTATAAATAGGAAAAATATCAAAGCTGAAAGGGGCATACTATGGATGGGTGTCAGTTATATGAAGGATGTCAGGAGAAGTTTCCCCAATGAGGTGACATTTGAGACCTACAGGAAGCGAAGGGCAGGCTAAGAGTCCCACGTGGAGAGACAACGGCAATGGCAAAGACCCAGAAATCGGTGTGAGTGCTGGTGGTTTTTAAGGAACAACAATGCAAGCAAAGGTAGAAGAAAAGTGAGGAAAAGAAACAAAGTAAGAAATGAGGCCATAAAATTAAAAAATGAGGGCCAGGGTCCAGATAATGATAGGCCTTGGAGGCTTTGATTTTACTGAGTAAAATTTGAAAATAGTCCAAGTTTTTCATGACATTGTAGCATAAACTAAATGCATTCTAACAGATCATTGCAGCTGCAGTATTGTGTACAGAGTCTAGTCGTACAGTAAGAGAAGAAAGAGGAAGCCAGTTTGGAGGCAAATGCAGATATCAAGACAAGAGGTGGTGACAATATAAATCAAAGTAGTCAAATTCTGTATATGAGTGGAAGTTAAAGCAAAGCAAGGATTTGGATAGGTAAGATTGGAAGGGGTAGAAGAAAAAAAGCAGGCAAGAATATATTCTAGGGTGTAGAGTTTGGTCATTTGTAAAAATAAAATTAGCATTTGGTAGACTGGAGGAACAGGATAGAGGTCAAAGCTCAGCTACTCATTTGGGGGATATTATTAGATATTTAAGTAGAAATAGTAGGTAAGTAGAAATGTAAATGTTTTGGAAAAGAAAATGAATTAATACAGAGAGAAGAGACGATTGCTGGTACACTGTATTTGAGAAGCTGAGAGATGATAGGATTTAGTGCACTGTTCCAAGCAAGGTGACAGGCCTCAAAGGGAGTCGCTTATGTTAAACCCCAGGAAACCAAACCGAGACTTGACCTAACTGCCATTTAAGTTCTCCCACAAATGGAATCTTAGATCAGTGGATCAGAAATCACTTGATCAGCACTAGTTAGGTTACCTGCCTGATAGGCCTCTGCCGTTCCCTACAGGGAAGTAACCTGCGATAGCCAACCTGCTGCGCTGACCTGCTGCAGCCTCCTCATTCCTGCCCAGTTCGGCTGATAAAGTCTTTACTTTTTATGGCTATTTGAAGCTCTTTTCTATCTGCAAGACTAGATGCTATCAGATTCAAATTGACTTTTGCTCAAATAAACTCTTAAAATTTGTTATATACCTCAATTTATCCTTTAGCAGTTCAAATTAAGAGTTTAGCCTGAGCTCGATCTTCATCCCTAAGAACAGAAGAGCATTCATGTAGGTATATGAGCACAAGCTGTAGTGGGGGGAAGACACAACAAGTATCTATTTATTTTGATTTCTCATTAATTAGGAAGTGCAGTTGACAGGTGAAAGGGAGAAGGAGAAAGAGATACTGAAGAGTTGGGGAGGGTGAAGAAACTATTAAATAGATGTTTAAGAAATGTGGGTGTGCGAATGCACTAAGGAATGGGAGTATGCTTACTAGTCAATGGAACAACAGTGTTTGAGATACATGAACATGAATATAAAATTGGGCCAGTTGTATACATACGAGAATGTGTTTAGGTGGAGAGTTAGATTTAAACAGGGTTGGAGGTCAGACTTTTGAGTACAGGAAAGTTTGACAGAAGCTAAGGAGTTGATTTCGTATACAAAGGAGTGATTGAAATGAAGTAATATGAAATTTAAATAGGATTTTAATCAATTTTGCGAAAAGCACTTATTGCTTATTGAATCCTTTAGATATGCCTTGTACTGTGTCCTGGTGAGGACATAAGAATATACTGTTGGCAAGTATTCATGCAAGACTTGGTTTGTGCCTAGGAAATCTCATTTCTATTAGTCATACCAAAAGATAATAGAATTTTGAGAGACAAATATGAGAAAATATAATTAAATAAAATTATAATTAAAATATTGTTTAACTACAACAAATTAGTTAAATACAATTACATTAAACATATTCAATAATTGCAATAGAGACTTTCTATTATACTAGACATTAGGTTGTGCTTTATGGTACTGAAGAATAAATACATCGTTGTAAATTAGATTCACTAATGAATGAAGATTTTGCATTTCTCTTTTTGTAGAGAACTGAGAACCCCTAAACAGAAAGAAATGAATCTTGTAACACTCTAAACAACACTCATCATGCTGAATGTGATGCTGAGAGAGCTGTGACCAGGACGTCAGTGAGGTATGATAAAGGGAAGGAAGCCGGTGCATTGAAGAACAAGCTCAGTTCGTCATGGTGTGTACCTTATGCAAATGTGGCATTTCTATGTGAGACAGTGATCCCTGGGAGACAATGCATTTTTCTATGAAAAGACCCCCTTTTCTACATGGGTTGAGATAAGTGAAGTCAATTCATTATCATATTATCTAATACCACTCTCTTGTCAAATGTCCTCCCAGTGTCCTTGCCCCTGACCTTGGGAGTTAGCCATCTCCTTTGTAGACAAGTTACAGCAAATACACTATTGGAATAAATGCTTTTATGTTATGGGCTATAATGAGTTTAAATGTGATGTTATAAGGAAGAAAATATCTCAATCAAGAATATTTAATCTTTGGATGCTCAAACCTGTGTGTATTTGAATGCTTTTCCTCTGTGGTCTATTATTGAGAGAAAGGAGCTTTATTATATAGAAAGGATTCATTCTCATTATGCTGAAGGGTTTTCTATCATGCCTAACCTTATAAAAGTGTTGTTTGTCTGCTGTGGAACACCTCAGCAGATTTGTAAAAGAACTTTGGCAAGCACACTTGTCTTCATCAACAGTAGTAGTGACAGTCAAACACTTTGTTTCCAAGTTCTGTCATCTCTCTTTCTGCTTTCCCTGCACCATATTACATGGAGCGTTATTACAGAAACATTCAGAGAAGGCTGGTGTTTCAGGCTGACTCAAGCCAGTTTGTTCTTGATGACTCCTGATAATATTGGCTGACAAAGTGAGAGGTGGGTGACTTAGTCACTTTCCCAAAATCTCACCAACTAAATTCTGCTGCACATACATTTACTAAACAAATATTTATCATGAAGGAATTATAACTTGTTCAATAGAGATGACAGAAGTCAATCTTTCTGTTGTTTCAGTTTGTTCCACCTACATTTTCTTGAACAGTTTACTTGTATCAAACACATTACAAACACATGAATATTTTGGAACCAGGATTTAGTAAACAGAATGAGGCAACCAGAATCCTTTGAATCAATGGCTGGACTTAGACACATTTTGAAGTTAATCCTATGCAACATCCCAGTGGAGCCAGATCCTTAGGCTTGTTTTATATGTATGGAACGTATCTCTAAAATACTTGAGCCAATCCTGAATACCAATAATTTAACCAATCACAGTCCATTTCTAAAATTTGTTATGATTATTGATAGTCTTCTGATATAGAATTGATTTTTAAAATTGACTATAAAAATCAACAAAGCTTTGGTGGTAAAGGCAGGTAAAATAGTATTTATAATACTGTTCTAACTGTCAGGTGACTTCCCTGAAAGTATGGGAATTCCTGAATAGAACAAGTGGCAGCCTTTGCTGTATAGACTGACATGAATATATCCACACATATGTATTTTATCTCCTATTCCCATCTCCCCTGAAATACAGACTTGTGCACTTCTAAATTCTACTTCTTGCTACATAATTCCACAAACATATCTAATAGTATGTTAAGTCCAACATATCCAAAGAGCATTTTGATTCTTAGACCAGTTTTTGCAAACTTGTCTTTGGACTTTCCCTATTTTAGTATATAAAACCACAAGTCAATAACTGAGGAGTGTTCCTGATTTCTCTCATCTTCTCATTATAAGCTACAAATATACAAGTCCTGTCCACACCATGCACAAGTCTTCTTAACTGCATTACCACCACCCTCATAGCTGAAGACAATATCCTTTCCTGTATGGTTGAGTCAAATGTTCTCCTAAGTAGTCTCCATTTCTTCTGACTTCACCTAATCCCATCACGACATATTGAATTCTTAAAGATTTAAATCAGTCCTGGCTGGTGTTGGCTCAATGGATTGAGCACTGGCCTGTGAACCAAAGGTCACCGGTTCAATTCGAGTCAGGGCACATGTCTGGGTTTCGGGTCAGGTCCTAAGAAGAGGACGCGTGATAAGCAACCACACATTGATATTTCTCTCCCTCTTTTTCTCCCTCCATTTCTCTGTCCAAAAACAAATAAATAAAAGCTTAAAAAATAATTAAATCAGATAACACAATTCCAAGCTTTCAAGTAATCAGAGGCCCTCATTATATTTAAAATAATCTCAAGAGTCCTTACCATGATCTATAAATTCCAATGTAATCAGTCCCTGACTCATTTCAATCACATTTCATATGATTTCTTCTTTCCCGTTGTGCTTGTGCTCCAGCCATATTGACTATGTCGTATTAAACAACACAAACAAAAAAAAATTGACTCATAAAATGCTTCTGTCTGTTTTACTCTCAGAGATAGAAAAAAGAGACTACTGTTTTTAAAAATTTGGAACAAGCATGATTTTTTAAGAAAAATGCTTTATTTGAAACATATGCAGTCAGTGGCTCTAGTCAACATGACCAAAACACATTGAATGATTCCTCTCTAAGCAGAAGGTGCTACATTCCTATGATAGCTCCTCAACGTATAAAAGCAGCTCAGGATATAAAATATACTAACACAGTTTTTTTTCCTATATTATGAAATAAACATGCTTTTTGAAAAATATATTGAGGTGACAAAAATATATTGTATGCATAATATATAACACAAGGGCTTCCCCACCATTGGACAAGCTTTGAATTGTATGATAATATACTATTTTACACCAAAAAAAAAAAAAAAGGAGTTTTCTAATCTGGCATTATTTTACCTTAAAATCTGTCATCATAATTAATAGAAAATTAAATGTCATTAAGTGAATGGAACATACTTTCTTTCCCCTGATGTCTGGCTTTTATCTGAGCCTGTTGGGGAAACTACTGGACAGCCTTTTCATAGTTCTGGAGCCCTCTCCCATGCATTGGACAGAATGGAAACAATAAAACTTTTTGCAGGGGGTGTGGGGGGGGGTGGCAGAAAGGAACCTGCTACACAGCAAACACCTTTTAATTCAGTACTCTATTTCTTCATTGTTTCTATCTTCGAATGCTTTAGTTCTTAAGGTGGTTACTTTTAAAAATTTCTGTTTTGGTGAGGTATTGTCTACCACCTTTCAAAAAAAATGGTAACAACTTTTGTGTTAGTGAAGGTTTCAAATTGCTGCTTAGTTTTAGTACCAACGTGTAATATTTTAATTGGAAGCTAAGCTAATTTTATACTTGATTTTGCCAACTGTAGTGTTTCAAGGACATTTAAAAATTGGTTACACACATCTCTGTTTTTCTTACAGTATGACTAGATCTTTGTAAGAAATATTGATATTCAGGTATTCAGATTAACAAACAAAACTATGAAATACAATTATTGGTACTAAAAAGTAATGAGAGGATTGCATTGAATTGCTCTCTCCTCTCATGCATATAAAATACAGTTTGATTTTCTGAGTTAATATATATTTTCATTAAAATATTTATTAATAAACTGAAATAACTCTGCAACATGTTTTTAGTTTAATGTTGTTTTTCCATTGTTTTATTAAATACCCAAGCTATTTAAGAGATTTAAGTTTTTTATTTAAGAGAAGTAAATGACCACGCCTTTCTTGCCTAACTATAGACATGAGTATTACAGTATGTAGGAATGTATATGTCTTTCAGATTCACCCAGTTTCAAGGTTTATTCTGCATTTGATTCAGTTAATTCTCAAAGATTCCCTGCTGAACTTAAACCAATTGATTGTTTTAGTGTATATTTTATTATCAACAACAGCTACCAATTCATTGCTTAGCTCAGTCATTAAATATCTAGATAAGACGTTAGATTCCTTCATCAGAAGAATTATCATTACAGGTACTATATTTTAACTTCACTAAATTTTCCACTGGTCCATTAGAAGAGTACGGCCAAACTCTTCTAATTACTTACATTTCCCCTGATTTTTTCTTTCGCCATTGCCACTGTAATTGAACGTGGCCACACTTTGCCAGCATTATTAATATTAGGGCCAAGAGGGCCTGAGAGTTAAATCCTTGCACCGTGGAATCTCACATCCTTGCCTGAAGGTTCTGGCTCCATCATTAACAACTGGGCGACTATGGATTCATTTCTTAATATGTGTAAGAGCTACTTCTCATTTGAAAGCAGCCATTATAAATATATCTAACCTCACAGGATTTTCATTATAAATTAAATAAAATAATGTATGCTGATATTTTTGCTCAGAGTGAGAATTCAATAGATTTTTAAAAAATGCAAGGTGGGGAAAAACAGATTTATAGTTGTTCATATGGGAAATAATACAATAAATACTAAATAATAATATAGGGATAAACTGTGTGTTTTGCATATACACAACAGCAAGCCTACTTTTGCCCCATTCTGTAGATGCAGGCCTTTTAAAATTTGAGGAGAAACATGAAAATATCATCTTGGAAAACTCTTAATCTATGAGATTTTTTTGTTGCTGTAACTAACCAGTCTGAGCAGATGCACTTAAATAACTGATGCAACAAGTATTTTTCTAAAATATACTTCATGAAGGAGAGCACATCTGATAAAACTCTGTAGTAGTAAACTGCACAGTAAATCAAGGTTCATCTTGATTATTCCTGAAAACTGCTTTAGAATCACAAAGAGTAGCAAACACTTTAATGAATACCTGAATTTCAAATGTGCAAAATGCTTACCAGAAAATAATGTAACAGACTGCTGTGGTTGATATCATGGAAAGAATATATATATATATAATTTACATATATAGTTTATATATAAATTATATATATAAATTTTTAATAAATTTAACATTTATACATATAAAAAAAGATTTATATATATATAAAATCTGTTTTGGGTATTGAATGCCATTTTGTTGTTTATGTTTTTAGTAATGCTACTTGAAAGAGAAACTAGGCCCTGGATACAGGGAGACAAAAACAAACAAACTTAAGACTTATTTAGCTTGAATGTGGACTGAATAATGCAAATCTAATATAAACGATTGTTGAGTGCTATCATTTATCATTTCTTGTGAAAAATGTGATATGATAATCAGTATGTGATAATCATCAATTGACCAAGATGATCTTCCTGTTTCCCTCAGTTTGATTCAACTTCATTTTTTTTTTTTCCTTCAGGTAAACCTTGACCTCTTCTTTCTTAGAGCATTCACTTTAGAAAACATAACAATTATAATTCTTTCTCTGTATATCTGTTAAAAGCCTCTGGCTAGTTTTATATACCAGGAATACCTTTCTCAAGGATCTGGAAACCATCCTTTTAAAATGTCATTATCAGGGAAGATAGTGCCTCTTATCTTCCCAGTCTCTGTGGGAGGATTGGGGCTTAACTTTCCCTAGAGACAATTAGCAAACACAAAAGGCCTAATCACAGTGAACAATCTCTGTACTAATGTCCTTTTGTATTTATATAATCAGAGCAGATTTAAAGACTCTTGCCAATCTGGAAACCAAGAACTCTTTTCTAAGTCTTCTCCCAACTTCAACAAAGCAGATGCTATTTTGGAGAATTGGTGTTTTTATGTTGCTTTCCTTCACCTCAAGTGGCTTGCCAATTTTTTGATCCTCATTTTTCAAAGTGTTTCAATATTCTTCCTTATAAATGTATATAGTTTGTCTTATACTGAGACAGCAATATAAAATTTAAAGTTTGGATACACATACTTGATATTTTCAATGAACATGTTTCAAATGACAAAGACTACATGATCATTCTGTATTTCATTATATTTGAGTAGCTGCAACACCCAATCTATGACGATAAATTTGCAATTTTAATTTTTTTCATATTTTACCTGGAAAATAAGTTTTAGTACAAAGAAAGAAGGAAACAAATATATCAGTTTAGTGGTGAAAATAGGGTAAGGAAATGAGCAACATTATAAGCCTCTCCTGTGATAGGGTGACACTGCTTTAGTTGAGAGCCAATGGTATGTATGTGTTTGTGGGAGTTTGGCAATGACTCCTTCACTGCTGTCTGCAAAGTACAGTGTGATCTAAGTGTCACAGGCTTTCTTTGGACACCAGGAATCCAAGACAGCTTCAAAAATCTAAGAAAACAATTTGCAAAATATACTTTATGTAAACACAAATCTAGGTTTTAGATTATTAAAATTCTAGCTAAGCAAGCTCAAAGTTTATTCCAACAAAGTCGTATTACATATTCTGTGATATGTCTATATCTCTATAGGTAGAGAGAGTTGACAAAAATTCTCATTGTGAGTTTTTCTCCTCAAAATATAAGGATTTTTTACCACCGCCACTTTGGACTACATCAAAACACATTTACCTGTGTTCTATTTTGATTAATAAATGTGTTCCTTGAGTGTTTTTGTGTTGTTAGGTATACATTGAATGTATAGTAATTACCATCTGAGACATCTCCAGAACACTGAGTTTCAGAAAGCATAACACTGCACATGGAGATGAGTAAAGATGATAATGCTAAGTCTAAATGGAATATAATATACTAGAAGTAGATTATAAAATATTAGAAATTCAAGATGAATCTCAGACGTTTCATCTGGAAACCTACTTTGAGCCTAAATTTGGGCTTATTCTTCTCTTTCTTAATTTTCATAACAACTTCTATGTGTCAACACTTTTCCATCTACTATATTGTTTATCAGTTTCTGTGTCACCTACTACAAACTCTACACCTTAAGGAGAAAATCCTTGATACCCTCAATAGATCTGGAACAAATAATACATGCTAGAAATAATAATTGAATTATTTATTCCTCCTTCCGAATTACTCCATTTTGGTTAAATTCTTATGAGTTCTTATGCTTTATTATATTTTGTATTCCAGAGAGAGAAGGAACCTGACCAGTCACAAAACAAGTATGAATATAAACCTTATGAGGATAGAAAGAAGTGAGGTTTTCATCTGGGAGTTCTTATGTAGGTAGACTTAAAAAGACACACAAACAGCAAAAAGCAAGACCCAGAAAAATAAGGAGAGTGTGAACTGGGGGGGTTGGTTGTTATGGGATAGGTGCAGAATGCGAGAGCCCAAGGTGAGAAATCTTCTATATAGAGAGTGGGTACTGGTGTCGAGCTACTGCATGGAGTCTCCAAGCATGTTGCTAAAATTTACTTTTTAATTGCAAAGGAAAGAAAAAGTCACTTTGTCATGCACAAACCTCCTGAAAGACCCCGCATAAATCAAGGACTCAAAGTTACAGTCACCGGTACTAGGGCACATTGAAATTGTAGGCCAGTTGTTTGGATGCAAGAAGAACAGCATCTTTTCTCTTACACTTTGCTAATAATGTGAGAATACACCAAACACAAGTTAAGTGTCATTCTTCAAAATAATTGACCTGTAATAGTCAAAACTGTCAGCATCATAAAAGTCAAGGAGCAACTATTCTAGTTCGAAAGAAATAAGATTCCAACAAAATGCAACACAGATTTCATTTCATGTTATCTATAGAGGAAGTTTTTAGGATAATTGACTAAGTTTGATATGGATCTAAAATTTAAATGGCAGGAATGTGTCAGTGTTGATTTCTTGGCATTGATGAGTATATTGTGGTTAAATAAAAGAATATATTTTCTTGTAAAAATTCACTTAATTTTTAAGACATTGGGACATCATATCAGCAACTTTTTTCAAAAAGTTTAGAAAAGATCCCTTTGTATTTTTTAACATTTCTATTGGTGTAAGATCGTTTCAAATAAAAACATTTTAAAAAGGAAAAAAGTAACAAAAAATGTTGACTATATATTTACATTTCAAAAAGAATATACATTTCAAGAGATATTATTAGAAGAATGCATTATATCATTGTGGAAATTAGAAGCCTGCTCTTACTTGTAGTTAACTGAAATTTTTTCTTAATATACTATTATTTTATAAACAATAATTGTTAAATTTTCTAATCAGATATAATACTACAGTGAACTTAATATATGATGTGAGATCCCTTGTTTCTTGATAGCTTCAAGGATAATAGGGATATAAAATCATATCTAAAAACATGGAAGAACCCCCCCCAAGTAAGCTACTGGGTATGTTGACACCTTAAGGATTCTTTGGAAAATCGATATAAGTGCAAATGTGTGTGTGTGTGTGTGTGTGTGTGTGTGTGTGTGTGTGTATCCAGACATATATATAGCTTTGAAAGCTGGGAATCAGTGGTACCTAAATATTTCTACTCTTCTCCAGAATGAACTCATAGGAAAGGATGATTCTCTATCAGAAGTAGAGAAGAAAATGTGACCATACACATTTTGTTAAACCAGAAAGAAAGGAAATAAAGTGGTCCAACACTCCTAACATACATCATAGTATACAGACTCCAATGAAAAGGGCAATCTGACCAAATTCTGTAAAATTTCAGCATCCAAAAGATTAATGACAATAAATTAGATAAAAACAAAAAAGTCTAGAAATACATAATAATTTACAAAACTAAGAAGGAAGAATTTTTTTTCCTTTCTTTTTTTAAAATGTTTTATTTATTTATTTTTTCAAATACATTTGTCTCTGCCTAACCCCAACCCCTTTCCCTTGTCCCCTCCCCCATTCCCTCGCTCAGCTCTTCCCCTTTGGTTTTGTCCATGAGTCCTTCCTATATGTTCCTTGGCTTTCCCCTTCCCTTCCTTTTCCCCACCTCCGCTTCTCTCTTGTCTCTGTTGGTTTCTTTTCCTTTCAGTGTTGCTGGTCTTATTTTGCTTGCATCTTTGTATTGTTGGATAGGTTCCACTTATAGGTGAGATCATATGGTATTTGTCTTTCACTCCCTGGCTTATTTCACTTAGCATAATGCTCTCCAGTTCCATCCATGCTGTCGTGAAGTTTAGTAGTTCTTTTTTTCTTTCTGCTGCGTGGTATTCCATTGTGTATATGTCCCATGAAATTTTTTGATCCAATCATCTACTGATGGGCATTTAGGTTGCTTACAAGACTTGGCTATTGTAAATTGTGCTGCTATGAACATTGGGGTGCGTAGGTTCTTTTGTATTGGCGTTTTGGTGTTCTCAGGGTATAGTCCCAGCAGTGGAATCACTGGATCAAAAGGCAGTTCCATTTTCAGCTTTTTGAGGAAATTCCACACTGTTTTCCACAATGGTTGCACCAGTCTGCATTCCCACCAACACTGGACTAGGGTTCCCTTTTCTCCACAGCCTCGCCAGCACCTGTTGTTTGTGGATCTGTTTATGATGGCCATTCTGACCAGTGTGAGGTGGTACCTCATGGTGGTTTTGATCTGCATTTCTCTGATGGCTAGTGATGCTGAGCATCCTTTCAAAAGTCTCTGGGCCCTCTGTATCTCTTCCTTGGAAAAGCGTCTGCCCAGGTCTTTTGCCCATTTTTTGATTGGATCGTTTGTCTTCTTGGAGTGGAGTCAAGTGAGTTCTTTATATATCTTGGAGATCAGACCTCTATCTGATGTATCATTAGCGAATATATTTTCCTATACAGTTGGCTCCCTTTTCATTTTGCTGATGTCTTCTTTAGCCGTGCAGAAGCTTCTTATTTTTATGAGGTTTCACTTGTTTATTCTTTCCTTTATGTCCCTTGCTTTAGGAGACATGTCAGTGAAAAAATTGTGGGATATCTGAGAGTTTCCTGCCAATGTTCTCCTTTAGGACTTTGATGGTGTTGCGACTTATATTTAAGTCTTTGATCCCTCTTGAGTTTATTTTTGTGTATGGTGTCAGCTGATGGTCCAATTTCAATTTTTTGCATGTAGCCGTCCAGCTCTCCCAACACCATTTTTTGAAGAGGCTATTATGGCTCCATTTTATGCTTCTGCCCCCTTTGTCAAATATTAGATGCCCATAGAGACCTGGGCTTATTTCTGGGCTTTCTATTCTGTTCCAGTGGTCTATGGGTCTGTTCTTGTGCCAGATTGTTTTGAGTATAGTGGCTTTGTAGTGTAGTTTGATGTCCGGTATTGTGATTCCTCCTACTTTGTGTTTCTTAAAATTGGTGCGGCTATTCGGGGTCATTTATGGTTCCATATGAATTTTTGAAATGTCTGTTCTTTCTGTGAAATACGTCATTGGTATCTTAATAGGGATTGCGTTGAATCTATAAATTGCTTTGGGTAGTATGGATATTTTGACGATATTAATTCTTCCAATCCATGAGCACGGTATATGCTTCCATTTGTTTGTGTCTTCCTTAATTTCTTTTTTCAGTGTTGTATAGTTTTCTGCATACAGGTCTTTTACATCTTTGGTTAAATTTATCCCTAGGTACTTTATTTTTCTTCTTGCTATATCGAATGGTATTTTTTCTCTGATTTCTTCTTCTTCTATTGAATTTCTAGCGTAGAAAAATGCCTTTGATTTCTGAATGTTGACTTTGTATCCTGCTGTTTTGCCAAATTCACTCATTAGGTTGAGGAGTTTTTTGGTAGAGTCTACAGGGTTCTCTATGTACACTATCATGTCATCTGCAAACAATGATAGTTTTACTTCCTCCTTTCCTATTTGGATGCCTTTTATCTCTTTCTCTTGTCTGACCGCTGTGGCTAGGACTTCCAATACGATGTTGAAAAGAAGCAGTGAGAGCGGACATCCTTGTCGTGTTCCTGATCTTAGTGGGAAAGCTTTCAGTTTTTGCCCTTTGAGTATGATATTGGCTGTAGGTTTCTCACAAATGGCCTTTATTACGTTGAGGAATGCCCCATTTATTCCCATTTTGCTGAGTGTTTTGATCATAAATGGGTGCTGTACCTTATCGAATGCTCTTTCTGCATCTATCGAGATGATCATGTGGTTTTTGTCTTTTATTTATGTGATGTATCACGTTTACTGATTTGCGTATATTGAACCATCCCTGCATCCCTGGGATGAATCCCACTTGATCGTGGTGGATAATCTTTTTCATGCATTGCTGGATGTGGTTTTCCAATATTTTGTTGAGGATTTTAGCATCTCTGTTCATCAGTGAAATTTGCCTGTAGTTTTCTTTCTTTATCTAGTTTTGGGATCAGGGTGATGCTGGCCTCATAAAAAGAGTCTGGGAGTCTTCCCTCCTCTTGGATTTTTTGGAATAGTCTGAGAAGGACAAGGGTTAGCTCTTCCTTAAATGTTTTGTAAAATTCTCCTGTGAAACGTCCGGCCCTGGGCTTTTGTGTGCTGGGAGTTTCTTGATTACTGCTTCAATTTCCCCAACTGTTATCGGTCTGTTCAAGCTTTCTGTTTCTTCCTCCTTCAGTGTGGGAAGATTATACATTTCTAGAAATTTGTCCATTTCATCAAGATTTTCAAATTTCTTGGCGTATAATTGTTCATAAGTAGTTTCTGACAATCCTTTGTATTTCTGTGGTATCAGTTGTTATTCCTCCTCTTTCATTTCTGATATTATTAATTTGGGTCCTCTCCCTTTTTTTCTTGATGAGTCTGCTTAAAGGCTTGTCAATTTTATTTATCTTTTTAAAGAACCAGCTTCTGGATTGGTTGATCCTCTGAATTGTTCTTTTCGTCTCTATGTCATTCAGTTCTGCTTTAATCTTGACTATTTCCTCCTTCTACTTGTTTTGGGATTTATTTGTTGTTGTTTCTTCAGTTCTTGAAGTTGTAGTGTTAGGTCTTTAATTTGAAATGTTTCTATGTTTTTTAGGTAAGCCTGTATTGCTATGAACTTCCCTCTCAGGACTGCCTTTGCTGTGTCCCATAGGTTTTGGACAGTTGTCTGTTCATTTTCATTTGTTTCCAGAAATTTTTTGATTTCTTCTCTTATCTCATTATTGACCCATTCATTGTTTAATAGCCTACTGTTGAGTCTCCATGAGTTTGCAAGTTTTTGAAGCTTCTTTTTGAGGTTGATTTCCAGTTTCAAGCTCTTGTGGTCAGAGAAATGTTTGGTATTATTTAAATTTTCCTGAATTTGCTGAGGTTTGCTTTGTGTCCTATCATTTAGTCTATCTTTGAAAAACTGTCATGAGCATTTGAAAAGAATGTGTATTTTTCTTCTTTGCGATGTAAGGTTCTATATATGTCAGTTAAGTCTCTTTGATTCAGTGTGTCATTCAGCGCCACAATATCGTTATTAATGTTTTGTTTGGAAGATCTGTCCATTTTTGACAGTGGGGTGTTGAAATCCCCTACTATTAGTGTGTTGCTGTTTATCTTTTTTGAAGTCATCCAACAATTTCCTTATAAACTTGGGGGCTCTTATATTGGGAGCATATAAGTTTACAATGTTGATGTCTTCTTGATAGATTCTTCCTTTAAGTATGATAAAGTGCCCCTCTGGGTCTCTTTTTATGGCCTTTGTTTTGAAATCTACTTTGTCTGATACAAGTATGGCAACCCTGGCCTTTTTCTCTTGACCATTTGCTGGGAATATTTTTTTCCATCCGTTTACTTTAAATCTGTGTAGGTCTTTGGCTCTGAGGTGGGTCTCTTGTAGGCAGCATATGTGTGGGTCATGTTTTCTTATCCATTCAGCTACGCTGTGTCTTTTGATTGGGGCATTAGTCCATTCATGTTGAAAGATATTACTGATAGAAACTTACTCATCTTTTCTCTTTGTATGTGTGTTCCTCTCTCTCTCATTCTTTTCCTTCATCTTCTTAAACCACTCCCCTTAGCATATCTTGGAGTGCCAATTTGGTAGAGATGTATTTTTTTAGCAGAAGAAAGAATTTTTTTAAAGAAAAATATGAGTTGAACAGAGAAGACTATTCTTCTACATTACTCAACATACTAAATAATTCAAGCATATATTAGGAATCGGCTCTAAAAGTCAATATATTCATAGGTTTGGGAAAGCAATATTCATACTGTCTTAAATCTCCTACTGTTCTTATCCTTTAGAAAAGGAAATAAATGTTCTCTTTGGATGTAGAGTTATAGAAGGTATATTCTTGATATTTCTATTAGAAATATTTAACCTGAATCTATCCTTAACTGTCAGGTACAACAGCTAAATTGTTGGAAATTCATAATCCAAATGGCCTGAACTCTTCAATATTATCCATATCATTAAAAATTAAAAATGTTGAGCTCTTCCAGATTTAAGAAGACTAAAAATACATTACAATCAAATGCAACATGATACCTTTGAAAGCATTTTAGTTTGGGAGAAAAGTAGATATAATAAAATTTGGGGTACAAATTGGAGATTCAGAAAGTGAACTATATAGTTACACAATTTTATGATATCAATATTAATTATCTTCCTTGTGTGTATAATTCTGTTGTTGTCATGTAGCAGATTGTACTTATTCTTAGGAGGTAGGTCCTAAAGGATTTGAAATGTTTCAGGGAAAAAAAGAACAGGGAAAAAAGAAAGAGAGGGAAAGAGAAAGGTAGTAGAGAGAGAGGGAGCGGGGGACTAAGAGGGTAGAAGAGGTAAAACAATGTGGCAAATGTTAATAATTGGTATAAAAAATACTCTCTACTTACTTATTTTCTATAGGATTGCTATTTTTTCAGAATAAAAATACTAGAAAATATATAAAAATGTGGGTCAACTATTTATATCAATGCATAGTATATTCCTTGTTATTCATAATATTTCTAACTTTATCCACTTTAAAAATATTCTCAAAATTCAGACATATATTTACTTCTATTAAACATATGTTTAGTCCTGACTAGTGTGGTTCAGTGGATTGAGCTCTTGCCTGCGAAACCAAAGGTTCCCGGTTTGATTCCCTGTCAGGACACTTGCCTGGGTTGCGGGTCAGGTCCCCAGTGGAGAGCATGCACGAGAGGCAACCACACATTGATGTTTCTTTACCTCTCTTTCTCTCACCCTTCCCCATCTCTAAAAATAAGTAAATTAATAAATCCTTTAAAAAAAGTGTTTATTTCTCCTCCATCAGACATATTTATATATACTCATAATTTCTGTGAACAGGAGTTGCTATTTGTCTAATACTGATCATTGTAGTGTCATGTACATTTATGAAGCTATTTAGATAAATAAAATAATGTTCAATTTGTTATGCATTTTATTGCACTCCACTAAAATAAATTAAGCCTTTAGAATTGATGTCTCACATAAATATTGAACTCATTTTTATTTATTATCTTTGTCATACATTTATAATAAAATGATATATTTTATTCTATATTTCATGACATTTACTTTTATAATCTGAAAAATCACTTCAATTAATCTATGAAATATTCACAACTGCTTTATAGCTGAAAACAAAACTCCTATGTTTAAGAAGTATTACACATTCTTAAATTTTTCCTGTTAGAAAAATTGATAGGATTAATTTCAGAAGCCTCTTTTTCTATAAAAATAAAATTTAATACAGTTCTCTGGCTTTTTTTAATGCAGTTTGGGCTTTAGAGAACATTCCCTTAGTATTTTATGACAAGGAATTGCAGGGCAAATTAATCTTCTGTGGTAAGTTGCAAATATGGCTACAATTCTTCACTCCTCCCTATATCTTCATCCTTTGCATTCTTATAGCAGTTTTTCCTAACTTAAAAGGTAAAGTCTTATTCCTCTGTCACTAGAATCTGGGCAGGCCTTGGGAGTTGCTTCGGCTGATAAACATGGCAGAAGAAATTTCATGGCAGTTTAGAAGCTGGGCCTGGAGAGGCCACGTGCGCCTCCCGGAGCGCTCTGTCGCTGGTGGGAACTCCATCCCTGAGAAAGCTTCAGTGTTTCCGCCCGGCCCCGCCAGCGTGATCAAACGTTCACATTCCAAAGCTGCCGCCACATTTTTATTCAATGTCGGGTTTTGTTGCTTTTCCACGTTGAACTAGGGTCTTTTTTACATCTAGATATTATGATTTCTGCTTTGTATACTGCATAACCAACCAAAAGTACATTTTTAAAAACCTAGTAGATGCTACCTATCTTAGCCTTTACCACTTCTTGGTATTACCTCGACTTATTTATACTTAATAATATATAACACATGTATAAAGGCACTATATAAAATATAATAATGTAACAATTTCATAGTATATATGATACTATTATAAAAATATAAATTATATAAATACATAACTAATACATGAATAAAATGATCTACATATGCGAATGACTTATTTATCTATAAATTGAAATACATATAGAGGGAAAGAAATAGAAAGGGAGAAAATAAATCTATACTTGGCCAATTCAAAGAAATAACCTCTGTAATAAGTTCGGGGCCAACAGGATGAGGTCATCGTATCTCACAAGGTACTGCATTTAGCTCTCTTTGCAAAAGGACTCAAAACCTCTAAAGGAATGTTTTTCTGTCACTAGAGAAGGTAATCCTGACTAGGAAATACACTTCTTGGTTAGCTAATATTGTTTTATTGTATCACAGCTAATTTTAGTGTTTCCCTTTCAACTGTCTTGTTCTTTTTAATTAGATGTGTGAGGGAAAGAAAGGTATTAAGGTAGAAGTAAAAATAGCGATAATCTTACCAGGTAGAATTCTCTGTTGCCTTGGCTCTAATAAATTATAAAACTCCAAAGCAGCCATGAATCTTCATAAATCAATGTGTACCAGTTTGTGAAGTTACAAAGAAACTTGGCTCCATAAAAGCAAACACTATAGCCAAAATAAATATGTAAGTGAATATTGACTGTAAAAATGTCTACATGGAAGAAGACTGAAAAATTAACTGAAAGCCACTTTGCTTTAAATGTAGGAAAAATTTAATAAGATGTATAGCTGTTAATATTGTTAATTTGTGTTTGATAGAAAGTACTCAGAATATTTAAATCTCACAACTTGGCATATTTAAAATAAGCCTCTTATTAGTGAACTTCTGAGATATGATGAATAGGAGCTAACCTTATAAGAAATAACAAGAAAGGATTTATTTATCCTTTAGAATAAAAATAAAGCAATTTGACAAAAATATAATTAATTTATCCTGGGGTCTTACAAAAGGCATGCACATCCTTAATATATTGACCCTCTATTTGTAATAATGATTTCAAATACCATAGAGGTTTTGAACTAATTCTGTACCTTCCAAAAATCCTTAGTTTGGACTTATACACAGAAGGAGAGATTTATATTAAGCACAGACTACACTTAAACAAGGAAAATCTTAGTTATATGCCCAGAAAAAAAAAAAGAAAAGGAAATAACAAGAAAACGTGGTTAACTTTTCTGAGCTCTTTCTGTTCTTTTAGGTTATAATTTACAAATTATTTGAAACTGCTTTTGATTAATAATGTTGGGAATTAATGAGAGCCATTTAATGAAGCTTATTTATGAATGATTTTTATTACTTTTATTGGGGAAATTTCTGCTTGACATTTTGTGTTTTGACTGGCATTTTCTTGTTGCCAGCTGTCATGAAAAGAACTGCAGCGCACGCCGTTAGCCGCATATGCCTTTTTGGGTGCTGAATGCATTTTCATACAAAAAAATCAAATGATCCATAACATATTATGCTGTCATTTGAAAGCAGCATCAGGCATGAAACATTTTCATGCCTGTAATATATTTTGTTCCCCAAGGCTCAATCTAGCATTTATTTCTTCACTACTTTTAAAAATATAATGAGGTGAAAATTTATTTTTAAATTGACAGTATTAGTGTTTTCAGAATACCTCTTTTTGATAAGTACAGGTTGTAAAAATACATTTAGAAGGTTTAGTATATTGTTTCCTTTTTCATTGTGTACTTAGTCTTCTGTTCCTCAGGAATACCTTTTCAAATACTTATTATATATATCTATAATTACCTATGCTTATCAGCATGAAAATGACGTCTAAAGGCTATTTCATACTTTGGGTTAGAGCTCACTTAATAAAATATATGCAAATCAATGCAAAATATGTGGCAGTAGTTTAAACTGTATGGTTAAATTGCATTATTAATTATACTTAAACTGCTTTGTAATATATATTAAAAACAGTTTAAGTTTTATATTTTGAAATATCATTAACACTTTTTTAAAAATGGTTTGAAATTAGCAAAGTAACTTTCCTAGTTATTCCAGTTTGACCTTTAAACTCATGATATTGTATACATAAATATAACTTATTTAAAATTTTTCTTTCCCTATTTTACTTAACCAAACATCTAGAAAACATTTTTCTCTAACGTATAATCTGTTTATGTTTGTTAGACAAAAGCACAACTGAGCATATGATTATTTTTGTTCTATGTTTCTGGACTGACAGCTAAAAAGATGTATTTTGTAAAAATGACTGGCTCATACATTTTAATTTATTTTAGTTCAAACAGAGGCCTAATCAATGAATACTTTATGATTTCTCTGTTCTACCCAGTACCAACTCTGGACCATAGCACGAAAATGTTAAATGAAGAATCAGATATCTGAGTGACAGAATTAACATACACATATATCAGATGATAACACAGTTTAAGAAAAATGTCTAAAATCTCATTGATTACTTTCCAAAAATGGTGTGTGTGTGTGTGTGTGTGTGTGTATCATTATAAAGAAATATTAACATTATATAGCTAACTATGGCCTCTGAGAATCATGTGGTTCCTAAAGGCCCTTGACCATCAAATATCATTTTAAAACATGGAATTCAAAATCTGATCTCAAACATTTGAAAAAGAGAGTGCTTTCGTGCATAATCTAAATAGGTTTTGGTTGGTCAGTTAAGATACTGACTTTTCATGACCAATATTGGAGAATGTAATAATTTAGTATTCTTTGGACACCAGCAATTTTCTGAGATGAGTCTTGACTGCAACATTAGCAAGAATAATACAAGCTCTGTCTTTTCAACCTTGAGAAACATGTGCATCAAATTGGTGGAACTCTTTAATGAAAATAACTTTTAATATATGAATGTCGGTAGTACAGATGTGATATGAGTTGGTATCAGGCTAGATATTGCCAAGATATGTGGCAATTCTATGAAGAAGAAAGATACACAAAGTAAGTTTGAAATTAAGGTTAATAAGATTATTAGGGACTTTAAGTACTTTGGTCTCTAGACTTAGTGAGGAGATGGTTCAGAAAAAATAAACTTAAAAAGCATTAAGCTGAAAGTATTATTGAGCAGGTATTTGGTTGTAAATCAAAACCATCTATGTTTCATGAGAAGAATTTTGTATCCCTTGGAGCAAGACAAATTTATGCCGAAAGATTTTACTCAAAGCACATCAATCTCAACCATTTTATAGCATTGCTAACTAAGACTATGGCATCTGTTAAAAGACAAACTGAGGCATATTAAATTTTTAAGAGTTCACTTGCACACACAAAAAAAGGGAGCTGTACAAAAAGATTTATAGGCAGAAGAGAGCAAGGGAAAGGAAACTATACTAGGTAAAAACAAAGTGGGTTGGTTATTGCAAGGTTTCTTCCCCTTGGGAGATGGAAGGGGTCGTCAGGCAGGCAGGCAGGTGGGTTACCTAACTAGTGATGCTCTGATGCTTCCTGACTACCAGTTTAGGATTCCATTTCTGGGAGAGCTGAGCCTGTAATTCACTATCAGTGTGATGTCCTGCAGTTTAGCACAAACAACACATTTTGAACTTATCTTTCTTTAACACAGATAACCAAAGAAGAGACTAGTGATGAACATATCTATATAAAGTGACCAAGGTACATCAAAAAGGAAATATGTAAATATGTAATACAAAAGCATTTTTATATGAAACCCTAAGTGATAGTTAAAATTTGGTCCATATGGGATCAGTTATTTGATATCTTAAAGCCATGCTGTCACGCACTACCAGGAAGTATTCCAAAATAGATTGTAAGTTAAACTTTGTATTTAGAATTTAGCAAAACACATTTTGAACATGTGTTAAATTAAAAGTTAAATTAGCGTAAAGATAACTCACAATCTTCAAGCAGGCAATTAGTGAGTGACCAGTCCCGAAACTGAATGTGTGACAGCTGCTTCTGGACAAAAGGCTTTCTGACATCCTATTTTAATTGTGTGTGTGTATGTGTGTGTGTGTGTAAATGAAAAATAAATAATAAGATAAAAATTAAAGAGTGATAGTTGTTTATGTAATGATCATTCAAGTCAGTGCCAGTGTATATATAGTGTTCATCATTAAACATAAGGAAACCATTTTCTCCTCTGTCTTTAAAGAAGTGTATTGAGATAAAAAGTAAAATGCGATGTTAAACATTGAATTCAGGTTATCATCCGTCACTTTGTTTCAACAGGAAAGATAGCAAGTATATTTCAAGATATGAAATCTATCATTTTGCATCTGGTTGTCATCTATGAATAGAAAGAAAGGATCATTTTTAGCTTAAAAATATTTGTAAAAGAAGATGGCTTGGACAATGGGTAAACTTGAAGAAAATACAGAAATTTTAGTGAAAAAATTAAACAAAAATTTCTAAAAGCATTTCATTTTATTGGGGAAAAAAACGACAAGTAACCTCTCTCCATTTTTTTTCTTAAACATTCAATGGGTTTTCAATAGTAACAATTTTGGTTGGTAAAGTCATGCATATGTATGGACAAAACAAGAGCAAGCCAATGGTGAACACTTCCTAAGGAAGTGTTATGACAAGATTCTCCAAAATAAGATATAAAATTGTTTAAAATGACTTTTAAAAAGGTTTTTTAAGCCATTAACCCCATCTTAATTTTTGGTGATAGAAAAATATCTAGATCTAAGTAGAGGTATCCAATAGACACTTAAAAAGAAGTAACACTCTTATATATTTGTGTCATTGGTAACATTTCCCTATGAGAGACTGAATATAAAATGGACAATTATCAGAACTTACTTGGAAATAGAAGCCTGACGCAGCAACCAGCATGGAACTCCAAAAATCTCTGTAGCAATTGGCCCAGAAGAGTCAGGACTTGGTCACTAACTGCCAGCTCTTCTCTTTGTTCTCTCCTTTCCCACCACTTCACCCCTCCCATCCTCCATCTATCTCAGGACCAGCCATAGAAACCCAATATATTCTCCAAACAGACCACATAGGATGCCTGATGCTTCTTGTGGGCATGACCCCAGCTTCTCCTTGCCACACAGCTTCTACTCAGGGCACAACTAAAGCCTTCCCTTTTGTTCATTGTACAGTCTTTTGCTCTCCTACCTGCCTTTGAGCATGCCAAATGCAACTGATGATGTCTGGCTCTTTTGATGTAGCAAACTCTGAATAAATACTTTCTGCTTGTTCTTATTTGGATGTACTTTGCTTATTTCTACACCTAAATTCTTCAAAAATGTTGTATTAATTTTTACTTGACTACGTATCTGTAGTACAAACACAACAATGGTATAAGGTCCCTTATTTTTAATTGAAGTCCCTAAAAAATTTTATAGTTACTTTTCTTCCATGATTACAGGTTGTGCACGTATGATTACACTGAGTCACTAGGTGGCTTATGAGAAGTCACTACTCTACCTGGATTTAAATCGTGTCTTAGTTGTACTTTGGTCCTTTATAATATGCATTTCTTTTCACCTTTCTGGCCCTCTGTTTATCACCTACAAAAGAAAGATATTTGATGATTAAAAAACTTGTTTTTTTACAACTCTAAAACCTATATTTCAGTCAAATATCTGTTTTCTTCTCTCTCGTCATTTAATAATTAAGAAAACATTACTTTTCAGTGAAACTTTTACAGCAAGTTTTTACTTACCTAAAAGGCAACATAAAATTCCTAATATACAGAAATTTCTTTGTCATCATTAGCTGTTAAAATAGACTCCATTCAACAGGAAGGGGCTGTCGTACACTCAGTCCTCAGGACTGGTGACCCACTGACTGACTGAATACTTCCTCCTGTCATCACGCTCTCACTAGTCACTATCATCTTAAACCACAGATGCTGCCTAACAGCTCGCCACACTTAAAACCGTTATGAGATCCTACTTTGTGTAGGATAAAATTCACTATCTGTAACCCATATCTAGTTTATGACATTATAAATAGATATGTGTGAATAAATCTGCCTCGCCTACCAAGCCAGAGTGCTTTCAGTGAAGGGATCTTTTTGTGGTAATCTTTGTATTCCTAGGATCTAGCACAAAGCGGGAAATAAAGTAAATACTCAGAAATTACTTAAGGAATTGCGGAAGGAGGAGTACATTTATCTTTGAGTTTTAACATGATTTAAAGATTCTCTGCAACTTATGACATTGACTTCGATGTACCTTATTAATAGTTTGATTAAGTGCAAGTAATCACCTACATAGAGTTCTTGCAAAGAATTCCTCAGCATCAAGGCTGTAAACGATTCCTCATTGACACTGTAATCTTTAAAAAATGCTGGGTTTTTTTTCTTTGGCACTGTTTATTCCAAGATGATTACAATTCCTAGGCTGTGCAATTAATAGAAACTCATCATTAATGTTTTGAAATACCATAAACATATTAAAAAATGTATTTGTTTTAATTAATAGGTTTTAGCAAGACAAATATATATTATATTAGGAGCATACTATGTAATTATTTATTTGCTTAATCATTTATAATAATGACGGGCTAGAAAATACAGCTAAACAATGTCTAAGAGGTATTTTTAGATTAAACTTCACAATTCATCCACATTTATTCAATCTCCTTCATTTACCATGAGAGTATATTATTGAAATTGAGAATATGTGTGTATCTCAGGGTTTTTGTGACCAAGTCATGGGTTAGTGCATAAAATACATTAAGATATATGGTATATAAAGGAAAGATTTTGAGATTAATACACATACACATAAACATAGTTGATTACCTAAAATATTTTACTATAACCATTGTGTAAATAGTTATTTGTCTGAAATAAAATACATGATTCAGAAAGTATATAATCTATGTGAACTATTTGATTCACCACATGACTATGTGACTGATCAGTAGTATATCTGGATATACAGACAAGGCCATAAGTAGAGAAGAGTCAGCATTTTTCTTTTCTTCCTTTCTTTTTTTTTTTTTTTTTTGAATTTTTATAAACCTTTGGCACACCAGCATGAACAGGTGTCACTAAATGTACAGAGGCATATGGGACCAATGTGGCAAGTCTGTCAGAAAAGAAATTTCCTTGCACTTCCAATTTCACAGATGCCATAAGAAAAATTCTGCAAGATGCTTTTCTCAAACTCAGTATTACCTGGCACCTCTGAATGCTGCCGCGGTTGCCAAGGGTCCTACCAATCCTTAGTAGGCAGCATGCCATGGGACCGCACACGCACAGATAAGAAGACAGAAAAATGTAAATCCTGAAGAAGTATACATTTCTAAGGATTGTCATTTTAGGTGGACACATTGACATGACTGGTACTTATGGATTAAGTATCTTCAACAGTGTCAAATGCAACTTATCTATAAAGGAAACCAAAACAAGGGAAAAAATCAAACGCACTGACTTATAAAAACCACTTTCTGTGTGATGGAATCTGATTGTGACTAGTTACCCCAGTTCTCAGAATACCTACAGCATCCATTCTTCGTCTACAATTCTAATTCTATATTTTGCTAAAGAATACATTTTTGCTTATTAATCAGTGCCTTCATTTTTTCCTTTTTTCTCTTCATACCTATATTACTCACTCTTGCTTTATTTGACTGTATAAAGCATAATACTATCAGTATTATTTTTATTCACAATTATTTTTTTAATATAGCCTCTACGATCATTTTAAACTTTTATTACAAGCCAGCTCCTATAGGTAGGAACAAAGAGAGTACTGTACAATGTAGCAAATTCTTACATAGCCAGATTTCTCAGCCCATTCTACCCTGGATGTTTTCTTATTTGCAGTTTTGCTGTTGATACTTTTGAAGTCTTTCCCATCAAGATCCAATTCACATGCCATTTTCCTTGGCCAAAATAATACATCTCTTTTCTCTTTATTCTCATTGTATTTTTGTTAGAATATCCATAAAAATTCTTATTTCATTCTGCTTTGTATCATATGTATTTTCAAATATATCTTTTTCTCTGCAAAGTATAATTGTGTTCTTTCAAGAAAATTGCTTAGTTCCACTGCATAGTTCTAAGATTATAAGGCAGATTGTGGGTATGTTTTAATTATTCCATGTGGGAAATCTCATAAAATTTTCAAACATGGAATTTGGGGATTTTAAAAATCTCTCTGGAGATTTTATAAGCATAGTTATCAATTTAAATTAGGATTCAAAATGATTGAGGACTAAAAGTGAATAAAATATATTTATAAAGGTGATGAATTTTAACTTGACTGTCAAATATTTAACTTGACTCTTTAAAAGGCTTGATTTTTAGCATAGAATTAAAAACATCCAAATTGTGAAAAGGAAGATACCTATGAAATGTAAATTAATAAAAAATAAGTTACCTAACACTCCTTGGCAAGTGTAGCAATGCATTTAAAAGAAAGAAAAATCAAATAATTTATCACCTAAAACAATTTAATGAACTCATGAATATATTTTACCACTCTTTATTTGCTTGCAGTTAAAATTTTTCAAATATTGAAAACAACAATATATTCCATTTATTACTTTTATGCATATTTTCATGGTACTTCATGAATTTTGGCAATAAACAAAGAGGTAGACAATGCTTTTCCATGCTATAGGTTTTAGAACAACATTGATAACAGTCAGTATTAATGCTGTGGTTTATACACCATTGCTACCTCTGTATAAATTCAAGCCTTCAACCTACAATCTATTTTTAATATGTCCCAACAGAAATTTTCAACTCTGAAATGTAAAGATGTGTTTTTACAGTACCTCAATTCTGATTTGTTAGGAAAAAAAAATTTCCAGTCCCAAAATATATTGAAATAACAATCTTACTCAAAACATTTGGACTATATTAAAAGTGTTAGCTTTTTAACTTTTAATATAAACTGAAACATGTGACAGTGCTTAAATATTTTGAATATCTGAGGATATTTGGAAGTCTGAATCAGTTGCCCTAAACTGAGACTCAAGTAATCCACCCAAAAAGGAGTGATTTCCTACAGAAACTTCTCTAACTCATACTAAAAGTATTCTTAATATTATAATTTCAGATAAAATGTTCAAAATCTAAATTCTAAAATCCAGATCTCTGTTGGCATAAAAAAAATCATACTTCGAAATAGTTGTTGTCAGTTATAAAGAAGCAGAAGAAATAAGATGGCTTGTTGTGTGAGTGAATGGCTGTGTGGTTACCTGAAGTGGAACTGCCACCCCAAACAGTGAGAAGAGGGGAAAAGTACTGGAGACATTAGAGATTAAGTTCTACAAAGGGAGTAACATTGCAGAAAGTAGATGAGAATAGCAGTAGATATTATTCCCACTAGCAGGCAACAGACAGCTTATTTAAACACTGTCATCAAATAATGATTGTGATAATGTACATGGTTTTCTTTCTCAAATTACTTTTTCAAAAATTATATATAAATTTAAAAACATGTGAAATTGGAAGAAAACAAACATCCTTTCAGTGAAAATTACAGCATCTGAAAATTATGACTAAACAAGTAAAACAATGAATACAAATAAGTATTAATAATAGCTTCAATTAATGACTCCTTACTAAAAAAACAAAAACAAAAACAAAAAAAACCCCAAGGGCATTAAAAAATCATTGACATAACTTTGTAACTAGTCTGTGAAAGTAGTGTCATACACATACTCCTATAACTAAATTTTACAAATGAAGGAAAAGTTTCAGAGAGTTTGAGGAGTATGCTCAATAAAATTTAGCTAGCAAATTGGAGATTTAAAATTTTAACTCAGATGAATTCCTCGAATATAAGAGACAGATGCATAGAATTATTCATTTCGTGATTGGATTTGGAGAGATAGCACATTGGCGGAGACCTATAGCTTGTATTCCCAATGTTTTGTAATTGTTTATTTAATGCACTTTTGACAGTAAAAAAGTCAAAAACATTATTTGAAGTTTTATTATTAATACAATGCTGAACATCTGGAAGTGAAAAACCCACAAAGAACATTTTGAAGTGGGGAAGGACTGAGGGTGGGATGGGGAAAGTGGTGGTGGGAGAATGGAGACCAATGTATTTGAAAAATTAAAAAAAAATTTTTAATTTAAGAAAAGGAACATTTTGATCAGGCCTTATACCTGTGGAACAAGTAACTTATGTCTAAAAATTTATCTTTGTTCCTAAATCATTCAGTGAAGTTAAATTAATTACCAAAATAAAGCAAATAATGACCCTGCAAGTCACTTCATTCATAGACGTTTATATACGGCCTATCTCTTCACAGTAGCAGAGAACTAGTATAGGTGAACGCTCTTTCTACTTCGCTCCCCAGGAAAGTGACTGATGGAGGAGGTAAAGGGCCCAAAGGTAGACCTGATGGCCCAGAGCGGGCACAGTTGCTTCCCTGAAGGTTGCATGTGTGTGTAAATTGTGCTGGCCACTGCAACTGCGTAAACTGCAATTCATGCAAGCTGCTTAATATTCAATTTGTAAAAAATTTATGAATACGTTCTATGAAGATATAAGGTTTTTAAATTTAACTTTACATAAATAATGATTATTTCTACTGAGGAAAAGTAATGTTGTCCCTGTTATTTTTCAAAATATAGGATTAAACTTGTTAATTGTGCTTCTAATCTCTAGTATGTGCTTTCTGAAGAATATTCGAGGATTTTTGTTCTTCATTTATAAATATAAGCTCACAGAATCAAAGTGAAAAAAGAGAGTTGTTAGAATTCCTTTGAAGAATGTAAAAGATTCAATTTTGCTGGCATGGCAGTGAAGTGAAATCAGAGGTTATCCACTGAAGTGGAATCGGGGGTTATCCCTGAGTAACAGGGTTTTAAGGTGAAACATTCAAAAAGCTCTTTTATGAATACACTTGTTGTGCTTTTGATCCTCTCTGAGAAATAGAGAAAAGGAGTGAGGGAAAAAAAAGATAAAATGTCATACTGAATATGGCATGTGCTCCACAAATAACTGAAATTGCACTGCATTACATGTATTGCATTAAAAGATATAAATAACTCACACTGATGGTCTGGTAGTAGTTTAACAGTAGTCAAGTATAAAATGTACTTGCTATCTTTTTCCACAATTTCTCAAATGTTGTGAATAATGCAGCATTCAATGTATTGGAAGTAAACAATTTTATGAATTCTTTAACAAGTGAAATAGTCTTAAATAGTAAGATGTATTCTCACAGCCATCTTCTGATTTGGCACAGTTTTCAGATAGCAATCAGATGACAGTTAATATTTGTTTTCACTGCTGCTATTGTATTTTCTGTGGTTGTAACAACATCGTATATCTAGATATTCTGTTATAGATATTGAAAATAAAAATACATAATCAGACCACATATTGCTCAATCTTATTTTCAGTCTGTAAATAAACAATGGAAGAAAATTTAGTTTACTTTTACAACATTTTCTGTGCTGTAGTTTCTCTCTCTCTCTCTCTCTCTCTGTCACTCATGAAGAAATGATTCAAGGATAAATGGGGTTCACTATAAACTTGACAATCAAGAAAGTTATAAGCATCCAAATTGCCATCCTACTGAATAGGCTATTTCAATAAAAAAAAAAAATCCATTTGAAAAGAGAATGGTTTTAGCCCTTGTTATAAGGAGTCATGATCATTCAAGAAAGATTAGTCTCATCAGCACTCACAGGAATTACTCTTCACAAATCTCTCTTTTTTATATTCAAAAAAATATCCTTTTCCTTTGAAATGAAAAGCAAAAAAAAGTAATAACTTTAGAGATCTTGACAAACATTTTCTCAAACACTCACTGGCAGATATGTTGATGATTCTTGCAAAAAATTTAAAATGGAAATGCACCAGAGAGGAAAGAGGAGGGAAACCACCTTCTCCTGTCCTAGAAGAAAGACCCTTTGAGCTGAATTCAACCCTGGAAACACATTCAGAAACACCAGTGTTTTTCAGCCAAAGGCCCTGGTGAGGTCAAGATTAGTCCCCAGATGGGACTAACATGACATTCACTTTGCCAACAAGTTGCAGCCTGTATCCAAACCCTCTGACAGAGTCCACCTATAAAACCCAAGGTGAGTGTACGTGAGGCTGTGCCAGCGATTGGTGCGAGAGTGAAATAGTCGGTCACAAAGTTGTTTTATGTGTGAAATTTCTTCAAATTTCCTTGCTATTATGGAAAGAAGGAGGAATTTTTAAATTGTCCTTTAAGATGATTGTCCATCAGTGGGAGCACAGGATACCTATTGGGGGCCACTGCTCTAGCGCCCAGTGTCAGCAGCTTGGTAGCGGATGTTTGATTTTGCCTCTTCCCAGGCCTGTCCTGGGCAGCTTCTCTGATACCGCCAAGCGGTACATTTACAGGAGCCCTGCAGTGGTAGCACCTGAGGGACCACCCTTGACTAAAGGGGGGCAGAAGCCAAGGGAAAAATGTGTCCTCTTCTTACCCCTTGGGCAAATAGTATTGGGATTCAAAATGCTTCTCAGACCTGCCATTGAGACTGAGCACTGGGCACATGCAGGTGGCCAGCTCAATAATTCCTTGTATGTTGTGTTTTGGTTCCCTTGTTTCTTATTCTTACTGTATAAAACAGCTTTCTTAATAAACCTGCCTACCAGCCTTTTATTCAGCCTCTGCTTTCGGGTAAGTTAGTGCATGCATCTTGTTAGAGTATACAGGGACATTTATTTCTGCCTTGTGAGTTTTTCTTAACTAACACTCTCTCTTGGTGGTTTTTCTACATCTGAAAAATTATATATAGTGGCAGTTTTTGTTTCTTTGTTTGTTTGCTCTTGATGATTAAACCACATTAAGCTGAGCAGGTTTTAAATGACCTCTATGTCTTGCCATTGTTTATAGAATGAAGTTCAAGTTGTTTAACACAGACCATTCAGGATCCCCAATATACAGTTCTTGCCACTACCAACCACCACTTCAACATACACACACACATAAATGTGCACACATGATACTCATATGCATACACACAAAGCCTACATTTTACCAAAACAAAAATCAAATTACTCAAATCTCTCACAGTTCATGATCTCTTGTATTTCTTGGCTTGTCTGTACCTACTTTCTTCTGTATAAAAACTGTTGTCCATTAGATACACTTATAACTTCTTTTGAATATCCTTCACTGGATCTTTTCATCATAAAGTATGTCAGTGAAACACACTTATGTGATTCTCACTGGGCTTGTAAAGAAGTTCTCATATACAATCTTTATAATACACTAGGTAAATAGGTGTTTAGCGTGCTTCATATTAAACTGAAGGCAGGACCTTTGTTCTGTTTATAGTCTTATCTCTTGTACATAAGGGTAGATGTTTTATAAATATCTGAGAATAAATCAATCATAGAATTGTGACAGTCTTAGCCTTCTTTTAGATATCTAATAGCTCTCTGTGACATTGGTTGAAGTATTTTTATTTTTTTTAAAAGATTTTATCTATTTATTTCTAGAGAGAAGGGAAGGAAGGGAGATAGGGAGAGAAACATCAATGTGTGGCTGCCTCTCCTGAACCCCCTGCTGGGGACTTAGCCAGCAACCCAGGCCTGTGCACTGACTGGGAATTGAACCAGCGGCCTTTTTCCACTCAACCACTGAGCCACACCAGCCAGGGAAGTCGAAGTCTTATTAAAGACATGAAGCAGCATAGCTCCCTATCTTTGCCCAGCCAAAGAAGTTTGGTTTACTCTTTACAATTTTAGCCCTTTTTAGATTATTTTCGTCACGTCATTTCCTCATTGGACTAACACTGATTTTGTGCCCATTATATATCAGCACTGTGGCAAACACTTGGGAACAAAGATGCAGTGTCTGTTTTCTTAAAACATAGAGAATAGCCTAATGAGAAAAACAAGAATTAACATCTGACTAAATTAATACAATTTTGTACGTTTAAAAGTTGTGATATGTGGTAGACAGGTAGAGAACAGCTTGTGAACAGAAAGATCTGCTTTAGAGAACTGAGAAACAGCTTAACTTAAAAATTGATGTTTTTACTACATGAAGAATAAGGAGAAAAAAAATAAAGCAGAAGGAATAGCATATAAGAAGAATCTGACCCGACAGGGACTGATTATCTTCAAAGGACTAAAAGAAAAGTGGCGTGGATTGGACCTGGTGGGAGGTAGGGGCTGGTAGGAATGAATTCAGAGGGGAAAGCAAGGACAAGGGCCGGCCCACAAAGGCCACCTTCAAAACGGGGCTTTCCTTGGGTTGCGGTGAGAAGTGACTGAAAGAAGCGATTGAAGTGATACAGGATGGGGTAAATACCTTATAAACAATTAGGCTCGCTCCTTTGTGGAGCGTTGAAGGGAAGAGATTAAGGAAAAAAACTGAGGAAAAAGCAGTTAGATAAATCCACCGGGAACCTTGCAGAGAAATTGTACAGGAGACAGACGTTAGTGAGTCAAAATTTAAATTATATTTAAAGCAGACAAAATAGATTAGATCACCAAGGGAAGGAGAGGATGAGAAAAAGAAGAGCAGTGAGAACTGCCCCTGTGTATGTTCCACAAAGAACAACTTAACTTGTCAGAGGGAAAGACTGGAATAATCAATGTCCCAGAGACTACAAGATAAAAGTGGTTTAAGATGTTGAGAAGCATTAACTATGTCATATGCTCCCAAATATTCTAGGAAGTTTATTGCCTAAGTGCATTATTTGAAATTGGTAAAATGTAGGCCATTACCAATCTTAGAATAAAATTGCTGTTTTAACTTGGGGTAGAAGACACCAGACACGATGATAGAAAAAAATTGTAGTATTAATGAAAAAATGTAAACTTATATTGTAAGTTTGTTGTAAATCTGCCTATGAACTGGCGTACACTGGATAGTTGAGTGAAATTGTACCAAGAATATAAAGATTAGGGAGAGGAAGCCAGAGAGTCAGTGAAGACTGCAGGGGAGTTTGGACAACAATGTGGGAGCTGATGGATAAGACCCTTGGGCAACCAAAAATCCCTATAAAAAGTTTAATCCTCGCAAATTTAGCTATCCCACGGTATCTGCAGAGCTTGGCTTCAGGACCCACCACACACACCAAAATCATCAAATACTCATGTCAGCAAGATAACTGGCAAAAATCAATGTATACAATTGGCCTCCCACATAGCAGGTTTGCAATCATGTGTTGAAAACGGCATGGGTATGTACTGAAAAAAGAAACACGTGTAAGTCAAGCTGCACATTTCAAATCTGTGTTATTCGAGAGTGAACTATATTTAGAAGAGGTGATTGCCTAGCTATGTTCCAAGGAATAAATAGGAGGTAATCAGCCACTGTTTACAGATGGAGCAATGATGTGATGGAGTGAAGGAAGAGGTGAGATCATATGGCTTTGGCGTATTCTCACATAACCCTTGTGCATCAAGGGGTTGAAAAGTAGAGTTTACCACTTTCTCAAATTAGTATCTAAATTTATAACTTTAGTAAGTTCAACTCCACATTGTTCATATATTATTCTTATGCTACATAGGGGGTTACAGAGGGTTCAATCTCTTTAGGAGTATTAGACCACAAAGTTAATTTGTAGATTAATTTTAGTAAGTATCCATGTCGTAAATATTTAATTATATTTAACTTTTACTTTTTGTGGTTTTTGTGTTTTTTAAATTTACTTAACGTTTTTTAAGTTCAGATCAAAATATCTTATTTTTTTGCAAGTTATAGTTTGATTTATGCCAGCTCAGTTTAATTTTCAACCTAGCTATATAAATGTATGCAATCACATAAAATCTTACACTAATTTTCTCTTTAACTTTTTAAGGTCCTTTATTTGAAAAGAATATTATCACTCATTGTGCAAGTTCCTTTTACTATTTTCTAAAAAGGTCCACAATAATAAGCCCAGTTACAATAAAGAGTTAAGGATATGCTGATTTTTGAGAGACCATAATAAACATATGGTCTCTAAGGAAAAACTACACTCTTGGGAAAGGTTTTTATTGGGTAGCTTGGAGGAAATTTTATAGTTGTCACTATGTCTTCAGTAACAGAAAATATTTCTAGAAATTTCTTAGGCTGTAAGTTCCAGATACATGAGGATTAATTCACTGACTTTGACCCAAAGCCCAATGAACTGAAAAGAGAAAGACCCATTTTCATTTGAATGCTCTGGAGACTAAGGCAATTGGACACCAAAGTCATACAACTACATAAACTTATATTGAGAAAGTAATATAAAGAAAGAATCCTGCCAGCAGCTATATGGCTTGGGATTCAGCATCTTTTGTTCTCAATATAATACTAAAATAAACCTTATTAAATTAGGTATTATCAATGAAGGTAAGAAGCATATGGAAAATCATTGGTAAAATGATTTAATTTCTCTCTGTCCTTGTAAAAGGCAAACTTTAATAGCTTCAAAAGACTTTTTTTAAAACTTGTAACCACTGTAGAGACGACATTTGCATTAAAGTAAAATCAAAGTGATGTTCTACATTTTATAAAGGTGAGAATTTTTACCTAGATAGTTTAAACATTCTCTAATATTTAAATAATCAGAAAATGAACACATTATACACTGTGGCTTTTTAAAATTCCTTTAATTCTTTAAATAACTTATCTATTTAGTATAGATACATATTTATTGACTAAAGTGATATTGAAGAACAAGTTGTTACTTTTAAATATCTGTCATTGTTTTCAAAACATAAGACAAAAATTACTGTAATGGCTATATGTGTGAGAAAGTGAACACTAAAGATTCAAGGAGATATTGGAACCTAATACTTACTTTCCCAAGGAGCAGAGTATACAAATCTGTGAACCAGCATTACTTGGTTTATTAGTCTGTTTGAGTTGCCATAGAGGAATACTACAGACTGGATGACTTAACAGAAATGCCCATATATTTGTTCTCAATTCTCAAAGACCAGAAGTCCAATGTCAGGATGCTGGCTGAATTGGTTTCTGGTGAGACCTCTTTCCTTGGCTTGATGATGGCAACTTTCTCCCTGTGTTTCCACGTAGCCTTTCCTCTGTGTGTCCTCACTCCCGGTGTCTCTCCTTTTCTTTAGGGGGAAGGCTAGTCCTACTGAATTAATCTACTGAAGTAGAGCCCTGCCCTTATAACAACATTTGAAGTTAATTACTTTCTTTAAAGGCATTTTTTAAAGGCAATGTGACAAATACAGTCACACTGGAAATTAGGCTATGAATTTGTGGGGAAAGGGTGGCACAATTTAGTATTCAATATTTGGTAAAATTTTCTTGGTTCAATAATCCAGTGAAGTTTTCCGTAAGGTGAATGAACTGTAGGCTTAACAAATAAATGGAGCATTACATTCACTTGCTGCCTCTAAACTCATAAATTGACCTCAACTTCAGTTTTTTCATGTATTTGATCCTTAAGAACTAACTTTACTTTCTTACCTATGATGAAGATATGATGTACTTAAATCTAATTTTTAAGGGGAGTTTGGTTTCCATTTTTCCATCCAACTCCATTTTCAATCACTTATGTTTCTGTTTACATTGGCTACTGTAAAGAAAATTATGTCATTTCTTCCCATTAATATTAAACATACTGATTTCATTTTATGAGTATTGGTAAACAGTGCTTAATTCTAAAAATCATATTAATAGTTACATCATTAAAATACTTGTTTACTTTTTTGCAAATCTGAATAAAAAGGATTATTTACAAAAAATCTTATTATTTTTCACCATAATCTGAACCCTCAACAGTCATCATCAAGAATCAAAACTTTAAAAAAATTGTTTCCAAAATGTGATTTATTTATGAGATCCAAATAAACAAGAAAGTGAGTTCAGCTAGAGCAAATAAATAAAAGAGGGGAGGGGAGGACATACCACATTTTCCACGGTTGCGTCATATACAGTGTTTCTTCTGCTCTGTGCTATACTAAAAGATTTTGAAAAGTATCTTGACCTAGGTGTCAGTAGAATTATTATTCAGTGACAGAAGTTTCAGAAAGTAGTTAATTCTAAGTTTGATGCTTTACTCCACTTCCTTTGTCACTATAGTGTTACTTCTGAAGTGCTTATCTTCAAACTCTAATGCTGGCAAATGTTGACTTAATGATCATACCTTGGAAACATTGTGATGGCTCCTTTTTATTCTGTAAGATTTTATATATTACATATAATTTATTATATTAAATATTATATTTAAATATTACATATTCAAATTGCGCTGTCCTGACAAATAATTGTTTGCCATTAGTTATTAAGTTAATTTTTGTTTAGATAAAACAGCCTCGATAAAATATACCTTTTCCATGTTATTATTTAAACATATCTCAGAAATGCTGTTATGCTTCTATGTCTCTTCTCTCCCCTTGATTTCTTTCTCTTGTAGCTGGTGATTAGCTGCCACATTGGGAAGTCTGCGGGTTTGGGAAGAGAAATTAATAGTTTTTGTCATCATAACCACAACCATTGGTGTCACCAAAATCTACCTCGTCATCGTCCCTTCATTCATGACCAAAACTCATGGAAATACATGTTATCTCACTGTCAGAAAGCAGCTTATTTTAATAAACTAAGTGGCACAACTAAAATGTGTAACAAAGTAACTTGGGAGCAGAAAAAGGGGCATATAAACAGGGCAGGAGCATGAGGAAGAAACGAACAATACAGGCAAAGGAGATGGTGGGAGCACCGGCACACTGGCCGGAAACCAAACGGAATGTGTAGATGTTTATAATATCGAAGCCTCGTAAGTGCGATAGAGTCGGAAACGACAAGGCAGGACTAAACCAAAAATTGCATTGTTGATGGCTCAAAAAATAAGACAATAGATATTGATTGAACAAACTTTACTCAAATATTACTGTATTATTTGATCAATTTCAAATAGATTTCATAAAAAGAGATCTACGTATGATTAAAGAATGAACTACAATTATGTATTTAACCCCCTTCCTCCAATTGCAAGCCATACGGGGTCAATTCAGTAATAAAGTTTCTTATTTAAAATATTTTATAGTAAGCCAATTTTCATAAAGGACATAATTTTTCAAGTAATATAAGAACATAGAATAAATGAGTGCAAGTTTTGCTAAAACTAAAAAGCCTTCCTTTATCTTGCTATCTGCTGTGAGTCTTGTCATTAAGTTGCCAATGTAACCAATGATTTTAGAAACAGACTCTAAATAGAGAACCAACTGATAGCTGTCAAAGGGGAGGGGACTGTGGAGCTGGATGAAAAAGGTGAAGGGATTAAAGAAAAAGACAATGACAAAACCTCTTAGACACAGACAACCACAGGTGATTATTAGTGGAGAGGTACAAAAGCGTATAGGTTGGATGAAAGGTGATGGAAGAAGATTTGACTTGGGGAGGCAAATACACAATACAATATACAGATGATGTATTATAGAATTGTATGCACCTGAAAATTATATGATTTAATTAACCAATGTCACCCCAATAAATACAATAAATATAATCAATCAATCAATAACATATTTTTTCCTAAAACTATATGGTTCACTCTATTTTAAATTTTATACCTATAACTTTAAAAAGATTTCAAATTTAAAAATTCTATACAGTTGCTCTTGGACTTCAAGTTTGTTTCTCTTTTGTTTAGTTTTTAAAATATGTGTATAGTATAGGAATACAGGGTGTCTGCAAACAGTTGCTATACAAGGTATCTACATATGGCTATGTATTTCTGTTTTATAATACCTGTGTTTATTATCAATACATACTAATATGAATTCTTTATAACAGTGAAATTCACATGATTTTTCATAACCACTACAGACCCTAAAATAAAAAAAAAGTTCCTTGCTGTGAGACAGAGACATAAAAATATGTTAACTGAGAGTTATTGTGAAGCTATTTTTTCTAAGCAATATATTTGGTATAATTACCTTTGCTACATAAACCAGAAAAACTTAGAATTTCAATCTTTATGAGAAAAATAAAACATTAATCCCTGTAAACTGGAAATTATAAAAAGCCAATTTACTCTTATAAAAAATGTACTGCAATCTAACTTCTTCCAGCAGGAAGATATGACTAGGGTGAAGACACTCAAGATAAATATTATTAAACTAAAAGCAGACATGGAAGTAGAAAATGTTATTGTATTAAATTATTTATATATAATCAATATTAAAAATAATCTACCAAACAAGAATACAAATGTTGAGTTAGAGCTATTATTACTTTGTCTCCAAAACAATATCCCCTTATTTGAAAAATCAGATGGGAAAGAGAAAATGCGAAGAATGCAACAAAGGGACTAGTGTATACATTTTATTTTATGGATATCAGAAGTGGTTTGAAAAGGAAATTAGGAATTCCACTTTTAGCTATCTGATAAACTTGATATTTTGGAAAACCAAAACTTAAAAATCACTCTGAAATATACCTATATTTTCTGAATAAGTTACAACTTATATTCTTTTAAATGCATAGCTTAAAAGAAAAAGTGCAAGGAAATTCCTTTGCAAAAAACTAATTGTTTCAAATAAATGATAACTGAGTATTCAAACCCCAGGAGCATGTACCAGTATCTGAAATCTTTGATCCTTGAGTTTAGATGCAGATTGTGGAGAGGAAAGAAATACATAAGTTCCACTTATGATGGGGACTCTACCATTTCATAAACAAAACCCTCAAAAGTTACACCTAGTTGTAAAGGCAGGTTAGGTACAATTTGCCTCACAGCAAAGTTAGACCACTTGGTATATGGTGTCAGCCAATAATGTCCTTAAATCATTGTCCTTTGTCCTGGGCCCACACTTTAGACTGTAAAATTTTAGCCCTTGGGGCAAGGAGTTTACATGACCAAGGGCATGGAATCACCCAGAATCCATGCTACTTCTGGATCACATTCTGATGTCAGGAGCATAAAATCTCCCACCCAGCAGTAATAGGCTGCACTCGGGGCCTTCCATGAGCCTCTCTGGTCCTGTACTCTTAGGCAGAGAACACACTATGTAGGCTTGTGGTTTGGACAAGGGGATTTTGGCTGTTCACCAGGCCTGCAGGTGGGTCGGGGTTTGTGGAACTTTAGAGATACGTGCTACACTGCTTTGTGGACCACATAATGGTGTGCAAGGTCCTCTGCACAAACAACTAGGATTTGGAAGAGTGAACAGCAGGCCAGAGATCTACATTTCTGTTTTCATCCCCACCACTCAAATATTAGTGATGTACCTGATCTCAGGATGTATACCAGTTTGTAAAATAAGTAACTCCTTCAGGACTTTAGCAGCAGAAGCCTAGGTTCATATGTGCAAATTTATGTTATGTGCATTGTCTGAGGATTACCAAATGGAGCACTAATCTGTAAGTGCTCTTATATTCATAGTGATTGGGACTGACCGAACAAAGCAAAAGCGATCTCTGGAAAAATGGAAACTTTCTTTTCCACTATTCAAAAGATGAAACTTCTCCTCCCTTTAAATCAGAATTTTATGTTGGAATTGACCTTGGAAAAAAAATAACTTGAAATAATCTACTCCATACATATCATTTGCATGGCCCTCTAAATCAGGTTTTGACAACCAATGGCTCTCTATCCACTCACCTGTTGTGAGGTCTAAACGCAAAGAATGGTTATTATGTTTTTAAATGTTTGAAAATGATCAAAGGAAAAATGATGGTTGTGACTTCAAATTATTTGACTATGAAATTCAAATTTCACTAATAGTAACACATGGTCACCATCGTTTGATAACATTGTGCCTATGCCTGCTTTAATAGAATGACCCAATATGTGATGATCTCAAGGCAATAAAAAAATATCAAAATTTAAATTGGACATAATTTTGTTTTGTAAAGAGTTATATGATCGTAGTAATAAGAAAGCATGCAGTTTTTTTAAAACCAATTCCAGTGAGTTAACAAATGTTTGTTCTTAGAATCTTATGGAGTTTTATAGTTAGAAGGATAAAGCCTTTACTTAAGAACTAGCCAGTGTGGGCAGGCAACAATACTTTATTAGATAAAAAAGTAATTTTTATAACTTGAATCTGAGGAAATGGCACAGTACATTCATCATTCCCTTATTGAAATTAGGAAATCAGCAATAACAACGAAATTCAAGATTCTATGGATTCCATCTTCTTCATACACTTAGATGTAAATAAATTTCTTATGAGTAGTAGGGAAAGGCAACTGCTAAAGAAAGGAAATAAGAAGGCAGATCGTATATTAGCTAAAGGCCTCTTGAAATCTCACAATCCGTAGTGGCTGCAACCACAAAGATGAGGGGAAACAAGCCCCATGATGGATTAACCCCATTTCAGTTTATTACCATCAATAGCTAAGATCATAGGCCCTCTCTTCACTCAATATTTCCTTAAATGTGAGCTGCCAGGCTGCCAATGCTGGAGGAGATTCATTTGTATAAAAAAATTTATGGAAAAGGAACTGCCTGGAACAACCATGTTGACACTGTCATTAAAAACAAGGTGAGCCTGCTTTTTCTGCACATCCCAGAGGGCACATTAATACTGGACCTGGAATGGCTTTCTGGCAGCTCAACTGGAAAGCAAAAGGGGAAAACTCATAGCACTTACTACTTACTAATGAAAAACACAATAAAGTTTGAAGAGCTATGTGGAAACGTATCTTTAGGATTAGTGTTACAAGCCAGTGATTCACTGGACTAGCTAACATGCGCTATAGCATGCATTTGTTCTTGCATCGTTTAGAATTGCAGTTTGCTGAAAGCTGGTATAAAGATCTTATTTTCCCTATCAGACACGTTTTGTACCCTTTTCAGTTGTCTCTTGTAGTTCCTGCACAGGCATGAACATGGCCTAATATTTATAGGGTCCAGCAAAAGTAAGGCTTGCTTGGTGTGGCCAGTAGGGTATGTGAATGTCTCCCATGAGAAAGGCAGCAATTTGCGCATTTCACCTAAAATGCCATATGGTGTCCTTGAGTGTGATATTGTTATATTGCAGAATTACATGCTTATGATTTTGTAATAAAAGATTTAGTAATTAAAAGGGTGTTATTTGTGCCAGACCCTGTACATGATAACTTTATACATACATGTACACATGCAAGAGGGATAATGAGGAAAATTACCAAGTTTCAACCAAAAATATTGTGTGTACATACAACTATTTAAAAGAAAATAAGCAAACAATAATTTATTCCATCAAAATAATTATACCTTAACTATTTTGAACAAATGTATAACTCTTTTTCTTTCCAAAATATATCTGAATATATGTTTACTTAGTTTCTAAATATGTGTTGAACTGCAATTCAAATAAACTTTAGAAGGCTGTTTACTTATGAGTCTAAGAATCTTTGAATACCCCTAATATCTGGAAATGTAAAGTGTGTGCCATACAGGGATGGACAGAGATAAAAACTTCAGGCTGTAATCAAGAAGCAAGGAAAGCCCATAAACCTAGTGTCTCAAAAACCGAGGTACAGTACACACTTGACTTCTGGTTGGGGGATGCTGTTCTCATTTCTTCCCATAGGCAGACTTTTAGTAAACAGTTAGGGTCATATTCTTAAAATATTTCTTAAAAATAACTTTCAGTACGTAGTCTGGTTTCCACAACAATCCTCAACACAGACACCTCGGTATTCTTATAGAAAAGGACTCATGAAATATGGGCTCAGAATCTAAAAGGAGACAATAGACAAGGAAAGAATCCATCATGACCAAAAGTTAGCAGACAGAAATAGACTTCAAAGAGCTTCATGTACTAAAATTCGAATGGCTTAAAATGCAGATTAGGTGCATAAAGAGAAAGAATAATTGAAGTGAAACTTAAAGTAGATGCTTATGATTATTTTGGAACTACAGTTGAACAAAAGTTGAGACTTATTAGTTAACTATAACCATGGCTGTGAAAGTATATTTGTTTGGGAACAAACTAATAATCTTTGAAGCCAGATATGTTTAAGCAATTAACTTCTCTAAGCCTCAGATTTTTCATTTGTAAAATTTATACTTCTTCATGGTATTATTGTAAAGATTAATGATATAATATGAGAAATTTATTAGTGAAACTATTTGTCCCCAGCACTCATAATATTCAGCTATTATATCATAAAGTTCAATATTTAAATTATATTTAAACTTGAACAATTTATATCGCCTACAAATTATTTCACATAATATTAAATTTGATTTCAAAATGAATATAAACCCACCATATAGAATTTGATTTGTCCAAAAATATTCAAAGTACATATTAAGAAATAAATGCTCAGATAGTACTCAGAAAGAAACAGTGTTGACAATCTGGTGTTAATACTTAAAACTATATTTTTATTTGAAGACATACATTTTCTTAACAACTTGGAATATTTTCTTCTCCATATATCTTGCTGTTCCCATTGTAAATATTCAAAAAATAGACCTTTAATAGCTACAGGATATCTTACTATTATCAATATTATTTGCAGAGCAGTCAATTATCAGACTTCTGGACTACTCATTTTTTTCAGTATTATAGTGATTCAGAATGTCTTTTGCATGTAAATGTATACATATTTATGAGTATTTGTTTCAATGAATTTCTCATAAAAGAAGTTCTATGACAAAGGTTATGAACATGTGATAAAGTTTTGGATACATGTTGTCATATCTCACTCTCGAATCTTGAACCTATCTATAATTCAAACGTGCTATGAAAAAAATTTCCTGCACGCATGTCAACATTGAGAATTATCCCTGAATATTTAATAGAAAAATGCCTTTTTTTATTTCACACAATGAAACTCAGAGGTGCACAGTTTATCACAGAAGTTAGTAAAAACAGAATAAACATTCTTAGATTCAGAGAAGTGTTTGATTCGTGGTAATGCTTTGATAAATATATGTTGAGTGAATTCTAGCCTCAGAGACATAAAACATAAATTGTTACATCTCCTAATAATCTTTAATGACTTCAAAGTGAATTGCTGAATAATACAGATTTAATAAATTAAACTCTCTTGGTATTAATCTTATTGGATTTAAAATATACTATTATCGATATCAAGGAAATGTTTATGAAATAATTAAGAAAAGCTTTTATCTTGTGATATTTGGTTATTTCTGTAAGATAGGTTATTAATATGTTATATATATGACATATCATTTTGGCTATCATCTTTATAATGACATAATAAAATTTCAAAAATTCTTTGAGATACAAGAATAAGACATACATTTAAAATTTGTATGTAAAATATCATACAAATAAAAAAATGTTGTGTTTATGGTCACCTCTACAAAGTAATATGAGGACCGACAGTGACTCTTTCAAGTTGAGGAAACACCTTTGTTAATTTCTGAAATCCTGTAAGTTTTATTAACAGAATAACAAATTTTAAGGAAGCCTACAATAGTTTTCTTGACTTTATGTATTTAAGTGCTTTACCCAGCGAAGGAGAACACCCACAATGTATGTTCTCACAAGGAAGCAAATTAAACTAGTAATATGCTAGCATGTAAATACAATATTTTAATATAGACTGAAATACATCAAGTTAATCACATATGCTGAAAAGTTTTTGAGTCTATCATGAAGTGTCTATTAATATATATACACCAGATGCTTTAACAATTTGGCTTAAGTTACAACTATAGATTTGATATTTTAAAAAGTCAAAAGATATTTCTACTTGTTATAGAAATTGGAAATAGTTGGTTGGAAGGGGACAAGATGAACTGATGTTTTACATTAGGATTCCCCAGAAGCTGAGCCTAAGACAAAAATACCAAGCAGAATAATTGGGGGGTAGAGGGGAAGTAATAGAACATGCTTAGGAGCTACAAAATAAGGGAGGGTATAGTAAATAAAGTTTGTGTGATCAAGGTAGCTACCATTATGTATAAATTAAACTTAACCCATCAGAGAACATTAGTCTGGGAGCCAGTGTAGCAAAACTTCATCCCAGATTTGCCTAAGAGAACTGGGTTGCTTGTGCACCCTTTCCTGTCAATCATAAATTTAGGGGAGCTTTCAAGAGTATTAATTATTGAGAACTTCCAGTCTACCATTATATAATTTGTATTCTGCAAAGACTATAACAATAACAAAAAGAGTAGGAAACAAAACTGTGGTTATTCCATGTTGAATTTATATTCAAAGAGCACTCAAACTCTGTTACTACTTCGTTCTCTACTTTCACTAAAAAACTTTTATCGAAACATCTGTAACCCCTGTAGAACATAGACTGCTTTTTAGGAATATGGATAATATTCAAGCTGAGGGTTGGGAAAATAAAAGGACTATATGACTCTTTCTGTAGAAAAGTAGGGATAAAGGACTCTGGATTCCAGAAAAAAAAATACAAAACCAACAAAGAGAGAAATTAATATGGCTACATAAAGAGAGAGAGAGAGAGAGAGAGAGAGAGAGAGAGATCCCACCTGGGCTAATTATCCAACTTTGCTCTAAGAATATTGGAAGTGGGTTTAAGCCAGCAATTGGAAAAAGATATATAAAAATTAATTTTTAAGGATCTACCAATGAATCAGCCCTTCCAGATAACAAGATAGAGCAGCAGCTCAGTTCATAAGTCCTGCCCCTGCCAAAGTGACTTGGCCAGCTTTTCAAGGTCTCCTTTTTTAGTATGATTATTCAGTCAAATATTGCAGAGATTTTAGGAATGCCAACAATGGGAAACTCACAGACTGGAGCATGATAAACAGCAAAAGAAATATGCAGAAAAGTCATTATAAAAACAATCATTGATAATTTTACTGTTTTCAACTTCTGAGAGACCACATTTTGAATACTACGCAGCAGAAAGAAAAAAAGAAGTACTAAACTTTGCGACAGCATGGATGGAACTGGAGAGCATCATGCTAAGCGAAATAAGCCAGGGGGCGAAAGACAAATACCATATGATCTCACCTCTAAGCGGAACCTAACCAACAATGCAAAGAAGCAAGGAAAATATGACCAGCAACACTGAAAGGAAAAGAAATCAACAGAGACAAGACGGAAGGGGGGGGCAGGGAAAGGGAAGGGAAGGGGAAAGTCAAGGAACATATAGCAAGGACTCATGGACAAAACCAAAGGGGAAGAGCTGAGGGAGGGAAGGTGGGAGGGGGCAAGGGAAAGAGGTGGGGGGAAGGCAGAGACAAATGTATTTAAAAAGTAAATAAATTAATTTAAAAAAAAGTAAAAAAGAAAAAAAACAATTTTTTAAATGTTAAAATTATGAATGTAAATATTTCTTAAAAATATTCACACTTCGAGGAATTTGGAAATCATGGACATTATATGTCAATAATGACTCAAACTTATGTATATAACATTATTCTCCTATGCAAATTTACTGAACATAAGAAAAGGGGCCCATAAAAAAAACCCTGGAATTATCTTCTGGAGGGCAGACCCCTTGCGGTACTGGCTTTTTCCACCATCTGTATCAGTGTACCAGCTGGTGTTGTTGTGAGAGCCTGCATTCAATTTCAGTGATATATATATATATATTTTTTGAAGGCTGTTTCAACATGTTTGCCCATTTCATAATGGGTGACTTATGAGCGCACCTGTTTACAGCATGCTGAGTGTTCAGCAGGTTTTGACCAAAACTGGCATGACCCCTGTGCCCCATCCTCCCTATTCACCTGATCACTCTGAGCAACCTTGTTTCATTTTCCCAGATGAAAAATGTCTTCAAAGGGAAACATTTTGCCAATGTAGAAGAGGTGAAACAAAAAATAACAGAAGCACTTAAAGGCATCAAAATGGACAAGTTCAAAAATTGTTTTGAGCAGTGGACAAGCATTTCAGTAAGTGCATTGCATCAAATAGAGAGTACTTCGAAGGTGACTGAAATTTAAACATGTGAGAATCAATAGACAAATTTTATAAATAAATTCCATTTTGAGGGATTCCCTCCTTGTATACCATGTGCTATTGTACTACCAAGAGTTATGAAGTTTCAAGTAATGCCTGTTGAGACTGCTTAAATTCTAAATTCTAACAATTCTGAAAACATATATAATAATAGTAATTAATTAAAATTCACTGTTACTACTATTTTGTACTTTTACAACTGTAATGTTACCATAGGTAGTTAACTAGTTAGTAATAAGAAATTGAGCAAAAGGAATTAGATATTGATATACCTTAATAAAATGAGAAGCATGAGCCTCTTTGCTTTACCAGGAAGCTATAGCTTCACACTCCAAGAGATTACACCATTTATCCACCAAGGAGATTAACACCCTTCCTCTTCCTACTTTGGCACCAGATCGGGGCACAGTGCTTGACCGCAGAGACCTGCCAATCTAACTAGGGCATGCTACCTTTAATAGAGCCCATGAAAGCTTGGGAAGTTCATTGGTTTTTGGAAAAGCTCCTGGTCCATCCCCAAACCAAGCTACCATATTTTGCCATGTGTAGTACACATTTCTTTTTTTGCCCAAATTTTTGAGGGAAAGATAAGGATGTACATTATACATGGGTATAATGATTATATACCACAAGTATAATAATGAGTATAATAACTTTCTGTATAATGAGCACAAAAGTGTAGGGGTGCATTATACACTGCAAAATACAGTAACGCATTCCCAGAGGAACAAAGAAGCTCCCTTTCTCTCCCTCTCTCACTTGGTGACCTACACTGCCCCGTGCATTTGTGTCTTCTCTCTCACCCAGGACCTTAAGGGTCCAGCAACTCCCAGGGACCACTCACACTGCATGGGCTCCGAAGAACTAAGCTCTAACATGAAACAGAAACTTTGACACTTGCCCTTGCTGAGGATATGGTTGGGCTTTTTGCATGGTGGGATGGACAGAGAGGGGACAAAGGGGTAGATTTCCACCAGAAAAAACCTTGTCTCAGCACAACCTTCCATGCTTGGGCCTTTGGAATACTTTATTTGCGATCCTGTGGAAGAGCCTGATTTCCACCAACCACAATAATGAGTTACAATTTGTAATTTACCTTATCTTCCTATGTTACTGGACAGTATTCTGCTCACCTCCTGAGTGAACTTGACAGACTCATAGTGAAAGAATAACTCTAAATGGTGTTGGTTCTTAGGAAAGTTTATATTAATATTGGTGCTATTGTTTCATTTTTTTCAACTTTTTATAAGGACTGTTTACAAGAACTCCTTTAGCGATGTAATGTCAGATGAACTTACTCACATTCTTGCTAGAAGTAGAAAGTTTTGAAAGCCAGTAATAAGCTAGACTATACTTTTTAACTGATTCACAAAAAAATAGTGAAATAATGTTATAACTTTAAAAAATATAATTTAGCTGAGGTAACTAAGAATAAACAAGAGTGATTTTTAAATACGTATTACAAAATTTGACACACATACTTTTTTAATAGAGTTTTCCATATATGTGAGATATTGGTATATATTAATAAAAACAACAAATTCTACCCAATCATTTGTTCACTTTTTCATCCTATTACCTCTTTCCTTATGTCCAATAATATTAGCCATTATCTATCATATGTGTGAAGTCCATTTTTCTATTCTCCATCATACTTATCGCTCATATGTTAGTACTTTTAGTACTGTCTTTAATATTTTAGGACATTTGTAATTTATATAATTTTCTATTGCATTTTGATATGTAGTGGTATATTTTAACATGTAAATTTATATATTGACATGGGATAATAAAGTATATAAATATACTATCCTTAAGCTCCCCACTTATGATTTTTATGGAGGGGTTCATGTTAATTTAAACAAATTAGCTTAAATGGAGAGTTATTGGAACAAATTGAGGACATAGCAGAGTGACTATCAGATTATTAACATAATTTACTATGTTAACTACATACATGCTTATTTAGTTTAAATTCCTTATATTTTTAATATCTTGCCATAATTTAAAAATACGGTGTTGAAAGTAAACCTCAGTAGTAAAACAAGACAAACTATGAAAATATTAAATTAGATAGGGGCTGGATCATCAGGAAATTAGTCTCATGAAATCCTGTGAAGCTAGAGAAAGACACACTGCAGATATATCCACAGACGACATCATGGTTTTACTGGCTTTTATACTAATAAAAGAAGTATTCTGTTTGTCAACAAACATTTCCCATTAAGGACAAAGACTGTTTATGTTTTTCTAAATTTTGATAAAAATTCAACTACAATGTGATTCTGGTACAGAAATTACTCAAATACGGCGAGATCCTGCCTTGCACAGACTATATCACTAACTATGATATATGCACAGTAGAGACTTTGGAGTCCAAAGAAAGCTGATGAGAATACCAATTAGAAACTAATGCAGGTAGTTTCTTTGAAAACTCCATGAAAAAACTATTTCCTTTTATGCCAATCATGTCTATAACTGACTATATTCCTCTAAAATGTTTTCCTCCAAGTGTGGGTTGAGGATAAGTTCGAATACATCCTAAAGTCCTATGATCTCAGACACTTTCATAAAAAAAAGAAGATCTACAGAAAGAGAGGAGGCTCTTATCACAGTCCGACCAATTAAACGATGCATTGAAGGACAATGCTGTGACTCTTAAAAGCAAACAAAGGTAGCACAAAACATATCCACAAGTAGATCTTAGAAATGTTGGGAAGAAGGTGAAGAATAAATCACAACAATGATTGACCTTCTTCATTAGCCAATAGCTTCAGATGCTATTGTGATAAATATCTATTAAGTTGATAATCTCTAAGGATGAGAATTTGAGAACCAAATTTTGAATCTTCAGAAGAATCATTTAGGATAGCCTGAGTTGATAAGCTGCGGTGCTATGGTCACCTGGAAATGTTTACATCCTTTTAAATCTGTCTAATTCATACACTGAGAAAATTTACTATTTATTAACTCAATTATTCTTATTACAAAAGTGATCATAAGGTATATTTTTCATGACATTTTCCACATTACTTGTAATAAACATATTATATAATAACTAAATCTCACTTGCAATGTAAAAATAACCAAATAAACATTTTAAATTAAATTTTGTAATCTTGTCCCCCACTTTCACAAACATTTTATACTGAAGTTTACATTTTATCTCATCCACTTATGTAATTACCAAATATACCATAATGTAATTACAAAACCCCATAATTTTTTTTAGCAGGAAGTGCGTACAGTATCTCTCAAGTTTTAGTAACTTTAAATACCTGCAAATCCCAAAAACTTTTGTGATTCAAAAGGTGTTATTCTTTTTTTCCCTCTCCAAATGGAGAGAATTTGATTGAAAGTAGAGTACTGCTGTGCATGTCATTGACCACTGACACATGTTATCAGTGTCAAAAGTGAAAACTCAGACCCAAAGCGAAAACTCAAACAGTTCTGCAGATAACATTCACTGTTGTAAAGATTTTGTCCAAACTACTGTATTTCTTCAAGCAGAATACCAACTTATTTAATGACAAATGAACAAGACTATCCATCCTATGAACTGTCAAGCTTATAGTTAATGAAGTTTAGTATTTAAATCACTTGCTGTTTAGCTCTTTTTAGAAGCCCTGATGAAATAGAAGAGCACTGAATTGGAATTGGCTCTAGAATCAACAAACACAGGATCCCAACACCATTAAGTACACCAGTCTTTCCTGAGGTCCGAGCATGAATACATGATCAGTTTATATTTTAAATCTGTGTAACATATTATTTGGGCTACATTTCTTTTTCAAGGCCAATCAGGTTCCTTATATAACTGCCAACTTGAACTTGGGGAACCATATGTGTATTCACGTTGGCTCCCATCTATGATTCGAAGTGAATTTTGGCACTGTTACAGAAGAAGAGAAATAACAAACACAATCTATAATAGGCATCCTTTGAGAGGGCGTCAAACTAAAATTTAGACTGAAATATTAGTTTAAATCTTCTGAGATATATCATAATATTTAAATCCAGAATAACACACATAACTTTGCAAAAGGTATAATGATAGAGTTTACCACTATAAAAGATTTCCATTAAAATAGAAATGACTCTATTTGTATGCCAATATCTCCAACAGACTACATTATCCATGTATTTAGCTGAAGCAGTCTTTAGCAGAATCCAGTATTATTCATGTAGAATTGTGTTTAGCCGCTGAGGAAACAAAGAACCCTATAAAAACTGCAATTTACTTATATAGCATTATGTCTATTATCTCTCACCAGCATGTGGCTAAAATTTCTATTCACAGCTCAATTATTTTTTATTCTCTTGAAAATTCATTCACAAATATGGATTTAGTCTCTCTTACACATCAGGCATCATTCTAGTTACCTAGCTACAGTGCTGGGCAAAACAGACAATATCCAGGTTATCTTTGAGGTATAGGCTACAGACTCAGAGTTTCCCTGGCACCAATTTTTTAGAATGTGCTGAGTCCCACATGATTTCTTTTAGTGTATATTTATATTAGTCACAGTTCCACCAGTGAGTCTTTCCTGCTCTGCCTTTGCACATGTGTCTTAGTTTCTGTGATATCTGGATCCTCTCTGGTGATGACCAGCTCTTGGGTATAACTGATGGATTTTTCAGGCTGATGCCACTTTCTGTTTCACTTCTTTTATCTCCACATTCCTTTTCAGTACATCTATAGCATACAGGCTGTCCTTACAATACATCTCTACAGAATAGTTGAGAGTATATTGCAACTTTGACAAGATTTTACTGAATATTTATGGGTAATAGATGGGCAGTATAATTGAACTTCTAGAATGTTTTGTGTGTGTGTGTGTGTGTGTGTGTGTGTGTGTGTGTTCATACAAAAAGGCCTAGTATGTTGGGTCCTGATCCTGAGAAATCCCTTCAAAACAGGACCAAGCTCCTGCCTACCACAAGGAGAGTGCAGAAACATCTAGACTTCTGGTTAGGCCCATTTGCCAGAAGTCCTCAGGAGACAACTTATTACTTACACCCTGTGCTCTAAGAGAGACATCACCAGGCTTATTAACTATCCCACAACCAGTTCCTTTCCAGAAAAGTCCAGTCTCTTTAACCACCATCCCCATAGGTGTCATATCCCCACTGAGTGAAAAAGAACAACTACACTACAATTCAGGAAAACAAAATCGGCACCTTTTAGAATACTTAATCATAAATAAAATCATATGTAAGATTGTATTAGTCTAGTCCATTTTTAAAAATATTATGCTGTGTTTCACTTAAAGTAAAAATTTTCACTTCATATATACAAATGTCCAACAGATATATGAAAACATACTCAACTTCAGTAGTTTAGGGAAATGCAAATTAAAACTACAGTGAAAAACCACCTTGAACATGTTAGAAAGGTGATTATCAACAAGACAAGTAATAGCACGTGTTGGAGAGATTGTAGAGAAAAAAGAACTCTCATTCACTGTGAGAGGGACTGGTACAGCCGCTATGGAAAACAATAGGGAGATTCCTCAAAAATATAAGAATAGATTCACCATATGACCCGACAACTCCTCTTCTGGGTATCTACCTCCAAAATTATAAAATATTTATTTGCAAAAATAAATGCACCCTTATGGTCATTGCAGCATTATTCATGGTTGCCAAGACAGGGAAACAACTGAAGTGTCTTTTGATAGACAATTAGATTAAAAAAAGATGTGGTACATATATAAAACGGAATATTACTCAGCCATAAAAAAAGATGAAATATTGCCATTTGTGACAACATGGATAGACCATGAGAATATCATACTAAGTGAAATATATCAGTTAGAAAAAATCAAGAACGATATAATTTCACATACATGTGGGATATAAAACTGAAAACAACAAATGAACAAATGATAAAACCAAACAAAATAAACTCATAGATGCAGATAACACTATGGTGGTTACCAGAGGGTCGTAAATGGTAGAGGGGATCAAATATAATTTGATGGAAGATGATTTGACTTTGGGTGGTGGTCACACAATACAGATCATGTATCATAAAAATGTACAATTGAATCCTATATCATCTTATTAACCAATGCTACCACATAAATTTAATAAAAAGAGAGAAATTAAATACCTATTCAACCCACATTGATTTCAAATCTTTTCACTTTATATTCTTTTCATAATCATTATGACTTCATATTCTGTACTCACCTACTCAATTAGGAACACAATAAAATACAAACCATCAACAATTGTAGATAGATTAAAATATAAATTTCATAGAGTAACAGAACATTGATTTCTCTATTCCCAATGTTACTCTTCTAAAAAAAATCACAACTTTTTTTGCCTTTATTCACCTCTTTCTCAAGTAATTCCTTTTTGTAGGTATTCATTCAATATTCACTGACAGTCTTCCGTGTGTTAACTGCTAGTCATTGCAGACCTAGTGTTGAAAATGGTTCATTCTGAAATAAAGCGTCAAAAGAAGTACAAAGCCATTTATGATAGGGACACTTACAAAGAAAATTATCCTGTTTTGTCTAAGGTCATGAAAATCAAGGGGATAATTAGTTCTGCATTTTTATAAATCTAAAGAATTTGTGATAAGTTATTTCCCACAGAGTTACCATCTCAACTGTCTTTCCATCTCCAAGGCAACTGGTGCTTTTCTAGGATTTAAAGAACTTTTTCAGATATCTTGAACAGAACAATTGAGTACAACATTAATTCCCATAATGAGCTTTTATGCATTGTGTTCTCATATATTTTTATATTTGAATATGGTAACTCAACTTTATTTGACTAATTGTTTATAAGATGTTCCTTAATCTTTTTTGTATTTATATTTCACATACATCCCACACTTTTTTGAAACAAGGGAAGCTGTTAGACTCTTTTGTTGTTTTACTTATTTTCAGATAATGTGATCCTTTGATGTCTTTTCAGAGGGTAATACATGAGTAGTATCAAAATATTTTGAAGACGGATGATTGTATCAGCAAAGGTGACACAGTCACCTTTATTTTCTAAGGGTGCTGATGAACTAGAAGATATAACATAGCTTATTCCTTCAAATGAAAATACACATTTCTGGGATTATCATGCTCTTAGGCTATTGGACATTTTTTAGTGGACTCTGTTTCAATATTTCCTAAGTTTCTGTTCTCTGTATTATGGCAATTAAAATATTAAGGCAGATAATTACAGCATACAAATATATAATTCTTAGTCTTTCTCATTAAGTTTGGTAGAAGTCTTTCCTTTTTTCCTCTATTTACTTAATTCAAACTAATACCACATTGACTGCAACAATGGTTTAATACATCATGCAAAATAAAATTCATGAAGGGAAATAAAAACTAAAATAATAACTTTCTATAAGGGGACACATAGATTGGCTGGTTATATTCTTGTTCTTTAGCTGTTGTTCCTAGGACCATGAAAAGTAATTTTCAACAATTTATATGAGTCTATTCTAATTCTAAATATTGCTAAGATTCAGATTATCAATTGTATTTACTATGATTGATTTATTCTAGTCATTGATGCTGAAATTTCAAATATTTGAAAGGTATTTTGAATATTTGTGTCAAATACCAAAAAAGTCAGGATATGTATTTCTTTATAAAGAAATACATAATTTAATATACCTGCAGATAAAGATATAAATATACAATTCAGATTCCTCTGCCTTTTAAAAATAAAGTATGAAGAAAATTCAATTTCGAATAGATTAAGAGACACAAGTTCTTTCCAATAACTCAGAATTTGTCATTGGTAATGCTTGTATTTCTTCAAGTTATCTCTGACTCCAAGTTATTTATATTAAAGTTGTTCAGTTTATGGAATATGTATGTTTTCAGTTCTCTTTTCCTACAGTACTTAGATCAAGCATCTCCCTTATTTCTTCATTCCCATCAAACCACCCAAACAAGAATATAAACTTACAGAAGATATAAAAATATAGAAAATATTAAAAAAGATTTAGATATTTTTCTCTAAACATAAATTTCATATTGACATTCTACTTTTAGCTACATTATCATTAGACATTTCTCCTGGTTACTTTTAATAGTCTTCCTTTATTGTCCTGGTTTGTCTTTCTGTTCATATTTCTATTTTCTATCCCCAAGTGCATGGTAAAGTTATATATGTAAGAATGTGAATATCTCATTGTGTGTGTGTGTTTGTGAATTCAACATTTATAATTGTTTGTCTTCCCTGAATCCTCTGCTCCTTACTAATACCTTCCCATTTCTTCCTCTGCTTTCTATGTAGTGTCAGATGATCTCTTTTCCCTGTGGATGCTGCAGAGTCCACATTTTTCCTTTCTGCACTGCAAGACAGACAATAGTTGGGTCTATGAACAGAGCTCAGCAAAACAGGTACTGAGTTCCAGGTTTTTGGCTGGATGACATAAGAACAGTGGGAAAGTTTAGTGATCATGTTTTTTAAAGAGAGAAAGAAGAATCTGATCACAATGCTATCTGTCAAATAGTTGTTAGATTTCCAGACCCAAGGCCATTTGAAATGCTCCAGGAGCCCACTTGACCTAATAATTCTATAATCAGTCAAGAAAGCATTTTCTTTATTGTGAAAAGAAAAAAAATATTTGCAGAAATATAGGCTCAAAGTGTATAATACCTATGTAAATTATCTGAAGAAAATCCTTGCTATGCGGCATTAAGCAAACATCCAAAATTAGAAACCTCAGGCTGGGGGAAGATATAGTACAGTTTTACCATAATTCTTAGAAGTAACCTATAGATAACTTTGGCATTTTGTTCTCTCAGCATGTCAAGATATGTCTAATCAGTCAATGTACTGAATTTCCTCTGAAATATGTACAGTGATCTATGTTTTCTTGATTGACACTGTCATAGAAAACCGTTATCCAAGTACATGCATAATACTAATAAGGCATTTTTACATATGTCCTCTGGATATTTAAATTAGGGTAGTATTCCTATTCCCATTTTTTACAAATCTATGATAAATTTTTAAAGAGTGCCTGCTAGTTTTTGAATAAGGTTAGAATTACATGACTTTGTAATTAACAGCACATAGGATGTAATAAGTATTCCTGACTCTATTTCGAGTTTCTTTGGGAGCTAAAAAGTTCTGTTTCTGGTATGTTGTCAGAGGCCTTTGCTATATGTGTGTGCACCTTCTGTGGCTTTGCTCAGTTATGGTGGTAATGTTTCCTCTTTTAATTGCCAAAATTATGACACTTGAAAAATTTTAACTGTACCAAGAGAGCACATGAGGGACATGTTAATAATATGTATAATTCTAAAACTTCAGTGCTTTTTGTTAGTTGAGAATGCACTTATGATGCAGTGCAAAACAACTAGTTCAGGCTTTTTTAATGATATTTCTTTACTGGAGTTACATAGAAAAAATATATATATTTGCTATGGAAGGGCAATTCGTAATTTTAAAAAATAAGAAGACTCCAGAATGATTACACAGTTGGTGAACATGCTTATGATATTGTAATAAGAGATTTTTATGTAATAAAAGGAGGAGTTATTTTTGCAGAACCTTGTACAAATAACACAACTTAGGTCATTTGTATATCTTAGCTATTTTGAGTAACACTGCAATGAACATAGGGGTGTGAATATCTTTTCAAACTAGTGCTCCTGTGTCATTCTGATAGAACTCAGAAATGGAATTGCTAGACTATATAGTTCTATTTTAACTTTCTGAGGACTCTTCAAACTATTTCCTCACCAATATACAGGTGAGGCTGCACCAATATACAATCCTACCAACAGTACAGAAAGTTTCCCTTTTTTCCACATCCTCTTCAACAAGTCATTTCTTGCCTTTTTGATAATGGCCATTATAAGAGGGGTGAGGTGATATCATTACGGTTTTGATTTACATTGCCTTAATAATTAATGATGTTGAACATCTCTGTATGTGTCTGTTGGCCATCTGTGTGTTTTCTTTGAATAAATATCTTTTCAGATCCTCGTCCCATTTTTAAGTTGAGTTGTTTGTCTGATTGTTGTTGAGTGGCTGCCATTCTTTCTTTTTAAATTTTTTATTGTATTTTCCCCGTTACCATTTAGTCCTTTTATACCCTTCCACCCTCTGCAGTCACCACACTCTTGTCCATGTCCTTGAGTCCATTTTCCTTTTTGTTCAATCCCTCCACCCCTTAACCTCCCCCTGCCTTTTCTCTCATCCTGCTCTCAATCTATGGGTTTGTCTCTATTTTCCTTGTTATTTCAGTTTGTTATTAGATTTCACATATGAGTGAAATCATAGGGTATTTGTTTTCCTCTGACTGGCTTACTTCACTTAGCTTAATGTTCTCTAGGTCGATCTATACTGTCACAACTGGTAAATCTTTTTTCTTTTTATGGCTGAGTGTATTCCACTGTATAAATGTCCTTTGTTGTTGTATCTACTCATCTACTGACAAACATTAGGGGTGCTTCTATATTCTGATGATTGTAAGTAATGCTGCAATGAACATAGGGGTGCTTATGTTCCTTCAGATTAGCATTTTGGGTTCCTTTGGATATATTCCAAGAAGTGGGATTGCTGATTCAAAAGACAGATACATTTTTTAAATTTTTTGAGGTATCTCTATACTAATTTTCAAAAGAGTGCACCAATCACCATTCCCACCAAGAATTCATAAGGGTTTTCTTTTCTCCACATCCTTGTCATTGTTTGTTGTTTTTGTTAATTTATTGATGACAACCAGTTTGACAGGTGAGAGGTGATATCTCATTGTGGCTTTAGTTTACATTCCTCTAATGATTAGTGACATTGAGCATCATTTTATGTTTACTGGTCATCTGTATATCTTCCTTGAAGAAGTGTTTATTCAGGCCCTTTGTCCATTTTTTAATTGGGTTGTTTGTTTTGTGTTATTGAATTTTCTAAATTCCTTATAAATTTGGGGTATTTACCCCTTATCAGATGTATCACTGAATATGGTCTCCCATTCTGCTGGTTGTCTTTTTATTTTGTGGATGTTTTCCTTTGTTGTACAAAACCTTTTTAGTTTGATGTAATTCCATTTGTTTATTTTTTTTTCTTTTGTTTTCCATGCCTGGGTAAATATATCTGATAAATTATTGCTATGGGCAATGTCCAAGATTTTGCTGCCTGTATTTTCTTCTGTGATTTTTATGGCTTCAGGTCAAATATTTAATTCTTTAATTCATTTTTAATTTATTCTTGTGTGTGGTGTTAGAAGGTGGGTCTAGTTACATTTTTGCGCACATATCTATCCAATTTTTCCACACACCATTTATTGAATAGACTATCTTTAGCCCATTGTATGTGCTTGCTTCTTTTGTCAAATATTGGTTGACTATAAAGGTGTGGGTTTGTATCCAGGATCTGTTTTCTGTTTCATTGATCTATGTGTCTGTTTTTATTACATTACCAGCTGTTTTGATTACTATGACTTTACAGTATAGTTTGATATTAGGTAGCGTGATTCCTCTAACTATGTTTTTCATTCTCAGGATAGCTCTCTCTATGTGGGACTTTTTGTGGTTTTATATAAATTTTTGAAATATTTGTTCTAGTTCTGTGAAATATGTCATTGGTATCTTGATGGAAATTGCATTGAATCTATAGATTACTTTGGATAGTGTGGACATTTTAATGATGTTAATTCTTTCTATTCATGAACACAATATGTGCTTCCATTTACCTGTATAATCTTCAATTTTTTTTTCAGTGTCTTTTAATTTTCTGAGTGCAGTTCTTTTATTTATATCCTTGATTAGATTTATTTCTAGGTATTTTATTATTTCTGAAGCAATTGTGAATGGGAATATTGTCTTAATTTCCCATTCTGTTTGTTCATTATCAGCATATAACAGTGCAATTGATTTCTGCATATAAATTTTCTATCTTGTTACTTAGCTGAATTCATTTATCAGTTCTAGTAGTTTCTTGGTGGAATCTTTAGGGTTCTCTATGTATAGTATCATGTCATCTGTAAATAATGGCAGTTTTACTTCTTACCAATTTGGATGCTTATTTCTTCTTCTTGTCTGAATTCTCTGGCTGCGACTTCTAATACTATGGTGAATAACAGAGATGAGGTGGACATCCCTGTCTTGTTCCTGATCTTAAGGGGAACACTTGTAGCTTTTGCCCATTGAGTATGATGCTAGCAGTAGATTTGTAGTACACAAACTTTATTATGTTTAGGTATGTTCCCTCTGTTCCCACTTTGCTGAGAGTGTTTATCATAAATGGGTGCTAGAATTTATCAAATGCTTTTTCTGCATCTATTGATATGATCATGTGGTTTTTGTCCTTCATTTAATTTATGTACCTACCTTGCATTCCTGGGATAAATCTCACTTGATCATGGTGTGTCATTGCTTTGATGTATTTCTGTATTTGACTTGTAAATAGTTTGTGGAGGATTTTAGCATCTACGTTCATCAGGAATATTGGTCCATAACTTTTTTGTAATGTTATTATCTGGCTTTTAATTTAAGATAATGCTGGCTGCATAAAAATTCAAGACAGGGGCAACTCTCCTCTTGAATTTTTGAAATAGTTTGAGGAGGAGTGGTATACTTCCTCTTGGAATAAATGGTTAAATTCGCCTGTGAAACCATCTGATTCTTAATTTTGTTTTGTTTTTGTTGTTGTTTTTGAGAGTATTTTTGTATTATTACTTCTATTTCACTAGATGAAATATATCTATTCAGATTCTCTGATTCTTCCTGATTTAGTTTTGGATGACTGTATGTTTCTAGGAATTTATTCATTTCATCCAGGGTATCCAGTTCATTGGCATATAGTTGTTCATAATATTTTCTTTAGATCCTTTGTATCTTTGTTGTCAGTTGTTACTTCTTCTCTTTCATTTTTGATTTTATTTATTTGAGTCCTCTCTCTTTTGTTCTTGATGAGTCTGGTTAAAGGTTTCTCAATCTTGTTTCTCTTTTCAAGAATCAGCTCTTATATTCATTAATCTTTTTATGTCTTTTTTTCCAGACTCTATTTCATTTATTTCTGCTCTGATCTTTATTATTTTCTTCGTTCTATTAATTTTGGATTTTGTTTTTGTTTTTTTCTCAAATTTCTTTAGTGTAAAGTTAGATTGTTTACTTGACCTTCTTTGTTTTTCTGTTTTGAGATAGGCCTGTAATGCTATGGATTTCCCTCTTAGGAATGCTTTTCTTGTGCCCCATAGATTTTGAATTGTTATGTATTCATTTTCATTTGTTTCAAGGTATTTTTTTTATTTCATCCTTGATCTAGTTGTTGACTTACCCATTGTTTAATAACATGTTATTTAGATTCTGTGCTTGTGTTTGTTTTTCAGTGTCCCTCTTGTGAATGATTTCTAGTTTCATATCATTGTTGTCAGAGAAGATGTTTGATATGAGAAGATATCTTAAACTTTAAATTTATTAAGACTTGTTTTGAGTCCTAACATATAGTCTATCCTAGAACATGTTCCATGTGCACTTAAAAAGTGTATGTGTGTGTATATTCTGCTGCTTTGGGACAAAATGCTCTTGAAGATATCAATTAAATCCATTTTATTCTAGAGTGTTATTTAATGCTACTGCCTCCTTATTGATGTTCTGTCTGGAAGATCTATCTGTTGAAGTCAATGGGGTGTTAAATTCACAACTATGATTGTATTTCTGTCAATCTCTCCCTTTATGTTCATCAAGATTTGCATTGCATATTTAGGGTCTCTGATATTGGGTGTTTCAATGTTTACTTGGGTTGTTTCCTCATTATGAGTGTCCCTCTTTGTCTCTTACTATAGCCTTGGTTTTAGAGTCTATATTTTTGGATATAAGTATTGCTACCCCAGTTTTTTTCCTTTCTATTTGCATGATATATCTTTTTCCATCCCTTTACTTTTAATCTCTTGTGTATTTCAGTCTGAGGTGGGTTTCTTGGAGACCACATATATATCGGTCATGTTGTCCTATCTATTTAGCTGCCCTGTGTCTTTTGGTTGGAGCATTTAAACCATTAACATTTACAGAAGGTGATTACTGATAGATACATATTTAGTGCCATTTTATTGTTAAACTGTTTTCCTCTGTTTTTTCTTTCTTCTCTCCTCCTCCTCCTTTTCTTTCTCATCTTCCTCCTCTTCCTCCTTCTTCTTTTCTTCTTCTTCTCCTCCTCCTCCTTCTTCTTCTTCTTCTTCTTCTTCACTCTTTGACATTTACTGCAGTGCTGGCTTAGTGTTAACAAACATCTTTAGCTTTTTCTTGTCTGGGAAGCTCTTTATTCCTTCTTATTTTAAATGATAGCTTTGCTAGGTAAAGTAGCTTTGGTTGTATGTGTTAGTTTTCATCACATTGAATATTTCACTCCACTCCCTTCTGGACTGAAATGTTTCTCTTGAGAATACAGATGATAGTCTAATTGGTGCTCTGATATATGTAACTATCTGCTTTTTCCTTGCAGCTCTCAGAATTCTCTCATTGTCTTTAAGCCTTGCCATTTTAATTGTGATGTGTCTTGGTGTAGGCTTCTTTGGGACTTGTTTGGGACTCTCTGAGCTTCCTGGACTTGTGTGTCTTTTTCTTTCACCAAATTAGGGAACTTTCACTCATTACTTCTTAAGATAGGTTCTTGATCCTTTGCTTGCTCTCTTCTCCTTCTTGTATTAGCATGATGCGGATGTCATTATGCTTCATGTTGTTCCAAAGGTTTCTTAAGCTCTTCTAGTTTACTTTATTTTATGTTATTTATTTATTTACCTGTTTTGCTTGGGTGTTGTATTCTACCTTGCCTTCAAAATCACTGATTCAATCCTCTGCTTCATCTAGCCTACTGTTCATTCCTTCCTGTATATTATTTACTTCAGATATTGCATTATTTATTTCTGACTGGTCCTTTCTTATTGTTCCTATGTCTCTTTTCGTGCTGTTGAATATCCTTATAATCATTACTTTAAACTCTCTAGCTCATAAACTGCTTGCCTCCATTTCATCTCATTCTTCTTCTGAAGAATCCTCTTGTTCTTTCATTAGTGATCTTTCTTTTTCTTCTCATTTTAGTTGCTTCATTGTATTTGTATGTATCAGTTAGATTTGCAAGGACTCTGGTGAAGTCCTATGTCAAACACTATGTGTGACTGGCCCTGAGCAACTTGTCTGAAACTATCAGTGATCTTCAGTTTGTGAGTTCCTTCTGTGGGGCCTGAGTGTGTGCAAAAGAACCAGGCTGCACAACAAGGATTGCTTTTACCAGAACTGGGTCTGAGGAAAAGTCAGCTAAAATCTCAGAGCCCCCAGAGATCTGCCTCTGCCTGCAGGCTTTCTGTTAGGTATAAAGAGTGAAATTCTTCCAGCTATATTCCTCAGCAGCAGAACTTAAGCACCAGAAGGTAGAGCAGAGTAATTCCTGCAGGCAGGGTTATTGCTTCCCCTCAGGCTGATCCCATTTGGAGAGGACTGCTTTTCCAGAGAAAGATGGCTCCTGCAGTATGGGGGAATGACTCATTACAGGAATCCTGGCCACTGTTCCTTCAGTTCTTTTCCTTGAACCACCAACTACAAACTCTCCTAATGCATCTCTAGTCCATTCTGCTCTCCCTCTGTTGGAGCCCAGGGTAAGTGGCTGTAAATGAAATATTTTGCATTGGCCCTTTAAGAAGCTCTCTGCATCTCTAGCCATCTCTACCTGTCAGACAGAAACCCTGCTGCTTTTTGCAGCAACATTAGTTGGATTATTTTCCCAGTTCTGATGCTTTATGCTGGGGATCCCAGCTTAAAAGAAGTGTGGGTTTAGACCCCACACTTCTCAGGGGGAACCCCCCAGCCACTGAAATATCTTTCCAAGATTTCAGCTGCCACCTGTGGGGGCCAGCCAGCTCTCTCATGCCTCCTCCACACTCCGTAAAGTCTTTTTCAGGTGAAATAGTTTCTTCTGTCTGTCCTTGGTTATAAGGCTTTTCTCCAGATAGTGTTTAGTTGGTTATTTAGGATGAGTTTTCTATAACTCAGTCGCAATACCAGCTTGGGTTTGGGAGGAGGTTAGTGTAGCTCCCACTTACTCCTCTGCCATTGTGGGTCTCCTGATAATTACTTTAGAAGATCTTTTAGGGTAAATCATATGTAATTTGTCCACTCCTGTTATGTTTGAGATCAATTCTAACTTCATACATTTCAGTGATGAGGCACTCACTAAATCCTAAGTGATACATTCTACTCTTTCTTTTTTGAAAAATTATTTATCTCTTTGTGACTTCCATCCTTTAGGGCAAGCAACTTCAATTTTTTTATATCTCAACTCACCAAATATTTGAAGAAAGTCAACAACAAAAAAATGCAGCAAAAACATAAGAAATAATGCATAAATTTTTTAAGACTGTTCCAGTCTTTTTAATATATTTTATACCATGTACCCTGAATAAATCTTAATCTTTTTACAAAGGTTTCTTGAGGAATATGCACACCCATTTAGGTTCTGTGTGAAACAAAGTTTCAGGAAAGAAGAAAATAAATAGAACTGCTCTTTACTAAAATTCATTGAACTAAACAACTAACTAATTCGCCAACCACATACACAAAAACTCTTAAATGATTCCTATATCAGTATTTACAATAAGGATGAAGAAAGCACCACCTAATGACTTTATTAAAAGAGAATGTGGACACATGCATTATTTCCGAAGTGTTAGATACTGAATTTACTAAGGTTATGTGATTGTACAGAGCAGTGGTTTTAAAAGTGTGATTCCTGGAACAGCAAGGTTAGCATTACCTAGTGATTTGGGGAGATACTGACTCTCAAGCTCTCGGCAATGGTGCTAATGGATAATTTACACTGTGGGCCCACAGGGTTTTAGAAAGGACCCCTGCCCCCAGTTGATTCTGGACCAAGGCATAATTTACAAACATTAATGTAAAATATAGGCTTCTAAATTTGGTTCATATATTTGCACATTTAAAAACAGTCTTGATACTGCCAATATTAAATGTGATATTAGATGCAATTGATATTCAAACACATAATTATCCCCACCAATACATAAAAATGTCAATCTAAGTAGAAAATATGGAATGTTAAACCTTGGTCCTCCTGATCTCTACTGAAAAAAATCACACCTCTGTCTTCTTAGCTACTTTACATTTTCCAGGAAATAGGTCAGAATTAAGAGTAAGAAAGTTCTTATGCTGTTCTCCTTGGAACCATCAACTTCCTTGGGCACGGTGTTTCAGTAGTGTGGTAGATATATCATCAATGACCAAAAAACAATGTTTATGTGATATTTGGGTAAAGTTTTAAAAAGGAATGGGCTATTTCCTTATGCATTTAATATTCATTTGTGATAGTTATTTTGTATCTCTTCTCTATGCATTGACTTCCTGGTAAATTCTTCAGTAATATTCTGTCACAAATTCTATTGTTGTTAAGTAAATGACTTCCCATTTTGTTTGTTTTATAAACTGCTGCTCTTTTATTGATGGAATTATCCCTTCATTTATTTACTTGGGTCCCTTAAATATATTTCTCCAAAGACTTTAAAAATGTCCCATAAATTTCATTTCATGAGGAATGATTTATCTTCAAATTTTCAAGGGTATTGGCTCTATTCTTAAACAATATAATACTTCATATGGTGTAATTACTTTCTGGAATAATTTTTCTTGCTATATTTTGAAGCCAAACATCATTTAATCTGGTCATTCCTTTAATGCTTAAGATCCATTTTCAACATCTTAGCCACCCAATAGTTCCATCACCACCCTCACTCTATTTTAGTAATTGAGAACTCACCAAATCCTCAGTAATACTTTAAAATCTTTTTATTTCCTCCTTGTGTTTTCTTTGCTGCTTTGTTGTTTTGTTTTGTTTTGTTTCTCTTTCTATAATCGCCTTTTCATTGACGACAGTTTTATGGTTGCTCCCATCACTCCTTTGCTCTTCCCTGTCATCCCAGGAGGCATTTCACAGCTCCTACCTACAGTGGGATTGGAGATATAAATCCAATTAAAAAAACCCAGCAGGCAGCTTGGTTTACTTTCTGAGTGTGGCTATGCATGGGCCTGCTGCTTCACAGGGCCAACAGCTTGCTATAATCTGTAGTATCAGGTGGCTGGACACAGTTATTTTGTTATGTTTTTCATCAGATTTCTTTTTCACTATGGAACCACATAGGCTTTGTAAAATGTTTTCTAGCTCCCTTTCACCTTTGAATGGAGTTTTAGTTGTTCTATCTTGCAAATGCCAAATTCTGAGCTACCACGGTCTGCCCCTTGACCAGAACCTGGTAGCTCCTCAGGTTTCAGCCCTGTTTCCTTATTGCAGTGCCGCTTCATCTTCAGTTCATACTTGTGTTCACCAGTGTTCTCAGTATCACTTTAGTTATTTTTTCAGTTTCATATTTTTTCTATCACTGTGTGTATTTATAACAGAAAGGATGTATCAAAGAAAATAAATTTAAGAACATTTTAACTGGAAATAACTTACTATGAATTTCAAATGTGAGTCATGACTTTCTATGGAAAAACCATGAAGTGGACACAAAATACATAAATCAATGTTTATGTTCAGCAGTGAGATAGAGGAGATAAGTCAGAAACAAAGTGCTGCTTGAAATAGAGAGACATTGGGGTCTCACGAGAACAAACCAGCCTGAAGTAGCACCTGGGACCATCTGCTTTGTGGTCAAGAGAGGGCCCCAACAGCAACAATAACAGTTGACAGCAGAGGTCTAATATCTCAAAGCTAATTAAGGGATGCTGCTCAAGTAAGTGGGGACAAACAATAATATTTTAAAAATCTCTATACATTCATGGCCAAGATAACTCTCTAGTCCCCTTTCGTTATGAAACGTGGGCACACGATGTCTAATGTCCCTCATCAGTGTAGCACTGCAGTCTCTCAGTAGGGCCAACATACCAGCAGTAGACTCTGATTGACTCTCTGGTCCTATTACTCCCTGTTGTGGCTGCTGCCGTCATTGTGATCAATGGTCTTACCCTTTATGTTGTCCTATTTAATGTTTTGTATTTCAAGAAAATATCCACAAGGCCACAGCACTTTCAATACATTCTTTAGAGCAGAAAATTTGAAACTGGCCCTACTCTTGAGGACTTGATTTCTTTATCTTAGTTTGAACAAGGCTGCCTGGAATTTATAAACCAATACTAATAAAGTAACCTAAGTTCAAAAGATAACATTTTAAGATTGCTTCAGAGAAAGGTGCTCAATATTTTCATATTAAACACTTTTATAAACAATATATTTTAACAACATCGTGTTGAAACAGATTTCTTTGGGCTTCAATTTCATGTTTGAGATAATAACAAAGACAGTTTCCAGCATATTATTTCAAAAATAAAAAGTCTGCAAAAGGAAATTTTTGAATCATACACTTATCTAAATTAATAAATTTACCCTTTGAATACTGCATGTATTCATTTGGTAAATTTTAGGAATGTCTCCAACTGCATTCCAGTATAATCATCAATTTTTAAGTTAATAATAATACCCGAAAAAGATTAAAATCTATTATAAATTTTGACAGAAGTGATAACTTGCAATTCTTGATTATTTAAAAAAATATCAGCCCATCAGGTATGTTTTTCAAGTGTGGATTACTTCAGTTTTGATATATAGTATATTTTTTAAAAAAATATAAACTTTACTTCCCACATTACAATATTGTTACTGCAACGAACATCCTTGCAAACTTTGTAGAAAGAGATAGTTGCATGAATGAAAGCAGATGGGGGTATCTCAGTCTTATTTCTTGCTAAATGTTAAACAAGAAAATTTTTGTATGTGAATCAGAAACTCATATATCCAGGGACTAAAACATGTGTAAAATAGAGAATGATGAAGTTTTATGATCCAGGGTGTGGGGGTGGGTAAAATATCTCCAGAAAAGATTGAAAAAATTTGACAAATGTACAGACAAAATAAAACACATTTAGGTCCATTACTTGGTCCACGGGGTGCTATTTTTATCCCCAATTCTATTTAAAAGCTTTTGCTTTGATTACTCTTTTGTATTTACCGTCATTAAAAATTGGTAAGATTTACATTACAGAGAACATTTTGCAGCACCTAATCTCACACTGTTAATATAATATAAATCTATAAATCTCAGACTATTTATTATCCTGAAAGGTTGTACATAAAAAGGCTGACCTGTTACTGTTCAAAATAATGTTGCTCCCTAACCTTCTATGCAAGTAAACTTATGACTGATCATATATCCAGGTTTTATTTAAAAATTTTAGTAATTTAGATGTATTTACTGTGGCAAATGGCAAAGCATGATAGTAAGCTTTTATTTTTTATTATGAACTTGGGTATGCTTACGCTGTAACTAAAATTATTCCTATTTTGGAAAAAGGTTCTTAAGCATTTAAATATAAAAGTCTAAATAGTCTCATCTAAATAAATTATTTTTAAAACTACTACTGGTGGGTGCATTTTTGCAGCTACTATTTCAGTGAAAATGATATATTAATTAAGAATTCCCAGATGTGGACTATGAAGAGATTCTCATATGGTAAAGAGAGTCAAATCATTATATTTGCCATTTTTGCCCTCAAAATGTCATCTTACAGTCTCCGGTGTTAGTTGTTCTCAGTTTCTTCATGTTGATGTACCTCTATTAAAATTACTACAAAGCCACCATACTCAAAACAATCTGGTACTGGCACAAGAACAGACCCATAGACCAGTGGAACAGAATAGAAAGCCCAGAAATAAGCCCAGGTCTATATGGACATCTAATATTTGACAAAGGGGGCAGAAGCATAAAATGGAGCAATAACAGCCTCTTCAACAAATGGTGTTGGGAGAGCTGGACGGCTACATGCAAAAAATTGAAATTGGATCATCAGCTGACACCATACACAAAAATAAACTCAAGAGGGATCAAAGACTTAAATATAAGTCGCAACACCATCAAAGTCCTAGAGGAGAACATTGGCAGGAAACTCTCAGATATACCACGCAGCAATTTTTTCACTGATATGTCTCTTAAAGCAAGGGACATAAAGGAAAAAATAAACAAGTGGGACCTCATAAAAATAAGAAGCTTCTGCATGGCTAAAGAAAACATAAGCAAAGTGAAAAGGGAGCCAACCCTATGGGAAAATATATTTGCTAATGATACATCAGATAGAGGTCTGATCTCCAAGATATATAAAGAACTCACTCGACTCCACTCCAAGAAGACAAACGATCCAATCAAAAAATGGGCAAAGGACCTGGGCAGATGCTTTTCCAAGGAGGAGATACAGAGAGCCCAGAGGCATTTGAAAAGATGCTCAGCATCACTAGCCATCAGAGAAATGCAGATCAAAACCACCATGAGGTACCACCTCACACCGGTCAGAATGGCCATCATAAACAGATCCACAAACAACAGGTGCTGGAGAGGCTGTGGAGAAAAGGGAACCCTAGTACACTGTTGGTGGGAATGCAGATTGGTGCAGCCACTATGGAAAGCAGTGTGGAATTTTCTCAGAAAGCTGAAAATGGAACTGCTTTTTGATCCAGCAATTCCCCTGCTGGGACTATACCCTGAGAACACCAAAACGCCAATACAAAAGAACCTATGCACCCCAATGTTCATAGCAGCACAATTTACAATAGGCAAGTGTTGGAAGCAACCTAAATGCCCATCAGTAGATGACTGGATCAAAAATTATGGTACATATACACAATGGAATACTACGCAGCAGAAAGAAAAAAAGAACTACTAAACTTCGCGACAGCATGGATGGAACTGGAGAGCATCATGCTAAGCGAAATAAGCCAGGGGGCGAAAGACAAATACCATATGATCTCACCTATAAGCGGAACCTAACCAACAATGCAAAGATGCAAGGCAAATATGACCAGCAACACTGAAAGGAAAAGAAATCAACAGAGACAAGAGGGAAGGGGGGTGCAGGGAAAGGGAAGAGAAGGGGAAAGTCAAGGAACATATAGCAAGGACTCATGGACAAAACCAAAGGGGAAGAGCTGAGGGAGGGAAGGAGGGAGGGGGCAAGGGAAAGAGGTGGGGGGAAGGCAGAGACAAATGTATTTAAAAAGTAAATAAATTAAAAAATTAAATTAAATTAAATTAAAGCAAACTGGAAAGAACCACTTTCACCATTTATAAAATAAATATACAAATGATAAGAGCTTACTTGTTACACATTAATATTTAATATATGTATTTTATTAGTAAAAATAAATTTTGTATAACATTTATTCTATAACATATCCATTAGAAAGAATAGTCATTTAGTTTGGAAACAACCTTTGGTAGACATAGAGATTCATTAGTTTATCAAAATAAATTGCAGGAAAACCATTCAACTGCTAGAGATATTTGGAATATCACAGTATTTATTAAATAACAATTCCCCCTTTAATAAACAAATACTCTTTGCCTACTGAAATAAAATGTTTAGTTTCCAGGTATATGATAACAACTGTTTGTTTGTTTTTTTAAAGATTGTGTCTTCCAATAATTTCTTCATTTACTCAGCATATTTTATTTTTTATCTATTTGTACTAAGTATCTGTGCGTGTTTCTTAGCTGCTATAACAAAGTGTCACAAACTGGGTGACTTAAACAACAGAAATCTGTTCCGTCACTGTTCTTGAAGCTGAAGTTCCAAAATTCAGGTGACGACAGTGTCGGGCTCCCTCTGAGACCTAGTGCAATGAGTCCTTTCTTGCTTCTACATAGTTCCTGGAGCTATGCCAGCAATCTTTGGTTTCTTTTGTCTTTCAGGTACCCACTTTAATCTCTGCTTCTGTCATCACGTGTGTCCACCTTAATTCTGTGTAACTTCTTAGATTGATAATATCACAACAACACTATTTCCAAATAAGGTCATGTACATCAATAATGAGTATTTAGATTGCAGCATATTTTGGGGGACACATTTCAATCCATAACAGCTGTCCTAATGTTGTCAGTGGAAAGCAGGCTTTTCCATGGGATCGTGGGTAAAGCATTCCAGAAGGAGGGTTGTGGTGTGGCAAGATGGTGTATTTGGGTAGATATAGAAGCTGTCTTCTGGGTTTTGAATGTTCCATCTTCCTCTGTCTTACTATGGAAAATGTGCAGCCTTGTCGTCAGCAAGGCCAAACAAAAGCCAAAGTCCAGAATTTCTGCTTCATCTTAAAGCTCTTTCCTTGGGAGTCCATGCCAGCTGCTGCATGTCTCAGTAGCTGATAGCCCCACGTAGTCACAAAAAAGAGCATATGAATGCATGTGGAGAGGGTGGGTCATAAGCAAGAAAGAGAAAGAAAGAAAGAGAGCGAGAGAGAGAGAGAGAGAGCACGCTTTTTGTTTCCCTGGGATTATATAAACTTGGGTTTGGTAGAGAACAGGTGCTTTTCTCAGAATAACCTATCAACATCCCAACTTTCATGGGCTTTTGATAGGTCCACTTCCTAACCAATCCCTTATTTCTCCAGGCTAGACTGACAGGCCTCTTTGGTAAAGCACCTCCTCCTGTGGCCCCCAACAACCGGTACCAGAGAGGGGAAGGGAGGAGCATTAATCCCCTTGGTGGATAAATGCTGTGATCCACTGGAATGTGAAGATCTAGCTTCCTGGAGAAGCAAGCAGGCTTATGTTCCCCAGTTTGTTAAGCTTAATTTCTAATTCCCTTTGCTCTCCTTTTTTTAATTATTAGCTAACTACCTACAGTAACACTATGGTCCTCAAATATGTGCACTTCCTGTGTGCAAAACACATTCACATAATCACAATATCCCCGAAAGTAATAAAATTTCAACAAAATATCATTGATTTAAAAATTATCAAATAGCATTACCTAAATCATCTATATCAGTTATGGATGAGACTCAGGGCATAAATTCTTCTTTTTCAATGGAAAATAAGTTATTTGCTCCCAAAATACAATGGCAGAGCACCCATAGGAAAGACAGCCCCATCCCAACGAGGATACGTTAAAAAGAATAAAGAGGTCTTAGGTCCCTAGCAAAATGACAATTCAATTTCCATTCAATGTTTGGGCCATAGAACAATCCTCTGTATCTAGACACTCTGTCCTCTGGGGCTGCTGGGAGGGCAGACCTGCCCCCGGGCCGAGCAGGGTGGTAGCCTTGTCCCCCAGGTTCCTCCATTGGCTCAGGCTTCTGTAGCCATGGCTCTGTCCTCAAAGTCATTCTTTCTTTCTTGACTCAATTCCTGTCCCTTCCAGTCCAGAATAGCAGTGTTTCTATTGGAATAAAATTCTCAAAACTTTGTCCTCTTCTTGTGGAATACTTGAGAGTTCAAGCAAGCAGACAGGAGGGCGTTCTCCAGATTTTTCCTGGGTGACTGAATTTTTATTATTGGCTTCTGCTGAGACTGTTGATTTGATCCATGAGCCACAATCTTGGTGTTTTCTCCAGAACATGCTTTCTCATTTTGTGTATTATGGACAGGCTGAGAATTTTCCAAATTATCAAGTGCAGGTTTCTATCTGCTGATTTATTCCTATAATCCACCTATTTCCTCTATCATTTTACTATAAGCAGTAAGGAGAAACCAGGTTGTACTCTCCAGACACTGTTTAATAAATCCTTCAGCCAATTATCCAAGTTCAGTACTTCAGGTTCTGCATTTCATTTGAAACTGGATCACAATCTAGGTTTTTGGCAGCCAAACTCTCTGCCAAAAATCTTTCTCACAGTGTCCAATAATATGTTTGGCATTGCCTTCTATGCCCCGACCTCTCCAGGAAGAGCTTTGACATCAATATTTCTACAGTAATTTCTTGAAAATTTAGTTTTTCCTATTTGGCACCTCAAAAAATGTACAATCTCTATGCATTACCCAATTCTATAGCCAGTTTCACATTTTAGGTATTTATACAAGCATTCTACTCAACACTGGGATAAAAAATTATAATTCTTCCATATAAATCTTACAATTTAATCTTTCTTAATTCCTTGATTTATTTACTTAATATAGTATAAGGATATAGTTACTGTATAAACTATTCAATACAGTCTTGAAATTGATTTAAAAAACCTTATTCCTGCAGAATAAACTCTTTACTAAGCATAATCATATTATTAATAATAGCTACTATTTATTTAATGCTCAAAATAAGCCAAATACAAAGGTAAGGGCTTTAGGTAGTTAAAAGTATCTAATTCATATTAACTCTCTTATGATGTAGGTATCATATCTTGCATTTCAGAAATGAGTCCACTAAGGCTTAGTAGTTAGCCAGTTTGTTTAAAGTTACACAGCTTTTAATATTTGAAATGACACATCCTTTTTAGTCTTTCCTTTGAACACGACATAACCACCGGCCCCTCCCCACAAATAAGACCCAGGTATCTGTGGCAGTCCTGGAGGTGTGACCCTAAACCTTCTGTCAAGAAAGACCATACCACAAGCCGCAGGGTTCACACCAAGACCATGTGCATGTGAGATATTCACTGACATGGCAGTAGTGCCAGAGTCCAGGTCATTTCCTTCCAAGCAAGGGCTGGGCTCTTCTAAAGGGCAATCTCTTGCTTGAGGTCCTCCACTGACCCTACCTGGGAAATTCTTTAGATGAACTGCAGTCAGAGGCTCTTTGTATTAAATCCTCTTTTCTTCTTCATATGCAGGTAGGTGGCACACCTGCATCGTGCTCCAAAAACCTTCCTTGCCCACTCCCACACCCTCTCCCTTTTACCAGTCACAGATGTTTCCCCTTCAAATTCTTTTATGTTTCTCGGGTGTTTTTTAAAAAAATATTTTATTTATTTATTTTTAGTCAGAGAGGAAGGGAGGGAGAAAGAGAGGGAGAGAAGCATCAATGTGTGGTTGCCTCTCATGCACCCCCTACTGGGGACCTGGCCTGCGCCCAGGCGTGTGCCCTGACTGGGAAGAGAACTGACGACACTTTGGTTCTCAGGCCAGTGCTCAGTCCACTGGGCCACCCCAGCAAGGGCAAATCTTTTACATTTCTAATTCCTTCTCATATCACCCAAACTATCAGAATATTTATATTTACCATATTTTGCTATGTATAATGTAGACTTTTTTGCCCAGATTTTTAAAGGGAAAATAAAGATGCACATTATACATGAATATAATGATTACATACCATGAGTATGATAAAGGGAATAACAATTCTGCGTATAATGCGCACAAAAATGTGGCAATTACAGCTAACTTTACTTATTGGCCAAATTCTACATGTAATCAATTTCATTCTTCCTACTAAATAAGAAAAGTTTCATGCTCAATTAAATGTTAACAGTAAGTATTTTGTAGTATTGATTAATTTCATATATTCAGATTGAACATGGATTCAGAAGTTTTGGACATAGTTTTGCTGATGTTACATTGATAAAAGCACATGATAATCAAAACTTAGAGAACTCAACATTTCAGCTCAAGAGGATCCAAGAGTAGATTATTAATGCAGCCTTTGGCACTACATAACCTGGGGAAGTACTTTTTCCTGTTCTGCTGAAGAATTTGGACATGGTATTTTTAATGTGCCCTATGGCATGTCTTTGATTTCTTTGTCTAAAAAAATAAAATGTTAGTAAGTGTCACACTCCAAGCAATCAAGCTATGTGTGGTAAAAAGACACTTTTTAAGATTCTATCTTTCTCAGAAATCTTATTATGAGCATTGAAATTCACAGTAACTTGACTCTGAAGTAACGGATTTGGGTGATTTTAGAAAAATCAATATAATACTCATAGGCATTACTTTAGTAAGTCATTTTAAATCATAAAAATTCATCATTGCTGGCGTTATCAGTGTTATTAAGGAAATGATATCTCATTTTTCAGATCATAATATAGAGGTACACATTTACCTTTGTTGGATAACTTACATCAATATATTTCCTTTAACTAAAAATTTGAAAAAAATGTTTGGTATTTTCTCTAACTAAATCTTCTGTACCTTTACAATAATTCAATTTTCTGTCTCAATAAATTTTTAAAAAGAGAAAGAAAATGAATAATATCTGACCAGGTTTTCTTTAAGGACTAGTATTCTCTCATTTTTATTCGACTATTATTAATCACAATTTATGATATTTCTACTTCTCGAGATCACCAAACATTTTTTGCTATATTGAATATATGAGAAGAAAATTTCATATTAACCTGATAATAAGGTAACACATATCCATTCTTTATATTATTAAACGTAATAAAATAGTGTTCTTGTTTGATGGATGGAATGTTATTTGTTTCTATAATTAACTATAGGTGAGTATTTTAATATTTTTTTAATAATTAAAATACTGGAGATTCTATTACTTTTTGTTCTACAAAGTTTGCAACTTACCTTGATAGTTAAATGTTTTTATTCTAAGCATTTCCTGTTGCTATCATAGAAAATCACAATTCTAGCATAAACTAATATTCAATTTCTTAAGAATTCTATTTCAACTTGAATTGATAATAGAGTAACTTTTAGTGAGTTGAAAGATTTTCAATGCAGTTTAATAGTAAAAGCTAAATTTAAAATATGTAAGAATATAATTCAAATAATTCAGGATGATTTAGAAATAATAATCTCAGACAAGAACGCCTCTGATGAATGTCCTAAACAATAAACTCTTCAAAAAGAATGGACATATCTTCAGTATTTAGTTTATGGTCTATCAGAAAATGAGTGCCAACTGTTAGCTAAATGGTTGTATGTATGAATGAACAAGATGTTGAATATCAGAGCTGAACTCCTTAGTATTACTCTTTAACTCTTATTTATAAATTATTATTAAAATGTCTGCTATTTTTTTCAAAAATTAACTTATATATTTATTACACAAAAAGGCAATCACATTTTCTTTAAGTCAAATTTCTGGTTAGGAAATCACTTTCTTTTTCATTTGTGTCTATGGCTTTCTCAGACCTCAGTAGCAGATTCTAGTTGTCTGTAATGTGTTAAACTAATATGTGAATTTTCAAATTGCATCACCCTAGATTGGTTGAATGATTCTATCTCAAACTATACAAGGCAAAGGGAGAGAAAAAAATAAATAATAATTCTTTTCTTGGTTGTGGCAATATACCAGGAATAGAATTTGAAATGTGGATGAAAAGTTTAGATGTTATCAGTTTAAAACATCATTCTACCGCACAGAATATTAAGATCTGTGGAGGTGACTAATTCAGTTTTTCTGAGCTGGCTCTGGGCTGATCTTGAATTTAGTCTAAAATAACTTTATCCAGACAATGTCAATTTACATTGAATTAATTCTTTTCCACTTATGTTCTTCTATGCTGAAGTGCCCTCGATGTTTTTCTTGCTGGGCTACATCAGTTTTCTACCATCCTTGATATTATAGAAAAATAGAATTATTTTTTTTCTAGAAATTTCTTGCTTTATACACATTTTAATTTTGCTTTATGTACTAGAATTATTGATATTATTTGGGGTTTGGATGTGTTTTACACAGAACCATTTAACTACTGCTCTCTTCAATGATTCATTGGGGATTAGACTTACAGGAGATCCATACATGTTATGGTCAAGAAGTAACTTCTTCTAAAAGTTTCATTTTGAGTCAAAGTCATTTGGCACAACATTTAAATGAAAAAATTTTATAATGTCATTAATAATTTAAAAACATGTTACCGTATAAATGTAATAAAATAATTAATGAATATAGTTTTATAAACAGAGAAAATGTCTCAGAAAAAAAATAAGTCACTCATATTTACTATGTTTTGTTAGGTTATCCAGAATATTGTTGGGCTTTCAAATGTATATACATATTTTTAATATAGAATATGTTTTTAAAAATATTTTATTTATTTATTTTTAGAGAGAAGGGAAAGGAGGGAGAAAGGGAGAGACATCGATGTATGATTGCCTCTCGCTTGCCCCCTACTGGGGTCCTGGCCTGCAACCCAGGCATGTGCCCTGACTGGGAATCATAGCAGCGACCTTAATAATCTTTATTATATTCTTTTCATTACCATTTATCACCCTTATACCCCCTCCCCGCTCCAATCACCACACTGTTGTCCATGTCTATGAGTCCTTTTTCCTTTATGCTCCATCTTTCCACTCCCTAACCTCCCTCCTCCACCACTAGCTGTCATCTCTTCTCCATCTATGAGTCTGTCTCTGTCTTGCTTGTTAGTTCAGATTCTTCATTAGATTCCACGTTAGTGAAATCATATGGTATTTGTCTTTCTCTGATTGGCTTATTTCATTTAGCCAGGTTCATGTTCCAGGTTCATCCAGATTGTTGTAAAGAGTAAAATTTTCTTCTTTCTTATAGCCAAGTAGAATCCCATTGTACAAATGTTCCATAGTTGTTTTATCTGCTCATCTATTGATGGACACTTGGGCTATTTCCATATCTTGGCTACTGTAAGTATTTTGGGCATTTAAAAATAATTTATTTGTATATGATATTTGCAAAGCTAAATGCAAATTGCAGGTTGTCACAAGCATATGTTCTTGATACAGCCTTTCCTATAAATGAGCCGGCAACTCCTCCGCTAGCCGCCTCCTGAGCAGCCTGGCACCAAGGAACAGACAAGAGTCACACATAGTAACTTTGCTCTTCACTCAGCTTTACTGAATGCAGGTTCACTCAAAGTAGAATATAAACATACATTAATATCCATCTCATACACTAACAACTAAGAGATATAACACACACAGCAGCCAATGGGAGATAATGAACCTGAGTCCATAGTCTCAGTCTGCAGGTTCAGGAGACAGCATGGTGGGCAAAGGAATTGTAAGCATCTTGCAAGGAAAGATCTTCAGAGCCAGGTGGACAGCAGGGCAGAGAAAGTCCTCAGTCCAGCAGAACAGTGCCTCCGGTGGCATGTGCCTAGCGAGGTCAGCGTAGCATGGAGCGGCACCCTGGTGCATGGAGGTCGGCGGTCTCAGCAGTGGTCTGGATCCTGCCTCAGCAATACCTTGAGAGTGGTGAGCTCCACCCTCGTCGGTCTTTTCCATAAATGTCTTGACCCATGATGCCAAGTATGGAATTTCCCTGGGAGCCTATCTATGTTTGGTCCTGCTCTGCAGACATGGCTGTTCTGATCACATGTGCAAATATCTTGGGTGTGTCTCCTTGTCAGATGTACCTGCTCTGACTTAGGTAGTTTCCCTCTTGAACCAAAGTGACATGGCAGACTGGCAGCCTTCTTAGTTGACATGCGTGACTCCACTTCATTTTATATACTTTATGCTATCTTGATCAGACCAACACCATTTGATTGGTCCTGCTTTCCACACAGTTTCAAGTTAATAGCCTTAGCAATTACTGTGGATTATGTTAATATGGGATTAACATGTTCCATATATTTAATTATGACTCATAGCAGGTTCCATTCTATGAGGTCCTTTTATTTGAGGGGTGTCCTGTCATCCCTTGTTTTCATGTTTCTTGACAGGATGAATCTCTGTTATGACGCTTTTCTTCACTTACTGCTCCCACAAATTCTGTAATTTTCTCAGCTGCATATAGAGAAAAGGTCAATCTTTTTTCTGCAGAACCCCCCAAGAAATGTAAAACACTGCTTGAGTGGATAAATTTGTCTAATTTAAGTTTCCTAGATCTAAGCTCTATTGTCCAACCAACTTTATTTCTAATAAAGAGATCACTTTGATGTTCATTTGCTTTTTTTATTTTTTCAGTTGGTTCCAAATTCTAGTGGGGATGAAGATAGTAATTTATTATTTTTCTAAAAAAAACTAACATCACAATGTACTTCTAAATTTATTTTTGATATATTCACTGTTTCTAATGTTCAATTGCTCTATATCTGTTTTAAAATTTACAAATAAATTATTGTATATATGAGAAATTATTTTATACTCTCATTGCAGAAGGAGCTTATTATATTATGAAGCATGAGGATTTGTAAGATTCTTAATAAATAATATACAATAATTTAAAATTACAATTTAAATAACATTTGAAGAGGCACTCTGTTCAATATCCTTATCTAGCTAATGTAGGCTATTTTAGAAAACCTTGCTAAATTGATGAAATATGTAATTATCCTTATTTTCATTTTATTGATTAGTGACACTATAAAATATGGAATGATTACTTAGCAATTTTCTTTTTTTCGTCCTCAAAAATCCTAAAAGTAATGAGAGCACCACTCTGTTAACTTTCTTGTCTTATTTCACTTATTATGATCAGAGTGGTCTGTTTTTTAAAAAGTACCCAAAAATATGTTTGAATATATGATTACTTCTGTGTTATGCTGTTTCCAGTGAATTATGTTTGTATTTAGACAGAAATAATGTCTGTAATTTTCCAGTGAAATTTTAAAATCTTCTCATAGATATTATTTTTTTCAATAAGGTAACACATATAATCACAACATTCCTGTTTTATTATTTATAGATTATTTTTTAAAATATTGTGAATTTCTTGTGAAAATATTTACTATTTAGATGTACATCTTTTAATTGCTAATATTATTTTTCTATTTGTAGTTTTCTTCTTGAAATGCCTATTTATTTAACTTTTCCAGTTTTTCAACTAATGTTGACATTCATTTAAGGTTTTGAAATATAAAATTAACATTTCTGACCTCTTAATTTTCAAAATTTTATGCCACTCTTATTTCTTTAAATTTGTCATTAACATTTTTAAATAATAATATGTATACATTTTTCCTGTAAGATATTTTTATGCCTTTCATACTTATGACATACTTTTCCAAACTAACATGATAAATTATAACTTGATTCTAGTTGCTTTATCTTTTTAATTTTACATTGAATTATTTTATTCAATGGTGTTCATATTTTGGGTGTTCATATGATGATCAGTTTCATTTCAAAAAATCATTATTATACAATATATTTCTCACTTATATGAAAACGTTATTTAGCATATATTCAACTCATATTTATCTTAGAACTAATTTCTTATATTTTACCAATTACCTACTATTAATTCAGTACTGTATTATTTTAATTAAGCTTAATATATATTGATTATACTTTTTGATTCCATAGAAAATCCATAAAACATCTGTTCCATTGTACTTCTAAACTTCTTTTTTGGTTTATGTAGATAAATTTTGAAAAATACTTTTCATGGAGACATCCAATATATTTTTGAAATGTGAGATCTAAATATTAGATATTTCTAAGTATTAAATAATATATATTATAACTTGCAAATAATATTTGTTTTATTGTTCATGTGTTTTTATTATCATATTCATTTTGATAATTATATTTCTAACAAATGTTAACTAAAAAGGATTATAGTTGGCTATAAAAACAAATATAAAACCTTATTTTTCTTCTTTATTAGATACTCAGGAAATCACCATTAAAACCCACGTTAATATCTACTAGGTGGAGAAAACTACTCAAACTGACCTGTACTACAAAAATGAGAAAACAGCAAAAGTAAAGATCAACTGAAGAAACAAGTAACTCAGAAGTACAAAGACATGATATGATTCAAAACAATGAGCCACACAGAGAAATAGGAATAAAACTCTTATTATTGTATAAATTACCTAAGCAACAGAGAATGCAATATATAAAACAAGGATATGCAGTCTTGTAGACAAGATCTACTAGGTTAAAACTACCACAGGAAAAATACCTGTTTGAATTATTTGAAATAAATGTAAGGATTATAAATATCAAAATAAAACCTGCAAAAATATTGGCATTATCTAAATATAATATAAAGAGATGGCAGTTTATTAAAGAATATTCAATTAATGTATTACATAAAGAAACACCAAAGAAAGCATTATAGACTTTAAAAGGAAAACACAGAAATTTAAACAATTACAAAAGAGGAGTGGCTAGAGGGAGAGGGCACAAGCCACACCAAAAAAATCAAAGGGACAACACATTTATAGTTAAATAATTAGATATTTGGAGACAGTTTATTAAAAATATTAATACCAAGATGCATTGAAAACAACACTAGATCACCCAAACCAACATAAATAAAATAATAAAATAAAATAAAATAATTAAATTAAATTAAATTAAAAAATAAAATAAATGAAATAAAATAAAATGAAATAAAGTAAAATACTTGAACAAGACTAACACCTGTTTATGATCAGATGAAGAAAAAAATGTCTTTCAAAAATTCTATAACTATACTCATAAAAATTACTTAAAATGATGAGGAAAAAAACACTCTGGCTCCCATTGCCACATGTAATGAGCTTGGAAGTCCCCATTCCATCCTAACAATGAATATGAGTCTGAACAGTATTTAAAATAAACTCTTCTTGGATCCTTAAGAGAGGTGAGTACCCAAGGCAACCCTCTGCCCCCAAAATTAGAGAAACAGATGGAGAAAGACAAAGCAGAGTCCCATATGGAAACTGCTGTGGGAGCCAATGACAGGAGCAGGGTAAGCCGGAGCTGTAATTTATGAATTGCTGGAGGGACTGGGTTGACAACTTTGAGAGTTAAAACCTAGGGGAGATCCATTCAATGGACAACGAAGTACCACTGCAAACTTATTCAAATGAATACAATAAAATTTAAACAAAAAGAACTGACAAGAAGAATACCAACTGCTAGCAAGTATGCAGTGTAGCAAGAACTCTCATTCATTGCTGGTGGCGATAAAAAAACAACACAGCTCACATCCGAAGATAATTCCATAGGTTTTTAGCAACCTAAATATAGTTTTACTATATAATCCAGTAATAGTGCTGAGTATTTACCCGATTTGAAAATCAATGTTCACACAAAAATCGGCCTGTGAATGAAAACAAGTAAGAAGTCATCCAATAGGTGCATTAATAAAATGACTATGGTATATTTACACAATAGGATGTTTTCAACAGTCAAAACAAATGAGCTATTAAAAATAGACATGAATGGACCTTAAAAAATATTGGTAAGTAAAAAAATTCAATATGAGTTCAATTATAGGACATTTTGGAAATGTCAAAGCTATAGATACCAGATCAGTGATTAGTTATCTCAGGTGATGTGAATATAGGTAAGGTGAAATTGATGAACTGTAGGAATTTATTTTAGGTTAGTGAAAATATTTTATATGATACTGTAATGGTGGACATATAACATTAAGCATTTATCAAATCTCAAGAACTTTATCACATGGGAAGTAATCTATTTTAAAAAATGTATTTTACAAAAATTGTTATAGGATTTTTGGGAATGAAGGAAAGAATCTAGACCACAACAGAAAATCTAACTATATTACAAATGTATTCAACAACTTTGCTAAAGCAGATAGAAGGAAATGGTGCTAACATATAATATTAGATATATGTATAAAACTAAAGGCAAACTGATGTATACATAAACACTGTATTCTAACTCATAAGGTTTTCTCCAAGAGATTAGAAATTAATACTTCTACTACAGCTATAAATGTGTACTGAAGTTAGAAAATGAAGTGAAGCATAGTTGGTGGTAGCCAGTTCTCCCACTGTTGGACTGGGAATTTATAGATAAGCAAAGGGAGGAAGTTACCATGAGCCATGTGATAATGCATTAGTGTTGGAGACACTAGTATGAACTCATGTTTAATTTAATAAAGGTACAGATGGTCATATTAGAAATATTTATAACTATGTATATATCAACAGCTTTGTTTACACATATATATTGTCTTGTACCAGCTGAGAATGTCTAAAAACAAAGACACCCCAGTAGCAACAGTACACACAGCACTCGGATCTTGGTTCCTACTACCATTCTCCAATAAAAGCAGTCAGAGTTCCTTGAAGAAATAGGTGATTCTAGAACTGAGTTATTCAATATACAGGATGAGCCTGGAGCGTCTTGTAGTGTAAGAAAGCAAAGAAGAGCTAAGGGTGAAAGAAAAGTACAGAAGAAAACACCACATAGATAGAGGTATGTCAAAGGGCCACAGGATCCAAATTGAAAAAAGAAAAAACAATTTTAAAAGAAAATTTGGAGACATTTGACTTAATAATATAAGGCAGAAACATGTAAGAAATGTAATGTTACATCCAATATGGCAATATATATTTTTGAAGACTGTTTTGCTATGCACAGAACATAGTTTAAATCTTGAGCACACCAGAGACAGAAGTTGGCATGTGCTCTTCAGTTTGACAGCTCATCACAGGCTTTATACAGCTCAGCACATCTTTATTAATCCATCAACCACTGTTATTGCTCAGAATAGCCACGCTTAGTTACTTGTGAGAGGTGGAGTAGTTAAGTAGAAAGATTATATAAAAGGTAGACTGTTAAAGTAGTACACATTTTGTGATTTTCTTTTCTCATTTCCTTATAACAGCCAAATGGTAATTCCTAAATTAACTTGTTAAAATAATTATTTTTATTCAAATAAATTTTTTTCTCTAAGTACTAAATATATGTAAGATATCATGCTAGTTCTTAAATTTGCATAAATAAATGCATTTTTCATTAAAGATACATGTTTGTTTTCTTAAGAATATTTTTGGTTTATATCCTTACAGAGTGAATAAATTTTATTTTCTTTTTTATGTATTTATGTAGAAGATTGTGTTTGACTTCTCTGATTTAGGAAATATTCTCTGAAACCCTTGATCTGTTGTTGAAAATCTTATCAATCTCATTAAAATAAGGAATGTTGAAGTTAAACTTCAGATAATTGCAGGGACCATAAACTTGGATCCACTGCATTAAAAAAAAAAATCTCAGCAGTAACACTTTGTAATGTATATGATTGCCTAACAACTATGCTGAACACTTGAAACAAATACAATATTGACTGTAAACCGTAATTAAAAAAAATATCAATCTTGCAATGTAACCATTCAGAGATTGCATTTTTATGGGATTAAAATCATTATGCATTAACTGTTTTGCCCCAGAGATATTTTAATCCATCAGCATACTGTCATAATCTATGGAGACAGGACTTGGACATGATAATCATAAATATAAGCTATTGCACTACATTGATGATATCATGATAGTTGCCATCTTAGAGGAATGAATTCAGAAAATCCAAAAACCTCAATCACCCTATGATAAATAGAAACCTGTTGAAGACTTTAAATAAATTCAATGCCCAACTCAATTTATGAAATCCCTGTGAATTAGTTGTGCTTGAGTAATCAATAAAAGATTGTTGGGAACCTTTCCACCTGGTTTCAGGGACTGTAGCCTAACCAACAGGCAAAAGGGGCCCCAAGGCTGGAGCTAAGCAAGGAGGACTTGGGAAAAATAGACCACTGAGGAGAGAAAATCTGTCTGCCTGGCAGTGACACAACCCCCGCCTCCCTCACATCACTGTGTTTGGCCCTGGAGGATGCCTGATTAGTCAATGAGGGGTAAGACACCTTGATGGCAGGGGCAATCTAAGACAGACACAGTCACATAGGCACAATCAAGGAAGGACTTTGGGGACAAGGAAAAGAGACGGAAGACCCTCACCTCGTGGCTTTGTTATGACTGCAGTCCTCATTCTATTTGAAAGAAATCCCCTTATCTCTTGGCTGCTCTGCTCCACCCACCTGGCTTAGGCTTGAAACAATACTAGAGACAGGTAGAGCTCTAAACTGGATAGGGCGGTTCCCAGGGGAAATCAGGGCTAGAAGTAAATAACACTTCTTAAAGCATGCTTTTTTTCCCCCTCAGAGCTACGATAACCAGCTCACACTGAGAAGGTGATTTACATCATGCATAGACTCTGACCCTACACCATTTGGTGCTCTTATGTTTATGCATCTCGGACCCATGCAAATCTGCATGTTCCTGCCTTTTGTCTTCTTCAAACATCACCTATTCTCTGTAAACATTAACATACTGATGCAATGAGATTGCTTATACATTCTTGCTACCTATCCTCCATTGTTAGCCCTTTCTATAAAAGCCATTGAGCACAGGAGCTCAGGGCATCTCCTCTAGAGGGAATTGCTATCCCCTTTCCTTGGCAGACCAAGAAAAATTTCTGGAACAACTTATTTTATTTTCCCTATGCATGGTAACCTGGAGCAGCTCTGTGGGACAAAGTCGATCCCCCTCAAGTGATAGTCCTCAAACTGTGAGGTATATGTTACTATCTTGGACAGACTCTGTCAACAATTAAGAGACTCAAAGCCTGGCCATTTTCTTTGGTTTTCAGTAAAATCATGTTCCTTTAACATAGAAATCCTGTTGGAGTCCATTCATAGAGTAGCCAGAAAGCAATCTGAATCTGAGTGGGGAAAAGGCAAACATTAAATAATTTACAGAGCAGTGGTACAGGCAATCCAACTGAGGCTTTGTGGTCCAAAAGTTTAGATAGCATTAAAAGTATCTGCATTCAGAACATATGCAGACAGAAATATTTTAAAAATAGTTCTGCTCTTGGATTTTGGACTTGGAACTGGCCATTTAAAAGATAATTCCTAGCTTACTATTAGGTGTTGGCCAAAACTGTCCACAATTCTGAAAGGCATCAGATAATTCTGAGCACAAATATAATCACATTTTGGGGAAAATCAGAGGAATATTTGAATAGTCAGGGAATAGCACACCAAAACTCATCTATAATGTGGAAGTGGTATATTCAAAAGCATGCTAAAGAATGAATTTCAAGGAGTAGCACACTGCATACATGCATACACACTACCCATAGATGTCAACCATGGAGCCTTCCAAGTATATCCCGGCTGCCATTGCTCTGTGGTCTGAATTATATGTATGTTCCATCCAAGACAAAATAGGCTGCCTGGTTCACAGATGGGAGTGTCCAGATTGAAGTCCAGGTTTTTCTTTTGAAATCAGCACCGTTATGACTGCATGCAATAAAACTTGATGGAAGAATGTTAAGGCAAGTCTGTGCATTGGGTAGAGATCAAGCTGTTTATTTAAAAATGGAATAAAAGTAGGCTCCCATTTTTAGGGGATCATTTGCATTTTTACAGACTCTTGGATTCTAGCCAATGGATTTGCTATATTATCATGCAAATAAGCTTTGATGATTGGGCAAAAATGAACCCAATGTAGGATACTCATTTAATGAGAATTTTTGAATATTTAAAGGAAGATATAAAGTGAGTTTTGGGGATAGCCTCACAAAAAATCAATAAACAAGTAGAAAAATAAAATTATATATATTGTACTTGCTAGCTCAGACACATTGGAATGTTACCAAGATTCATGAAATGAGTGGGTGTGCAGTGCTTAGGCTACACATCCGTGGTCATGGACGTGACATTTCTCTTGGATTAAATTAAATGACTAATATAAAAATACACTTAATGTCAAGAGGAGAAAAATAATTTGAAAATAAAAAAAGGATTTAAAAATAGGTTTTTTTGGTCATTATTTTCTTACGTAATATAAAATTTACTGTTCATTGAGTGTTGTTTACTGCCTATCTTCATAGGAATATAAGATTTATAAAAATAAGAACCTATTTTTGCTTCATTGATTGTAGAGAAACTTTTCAATAATGACAAACGTATAATAGGTGAAAAAATGTATTAAATTAATGAATGTGTTCAAAGTAAGTTGTGAATGGGTCTGGAGCTACTATAGACTATATTCAAAGTAAAACTATGAGGATTATGGATTGAGTTAAGAAGTTGTGCATATATGATATGTAGAAGTAAAGGAGAGAGTGAGAAGCAGGGAGAGTTGAAAAGAAAAAGAACAGCGGAGGAGAGGAACTAGCAACTTATGGGAATGAGGAGGAGAAGAGAGAAAAAAAGAAAAAAGAAGAAAGGAGAGCATAAGATCAACTCATCTCTAGAGTTCTTTTACTTCTTGTCCCTATAAAAATTGGCCATTTATCTCCATGGATCCCTCAGGAATTCTCTAAGAGACCCCTATTTTTAACTATGTTAAACCACATATTTCCCAACAATTTAAAAACTGGATTGATGCACACACAAAAAAGAACCTGATGAGAAAAGTGGGTCCCCTGAAATCTATACAAAATATCTCTATTACCCTGCTGGGTAGACCTGTTGGTTAAAACATTGTCCTGATACATTGAAGTTGTAGGTTTGATCCCCAGTCAGGGCACATACAAGGAACAACCAATAGATACATAAATAAGTGGAAAAAATCTATCTCTCTCTCCCCTCTTTCCACTGGCTCTAAAAATCAATAAATAAAAGACCAAAAATTTGTGTCTCTAGTTTAATAATAGAAACAATGATAATAATAAAGTAATTTTGATAGCAAACAAAGGTGTTCTCATTTTTCCTTTAAAATGAATGCAACCCATTGATATTTCAAATTTTTAAAATTGATGCTTTTGGAGATATATGCATTTTTCTCACTTCCAAAAACTAAAACACTGAAGATAAAATTGAGGATGTTAAAAGTACTTTAGTAACACATTACTTTTAATCTACAGTAGTTATAATTAGAGTTGACTGTGTTCTCCTTTTAACCTTGCAGAAACAATAAATATTAATGAGGCACTCTATTTTTTGTGTGGAGCTGTTCACATACAAAGAACATTAAAAATTTACCTGCTAACATCTGTGGTGCCCACAGACCTTACATAAGAAGTCATTGCTTTACTCTGAATGATGTACAAAAATATTCCCATGTTGACCAAATATAAGCTTGTAGCTCTAGCACCTCATTTATTTAGAAAAAGTTAATGAAAAGATTCTAAATTTGGTATAAAATTTATCACAAATTTTTCTGATTAATGTAAGTACTCTGTAAGAGTAACTAAAGGAATCATATCATATGGTGAAAGACATGTAATACTTTAGTTGAATTTTACTATCAATTCAGCAATCAATAATTAGACTTTGAAGTGTTTTCTTCTGCATTTGTTTTTAATATTAAGAAATTTATATTATAAAGGTTTATCTAGGATAAATGTGTTGGGTCTATTAAAATGAAACAAAACAAGTCAGGCAGAATAATATAGGTTAAGATGGTGGCAGTAAAGTTCATGGTGTCACAGGGATACAATAGAATGACTAAAATAAGTGTAATAAATCAAAACATTTATAATTTGAGTGGCTTTTCTTTTTTTTTCATGTGTGGTAAGCAGAATAATAGATTCAGAAAAAATCTCCACATCTTAATCTTCTGAAGCTGTCAATGCTGTATTTTTAATGACAAAAGAGAATTAAGGTTGCAGATAACATTAAGATCGCTAAACAGCTGAGGGTATAATGAGATTTTCTGTAAATATTCAGGTGGTTCAATGCACTTTCAAAAGTCCTTTAAATCGAAAGAAGGAAGTAGAAAAGATAAGAATAAATACATGTGGTAAAAAACTAAATGACCATTGCCTTGGAAGATGAATGGAGAGAGTCTTAAACCAAGGGACGTCGGTGCCTTTAGAAGATGGAAAATGCAAGGCTACCGATTTTCCCCTTGAGGCTTCAGAAAGAAGATATCCATGCTGAGGTCTTGATATTAGCCTAGTGAGACCAATTTTAGACTTTTGACCTTCAGAAACTATGAAATGAGAAATTTATTGTTTTAATACATACTTTCATGGTAATTTTTACATCACCTATAGAAAACTATTCATCATTCAAAGCTAGAACCTTCTTCCATTTTGCCTTTCCCCAGGCACTCAGATTTGGATAACTTTTTTATATTTTATTATTTTTCTTTAATCACACCCCTTATCAAAGATATTCAAATTTCTTAATTAATTTTCATCATTTCTGAGTTAAGTAATCTCAAATCAGGTAACATTACTTCCTTTTTTAAGGATTTTCTAATTAATTACTAATTTATCAATCCGAATGCCTCAGGTATCCCACACTTCCAAATTTGTTTTTAAGATATTTCTAGGAATTCCTTCTTTTTTTGTTCTATTCTTACTTCTATAAGGGAAACTGATTTTATTAGTTACATATATTGTTTTAAATACTCAACCCAGTACTCAAAGTCTCCATTATAGACAGGATTCTACGAGACCCTGAAATTTATATCTCCTATTGCAAATGCTCTCCTATTGGTTATAAATTTGGCTTGTGGATATGATGGGTCATCACTGGCATAAGTGTATGACAAAGGGATTGTGAAGAAGCAATTAACATCTTTAATCAGTTGACTTCTCATGTATTCAAAATGGACATTATCCTGGGTGAGCCCTTAAAATGGGTCAGAGATCATTGAAGTAAACCTAAAGGAGTAGCCTGCCATGATATGTGGCGAGGGACATGTTGCAGGAATGGTTAGAGGTTTCAAGATGCTCAGAACAACCCCAGAAGACAGCTAGCAAGACAGCGCAACCTTCAGTCCTATATCGAAAAGTTAATTCTGTCAATAACCAGTGAAAATCAAAAAGAACTTTGAGCCTCAGATAACTTCACAACCCTGGCTTACACCTTGATTTCAGCATAGTGACACTTTGAAAAGAGGATCCAGTGAAAATGTATTAGACTGCTGGTACATGGTAACTGTGAGATAATATATATTGTTTTAAGTTGTTAAGTTGGTGGTAATTTGATATGCAGCAGTAGAAAATTATTCACTCATAGTATTTGCAAAAAACCCCGTTTCTACTGTATTTCCTTCTCTTCCTTTATACAACTATCCATTGCACAAATAGCTACATTGAATGAGATATGATAGCAATCACCACCCCTGCATCCTTCAAGTCATTGATGGCAGCAAGAATCAGCAGTCCCTCAAGGAATGTGATATTGCTTTTGGTTTACTATTTTTCTAGCTAAAGGCGATTCTAGTGGTATCCACTTGGCTTTTTTCCCCTTAGGAGCCCTCACTTTTCAGGTCAAGGAACCAATTCTTGGACTCTGACAGTTTCCAAGTATGTGTATTCTCAATATGCGTTTTGGAACTGCGAACTCAACCGACAAGTAGATTTGGGGACCTACTGTGAAATTAACCTGAGCTAAAACTCTATTGATCATCCAATCACCTTTAGCTTTGTCTTTGGCTGGTGAACCACAGTAATGTTTTGAATCTCGTAGAATAAGTGATAGAGTATATGTCCGGCCATCCCTAAAAAGACTAATTACTTTTCTCCAAAGCACAACTACCCTGGCAAAAGGATATAGATCTCTCTGGGGAAGGTTGAGAGAAAGAACAATGATACAAATTTTTGCTGCATACTGGGGTCCTTCCTCTAAAGGACCAAGTTTCCCTTTCATTCAAGGTATTCTAGGTCTGTAAACAGGCTTAAGTCTGGAAATTGAGGGAGCATGACTCTCTGTTTTGGTGACTCAGGTTAGACTTCTGCTTATTGACCTAAAGTTCTTCCTCTGATATAGAGCAAATAAGAGTGTATTACATGACCCTCCTATGTTTCTTCTAGGGATGCCATGATCAACTAGCCACTACCATAGGTTTCTGAAGTCAGATGAGTCTGGGTGCAGCTTTGACCTGGCTTCCTCTTCATTACAGAAGCCATGTCCACCTTGTCTTTTGCAATCAAGTGCTTGCAATTACAGAGCTGCCACTGGCCCCTTCCACCTCATGGAATTTTTTTTCCTAATTGTTCTCATGGCACTTAAGGATTTCTGTTCAGTGGCATCAGCCTCTGCTGTCATTCCTGATGTGTAGTAGAAGCAACCACAGAGCTGCCCTTCCAGGATGCTGGGCCTAACCCCACAAATGGGATTCTCACAGGTGTGGCAAAGCTGTGTTCTCAGGGTGAGTGGGCAGGACTTACATGACAAATCCACCTTAACATTCCAATCTCCCTAAGCCTTCGGATACCTTCTTCTATTGTATACCATGGTGGTTATTGCCTTTCAACATAATTTAATATAGACCACATTTTGGTACAAGTTTCAGCATATTAATAAGACAAACTATTAGAAACTTTTGAACACTTCAAGCCACAACACTGAATTCAGAATCTCTTCTCAGTGGATGCATATCAATGAATTTGGTTAGATTCAAATTTATGTTCCTTCCACCATTTTCTTACAGTTTTAATGCACATTATCACACATATTTCTAGGATTTTTCTGTGTGAATTAGAAAATTTATGCAGTTCTTTAGGAGTATAGTGCACCTACTCATGTGTACCATTTTATACTTCATCTTTCAATCCCTACTGGACCTTGAGGCAATTTCATAAATCACAGAATGAATTCAGAAAACTTATCCTTAAGCTTCTGTTCCCCTAGAACCACCCTTGGTACCAAAATCTGTAATAGTAAATGTTTCCCTGAGAAACAAAATATTTATTTACTTATCTCTCTCTCTCTATCTATCTAATCACCTATCTATCTATCTTTCTATCTATCTATCTATCATCTATCAATCTATCATCTATAGAAGTTGGTTCACACATTTAAGGGGGCTAGCAATTCCAAAATATATACAGAATGCTAAGAAGCTGAAAACTCAAGCAAGAATTGATGTTTCCATTTTTGAGTTCAAAATCCATAAGGCAATCCAATAGGCTAGACATTTGCAGAATTTCTGTTACAGTGTTGATTCAATATCCCTTCTTCTGTGAGAAACCCCAGTTTTTCTTTTAACACCTGTATCTAATTGAATAAGGACCACTTTTGTTGTTGTTATTAAATTAACTCCTTTATTCAAAGTCAAGTGATTATAGATGTTAATCAAAATGCCTTCATAGTAACATCTAGACTAGTGTTTGACCAAGGTCTATGCTTTCAGCATCATAGGCTAGCAAAGTTGACAAATAAACTTTAACTATTACATTCAGCAGAGTCATCGTTAAATGCTAACTCTCAGTTTGCAGCATTCTAAAATACAATGACTGCTGATACATTTTAATGCCACTGACTTTATCCATGTTGAGGTATAGTTTAATTGTAATACAGTGGAACCTCAGGTCTCGAACTTAATATACTCCAGAAAACTGAGAAGCAATGTGTTTGAAACCAAATCCCCTGTGTTTGTTGCCTGAGAGACCGTTACTGATCATAGTGGTATTAGCATGAAAAAACTATCAGGTAGAGAATTTAAACCCGAAGTTTTGTTAGACAACCGAAACATTTTTTTCCATAAACCACTTGGTCAAGAATGACATTTTCAAGAACCAAGATATTTGAGAGCCGAGGTTTGACTGTATTTTGTTTCTTTTTAACATTTTTATGAAATGCTGGTGTAAGGGAAGCACAACACTTTTGGTAATAAAATCGCACAATTAAAAATTGTTTAAAACACTCATTCTCAATGCATTTTAAGTCACTATTAATTTTTATTTTGTTTGTACAAATAGATTAAAATATATTTAATTTTTGAAACTAATTTAGGTAGGCATAACATATATTATCTTTCTTCTTATTAACTGTCAATCTCCACTCTATTTTCTTTTACATAATCACAGTTTGCTAAGAGAGTGGGTGACATTTCCTTGAGTTTAGGGAGTGCAAACTCCTGTTCTTCAGTGGATAAACCATAGCTGTTCAGTAGTGGAGTGGTAGTCTCATTTATTTTATTTTTTTATTGATCTTAAGTTAGATATGTGGCAAATTCTAACTCTTATAATGAGTTATGCTAATGTCTTCTTTTGCTTATTTCCTCTGATTCAAAAATATAAATGAACACATAGATAAATATAGATAGAGAACGAAATCAAACAAATCAAAGTTTCCTGAAGGAAAAAAAATCAGCTTGTTTTCACTCATTCTTTATGCCTAGAATCAGATGTGAATGATGGAATGACGCATATCTTGAGGTTATGATGCTATAGCAAGAAAAGAAGGACCACAATCTCCTCATTAATGACAGGGAAGTAGAAAAATAACCAATGTTTGTGCCACAGATGACCTCATAGAGCAACTAAAGCAGGGCAAACACAGGCATTTCTCCAATAAGCCCTATTTTATTTATATCACTCCAAGTCTGATTTCATTGTGTGGAATTTAAAACATCTTAAAACATTTTAAAGTAATTTCTAACAGTGGAGAAATGTTCTATTAAAGAACATGTTGTCGTAGAGAAAAATCACTGCATTTGGTATACTTCTGTTTTATAAAAGACAACTGTAATGACTCATATTCAACTTTGACTTTTTAAAGTAGGATTGCCAGGAGATTATTGGTAAATCTTAAAGGGGTTTTAAAAAGTTTTGATAATTCTTGATCTCACAAGAATTATTATATAACAGTATGTTTTCCATCTAAGATAATATAATTAGTCACTCAATAGGACACAAGTAGAAACATATATATTGCAATCATCTGGAACGAAGTAAGAATCATAATGATTTAATGCTTAGAAGATTTCTGTCACATATTAAGCACTTTAGAAATGTTGGCCATCGTTATTTGCAAAAGAGGTAAGTGAAACATAAGAAGGTTATATATTTTTCTGAAAGTCACACTTCTAAGTAAGCATTGGCTCAGGGAGGCAAATGCAGGTCAATATTAGTTATTGGTGTATATCTTATAAGCATTAATTTTATAATTAAAATGGGCATATAAAAGATATGTTAAAATTTTACTACTGGAAATATAAAATTTCTAATTAGTTTCTAGATTAGAGATGTCAAATACATGTTAAAGGTATTTAATGATAGTCTTTTTTTAATTATAGGCTGTGCTTTAAGAAAGCAAGTCTATACCTTTTTGTACTATTATACACCAAGCATATGTTCTAGTAACTATTATTACCCATTCATATATTACACTAGCTCAATAAATATTTTTAAAAGATTTTTATATTTATTTTAAGAGAGTGGGGAAGGGAGGGAGAAAGAGAGGGAGAGAAACATTGATTTGTTGCTCCTTGCACTCTTGCACATCCCCAGCCAGCAACCTGGCCTGCAACCCAGGCATGTGCCTTGACCAGGAATCAAACCAGAGAACTTTGGGTGTCAGCAAAGCGACACCCAATACACTGAGCCACAACAGTCAGGGCTCAATAAATATTATTGAGTGAATAAATGGATGCACATAAATTAACTATGTCTTAGTGGTGGTATATATTATTTACTTCTTTATATTATTAATTACTTTGTATATTAATAATATACAAATAATAATGTTATATATTAATTACTTTGTAATGATGGTTAGCTTCAAAATAAGCTCTTCAATCCTTAGCATCAGTTTTCTTTTTTAAAACATATAATACAAAGTTCAGGAAAGAACTGGAAGATAAACATATAAATTTATATTTTGAGCAATGGAATTAGAATAAACATAAAACAAATTGAAGCATATAGTGTGTAGATTTTAGAAAATTGTCCCCCTCCGTTCAAAAATTATAAGAAATTCAATGGTATAAAAATGATTGCAAATAAGATGATTGCTATGCAACATATATAATGGGAGTTAAATGTAAAAATCGTAGATATTCTCAAGAAAGATTGCATGAATATTCTCTCAAGAGATGTAGGTATGAATACATAAATCAATAGGACATATTTTATTCAAAAAATATAAGGTATTAAGGTACATCCTGGTGAAATTACTAAGCTTTCAGAACATGGGAAATCACTTACAGAAAGTAACTGTTAGCTTTAAAATCTTTTTAGTACAGTACTTAATTTTTTTAAAAGTGAAACAATTCCTACAGAATTCTGAAGGAAGAAAATGTTACCAGCTAATTATCAAAACTGCACTGGTATTTTTTTCAGGTAAATAAGAATTCTAGGAAAACCGTACCCATGAGCCAGGCTTGAGGGAAAAACATGATGATAGAATACTGAGAACTGAGGAGTCATAAGAAAGGTAAAACTGTGGACAATTCAATACATTTGTATATCGGCACAAAAATGGAAGAATACCAGGTTACATTGCTTTTAAAAATGTGACCATTACACACTTCAACAAGTAAAAATTGGTAAATAATCAAAGTAAGGAGATGGAGAAAAGAGAAATTAAGGAAATAAGAAGTATGCTAATTCCACATATTTATAATCAGGACTAGTAAAGAGAAGCCTCTGGAAGAAGGAACTAAAACTAAAACCAAGCTTTTAAAATAGAAGTTATTTGATATTAACTTTAATTTATTCTTGATTAAACTTAAAAGTAAATAAGTCAATTTTTATTATATCAGCACACATGACATTGCATTATTTTCTAAATTTATTTGAAGCTTTATGTATCTTACCTATTTTTATCATGAAATATAAAATATAGGATGTTCACCAAAAGTCACCAATGAATATTTCTAGAGCATAGAATTTAGCAAAATTTTAATTTTTGTTTCTCTTCTTTCTAAGGTTTGTAGAAGTAATTATTTTAAATTGTTAATCTGAAATAAAAGATATGGTTCATAATAGAATATTGTTAGCTTATGAAGAGCACATAGGTGACATTTTAATGAAAATATAACTTCCCCTGAGTAATTTTGAAAGACTTCACAATTGAAAATAATAGTTCTTCTTTTAATAAAGAAAGGTTCATATAAGTAACAAAGAAACTTACATACCAGTAAGTGATTCTTTATATATCACCAGAATTATTGAATTGTGTGCTGAACTCATGAAAATAATATTCATTTTGATCTCATTACAAATCTTAGTCACTGGTTCTAAGAACATTGCAAAATAAAAATGTTATATTTAAAAGTGAGTAACTTTTTCTAGAATTTTGAATTACTAGGAGTTGTTTTAACAGCTCATAGTCATGTTTTCCAAATTTTCAAAACTCTTCCACTTGAGCTCCCTATTCTTATAACTTCTCTGAATAAACAATTTAGTATTGACTACATACACTACTTATTTTCCACTTACAGTAGTCCCCCATTATATTTGGCTTTACCATAATCAGTTTCAGTTATGCATAGTCAACTGTGGTCTGTTAATATTAAATGGAAAATACCAGGAATAAGAAATACATAAATTTTAAATTGTGTGCCATTCTGAATAGTGTGATGAAATTTGGTGCCACCCTGCTCGGTCCTGCCCTGGATGTAAATCATTCTTTTTCCAGTGGTTCCATGCTGTACAGTACAGTAAGATACTTTGATAGTGACCATATTTATATAATATTTATTACAGTATATTGTTATACTTATTCTACATTATCATTAGTTATTATTATTAATCCTTCACTATGCCTTAAATTCGTAAACTTATGAATTTACTAATTTATAAATTAAACTTTGTCATGGGTATGTTTATATAGCAAAAACAGTATATATAGGCTTCAGTACTATCCATGGTTTTAAGCATTCACTGGGAGTACTGGGCTGTAACCCTCGTGGGAAACGGGGAAACTACTGTATCTCCAGACAAATTGATTTTAACTAATGTTTTACCTCTTTGGTTGGGTGGCCTGTTTGCTCAGGCACTTTTATTAGCAAACATATTTTCCAAAATTTTCAGATATTGTGTTTATCTTTTTCTTTCTAATCTTCAGATCTAGCCTTCCTTTCTAAACTAGTACCTATTCAAGTCAAGTTAAAGTGTATTCTATTTCTCTAAATTAATTTTTCTTACTCTGCAACAGGCATAAAGTATAATTTTCACTGTAAGATTTAAAACTATATTTAGAATTATACAGTGATTCCTAACTATTGAGATTTTATATTGTCAAAATTTATTTATTTTGATTTTAATGACTTGACATTGTGCAGTGAAAGACATAAGATGACGTTTATGGGTAAAATTAAACCAACAGTATTTGTATAAATCTCACTGATATATTCAATACTTCACGATATTTTTTCCAGTAGGGCTGTTTTTTCATCTCTTCTCTCATAAAATAGATTGTTTTTAATCTAAATATTGCTATTACTTCCTGGTTAAGGTAAATATGTAAACATAGACCCCCAAATAATAGAGTTTTACAACAAATTTTAAGACATCATGTGACCAATTACAGTCATATAACCTTGGTACTATATGGGAGAAAAGGACTATTTGTTCCACTATTTCAGGTAGTACATAATAGCCCATTCTGATCTTTCAGTAAAATACAGTTCTGTGGCTACATTGTCACAATTGTGGTGAAAATGTCCACTCAATTTGTTAGCTTACTTTTTTAAAAGTCTTCAGATTTTCATGATGCTTTTTTAAAAAGTTATTTCAAAATAACCATGTGTTATATCTTTCTCTCTTTATACTATTTAATAATAAAATTATTCTTTTGTTTTCATGTTTCTTTAGACCAATATAAAATAAATTTTATTTGTACTGTAATTAGTGAGCAGTTTTGAAAATATTTATTAACTTTCAATTATGCTTAAAATGACATTTATGTAATTATAGCTGTAATATTTTAATTAAAAATTTTGTGACGGTCAGTAGATAGTTTTAAAAATGCTAAACCATTTTACCACTAGCTTAATTAAGAATTATATTTTCTAGTATAAATGTCTTAGTTGCTAACACTTCTACAGATTGAATAGTTGATGATCCTAATTAATTAAGTAAATCTACAAGACTAGTTTTGAGTAATAATAGATTGAAATAGAATATGATATCAGAGAACTGAGGAGTTAAAGTACTAAATCTTTGGATAATAAAGATGGAATTGACTCAGTAATGTGTCCTTCCAGTAGACTGAAGAAAAACATCTGCAGAACAAGTTCTCCCTGATCATTTCATCATCAGTTTGGAAAGAGTAGTAGCAATAGTTTACCAGGAATCATAATTTATACAATTTAAAATATGTAAAATAAAAATGCATTTTAATACAGACATTTTCTTAGAAATATAATTGGAACCCTAGATTTATTAAAGTTTTCTTATAAAATAGTAATAATATCATTTACAACATAATGTTCCAGCAGTTTTTTTTTTAAATTATCAAGCACCCTACAAGCTACTTACATATTAGTGAATATAGATCAATTTTTCTTTGTATTCCTTATAATAGCATCATTATTCTTAAAACTAACCTATGCTCAATGCCTTTATACTGTGTTATCTTGTCAGTGCACTGTCATCATCAATACATTTATGGTTTTCTAATAATTCAATGTTCAATGCATGGTAATCACATATCTTAATATATTAAACATGGCGGAAAAATGAGTAAAAGTACAAAGACTTTCATTTATTTACTTATGCATTTATCCATCTATTTGTGCAACCAATATCAATTGACTTTTTTCTGGCACTGCTCTATACTTTGTAAATTGACAGATAAGAGCCGGATCATCTCTGGCCTCATGATGATTATAAACTATTTTTATTTTAACTGTACTAAAAGCTTAAGATAAATTAAATTAAAAGATTCCTGAAATTTCAGGTATAGAATGAATATCATGGAGGCCTGCAGAAACTGGAAGTTTTCTCAGTCTCTAAAATCACATTACATTAATACTTTATACTATCTATAACTTTATTAAAAATGTAACATGGTTGCAAGTCTTCTCAGCTTTCTACTTCTGTTGACAGCACTTGTAGTAACCAGAATTTGCTGTTTTCTTGTGTCCACTACTTGTTATTGAGTAGATATAAGGTGCAGAGTTGTAAGTGCCAAGGATATAAAACTGAAGATGACAAAATTGCTGTCCATAAAGAATTTGTTGTCTAGCATAAGACAGGGAGAGAAATTAAACAAACAAAATTTTAAATCATGCTATTGTTTATAAATTTTATGACCTATTTGAGGAGGTAGATAAAATAAAAATTATAAATATCAATTAGTAAATTCTATTAAAACTAAAGATATATGTTTTAAAAGTTATGTTCCTTGAAGATTCTCATATCAAATAACTTCCTATATTATTGTTGTCATGTATTTTTTGTAATTACAAATAAGACTACATTTCGTGTTGTGTTATTTAATGCTTCAGAGGTGACTGAGTAAATCTAGAAAGAAAAAATAAAGAAGGAACACATTTTTATTTTCTATAAACATTGAAAAAATATTCATTGGCTCTTGAGCATTAATAATGTTTCCTGCTGGGCTTAACTATTGTTTATATGATGAAATGACTGAATGATCAGTTAGCTCTTCTAAAAATCACACGTGTGTGTGTCATTTTAGTAATGATTTGCAATTACTTATGCATAGGAAGACAAAAGAAGCAGGTGAACATTGATTACCATATAATCTCAGGTGTTGATTAAAGTGCTGAAATCCATGCCTCCTATCTTTAAAGACACATTTAAATTTATGGTATTTTTGTAGTAGTAAAGAAAATACTTAGGGTAATGTAGTGAAATGTAAAATCGTGATTACATACATAATTTATCTATCAGTTGTAAAATATTGACTTTCTCAAGTGCTAAGATAAGGTTAAATGCTTGCATACCCATGAAGTTAAAGAAAAAAAAAAAAAACTATTGTTTGAAAAGGTAACATATCTGGCACAGTGAATTTATAAATTAAAGAATTTTAGTTGGAATTTTAAGTAAGAATTGGTATTATTTTTTCTAGTTTTGCTTAAAGTGATACATATTTGTATATGCATATATATATAATATTTCTATATTTGCCACCTAAATGCACCATTTATGTATATATATATTTTTTATTAAATATATAGATGTACAGATACCTGCAACTATATGGGTGTATATTATGTATTTTTACTTACTCCTTACATATCTTCTGTGACATTCTATTCAACATTACATTGCAGCCAGGCTTTTCAGCTATCAAAGTCCTTCATAACTTTGTGTAATCGTACTATTCTGACCTGATTTTCCAGTAGTGTCTACATGTGTCCTACCTTATAGCCAGGCTAGGTGACTGCTGATTGGGTGAACTGTTTCAGTCTAAATGCATTTATCACTTTCTATTTCTACTACTGAAACTCTTCTGCAGTAACAACAGATGACAAATATAGGTAACTATTCACATGAGATTTTTCATGAATTCTTTAAATTACTTAGTATCTCTTATTCATTTGGATTTTTGTCCAGGTGTCTGTTAAGGCATAAAAACATCTATATACCTACTGATATAAATAACAAAGTACCAAGCTCATAGATTTTGTAGGTCAAATATTAGGATAAAGCACAATGTATATGGCTTATCTCTGTCTCTTAATGTCTGGGGCTTGGAGACTTGGATGGCTGGAAATGATTTAAAAGGCTTATGTGGCTGGAACTGTTTGAACATGACTTTATTTACATGTCTACAACCTACGTAGAGGCTCAGAGATTGGGTTCAACTTACTGAGACTCTTGTCTTAAGCACCACGCGTGAGCACTTCACGTGGCTGGAGCTTCCTCTCTATGTTATCCTTGGGACTTACATTGTGACTCAGGGTGCCAAGAGTGATTGTGGAAACTGTCTAGTGCAGTCAGCATCGTTTCACAAGTTATTCAGTGATGCTTTGCTACAAGTGTTATCTAAGGCCAATCAAGATTCAAGGGGCAGACAAAAACATCCAAAAAAAACCCAAACAAACCCTAACTTCTATATGAAAAGATGGTCAAAAAATTTGAGGTAATTAAAAAAACCACCTTAGACCCCTATATAATATTCTAAGCAACATAAATATTTTTTCTGAGATTTTTGTTTTACTCGTACTTATTTTTCTGATGTCTCCACGTGGAGTGAAACACTTTGAAAGCATGTGTATTTTACGGCCTCCTTAATCTTTGAGTGGCCAATACCATAGCATACATACAATTGGGTTGCCCAAAAAGTCCATTTAATTTTCTCTTTAAAATAAAAGACACATTTTCATTCTCACCAATAATTTTATTGATTTGGATATTTTGAGTATGTTGTCTGTCTCTTGTTATTGGCCTCTAGTGGTAGAGGCCAGGGGTGCTCCTAAACATCTTCCAATGAATAAGCCAGCCCCACAACAAAGAATTATTTGGCCAAAATATCAATAGTACCAAGAAACATTGCAAATCACTTTTGACATGTTCCATCAGTCACAGCGCCTTCTCCATAAACTGCATAAATCTTTTTCTGTATGTGTTTCAGTTGCATTTTTGCCTTTTTTGAAATAATAATACACAATACACTGAAAATGTTGCATATTTTCTTTCTTCTTCAATATTAATATTACACAAAAATTCACCAATTTTTATGTTTTTGAAATGCACACTGATTATGACAGCTCTCAAAGTACAGTTTAACAAAATTGTTCCTAATGAAGTTAAAGATGACTAAACACTATTAGAGTCATTGTACAGAAAAAATTAAATGAACTTTTTGGTCAACCCAGTGTTTCTGGTTCATGAAACCCATAGCCTAGTAATGGTGACTAATATTCAAACAAACCAGGGATATTTATTGAATGATGGAATCAAGAATAAACATAGGGCACATAATTTAATTAGAATGATTTATATTTAATGCATATTTAAAGGAAAATGATAACCCATAACAACTCCATAAATAAATATTTTGTGTAGTGTAACTAAAGGTATTGAAATTGAATATACAAGGGGGGAACCAAAATTCGAAATTATCTTCTGGACAGAGGTCTCCTTGTACCACAGGCTCCCTCCACTAAGTGAGTAGTCTAGGGACACATCTGTATTAGTACACCAGTTGGCATTGTTGTGAGAGGCTGCATTCGGCTTCAGTGAAATTTTTTGAAGACTCTTTCAACATGTTTGCCCGTTTCACGGTAAGTGATTTACAAGCACACCTTCCCACACTGCTCTGAGCGCTCAGTTTTTGACCAAAACAGCATGACCTCGTGCCCCACACTCCCTATTCACCTGAGCTTACTCTGGGGAACTTTTTTGTTTTCATTTTTTTCTTGGATGAAAAGAAGTCCTCAAAGGGAAACATTTTGTTGATGTGGAAGAGATGAAACCAAAAATAACAGAAGCACTAAGAGGCATAAGTATCAAGTTCAAAAACTGTTTTGAGCAGTGGAAAAAACATCTCCATAGGTGTATTGTATGAAATGGAGAGTACTTTGAATGTGGCTGAAGTTTAAACATGTGATAATATATACACAATATTTTAATAAATAAATTCTGTTTTTAGGGGTGTCCCCTATTATATATGATATTGATTACAAGCAAGGATGCCAAAACTCATTTTAAATTCTGAAATTATTTAACTAATTACTTTAATTCTGAATAAATTATTTCTATAAACTCATTTCTACTTAGAATGAATGAGAAGTTTGAAAATTATATGGTTTTAAAGTTATGTTCTACAGCTAAATACATATCCCTAAATCATAGTTTATTTCTTGAGCAATAATATTATTATTTATCAACACATTTACTTATCTATCCTGAATTGAAGTCATAGCTTTTTTGTTATTATCTACTATTGTAAACTAGATTATTATTCTTATCATGGGCACTGAATGAAATATTGGGTAATATGCTAAGAATTTGTTCTTTTGGATCACATATTCTTGCATTTTTGCCAGATAGTTTTTCTGTGTATGTACTTATATCTAGGCTAAACATAGGTCAACATCACTGATACAAATAGATGATGGTTTTCTCATATACAATGCATATACATTAACATTCGGTGATTTAAAATAGTCTACTTTATTTTTGTCAGTGTAGAAATAAGTCTTAGTGCTAATACAGTGTTTGTTTAAACAATATAAAAAAATGTTAATTGTTGTTCAATTACAGTTGTTCCCCTTTTTCCCCCATTACTCTCCCCTATAGTGCCCACCCCCACCTCCCACCTTCAATCCCCCCTTCATTGTCTTTGCCCATGGGTCCTTTATACATGTTCCTTGACCTCCCTTGCCCTTCTTTCCCATTATCTGCTTCCCCGCCCCCGCCTCTGGTTATTGTCATTTTGTTCTTTATTTCCAAGTCTCTGGTTCTATTTTGCTTGCTTTTTTGTTTTGTTGATTATGTTCCATTTATAAGTGAGATCATATGGTATTTGTCTTTCACTGCCTGGCTTATTATGCTTAGCCTAATGCTCTCTAGTTCCATCGATGCTGTCACAAAGGGTAGGAATAACCTTCTTTCTTTCCGCCATGTAGTATTCCATTGTGTAAATATACCATAGTTGTTTTTTTATCCACTCATTTAGTGATGGGCACTTAGGTTGTTTCCAGCATTTGGCTGTTGCAAATTTTGCTGCTATGAACATTGGGATGAATAGGTTTTTTTGAATTGATATTTTAGGATTCTTAGGATATAACCCCAGCAGTGAAATTGCTGGTCAAAAGCCAGATCCATTTTTAGTTTTTTGAGGAAATCTCATACTATTTACCGCAGTGGCTTCACCAGTCTGCATTCCCACCAACAATGCGCTAGGGTTCCCTGTTCTCTACAGTCTCACCAGCACTTGTTATTTGTTGATTTGTTTATGATGGCCATTCTGATCAGTGTGAAGTTGTATCTCATTGTGGTTTTAATCTGCATATTTCTGATGGTTAGTGATGTTGAGTGTCCTTTCATATGTCTCTGGGCCCTCTGCAGGTCCTCCTTGGAGAAGTGTCTGTTCAGGTCCTTTGCCCATTTTTTTTTAGTTGGATTGTTTTTTCCTGGTGTGGAGTCATGTGAATTTTTAATATATTTTGGAGATGAAACCCTTGTCCGAGGTATCATTGGCAAACCCCAACCCCTGGGCCGCAGACCAGCACCAGTCCAGGCCTGTTATGAACTGGTCTACACAGTAGGGGGTAAACTTGAATGTAATGCCCTTGAATCATCCCAGAGCCATCCTCTCCACCCTAGTACTTGGAAAAACTTTCTTCCTTAAAACCCATTTATGGTGCCAAAAAGGTTAGGGACCACTGCTCTAGACAGTCCCTCTTGAAATACAATATTTTCTGAGATCTGTTAACCATTGTGTGTTAGCCATCATAATATATTTTTACTTCATAGATCAAAAGCAATTCATGACAAAAAGTAAATCACAAATAAAAATTCCAAGCAAGTATTAAAATAATTTAATCTAGATTTTGATATGAGTATTTCATAATTGCTAAAATGACTCAATGAGTGTGGCTTTTGATTTAATGCTACAACAGAGCAAGAAAGAATGAAAAGATAAATAATATTGATAAAGAGAACAGTAGATGCTTCCTGGTTTACATGTGTCACTTTACTAAAGGGTATAGTTGCAAACATTATTTGACAGTCCATTTACAATGGTGTGAATGGGAATCCTATTAACAAATTCAACTGACTCGTCTCTGTTTACGTGAGAAAAAGATAATAAATGAGGGTGTATGACAAAGTAAATCTAAGGTTATGATCCATGAATCAATTCTATTGTTCTGGAAGCTGACCCAGTTATAATTTACTTCATAATATATCTTTATTTTATTTGTTCCAAGAGGAGTCTTGAGTATCTAAAGTATAAGTTTACATTAAGAAGAATATACAAAACTTCACAAACTAAATAATAGGAAAATAAATATTCTGGATTCAGGTACCTGTTTGTACATTTTACTCCATATCAATATAAAAGGAAATTGGCACACTATCATTTTCTCATTTTGAGCCTATGTAATTAGTCTTATTGCATTTGAAATATAAAATAACCTTTTACCCATAATAAGTTTATAACAATTTGGAATGCTTGCATCTTTCAAAATTTTCAGTGGGAAAGACAATTTCATAGTGCTGATGACATCAGGAAATGAATGTTAGACCTGCTTTGGGGAAGAGTCAATGGCAAATTCTGAATTACATGTGACTGCAGTAAAACATTTTGTCTCCAATGAACTATTAAGAAGGAGTGCTTCCTGAGAAAGAAATGATAATTATACCTTACACTGTGATGCTGCTGTATGTGACAAAGAATTACTTGAGAGTTCCTTGAATGGCAAGATGAGGAATGTAAAAGTTACCCTGGTGTACAGGATCCGCACCACAGCCCCAGGGCAAACTAACTACTCCACGGTAGGGCCTTTTAGCATAGGTTTGCCAAAACCAGGGTTAGGGTTAACACTCTGGTATCCAGGATTAACTCAAAATTTTAATAATGTAAAAGATGTTCAAGTCTTTGTGACTGATGTACAAAAGAAAGCAAACAGATTAAAACAAAAAACAAACGAACGAACAAAAAACTACTGTTAATTTTTATTAAAAAGTAATGTATTTATGCCCTGGCTGGTGTGGCTCAGTGGATTGAGCCCTGGCCTGTGAAGCAAAGGGTCGCTGGTTTGATCCCCAGTCAGGGCACATGCCTGGTTTGTGGGCTGGGTCCCCAGTGGGGTATGCTTGAGAGGCAACCACACTTCAGTGTTTCTCTCCCTTTCTTTCTTCTTCCCTTCCCTTCTCTCTAAAAACAAATTAATCAAATCTTAAAAAAAATAATAAGGTATTGAATAAAAGAGCAGCTTATAATTTTTGAAGATAAAAAGTAGAAAATATATAAATTTGATTAAATTATTAACTAACATATAAGAAGTATTCAATTTCACAAAAACAATAAGCAACACTATTGAATGCATTGAATTATTGAGATGTGGTGTGTACCTTGAGATGTAATTATAACAATAAATATTTATTGTTACATGTATTTTTAGGTAAATACTACTAGGTGCTTAGTTTGAACTGCTTGCATATAACATGTATGAATATTATACTACTGTTACACAAAACGAGTTTTGTTTTAGGGGAAATGTTTTTATTTTGTCTTTAATGGTTTTCAAAAGATAGTATTCACTCATAGTCAAATCTATGTTATAATTACTGTTGGAACACTGAGGTCTTTTAGCAGAATTAAGGGTCAGATTCAGGGTGATAAGCTAAAGACACAATCATGACAAACAATTAAGATTAAGTGAATTTTGGAAAAAAGTTACAGAAGAAAGTATACACAGCATGCATTAGGAGTCATTAACTTCTACAACTATGTTCATGGTAACATTGTTTACAAAAACCAAGATCTGGAAATAACCCGAGTTCCCATCAGGAGATGAGTGGACCAAAAAAGCCATGGTGCGTTTATACAATGAAATACCGCACGCCCAAGTAGAGAAGGACGTCTTAGCTTTCATGACAACATGGGTGGACTTGGAAATTATTATTCTAAGCGAAATAAGCCAGGTGGTAAAAGACAAATACCATATAATCTCACTTATATGTGGGATCTATTGAACAAAATAAACTAGTGAACAAAGCAGAAACAGAGGCATGGACTAACAGCTGTCCGAGGGGAGGGAGCAGGGGGAGACAGGCTAAAAAAAGCCAAAGAACATATATGCATAACTCAGACAACAGTGTGGTGACAGCCAGAGGGGGGAGGGCGGGGCTGGGTGGAGGTGGGCACAGTGCGGGGACGAAACCGGGACATCTGTGTTGATGTCCACAATAAAAATAAAGAAAAAAAGTCACCAACATCGGGATAGGGGCAAAGAAATAGGATAAATAGGAGGCGTGAATCTTGGAGCCTTTGTTAAGGAAATTTAAATCTCCATGTATTTTTGGCTAACCGATGCTAGCTCATAATAAATTGGTCACCCAAATGTCAGATCCTGGCCCAAAATATCTGAAAATTCTCAACTAGTTTTTAATGACACAGTTGAGCATATGAGTGTGTATTTCTTATACACTCTAAGAGCACCTTAACTTGTCCCTTGTAAACACTTCATTGTAATAAATGACTTTATTCTGTTGATTGATAATAGATTGTCTACTCAAGGAATCTTTCTTTCTTGTAAGTCTTGAACATAAACAAGATCCAAATCTGTGAATTGCATAGAGTAGCAAACATCCCAGAAATGCAGAGATGAAGTTATTTTTAATTATCTTAATGTTATATATTGTACTTACCAATTCTCATTATTTATGTTTTCAATCTTTTAACTATTATCAGTTTTAAAGATTTATTGTTTGATTAGTTATTTTTAATGTAGGTGAAATAGATTAACATTTTTTTAACAAAACATAAGACAATTACATCATACAATAACATTCATTAGCTTAGCTAGAGCTAGGATTCCTAATTATCCAGCTTCTGTTGATTGCTATTTCCTCATATCCTTACAGTATATATTTCTATCGATTGAAATGGATAGTAGCTAAAACACCTCCACAAAAAATAATTTAAATCCATCCCATAAGTGGTGTTCAGCCATACAGAAGCACATATAACTGTCAGTGTGTACTAAAGGGTCATATAATAGGGCAAAATAATGAAGACAGCATAAGAATGCTTGAATTACACTTTCTCAAAAGAAGAATAGAGCAGGGGAGGGGGAGAGGAAGAGGAGGAGAAGAAGTTCTCAGCAGCCTCAAAAGTGGGGTCTGGCAGTCAGGCGACTGTAATTCTCAAGGCAGAACTTAGTTTTAGCAAAAGCAATGACAAAGAGCATGGTTGAATATTGAGTCAACAGAACAATGGCAGTTGTTTCAAACCGAAGCTTGGTTTGCCAGAGTTTAACAATGGAAGTGGTACTTGGGGAGCCATTTAAATTTATTTAAGAGTGCCTGTAAGACTATCTCTTAGACACAAAATTAACTGAACAAAAAGCCCTTACTTTTTTAGTCATGTAAGAGGGGAAAAAGACAAACACAATCTTGGAAATTGTATGACCGTATTGCATTTGCAATTTTGCTGATGTTTTGTGGCATTTGAAACAATTGTATATAGCAAGTTTATGTAGGCTCATTTGATTAGAACAAAATGGTAATAACTAAAATCACACAGTACAACAGAATTGTTCTCAGAAAACCTGGCAACTTTCGTGATCTTAGCTAGAAAATTATTTTACTGAAACTGAATTCCTTAAAAAACCTCTTTTGAAAACCTCGTAGCTTCAGAATTAAATCTTTCTTGTTAGTCTAAGGCTTATATTGAAAAAATTTGGAACTAAACAATTTTTAGCAGTTAGGATGACTATCATGTATGTAGTGACGCCTTATATGTCAGATTTAAACACACACTGCCAATCATGCCATTCTCAAGAGCCTCCATTACCCTGGTTTTGAATATGTGGTGTTATCTATTCAGGCTGCAATAAAACAATGCATTGATATTCTTTCATATTGATGCCTCATTTTGTTAAACTGCAAAAAAAAAAAATCAACAAATTGTGTTGAGTATAAATCTTATTACAGAATTCAGTGTTAACCCTCATTCTCCTGCCACTGTGGAAATAAAATTTGAACTTGAAGTCAGTCTTTTCTTAGTCTTACTTCTGTGTGTACAGACTTTGTCATGAGGCCGTAAGGGGAGAAAAATAATTCTTGTTCTCTAAGTCAAATATCCACATTAGAGTAGTTCCCCCAAGATGTCCATAATTGTCTGGTCACTGTTACTGAGTCACACGAAATGCTGTGGAGGGGCTCTCCATTCCCATGTTTAGCTCTTCTGGGTTTTTCAGGTTCTCCCACCACGGCCATGCCTCACGTGCCTGGATTTGAATCATTTTAACTTCCATTGCCTGCTAATAAATAGAAAATGCTGTTCAACGCTCACCTAGGCACCGTGCAGACAATACTCTGTTCGAGAATCTACCTACGTAGTCATGTAAAATTATCTTTATTTCTGAAATTCTTCAATGCTGTAAGAAGTGGTTGCAGACACTCTTTCCATGGAATCCAATTCCTTTGAGTTTTCCCACTAAATTTCTTTGACTTCTCAAGCGTAGGAGCGTCTTTTCCAGGCTTGGAGGGAAAAAGAAAGAAAGTATTCCTTTCATTCATTTGGTATCCTGATAAATATTTTTTCTCTGCTATGACTATTTTACACTCCTTTAGGTGACTAGGGTTTAGAAAATTAAAATTCAAGAATAAAATCTCTCTCTTTTTTTTTTTTTTTTTGCTCTATTCTATGAAATATTTTCCCAGGGGCAAACAGAGAATGTCTTAAATGATTTAATTGAAAAGGGGCAGTGGGGGCAATAAAAAAAATCATATTTCAAAAACATAGTCTTGAGTCACATGTAATGCATATGAATATTAATACTGAAGGGCAAAATAAAGAGTAAAAAGGTAAATAATTTTGGGATAATTAAAAAGTGAATAGTAGAAAATCCCTAAATAAAATTTAAAACTTTTGGAAAACTGACATGGAACTAAGACATAAAGAATGGATGGTAATAGATACTAGGGAAAAAAAGGTATAAAGAAATAGGCTAACTTAGTAAAGGTTACTTATTAACCAGACATTTTCTTGTTGTTTGCTTACTATTTGTCAAGTATTATACTGGTACCTTGGAATCACAGCATCAACAAGACATAGTTTCTTTTCCTAAGAATTTCAAAGGCCAGGGATAAAGACAAGGAAGTAAAATGGCAAATGGAATACTTTATGATAAGTACCAAATATAAGTATAAGCTTACTTAGAAGGCGACCTCAGAGAGTTAATGTGCTAGTGATGGTGACGGACATGAGGAGTGTGTGTGTCCGCGTGTGTCTGTTCGAGGGTTTCCAGGTTGAATGACATTTGTGTTGAAACTTAAAAGGGGACAAAAAGACATGTAAACATAGAGCATGTGGCACATTTACAAATCTAGAAGCAACCTGTACAGAGGCCATCTTAACAAAGCACTGGATGAAAATAGAGTAGCCTTTATCTTATTCCGTCTCTTTCCCTCTCTGTCTCTATCTCTCTCTCTCTCTTGCCCCACCATACACACATCTATAATTATTATACATATATGTATAATTATTAAACTTAATGTTATTCTGTAATATGCAATATTTTTAAAACTACTATATATAACAACAGACATTTGTTTTTGGGGTTCTTTGCTCAGATTTACTGTCTTACACATGGTGATAGATGAAAATATGTCAAAGAATAAGAAAAAGGTCAGTAGCTTGAGGTGTGAGAGAATTCAGTCTTATTGCTGCATGTCTTTATTATGCTTATTGTTTACCATGATCTAGGATACTGGGGAAGGCAGATGACTTGTGGTTATTGCCGTTAGAGCGCTCAAGCTCAGTCAGTGTAACGGGAGATTAGAGAGGTCTACATTGATAATGATATAATGTGAAATTTGTGGGAATAAATAAAATACTGAGGAAATTTGAAGAGAGGCAGCTATTTCATTGGGATACTTCTCAAATTTTTCACAAAGGAGTCTATACTTGAATAAATACTTTGTGAAAAGACAAGATATGTTCAAAGAGAGGAGAGTGAAAAAGAGATATTCCTGGCAAAGGGGAAAACATGGCATGTAGATTTCCTGATCCTCGCTGGAATGGAGCAATGAGTGCTAGGTCCTATGACACTGGACAACTATATAATTGGATAAACTGCATGAAACAACCACAGACTTTGGGTAGTAGTCAGAACAAAATTATCTCCATGAGAGAAGGGAAGCAAACAAGATGAACCCTAATAAATGTATCCCAGAAGAGGAAATCATTACTGATATAATAATTAAAACTTATCTCAATAACGGTTATGAAAAATCACTTTAATGTTTTTCTTCTCCTTTTAATGTTTCTGAGGAACCAAGAAGTTAAGGAAATGAATTCACAACCAACGACATTTACTATTTATTTCATACTTACTACATGATAAAATGTATACACTTGTGGTCAACAATAGCAGTTCATGTGGTTGTGACAAAACCACTGGGTTTAGAGTATTAAGGGGAGTTCAGATGACGGGGCACATTGGAAGAGATGGGTAGACTGAGGACTAGGACACCCTCGGGGGTATTGAAATCATCTTTCAAGACAGAGGGAATTTGTGCATTTCCAAGTCTTTTTAGAGTAAAACTGTATATTTTTATGACATATAAAGAGTAATGTATATATTCTTTAAAACATGAATAAGTATTTAGCATTATTCTTTAAAAACATGAATAAATATTTAAGATTATATTTAGAATTAAATATTTAGGTAGATAAAGTAACAGCTAAAGACCTGCAGGGATATTCAGTAGAACAGCTAAGTCACACTGCCTCTCAGGCACTGGCAGAAAAGCCTGTTAACTGCACTGTAAGTAATATTTAGAACATAAGTTTTAGGAACAGTAGTTAATAAATTATGGTTTTATATTGACCCTGCCCTCGTAAAGCATGTGTTCTTTTCTGACAAAAATGCAAGGAAGCACATTTACAGCACAGCAAGTGAGAAAAGATTTAGTATTTACACTTTTTCTGCCCATTGGTAGACTTGAGTAATTATTATATTACAAGGAAAAATGGATCCAGAGAGTCCGCTATTAAATCCCTAACAGGGTTCCAAAATGTCAGTTGGATTTTAAGCTAAGCCATGTCCCTGTGTAAGCTCCATAAAGGGATTGCTGAACCTGTGCATTGATTAACCACCTGTGGGAAATTGCACTCTGCAGGAAAGATAAACATCTGCTTGGGGTCCTATTCTTTGAAGGAAGCCACTTATTTAAGTGAGGAAATCTGAAGCTATTTTTCTTAATTTTGACATTGATTTTTTTTTTCTAAATTACTTTCTATTCTGTGTGATTAACCAAAGAAAAATAGAATCTGGTTCTTAGTTTTCCTCACTTCTACAACTCCCGCTATCATTAAATGTGAGTATAATATCCATGGAGACATCTTAACCTCACAAACACTTGACCTCTTTCACTCTGATTACCGTCAGCCCAGCTTTCCGTGAGCTGCAAATCTCCAGGGCTACCGTGCTACATGCAGCACACAGAATTCCAATCTCTGATCATCACCTCACACTCTTCCAGCTTTCACTGTGACACTTTTAACTCACACTAGATGTTTCTTTGATTTTTTTCATTCAGTCATTCCATCTCCAAGGAACAGAACTATTATAGGGTAAAGATTCTCTAAACTCCCCATTTGGATGCTAAAAATATAAAAATACTTGATTAAAGTACATATCCTTAATGAGCTTTATGTAGTGTATGTATTTTTCAAGTAATGAGGTGTTGAAAGTATTGAGGATAATAAAATACTCCTTTTCTGTGTGTCATGGAAACAGAAAGGACGAAATGGTGAACTCAGCACACAGGGCTTAAGGTCATTGTAAGGGCATATGGCCTCTTACCTGAGTCTCAGGACAACGGGAGAAGCAGGAGGACCTCTGCTGAATAACAGCCCAAAGGCCTGAGATACCCTGTGAGGGCAGCATACATCTCCCTGCTTCTCCCATCGATCTCAGACTCAGTTCCGAGACGCTTTCTCTCAAAATGCGCTTGCGTCCAGATCATAATGTGTCCTGTGCTATGTGTCCTTCCTGTCCCATGCTAAAGATTAGGATTCGTGTGCCACTTTGCCACCTTTAGAATTTGGCTTTAGATATCATTAATCAAAACAGGAGTCAATTTCAGAAAGAAGATATAAATCTATTTCTCACTGTCCTTCATCTAACCTATTCTGACCTTCAAATCCTATTTCAGAAGTTTGAATCACAATACCTGGCTGAGTGATGGAATGAAGTTTCAAGTTAGACAACATAATTACTGCGTTGTTAAAACCCCATTAATCAAAGTGAGCCTCCACCCGCTCTCTTGATTATTAAACAATAGAAGTATTGAAAAACTGACCTCTCATTCAAACGCAAAGAAAAATGACAACTTTTACCAAGAAATCATATACTGGCATTTATTCTCAGTTAAGACCATGTAGCAAATAAATATTCCAAAGAAATATTAATGTCAGGAATTTTGTTTAAAACTATTAGTGCCATTTATCTGAAATCATGTGAGGGTTTATAAACACAATTTATTGTTTGCTCTCTCTCTCTCAATCTCTTTCACTCACTCCTTCTTTCTTTTCTCTTATTGACTTGTTATCGACCTCTTTTACTGATAAAAATTACCTCATTATTACCCTGTGAATGCTTTGTTTTATTTTTTAAGTTGTCCAAATTATTGTTTTATTTTTTCAAGGAATTTTTTATTGTTGTTCAAGGACAGTTGTTTCCATTTCCCCCACCATTCTTTTTTTAAATCAATTATTGTTTGCTTCTTTCCACATAAATTAAATTTCATGAATTCACTCCTGTACTGTTGATATTTTTGTTTTGTATTTTCTTTTTTTAGTAAAAGCTCTTTAGAAACACAAAAGCTGCCAAGCTCAACACTTAATGAATGATAAGTGTATTTTTAACTTCTCCACCTTCTTGTCATATAGCGTCTTCTCCTGTCACTCTGCTATACACAAAATTCACTTCGTTTGTCTTCACATGTGCCTTGTGCTATTGCCACTGTCCGCAGTCTCGGGTCCCATCCCACTCAACTTCACTTAATTCATATTTCAGCCTTTTCCCTAAGGTGTTTCAGGAGTACTCTCTGAAACCAGTTTTGGGGTTTTAAACTGTAATGAACTTTCTTTATCACAGCATTTTAAGATAGCACTATAATTGCCTATTTGCCTCGCAGTATCCACCACTAAACTCTAACTGTAAGTTTAGGGCACTGGCTGCCTTGACCAATAGTTTAGAGTGGGGTTCAGCTTGGTTTTATAGCATTTATATAAATATTTGTTAAGTAAATAAATAAGAGAAGTGAGAAAAAACTCAAATTTTGGTTCAAGTCCTTTATTAGCTTTGCCACTTTAACATCAGCCTTGAACTTCTCTGGAATTAAGATTTTTAAGTTACAAAATGAGAGTTTTGAACTAGAGAGCAACTAACATTCTTTTCTGGTCTATTAATTTTGGACCTATAAATGAGATTATTTGGGGGAACTTTTTTTTTTGTTTGCTTTTGCTTAACTTTCTTTTTTATTTCATCTTTATTGTATTTTTTCCATTACCATTTAATCCCCTTTTACCCCTTCCCCTGAGCAATCACCACACTGTTGTCCATGTCCATGAGGCCTTTCCCTTTTTCTCAATCCCTCGCCCCCCTAACCTTGCCCCCCATCAGTCATCTTGCTCTCCATCTATGAGTCTGTCCCCATTTTCCTTGTTAGTTCAGTTTGTTCACTGGATTCCACCTATAAGTGAAATCATGTGGTGTTTGTCTTTCTCTGATTGGCTTATTTCACTTAGTATAATGTTCTCCGGGTCCATCCATACAGTTGCAAATGGTGACTTTTTTCTTTTTTATGGCGAGTAGTACATTTCCATACTGTAAAACCCTCACTAGAATAATATTTCCTCTCTAAAAACGGAAGAGCAATTTATCTGACTGGCAGGTTTGGGAGAAGGCTCTGGTCATGGTGGAGCAGAGAGCTCACGTTCTCTCCTGCTTGCACCAAAAAGGTAAGGGCAGGTTCTGTTGCAGTGAATGAAAGTCTGCCGTTGACCAGTAGTGCCTGTGACCAGAGAGCTGACTGTCTCTAATTTAGGCCCATTTGCCTATAGACCTAGGTCCTATTTCCAAGTGATTGTGTCAGTAGTGAACATGGTATTTCAATTTCCATTTTCTTGAAGCTTTGTGCCTCTTCTAATATGGCTCTGAGGTTTGAAGAGAAACATAGTATTATTTATGAGACCTCAAGAGGGTCTCATAAATATGATACTCTCAAGAGGGTACAGCTAAACAGAACTGTAGTTAGTCATAATTGTTTGCTTTCAATCATCAGATACACAGCATTGTATTTTGAATATTTATGTTTTTCTATATTTGCAAGCATATTTAATTTTTAAATTATATGGAAATTTAAACTTGTATACTTACATATTTGATCTGTAACTGTTGGATTTGGTTATAGTGCTGTCCAGAATTCTTCGGTGATACAGGAAAGGGTATAAAATATGAGAGCAGGCCAGTTCCACAATGGGGGGTTGCACATTTTAAAAAAGGAAATAGTCATAGATAAACTAGTAGAATAAATTGTTTACAAAGTTTTATCTTTCTAATGTTGTTCTTCAATAAATATTCCTAATTCTTTTATAATAAATAGTAGTGAAATTTTAAAGCAAAGTGGTAATCTTTTCTCTGTATTGTGTTACCATCTATAAGGGACGAAGGGCCTTACGTGTGTCCCCTGGGATCAGCCAGAGGACTGACTAGCAGGACCAGAAAGAGATTATCCCCCTGAACACAGGGACTAGTCCAGGTATGGTCTTGTGCTGTAAAGGATGATTTAAAAATATCTGTTTTCAGGCAATCATAGGAGGCTGGGGAAAATAGGAATTGATATATTACTGAGATTATGGACCACAAAAGTTATAAAAGCCTGAAGTGCTTTGAAAACATCTTGGCTACTAAGGGAGAATATACATCGGAAAAAGAACAAATGGCAAAAAGTGGAAGATGGTAAAAGTTGCTTGAAGCCACCTCTACCCTATTGACCTAATCATTATATAATAAAAATACATTTATTTCACCCCTTAAGCTTGCTATAAATAGATTTCTGACACTTCTACCAAGAGAGCTGAGTGATATATACCAATAAACACAAAACACATGGCAGTAAAGATTCTTGAACTTTAGGAAATATGAAATAAGAAATTCGTTTAGGAAGAGAAAGGAGTAATTGAAGGATTAATGAGGTTATCTTTGTCTCAACATTTCCTCCATTTAAAAATTTCTTTGTATTTAGAAAGCGACAAGGAAACTTTGGAAGAAGTTGACCTGACACTGTGCTTATATTAACCATATTTTCTTGTTCTTTTTTTCTTATAACAATTCTTATTCACAGTTGCAAAAAAGATTTATGCATCTCATCAACATTGACAATGAAGACCACTGTGAAAATAGTAATGTCTCATGCTTGCAGTAAGGAAGTTGACAGACATTTGCTATGTGTGTCACTCATGGTATAATGGAAAAACTATTGATTTTGGAATCAATCCACTGCTACATATCGTGATATGTAGCCACTGCATTATGCATAAGTTATCACAACAACATTGCCCAACAGTAATTTTACCCCTATTTCAGAGATGAAGAAATCAAGACTCCAACAGTGAAATAATTAACCTAACATTGCAAATCTAAAAGACTTGGGAGTAAATACTTAATTTCAGATTTTTCAGGTACAAAGCTCAAATTTGTTTTTCGGTGTTTGTTTTTATGGTTTACTTGTTTATTGACCAATGTACCATGGGGGAAAATATGTCATTCTGCAATTGATAAAGAAACAGCAAATGCTATTAAATAGAATATGTCAGTAAGAGACCTTGAGTTGAAGTGATACAGCATTTGCCCCAAAAGAGGGACTTTTGAAAACCAAAATTAGTAATGGTGAGAGCATCTGAAGAAGAGTATGTCTCTTTGCTTCACAACTTTTTGTAAGATTTATCCCCTTATGTGTACTGGGCATCACCATAAGAAAAAGCTATCAGGACAACTTTAAAATAAAATAACACATGTGTGTATTGTAATAGCCACTGTGAAAGTGATTTCTTTGTTTTTATCATCCCTTATTCAATTTCAACATTCAATTTATAAAACTGCGTAAATAAGGTAAGGTATTCTTCTAAATTAAAATAATTTAATAAGTTTTATCATTAATTTCCACACAAAGTTGTCAGAAACCTTTTTCCCATTATCTATAATACAATGACTTATGACAGGTTATATTTTACCATCATATACCTAAATTCCTTAAGAAATTATTGTAACTTCTATAGATGTATGTTGTTGAAATTTTAGTTTTAAAATGAAAATATGTTGCTTAATAATCCCAAAAATATATTTTAATTTTCAAAGCCACTGTTTAAAATACTCTCTTACAAAAAAAAAACCCCAAAGTCAAAGATGAAATAATATAGTTTTAGTAATAAAGAGGAATAATAGACTAAAACTTGAAATTGAGCATGATAATATTAATGTGGCACTGAGACCCACTAATCAGAATCAGAATGTTCTGTGGATAAACATAGAAACCATGACAATAGATACTACATGGAAATAAACATGTGTATAGGAATTTTTAGTGATAAGAATTTGGAAAAGAAATTCTATGATTTTAAGTTTTACAGCAGTAAGTAGATATATGCATTTAAATGTCCTTCAGTTTAAACCCATGTGGCTGTTAATGTTCATAGTATACAAGAAAAGTATTCTTACTTCCTAGCTACCTATAAAAATTATATAAGCATATTTTCTGAAGAGCAGCAATGTGTTGCAATATAAAACTTCTTGTTGAAAATTTATGACACTTGGAAATTGGTCTTAGTTGAACCATCAATAATTATCCCATTAGGTATATTTTGCACAGTAATTTATCTCTGCCTATTTTTCCTAGGTGATAAATAAGTTATAGAAGATAATAGAGCAAAAATATCTCTGAAATTTTCAGAATCTGAGAAATGTAATTTATCTCTCTGGAATAATCAGGGGTATATTATTGATCTTCACTATAGCAGGGTAATTATTTTATATGTTTTTATTAAATGTGCTGTTAATTCTTATATTTTCTATTTGAAGCCACCTGTATGAAAATGCACCCCTAAGATCCACATAGAAAGTACCACCAGGTGAGGGCACACTTCAGGGGACTACTGAGCAAGGCTGTATTTGGAGGGTGCCTTCTCTAGAGCACATCACCTTTCCGTCTCCTTATTTTTCACCTAGCTTCTGTTGAAAACTTGACACTATCCCTTTCATATGTGGCAAAAAATCTCATTAAAGTTGAAATAAAAGCACTTATCCCTGTTACATTCACTGGTTCAGATCAGCACCACGGGGCATCTTCATGGTATGCGGTTCCATAAACCAACATACCGATGTCAATTCTGGTTTTTGTTGTTTTTTTTTCTGTCAGTAGCAAATGATGGAAAATGTCAGTTCATGATGAGCAACAACTGCAATGCATAGCACAACCAGTTAATTGAAGCCGACACACAGGGTCCTCGTTCGCTTTGAGGGTTTCATCCATGCCTAGACAAACGTGTCTTCAGAAAATGCTGAGGCTGGTATATTTTAACCTTTGTTTTGGAGAACACTTTACCTCTTGTTTGATAGATTATTATAATTTCAGCCTTTTATAAACTTTACAAATTTAATTTATATTCTGACATTTTTACATTTGATTTTAACCAGAAGATTAATTTTGAATATAAAATTCTCCTCATTCTATTTCTGATGCCCAATCTTGGCTTTTAAGGTCCCGTATAGAAATGAAACTTAGAAATAAAATTTACAGAATTACCTCAAATATTTTTCTAGCACAAAAGAGAAATAGAAAATGTGATCACAATTGCCTTCTATATCTCCCTAATAATTAGTTAAAAGTGGATGAAAATCCAATTTCAAAATGCTTTTGATAATAACTAAATTTTATTCTAGTAAAATGTTATGTGATAAGATGAAAGTAAATTCTATTTAATTACATATTTAACTTGTTTTTAATAGTAATGTTTCACTTTTTCTAATTTGTGAAATTAGTTCTTTTTTTAATTGAATTCATCACAGGAAATATCAGTAAATTAGTTTTTTTATTGACTTCATCATAGGAAATATCAGTATCTACTAAAAAGTACAAATTACTATATAATATTAAGGAAATATATAGAGATATCATGTAAGCAGAACAACAATTTATAATGAAAATTCAAAAACATAGGCTATTTGAGCCTATTAAGACAGCATTTTCTTCTGCAAAACAGTATAAATAATTTTATGTGAAAAAGAGAAAAATTTTTCAGAAGCCCAAATTACAAATGAAACACTGAGAACTGCCTAGTCTTTTTTTTTCTGTATAATCTATCAGGTTACAATTTTGAAATACCAACTTCAAAGTAAAATCGAACAATATATGTAAAAAGGAAAATCTGCCTAATATGCCCAAGTTTTATGATTTCAGTGGACTGTGATAAAAAAACAATTGGAAGAGAAACCTATATTTTTCATACTAGTCTTAAACTTCAACTGCTCATTTACCTCTCCCCTTGATAAAGGCAATGCATTTTAAAGTAAACTTCAATTAGAAGTAGAAAAGTAAGGAAGAAGAAATGAAGAGAGAGAACACCGAAATTTACATGTAGAAAGAAGATTAACTGAGTTACTTGAGTTACTAGGATGAAAAATCGAATTAATGTTTCCTGTTCTTGTAAAGACCCCTTGCCCCTTTTCTGTGTGTGTGTGTGTGTGTGTGTGTGTGTGTGTGTGTGTGTGTGTATGCGTGCGCGCGCGCCCACGCGTGTGTTTATGTATTTCTAAATACCACTATTACTATTTTATTTTGAGGTTTAGTTTTGCAGTCTCTCACTCCCGCTTTACTCCATCAACGTCTGTCACATTTGGGCATGTCCACAGTCAGGTCGTAATTGGAAGTCAGACTACGCAGTTCTCCTAGTGGCCTTGTAATTAACGAGAGCAATCAAACGTTATCAGCTAGAACAATCGCCTGTACCAGCTGGAAACCTTTCTTTAATTTAAGTAAATGTACCAGTTTCAACACATTTATTTGAACAGTTATTTCTTTTGGAAAGAAATCATGTGTATACCCAAAGTTTCTTGAATTGAAGAATGAGCTACATGGTTTTAGTACCAGAGTATGTGGAAATAATCAGAAGATATGCCTTGTTCTTTTCATGTTGCTAAGTGAAACGAGGTGAAAATCAGTATTTGGTGACCCCTTTGAGGAAATCTTCAAATCCCTGTCAAATGTTGTTTATAATTTTTGTAGCTATCCTTCCTTCATAAAAAACTAAGAATTAAAAAGCTATTTTGCATTTCTAAGTAGATTTTCTTCATTTTTTAAATAAAATTTGAATAGCATGGAAAACAATAAGTTACTTCAAGTCAATGTTTTTACTTAATTCAACAGTAACAGTGATTATAGTTTGTGACACAAACAGACTAGATAACAAAGGATAAATAGCTGGTTACTCTGGAATACAGCTTAATGGGGCCTTGAGGATTTTGGTAAATAAGACCTGGACATTTAATAGCATTACTGAGACTTTTGATACTGCATATATCTACACATAAGGAAAATGAAGAAACCATATCATTTACATTTTTCTGTGATTTTTATATATCCTAAATGTATGAAAATTAGAAGGGCTAAAGGGTAAAATTAACACAGTTCCTTTGTACTCACTATAAATATATCTCATTTCAGAATGTACAAAACTGCCTTTAAGTCATTAAACTACTGAGTAGTTTAGCCACTTTTCAAATCATGCATCAAATAATGACTGGGATCATCCTTATCAGTCCAATCTCTTCATTTCAAACTTAGAGTTTTTCAAAAGCTGTCAGTCCCTGAGAATAGTGCTAATCTTTTATTTATCTTTAAATGCTAGATATAAAATATATTCAATGAATGCTTCCTTAATTAATCAAATAAAACCCTGATATCTCTGTCTCGCGCGCGCGCACACACACACACACATACACATGCAATTATAAAAGACATAAAAATCCACTGTTGGATCCCTGGATGTATATTAATAGTGACTCACCAAAATTATAACTTAGGGAACAAAAGGAGAGATACGTACTGTTGATCAAGAGATACATTTAAAGAGGCCTTCCAATATCTCCTCTTCAACTCAATTTGTCATTTGGTAGCGAACCAAGTGTGTACTTTTTTGATGAATATATTAAACTAAGCAATCAGCAGGTTGTGAAGAATATTATTGCATATTCTTTCAGACTTTTCAAATACCAATGAGGCAGAAGAGTTTTTAGATACATTTGCAATTCTCTAGCCACAGTGAAGTTAAGCGTTTGTGTCACATTAACATCTCATACTTCCTATTTCAGTCAGATAAATATATCATGACCCCTACTTTGCTAACGTACTTTAGAGAAATAAAGGCAAAACAGAGTGAAACAACTTTCTTTATATTCTCTTATTGCAGAGAAAAATGACTCCTGCAAAATAATTTGCAAAAGAACAGGAATCTGGGAGAATGGAACTAAGGAACTTGGTTTAGCTATCATTTTGCCTGAATAGAAATAAATATTTTTATAGCACATAGTGTGTAGTGGATGTTAAATATATTTTTATTAAACTGTATCAAAATGACAACTTCTCCTCATTCTGTCTTTATTTCTCCAAGGTAGAATATACTTCAGAAACATGGGTAACTAGAATATCAATTTAATTTTGGTTCAATGCAGCACACAATTTAAAAGAATCTCAACTCAGAGCCTATTGGTTGGTAATTCCTATTCTTAACTCCTTCTTCCTTGATAATTTTACCATATAGGCTGAAAAAGTGAAATATTTTAAGATAAGAATAAGTTTGTATCATGATTCTGACGAATGAAATCTAAGTTGAACTCTATTGTGGGCATCCTCGGAGAGTTTTAGCTTCCCTGATAGATAAAAGGGACAGATTCTGCCTTCAGCATGCCTTGAACATGGATCTGCAGCAAACATGTGACTGACAGGGCCAGAGAATGCAGGGATGATGAACTACCACCAGTAAGTGTCTATAATCCACATGGCTTGCTATTTAGGCAGGTTTTCCACATAAGTAGCTATGTTAGCAAGCATTAATTACACTTGTAAGCTATCATTTAGTGTAGCAATCCGTGCTCATATCTGTCAACTAAATTCAGTTCTTACTAAATATAGGGAAATCAAATGTATGGTCAAATTATTCTTTATTTTCACCAAGAAATATTAAGAAATATTATTAAGTACCCCTTTTATTTTCCAGGTCTATTCCAGGCCTGATGGTGCATGGGACAAAAAATGAACACATATAAAACACTGTTATCCTAATAATATATAAATATTTGCAGACACTGGCATACATCATCTCACAAGACAAAATTTTACATGCCAAATAGCTTAAAAATTATATGAATTCATTCTAGCAAAAAAAGTATAAAAGTTCAGAACAACACAAATCAATAACTATAAAAAGTACAACCTGAAAATATTTTAATAAGCATCTAAATATCATTTATGTTGTAAAATAAATAAAAATTAATACTGGATAGTTTAGTCATTGATAAAATTTAAAATATTATATATTGAGATAATACCCCATGGGACATGGAGGTGCGCAAGCTAAATAGTTTGCCCATGTCCAGCACCCTGATGTTCCCAGCCAACTGAGCCATCAGCAGGGAATAGTTTTGAAGTCTAAATAAGAGCAGCCTTTTCTATGGCCACTGTTCCGATGCCACCAGCCCTTCTGACCATCAGAGAAAATTCTGGATGACAGGAACGTTTGCTTGCCATTGGAGCCTTGGGCCAGCACAAATAGGTCCCCAATAAATGGTGTGCAGGCTCACCCACAGCACCCAGATGCTAACGGAGAAGGGAATTTCAATCAGCAGAATGGGTAGAACCAGACCTAATACGTGACCTCAGTTTGCGTGATTCATGTATTTAATCATTCTTCATGTATTTAATCATTCATTATTCATAATTATTTATCAGATTCTGGGGCTGCCAAATTGGACATGACACAAATCTCCTTTCACAAGATCATGCTTTGAGGAATCGTTGTGTCCAACAAAAGCTCTAGTCTAATAAAATATGTGATTTTGAATATATAATTATTAAGCCAAGATTAACAGAATTAATGTTGAAAGTATTTAATTTAATATATTAGTAAGTCTTTTAACTTATTAAGTAGGATACTGGAAAAAATGAAGGAAAATACACAAAACATAGATTAGTGAAGAACTAACAAATAAAAACTATAAAATAAATAAAATTATGGACTGGTTCTTTAAGAAAATCCAAAGAATTAATTAAACTGACTTCCTGATCAAACCACACACATGCACACATATGCATCCATGTACAAAGAGCAATATAATTTCACTTGGGATGAAAAAATGAATTTAGCCACAATAATAAAAAGATAATAAATTTAACAAAATGCTATGTAAAATTATTTTAATTAACCTAAAATTATTGAGTAGTTCATTATACTTTTGGAATTCAAAACATTAAAATTAACTATGTGTAGGTTTAAAAAAATTATATAGAATAAAACCATAGGAGAAAGAAAGAAAAATCTAGTTAAAGTGTTATCTCACAATATTTTAAGACCAGAGAGTTTCTTAGACATTTATATTAAGCATCTAACATTCATAGTACAAATAAATTACAAATAGTTTCAAGAAAATAAATATATTTCTGAGAAATATTATAGACATCTGGTACAAACAAACCTTACTTATAAACTATAAACAACATGTTAATTTAACAAATAAACATCTCATATCAAATAATTTTTCTTTATTTTGAAACATATCCGTAAGAAAAAATATACTCAACAAAAATAACTATAAGACATGGAGTGGAAATTTCCATTAAAAATAATAGGTGAATATTTTGTAGAGACTTTTCTCATTAGCAGTGAAATGAATGCAACCTCAATACAAAAATGAGATATGTTTATGCCTTGGGTTGACATATGAGAATATCAACATTTTTGGTGTTCTCTCCCCTGACAATCCAAAATCTAATACCCATACCTACTTACTCAACTTCTACACTTCAATCTGCACTTAAAAATTTAGGCACTTTAAGCTCAACCAGTCCATACAAAAGATACTATTCTCTTCTAAGGAAGTTTTCTTATGAGTTTTTGACTTCCCTGTAAAGCTAAGAATTAAGATTAATCCTAAATGTCTTATGCTAACTCAGATCTCCATATTATAAGAACTAACGTTTTCATTTTTGAAGTATTTCTTAAATTTTTTCTTCCTTTCCATTAAAACCAACCTAAAGATTACAATGTTACTTTTCATCTGCACTACCTACCTGCTTTTGTTTCTAAACAGTCTTTTTAAATCCAACTTGCCTAGCTCTCTAAATCACTCTCTGCACAGTATGCAGAAATGTCCTTTTAAAATGAAAACTGATCATGAAACTTTCTTGTTTAAAACCCTGAATTCATAGAAATGTACACTTAAAACCTATTTAATATTATTAACCACCAATGTAATCCCTATAACTTTAATAAAAAATGAGAATTTTAGGTGATTTAAAAATTAAAAAATCAAAACAATCATAATAAATTAAATTTATAACAATAAAAAGAAAACTAAATACCCTAAAATTGTTATCACATAAAATCTTGCTGGCAAATATTTCTAAATAGGATGATTCATAGCTTATGATGGAAATGTATTCTATGTACAAATTACTATAAATCTACTAGTAAGATCATTAACTATTCAATGGCATCAACTAAAGAGAAATAAATATATTTGGAAGTTTTTTCTGGATATTTATTTTTGAACTTAGTGCCTTGCTAACCCTACAGAAATGGGGGAAAAAAGCATGGAAAATATAAATAAATAAAACCCTGAAATTGCTTCTTGTTGCTCTTTGGATGAAAAGCAAGCTATTTAACATGGCTGAAAATTCTCTGGGCCTTGGCCCCATATCAGCTCCTATAGAAACAATTCTTCTGCCCCGCCCACCATGTCTGTGCTGCAGGAAAAATAACCTTTGATCACAGGACACCATTGTTCCAAGTCCTTGTTGCCTTTGGTGTTGAGTTGTTGCACAATTCCTTAGTAGGGGAAAGGCAACCAAAGAAATCAAAGAGCAACAAGGTAACAGGATTATAGGCTTTGAAGGAAGAGCTGGAAAATAAAGATCAATGTTACTGGAAACACACTTCATTTTTTTCATTAATATTGCCAGGGCTGGACTTATCTTTTTCTACTTCAGTTGTTTTTAAGGAGAACTGTTCTGTAATTGACAGGAACATCAAATATTACCTGTCACAAAGGGTAAAACCTGTCCTATTAAGATACATATTACTTAGCCTAACTTCTTATAAACATCCTTCATTTTTTATATAAAATTATGTCTGACAATGTTAACATTTCTCTATGAAATAAATAATATATTTTAAAATAAAGTTGAACTATTAAATTAACAGAACAAGATAAATCGTAATTTGAAAAGTGAGTTGTCCTCTGCTGGTTTTAGATGGCAATAGACAGAATGTTGCTAAAAGTACTTTTGTTCATAGTAAGTGTGATGTTTATCATTTTACATTTCTGTGATGAGTTTCTACATTTGAAGGTAAGAGGTATTTCCCAGAGCTATAAAAAGAAACAAATCTGGTTGCTTTCCAACCTATCCATTTGGGGGTGGATCTGATTGTGGGAGAAGGGAGGCCCTCCAGGCAGAGCACTGCGGTGTGTCTTTGCCTATTCACCCTTGATTACATGGTGGGTCCCGATTACAACCTGGTGGTACAGAAGTAAATTACTTTTCTTATTCAGAAAGATCTTTGTTCATCTTGAGGTAGGAAAGAATGTGGCTAATAAATTTACAAACTCTAAATGCCTGCTTTTAATTGAGTCACCCAGACTGCCAATTCTTCTGTCATTCTAAACAACGCTGGAATGTACCAATTGATATTCAATAAAAAGAGCTAAAAGTACTTTATTTCCTTCATTTCTATCAAAAATTTCTTGGAAATCAGAGATATTAATGTAACTAATCAAAAACAAAGTTTTGACCACCTGTCACCACAAAAACCGAACTTGTGAGACAGGTGCTAGTGAAAAAGAAAAGAGATTTTATTCAGTTGCTCTATGACCTGGGAGAATGGAAGACTCCCATCACAAAGAATCTCTCCTCACTGTGGAAAAAGCCCAGCCATGTCCTCTGCAAGGCCAAGAAAAAAGCCAATGTCCAGAGTTCCTGCTCCATTTTAAAGTACAATCCTCTGGATCCACAGGTGGCTGTTAAGCAGTCTGAGTCCCCATTTAGGTAGCTTAGCAGGCTGCTCTACATTTCAGGCTTCTTCCTGGAGCTTGTGTGGGGAGCCCACAGGGCCATGAGCCATGCTGCAGCTAGAGCTGCAAGGTAGTTTACTCCCAGGAGAGAGCACCCAAAGGCATAGGCAAGTGTATCACAAGGTGGGTGAGAGGGAGCAAGAGAACCTCCCTTGTGGAGCCCTGGGCCATGTGGCTCTAATGCCCATGGAGAGAACAGGCAAGTGGGCTATGCGTGTGCAAGTCATGAGCAAACATCATAAACTATCTTCTTTGTTCCCTTGGGCTTATATTTGTTCAGCCAAAAACTGTGTTATTTTTTCTGTAAGATGTCTCTAGTAGTGCTTAATTGTCTTAAATTTCATTCAAAATGATTTTGTTAGATTGTATTATGACAGCTGTCATGTCAGCATGCATTTAAAAAAAGCTAACACAATTGGTCAATTTCTGTGTAACAATTTTAATATTGAAGATGGAAGAAAATAAGCAACATTTTTGGCATATTATTCTTTATTATTTCAAGAATAATAAAAACACAAGTGAAATGCAAAGAAAAAAATTGAGCAGTGTATGCAGAAAGTGTTGTGACTGAAGAAATGTGTCAAAAATAATTTGCAAAATTTCATGCTGGATATTTTTCACGGGATGCTGCTCCATGGTTGGATAGTCCAGTTGAAGTTGATAGCGATCAAAATGAGACATTAATTGAGAACAATCAACATTATGCCACTCTGGAGATAGCTAACATACTCAAAATATCCAAATAGATGAGGTTATTGGTAAAATGAAAAATGTATTTTTATTATATGAGAAAAACTGAAATAGACTTTTTAGCCAACCCAATAATAGGTTGGGTGTGGGATGGAACAGGTGCTTTCTCAAAATAACCAATCAACTTCCAAACTTTCACACACTTTGAGTGGGTCCACCTTCTTTCCCCAGGTTAGGCTGACATGCCTTTTTGGTCCAGCACCTCTCCCTGTGCCTTTTTGACTTCGGTGGCACAGGTGCCTGCCTTCCCCCTGGTCCCACCCCCAATTTGGTAAGAGGTGAGGAGGGCTTTTTTTGCTATACTGTTATCCTGCTAGCTTTTCATGCTCTCAGTCTAAGAACCCTGGGTTGTAGCAATCTTGCCTGTTATGAAGGACACCTGGCACTGTGACTGGCTGTTTTATAGTAATGTGACCTCATCTTCCACTTTTTGACTCAACACATTTCATGGAACTTTATCCTCCAGATTAGGTTGAATATATATTATTAAAAATGTGATTTATAGAAAGAACAAGGTAATCACAAAAGTATGTATTATGGCATAAAGAAATTGATAACCTGGTGAATTCCATTATGTTGCAACCTAAGTGGGATCTCTAGTCTTATACTTTGGTGTTGACAGAATACTCAATGGATAACACAATCCTGACCTTTGTTTTTTTCTTTGGTATCTCCCACCCACATAGAGTCCTCTTTTGAAGTCTCTCAGTACATTTGCTGCATAGACGTTCCTGAAAAATCCTCTAACTCTTCCCACCTGAAGAAGTTTTACATTTTGACTTTTCCTGATTATCTTCTTCTTTGAGCAATACCTCAGATTTGGGCCACATCACTGTGCATATTTTCTTCTCAAACTTCTTGGACACAAAAGAAAATAAAAATTTCCAAAACTGAGATCTAATTCAAGTGACCCAATTCTTTTTCTGATTTCCTGTCAGTGAAAGTTATTTTTATGTGAAACAAGCACATCTTTAGTGACACACACTTTTTTCTGTAGGTTGGGATTCAATTAATCCATACTGAATTAATGATATTTCCCTTTTTCAATGGTTCAAGTTGTGAGAATTTGGAACAAAGGGCATCATTTCCAGTGTTGTTTTCTTCAGATTAATTTAGATATTTTCTTTCCCACATGAAGCCTAAGTGAATTACGAGAGAGAATGCAATGTCTATTAAGTATTTTTCTCTCTTTGTTATTCATCAGAACTGGTAACAGATAGAGTGAACCAACTCAAATATTCATATTTTGATTAGAAACTTTTTTTCCTAATGGAAGAGGTAGAAAAGAAAGGGATGTTGCCCTTTGTGCATGTTTTCAAACACCCTTTTATCAGTACACCCCCCAGTAAAACCTCTCTCTTTGGGAAACATAGTAAATCTGCTTAATTTGTTAATTCTGTTAGAATAAACAAGTGGCTGTCTACCAAAGTACCATCAATAAGATAAAGAAGTTATCTGGATTTCCAAATTCTACCAATATTTTTCTCCAATCATTTGCCCATGTATTAGATTTTTCTGAGTGCCAGGATCTAACAATTTTTGGTTGAGGAAGGAAGAGAGGAAGGAAGTGAGGAGGAAGGAAGGAAATTAGGAAGAAAAAGAGAAAGGGGGGAAGAAAAGAAATATAAGCGGGAGAAGAAAGGTGTTTCTGGACTAAAGTGTCCATTTGCCTGCACACATCAAAGCCCACTAGGATATATTCTGGAATAATTGTCAAAATCAGTGAAAAAACTAAGCACTACAACAAACTGGGCTGAGGATTTTTTTTCTTGGTTTTCACTTTAGTACAAAAGCTTTGCCAATTGGTTGTTCAGTATTAGAAAAGGCCCAGCAATTATTGCCATTCCCCTTCAAAGAATTAAAGGCACTGAGAGAGCATTGTCAGGAGGAAATACAAGACCTGAGCTCTGAACACCTGCCGTTATTAAGTATCCCCAATATGTTATTGGCGCAACCAGACTTGTTAAACTGTTGTTCTGGAAAATTTCTATTTTATATAATAATAATTTTCCACCCAAATTCCTCTCGCACTTCAATTGATTAAAAATATTTTATTGTTTATGTTATTAGAGTTATCCCACTTTTTCCCCTTTTGCCCACCTCCTCCAAGCCCCCGCTTCTATACTTAGTGCCCACGCCACTGTGCATGTCCATGGGTCTTTCATGTACGTTCTTTAACTAATGCTTTCACCTTCTTTTACTCAGTCCCCACCTCCGCCTTCCCCACTTACAGCTGTCAGTCTGTTCCCTGATTCCATGCCTCTGGTTCTATTTTGCTCATTAGTGTATTTTGTTCAATAGATTCCTCTTTTTAGTGACATTATATGGTATTTGTTTTTCACCAACTGGCTTATTTCACTTAGCATAATAGTCACCAGTTCCATCCATGCCGTCACAAAGGGTAGAAATTCCTTCTTTTTTCCTGCTACACAGTATTCCATTGTGCTCTAAGACTTTCTTTTGTACAGTAGTATAAAACCCTGTAATTTATGTTATGCTTTATATTGTTAACTTAAAATGTTTCAATTTAATAGTTAAGATTTTTGATTTGCAGCATTATTCAATAATACACCTCCATGAAATTAAATTAAGTTCTCAGAAATCTGAGGTATTTATTTCATTTTGTGCCAACAGATTAGAAATTGATTTATAATTTTCATTTAAAAATATTATTATTTAAGCAAATTTTTGTTAAAATATTGTTCCTAAAAGAAAATACCCATCACTTATTCTTATAATTTTTGACATGGAAGAGAGTCATTTTTACCTTGTGCTTTGCTTGCATTAGAGTTCTTCGAGAAGCCCGAGTATACTAAACTGTGCCTGCTTCAGGAATGTTGGACTTGCTCATTATACTCATTACATTTTGCTGTACATCAACTTACCCAAAATTTTTTGCCATAAAACAATGACCATATTTTAGTTTACTATTCTGTGGCTTGGAAAACAGAACTAGACACAGAGGGGTATTTTTCTGAACCAGGCTAAATTGGCCAATCTTGGTGGGCCTCACACATGAAGCTGTGGTAAACTTTGAATCAACTGCTAGTTGGACCCACGATCCTTCAGCAGACCCTCCTACTCTGCACATGGTTATCTTAGAATGCCAAGAGTGAGAACAGAAGCACCTAATACTTGTTGAGGCTTAGATTTATACCTGATATAACAGGAATTTCACCACATGGCTATTAGCTAGAGCTAAACACAAGACCAATTTAGATTTCATGGGAGCAGAAATAGGCTCCAGGAATAAACTATAAAGAATTGCAATCATTTTTGCAATATACCACAATCACCTTCCTTTCTTTCTGGTCTTCAGTGTTACGCTACAGTTTTTCAACGGAGAAAAAGCGTTAGGAAATGATATTTGAGAATTTCAATACTGCATTTGTAAAAGAAGTTTATGAAACACAGTGAAGGAATTATGAAAGTTCTGTTTATCATTTATGGAAACTGTGGTGTATTGATGAGATTTTCTTTATATGTTTTATAAAGGTTTTCATTCATCTAGGAGAGTCAATCCTAAACTTCCAAGGACCACAGGGCCCAGGACGGAAGAAGCAGAGTCATCGCAGCCATGTTCTGCTGGCAGATCCAGAGAGCTGCACCTTTGCTGAACAAGACCTTGGGGCAGGCCATTGCTCTACGAATGCATGCCAGGAATCCTGGATAGGAGCCTCTGCATCGATGTGTGGGCAGGGCTGGCCATGTATGCCTATGGATCTTTCAGCAGAAATGTCATGTGCCCCTACCTTGCAAAGTTCCTGAGCCTAATTTTGGGTATTCTTTGTAGTAAATATGCTCTTAATGCCATGGGTCCGTGGTGCTCTTTGGAAAGCGTTACAGTGTTGTAGAAGATGACGGTTCAGGCCTCTCAATTTGAGTGACTCCACCTAGTGATGCAATATCCCCACCTTACATGGTTAACATTTGAATTGTATCTCATACTTTCTAAATTGTTTTATAAACTTAATGAGTTATGTGGGTTCTTTATTTCCTCCTCAATGTTTAATAGATTCACTTGTTAACTTGTGATAACTCCAACAAAGATAAATAATTTAGGAAAGGTAAAGTAAAGACTTAAACACAGATAACTGGCCAGAATGTTGTACGGTGCTTCTGGTTATTTTAGAGCCATCAGTGTCAGAAAAAATAGGGTGCATAGCAGGGAAAGGAAGGATTTTGTCTTTTGGGAAACAATTTACTTCATGAGGCTGCATAATACAATCAAACATAATGGGATTCTTTTCTTTCATTCAAGGCCTTCAACAGATTGTCCAAGCATATAAAAGTGAATATTACATTTTGGCAAACTGTAAAATTATCTCCACTATAAGCTCTATTTTTGAAGTGATATCTGATGAAATCTATCAGGAAAAAATAGAAAGAGTAGCATTGACAAAGTAATTAAATACAACAATCTAATTAAAATTAACATCACTTTGTCTCATCAAGTGGGAAAATGAACAGTTAACAGTGTGAGACACGACTGAAGTCTGGATAGAGGTGCGGAGGCAGTAACATTGCTTCCTCTGTACGTGAGCTACGGTGCTGACAAAGTGACAATGAGAGTATTTTGCTCATAAATGGTGGCTTACTTTGAGGAAACCTTTTGTTTCAACGACAATTGTAATTTTTAGAATGCTTCTTAAATAAAGATAGGTAAGAAGAATATTATCTTTATCTTGAAATGAAACTCAGGCTAGGTTAATAGAGCTAACATGCTTATTAATTTTAATTCTTTGGGGCTTGTACTTCCTAGAGCTCATACAATTACATGTTAAATATTCTGGGAAATTGACAATATCTCTAAATTCCTTGAGAATATGTGTTTTAACCTACTTTGGAACTAGATGAATGCATGACCTTTAGCTGGACTTTATAGTTATGAAATTCCAAGAGGCTTTTAAGTACTGCTAAAACTGTTCCACATTGTGAAAGCATTTCTGAATTGATAATGAAAAATATTCTTTGGCAACTTAAGACACAGCAAAAAGAAAAAAAAAAGCATCCAAAATCTCTCATAGTCTTTGCTTAGGTTTCTAAGGAATATAATACAATTTCTTATTGAATAATTTCTCTCTTACTCCACTAAAGAGTTGAAACTAGATCATTAATGGGTCTGCAAATGTCTGTAACTTCTGTCATTTTACATGGCTTACACTTAGAGTGAGGGATTCATGTTTGGTTTTGCTCCAAGTTACTTAATTTTTCCCTCAGTTTTCTGCTATGCAAGCTCTAATATCCACCCTCTATCTCCTTTCACAGTTTTAAGACTAAAATAACTGAAAACAATGTTAAACATTTTAATATTAAACAAATATAAATAATCTTAGTTACTTCATGTACGATACTTTAAATTATGAGATCACCCCAAGATGTCCTCATAGTTCCTATGGTTCATTGAAATTAGAAGACAGTTAGTCTAGAGGTGTTTTTATATAAATAAAAAACAGATCAAAATAAGCAGTTAAATTTAAAAAATCATTGTACTAAAAGTCAGGACACTTGTAATATCCACTCAGCATAATGGCCTTCAGCAAAACACCTCACTTTGCTGGGCCTGGTGTTCTCTTTTCTAATATTAAAGGGTTACCCTAGTTAATTTTAAGGTCTTCTCTAACTAAAAATTCTATGAAGCTTAGCATCATTTTCTCACAATGCTTCATATTTTGTTGACATATCAGCAGGGATCTTCACACATCATTGAAAATCCATTAAAACAATTACCATGCCATTAGTGAAGACTTTTAATTATGAACTTCCGTAACCTAAAGAATTCACTGTGATAGGCAAGATTAGCTCTGTGAGCATGTGCTACTTGGAATACGTTGGTTGGAGAGATGCGTTTCCTTTGGAGAATTTGAAGCTGTCATTCACAAAGAAGTCAGCAGTGTTGATTAAACATGTCAGCTGAAAAGTCAGGGAGTAGGGGAAAACTGATAACTTTTCAGATAGTTCCATAGCTAGAACACCCTGCCCTCAGTGAATGGAACCTTCTTTCATCTAACGTGATTCCGTGAGAGAATATAACATGGCAACACTTGGAAGGGACATTTCAAACATGACAAGGATGCAAAAAGAAGTATACATCTGAATTCATATTTAAAATTAGGCAATTGGAATTATTACTATACTTCTGCTGATCCTGAATTTGTAGCAAAAACCTAGTGATTAGTCTCTGTTTTCTGTGTTTTCAGATTATGAGCTTTCATTAAAATATGGGTGGTCTTCCAAATAGCCCAAGCCAACGATCCCATTAAGAAGTATATTTTTCTTCATCTTTTTATATTAAAATGGAATGTCCTATAACATTCCAACTTAAGGCCAAATATATAATCTAGAAAAATGTTTGCCTACATCACGTCTCTTGTTCATGACAGTGCTCAATGAGGCTGTGTTGTCCTCGTGTTCTCCCTTGCCTCCTATATGAGACAACTTTGAGTTCTTTCCTCTACAGAAAATACCTCTGCAATCCACAACTAGAAAACTGAGATTACCCAGGGTTGCATTCTTCTTCGCTTCTTTTCTTTTTTCTCACGGTTTTTCTGTTTTAATTAAAACTATTTACCTTCAAGGTAATATACAAGCTGGTTTAATAGCATAGAAACATTGATTGTGTGAGATTGAAAGGAAGCCCAAGGCAATAATTTTAAGCATGGGAGCAGGAGCTAAATTTTCTGATTCCTGGGGTGTATTGATTTGTTCTAGAACATGTCACAGTATCTATACTTTTTTTTAGCTTTGGTTTATTTCTGTGTGAAATCAAAAATTCGTACAAACTTGCTTCTCAGAAATATGTGGCTTACAGTTAGCGCTCAGTACATATTAGCAAGATATAACTATATCACAGAATCTAAATATATTTTGGACTCTAAGAACTACAAACTAAAGACCAGGAAGACACCAGGATATAAACTAATTCTACTTCATCACTTTTTTATCTCTCGTGTAGTCCATGTGATGTGACCTTTTTTTTCAACAGCTCTCTTCATTTTCCTCTCCTGGAGTATAACCAGCTTTGCTAGAATCAATGTTCCCTAAAACATAACCATCAATGGCATGGGATATACAGGGCATAAATAAGGCCCATTAGCACTTTCCTAGAACTTCAAAGACAAAGAAGACTGTGCTTAGGAGGGCCTCCTGGAGAAAGGATATGTAGAAGTAAAACCTCAAAGTATACCGAGTAATCTCTGTTAGCTATACTCCAAAATCTGTATACCTTGTCTCAATTCTCTTTTCTACATACCTCTTCCATTATGTCCTGCAAACTAACGTTAATGTTTGTAAAAGACAAAATCATTCTTATTTTTACACTTAAAATATTTTAATCATTCCAGCTTTTACTGAATAGTATACAGCACTCAATCATGTTTCTAAAAGATCTTTGGTATTCTAAGTTTAGAATATCTTTCCTGTGACATTACTCATCACTTGCCATCACAGAACTCAGAAAACTCAAGTGCTGGTAAATGTGTAAATGGGCTGTATCTGCTGAGCTCTTATACCTCTGAGTCTCCTCTATGGAATACCCATGACTTCGTGTTCACCAAGTGAGAGCCTCCACATTTTGTTTCATGTTTTTAAAACACTGTTGAAAGAAGTCATTAAGAGGACATGGCTGTCAGTCCACCCTTGAATGGAGAGACTCCCCATCTCCCATGACCTTGGAATATATGGTGAACCCACCATTCTCACTCTAGGAGATGTTTCAAGGACACGGCTTTGACAACATAAGGGATGGTGTAGACTGTCTGGACTGAATACACAGTTGAACCCAGTTAAAGTGTCTACATAAACTTTTAAGAGAAAGACAAATACCATATGATCTCACTCATATATGAAATCTAATGAACAAAATAAACTGACAAAATAAAGCCAGAGGCATGGATACATGGAAGAGATTGACAGATCTCAGAGGGGAGGGAGTTGAGGGAGCTTGAAGAGGTAACCACAGACATATATGAGAGTGGACCCAAAACACCTGGAATTATGTTTTGGAAGGTGGACCCTTAGTAGCACAGGCTTCCGCAACTAGTTGAATGTTCTAGGATCCCATCTGTATCAGTGTTTCAGCAGATGTTGTTGTGAGAGCTGTGTTTGGTTTCGGTGAAATTTTTTTGAAGTCTCTTTGAATGCTTTTGCCCATTTCCAAGACCACCTGTCCACACAACAACTAGGGTTCAGTAACTTTTGACTAATAATAGCATAACTCCGTGCACCACCCTCCTTATTCACCTAATCTCACCCAAGCGATTTTTTTTCTCCCAGATGAAAAAAGTCCTCAAAGGGTAATATTTTGCCAATGTGGAAGAGGCAAAATAAAATACGGCAGAAGCATGAAAATACATCAAACCTGACAAGTTCAAAAACTGTTCTGAATAACGGAAGACACACCTCAATAGGTATATTGCATCAAATGAAGAGTACTTCGAAGGTGAACAAAGTTTAAACATATAAGAATGTGCAATTTTTTATAAATCAATTCTGAGTTCGTTGGGATCCCCTCTCATATGCATATACTGACTTCTGTGAAGAAAAAGTCCAGCCATTATTAATATAACAAGAACAGTTTACTCAACATTGATGTAAACTGGCAGCCAAGGAGATTAGACTGGAATGCACATGCATGAATAATGACAACTTCACTGTACTAGTCAGTGAGAGTGGTAGATGCTGTTCAGTGAGCGTGTGTACTGTGTAGTCGTCACCTTCAAAATGACTGAACAAGTAGAGCAACAAATCTGCATCAAATTTTCTGTTAAGCTTGAGCATTGCTCTGTGAAAACTGTTTGGATGACTCAGAAAAGATTGACTCAGAAGAGTAGTTGCCCCACAGCTATGGGCAACTACTACTTGGCGGCTTCATCACAAAAATGTGCCTGCTCATGCATTGTGTCTCATGCAGAGTTTTTGTTTTTATTTTTTGCCAAACATCAAATCACCCAGGTGATTCAACCTCCCTACAGCCCAGATTTGGTGCCCTGTGACCTCTGGCTTTTCCCAAAATTAAAATCACCTTTGAAAGGGAAGAGATTTCAGACTATTAATGAGACTCAGAAAAATACGACGGGGCAGCTGACAGTGACTGGAGAACTGTGTGAGGGCCCAAGGTGCCTGCTTTGAAGGGGACTGAGGCGTCATTGTCCAGTGTACAATGTTTCTTGGATCTTGTATCTTCCTCAGTAAAAGTCTTTATTTTTCATAATACATGGCTGACTACCTTCTGGACAGACTTCGTTATGTACAGCCAAGGGCACCAACAACAATGCGAAGGCTGGGGATTGGGGGGCTAAGCGGAGAGGGCAAAGCGTGTATTATGGCGGACATCTGCAGCGGTGTCAACAATATAAAAAATGATTTTGGCAGACAAGATCAGAGATTTACCTGTCTCTTGGTTTTCTAAACAAGACTTGTATATATATTCCCCTGCTTATTACACTTGCCACCCCGCCAATCTGGAAAGGTCTAACTCCTACTTTTGTCTCTTTCCCTTCCACATATGGGGGTCATTTATGAAGTCACAAATATAGTAAATTATTTTTGGTCAGAAAAATACCCTAAATTATGGTAGGACTTAAGGTGTACCTTATGGAATACATAAAATGAAAAAAATTTTAAATTAACTAATATTATTAAAAATTGTTTATTTTATGAATTTAATACATTTTATAAATGTATTGATATTTACAAAACATCTTTGCATTGAGAAAATATTTTACTAATAAGCAGTTTTATTAGTGAGATCATTAATAAGCCTATTTTATTATTTTTGAACCTTAGCTTAACTTTTTATGATAGAGCATTTGAGATATTACATTAAAAATATAGTACATTCCCCAGCTAAATAATATAACTCACAAATAAACTAATACAATGTTTTATATAAGTTGACTTTTGGGGGTGTGCAACATAACAGGTAAAAAGACTAAATTTCTTAACAAGATGAATATAAGCAAAATAAAGTATAATACAGAATAAAGGAAAATAACATGGATTTTCAGAAATCACAAGATATTGTCACACTTTGAACATGAATTCATTTCCTGGTTAAAAACAATTTCAGAACCCATAGATATATACATAAAATTACAATATACTAAGAGCCAAAGAAATGGATAACTGAAAAAGAAAATGTTTAAAGAGGTTTAATTGTAAGATCATTCTTTAAAAAACTAAAGACAGCATAGATTTTTGTTTTTGCATATGCAACACTTTTTGTGTTTACATCATTTAAAAATATATGCAATTTACTGGTTCTTTCTCTCTAAAATCATAAGCTAATATGACCAAAACATAATCTGTTTTTATGACATATTGTCTCACTAAAAAAAAAAATGAATTAAATCTAAAGAAGTTGTAGCCTAAATGAACATTTCTAAAATCTTATAAATGAAACATACTCTATGAGGTTTAGGATATTTAATAACATTTGTTACTTAGCATTACCTCACTTAATCCCAAAAGTAAACTATTCCTACAAATCTTTAGATGTATAAATGTTATGCACTATTATTTTTCACATGTTTAGAACCTAAAGCAAACCATGTTATACATATAGTTTAATGTGGAATTGATTTCAATGTGAAGTAATTGCCTCTGTATCTTTCTTATTACCACTATATATATTTTCCACTTTTTTGTTAGTATCACACATACAGATATGCACAAGCAGACACACTCATGCATGTAGGTCCTCCTTTTTTCTTTTTTTTTTTTTTTTTAATTTTCCCCTGCCTCTTTTATTTGTTGCTTTTACCTCATATGGTACATGTGTTGATTTCTAGAAACTAGCAGAGGGATATTAAAAGTTTCATACTTTGAAAATTCAGAACAACTCTATCTTGGGTTATACATTATTCGAACACCTTGTAGTTATATAAAAGCCCATCGTAATTTTTATACAATTTTTTATACAACATTGAAAAAAATAACATACAGAGGATGAGAAAAAAGAAACGAGGTAGAATGAAAAGGTGTTAGCGGAGAGGAGGGAGCTTTTTAGACAAAAATAATGTAGTATGTATAGTAAGTAAAATCCCATAGTAAACTTGGTCCCACTCCACCATTTATAACAAAGTAGAAATCCAATATTGAAAACAGAGTTATCTTATGCGCAATGTTATAGTGTGTCTCCTATAATCGGGCCCTGTTCAGTAACCTGTTTTGGGGTATGGGCACCCAAAAGAATACTGCCAGCATAGACTGCTCTCAGAAAATTCACTTTATATCAGATACCTGCATTGGTGTGAATCTATTCTAGCAAGGTGAGATATGTGGAAATTACTAGCAGAATACAATGGACTAGTCTATTTTTTCCAGAACATTGTGAGATTTCCAGTTGTAGGAAGAGGCATTTCAATTGAAACCTAAAGAATGTCAGAATTTCCCCCAACAGAGGACAAATTGAACAGTTTAAGCAAAAGAAATAGAAGTTAATAAATATAAGCACATAACATTAAAGGAAAAATCAAACAAATATAACATGTAATGGAGGAGAGTGAGATGACAAATCCAGATTAGATTATACAAAGAGTTTTTGCTGATATTGGATCTTTGTGTTTCCAGTTTGACAGCATTTTTATTTTTATTTTAGGAGACCAATAAGTATTGTTGAGTTCAGTCATTGAAATAAGTTCATCTCATCTACATATTATACTTCATAATTTTATTTTTCTAAAGAGTGTACTATGCCAAAATTAGTTATATATTTTGAAGTTAATCAATTGTGGTTTTAGGATTTTTCCTGTATTCAATCTTTGCAAAACTTACTACTATTCTCGGCTCTGCAAAGATTGTTGCCACATGTCCAGAGCTCGTCAGCATGTGTTTCATAACTTGCATACAATTTTGGACAGCTAGTTGGCATTGTTTCCTTGCATGCCACGGTTATTGGGCACCACATTTGTTGGTTCTGCTTTGTGTTTTAATGCTATTCATCGTATCCAGCATGTTCACAGCACTTCTTAGCTCTTTGGCTAGCAGTTGAAATGAACTGGAAAATAAATTAATACTTACAGAGCACTCATTATGGCTTATCTCAATTTATTATCATAAATCTTTTAATTGCAAAAAGAAATGGTCAGAAAAATAGGTACTTTGTACTAAATTATACAACAAGTGATTATATTTAGTTGAACAAATTCTGTCAGAATTAAGGCATTTTCTCTACACTTTACCAATTTTTCACTGAGGCATTCAAAGCAAGAATTTCAAATACACTCACAGTGTCAAGACACAAGGCATAGAAAATGTGCTCCATTATATCTTCCAGGATTGCTATTTATAAGAAGAGAAGAGCTTAATTTGGTTAATCACTAAAATCTAGTAATAATTCAGGACAAAGCTGAAGCAAATGGCAAAAATATTTATCAGTGACTGGTCAAGAAGAAAAAAAATTAGGCTATTTAGGAGCCAGCAAGATAATTTTTGTGTTATAGAAGATGTTTCACTAGGGTTAGGACAGTGTGTTTATGGTGTAGGAATGGAATAGGACAGATGCATGTTATGTAATATAATATTTAAAATGTTTATTAAATTACTTTGTAGTATTTTGTATCTAAATTTGATTCTATACCAAAGATATGGTTAAAAAGAATATAAAAGAATAGGATTACTTAACTCAGTAGAGAAAAACAAACCTGGAAATGCAATGCAATTTAGAAAATAGCCAAAAAATAACTGGCAGACATATAAGAAAAACATAAATTGTATATAGTGTTACTCTGCATGAAATATACAACATAATATAATTCTTGTAATTTCTTTTGTGTATTGGTATTTATAACCATCAAAATTTACTCGATTGTAAACATATTTGAGTGTCATTTGTTATTGAGTTTTAGAATATGAATACCTTGAACTTGTATTTTATAAATAAAATAATAAATTGCAATTTTTACTTTGTTTTCATTGTTTATTTAAATTCCAAACTTGCTGAGAATTATGGAAAAATGTCTCATTTTGAAACACTGAGTGGAATAATTAGTGTGTTTGTATATGTGTACATGTGTGTGAAAAAGAGAAAGGATAAATTCATTTTATGTTAAAATTATAGCACGTATTTTAATAAAATCACATTCTAGCCAAATTCTCAGAAATATATGTTTACTGAACGTTACCAATCTGAACCTTTCTGTGCCTCACAGTGTCTTTCCCTTGGTTTTAACAGCCTGCCTCCTCTCCCTGACATTTTTTTATTCTTTGTAAGCAGTTAGTTCTAATAGTATGCCTATGACCTCGACAGACAGAATTCCTGACCCAGATTTGAAGAAGCTATACTTTGTTTTATCTGGGAAGACACTGTATTTTTCTAATGATATTTCAGATTATCACTTATTGTACTTACAGTGAACTCAAATTTGGAATGCAGAAACTTGTCATTCACTAAGAAACTTATTTTTGCTCTCCTCCAAAATATCAAAATGATTTATATGGGCTTTGGAAAGTCTATTTTGCCCCAGAGGATTTTTATCCTCACTAACAGCATTGCTTCATCTTTTATGCTGCCCTTCTGGTCTATAAAATAAAACTCAAATCCTATGAAGATTACCAGTTAAATTTGCTATTAAAAAATGGAGGAAAGGGATGAGTGTCAAAATCAAGGAAATAAATATGGTTCACAGAGAAAGATCCTCTTATTCCTTTAGTCACATCCAACCTTTTGACACTACATTTGAATTATAGCATTTGGACCAACTGGGAAATCAGAAGCTTATTCTCATTATTCTCATTCATAGGACAGCGGTGGTACTTTTTCTTAAGCTATTGTAGTTTCATACAGTGGAGAAGCTTTTAGATCTGGAACCAGATTAAATAAATCTGAATATCCATGTAATGTGCTCAGGATATTGGATTCAAAAATTCTCCTTGTGATTCTTATGTGTAACATGATTGAGTACCATTGACATACCTTTTTTTCCCCCTTTTATGCCCCTACACCCAACCAGAATCTCTCTGTTTCATACTCTGAAAGTATGACTTTAGTTCCACAATGTGCATATAGCATAAAGTGTGTGGAGGATGGGTTGGGGCAGCTCTATTATGGAGAAAATGGTAATAGCCTTATAAGAAGATTTAATAAGTAAATGCATAGGATCATGGAACAGAAAAAGAATTAGTAATGAAAATACTGGTAGCATTTCAAAGAGATCTGTACTTTATTTAATAGTGTATAACCAATGCTATTTCCTGGCCTTGATCATTTTAGTACAGTTACATAAGGTGTTAATTCTAGGGGAACCTGTGAATAAAGGTTCATAAGACATTTCTGTACTATTTTTGCAACTATTCTGCATCAAAATTAATCCCAAATTAAAAAGTTTAATGACAAAAGTTTAATTAAAAAGTAAAATGATAAATTATCTATTTTTTATTAGTGAATCAATTTGTAAAGGGGGAAGGAAGTCTAAATCAGTACACACAAACCTCAGCCTTGTAAGTATAGCCTACTAGTTATCTTCTAATTATGAAGTCTACATAGTAACATATTTTATCAGAAGCAAAGCGGGCATTGAAATAGTACAATGGCATTTTACCTAGTTGGCATACTGATAAAGCCAAGGTCTTTACTTACAATTTCTTACAAGATGATAGAATTGATTAATAGAAACAAAACAATCAGACCACTGCCTGACATGTAATAAGCACTATATAGGTACAACAGTTATCTTAACTGCTACAGAATGAACAACAGTAAAAACAAGTCTCTTTTGAAAAACTCTATTGTATTACTGAAGTTTATTTTCCCAGAGAGTCAAAATGAAAAACAGATTACTGTAAACTATTTTATATAGCAAGAAGAAGCACATTTATTTTCTTTAAAAAATTCTCAACATAGTTAATGAACAGTTAATGGGCATCAGACAATATTCTGGGCATTAGGAATGTTAAGAGAAACAAAAACCTAGTCCCTACTTTCATTGGGATCACCCTATACCAAACAGTTTTAAAAAACACATAATCATTAAGTTATATTTATTCCAGTCAAGAGTTTTGTTGTTTTTTTCTTTATTGTTTTTTTCATTGTTGTTCAATTACAGTTGTCCCCATTTTCCCCCCATTGCTCTCCCCTTGCCTTCCCTCCCTTATTGTCTTTGTCCATGGGTCCTTCATATGCATTCTTTGACTTGACCCTTCCCCGTCTTTCCCCTGGTATCTCCCTCACCCTTCCTCTCTGGTCACTGTCCGTTTGTTCTTTATTTCTATGTTTCTGATTTTATTTTGCTTACTTATTTGTTTTGTTATAGGTGAGATCATATGGCGTTTGTCTTTCACTGACTGGCTTGTTTCACTTAGCATCATACTCTCCGGTCCCATCCATGTTGTCATGAAGGAAAGGAGCTCCTTCTTTCTTTCTGCTGTGTAGTATTCCGCTGGATAAATGTACCACAGTTGTTTGATCCACTCATTTACTGATGGGCACTTAAGCTGTTTCTGGCACTTGGCTATTGCAAATTGTGCTGCTATGAACATTGGGGTGTATAGGTTCTTTTGAATTGGTGTGTTGGGATTCTTAGGGTATGATCCCAGATTTTTAAAAAATACCTGGTTTATTTTGTGGGAAATAATAGCTTCTATTAAATTGGAGCAAGTGGTCTTCTTTCATAAGGGATATATTTATAATAGTTAAATATTTGTAACTAAAAATAAGTAATAGTTCTTCATATGTATTATAAAGAGATGTAATGCAAAAATTATAGATAAACTACACCTAACTGTATGAGTGGAGGGAGACATTTCCACATGTAATACCCAAGGAACACCCAAGGAAAAGAGGGGAAAGGTATTTTCAAAAGAAACAAAACTAAATTACCTGAAACACATGAAGAATTTGTTGAAAGTTTTAAAGGATAACTGACAAATTTTCTACAAAGATGTTAGTGAAAATAATATCAACAGTAGCTATGTTACTTTTATGGATGCTGATGAAAATAATACATTGGAAAATAATTATTGTAATCTATGGTTGATTTTGTGTCCAAATAAATTCTCCAAAAATCTTAAGTGTTGGATATTAGTTTTATCATTTCTAGATATAACAATTATTTCAGACAGGTCAATTGCCTATTATCATACTAATAATAGGACGCAAGCCCAGTATTATTGTAATAATGATCAAGCATCTATTCATATGGAAAAACAATAGAACAATATATTCAAATATAAAATGATTTATAAAACTCATTGATCATTTGCTCTTTCTGGTATGACTATCTGAAAACATCATTCTGCAAAGACACGAATCACAATTGAGAAACTATAATATTGGAAAGTTTTAGGAGAAGTTATGGTTTAAAGAACTAGTAACAATCTTTCAGAGAAGTTAAGAGTTTACATTGTTAAAGAACGTAAAGGTAAAAAGTTTACGTTCTTACACTGTAAGAAGTTAAAAGGGTCACATTGCAAGGCATAAAAATTTGCTTCTGCTAAATAATGGCTCCAGGAACTTGGACAATCTCTTTGAATTCTGATGCAAATAAAATGGGAAAAATAATAGACCCAGCCCCTGTGCTGTAAAATAAGGAAAAAAAATCAATATTCTTATACTATGGCTGAGTATGGTTCAAGTTTAAATAAATAAGCTTGTATAATTATAACCAAGTCTTGGAAATGGTTAGACAAAGGAACATGTCCGGATGGCATATGTTGTTAGCATTATGACAAAATTTAGATTGTAAATGTCAACCAAAGTTATTAAATTATATATATATATCATAAAACAAACAAACAAAATCATCATCCCTGGCCCACTTGAAAAATCCCTTTTAAACAATTTGTTTACAAAATGTGTTGTAATTTTCCTCAGATTATTTTCTTCATGTAGTCTTTTAATAACTTGTATATTCATAAATTATTTTTATATTGAATGTTGAAATTGTAATAAGAAGACTCTAATATCCAAGTAAATGAACTTAGTTGCTTTTAACAGGAATTTTAGTTTAAAGATGATGCAATAACTACTATTAGCTTGCTGCTTAAAATATTAACAAAAATAATTTAAATATTTAATTGTATGATGCTGAGAAAAATAACTCATTTTGGTAAAAGTTACTGGCTCCCTTTCCAGTGTTAATTTCAACATTCATCCCTAAATGAAAACAAAGTAACTAAAGCCCACAAAGAAAAGCAGGATAAATCAAAACACTTTGTTATCTTGCAGAAGCCCTAAGAAATAGTTACAAATTTTGTTTTTGAAGAACAGTCAGTGAAGAGCTGTTCAGGGTCTTTTGAGAGAAAGCTACAAATTTATTAAAAATTAAAAAATTATATGTCCCAGTAAAAACCATGTATAGGAGAGGTCAGGTAATTATACTAAATCTTATAGAAAGAGGGATTATAAAAACACACACACATACACACATTCTAGAATGTTTTAGAATATGTAAATTCTATTTAATTTTAAGAAGAACATATACTCATAAGTTAGAAATGTATTTATCTATCTACTATATGTAAATCTTCTCATCAGAATATTTTAAAATAAGAATTTGAGGGAAATAAAACTGAATTCTACCAACAGAAATACGGTAAAATATGTGGGGTACTATGTAGCCTCTTAAACTATGTTTTTAAGGATAGTTTTGGGACATGAGGAACACTTATGATGGAATGTTAAATTTTTTTAAATCATGGAATTTTAAATATAGTAATTTTATGAAGATAGTGATAAGTGTGATATTTATTCTTTCGCTTTCCTTGTATCCTTGTGTATTCCTTCAGGGTTTCAAAAACTATTAAATATCACTTTGTAATCAGAAAATAATAAACATAAACCTTTAATAACTTGTCAAGATTTTATATCTCTATATATGCTCTTATTAGAAATCTACTTTACTGTTTGATTTCCGCTTTCCTAGAGCAATCTAAACATTTAGAATATTTTACAACTTTCCCATTTGTCTATAATTTCATTTTAATGAATAAAGAAAGATTTGCTCTAGATAATCAGACATTCATTACTTTACAAACATATTTGTGCAAGTATTATATTCATAACTATAAACATTTGGAGGGGAGAATAAAATATTGGTGAAGTAATTCAGCATGTGGAAAAATAAATGTAGAAAATAAAATTCCAACAGGTGGCATAGACCAAAACGAGTTAGCTGTTCCTTCTCTATAGGTATCTATTTGTGAGTGAACTATAGCCATATACCACACAATGATGTTGCAGTCAATGATGGACAATATGTGAGATTGATACACCATGTGGCCTAGATTTGTAGTAGGCTATACCATGTAGGTTTGTGTAACTGTAGTCTACGATATCCACACAGTGACAAAATTGCCTAAGGACACATTTGTCAGACTAAATCCCCATTATTATGCAGCATGCATGTGCCTGTAATAGATTTATTTGTCCACCAAGTGCCAAAAACAGAATAAAAGAAAGAGAAAATGGCTTTGAAAATTTCAGGTGAATATAAAATCCTTTGCACAAGTAATCTACCAAATTTGGAATAAAATTTATTAGAATTATAACATCCTTTTCCCCAGCTTTTCATTATGATAAATAAAAAATACATAGCAAAGTTTATAACATTTTACAGTGAACTTTTTTAACCAATCAAGAAGATTCTACTATTAAAATTTATTACATTTGACATATTAACAAGTACCCATCTGTCTATTCCTCTCCCTATTCATCTATGGAATAATTTATTTTGTTTTTGGATACATGTCAAGGTAGATAACAGACATAAGTGCACTTTTCCTGTGTCTTTTAGCATGCAACACGCTATGTAAAGTTCAACATTTGTTTAAAGTTTTTTGTTTAGACTTTCAATTTATACAAAATGAAATGTTTCAATCATGATTTTAATGATTTCCTTTTTATTTTGAAGTAATTTTATGTTTACAAAGATTACAAAAGCAGTACAGATAATTCACACAAACCTTTTACCTAACTCTCTCAGGAATTAGCACCTTACATAATCACCTAGAGTTATCAATATCAGCAATACTGCATTTATAAAATACCATAAAATGTATCTATTTAACTTATGAAGTTGCACCAATTTCCAGCTAATATCCCTCCTCAGTCCTGGATCCGATTCCTGATCACAAATTACATTTAGTTATCTCTCTTCAGCCACCTTTATCTTTCCTTCTTTTTTAAAAGGTTTTATTTATTTATTTCTAGAGAGAGAGGAAGGGAAAGAGAAAGAGAAGGAGAGGAGAGAAATATCAGCGTGTGATTGTTTCTTGCATGCTCCCTGCTAGAGACCTGGCCTGCAACGCAAGCATGTGCCCTGTCTGGGAATTGAACCTGCCACCCTTTGGTTTGCAGACTAGCACTCAGTCCACTGAGCCACACCGGCCAGAACATATCTTTTGGTTCTTTACATGACCTTTATACTCTTGGAGTGTACTGGTCACTTATTTTGTGGAATGTTCTTCGATTTGTTTTTGTGTTGTTTTCTCATGATTAGATTGACATTTTTTTTTCCTGCAAAAAAGCACAAATGTGCATTTGTCAGTGCAGCAAATGATAGGTTTCCATGGAGAAACTTGACACATACCACCTCACCATCTTTATGAGTAGTTATATCTTTTTGCAGAAGAATTTAAAGGAGGGTGAGAGGAGTTAATATCTTAATTATACTTCCTGAAATTATAATTGTTTAGAAAGTATTTATACTTAAGCTTATATTTGACTTTAACTTTCACACATGTGATTCACAGTTTAATTTGCGGTCATGTGTAGCCACCATTAGTCTAACATGGCAGCTCTTCTCCTAGGATCTTACTTCAGGATCACACTATAACCATAGTTTGCACTTGATGACTCAACTTTCCAGTATAGAGTTCTTATAGTTTGTAGGTTCCTGAAGAAAGATAATATATATTTTATACCTTTTGAACCCTTGAACATGATTTGTATGCAGAGGGTACTGATTAAAATTGTTCTGACTACTGAATAACTACCTAACAAGTTAAAAGTGGAAACACCAGCTTTAGAATTCAGTGAAAATATTTCACTTTTTCAGAGCTCACAAAAGTGTCCCTATGGGCTACCAATGCAAGGAAAAAAGACGGCATGAACCAGCAATTTTAATTTTTTTCTTACACAATTTAGAAAACAAATGGACTTGCGTTTCAGTTATATATTTTTAATGTCACTTTTAACTTTTTAGATCACTGTTATTTCCTAGACCGCATACACAAAAGATGTTCTTATACAATTATCAAAGAAAATAGGGAATCGAAATAAAATCAGCCTAGTCAAATCAGCAAGATACATTATTTTTGTTTCTTTGTATTATCACACATATTTTAGTTCAGCATCTGTTCAATGCCATCTCAGGCTATATTTTGAGACGTGTGACAATTTTTTTCACAATTATTTTACCCACAGCTCAGGATGTTCTCATTAATTGTGATTTGTAAAGAAAGTGTTTAACTCAGGGCAGATGCTGAGCAGCATGAGTGTGGAAGTAGGTACAAAATGAAACATGAAATTTGCAAGTGGTCACGGATGGCCAGATGGTATTGGCATCTGAAAGATTTATTATACCAACTGAGCAATAAAACATGTGTGATCTCTAATTTAACAACAAAAAAAAAAAAAAACAGTCCAGAAAAAATGTTTATGTTAAACAGATTTCCTCTCTACATATCAGGTGCAACATATTTTATTACTAAGTTTTATTTCTCTGTTGAGAGAACCAAATATAGAAAAGAGAATCTCTTTTGTGACAAGAGTTTCATTAACTTATGAAAAGTCATGCCTATGTAAGCAGACTAAAGTTAAATAGATGCATAATTCTCAAGATATTGCAGGCCAGGGAAAGCAGAGTGTAGGCAAATATGGATATGATTTTGTTTGACTTGTCTAAATTATTGCCTTGATCATACACTTGACTTTGTTTGGATAGATGCTCTGTTTTCACATATGATACTAGCTAAAATGCTGAAAATTTCATATCAAGAAATGTAAACCTGGTTTTAGATTACCAGAAGTTTCTTTATGCTGTTTACTAAATCTTTTCTTAAGAGACCAAAGTTTATAACAATTCTCCAGATCAACTGTATAAACAAGAATATCCCTGGAATACTCTTTCTTATTTTTGGCTCCTAGTTAGCAGCTAAATATACCTCTGTTAAAGGTCTCCTTCAGCCTACCAATAAGGCATACTGAAGCTAATCCAATAGCATTGTGTCAGATGTGACCAGTTTCTAAGCTGTTCAATGATAGACAAGTTATTTTGTTACTCAGTTCCCTATTTGGTAAGATAATGATAATAACGCCAGTTCCACATGAGTTTTAATTTTGAAATTGCGTTATATAATATACACAAAGATTTAGCAAAATGTGTAGAACATAATGCATGCTCTGAAGCTTCGTTTTAAATCAACATGTATTAAGTGGCAGAATTTGAGGACAGGATCATGGCCATAGAGTATATTACCAAATAGAACACCGTGATCTGGGGATGTAAAGACTAGAACTAGATTTACCTTTATACTTTCCAAAGGCAGGTACCATAAGACCTAGATCAAGAATCAGACAGCCATTGACAGAAAATGAGTATATCTAATTATCTGTTTAAATTTTAATTGAACCATTTTTAAAATTGACTTCTTTTTTTAATTTTTTAGTTTCTCTACAGTCCAACCATAGAACTATAAAAGCATGTTTTTTGTAGTCCAGAAAGCCTATCACAGACCAATATGTCTCTGTTTTCTGTAGTACAAAATATAAAGGTGATTTTGTAATCAAAGGAAGTGGTAAAAATATAAAATAAATCATTCACTATAATAAATTCTAGTTACTACATTCTGCTTTGTTTTGATTTTTTGCCACCCATCTAACTAAATATGTAAATTTTTAATATACAATAAAGGTGTTTTATTCCTGGATTATTTTCAGTTTTTATTGTAAAAGTCTCCACATTAAAAAATAGATTGTATATGTCTTTATGCAGATAAAATATTTTTGTTTAGAACTTGAATTTTAATGGCTATATATAAAGAGTACTTCAGAAAGAAGAAGTGTTTTATTTTTGGTAAGATATTTTTCTTTAAAATATTAAAAATCTGGAAACGGCTCATGGCACATAAAAATCCTAATTTATTATGTAAAATAAACAAATCACTATATAAAATAGTAAAATAGACCATGATCCCAAAATTAAAACCAGTTTGCAAAAACTGCCAGTATTTATTGATTGCTTATATAATTCGAGACTCTCTCCCAAGCACTGACATGCATAATTTTAATATTCAGAATAAACCTATGATATATAATTATTATTTAACTTTATAGATAAGAATCCCCAGTCATGAAATGGCTAAAAACTCACCTAATGTCATGCAGTCTTGATCAATATTAAAATCCCCTTTTGACTAAAAAGGCTTTTTGTTTTGCCACCTCAAGTCAGGACTTTGAAAAAAGAAAATTGATAGAGTATACCAAAATATTAGGAGTTGCCTTTCAGCTGAATTGTTATACAAAATATTTTAGTAAATTTTTTCTATTGGGTGCGAATTGCCATCATCATAAAAATAAACTTTAATAGCATCATTTAAGCAATTTAAAAATTAAGTAGACTATTAAAATGAATCTTTCCGTATAAGTTGCTTTTACCAAATGAGATGAGAAGCTATTGAGACTTAGAGACATTTAATTAAGGTAGAAAGTTTTATTCTCATAGCTATTCTGATTTTTGCTGTGATTCCAAATGATTAAAAGTAACTCATGACTTTGTAGAAGTTGTTTTTTTGTTCTTCTGATCCTGTATTTAAAAAAACATGGCTGATAATATTTGATTAAATAAATGAATAAAAGAAGTATTAAACAATATACAATAAATTGCTTTGCACTCATATAAATATCTATAACAATATCAATGCAAATTATATTTGCTTACAAGCTCCCTGTCAGGTTAAATCATTCATGTCTCCAGAAGACTTTCGTCAGTTCGTGCTGGTCATAACAAATACTATTGTTTTGATTGATTAAATCATGGAGAGGCTGCTTTAAAGTATTTGACTTCTAATTATAAACTTAGGCCAATTTGAAGACTCTTAATGTATTTATTTTTAATAAGTTGAGTTGGATTGCCAACAAGCGACAGGCATTATTGTTCTGAGAATAAAGGAAGTAGGAGAGGCTGCTGCTTTTTACATATAAAATCATTGCATATACAGCTAATAAGTATAGGTAAAATAATTATTAAAATCCAATAATGTATTTTCTGAAATGAAATAAACACGCTGAAGCATAAAGGTGCTGTGTGAAGTAGTGTTGAAAATGTGCCTAAAGAAGCTAGGATGAGTTTCTCACATGAGGTAGCCTCTGATCTAGAGTTTGAGGGAATGTTTTATCAGGTGAAAACTCAGGGAAAGAACTTCCAGACAGTAATAACTACAAATGCAAAGGCTTGAAACATGAGAAAGCAGAGCTTATTTAATGGAATAATTGTTGTTCAAGTGTAAAGAATGATGAAGTAAGTGGAGATGAGTTTGACTTAGTATTCACAAAAACGATAAAGACTTGTGTGTGATCCACAGAAATTTAAAATGCGTTCTGAAGACTATGGGGGCACATGAAGAATACAGATGACATTGAAAAATGTGATATGTAGGTATATTTCTGGAAGAAAGATCACTCTCATAGAAGAGTTGGGGCCATAAAAGAACAAATAGGTGCAGACACAAGAACATTAATAACTTTGTCCAAAAAATGATAGTGAATTAATTAGACTTAGCCAGTGTCAATAGTGATGAGCAAGAGGGCAGAGTTTTGTAACATTCTAAAGCTACATTTGTATGATTTATTAATAGATATTAATTCCAAGTGAATGGAAAGTGAGTTGGAAAAATCAGGTTAAATCTAAATGTTTAATAAATATTGATTTTTTAAAAAAAGAATGACAAATATAAAGACTTTGAGTATATTGGGAGAATGTCTACAAAATTAAGAAATAAGTAGAGTAAATCTGGGAATAAAATAACAAGATTGGATTTCTTAAACTAGAGAGGCTCTTACACTCCCCAGGTAGAGACTGCTGGCAGTTTTTTGGATGTATAGATCTAAAAGCACATTACATTTGAGAGCGCTATGTAGGTTGAGAGTCATTTTTACAAAAAGGAGAGTAGAAATGGTAGAGAAAAAAAAAATAGCATGAAGAATGTGTAAAGTGAGAAGAAACACTGAATGAAGACAAAAAGCCTTGAAAATACTCACTTTTATAAAGTAAACAAAGAAAAAGCAACAAATCAAAAATAACTGAGACCCAGAAAGCAGAGATAATGACATGTCCCAGAAATTAAGAACATAGGAAGTTTGAGGGAAGTCTTAAATATGTAAGAGAAAACTAAGAATCATTGAAATAATTCAAGTAGGATTTATAATGAAGGGCAGGTCCAGTTTCATGCAGTAGCAGGATTGGAAACTATACTTCGGCATGTTGTGACATGAAAGGAAGGTACCATGTTACAATTATCTTTATAACCCTTTGTAGAAATGTGGAATGGAGTGAAGCCACGAAGTTAGTAACTAAGAGCAAATACAAGACCAAAAGAAGTTCTCTTTGAATTTAAGTCCACACTCATTTCTGACTAGATTGGCTGCACTTAAATCAATTTAATATTGAAACAACGCAACTATTCCACATAGAGTCCATATTCTAAGTTCCCAAATAACCAAATATGATCTTTTAAGCTCTTTTCTTTCTTCAGATAAGGACACAGTCAATATGAAGTCTTTTTAGTCTCCCTAATCTAATTGTTTCTCAGCCCGATATATTTATTTATTTTATATATTTTTCATAAAGTTGCTGTATTTTTAATGTTATAGGTCATTTGTTTTGCAAAATATTCTTTCATGTTGCTTACTTATTTCCTCATGATTAGATTCAAGGTAATTATTTTTTACACAAATTTTATAAGTGCTTTTGTGTAATTCTCAGGGTATCACATCCTGAGACATGTGATGCCAATTTGTTTTCATTATTGGTGATGTTAAGTTTCATCACTTGAAGTCGTGTCTGCCTGATTGTTTTATCATAAAGATATGTTTATTAAAAAACACTAATCTGTTAGATGATAATTTGAAACTATGTAAATAGCCTGTTTAACATTATTTAGCTCAATTTTTAGCAACAATTTTTTATTCTTTCCTGAATTAACTTTTACTGTGTTTTATTTGTGAAATGCTGGCTCTTCAAATTTTGTTATTGTTCCTATAATAATTAGTATTCTATGTGACAGAATTTGAGCAGGACTTAATCTAACTGACAAGCAAACTTGTACTGCCATCATTGCGGAAGGTACATAACCATTAAAATGATTTACCCTCATACCCAGTTATATTTTCAATACATTTCAAAATATATCCCTTCTTATTTTAGGAAGATCATTGTTTCTAAGTTTAGAACATATCAAACACATGCATTCTCTTCTCTAGCACTAGTTTAGTCACCACTTGATTAAGCTATTAAAAATTTTTTAAAAACAGACAATTTAAAAACATAGGAAATACCTACTTTCCAGAAATAGTGCAAGAACAAATCCATTTATTTTAGTGAAGTATTAAAAATGAAATATGACACAAGGTTTAAGAACTGTTTATTCCTTTTAGGCCAAAGAACAAAATTGGAAAGAAACTATGCTCTCTTACATACTTTTATAGCCAATCAAAATATTTTCCTTTCTCCATGGTAACAATTATAAAGACCAGTTGGAATCAAATAATCAAAATGTGATAACATCAGTGGACCAGCAATATGCTGTGAAACACTCCTGTCATCTATAAGAACAAATGCATTTGTTATCGTTCATTAACTATAGAAGACTGCATGAGACTGCCTGGAAGACTCCCAGAAAAAGCTTTAAAGTAAATTCATAAAATTAAACTAAATTGTACAACCTGAAAATGTAATTGGAGTCCTATGAAGAAGAATTAAACATAGTAAAGGCAGAGAGATTCTTTTGTTGCTGCTGTGCAGACTAACATCTGGAGAGCATTTTTCTTGTCCCCCATATGTTGGTATAAAATTTTTTGTTGCACAACTTGACCTAAGCAAATATTTTCACAGATAATAATAGTTTGTAAAGTTTAAGTGGAAAAATGGCCTCAAAGTTGTCACCATCTCATTTTCATAACTATACTGATGATTCTGACTCTTACTTTTCCTTACCTGGATTATATTAGAATCTTATTTCTAAATCCAATTTTTCTCTCTCTCTTTCTATGTTAACACCTTTCAGATGAACAGTTTTGGAATTGTAAAGAAAAAACTTTATTCCTAAATGTGCTGTAATCAGACCACATTTTATCTGTTGTGTTAACTGGTTTCAATCCATTTCTGTGAAATTTATTAAAGTTATTATTGCAATTACGTATTTTGTCAGACAATATTTTAGAACTGGATCTCAGAGAACTCCCCAGTAGAAATTGTATATGTTTAAATGAGGATTACAATACACAATGAACACACACCTGTAATTAATTATATGACAGGGGTTACATGGAGACAGAAGAGTCATTTCCTTAGAGGAGAAAGGTAAAAAGGCAAACAGTAGGCCACTTCTAAGTTGTGTGTTGAAAGTTTAAAAAGACATTTATGAACCAAATGAGAAAAGATATAGGACCTGAAAATGGCCTTTCAGCTGAAAGTTTGTGTGCGCGGGGTGCGGGGAGCGGGGCACAGACTGTGGTGGTGGGTTGAATAGAAAGAATTGTTGCAGGTTGGGGTAAGTGCTGTCAATCCTAGCTGCTATAACAAAATCTCAGACTGTTAATAGCTTATAAGTAACAGCAATCTTTCCCCACAGTGCTGGGGACGGGGAGTCCCAGGTCAGAGTGCCCGCAGAGTCAGGCTCCGGGGCGGGCCCTCTTTGGGGTTGCAGGTTGCTGACGGCTGGGTGTATTCCACATACTGGCAATAGATTGAGAGCACTTTGAAGTCCCTTTTATAAGGGCACCTAACCCTTTCGTGAGGGCTCCATTTTCATGACCTAATTACCTTCCAAAGGTCCCACCTCCTAATACCATCCCAATGGAGGGTAGGATTTCAACATGTGGATTTTAGAGGAAAGTAAGCATTTATCCTTTCTTTCCTTATAGTTATAGTTTCCTTCAGTGTAATAGGTAAATCCCATTGTAAGGGCGGCAAGGTGCTTGTGATTCTTGATATCCCTTAATCTACCCTCAGTTATCAGCACTCCACATTTATTCTGGGTTATATGCCTTCCCCTTTTTGATAATATCTGCTGTATATCACTCAGGATGCTCTACCCCTGTAGACAAATAAATGTCTCCTCTGTCCCTCTCCACTGCCCTGGAACCCATAAATATGTCACCTCGCATGGCAAGGGCACCTTGCAGACACCAGTAAGAACTCGGTGATGGGAAAATTGTCTTGTATTATCAGAGTGAGCCAATGTAATTACACAGGACTTTATAAGAAAGAGACAGAGGATCAGAATCAGAAAAGAAGATATGATGGAAGCAGAGAATTTGAAGGTGGAGGTAGGGTCCACAAGCCAAAGAATGTGGGTGTTCTCTAGAAGTGTCTGCGGAAGTAATGCAGCCCTGCTCACATTTTGATTTTAACCCTATAAGACTCATGTCAGACTTTTGACCTCCAGGACTATAAAATAAAAACATTTGTCTTGTTTTAAGCTGCTAAGTTTATGGTAATTGTTACAATAACAATAGAAAGCTAACACAGCCCTCTGCTAGTCAATCAGTAGACCCATGACCCCAACCTAACTAAACAAAAGACACTCACTCCTTAGACAATTGAGATGGTGGTTCAAGACTGCCAATAATTAAAACTGTGTAATACTCTGAAGAAAACATGCTATTTATACATAAATTATGAGCATTTTCCTATCTCCTTTTACCGTGATTTGGTTTTACCCAAAAACAGATACTGAAAGAACTTGACTGCATATAATAGAGATGGAGAAGCAAAGTGATTAAAATAGGGGAGGAGAAAAAGCCAGTAAAAGATGTTTAATCTAGTTTTCTGAATTAAGCATAGGAGCAGGTGATAAGATAGTATGCAGAATGCCTTCGACATTGGTGTGTCTGAAGGCTGGGACATTTGCTGACTGCAGTTATTCCTTATTCGTTGAGGGCTATCCCTTGGGCCATGAACTTCCCTGCCAACTTAGGCTACACCTGCAGACAGAGAAGACTCCCAAGGCTTCAGAGAAAGCCCCAAGGCAGAAAAGTGAAGACAGCTGTGGAATACTAGCTTGAGGCAGGACAGTGTCATCATGCACAACTGTGTCAAAAATCATAGATTAGCCAAGGGGATATAATGTGAGCCACCAAAAGCATCCTGTTCTTTATAAGCCTGGTTCTTCAGCTCTGTGTTCTTTTTGTGAACTTCCCAATATTTTTTTTCTCCTTAGGCAAATCTCAGTCAGTTATTTGGAGCTTGCAGATATGGACCTTAGTTGATAAATGTTTCACAAGTGATTTTTTTTTTGTGGTTCAGTCCATTTTTTTCTAAATTATTTTATTCTTAATATTTTAGGAATTTAGCTAAAAGTTGTTACCTTAATTTCCTAATATTTAGCATGAATACTCAACGTGTTCCCTTCCATTGTTCTGATTCACTTATACACACCTTACACACACCGATGATGTCAAAAGCAATTTAAAATATGTTTAAATGAAAAAGTCATAGATAAGTGTAACATTGTTTTATAAAACTTCAGCCATGTGTGATAACCAGTGTTAAAGAGAATCACACTGTATTTTCTGTGCCAGACTATGGTAATGTAAAATTTTGAAGATAAGTTAAAGAAGACACAGATTCGACTAATATTTGTCTCATAGATTCTTTTAATTTTGTTCTATTTTAAACTTTATGAATGTTGATGAAAAATAACATTACAATTTCAATTACACAAACAACTTGAGAAAGTTACAAAAACCTGATTTATAGAAATCCTGCACAGTTAAGTCTCTACAGTGTCCCTGTCCCTAGCCCAGCGCAGCGACATTCTGCCACACCCCAGCAGACACAATGGCAATTAAGTTGTCCTGCGCTAACTGTGCAGTGTGACGCTGTGTGGAAAATTGTCAGATCGAGCTCTCCTGCCCCTGGGTGTGCCTGTGCTGGGCTTTGCGCACATGGTGGGCACAGCTGTCCTTCTGTCTCTCACTGCCCACAGTTCAGATAACCCCACCTCAGAAAACCCTTTCCCACAAGCACTGCACACTAATTAGCCCTCTTTCTCCTCTCAGGGTCTCCTCCATTCGTGCCTAATCACCCATGAGAAACATACCTTCTGTTTCTTCCCTATTCTTCCAGATTTCGGTGTGTACCTTTGCACACTTTCTTCTCCCTTTTCTTATCTTCATCTTCGTCTTAGCTTCTTGATGTTTCTTTTTCCTTCAGGAATCTGTTTTTTATTGAATCATTATTTTTTTTCTCTTTCTCTAGTCTTCAATCTTTACTTTCTTCTTTCTTCTTTCTTAACTTCCTAGCTGAATATTATCTTTACTGAAACAATCACTAGGGAAACATTATTGATAAGTTTCTTCAAGGAAAATCAAGCCATAAATATGGAAATTATTTAATACAGAACTACTTTCATAAAACCCAAAAACCTTTAGAGTGTCCATCTGTTACCTTTCCGGAGCAAATCCATTCCACAAAGATTTTTTAAAAAATGTTTTCTAAGTTTGCTACTCACTGGCTGGAAAGATTTACGGAAAGCATTGAGTGTCTTATTTTCAAAAGAAGTAACACTTTATGATATTTTTTAATTTTATAACTCTAACTTAAATGCTTCAAATTATGTGAGGTCTTACGGCTTTTGTACAAACAATGTACAAAAATGTTTTTCCATGTGCAATGTGTATCCCTCCATATTGCTATTGTCTAAAGACTTGAGTTATTCCAGATCATTTCTTGAAGTTTTTGGCTTCTAGCTCAGTGTATCACACTGTAATATTACTCTTGTCATTATTCTTGGTGATGTCATTACCCACATAGATGATTACTCAACTGCCCTGGCCACCCATTACCTTGAAGTCTTCTTCTCCTATGATTCTGTCCTCGATTCTACATCAGACATCTCTTCCTAATGTAATATTCAAGTATCAGGATCTTAAGCCAATACCTCAAATAGTTTCAGTTTAATATTTCCAGAGTCCTAAATCCTACATTTTTTTTTTTGCCGAATAGTACCTACAGTATATGAATTGCATCTCATTTTCTCTATCATTCAGTTTCATGATGTCCTTACTTTCTTATGCATCCAACTTAAAATATTCCATGGATTATGATTAAAAAAACAGTAATTTTTATGTATACTCAAACTCTCTGAGTAATTTATCTTACTTCAGAAAATAGCACTCTGGTTACATTTAGTTGTTTGCCTACTCTGTGCTTGGAGAGGTGGATCTGAAGTTGGCTGAAGAAAAGAATCACAAAAATGCTAACAGACCCTATTTCACATTCATGGTTTCAAATTACCTTTAGTGTTTCCCAACAAGCCTACTTTGTGCCCCTAATTTGTTTACTTATTCAGTTCTCTCAAAGAAAATTTTAACCTGTTCCTCTCTTCTCAACCATACAACATAGTCTCAGACAAACAGATCACACCCAATAGCAATGCATTTTTCTATTTTCCTGAGAAAAGGGGATCATTCAGGAGAAAATTTCCACATGACCCCATCAATTCTATTTACCAACCTACTTTGATCTGCATTCATAAATTCTCCCTCTCTCTTATCCCATGAAGGAGCATATTTCATCTCCAACAAAACTGTCCACTTAGGCATTATGTGGCAACAGTGGGAAGTGTCTGTGACCTCACTGAATGACAGCCACATCAAGTCTGTCTTCTGACAAAGGTCTTCGGATAATTTCCCATCTCAATAGAAATAAAGGCTAAGAGCCCTAATATTTTGAAGAGACGCTGATCACACTGGATTCCTGGCTAGCATATTTTCTTATTTGTCTACTTATCATTGGCACTGGTTTCTTTGCCACTACTCAGACTCATCAAATGTGTTCCAAATTCCAGGCATTTGCACATGCTATTCTGTAGGGTATGTTATGGTATCCTCCTTGCTTCTCAAATGTATCCTTATGACGAAGATCTTTTCTAATTAATATAAAGTATTAAATACAAACACCTTAAGTCACACTTAGTTTGCTTTATTTTTCTATAAAGAATATATATTTTACTTTTTGTTTTTAAATTTGTTTTCACCCTCCCCTCTACTGCCACTACAGCCAACATACTAGAATGTAACTATCCTACATGATGGGTTGGTGTCTGCCCCATACATTAACCTCTCTATTCTTAATGTTAAGAAATAAAGGGATTTTGCCTTGGCTGGCATGGCTCAGTGGATTAAGTGCTGGCCTGTGAACCAAAGGGTTTGTCAGTTCAATTCCCAGTCAGGACACATACCTGGGTTGTGGGCCAGGTCCCTGGTAGGGGGCATGTGAGAGGCAACTGCACATTGAAGTTTCCCCCTCTTCCTCTCTCTAAAAATAAATTTAAAAATATTTTTTAAAAGAAAGAAAGGGATTTTAATAAACAAATGTTTATTAAATGAATTAGTATAAATTAAATGAATAGATAACTGAACTATCATAAAACCTAAGTGAATTTTCTTATATTGTGTTAGTAAATTACTTATTTTAAAATAACTCAAGGTTCTTAAATTAGCATACTTCTGTGCATAATCTTAATTAAATCTTAATCACTGACCTCCAGACTCAATGATCAGTATTTCTCTATTTTTTTATTTTCTATTTTTACATTTCTAGAAGATTAATAGTCAAATAAATTTTGGGAGACATTAGTCTAGAGGATTAAATCCAAATATCACAACCTCATTAACTGTTCCTTATGATCTAACCCTTGCTTTCTTCTTTGCCAGCCTCATCTCCAATGATTTACCCTTAAACACTATGTTCTTGAAGCACACTGACCTGTTGGGCTAAAAATCTAATCCACTTTATTTCATCCACTTTTATCTTCTGTACAGATCTCTTCTGTGTATTTGACTCCTTTCCAATGATCTGACAGAGAAAATGAAGTAAATGAGAATGACGTAAATGTATCATATGTGGTGCCATTTGATAACCATTATAAAGGGGGTCACATGAGGACTTTTGGAAGGATTTAAGCATTTATATGTGAGTGTGTAATTTATGCTACAAGTCAATCAAATTGTGCATCCAGCTGTGAGTATTTTGTGTTAGCAGTCACACTGTGATGTGCATTATTCAGATTGTTACAAGTACTTATCTTTACTCTGATAATTTTAAAGAGTAAAGGGATTTATTGAAAGGACTTGAAGGTAGTTTGTCATATCAATAGGAATGGTAGAGAAATCATATTGAGAAATCAAGCACATGGAGACATGGCTAGGAAGGTGAGCTCTTTAGACAAACAGTCTAGTGAGAACCATCTGGTAAGAACCCCTTTAATTATGGCTGGATAGCACGTATCATAGCTTGCACTGTAGATGGTCTCAATACTGGAAAGCACCATGTGCATGGTACCCTTAGGAGCTGAATGCTGCTACCGCTTTCCAAGATACCTGCACTAGGAATTTTCTACCAACCTTAAACTGTGTCACTAATTATTGAATAAACTTACTCAGGGAATGTGTCAGATTGGCTGAGTCAGACCCATGTGCTTACACTAAACATGACAATTTGTCTGAAAGAGTTACTATGATGACAGATGAATTCTGCTCCCCACAAGAACTCATACCATGGAGAGAGTTCCAAACATGAGAGAAGAGGTAACGTGTAGTTGCTAGGCAGCCAAACATATTGCCCAATACAATTATCCAATGCAATTCAGAAAGTTAAGTGAAAAGGTTCTGATACTCTTTTAAGGACTGAGGAGTGGTGGACCTGCCAATATCCAGTTCTGAGAATTCTAAGACCTTCCTCTGCTCTCCCCTAAGCTTCATTACGAAGATAGTTCCTTAGTTTTACTGAATCTCTAACATATGCAAGTAAAGTATTTATAACATAGCAAGTTGTCTACCACCTGTGTGTGTTTGCCCTAGCTTTTCCCTCTATTTGCCATTGTTTATCAGTTACATCTAATTTTTAACTTCTCACTCCTTCTTCTAATACACCTTGGACTTTGCTCTCATTCCAAAGCTGTCCTTAATGCCTGGAGGCAGACAAGCTGCACATGTCAAAGGTCTGTCTCCCCTAAAGTGGCCACAGCTGGAGAACAGAGATGTCTGTCTCCTCTATATTTGAATCCTCAGCACCTCACACTAAGTCTGAAACATAAGGGAATGCTCTATAAATGCTTATTGCATAGTAGGTAGAATTTAAAAAGAAAATATATTCCATTGCGTTGTCCTGGGCTTCTGGTTGGAAAACACAATTATCAAGTGAGAGGGAAAATCTAAACAAGCAATTGACAAGTTCATATTTCCATTGGAAATAGGTCAAGTATATTCCAAATTCCCCATTGACTGATTAAATTTGATTTCTCTGTCTTTTTCTGTTTAAATTGAACTAAAATAGCTGAGGGGGAAAATACCAGAGGGAAAATATCAATGGAAATAATTCAAATATAATTATTTGCCAGTGTCTTCTTGCTTGGAATTATTTTTTTCTATGGATCAATTTTATGTTGTACTCAGAAGAGAAAGTTTGCCATGAGTCAGTTCATCATGCTAGTTATTGATCTGCTGTGAGAGAACACTTCACCCATTCATAGTCCTCATTTATGAGGAGCACATTTCTACCATCAGGGGCATTTCTGTGCTAATCCCTAAAGCTTCGTGAGTACATTAAGAATTTCTTCCTTCAATGAACTACACATGTATGACTACAAACTTGTAGCTCCTGGTGTAATTTCCAGAAGCTGCACTTCAAAGATACAGCTAGTCCTCAAACAATAAGCACATAAAGATTTGGTAATAAAGTTAAAGAATAATACGTTTTTCAAGTTATTTACTTCCTTTAGTGTACTCAGACCATGCTTGATCATTCCTTTGAAAGTAGGGTGAATATCTCTTAAAATATAATTAATCTACATTTTGCTATAATGCATGCATGTCTAGAACTTGTCCACAATTCATCTTACTATTGCACATATATTTTAATTTAATAAAAATAATATAGTCATCACACTGTGCCTTATGATTAGTAAGGGATTATAAATATTATGTTTCATGATTTAGACTAAATATTAAATCAACAATAAGGCTGATTTTATAAGACACCTATTTTTCCATTCAGTTAAATAATAACAGTATCTGTAAATGTTAATTAGAGACATTTTAAAAATGTTTCCAAAAAAACACAGAAGTTAATATGTATTTGCCTATTAAAGTTGAGATATGATATAACATATTAATTTATGTTATCACCATTTCTTTAGTACAAACACTTTATAACCTTTTAAGTTATGGTTTTAATAATATGAACATATAAATTACCCTAGGGCAATGAATAGCCTGTTCTTATGCACATGCTGTTATATTACTTCTAAAAATAAATAACTTTTCCAATTAAAGTACCATTGATTCTTGAATAATGAGGGGTTTAAGAACAATGACCTTTCTTGCAGTCAAAAATCCACATAGAATTTTTACTCCCCAAATCCTAACTACTAATAACCTGCTGCTGACCAGTAGCCTTACCAATAACACAAGTAGGCAATTAAGACATATTTTGTATTGTATACTACACTTCTATAGTAAAGTAAACTAGGAAAAACAATGTTATTAAGAAAATAATGAGAAAGAAAAATACATTTACAGTATTTAATGAAAAACAAAATCTGTATTTAAGTGGACCAATGCTGTTCAACTGTGTTGTTCAAGGGTTAACTGTATGTTCTTTGGTCTCAGGGATTTTTTTTTCTCCAAAAGTATATAGAAAACCTCATGATCAAGCTTTCTTCTAACTGTAGCATTAATGAGTCCTATCATCTAATGATCCAGGGCATGTAGAATGAATAAATTAATGCTTTTTGTATGATTGTTTTCCTAAAATACAATTAAATAAAAAATAAGTCAAGTGCTGAAAGACAAATACCATATGATCTTACTTATAAATGGAACCTAATCAACAAAACAAACAAGTAGAACCAGAGACTTGGAAATAAAGAAAAAACTGAGAGTGGCCAGAGGAGAAGGGGAGGAGGTAACAGGGGAAAGAAGGAGAAGGACTGGGCCAAGGAGCACAAACAGAGTCCTCATGGGCACGGGCAATGGGGGGATTGACTGGGAGTCCGGAGGTGGGGGATGGGGCAGGGGAGAACAAGGGGAAAATGACGCGACAACTGTAACTGAACAAGAATAACAAAAAAAATACATAGATTGCATTCAAAAACTGTAAATTGCATTATATAGTAGAGCCATTTTTGGAAAAAGAAAAAAATACAATAAAAAATAAAAGAAGGCTAAGCAAGAGCTCATTATGCCATCACTTTTTATTATAAATAAGATAAAAGCAGTTGGCAGTAATTCATTTTTCTAGTTTAGGATTCCAAATAGTATGTCATAGTGTACACAGTTGTGGGAAAGAGTGATTGCAATAGGACATATAAGTCAAGGTATTAAATATCATCATCAGATAGATTTAAATCTAACTTACCCTTCTGAAAGTCAGCTAGTCACACTGAAAATATGAGCAGCCATGTATGCTATGAGGCATTTGTAATGAAATACACTGAAGTATTAAGGGTAATTGAATCTGTTACATGAGTCATTTCATGTAAACAAGTATATATCTTTATTTGAACGCAGAAAATTTTAAAGATTAATCCATCTCTAGGTTGTTTAAATAATGGTAGATTTTACTTTATATTCTAAATTAAAATAATGTGGTTTGTAGAAAAATTAGAAAAATGAATATTGCTAAACATTTTAGAATTCAATGTCAATTTTTAATAAACCAAAATAAGTCGCAAATTCATAAAAATTAGAGTATAAAACTGATATCATAAAACAATCATTTAATACCACCCTGTAAAAGCCTTTCTAAACATTTATCATAAGGAAAGATTCATATGAAGTAAGTCAGGTGGCAAACGACAGATACCATATGATCTCAACTGTAAGTAGAACCCAATCAACAACGAACAAGTGAGCAAAATAGAACCAGAGACAGGGAAATAAAGAACTGACAGTAGCCAAAGTGGAGAGAAGAGGGGGATAATGGGGAAGGAAGGGGAATGGTCAAGTCAAGGAACATGCATGAAGGCCCATGGACAAAGACAAAGGGAGGAGATTGAATGTGGGAGTAGGAGTTGGGTAGAATAGGGGAGAGCAATGGGGGGAAATGGGGACAACTGAAATTGAACAATAAAGAAAGTTAAACAATTAATGCATATCTAGTAAACTGATCTATTTCCAAAAGGATGTCTTGAAAATAAAACACAAACAGCAATTTTTAAAAATTAGCATCCAGGGCAAATAAATCAACATAAACTGGACTTTTGAAAGTTGCCCAATAGCTTTCAAAAGTAGGAGTACTTTTTAAGAAAACAAATGAATTCTAAAACCACTGCCATATTAATTCTCCAAAAATTATACTATTTTGCTAATTTTATATTCTACTCAAAATATTTCATTGGATCTCCATTTCTACCTGTATTAAATATAATTTTTTCTGTAACACATATATGATACTCCAAATATGGCCTTAATTTCCTTTCCACTCATATCTTACTAAAACTCTATTTGCACAAATTATCTTAATTGTTCTTTTCTAACTCATGTCCTCCATTCTAAGCATTGCTGAAAATTTTCTTCACTTAGAACACCTTTTTTTCATTCTTTCTAAAATATCTTTCATTAGAAATGCTCAAAATTAAAGGTTGTCTTTAACCAAAAAAACCCAAAATAGTATAACCTATAAAATCTAAGATTTATTTTTATAGTTTTTTACGTATACATGGTATAAATTATTATGCATTATTTTATCCTCTTATTTATAGTTTTCCCCAGAATATTACTACCAAAATGACAGTTTCCTTATACAGCATTTTAGAACAAAATGAACACACAGTCAAAATGCTGTTCATTTTTTCAAGTTATTTTCTAATAACTGCTTTCATACCTTGGCTAACCATAATAATTTATGAAAAAGATGATATTCTTTATTGTTTTCTATTATTTACATATTTGTATAATTTCCTATAAAGGATCTCAGGTTCTCTTACCTCTCTATATTAGCCTTCTTGTCTCATAGCATAAGGTGTCAGGTGTAGAACTAGGTCACAGAAACTTTTTGGAATATCACTTTAATGTATTGAATAAAATGTAAGCAATTAATATATATAAAATGGTGAGATTAATTTTTAAAACAAAACAAAAAATGCATATTTCTTCTTGAAATGGGATTTTGACTGAGAGTAAGGGATAAATTTAAAATGATACAATGTTATATGTTGAAATAAAAAAGGAAGTTAAAAGTGAAAATTAGTCAGAAGTTCTAATTGTTTAAATACAGACATAGAATTATTTAAATGAAGGGAGGACATTCTTTTAAGAACACTTCAAATAAATGAGGTACCCAGAGTATCGGTATATTTAATGGAACTTTTCCCTATAATTGAAAAAGATTTGTTTATTTGAGGGAAATAAAAAAGGAACAATAAGCAGAGTTGAAAGATTTTATAGAGCATCATAAAATAAATGTCGAGAAACAGTGATTCACAGGCACTCCCCATATGCTAATTTACATATTAGTAATATGACTTGCGTATATCAAATATCGTGACATTTATTTCAGGAAGCATTGTAAAACTTTCAACTCTGGTTATAACATTCACTCTGAATTTTATCTCAATGATGGTGTCATTGCTGAATGGAGAAATGGCACAGAACTTGCTGCCTGTATTTTTTGTTCCTTTCTCATTATGATTGCATGAAGTTGTGTATTTCTGCATAGTAACATTATCCTTTGTCAGTTCCATACCAAATATGATGGCACTGAAACAAATGAAACATAAATGTGAGAATTGTTTATTGCTATTTTTTCAAATCTCAAGGTGTATCTGCAACAAAAAATAAAATTAAAATATTGACGGGAGAAGGTTCCCTCTTGACCATATTATATTAAATGAGGAGAAATTGCATTTAAGTTATATTCTGAATAGTTGATTTCTAAAATATTTAATGATATAAATATTTTACTATGTGTTAAAAAAATAAGAAGTTCCAAGCAAACTTTATAAAATAAAACTGTTACACTTTCACATTTTTGCATTGTTTCATTTTTAAAAATCCATTTTGAGTTATAGGAAAGGGCACACACTGCACGGTATTAAATCTTTAGTAATTCATTTTTATTAAATAGCTAAAAACTTAATTTTAGAAATTAGTCTGCTCTCAAAAAGATGAAAAAATTAATTATACATTTCTTATTAGCTAAGTTGCTTTATGACAATTTTCTGCCTAGTTGGAAAAAGAAAGTAGTTTTCAGGTTATATGCTATAGGAAAATCAAATCTTATAACACATGACTAGAAATCTATAATTACCCAGATGCTTTATATTTATGCCGTCCAAGCTATTTCCTCATTGTTGCTTTCTTTGAGCATAATACAGTATCCTGATTCAAAAGAAAAGGTATTTGGTGTTATTCAGGAACTAGTAGAGATTTAAATGTTAATACCGTGCAACACTATTTCTTCTGAAGAATTCTCATTTAAATACTTACAGGGTCCCTCAGAGTATATGCTATGCTTATAAAGGGCATTTGTGGAAAAAATACTTTCTTGGGAATGCAGAATGGAACACACCACAATAATCTTTGAACATTACAGAACTCTGCTTTTTATAGTGTTCTGAATACAGCAGAGAGTAAATGTAGCTTAATGGATATATTTTACTTAAGCAAATATTTACCAGAAGGTAAAAATATGATTTTATTCATTTTAAATTATTTGTATGTATATAATTTTAGTAATGGTAAAAGGAAAGGTCAACTTTCTTCACATTAATATATATATAAGAAATTACAAATAACATTTATTTTTAGCAGATTAAAAGCTCTCTCTCCTCTCCCTCCCTCCCTCTCTCTCTCTCTTTTTCCCTTTCTCCTCTTTCCTCCTTCCCTCTCTTCTTTAATCTGGCTCCTTCCTTCTTTCCCTTCTTCCTTCCTTCCTTTTTTCCATTCTGGTTTTTTTTTTTTTTTGCCATGATTGGTTATTATAAACAGAAATACTGTACCTTAATGCAAGCAGAAACTTTCTCTGTAAGAAAAATATTTATTGTACATTAATTAATAAAAAAAAGAAAAGAATCACATGGCTCCTCAATTTTCAATTAACTCTTGTTTATAGTTTTCTAAAAATGTAAGTTTCTATTTATTCTGTGTGCCATAGTTAATGAAAATTCATGGAGAAAATAATTATCCTCTCAGCTCTTCCACGGTTTGTTTCAGAAACTAGTGTTTGTTCTAATCTCAGATTAATACATTCTCTAAAGAGCATACCCGGCAATAGCTAGTTTGCAGACATTTCGGAGGCTTGGCATTCTTAGGTAAGTTGAACTGAAACCTTAGAACCATTGCCTTTGTCTTTAATAATATGTGAAATAGTTCACAGCAATTCATTTCCAGAAAACCCATGGGTTGCAGGAGCTGCTGTGATTCTCTAAACTCCCAATTACATTACATTGTTTGGTTCGTCAGTACCAGTAGTCTACAACAAGCATGACCTGTCATTTTAGATTTTAAAATTATATTTTTTACACTCTATTTAATTTATAAATTAGAACATGAGAATTCATTGTGGTAAAGTACATTTCCAAGGTCACAAATCTGGTTAATGATGAAGTTTAAGTTAATATAAAATTTCCTGGACCTAATATAGTATATTTTCTAATCTTGACTCTTAAAATTCTTTTCAGTTCTGACATTAGATGTAGAAATGAAAAATGGTCCAGAAGAGCCAGTAACTCTCAGCTTTACGCTGAAAACATTCTCTTTGCTGGAAGAGCATAAATTTTAATAACCCAAGTGACAGGGTCTTTGAATGACTGCTCACCCACCACAGACAGCACGGCAATGCTCAGCACATCCATGGACTGTCAAATAAAGTAACCACTTACTTGACCATCTGCAATGGCAGTTATCAGTTATGAGATGATGTGTAGGGAAACTATCATGAGCCAATGTATTAACAAAAATGTATGCGTATACCAATGTAAATAATAGCTTTTGTTTTCTTCTACATTTTTCCTCTGTGCACCACTTGCAAAGAGGAGCACAGTATTATTTTTCATCAATTTGAAATCTCCTTGTCCTAATATTGCCAAGGTTTATGTTTCTACTGGGTCTAATAAATATGCCTTTCCAGTCATCAGGGGATGGAAAACTATACCTCTTAACTTGCTCTACCTATATATGTGGCCCATGAGAAAAAAAACTTTAATTAGATGTTCTGAATATAATGTGGCTACTGAGAAGCATTGCCAGATACATGCAATATAGGAATAGGGTTTACCTGATAATAAAACTCAAATGAAAAAAAAATAAATATTTGCATTATCTTTGAAGCCCATTACCCAGAATGGAATAATCTCTATGTTATTAGCATCTAAGTCACTTAGCAAGAGAGAAAAAGAGCAGAGTAGAACAAAGTTAACACATGAAAGAATTCTTTGCCCTTTCTGACCATTTAAGTGTTTTGATACCCTATGAAAAAGTAGTTGAAAAATTAATAACCTGGTACCAATACCAAAAGATAAGACAGCATCACTTTTAGAGTAGTGCCTGGAGAACACACAGTGTTCCAAAGGTCTCCGTAACAGTGAAATATGACTATTGTCACCAGAGAACATGGAAACAATGAAGTTGACATTGATGAAGAACAATTGTTTTATGTCACTGGAACCTTGACCAAAGATTGTATAAATAAAAATCATGGCCATTTTGAGTTACTTTTAATTTTGTCTATTGTAGTGTTTCTTACATTCATAAATCAAACCTAACTGAAACATTAGAGAGTAATGATCTAAAATATAGTAATAATAATGAGTCCAATTCTTCCAAATCAACATAAGATTGCTGTGATTTTTTGTGTGAGTATTTTTAGGGGCTGTGCAAAAAAAAAAAAAAAAAAAAATTCTTGCATTTCAAACACCTGGTGAATGCTTTTTATAAAATTTTTAGTATAGTAACTTTTACAAAACAGGTGATCAAAATTATAAATGTTTAGTGAGCAAATAAATACTGATGCTAAACCTGGACTCTGACCCTTCTTTTGGCACCAAATTAACCTTCAAGTCTATTCCAACACTCCACTTCAGGATACGTTGTCTATTAGCTACTTCTTCATCCTTTTTTTTACCTTTGCAATTTGGTTCTCTTCAAAGCACCCAATTCTCTACTATATTCTACCTACCAAAATTGTACCTTCCCTCTCCTCTTCGTATGCCTCAAAACTGAGCTCATTTAAGTTATCCATTAAGCTTTCCCTAGGTGTTCAAAACTGAGATTCCAGAACAATGCTGTCTTAACCAAGTTGTCATGGAATAAACTAATAAACTCATTTTATGAAACACTTACCCTTCTCATATGTGCTTCACTGCTTATAACATCTGTGCCCTTTAATGATTGTTTTTTTGTTTGTTTTTGTGTTTTACTGGTAGGACAAGATATATAGTATGTACACAGTGAGTTTTATAATAAATACAAACCATTCATTAAACATTCATGCTTTAAACTACTTCGTGTCAAGTGAACATGCAAAGGAAGCACAGATAATTGTAGAGACTGATGTTCAAATAGGTAGAAGTTTTAACTTGTCTGAAATAATGTCCTATTTGATATTCTGATCATTGGACCTCGATAAGTCAGTCTGCTATAAAACTTTTGATGTCAAGAATTCTTAATTCAATTAAAAAAACACAAATTAGAAAGAAAGAAAAAAATTGATGCTAGTGCTGAAAGTTATACGCATCTGGCACCATCTGTTACAACTTATTTGATATTTGATTACATTGCCTTAGAGTTGTGTCCTTTGCCACTTCTGTTGTCTTTCCACAGATTTCTAGAGTGTCAGCTTTGGAAGAAAACCAAGAAGGAAACTTTGTTTATCTCCTCCCCTAATATTTCTAAACTTGTACAATAAAACACTAGTGATTCATAATGTAGTAATGCAAAACTATACTGCATGTACAATGAAGTTTAAGAAATGGTGCAAACTCTATCACTCTGTGGGAGACTCATAACATCTATGTAGGCATAAAGGGTTCTGAAGACATGAAAAGTCAGACATATGGTAGACTGAGGCAGTATACCAACTCTTTTGCAATACTAACCCATTTAAACTTAGAAAAAAACCATCGGTGCTACTATTAGTATCCTCACTGTGGACACAAAAGAATGAGATTAAATAAATTTGTCAAGATCACAAATCTGGGGCAATTTGTACCCATGCCCTCTGGCTCCAGATTCCATTTACTTACTCACTGTTCATGCCACTTCTTGTGTAAACCAACCAGTTATTTCCTGTGAGCTCCTTCAACAGACCTACAGTCTGAAGGATCAGTTTCTTCTGTATATCAGTCTTGCCAATATTGGAAGCCAGATTTTCTTGCAAATTAGATTTTTTTTTTAAATAATAATAATTATTGGATTATTTCTTAATGGAAAAATAGAAGAGAAAAAACAAAGATAACTACAATAGTGGCCTGAAGATGAGATATGGCCTAATTGTAGCTTTGAAGTTTAAGAAATCAGTGTTTGGTAGCATTGGTCTTACACTATAATAGGGCAACAAACAGCCAGTAATGAGGCAAACTTAGTTGTTGTTTATTTTTTTGTAATTTTCTATTTTCTACCAGGTCTGCTGTACCTATCTTTATTCATGTATGTATATACACATATAGTACTGATGTTTTAAAAGAATCTTCATGCTAGAAATAGCCTATGGATCATTACTGGAACATGTCTATTTTATTTTCTCTATCCACTTACTCTCTCTTTAAAGCCTTCCCTGACCAATTCAAAATAGAGTGAACTCTATTAAGTTAACTAAATTAGTTTTATGTTTGTTTCTGGCAGTTTCATGTACTGTTGTTCTACATCCAGATTTTCTGTTTAAGAAAAGCAAGAAGGCATTGCTTAACCTGCAGCAGCAAGTGCAATAATGTGCTTAATTAAGTTAATTAACTAAATGATTTTAGTATTTAAAAATGCATCTATCATAAACTACTTTGGGAAATGCTTAACTCTATTTCAAAAAAGTACACCCATTTTTCTTTGGGTTAATCAATTTATTTCATCACTTTAACACCAAGTAACTCCCTATAACTGCATATGAAAATAAATCTGTTGCTGTAAACAAAGACACCTCTAGTGAGCATGGTTTTCCATGCACAGCCGAGATAGAAACATTAAAGCATGATATATTTGTATTACCAATTTTGATATTATTCATCTCTTATCAATATTAGCCTGCTTACAATGAATTATTTTCACATTGGTGGTAATCATGTTCTCTGTTCTCACTTTCTTAAAAAATATGAATGTCATATCTAGATAAAACTTAGTCTTGTAAATACATTTCTTCTGAGTTCAATGATATTTTCCCCTCATAAAATGAATTTTAAGGGAGGGAGAGATTTTATAGAGTAGAAGCCAGTCTACTGCTGCCACAAATGACAGATTCCTGGTGCCATGAGACTGTCTGGGAATTATAGCCATGTCGAGGCTCTGGGTTGCAGAACATCAAATAAAATGGCCCTTCAAGGTGAATCACTCAGCAAGTCAGTAGGTAAGGTTTGGCATTCCAAGACTTTACTCAGGAAAACCTACTATCATGTAATTGCCTGCCACCATCAGTGACTATTGTGGTGAAATAGAAAAGTTTCCAATTTAAGGGGGGCATGTAGAGATAAATAGCACTGTCCGATCCACCATAACGGAGACAAAACAAGTATCCCTTGTTTTTCATCAGCAAACATCCCCTCATTATGAGACACTCGATAGACATTTGCTGTTCTTAAAGTCAAATACATTCAGAGAGAGGAAAAAAGGAATTCCTTCTATAAATGAACACACCAGTCTCCTGCACTCTTAAACCAATTTATCTCCCCAGATTTTTAACTGTCTAAAACAACATGGAAAAAATTGTCACAATTATGTCATCAGCAAGGCTACATTTACTGACTCACTGATTTATCAAGCATGAATGCGATGGGGAAGAACACTCTGGATTCACCAGCAGCTCTGGTAAGATTGTTCTAAATGAGCTATGCAGCCAACACATTTCCTACTAAATAAATTAGCATATGATAAATTGAAAAAAGGTAGATAGGGCGAGACTGCTGCCTTCACTTCTGGCTTGGAGGCAAAGGCCTGTTTAAGGAACCACAGTCCATATGTGCTCCCAGTCACTCCTTGGTGTCACCAGTCACTGAAGTAATTGACTGTTTATTGCATGTGTTTAAAAATTCAGGATACAGGATGTAATAAAATGAGCATTTGTGTAATCGCATTAGCTCTAACACTCTCTTACTTAGAGACAGTTGCCATCCATCATGCTGTTCCTTAATGCGCTAGTGTTTGTTTTGGTGATTCAGCATTCCAAAACAAACGAGGGGTGTTACTTTTAAAAATTATATCTTGGGGTATTTGAAGTGGAAATGTAATCAAATCAACATTTATCACATTAGAGGAACTATATAAGTAGGGGGGAAAACAACAACAACAACAAAACCCCTAGCACTAAATGAAAAGGGTTCTAAAGTGTTCCTAGGGGCAAAACAAAACAAAACAAAACAAAATAGATTATGCTTCCTTACAACTCTGTTTAAAAGACGAGAGCACCTATAGTCTGGTGAATGAAAATCAAAACACATATATATAATTAAACCCTAATCCCTCTATTGTGATGAATTTCTAACCTAATCCATAATGCATGGGAATGTGCCTTCAAAATCAACAGAGACAAGAGGGAAAGAGGGTGGGGGGGAGGCAGGGAAAGGGAAGGGAAGGGGAAAGCCAAGGAACATATAGCAAGGACTCATGGACAAAACCTAAGGGGAAGAGCTGAGGGAGGGAAGGAGAGAGGGGACAAGGGAAAGTGGTGGGGGGGAGGCAGAGACAAATGTATTTAAAAAATAAATTAAAACAAAAACAAAAAACACCCTTGAATCTATGGGATCAAAAAATAAAAAAAGAGAGACAAATTCCATCATCACTACTTGGTAGCTGTGTTACTTACTGCTTGATACTTAAACATTCTGAATTTTAATGTTTTTCTAGATTTGTTCTGTGGATTAAAGTGTACCTCATGTTGGTGGGAGAACTGAAGTGTTGGAGAATTTTAGTTTTAAGCGGTAGTTAATAAGTTTAGCCATTAACTTATGTGAAAAGCTATTGTTTCAAGTGCTGAAGCTATGACTCAGCCAGACTCCAAGACACCATATGCAGTTCCACCTTTGTGCCTCAGGAGAACTGCAAGCAATCGAGATGGTATCTGAGCCATTGTGTTGCCGGGGAGGGAGACATCCTGCCACTGAGGACACAGATAAAGAATCACCAGTCAGCAGTTCAGAGGATGCTAGGAAAAAAGCTGGACTGAAGGTTTTATCCAATTAACCTTTTTCCTAATTCCAAACTCCTCACCCATATTTTTTTCCTGAACCCCAAATCCCTTACCTGCATGTTTTCCCTCCTTATAAAAAGACCAGCTTGTAAGGAAATCAAAGGTCTTTTAGGATACATACCCCACCATCTTCTCAGATCACCAGCCAAACGGATAAAGCTACCATAACAATGCAATCCCTGTCTCTACTTACTGGTCCTGGTGGTAACAGGCAAAGCAAATGCCAACTTTTCCAGTTTCAATGTCATATAATGCATATATACACACACTATCAATTATAAAAGGTATGAGGAAATCATACATTTATATATATATATATATATATATGTGTGTGCATATATATAGTTTCCATTCTGATATTAATGTTATGAATCATTTCCCAACTTCTCTTTCAAGAAACAGGTAGTAGTACATTAGTGCCAGCACCTGGATATTTTTAAGAGAGAGGCTAATTGTTATTTAAGTTGAGCAAGTAAATAAAGTTGATCATTTTACTTCTTTCTTCATGTTTAAAACTTAACTCCTAATGAAATGTCAGACAGAGAAAAACAAATACAGTGTGACCTTATGTGCAAAAACTAAACAAACCTCTTCCCCCAACAAGCAACTCATAGGTACAGAAAAAGAGCTTTGTGGCTAGTTGCCAGTTGCAGCGGTAATGGGGAGGGTGAAATAGGTGGCAGCTAAAAGGTGCAAAGGTTCAGTTATGAGATAAATAATTCTGGGATTCAAAAAACAGCACGGTGACTATAATTAGCAATACTAAACTGTATATTTGGAAGTTAAGAGAGTAGGTCTTAAAAGTTCTCACGACAGAAAAAAAAAAAGTTGAAACGATGTGTGGTGATGTTAACTAGACTTATTGCAGTGATCACTTCACAATATATACATATATTTAATCACTATGGTGTATACATGAAACCAATGTAATGGCATATCTCTCACGGAAAGATCTCAATTAAATACAAACAAAACTTTACGCTTGCCTTTACTTATTCTCCTGGTTCATTTATCTATACATTCATCCATTTATTCCACAAACAGTTTAAAGTAACTTCCTGGATTTAGAAATTCAGAGAGTGTGTCATTTGGATCTTCTGATGTCAAAATGGATTTAGAATCGCATGCTATTTATTGAGGAAAATAGCCTTGAAAGACAGGAGAGGGGCAGAAACAGCCAGGGAAAGCCTTTACCAGGGGGCAATACGAAAGCGTTGCAAGGAGAGGAGGAGGCAAGGAAGACTGACAGGAAGAGTCTCATTCTGTGAAGCTGCCCTAGAGAGACTCTTGACAGGCTTATGGAAGCTTCAGCAAAATGATTTCCTGTAAAGGAGTCATGGAGGGCAGACATGTCCAGATCCTAATTTCCCATTGCCTGGTGGCTACTTGAGAAAAATGTGAATGGCCCCAGTTCAAATGCTTTGGTAGGTCCGGAAAGCCAGTGGCTGTGTGGTGGCGGCCAACTACATTCACACGATGATAGGCAGCTGATAGGCAAGTTTTTTCTTGAAAGGGGATTGAACCACATATCTTCAACACAGATATAACAGATCTAGATCTGCTGAGGCATAAGACATAATCTTTCCTCTACTGACGTAATGGCAGCTTGAAGTATTGCAAATAACTGAGTTTGAGTGAGATGAATGTTAATACACGAATGATACTGAAAAGCATCCATGCTTCTAACTGTGCTGAAGGAAATGGGCAACACATGCCTTCCAGTCCAAAAGACAGAGTAGATTTAATAAGAATGTCAGATGAGCATTATGAATTGACCAAACAGAAGAAGCAACACTGGGATTGTCTATTGTTTCCTAAAGAAAAACTTCAAAGGTCGACATTTATGAGAACTCCATTTCCTTTATTCCTCTCATGAGTTTTGCTTTTCGCCTTATCATGTACCTAGCACAGAATTCACTAATTTTCTCAATCATTATACCTATAAACCATTTCTCAACTGTGCTGAGACTTCTAAATATCTCTTGAGGAGCAAATGATGAGTATTATATTGTACTCCACTATTACCTTTGATTTTTTTCAAAATGCTTGTCAAATTGCTCAATGGAAAAAATAGAAAAAAATTTAAGCAATATGAATACATTCTTATATTTTTTAGTCTCAACTCATTTCAAAGCTTTATAAGCCTCCTTTGTATGCAATCATGCACATTTTTATGCCATTCCCTACCCAGGACATCCTAGATTTTCTCTCAAACCTTTGAACACGATATTATTTCAAATCTAATGTTTTACTCCTTGTGTGAAATAGGCCATAATTCTTTATGTCATTCAAAATTCCATTTGAATAACTTTGTCCTAAAACAATCTTCCTAATGGTGGTCATTCTTCAGGGCAGAGTCCAAATGCTCCTTCTCCACAAAGAATTTACTTCTATTTTTTGATGGGAAAGTATTTGCCTCTCTATCTTTACATTGCATATTTACTATGTCTCTTTTGAGACATCCTACTTTAGCTCTGGCCAGTGTGGCTCATTTGGGTGGAGCAATATTCCATAAACCAAAAGGCAAGGGGTTCAATTTCAAGTCAGTGCATATACCCAGGATGCGGGTTCACTACCAAAGTTCATGAAAGAGGCAACCGCCAGGTGTTTCTCTCTCACACCGATGTTTCCCTACATCTCTCTCTCCCTCCTTTCCCCTCTGTCTAAAATCAGTAAGCATGTCCTTGCATGAGAATTAAAAATTAATGGTAACAAGTAACAAAAATAAAAAATTAAATATTTTAAACAATGTAATTATTCATATCATGAACAGCGATCACTCTTAGTACACAGAATATTTCAGTTTAGAAGAGCCTTTCGTATACATCTCATTCTATATCTAGAACAACCTTATGAGGAGAGAATCTTTTACATATATTTCATTCTATAAATACAACCCTATGAGGAAAGGTTTATTATATTAATCTTATTAATTCTAGCTCAGAAGATTGATCAATTTGGTAGATCCCGAAATTTTTAAGTAACAAAACCAGTAATTAAATTGATCTTTCAGGACCAAATTAAATGCACTTTGTTTCACTGTTTGCTGTAAACCTTTTTCATGCAAAATTGACATTTGTGAATGCTGTTCAAACTTCCATGTAATCACTATTGAACAGAAAAATACTGAATAATAAATAGGATCCAAACTACACATAACATTTAAATAAGAGGATGGGCCCCAAAACACCGGAATTTATTTAAAAAATATTTGTGTGCTTATTCTTACATATTTAGACTGCAACCACCTTCAAAGTACTCCCCATTTTGACCCAATACACCTATCAAGATGTTTTTCCACTGCTTGGTTTTTGAACTCATTGATTTTGATGCCTTCAGTGCTTCTGCTGTTTTTTGTGTCACCTCTTCCACATCAGCAAAACATTGTCCTTTGAGTATTTTTTTTTAATCCAGGGAAACAAACAAATAAACAACATTCACTCAGGGTGAGATTGGGTGAATAGGAAGGGTAAGGTATATGAGTCATGCTATTTTTGGTCGAAAACAGCTAAACACAGTGCAGTATGAGTAGGGGCACTTCCAAATCAGCCATCATGAAATGGGCAAATGCATTGAAAGAGTCTGCAAAAAAAATGCACTGAAGCTGAGAGCAACAGCTCACTACAACGCCAGTTGGTGCACTGATACAGATGGGTTCTTACAGCGATCACCTAAAGGGGGAAGCCTGTACTACAAGGGGCCCACCCTCCGGAAATAATTCCATTTCGGGAGGATCCCCTCTTGTCTATCTCTCACAAATAGCAGATAGCTGAAAGAATTTCTTCCATTTCATCATGTTCTACACTACTTCGCATTTGCCCATTATTTGCTACTGTTAGTGGTCCCAAGTAATTTATGCATGCATTTTTTTTTTTTTTAGTCTACAAAGTCTTAATATGTTCATCAGGGCAAGAAGTAGTATTTTGTTGTTGTTTATTGGGTGTTTTTGACATAATTTCTATAACTTCACAACACAAGAGTGAGCATGTATGTATATTGTTACTGTCTCTTGGGTAAAAAAAGAATAGCCACTGAGAGCTGAAAAAAAGAAAAAATGTATCTCCGGAATTATAACTTGTTATAATAAATTTATAAATATTTTCTAAACTTTTCTTAAAATTACAAATATGTATAACATCATAGAACATTAACAGTGAAATTCTGAATTAATTCTTAATAAAATGTTTTTAATCAAAAATAGATAAATACTATTATAAGTTTTCTTGACCATTGATTATTTGCTGATAATATTTTCTAGCACTTGCAAATTTACTTAATAAATTTAGTTTTAGTAAACAATTTTAAAAATTAAGTGCATGACACTGGGAATTATTTAAAGAATACATATTACAAAATATCATTGCTTAAAATTAGGCATATCAAATAATATACTGCATCTTTTTTCATTTTGAGTTATGATGGTGACTATTAAAGCAAACTATGTTTATAAGAAAATTTTCAAAATAGTGTGACACTTAATTGTCCTATGCATGTACTTTTTATATTCTGTATATAGGTCAAGAAAAGGAGTGTAAAAGCAAAAAAGTGTGGTTTAACATTTTATTCAAGTACAAATGTGTTCTGACCAGTTTTGAACAGAGTGTCTTCTTACATAAAACTTCCAGATCTTTAAGTGACACACAGCTAGAATTTTTTCACTTCCTAAATAGAAGCTTTTTTCCCCCCAAGTGGCTTAAAAGCTTTTAGATGAGAGGTACCAGATGTCAGCGGGTCCAATCTTTTTAGTGCAGCTATAATAGAGAACAGCTTAGTGATTACTGCTGTGGAATTTAACCTTTAGGTCACCGATTCAATCCCTTAGTGCTGCTGGCCTTTTGATAATAATAGGTCTCCCCCCAACACACAACACAAACACATACAAACCACATATATGCAGAAAGAGGACAAGTAATCATGGCAATGCATAAATAGAACATTAAAAATATTTCTTTGAAGAGTTGCAAAGAAGAATCATAAGTGTCATTTAATATTTCTCATGTAAAAATGTTAATGGGTATAATAATGTAAGGTTTGATAGCTCAAAAATATTTTGTGACATAACTGTAGAATTCTGAATTTTGACTCTACTTAATACTTTCTCATTAGGATTCAAGGGAGTATTTTTCCATTTACTCAAGCTAGTTCACTTTGTTGTAGTCCTAATCTCCAAAATCGTATACAAGGTTAAAGTTAATGAAACCCTAGATATAATGTGGAGATTCGGTGGATATTGCTCTTCCTTCTGAGTCCGAATAAACTGTGACCATTGTAAAGCGCTCCTTGATCGCGAATGGATTGGGTTCCATTCCCAATCCATTCGAGAAGCCAGGCGATGTATCCACACAAAACTAATGTAGAAAGAACACTGTGCTTATTAAGAATTCCCTTAGGTTGAGAGTAATTGTAACCCCTCAGTAATGACATTTCAGCATGGAAGACGTAATCAGAAAATCCTTTGCTTATGTTTAAAAAAAATACTTCAAAATATCTTTTGATTTAGAAAAAAAGAAGGAATACAAATAAAAAGAAACAGCAATAACAACCATGACTACAATGACTGACAATCTGTACTATCAGAGGTTCTGCTTAAGAGCTTAATTTTCCTGAAAAATATTTTAAATTAAGGACACAAAGATTAAAATCCTCATTTCCTTTGGTAGAAACAGAGGATTCCAGTGGTCAAATAACTTGCTAAAGGTCATATAGTCACTACATAGAAAGATACCAATATAGATACTTCTAACAAAGCTCATTGCTGCATTGAAAATCTTCATTAAAGATGAGCTGAGGAAGAGTGACTTCCTGGCCATTCAGTGTGAACGTAATGAGAATGCTTCAATGTTTTTGAAATGTTGTTTGCATGAAGAAAGAACAAGAAAGACTACATAAACGTCGAGGTAGAGTTAACCTGAATGAATCAATCGACATGATATAAGCAACATTTAGCCTTTAATTTATCATTCAGTTTCACAGCTTTACTTTTAGTTCAGTGACATATTCATCATTTTGCTATAAGTAGACACTACTCAATCTCCCCCTGGATTATGCATAACTTTGGGATGTTACCTAAATTTATGTATCTATCTATACTTTTTCTCCAGCTTCATTGTACATATTCTATGATCTCTTCCTTTCTCTTTTTTCTTTCTTATCTATGTTTAATATAAACTAAACAAAAATATTTAGTAAATTATCTTATAAAAGGAATAAGAAATAGTCTAAAATCGTTGTGTGTGCGCGCGCGTGTGTTTCAGATTTTATTTATTTATTTTTAGAGGGGAAGAGAGGGAGAAAGAGAGGGAGAGACACATTACTGTGTGGTTGCCTCTCTCTCACCTTATACTGGGGACCTGGCCTGCAGCCCAGGCATGAGCCCTGACTGGGAATCATACCAGTGAGCCCTTATTTCACAAACCAGCACTCAATCCACTGAGCCACAACAGACAGGGCCGTTGTGTGTCTCCTTTACTCAAATATCTAATCATCACTTGTGGTATATAACGCTCAACTCCAGAACAAGCAGCGCTTCCTTTCCCTGTAACCTCTTGAATCCTAGAATTATATTCTCTTTATAACCAATCCGGATTCCCAAAAACCCTCAGGTAAGATTCATAAGAGTGAGGCATTTAGAATTATTGAGGCATTTAAATTTCTTAAAAGGAATTTGTCAGATATGTGAGTCTGAAAGGGTCCAACTCTGAACAAATGTTAAGTTTCGTCTTTCCTGTCAGCATTGACTCCCACAAAGCTGTATGTGTATATGTGTGTCTGTATTTTAATATGTATGATTTACATGGTACTTCTGAAAGCACAGAAGAAAACTGCTGTTATATCTAGCAATTTAGAATGCAATTTTCTAGGATAGATTTTACTTTTTACTAAAAAATAGAAAACATAAAGATTAAAGCAACCTTGTGTTTTTTTGCTTAGGAAATTCCAAAAACTACCCTATTATATTAAGAAAAATCCTGTGAGACTCACTTGGTCTTCATTCAATAACATTACTGTCAGTAAAAGAATTTTTATATAAACAAATAAGAGAGCTTCTTTACTAAATCTCTGGGAAGATTTTTTTTTTTTGCATTTACTGCATGGTTCATTACATAACTGCATCCTTTGCTTCATCCGATGGAGAATGGAACCATATTTCAAATCTGAAATAGGAATAACTACAGAACCTCAGGCAATTTTCACAAAAACAAACACAGAAATGATATAGAGCCATTAAATCTGAGTGTTTTGGTCATATACCAGTTTGGGTAATATGTTGTTCTTGAAGTTTTACCCAGCCAGAAAGCTGAGGGGGTTTTTTGCAATATTCTATAAATTTATGTTGGACTGTGTTCCATTTTGCTAAGAAAACTACAAATTTTATTCCACAAAAGAGGCTGTATATCCATGCACTAAATAAAACAAAACAGAATGCATGTTATGCTCAAAATTGTAAGTATTCATCCTCTTTCCTGTTCTAAAAAAATCATTAATATGGCATTTATTGCTAAAACAAAGTTTTTTGAAATTACAATAGTTTTACAACATTCTGAGGATATAACAGAGGGCAAATATAAGCCCTCCAATGAACTTTTATATTCTGGAAAGTTTCCACACATGGCCACTAATGACAGTTGGCAAAAAATTCATTAAGGTACAATGTGAAATTCATGAGATCCTGGATTCATGCCATATTACAATACATTGCAGCTTGAAATTCAGTATAGCAGGAGTCCATCTTGGACCTGAAGGATGAGAAATAAGGTAACTGGTCCCAGAAGTAAATATTATCTTTTAATATTGTCTTTTGGGATAGATCTAAATGTATTTTATTAGAATTTTTTGAAAAGGAAAATTGACTATCCCTTATATTTTACATGTATATGTACATATAAAATATATACTACATGCTTGTTAAATTACATAACTTTATAAACCCTTTACATGGAAAAATATATATATTTATATGTGATATATAAATATAAATATATTTATTTATAAAACATCTATAAAAACATACATAATGCAATATGAAATATATTGATCTGCATTATCAATACTAATCAGGTAAAATTAATAATGTTTATTTTTAATATTAATAAAATATATTATTAGCAATAATGTATATTAATTACTATTAATAATGCACATATTTTTTTCAAAGAAAGGGTTTCTAGCGTTACTATCTGATTTAACACACATCTCTTGCATGCCAAACTCTGAGGTAGTTTAGGGGATACAAAGACACACGATTTTTAACCCACCCATATTTTACTCCAGTGAAAAACAGATATATTTGTTAAGTTATGATAGAAATTAATATTAAAATTTTGGATATATAAGTAAGCACTTCAAAAATCTTAAATTTTAGTTTATTCATTTGGATAATAGGTAAGAGCCAAATACACTCAGATCATTGAATATATGGACTTAATTAAGTCATGGATCAATGATGTATGCCACCTTGATATAAATTTTTAATAATTAATGATTAAAAACAGAAAAATATGGTTCACAGGCAAAAGCACTAGAAAATATCACCTCCAAGAGTCATACCAAATCTGACATCAATTAATATTTTATTTTATTAATTTTTAAAAAGATTTTATTAATTTTTAGAGAGAGGGGCAAGGAAGGAGAAAGACAGAGAAACATCAACGTGTGGTTGCTTCTTGCTTACTCCTTACTGGGGACCTGGCGCCATAACCCAGGCATGCGCCCTAACTGGGAATCAAACAGCGACCCTTTGGTTTGCAGGCTGGCACTCAACTCACTGAGCCACCAGCCAGGACACTTAATATTTTAAAAGTTCTTTACACAGTTGTAAGGAAGACATTTCTGCAAAATGCTTCCCTATTAAATTTCATAGTGCATTTGTGTGGCAAGAATAATTATTTTAATTTTATTAATAATGACACTGGGACCCACAAATATTGATAAAGTCAAATAACTACAAAGAGTCTGGTTAGTATTTTCATCCATATTTTTCTTTTACTTTAGTTTGGCTCCAAATATCATCTCTCAAATCTGTTATTTGCTTAGAAATTTTAAGCAACAGAAAGTTCTTTTTATTCTTTTCAAATGGAAACAAGAAGAAGTTCTATCACAATTCTTTCATATAGTTTGTATTGTTCTTCCATATAAGGTTAAGATTTCTGGTTCTTTCTTTCATGCAATTAAAAGTAAAAGAACATATGATCTCATAAAAGTATTATCAAAAAGAATAACTGGAAAGTAGTTATGTTACAACAGCATTGGTTATGTCAGTTATAATGCAACAGCACTGCTTTTTAAGTATATATTTTATCTGTTTCCCCCTAAGTTAAAGTAGCATCAATGATAAATATGAAAAATCACATTTTCACAATACTGACTTGGCAATACAGTTTTAAATAACTTTGCCTTAGAAGATTCTACAAATTTATAACCTCAAAATTACAAACTCCTAGCCCTAAGTAACTATACAAAAATGACATATTAAACTGGAATTAGGAAAAAAGGGGGAGATAACTTCCAGTATTATGTATTTACTAAATTTACCCTTATTTCACTGTTGCTTAGTCCGTAAAACAAGCACTTGTGTTTGACATGTTGAAGTGCATTCCATTTTTAATATCTTACTGGATTTAGTGAAATTTTCTTTAGATAGTATATCAACTCTCAAGTGTCAATTAATACTTCTAAAAGTCAGCTCAATATAGTTCAGCAGTTTAGTACATGTCAACTGAAGACTAAAAGGTTTCCCAGGACATTGGGTGCCACTCTGCAAAGAGGTGAATATAATCATTAGTTAATAAAATTGTGGCAGTACACAACTGATCATTAAAAAGTTGAAATTAATACCAGAATTTCCACCTAATTATATTAAAATGAAAGTCTATATAAACACATAAACGAAGCTACCTTGCTGCTAATTTTGTCATTATATTAATATTAATCCATAACTACTATCCCAATAATAAGTGATATGTTGCTATTAGTACACATATACATTTTTATGATATAATTAGTTATTTCCCTTAGTTAAAGCTTTGTATATTTCCACTTTAAACTCAGATTAATGAGATTTTGAAAAAATTTATTGCAAAATCTCAACAATCACACACCACCATACTGACCAATGTTTCCCTGAATGTGGTATCTGGAACACTCATGGTCTGTTAAGATGGGAACTGACATCCACAAAATATATATTAAAAAAATTGAACACTTCATCATTATAAAGGCAAAAACTCTTCAGATGTGAGGAAAGACCACATGGTTAAGGTAAGATGTCAGCTTTCATCTTGTCTAAGTACCTACCACAGAGACTAGGTGATGATAATGAGATGGAAAGGGACATATATAAGATGTATTCAGAATGTAGGCATAATGATATATCTATTTTTAAATACTATCCTTACAAATTCAATGTAGATGCAAGTGATTTCTATATAATTTTGTTAAATATTTAGCAACACTTTGATGTAAAGCCAATAGAAATATCTCAAGCCAAACTTACTTTTATTATAAATAAATTAGACCAAACAGTCTATTTTGCTCTGCAGCAAAAGAATTAAGAAAGGAAAAAGATGAAATTGAATTTGTATCTCTCTTAGTAGAATTTCGCATAAACTTGTGTTGGAAAAATCAAAAGTAATTCACACTGACCAGGATAGACCAATGGAAGGGGAATTAAAAAAAAGAAAATGAATCAGTATTAGGAGCAACCTTGATGTGTTAACATTTCTTTTACTGCTCATCTTCACTAACTATTAGGGAAATGCAAATCAAAACTACGTATGAGATAGCACCTCACACCTGTTAGAATGGCCATTATCATCAGCAAGACAAGTAATAACAAGTGTCAAATAAGTTGTGGAGGAAAAGGAGCCTTCTTTCACTGTTGGTGAAAATGTAAACAGGTCTAACCACTATGGAAAACAATATTGAGGTTCCTCAAAAATTTAAAGAATATAGTTACCATATGACCCAGAAACCCCACTTCTGGGTATCTACCTTAAAATTGTGAAAACATGTATTCGCGAAGACATATGCACCTGTGTTCATTGCAGCATTATTCACAGTGGCCAAAACATGGAAGCAATTGAAGTGTCCTTTGTTAGATGACTGAATAAAGAAGGTGCAGTATATTGATAGTATAGGATACTACTCAGCCATAAGAAAAGATGAAATACTGCCATTTTGGACAACACGAATGAACCTTGAGAAAGCATGCTAAGTAAAATAAGTCAGATACTAAAGGTTAAGAACCATATGATTTTAATCATACATGGGATAAAAACTGAAAACAACAAATGAACAAACAAAAAACAAACAAACAAAAACTCACAGACACAGATAACAGTATGGTGGTTACCACAAGGAATGGGGGTGGAAGGATGTAAAGGGTAAATGGTGATTTACCCTTTAAATACATGGTGGTTTTTGGTTGGGGCACACAATGCAACATAAAGATTGTGCATTATAGAAATGTACACTTAAAACCCATATAAACATATTAACCAATGTCACCCAATAAATTTATTAAAGAAAATGATCCTCATAAGAAATCAAAATCCAGAAGTTAGTATTTTCTTTTATGGTCTACTTCTACAATGTTGTTATTATTATTATTTTCTAATTTAATACAAATTCATACACACTTTTAAGTGGAATGCAAGAGCAATGATTAAATGAATGTCACAAAGAAAGAAAAGCTATTATTTTAATTAAACAATGATTATTTTGCACAACTATAATATTTATATGTTTAGTTTTTAATATGTATTCTTTTTATTGATTGTATTCATTATTTTTTCAATAGTTTATTTTATCATATTTTTTCTCTATTACCATTTGTATTTTCAATTAAGGCATGATAGACACTATATCACTGTTTTTTGTCGCAACATACAGGGGGGCTAGTTCACTTTGCAATAATAACTGAGGCAGCTTTTTGGCGTTTTCCAAAAAAAGTTTCATATCATGAAATTTATCAGTCATCCTCCTAAATGTGCATAGCATTTGCCGAGTGAAAATGTTTTGTCATAAGTGGCTAAGAATGGAGAGCATAATATAATATTCATTACCTTGATACTATCTTACTGAGGAAACTATGCTTTAGAATTTTGAGGCTCAGGAGGTATCTGCTTATGACATTCAGCATGACATTTTCAAATTATTTGAATCTATCCAGTCTGACTTACACTGAGATGCTTCTTCATGTCCCAACTTTTCTGTTAGACTGGTATGAATAGGATGGAATTAAGGGGAGCAAATAACGCAGTTGTTAACGTAAGAAATCTCCATTGGTGATGTTGGATGGAGAAACCCTATATGTAGTTATATATAGAAAACTGCCTTTCATATCAAAGTACAAGTTTTAGTCTATCCACATACAAATATTATTGAAAATCAAAAAAATCTAAGTCATCTAACCATTTGAAAATCTTGGCCTTTAATATCTAAGAATTCAGAAGATGTTATTATGGTAAGACAGAGAAGCCTTTGTTAAAGCATTAATGCATATCTTAAGCCAAAAGGACAAAATCCATCATTGAGTTTAGAATAAGCTAGGAAAATTACTATTTATGGTAAAACTAACTGAGTCAATGAATCTCAAAAACAAATTCAAAGATTTGAAAACGTTTTCATTCAAAATGAAAAGGCTAAAACACCAACAAAATATTATAAAGGAATATACCAAATTCTATTTTATGAAATAATAGTTCCAAGTCATAAATATGACTACCATTTGGAGAACAAAAAAGTGTTCTTGATCCAATACGTTTAAGCCATGTTGTATTAAGTAAAGATTAACAGTTTTCTTCACTATAGTGATTCACTTAGTAGAAACCTTAATGTGCCAATGAGTTGTAGAATCCAAGAAACAAACGTACCTATAATTTTTTAGACTCATATCACTAGTATATTTGTGCCATGAGTTTTGTGAGATGATTACTCCATAAAGTCACTTAGAAATCCATGTTTATAATCATCATCACATTTAAATATAGATGTAGTTACCTGAAATTAAGTTATAAAAAAATGAAACCCTATTAACAATACATATGAGCCATCTATGATATACAGGTAGGTTTTCTCTGAAAATTGAACTCTTTAAAGTTGTGTATGAAATATTTCTTTTTATGACTATCAAAAATTCTGATATTGCTTTTCTAAATGTTTGACTGTAATAAAAATGTGTTAATGCCAATGTAGGAGGCATTTTTTATGACACATTGAAGTTATACATATAGAGTAAAACATTCAAAAATAAATGTTGGATTACAATTATTTAGCTTTACATCCATTCTTTGATAACTTTATATTTATTGTTCACCCTATGTTACAAATGCAATTCCATAATTTTTCAGCAACAATATTCTACAAGATGAAATCTATGATGATGACTATTATGATACTAGTAATGACATATTATAAAAGTATGATATTATAAAAGCTAATTTTGATAACCATAGATTAAAAGAATATTGGCAGGATGGAAAATGAAAAAGATATTTTTAAACATACTTGACTTTAGCAGTAAGTTCTGTAATTTTAAATTCCTTTTAAAAACATGGCATACTTAAAAACTCACAAACTGTAGTATACAATTCCTGAAAAGTACAGTCTGGGTTTTAATGCTTTGTATTTTTGTTTTGCAGCAGTTAGAACAATGCTGAACCTGCAAAGGAAGATTTTTGATAAATATAATTTTAATTTTAGTTTAGTTGAATCAAATTACAACAACTTAATTTCCAGCGATTTCCAACTGTTAGAAGCCTGGTGTTTAAAATCTGATATACGTGTTGTGCCATTTGAAACCATTAGTGATGAGTGGCTGTTTAACTTTAAATTAATTAAAATCAAATAAAATTAAAAATTTAGTTCCTCAGTCACATTTAGCACATTTCAAAGGTTCAATACCCACATGTATTTAATAACTACCATTTTGAAACAGCACAGTTATAAAAACATAACCATCATTACAAAAAGTTTTATTGGGCAGTCTTGCCTTAGAGGATGTGAATATTAAAACAAGGAGAAATTCTGAAAAAGAATTCCAGCTGTGTATAAAGTATGATTTACTATGGATCAAATACCTTATCTGGACAGAATTTTCAGAAACTGAAGTTACAATTTGTACAACAAACAAAAGTTTGTGAATTTACTTAATAAACTAGGTAATGTTGAGTACACCTTCTGAATATTTGCATTTGTGCATGTATATGTAACTAAAATTGAAGATTCACATTAGATGTTATGCAATTAAAATAATGGTTTTTGTTATCAAGAAGTTTTCAAATTACTGGTGAAGGTTTGGAGAAAAATAGTGAATAATCTCTGTGTTATTTCTTGAGTGTGTGTGTGTCTGGTGCATACATACATAACTTTCTCCAAAGAACAGAATGAGATACACAGTGCTTTTTAAGATTTTAATATTTAGCCTTCTATTCATCACACCTGTTCTTTCTCCAACCTGAATGTTCACTGCTCTACTCATCTCTTCCCTTGATTTACCTCAACAATCTTCTAATCTACGTACCTAGAGGATTGCCAACCATAATCAATCTTTTACCCAGTCATTTGCAGTAGATTTAAAAGGAAAAGAGGGTTATACCATGTTGCTTACCAACTTTCAGTGTCTTCCCACTGACCACAAGATTAAGTAGAGGCATTAATATTCCTTTTCATTGTGAGCTCACTTCTCCAGCATTCCTAAACATCCTTTGACTTTTGTACTTTATATTCTAAATTACTGAACTACTTTGAGGAGCCCAAGGATGCTACATTTCTTGTGACATTAATAGTATTTTATTTCCTTGTATACATACTTCCTGTCACCCTTTATCTTGCATACAACTTACTCATCCTCTAAGGTTCATTCACTAAATTTATGATATTACTAAATCAGCTTATTTCTATTGAGATAATAAGTAAATATGAAACTGAAATGGCAATGATAAGTGATTTTTTACGGTTAAGTATATAGGACAATCCTGTAACCATATTTAGTAAAGAATGGTAAGAGAAGGCTCCCCATCAAAAGTGGAATCTAAATTCTGACCACAAAGATGGATAGAAGTCAGTCAAGTAAAGAGGGGAAGAGGAATTTTCCAGTAAATCAAGGAAGTAGCTTGTTCAAATATGTGGTCTGCAGGCAGAAGAAATCAACAAATGTTAATATATCTGTAAGAAATTTTATCGACCTTGAGAAAAAATTTCTGAGTGTTGAAAGATTCCTAATAATGAGACTGAGGACCTAAGTAGGACCCTACTCATAAATGGTCTTTAAATGTCATTGTAAGGTGTTTACAAGATCAAAGAGAGTATGCTCGAAATTTTAAGAAGGAAAAATTGGAACAATTAGAAACATAATGCTGGAATTGATATAGAGAGAAAATTTAATTTGGAGATAATTCATCTAACCAGCTAAAATATATTAGAAGTTCAGAATGGATAGAACAGAGAGTTATTAAAAAGGTGAAATTAAAAGTTTTTCATTATTAATTTGGCATGCTGGGCAAATGCTAAGAACAATTTGAAGACTATAGCGGATTTCTATATGGGCTACTATATGAAGATGATTATTATTATTTATTTTACTTTTACTCACTGAAGAAAGAGAGAGTGGAGGAAGTAAAGATGAGTTAATTTCATATGTTGATATTCCTTTGGTCACCCAGGTGAAGATGGCCTGGACAGTAAGTAGATGCATGCTTTTGGGAAAAAAAAAAAGTTTAGGAATGGAAACATAAATTTAAGTAGCATCAGATTTTAGATGTAAGGCTAGACTTTGGGACAGTGGACAATATCAAATATACAAGGGCAGGCCATGAAAAATGGTAACTTGAAGACAAGTTTGAAGGAGAAGGGAAAAAACAACTATAAAGTATGGAGCCAGAGGAACTGAAGAATGGTGTCAGAGGAGCATCTCGGAGGAGGAAAGTGTAGTAAGTAAGACCCCAAGATACATCCCCCCAAGGTTCCAGTGGTATAAATGTCTAGTTTGACCTTCTCCACTTGAGTGTGGACAGGACCTGAGAATATGATGGGACAGTCTCTCCTATTCCCGATTAGATGACCTTATGGCAAAGGGGAAGGTATAATCATTTTTCATAAGATTTTTTCATAGTAGGCTGGAGGAATATTCTCCTGCTGGCCTTGAAGAAAAACGCTGATATATTGTAAGAAAGGCCTGATGTCTAGGATCTGAATGTATCCTCAGGAGCAGAGAGTGATATGTGGTCAGTAGCTGATAGAAGCTAGGGAACTCTGTCTTTCAGCCTGAACAACCTTGGAAAAGGACCCAGAATTAGGCAGCCCCAGCAATGCTTTGATCTCAGCCTTGTGGAATGTCGAATAGAGAACCCAGAGGTGCTGTAGCCAGATTCATGGCCTATAGAACTGTGATTCATGACCTCTACAACTGTATATTGTTTTAACATAAAAAATGTATTTTGCCAAATGTTGGTAATTTGTTAGAAAGAAAAATAAAATCAGCACAGGAATATTCCAAAGTACCAAAGAAACAAAAAACCAAAAAGTTTATTTTGGGCTTGCTCGCAAGTTTTCGGTAACAAAAATGAAAACGGTTTTAATAGAAAGATGGGTGGAACTCTGATTTTTTCTATATAAAACAGGGAAAGGGATGGGAGAGTGGTGTCACTCTTATAAGTCACTCTTCAAAACTTTGCTATGTAAGACCAGAAACTTAGAATATTATTTAAAGTGTGACCATTTTCCCTTGTATGTTTTATGTAGAACTAGATGATTATTATTAATAGTGTTGTTGTTTGATAGTAATGGAGGTGGCTTATAGGGAAAATTGAAGCTACAGAAGAGAAAATGGATTGTACAAAAGAGAAGAATTTGTATAGGCAGAAGAGGATGATATTAGATGATCATAAACTGCAGAACTAAAACAACTTCGACAACATGGAGAAAAAGAGAAACAGAGGACACAATGCATTTAAAATGTAGATGCAGGAGAGAAGAGTTCTCATCAATAGATTCTAAATTCTCAATAACAAAGCAGAGATGCCTTTTCATTTATCTATTTTTTGTTGGAGGAGGCATTTAAAATCATGAGGTTACAAGTTGAAATTCAAGCTTCAACAGTTATTCATTATAAAACCTTGACATTACTCTTCATAATTCTCACCTTCAGTTTACTTCAGTAAATGAGAATAATAAAACCTCTTCTGAAGGCTCTTGAGAGAATACAAGGAGGTGACATCTATAGAAGGCTCAGTGGATTATTCAGCACATTGAGTACTTGGGAAATTATGGCTATTTTATTACTGATATTCAAAATAGTTTGGTGGGATGAGGAATTTGAGGGCAGAGGAAAGATTTGACACAATTTTGTGAAGAATTAGAGAGGCAGTTGAATGGGAAAATATAGAATAATTCCTAAAAATATTTAGGGCTCAGGTAAGATACAAGACAATGCATTTCTCCTAATACCATGTCACATGATTATCCTGTGCCGGCCATAGCAGAATGTCAAACAGGAGGAGACTTGCAGGGAAGTAAATTGTGGAAAAAAGTTCCGTGGGCTCATTTAATTTAGTAAAAATGGAACATGGCACTTGAGGGGTAAGCAAGGGACTAATAAAAGTGATAAAAATGAATAAAGTAGGGAAGCCAAGGTGCATAAATTCCCAATAATACCAAAGGTGTGCTGTACTATGAATAACACATTAGCCAGAGAGAAAAGCAGAAGGCTGTCATCTTTGACTTTGCTCAAATATCAGTTGTTAAAGGTAAGATAAATAAACAAAGGTTAAGAAAATAACAATGAAGAAGTCCTAAATTTTGTACAGGATGATGGCAAGGATGGAGGTAATAGAAAAGGCCATAAAACTAGACACCAAAGAAATTTTAAATGAAAATAGAAGTGACTTGCACATTGGAAAACAGCGACAAGGAATGGTTGGAGTGAAGGGGTCGAGTGTTGTTTTAACCTCAAAAGGATATTTATTATGTTACTCCAATTTTTACCTTTGGGAATATTTGAACTAAATTGGAATTAAAATACACCTTATTTTATGCCTAAGAATTTAAAACTTCAGGAACTATTTTTTTCTTTTGCTTTCTTATTATTTTCATTATTATATTTTGCTTTGTGCTTTTTTTCCCAGTAAAAATAACCATTCTGTTGAAATGATGCTAGTGCTGCAAATAAATGAGGACACAGAGGTGAAATATGAGTGAAAAAGAAGTACTTTCTGAGTGTTTAATATATACAGTAGAGGGCAGTGATTTTCAACCGGTGTGCATCACACCGTTTGAAAAATCATTGGTATAGGGAATCAAAAAAATCTTGGGTTTTTTTGTTGTTGTTTTTTGGTTGTTTTTTGTTTGTTTTGGCTATATGAAGTTCAAGGAGCATTCAGGAAACAACCACAAAAAAAAATATCCTGGACTCTAAAAATAGATATATGGCATTCGTTCCTTCTATTGCTCACTTAATAAAAAATAAAGAAATACACTATTTTTAATTTGTGGTGCCGGTTCAAACATCTTGAAATACTTATATAAACTTCTCCATGATATATATGGTTTTCCTCTTTCACAATCAGGAGGCATGTGAGTAGTTCGAAGAGGAGGCCGACAGAAGGTGGAAAATCTCTGCAGTGTCTCTCCTTAAAATTATTTTCAGAAACACCAAACTTGGCATCTTCTTCTTAAACATGTGATGGCACCTGCAACCTCTTCCTGTCTAAGCAGTAAAATGCACAACCTCACAGAAACACACTTAGCAGGGAAGGTCAGTGGCTTGAGGTACACATTTTACACCTGCTTAGATGTCTTGTACTTTACAGGGTTGCTTGTGGTTTCCACCTCAGGTAAATTTTGAGTTCAAATTGCTGACTGACATTCTTTAGCAGAGAGTGTACTTGACTCTGATTTTGGAACTTGATTGCATTTTCTAACTTAGCTGAACCTTCCACATTAAAAAAAAAAAAAGGTGTCAGTTTTTATAACTGGGTTTTTATGACAGAAGTGTTCCCACTATGTGGCCATTTAATCAGTCAGCTATGTTCCCTACTGTGTCTTAGTTATAAATGAGAATAGCTTTTGATATTCAAGCTTAATTACTTCTACAGGTTCAAGGACTCCCTTAATAATCTGGTATGACTCATGCAGTAGAGCTATTTATTCTGCATGCCAATGCTAGGATAGCCTGGGTTTTGCTCACAATTTCTGAAGTTAAGATTCATCAAAAAAAAGTATAATTAAAAAAATAAAATTGAAGGTTATTTCCTCCCTTTTTCCCATCACTCCAATTGAAACTTCAGAGTAACAAATTTATAATAAAGATTACAAATTAGGCTCATTATAATAATGTTTTAAAGTTATTTGGGAATTTTCTAGCTTTTGATGTTTATACAAGGAATAGATTTCTATGGGAGGGGGCCATGACTATACAATTGTTTTAACATCATTTTTTGCAGACTATCTTTTCTCTATTTAATTTCCCTAGCACTTTTGTCAAAAGTCAATTAACACTCTATTTTTGGACAATTTATTATCCTTCTTTTATTTGCCTGTTGTTATGTCCCAGTACAGTAGTTTTATAATATGCATTAAAATTGAATAATATGAGTCCTCCACATCTGATCTTCTTTTCCAAAGTTGTTGGACTATTCCGAATGATTTGCATTTCTATATAAATTTCAGAATCAACTTGTCCATTTTTATTAAAAGCTCCTGTAGAATTTTGTTTGTGATAACATTTAATGTATAAGTCAACTTGTGAATTGTTTTGAAAGCAAAATAAGATTTTAAACTTTTATTTAAACTCATATTCATGAGTAACAATTTTTAAACATCTTCTGTTAGACTTATTTGGAGCAGAATATATTAATTAATAATGATCACTGATTCTTATTGAGCATACATTATCCAACAGATGAAAATATTTAATACATTTCTCTTCTAATAATTATGTGAATTCATTGTTAATATTTTTAGCACTTTTTTGTTTACTGTTATTATTCTTTTTGAACATAGGAGTTCTTTAAATTATATATCAATTCATAGCTATATGAATTGCATAACCTATAGTTTTTCATAACCTATTTCACTATTTTGACCTGTTATTTATGTCATTTCATTGATATTTAATATCTGTTTGAAGGTATTTGGATTTTTGTCTTTTTTTTGCTTAAAGATCAGTTTATTATTCTGTAAGTAAAACACATACACAAACACATACAAATATTCTTCAATCTCTATAATGTATTAATTCACTATCACAATAATAAACCTCTATGTCTTCATTCTAAGGCCAAGGTTCCCCTCCCCATGTTCTTGCCATGGTAGATGGAAAAGCATAAAAACAAGTCAATTGGCACTACCACATATAAAGCCCTTAGTAATCTTCCATTGTCCAATTAAGTCACATGTGCAAGTCTAACTATAATGGAACAGGTATGTGCCCATTTCCAATCCTAAAACCAAGGAAAGGGCAAGTAGGGAAGGAAGAATACACAAATATAACCCGTGTGGCCACAGGTATTTCTAATTGTCACTGAAATTCCACTTTTATTTCAAAGTATGTAACTTTATATTTACATATGATATTGTGCAAATACTCAATTTTGTCAATGGTAGTTTTTCATGTAAAATTTAATACACCTAATATATTCACTGTTATATTCATAAAATAAATTATTCCACAAGATTCATGGAAGAGTCCATCTCTTATCCATTGTTTAGAAATGGTCCCCCCATCATGTAGTGAAACATCATATATTCTTACTTTTTGATTTTTTATTGTTACTTGTCTATATCTATGCTACACGATATTATGATATTCAATGAAAATTTAGACTGGATGAAAAGTCGCTTTGTCTTTATTCTTTCATCATAGTATTTGTAGCTCTTCTGGGTCCTGTTCTCTTTAAAAGATGTGATAATTAATTTTATGCATCAATGTAGCTAGGCTATAGTACCCAGTTATTTAATCAAACATTAATCTAGGTAGTTTTCTAAAGCTATTTTGTAGATATGGCTAACACCTATAACTCATTTCCTTCAAGTAAAGGGATAGATTATCCTTGATAGTTCAGTGGGCCACCTTCACTCACATGAAGTCTTAGGAACATCAACTCAGATTTTCTAATACAGGGGCAATTTTTTTTTCCCTTTCTAGATTCTTTGGTTTGTCTAATAATTAATATAAAATGGATTAAGAGGAGAAAAAATTTAATAATGGACATATGAAAGCTCCATAAAAATGAGACTTCCTGATAGCCAGGCAATTGAGGTGTATATACCAACCTATACTAAGAAGAAGAAAAAGGAAATAGAGTCTGGGGCTTCAAAGGGGAGAAAAACAATTTGTAGGAAGATGAGAAGAGTAAATGTTTAGTAAACACATACTATAACATTCAGGTATGTGTTTTTAATTAAAAACTACTTCTTGTGATAGCTGTTTTTCTGGTACAGGACCACATCTAAATTATTTTGCATTATTAAGGGGGGTAAAAAACCCTTTCTGAGTTTCTGGGTCTGCATTTCCTTCAGCTCAACACAATCCACATGACTGAGTGGCCTACTTTGGGATGACATGCTCTACTCCCCTTCATCAAAGAATAAACACTGTTTCAAGACTGAGCATCAACTCTTGCCTGAGTGTCCAGCCTAGGAACCCTCACTGATACACTAGATAGGTAAACACATTTGTTTTACACAAGTTTTGCATGATAAACCTATTTGCAATACCTTGGAAATTACATTTAAATATAGTGGAATTTGGAGACAACTGACATCTTTATAATATTAATTTTTGTTATAAAAGAGAGATGATATCATGTAGGCCGTTTCATATTTTTTTAATAAAAGTTATATATTTCTGGCCCTGTCAGTCCCTAAATGTTTTACAGTATTTGTGCTACTATGAATAAGCTCTTTCATTTGTATTATGTATTTAAGTTGTGGCTGGTATCAAATTAAGATTTTTCTTTTTTCCATATCTATCACTTGTACATGTCTAATACTATCAATTTTTAAAACTATTTTACAGTTGAACATTTAAATTAAAAAGAAGTTAAACTATTTTTACAAAGAACATAATATTTTCTCTGAGAATGTGTCCTTCCCTTTAGTGGTAGCTCTCCTAGACCAACACTCCTGAGCTTTCTCTGGTCTCTCAGTCACTCAGTTGCAAAGGAGAAGTAACTTAGTATATGTGATAGATTTGGGGGGAAATGTGTATCATATATAATTTGTTTTCTCTTGGTATCAAAACAATACAGGGAACATTTCTTTTAATTACACTTGACCATGTGGTAAACTTAGGGTACAGGCTCTGCTCAAGAGGAAGCCCCATTAATATGATTTTCAACAAGGTATGTAATTCTGTTTCTGAGTTCCATGAAAGCAAAAGCATTTTACTGAAATTAAAACTACCAGTATCAGGCTTAATTATTAGTGAAGGTACTCTATAGCTCTCTCATATGCTACAGCCCTATTCTCTTCTCAGTGTTTTCAGGAGCGAGGAGTGGCAAATGAGTTATTACTTGAGCACCCTAAGTATCTACTCATTTAGAAGTCATCTGTAATTGATTATTACATTCTCTTATTTTATTTCTTGTCATATTGCACTGAGTACGATCGCTAGCAAAATTGTAGACAGTCATGCCAGGAAGCCATCTTATATTGTTCTTGGGATAATAATAAGATAAAAACATAAAAATATGATATTTTCTATAATTTTATGGTAGATAGAATTTATCAATATTTGAATATTTCCTTCTAAATCTTGTTTGTAAAAATCTGATCATAATTCTACAAAAATAGCTAATTTACCTTTTTTATGATGTTATGGTGATAATTTTCTTTACGATAATTAAATGTCAGAAACATTTAGATAGCTTAAACTGTGTCCATGTAAATACATGCTTATGTGAAAAAACAAATCACTGCAATAAGTGCTCTGAATCGAATATGTTTATAAACATGCATTGCTAGTTTTTCTAATACTTTATTAAGAGATTATCATTTCCAGTAGAGTTTAAGAATGAAAAGAAAATAAAACATTGATCTAAAAAATTATTTTCTAGTAGCATACCTCACTTCCATGTCCTTCTTATTTACACATGTGTCTTGAAAAATATGTATTGCTTTAAATGCAAGGACCTTATAATTCACATAAATGTTACTGTAATTTCAATTTTGTATTATTTTTAAAATTATTCATCCATTTTATTGTGTATACATCAAATCTGCTCTTTCTATCTTGTGTATGTTACTCCATGATGTGCATTGATCACTGACACCTATGAGGTGTGACTTACCAAAGTGTTACTGCAATAAAAATCTGTCTACCTGACCTTTATATAAATATGGAAAATTACTTCAAGATATAAATCCATGATAGGAATTACTATAATCAAGTTTAGATGCATATTGAACATGAGTAGATAATGCAAGATTTTTAAAAATTTCTTCACAATTCTACAATTCCTGTCAATAGGACATGAGCATTCTTATATATGCACTCTCCTAAAAACACTTGATATTATCCGGTTTCCTAAGTTTTGCTACTGTAGTAGCCTAATCATATTTTCTTTTGCATCATAACTTCAAAACTTAAATTTCATACCTCTGATTTCCAAACATTTAAAACATTTCTTCAAAATCATATTCACTTTTTCTTTCTTCTCCCAGTTTGCTTTACTTAACATGATATGCAATGTTCTCATTTCTTACACATTTTTCTGTTTGAATTGGTAACTCCTTGTTTTTAAAAATATTTTATTTATTTATTTTTAGACAGAGGGGAAGAGAGGGAGAAAGAGAGAAAGAGAACCGATTGACGGGTGAGAGAAACATCAATTGGTTGCTTCTCGCACACCCCAACCAGGAACCTGGCCTGCAACCCAGGCATGTGCCTTGACCAGGAATTGAACCAGTGACATTTTGCTTTGTGTGATGACACCCAACCAACTAAGCCACAACAGTCAGGGCTCTTATTGTTGACATACTGTATGAAATAGCATACACACACACACACACACACACACACACACACACGCATATGAATGTATATATCAGGGTGTATCTATACACACTCATGTGTGTGTGATTACTTGTACAGTGTGTGTGAAAGGAGGCAAATGTTTTCTCATGAACCTTATTTTCTAGTAGGGAATGTAGACAATAAGCACAAGGATGAATAAAGTAATACGACATAACATGAGATCTAGTTTTTTGGACTAAAAGTAATATCAAAAAGTAATACAAACATACTAAATCATTGATTTATATTTTTCTCCAAAAACTGGGACAAATCTAGCAAATAATTTTTCTTCTAAGACTTCATTAATCTCATAAAATATGGCAGTGTGTTTATTAGCATACTGTGAAACATTACCATAGATGATTATAATTAAAATACACTTATCAAAATAATGAATAAAGCACATTTTGTGGTACAGCAGTGTTGATGTTTTTCATATTTATTTGTTCACTAACTAATCTGCCAAATTCAGTAATCTCTAGTGAGTCTCTCAGTTATTAGCGTAAATTACTGAGGGTCTACTCTGATAATAAATAATAATAGCAATTCTGGGAAACAAATCATTAGCAGTTTAATGTCTAAACATTTTTTGTGGATAATATAAATTAAGAACACAATGAAACATTTTTCATTCAATTAGAATATGTTTCCAGAGGGTTATAATGCAATTTAAAAGGCTGCTTATAATGGATATAACAAAGCACCTGAATTTTAATGGTATCAAAAAGTGTTCAGGATGTTCTAAAGAGGATTATTTATATAACATATCACACAAAAGGAAGTTCATAACATGAAAACACCCCTAACTCTAAGATGCCTAAAGCGTTTTTGATGAAGCAATCCATTTCTTTAGACTCTGAAACTGGAAACTACTATGTGTACATTTTTCTTTTGCAGTATTGTGTGCTCATTTATTGATCCATTAATAGATGTGCCTTTTCTTTTTTTATTTTCTTTTAAAAAATGTTATTGACTGTATTGGGGTGACATTGGTAAATAAAATTATATGTTTCCTCAAAAAATTAAAAGTGAAACTCCCTTATGACCCAGTGATTCCACTTCTGGGAATATATATCAGAAGAAACTTGAAATACTAATTTGAAGGAATATGTGCACCCTGTGTCCACTGTGGCATTGTTGTACTATATGTATTTTGTTAAGTAAGGACCAAGGCTATCAACAAAATTCGGACAATGTATTGGTTAACTCACTTATTAATTTATTTAACAAATAAGAATTGAGTAACTATGATGTATCTGGTCCTTTCCTAGGCACTGGGGGTATACCACCGAGAAGAATAGAACAAATTATCTGCCTGTAAGGCAGTTCTCAATCAAATTAAGAGGCATAGCAATATAAGTAAGATGAATAAGTGAAAAGTTACAGCTCACAGTCCAGAAGGTACTAACCGGGTTCCTAAGCTCACCCTCCTTCTTCCTGAACCTATACCCTGCATTTCCAAGCTCTCCTTGATGACAGGTATAGCCATGGGACACGGTTCTCAAGAACTATGGTAAGCAGAAAAGATTTGCCACTCTTTGGCCCTAGTCAGAAAAACGTGGTAATAGGTATGCTTATGAATGAATTAGTCGGACTGGCACATACTAACATGCCCTAGATTATATCCTAGGGCGTAACCCGATTTACCCAATGACTATAGAGTTTGCCCTGAATCTAAACTGCCATCATAAGTTATTTTGGGGCTGAAAAATAAATTTCTATTTTGTTTAAGAAACTTAAGTACTGTTGGGTCACTTTGTGTCAGGATTGCAGGCATGCCCTGCCTGATTCAGTCCATTAGGTGGTGTTAAAAATTAAGGAGATGAAGCATGGGAGACAATGGAGTGAATATGGTGGAATATTTGCTTCCCTGCTGCAATTGACTGCTGCCTTGTGACCCAGTGTGGCTGCTCAATCTCTCGCCTCCATGTCTGCATTCTAGCCCGCAAGGAGGATGAATGCACTATGAAGGTCCTGTCCTAGTCAAAGCTTCATGGGGAGAAATTGAAAGAAACACTGAAAAACTCACAGGGGACATATCTGCTTGTATAGTTTTTGTTTGAAAATCATCAGATGTCCTCTCCTAGGACATAACATTCTTTGTTCTAGGAAGCACATCCACAGAGAATGATAGGGCGCTTCTAAGTGAGGGTCCAGAGAAAGTATTGGAGGACCACCTGAGGTCTTGACACAGAGAGTGAGGCGGGGGGAAACTTCTAGTGTAGACACTCTTTTAAAGTTGGTTCGTGAAAATACATGAAATTAGCCAGGTAAACAAGAGTGGAAAGGAAGGCTGGTTGAGCCAAAGAGAAGAGCAAATAGACCATAGCAACTAGACAAGGGCAACCTTCGTGCATGTAGCAAACTCCCAGACATGCTCTAGGTTTTAGATGCTCAACAGAGCTTAAACAACAGGAAGGGCTTACAAAATGCTTAAGGGCTGGAGGAATTAACTTGAGAAATTTCACAATATATGTAACTTTGAAACCAGGGCTATAGATGAAATCACAAGGTAGAATGGATACAGAAAGATGGGGAACATACTGAAGGGTAGCCTGAAGAAGAGGAGTAGAAAAACAGAAATCTGAGAGGAGTAAAAGAATGTTTATTATAAATATATTAGCAGGAGAACTTAATATTCTTATATTAATATTCTCTATAAAACTTAATATTACAGGAGACACATGATACCAAGGATGAACATTTTGATCGAGAAAACAGACAATGAGAACATATCACTGAATTTGTCTTTGAATTACTAACTCATGAAGTGTACCAGATTATGCTACCCCAAAATATGACGGCAGGATTTCAGGACATACCACCCTAAAATAAACTGCTTTGGGATATTGATTATTTTGATAAGTAGAAGCCTGAAGAAAAGCAAATGCAGGGAGAGGCTTTCTCTGAACTCCCTTATCTGCCTAAAGGCAGAACCAACAAAAGGAACTCAATTGTCCTAACCCTCTTTGGAAGTTTCACCAACCAGGGAAAGTTAACTTTTATCACAGGAGAGGCCAGAAACTGACATCACACCTAGACAGACTCTGTTACAAGCTATCAGCTTTCACCTGTTCTTCTAATGGCCCATTCATCTTTCCTAAAAATAATTTACTGTCACCTAAGGATAAGGCATATATCTTCTTTCACAAAATGGTTTGTAATTCTGAATTATAAACTACTTTAGAGACTTAATCCTTTTTTTCTTGGTATCTAATATGTATACATTAAGTACACATGTTAATAAATTTGTCTTTCTCTTGTTAATCTGTCTTTTATTACAGAGAGATCTCAGCTAAAAACTGAAAAAGTTAGAGAAAAAGTATTTTCCTCCTCTACATTGGGATTTTTAAAATTTTGTTCTCTATAAAATGTTTATTGTTTAAAAATGTTTTTTTTAAATAAACACTCTATAGAAAACAAAAACTATTAAACAGAGATGTATGGTAAAATTGAGTGTGCATATTGGGCCAATGGGTCAGCCTCTGGAGTCAGATTTCGGTTGAATCCCACATCAGCACAGCTAAAAGTAAAACCTTAGGATACAAACTTACCTCCTCCGTGCCCCAGTTTCCAACATATAGGTTAGCTATGATAGCACCAATCATAATGAAGACTAATCCAAGGAAAACATGTACGTTATTAGGAACATCTCAGGTTCATAAGAAGGACTCAGTAAACATTAGCTATTAGTTTATTGATGCATATTTTTATTAGAAATGTTGGCAATGAAAGAACAAAGAGAGGGAAGAAAAGTAGTTCAAAGTTGATGCAAGTTTTTGTGTTTTTATTTTTTGAGTGAGGAAAGTAAGAATACGTTTTCAAGTTATAGTACAACTACAGTGATGTTGGAAATGAATAAAAAATGATAGTAAATAACATGGCTATAAATTTTGACATGAAGAACAGTTCTAGTAATTTTGAAAAATATGTAGAAAACAGATACTATAGACAGGAAATAAAGTTCGTAAAAAATTAGCAGAAACCTGCTGAGGGAAGAGAGTAAATTTATAATGAACACAATCAGTGTGGTTTGATAACAAATTCAGGCTTTTGTCTAAAAGCTAAAAGTTTCTCCTCTCTTTTTACAGACAGAAATATTCAAATCAAGTTAGTAGGGGGAAGCAAGCAAAGGCGCAAGAGAGACAGAGAGCAGTAGAGGGAAAAAAAGAGTTTACAGAGTAAGGAACTTTACCACAGGCTTGATAATTTATTCCAATGCCCCCTGTCTTTCTTATTCTCCGTCCCTCGTATCACATGTGGAAGCTTTTTTGATCTGAAGAGTAATGAGGACACCCGCTAAGACTTGGTATGAGAAAGGCCTTTGGGTGTTTTAAGAATGTGCTATTCTACTTTATTATAATGATAGCTTTTTTTTCCCTAACAGGACAGGGGCCTTGACTCTGACTCTGTAATCTTCCTTACCTTGCACCTGGTGACCCCCCGTTTGGCCCAAGCCAGCTCATCTCACATTACACGCACTTATGACTGGGGAACTTGTGCAGCCGGGCTTGGGGTCATTAGTTAGTTTCAGGCGGGGAACTGTTCTTTAAATGTTTGCAGCCAATTTTTAGATAAGTTCTAATGGCTTTTTAATTTTCTTAGACCTTTGGTTTTTTACACATAAAGAAAATGTGATTCTACAGATCACCATCATCTTTTTTATTACCCTTAAAAATATCTACTTATAATTCTCCAACCTATATTTCCCTTCTTGATACTCTGTGTCAATAAGATGAATATGAACATGACTCAGAACATGAATACACATGACCCATCTCTTAGCACTGAATAATGAAAATATGAAGCTTCAAAATAATAATGTTCTTTGCTTAAGAATTGTTATATTATATATATTATATATAAAAATATATATGTACTAGTGTTATGTGATATATAAAATATATATGCTTTAATAACAAATTAATATTTGCATGTCTAAAAAATAAATAACAATGCCAAGCAACAATAAAGATTTTATTTCTATGTAAAAATAAATCAATGGCAAGTAATTAAAGACTGCTAAAACAGTAGAAATACTGTTATGGGTGGTCTTACATAATACACTAAAACCATATGAGTTAGGACACACATGAATTTCTTTATTCACATTATATTTTATATTCTTTCTTTCAGTCACAAGTCAGTTCTTTAGGTTAAGTCCTTGTTCCCTTATGCCTGAATTAAACAACCTTCTTAGTTAGTCTCCAGTACTTCCGTCTCTTTTTATTAACTGAGTCTTGAACATTATCAACAGATTTATATCACTAACATAATTTTTATATTATGTCTCCATTTTATTTCAACATTTATTTCATTAGTTTAATCATCCAACAAGCGAAGCTGATGTTTCCTAGGCAGCACTAAATCCTGGTGGTTGATACGAAAAGTTCCTATAATTTCCTTTAAGACATTTACAAGTTCGTAGCACTTTGCTCCTCTAGGATCAAATCCAAGTTGTTTCACTTCTATTTAAGCAAGTCCTATTTACTTGAATTTTAGCGTGAACATGCTCACTTACTTTGTCTACTACGTTCCAGAAATTCTGTTCCACAGTCTGCCTCTTATTCATCTTACCGTATCTTTTGCTTTAAATTTCTCCTTTCTCCAGTTACTGAAATATTGACATTTAAGAATAACCCCAAGTGCCACTTTTGCTTTTGAACTTTGATAATAACATCCTCAGTGATTTTTAAATAATAGCAACACCAATAAATAGCTCATGATTATAAGGGTTTACTCTGTTAAGACACTCCATTAATAGCTTCATATGAATTGCATTGTTAATAACTGAAAAAACTTATTTACTAAGTCAACAAATATTTATTGAGCACTTATAACATGCTATAAACTGACCTGAAGCTAGGATACGTGGTGACAGTCTAGTGAATTAGACAAATAAAGACACTGCACTTTCGGAGATATCTCAGACTAAGGACATAAACAAAAAACAAGCACTATAATTTTAGGTACTAAGAAAACGCTGAGGAAAACAAAAGCAAGGTGTAGAAATAATTAATAAACTCATTATGCTAATCTTCTAAACAGCTAAGGGGTGTGTGTGTGTGTTTTTTACATAAACATATTTTATTTGCATTTTTAATTATACTTATTGACTTCTTTTTGAGATTTAAATTCCCTGGGATGAGGATTAACATTCTCTATGTTAATTATCTTTGTGTCCTTCACACGACCTAGATTAGTGTCTTGTCCTAATTAACCTAAACATAAAAGCAATGGTAAAATTTATTTAAATTTTCTATTTACAACTGTTAATACCAAGGCAGAATACTAGAAGGTACATGTAAATCACAAATGAGAAGAATATTCAATTACCAACACTTTTTATTTTTCAGATGTGAAAATTATCATTGCTTCCATTATGGTTTATAATTTTTTTTTGCTTAAAAATGTAAATATTTTCTTGTGATCATATAATGGCAATAGCTAAAATATATTTCACAGTATCAAAAAACAAAATGCATTTATCTAATTTCATTTTGTTATCTTAGGTTCTGGCCATTTTTAGCAAAAACAAAAATAGCTATAACTCTGATTGCACACTAAATTAAGCCAAATACAAGTACTGAAATTTTCAGTTAATAACTGAAAAAACTTACTTACTCATTCAACAAATATTTATTGAGCACTTACAATATGCTATAAATTGACCTGAAGCTAGAACCTGAAGCTAGATCAGTTTATAGCATATAAACTGTTTGGAGATTTCAAATAATCACATCATCATGATCAAGGGAAAAATTACTAGGATTCAATGTACACGAAGCAAAACCTATGTTACCATATCTGAATGTGTTTACGTGCACCTAAATTTTTCTTTGGTTTACAATTTTTATTCCCTCTTCATCTCTAGTAATATGAATTATAATTTAGCTTTTTTACAAAATTACATATGCTTAGTCTTTTGCTTCTTCAATTTAGTTTTGCTTTGGGATAACAGATTATAAACCAACTTTTATTTATTAAACTAAGAGAAATCTTAAATATTTTTCAAAGGAATTCAAGTTCTCCTTTTTCCTTCTCTTACTATTATTCTCTCATTTTTAGTTTAGCTAATTGGTATTTACCTAAATATGGATTATCTCAAAGTTTGAATGGTTATCCACATAATTTCTTTATATCTTGTAACTACATAGCAATATATTGACTTTGAAAATGCCAGAGTTGTGTTCTTAAGTTTAAATACCAATTATACAAACTAAGACTCCGGGTTCATATATTATAATAGTTGAAAGAATATAACTGTTAGGTAATGAGCTCAATGTTTTAAGGTTATTCTAATAATAACAGACAGGGGTACATGGGAAATTTCTTCGAACACTGAAAAATGTCGTGATCGTGTCCTTCTAAAATGCTGTGTAAATTCTTATTTCTTGCTTATCACCATTTGATTTTTGTGACTTACTTTAAAATTTCGCCCTGATTCTCCTAAGTGCTTTTCTGAATACAAGTACTTAAGGTTTCATAAAACATGCCATCTTGCCTCGTCTCCCATAGAAGAGAAGATGGATATGTAATTGTTGTATCTCTTTATCTCATAGTTATTTAACATTAAAGTTGCCAGAGTAAATAAATCACCATGTTTGCAGGATCTGGCAAGAACTCTGAGTTCTCTGCAGTTATTATATGAAGAATCCAAAACACATTATTAGTTTTCTATAATGCTTCCTATCTTTTTTGACCTTGGAAATAGTGTAAAAAGATGATGAAATAAAATAATTTAGTAAAAAAATAAAAGATCAGAAACAGAAAAATGTTCCTGTATTTCAGCTTGAAGTTGAAGAAGCAACTCAAATAGATTCAGGACTTTCAAGACCTTCCATTTAATATTATTTCTGTATGTAATTACACACACAAATGCAAATGTCAATTTATATTTACAAAAATGAATAAATCATTTTAAAACTAAACAACAACAACAACAATATGAAGTACCATTTAGTGACTATTGCCTCTGTATCGGGCATTATGTTAAGTATTTTAAGGTCATATATTAATCAATCATTGTAACACCTCAATATGGTCTATGATTTTCTCTATATTTTACAGATGAGGGGGGAAAAAGCTCAAGAAAAAAGCTCTCTTGCCAAGTTTTACATAGCTAAGAGATCGATCCAAACCTATTGTTTAGGCCTATATGTCTAAAAATTGAACACACTTATTTATATACATTTTCAGCAACTGCATCCTTCCTTCCTATTTGTAGTTGCCTTACACTTTCTGGTTTAGATTCCCACCTATATCTTGAATATGTTCTCCATTTAAAACACATATTCCACAACTTTATGTTGTTGAGAATTTAAAGGTTAAAGTACACATTTCATACACACACACACACGCACACACACACACACAAAATAAGGCTATTTCTAAATATATACTGGTATATCCTAAGCACATAGGTGAATAAACTTAAAATTTAGAATGTCATGTAAGTGAGGCTGAAGCAATATCCAAGAAAGAGAGGGTGATTAAGATCATGAATTCTGTCACATAGCAGCTCTTTAACTTGGGAAATTTATTTGATCTTTCTTTTCCTGGCTTTTCTCAGCTATAAAGTAGAGCTAACAATAGCTCCAAGCTTATAGTATTGTTTTTAGGACAAATGCATTCATCAATGTAAAGAGCTTAGAACAGTATGACTCAATATAAGCCCTTGATAAATGTCGGCTATAATGATGAGGACTATTATGCAAGAAAGAGAAAGATTTCCTGTGCAGGAGAAACCTCACAGGGAAAACAGATGAAGAAAAGTTTTTAATACACTCAGAGAAACAGAAATTACTTTGCTTAGCAAAAGCTTGAGAAGCAGGAAAAAATGGAAAGATGAAAATTAGAAAAGTAAGCTGGGACCAAAGATAAAGAACTATGTACTCAGCATAATAACCTTATGATGAAAGTTATGGAATAGGGTGAAATGATATGGACAAGTGTATATCTTAGAAACACAAGTATAAGAAGACATGTATAGGATAGACTTGAGAGAAAGGTTTGAGTTAAGTTGATGGCAGAAACTATCAGTGATAGAGATTATCGGCAGGTAACCTAGGAGCTAGGTATTTTAAGGATGTTAAAAAATAAATGTTGGGCCCTGGCTGGTGTGGCTCATTGGACTGAGTGCTGACCTGCGAAACAAAGAGCCGCTGGTTCGATTCCCAGTCAGGGCACATGCCTGGGCTGTGGGCCAGGTCCCCAGTAGGGGGTGCTCGAGAGGCAACTGCACATAGATGTTTCTCTCCTCTTTTTCCCGCTCTTCTCCTCCTTCTAAAAATAAATAGATAAAAATCTTTAAAATAAATAAATAGAAGTTGGTATGTATAATGTGTAACTCCTGGGACTGCTATGAGTGTTAAGTCCAGTGTTTAGTGCTGTGTTAACACTTAATCTATGTTAGCTATAGTTATCATTGTTAATATGGTATCTTAAAACAAGAATAAGTGAATGTTATGACTTAAATTACTGCATCATTAAATGATAAGTTGATAAAAGAGTGAATTTGGATTGAGAAATGATGATGTGATTTTTGACATGTTTTGTATAAGATTTCCATGGGATATACAGGCATATGTGTGAAAAAATCAAATGGAAATAGAGATGAAGAGTGCAAGAGGCATGGGTTTGTGGAATGGGAAGTGAAGGAGTTGTATCCATGACAACCAACAATATACAGGGTACAAGAAAAGCATTGATAATAAATGAGTTCACTTAGGGAGATGGATACAAATAAGATCAGAATTAAAATAATAAAAAAAAAAGAACATAACCTCAATGTTCACTACCTTTTTTTGGTCATATAGTTGAAGAGTGGCCAGAGAGTGAATGGGCAAAGAGATGAAAAAAACCAACAATTAGAGGTTTCATAGAAAGTCATTAACAATGACAATTATTTAGTGATTACTAATATACCAGGAGGTATAAGTAATATATAACTCTTTTTAACAATTAAAAAATAATGTTTGTGTAGGTCCTGCTATTCACTCTCTTTTTATAGAGAAGAAAACTTGATGCACAAATAAGATAACAAAGTGTGTGAGCTCAGAGATATTAAAGCAAAAACATAGTCATCACAGCATTCAAGTACCGTTAGATAAGTATTTGAATGGTCCATTGGCTTTGACAATTAGAAGGTGCAGCCGTCCCACTGTAGGATAGTAGAAGCACTGGGTTAGATTTTTAAAATCAAAATGCAATATAGTAGAAAGTGGGAGATCAAAATCAATAAAAAAGAAAGTACAAACACTTTGTCTGGAATTCATCAGTTCTCTTTCTCCAAACAAAAGTGAACATATTTATCAGAATAAACTGTTTTTGTTTCTCTGATTATTTGAAGATACGGATTTTACATCTGAGATTACTTTCCAAAAGGTAAATTTACTTGTCAGTGTCATCTTTTTTTTCTTCCAGGCCAGATGACTGAAGTGTCTAGCCATCAACCTTCAACATACACTGCATTTCCTAAAGTATATCAATATGTAAGCTTGTAAATCCCCTAAATTGTCATTTATTGAGTTTAACATGAACCAAGTACTGTGCCAAAATCTTCATAGAGAAAATTTCATTAATCATCAAAATAACTATAATTTAATGCTATCCCTCTCTCAGATGAAAAACCTATAAAAGATGCCCAAGTTGATAGGACTAGAAAATGATGGAGCTGCTAATTAACCCAAAAGAAAACTCTCTCCTGGACCTGTGTGCTACTTCTTCTTAACCAAAATCTCAAAAGACACTGAGCCTATTTTGTGTTTGTTTTGTTTTTTTTCCTAATTTAATAATTTCAATTGGTACCAGAATCTTATAGTTAGTTTTAACAGTTTTATATTTATGAGCTAATTTTGAGTCAATGATAAATTTTGCTTCTCTGTAATTTTATTTTATCTTAAGTTCTTCTATTTAAAAAGTTTTAGGTGGATGATCATATCTTTTTCTTTTTAGAATTCTTTTGCACTTCAATAATGTATGGCATAAATATGTTTGCAAAAAAATTCATAACATTGAGTCTTGAAAAGATAATGTACTTTAAAAAAATCTAAGATTATTTTGTATCTCTAGGTTTATAAATAAAATTTTAAATCACATTTTCTACTTTATAAAGATGATTAAACTTGTTAAATATTTTCTGTATGGTTTAATTAGATTAACACAAGAAATGTATTAATGATACATTAAGCTTTAAGCACACATTTAAAGAAATAAACAATTTGACTTAACCTATATTCCATACTCTCTTTAAAAGTATTTTATATTTTAAAAAGAAAAAATATTAATCAAAAATTCAAGGTTACTATTTATCTTAGAGAGAAAATAATTTGGCCTTTAAATTTATTAAATCTATTTTCAATGGCTATCATAAAAATATGATATAAAAATTAATTCCCATCACAATCTGTCTCTCTTTTTAAAGTTTATAGAGATATATTTGAAAATGGAAATGTTTCATCAATGTATTATTCTAATTTCTTACTCAAAATTGCAGTAGGTTAGGATTTGGAAAACATGCTTCCAGAGCAGGTCATGTGACTAAATTACCTAAGACTGTTGCACGAGTCACATAACTTTGATCTGTCTGCATTTAATAACCACATATTAGGAAAAGTTTGGTTCAAAGTATATTCCAATTTAATATACCAAGGTTCATTAATGTACTCACCTAGTTAAAATGCCTTGTACATTTTTATCAGTTGGTGTTGAATTTGGAACATGTAGTTAAAAGAACCTATGATTGATATTTCCCTCTTTTGATAGAAAATTCAATTAGACTGATTAACAGTCATAAAAAATTAGGCATAATAAATTGATACTGGAGATGATGTGTCTATTGAAACCAGTAATCATTGGTCAGCTGATACATAAAATGACTCTCACTATAATTTTAACTTTCTTTAATATTTTATTGTAGAAATCTTTTTTCAGAACGTGTCTTGTTTTAAAAATCGCACACAACTTTTTTTAAAATCTTTAAAACAGAAGTAAATTTCCTATTCTGCTTACTTGTAACTTTGCAAGTCCTTTTCCTAAATTGCCTCTCAAATTTCAATGAAAATTAAGCATCACCTCCTTAGCAAAACTTTGACCTTCACCTTAAAATTACTTTATTCAAATTGTTACAACATTCTTTTTTAATTTCAAATTGATTTTTTCATTCAACCTAGAATAATGTGTGTGTGGAGGGGTCGAGAGTAGAGGAAGAGAGAGAGAAAGAGATGGTGAGAGGGACTGAGAGAACAAGAGAGAGAAAAAGAGAGATTGAAAAAGCCCTTATTAGATTATACATACTAAATGAAAAGATTAAGTGTATCTTCATAATCTAATACACAGTAGGCTTACAAATATCTGGTAAATGAACACTTTAGTGAATTAAATACACATGCTAAATATTATCTGTCCACATATATAATGAAATTTTTAATAAAATTCTTCATTAGATGGAAAATAAATTTTTGGACAGTTGCCTGAATAACTTTTCCTTTTCTTTCTCTTTCTTTCTCTCTTTCTTTCTTTCTTTCTTTCTTTCTTTCTTTCTTTCTTTCTTTCTTTCTTTCTTTCTTTCTTTCTTTCTTTCTTTCTCTTTCTTTCTTTCTTTCTTTCTTTCTTTCTTTCTTTCTTTCTTTCTTCTTCCTTTCTTTCTTCTTTCTTCTTTCTTCTTCCATTAAAACTGTTCATGCATGTCCTGTTTCTTTCCACTACTAGATTCCAAACTTAAATCATGTCCCACTGCTAAGGTACTAACTAAATCTTAACCAGCAGAAAGTACTGAACCATATCCCAACAAGTGCCCAACTGTGTAAGAGTTGTGTATTTCCTACATGGCGTTATATTCAGCATCTTTAGGAACTAAACTCTGGCCCTGTAAGATCTTAGAAATGAAACATTCAGAACATTTCCTATTAGTCTTCAGTAAGGTGTGTTAGAGTGTATCACAAGGGACCAGGGATCATAAGTCAATTTTCACCAATTGCAGTCCTTTTCCCCTTTGTCCTTCACCGAGTCTTACGCTCTTTTTTCCCCACCTCTGAAAGATCCTGAGGGTTTATTAAACCAGGACAGAACATTTACCTTCTGTTTCAGTCCTTGAATAGGAGCTGAGTTCAGAAGGAAAAAAAAATAGAGGAAAAGGAAAGAATTAGAAAAATCCAAATTGAAAAAAATCATAGGCAATTATCAATAATTTAAAGTTACCAATAAACTTTGTCATAGACTATTTTAAGCCAAGGGTTAAAAATTAGACACTTATTAGAAAAACATGCTAAACTTGCCATGGCACTTCTTAGCAAGTTAATATTAATGCTTCACAGTGTGTATTTTGTCTTTGACATTTCCTGTACTCTCAGCAAAAACATCTCTGAGCTGATGTCATCAAAATCATCATTGTAGAGATATGGGTTCTGTAGTGCAAAGACATTAAGTTGCTGGTGGCCACATATAAAGTCAATTTACATATTCTTTATCAATCGATAATCAAAAGGATAGTAGTTGCATTTAAATTTTTTCCTATGTCAGCCTAATGTCTACACAAAGAGAAATGTGTGACAAAGTAAGTCAAAATTCCTCAAAAAATTATCCAAGATTATTCCAGCACTTTCCCACTTTTGTCTGCCATAAGCAGCAGAATCTTGACTAGAGTGTCATACAGGGTCCAATGCATTCAGGCCTATATGCATAGAGTTCTGTGCAGTTGTAATCCTAAATTACTAGGCTTTTTTTCTTTATTAAGAACTTTTTAAAGACTACCACAGGAATGATTGGACTGACATTTATAAGGGGAACTATGTCAAGTGTAGTTCACAACTTTTACACACAAAATATAAAGGATGTACACAAGATTCTCATTTCAGATACTAGGGTTCTTCTCACTAAATGTCAAGTGATAACCAAAATGGCTAAGGAAATGGTTCTAATCTAGCTGATAATACTTTCCTTACTTTCCAAATATCATGGCCTGTATTTTTCCCTGGATTTATTGCTTCAACAATCAAATTACCCTGTTGTATTCTTATTTATACAGTTACTCAAATAATACTTTTTAATAAAAGAGCTTTTATTCATTCTTAATAAATGCTTAATTCCCTCCAACATGCTATAGTCATGCCTGATTTACCTGTACTTTCTAATTGGAGAACACACTGTCTGAATTTGTGTTTTCTTTGGTGGCTTTATTGTATAAGTTCAGTGGGTAGACAATTTCAAACTTCTCTGGTGTGGAGATAATTCTCTATTTATGTAATCAAGGGTTTAGTTGTTTCTGTTTGATGTAGCTATTATAGGGAGAACAATGATCACATGGTAGACTTTCTTTTCTAAGAATATAAAATGAGAAAATGTCAAAGTGGGGACCTTGTGAGGCAGGAAAAAAAATTTATTTTCCTCAAAATTTTTTATCTCTATATCCAAACCAAGAACAGGCAAAATGTCTGACTTCAGTATCCACTCACCACTACAAGTTCCTTGTCTATAGCTCTGGGTGCTGTAAAGCAATAGAGGAAATAACTTAAAGGTTTTCATGCTAAGGGACAAGCTTCCAGATAAGTTGAAGTTCTCTCACTTTTTATCATGCATGAGTTTCCACAAGTAGCAATGTACTTTAACAGAAAGAAAGAAAAAATGTCAAGAAATATAAAAGTTCCATAACTGAGAACATGTAGAGCATGAAGCAAACTAAAAATAATAATGTTAAAATAGTATTTCTCTGATTTGATGAGAAAACTGAGGTTTCAAATGTGAAGAACCTGCTACGTACTGAAAAGAATGTTATAAATGATACAATCTCTTTATATATTAAAAATAATAAAAGTTTCCAAAAAAAGATAAAGCTTATATATATATATATAAATCTTAACAGATTTTTACTGTAACACTGAATGTTCAAAAACAATTAAATCAATGTATTTAAATTGAGTTTAAAAAAGACAAAAATGAAAACCTTTTAATTTTACACCAAGTTCTCTAAGTTAAGCATGAATTATTAAATGTTAAACTTTAAAGTTAAAATGTAATTCTAATAAAAATATAAATTTAACATATTAAAGTATTTTAGTTATGAAGAAACAAATAAGATGTGAAAATTAATTCAAAGTGAGTTCAAAAGACGGATACATGTATAGATAATGATGAATCTAAAATAAATGTGTTTTATAAATGCAAAACTAGATTTTCATTTGTGGGTGTGTGGGTGATAAACTGTACAACCAACAGAAAAAATTTATTTGTATGTATATAGAAAAAATAGTTACATTGTTACTCATTTGCTACATCTTACAAAGTAGTAAAATAAGAATAATATAACTCAAAGATAAGGGAAGGCACAGAATTTATACATTAATGTAACTTATGTGAGTTATAGTGTTTTTTTTTAAAAAAACACCTTGTGGCTTATTTCAAAGTCTTTCATATGAGTTTCAATTAAATGACACTGTCAGACAAAAAAGAGTCTGAATATTTGCTATCCATCACATTGTTTTAAAAGTACAGCAATCATAATGGTGCAATATACAGGCTCAAAGTGGAATTTTGTAGGTGAATCTAGTATATGTCTAACCAAAGAGATTGTTTTGGTGAGAATAAAGGAAGCATTACATGTGCTGTTTTCTCCTGCTCAAATTTCTCTCACTGCCATTTCTACTAATGGCACCTATATTTGCCCTTAGGGAAAAATACCTCAAATTAAGTTCATGCTTGTTCATGAAATTAAGACACTTAGGCTTTGATATAGTGTGTTAATTATAGAAATGCAATAAATAAATATAGTAAATAAAAACATTAAGTAAACTTAGAAAAAATATAGTACAGAGCTAGCAGAGAGAAATAAAAATTAATTGACTGAATATAAGTCACAAAGAAAACAAAGGATAGCATATAAAACATAAATAAGTCCAAATATAATGGAAACTAAAATATATGTGATTAGATTATACTCTTTTCTTAACAGACTATGGATTCCACTGAAATAAAAAAGCAAAATAATATATGCTGTAACAAGAACAAAAAAATAGCACAGAAAGTTTTAGAAATAATGAAGATAAGTTACATAAATTAAGATTCAGTAATTTAATAGATTATTATACAATTATAGAATATAATTTGGGTCAAACCTACTTCTCCAGTTGCACAAGCACAAAAACCCTGGAGACATCATTGACACACACATCCAATCTGACAGAAAATGCTATTAGCACAACTTCAAAATGCAGAAAGAGTATAATCATTCCTCAACATTGTCTCTCTACATCCCTGAACAAAGCTACCATCTTTTCTTATCAGAACTACTTCAGCGGTCTCTTAAGTAATTCTCATAAGAGCTGATAGTGACCTTTTCAAAACAAAGTCAGCTTATTGCCTTCCTCTATTCAAAACTCTGCAATAATTTATCTTTCCAAACGGTAATAACCATGTCATTGTAAGAATTTTGGCACTTTGAGTTGGACGTGTGTGGGTGATTTCAAGTTTTGAGGGCATGAGCAGTTAATTGGAAGAATAAGATTTCCAACCAAGTACACTTCATATGGCACAACTGAGGTGCTCAGTAAATAGTAACTGAAGGGATGAAATAACAACTGAGTGAATAAATCTTCTGATACGCTTTTCTCAAGAAACCAGGTATGTTAAAATTTAAAAGCTACAGTAAATGTAAATGATCTTAACATTAAAATTGTTGTAATAGACATATCTAGTAATAGTACTTCCCAAATTAGAGCATGTATAGTTTAAGTATGTGTGGAACCCTGACAAAAAATAATAGCATAATAATCCTTGAAGAAAGTGGCAAATATATTCCAAGTGATCATCATCAGGTATGATACACTGCATGACAATAATGCAATAAATATTTAATTTTGAAATGTCTTATTCCTCTAATACTTGCATATAAATCAATTAACAGGCAAAGACATAATGATGCAATTATGAAAAAAATTACCAAATATTCTAAGATAAGTGACAAACACTAGATATCATAAATTATAAGATATACTCAGAATATTTTTAAATAATAATTACATACATATGTGAGTTACATTATTTACAAACTAGCTCTCCAAAATATAAGACTAGAACCTAGAGCAGAAAAAGTAAAAAATATATATATAAAATATAGAAAAAATAGAAATTAATAAAAAATTATACTCTAAATGAAGATCTCACTCTTAGAAAAGATTAATGAAATGGACAAATGTCAGACAATGATTTCTTTAGATATGACACTAAAAGCACAAACAATAAAAGAAAAAAAATAAATGGGTGTGACTATCAAAATAAAAAAAGCAAGACAATTGACCAAATGAAAATGCAATCTGTGGGATGAGAGAAAATACTTACAAACCATACTATCTGTTAAGGGGTTAATATCCAAAATATATCAGGAGCTCATGCAACTTGGCAGAAAAACAAATAATTCAATTTAAAAATGGGAAGAATATTTGAATAAACATTTTTCAGCAGATCACATACCTACAAATGGCCAAAAAGTATTTGAAAAGGTGTGCGATATCCCTAATCATCAGGGAAATGCAAGTCAAAACCATGAAATCTCCTCTCACATGTTGAATGGTTATTATCAAAAAGAAGAGATAATAACAGATGTTGATGAAGATTTTGAAAAAAGGCAACTCTTATGCACTGTTAGTGGAAATGTAAAATGGTACAAAAAATAGTATGAAGGTTTCCCAAAAACAATCATATGCTACAGCAATCTCACTGTTGAGTATGTATCTGAGGGAAATAAAATCTTTATCTTGAAGAGATATTTGAATTTGCATGTCCATTGTGGCATTTTTCACAAAAAGCAAGACATGAAAACAACCTAAATGTCTATCATCAGATGAATGAACAAAGAAATGTGAATATAAAAGAGAAAGAAATATCTGCCATTGGTGACAACATTGATGAAACCTGAGGGCAGTATGCCAAGTGAAGGAAGTCAGAGAAAGACAAATACTGTTGTGATCTCACTTATATGTGGAATTTAAAGACATTGACCACATAAATACAGTGGAATGGTGGTTGCCAAGGGCCAAAGAATAAGGAAATACTGGTCCAAGAGCATGAATTTCCTCTTCTAAGATGAACAAGTTCCAGGGACCTAAATGCATAGCATGGTGACCATAGATAACAACACTATACTGTATAACTCAAAGTTGTTATGAGAGTAGAGTTTTAATATATTTACCATAACAACAATAAAATGATAATTATTTGAGGTAGGGAATGTGTTAACTACTCTTATTGTGGTAAATATTTCACAACATATACACATATCAAATCATCATATTGTGTACCTTAAACTTACACAACGTTGTATGTCAATGACATTTCAATGAAGCTGAAAAGAAAGAAACTGGGATAGATCTTACAAACATAATGTTCAATGAAAAGGTAAATTAAAATAACAATTGTATTACAACTTATGTAAATTTTAAAACCACACAGAGAAGTACTAACATTGATGTATAAATGCATTTATTTTTTTAAAAATGCACGAGAAAGTTACAGCAATTACACTGCCAAAAGTATTGACATTCGGGTAGGGAGAGAAAAGAATAAGTCCATGAAGGTAGGATGGAGATGAGGACATCAATTGCATAGTTAAAATGTTATTATTTCAAAAAGAATTTTAAATTAATCTTGACATATGCGAATTAAACACACACACACACACACACACACACACACACACACACACATACACACCTGGTATCTGTGTATATCTACTCCAGACTTATCTAGGATTGAAATATTTTAGAATTAAAAGCATTTAAATAAAATATTGATAAGTAGTATGTAATAAGATATTCTTGTAATGCCTGTTGCTACATTTACTTTCTGAGAATTTAGAGAAAGCCACTTATATGCTCTCCTACTTCTTCACTTAGGGGTGGAATCATACTACTCAAGATTGCTATAGGTAATTGAAGAATCACATTTTTATAGTATACGTAAAAGTTTTTGTAACCTGTATATTTATCATAGTCCAGATGTTGATGGCTATGTTTATTTTGTTTTTATGAATAAAATGACTGCAAGCAAAATTGTATTACATTCCTTTTAAGTATTGCCAGGTGACTTAGAGGTTAGATTAGAGATCAGGGGGATCTTGCAAAATCTAACTTTTAGGATATTATGTATGCATATGTATATATACATATACACTATGAGTTATACACATTTAATGCATATTTATTCTATAGGTGTATGTTTATTTTGTGTTTATATATTTTTATTTTATTAAATATACATATTTAAAATATATACCATAGGAGCATGGGGGTGGAGCTGGAGTTCTGAAATGTATCTTCTAACATTCAATTTCTGAATTTGCACACATTTCAAAAGATGTATTTAGCTGATGCAAATTTGTGAAGTGAGTTTGGTTGACATGCACATTACACAGCAAAATGTTCAGAAGAAGAAAGAAGTGGGATTATGAAAGAATGGGAAATCCCTGAAATGGGAATAAGGGGAAAAAAATCAACTTTTTCTATGTAGCCAAAGATCTCATGGAAAGTTAATTCTCTGTGGTAAGTGTTTAAGGGCAGAGTGAACAGGAGTGTAATTATAGAGTGCATTGTTTGACTTTCACAAACAAGAGGCAAGAGGCCCCTGTGTGCTGGTTTGCACTGAATGGAAGAATGCTGGTCAAATGACTTCTCTACTTGGCTTATTCAATACTTTATGACAATTGACTCTGTGTGCTTTGCAATTGGGCCTGATAGCTCTGTAATTACTTTGTTTCAACAAACACTATAATTAAGAATAGGTTTTATTTTTTCATTTGTGTTTTTCTTGCCAGTTCCTCCTTTGGAGCTCTGTGACTGTAGCAACTTGATGATAATGTGTTTGTAGGAGAAGAATGTGTCCAGTGATTGTTTATCTTTCTTATGTCTGTTTTACTTGGCTTTGCTGCACAGGTAATGTAGCTTACCCTCCAGTTCCCCAGGAAGATGGTAATGCCTTTACTGAATTTGCCTTTGAAAACTAGCTGTTAAACATTAACATCTGAAGGAAGTCTGATGTCAACTCTACCTAGGGAGAGGAAGGGTTCAACCAAGAGTCAGAGATAGTTTTCAGAGACAGGACAAGGGTCTAGCTTTCAGTTGCTTGAAGCTTGTTAGATCAGCATGATTTATGTAACTGCTCATCCTACAGTTTGCTGTGGGTATTCACTTCTATGGCTCAGTATGACCTAACCTATAGTGATGTAGTACATTCCTATCCTATCTTTTCTGGATCCTCAAGATACGATCTTCAAATCACTGTTCTCCCTACAGCTGGAGACACTAATGCTCACAGACAGGATCGGTTCTACCATAAGCTTCAGGACAGGCATTTATATATGACTTTGAAATTAAGAAAAAGAACTCACACGTGAGACTGACTGCTAGTGGCAGTAATTTTCCAGGAGATATGATATTTTTTCACTTTGATTATCTCAGAAAGTTCTATGCCATGACCCAAGCTGGATCTAAATGTTTTATTTCCTTTTCACAGGATCTATATAAAAACTTCCTGTTTTGTACGATTGACATCATAAAACAAAGATAGCTGATCTGAATGTACCAGAATTACCTGAAAATTCAGAATATCTTTACTGTAATTTTTGCTTTATACTTTTTCTGTAATATATAATACCAAATTATAGCTGCCTTGTAGCCAAATAGAAGTATATGATTTGAATTTTCAACATTTTATTACAAAAGAGTTTAATTTTTGCCAACATAATTCTAGACAGTGGATAGAGAAATCACCTGGTGATCTAGCTAAACCCAAATATCTGATTTAGTAGAAATGCAATGGGACTTAAGCATTTGTATAAAATATATATAATATACACCTTAGATAAAATAGTATTAACTCCTAGATAAAAAATCCTAGGTGTTTATTACTGTAGGAGGTCTGTAGACAATAATTTGAGAACTACAGGAAAGCATTCTGAGGCCTACATAGAGATCCTTTTGATTTTAATATAAACCAAATTGAAGACCAATGCTTTCTTTAGTCATAACTTCGGAACAAAACCAACAGTATTGAAAATATAATCTATGCAATATTCTAGTCCACCTGATCAGAATTCAATGACAGTTTTCCCCTATTTATGTTTAAAATTTTATTTAATCCCCCCGCCATCAAGCAAATATTTTAGTATTTAACCAATGGATTCAAATAATGCAGGGTATACTTTTATCTGTTCTGGTGTCAGTATTGCTTCTCTGCAACTTGGCAGTGTGCAGTTAGACCATATTTATTAAATATTGCTCCAGACAAAGAAAGGAATGACCTGTTTAAGAATAATTGGGCTACAGAGAAGAGCCGGGCTGAAAGATGAAAACAAGCCCCTGGAATGCGGCAAGGTGTTTGGTTAAAAGTGATTGGAACAATATAATCAGACACCAAGAAACCAGCCTTCTGATAAATGTGAACTGACTGTCGATGGAAAGGAGGCACCCAGAAGGAAATGCATTTTAGCAACTGGAGAGGCAAGAACAATGATTATTTATGTCCTCTTGTTTTTATTATTAAATTTACAGATTCTATGAATGGACAATAAAGTTGACTCTCAATAATGAACATATCCCCGGCTCCTAGGACAGCTGCCCAGCTAATCAGTCACGTGGAATTTGAAAGCAATGACACTCAAATCCGTACAGTTTTTAATCAAAACCCCATGATCTTTAAAGTTCTTTGGGTTATTACCACAGTAGGAAATGTGAGTCACAGAGAATAAAGCAGAACTTCAGTAGAGAGTGAAGATTGCTTTCCTTAAAAATAGCTGATATCTAGATACCAAAAAAGGTATACATGTGTTGGCCTAGCTAGCAGCCAGTTTTATAAAGTGGGTAAGGGATGGTTCTGAAATGAAGGGAGAAAAAATATTTAATAACTGCAGGTAGTGATGTTAGGAAAATGCATTTTTACATGGCCAAAATGACAGGGTTGTTGAATTGTTTAATTTTGGCTTCCTCAGTTGGATCAATTTGAATTTACAAGTGGAGTCATATCTTATTTAGGAGAGATTATAGAAATGCACTGCATAAATTAAAATTTAGATAAACACTGTTACCCTTAAAAATTCTCTTATTTATTCTTTGAAGATGGATGTACAATTTCTTGATAAATCCAACAACCAATTTTCCTTTCACTATTATAAAAGAGTATTGCTCCTCCTGATATACCAGATGAAGTAGTTACTTTGGTAGAATTTAGATGCCAAATTGTACCAAAGACGCATATCTTTAATTCTAGAATTTTAGGTCTACAAGTTACTACCATCATGGCAAGGTCATGGGAACTAAAATATACTGAGAAAGGAACAAATACAATCATCTCATCTCATGCCTGAAGATGTAGGCTCATTTTGAAACATTCGTTCACACCACCCTTTCTTCAGCCTGTCTAGATATAAATTAATGAAAATAGCTAACATATTGAGAAGTTAATACAGTAATAAATCCTCACAGCAACAATATTTTTCCAACCTTACAAATAACGAGACTGAGAAAAGACTAAATCGAGCAATTTTCTCCAGATGTTGTGACTAGAAATCAGCAGAACCAAGACGTAAAGACAGCCCCTCAGGCTCCAAAATCCCACGCTTACCCCTGCATAAACAGAATTCTAAAATGGCCCCTGCACCATCTCTGGAACTGTTAGTTTGATGGAGTTTACGCCCGTAAATAGATTATATTATATAACACAACTGAATTTCAGCAAGGAAGACTATCTGGATGGGCCTGAGCTATCCACATGAACCCTTTAAGAGCAGAATTTTCTCTAGCTAGTCTAGAAGAAAGCAGACATCCTGGTTCTCAGCTGCCAAGAAGGAGAGTCAGCCCTCAGCAGCCAAGAGCTGTCTCCATCCAATAGCTCAGAGGGAAATGGGTACCTCAGTCTTCCAACTGCAAGGGACTGATTTATGCTAACCCCAAGAATGAACAGGGAAGTGGACTTTTCCCTGAAACCTCCAGTCTGGACAACGTCTTGGTCTCAGGTTTGTGGTATCCTAAGTCATGCCGTGCTGGACTTCTGACCCATGGATCTGTGAGCTAATAAGTGGCTGCTGTTAAATTGATGGTAATTTGTGAAATCACTATGCAGCAGTAGAAAAATATTATGTGCCCTGTATGATACACATAGAGATATGAGGGAAGTCCACCCACTTTATGTTTCTACATGCTGGTCCCTAAGCTAGGCTCTAAAGATACACAAACCAATTTTGGTTGTTTTATTATCAGTGTGAGTCAGTTCACAGTTGGTGTCAAAGATAATCAAAAGTAGCATAACATGATTATTTTAGTAAATACATTCTTTGAAAAGAATGTTTTAAGCCAAATCAAATGCTTTTCAATATTTCCTGACTCTGTCTAAATTTATTCATATCTATATAACTATCTCAGTGTTGGCACCAATACTATAGAAGATCTCATTTTGTCTGCCAGTTATGCCAGAAAAATCTGTGCTCCCCTTAGGGAATGCTCTAAATTTACCTTCATCTACAAATGTGGGTTTTTCCAGGGCCCCCTTCATATCATCTGCTTATATATGTTCTTCATCAAATGGCATGAAAATTGTAAAATGTATCCAATTCTTTATCATCGCTTAAATGCGACATCTTTATTTTGGCACAGTCTGAATATATTTTATTTTCGAGTAAATAGGTAGAGCTAGCTTCATTTAATTGATAGTTTTGTTGTAACATACGTTAATGTTCTTTACCATTACCTGCTCCCACTTGAGGAAAATTGAAGCCCTCTTCCGCGCTCTCCCTCAGTCCGTCTGCTCCAATGGCTTCCAGAAGATCTCTTCCATGACTCCAAAAGCACTACCGTTTGTCCTGATCTCACATACAAATTCTAGACCGATATTTTCTACTACTCCTACAATATCTTTATTTATTTGCTTTTCTTTTATCTCCTGATGTTTAAAACTGAAGTTTTTGAAACTACATAGTCACAATTCATGAAATTTGGTACGCCTTTGTGAATGAATAAGTGCTTTGCATTAAAACATACACACCTTTGAAGTATTTAAAGCAGGAATCTTAGGACTTTAACTCTGGAATCAGATTCTGAGGAAGTGCAAACGTTTGTTAATCAACTACCAGCAATATTTTGAGAAATGTAAAGACTTCATCCATTTTTACAATAGTATCTACACTTTTTAAAAAAGTGGATTTAGAGAGTGAAGTCAAAAGCAGCAGTTAACTATATATATATATTTACGTAGGAGACTGGCTTCTATAATTCCAAAGCTAACTATTGATCTTCAGAAACTCTTCTCTTTCCTTAGATCTGCAATGCATGCCAGTTTCTCTTTAGAACTCAGAAGTACTTCATACTTTGCTCTGTAACAATAGATCTCTGCTTGCCATTTAATTAGTGCACTTAGGGTACTGGCTTTCTGCCCAGCTTTGTCATGTGCTCCTCATGGAAAAGGACTAAGAATTCTCACTAATGGTGAATTATACTATCAATTTTTTTGTTTTGATATAATTTCTAAACAGAAAAAAGTAGTTTAAAAATGAAATATAGGTATCTTTTTCCATTTCTGACTTCTTTTCTCTGCATCACTTTCTTCTCTTTCACTCTCTCTACTTCCCTCCATTTTTACAACTGACTGTCAAACTCTACACTGTAGTCACAGGTCTCTCCTCTAATTAACCCAGTAATGAATTGCCAAGGCCTTTCAGTATACAAGTTACTATGTCAAACAGTGTTTAGTAAAAAAAAAATGAATAAGGCATGGTTTATTCCCTCAAGGACGTTACAATCTTATGTGGAAGATATCTACTTGGAATATCTCCTCCATTTTATAATCATGCTTGGTATCCTTTAGATTAAAATTAATTATTTTAACTTACATTGTCTCCTCACTTCTAAATTTGTGGGGTTTTTTCCTGTTTTTTTTTTTTCTATTTCTATGTTCATGTCTTTTCCAGTAATTAAGGCAGGAATTCCATAAATTTTGTTTTATTTACAGACTGCACACTAATTAACAATTTACATAACACTTATTTTAATTAGTAGTTTAAGAACAAGAATGGCATACAATAATGGGATGCTTGTAGTACTGAAAACATACTGTCTTAATAATATAATTACAAAATATAAGAGAATATAAAACACTTCCCCCAAAATTGTTACATATTGAAAGATACAATGTTTGAAAAAATGTAAGTTTTTAATACAAATATCCTAAAATGTTAAGGTATTTATACGATCTTGAGAGAAGTTTAAACATGTAAGTCTCATATGTAAATCATAGTTCTCAGGCATTTGGGGTAATCTTAGAGTATTTAATTTCTTTTTATCCAATCCAAGCAAATAATATGAAAACAAACCTTTGGTAAGAATGAGCTATTATCCCAGCATTGAGCTCATTTAGACTCATTGGGGACAACAAATAATGCTATCTAATTAATTAGAATGACAGGGAACTGCATGACATATTTCTTATGGCTGGCTGGTTTAACATTCTAAAACCCTCCTGTTGATTAGAACTTGCACGTTTTAAATAGAAAAGGATGTTAGACATCCCATCTGTTATGTAGCTGAGTTTCAAGAAAAATTTTAAAAGGTACATTTAAGTCTTGGTAAGTTCAAATCAGCAGAACAGACAAATATAACATGTTATCAGAGACACAACATAACAGGCTGATTGTTTCCAAAATTCTTTTATTTTCCATCAAGCTACAATTAAGTAAAATGACTATTTGAAATCTTGGCAGTGTGAGCTTATTTGTCATACTGCAGAACATCTAGCTCAAGTTCAAAAATCCTCCTCTGTGTGTGCATGTACAATAGGCAGAGTTGAAGAATCACAACTTATTTTACACTCTATATTATTCTATAAAAGAGAATATTACTCATAATTTCTTGCCAACAATATACATATTCTAAAAGAAAATTGTTACAGAACATGCATTTAATATATACAATTCTATTTCATGGCTGAAAATAGTATTGTTCACATAGATTTGAAAATTATATGATGGAAAATTAATGAACATATTTAAATTCATTGGAATGGGGCTTCAACTAGACTTGCTGTACATTGTGTGAAATCATATGTAGTTTTCTTTTAATAAAATAAGTAATGAGGCTCTTTGATACATGTTTGGTAAGGACAAAAATGAACAAAAATTCACAATTATTTGCCAAAACAGGATTAGCTGGTGCCCAACGAGAACCACCTATGTCCATAAAATTCCTGTACTCAAAGAGCCATTCATGAAAAGTAACTATAAACAAACACTAAAAGTAAAAATTTAAAAAAGCCATTATACATTTTTTATTTTAATTGTCTTATAAGTATGTTTCTTTAGTTTGAAAATAGATAGCACCAGCTATTCAATATTTGGCCTTTCAATCAATGGCTAATTTCTAACTCATATGCAAAACCAAAACTAGAACTGATAGATTAAGAAAAAAAGTTGAGAAGAAATTTATCTTAGTATGTAGTGAAAGAGGTATAATGGCAAGTAATTACCACTAGGAAAATTTCAGCTCATCAAGGCAAATCTACTAAATATCATACTTATCTAGATATGGGATAAAAGCGAGATAATATTACCAGGAAATGGAACTAGATCAGAAGTCAAGATGTTAAGTCACAGCTGTTCAAAAAGGGAGATCTTACTGAAAGCATAAATATAACAGGTAACCAAAAAAGAAATCAACGAGTATGATGTAAAAAAATAAGAAAATAAATTAAGGTTCTAGTGGGGAAAGCAAGATAGTTACTGCATGCACACTCTACCAGCAATGAGTACATTATTAATAAAAAGAGGACCAAAAGGAAACTCACTTTAGTGAGGTTGTTTTCAAATTGAATCTGCATTTTTCTAGCTTTCCAAATAAAGCTAAATTCTGGAGTTTTAATAACGTGATAAAAGTTACATAGCTATTTTCCCTGTTGATCATGCACTGAGCCCACCACCAATATGCCTTTCCAGCAATGAGGAAGGGATGAGTAGATAGTATTTAGTAAATGAATACTGTTAGTGGCAGGCTAATCTTCCTATTTTTCCTTTCCTTTCTTATCCTTCCTCTTTCTACACTCCCTGTCTAATTCTCTAGAACAAGTTTTCAGCGTGAAGTCTTCTGACTATGAAGGCGCCCCTTGGACAAGGAGAATGAGGGATGGCTGCCACAGTCTTACAAAGGAGCAAAGGAAAGATGCGCCTCCCCAAAGTCAGCACCCTGGTGATTTTTGATTACAGAGAGCTCAGTAAACTGCATCTTAATGCCCGTGTTTGTAGTGGATAAAATTTGAGAGATTTGCATTGGTGAGAATATAAGTTAACTGAGCCAATATCCACTGTTTCCATAACCAGTGTCTAACACACATACACCGCACTTCACCTACAAAATTTCATTTCTGGAGTGCAAGCTAGAGATAACTGAATCAAATAGGACCTTCTACTTTGTCTTACAGATGGAGGTACGTGTATGTGTGTGTGTGTGTTTAAGTAATCTACAGATAAGACTTAAATGGTAACCTTAAACCAGTAACAAATTGATAAATATGGCACACCCACTAAAGCTATTTCCAAGTGATTTACAAGTATTTTAGATTTGTGGAGTTATAGTAATTCTATTTGGGGTTTTTTAGGTGGGGGAGGGTTCACATAGATTTTATTTTGGATCCAAATATTTCACAGGATGCTATACTTGTTTTAAAGCAAAGAGAAATCTTTACTTAGCTATTTAAAAATACATTAATTAAGCAAAGTAGGTAGACGTAAATTCAACCATGGTATAATGCATAGCACAGGTCAACACACAACATAAAAAAATACAGGGTCTACTCTTAGTATATGAACACAATGCATTTATAATATGCTTAAGATGAAAAGGCATTGTAAAACACTTGACTAAAAAAACATTTTCTTTCTTTTATTCATTCTGTTACTTATTTTATACTAAACTCTTAAATGATATTCTTACACTAGAAATTCTATTTTATTAATCAACTTCACCAAAAGAATAAGTATTTTCTTAAATGTTTTCCAAACACAATGTAACAGTTAATGTTCAGGATCTTGAAAAATAAAATGAAAAACAAAATGATAAAGAAAAAAAATCAACTATATTTAATTTACCTTTTTGATTAAAAAATCTGAAAGAATATTTAAGATAAAATAAAAAATAAGTTTACATCTCTAAGTGAATTTTATACATAATCACTAAAGCTGTCTTATTTCAAGGAGTGGTGTGCTTATCTCCTGTTCATAATTATGCTGAGAGTTGGCTTAAAAATATTTTTTCAAGCAATAACTAATTAACTAGATCTAAAAGTATATGAGATGGGATGTGGAGTACTTTAACCCAGGTGATTTCAATATTATCTAAAGTCCAACTAGTTTCTTGAAGAGAGAAACTGTTTTTGAATTAGCTTTTGTATTGCCAACACCCACTGCAGTGACTAGATCAAAAAAAAATCGATAAATATTTGCTAAATAAATAATGGAATTGATTGATTTTTTGGCTGCCATTTTCTCTTCAATATGACTTTTCTCCTACTTGGCACACTTCCTTTATTCTCTAACATTTCAGAGGTAACATCAATTTTCCTCTCCCTATGCTCCCATTACCCATGACCCTTGGTTTGTATCCTACCGTTAGGCCAGTTCTTTTTATTTCTCTTATAAAACTGTTATTACTATTATTATTATTCCAACTTTACAGAGGAGATACATGAATCAAAAAGGTTAAGCAAAATGTTCAAGTATTAACTATTACATTGCGAAACAAGGATAGTGACCCACTTTTTCCACTTTTGTTGAACTCATCTTTAGTATTTATCCAGCACCACTTTACACTTCGAACAACTTTATAATATTTATTGAATGAATAAATGAATGGCTGAATGAGTGTGTTTCTGCATTGAGAAAACTTGAGGGCTTGTCTAATCTCATCTCTAAATAGTTAAAATTATAACTTTAGTGTGAATGTATAGAGCTTTTAGATTAAACATTAAAGGTGTCTGTGAAAATAATTGTCCAAGTGCAGAGACTTTAAGAAGTTTATGTAAATGATGTTTAATGAACTCCTAAGATGTTTTCAATTCATCCCCCACCCCCACAAGAAGGTCTGTTCCCCTAATTTGATCTAAGGAAGTTCTTAGTTTATTGATACGGTTTTCCTTAGGATTGATCTCCCTGCCTAACTAGCCTTCCATGAACTCAAATTTGGGCTTAGATATCGGTAAGACACCTTCTCCCAGCTTTGCAGACATCAGAGATGCCAGCAGCATACTGAGCCACAGAGAGGCATGCCTGCTGATGAAGAACAATAAGAAGGTTACACGGTAGCTGAAAGATTTGGTCCTAAGACAAAGAGAATCCTCTGAAGTCTTCTAAATAATTGGGAGAAAAATAATTAGTGGAGCAAAGATCTGAAGGTCTCTTAACAACAAGTGAAGCCAATATAGGGAAAAATATGGGTAATTATTCCATTTTTTGTATCAAAAGAGTAATGGTAATAAAACAATTACAGATTTTCAAGCCACAAATTTAAACATCACCACAATATTCCTAGGTCTCCTTTGAGAGATGCAAGCATCTCAAATTCCATATTTGAGTCTTTTGTTTGTATATTTATTCATTCATCATTTAGTAAGCATTTTCTGAATATAACAATAGGTCAAGCACTGTGCAAGCTTTTTCAACAGAGAATTGAATAAAACATAATACTTATTATCATGTAACTCATAGTTTAGAGGATGATACAGATATATAAACACATAATTATATTGAGGTGCATTTTTAAAGAGTATTATAAAAATTAATTGTGACAGCACAGAGGAGGGAGCAATACATTTGCTATTTCATGAGGAAACTACAAATGTCTTCACTATGTCTCACAGCCTACTTTTTCTCTCAGTGTTCAAGTCACAAATCCCTCTTCAATGCTCTCAGTACAACGGCATTCACTTTAACATCTGGGATTGCATTAATTAAAATTCATTTCAGCAAACAGAATGCACATTATGAGAAGTTACTAATTATTATTTATACAGCAATCCACCCATAGAGGTCACTAAGGGTTCAAACTGGATCTGAAGAGAGAGACTGTTGTCAATGAACTTCAACATGAGAAAAATTTCCCAGTGAAAAGGATTCTTATATTTTGAAAATAGAAAACAGGAGTTTATGGGTTTAATTCAAATTAGGGAACCTAAAAAACATGATGATGTTATGTAACAGTAAAAACTAAAAATGACCTATAAAGACAAATTAAACTTGGAAAAATAACTTAGGAAAATGTTTTGTAGTTGAAAGGATTTATAAGAGCAAAGACAAATTATTTTAAAAGAGAGAAGGGCATGCTTAATTAATCAATTCTGGATAACTCAAAAGAAAGTAGCAAAAGTGCCAGAGGTTTTGACACAAACAGATGACTGGAGAAAGATGATGTGGTCTATATACACAATGGAGTATTATTCCACCAAAAGAAACAAATCCTGCCATTTGTGGCAACATAGATGCACCTCAAAGCCATAATGCTAAGTGTGATATGTCAGACAGAGAAAGACAAGCCTATATGTCATTTATATGTGGAATCTAAAAAAGCTAAACTCATGGGAACAGACTACAGTAAAGTTTCAGAGGTGGGGGTATTGGAGAGATGTTGGTCAGAGGGTACTGACTTCCTATTAGAAGATAAGTTCTAGAGCTCTAATACATATCATTGTGATTATAGCCAACAATGCTGTATTATATACATCAAAGTTGCTAAGAAACTAGATCTTAAATTCACTCCCAGCTAAATGAAATGATGAATTGATAATTAGGTGACATGCCGAAAATTATGTGACATGATAAAGGTGTTATCTAAGGCTATGCTGGTATCATATCGCAGTATATAAATACATCAAATTAATACACTGTGTACCTTAAATTTATACAGTGTTATATTTCAATTATACCTCAATAAAAACATTTGGAAAATCTGGTTGGGCTTAGATTGCTGTGTACTTTGGAAGAGTTTGCATATTGTTCAGTGGGTAAATTGGAATCATTTAGTTTTTCAATAAGTGAAATATTTTTCCTGCTTTAGAATGCCTTGAGAGGCAGTGGAGAAAATAGAGAGGAGAAAAATTAGAGCATAATTATTAAAAGAATAAAGTGGAAAAAAATAAACTTGGAAAATATCTAACTGAAAGAACTGCAGCAGAAAACCTACAAATAAATTAGAGCGCCCAGAGTGTTAGAAAAAAAAAACCAAAACCAACAAATTAACAGCAATATTCACATATCCAAGATTATACCTAAAGTTATCATTGCCTGCACTGCCAACAAATAGTCTTGATCTGCTCATGATCTGCATTGCGTGTGAATTTTAGACACAATCAAATTAACTGCAGTGTGAGCAAATGTACCAATCTGGACAACAGATTGAATTGGGATGGTCATTCCATAGAAAGCATAAAGAAAATGTGGTGGGTTCACATAGAAAGAAATTTGCAATTCTGTATTCTCAAAAATATGAAAATAATATAATATGATCTGACAGTATTTGGCTTATGTTTTTCTTTACATCAATAACTGGCTGTAGCCATTAGAGAGGAAACACAGTGAACTAAAATCCTTAATAACCTTTACATAATTCTTGACACCACTGTAGGGTCAATGGTTAATGATCAGGCTTGCTATAGTAACACTCATGGAAATGAAAGATTTATCTGTAATCATGCTTTTATCAAACTTGTACACACTAAATATAGACCAAGAAGGACATGGGTCTTGAATCAATTTCAGTACCTGGAACAGTACTTGGCATAAAGTAGCTGCTTAATAATATGTATCAATACATCAATAAATTGCAGCTGACTACCTATTTATAAATACCTGCCTAGGTTCACAGTAGGTATTTGAATGTTTAAATCATTGCAAAAGGTGCACTGTACTGTTTTTTTTGTAACTCAGTTTATTTATCAATAATAAAAAGGAAACAACTGATGACTTCATGGGTTAATGCCAGAACAGTGGAATTCAAGAATTCCAAAAATATAATAACTGTTTTCTGCCTTTCACATTCAATAATGCTAATGGCTCTTTCTTTGTGCTACCACCCCAAATACTTTAAACCAATAAAGTGATTATTGACTCAATGTTGCCAGCCACAATAGAAAACATTTAAAATAATTTCAATATAAAAATTAAAAAGTTGTACTGAAAATTTATGATAATGCATATACTTATAAGGAAGATACTGGTAGAAACAACATCAATTACTTCATCTAAAATAATTTAATGGGAGCAAGAAAAGTGTGTTTACAGTGTCTCATGCATCAGTTTAATCAATTTCTCCTTCTCTTCCAATTTCTGTTTCTAATAAAAATGTGTTGACTTTCAACTATGTTTTTGTTTATTATTTCATGTTCTTTTCTTCAGCTTGGGTCTGCTGTTGAAGCAGAAAGAAACTTTCTGCCAAGGTATAATCTTCTTGATTATTTTATTATTCATATGCAGAAACCTTGATTTTAGTCCTTCTTGAAACTAGAGAAAGTTTATAGAAACGCTATCAACACTTTGATATGGAAATGAGATAGAAACATGTTAGAAACTGGAAACAAAGAAGAGAGAATTACAATCAGTGAACCAGTGTAAGAAATAGTGTATTGTTGATGAGATACTGAATATATAAATGAGCCATGGCCACACCAACTATAAAAATAGAACTTGGACTCACAACCTGTAGGCCTCAACCCAGGAAATGACCCTTTACCTACCATAAACAACCCTGGAGGCCAGCCTGCTATAAATCAGATTTGCAGAAAGCCAGATTGCAATCTCTAATAATAATCCTGGAAGTTAAACAATTGGCCCAAAATGACCAAAATTTGATTAATAATGGACTTCTTTAATTTGTGTTCCTTCTTCCAACTTAGAACCATAAACAAAAAGCCAAGTGTGCACCGCTGACCCCTAACGAGCAGGATTCCAGCTTCTGCAGCTTCCCCCTGCCAAGTCTTCACCCACTCAGGCCACACCCAAAGGTCTCCTTCTTTCCACTCCTCCGGTGGCCTTTGAGTCTCTGCCAAAATGCAAGTGATGATGGCTGACCCCCTTTGCAATAGCAACTCAGAATAAATAACCTTTATTTTTTTTAATCATTTGGTCAATCTTTGTTTTTTTCCCCCCACATTGCAGATATTAAGAAAACAGCCTCATTTAGTGGGCAATAGACACAGAAAGGCATGAAGTGCATTACAATTGATGTAATTACAGGTGAGAACCCTTCTTTATTTGCAACCTCTCACAATCCATTTTTGATGTATTTTTTTATGAGGTTGATATTTATGGCTTGTCTGTTTGTTTGTTTAGTTTGGTTTGTTGAGTTATTTTCTCCCAGATTCCTTACTTTGCTTCCTTCCTCACTTTTACCTTATATCTCTTTTTACCTACCATCATTTTTATTTTTTCTGCAAGACAGTGTTATTCAAAGTCTATGATACCAGCGTATTAGTGAAGTGCATACGATATCAAGATTGAACAAGAATGCCACAAAGTAGATCACAGAAGTCTCTTCTATGCTAGAATGTTTTCAGAGAAAATAATTGGGAATTCTTAGTGGATTATTATATTGTCCTCAAACTCCCAAACAATGGCCTATAATAATAATGTAATTAATAGTGATATAGTACTCATGATAAGGCAGACACTGCTTAAAGTGCACATTAGTTATTTATTGCTGAGTAAGAAATTTCCCCAGAATTTAGTGGCTTGAAACAACCAGCTTCCATTTGCTCAAAATTTCCATGGGCCAACAATGTGAGCAAGGCCTGGCTGTCCAGTTGTAACTTTCAGTCTCTCATGAGGGGGCAGATAAAATACAGACCAGGGTTGTAGTCATGTGATGGCTGACTGAGGTGGGAGGTCCTGTTTCCAAGAGGGCTCAGGCATGTGACAGCTGTTAGGAGACCCGAGTTTCTCAGGAGTTGTTGGCAGGGTCCCTCAGTTCCTCATCATGAGGACCTCTCCAATGGGCTGCTTGAATCTTGTCCCTGTGCTAGCTGGTTCCCTCCACAGAGAGTGATCCAACATACAGAACAAGAGGAAGCCACCCTAATTTTGGTGATCTAATCTCTAAAGTCATGCCAGTGACTTATTCTATTTGTTAGAAATAAATTACTAAGTCTATCCAATACTCTTTTCTTAAAGACGTAGGTTCTACTTTTTACAGGGTGTGTCTAAGATTTTTAAAATGTACTATAAACCACAACAAAGTGCTCCAAATGATTATAAACACAATCTCTCCTAAAACTCCATGAAACAGGTATAATTATTTCCTTTTCACTGATGAAGAAGGTGAGGCTGAGAAACACTACATAATTTAGTCACACAGTGAGTACACTGCAGAGCTATGATCTGATCTAGACAGTCTGGCTTGCAAATCTATACTCTTAATTTCTATATTAAAATGCCTTTCTGTCTGTAAGCTACACACTTCACTTGACATATTATTTTTCAGTTCTGAAAACTGATTCCTGATTCCCATGCTTCTTTTCTCCTCCTCTCTGGAACAACACCCTATAACACCCTTGCCTTTCAGAGCTCCAGCCTCCTTGTTTACTGGCCAAATTAGTTTGCCCAACAAGACAATCTTCTTTTCTCTTTTGATTGTGTTACAGTCTGTTGTTTATCGAGAAGATGTAAGCTCACTCCTCTGAGACCATGGTTGGATTATTACAGTGAGAAGTCCAAGAAACTGAAGAGATTATTGACTAGAGAACATGACAGGAGAAGCAAGAACGTTGGTGATTTAAAATACAAACAATATTTAATTGTCAGGTGTGGTAATACACAGAGGGCCTAGTTCCTAGTTATTTCGATTTGACTCCTTTGATGCTTCTTTTTAAAATATCCCCAAACAAATATTCTCCTTTCGTTTTCATGGCTCTGTTTTCTAAGTGCTCAAGCACCCATTTGATCTGGCTCTTAAAGAGCACTGAAAAGAGAATTATACCTCAGAGGGACATAGGCCTATAATTTTGTCTTAATTCTTAGGACCCATACGAGCAATATTAATTGTAGGACCCACACCAGCAAAGTGAACTATATCAATAGTACTGTGGATTAGTAAGGCAATTATTTATACTATCTTCTCAATGATGAACATATAGTTTATAATCTGAAGAACTGACATAAAACAATCGAGAACAAAACAGATAATAGCATTCCAATGTAGACATCTCCTATAACTAGAAAAAGTATTTGATCTGTACAGAGATTTAATGTTATGATTAGCAAGCATAATTCTTTATTTTCCTAAATTATTTCTGAAATAGTTTGGTGTAAGTTGTTTTAGAATTTCAAGAAAAGTCTCAAATAAACTGATCTACCATACTGGCAAATCGGTGTTAGAAATAAACCCTATAGATTTATGTGCATTTTTAATATTAAATGAAAATTACTGGAGAAATGGTACTGATTTTAATATTTTCTCTCCCCATGTATTAAAACACGCACCCATCTTTGAAAAATAACTGCACTGAGACAAATAAATAATTTAAATGTTTCTATACTTTCTTAATTGCTGGTCATTTTTAACAATTTGCCAGAGTCTACGTGATGTCTGTGTAATAACAATAATTCTCTTTCAATGGAAATTCAGTGATTTCCCTGAAACCTTCATGTAGGCTTGAAAAGATTTGGTGTTCAAGAACCTCAGATGAACTGATGGATCAGTCACTATCATATTGATAATTTAACCAGTTTGTCCTTTTTTAGGTGCACACTTGCCCCTTTTCTAGGGCATGGAAATGTTTGAACAGTGTGGATAATCTCTTAGGAAAAGTTAGTCCAAATCCCCTAAGGCAGCCCTTATTAATGCTAGTAAAAATGACATATAGGGCACCCCCCAGTGGGGGAAAAATAACAGTCCATAAAGGATGCTAGGTCAAGTTAGAGGGGATTGTCTTTTTTCTTCAACTATACATTCATGTATGACATAGGAAGAAAAAAAACGAAAACTTTTCACCCTCATACTAAACCAGGTATTTCCAGTCCCTGTCATCTAGAAACCGTAAGAGTAACAGATCTCACCTATTTAAATTTGTGCTAGCTATCCCATAGAGAAGATACAGCCTGGGGTTACGTGTCAGGGAATAATTTATTTAAACGCATGAACTCCATAACCTCCCATTGTCCTAGCAGCTTATTACTAAAAATGACCTGACTTTGATTGAATTAAAGAAACACCAGAGGGCGATTGGATCAAGATTGCAGGCCCAGCTTATATATCATCTCTCCTCCTATCTTAATTCCTTTGAAATGACAGAGAATATTTTTCTTTAAAAAATATATCAAGAACAGTGCCAGGAAGTAAGAACTATTACCATCACTGGGCCAACATTTTTTTTTTTGAGAAATTCTTAGAAGATAGAAAGCAGATGGGGTCAAATAAATCGAGTAGAAAATTCCTAGTGGATGGGAGGAGACTGGCAGGGTAGACCTGCTGGGAAGGAGGGAGCAGTCAGAAGGAGGCCTGGGGCAATTGACAGGGTGAGGTACAGACTAACTGCCCTTGGCTCTGGGGGGTTTCCAACCACAGGCTCTCCGCTATCCCCAGATTCTATTATTAACTGCAGTTTCATTTGCCTCCCTGGTAATCAAGTGGGTGTGGACTCGGGTTCAAGAGGCAGAGAGAGGTCCCAGATGGCCAGAAATTCCAGGGAAAATAGGCATCACAGAGCAAATACGCTACAGCATCCCCTGAGCTTATTTTGTACGATTGTTTCATTCCTGTTCTGTAATACTAAGGATAATCCTATCGTCAAGTTTTACAGGGTATACTCCTTCAATGTTTAAAAAGTTTATAATGAAGTTATGTAACTTTATAGGCATCAATTTCTGGAACCCAGGTTTGGGTATTCTAACCTCAGTTCTGCTTATTTTCCCTCTCAGTTCCTAGGTCTCAATCACTGTTCAGGATCCTTCATTTATTTACACACATACACACACACACACACACACACACACACACACACCCCTTCCTGAACCTGACAGATCTTGCTAAGTTAGCTAAAGTTGAACATACTGTGGTACCTGGCATGAGCAAAAATGGATCCATACCTTTTCTGCTCACACATCTTAAACACTTGCATCTATTACATTGTGCCTACAATGGACTGGCATTGGCTGAAAGTTTACATGGAAGCACTGTATGGATCCTGTTCTTTAAGAAATAAGTATAGAGTTTCCATTACCCCCATACAAACACTCTTTACCTACAAGTTAACATTTCTATTTTCAAAAATAATGACAGTGAGTTGTTTTCCATTCACCCTTCCATGGTAAGACGTCCACCTTTGTAGTTGAGAGCGCCCCTGTCTGGTGCAGAGAAGAGAAGTCATTAGTATTAGCACATGCTCTGCTTAGCAAAGAAAGTCTTAAATCAGAAAGACTGACAGCCAAATAAAAACCTTAATGCATTCTAACTCTAGAACAACAGACCCCTGCTCATAATTATTTGTCACAGGCTAATAAAAATGAGACTACAGACAACTCCGCTTTCCTGACATGCCAGGCGCAACTTAGGTAGGTGGAGTTTATATTCTTCATATCATATCCCTTGAAATATGAAGGCTTGTGGAGTCACAATTTTATTTCTTTATTTTCTTAAATTTTAAGGCAGACTTGAAATGGTTCTTCACATTATCTACTTTAAAGTGTTTAAAGTACACCTTTGTTTCTCAATAATTCTTCAATTTTTTTGGTATTCTTTTGTGTGTCAATAACTTTACGTTTCTTTGCAGACCAATAATAGAAAAAATAAAGTTGAATTATTTCTTGCTAATTTTAGGCCATGAAATTTTTTCATCTTACAGTAGTAATACATGGGATCAAAGGAAGTAGGCAAAGACATGGTTAGAATCTATTTCTGAATCTGTACATGTGTTCCTTCCATCTGACTGTCTTATGCTCAACTGCAGGGTGATGTTGGAGTTATCATTCTGCTCCTTCACTAACCTGTAAAATGCAGATTCATGAATTTGTCTTTGACTTTATACAGAGCACCATGCTATTTGTGGGTCAAACATCACCTACTGCAGATAAAACCCCTAGTATGGGAGAGATCATGTGCTTGACATTGGAGTGGCTCTGGCGGTGTCCCTCCACATGTAACAGACTACATGTTGTTCTGTGAAATAGGAAAGGGCGCTAAGAACTCAGATGGGAACTATGAATTTGAAGTGCTTGCTTCCAGCTGCTTTTTTCAAAGCTAATAAGCACTCTGCCTACTAAAAATATTTTATATCACAAGCCTTACTTTCACAAGAAAAACAGACCGGTGATGAGGTAGACCAAACAACAACAAAACGTGATTAATAAGGAGTTATTGGTTTACAGTGTTACATTTCCTTGGTGAGAGTAAGGCACATACTGTGAATTTATATTGAAGACACCGTTGAGAATATTTCAGTTGGAATGGTTTAACCTTGGGAACAGGTTTGAAGGAGTATCAGATATAAGGTGACATAAGCAACAATAACTAACTCCATATAGGCCCAGTTTGAAAGCTCAATAGAACCATAAAGAAAAGCACAGCTGGTGTGGTATTATAAAACCACAAAGAAAAGTATCCATCTTCCTGACTCCTTGCTCCACTCAGTCCAGCTTCCCTCATCTCCTGTTATAAAGATTTAGCACATACCTCCCACCTCTTCATTTTTCCCTTTTTGTTGTTTTCTGATGGAATAATGCTGTCATATGTCTGACCTATTTCAAAATACCTAGCCACAAAATTAAATTCATTCCATTCCCATCCTTTCATTAACTCCCATTTCTCCAGCACAGCTGGATCTCATGCAGTCTTTTGAAGAAAGAAATATTAACACATGAACTGGTTCTTAAGTATTTTATACAGAAAAGCCAGCCTTAACAACACTTTTCCTTACAAAAGAGATGTTTTAGTTCTTTGTGTCTCAGGGTATGTAGAGCCCTATCTTGGAAGGGTTAGTATGTGAATTTCACAGATGATATTTGTATTTTCTAACAGGACATATGTATATAGAAATGGTGCAATTCTTGGCAGTATTAGCAGATGAATGAAGCTGATTGAGTTTTGGAGATCATCTTTCAAGCATTAATAAAATCACATCCCAGAACAAATAATAATGGCCCTGGAAAGGGTGGGGTGGCAAATTTCTCCTGGGGAGAGAAATTTGCTTCCATTTATCTATTTATACCCAGAAATGTGGATGGTTTGTTGTGAGCAGTTTTGAGCTTTTTTGTATATTTTTATGGTGACCCAGAGAGCAATTTATATTGAAAATCTCAGTAGTAACCACTAAGAAGGAAACACAGATGACTGTGATTTAACTACAAAGAAAAAAAACTGAGTGAAAAGAGTAGAGAGTTTCAGAAATAATCTCTTCTGGCTTCCCAGCTCTATCTGATGGGGCGAGTGACAGCTAGAGGCAATGGATTCAAAACACACAGCGCCTCTGTCCTCTTGGCTAGAAGACCTGGTTGACTTAAATAGACCTCCCTCCCAAGTGTAATTTTGTGTCTCATGCCCTGAGTGTCCCCTGAGTGTTCTCTCTCTCTCTCTCTCTCTCTCTCTCTCTCATAGAGCTGCTGCCTCCCACCTGGGCCAGGCTCAGGGCTCTCCATTTTCCAGGGTCCCTCTGACTCACTGACACATATGTCTCCAAATATTAGCGTTCCCGATCGTCTATCATCAAACACTTTTTTGGGTATAAAATTAATAAGAGTGGTTTGGAGAGGATGAGTTAGGAAAAAGAAAACACTATGTACTGAACTCTGGGTCCTAAAATATAAACTGTATTGAATTCTGCTCTTCAACACAGAATGTTCAGACTCTCTAATTTGTAGTGTAACATTTCACAGAACAATGCTAACTGCTCAAAACTTGACAGGAAAAAGGAATTGAGAGAGAAAAAATTATTGGAGGTCACACAAACGTAGTTTAGTAACGTCAAAAATTAAAACTTATTCCAGAAGAAATGAGAGTTTTTTGAATAATGAAATTGGTTTACCTGATATCCTCCAAGGTATCCATGGCTGTGTTTGCTTCCGGGTTAACTGGATGAGGTTAAGCTGCATGCCTCTGTCAGCCTATTTATATGTGAAGGAAGGGAATGTATGGCAAATTAAGAGAGGCTACTGCATAGTAAATGTTGGTACAATTCATACAAACTTTTTTGGAAATAGTTTGCAAGATGGAAATTGCAAAGATTCGAATATATATGGTCAGAATTTGTAAAAGCCATCGGTACTTTAGCTACTCTACCTAATTATATTTTATTAGACTTACTGTTGACCTAGATACTGGTATACTGTCATGTGTAACTTACAACTTTTATAAACATATTCCTGCTTCCAAATAAATCACTGCCTTTACCAAAACTTATGAGAGAGATCCAAGGACAGAGAGAGAAAAACTGTCTTCCCTCCCTCCAGTTTTGCAGTCACAGACACACAGTAAGCCTCAGGTTGTATGAATCATGATTTCAAGAAATTATCTGCAGTCTCCTGACATTTCTTCTGCCTAATTTTAATAGCATTTCTTACCTTTTCAAAAATGAAGCAATAAGTAGAAATGTTAATCCTGTACTTTCTCCTTTTTGTCCCTCCATGATAGCCTCGGCATTTTTGAGAAAATAATACTTTTATTTCAGTGAGCAAATAGCCCTTTATAGAACATTTCTTTAAATCACAAACAACTTGTGACAAAACTATAGGGTACTATTATTATCTTCAATTTCCAGATGGAAAAGAGAGAGAGAGAAAAAGTTCAGTTACTTTGGTAAGAATGTCTAACTGATGACTACCAAGTAGTCCTTGTTGTCTTTGTAGGTTCTATCCTCTCCCCTTTATCCAGACTCCAGGTCTACCTGATTGAGTCTGCCTTTCTAATATATGACACATCTTAATATAAGCATCCATACTGCTTATATGTTGCTAACAAAGTATTCACTCATCAAATGCTTTGTGCATTACAATTTAAAATGACTGCTTTGCTCATAATATTTCCTCCGATGACTAATTTTTGTCCAGTTTCCTAGACATGAGAAACTGAATGAAAGTTCCTGGACTAAATAAAGCCAATCAGATTCTATATCCCCTAGTAATTTGAAACATGAACAAAAGACATATGGGTTAAAATTTTGTTGATACCAACTAAAATGAGAGCACCCTAGAGCAAAATAATGTAGACATGCTAGTACAGTGAGTACCTGGGGGCTCCCTGAAGTTTTATTGTTCAACCCTTCTGTTGATATATGATTTACCATAATTGCCACCCACCACTTTACCGTGAGAGGCATATAATCAAAAGAAAATTGAATTCCTTATAATGTGTAGCTCTCTTTTTATAAAAGCTATTCTATTCACATTTAATTTAAAAAATTTCTTAGTGTATTTTTTAAAATACCTCTGACTAAACGATTACTACTATTGCCATATCATCACCAAACTTTCTTGATTGCTTGCTTGTGAGAATCCTCACATTGTTTAATCTTCTTCAACTAAGCCATAAATACACTGTCTTTCATCTAAGGAAATATTCTCTCAGAAGTAACTATTTTATAGTGCATGTTTTAGTTTGAATCCAGTCTTTTATTTATTGATTTTTCAGCTAATTAAATTTTTTAAAAAGATCTAAATAAACATACTTACAAAGTTTAAGAACAGTCATGCGCCCTAACCAGTGTGGCTCAGTTGGTTGAGTATCATCGTCCTGCAAGGCAAAAGGTTGCCTGTTCAACTCCCAGTCAAGGCACATGCCTGTGTTCCAGTTAGGTCCCGCTACGGACACGTATGAGAGGCAACCGATTTATGTTTCTCTCTTTTTCTCTCCCACTTCCCCGCTCTTTAAAAATAAATAAATAAAATCTTTAAAAAAGAACAGTCATGTGCTGCCCGACAGCAGATGGAACTGTGTATGCAATGGTAGTCTCATAAAATAATGAAGCTGAAAAATTTCTGTCCTCTAGAAATGGAGTAGCTGATTTAGGGGTCTTAAGTTAGGTCACTGGCCTGTAAGCAAAGCTTGCCTGAGCCCCATCTTGTGTCTCCCTACCATGCAGTAGGGGAATAAAGCTCAACTGAGCTCCAATTCCCCCACCCTCCCCAATCCACAGTGGAGCAAGCCACCCTCACTTGATCTCTGCCTCTTGACACCCTCTCTTCCATGGCCATGGTGCCAAAAAGGTTGGGGACTGCTGCTTTACAGGACATCCAATTACAGTAGTAGGCTGCACCATCTAGGTTTGTGTGAGTATGTGTCATGATGTTCGCACACACAAAAAATGGCATTAAGACACACATATCTCAGAAAATATCCCTCTAAAACAGTGCGTGACTAACTGTATGCCACAATTTTGATAAAAAATGTTTAGCATTAAAAATGTACAACCTTAACAATTTATGAATGTATTTCCTAGAAGTAAAAAATAATTATTTTTTTCAAAATGCTAACATGCAACATAGAGCAATTACAAAGTACAAACAATGAGGTATTCTTGGTTCAATATCTAAGTCTCTCACTGGGTCTTTTCCTGCTTCTTTGTTAAAGCCGAAGTTCCTGGAAAACAATGCAGATGAAAGATTTAAAAGACTAAAAAGAAGGAAGGGGTTATATGAGAAATTCTAGGTTAACTCTAAATAATTCTAACCATAGCATCTTTATGACTATTTTGAGACACAGTAGGATATACATGAATCTAAGCTTTGTATTTAGCATAGTGACAGAACATAATGTTGATAAATATATTTAATATGTAGATCATTATGTAGTAAATAATACTTATGCAATATGTAACATTTAATAGTTATATTAAAATTATTTAATTTTTTAAGTGATTCTTTATTATGGTTACTATTTTTAAGGGAAATTATTAAGTTTTGAGAAAAAATATATAGGCAATTTGAGGAATATGCAATTTGCAGAAAAGCATATCTGCAATTACCATCCATTAAAAATAATTAATCAGAAAAGATGTCACTGGTATTTTACATATGTAAAATATACATTCCGGTGTGCATATATAAATAGCACATAGATTAATATACATGGGGCCTTACTACCATTAATATTTTTAAAGATATTTTTCACATTGTCATTATTTTTCTGTTATTTTGGACTGGAAGGGTAAAATGAGTGGATATGATATAGTTATTTTGTTGTAATGCAGATACAGAGGGTTTCGACATAGGCCTTGAAATTAGATTGAACTCAAATGTGATCTCTGTTGCTTATTAATGTCCTTAGTTTTGTTATTTGTAAAAGGGAGATAATAGCCATGTCATGAGGTTATTGCAAGGAGAAAATAAAGTATGTACTTCATGTACAGCACAGTTTAAACCTTATTTATTCTCATTGCTGATCACATAGAAAATTGCCTTATAGGACCCCTTTTCAGGGAGAGGGGAAGAGTTTTACAAAATAAAAGAGAGATGTGTATTCCAGGCAGCGCTCACCATACACAATATCCACAGCAAACTATACATATTAGTCAACATGAATTTACCTTTAACATATTATTTTGAAGAAACTAACTCAAAATCATTGAGACATGTTGGTCTATATTCAGGGAGAAGTGTCTTCCCAGCAACTTTGACTAAAATATAATGAAGTTGCATATATTTAAGAAGCTACTACACTGAAGTATGAACTGTCACAAATGACTTAAGTTCCCTAAGAATATCTGTGATTTTTCCATTTATGAAGCAGAAACATTATTACTTTTCACAATAAAATATTCATATGACAAAGAAATCATTGTCATAATTAGTGGAAAAATATAAAATATTCATTTTGTTTGAACCCATTCTTTTATTTATTATATGTCAGCATAATTAAATTTTTAAAAATGACCTAGATAAACATACTTACAAAGTTTAAGAACACTCATGCACTCTAACTAGTGTGGCTCTGTTGGTTGACAATCATTGTCCTACATTGTATTTTTGAAAGAAAAAATCATTATAAGGGGCAGAATATTCAATTGGTATTTAAATAAAATATATTCTTTTTATTAAAATCAATTTATATTAATATAATTTTTTCTTTTAGTATTTTTAAAAATATTTCAGTAAGATGATATAACTACTCTGATAATTTTATCTTTCTGTGTCTCCCTCCTACTTGAATGCACATTTGTAGTGCAGGGTGTTACTGGCTGGGGCTATTAAAACAAGAGAAAGAGAAGATTCCTCCTTCTCAATATTGATGAACATGAGTTCACCCTGCTGTAACTTCTAGTTTCCAATATATACTTACATGGGTCAGGCTGCACACTGACATGTGAAATCACTGTTCCCATAAGATACATAAAAAAAGAGACAAAATGTCAGCTTATTTGGGCAGATATTGACAATGTTTCACCTAAATACTATTGTCATTATACCATTAGAATAACAGCAAAAAAGAAGCAAGTTTATTTTTTTCCAAAAAGAAAATATATCTCAAAACTTTCCTCCGAATTCAACAAAAAGGAAAAATCCACAATTACTACTACATTGTTTTATATAGATTCAACATTATAATAAAATTATAAAACCCTTACTAGTTAATTAGCAGGCTATAAATGCCTATACATGTAGACAGGTAGTAAGATGCCATGAGCAATATAAAATATAACTACGAGGAAAATAAACAATTAAAAATTGTTTCACAGTTTTGAGTTCTACTTCAGAGGTCAAATTTTAAGTGGTAATGCCAATGGTGATTCCTAAATGGTAATACTATTGTATTGTGGATTATTTACATACATGTTTATCTTAATAATTTCCATTTATTTGTTATATGCACTTAAGTAAGTAATCTCTCTAAATGTAAAATTCTTCATCTGTAAAATGACAATGATAATGACAATAATGACGATGGGATGGTGATACATATATACATATATCTCATGATTTTGTGATGAGAGGTTAGTAGTATAATTTATGTGTGGGGTTTAGAATACTGCCTAGTGCTTAATAAGTATTAAATAAAACATAAAGTATATTTTAATTAGAATCTCAGCGCTAATTTTGCAGTACGTATTTTAAAAAATAGACAAGATTTAAACTGCAATTATTTTCTGATATGCCAAACTGGAAATATGCAAAATGAAATATAAAGAAAAAGGAAAGGCATTAACACACATTAAATTGCATATTATTCTTTAAAGACAAATTTCCCTTTATTTAATTTAATGAAGACAGTTATATTCTGTAAAGACTTAAACACTTCAAAGTATCTTACTTTCTTTTGCCTTGCTTTCAGTAAAACTCTTTACAAGGGCTTAACTGACAGTCTGGAGCATTATACTTTTCCGGTATATTTGCATGTAAAAAAACTCATGAGTACCCTCAAAAATGTTAGTAAATCGAATCCAACAATGTATAAAAGTAATTACACTTTATGACCAAATTTTTCCAAAGTATGAGAAGATGGCTTAACTTTCAAAATTAAATTAATATAATCCATAAAATAAAACAGTATAAATAGGGAAAATTATACAGTTACATCAACTGACGTAGAAAACTTTTTGACGAAAGTTCTAAGATGAATTCATGGTAAAAAATAAAAACTCATTAAATTGGTCATAGAAGAAAACTTACTCTAGCTGATAAAGAATATCTATTAAAAAAAACCATCATAATTAATGGTTAAAAACTTGAAGCTTTCCCATGAAGATCATTTTAAAGGCAACGACATTTCCTTTCATCACTCCTTTATTCGTTATGCTGGAAGTACTTGCTAATGCAATAAGACAAGTAAAGAAAATAAAATGCATACAGATTGGGAAGGAAGAAATAAAACTGCTTGGAGATGACATGATTGTCTATGTAAGAAATGTAAAAAATTGTCAAAAAAAAAAGAAAAAATCTCCTAATAAGCAGTTACAGTAATATTGCAGGATACAAGTCTAGTATGCCAAAATCAATCACTTTCTTATATACCAGCAATGAATGAGTAGAATTTGTAATTCACAACACAATAAGTATAATTTCCATAAGAATCCCCCAAAATGTAATAATTAGATATAAATCTAACAAAATACATGCAAGATCTTTATGAGAAAAACTATAAAACTGATAAATAAAATTTAAAATATAAATAAATGGAGATATATTGACTCAGAGAGATATGATCGGATCACTGGGGAGAAGTAAGCAAAGGACATAGAAGAAGTTTGCTGAGACAAAGGTAAACAGTCTAGGATGGTATTGCCTGAGAAACTGAATGCCTCCAGAGCACATGGAAATAAAAAGAGGACTGGCTCTTGGGCTTGCTAACTGGCTCTCTCTCCTTCAAGGATGCCTGGATGATCATGCTGTAGCTTGCTGCATTTCCCAACAGATAGTATTTTGGATAGGAAGGAACTCCAGCATAAGGCTGGCCTGGCAGACTGTGTCAGGGTTATTCTTCTTTGGGTGTTCTAGGGGGACGGGCTCTAGGCAAAAGCCTCCCATTCTTCTAAAATTGTGTAGCTCTTGTATCTTATGTTGTTTTAGTTTGTAAACTAACCCTATAGAAATAAGATAATTAAAAACTAAGAGGGGAGATGATAGGAGACTCAGGTGTTAAAGAGTTTTAGCCTTAATTGATAGGCTTGCATCACTAATGCATGTAGAAAGCTGCTATTCCAAAATTGTGAAGCTTTTGAATAGAGATTCCTTTCCTTTATCACCAAAATTTTGCCCCTGGAATTTTGCCTATAAGGTAGTGGCAGGCAACAGGACACCAACTGCTATTTGGTAACAATATTCTGTATTTGTGGATATTGATTCAATATTGCCAAGATGTCAGTTCTTCCTATGTAATTTATAGGCTCAGTACAATCCCAATGAAATTCCAACAAGTTATTTGTGGATATCAACAAACTAATTTTAGTTTATATGGTGAGACAAAATACCCAGAATAGACAACAACACATTGAAGTAGAAGAACACATTTGGAAGACTGATACTACCCAAATTCAAGTCTTACTTTAAAGTTATAGTGATCAAGGCAGTATGACACTAATGAAAGAATAGACAAATAGATATACAGTAAAGAATAAAAACCCAGAGATAGGTTTCCATAAATATAGTCAATGATCTAAGTCAATAAAATGGAGCAATATAATTCACAAGTGGTACTGAAACAATTGGACATCCACAGGAAAAAGTAAATAAACATACATGAATAACTTCTGCCCTTCATAACAATTAACTTAAAATGGATTATAAATCTTATTATAGAACTTCTAGTCAAGATTCGGGCATAAGTAAACACACTTCACCTCCTTGTGCAACCACAGAAAGGATTACAACTAGACCTCAAAATAAATAACACCGAGAACCATCAGAAAATTGAGCTATATGGAAATCTGATAACCAAGGATTTAAAGCAGCCACATTCATCCAGACTGGTCACACTACTAAGACAAGGAGTCAAAGCAGCTCTGCCTAACACACACAAACACAGGGCAGCTGCCAAATTGAGGAGACAAAGAAATATTGCCCAAATGAAAGAACAGAACAAAATCTCAGAAAAAGAACTAACCAAAAAAGAGATAACCAACCTATCAGATGCAGAGTTCAAAGCACTGGTGACCATGATGCTCAAAGAACTCATTGAGTATGGCAACAACATAAAAAAGACCCAGGAAAAAAATGAAGATTACACTAAGTGAAAAAAAGAAAAATCTACAAGGAACCAACAGTGAAGAGGATGAAGCCAGGTCTTATATCAATGATTTAGAACATAAAGAAGAAATAAGCATTCAACAGAACAGCAAGAAGAAAAAAGAATTGTAAAATAATGAGGATAGTATAAGGAGCTTCTGGGACATCTCCAAATAAACCAACATCTGAGTTATAGGGATGCCAGAAGGAGAAGAAGAGGAAGAAACTGAAAAAATAATGAAATAAAATTTCTTTAATTTGGCAAAGGAAATAGACACACAAGTCCAGGAAGCACAGATAGTCCCAAACAAGATGAACAAGATACATCATAATTAAAATGCCAAAGGTTAAAGGTAAAGAGAGAATCTTAAAAGCAGCAAAAGAAAAGCAAAGAGTTATCTACAAAGGAGTTCCCATAAAACTATCAGCTGATTTCTCAAAATAAACTTTGCAGACAAGAAGTAACTGGCAAGAAGTATTCAAAGTAATGAAGAGCAAGGACCTACAACCTAGATTGCTCTATCCAGCAAGGCTATCATTTAGAATGGAAGGGCAGAAACTTCTTCCCAGGCAAGATAAAGCTAAAGGAGTTCATCATCACCAAGGCCTTATTATATGAAATGTTAAAGGGACTTATTTAAGAAAAAAAGAAAATCAAAACTATGAACATTAAAATAACAAAAAAATCACAACTATCAATAACTGAATCTAAAAAAAAACTGAGCAAACAATGAGAACAGCAACAGAGTCATAGATATGTAGATCATTTGGAGGGTTATCAACTGGGAAGGGGAAAAGGGAGAATGTGGGAAAAGGTGCAGGAATTAAGAAGCATAATTGGTAGGTACAAAAGAGATAGGAGGAGGTTAAGAATAGTAGAGGAAATGGAAAAGCCAAAGAAGTTACATGCATGATCCATGGACATAAACTAAGCAGGGAGGGATTATCAGAGGGAACGGGGATACCAGGTGGAGGCAAGAAAAGGGATTAAAATTGGGACAACTGTAATAGCATGACCAATAAAATATATTTAAAAATCTATTATTAAATGCAAAATCATAAAAACCCTAGGACATAATATATGAAACCCCTGGATTTTCTTGGGTGTGATGATGACTTTGATACACCAAAAGTATAGTCCATTAAAAATTAGTTAAGGTCAACTTTATTAAAATTAAAACTTCTCTGTGAAAGACAATGTCAAGAGAATAAAAAGATAAGACACATACTAGGGAGAAGTATTTGCAAAACAGCATGTTTATAAAGGACTATTATCCAAAATATACAAAGTACTCTGAAAAGTAAGCATTAAGAAAACAATCAACCCAATTTTAAAATGGGACAAAAACTTTAACAAAAAAGAAGTACCAGTTGCAAATAAGCAAAGGAAAAGATGGTCCACATCACACGTCAACAGGGATATAAAAATTAATGATGATATACCAGTACTACACACCTATTAGAATGGCCAAAATCTGGAACACTGGCAATAACAAAGGCTTATGATGATGTGGAGAGACAGAAACTATTATACCTGTTGGTAAGAATATAGGTACTTTGGAATATAGGTGGTTTGGCAGTCTCTTATAAACACACTGTCAGCATACACTCTGGCCATCATACTCCTATCAAGTCATAAGAAGACATTGAAGAACTTAAATGTATAGTATTAAGTGAAAAAAGTCAATACATTCTGTATGATCCCAACTACATGACATTCTTGGAAAGGCAGAGGTACAGAAACAATAAAAAAACTCAGTGGTTGTGAGAGGTTGGGTGGAGGTTGTGAAAAGGCAGAGCACTGAGCAATTTCAGTGCAGATTTATACCATAATGATGGATACATGTTATTATACATTTGTCCAAACCCATAGATTATACAACAGGAGCAAACCATACGTAAACTATTGACTTTGGGAGATTGTGATAAGTCAATGGAGGTTCGTTAGTCCCACTCTGATGGCAATGTTTCTAATAGGGGTGATTATGCATGTGCTGGGACAGGGCATATATGGGAAACTTCTATTTTTTTCCTCTCTATTTTACTTTTAACAAAGACATGCTCTAAAATATAAATATGTAATATATTTAATCAACTCATGTTTCCAATAAATGGCAGATAGTTCTATAGAAATTACTCAATAGCAATCCAAACATGTAAGAGCTCATACTGTGTGTATTTATTTATTTATTTATTTATTTAGCACTTGCTTTGATTGGGACAGAAACCAACAATTATTTTGCTATTGTCCCCTCCACAAGCCTAGCATAAATGAGGCCATTATATTCAAACATTAAGTGGCCAGAAAAGTGACTATAAAGAGATAAATGCTGTCTTTAGAGGAAGTAAATTCCATCAATACTTTGTTTTGCTGATACCAAGGCTTTTTGTATTAAAGTTGCCAAAATTTTGGTCTAATTAGCATATTCTCAACAGTCTTTAAAATTAAACCAGGGCTTACTTGGAAGAACTCTGGTCTTTGGTTTACTTCATAATTCAAAGAATTTATAGTCAACTCTATATCATGTATATTGACACTTTCCCTCTCCTCAGGCACATATATCTCGCACACAATATTTATTGTAGTAGTTATAACTTAGTTAATTTTGCCCTTTGTGTAATGCAACAAAGATTTTTTTGTTTGCTTTTTTGTTTGCCTGAGTTGTTAATTTGCCATTAATGCATTCCAAGGCATGGCAACTGCAAAAGGTTAATTTGGTATTTGAGAACATTTTAACATAATTCCTCATGTAGTGATTTCTGTAAGAAAATTGAATTGACATCCAGTTCTAAGATACCATAATCATCATATTTAAATGTTTCTATGACAAATGATAAGCATTCACCAATTAATCTTCTAAATGTTTTCAATAAATTAATTTCCTAGCAGTTGGAAAAAAAGAGAAATACATAACACAAACCACATTTAATGTGTGTGCTTTATCCATGTACTGGAAGAATGAGTTACTTTGTATTAAAATATTTATCTCCAAAATTTATTGTTCATAAGTTTTTCAGTGTAATATCCTTTTCATTAGAGATTAGAAGGTTAAACGTTGATATATTGCAATATGAGAAATACCTGGTGTTTCATGTTTTCAATTTCAAGTAATACATAGACGTGACGTGTTTAAAATCTTCAAAAGTCTTAACATGAAAAAATATATTATCAGTCAACTTTAGCACATATCTCTTTTCATTTAACTTTTTTTGTTTCCGTAAGCTATGTCAGAACATTTTACAACTTGGTAGCAAGAGTTGATATTCTATTCTTATTGTATGTAATTATTAAAATTAACATGCTTTAATGAGTTTATATGTGGAAAAATTAATCTCACTTTATGTTAAAAAGAATAGTTTTTGCCTGGGTGTATTTTTTGTGGTTAGCACATTTCACAGGCTTCCTTGGTCATAACTGGGTGCTTTTTACTGAGTATTTAAGAAAAAGTGTAATTTACAGTTAATAATAGTACAATCAGTAACAAACATTTTTTAATGCAATACTAAAAGGTAACAGTGGTATTTCCATTTTACCTGGACCATAATCATGTTGACCAACATTTTTAATCGTTTTGCCTGCTGTTTTTACAAATGATGCCAATGTGTTAATTCTTTTGAAAAGAATACTACCTAGGTGCTAGCAAAATTTTCTGAGCTACCTAAATGTGAAGATACTTCCTAATCTATTAGATCATTGAGTTTTTTCTCCATAAGAATCTTCCAACTTGTCATCTAACTGTAAATTTTTTATGAATTTGGCAACTATGTTATTCTGTACTTTCCCAGTTTATGCTTCTGGGTTGGAGAACTTTCAGCTTCACACAAATGTTTATATGTGGTATTTATCTCGCCCATATTTCATTATTATTTTTTATAGTCTATATGCGATCTTTGCATTTGTGACCATTATAGAACACATATAGTTTACACTAGTGCTATTCATCAAACATTTTTAGTTTTCCTGTTTTGATGCCTCAGAATAAGAATTCACTTCCTGCCGTCCTTGAAGGTGAGTGGGACGCTGTAACTAGTTCTAGCCAAAGATTTGGGAGCAAAAGTGAAACATGTCACTTCCGGGCAAAACATTGAATTGTCAGTGTGAGATCTTCCCGGGCTCTATTTTCACTCTGGCATGGTCACTAACAGTATTCAGTGTCTGGTATTCTGTCAGTCTTGGTCTCTGAGTGACATAGTTACCAATATTGTTGACTTATGATGAACATGGAGAATGAGCAAAATATAAAGATTCATTGCTTGAGCTACCAAGATTTTGGGATTAGTTTTTACTACAACATAATTTAGCCAATCTGTTCTAAATGGCACAGAAATCAAAACCAGAAGAGAGATGCTGCTTTAACAAAACAACAAAATCTAAATATGCGGCAGTGTCTTAAGGAGGACAATTTCAAATTCAGGATGCAGCCCTGGCTGGTGTGGTTCAGTGGATTGAGTGCTGGTCTGTGAACTGAAAGGTCACAGGTTCAATCCTCAATCAGGGCACATGCTTGGGTTATGGGCCAAGTCTCCAGTATGGGGCACACAAGAGACAACCACACACTGTTGTTTCTCTCCCTCTCTTTCTCCCTCCCTACCTCTCTGTCTAAAAATAAATAAATAAAATCTTTAAAAAAATAAAAATAAAATTGAAGATGCTGAAAAATGGAAATCCAAGTTATGCAGTAGTGAAACATTAACACTTGATTAAACAATCAACTGAGATAACTTGAAAGTTAGAATATACAGTTAATGATGTGTAGTATTTTTTCAGAAAAGAGATCTGACATCAGGATGATAATGGCCATTGCTGGATGTTATTAGTTGCATTTGACAAAATATTACATTTAAGAAATGACTTCAGTGAATAATGAGGCCATTTGAAGGCAGGGACAAAAGAGTATACAAAAATAAACAAGTAAAATTTTAAGTTGACAGTGGCTACAGCTTCTCAAAATTAAAGAGATGGAAATTTAAAAAGGCAAATGTTGTAAACCAAAATTTCAAAATCTACCTTGCAGGAGGATAAAACCAAATGGAGAAGGATTACACTGTTTGTGAAAACTTCTGTAAGAATTAATTTTGTTCCCAATCTCTGTTGACAAAAATTTTCCAGAAAAGTTTTAAGTGTTACGTGCCCACTAAAGCTGATAAACTTGAATTATTTGTGATTAAGTCAAGAGAAAGAGGAATGTCCCAAACAGAACTGTGATTGTAGTTATTGACATAGAGGAATGATTGTCCTCTAATGCTAAGAAGGTAAGTTATTGAGAGTTGTCCAACCAAAAGAACAATTATCTAGACTAAAAGAGACCGTGACTGTCCAAAACTTAAAATAAGTTTGCTATGGAAAGGAAATGAGCTGAGAATGCTACTCAGCTCTCAAGAGTCTATATAGGGTGCGTTAAGAGTAGGTTTATATCCCTGGTTAGTGTACCTCAGAGGACTGAGTGCTGGCCTGCAAACCAAAAGATCGCCGGTTCAATTCCCAGGTAGAGCACAGGTCCGGGTTACAGGCCAGGTCCCCAGCTGGGGGCATGTGAGAGATAACCAATGGATATATCTGTTGTATATAAATGTCCCTCTCCCTTTTTTTCTCCCTCTCTTTTTCTCTCTAAAAATGAATAAATAAAATCTTTTAAAACAATTTTTAAAGTAGGTTTATAGTTGTTTGTGTGGAAAATAAGAAAATAATTAATAATAAAAAACAATAAACCGTGTTTTGTGTACTCACAACTGTAAACCTACTTTTGCCTCACCCTTCATTTTGTTCAGTTTGAACTTTAGATGTGGCAAAGAATGTTAACAAAGGATAAAATGACTGAAAGCATGCAAAGTGCCACAGAGAACACTAGACTAGCAATTTTCAACCAGTATACCGCAAGAATTTTTAAAACATGTACTGACCTCTTTTCCCTTAGACTGTCAAATAAAAAAAAAAAATGACAACAACCAACACAATAGCTGTCTGGTGTGGATGACTCAAAATGACACTTTTTTTTCAGATCTCCAGAGAATGTATTTTTAGTTGTGCCAAAGAATTTTAGTAATCACTTTATGTTAGTGCTTTGAGATGAAAGAGGTTGCTGATCCTTCTGTAGGGAATTTCACATATTACCTCCAAGCAAAGACCCACGTGCATCACTTAAAGATCCTCAGCTTCTAGATTATTATAATTATTAGTTCGTATGAGTTGTTTACTTTGAGAAGTGAGTTGTATATATTACATGCAGAAAGGAGAGTGGATCATATGCTTGGAGATCCGAAGGGTAAAATGCGATTGCAATGAAGGCTGTTTGGTCAATGTTTCTTGCTCTTCCCCTTTTTTGGCACTAGTTAGGATGCATATTTTGTCAGCCAATTCTGGATGGATATGGGCAAGTGACTAGATATAGCTTTTGAGTTGCGAGTGGAAAGGCTGATGTGTAACCTCCTTTGACTCTGGAATAGGTGCTGGTAAAATTTGACATGGTGGCCATAAGTCCTTGTTAACTGTGAAGAGCAGATTGGCCAAATCTAAATGGTGATGAATGACAGCAAAAAATACAGTTTCATGGTTTTCAAATCACTGAGATTTCTGGAGGGTGTTTTAACCACAGAGTAATTTAGCCAATACTGGTGGACCTTTTCCAAATCAATAGCAAAATCTACTTCTTTCATAAATAAGTGTATTTTTCAAGATAACTAAAAATAGATTTATAGATATAAAACAAACTCTTTTAAGGACCTGATATTAGGAAAGAGGTAGTATGCTTTTATCAAGTCCATGCAAAACTCTCTGTAATATACAATGTTGATACTATATATAAATTTAATTTAAATATTTGTATATTTATTATTAATGTTATATTTCAGGACCACAACAGTATACGCTCTAAATAACAACACGTAAAGAATGGAGTTGTCACACTGAACTTAGAAAGGAAGTCAGTGCACTGTAAGAATATGCCTTATGATTGCTTCCAGTCTGCTTGAATTTTTAGAACTAATCTAAGTTATGCTGAAAATTGAACTACTGTATTTTTAAAAATACATATCTGAAGCATCATTGCTTTTTTTCTCCAGTGCCAAGCTGACACAGAATACTATCTCTGGAAGACTGTTATTTAAATGATTTCTCTTTCAAAGTAAGGAAGATATAAACTACCTAGTATTTCTCTAGTATCTCAGGTAGTACTAAAAACTCTATCATTAATAGGGCTGATGGTTAAAAGAAAAATTTTCATATCAAGATATATTCTTTAGCATTAAAATTTCCTCTTAGAGCTATTTTACAACAGTTTTTGCTTTTGATGTTTTTTATTAATTTCCTTTAAGAAAAAAAAATGTACGATTTTGAAAATACTTTATACTTATTCAACTAGATTTGTGACTTGAAAATCAATAAAGAAAAATTGGTGGAAATATGAGATATAGGTGTTATGCAAAAAATATAAAAGACCCAAAATAGCAAATTGGTTATGCACATATATGGGATAATGAAGACAGCAAGTCATTGACTAGCTGCGCTCTGTGTATTTCCATGCTGCTATGAAGCTGTTGTTAAACTACCCACATTGCCTTTTTATTGGTCTTTATCCTATATTCTCTCTTGCTAATTAAGGAGAGAAAATGAGGTTCCAATCTTTTAATATTAAAATATCTTATGTGTCTCAGTAATAACTTTTTTGACTCTTCTGGGATGGCGTTCCACTGGACCTCTAGAATTTAGATAAAATTCAAGAAAGCTAATAATTTACTCCACCTAAAATGTGAGTCCTAGTTAGGGTTAGGGAGAAAAGGAGCACATAACTGAGATCAGAGCATGAGTGATTTCTTTCCCTGCTGATCTGCTGCTTTCACCGCCACCATTACACAGTCTACAACACAGACATGTAAACAAACAAACAAACAAACAAACAAAAGGAAAAAACAGAGAAAAAGAAACGTGAGGGTCCTGGCCCTGGCCAAATCCACAATTCAGGTCCACCACGTGGGCTACACCGTATTTCACCTAATTTTTCCCAAGGTAAGTCCTTATTTTTTTCTCAGTAGTTCTTTTTTTTTCTTCCAAATTTCAATCTATATGGGCCCCTTATTTTCAAAAGCTGACCTATTTAAAAGATGTTGGCACATTATGCAAAGGTTGAGTTGGGGAGTTTTTTTGTAATATCATTCTACATTCTTCCTTTTTTCGATTTCCATACTGAAAAAGAAATTCCTATTAAAAACCACATGTATCATACTCTGGTTTCTCTTTAGATCATATAAATCATTTACCTTTTACTAAAAACCACATATTATTTAAATGTGTTCCTCAGCCTTTCCTTGCCTGTATCTCACCATTGGTAACATAAGAAATAAACATGAATCTAAGAAGTTCACATTTTTATATGTATATTTTTTCCTTTTAATCTTCCCTATATTTCTATCACTCAGATCTGGAAATAAAAACTCAAATGGAAGCATATAAATTTATGGAAATAACTCCATTTCCAGAATTACATTGACTTCATGAGTAATAGGTTAAGTTTTAACTGAAATAGCTAAAAATTCAGAATTAATGTACATTTTTGAAATCTTTTAATATTATAAATGGCCAGGAAATAGAAATCTTAAGGTCTAAATCTAAATGAACTTAGAGAGTTTAAGTAAATCATAAACCAGCTTTCACCTCAAGGTTATTTGTCCAGTTGTGATCTTTAGAGTTTATAAAAACATAATACAAATAATTCATGACAATAAAATTTTATAAATTAGAGAAAGAATGATTAATTTTTTCCAACATTCCTGAAATGCCTGGAAATATAATAGAGTTTTAATAAATTGTTGAGTTTGAGATATTGAATTGTCAGTTTAAAATTTATAGAGTAGCCACTAATAAAAAGGAGTAAAATTAAAAAAATAAAGGATAAAATAGAATAATTGAAAAAATATTTTTTAAAAACATCTTAATTAATTAAACCAGAAAGAAGTCAAGGAATGATGAAAGAAAAAAGAGTTGAGTTAAACAATTAATAATGTTAAATAGTAATCCAGAATTAACACCACTTCATAGATAATAAATTGACAAATATTCAAAACTGCAATAATAATGTGCTACAGAGGATACGATACAGTGAGACTACCTACCAGTTATAGGTGTCAGTAACATCCATTTGAGGAAACAATTTAGCATAAATTTATAAAATTAAATAAGTAAATATCCTTAAAAGAAGCAAGTCCACCTAGGTTTAAAGCTACTAGAGCTCCTAAATATAAATACTACAAACATGTATAAGAATATCCATTCCCACTATTTGAATGGAAACAACTTGGAAATAAGCGTCAAGAGTAAAATGGATAAATAAAAGTTACAGAGTTAATGAAAACTATTTTATATGTGAAACAATTAATTAATGCTGTATTCAGCTACATGGATGAATGTCAGAAACAGCATAGAGAGAAAAAGGCAAATGATAACTTTCCTATGAAGTCCATAAAACTTCCAAAATTAGGTATACTTTCTAGTGACACAAACCTAAGTAGTAAAATTCTAAAACGGTAAAAATGACAAGCCCAAAATTCAGGTAATGCTGAATTGGAAAGAGATGGGAATATATATATACAAGGAAATTCTAATGGTACTTTTCTCTGTCTTTTAAAATGAATTATTATATTTTCATCTTTAAGGTATATTCCTGATTTATTAATATACTATATTTAATACTGAATAAAAATATAAAGTAAAAATTTCATGTATAAAATAAAAGTTAAAGGTGAGGGTGATTTTGGAGAAAAGTCATCTTTACTGGTAGAATCTGGGCCCCTCTTAAATCAGCCTCCCCTCAAAATGGTTTAAATACCATTTAATCCAGTTTTATTAATTATTATTTATTTTTATTAATCCAGTTTTTCAGGCTCCTGTGGCTTGCCAATCTTCCTTTCTTTCTTTCTCTTTTTTGTCATTATGATTTTTATCCCTGCACCTTACCTTTGTATTTATTGCTAGTGATAGATATTCTAAGAATTCTAAGGCCTATGCTGGAATGCATTTTGATTTTTTGAAATATATTAAAAAATGACTTTACCCCATGTAATGCCCCAAGTTTTGTCATAGCATAATTTTTGTGTAGCTTTATTTTCATGTGGATTGCTGATGGTCCATGTCTTGATTTCCTCTGTAAAGTTTTGATTCAGTACTGGTTGTAGAATTAAAACCCAAGAATAATCTATTGGCTTTCAGGATTTTTGCAGAAGCATGTTTCTCCGCAGACTATAAATATTGATTATTGGATGATCAGGACTCCCCATGGACTAAAATGTGTGGTAAACTTTGTGTGTGTGTGTGTGTGTGCGCGCGCGCGCGAGCACGAGCAGGCAAAGATCTGCCAACAAAGATACAGGGTTACAGTGACAGTGAAGTAAACAACAATCATTTTATTTTTTAAAATTTTTTCAATATTTTATTTATTTTTAAAGAGGGGGAAGGGAGGGAGAAAGAGAGGGAGATAGAACAATGTGTGTCTGCCTCTCACACTCCCCCTACTGGGGACCTGGCCTGAAATCCAGGCATGTGCCCTCACTGGGAATCAAACCAGTGGCCCTTTGGTTCTCAGGACAGCACTCAATCTGCTAAGCCACACCAGCCATTGCTCATTTTATTTTATTTATTTTATTTTGTTTTGTTTTATTCTCACTTGAGGATATGCGTACTGGTTATTTTTGAGAGAGAGAGAGAGAAACATTAACGTGAGAGAGAAACATCAGATCGTTTCCTCCTGGACTTGCTCTGGCCAGGAATCCAACACACAACCAAGAATGTGCCCTGACCAGGAATCAAGTCCACAGCTATTTGCTGTACTGGGTGATGCTCCAACCAGCTGAGCCATCAGCCGGGGCTAAAATGTGCTGTAAACTTTAAACTGTTGTCTGTTTAGAGAGTTTTTAAAAATGTATGATGTTGCTGTTCAGTAATTCCCATATCTTTCCATTTTTGTCTAGAAAAAGAAGAAAATTAGCATTTTATACATTATCACTTAGTATAGTTGTTTTTACTTTATTCTCTTCTGACAGGCTAAAAAACTGTGCAAGCATTCTACAGGAGACCATTAGGCTTCATACATTTAGACAAGTAAAGAAGTTAAAAGGAACCTACAGCTTATCTAAAATGGTGCCCTTAGCTCAGTGTGGAGCAAGCATAAAATGATTAATATCTGAACGTACATGTTAAAGCCAGACACTCTTAGTTTCTTGCCTTCAGTCTAAGCAAATATCAAACGTTCAACAGAATATACTGTGGATGGCAAATGCTTTGTTAACAGAGTTATTTTTCTCTATGTCTTGGCTATTTCATTAAATCTCAAGTCAGTGTTAAATCTTGGTTTTTTATCTTACAAAGGCCCTCGGCACCTCAGAAGTAGATATAAAATCCACATGGTAAAGATACCGTGGAAAGTATTCAACTATAAGGGTGCCATGTTCACTTAGTTTCCATCAGACTATTAAGACGTGCACTGCTGCTTATAATAAAACAGAAATAATCGAAGCCCAGTATTAAGCTGAATTTATCCCAGTTTTGGAATCCTGCAGTTTTACATAACAAGAAACTATTGACATCTCAAATGCATGGAGGAATTGCAGTTGCAGGGGAGAAGAGCACAGTCCAACACCACAAACACTTAAGATCCACAATAAGAGAGGAGGAAACACATTCCACAAGTGTAATAACTTAAACAAAACAAAAATACTTAATATAACAATCTGAACAGGTTTTTGAAACAACGACGCAGAAAAACAAAGGAATGAATTACTTCTCTGAAACCGATTATTAGAGAAGAACAGAAAGCTGTGGCAGAAGAAAACGGAACAATAAGATAAAGAGTTCTAGAAAATAAAGTATAACTTTTTAAATAATTTTAATACAGGCAAATTAGCTAAATGGACACCATTATGAAACAACTGGCAACTAAATTGTCAGTCTGAGAATTTCTCCCCAAATGCAATGCAAACAATGTACAGCTAAAATCAAGAGACAGCCAACCGCTCAGAGTTGCGATATTCATCTAGCAAAATTTCAGAACAGTAAAACACATGGGAAAAACAGTTATTGATTTAAAATTTTCTAGAACTGAAAAAGTCAAGATATCATATGAGAAAACGCAGCAAGTATTGAGCAAGAAATAGAGACCTAAGGGAAAGAAGAAAAAGCACACTGCAGTGAGTCTTTAGAACATTGAGGCTAACATTTAAATAATAATAGCTACAAGAGTTAAGGACAAAAGTACTAAAAAGTGTAATGAAAATGAGACTATTTGTATTATATTTTTATCAGCAATATTTGATACAAAGAGAAATGCAAATATATTTTGAAAATGATACATTAGAAAATTTTATACATGAATTTCCATATCTAGAAAATTGTGATTCAGGAACAAAGGTATAATGTGACACGTTTAAACTAATAAAAATGAGAATATGTATGAGTAAATCATCTTTGAAAAAAACTATTTGAGAAAAGTTCTTATAGCAAAAATAAAACAGTAAAGGCAAAAATCATTAAAATATATTTTAGTCCAAATGTTAATAATGTTATATATGCAAATTATTATATGTATGAATTTAAAACTGATATCAATATATACTGATAGGTAACAGAGCAGAAGCCTTTGACCATTCTGGTTATATCTTTGTGTTAATGGTATTGTCACTTTTTGGGACTCTACACTCCCTACCTAATGGCCTAATTTTATTTGTTCACCTCTCTTTCATTTCTTTCTGCTAATGTTGTAATTTTAAACTTGGTTGTTTCTAACTAAGAAAGATATTCTTTTTCCAATGTGTTAATCATTCTAGTCACCTGTTAATCAGCTTCAACCTTGGTCTTCACAAATAACATGCTTGTCATTCTCTAGTATCTTACTTGACTCGAATTAAACTGAAATACTCTGCATTTTTAGTGACTGCTCCCATGTCTTTCTGAGAATCAGGCCATGCCTTCTCTTTTAAAGGGTAATTCTTCCTTTGCTGAATGGATTCCTCTGGGAACCATTTTTTTAAATGTGGAGGTTTCACAAACTTAACTCCACAGAAGCTAATTTTTTTGGAAACCATCAATACCTCTATTACCCAAGTGTTGTAGTTCTAATTTTTTTATTTTCTCAGCAAATTAGAAAATAAATATATGTGTTTTTATTTTATAATATAAACAAAAAGTAAGTGAGCATTTATTAGGTACTTATCATGTGTTCTGAGCAGTTGCCTGGAGCAGTTATAAGAGATACAAAAATGGACTCAGCTCAAAAACTAGGGCTGAGGGGAAAAAACGTCGGACCTTAAGAAAAGTTTTTCATGTCTTTTAAGAGTGGTTTAGATGTTTATTTTCTAAGCCATCATATTATTCTTAGTTTTTTAGTTTTCATTTCTAAATATGGATTATAATGTATATGTACTTATACACACAGTTTAAAAATCAGTAGAATATGTGATCTATCAAAGCTATGTTTGGTTTGCTGTTATTATCTATTTAGGGCTTAGATTATGTTAAATAGATTCTCAAAAATGTAGGATGAATTAGTGAATAGAAGAAAGTAATCAATGGGCCTTGAATAGAGCATTTTATTTGCAGAGATGGTGAGTCTCAGGAAGAATCTAGAGAGATGCTGAAATTTAAAATGTTGAAAAAAATGTATAGGTAAAAAAGAATTGCAGATTAAATGAAAAATTAAACAAAAGATAGCAAGAAATTCTGTGGCAGTCTCATGGGAAAATGGGAAAATTGGCAAGGCTACAGTAATGGTTTTGTGTGGGAAATTAAGTTAGATATATTGTTTGAAATCATATTATAAAGGGCCTTAAAATCAGGTAATTTAAACTCCAATGGCAGAATGAGTCATTGTAGATTTTTACCCTGAGAAGCAGGACAATGAAAGTAATAGTTTTAAGAAATATTACAGCCTTTCTGGTAATTTTCTGTCCTGAAGGTATGTGCAGAGTAAATTGGAAGGTTTTTGAGTCTAGGAGATAACTCAAAGCTAAATGTTGTTCTCAGATCTAAAAGTTTCACTTAGCCTAGGATTTTCTGGGGGAAAAATGTGTATATGTATGCCGGGTGAGTAAAAGTAGATTTACAGTTGTGTGTAAGGAAAGCATAGTTTATTCATGTTTTATTATTTATAAATTATTATATTATTGATTTGCATTACAACTGTAACCCTACTTTTGCCCACCCTTATGTATATATAACAACAAGCTATTTATTACTCCATACTTGCTCTTACTTGTAGCCTTATTTATCTGAGAGATAAAAATCACACAGATTTTTTTTAATTAGCAATGTGTAAATAAGTTAAGTGCTACCCATAAGTAAGAATGGAATGAATTATGGTTGCTCACCACGAAAGTGCAGCCACATCCAAACATGAATCCATGAAAACTGTGACAACACTCGTGACAATGGGACTCTACAAGAATGTTTGAGAGATATTTCAAAAGATAAGTCAGAAATATTTAGTGAGTAAAAGAATATGCATAAGGTATAATCAAAGGCTTATTTAAAGATGGCTTTATGATTTGCCTGACCTACTAGGAATTTAACTGTAAGGAAATAGGAAACAAAGCTGGGGTGAAAAACTAATGAAGTGATTGGGTTTTAGGGTTTCATGTAACTTTGGAACATACAAGAGAACATATCCACGAAGCCATATTAAGTTGTCTGAGAAGGAATCCAATGACAGACTTGAGAGTCATCGGCAGACTGAAAATGGGGGAAATGTGTGAAACCATTAAAATAGATCAGTTCCCCAAAAGAGAAGTATATAGCACAGAGGGAAGAAGATTATGATATTACTTCATATAATGCTCGTGATGACTATGTGGGACTCAATGGTGCATATTTCATTTTTCAAATAAGAACAATTTCAGAAAATGTTAATGGTATTTCTAAGGTAACACAGCTAATAATAGTGGCACAATGAGAGTGCCTTAAAAGAGACACACCCGCCCCATGCTATTGGGGAGAATGTAAAGTTCAACGAACTCTTCTTTTGGAAATTTAGCAATACATAGCAAGAATGCTATAAATGTTATTTTTTTAACACAGTAATAACATTCCTGTTAACTTTCCCAAGAACTAAACACACACATGCACACACACAAATGCATGTGTGTCAATATTCATTGCAACATTATTTATGGAAGTAAAAATCAAAAGTAGTATAAACATCCAACAATATGAGACAATAGTATCTCATGTCCATGTAGTTAGAGTACTATGACACCTTTACAGTTATGTTTTAATGGATATGAGAACACTGAAACTCTTGAAATATATAAATTGAAAAAGGCAATATAAAGAGAAAATAAACTGTTTGACCAAAGTAGCTCTTTAGGAAAGGTAATAAAATTTGCAGACTACTTGTTTTTAATTTAAAAAGATAATAAGTTTATTCCCATGGAAAACACTTATTAATATAGCTTAAATTACATTTTTCAATACATAAGGGTCAATAAGAAAATGATACGACTTTCTAGTTACTCTCATAACATTAAAAGCTGGACATATTTATTATTTAGCTATCTAGAGACACTTTTATGATTGTAAAATGTGTTCACTGCTTTAGAGTTCACTAATTTTATTCATCAATCTGTGAATAAGCCACCTAGAAAGGTATGGATGCAGAAATAAATGGTCAAAGCAATGAAATTACTTGCTCCAGATCACATAGGGATTTAGCAGTAGATCTAACTAGCTTAGGAATTATCATTCCTCTTTGAATCCTAGGTATTTTAGAAAATAATATTGTGAAAAAATAATGTTTTTATGTATATAAATAGTTCTTATTTAATACCCATGTAAACATTATATGTAATATACTTAACTTTATTAAAAATGCCCCTATTAACTATAGGGTATCTCTACTGACTAGTATTAGATACATAAAAATGTTGTCTTTAGTATGAGAATATAATCAAGTATAAGTTTTATTCAAACCCTTAAGTTTGAAATGTCCTTTGAATTACTTTAAGCTTTGCAATGAGAGATTTTATTTGCTCTACCACATTAAGGGCCTTGAATTCTTTAGTCTCTTTACCATTCATACTATATCTTCAAAGCACATAAACAACTTTAAGGTTTTGTTTACATTTCCTTTTTGTTGAAACACAGAGTTTCACTTTATTCTGTTAATTGTACTACATGTTGATCAAAGTTAAAATTTATGTTGGGATTCATCCAGAAGTTTTTCACAGATATTCAGTATTTGAATTAGACTCTTTCCAGACTGAGCAACATATCCTTCTAACCATGACTTTCCTGGGACCTGTTACGAAAATCTTAGAAATGGTTGCTACTTTTAGTTGCATTGCCTGGTTTGTGACAATCTTCTTTGAGTCCATCCTTCATTCAGTACTGCACCACGCTGGGATTTTGTCTGAAGTCATTTAAAGTAACGTTGGGTTTTACTAATTTAAATTTTAAACATTACATATGTGGTGATGCCAATGCAAATGATCAATACAGCTCATAATTGAATATGTACACATGGGTTTCAAATGACTAATTTTACCCATGCCCAGCTAAATACTATGAACAGTAGAACATAAATTACTTCTCTGAGTAACAACTGACAAACTTATTTTAACATGACTATAATACAAATTCTGATTTTAGAAATATAATGTATTAAGGGGCAAAGGTGCTCTGAGATCTAATATATATAGAGAAGTTTACTTTATTTAATACTGCATTTCTGTAGTACTCTCATCTGTTTGTATTATATTATATACAGAGATGCTGTGACAAATAAAGGAGTCCCTTTCCTTTCCAATATTCAGCCCTTTGTCCATGTCGAGCCTGCCCTCCCTGGAAGATTTGCTATGGGCTTATACCGGTGAGGTGGGGCAAGCTCCTCACACAAGAACGTCTTCAGTAATGCCCTTGTTACAAAGGCACTTTAATGTCAGGCCATTCCGCCATCCAGCTGTGTGCCCTTCAGTTCTGAGGCTTCCCCTTGTATCAGGAAACAATGGAGTACCGTCATGCTGACCCCATCCTGGCATGAGCAGACATCCCTTCTCTTGTCAGGGGGCCTTTTTAGGGATATTTACCCTCTGCCCGGGCATTAGTCCAGCCCCGCCCCAGAGCCTGTGTGAGGGCACAAATATCTCCTTGGTGCACACAAAGCGGGGGATATGTTCAAAATATTTACACATATTAGTCTCTCATATCTATAAGTTGTATCTCTATCTACTCCATTTTTAAACACCAATACAGGAGTGGTCCATCTTATCTCTTTATTCTCCGTGCTCTGTATCTACAACATCAGCAAGTCCTTGCCCAAACTCACATTAAACCTGTCAATATTTTACCTTTCACATTGCTGCAGGGGAGATCACCTTCATTTCTTCTCTGAAGTATTAGAGTAGCCTTTCAACATTTTTTTTTTTAATTCTTGCCTCTGACCATCTTTTTAAGCTAACGGTTTTTGTTGTTTGTTTTTGTTTTTTAACATAAATAGCGACCTGGAAATCTGTTTCTTAAAATCCTCAATGATCCCATCACATATTCTGTCATATTAAACTGGTTTATGTCCCAACATAGCACCCTGTTCTGTAAGGCCTTCTTTGGTCCTGTTCTTGCCTATACCTCTGGCCTCAATCCCCTCTGCCTTGCTTGGCTCCAGCCACACTGCACTTCATTCTGGCCTTTACTGTGCCAAGCTCGTTTCTATCATAGGGCCATTGCACCGATATTCAACCAGAAAGATCTGCTTCTTGACACTTTATAAGGTCAAATACTCTGGCTACCTCTTATTAGGTCAATCTACCTTTTCTAACGCTGTTTTCTATACCCACCCAATCTATACTAGTTTCCCACTCACTCACCATAATATCACTAAACATTCATTGCTATCTAACATATTTGGTATATTTACATGTACTTATGTGTGCATTATTTCCTTCCCTTAATTAGAATTGAGCTCTTTTATAAGGATCTTATCTGCCCTATTTACCATTATTTTTCCAAATGTAGGCTTATATCCCTGAAGTGGTTTAGTGATAATTCTTGTGAGAGTCTTGTTCTTCTGAAAAATAGGATCCTGAAGCAAAGTGGAAGGAAGGAAGGAAGGAAGGAAGGAAGGAAGGAAGGAAGGAAGGAAGGAAGGAAGGAAGGAAGGAAGGAAGGAAGGAAGGAAGGAAGGAAGGAAGGAAGGAAGGAAGGAAAGGAGGGGGGAGGGAGGGAGGCAGGGAGGGAGGGAGGGAGGAAGGACAGTGCAGTTCTAAGGAATAATTAGGAAGGTCACTGGGAGTCCTTGAGCCAAAGCTGCCTGTCAGAGTGGCTGTGATCCCCAGGAGCTGGCCTGCCTTAGTACCTCTGCCACCCTTACTCACACCTGACAGCAGTCAAAGGGAGGGTCAGCTTTGGCACCAACTGGATAATCAACTCAAGAGCACAGATGCTGGACTGCATGATGAATGTTCTCTCTTGAGCTGTAAATAGATAAAATGCCTTCTCATGGTCACTACAGAAGGTAAAAGGGGCAAAGGTTTTTTTTCCTCTCATATAGATATTCTACACAATGTGTGTGTATATGGGGACAACACCTTAAAAACTATAACTTTTTATTAAAAAAATCCACTGAATACAATAAATGAATAAAAGGAAATGGCCAAAAGAACATGTCTGAATGGTTACCTTGTGGTAGTGAATTTGACAGTAAACTTTATTTTCTCCTTTCTTCATTCTCCTAGTCTTCAAATTTTCTTCAAAAAAGACATTTTCAAACTACAAACAGAAAAAAAATTTTTAAAAAAGAGTGATTCTAAAAGAATGAAAAACAGTGGAGTAAAGAATAACATGAATAAAATGGATAGTATTTTGTCTTCACATCCATATCATAAAATCACAGAAACTTGAGGCTAGAAAGGCACTAAAAGATCACATCTCACCTCCAGCGACTACACAGCAATATTTATTTAAAAACTGAATATAAAAAGTTCAAGTAAAATGTGTCCATGAGACTAAAAATTATAAATACAAAATACAAGATACATGAAACACTGAGTTCTCCCTTACATGAAAGGGTAATGAAAATTTGGAGAAAGAACTACAAGCATCAACATTAACCAAAATAATGACAAGTTAATGTGCTTGCCTGGTCCTTTGCAATTATTGCCTTCACTATACCCAATGACAACTTTTCATTATTAGGACTGCCAAAATTAGCAAGTAAAATATGCTACATTAATTTGTTAGGGCTGCCAAAACACAGTACTATAGACTTGGTAGCTTAAATAACAGAAGTGTACTTTTTCACAGTTCTAGTGTTAATGTCTGAGACAAAGTGTTCATAGGGTTGGTTGCTACTGAGGGTTTTTTATACTGTCTTCCTTCTATGTGTGTCTATGTCCAACATTCTTCTTCCTATAAGCACACCAGTCACATTGACCCATCCTAATGACCTTATTTTAGCTTAATTACCTTTTTATATCCCAATCTCCAAATACAGACACATTAAGAGGTACTGAGAGCTAGAACATCTCTGCATGAGTCTGGGGGGATGAAATTCAGCTCATAACATGTACTAAACAATTACAAATTTTTTATCTGACATCCTAATTAGTCTGAATGTCTTGTATTTTATCTGGCTGCCCTACTGGAATCCTATAAGGTGGTTTTGACAGAAGACATTTTATTTAAAATACATATTCCATTTATACTGCTAGAAAAGAAATCCTTTGATTTACAAATATATGTTTGACTAATTTTTTTATGTTTATTGTTGCTCAATTACAGTTGTTCCCATTTTCTCCCATTACTCTTCCCTGCCCTACCCACTCCCACCTCCCACATTCAATTCCCCCCACATTGTCTTCGTCCATGGGTCCTTTATATATGGTTCCTTGACTTGATCCTTTCCCTTCTTTCCTCCATATGTTTATTAATTTGAAAGTAAATACTTGAGAAAATATCTTCTTCTCCTTTAAAGGTTAATCACATGTAAACTAGGTAAAATAGTACCTTACCTAATTCATCATTTGCATGATCTTCCACGGATTAAAACAAGAGAATCTTCGGAATACTTTAATATTTAATCACCAACGAACCCAATTTCATAGTGTTAACATCACCTACCTTAATTTTCTGAGTTTGTAAAATCTGGAATCTTTGATATTTTATCTAAATAACCATCTGAAAAGAAAAAAAAATCCTGCAAAAAAGTGAGCCTTTTAAAAAAATCTTGAGTAAATTAATGGCTGGCTCAGAATATGTTTTAATTCTGGTTTGCCTCCATACTCTTAGGTAATATTCATTTATATTTAGGTATAATATACAATTCCAGATGCTAAAAATATTAGCTTTATCCGAGCTACAAACATTAAAAACTACTTTTTTACCCAGGACTATTTTTTTTAAATAAGATTTCTCAGGTTACATTTGAAATGGGTATGTATTACAAATGATGTTGATATTAATACACTAGAATTTTGTAATCACTATCCTAAGATCTAACATCACATATTTTGCTTCCATTATGGATATGTTATCCATTGAAACAGATTACATGTAAACAATGTCAGTTATAATAAACAGAATCAAAACAATAAAAAAACACGTACTGAAAAAAGAATTGTTTGTGATATACAATTCATCAAATCTAAAATTTTAACAGTAGTAAAAAACATGGATATTGGAATGAGAGAGTCTGGAATTTTCCTCTCAGCCTTGCCTCTTAGTAGCAAACTTGTGCAAAGACTTGGACTCTCTTAGATTTTAGTCCCTCACTTTTTAAATGGATATAATAGCTCTCATTATAAGTTTGATCTAAGAGCAAAATGAGATAAGGTAACAAATAGTTTAAGGCTCTTGTGAGTGCAGTTAGTAACACTAGTTGTGGGGAGAAAACGTCATCAATGTCATACTCATAATCCATAAATGGATAAAATTATTTGCTTATAATTTTAATTGTCCAAAATCTTCAACTGAGTCTAATATTTTAATAAAATTGAATATAATAACATGTAATAATATCATACCAGGAACTGGTAATTATTGTTTATTGGGTTTGGAAAGGTAAGAGTGCAACGCTATGAGCTTTTGAGCAGCCCATATAAAACAGGTACAAATTGGTTGAGGTTTCAGTGTTTTAACTTTTATTCCTAAATGTAGTAGTTACTTATTTTCTACAGGAGTGCTTTGCTTAATGTCACAGTAGAAAATTTGAATTTATATATAATTCTTCTTATAAAAGCAAAACAGATATAGAACTAGAGGAAGTATAATCAAAATGGAAGAAAACATAATAATATGCCTCTACATACCTTAAGATGTATATAACTGTACATTTCTCTTAATGATTCATATCAGGCATTGATGCATTTCTTGCTATGTATCAGACACTATACTAAGTGGTTTGTGTAGTTTTCCCACTTCATACCACAAAACCTAAGTAGTAGTTATTTTCCTTAACTTGTTAATAAATAAACAGGCTTTTAGGTAATCACTAAAAGGGTCAGGCTCTTCCTGGTCTGCAGATGCCTGACTTCTCATTGTGTTCTCACATGATGTTTCTCCCATGCACGGGAGAGAGAGAGATTGCTTCAACTTCTTATAAGAACAGTAGTCCTATCAGGTTAGGGGCACACTTTAATGGCCTCATTTAACCTTAATTACTTCCTTAAAGCTTCTAGAGGGTTGTGTGCACATTTTATTCCTCAGAAGCATTGCATTGTAATCTCTTGTTTATCATGCAACATTTATTAATTCCTGCTGTTTAAGTCTTTAGAAAGAGAAAAATAGCATTCTCATTGAAAATAACTGTTTCATTAACAAATGTTGATGATTTAAATATGGATGGGCCTACAGGGAGGAGTAAATGATGATTGCAATTGCTCAAATGAACTTTTAGTATACACGAAAATGTTCTTGGGTAGAAGTACATACCGTCCTAGAAAGATGAAGAGTAACCTTAGTTTTGATATAGCATTTAGAGGTTATCTATGGCCGAAGAAAAACACTGTTTGGAATGTCAAAATATTAAGAGAACATCTATTTGACGTGTTCTGACAAGAAAGTAAACTTACCTTCTCTTTAACTATGCAACCACAGAGGTAACGAATCCTTCATTCAGTAGCTCATTATGCATTGTCATGAAATAGATAATACGATTTCCACAAACCTCTTTTGATTTCATGTCAAACAAATTCTCTCAAAGCCATTTAATAAACAAATAGAGAGAAAAAGCAAATGTGAAATCTCAAACAATTTGCGTAATCGATTACTCTGAAACATCTATTACTCTTCCCTAAAAACAGATGTACGTTTCTATCCATTTGAGGAAATAATCCAAACTGAAGTTTAGGTAAATTGCATAATAAGGGAAAATTAATAGTAGACTTGTTTAATATTTAAAATAAAAATTAAGAATATATTAAATCGTTCCTCACATTGAAAATCAAAAAGCAATTAAATTAAATGAATTACAATCTGTTGTTGTTTATAAAGACATTGACTCTCTTGATCCTTGTCTATATTTTCTTTTTTTCGGTAAAATACCCTAATAATGCATGGTATAATCTAATTATATAAGTGTCCCTATAAGTCCTCAGTTTTACTTTATATATTTGTTACCTCTCCTGCTTGGCATGCCCTTTCACACACAGCTCATTTCTGGAGGAAAACACTGACTTTTCCTCAAGATTGAGCTTAAGGCTGCCTCTTCCATGAGGTATTTTGAACCTCTAACCATTAGTGATTTGGCCCTGCTACTTTGCCTTTCCCTGAAAAAATTATTTCACTCTTTTACTTCTATAGATATTTACTATATCAACATGCAGTCAAGACTCATATCCAAGTCATCTTTATTTCTCTCTGGCTTAAAACAATCTCTAGCCTAAGGTAAGCAGTTTAAAATGTTTGTGAAGGTACAACCAACAAAATAAGAATACAGTGCATAGCTCAGGAGAATTTCATTTGATTTTTGTCAGGAGAATTTCATTTGAAATTCAGCCTATGCCACCTATTGAATTGTTGTCCTGAGCATATTACTTAAAATCTCAAAGTTTTAGTTTGCCTGTTTGAGCGGAATAAATTATACTGCTTACATATTGTGTTATTGTTGGTATTAATTAAATTATAGAGATATAAATAAATCTAAAAAGAGAGAAAGAAAGAGGAAAAAAGGAGAAAGGCTGGACGAGAATGAGAAGCTTAACATAATACTGGTACATAGGCAAAATTTTTCTGTTACTGTTATTTTTATGAAAAGAGAAATTATATGACAAACTATCCATTCAATACTCACCATTGCTTCAATGAAAAACAGAAAGCAATGGAGATGTTGTCTCTATCTAGTTAAGTCAATCAAATGTTTGTTTATATTGTCATAGACCTTATGTTTCAGAAAGGCAAAAGGTAAAACACAAATAAACTAGGTTTTTAATTAACTTAACTTAATGCAATTGAACACCAAAATTATTTTTATGAAGATGTTTGCAAATAAATTGATGTAACTTATGCACTTTTCTAAGTATTTTACAAACGTATATGCTTATATTTATATTCTCATGTGTGACCATTCACACTATAATAGATCGCCTTCTACTATGCTTATCTCATTAATTATCATAATTGTAATTAATCAGCTGTGTTATTTTCTGTTTAATGTGTACTTTTCCACCAACCTGTAAGTTCTATAATGGCAGAGGCCATATCTATCTGGTTCATTAAAGTTTCCTTGCTACCTCTCAGAGTTACCGAGACATACTTCTAAAACTATTTTGAGAATTAGAAAAAAGGATTAGAAAACCAAAAGTACTTATAAACATCATTTAGCACATTACAATGTCATTTCAGAAATATTATTCCATTTGTCTTACTGTTTTCACCACAAAGTGGACATTTCTATCAAATCTTATATTAAGGGCTTACTATTTACAAGGCAAAAAAAATCAAAATCTCTATAGTAGTAAGAACAGTGGAAAGGAAGTGATTTTTAAACTTTAATAAAGGATAAGGCAAAGAGGAAAAAGACATAAAGAACCAATTGGTGAACCAAAAATTCATTCTTCTATAGTGTAAGAATAGTGTTAAGATTAATAAAAGGAATACCATATGTTGCCATGTATAATGTGCACTTTTTTGGCCCAAATTTTTGAGGAAAAATTAAGGCTGCACGTTATACATGGGTAGTACTAATTCCATATCTTATATAAATGTTTTTAATTTAATTTTATTTATGCTTATACATTAAACATGTAACTCTAGAAAGCAGTAACAATACCCTTTATAATATAAAAAACAAGTATCTAAATATAAATAAGTAAACATTGAATTAAAAAATTAAAACAAAAGTTGTTTTTTCCTGAAAGTTTGGGCCAAAAACTTTCTTGCATTATACACAGAAAAGAGTCAGCATTTTGCACTTTCCTTGCATTACGAAAAGAGTCAGCAATGTAGGTGCCCTCTGAACCTAGCCACCGTGACGGTTAGACAAATGCAAGAGTCAGAATGATGCGTACCAGCCGCAGCAACAGCAACCACAAACGTGATTCCAGGGCACCTGTAATCATAAGAACTTGTCAAAGATGAAATGAGCTTTCTCATGATAGAATAACGTTTCCATATTAAAGGTGTTCACCTAAGTTGATCATCTATTTAAATGGGCATTTTTGAAAGAAATAGAGCATCAGGTTACTTTTCATTGGGAACTTCTTTAATATAGTCTTCCCTCCTGGAAAGAGCAGAAATCTTATTTCTCAGGAAACTACTATATATAGAAGAGTAATGAAAGAAATCTTGGTAGCTTCTCTGACTATTCTTTCATGTTAATTAAAGACAATAGAAATAACAGATTTCAGAGATTAAAAGAGTAAAGAGTTTTAATGCATGTCTTCGTAGTGTGTTACTCAATGAAAAGACTTGACAACATAAGCCCATCGTTAATTTATTAGTGTTATTTATTAGTGCAATTATTTATTTTTTAAAGATTTTTAAAATTTATTTATTTATTTATTTACTTATTTATTTATGGGAAAGGAGAGAAACATAAATATATGGTTGCCTATCAAGTGCCCCCTACTAGGTACCTGGCCCTCAACCCAGGCATGTGACTGACTGGGAATCAAACCAGCAACCCTTTGGTTCACAGGCCGGCACTCAAATCCACTGAGCCACACTAGCCAGGGTTAAGTTGTTAATTTTATAATTTTTAGTTCATAGATATTAAAAAATAATTTTAATAATTATTTTTAAAAGTCTTTTTTAATTACTTTTATGGCTCAACATGCCAGTTACGCCTGTTACTTCAAATATTACCAGAAATGGAGTCAACTATAAAACTGTAGTCACGGAAAACTTAGAAAAACAAATATCTTCTAAATTTTAAAATCTGGTAGATTTACTTTACAATAAAAAGTCTTGAGACAACTATAAATACTCTGTAAGCAGTAAGATCTAAGAATAAAAATTGAATAGTATGCTATTATTAATCTGCAGCTAAACAAAATTGAGTAGTATCACTGAAAGAGAAAAATACATTTTAGAAGGTTTGGTTTTTTCTTTGTTTTTCGTTCAGTTGCCGTTTAAATAACTTTTTAATTCTTTTTATTATTTTAGTAGTGACTAATCCATTGCAAAGGCTTAGTTTCTTTTAATTTTCTCAGAAGAACATTAAAGTTTTTTTCAGGAGGCAGTTCAATTACTGGCCAGTCATCTTGAACTCATGTAGGCTTGCTTTTATATTTTGTAAAGGTGGATTTGTGGAAAGCCCAAGGTGTTTACCAGTTCTCTAATTTGGCAGGACTCAGAGTACAAACTCTATGTTCCTTGTGAAGATGTTCATGTTTGCTTTTGGACTTTCTCAGAGTAGGTCAAGAGTCAGCCTTAGGATAGAACAGAGACATTTGGTCTTTCTGGTGTGCTAACGGGACTCCTTGGTGCTAATGAGATCTCATTATTCGGACTAAGCCAGAATTCTAATATCTTCCAGAACTCTTAATTTTTAGTACATCAGTTCTACAGTTCACAGTGTAAAGACTGCTTTTTGGGAAACCTTACATTATCTAACCCTGAATCTATGCAGCCCTGTCCCTATTCAAGTTCTTGCAGAAAACCACGAGAGTTCAGCACTGACATGTTTCCTCCTCTCCAATGATTACATCAGCAATCACAGCCCCTGAATTCTGTCTCTTTTCTTTAACAGGGCTTCTGTGGGATAATCCTGCATCACAGCCAGAAAAAAAAATACCCACAGATAGAGATCTAGAACAAATACAGAGCTCATAATATAAATTTCTCTTTTTTCTAATGTACAAAAACTGTTATCTCATATTCAATTTAACAGTTTTTTTAAGATGTTTTCTTTTTTTCTTTTCATTAAGTTTTTGGGCGTGACATTGGTTAATAACAGTATGTAAGTTTCAGGTGTATAACTTTCTTACACAACATCTGCATACTTAATTTATGGCCAGGACACAATTTAACAGTTTTTAATTGTGGGGCGACTTGCAGTACCAGACTGTTTTGATTATAATGGCCTTGCAATATAGTTTGATATCAGATATGGTGATCTCTCCTACTTTGTTCTCCTTTCTCAAAATTGCTGAGGCTATTCGGGGTCATTTATTTTTCCATATAATTTTGTGATATGTTTGACCCATATCTTTGAAATATATCATTTGTTTTTTAATAGGAATTGCATTGAATCTATAAATTGCTTTGGGTAGTTTGGACATTTTGATGATGTTAATTCTTCCTATCCATGAACACAATATATTTGTGTCTTCCTTAATTTCTTTCTTCAGTGTTGTGTAGTTTTCTGAATACAGGTCTTTTACCTCCGTGGTTAAGTTTATTCCTAGCTATGTTATTTTTCTTGTTGTTATAACAAATTTTTTTTTCCCTGATTTCTGTTTCTGATTTTTTGTTGTTGGTGTGCAGCTTCTGAAGCTGGCAAGTACTGAGGTATGACTGTAGTTTGGATTGTAAGACCATAATCAAAGCTTTCTACTGGCTACAGTCAAAAAATTTTAAAAGACTATGCTAAGTGAAATAAGTCAGGGAGCGAAAGACAAATACCATATTATCTCACCTATACGTGGAACCTAACCAACAATACAAAGATGCAAGGAAAATAAGACCAGCAACACTGAAAGGAAAAGAAACCAACAGAGACAAGAGGGAAGGAGGGAGAGGGGGTGGGGAAAAGGAAGGGAAGGGGAAAGTCAAGGAACATATAGCAAGGACTCATGGACAAAACCAAAGGGGAAGAGCTGAGGGAGGGAAGGAGGAAGGGGGCAAGGGAAAGTGGTGGGGGGGAGGCAGAAACAAATGTATTTGAAAGCATAAAAAAAAAATTCTGTGCCATCATGGCCAGTCTCAGAGTTCAAAGGAAAAAAAAAATAAAAATAATAAATAAAGAAAGAAAGAAAGAATGCCAAAAAAAAATTTTTAAAGAAATAAATATCTCTCTCAGTGTTGATGAGATGTCTGATGTCACTCATCAAACAGGATGACGAAAGTCAAATCTGGTTTTTGAGTTTGCCCATTTATTACTTTTGGGAAATCAAAAGACTCACATCTCACATGAAATCCAATACCATTTTAGAAGCAATTTTCTAACTTACCAGGTGAGAAAAATTATTTTAAATACTCAAGGACAGGCAGCTATGATCATCTTTTAGGATCATTAACTTTTTCTTCCTATAGTATTAAATGCACTTTATCTTCTCTTTAATATATCCTTAATGCTACTACCAAGGAAAGAAATTTGATGATAGATAAGCTTCAGGCTAAGAATTTGACACTATCATTTAATGTTTTGCTTGAATTGAAGCACTCCCAACTATCCACATTATAAATCCTTATCTTCTACAGAATAGTTCAAGTTTAATCTTTATTTCATTTTCTCTACATTTTAAATGATTGCATGAATACCTTGCTATATTTTGCATATTTGCTTTGAGGTTTTAATAATTTGAAACCAATCATTTATTTTCTATTTCAGTTGAGGTTATTTTGAATATCTCCAGTATTAACAATTACAAACAGATACACAGAAGCAGAAATTGTTGCATTAAGACAGCTGAATACTATATGTATGATATATTATAACAATATTTTACATATAGTCAAACTTAAACAAATATACATATGCACAAGAAGAAAAATATAAATTTGAAACAGTAAAACATAATATTACATATATATATATGTTTAAGTAATATATATGTTACCATCAGTAGTTAGGTAATTATTAATAAGAAAGAGTAGAAAAGGAAATTAGACATTAAGCTTACTGACCCGGAAAGCATGAACCTGTTTGCTTCATCCAGAAGTTACACCCTCATACACCTGGGGATTATAACAGTGCTCTAAACCAGGAGATTAACATTCCTCTCATGTCCCATTTGGTATCAGATTGTTGGGCAGAGGGTGGAGGGATGGGCACAAGGTGCTTGATCAAAGAGGTCTGTCAATCTAGCTAGGGAATGTGCTGATCCAAAACCAACAACAGCTTGGGAAGTTGATTGATTCTTTTGAAAAATCTCATATGATTTTGGGGCTCTAACCTCTCTATTTCTCCTTTGTTCAGTAACACACTTAACCCATGCATTTTCATGTTCTGTCTTGCCCAGGAACACACAACAATGTGGGTCTAGCAGCTACAAGGGCCAGCAGCAGGCTTTGTGGTCTCCAGAAGTACTAAGCTTTAATATGAAGAAGAAACTCTGGAACTTGGCCTTTGCTTTGTACTTGCTGAGGATATGGTTGGACTTTTTCCATGGTGGGACAGAGATGGGACATTGGAAAACCAGGGGTAGATTTCTCCCTAAATAAACCATCTTACTACACCACGCTCTCCAGTAGTATGTGGGTTCTTGGAATGCTTTCCTTGTGATCCCATGGAAGAGCCAGATTTCCATGGGCGATATTTGGTGAGCCAGCCAGGAGAAGGTGTGGATGGAAATTGTGGTGAGAGCTCGCTAGGGTGGGAGTTCTGTTTATCCCTTTTCTCTCTCTCACCTCTACTGGTACCTTTTGCTTCCTTTACCGTGTTCTCCATCACCTCCTTCACTGCCACTTCAGACTCAAATCCCGGCCCAATTTAATAGGAGTGGGCTGAGCAACCCCACTCGAAGCTACAGCTGCCACCAGAGGGCCAGTGTGCAGTGAGAGTTGGGCCCACTTTTCTTCACTATGTTCCAAGGTCCTTTCCACAGCTGCAGTCAAGAGGAGTAAAGTGGCTACATTTTGATATCAGTGCAGCAGATGTGGCCAAGCCCAGCATTGTTGGCTGCTGTGAGTTTGAGGACTGATCAGCTCCAGCAAACATAGAATGTGGGAAGTGTGCACATGTCCACTGATGCTGTGGGTTTTCCTCCTAAAGTGCACCGCAGGTTCCCTTCCCCTTTTACAGATTCTGCACACCCAGCCCAGCACACATGGGGAGAACTCCCCCAACAGTGCTGCCTAGCTGATCTGTGAACAGCATGGCCACACAGCTACAGCCACCTCTTGCTCCCCATCTCCATCATAGTTTGCTTGGGTCCCAGGAGCAGCTAGCTCTCTTAGCCAATAAACCTGGGGTCTTATTGTGAGGCTGGCATGCCAGGTGTTTATAGCACACATCTCCTGGCCTCATCCACTGCTCCATCTCTGGGGCTCTGCACCCATTATTGCCTTGGATTTTACTTCTGGTGCACCAAATCGCAAGTGTGCCCAGATGTTCCATCCCCATTCACTGTGGTACCCACACCCAGCATGCCAAATAGGTACTCTTATTCCACAAGCCAAGCTGTGAGCAACAAGCACACAGAGTTTAGTTCCCTTTTTGTGTTTCCTTGCTGTGAGAGGCCTTTCTTCATGCAGCCTGGGGCTTAGGGCACCACAGCAGGGGTGACAACAGAGAAAGTCACTGGCCAGAGCTGCTTTTTTTCTGGAAGCATAGGGTGCCACCATCAGCTGCTTGCCCCAGGGCCAGAGTAACCATGTGTTGTTAGTGAGGCCAGAGTTACAGCTGCTGCCACGCAACCTGGGGCCCAGTAAATCCCAGCTTCTTCTGCAAACACCACTGCTTGCTTATCCTTCTAGGGCAACAAATTCTTAGTCCTCATGAAAAGAGCATCAGATATAAGTTCTCACTGATTTTGGAGACTAACTAAATGTTTATTAAACTTTCCCTGGAGAAGGCCAATAGGATTTCTGAGAGCCTGGAGTATTAAACACCTGTCTAGCCAAGTTAACAAGGAGTTCTCCCCTCCTGGGGGAGGCTGTCTCGCTTTGCTAATTCTCTTAAAGGATTGAGGCTGCTAGGACTTTCCCAACTGCAAAAAGTCAGTTATAACAGTGAAGTAATACGTGCCCATTGTATAGACACAACAGTGGAAACCTCTGGTAACCCTAGTAGAAGTCAGCAGCCATCAGAATCGTCCATAGGAAGTTAAATAAACCCAACTACACAGTGTTTGATCACCACTGACTCTTGGTAAGGCTCCACACCTGGAAAACTGCATTGCCACTTTGGGAAGGCCTCCCTCCCCAGTGTAGGAGGGGCAAGGCAAAGCCATGCACAGCCATGGGAGAGACCTCCTGGTCAGCAAAGGGGTCACAGGCCATCCTGGGTTTTGGTCTGTGATTGGGGCTAGGGAGCATGGAAGATGCTCATGCCTCCCTCAGGTACCCGATATCTCCCTCATTTACATGGATGAAGGTTTACCTCTCTTTCTTACAAGGATGAAGGTTTTTTAGCCCTCTTTTATGAGGATGAAAATTTTCTTTCACCAAAGACAGTAGACAATATCATCTCTGTCTGCAGTGTCTTGAAAGACTGCTTTCACCAACTGGCAAAAATTTAACTCTAGCTTTTTAAGGAACATGCTCTCTTCCTTTGAAATACAAATAACTGATCTCCAAGAACTCTTATCTGGACCATTTTTTTAATGCAAATTTTTAAGAGGTATATCTTACAAAACGAATAGCATTCGCCTTCTGAGTAACTCACTTTAACTTAGTTCAACTATAACTTTCGAAGTAAGTGAATGTTGCTGTATAATATCTGACTCACGAAATTATATCTTTCAAAAGTGTGAGTGGGTTTGCCAAAAGAGGAACCTATGTTTCTTAAAGTTATGGAATGTGTTTGCTAATCTAATGAATACTAATTGCTTACTTTTAGCTGTCTAATACAGAGTTGGAGGGTTTTTTTCCTTTTTTCACTCTGTCAAAAGGACAAGGATTTTCTTTTTGCTTTATATTTTTCTCCTTTCATGATCCCTCAGGAATTTGTCAATTCTTCATGAATGTGTCATGGCAATACATTTCTTTGCATTATTTCAATAAGACAAGATTTCCGTTGTGGTTTTATTAATTTTGACTGCAATGTTATGTCTAAGGGAGGCATACTTGGGATCTAGATGTTATCAGAAAGCCGTAGGGAACTGAGATTGACATTTGAAGCTAATAAAAACCCACTGCAGGAATAGCCTGGTTTCTTGATTTGTCATGTGGTTCACGACAGTCTTTCCAGGTAAGGAACAAAGGTTGCTTTCCTGAGAAATGGCAAGAAAACCTCAAGACATTTTGGGGGACCTCAAGAACTTGAGGAATTTACCCAAACCTTCGTGTATTGCAGATCAAGCCTGATGGCAGTTGTGTGGATTTGGCTTCAGCTTCTTTGCCCTGAGGGGCTGATTAAAGCTCAATCTAAAGATTCCTTGTAACATTTCAGCCAAACAAACTTTAAAAGCCTATGTGATCAATTGCTCTTCTCATTGTGTTTTTGCAAATAATCAGGCCAAATTAAAACTGCAGTTAACGCAGTCTTTGTTGAAAATAAGGGTGATTTTAAGGAGAGAAATTGCTTTTCAATGGAAATTATGGTGCTCAATTGTGGATATTGGACACTAATGTAGTTAATTGAATTCAAAGTTTTGTTTTCTCTTGTAAGCTGAACCGGTTTCTGAATTCTAGTATTCTTCGACCTTCAAGCTAATGTTTCATTTTTCTCCCATCATCTGACTAGGAATTACTGGTAACTAAGCTTCTTTCTGTATCTGTATATACTAAACAGAATTTACCTCAGCACTTGAGATGCTAGAGATGTTCAAACTGCAATCAAAGAGGCTTTGCAAACTGACACTGCTTCATTTCATTCCAGCAAAAGCCTTGCATTTGGAAGTCTTGCAGACTCAGAAACCGGTTTATTATTTGCTGTGTTCATTAACCTTTGTGCCCTCCCTTCTGTTTACATAGGGTGTGTGCCAATGCCTGTATATATATCTGGTTAGTTGTTTTCACAGTATAAGCCTCACTTCAGAAGCCCATTTGTATTGCCATCTCATGAAATGAAACTCAACAGTTCGTCTGGATTAATTTACTGTAAGGACTAAATGGTTGAGTTGGTAAAGTATGGGGTGGCCTATCAGCTTTGCTTGAAACTTCTTTACCTTTTCTTCCCAAAGGGTTAAGGCAAAAAGGTCCACCATTCTTCAGGAGGAAACCTTAGAATGTTCCCCTCAGAATAATTTGAGTTCAATCTGGTAAATGTGAAGGATGTTGACAGTCTTCCTCCGTGGAAGCCACTCCTCCAACCTAATCTGGGACACTGTGAAGTTAGTTCCTTCCTCCATCACCTAGTTCTAACCTCTCATCATACGTTAGTTGCAATAATTCTCCTCATTTTTGGATTATGCCTTTTAACATTTTTGTCAAATTAGCCACTTCTAGAATATAGCAAGGTTGCCAGCTTGTCCAACAATGGCATTCTCTAGACACTACGTATTCCACCTCCCAGGGACAGCCAACTGACTTGGACTTTGCAAAATTGCCCTTCCGTATGTGAAGACTGTCCTTTCCTTTTTGTTCCTTTCTTCTTTCAACAGATAGGAAGATATTCTAAGCATGGGAGTTGAGAGGAGGAAGCAGCTACACAAGGTGAGACCTTCATCCACTTACCCTTGTCAGATTAGGAGGTTTAAAGATTTCAGACAGAAATGTTAACATTGGTAGTTAGCTAATTAAAAATAAGAAAGGGTATCAAAGAAAATTAGACATTGAGCTTAATAACCTGGGAAGCATGAGCCTGTTTGCTTCACCAGGAAGCTACAGCTTCTGGTGATTACAGCACTGCTCTCCCAGGGGAATTAATAATCTTTCCTCCCTCCTTCCAGTACCAGATTGTTAGGGGGCACAGTGGAAAATGCTTACCAGAGAGGACTGTCAGTCTGACTAGAGTGTGTGGACCTAGCTGAAGCCTGTAAAAGCTTCGGAAACGGGATGTTGATTGGTTCTTTTGAAAAAGCATATTGTCCATCCAAAATCCAAGCAAATATGATACCAGGGAAACAAAGAATCTCTCTCTTACTCAGTAACACACTTGCCTCATGCATTTGCGTGCTCTCTCTTGCTCAGGAACACATGACTATGTGGGCCTTGCAGTACTGTGGCCTGCGGCAGACTTTGTGGGCTCCAAAAGGATGGAGATTTAATATGAAGTAGAAATTTTGGATGTTGACCTTTGCTTTGTCCTTACGGAGGACATGGTTTGATTTTTTCCATGGTAAGACAGACGGAGATGAGACATTGGACACCCAGGGGCAGATTTCTACCTGAGTAAACCATTTTGCCACACCGCAGCCTCCTGTGTGTACATCCTGGAAATGATTTCATTTCAATCCCAATGAAGAGCCTGACTTCCACTGACAACATATATGCATATAAACACATGTACATATATGTTACATGTAATTTGTACTTACATGTATTATAAAAGTATAAATTACATGTGCTGTATGTTGTTTGTGCAAAGATTTTTTTTCTGCTAATTTTACATCAAGTTAAAAGGAAATAAATTATATTCTATGTTTTCATATATATTTTTTGTACTAGGGGTATCATATTTATATATCCACTCAATCTGAAAGTTAAAATTTTTCATTCAGAAAAGAACTTACACTAAATTGTATAACATCTACCTGTCTGCAGTAGAGCTATATGTAAGAAAAATTAAACTTAATGGCCTTAATGACTATTTGCATATATGTGGATCATATTTTTTTCATTTTTTTTTAAATTTTGAATTTGTCCATAATTCTATTTTTAATTAAGATGAGCCTTTCTTTCAAGTTCCTCCTCCAGTCTCTTGAATATATCTACTATATCAAAAATGGAAGTCATAAACATCAAATCATTAGTCTTACACCTGAAGTTAATGTGATGTTACGTGTGAATTATACCTTAATAAAAAATAAATAAAACATCATTTTTTTTCTTCAAATGATTAGGTCTGAATTTAGGCAACATCATCCTATGCTGTTTTTGTGCCATTATTAATACATGCACACAATAATGGGCAAAGTGTTATTAAGTGTATTGTATTGGGAGATATGATAGGTAAAATAATAAATGGCTCCTCCCCCACAATGCCTGCATTCTCATCGCTGAAACCTGTGAATACATTTTGTTTCAGGGCAAGCAAATCAGTTAGTTGATGGAATTAAGGTGGTTTAGATTAGATTAGATTAGTAGAGCTAGGCCCAATGTGATTACAGAATATATACAAATAAATAAGAAGGTAGAAAGTCAAGGAGTCCTCCTCTAGAAGTTAAAAAAGGCAAAGACACGACATTTCTCTCAGAACCTCCAGTAAGGAATGCGGCTCTGCCCACCCCTAGATTTTAGCTGAGTGATTCTCATTTTGGCCTTTCAGCCTCCAGAACTCAAGATAATAAATTTCTTTTGCTCTAATTTACTGCATTTTTGGTAATTTGGTAACTGAAGCCAATAGGAAGATAATAAAGGAGACAATACTCTATTGTGTAGCTTCAGAATTTTCTCCTCCTTAGGAGAAACAGAACTATAAAATCATAAGTTTTGCAGAATAGTTGGTTCTCATCATTTATATTTATGTCAAAAAAGATTAGAAAGATAGTAAATTATGAGAAACCATGACATTATTGAAGTTGTAATCTATCGAAAGTTTGATGTCTCAAATTTCTATTGGGAAAAAAATAATTTAATAGTAAATTTTGTGTAACATATAATTAACAGTGAAATAAATGATGAATTAATCTATGTAACCATGTTTTATGTCCATACATTTTATCTGAGTTCTTTAAATTAAGAGTACCATATTCAAAAATTTATATTTGTTAATATGGGGATGATAGTTCTGAAGTTGTGGAAATATTTCCATGGATTTCTTTTCTGGTGTGATTATATTGCCCATTTTCTAATGAGAGATTGCTAAGGGGTAGAATTTGGATGCGCTAAACACACAGGTAAGTTCTGTTTAGCATGTCTTCACAGTACATAATAGTACAATTAACAAAGTGCTCACTGAATACTTGACTCTAAGACTAAAATTTGTTTTCTTTGTAGTAAATATAGTAGAATTATTAATATTTTATTTGAATGGCATTAAATTTTTGGTATAACTCACTTGGTAAACTGATGGGCCAGTAAATTTGACAGGTGCTAAAGGGGGGCTTTATTTTTTTTTAATAAGAAGTTTTTTATTTGAAGGACAGTATCAAGACAGGTAAGTACACACACTTCTTGGTTAATTTGTTAGAGCCAGTAAACACCTGTGTAACCAGCACACAAATCAAAATACAGAACCATCCTAGACTCAAGAAACCTTCATTTTCTTTTCTGTGGTGCTTAACCCCAATCAAATGAAATCACTTTTCTGACTTCTGAAACCATAGATTGATTTTGCTTGTTTCTGAGCTGATAGTAAGAAAAACATACAGTAAAAAACTATTTTTGTCTGTTTTCTTTTGTTTAATATTCTTTTGTGAGATTTATCCAGGAAGTTGCTTGAAGTTATAGTTTACTTATCTGAACTGCTATATAGAATTTTCATTTTAAGTTTATACCACACTGCATTGATTGATTCCATTGTTGGACATTGCAGAGTTCTTAGTTTTCAAATGTTCCAAATTTTGTTGTTATAAGTATTCTGATATAGAACCTCTGGTGAATATCTGTACTTACATATTGTTAAGTGTATTTCTAGGTTTAAGTTCCTAATTCATAAGATAAGCATTTATTTAGCTTTAGTACTTCCACTGTATTTTCCAAAGTGATATTTCAAATTCTCACTTTAAGGAGTGAGTTCTGAGATCTAGTTTCTCCTGCGGCCAGTTTGTGCTTTCTGGGGTTTGTTTTTCTCATTTTCATCATTCTGATAGGTGTGCAGTGGCATTAAATTGTGTTTTTAGCATTTATTCATTTGAGCAGTGAAGCAGAGATTTAATAACTTTTTATATGTTCATGTATGTGTAGTGATCTTTAAATACTTCTTTTTCTTATTCATTTGTAAGGCTCTTTTAAATATTTTGACTCTGAGTTCTTTACTGATTATGTGTATTATAAATATCTTCTCCTAACCAGTGGCTTTCTTTTTTCACTCTATTAATATTTGTTTTGATAAAACAAGTTTTAAATTTTAATGTAGTTCAGTTTATCTTTAGTTTCATGTGTTCCATTAAAGTTTTACGTTAAGCAAAGTTTTCCTACATATAAATTATAGTTATATTCTCCTGTTTCTTTCTAAACACATGATTGATTCATAATCTCAGAAAAATCTCCCTATATTAAGTTTTCATAATCACAGAATAACCTCCCAAGATGTACATGATCTTTGTGACATGTAAATGAGGTGTATCCAGAAAGAGTCCAACCATTGTTAATATATTGAGAATGGGTTGCGTGACATCAGTGTAACCTGGCCGCCAACAGAAATGGACTGGATTGCACATGGATGAACATTGACAACTTCACTGTACTAGTCAGTGGGGGTGGTAGGTGCCATTGAGTGAGCATGTGTACTGTGTAGCCGTCACATTCAAAATGATTGAGCTAGTACAGCAATAAATCAGCAGCAGATTTTTGTGTTAAGTTTGAATGTTCCTCCATGGAAACTATTCAGATGATTCAGAAGGCTGCAGCTATGGACAACTGGCAAGTGGCAACTTCATCACAACAACACACTGACTCCTGCATCATGTCCCATGCAGAAATTTTTGGTGAAAGATCAAATCTTTCAGGCCCCTGACAGCCCGGATTTGGTGCCCTGTGACTTTCTAGCTTTTCCCAAAACTAAAATTATCTTTGAAAGGGAAGAGATTTCAGACCACCGATGAGATTCAGGAAAATTCAACAGGGCAGCTGATGGCGATTCCAACAAAGGATTTTGCAGAATGTTTTGAATAGTGAAAGAGATACTGGGAGAACTGTGTCGGATCCAAAGGTGCCTTTTGAAGGGGACTGAGGCATCATTGTCCTATGTGCAATGTTTCTTCTATCTTGTATCTTATCAGTAAATGTCTCTATTTTTCAAATTACATGGCTGGTTACCTCTGGACAGACCTCATAAACATTCAAAGACTTTGAGGATTAGGACATAGATTTAATTGGGGGGAGGGGTGATCATCATGTCTACAACAATGAATACTTATACATAAATTTAAGTATAAGTTATAAATATAAATTACATATAATGCATAAGATACATACATAAGATCATAAATATCAAAAATAATTACTAAATGAATTATAAGAGATTATCTTAGGATACAAGAGAAGTAAGAGAGCTACAACTGTGTACTATCATAATAAAAGCTCTTTGGAACTATTTTCCCTTTATGCACAATAAAAATTTTAAGTATTAAATAGGTCCCAGGAGTCCATTTTTATTATTGAAGTAAAGTCCAGTTAAAAATGTTATGTATTTTTATTCACTAAATTGTATATTATTGGGACATATAAAATAACACCTGGAACAAATTTTCAGGAGACTTTTGTACCCTTCTCAGTCTTTAACAAAGTAAGAACCATGCATGATACCTACAAGTCAAACCTGAAAACTTTTAAAGTAAAACACTAAATTCTCATACAATGCTTAAATTACCATTAATTGGGCTATAAATAAAAATTCAATTATACCTTAAGTATAGAATATTAAAAATAGTTCTAGTGACCAAAATAAGCACAATGGATTAGACATAATTTTAATCTATGCTTTCTCCAAGAAATAAAGCAGAGAAAAAATTTACAGAATTTAAATTCATTGGTACAACAAAAAATGGAAAAAATAAATCAAGCAACCAAAATTATTAACACATATTCCTGGGATAATACAATTAAACAGATGACACCAAAGTGTGTTACACAAGCAAAGGCATAAAAAAGTAACAGTAGTCATGACACTTTTTGCTACAAGGTTCAGGGAGAGATGAATCAGTTGCCTGAGAAGTCAAACGTGAGTGGCAAGAATGAAAAGGAAGATTATTTAAGCATGTATGCTCACAAACTCTCATTCAATAAGGATAAAAATCTACCTCCTACCTCCTTCTGCATCTGAAGAATGCAGTTTCCTTCTATGAAATTAAACCAAAGTCTACTATACACCAAGGCACCAAGCAACAGTGATAATGGCTGAGAGGAATTATACCAGAAACAGAATAAAGGTCAGCAAATATTTTCTGTAAAGAATTAGATGCTTATTACTTTAGGCTTTCTAGTTTATATTGTTCCTGTTGCAACAAGTTAACCATGCAGTTGTAACATGAAATCTTAGACAATATGTAAATGAATGGGTGTTACTGTGTTTTAATAAAATTTTGTTTATACAAGGCTAGATTTGGTGCACAGACAGTAGTTGACTGACTTTTGAATTAGATTAAAATACATGCATTTAGGAGTAAGATCACTAGCAATCTTTCCCAACTTGGTTACCAAATGTACTTTAACCAGGCAAAGGGATACCGACTTTCCACAGGAGAAGAGCTGCTTAATCTGCTGCTGGGGAGAGTCCAGACAAATAATTCCATCCCCACCTGATGAATCTAAAGGGCAGTCCTACCGTGAAAACATACACATAGGGCCTCTAGTCAGTTTCTGGTATCTCACTCTTAAGTATTAATAAAGCAAAAAAGCTCATCAGATATTTGAAAAACTTCTAACATGAATGACAAAGAAAATAAGAATAAGGAATTTTAAGGTGAAAAGATAAAAAGTGAGCAAATATTTTAAGCTATATTTTATTAGATATTAATACTTATATTATTAATGTCTTCTAAAATAGATATAAAATACATACATGAAACAAGAAGGTGATATACAAGTAGTATCAATCACCCTTTTATTCAACAAAGGTTTATTGATATTTACTGTGGGCAAAACTCAGTGTAGGTGTTCAAGAAACAAGGACAAAAATTTTTTTTTTTAATGTAATATTCCTGGCTTTATAAACCTGCAATTTTAATAACAGGAGAGAGAATATAAAATATTATAATAAATGTGACCGTAAAATGTAGTAAATGCCGTGAAGAAAATATGGAACAGGATGTCAACTTAGGAGTTCTTAGAGTTGCTGTCTTAAATAACATGGTTAGGGTAGTACTTGATAAGATAAGGTTTGAGCGTTGGCTGAGTTAGTTGTTAATCATTGAGAAGTTAATATTTTGGAGAGCTTTGAAGACTGATCTAGGCAGAGGGAGCAACCAATACAACTTCTAAAAGCAAGAATATTCCTGAGGTATTTGAAATCGAGCAAGGAGGTCAATGTGGCTGACGTGGAATGAGGAAAGGGAGAACCGGAGATGGCCACAGAGAGGAAAAGCAAGCCAGAGAAGACAAAATTCTGTAGATCGACAATCTTCACCGTGTGATCCATACGGTCTTGGCTGTTCCCAAGGCCCTTTGTAAGGTGTCCGTGAGACCAAAAATATCTCAGAATAATATATTTTTGCCATTTTTAGTTTTGAAATTTACACTGATATTACAAAGTTAGGGTAGCACCCCTGGTGTCTTAGCACAGTAGAGTTCGGTGGGCTGCCTCAATTAGTGATTATTCCATTCTTCCCTACCGCAAACCTGCATTAGGGAAAAAAAATGCCAATTTTATTTAAGGCCACCCACAGTGAAACAGTAAAAATATTAATTTGATTAACTTTCAATCCTTTGCATATAACCATTTTCAAACATCTTTTTTCATATTGTGTGTGATCAAATGGAAAATATACATAGAGCAATTGTGCTGTATGTGAATGTGTAAGAGAAAAAGCACTTGCAAGATTTTTTGAGTTCTGAGCTGAACTAGCTGTTTTTATCACAAAATACCATGTTATGTAAAAGAGCAACTGACAGATGTACTATGTTTATTCAGACTTGGGGAAAGATAAATTTTTTTTTCACATTAGCCTGTAACTTCAACAAAAACAGCTCACAGTATTTAATATTAATGATAAAACTTGTGTTTACAAGAAAAAAATTGCATTTTTTAGAACTGTTTCAGCTACCATGACCATAACTGTTTCCTAATACTTAAAGGCTTTTTTTTATATCAGTGGTGGTATTAATGAATGTGGTGTTTTGATAATGTCTGGTATAATGCATGAACACTCTGCAAGATATGCATATGTAAGTGAACTATTATGTATTGTAGCATAATGTTAAAAAAATCCTGCATTCAAAATTAAAGAAAAATGAATTAATTTTAATTTAATAGCACACATTTTTATTGACATGGCTCCAGAGCCGCACCATAACTCATCTTTAAGTAATTACTACTTGATAGGCTTTGGTGTAGTATCAAAGACAAATAGTCACAAGTATCAAATATTAAATATTCCTCCCTTTTCCATGGAGTGATTTGTGCCTGGACCAGATTTTCTTCATATCTCTCAACCAAACAAAAAGCACAACAGAATGAATACACAGGCAAATATGAGACTCTTGCCTTTATTTGTTAAACTAGATATTTAAGATATTTACAAATGTATTAAATAGTGCCAATCTACTCAATAGTTTTGTTTGAGAAAATAATTATTTGTCATAATATGATATTTATGTTATATTTAAGAAGTTTGTTATTGTTATTTCAAATTAATATATATCTTAAAAATGTATCAGCTTTTCTCTAGTACAGTGGTGATACTACAAGATTTTACCTGAATACACAAAGGATCTTTGGGATTCTCCAGAATTAATAATAAAGGTGTTTTAGGCTAAATATTTTCTTTATCATCTTATAACCAGTTTGATCTTTTTTATGCCTTGTTTATCCTTCCATTGACCAAGAGTCACTCAGTGCTAATCAATAATCACTTTATATGAAGTAATTTCTTGCCCTTTAGCCAGCAGGAATTGGGAACGTATATGTAAATAGTTAATATAACCTTTTTCTCAGAGACCAAAAGACAAAATCCTTATAGGGGAAAAGCCTTCAAAACTATCCTAAGGACTGTGTTTGAAATCCTAAAGCCAATTTTTAGTACAATTGAATTTTTTCTTTGCCAATTAACATTTATTGAGCAACTTGACACTTGATATTTGGAGTCTCTGTAGAGACTCCATATTGAGACAGTTTTGTTTTTTTTTTTGTAAAAATCATATTATTTCTAATTGTTGCTAACATCACTAGCAAGAGAGATGTGAACACTTCATCTTGCAGAGGAAGCCATGAATATAATTTTGGATAGGGCATAGAAAACAGCTAGCAATGAACAATATTTTAGATTACATTCTTTCAACATGTATGGTAACAGTTATAGTTTTTATTAATTTTACAACAAATGGAGCTTCTAAGTTTTGTTTTATTTTCTTTATCTTTTTCCCCAGTAGTCAAGGCCTATTCTTACAACAGTTAGTCAGTTGTTCCTTCCTTTTTGTGTGGCGTGTTTCAAAAACTTGGACAGTAATATATATACTAACGTGAGGCAGTTTATTAGTCAAAGTTCTCCATCACAGTTTTCAGGACGACTTTTAACTATACAAGCTTAAGTTAGAAGTGTTTCTGATGAATTTACAAGGCATCTGGCACTACTGTCATCTTTGCACTTAGCATAACATACCGTATTTTTTAAGAAACTGGTCTGTATCCCAATTTGACTGTAACTTTGATAAAGGCAAAGACCGTGTCTGCCTTGTTCATCACCGTATCTCCTGTGTGGTCTTAACTACCTTGGGAACATGTATAAGGCATGATATAGGGGATTTCATCTTTATTTTTTTATTTTTTAAATCCCCCGTATCTCAGTGATATAGTAGCCTTCATTGACACACGATGAAAGGAGAAAAAAAGGCATCATTCAGTACTTATTTACAAATTTATATATTTTAAGCTATTGCAAAACAATAATGTGAAATACAGTGTACATTTGAATCTCAAGAGGTAGGCAATTGAGAGAGAAAAACAATTTGTTTTAAATGGAATTCTAATTATCAGGATTTCCTTATTATGAACTAAACTAGGGAAACTCAAAAACTAGAGTGCATATCCATATACTATTGGATCAGACATAATGCAGCAATTAAATTAGAGCCAAAATCCAGGCATGAGGTAGTGGTGGAAAGGAATGATATCTATTGACGTCAACAGTTAGGTTAGGGATCTAAAAGAATCAGAAACTTTTGGGCAACAGAACATCTGGGACTCTCAAAATAGATAGACAAATGCAGGATGTCCCCACACCAACATCAGTGCAGTAGACTAGAAATGGTAAGGTGGCTTATTTAGTTAATCAGAGCCTGAGAGAGACTCTCTCTGCATTTCAAATCTCCCTCAGCTTGTGTGGCACATGGATAATAGCCAAAAATTTTCACAATCCAATTCTCTAGGAGAAATAAATACTAACTCAGCTGCTGTGAAAATGTTTTGGGGATTATAGATTCCATGGCAAGAGATACAAAACCATCAGGAGCCAAGTTTGTGGCAGAGTTATAAAAAGGAATAATTGTATTATTTCCAGAAGAGTCACCATGCTTTGCCTATTTCATAAGATCGGGAAAAATACTAGCCAGTGATGTTCATGGTGAAGACAAAAGTTAATTTCCAACTTAAAAAACTAGACCTTAGCAGAAGTTAGTAAGGATGGAAGAAAGTACTCAAACTAAAAACATCCTTCAATTCCAGGACTGTGAAGACTAGGGTACCAGAGTTGACTCAAATCAGCTTATTAGAGCCAAGTGTGGGTATCTCCAACTCCCATTCCATGTTACCATGTTGGAAGCTCAAAAGTGGTCACCATGAAAACTCATTCCATGAATTTGGAAACCTTATAAATTGAGGCCTTTCCCCTACTACCCACCAGGGAGCTGGTTTTAAACATTTACCAGCGCACCACAGATAATATGTCCGCCTACTGTGTATTTAGATTACCCCAGGAAGAAAGAAAATAGAGAGAGTACAAAATCAGACATTACCTTAAATTGAGATCAATGAGTTTCCAAATCTGTAAAAATGATTCCCAAGAGCTTGATAAATTTTAATGATTAAAAAAAGGAAGGACATTGCTTTTTTTTTCAATTTCTATCAGTTAACTTCGACTATAAAATGTGAAAACAATATCTATTAGATTAATATTCAGATACCACTATGATATTTATTCAATCAACAACCAGATTTGGGTAAATATAATACTCTATTTCTATTTAACTAATCTTTGTTACTCATGTCTGTGTTTTTCCTGCAGAGAAAGATTTTTTCATTACACACACTTTTGTTTTAAGCATGTCACATCAGCCATGCAGATGGTGAAGTGCAGCCGTCCCGACGGTTAGTGCGTGGCTCGGTGCCCGCTGGACTGAAGTGCTGTGCTTCCAAAGAGATCAATGCTGTCAACGCCTTCAGCAAGATTGTTAAAAATCCCGTTTACAGACTGGTGCCAAAGCAGCTTACATATTGGAATCAATTACTAGCTTGTCGTAGTGGTTTCTAGGGGAAAGCGACACAAAAGCCCTTGATAAAGTCTGGAGTTTCCTAGATAGTAATTTTGCACTGGTATCTGCCCTGTGTATCTGTCACAGCAACTTCCATTAGCCTGAGCGAGCTTTGGGGAGGCGCTGCCGTAGTTTTGTAGCGGCCGGCCACCTCATACATGAGCTCTGCTTTCCTATTCCTCCGTCTGCTTCTTCTAAGCATCATTTCTCTGAAAGGATTGGTTATATTACCCCGTCCAGTATTGTTTTAGATTATATTTTCAAAAAAACAAAACAAAACAAAACAAATATTTTCCAACCAGCTTTTACTTTATTTGCCATTTTGCATTTATATTCTGTGATGAATTAATAATCACTCTTCTCTCCCCAGACTGGAGGCTCAGTAGAGTGGAAGCCTTCTAACTTTTCCTTACCTATTGTTTTGTGTCACCAGGACACTGTGTGACTTATAGTGAATGCCGATATGAGCTTGTGAAGTAAATAAGTAAATAAATAAATATGTAAATAAATAAATAAATGTAAAAGGTATTGCAGTAAAGTTAACATTGTATATATTTCCAAAGAAAACATACAATTTAACAAGAAGATTCAAATAATTATTAGAAAAATATAGCCTAAGTTGGTAATCATGAAAAAATTAGAATTGAAAAATGTTTTCTCTAACATCACAATTACTCCACAAATTTAAAATTAAACTAGCCTTTTAATAATACAAGTCCAAAATTTAAATAATACCAAGTGGTATGAAATTTGGATAAGCAGGTGTTCAAATTCTCAAATGGAAGAGTAGAACTATTACATATTTTCTGTTAGGTAATTGATGAAAATCAATATAAATGTATACTTCACCTAACATTTCCATTTTGATGGAAATTGTCTTCAGGAAATACAAAGACATATAAAACAGGATATTGATTAAAACATTACTTATAATATTGGGAATAATTTAAACATTCAAAAATGTGGGATAAGTGGATAAGTGCAATAATTTATATCTATGAAAAAGTACTATATACCATTAAAATGATGCAGAACAGTTCAATTGATTGACTTAATATATGATGACAGTATATGTAAGCAAAATTGGGTGATGAGGAACTTTGAATGTTTTACATGTCACATTCCAGAAGAATACGCATTAAAGTGTTTATAGTGTTTGTCTTTGACATTATGAGTCTTCAGGTAATTTCAGTTTTTTTCTCTTTTTTGAGCTTCTACATTTTAGGCTGTTTTCTACTTTGGCAATGCTTTACTTCAATAAATTATTAAGATGAGAAGATTAAGTTCACATTATTAAGAAGAGAAGAGGGAAGGAGGGAGGGAGGGCGGGGAAAAAGTAGGGAAGGGGAAAGTCAAGGAACATATAGCAAGGACTCATGGACAAAACCAAAGGGGAAGAGCTGAGGGAGGGAAGGAGGAAGGGGGCAAGGGAAAGTGGTGGGGGGTAGGCAGAGACAAATGTATTTGAAAAAATAAATTAAAATAAAATTTAAAAAAAAGAATAGCATAGGAAAAAGAAAAAAAAAACCATGAAACATCTCTGTAGCTCATTGAAATTGGCTTATAGATAAATGTTTCAAAAGGGATTATTCAGATTTATATATAGAAAGAACAATTTGAAATGGAATTTTATGGATAAGTTCTTATAAGTACCTATTTCTGCATCAAGGCTGTTATATTCAACCTTAACCTACTAATGTAGCAGTAATACCATTTTAGTGTATTCTTAAGAAAGAGACATGGGTAGTTTGTCAAATGTTTAGAGCTAAATTTAAAGTACTTGTGTTATTTTTTACTTTAGAAAATATAAAGAATAGGTTGTTTTCTTCCCCGAGTGGTGAGCAAGACCAAACAATTTTTTGCTTTCTACAAGTCCGTTTCTCCTTCCCACCTTTTTTCAACCACCAAGGCAGAAACATGTTAAGTTCACATAAATGGAGAGCACACGCTGTGGAAAACATCCCTTTTGACTTAAAAAGGAACATTAAAGCCTCTGTCAGTTCACAGTGAAATAACAAATAAAAGAAAAAATGGATAGTACTTAGCTATCCAGGTTACAAAAGTTATGTTAGGGAAGTTTAAGTTTGGCTGCTGTTTTTCTTCTGTTTGTGTGTGGTGGGGTCGGGGGTAGTGGTTATCTGAGACCCCTCATATTTGCTCTTATCAGTATTAAGTCAGGGCCCGGGCTTTAACTTCCAACTAGTGATCAAATGAAACATGTTGTGAAACATCTTCTTTCATTCAGTCAGCCTCCAGGAAACGTTCATGGAAGGATGGGAAAACAACATTTTATCCCTTTTTTTTTCCTTAAGAGCAAACTTCTAGAACACCCTATTAGCACATTACTAGATAGAATTTGGCTACCTCTTTTTAATACACAATTCTTATCTGCTTTCAACATTCAAGAAAATACATCTCCAGCTTGTATCTGTCTTCAATACGTTAAGTCATGGTTGTCTATCAAGGCTTGTAAACTCCAAAATGTTTGTTCTTCTTTTTAATTCACCATATACATCAACTAAGAGAAGATAGCAATGTATTTGGGATATAGAATTGGTTTTAATGATAGAAATGTATCTAGTTGAGACTACCCAACTTGGAAGCATTGACATTTTGGACTGTCATTTTTTTATTATCGTAAGAGTTTGATCACGTATGTGGGACGCTTTACAGCACTCCTGACTACTGTAATTTGCCCACTAGATTTTTTTGTTGTTGCTGTCTACTAGATTATAGAAACACCCTTCACCTGTATTGACAACAAAAACTGCCTCTAAATATTGCTTGATCTCCCCTTAGAGGCAAAATATCTCCTGGTATAAACCATTGATCTAGAAAAATTAAAGAAAATTTTGTCCACAAAATAGAATACTGTGCATTTTAAAAATATTTTATCATGTCACTCTCAAATAAGTTTTTCATAATCAATGCAAATTATTTTGTTTAAATATATAAATTCATAATCAGTAATCAATGTATTTAATTTTTCTATAGATAATCAGTTATAAAAAGTTGACTTTACAAGTACATAGTTAAGAGTGCTGGAAAAAATTCTTACAGTGTCAGTTTTAAGCAAGTCACTCGATTACAAATGTCACCGTTTGTCTGTATATGTGATGGGCTGCTGTGCTACAAATCTGCCCTAGGCACACGTGCCAGTGGAAGGCTGTCTTAGGGGTGAGCCCGCGTCAAGTCAGAGGCCTTGTGTGCACTGTATTCACCAACGTGTTTCAGTTCGCTGTCAACACAAATGAAAATTACAAATTTCACATAACATATGAAGGAATCTTGCAGAACTTGAATGAAAAGACTTAACATTTCACAACTATTGGAGGTATACTAAGGATTACATTGTGCTAATACAGAAATAACAGGGATTCAAAGTAAGAAATATTTGGGTTAATTCTTCTGAGCACTTGCTATTTGTGTAAAATCAGGACAGACTTTTTTTTAGAATTTATGCTTCCAAATTTTATTTTTTATTAGTAAAATAGGCATGATAATAGTTTATAAGATTATTGTGAGAACTAAATTTAAAAAGTAAAATTACCTAGCATAATTTCTTGAGCATAATATGTGTCCAATAAAAATTACCAAGTAATTGAACAAATTCATGATTAATGTGACTCTCAAGAGCCTAAAAATATATAAAAGTCAATATATATTAGTTCATTCTTAAACTTACATTCAAAAAAATTGTTTCGGAGGAAAAATAGGGAATTTTTTAAAAAGTGGGAAATATTTAGTGTTTTTCCTCCACTTAGGTCTAATACATGGGTAAAAACAGTATTTCAGTGCATCTAGTATTTATGTACTGCAGAACTTCAAACATCAGTTAGAAAGAAATCACCTATTTTTGAATCCTATTCAAAATAGTAAAGCAATTCTAAGTTGGAAGAAATAAAATTAAAACGCTCAGTACGCTTTAGTCTGTTGCCTCCTAAACACTTCACCGGAATTAAATTCTGTGCCTGGAACACTCTCAAACTACCAATTGTGTTCATATAAGAACTTTAATTTCCTTATTTATTTTATTTTTAGCATACATTTTAAGTTGTTCACCATGTGACTGGGAACAGTTTGAATTATCCTGAATAGAACATTTTCAAGGGAAAGTGAGTTTGTTTTCCTCTAACATAATGTTATAGAAGTAACAACTTATTTGATATACACTCAACCACAAGGATGCAAACTTGAGCTGGTCTTAACAACTTGTGAATCAAAAATTCATAACATACTTGCAAAATCACATTGTAGGAGAAACTAAAGGTACAGATATAAAAAGCACAGAGCATAACTTAGAAGTGTTACCAGTTAAGTGTCAGGGAGAGAGAAGCAAACAACCCATTTGATGCTGTGACACAAGCAAGCAGAGGATTCTGTGGAAGGACAGCAAAATGACTTTACCTTCATGTAAGCTACCCTAATTAAGAGAGATTGTGTTTCTGTGGTATGAAATATGTTAGCGTTTAATAGTTCATAAAATTTTTGAAAGGATTTGAGATAAAAACAACAGAAAACATAATCAGAGCTCTTACATTTGTTTTCCCTTTAAAATCATTGGGAGACATCTATTTCATTTTTTATTCAACAACTTTTTATTTATTTATTTTTTTTTTATTACAGTTTCCATGCAACACTTTCCTTTATTAGTTTAAGGTGTAAGGCACAATGGATAGACATTCGTATAGGTTACAAAGTGTTCCATCTGATAACTTGGGTGCCCACCCGGCACCATACATATTTATTACAGTACTGTTAACTACATTCCCTATGCTGTACCTTACATCCACCTATTTTGTAACTATCATTAGAACTTCCTAATCCCATCACCTTTATTTTACCCTGTCCCCCAACACCCCTCTCCTCTGGTCCCTAGCAGTTTGTTCTCTGAATCTATAAGTCTGATCCTGGCCAAACTCCAGATCTATGAAATAAGCAAATCTGGGCCTGTCGCCCCAGAAGCAGGAGTTTAAAAATGCCTTAGATAATCTCAATGGGCTGCGACGTTTGAGAAGCACTGATCTGAAAGCATGGAGGGTATTCATGTTTCCTAGTGAAATGAAGTCAGTATTTGAACTGGCCACCAGATTTTGTTGTTAATTTTGGGACTGAAACAAAGCTAAACTGAGATGCAAACTTCTGTTGTTGTTTTACAAAATCAGTCATAATGTTAGCCAGGAAAAAATGCAAGTTTTTTTTTTTACAGTAAACCCAATAATAGTATATTTTATTTGCAATCACAGTTAAACAAAATTGACTATATTGTAACCTAGTATTTGTTGTCTTGGATGACTCAAGCAATGATTTGGTAATAAACTTGTTGTACAATCCAGGTAAATGAGCATCTTCCCAATGGATTTGGCTGAAATTGTAGGATATTTTTCTGTACTGGGTGCCAATAGTCTTGACCAGCTGCTAAATTGTTGGTTTCAATCTTCTTGTTTCCTCATGGAAGGAGCCTCTTTGAAAGTAAAGAAAGCAGAGGGAAGATCTAGAGGAGAGAGATTCTGGCTTTTATTGAGGACTTGGAGAATTTATTCTAAGTAACTTTCCAGTAATACACAAAAATAAAGTACTTTTTCTTTCCTTTTTTCTTTTTCTTTTTTTTTTTTTTTTTTTTGCCTAGGGCCTAGTTGAAATGAATTTATAACTCTTGCAATTGGAATTATCCTAATAATACAGATATGAATATCTTATTTTAAATGTTTAAAAGCATAATGCCATATTTTGTCATGTATAATGTGCACCCATGTTTTTGTGCACATTATACACAAGATCATATTATACCCATGGTACATAATCATTATACTCATGTATAATGTGCATCCTTATTTTTCCTCACACATTTGGGCAAAAAGTGCTTATTATACATGGCAAAATATATTACCTACTTTTTTCCTATAATTCATTGGGTTATAAATTTAAATAGAGTCAACCAAAATGAGGAAAGAACCTGAGATAATTATAACACAGGTATTTTACTTTCTTATGCTATTAATGTGTCATGAAAAATGTATACATAGAAAATGTAAAGTATTCATTATTGTGTTGATGTTATTTCTATTGGCAGATAAGTATTTGTTTTTTGAGATGGTATGGAAATGATAAAAATATTGGTTAATTACTGACAATTCAGTGTTTCATATAAGATACTAAGCTATGGCAAATAAGATAAGAAAGTACACTGCAAGACTAAGACGATAAAAGAGCAAAAATGTTATGTAGAACAGTTGCTATCTAAGAAAAAGATTAATTCTACAGCTATAGGCTATAATTTTGTTAGAGATTTTATTTATTTATTTTTAGACATTGGGGAAGGGAAGGAGAAAGACAGGGAGAGAAATATCAACGTGTGGTTGCCTCTCACACGCCCTCCCACTGGGGACCTGGCTGGCAACCCAGGAATGTGCCCTAACTGGGAATCTAACTAGTGACCCTTTGGTTTGCAGGCCGGTGCTTAATCCACTGAGCCGCACCAGTCAGGGCTATAATTTTATCTTATTTTGACAAATAAGAAAATGTTTTCACATCATGCTGTTAGACTTACCTCAAAGAAAACTTTTATGCATACTAAAAATAAAATAAGGCTTAATTGTTGTCAATAATTTCCCCCAAAATGAATATGATTGTTTCAAATTGCATAGGCAGAGGTATGGCAATCTATATTTCTGATGAAAAGTGTCATGGTGGCTTTTAATATTTTTTCTATTTTACTACTAAATTTTCATTACAAATGGCATTGGACCTTACTAAATTACTGTAACTTGGAAAGAGCTGAAAGTTTAGTATAAACTGAGAATTTCTGTTATAAACCAAATAAGTGGCTCTAAAAATACTGCATTCACTCTTGATGATATCCTTAAAGAAGAGGATTAGTTTAAATTTATTCTTAAATTTATTGTTTTGGGGCCAAAATATGACACGTTTTATCATATGACAAAGTTTTCTTTCGTGATGGATTGTTTACAGAAAAGAACCTACAAGATGAATTTAATTAAATTTATACTTATAATAAAGTAAAACTAGTTTTCATGTACATGTGTAACAAACCCTTTTTTCTAATTTTACCCCCCTTGTCACCAAAAACCAGTCTCAAAATTTCAACTTTTTCTTCATCCCATGCTCCATTTTTCTTTAACTTTTCCAGCCAATGGAGAGCCATGGCCTTTAGTGTCAAAACAGAACTGCACTTCGATCGTAATTTTTTTTTTTCTTCCGTGACAGGACTTTCACCCTTGGCAGATTATAGTCAGAACCTCAATTTCCTCATTAGTAAAATGGAATTAATAATAGCAGATCTTCAGTAAATGTAAGTATGTTGTTTATTAGGTTAAAGCATATTAAGTAAGTTCTCTCAAAATAAATTAGACAATAAATTTACCAGGTCATCCTATAGGTTAAGTAGTCATTCTGTTCTAGCATAATTATGTATGATAAAACCTTTTCTACTTTAACCAGTAAACCTATCCTCCAACCTTACTCTTTCCTTCTTTCTAGCCACCTGCAGAAAAGTCACCTACAGGCAGCTATCTATTTTTGTTATTCTCAAATTGAGTATGTCCAAAATTAGCTCATTAAATAACCTTTCCATTATCCACTCCTTCCAAGTTTCTCATTTCTTTCTGTGCCAGTGCATTTTTCTTAACTTCCTTATGTAACAAGAAGAATTTTTGTTCTTCTTTCTCCACATGTTATATTTCATGTCAACTATAGTGCCATTGTTTTTCTCTCTAAAAAGACATGCCTCTAAATTTGTCTTCATGTATTTTTCACTGCCATTTTCGTCTAGGTCCTCATCAGCTCATTCCCTTTATATTCATGATGAGGCTTAATTAATGAAATGATACACAAATATAAATAAATATGAGCAATATATGTATAACATGATGTGAGTGTTGGAAATCTAATTAGAAGCATTAGTTTAAAATAGCAAAACTGTTTTAAATCTGACTACTTTTTTCTTTTTTTTTAACTTCTTTCTTTCTTTCTTTATTTTTAAATACATTTGTCTCTGCCTCCCCCAACCACTTTCCCTTGCCCCCTCCCTCCTTCCCTCCCTCAGCTCTTCCCCTTTGGTTTTGTCCATGAGTCCTTGCTATATGTCCCTTGACTTTCCCCTTCCCTTCCCTTTACCTGCCCGCCCCTCCCTCCTTCCCTCTTGTCTCTGTTGATTTCCTTTCCTTTCAGTGTTGCTGGTCATATTTTCCTTGCATCTTTGTATTGTTGTTTAGGTTCCATTTATAGGTGAGATCATATGACTACTTTTTTCTTATTAATTTACATCACTCTTAATTGATTTGGCTTGATCAGACAAAGGAATAATCTTTTTTTGTACTTTTACTCAGTTCTTTGGAAACTTGGTTTCTTTTGCTAGTCTATGCATTTGATCATTGTTGAGTTATCTTCCCTGATGTTTTTGTCTACTGTGGCTTATAGCACACTGTTCATGATTTCCTAAGATAGTGACTTTTACCACTTGTTCTGTATATTTTTAAGTCTTTTCTAAATCATATTTTATTGTTTATGCTTTTACAGTTGTCCCAAGTTTCCCCCTTTGCCCCCCTCCACCAAGTCTTCCCCACTCCCTTAGGCAATCCCCACACCCTCTGTCCATTTCCACGGGTCGAGCGTCTGTGTTCTTTGGCTGCTCCACTCTTTATGCTGCACTTTTCATCCCCATGACTATGCTGTAACTACCAAGTTGTACTTCTCAATCTCTTCGCCTTTTTCGCCTGTCCCCTCAACCCCCTCCCATTGGGCAACCATCAAAACATTCTCTGTATCTATGGGTCTGCTTCTGTTTTGCTTGTTTATTTGTTTTTCCATGCTCTCCTAACATGGAAGATCTAAAGTTTCCATCCTGGACTTTCTAATCAATCTCTCTCTCTCTCTCTCTCTCTCTCTCTCTCTCTCTCTCTCTCTTTCTCTTTCTCTCTCTCTCTCTCATTTTCCTCTATTTCCCCCTATATTATCTTCCTGGAAATCTCTATCCTCCCAATTACATCAACTACTATTTCAATGGGTATGTGTCCTTGGTTGTGTGCAGTCTGTTTAACCTGTTCCCATCACATTATCCTACTGCCCAGCACTGTTTGAATTTCCTCTCAACTCTTTTTTGACAGATGATTTAGAAATTTTAGAATCAGATGTAAAAACCTTAAGGTATTTTATAATGGTTTCAGTAAAATTTCATTGAGCACGGACACACTATTTAGTCACTTTAATATATAACTTCATATTTGTATAGACAGGTAGATATATTTTTTTAATTTCCACCTGAAACACTTTTTGTCACAACACTTGCTAGGTGGAGCAAATATTTTGATTTCCCTTTTATAAATGAAAAGGCTATGAAAATTTTTAGGAAATTTGCCCAGTTTTTTGAATTGCCTGATAATACGTTTTCTACTACTTTACCCTGCCTTTTTTAATTCTGAAATAAACTATTTAAATTAATTAATAATCTTTCCACAGTTTTTGTGTTTTTTCATTGTTAAGAATGCTGTATTATTAAATAATCAAATTAAAAATACCAAATTTTATAAGCATATACATAATCATGGCCTGCATGTAGTCAAAATGCAATAGGTTTAATCATGTTAATTATTTTTATTTCCTCTATTTTTTTCCCCAATACTTCATATATTCCTTACAAACAGGGACAAGGGTTTTTAAAAATATTCTGATTTTGCACTTTGTTTGAACAATACTTTTTTCTTAACTTGTCATTGAATAAATGTTTGTGTTGCCCCAAAATTTGTGTGTTGAGACCCCTAAACCTGTTTGGAGATAGATCCCGTGATGCCGCGATGAAGGTTAAGTGAGGGCATAGGGTGGGAGCCACATCTGATAGGTGGTGCCCTGTTAAGGAAAAAAGACACAAAGGCTTTCTCACTCTTCAACGTGGAGACACAGTGAGAAGGCAGCAGACCTTTTGCAAACAAGGGAAAAAGTCTTTCACTAGAAACCAAAGCCACTAGTGCCTTCCCATTGGACTATAAGGAAATGAATTTGTGTTTCTTAAGCCATTCAGCCTATGCTATTTCTTTATGGCAGCCAAGAAGGCTAAGACAGTCAACAAACTCGTGGTTTTCTTTTCTGATTAAAGAATTAACTATTAGTTATATAGGGTGAGAAAGGAAAAGATTGTAAAGTGGACAAATTATTATTTCTTGTTTTTAAAGTGTATAGCGGGGTCAAACTGAGAGTTTAAATTAAATGTTGTTCTTTAGTTACATTTTTTTTCAATGTATTTTTGTTCACTGGATCAATGGAATGTGTCATACGTGTGGAAATCATGCAGATAAATATATGCTTTAAATATGGCTTATTGAAAAAATATAATAAAACTATTATAAAATGTGTATTTATAAAGGTTTTGAGAAAGAAAAAACTATCTGTTATGATAGCATTTTTTGGAAATATATTTAAGGACTAATTCCCTTTCAGTCCTCATTAGATCAGAATGCAAAACCCATACTTTAATCCTTACCTAAATGATTTCTTTAAAAAGAAAGAAATCTGTATCATCCGTCTTCTAACTTCAACTATATCCATTCTCTCATCATCTTCCATAAATGGCCTTTAAAAATATATTTACAAATGTTAATTATATATTTAAGAGAATTTACATTTTATTTTCAAGAGAAAGAAACTTAAGAATTGAATAAATCTTTGTATATACATCAAGGAAACCATTTTTTACAATACAGCTTTTCACTTACTCTGTGTTTGGCTTGTTTTGATGTGGTAGAGTGGAGGATATATATTGATCCGCATTCCCAACAAATGTTTTATAATGAATGTCTCGATCTGCTAGCTAATGAGCTCTCTGACCTTATCTGGGAAAATACAGATTTTCTGCCCTTCATCATATATGACTAATGGCAAAAATTAAATCTTAAAACTGTCAATGCAAGATATATATTTGTAGACTCAAATATATTATATGCAAATTATATTAAAAAAGCCAACTCTGAGACTAGAACAAAAATAACATATCAAAAGAGTCTGTTTTGACTTGTGGAACTTTTCATTACTTTTAATATCATAGACATTCTTTCATATTTTTAGAAAGCTTCTTTTCTGGAAATTTATTTACTTGAAACTTTATAGTTTGGTTTTCTTTTTTATCTTTGTGAAAAATATTTATTACTTACTAGCTACTAATACAAAATTAAATAAAATTTAATATGGTTTAAAATATTGCCACAGAGAATCAAATTAAATGTTCAATTTTTAAATCTAATTATTTATTTGAGGAAGGTTTTTTCCTAACAATAATTTTCCTGGTATAGTGGGCTGAATGGTACCTGCACAAAAGATATGTCCACATCCTAGAATTTGTGAATTTGGCCTTAATTGGAAAAAGGGCCTATTCAGATGTGATTAAGTTAAGGATGTCTAGATAAGATCATCCTGCATGGTCAAGGTAAGTTCTAAAGCCAATGACAGATGCTCTTATAAGAAATGCACAGAGTAGAGGCACATAGAGAGAGGAGAAGGCCAAGTGCAAACGGAACAGAGATGGGGGTGATGCAACCACAAGACAAGGAATGCTTAGGGCCACTAGAAGACGGGAAAGACCAGAAAAACGACCTCTCTTAGATCTTTCAGAGGGTGTAAGGTTGTGCTAAAACCTTTATTTTGGACTTCCAGCCTCTAAACATGTGTGAGAATAAATGGTTGTTTTTGGGTTTTTTTTTTTTAAGATTTTATTTATTTATTTATTTTCAGAGAGAAAGGAAGGGATGGAGACAAAAAGAGAGAGAAACATCAATGTGTGATTTCCTCTCATGCACGCCCTACTCGGGGCCTGGCTGGCAACCCAGGCATGTGCCCTGACTGTTAATTGAACAGGCAACCATTTGTTTTGCAGGCTGGCACTCAATCCACTGAGCCACACTAGCCAGGGCAGTGGTTGCTTTAACTCATGTTTGTGACCATTTTTATAGCAGTCCATGGAAAAATTACACTTGATGAGGTCCTTAATTTGATAGGTTTTTTGTTGTTTTTTGGTTTTTTATTTTTGGTATTACTGATCTAAAACAAAGATAGAAAAAATATGTTACAATATGACTTGCAAAACCCACTAACTCCCCATTTCAAGTCTCTTTTTTGGTCAAAATTCTGTTCAAAAGCCAGAAGAATAGGTTAAAATACGTGTTTGATCGTAGCTCCCCAAAAGTACTCTGTGATTCTGTGAAATCACAGAATTCAGTCGTTCTATATTGCAAAGGAAATCAAGTTGAGAGAAGTCCAAAGACTTGCTGCAGTTCACAAAATCTATAGTGAGTCCAGTCTTTGTCGGAACCCATTTGCAAAGTGAGCCAATATTCCTAGTCCAGTTACAGCTGATATTGCATATTACTGCTTTTCCCCCTGTATTAGCTTGTTAGAGGTGTCATAATAAAATATCACAGACTGAGTGACTTAAATAGCAGACATTTATTTTTTCACATTTTGGAGGTTGGAAATCCATGATCATGCTTAGTGCTCTCTACTTGACTTGTGAGCCATCTTATCACTATGTCCTCACATGAACTTTTCTCTGTGTTGCTCGGAAAGAGAGCATACATTCTGCTCTCTCTTTTTCTCATAAGGACACCAATCATACTGAATTAGGGCCCCACCCTTATGACCTCATTTAACCTAAGTTACTTCTATACAGGCCCTATCTCCAAATACAGGATCTATGAGTTCACACTGGAGGTGAGGGTTTCAATACACAAATTTTGATGGGACTCAGCTCAGTCCATAACCTTCTTGCCAAAATATATAGGTGAGGAAGAGCTCATCATAGTGCTTTTTTTAATTTTCATAAAAGGATTACTGAAACAACTGGATATCAGTTGTTTCTCCTTTATCAAAACTGTTTAGAAGGATCTTAATTGAAATCCATGTCATGCTCAAAGAAAACCCAATATTTTTTATTTTTTATTTTAATAGATATCATTTCAAGATAGCTACCAAAAATGAAGGCAAACTCCTAAAATTTGGAGTTGTGACTGTAACTTTCAGTCAAAACAAAACTTTTGTTATTTATCAGCATATTTATAAGACATGCACAACGACATTCCATGGTAGGTATGAAAAAACTTTTCTAAGCTAAAGGAGACTGGAAAATAATTTGATGAACATTTTTAGCACGTATAAGAACAAGTTTCCCTTGATGTTTTTACTGCTGTTCTCACCCTAATTCTTTCTTTTGTCACCATGAATAGGGTTCAGCATTTTGAAAACTCTGCCTGATTGAGGATTTCTATATAGGCAGGGAAGGTCAGTAATGGATATTTTCACACTTTAGCCAGAAAGAACAAAAAGAATCTTCAAAGTTTGCAATAAACAGAGCAATCTTTGGGGATCAAAACAGTCCCTTAGATTTGATGCCAGGTGTCTTTCTCAATCTTAGCTTCACCACTTCCCCAGTCACATCAGCTACTTACTCTGAGCAGGGAGTCACTGTTCCTGCTGTCAGAGAGTCTAGAAAAAAAGGCACAGCTGCTGCAGGCATATATTGTACCTGCCAATTTCACAAAATGAAAATGAGGATGCTATACAGTGTCCACAGGGTATTAACTTATTTTTTTTTTCAGCCTCTACTCCTTTCTCTCTATTTTGCTGTCTGAGTAGCTTATATTCCCTTTTCTTCCTCAATATATTTTTTCTGAGCTTTTGTCCTCTCTTGTCACACAGATAGGTATACCAAAAGTAGAATTAGAGTTCCAGATCAACAACTTTGATATCTCAGTAGACAAGGAAGCAATGATAATGTCTTCTATAAAATGTCCTGTTATCTATTATATGAAATGTGAACAAACATCAGTACCTGGGATGAGCTGCTTCAATTTGTTGTAATGTGAAGTAGAAATTGGCCAGAACACCTTAAGTAGAATGGAAGCCAGAGACATTGTTTTTATTCTGAACTCATTATTGAAATTTGTTATTTAATTATATTATGCGATAGGGTTTAGGCATGGGATTTAGTTTCATTTGAAGACAAGGCTCACTGAACTGAAGTTTGAAAATCCAGACTTGAGCTCAGTTAAATTATATAAGCTTATCTCATAAAAGTATAATTATTTTTACTTATTAAGTAGTATCTTAAATACACAAATCTAAAATGAGTTTTTTAGTATAAGGTATAGGAGTTACACATTTCTAAATAAAACATTAAAAAGCAATTGTATCCACACTGAAAATGCAAGTTAAGCAATCAATCAGATTTTCAAAATAATATTTTGTTGGATTCTTTCAAATATAAATATTTATTCTGAAAAGCAAAATAACTCATGCATAGAAAAGAACCCATTCTTATCGTTCCAAAACACACCCAAGAAGTCACTTAAAATATGTACATAGGGATGTAACCTTAACGCCTATCTACGGGAATGGTGGAATTAATTATAATACACTCATACTATGAAATACCTCATAAATATTTTTAAATGAGTTAGGTTTTAGATTTTGAAAAATCTCTAATTCAATATATTTTTAGAAAATAAAGGTAATGAAAGATAAACAGGATATATGTGATCGAGGTTCTTTCTTTTTTGTCACGGTAGTAAGATTTTTAGTAGATAACTTAGAAAATTTCAGGTTATCAATGAGAATAATGAAACAAACATAAAATGTACCTTTAGGTTGCATATTATAAATCCCATTTCTATCAATAAAATTTATTATTACATATGTTGCAACCTTACAAAGAAAAATAGAAGACAAAAATTTCCATTTGTACACAACTCATTCCATCTCCAAATATAAAAATAAGCCTTCTTAAAAAAACAAATAATCATTTAGAACCATTCAAAAAGTCCATGTTAAAAAATTAATTCAGTGATAGTACATAACACTTTAAAAGAAAAAATAGATTAGATCTGTTCCTTAATTTTTTGGTCAAGACCAAGATTTTCAAAAGAGGGGCTGGTCAACGATTTACATGCTTTCTTTTATTTCCATTGCCTGACAAATTCATAAAAATATTTGTGTTTGCATTACTTATAATACTCATTATGAGTTAATCAACATGTATTTTGCTTTGAAAAAATCCCATCTGTTGTATCCAAGCTAACAAGGCACTTTTTTTCACCATTAATGTATTCAATCAATGCCTATTAACATCATTTAATATTTAAGTTGTTCTGCTAGCCATTGCAGTCATATATTCAGTAGAGCCTCAGATAACCTTATCATAGAGAAAATAAATTAATAAAGAAATATATGATACCCGGGTCATTGCAAATTTTGGTTGTGTGTGATACATACTGTACTAATGACAAAGAGAAAGCAGAAGCATGTTTAGTCGAGCATTACTAGTCAGCATGCTGAATGGGAAAATACAGCTAAAACTTCTCTTTCTACATGTCTATACTTAACAGACTTTCAAATAGAGTAGGTATTAGTATGTGTTATATACTATATATATTTTTCTGAGAGTTATCTGCTAACTAGTAAAATTTCCATATTTTTATCAACAAAATTATGTTGTTCTCCTTATGACCATATTCGTTCCGGGACCCATTTCTTGGTATCTTTTCAATGTTTTGCCTTATAGATTAGTCCTCCCTTATCTCCCGGGGTATACATTCCAAGGCCCCCGGTGCATATCTGAAATCGCAATAATACCAAACCCTATATACACTATGTTTTTTTTTCCCTATACAGACATACCTATAATAAAGTTTAATTCATAAATTAAACACACAAAGAGGCTAAAGACATTAACTAATGATAAAATAGAACAGTTATAACAATATACTGCAATAAAAGTTATGTGAATGTGACCTCCTTCTCTCTCAAAATATCTTATTTTACTACATTAACCTTTCTTCTTTTTGTGATGTCAGATGATAAAATGCCTACATAATGAGATGAAATCAGATGAACAGCATAGGCAGTGCAGTGTAGTGTGAGGCTACTATTGACTTTCTCAGGATACTTTAGAAGGAGCATCATCTTCTTCTGGTTTTTCCTGCCATGAAATGTTGATGGTTGGATGTCAAGGACATATAAAGTCAATAGCTGGGGAAATGTAATATTTTTGGACTGCAGTTGACAACCAATAACTGAAGCCTCAAACAAGTAAAGCCTAGGTAATGGGGGGACTACTTATTTGTGCTCAAACCCAGGCCGGGTGCCTTTTGCCATTGCCACATTCCAGCTTGGTCACTGGCGGTCCGTGGATTCCCAGTAGCCACAGCTCTCCTGCTTCAATGGGAATTGCGCTTCCATGTATCAAAACCCCATTCCAGTTTGCTGTGTAACATATTCCTCTCAGAGCTCAAAACACTGATTCTGAGTCAACTTACTGGCTACATTCTTGGATCTCATTACAGTGTAAACCTGTCAGGGCCTTTGGAGCTAATTTTTACTTTATGTGATGCTGATGAAAACTGCTCAAGTGTTTCCATTATGACTCTATAGTAAACTGTTTTTTATTCAAATGAAGCAGGAAAAACATCAATGGTACAGCCAGACAATGGAGTAAAGGTATCTTGTCATTTAAAACATGACTTACGGAATCGGGTTTATTTATTAGCTGCATGACCCTGGATCAGTTATTTACCATTTCGGGCCTCAGTATACTCTATTTATATCAATGGTCTCAGCCCGGGCAATTCAGCTCTCCCCATCCCCCAAGGTACATTTAGCAATATCTGCACTCATTTTATTTGTGGGCACTAACTTTCACCTCACAATACGGGTCAGCTAGCTGCTTGACTGCCCTGCAGTGAGCAAGACAGCCTTCCGTAACAAATGATCCAGCTCAAAATGTCAGTAGGCCCAAGGTTCGCAAACTCAGATTTATATAACCATGGCCACTGGAGTACTTTCTCTCTGTACAGCTCCATAGGATGAAAAAGAAGTCTTCAGACCTGCCTGCGAGGCATTGCCTGCACAGACGCCCTGCCCCCGACCCCACGCTCTTTTATCTCCTCCTCTCTCATTCTGTTCTATCATACTACACCTGGGATGCCGGGTGTGCCCCTGCCTGAGGTGCTCATGCTCTATGCTCTTTCGTCTAGAAGCAATATTCACCCCAGACAGCTGAATAAGCAACCCCTTCTCTCTCCTCCTTTATGTCAGTATTCACGTGTAACCTTCTCCGTGAAGCCTACCTTGACCACGTTGTTTCAAATTGGACCCACCCATCCCCACAGACATACACACATATCTCCTGATACTGTCCTCTTTTTTATTATCCACAGCAATTCACCCCACTATAACATACTATATAATTATATATATTTTTTAATTGTTCCTTTGTTAGAGTGTAAGTTTCAAGGAGGCAGGAATTTATGTCCTTTTTTTCCCATCGATAGGCCCCAAGAGCATGGTATGTGCATGGTAGATTTGTAATAGATTTTTGCTGAATGTGATGGATTCACTTTATTAAATACAAAGATGTTTAATAAATACTTGTTGAATGATTTAATTTTGAGTGCTTTGCATAGCACAACCATTTACTAAGTAACACAAATGAGGTATATTACTTATCATTAGGTAAAATAGCAGTCAAAGTTTAACTGCTTACATTATTGTAGGTACAAAGGGAAAAAAGGTATAGGCATCACTAAAATGTAGAAAGATTTAGGCATTATATCATGCTTTAAATGTATGTAAGGATAAACAGTTAAAAAATTTTTCAACATGTTATTGTACTTCTCAGATCAAACAGAGCTTCTCTGTCTTTACTTTGAAACACCTTCCAGACTAGAACTTGGCTTTCTTCTTCTTCTTAATTTTTCCTCAATACTATATGCTCTGCTCTGGTTTCATCTTCCTGAGAGTCTTGTTTTTGCAAATTAGCATTCTACAGTTTACCTAATTTTTGTGCTGTTGTAACAGAGTTCAGTAACTATTTTTTTTCTTATAGGTTAAAGGTGTAGTGAATAAGGAAAATTTCTCTACCTTGCAATGAAAAATCCATAATTCTGTATGTCAATAACTAGAAATTGACATACAAAATTATACATTTTCCATTTTGCACATCTAAAATTTGCATGAAAGTCTGAACAAATGACCTTTCCCAGTTTATTATAATGTTTACCAACCTTTCCAAATAAATAGGCTTTCTTCTCTGTCTCTCAATATTTAAGAACCTCTGGAAATTATCGTATTTTTTAGAAATTTTAAACCAACTCACTCACTAATTATTTTAATTTAAACTTTTTCTCTTCTAAGCTGTAAAATGTTGCCAGAGAAAGCCATGTGAAATGAGGTACCTTGCTTTTGCTAACATTTATTCTCTAACAAACATTTTTTCCCCAGATTTACCACTGAGTGCTGGCATTTATCTCATCATATAATAGAAAGTAAAATTTTTAATGATTCTACAAAGGCCAAATAAATCAGAATAAAGTAATTTCCTTATGAACATTTTATTTTGCAGTAAATCTCATAATAGAATCTAAATCATGTAAGGTGCCTGCCTAATCTTTTAGTTTAATTTCATGCCCTTGGTATCCAAACAAAATGGATAATTTCACTTAGAACTGTCTATTAATTGGTTGTTTCCCCCTTAACCTTTTCACAGCTTAAAATGTAGTCATTAGGAAAAAAAGAAGCAAACCATATTTGTACACATATACAATGGGTGTATTTTATTACAATCACTTGTGCTTTGGAAACATTACCGACATCTTAAAACTGTTGCCTTGAAATGTCAGGGAATCAAGAAATCCCTGCCATGCATACTTGATATGCTGAAGCCATGTAGCCTTCCAAACTTGTCTAAATTACCGATCCCATCCTTGCTTCAGCTCTAATTTGAACTGTTATGAGCAGCCCTAATTGCACTACCTTCTACACCCGACTAGTGAGTGACTCTTACTTTCATTACCCATCTCTTGCTGCTGAGAGCAAATTAAGTACTCAACCTAGGATTATTTGCTCTATTAAGACAAAACAGTGGCATACTGATTAAATTTAAACTGTCAGATTGCATTTCATTTATTATTATTACCATTTTCTGCGAGTACAACCCGTCCTTTTTGCCCATGGAAACTTTTGCTTTTCGAAGCAAAGAACAAAACAAATTTCTAAGCGATTAAAACAAGACTTATTTTTATGAAAAAGAATGTAATTTCTGTAAAAAGAACTTGCCATTATATAAGCCCTGTCGTTAGTTAAAAATTCATAGTGCTGCAGGAATTGAGCATGTGCCCCATATTTGTGGATATGGATATATTCAAATGTCATTTAAAAAAAATTGTTCAGTGGTTCTCAAATTTTTTAATCATCTTTGATATTCTTATATCACCTTACTGCTGGGATAGAAAGAATATGCGTTCTTCTAATTTATTACCATTTTATGTGTGTGTGTGAAACATCCTCGAATTAAAAGTTAAAGGATAGATGTGAAAGGCAAAAACCTCTGAGGCATTAGAAGGTAAGAATAGTATATTCCAGGATATAGATTTATCAACAATTATTTTTTTCTCTAAATGTAAATCTCAGTGGCACTCTTCAGAGTTCCATTCTGGCCTTTCATGATGACTCCATGTTTTTTTAAAAAAATATTAATCTAGCAAATTTAAGAAATTAAAACTTTAAAAATTATTAGCCATCTATTGTGATACTTTTTTTATTGTTGTTCAAGTACAGTTGTCTCCATTCCTCCCCACCTCTTCCCCCTGTTGCGCCCACCCCCACTTCCTACCCTCAACCTTCCCCACTCTGTCCGTGGGTCCTTCATACATGGTCCTTGAAGACACTTCCCCTTCTTTCTCCCATTATCCCCTTCCCCCTCCCCCTGTTTACTGTCAATTTGTTCTTTATACTTCATCCAGGTCATTTATATAGGGTAAAATGTCCATTTGATAGACTGTTTTAAAAGTAAATATTTCATTATTTTGGCAAAACTGTCATTTTTACCTGCAAAGATGGAATATTGAACAATGCAATTTTTGTCCAAAAGATTTCTTCTGTATTAAACGCAAATGATGAGGACTGATGGTATCAGATGTGCCTTAGAGAAGAGGCCACAACCCAGGCATTATGGCAGAAGGCAGTAATTGTTTTAGAGATTGTCAATGAGAGATAGAAATCATGAAATAAAATAGGTCTCCTAATGAAATATATACCCCTGGAATGCAAGGTTCTGACCGTTGAGACTTTTAGTAACAGGTTAAGTAAGCTATTGTTTTTGGCAATGTACTTCCCATTATTCTAAGAAAGCCTTTTAATTAGCCACTATCTGGTTTTCTGGAAGTCTAGTACTCAAAGTTTTGAATTTGAGAGATTTAGGCAAAGGTATGTTATTCACACTCTGAAGTTATTAATACTTAATTTAACACTAAAAATCTTAAAGTTTAGTTTTTCTCATTTTATTTTTATTTGTATTTCTTTCTTGACTTGTTTCCTTCTCACATTTTCATTGTTTAGATTTCACAGCAACATAACCTGTGTTCTTTCATATTTCCCTTTATTAAGCCCTGATGGTAATGATGACAACATAGAAGTGAATGCTATAAAATAAAGTGATTTAGAAAGAAATAAAAGTGGCTCTGGGACTATAGTTTTTAATGCAACCACATGGCTTTCTTAATGTTGGCAAAATGCAGTTGTGAATAATGATATCACCAAATCTTTCAGTGTCTTGATCTTGCACTTCCAAGCCTTGTGCACTATGAGAGATTGCTGTTGTTAATAAGCCACCCAGCGTAAGCAGCCCTTAACAAATACTTTGTGGCTAAAAACATCACCTATTTACTATCTCACAATGTCTATGGGTCAGGAATTTGAGCAAGGCTAACTGGCTCCTCTGCTCAGGGTCTCTTAAAGCTGAAATGTAGGTGTTAGCTTGGCTATTTCTTCTGGGAGCTAATGATCCTCTTCCAGGCCCCCGCAGTTGTTAGCAGAATTCATCTCCTCCTGGCTGTGCTACTGACATCATGTTTTCTTCCTGACTCTCAGCCAGGCATACTCTCATAGGCCTTTACATAACATAACATCTTACTTCAAGGCCAGCAAGATAATTTATCTCTTCAGAAATGATCCAGTCCTTCTTTTAAGAGTTTAACTTGATTAGGTAGGCCCACTCAAGGCATAAATCAATAAATCTCTCTTTTGAGTCAAAACCAAAGATTGTGGTATTCAGTTATATTTGTGAAGTGGTAATACTCCATCATATTCATGCATCCCAACCAGTCTCAAGATAAGTGAATTTACATAGAGCAAGATAAGGAATCTAAGAAACCATCTTATAAATTTGCCTGCAACTTTTGTAAAGAAAAGTGCTACCATGTACTATGACAAGTAATACATATTTAATATATGCTGGCTGTTATCATGTGAAGTATTTAGTACAGTACCTCATAATGCCCTGAAGAGTATCTAGTACAATCAAGTTATTTCAGCTTTTCAGGAACTTTATAGAATGCTTTTTTCATGTCAAAATATGCAATCCAGTAGCATTTGTTTTGTTATTAATCAATCAACAACATTCAACATCTTCTTTGACCAACTAAGAATTCTGTACTTTTTGCTTTAGTGAGGCTCACTGTAGCAAATGAAATGATATTCCTGTAACAACAAAGGAAACAATTTTAATTTCAAGTGAAAATTTACATATTGACTAATTGCACTACAACTTCTTGACGAAAATATTTTCTTATTTTATCTGGACTAATAAGAAGTAATTTTACAGAGAGAAGTTTAACATCAGGATAATTATCTTTAGCTGATATTTGAAATGTGTGCTGGTTCAGTTGACTATTCAACTGTGACTGAGTATCATATTCAGTGTCTCCCCTCCTTTGACATTTGGTTAAACTAAAAAGTCAATATAAAATTCAATTTTTTAAGTTAAATTTTTATTAAATGGGTTTTTATTAAACTTATGAAGACTACCCTGGATTTCTTGTATTTTGGTCACTTGAAAGCCCACTTTGTACAATGATATATTTGTTGGGGACCGATTGTCAAGGAAATATTCTTTGATTCTCCTTAGTGATACACCATCTCTTTCCAATTTTTACAAACTGTGGTATATTTGTTCAAACGTTGTGTGAACATAATAATATCTAGTTAGGCAAAAAGGGGTGGGTCTTCTATGTGTTTTTTATTACACAGAATCGAGACATTTTTCCTGGTTATAATTTTCTCTGTTGACCAAATTAGAGAAACACTTTTGATTACCAGAGAATTTACAACTGAATTAAGTCTAAATAGCTGCCCCACTTAAATCCATTTCAAAAAAATATGGTTCTAATGTGAGCTAAAGTTCATTAATGTCTGGATTTGTTTAAATTAAAAGCATAACTAGGGTTCTGCATTTGGGAGAATTGCATCAGCTGAATGGTCATTTTTAATAAAAACATAAAGCTGTAATGGAAATCTATTTTCATTTAAAATTGCACTGTAGAAATTATGTTGTATAAGTCATTTTATTTCCCCTAGAAATTGTTTCCATTTATTCTCAATACTTAGAAGTGACTACCTATGACATAGTAGCTCAATCTTTGTAAAAGAAATTATCAGTCACCAATCTGTAAATCGGAGTATGAGAACCTTTAAGTCTTTTATTTTTTTATTGAATTATTTTTCCATTACCACTTATCCCTTTTATACCATCTTCCACCTCTGCCTACTGCCTATCCCCTGTAATTTCACAACTCAATGCCAAAATCAAATCCGCTATAATATAAAGGTTTATTCTGACCTTATTTTACTTCTATTCTTGATATGTTTAAAGCAATAAATTTCACTAACATTTTCTATTTGCCATTTAAAAATAAGATGTTTTCATTGAAAACAAACCTGTTTACATCACAGAATTCTGTGGATGAAAGCAGTTGGTTCTAAAATAGGCTTATAGAATTAGTGGAAAAGACTAGCTGAAGTATTAGGAAACCACAATTATGTTCAATTCTTATTCAATTTACACTGCATATCGAGAATCTCCATCTGTGATTTGACAGTGATTGTAGTACTAACTTCAAGGTCTAAAGTTTGGGTAATTTAAGCATTGCTTTAATTTAGCTGCATAAGTTGGATAATAAGGATTCTGTACCTTTTCAAATGAATTTATGCATAAGTTGACTATAAATGAATACATGTTGTCATGTGCTCATTCAATATTTATTCCCAGATCCTTCAGTGAATTTGTCACTCAAGTTTATTGGCATATGCCAGATTAATGTATACTTTATTTAAAAAGTATCCTTTCAGTTCACCTTTGAGAATATAACACAGAAAAGGTACATAAATTTCGTCAATCAAGACTTTTTGTTCCAGATCAACTATCAATATATTTTTAGTACACCCATCACCTTACAGGTTCATCTGTGTGTGTGCATGTAAGGATTTAAGTTCTATTCTCTTAATAAATTTTAATTATACAATACAGTATTGGTAACTATAGTACCATTTTATACATTAGACTTTATTATCTTACAGTTAAAAGTTTTACCTTTTCATTAACCTCTTCTTATTCCTCCCACCCCTCACTCCTACCTCCCCTTCCACCTCTGGAAATCACATTTTTACTATTTGTTTCTAGGAGTTGAACTTTTAATTAGTATTTCACATATAAGAGATATAATATAGCAGTTGCCTTTTTCTGCCTGGCTTATTTCTTTAAGCATAATGATCTTACAGTCTATCAACATTGTTGCACTGGAAAATATTTCCTTTTTCTCATGGCTGAAACATATTCCACTGCATGTATATGTACACCTCACATCTCCTTTATACATTCATCACTTGATGACACTTAGGTTGCTTCCATATCTTTGCTTGAATGTATAATGCTGCAATGATCATGGGAGTGCACATTTGATACCTGGTTTTCATTTGCTTCCATTTTCATACAACCAGAAGTGGGATAGTTACGTCATATGTTAGTTTTATTTTTAATTTTATGATATAGTTCCCTACTGTTTTCATTAGCTATACATACCAAATTACATTTTCACAAATACCACACAAGGATCCTCTTGGCTCCACAGTCTTGCCAACACTTGATATATATTATCGTTATGACAGATGTTCTAAACGGTGTCAAGTGACACCTCATTGAAGTTTTGATTTTCATTTTGTTGGTGCTTAATAATGTTGAGCACTTTTTCATGTACCTTTGGTATTGGGGACCATCCCGCCTGGTTGCTGGAACTGTAGGTTCGCCAACAGACGAGAGGGCCCCAAGGCTGGAGCAAAACAAGGAAGCCTTGTGAAAATAGGCCACTGAAGAGATAAAACCTGTCCCCCTGGTAAGGGTGCAACCCCTGCCTCCCTCACATCACCTTGTTTGGCCCTGGAAGATGGCTGATTAGTTACTGATGGGTAAGACCCCTCAATGGCAGGGGCACCCTAAGACAGGCACAGTTGCATAGGGACTATCAAGGAAGGACTTGGGGAACACGGAGAAGGGGCAAAAGACCTTCACACCTTAGCTTTGTCATGGCTGGAGTCTTCATTCTACCTGAAAGAAGTCTACTTACCTCTTGGCTACTCAAATCCACCTGCCTGGCTCAGCCTTGAAACTATACTAGAGGCAGGTACAGCCCTAAACCGGATTGGGCGGTTCCCAGGGGAAAATCAGGCCTAGAAGTAAATTACACTCCTTGAAGCCTGCTTTGTTTTCCCTCAAGCTGTGATAACCAGCTCATGCTGGGAAGGAAATTTACATTATTCGTGGACTCTGACCCTAAACCATTTGGCACTCTAATGCTTACTCATCTCGGACCCACGCAAGTAGGTGTGTCCTTGCCCTTTGTCTTCTTCAAATATCACCTGCACTCTGTAAACTTAAGGTACTGATGTGATTAGAATGCCTATTCATTCCTGATACCTAGCCCCCACAGATAACCCTTTCAAGAAAAGCCATTGAGCACAGGGGTTTGGGGCATTCTCCACTAGAGGGAATGACCAACCCCTTCTCCTGACAGGCAAATTTTGTCTGTACAGTTTATTTCCCCATCCTTAGTGACCAGGAGTGGCTCTGCGGGACAGAGTCTTCCCCCTCACTTTGGCCATTTATATTTCTTCTTTGGAAACATGTCTGTTCAGTTAATATTCTGCCCAATTTTTAATCAGATTTTCTGTTGTTTTGCTATTGGGATGTGTGAATTTTTTTATGTATTTTGAATGTTAGCACCTCATCAAACAAATGATTTGCAAAGTTTTTCTCCCATTCAATAAGTTGCCTTTTTGTTTGTTGATGGTTTCCTTTGCTGTGTAAAGTTCTTTAGTTTGATGTAGTCCCACTTGTTCATTTTTGCTTATGTTGCCTTTGGTTTTCATGTCAAATCAAAAAAAAAAAGCAATATTGTCAAGACGAATGTCAAACAGCTTCCTACTTACGTTCTTCTAGGAGTAGTATGGTTTTAGGGCTTATATTCAAGTCTTTAATCCATTTTGAGATAATTTTTATGTATGGTATAAGAGAGTCTTCCATTTTCTTTTTCTTTTTCTCTTTTTTTATTTGTTTTTTCCATTATTTATTTCTTTCAGGGTTTTCTTGTTGTTGTTGTTGTTGTTGTTGTTGTTGTTTTTGGCTGTCTAGTGTGTCCAACATTATCCAGTAAAAAGACTTCTCTTTCAGTATTGTATATTCTTGGCTCCTTTTTATAAATTAATGGACCATATACACATGGATTTATTTCTGATCTTTTTTTTAATTTTAATACCACACTGCTTTGATTATGATGGCTTTGTAACATAGTTTGAAATTAGGAAATGTAATACCTCTAGGTTTTTCTTCTTTTTCAAACTGCTTTGGTTATTCAGGGCCTTTTGTGGTTCCACACAAATTTTAGGATTGTTTGTTTTACTGCTGTGGAAAATGCCATTGGAATTTTGATAGGGGTTGTGTTAAATCTGTAGATTGCTTTGGGTAGTTTAGATATTTTAACAATATTCTTCCAACTTATGAGCATAGAATATCATTTCATTTATTTGTGTTTTCTTCAGTTTCTTTGACTGAGGTCTTACAGTTTTCAGTGTACAGGTCTTTAACGTCCTAAGTTAAATTTATTTGTAGGTATTTTTTGCTTTAGATGCGATTGTAAATAGTATCACTTTCTTAATTTCTCTTTCTGATAGTTTGTGTTTAGCATATAGAATTGCAATGGATTTTTGTATATTGATTTTGTATCCTGCATTCTTACTGAATCCATGTAGTAGTTCTAAAGGTTTTTGCATGGAGCCTTTAAGTAGTTCTATATTTAGTATTATGTCATCTACAAATGTGAAAGCTTCATCGCTTTCTTTTCAATTTGGGTGCCTTTAATTTCTTTCCAATTTCTTTCTTACCTAATCTCTCTGTCTAAGGCATCTGATACTATGTTAAATCAAAGTGGTGAGAGTGGGCATCCTTGGTGTGTTTCTGATCTTATAGGAGGAAAAGCTTTCAGCTTTACCATTGAATATAAAGCAATGATCATAGAAAACGAATACAAAGTACTTATAAATATGGTAAATATTTATCCAAATATAGCAATTATTTTAAATGTGAATGGTCTAAATATACCAATTAAAAGATAGAGATTGACATAGAGGATAAAAAAATAATGTCAAAATATATAATGTCTGAAAGAAATATACTTAAATATAGAGATTCGGATATGTTAAAAGTAAATGGATGGAGAAAGTTACACCATACTAACACTAATAAAGTAGTGACTTAATTTTAAATTAGCTATTTAATCTTAGACAAAGGAAACTTCAGTGCAAGGAAATAATAAAGAATAAAAAGTGCATTACATTATGTTAAAATGGCCAGTTCTTCAGGAAGATATCATAGTCCTAAATGTCTATGAACCTAACAAGGGTTGTCAAACTATGAGGTAAAACTAATAAAACTGAAATGAGAAAAAGATAAACCCACTATTAAAGTGTGTGATTTATATATCTTTCATTAACTGACAAGTAGTACATTTAAAAATATTTATAGGAATTTATACATACAGGGATTGGTATACACATAGCTTTTGGTTCTGTCAGCTGAGAAGGCCTGGAAGCAAGGACACCCAGATTTGGCTTCTAATACAATTATCATTAGTGGATGGTTGATTCTGAGACTGGGCAGGCCAAAATTAGATAGAGAACAAATGTTGTTGGATTTGTGTCTTACCCTCGTCTACAGTGCTATGTTCCAGAGCTCCTCTTTGCCTATAGTTTTGAAATGCCCTGCACTGAATGTTCACGTCTCCAGTCGTTTTATTGATTAAAACACTTAAGTATTTTATCTGATCAAAAATTAAAATAATCTATTTATATGCAAATGCATATACAGAAACATGAAAACAAATTCTAATGCATCTTAAAACCAAAAGAATTGATGATAGAATATGCATTCAAGACATTTTGGCTTCAATGTTTTTAAAATGTTTTCATGTTTTTACAATTTAAGAAACAGACTTACTCCAAACAAGGTTAATAAGACCACTAGAATTTATGGTCACATTTGCAAAATAACCCTAAAAATTTTGTAGAACAATTTTAACTTAAAAAATATTATTATTATATTACTAAATTGTGTCAGGATTATGTTAAATTATTATTATTGTTCTATGTTTCCAATATAGCAAAGACTTCTCCAGAGTAGTTATATGGCCACTGAATTTTCCTCTGCACAGTCACCTTAATATTTTAAGCTCAATGCTTAGCTAATTTTTATGCAATAGTTTGAATGGACTGCTGTCAATATGACATTTCTTTAGTAACCAAACTTGCTCTGGATAAATATTTTTTTCACATGAGCATGTTGTTTTAAAAAAAAATATAATGTACTGATCTCTGGACAAAGCTACGCATTATTAAAAAACTAAACTAAAATGTATTATTAGTCCTTTCTCCCTCCTTTTTGCCTCTCCCTACTTCTGTCTTTGCCTCTTTGTCTCTTTCTCTCTCTCTCCCCTTCTGTAATCTACATTTGCAAATGCCAACAAATAGCTATTTATGAAGGCCCCGCTGCCTATAGAAATCAATCCAATTAAATCTTTTCCCACAAGCACATTTTTTCAAATAACAACATCCTGTATGAGAAATCAATGCATGAATCAACAAATAATCATTGAATATCTAATAGAATTGGCTATAAATACATGAGGTTATTCTCCTCCTGATGATCTGAAAAGAAGGAGTAATTACTGAAGAGTCAGTCCTACATTTATGGGCTGTAACTTTAGCAGTTATAGAGCTGATAGCTTCTCAGCAGGAAATATCACTAACTATGCTCGTGTTTCAAAGATGAATGCATATCTCTATCACTGTTTAATAGTGTTTAAGCCCATTAATGCATGTAGTCTGGTGAAATGAAGCAGCCAGAAATACATTGAGTAGAAAAATAGTTTCACTGGTTATGTCTGTCTCAGAAATATAATCTATAGAATTCATTTGGTCATACCTTCAGTTAGAATTTCACACATTAAACAGACAATCCAAAGGAGATCTGTGTAATTCTCCAAGTGGATTGCTTTCTAAGGAAGCTTTTAATATGATTCAAATGTTTAATATGATTCAAGAAACTTTAGTTATTCTAGTAATTGCAACTTTTTTTTTAACTTTTCAGTTACTTTGTGCTTGCATATATATTTTATCTTTTTCTGGCTTCTTATTTAATTTGAACAAAATCATTCTTTTGTGTATGTGCATGGAATCAGCATTCTATTGCTGCTTACACCGTAGTCCTTTAACTGTTTACCTACAGAAGGAGACATTTTACTTGTATCCCCAGCACATTTTCTCCTTGAGCATCAATCCCAATATTTTTTTTGATTATCCATTTATCTACAACCCTGAAAAACAATGAATTTACTTTTATAATAACTTTCTGTTTGGAGAGATGGCAGCCGTCTTACTCCTCCCACAGGATGTAAGTTCAGAGGTTTAGAGACGCTTGGGGAATACAACCCAGTGCTGTATCAAACCAAATGTAAGAATTAATGATGTTACTGAGAAATCATGTAAAACTGTAACAGGTTAGCTCCACCCAAGTCACTGGAGGGAGGGGAGACCCTAGTCCAGGAGAAGCCTGATCAGCCAGAGCCAACACCTCCCCCTAGAAGGGAGGACTGAAGCATTCACTTTCTTCAAAGGGAAGAGCTGCCCCCAAAATAAAAGAGTTCCAGAGAGTGCAGAGCCTGAACTGGTCCCTGGGAAATGTTCGGCCTGGTTTCAGGAGCTATAATCCTGCCAACAGGCTGAAGGGCCTCAAGGCTGGAAATAATCAGGAGGTCTTGGAGACACAGGCTCCTGAAGCGACCTGACCTGTTCTCCTGGCTATACCCCTGCCCCTCTGCTTTGCCTTGTGACGGTCCCTGCCAAGGACAGGTAAGACCTCTCTGGGGAAGGGGCAACCTAAGACAGGCATTGGCCTATATGGGCAACCTATAAGAAATTGAGGGACATGGAGAAGAGGCAAAAAGGCCCCCACACCTCTCGGCTAGGTATGGACACGGCCGCAGTCCTCACTGCAGCCCAGAAGCAGTCTCCTTATCTCCTAGTGGTTCCCTCCCAGCATCTGGCTCAGGCTTGAAACAATGCAGAAAAAACAGCCCTAACTCAGACCTGGCCGTTGCCAGGGTAATCAGGCCTAAAAGTAAATTCTTTAGAGTGCACTCTGTTCCTCCCTCAGATCCCTGGTCAGCTCACGCTGCGAAGGACCTTCACATTATTTACACCCCTTTATCATTAAGGCGCTTGCCCCTGTCTTCATTCTCTTTTGTTTAGACTAGTTTCCTCTCGGACCCATGTAAATCAGTGAATTCCTGTCACTTGTTTTCTTAAAGGTATCTATTCTCTATGAAACTTAGCATGCTAATGTAACGAGTGTACGTATGCATTCCTGTTACCTAGCCCACTGACAAGATTTTCAATAAAAGCCTTGGAACAAAGGGAGACCGGTCCTTCCCTACTAGGGGGATGGGCCACTGCCTTCTCCGGTAAGAGGGAAGTGCCCCGTGTGCTCTCCCTCCAAACAGAGAAGCGTTTGCAACCTTTTGTGTTTATTCCCCTTCATCCGTGACAACCCCGGGACAGGCTCTGCGGGTCCCAGCCGGTTTCCCTCAGGTTTCAGGGAGTGATGCGCTCTCTGTGGCGCTCCCCCGTGGCGGCGCGCCCCTATAGCCGCCGAGCAGTGCGACAACTGGTCACTGGGAGCGCAGGAGGCTTGAAAGCCTTCCCCGCATCTTTGAGCCAAACTATAAATGAAAGCCAAGCCAGCGTGTATTGCCCCAGCAAACCAAGTAGCCTGCCCTTTGCAGCAGGAAGGGGATGTAAGAGATACTGCCCCAGGCAGCATCAGTAGCAGCGCAGCTAGCGGGAGAGGGGCGCAGATATCAGCTCAGGATTTAAACCAGGAGCTGGGGCTTGATAGCCACACCTTGGAGCCATTAGCTCATGACACAGGCTGCGCAGAGCCTGCATGACCTGGGGGGCTGGAAAGCCCCAGTCTAGGATGACTGGAGCCTTCTACCCCCTTTCCTGGAAGAGAGGCAAAAACAAGGGCACACATTGGTTAAAAAGTGGACACTCCCACTGGATTCCTGCATGCTTGAGATTTTGGGGAAGAGTCTGAAAAAACAGAAGACACACAGAAGTGGGGGCTTTTGCGCTTCTTTGGACTCTGACTTGCTTGCTTCGCCTTCCTGATTGGGGAGCTCTGTGGGAGCACTTGCATGAGGGCAGAGGCAGACCCCTTTTATGGCTTAGGCCTCACCAGGTCAGAAGGCAGTTCCTGAAGGAAAAGTCCCACACTGGGACGCAAGCGTCCTGCTGGGAGACTGCAACCCTTGCGCAGCATGGGCTTAGGTCCTGACTGTTTCCATTCTCTTGCCCTCTGCACAGTGCTCGGAGGGAGGTTGATAGCGCCCTGGGGACCAGCACCAGCCCTGCGGTGAGAGCAGCCTTGGGTGCCAGAGCCCCCTCCCCGCACCCCCGCCTCCGCAGTGGAGCTTTCCCTGCATAACCTCGGTTGGAGAGAGAGCTGCGGAGGGGCAATGGAGACTTCACAGGAGAAAGCTTGGGGACCTGGAGCTGGAAAATGTTTCAACTAAGTGCAGCCTGTTGAGCTCCAAAGGGACAGATGAGCAATAACAATAAACTTCTCAATTTGGTTTTGGACTTTAAATTCCCTGGAGGTGGCGGGGTTATCATGCTTCACAAATAAGGTTGGTTTGGAATGTTTCTACCCTCTAAAATTGGGTTTCCTGTTAACAAAAACCTATTTCCTTCTTCACAAATCTTGTGGTATGTGTATTCACTGCAACTAGTGCCTGACACCATCGTGCATGGTCTCAAAACTAGTTTCTTGTTAGCCCTGAATTCGACCATGCCTAAAATCCTTCCTAATCACGTCAACTGTTATTATATAAACCAATAAAATCTCTTAATTTGAGCCATGTTAGATTCTAAATTATTTCTCTTTCAAATTAAAGATTCCTAATAGGATTATTTACAATTTCAGATTTAAATCTTTAGTTTTAAATTAAATAATAAATCATGCCTGTTTATCATGAAAGGATTTGAGAAAGTGTAAGTTTGTTTTATAGATGTGGAAGTGCTCTGGAAAAGTGAAACATTACCATTGTACTGTTAAATAAATATTTGCTGTTAGTATTATTTGCCTGTTTTTATTACTAGATTTTTAATCATAAACAGGGCTTCCTCTGGCTTGAAACATTTAAAAAGTCCCCCTTGCACTAAATCTTCTTATAAATTATGATACCATTTTATTCTCCCAGTTGTGTAGCTATGAACACTCAAGGATCAGCAAAACTATGTTGCTCACTCGAAGCCTCACTATTATTATGTGATAGAATTAAGTATCAAATACCAGTCACACTTTGAAATTAATTACTTTAACTAAACTATTTCACTTATGCTTATTGGGATACTTGGCCACCTTTTTTTGACACCTGTTATTGACTAACTACCTAAGGAATATGTCATGGAATACTGCTCTCCATGTCATTGTGACAGCATGGATGGACCTGGAGAACATTATGTTAAGTGAAATGAGCCAGTGAGAGAAGAGCAAATACTATATGATATCACTCATATGTAGAATCTAATGGACAAACGGAGCTGACAAGGAAAATAAAGACATACTCATACATAACCATAGAAAGTGGGCAGGATAACAACCTTGGGAGGTTGGGGATAGAAGGGTCAAGGAAGAAGGACTCATGGACATGGACAACAGTGTGGAGTATAAGAGGGATACATTGTAATGGAAATAAATACAATAAACAATTCAATGTGAAAGACCATGTAGATATAGCTTTAAAAAGAGAAAAGCAAAGAAAAATGGCAGCCTGGACTTCCTAAGACTTATTACCTTTATATGGTAAAAATGTTGGTCTAAAATTGTTATCTATAATTTTATTACCTTAAACAGAAATCATCAAACTTCAGTAAAATAAAGATACAAACTGGCCCTAATCTTAGGACTCAGTGGGATAGCAAGAAGCAACAACATTCCCAGGAGACTAAGCATGCCAAGATTTTCTTTGTTATGGCAGGCTTCAGACAGTAGTACTTGGTCATCTTACTTCATAAGGAACAGGAAATTATTGCTTTCCTTAGCCTGAGGTAAACTTTCTACCTGAAGTAAGATAAACTTTAAGTATCAGAGTTGCAAAGGCATGTTTTATACTGGGGAATAAAATGCAAGAGATTGAGGGTTTCTCTATGAGCCAGCTCATTAGGGAAAATAAAGACTATTCTGAAGAATAAAAGGAAGATCCCAGGGAGAAATAGAACAGAGGCAAAGAGGAAAACAGAACAATAAGCAAAATAGATAAATAAACCCAGTGTTAAATTTTTAATGAATGGAATAAACTGATATAGGAAAGGAAAAGAAAATACTCAGCTGCGTTAAAGCTAAACAATAGTTATAGGCTTATTCCCAAAAGAAGTTAATCTGTTATATCTTATGTCTCAGAGCCACTCTCTGTCATGGTGCTGGTGGTTAGACTGCTTTATCATAAATCACAAGGTTTTTGTCTGAGAGTAATTCATAGGTAGGAACAAGACATATTGATAAATTCCCCTGGAATAAGATAAAAGTCTGTAGTGCTCATAAGGAGCACCTGAGTACCTATACGGACCTAAATCTTGAATGTAGCTGGCCTAAAAGTAGCCTGAATAGCATGCTTTATGTGTCTATATATTTACATGCCAGAAACATGCTTGCTAATGAAATACAAATTTATTACCACTTTCTTATTACTTTTAATGCATATAAAATTGGAAATTTAAAGGAGAGTGGAAATAACAAAAACCTGTGTCTTGCAGCTGTCAAAAGTACTGTGATGCCCTTTCCCCAATGTTGGACTTCTGGATAGGTGTGCATACCTTTCTGAAAGGCAAGAAATCAAATGTAATGAAAGCTGGAGTATCCCTATGGTACTGAAGTCATGTGTAATTCTAGAAAGGTGCTAATTATTAATAACTAAGCAATATTTATTTATTACTTTGGTTATTAGTTTTATGATATCAGTTATTTTTGTCTTCCCCTGCTAGACTACAGGAAGGTATCTTTTATTTTTTTAGTTACCTATGTTGGCCAGATGTCCACAACATTACCTGCACATAGCAGGCACTCAGAAAAAAAATATATTTTTGAATAAGTTAATACAGCGAGGATAGAATCATGAAAAATATTTTTTTATATATGTGTGCATGTACATATACGTTACACACACACACAACCCTAATGTGAAGGAAGATAATGTTGACTTTCATTTTACAATTATAAAAAGTAAACGTTGGTTGATGGGATCTAGATAAAAAAAAAAAGCTAAACTTTTTATTTACTTATATTACTTAAACAGAAATGTATGTAACACTAAGTTGTTGAAATTTCTGTTTAATTTTAATAAAATTACTTTCTTTAGTTTTATTATTTGCCTACAACCACTCTCTCCTCCCTGACAATTTTATCCTTATATACCTCATGATTATACCATTATTAATTAACAACGAAGAAAATGTGGTCCATTTTATTCAGTTGCTGGGGAAGAAATTTAAACTTTTAGGCGTGGTAGTCTAGATGTTTCTAATTCCAACCTTATTTTAAAACATGTCAAATTTAAGCCATAGAAAACAACTATTCCAAAAATAGTCTACATACTGCAAATATTTCTTGCACATTTTGGTCTCTCTTTCTTCATCTCACACTACCATCCATACCACATCTATTTCTCCATCATACTTGCCTGAGGAATTGTTCTAAATGCCTATTTTAAGGATGCTCACTTAACACTGATTTTTGTATAAAGTAATATATGCAAAGTTCCCCACCTTAAACGTTGACTGTCCTTTTGTTGGTGGCCTCTTTTGGCCTTAGAAAAAGAACATAAAATATTCTCTCATATTATTAAAATATGAATGAGCACTAAAAAAAAAAAATGCTAGGGCATTCATCAGAGCCATGGGGCCTACCAGTGCATTTGGAAAAGTAACAACTATCCAAAACCTACAGAACTTTATCAAATATACATTTGCATTGATTGGTCGATTCTCAACAGAACTTGACTGGATAGATCATATTCCAGAAGACCTGGATGGACTTCTCTGTATTCCATTGGCAGCAGGAACAAGCATGGATAAATTGAATCTAATGTGTCAAGATTGCTTCTTGCCTAAAATATCTACAAAAGTTAACAAGCAGCTCAGCCAAAATAAGAAAAAATAAATTTTTGGCAAGATGATGTTAATAATGATGAAAATAACTACCATTTATTGAGCACTTACATGGCCAGTACAATTTTAAATTGATTAGCTCATTTAATCCTTGCAACACCCTTCTGAGGCAGGTTCTATTTTCATCCCAACTATTAAAATGAGAAACCTTCAAGAATATCAAAAAAATAAACATTTATTTTTTTATGTATTGTGTGACACTCTATCAATGGCTTTATGCATATACATTATTTCATCTAAGCCCAGTAACAAGATGTGGGTTCCACTTTTATTCTTATTTTTCATTAAAGAAACACAAATATAAAGGAACTTGCCCAAGGTCACACACCTGGTATTGGGGGAAGACTCAAGTCCAACTGTGTCCCACTCTGAACCTCAATTATCAAGCATATCATAATGCTGTTCACTATTATTTTTTTTAACTGAGATGTGCCAAACAAAATTTGATGTCACGTAAAGCTTACATGGAATCTTGGCTCTGACACAAAGCAGCTGTTATTTTGGCACAGGGCTTAGTACATAGTAAATATTCCATAAATAGTGGTTACCATTATTATTTTAAGCATTATGCCCACTATTTTCTATTAACTTATTTATAAGGTAAATATTAACAATATCACAAAAAAGTTAGTTAACCATATTATAAAATGAAATACAATTTTAGACAAATATTACATTGTAAACCTTATGTCTATAGTGGTATAGAGAGCACACATTGGTATCTGGTAATTTTTCTCCTTGACCCTAATTTTCCTTGTATCTGGTAGAGCAGAGAGTATGCTCTTCTTCTACCACACAGGAAAAACAGAGTTTCTGAGTGATTGTTCAAGGTAGAAGTTTGTATAAGAAAGGGAAAGAATGAGAGACAGGATATTCATTGTAATATTTGCAGTGGAGGCAGTTATTAGATGAATGAGTACCGATTTGCAGAGAGAATAGAAACGGAAGTATCACTTAGAGCAGCAATTTCCAACCTTCTTCATCTTATGACACATTTAGGGCAATTACTAAAATTCTGTGGCACACCAAATATATATTTTTTGCCAGTCTGAAATTCACTCACACCAGATGGCTATTGTTGAGTTGGCTGTTATCATTTTCATATTTAGTAATCAAGGGGAAAAAAAAACGGGTGAGTGCCCCTGACTAAATTAGGCAGGTATTAAGCATTTTAAAAATTATTGTGGCACACCAGTGTGCTCTGCTTACCTGTTGACAATCACTGACATAGAAGAATATTAGGTACTATTTTAAAGAAAATAGAAAAGTACACTAATTTAGCATCTCAAGGCCATGAAAGCTAATAGGGATAAGATGTGTTGGAATTAGCTAATATCGAGGTACGTTATAGAAACTTTGTGCAAAAATCCATCTAAGCTGGGAAAACAACCAGAAGTATTTGGTGCCGTTTGAGGGTAAATGATATTTTGTGCTTTTTAACTCATTGTTCATACATTTATGTAATAATTTCACTGGAAAAATAGATGGTGAATCTCCAATTAAATTTCCTCTCAAAAAGAAATATATTTATTGCAAGGAGGAAAAGTGACCAGAAAACAATGATAAATGCTTTTAAATTACACACACACACACACACACACACACACATTTAATCTATAAGATATCCTTAAAAAATTCTAAATTACTTTTCAGAAGAAGCATATTTTTCTATATCATTTTCATAATGCCATGTCTGTTTTAAAACATTGATTTCACCAGTATTTCTGTAAATCATCCAGAAGAAGCCTGTATTTGTGTGACCATAAATTACGCATGTTTCTCATTATTGATTGGTACCCTTGATCTGACTTTTTCTGATAAAGCTAAATTGAATTGATATTATTAAAATATACTTCTTACTGAAAATATTTATTTTTTATAGACAGCATGCCAGTATCACGCAGCAAAAAAAAAAAAAAAATGTGAAAACAAATCCGGATTTCAACACTAGGTAATTTTGGGGAAAACAACATTCACAGTATTGACATTGTTGATAATCAGAAATATCACCAGTTTTAAAAGATGGATGTTCTTCTTTCTCCAATGTTGTTTCATTTGTTCCCATAAGCATCCTTTTATAAAGCTACAGAAAGTTAGAGTGGAACAGACATGGAGTTTTCAATCAGGGAGTCCTGACCTTGTGCTGATTTGCATTTTTTGGTGGTATTGAACTACCCGAAATCTCAGCCTGGACTATTAACTGTACTATACTGCCTCTTCTAGTCCCAACTTACATGGTTGGAATGAAGAATAAATCAAATATTTACCTATCCTGTCCTCGCCTTTCATTTTACTGTTTAGAACAATGTAGTTTTGTTTTTTTGTTTGGTTTTTTATCCCCCCGCCCCCAGAGTCTTATAACTATCAGGTGATAAAATCAAGAATAAAAAAGAAATAAATAAAACCAAACCTACTGTCTTTCCAAAATTCACATCCAACATATTTCTAATATAATATAGGTTTCTTGTCTTTGAAAATAATCAGTATGAAATTTCCTCAAAAAGCTAAAAATGGAACTACCTTTTGATCAGGCAATTCCACTGGGATTATAACTTAAGAATTCTGAAACATCAATTCAAAGGAACCTCTGCACCCCAATGTTCATAGCAGCACTATTTACGATAGCCAAGTGCTGCAAACAGCTTAGGTGCCCATCTGTAAATGGGTGAACCAAAAAACTGTGGTGCATTTACACAATGGAATACTATGTAGCAGGAAGAAAGAAGGAACTCCTATCCTTCGTGACAGCATAGATGGAACTGGGGAGCATTATGCTAAGTGAAATAAGCCAGTTGGTAAAAGACAAATACCATATGATCTCACCAATAAGTGGAAACTAATCAACAAAACAAACAAGTGAGCAAACGATAACCAGGAACATGGACAAACTGACAGTAATGAGAGGGGAGGGAGGAGGGAGATAACGGGCAAAGAAGGAGAAAGGTGATCAAGGACCATGTATAAAGGACCCATGGACAAAGCCAAAAGGGAATAGGATTGAGGGTGGGAGGGAGAGGGGAAAGTGGTGGTGGGAAAATGGAGACAGTTTTATTTGAAGAACAGTAAAAAAGACATAAAAAAAGCATTGTCGAAAATATGATTAAAGCATAATTACTTTACTTAAGAAAATAAAAGAGAAACTTGGTAAGGGCTATAGTCATTCAGTTTTTAGTCCTAGAAAAGTTTTTTGTTTTTTTTTTTAATAGTAGAAGAAATTATCAGTCTTGAGAATGGTTCTGTGCTTCCTCTGCAGTTTTGTAGAAATGATATGTATATTGTATATCTTAGCCAATTCCTCTCTCTCTCTTCTAATATATTTCAAATAATATCCAGGTATCACAGAGATAAGTTCTAGCTGTTGCTTAAATGTAAAGATCAATTGAAATGATTACTCATTAACTTATTAATACACTAATTTATTTAAAATATTTGTGTGTTTTTATTTTCCAATAAAAACTATATACTAAAGGGGAAAGGGCTAGACAAAGAACATGTATGAAAGACCCATGGATACGGACAACAGTGTGGGAATTGACTGTGGGAATGGGGTGGGGTGGGATGGGTGGAGGAAGGCAAAGGGGGAAAATGGAGACAACTGTGATAGAATAAACATGGTCTTTAAAAAAACTATATATTTAAGATGTACATGAAAATTTGATACTCATATTTATAGCTAAATGATTAGTACAGTAAGATTAACATATCATATCCTCACATAGTTACCATTGCGTGTGTGTGTTATGAAAGCAACCAAAATCTACTCTCTTAACAAATTTCCAGTATTTAATACAGTGTTGCCTACAGTCATCATTCTGTACATATGATCTCTAGACTTATTCATCCTGCATAACTGCAACTTTATACCGTTTGCCTAATATCTCCCAATTTTCCCTGTCTTCCCACCTCAGTTGTACTCTCTGTTTTTAGACATTCAAGAAGAGTCTGCCATTTGTAACAATGTGAATGAACTGGGAGACAATTAGGCTAAGTAAAATATGCCAGATCTACAATTTAAAAAAATAAATAACTACCTGATCTCACTTATATGTGGAATCTACAAAAGTGTATTTTTTAATTCAAAACTAAATTGAGTGCAAGAATAAGACAGAGTCCCTGACTTTAAAAATATATAATAAAAAGTTGTAAGACTGTATATATATAAATATTTGAGAAACCAGCCAATTACAAATACAGTTTGTCTCTTTATCCTTGCTTAGGTGTATAGGATTGAAATCCTTCTATTTATTTATTTTCTTGCTATTTACAATAGTAAGAAATATTGCCGAGACTATCTCATGGCTGTCTGGCTACTCCCCTAAATTCCTATAACTAACATCCATTAACCTGTCTCCTCGCTACAGTTTGTCTAGGTTCCAACTTGTCTTGTTTTCTCTGCTATAACAATAACCTGAATTTACACTTTGATAAATATCTGTTAGAAATGGTATTAAGACACTAACAGGGATTCTTGCACCAGAATACAATTAACTTCTTTAATATCTTGAATTCTATGGAGAGCCTCACTGAGTATAATCAGAACCCTATTATCATAAGGTGACAATCTTGAAGATGAGCTATTCATATTTTAAGAGTCAGTCAACCAAATGGTTGTGTTTTTGTTCATCCCCAATCAGATGCAGACTTTGGTCTCTAAGGAGAGGCTACAAATTTCACTCAGTTATATTTACATTGCAAATAATAAAGTATCTCTCTCCTGAAATGTTGAACCCATGGGTTCAGTTCCAACTATATGATTGTCACTTTGTGTCTGCTAAAGACATTCATGCAATAAAATCATAGCACTTTTAATTTGTGGAATGCTGCTCACATGCACATACCTTGACTAATTTTATGAATTCAATCTGAAAATTTTATTTGCCTTGACACCATTTCAGGATTCATTAATAATGTGCTGTCATGAGTATACTGAGATGGTACATCAGAGCCTATAGCAGCTCAACACAGTTTGTGGGAATTAAACAACACACTGCCTCCTTGATAAGGGTATCAATTCATTTTTAGTCTCCAACTTGATCTCTCTGTATTAATATTAACTATTCGACATGCAATTCATTAGATACTGTCATCTTTATTTTTAAAAGTATACATGTGTATTTATAAACATTTATATACTGAAAGATATGCATTAAAAATCAATAATAACCTGCCCAAGAATATCAGAGAACATTATTTTATTTTTCTGTATTTTATAATTTTTACAAAACTAAAAGTTTTACCTGTGAACTAAGGTTGTTAAAAATGTGCGACAGATTTAGAAATATAAGACAAAGTTTCAGGTCTCAACTTTACAATATAACATAGGTGTCCTGAAACAATAACTGTAATAATATATATTTTTATGCATTCTTTCTAATTAACTGACACTCATTAAAATGTTTAGAGAAGTAATGTCATCAACATTTTTGCAGAAAAGGATTGTTGTTTTGACTGTCTTATTATGAATAAGTGAGAGTATGGAATCCACACATTCCAACTGTAAATCTAGTGCATTTTCCACTATCAAAAAAAAAAAGAAAGAAAACTAAGTGTTGACCTTTTTAGGACAGATAACAAATGCCTAAGAGCATGGAAAAAAAATAAATAAACCATCAGAGAAAGGCAACTGGGCACATTGACTCAATACGTACCTTCCAGCCCAGCGAGGAGAATTAGGTTGGAGAGAGGTGGGAGGGGCAGGCTCTCCGGAGAAGAGGCAGAGCACCAGGAAAAGCAAAGCTATGGAGGAAAAAATCATTATAGGATAAATGGAAAGGTAGGAAAAAAGAAGGAAATAAAATTTGATTAAATAAATGCCTAAATCATACTCAACTGGCTACACCTTTAATATGTCTTTGTTGAATAAGCAGCGGCATTTTCTGAAGCCAGAAGCACAACTAGAATCTGAAATCTGTGCACCAAAAAATATAAAAACCATTGATGAGAAGAGTCAAAATTATCAGACTCAAAAATGTTCAAAAAATAGAATCTGAATCAGGCATGCAAATCAAAGAATCAGTTTTGCCGTGAAAAAGAAATGATGAAAGGAGAAATGAACCCTAGGGGAGATTATAAATTTAAGACAACTTTCAATAAGAGTTCTACTTTTCCCACCAGGAAATAAATCTGGAAAAGCTAAAATAAGTTTGCTTCAGAAAGGATAAAACCTTACAAATTTTTACAAGAAACTTATTTAAAAGAAAATAGACCTCAATTATATAAATAAATACAAATAAACTGTATTTATCCCCCTTGTTATGAATGAAGCAAACAATGACAAGACTTTTAATGTATAAAATTTATTTTGAAGTAATATTTGAAGAAGAGTTATATAAGTGTAGAACTGGAAAGAATATTAAGTATTATTGTATTTAATTTGTTTACAGATGAGAACCCTGAGGCCCCAGAAGGCTTTGTTACATTACCAGGAGCACAGAAGTCCTTAGAGAGGACACATCAACAAATACCCGGTTTTCCTTACTCACAAGGAAAGAGGTGATACTGAGTGACTAGCCTAGTAGATTTTGAGAACACAGGGCTAGTGATAAAAATTGACCAAGTTGTTAGGAATAACATCAGGTTGTATAGAGACTAAGGAAACTAGCTGAACACACAGAGAAATGTGATCTGTCCAGTGTAAGTCTATTGAGAATTACATTAAATGACAAGATATATATTTATTTAAAGTTTTCTTAGTTGTCGATATTTGTTACTGAATCACAAGATAGAGCATTAGTCATGTGTCTCAAGTGTTGGTAATGCAGTATTTTGTGAGATTGTTCTGCTATTGTCTCCAACATTTTCTTCCAAGTCACTGATACTTTTTCTATAAATTTTTAATGCTGGTACATTTTTAACATACTTACAATATCAATCAAAAGTTCTCATACAACAACAAGGTTTTAATTTCTTTCTCAATAACCTTTAAATGGTTTGTTGACTAAAATAATATGAGATTGCAAATGTCCAGTCATGCCACCAAGAATGGCAACCAATTCTATGCATAGGGAATGACCAAAGTTCACTGGACAACTGCTGCAATGAGTTTTCACAGGTAGGAGATGTTTCAGATCCAGAGATATTTAAATGTTAAAAGGTTGTGCATGAGAGAGAATGTATTTGTGTATGTGTGTATATTTGTGTGCATGGTTATTATATATGCATATATATTTCATATATCACTTTATTACAATAAAATATAGGGAGCAAATGAAATAAAACATGGTAAATCGCTGTGGTTATTGGTGTGAATAGTGGAGAAAGCATTAAATAACTGTATAGGTATGAATGATTTGTTTCAAAAGTAGAATGCAAATTCTATTTTTCAGTTTAATTGCAAATTTGTGTGCTTACTTGAAAAGCAATTTTTAAATGAGGAAATATTTCAAAATTTACCTTAAGTACATTGAAAAGTATGCTCCATTTTAGACTGTTCAAAGGAAAGCTTAGGTATTAATGTTGTTTAATTTTGTGGCATAATAAAACTGATTTTAATAAATGCCATTGCAAAAAGAAAAAACAGTCCCATTTTGGAGCATTGGCTTGCCTTTTCCTATCTACTTGGCCACATGAAAACTGGGTGCCTGTAAAGGCAGGATAATAACTAATCCTCTTTGATGTTTAGAGTCACTTAATCCTTTCTGGTACTTATCCTATTAACATTTTTTCTCTTGTATTTAAATGCCAGTGCAGAGCACTCAAATTACTTGCATTTATTTCTGTGCTGTTGCATTTCCCATTTCGAAAAAGTACCTTCAGAAATGTTTGATTAAATGTATGTATTTATCTGAGTCTATATTCATTTTCAAGTGTTTATTCTAGTTTGAAGACTTTTACCTTCAATATTCTCAGCTACCAGTTTATGTTCACCATTATTTTGTAACTGTGGAATTTCTCTGCAGTGCAACGTAAGTTCTTAGCTGGGCTTCCAAGAATGTTTTTTATACAACTTTTTCATACTTTTAGATTTGAGTTAACACCCTACTTGTGATACAAGTCCAGTAAAGCATATTAATTATATTAAATGGTTTTAAAGTAATACATCTTATCTTTTAGAGAACTCAGCCAGACCAGGCTAAATTGTTCTACACTAACTAGCATGTACAAATTTGCAGTGGTTTTGAATAACGAAAGCTTATTTCTCACTCATAGCTCTTGGTTCTTTTAATCTGGCAGGACAGTATGTTTCAGGTAGACTTGTACTTTCAGATCACCAAGACAGAGGACATGGGATGTGGTCAGTCTTGCTTGGCTTTTAAAACTTTATTCTCAAAGTATCACATGTTATCCTCTTTTTGTTTCCTGAGGCAAAACAAGTCATAGGAGGAGGAAATAACATCAAGGGGGTTGGGGAAGTACAGTTTTACTATGTGTTAGGAAGGGAACAGGAGGTATGTTTAACCAAGCCTAATAATTACTGCATTCAATTTAATGCAGCTTCACTTTAAAGGAACCCAAAGTAACTTAATATAAAATCAAGACATTGAGGTCTAATATATGTCTAACTTTCTTTTGCACAAATAGAGAATTTTTAGTATTATATAATTTTATGTATAAGAGGTGATTTTATATATGTACTTGTGCATATATACATACATATATGTATGTACATGTCCATATATACGTAATCTGATTACCACTGTTTGTCTGTATGTTATTTAATACTTCAACAAACTAAGTGTACAGTACAAATATCTTTATTCTCTTTTTTCCTATTATGATTGAGAAAGAAATTTAGGTCAGAGAATTTAAGTAACTTTTTCTAAACTACACAGTTAATATGGCATCACATTGAAATCTAGTTGCATTAGTTTCTGGTTTTCCCACTACTACATGCTATCCCTTAAGAAAAGTACCATTTGAATAAATGAGAAGGCATTTATGTAGGTATGACTTTTAACTTTACTCAGTCTTCTCCTACTAAACTTACTTTAAGTGAAATTCAGATATAAAATGTTATAAATTGGGCACTTTCAGTACGATGAGATGAAAAATTTAGCAATCATCTCCCCATAAAGCAACTAAAAAACTAGACACGATTGTCAAAAACAATAATTTCAGGCCTCTGGAAATGGACAAAGAGCATACAACAAATTGACAAATGTTTTTACTTGAAAACTTGTTGAACTTCAGGGCAGAACAGTGAGAATTTGTGTTCTTCTTAACCAGAGATTTCTCATCTCAGTCATTTGCTCAGAACTTTTCACTCCAGGAGGGAAGGACATGCTGTGAATGCCACAAGGTTTTCCCGTTGGAGACAGCTCACTGGACTTGTAGCAAAAAGCAAAAAATGCTACATCAGATTCATTGCAAGCAAAAGTAGCAAGCTCTCTAATAAGAGAAAAGGGAAGACAGTGGCTTTGCTGGTTTGAGGCTCCGGTCCAGGCTGGTTCTCAGTTGTTGCCACATGTATTCAATATTGCACAGGATGTGCTGCTTAGTTTGTGAGAGGAGTTTGCAGTATAGAAAAAACAAATCGCTTAATTTTGAATTGGCCAAAATGAAGATGGGGAGCTTATACCCTAAATATTGATATGTCAGTGGTATGTATGAGGTCTGTCTGGAAAAAGTCTAACTGTTGTAAATATCACAAGAATGGTTTGCATGATGTGGATGTAACCTAGTCCTAAAGACAGTGGACTGGAATGCACATGTGTGAACATTGACAATTTCACTGTACTAGTCAGTAGGGGTTGTAGATACCATTGAGTGAGAATGTACACTCTATGGCCATCGCATTTGAAATGACTGAATGGACTAACAGATCTGCATCCAATTTTGCATTAGGTTTGAATATTTCTCCACAGAAACTACATGGATGATTCAGAGGGCCACAGCTACGGACAAGTGGTGACTGGCAGCTTCATCACAACAATGCAAAATTAAGACAAATGTCTACATACAAAAATTAATTGTATATGTACACTACAAATGAATAATCCAAAAAGTAAATTAGGTATTCATCTCCCTTCAGAATTGGATGAAAAATAATAAAGTACTTAGGAACAAATTTAATAAAAACAGTGCCAAATTTACAAAATAAATACAAAACATTGGTGAGAAAAATTTAAGTTCTAACTATATTGAAAGACGTTCCATGTTCATGTGATATTCAAGGAGACAATGATAAAAATGGGCAAGAAAAAATCATAATATAGAGAGTTAATAAATTTAATGACACAACAAAACAAGATATACTTTTATGAAATATGTTAGTTTCAGTGTTATTGTATATGATAAATGTGAGTAAATATAAAAATAAGAAGATTGGCTAAATTAGAGTAGTTCACCAGATAGTAACAAGGTAAAAAGTTTGTGTTAAAAGAGGCAGTGTTTGGTAAATTATATGTTGTTTACATAAAATTTGCTCCTGAGCGAGAACATTGCTAAAACCAAGAATGGAAATATCGATTTTGTCTTTGTTCGGGATTGTAATAGGCTCAGACTTCCCATTCATTTAGAAGCTTAGCAGTGTGTGATTGAAGCCAAGGGAAGGCAGTTGTTAATTAAATAAATATTAAGGTTGTTTCTATGGATTAAGCATACGGGTATACTTAAAACTTTAGTTTCAAGTTGACTTAAAACTTTGAATCCTAGTTAGAACATTTATAGTCAAAACACAGTTTATGCTAAAACGTCTGTCGCCCTTGACAGTCTTCCAGAATAATTTGTTAACAGATCTATGAGTTTAAGAAGTACTCTACATCTAAAATACCTGTGGAATCATTTATGAATGATACATTTTTATTTTTTTTATTTTATGAAAAATATAAGGCGATGCACAAGAGGCCACCACATATTGATGTTTCTCCTCTCTCTCACTTTCTCCCTTCCCCTTTCTAGAAATAAATAAATGAAATCTTTATATATATATGTATATGCGTGTGTGTGTATGCAAATGGAACATAGACATTCAGCTCTGCCAAGTTATTGATATTTGAAAAATTCTGCCACATAACTCTTTGGCCTGAATATCTAATTGGATAATTTTTAGAAGTATATTTTTCTTGAATTAAAAGCTGATAACTCTATATATATGTGTGTGTGTGTGTAGAGAGAGAGAGAGAGAGAGAACATTTACAAACTTATCTTGCTTCAGGATTAACAAAATGAAAAATATGAACTTCAAGATTATCAAATTGTCAAACAAATTATGCCATTTGGTACATAAAACTGACATTACATAAAAATCACTCTGAAAGTTGTTTTAAAAATAGATGTTGGAGGGAGAGCTAGAACAAGTTTTAGATAAGAGATCGTAGTCAAAATGCAGTTTAGAATTTTATTCCTAATATGAGGGAAAACAAGAATAAAAAATGGTGTTAGTTTTGTGCTTTTCTGCAGGTTCTGATGTTAAATATCTTAGAAAAAAATGAGTTATAAACTTGCTATGTTGGGGGAAATTAAAAGACAAACACTTTTTTTAATTAAAAGAGAAACAGTATTTTTTCTTACTGCGAAACAACGAAAGACAGTTTAAAAAGATTACTCAAGCAATTTATCATCAGAAGCTTTTGAGTGACACTAACCTCTGTAGGAGGGTCTTATCATTAATTTCTAGTATGGGTTCAGGAAATAAAGCCTCAGCAGGAGGAAAGTGCATGCACGTTTAAAATAACTATTAATAAAAAATGTACCTACTATAAATAAAAAATAACATGTCAGTAATTTCTGAATCTTAAGAATAAAAAATATAAATTCTTTCATTTGTTGCAAATGTATATATACAGATAAATACAAGAACTTACCTACCTAAGAAGGTAGTATGTAATGTTGTTAAGAGAAGGGACTCCAGAGAATATCTAGGTGTGAATTAGAGCACTGTCATTTACTAACTATGTAACATTGACATTGCACTAGTTATTTAATTTCCTGTATATCAATATCATTGATGGTAAAATAAGAATAAATGTAATATCTGCATTGTTGGTTGTTGAGAAGGTTAAATGTAAATACCTAGTATACAGCTAACACCATATAAATATTAAATATGTATATGTATTTTTATTTTTCTATTTCTGAAGACCCCTAGTAGCAGGTACAAGCAATAAAACACATGTTTTTTGATTCTGAGGCTTTGCTCCACATTCTGGCATCACTTCCCGCTTGATGCAGCAGAGCCTCTGGAAAGAGAAAAAATGAGCAATGAAAGTGCATGACTTTTCAGTTTCATTGGTACTTAATAAGCTGCTGCACACATGGGAGAAGCTTGGCTTGATATTTTAGCCACATGCACCTCGAACTCCTTGACAAGAGGGAGAGCTTTATTTAGCTTGACACTCTTACCTCTTTTTTGTTGTACTTTTTATACTTAACCTCTGCACACAAAACTTACCCAACCCTTTCCTTGGACTATGAGCTCATTGTAAAAGCCTAATTCTCCAATTCAAATAAGAAATGTCAATATCTGTAAAGAAGCCATACTATGTGTAAATTTAAATTTAAAAATATTCTTTGTAACAGACTTCTGATACTGCAAGTAGTTGTTATGAATAATGCCTATGAGTAGATAAAAACCTCTAGAACACATTTTTCAAATCAGTTATGACGTTAGTGAAAATAAAAAATTCGATAAAATTTCTGGATTTATGAGCCATGGAGCCCCATTGTGTGACTCTTCAAGATAAGCAAAATTATACCCGTGAAGAAAAAAAATGTTGGTTTTAAAGTCGGCTACCTTGTTGCCCAAAAATGTAAAAAAAAACAAAAAACGAACCCAAAAACAAACAAAAAAAAATGTCTTTCATTTCAACCATAGGCCGGAAGAAATTTAAGTCAAAGTCTTGCTTAGGAGAAAAATTGTAGCTTTTACATGTTGCCTTGGTAAGTTGACAGCTACCTCCTTCAAGATCCTTAATCTTAGCACACATTTATGTAATAGAAATAGTGGTTTCAAATTTTCCTGTAGATTAATTGTACCAAATCATGTAACCCAGAGGCCAGCACTAGCAAAGAGTATGTGCTGGTTGTAATTCATACTTTTTTTTGATAAGAGATGTACCGTTCTATAGTAACGTTCAACTCCCCTACTAATTTCTCAAGATTATCATGGGAGCTTCTATTTAGTACAACAGTACCTCACCATTTGAGTTTAGCTGATTTGTTCTGGAGCCTACCTGTCAAGTAAAAATTTTCCTAAGGATTGTTAGACTCCAAAAAAGAGTGACAACATTCTCTTTATTGCCACTGTAATTTTAAGATGTAATATCCAGGAGATGTCAGCAACTATATCTTATGACAATGTGGAAAAGGCATAAAACAACCTCTATAGAAAATAAAATGAGAGACAAGGAAAGACTTGTATCTTAAGCTCCATCTTGGTTTTCAGAAATTTAGTTCTTAACTGTTCTTTGAAATTCTAGATGCCCTAGTTTTATTCCCATAAAGGCAAAAAAAAAAAAATCTAGGGAATTGTCCAGAAGAGAAGCTCCCTAAAAAACCCTCTGAGGAATTCATAATTCTTATTGCCAATAGGAACGTTAGAGTATTACTGGCTGTTATATGAGGACAGCAGTGCTAACCAAGAGAAGCAACAACAATAAACAGAAAGGGTTTTGACAGTAACCTATATCCTAAAGAGGTTCATTATGATCCGTCCCCCAGTGACCTCTCATCACTCTGAAATAGTTCAGGTTCAGGGGAGACAATCCAGGAAGGAAGAGGAAGTTCTTTGCTGTTGAGCCTTAAGCCTGATAGAAGGAAGGAAAATTAACCAGACAGAACATGAAAATTTTGACTGCATGAACAATTAATGATAGAAAGTAACCTGGAAATGTAAAAACTTCAGGGAAAGAAGATTTAACTTGGGGCATCAGTAAAAGAAAAGAATAAAATTTCCTTCGTATGCACCTAGTTGGGATTGCTCATACCAATACAAAGCATCCCCTCCAGTTGAATTTAGAGCCAGCCATGGTATATCGCTTGTCCATAAGCTTGAGGGGAACAAAATGTTTCTGTAAGTCTATAGTCCCATTAGGCCATGACTAGGTTTCAGGTGAGGAAAGTCAGTCTCATAAAAGATCATTAAATGTGAGTTTGGAGTACTGGTATGTCCTGCAAAATGCTGTTAACTCTTTCTTTCTGGATAACACTTTAAAGAAACATATAGAAGAACACAAGTCATAAAAAAGAAAACTGTACTGTCAATATGTCTTTTAAAATTGGTTCTTGACGGGCACAGAAAAAGTATGTTTTAATGTCTAAACCTCATTATATTGTCTCTCTAGCAATAGGCCCAGTGACTAAAACCCAAAAGAAGAGTAAACTTTGGTAAACAGGTTCACTAATTTTTTTTTTCATCTGACATCAAGTTGATGTCATTTTACTAAGTCACATTTATTTCATGAAATGAGAATGTAAGGTTGTTTTTAAAATGGCAAACAGTACTGACATTGATACAGCTATAGAATACCTGAAATATTTATTTTCTTGTTTAAAGTACTAGACAGTTTTTAATCTCCCCAAATTTATTTCACTGAGTTACAATCTTTCAGTGAAATTTGAAATTACTCTATTATATATCTTTTTAAATTCTTAAAACAATCTCATGTAGTTAATATTATGAACCCCGTTTCTGAGTTGAGAAAACCTAGGTTCAGAGAAATTACATATCATGTTTAATGTGACAGAACTTGCAAATGATAGAAGCAGGATTTCAACTTAGGTCCATCTGTTGTCAAGTATATGAAATCCTTAGAAATCTGCTTTTTTGGATAAGCATAAAAATGGCATACTCCTACACTTTAACTTTCTTGAAGAAACTTCTTGGTATGAATTCACAGACTTTCAATAAGCATTTGAAACACATTCTCTGACATTTCCTTTCTCTACTTTGCATTATAAAAATAATACAGTTTTTCAATTATCCAAATATAAATAGAACATATTATTTCAAATCACTCCCTACTTAAGTTTCAGATATATGTGTCTCCCACTGTACAGATGAGAAATACATTAAGCAAATATCCATGATGTTTGGATAATATTCGATGTGTCTATGGGTAAAGAAAATGCATAATTACTTCTAATGCCTGGAAAAGGATCATAATTGTATGCTACTTGATGAAATTTTGGATGATGCTTATGATACTAACTACAAATAATTAAAGAAGCAAAGTGGGGTTTTTCGGGGGGGGCGGGTTTCAGCATGAATTGGCTCTTAAACAGTTCCCAGATCATCTAGTTATTTGGTCTGCCTTCCAAAGCTGTGACTACCAAACTAGAAACTAAATTTCAGTTTATGGTACAACTTCCTTATTGAATATTTTTATATAAAGCCATTTCATGGAAAAAAAGAATCTTTAAATCATACTCTTATTTTCTTAGTGTCTGGGAAATAAAGTATTTCTTTGGGAACAGATAAGAGTAATATATATATATTATATATATTAATATATATTATAATATATAATATATAATAGAGTCCTCAACAATATTGTCCTTTCTTTGTGATCTGCTAATTTGTCCACAGAATTTGCCTTTTTTCAGTTACCACTTTTGAATAATATGAAAAAATCAAATGGGAAATACATACATATATCTAATTTTACTAATAAGCTACTGATATACTTTCTTCTATAGAACATTTGCTTTGGAAATTAATCATAATTATTTATACATTTGACACAGATATTTGAGCAGTGTAAAATCATATTTTATTTTCTTTATATCCATAAATATCACTCATATATTAAAATCTAGCTCCCACAATGCATTTGCAAATCCAACCATCATTATCTTCAATTTTATTTGGAATTTATCATCATACATTTTTCTCTACCACCACTATCTTAGGCCAACTCACCATCTCTTTCTGGAATCACTGAAACTGCTTCCGAACTGGTCTCCCAGTTCTGCCTTCGATCATCTGGAGGTGTTTCTCCAAACAGGGGTTAGATGAGAATAGATGAGTCATATTTCTCTTCTCAGCTCAAAGCCTCTATTGGACTCCTTTATTCTAAGTAAAATCCAGAGTTTCACCATAGATTGCAAGCCTCAGTGTACCAAGTTCTCATCTCATACCTGACTTTGCATCCTATCTCTCTTAAAGATAAGCACAGTCAGAGGAGTTAAAGCAGTGAAACAGATTCTATTCAGATAACTATTGACAATAAACAAAGAGCTGAGCTTCTTTCGAACCTGTGCAGAGCTAACTTGGAATTTAAAGGGAGAAGGAGGGAGAAGGCAGGAGGCATGGAGGGGCCTGACCAGAGTCAAGGAAGTAAAAATTACAAAGAGAAGGAAAAAGGAGGCTATGAAATCTATATGGACTTGCTGACTGACACTCATAGTAGTCTCCTACCCTCCCACTAGTCAGCAGATGTTTTCTGCAACAAACAGTAAATGCCTTTGGCAGCCTAGAGATTTCTAATGCAGACTCAAAGGAGCCTGGCTGGAGGCTGGTCAAGGAGAGAATCTTTGTCAATATGCTTATTATTTTCTTCCACCCACACTGGCCTCCTGCTGTTCCTCAGACATGCCAAACACAGTATTTTGTACAACATTTTTCAAAGGCAGCAGTATTTGGAATAATCTATCCACAGATAACCACTCCTCTTACCCTCCATCCTCCTTCAGATTGCACGAATCTAGCCTTCTGGCTAGATTAAAACCCATATATTGTATATTCTAAAAGCGCTATATTTGGGTTTTCCTTAGCATACTTCATTACAGCTGAAATTTTACATTAATGTGAAATTTTATCTGATTATAATTTTCTTTATTTTCTTCATGTAAGTTCCATGAAGATGTGACCTTAACTGACTTTTTTTACAATAGAGTTCCAGTACAATGCCTGACATAAAATGAGTACTTGACATGTTTCTAATTAATTAGCTGCTAAATATTTCCAGATGATATTGGGTAGTTACAACTTTTAGAAAGCAGTCACAAAACCATCAACTCATGTTCAAACTGAGAAGGAAAATCAGAAAGAGTAAAAAATTTTAGAGTGGCCTAGGTGTTTCTACAACACCAACACAAATACACACACATGTGTAGTTTATGGGTATGTGTGTACATATCGGAATGTGTTTAGTGCTTCTAAGGAAATGGGGTATTGTGTTTTAGTTATGTCTGCATTATTATTTTTAAATGTAGCCCAAAAGCTATCCTACTTCAGAAGGTGCCTGTGTAAAATAAGTAGCAACATCATGTTATTTATAGTTGTTTGCCTAAAATAGGCCATCAGTACTACACCTAGATGAAGAAATGGAGCACTGTATGAAACCAGTATAAGACATACAGGGAGAAAAGTCATTTTGTGTTTGTTATTTTGTTTTGTGAGTTTTTTGGTTTATTTCCAAATGAACTCAAAGTCATATAAAAATCTATGGAATACATTACAATACAAAAGATTAGATGTGCCTCAAATAATACCCAAATGAATGTTGAATTGGAAAATTGAAAACATTTAAAAGGGATGAGAATGCTCAGTCAGCCAGGTATTTCCACTTAACATATTTGCTTTAAAACTCAGCTAAGGGAGAGAGCAAGGAAAACAAGAGCTTGACGCTGGTGCCAGAGCATGAAGATCAACAGGATTTCATACCTGAATACAATAGACAATTAGTTTTCCTGAAGACCTGGAGCAGCCAGGAGGAAATAGCAATAAAAACCAAGGAAAGACAGTGCCTCCGTCTTGGTCTCCTTGTCTAATTTCTTCCCTTGCTGTCGTTTGTATTCTTCCACAGTGGTTATGAGCATCCTCTCTGGAGCCCATGGTGTGACCTTAGGAAAAACATTTGACCTCAATGTGTTTCTGTTTCCTCATTTATAAAAAGATTATAATAATGTTACCCACCTCACTGGCTTGTTGTGAAGATTTTCAAAAGCATATAGAGTTATTTTCTGAATTAATATACGTAAAGCACTTAGCATGGTGCTTGGCAGCATTTGAAGTTTATAGAAGAGCTAGCTGTTAACATTAACATCTTAGCAAAAAATATTACCAATGCGTACTATTTTATAAAGTACCTAGTCCTAGTCTCTCATCACTTTTCCTCATTTTATCTTTGAAAATTCAGAAAGAGCAACAATCAATTTATATCCCTTCTACATGAAAATTGCTCAATCTCTCCATCTAAAAAATTTAAGTAACCAAAAAATTCAAACTAAAGAAAGCTGAAGAGACAAAAAAAGAAAATATTCTTCTCTAAAATTAAACTTATAAATAAAATTGAGTATACAAAAGAAATAAACAAGTAAACAGTAGATGAAATAGACATATGCAATACAAACAATACTTTTATTTAAAGGTGACCTTCCTAGATATAACATCAGATTTTACAGTTATATTTTTAACCTCAGCATCACAAAGAGAAAGTAAAAGCAGAATATATAAACATTTTGGGTTTGCAGAGGTCTAAATGATATATTCATTTGATAAAAATATGATGCTATGTAGGAAAATGTCTCCTTTACCCAGCATATACCAAAGCCACTTTTGAGAACAAAAAGGGCCACGATCAATTCTAAATTGATTATAATTAAAATAAAACATACTTAATATATTTATAGATTACTGGAGACACATCTATATGCTTTGGTTAAGAATACATTACTACACTGTTCATGAGGTTTGGTATACTTCTTAGCCACAGAGGATGCCATCAAATAGACATGAGTATAATGAATATGGGGCACTGCAAATAAAATATAAAAATGCAAGAAGGAGAAATTATTTTCATATAAAAAACTATAGTTTGACAATTTTGGGAAAGATCTTTTCCTATTGTACTAAAAACTAAATGAAGAAAACATATATTGGTTCTTAATTCTAGAAACTTAGAACTCAAATGACAGCAGCTGAGAAAACTGAGCCCAAGAATCATTGAAAGATGTACACACTCTACACTAGAATCCTGATGGGGGGAGGACCAGGTTTCAAGTCTGCATGCATAGGTCAAAATTATATATTAGACCATAAAATATACCTCAATACATTTTATTTTCTTTAATGGAAATGTCTTTTTGTAATGGGCACAGAAGAGAAGATTGCATTAGCAACTAGAAAAAAAGTCATTCAATCAGAACTCTTACATCATTTTTCACTGTATGTATCTTGCCATGAGAGAATTACATTTATCAGACAGCACTGATGTTATGCATTTTTTTCTTATTCCATTAAGAAAACTATAATGTAATCATTTGGGTTACCCATAACCCAATTTGGAAGATTAAATATATAATGCTATTTTTTTGCTCATATTTGGTTTCTGCATGGTAATGAGATAGCACCTCAACACACTTTAAAGGACTAAAGCATTTAAAAAGTCATTGTAGGATAACTGGAATTAAATTAAAATGAAATTTAGTGAATTCACAATAGGTGAAAAATAAACAGCACATTTCTTAGTAACCAATATATCATAGAAGAAATCAAAAGATACATTTAGAAAATACTTTGAGGTACATAGAAATGAAAACACAATGGAACTTTATCAGTGCATAAGGAAAGAAGTAGTGGTTCATGCTACAATATGAATACACCTTGAAAATGTCATCCTAAGAAAATGGAGCTAGTCAAAAAGGTTCACATATTGTAATCTTCCATTCATATGCAATTTCGGCACAGACAAAGACAGAAAATAGATTTGTGATTTCCAGGGAATGAAGGAGCTGGGAATGGAAATTGACAACAAACAGGGTGGGTTTTCTCTCTGGGTTGATAAAAATATTCTAAACTTTGATAGTGGTGGTATTTGCACTGAACCCAATACTTCAAAAGAGTGAAGTTTATGGCATATAATTATATCTGAACCAATTATATGTCTATAAATTATATAAGAAATAAGCATTTTTTATTCATAAAACTTGAATTAATGAAAAATAGCAAAGCTTAAGTCTGAACACAAACTTATTTGATTCTGAAGTCTTATGTATTCACAGCACCAAATCACCTTCTTGGTTTTACATTGGTAAATACAAAAACCATTGATGTTTTGACAGCACCAAACCTTTTATCATATGGAAATACTCATAATATTGGTATGTATACAATCAAACTGCTAGACACTTGACAAGTAACAGTTTTCTAAATAATGATACTAGTAATGGAAGGTGACAAGAGAAAAGGTCATCTCCCATTACTAGGCAAAAAGAGGAAAATCAACACCGTAAGAGAAACTTCACTTTGTTGTCTATACAAGGCATTGTCATACCACAGCAATATATCACAAAATATTGCTCTTCTAGTATTCTAATTCAATAACTAAGGCTTCTCATGATGTGCCCTACATAGAGGTAGTCAAGAATGGCAGAATTTGAAGTAGTAGTCTTAATACAGACAAATTATTTCAAATAAATATATTATATTGCCTGATTTCCTAAACATCTGAATTAATATTGCAAACATTGATCATATTTTTAATAGAATATTCCTACCATAGAAGTTCATACCACAAAGTCAGGAAACCAAGACAGATCAATTTACAAAGCAGAAGCAAAAAGAAAGTCTCAGAAATAATGGGAAGACAAAGAAACAGCCTCCAATCAAAGGAAAAGGAGGACTCCCCAGAAAGAGAACTAAAAGAAATAGAAGCAAACTATCAGATATTGAGTTCAATACAATGGTTCTAAGGAAGCTCAATGAGCCCAGTGAGCTCAGAGACAACTACAAAAACTACAGGGAAACTATGAGGAACTTAACTGCAAACTATATTAGCATGAAAAAGGACATGGAAACTATCAATAAGAGACAAGAGGAATTTAAGAATACAATTTCTGAATTAAAGAACATAATAGAAAGAATCAAAAGCAGGCTAGATGAAGCAGAAGATTGAATCAGCAAACTGGGGGACAAGGTAGAAAAAAAGCTCCCAAAAAGAGCAAGAAAATGAAAAAAGACTCAAAAAGAATGAAATGTAGGACAACATGAAATGTAATAATATCCATATAATAGGATACCAGAAGGAGAAGAGGAAGAAAAAGGGATAGAGAACCTGTTTGAAAAAGCAATTATGGAAAACTTCCCTAATTTGAGGAAAGAAAAAGTCGCACAAGTCCTGGAAGCACAGAGGGTCCTATTAAAGAGGAACCCAGTGAGCCCCACTCCAAGACACATCATTATTAAAATGGCAAATATCAAAAACAAGCAGAGAATCCTAAAGGCAGCAAGGGAGAAAGAGGTAGTAACATATAAAGGAGCCCCGATACTGCTAGCAGTTGACTTCTCAACAGAAACACTACAAGCCAAAAGGGAATGGCAAGAAATGTTCCAAGTAATGAAAACCAAAGGCCTGCAATGAAGAGTGCTCTACCCAGCAAGGCTTATCAATTAAAATGGTAAGTGAAATAAAGAGTTTCCCAGACACAACAACAAATAAATCCCAGAGCAAGTAGAAGGAAGGAAATAGTCAAGATTAGAGCAGAACTGAATGACATAGAGACAAAAAGAACAATTCAGAGGATCAACCAATCCAGAAGCTGGTTCTTTGAAAAGATTCATAAAGTGGACAAACCTTTAAGCAGACTCATCAAGAATAAAAGGGAGAGGACCCAAATTAATAATATCAGAAATGAAAGAGGAGAAATAACAACTGATACCACAGAAATACAAATGATCATCAGAAACTATTATGAACAATTATATGCGAAGAAATTTGAAAATCTGGATGAAATGGACAAATTTTTAGAAAAGTATAATCTTCCAACACTGAAGGAGGAAGAAACAGAAAGCTTGAACAGTCCGATAACAGTTGGGGAAATTGAAGCAGTAATCAAGAAACTCCCAGCACACAAAAGTCCAGGGCCAGACGGTTTCCCAGGAGAATTTTACAAAACATTTAAGGAAGAGCTAACCCCTGTCCTTCTCAGACTATTCCAAAAAATCCAAGAGGAGGGAAGACTGCCAGACTCCTTCTATGAGGCCAGCATCACCCTGATCCCCAAACCAGATAAAGACCCTACAAAGAAAGAAAACTACAGGCCAATTTCGCTGATGAACATAGATGCTAAAATCCTCAACAAAATATTGGCAAACCGCATCCAGCAATACATTCAAAAGATTATCCATCACGATCAAGTGGGATTCATCCCAGGGATGCAGGGATGGTTCAATATACGCAAATCAGTAAACGTGATACACCACATAAATCAAAGAAAAGACAAAAACCACATGATCATCTCGATAGATGCAGAAAAAGCATTTGACAAGGTACAGCACCCATTTATGATCAAAACACTCAGCAAAATGGGAATCAATGGGGCATTCCTCAACGTAATAAAGGCCATATATGAAAAACCTACAGCCAATATCATACTCAACGGGCAAAAACTGAAAGCTTTCCCACTAAGATCGGGAACACGCCAAGGATGTCCGCTCTCACCGCTTCTTTTCAACATCGTATTGGAAGTCCTAGCCACAGCGGTCAGACAAGAGAAAGAGATAAAAGGCATCCAAATAGGAAAGGAGGAAGTAAAACTATCATTGTTTGCAGATGACATGATAGTGTACATAGAGAACCCTGTAGACTCTACCAAAAAACTCCTCAACCTAATAAGTGAATTTGGCAAAACAGCAGGATACAAAGTCAACATTCAGAAATCAAAGGCGTTTTTGTACACCAGCAATGCAATAGAAGAAGAAGAAATCAGGAAAAATATACCATTCGATATAGCACGAAAAAAGATAAAGTACCTAGGGATAAATTTAACCAAAGACACAAAAGACCTGTATGCAGAAAACTATACAACATTGAAAAAAGAAATTAAGGAAGACACAAATAAATGGAAGCATATACCGTGCTCATGGATTGGAAGAATTAATATCCTTAAAATGTCCATACTACCAAAAGCAATTTATAGATTCAACGCAATCCCTATTAAGATACCAATGACGTATTTCACAGAAATAGAACAGACATTTCAAAAATTTATATGGAACCATAAACGACCTCGAATAGCTGCAGCAATTTTGAGAAAGAAACACAAAGTAGGAGGGATCACAATACCGGACATCAAACTCTACTACAAAGCCACTATACTCAAAACAATCTGGTACTGGCACAAGAACAGACCCATAGACCAGTGGAACAGAATAGAAAGCCCAGAAATAAGCCCAGGTCTCTATGGACATCTAATATTTGACAAAGGGGGCAGAAGCATAAAATGGAGCAATAACAGCCTCTTCAACAAATGGTGTTGGGAGAGCTGGATGGCTACATGCAAAAAATTGAAATTGGATCATCAGCTGACACCATACACAAAAATAAACTCAAGATGGATAAAAGACTTAAATATAAGTCGCAACACCATCAAAGTCCTAGAGGAGAACATTGGCAGGAAACTCTCAGATATCCCACGCAGCAATTTTTTCACTGATATGTCTCCTAAAGCAAGGGACATAAAGGAAAGAATAAACAAGTGGGACCTCATCAAAATAAGAAGCTTCTGCACGGCTAAAGAAAACATCAGCAAAATGAAAAGGGAGCCAACCATTTGGGAAAATATATTTGCTAATGATACATCAGATAGAGGTTTGATCTCCAAGATATACAAAGAACTCACTCGACTTTACTCCAAGAAGACAAACGATCCAATCAAAAAATGGGCAAAGGACCTGGGCAGATGCTTTTCTAAGGAGGAGATACAGAGGGCCCAGAGGCATTTGAAAGGATGCTCTGCATCACTAGCCATTAGAGAAATGCAGATCAAAACCACCATGAGGTACCACCTCACACCGGTCAGAATGGCCATCATAAACAGATCCACAAACAACAGGTGCTGGCGAGGCTGTGGAGAAAAGGGAACTCTAGTCCACTGTTGGTGGGAATGCAGACTGGTGCAGCCACTATGGAAAGCAGTGTGGAATTTCCTCAGAAAGCTGAAAATGGAACTGCCTTTTGATCCAGCGATTCCCCTGCTGGGACTATACCCTGAGAACACCAAAACGCCAATACAAAAGAACCTATGCACCCCAATGTTCATAGCAGCACAATTTACAATAGCCAAGTGTTGGAAGCAACCTAAATGCCCATCAGTAGATGATTGGATCAAAAAATTATGGTACATATACACAATGGAATACTACGCAGCAGAAAGAAAAAAGAAGTACTAAACTTCGCAACAGCATGGATGGAACTGGAGAGCATCATGCTAAGCGAAATAAGCCAGGGGGCGAAAGACAAATACCATATGATCTCACCTATAAGCGGAACCTAACCAACAATGCAAAGAAGCAAGGCAAATATGGCCAGCAACACTGAAAGGAAAAGAAATCAACAGAGACAAGAGGGAAGGGGGGGCAGGGAAAGGGAAGGGAAGGGGAAAGTCAAGGAACATATAGCAAGGACTCATGGACAAAACCAAAGGGGAAGAGCTGAGGGAGGGAAGGTGGGAGGGGGCAAGGGAAAGGGGGGGGGAAGGCAGAGACAAATGTATTTAAAAAGTAAATAAATTAATAAAAAAAAAAAAAAAAAAAAAAAAAAAAAGAGTTTCCCAGACAAAAGAAGGCTAAAATAACACACCTCCATCAAACCAGCATTGCAAGATATGTTAAAGGGACTGTTTTAAGATGAAGAAAAAGAGTCTATGAATACCCAGTTCCTTTCACAGTCACCAATACTTGATATTACCAATATTTTTAATACTTATTAATCTGATTGTTACAATGATTTATTATTTTAATTGTTATTTTATTATTTGTTGAAACTAAATCAGTTTTTGTATATTTCCTGCTTATTTCTATTATTTTTAAAAAGCTTTAAGTTACTTTTTGGTACCTTTTATCCATTTTTTCACTAAATGTTTGTAGAATTTTTTTCCTTAAAAAGAAAAAAACCCAAAAAACTATTAACCTTTTTTTAGATGTGTTGCAAATACTTTCCTATTCTATTACATGGCCTTTAAAATTTTTATATGTATATTACTATATAGTCTTAAAAGTTTAATATAGTCATATTGTAAATATTTTACTTTATAACTTCGGGGTTTGAATATTTTACTTTAGAGTAAGAAAAATAATATTTTGTATTTTTTCCTAAAACTCCTTATATTTTATGTATTGATTTTTCTTGTATACTCACCTGGTTATTTTATGTATAAAGTGTGAAATAAGGCTCTACATTTCTTTTACTTCAAGTAACGGTGGTCCATGCATCTTATTTGTTGAATAAGCCTTATTTTCCCCATTGATTTGAAATATCAGTTTAATCATATATCACATTTTTAGACATATATATATATTTGTTTCTTGAATGTTCATTTTAGTTCATTGATCTACTTGATTATTTCTGTGCTGGTGTCATGTTGTTTTAATTGCTGAGACTTTATAATGGATTTAAATTTTTTAATATTTTATAATGGACTTTGACTTAAAAAATAAATAAAATCAATCTGCATTTATAAAAAAAAGAAAGAAAGAAGGAACTCTTACCTTTTGCAACAACATGAAAGGAACTGGAAAATATTATGCTAAGTGAGATAAGTCAGTCGATGAAAGACAAATACTGCATGATATTGCCTGTAAGTGGAATCTATTCAACAAAATAAACTAATGAAGAAAATAAACCACAGGCATGGAAACATGGGGCAGACTGAAAGTGACCAGAGGGGATGGGGAATGAGGACAATGGTGGAAAGAAAGAGAAGGGACTAGACAAAGAACATGTGTGAATGATCCATGGACATGGCCAACAGTATGAAAATTGACTGTGGGAAAGGGGAGGACAGGTGGAGGAGGGCAAAGGGGGAAAAATTGAGACAACTGCAATAGAATAAACATAATTAAAAAAATAAATATATTTTTCTCATTCCAGTCTTTAACTGTCTTTTTCTCTGTCTCATTTCCTCTCTGACATGCACACACACACACATACATAACATAGCTAAAAAATTTTATAATTTTGATATTTATTGTAATTATTGGGAAATGTTATAGAAATTATATAAGTGAACTTTGAAAGTTGGTATTTTGATGATATTTACCAAATTAGGGAAAAAAGTGGAAAAGCAATGTGTGTAGGTTTTTATTGAAATTGTAGAAAATAACATGTAAAAGAATAAAAATTTCAGAAGTTTATAAATTGATACTTTTAACATACAAGCATTTACTTAAATAACAGGTATTTAAATTAGAACTTGAAATTTAACTGACGTAGAAGCATTTGTCTGCCAACATGATCTTCAATACCTTTCTTTGATTAAAGTGTTTAGTTAAGTAAAATTTGTCAATTAACTACCAAATTTAAAGTTGCAATGAGAGTAAAAGACTGAACCTAACTCCACGCTCAAAAAATAACCATTTCAAACACAGTTTCTGCTCAAACCATTTCTGCTCAAAGGGACTTAAATGTCACAAACTAGCAACATCTCACTTTAAACAAGGAGGATATCTTAGGAGAAATGTTCACACAGGTTATCTAGAAACAAATATCTTGGTCTTTAAACAATAAACAAATAAAATTAGAACATTTTGATTACTTAGGGAGGAAAAAACTAAGTCATTTGGAAGATATCTCACAGTATAAAATTCCAAATTAGGTAAAATAGGAGCAAATATGATTCTTGTTTAACTTCTAAATGCATTAAAGTTCTTGAACTGAATCTCTTAGTTGAAGATAGTTGTATATATTATCTTAAATTATGCCACAAAATTTATTTTAGATTTTAGCTGTATTAAAAGCATTTCATCAACAATTTGCTAAGGAAACATTATGACTAAGATCCAATGTTTTAGGAAGTTATCTTCTTGGCTTACAGAACTTTCCAGTCACGCATTTTGTGAGTTTGGTAAGCTCTGATGCATTTGTGCTTATTGAAATTAAAGGAAACTAAAGAATGACTTTATGGGTGAGCTGTTACTATTGCTTCTATGGGAACCAGATGTATGTAGTTTCATAATTATATTGACCCTAATACAACTTTGGCAACTCTCTTGTCCTCACAGTTATGGCCATTAAACTTCAAATTAGTTCCAAATGGACAAGATAAAAGCATAAATAAAAAGATAGAAAATAAAAATTTGCCAAACATATATACGATATAGCTTTAGAGATGAATTATAAATCTTTTGGCTTGCCCCTACCAAGGTTGAAAGGGGGCTATTGAGTCATTGGGAAAACAGTAATTGGAGGGACCACAATATTTAAAGGAAAATAATTCTTGACGATCAAATGGTCTTTATTTGATGTTAATTATACCTTTCTCTGTGAAACTTATTTAATTCCATTAAAAATAAACTTCCTGAAATCTTCCTGAAATGAAATAAGGCATACTATTGTTAGTGACCATTCATAAAACCCTCTACCACAGAGATTGTTTGTCCAGGCATAAAAATTCTGAGTGCCTGACCCTCTTTTAAAAATTCTTTAATAGGAGTTAAACTTTGTTATGAGTAAAATTGCTTCCAACATTGAAGTTTTATTTCTAAGTCTTTATGGCAATCTGTTTTATTTTTCACTAATAGATTAGTAAGAAAAATAAAAACATTTGACCAATGAAATGGTTATTAAAATGCAGATGGCTTTGTTATAATGGGTTATGAGGTGGTCCTTTTTCCAGATGGAATATATATATATATATAAATAGAAAATGATTAAGTTTGAAACTTTTACTATATGTCTAACTATGAACATAGCTAAAAAAATTCAATTTGATTTCAGATCTGAATATTTTCTCTCCTTCCTTACAATTTTGCCTCAGGAAGGACAGTTATATCATATTCAAACATGGCATAAAGAGAAAATATCAAGCAACGAAGACTGACTTTACAGAGATAATGTGAATATTTAATCTAAGAACTCAGTATTATTTATAAATACAATAAAATTTAGAATAGTAAATGTCATCTATATAGGTAACTGCTATAATTGAAAAAAAAAACCTAAGGCAATTCAGTCTAAAGAAATATTTTATAACAAGAACTTTTTAAAAAAATCTTTCTAAATTGGTAAAGTTTTACATTCATTGCTTAATGTGTTTTATAAGAACTGATTTTAATGTGTTTTTAAAGAACTGATTGTATTCTCTTAAATTTCACATCATATATTTTACGCATCACGTTCCTTTGCCAGGTTAAGTATAGAGGAGGACATCAGAGAAAGGATGAGCTAGATGGTGGTCAGAGTATTAAACTCCTATTAGAAACGACTAAGTTGCCATGTTTGTAGAAGGTCTGGGAATTCAGCAAAATCCACTTGTGTTTCGGCTGCTTTGTTCATTGTTCTTCAGATAGGTTGTGTGAACTCATCCAGAGACTCCCACTTTTATTTTTTCCTAAAGGAATCAAAATTCCTTGTGCAGAATGTAAGGTCTTTAACGATCTGGCTCAAGTAGAACACTCAGCTTCCAGAGCCCCAGCATACCATGAATTCTCAGCATTCTCAATTTGCAGGTAACGTGCCCCACACTGTGAGCCCTCTTCTCCCTGTTCTCTGCTCCGCAATTGTGCTCTCCCTCAAGGATGACCTCAGACTGTCCCTGCTCTGAAACCTTTCCCATCCCCTTTCCGGGCAGAACTCATTGCTGCCTTCCTGATGCTTCCACCAAACTTTCAGTGCTGAACTGAAGCCATTTTATTGTACTTGTGAGAGCTGATTATGAAATATTCAGAAATGTTCAAGCTGATTTCTAAGCTGCTAGGAGCTTGAAATCTGCTATGGGGGGATACCCATATCATAGAAATTGGCATCTCAGGCTCCCCTGCCATCCCTCCAGAGTTGATTTCCCAGCACACCATGGCTTTGCACATAATTTTATATGGTGCATATCCTATTCCCACTGTGTTACAGTTTTTAAAAAATCAAGTCCTTCTAAGAAGTTGTGACCTCGCTGAGAACTGAGTCAGTGTCTAAATTCATTATTTTTGCCTCCCAGAACTCAGGAAAACTGTTTGGCAAATGGCAGGTGATCAAAAAAATAACTGTTTAAATGAAAAATAAAATTACAAAAAAAAAACTAGACTGTTTTTCTATCTTTAATTAGACATTAAGCACATGCTATAACCACTTGAATATATTTTCAATTTTCTCTCTCTCTCTCTCTGCATGTATATATTACTTAGCTGTTGTGGGGATTAAACAGATGTTAGAAAAATGATTTGAAACTAATGAAGATCTATTCTGAAAAAGGCCAGAAGCTGTTGTTAATTTTATTATTATTGAGGCACTTTCTCAAGTGTCGTCAATGTCCCATAGGATAAAACTTCTCGATTATTAATAAGCAACATTGACATAAATAACCTCTTACACATTCATTAATAAAATAGTCTATCTTTTTTTTTGCGAAGGAAACACTTTCATTTAGCTGAATGCTTTTTGAAATTGAACTTTTCAGATTCTACTGGCTACATGGGACTTGCGTGGGCTCCTGACCGAGGGGACGGTATGGAAGGAAAGAGTGAATGATGGCAATTTTGTATTCTCATCTTTTTTGTTACAGCCCTGTTGGTTTACTTTTTAAAATAAACTTTTACATATGATTTCCATCAAACATTGTTTTCCATAGTCACATTAAATTAGACATTTGAGATAATTGGAACACACATCTGTTATAATATTGTTTATTTATAGTGTATATGATCAATCATTACAACTAAATAACACATTCTGAGAGTTAATTTGAACAATTTTACATTAAACTTTGATGCATCTATTTTGGGAATGTTGACACTAGATTTCTGATCAAATTTAAACAAAAACAATTCCAGCGCCAATTGGAACATGAGTCAATGGGTTTATTCAACATAAATTCTAAATTTTAGTAAAAATAAAGTTTTTTGACAAATTCTCACTGACAGTTTGTTAAATTAGGAGAAGTCTACAAACATAGGGAAACATCTCTATTTTTTTATAAGGCAAATAAAAAGGCTGAATCTGATACACAAACTTCACATTGTATAATGAAATGCAGGGGAAAGCTAGGCAATAATGAGAAGCAAAAAAAAGTGAAATATAGATTAATGGATGTAACTGTGAACTGTACTTTTGTTTATAACTGAATTTTACAAACTATACATTTTAGGCTTGTGAACTAAAGAATCATTTATATTTGTGTCTATTTTTGATGCTTCACTAATTCCTGTTAATTATTTTAAAAATCACACATGACAAAGAATAGGTAACCTGTGATTCTGGAATAGAAACTTAAAATCATGTGATGCTTTTAGTGTAAAAGTGTTCATATAACCATAGTTCAAACAAGAAGGAAATTCAATATTAGAAAACTCATTAAATGTTAGATTAAATTATTTTTTTCTGTGTGGCAGGAAATAAATTAAAAGCAGATAACTATTTTGTGAGTCATGTCTTATAAATGCTTTTCTGTTTGCTTAAGGAGCATTTTTGGAATCGAGAGCTGAGCTATGGGGATGAAAGAATGAAAGGGAGAGATAAAATAAATGTGTACATGTGAATAAACTTGACTTTTAACATGAGCAATAGATTTATACTTGTGTTGTTCTTCTCTAAAGCTGTAGACTTGAAAGCTATGGACTTTTCCACTTAAATATTACAAAATGTCAATATTGTTCATTAATATCGCAGTGTCCTTTCTAGGAGCTAGTTTGCAAATGGTTCAAATAGCTTAATAAAATGGAACTAGAATCAAGAAGCTCTGTTTCAGAAAGTGCTATTGACCTGTATGTTTGTTCTTCCAAAGAAACTGGAAATTGAGATTTTTATGGAAAATACTCTGATTTTTAATTTTGGCAACTGAAACAAACCAATAAACACTTATATGAGCCCCCCAAAAAGTACATATATGAACCTAAAATATCATAAAGCAGTTTTTAAGTTCCGTATATACAAAAGACTGTACAATTTTCTCAAGGGAAATTATACAAACATGTTTAGACTACTGCAGGAACAAAATGACCATTTAGAAAAGCAAAATAGCTCTGGTTGGTATGGCTCAGTGGGTTGAGTGCTGGCCTGTGAACCAAAAGGTCACCAGTTCAATTCCAGGTCATAGCACATACCTGGGTGGTGGGCCAGCTTTCCAGTTGGGCTAGTGTGAGATGCAACTAATCGATGTTTCTCTCACACATAAATGTGTGTCTCTTTTCTCCCTCTCTAAAAGAAATAAATAAAATCTTTAAAAAAAAAAAAAGGCTAGGTAATTTACTCTTTCGATGTCTGTGGCCCTAAGGACCTATAGAACTTTGCTGCTTTCCTGAGGAAATGATTTCCAGGAACACTAGGCTTTTTTTGTTGTTGATAATCTTTTTTCAGTTAGGGAGTAATGAGGATAAAAGACAAAATAGTGATAGAGATATAATAAACAAAGGGTAAAATCTGATCATGTGATACAAACTGCCAAATCCTCTCTCAAGAATAATTCAGATTAAAACAAATGAAACAAACAAAAAAGCAGAATTTCTAATTTTCTTGTGCTGTTACTTACACAAATTCCAGTCTTCAGTATGTATCTTTTGCTTTTTGGTTTTTTTAAAATTATATATAGTTGTCTATCTTTATCTAGGGGCATCAGAAATTACTTGTCAATTTGGCATTTTTAAAACTAGGGATTTTTACGGATGCATCAGATAACTGACTCTAAAGATTATTTTCAGCTATCAGAAACCAACCTAGAATTGGCCATTTTAATGTACATTTTTCAAATGTGCTTGCAATGCAGGAAACATTGAACATTAATCTGAAGTGAAAAATGACCCATTTAAATATATTTTTAAATCATTCAAATGAAAAAACTTTTGTATGGGCCTCACTTTAATTTTACCATTTTAACTAAGTAAGTTAGCTGCATATAAGAAGGAAAAAAATAAGTATGTGAGAGAAGAAAAAAATTAATGTCATCCTACTTCTCCACAGATCTGTGTGTAGCCCAAAAATGGAGAAGCTTTTTTTTTTTTTTACTTTATCTTATTACTTTGAGTACTTTGAATAGTTTAAACATATACGAATACATACAGGGGTGGGCAAAAGTAGGTTTACAGTTGTGAGTACTCATAACAGAGTTTATTCTGGTATTATTAATTATTATGACTGTATTATTTATTTGTATTACAACTGTTAATCTACTTTTGCCTACCCCGTATATTCCTCAGAAGAGTCCATTCATTGGTAAAACTTTGAAGACCTCAAAAAGAGAAATTTAGACAAATAATTTAAAACAAGTTTTTATAATAATCTATTTTTTTTGTATTTCTGTATATTAGCCCTGATTCAGGAGATTGACCCAATATATTTTAAGTTTCTATGAATCTTCTCTAGAATCTGACGCAAAATTATGTATACTTTCTTAAAAATAATAAATACATATTTTTGTATTCCAGAGATTTTTAAAGCTTTCTAAGATACAGTCTAATAACAAAATGACATTTCTTCTTGTGCATGATCTTTTTTCTAATTTTCTAAAACTATATTTTATTGATTATGCTATTATATTTGTCCTAATTTCTCCCCCTTTGCCTCTCTCTGCCCAACATGTCCCACTCCCTCAGGCAATCCCCCACCATTGTTCATGTCCATGGATCATGCATATAAATTCTCCGGCTACTCCATTTCCTATACTGTACTTAACATCCCCATGGCTGTTCTGTAACTACCTATTTGTACTCCTTAATCGCCTTACCTCTTCAACCATTCTCTGCCTCCCCTCTCCCATCTGACAACCATCAAAGCATTCTCTGTATCCATGATTCTGTCTCTGTTCTTTTTGTTTGCTTAGTTCATTTTTTAGATTCAATTGTTGAAAGATATGTGTTTTGCGGGGTTTTGGGTTTTTTTTTTGTTTGTTTTTTTTTTTGCCGTTTTGTTTTTCAAAGTTTTGATCTTCTACTTTTTCTTAAATAAGCCCCTTTAACATTTCATATAATACTGGTTTGGTGATGATAAACTCCTTTAGCTTTTTTCTTTTCTGGGAAGCTCTTTATCTCACCTTTGAATCTAAATGATAGCTTTGCTGAGTAGAGCAATCTTGGCAATAGGTCCCTGCTTTTCCTGACTTTGAATATTTCTTGCCAATCCTTCCTAACCTGCAAAAATTTTTTGAGAAATCAGCTGACATTCTTACAAGAATCCTTCTGTAGGTAACTAATTTATTTTCTCTTGTTGCTTTTAAGATCCTCTCTTTATCTTTAACCTTTGGCATTTTAATCCTGATGTGTCTTGGAGTGGGACCCTTTGCATATGTCTGTTTGGGACTCTCTGTGCTTTCTGGACTTGCATGTCTATTTCCTTCACCAAATTAGGGAAGTTTTCTTTCACTATTTTTTTCTGATAGATTTCCAATGTCTTGCTCTTTTTCTTCTCCTTCTGGCACCACTATGAGATGAATGTTGGACCTCTTAAAGTTGTCCCAGAGTTTGCTTACACTATCCTTACATTTTGGATTCTTTATTCTTCTTCTTGTTCTGATTGGTTGTTTTTTGCTTCCTTATGTTTTAAATCGTAGCTGGTTCTTGGCTTCTTCTACCCTACTGTTGTTTCTCTGTAACTTGTTCTTTATTTCAGTTAGTGTAACCTTCATTTTTGACTGGATCTTTTTTATGCTTTTCAGGTCCTCACTAAGTTCCTTGATCATCTTTGTAACCAGTGTTTTGAATCTGTTATGATAGATTGTTTATCTCATTTCATGTAGCTCTTTTTCTGGAGTTTTGATCTGTTCTTTCATTTGGGCCACACTCCTTTGTCTCCTCATTTTGCCAGCCTCCCAGTATTTGTTTCTACATATTAGGTAAAGCTGTTTTGGCTTCATGTCCTGGTAGTGCAGCTTGATATAGTATGTGCCCTGCAGGAACCAGTGGCATAGACTCCATTATCACCCAAGCTGGGCACTCAAAGTGAGCCCTTTGTGTGGGCTGAGTACACCCTTCTCTTATAGTTGAGCCTTGGTTGCTGTTTGCAGATCAATGGGTGGGATTTACCCAGGCCAGTCAGCTATAAGGATTGTCTGTGACCACTTACCACCAACCTCTGCCTTCTGTGGAGGATCATCTATACAGAAGCAAGGTGGTTCTGACGTAGTCCATAGCTGTCCACTGAGTGTGTTAGCCCTGGGTTTTCCCGGGTGGTGCAGTCCAAGGTCAGCCCCCACCTGTGCTTTGCCCAGGGCTGCCCTTCCTAAGCCATAAAGCAATCTGAGGTGGCTGCTAGTTGTGCTGGGCTTGGAAATTCTCAGGCAAAGCCAAGCTGTGAATCTAAGCTGGCTGCTGTTATTGCTGGACCTGGGGCTCACTAAGGTTAGCTATTGCTTGTTTGAGAGAATTTAGGAAGTTGGCATGAGCCAAGACCAACCATTCATATGGAAAAGCAGCTTGGGTGGGCCAGTAAGTTGAATGGGGCAGAATCTCTGGGGGTTACCAAAGCAAGTCAAACAGTGTTAGCCATGTTGATGGCATGTCATATATTGCACCAGCTTGCTGGCTTTTTGGGGGGAGGATTTAGAAAAGGGACAATGGCTTCTGCTCACCTTGATGCCAGACACTTCAGTTTCTCCTTGTGCACCACTGGTGCCTTTCAAGCTTCTACCCCAGTGCTGGAGCTCAGAGAGAGTAAATGTGAGTAGGTGAGTGTGTGTGTCGGTTCTTTAAGAGGAACTGCTTGGGACTCTTGAAGTTTCTTACAATGCTTTTGATCTTTATTATTTCCTTTTCATTCTTTCTCTATAATGACAAAACCCCTTCTGTAATACTCATTTATTCTTGCATGATGTACTTTTCCAATACCACCCTTTACATACTAACCATAGTTATTTTAAATCCCTTGTGCAATAACTCCCATCTGTGTTATATCTGGGTTTGTTATAATAGTCCCTTTTACTTTTCAGACTTTAGATTTTATTGCCTTTTGACATGACATTATTATTATTTTGTTAAAAACTGGTCTTCTTGCATCTGGTAATATGAACTAAGGTATTTAGACATTTATTGTGAGATTTAATGTTAATCAGGCTAGAAGTTGGGTGCGCTTAATATTTGCTGTAGCTGTAGGTGACAGAAGATTCACATTCCTTTAATGTTCCTTTTTTGTTTACCCTTCTGACTTTGGGTTTCCCTAACTACTCTTCCTCAAAGAGAATCCTTGCCTCGCAACCCTTTCAGATGTAATCTGTTGTGATTATACTGAAGTCCTATTAATGTGTGATAAAGTATGGGGGAGGGGCTGCTATCTATAATGTGATACAATCTCACTCACTTATTCAGTCAGTGTCCTTGGGCTGTGACCTGCACAACTGTTTCTTCAGTAGCATAGCATTTTCTTCCTGTTCCTTATTCTCTTCCCTGGGTATAAAATTTCCAAGTATTCCCAGTCTATTTCTTTGAAACTAAACAGTTTTGACTATGTTTTTTGTCTGTTTATTTTGTTTTGTTTTGTTTTCTTTTCTTTTGGTGAAAGAGGAAGACTGGGGGGTAACTGGCTGGGAAGAATTTTCTTTCCCCAACTGGACTAATGCCTAAGCAAAGCCCTTTCCTTTAGAGGTAATTTACTGCTATTGAGAAGGCTTTCGGTATATTTCAAAATGATTACTCTTTCCTTTCCCTCTGCTAAGCCAGGAGGGAATCTTTTGCAGATATTCATTATAAGAACGTGATGTGGTTCCTTGAAGTAAAACACATACAGGTAAGGCTACAACTCTCAGCATTTCTTCATTGAACCTGTCCACACTCAGCCTCAAGCGATGAGGTAAAATTACCATTTAAGTATTTCTATCAGTTTAGGTCTCTAGTGGCTTCTGCTCCAGGTTGGCAGACTTAGCATGTCTCTCAATGGATGGGTCTGTCTCTCCAGGTTTCAGGGTAGCAGTTCGCCCTGCAACTTCAGTTCTCTAATGGGTACAAGGAGAATTCCTGATTATCTGTCCAGCTAGTTTGTTGCTGCTTTAAAGATAGGAATGACAACCTCCAACCTCTTCATATTTTGTAGCTTAAAATGGCAAAATGATTATTTTTAAAATATAAAATCTTATTGAACCTACTCTAGGTCCTTTTACATTTTCTGTGGAATGAAAAATGCAAGAACAGATAATTTCCTGAACCAGTTAAAATATAATATGTAAGACTATTAATTTAATAAAAGTAACTCCTATGAAGATAAGAAAGTAAGGTGGGAATGTCTCAAAAAGGAAAAAAAAGCAGCAAATTTTAATGCTTGCCTTAAATAAAGAATACATTTTTTAAAAGAATTACGTTTATTTTGGAGTACCTAAATATATCATTTATTCATATAGCATCAACCTGTAGAAGTCCCTGCACCTACTGAATATTGAATCTAATAATTTCTCTAGTAATTAAATTTATACCGGGGCTAAGGAAAGGACAGTTCAATTATAGCTTTTAGGCCATAAGCTGATTTATTCAGGGGTCAAAATAGGAATGGTACACTGAAAAGCAATAAATCAATTCAGTGCATTCCATACACCATACATTTATATATATATACATATATATATATGTGTATATATATATAGCTAAGGAGTCCTTGATATTTTTAGAATTGTCACAAGGTTTTATGTGCATGTGCCTCTATTTTAGAAATTAGAAAAAAATACATACATATATATATATATATATATATATATATATATATATATGATACTTGGCACTTCATCCATTTGTCCATTGCATGTATGTGTGTGTATAATACTTTTTTTCAACATCTCTTTTAAGATTTATAATGACTTCTTATAATGTTTCTGCAATATAAATAAAATAGGTCAGACGTATGTGAGCTCAAATTAAAATAACTAAGGAAGACTGTCCACAGATTTACTTCACTTTTGAGCTTTCTAAATGTATCTATGCTGCTCAATAGAGATTTTCAGTAGGAGAATGAAAATACATGCAATGTGTAGGTGTTTAAATTGTGTGACTAACCTAAATCAAAATTGTTATCATAATTCAGAGTCATAAGTTTTGGTAGATGAGTATGCAACTAAAAAATGCACACTATGGGGAAAGCAGAGTGACATATTTCTGCTCAGCTGTCTGGTTCATGCATCGTGCCCTGTCTGTCTGATATAAGTTCATATTAAAATTTTGAAGGTAACATCCCTTTATAACAACATGATACATCTTTTGGAATAGTATGACTTGTTATTGTGCTAGAATATTAAAATTTAGTTTATACCTTTTATTACTTTACAGAAGAAAAAAGTCAAAATAGAATGTGTTAATAAATTAACTTGATTACCAAAGGCTTATGTATTTTAAACTTGGTGTAACACAAGGAAATCTGACTGCTCTAGAAGTGGAATTTAGATCAGGCAGTCCATGAAATATACCTGACTTTATATTCAGTGGCAGGGAAATTTTATAAATTACTCGAATGCAGCAAAAACTCTAATTTTCAATGTCATTTGTTCTCTTTGCTCACATTTACATTTGATTTACAGTGTGAAAAAAATGGCACATATCGTTGTTACTATATAAGGATCACATTTAAGAAATACATGTTGTTAAGCCCAATTTTTTCCCTCATTTTCCAAATTGAAACTGAAAAGGGGACGATTTGGGGGAGAAGCCCTGGCATGCTCAGTTACATGACGGACCGGGCAGGGGAAGGAAAAGCTATAAAAAGAGGCAAAGTCTCAATCTGCCTCCCTACTCCTTTAAACTGTAGCCAACAGCTGGAAACAGAAAGGAACTTAGAGGATAATGAAGATAAATCACATCCTAAAGCCTTTTAATACTTTCCCCCGAAGATTTAGAACTTGTGATTTTAATTTTGGGGAAAACACTTTTATGGTACCTGACATTTAGACAATTGTTTAAGAGAAGAAAATAACTGTAACAGTAAAAGATTAGCTGACTCTACTCTGGACATAGAGAAATGCAAATGAGAGTATGCAATTGTAAAACAGTGCACATCACAACTCTGTGGAGACAAATAAGCAGACTGAGTAACTTTCAAACTAAGAACTGGGTCAAAAATTAGATAAAGCATGTATCTATCTTAAAGCTGAATTATCTTTTTATTATTGAATTTTAGTGCATTTATCTGTTTTTTTAACTATATGTGGTTCAAAATTGCATTTACAAATTAACTTTTTCCCTTAAAATACTTAAGGCAAGATAATAACACACAAAAAAAGCATCAGTCTCTAGAGTCACAACTTACTCTTAACATTATTCACATTGGATAAATAGTCACAGCTAATTTGCTTTTTAAAATATTTCTTTTGGATCTTAAAACAGTCTTTTGAGACTTCAAAAATAGACTAACATAATGCAATCCGCTGGGGAAAATAACAACAAAAAACACTGTTGATCTCTCCAGCCTTTGTTAACAATAAATTCCTGTCAAAGAACACTTGATAAAGTGTTAGATGAGGGGACAAGAAGTCTTGCAGAGATCAGTGAGTTCAGGCAGACACAAAGTTAAGATGAAGAGAAGGTTCATGAGAGGAGGAGAGTTAGTGTCTGATCAAAAAAGTATATATAAACATATATATATATTAATGTGTTTGTATATAAATGTGTATATATACACATACACACACACACACACATACACATCACGAAATCATATCCAGATCTTATAAAACATGTTGAAAAGAAACTCAAATTTTCAACATCTATCATCAAGGGTTAGAGTTACAAACATTAAAGGTGTTATGCACACTAGTGATACCATATTTTCCCAAAGCAACTCTGAATTTAAACACTAAGTCTCCTTTTTCATTATGTTCTTGCCCCTTTACATGCAACTGGCCTGCAAAACCTGAATTTTTTTATGCTCAATCATCCAGGCTCACCAGTGGTTTCCTACTTGCCCAGTCGACCCATTGATCCTAAATCTGAGATTCATCTTTTCTCATCCTATATTTTGAAATTTGTTTTTGTCCCAGGGCTCTTGTGGTTTAAGAAAACATTTGGACTCCACTGTAACTTCCTAAACTAAGAGCTCCTTTTCAACTGTTTCCACCTCCCTGAATTCTAATTTTTAACCCCTGTGTCCAGAACGAGTACCTACAGAGCAGACCGAGAGGCATTTGCTTTTGCAGCCTCTATTCTGAGATACCTTCAGCAGCAGCATTCCCCTCTTAATCTCCATTCTTTGCCTCCTACTCTGCCACCCACACATCTACAGGTACCATTTAAAGAAATACATAGTACATAATTCACATGCATGTTCATAGGTGCCCCATTTTTCTGAATTTTTATTTGAGAAATTGGATCTTTTGAGGATTTGGAAAGCCATCAGAATGCATCCCTTAGATATACTGCTGCTGCCTCTCTAGTTGACATCCCATCATTTTCAAGCTGAGGACTTGTTCCTTCAAGTTGCTCCCAGCCAGGAACTTGAACTTGGCAAGCCCATTCTTGCAAGGTCATGTAAAAACTTTATTTGGCTCAAGCAAAAACTCATCCATCTGCCTCCTTGAGCCTTTCCTGGAACTATGCAATCATCTGAGACTTAACACCCAGTCCGCCTTCTTCCCACCCCCGCTGTTCCTTCAGAGATGTCGCACTTGCATCATAAGAGAAGGCATGGGGCGCTTCTTGCCCTTTTTTCTTCACAGTCATTTCACCCAACCTTTCTTTTCCATAGCTAATCCAGTTTGAACCTTTGCTTCTAAGAAGATCCCACCTGACCCAGGAATATAAAATCTGTGCTTGCTTTTTACATGTATTGTGCCCATGGATGAATTTTGGTATAAAATAATGAACAATAGCATGGCTGCTTAAGTCAGAAGCATTTGGAATGAAAGACCAATTCGGTAGAGTTGTATGATTTTAGACTATCATCGCAAGCCTTAGTTTTCTGTTTCTAAGATAAAAATATCAATAATTATCTCATATAAGATTATTGTATGGAAAGGATTCTGACATATAGCTAACACCTATTCAGTGGTAACTTTGAAAGTAATGAATGAAGAATCAGAGATCTTCAGGGAATTCATTTTGAACACTTGAAAAAATGAACATGGAAATGGAATTTTTATGTTTCTCCCTGGGACTGGGGAAATGTCAATTTGAATAGAGAAGAAGAAAGATTGACACTGCTGACAGGCTTTCCTGGAATTCTCTCTGCAGAGTTGAAGGTTTTCAGAAAAGCTTCAGTGGCTGAAGTCCTGACTTGCTCTCACAGATTTCAGCATGTCTTACTTTTTAATAGGAAAAAAAAATGATTATCTCATGCAAAATTCATCATTAGCACCCCCACAGACCTGTGAAACTTGAACTTTTGAAATTTAAACCTTAACAGTGTTTTTTGCTTGTGTATGAAGGAATTTGGAAATGATATCCTTTTTTCTAAGTAGCTCCCATTCCAGACATGATCATTTTGGGTAATTAGTGCTGTGTCCTCAAGTTGTTTAATCCTCAAGTAACCGAACTCAAACAAGGGAGAAGAAACATACAACAATTCAGGATCTTTATTAAGTTTAAATACAATGAAAACACGATTGAAAGAGACTATAGGTTTTAAGAACTGTTGATCTACAACACCCTGTGTTATGTGAAAGAAATAATATGGTTGTAATTTATTTCATTATTAAAATAAATCTTCACCCTGGCTGGTGTGGTTCAGTGGATTGAGCTCGAGCCTGTGAACCAAAGGGTCGCTGGTTCAATTTCCAGTCAGAGGACGTGCCTGGGTTGTGGTCCAGGTCCCCAGTAGTGTGTGCACAAGAGGCAATCACACATTGATGTTTCTCTCCCTCCCTGTCTCCTTCTTTCCCCCCCTCTAAAAAGAAATAAATAAAATATTTTTAAAAAGAAATAAAATAAATATTAGTATATATACACACTTTTTTATTTGATGAAGTATAAATTTAATTATTGCAATTTTTAATCATATATATGTTAAAAATCAGATATATTAAACATGACAAGTCCTTCTGGTTTAAAAATACCATTACATGCAGGACCAAAGAGAGGTTCTGAGGTCAAGTCTATCATTTCTTACAACGTAAGGAATTCCTAGTCCTATTAAAGTGATAGTTTAAAAAATAAAAGTAGCACTGTAAACACGAAAAAGAAAGTGGCCAAACCAAAATTCTTTAACAGATATATCTGCAATTATATGCTGAGGAATTGTATAAAAACAGTAATGCTGTTTGAGCAAATACATGTTAGTTTAGTAAATTTGGTAAATAAAAGTTACCTGAGATATTGACAGAAATCAGTTTTATTCAAGTAAGAAGCATGACCTTTTTGAAAATTGACTAATAAGAATGTGACCAAACTACATGTGAATGCAAGGCAACTTAGTGAGTTTTAGAGAACATATAAAATAGCTTTTTTATTTTTTAAAAAAAAGTTAGAAATCGCCAATGTAGGAACATCTAAACTTTTTAAAAAAATGTTAATGTATTTTTTCATTACTATTTAGTCCCCTTATATTCCCTTCCCCCACAATCACCACTTAGATGTCCGTGTCCATGAGTCTTGTTTACTTTTTGCTCAGTCCTTCCCCTCTAACCTCTCGCTTCACCTTTTAGCTAAGACTGTCTAAATCTGAAAGAAGAGTCTATTTGAGAGAAACTGGCATTGTGCTGAGAAGCAAGGTCTCAGTTTTGCAGTTTCTTTCTGGGGAAAGAATATAAGAAAGATACATGAAGTTGGGAGAAAGCAAGATGCAAGGTAGTTAACAAGATTATATGCTCCCTTGAGGATGGTAGCATATTCAAACAGTCCAAAAAAAAAAGAATATTATTCTGGCATTTCAGAAGTGTGTTAACCTAGCTGTATAAGAACAATGGACAGTGCTTGCTTAAATTAAAGAAGTTAGAGGCTTGGAACATGACTACCCAAATTTAGGAATCATATTTTGGTCAGATCATCCTGTGAGGTTACTTTCAGTAACTGAACTTGTACACACCTCCTATTCATCCACCAAATTCTTGATCCATAATGCATTTACTAAGAGTCTTAGGCATGATACACTATACCTAAAAATAATATTGACAATTTAGAAAGATTTTTTCCATAAATCAGACATGGGCAGACTTTTTTCCATAGAAGGCCAGGTAGTATAATAATTTATGGTCTGCAGTTCACATATGATCTCTGCCTCATACCACTTTTTTTTTAACAACCTTATTTATTTTTAAAAATATTTTTTTATTTATTTTTAGAGAGGGAAAAGGAGGGAGAAAGAGAGGGAGAGAAACATCAATGTGTGGTTGGCCTCTTGAGCACCCCCTACTGGGGACCTGGCCCACAACTGAGGCATGTGCTCTGACTGGAAATTGAATTGGCAGCCCTTTAATTCACAGGCCAACGCTCAATCCACTGAGCCACACCAGCCAGGGCTAAACAACCTTAAATATTTAAAATTTTTTCTTAGCTGGGGTTGGAGCATATAAAGACCAGATTTGGACAGAGAGAATGAGAAAGAGAAACATCAATTTGCTGTTTCACTTATTTGTACATTCATTAGTTGATTCTTGCATCTGCCCTGGAAAAAGGACTGAACCCACAACCTTGGTGCACTGGGATGACTCTCTAACCAACTGAGCTACCAGGACAAGGCCTTGATTAGTATTCCTGAAATAAGGATGTCTGCATCCTACACAAGATGTGTGGCAGATGAGGTGGATCAGATGAACTCTCATCATATGATAACAAGTTCAAAATAACGGAAAACTCAATCACCAGGTTGTAAGATATCACATAACTCTTAAAGAGAACTGAAATACTTGTAAATAGCAAACAAGAAACTTACCTGATTGGACTTTCCTATGGAAATGCAATCAATACTGTACATTCATTTCCAATGGTTTATTATTTTTAACAGACATCACTGAGGATCTTTCCTCCTATTTTGTTTAACATAACGGATGAAGAAAAAATCAGTAAAGAATTAGTAGTTTTGATGTGATTTTTATTTGTCATTTTCAAAGATATTTTGCCATGGCTTAAATTGCAGCAAAATGTCTACTTTAACTTGTGATTAGAAGATGGTTTACTTCGAAATATTTTAACAAACAGAGAATCATCTGCATTACAGCTATAAAAGAGGAGGCAAAAACCTTAATAGTTTATGTTTTCACCCCACAAATCAGATGAAAGATCTTGAAAAAAACATTAAAAATCATATTTTGTGGCATTCTGAAGTGCCTGAAGTAACGTTAATTATAATCAGCACATACTACAGTGTTTCATCTGGAGAGTAATACATTTAACTTTTGACCATATAGCCTTCTGAGATGTCCTTGTGCAGAATTCACATTGAAACAACAAAGGAGACCAGAAGAGAAATCTGTTGATGGCGGTTGAGAGCTTTGTCTGTTTACATGCCGTAATACTCTTTGGTCATTCTGGAGGAGACGTTTTTTATGCAAGATACTCCACTTACATAGACGTAAGTCTAATCTTTAAGTGTTTGCAGCTTCCAAACAAAGAAAAACAAAAGGAAAGATGACACATAGTAAAAGAAAAAGGAATTAAATTACAACTTACAGAATAAAGAAGCAGCAAAAAGAAGTGAAGAGTAGGATTTTAGAATGCATGAAAAAAATTAACGCAAAAGTAATATAGCATGACAATCATAGGCACAAGAAACAAGGTATAGAAAAGGAAAGCAATTTAAAATATTCCATTTGCTGAAAGACTTTGAGCAAACCATGTATTTTATAGTTTTTTTTGATTTGAGACAGTTGAATTTAACCTATGTATCACCATACACACTTAGGCATTTTTGACATTTCAGCAACTTTTACATTACACTGACATTGCTATTGGGTCCCACTATTTGAGTCCATTTGCCTGTGCGCCTTGGCTGAAATTCATGAGAAGTCTGTAGTAAAGACAGAAGATTTATTATGGTCTGTTGTAGAACTGGCCAACCTGGAATGCAGGCAAGCCCAAGTTCAAAAAGACCCAACCCTCCGAGGGCATGTAGGTTATAAATTATGCACAGCAAAACCACAAGACACTGTCACTTAGGGGGTTTGGGATCACTCTGGGAGCTGATTGGGTAAAGGTGAAGTAAGGGTAGCAAATCATATTTTTAGGTCCTGAAACCAACTCTGAGGTCTCTTCTGATGTCCCTCTGTCTGGCCTCATGGGAAGTAACCAGGGGTTTGGGCTTCTTTAGCTCAGGAGCTAAAACATAATTTAGGTGAAGATGTTACTTTTAGCCCACCAGAAGTCCAGAATTTGTCACCATTATGGCAAAACAAAATTGAAAAGATGTCTTAATGGTTAAAATATTAAAAAGTACTGTGTTCAATAATCATACATATTTTCAGTACGGAGGTAAATTTTTAAGACATTTCTTTTAAGCAGTCAAAAGTTTAATAAAATTGATAACATAAACTCATAACTTAATACATTAATAATTCATAACTCAATAATTTACATGAGTTTGGGATGGACCAGGTACTGTTTCAAAATACCCAATTAGTCACGATTAGTAAGGTCTGGGCTATTGTTTTCTGCTACCTCAGGGGTTGCTGATTATTGGGGGTCAATCTAGGTGTATGAGGGGTATTGAAAGAGATGATTTCTAGAGCTGGGGTTCAAAGCTAAATTTAATAAAATCACAATGGTCTTGATTTTAATGTGACTAACCATCTAGAGCTAACCTGACCAATACAGTAGGTCACTAGCCACATTTCTCTACTAAGTAACTTACATATATGGCTAGTGAAACTGAGAAAATGAAATATCAACTTAATTTAATTTAATAATTTTTAGTTTAAGTTGAAAATTGAGATGTTGAATAATATGTTTGCATTACATCAAATATTGCTGTTTTGGTAGGATTACATTTCACTCAAACTATTGCACTGGGCAAGATACCATTGTTGTATTGCAGTGCCTATATTCAATGCATGCATTGTTTCTAGTATTATAAATATTCATATCACCATTCTAGTTGGTGTTAACAATGAATTGAGTTCAATTATGTTTTGATGCATAGATATATCATTGTAATGTATACTTTAAATATTTTATGAGACAGCATGAGTTACAGTGATGCCTATATAAATTGTAATTGAATATTAAATGGAAAGATTGATTATTTTAATTATAAATAAATCATTTTCCAAAATGAAAAAAAATACAAACAAACTTTAAAATTAAATACAAAAGCACAGTACCAACGTAAATAGACTGGAGAGTGTACTAACACTGCCATAATAGTAATGAAAAACAAAAAGGATTGGAAGAAGTTTTGCTGCAAACTTCACGATCAGTAGAGGTTACAAATTGCTAAGGCAGAACAAAATTGAAAAGATTTCATAATGGTAAAATATTAAAAAGAACTGTGCTCAATAGTCATATATATTTTCAGCATAAAGGTAAATTGTTAAGACATTTTTTAAGCAAAGTTTAATAAAATTGATAACTTAAATTCATAACTTAATACATTAATAATTTATAACTCAATAATTCATTACCCAATAATTTACATGAGTTTGGGCTGGGCCACGTACTGTTTCAAAATGTTCAATCATCTTCCCAAATTTTCATGCGCTTTTGATAGGTATACACCCTTGTTAGACTGATAGGCCTCTATGTTCCAGCACCTCCCCCTGGGCGGGGGAGTGGGGAAGGGAGAGGGGAAGCGGGGAGTGTGAACCCCCTGGGCAGAGCAATGCTATGATTCTTTGGGGTGTGAAGCTATAGCTTCCTGGTAAGGCAAACAGTCTCATGCTCTCCAGTTCATTAAGCTCAGTGTCTAATTCCCTTTGTCCCACTTTCTCATTAATAATTAGCTAACCACTTACAGTAACATATACTACACATAGACACTTTTGAGAAGAGAACATACTATTTCTGTTTATACTAACTAAAATATAGTATTTGTTGACGTATACTATGTGTCAGACACTGCAATAACCTTTAAGATAGATTGTCCCTTGAAATTCTCACAAGTAAATATCATTAACCCCACTTTTAAAATGAAAAAACAAAAAACAAAAAAAACCTGAGGTTCAAAATGTTTATATAACTTGCACAAAGCCCTTCTGCAGCTAAGGTTGCTGTCTTAATTTTTGGAAAATGTTATAGTTCTTTTCAGCTGCACACTTCAACTAAATATTTAGTTTCTTTGTTGCCTTTTTATTTCATGTCATCTTGGATTTCATGAGGCAGTGATATAGCCAGAAGTGCTTTTAACAGTTTATTTCCTACATTCTATTGATTGAAAAGTAGAAGACAAAGTAAACTTGCTCATTTCCTTCATCAAGACAGGAAATAATAATCATACTACACCTCATTCTATAGTGCAAACACTATAGAATGACATCATGTTTTCAGCATTATATCAAACCTAACATAACTGTGTGAGTATGTAACTCTTGACCAAAGGTGAGATTTATTAAAATTCTTTACTAACCTTGTGGAAGCTGTTCAATATCATGCAGCCCAAATCATACTAGATCAGGGAAGCAGACTATTCCTCAGTAGTGTTTTCAGTACAACATAAGGAGGTAAATACAAACAATAGCCCAAAAACATATCTGTGGCCATTAGACTTAGATTGCTCACAGCTCAAAGAATAAATACGTCAATCATGTTAATGTACATCATAAAACCAAATTATATTTTAAATGTATAATGATATTGAAAAATAAGTATATCTTAAATAATGATTTCTCATTTTAAAGTAATTACAATTTATGTGTCCTAAACATTATGTATATTTTAAGTATATATTTTCTTATAACATGTTTGTCTGACAAGGAAATTCAATAATCATTTACATAATACAATATAAGATGTCTGTCATATCTAAATCTGGTTTACTCAGTTCTGCTCATTCTTTTCTTTCGCTGTATCACTCAGAAAATTTATTTCACTAAAATTACATGAATCTTCGTCTTAAAATGTAGGTTTAGCCTTTATGTTATTCTTCTGTTAAATTCACATTTTTAAAATTCATGACTTCCCTCATATAAGTCATATTTTTTCCTTTGCCAATTCTGCTCTCCATGTCTCCTCTAATCCTAAATTCTTCAGTAACAATAACATTACTGAAAAAAAAAATCTCCCATTCTAAGTTGTGTATAACTTCAAGGCTGGATATCAGTTTAATTGCCTTGCAAAAATATGTGAAAATAAAATGTGAGCACTACGGACAAATGTTAGTCAAAAATTCTTGTATCTTTTGCCTCCATTAGACGCTAAGAAAAAAAAAAAACAACAACACAAGGTTGGAAATGACTGTTCAATAGGGATTAAGTCAAGTTTTCCTAATAAACCGGAATAGCTCTTTGCCAGGAAGCATGCAGAGACTGAAAGATTTGTTGCTCTCTTAGGAGCATAAGCATTTTTATTAACAATAGAAATGCTATATCACTTTTAGATAGTAAAAGGTGACCCTAGACCTCCTATTATTCCCATGCTCTTGAACTTTTTCTTTGCTTTCCCTGTAGAGTTTTAGCACAAACAACAGCTGCACCCCTGTCAACCTTCAACAGAACGTGTCCTTTGTTCTGCTTGTAGGGCGAAATTCAAGGGAAAAATCAAAAGTCCCTTATTTTACCCATTAAGTTTTACTATTGCTCGAAATTCAAATTTATTATAACAATTTTAAATACCTATGCTGGACAGTGCCAAAAGGAGAGAGAAATACATTCATGCACACAGGTCGATAGACAGGTAACCTCTGCCTCTATCCATACCTATATCTGGATTCCTTCATTTAAAGCTGCGAAAGTAGGAGTAAATTAGGACAAGTATTAAATTTGACCGGTGTTGTATAACTTTCCTGCCTATGACCAGACAATCCCTCAGATTCAGAATTAGGAGAAATAATTTTTTAGGTCATCAGTTTTGCAATGCAGAACCTTATTATTAGCATAATATTAATAAAGGTAAAATCCATGTGGTCTATCACACGTAACCAAAGAATATAATTTGGATTTATCCTTGTAACATAAACTCAAATTCTCCAACTTTTTTCAATTAAATTTGCAAACCTAATGTTCCATTAACTTTTACTTAACCTAATTCTTACCTCTTTTTCCCAACTGTATTTTAAAAAGCTCTTAATATAGAAATTCCATCCCTATTTAAACATATCTCTTCTAATAAAACCACTTCCTCGAATTGGATTATTTGCCATACAGTACTTTATTTTCTCTTCCTAAATATTTGATAAACATTTTTCGTAACCAATTAACACATTGATCATTCCAATGTTTATTAAAACCCATTTAATGACTTTTAAAGAAGAAACATGGTTGTATTTACAAACATTATATAGTGCATTAATCTAGCACTTCATGCAGAGAGAAAAAGGCATTGTAGGCGTAATTCATCGGTTGTATTAAACAGAGTGGCGTTAGCACCTTGGTGAAATATTCTCCAAATGCTGTTATAAATATAATAACAATTTTCTGGTAGAGAAGTCAAGACAGCTTAGGGAATTGGTAAGGAGTTATGGTTAAATTCTCAAAGGGTGCTGTAGAGGCTCCAAGAAAGGGCTTAAATGCACTGGACCGAGGTAAGCAGCTGCAATTGATTTAGCAAGTAATAACCCAGAACACAGGGAGGAAAAGAAAGAGGAACACACAGCGAGCACTTCTGTCCTGGCCTCAGTGTTTTTCTGAAGTCCAAGGACATAATTCCACCAAACTGTTGAAACTGTTTTTCTTCTTCAAAAGTGTCATTTTCTGTTTTGACTAAGGAATGTGTGTCAGTTTTCATACAGCCCTTTGATGGCTGCTCTTTCGGAAGGGGAGTGAACAAACGGTGAGCCCGGCTCGTGTAAACGCAAACTCAAAACTTACCTGTCCCTTTCCCTGCCACACATTACACAGCGATTTTCTCTGTCTGCTTCACCTCCTCGGGGATGAAGGTCCTCAAGTCAGCCATTTTGTTCAGTACCTTCTGGGTGGCTTTTGACGGTGACAGGACTAGAAAGAAGCCATGATGTGGGGTGTAGTTAGTGCTCTTACCTTTGCTCTCGGAGACAGTTATAACTGGTGCATTTGACAATGCGCAGCATTACTTCAGAGCCCCATATGTTAAAAAAGATTTCACGCAGCCATTTAAGCAGAACATCCCTAGGCTGCCTGAAACTCAGCAGGACTATTTCAGGGCCTGGAGAGTCACCGTTCTTGAGGTTCAGACAGCTATGGTGACCTCTTCAAATGCTTCACAAAGATTAGACTGTCACACCTCGTCAGGTGGTCTGCGCTTTCAGAGCTTTATTCTGCCAAAAGATTTAAAGGGCTCTCGTGGCTGTAGAATTTCTTCACTCTTATTTTCCAGCTTTAATTGCTACCTCTCCCCTATATATGGCCTTTTCTTCATCTAAACAGAATTCGTCACTGTTTAAGACCACCCCATGCAGATACCTTACTGCACGCCCCCGCAGTTCGCATTGTCTCCTTGCAGTGGACCGCGTCCCTCGCCATGCCTGTTCCACTCTCCATCTCAGCTGAGTTTTGTTTATTCAAAGTACAGCCCACATGCCACCTTAAAAATAACTATCAGGACAGACAACTAATTCTAGTTGAATCAGCTGTGTCATGCCTATTACTTTTCTCTTTTTATATGTATCAGTTATAAGAGGCCATGAAGCATAGAAGATGGGGTATGGAGTCCAATGACATGAACTGAAATCCAGGCTGCTGAGCTTAATAGTAATATGACCTTGAACAAGTTATCTAACCTCTGCACTTTAATTTCCTCCTCTGTACAATTAGAATCCGTACCTAACACAGAGGATTTTTTAAATAATCAAATTGAGATAATATGCATAGAACCTAGAAACATGTTTGATGTGCTCTAAGTTCTTTATATTGTTAGAAATCACAATAAGTGATATTGAAACATATAGTCTTGAATGCGCTGATTACTTATATACAGTGTACTTGTCAATCACACAAATCTCTAAGAAGGAAGCATTCTATTGTCTTAATTTTTCTATCTTCGACAACACTGAATATGTTTCCATGCACACACTGGTCCTCAAACAAACGTTTAGGCTAAGTAATTTAATTTTGAGCTCTTTGTAAGTAGAAACTATTTCTTCTCTGCATTTCCTAGTATGTTGTTACAATAAATAGTAAACCAGTGGCAGTTGAAGGAATGATGGAAAATCTTAACAAATAAAGAAGTCTTGCTATCTGATATTTTTGTGTTTATGTGCATGTCTTATTGGGCCCAAGATAACTGTCATACAAAATATAACATATGTATGTAAATATGATGACATTCAATGTCACATTGGACCAGCCTTTGAAAAGGTAAATAGGGAAATATCTGTGATGTCAAGCAAATTTCTTCCTATTGACTCAGTGGAAGTGGTGAGTTTTAAGGAAGGAGAGATTTGAAGAGATATGTAATGGACAAATTGTAAATCAATATGCACTTTGTACTATTTAGATAATTAAAATCATTTTAATATTTTAGGAATCTTTAACATTTACAAATTGAAAATGTGAAATACAATTGAGAATACAAATAAATCAAGTTTCAGGCAATAAGAAGAAAAAAGTATATTTTAAAACAAAGTTAACAGCGATGAATTGGTTGTGTGTTTTTATAAACATGATTACTATATTATTAGCATATATTAATATATAAATATATACTGCATAATAGGTTCTGTGATATATAAATAGGTTAAATAATTTGAGAGATATGTTTAAAATACCTCAATATATCCTACCTATACTGCTGCATAGTCAGTTTTAAATGTTTCAATTTTATATATGAGGAAATTGTAGTCAAGGAGATAAAGTCAAGGTTACAAGTTAGTAAGTAGCAACATTGAATGTTAAATCAGAGTTGGGGCTGCAATGAAAGCCTACACAGTTTTCTAGTGCATTATAATTAGAAATGACTTATAGGAAGTGATTTGGTTCATAAGCATTGCTTAAGTCAATAAAATTTAGGGAAAGTATTGTTGATGCTATTCCAATTCATTTGAAGTAACAATTTTATATCAGTGATTCAAATGATAGTGGAACAGAGTAGTTATAGTCTTTCCTTTGAGGGTATAAAAATACCACCCAAAAGGCTGTTTTCTCAAAATGAAGATTTGAGATTTGAAACCTCATAAATTGCACCACTACAAATCCTTATTGCTCAGATGTGTTCCTTTTAGTAACTTTACCTGGTCTTAGCAAGCAGTAATGATTTCTGTTTAAGAATGCTTGAACTGAATACATGTACTGAATAATTAGTATGACACACTCTATAACTAACATTTAACACATTGGCATACTTTACTCCACTATATACTTAAACACTGTATTTAAACAATTTATAAATTGAGAAAGCAGAAGAAGGAAAGGAAGGCAGAGAGTTGGTGAGGAAAAGGCAAAGAGAAAAAGTCTAATGGGAAGAATACGAGAAAAGCTTGAAATAGGATAGGGTAGGCACAGGTAAACAGGAAGAGAAAATGTGGGGAAATGGGAGGCGGGGAAGGTCCTAGGCCCCTTAATACTTAAAAGAGAGCAAAACCTTTATGAACATTTTTTAAAGAATTTTTGGGTCATGAAGGCACTCCAATTACCAGAAGTAATTAAAGCAAAGGCTGCCATTTCACAAGTCAGGGATGTTGTATTGTCAGTCCAAGAGATGTTCTCTGAGAATTCTGTCTTAGCAAACTATTGGTCAGCCTACTTTTATTAGATAAGTTGGACTTTGAGGGACAGAGATCCTTGTAAGGTTACCTTGGTGAATGGTGTATTGTTATGAAACATCAGGAAGGCAGATCAGTGCCTTCCTCTGAGACAGATGAGGAGAGAGTCTGATATGAGAGGAACAACACATTTATATTATACCCTCAAGGGTCAGGAATTTTCTGGCCCCATTTTTTTTGTCTCCTGCTATGTCTGTGTCTTCAGATTTGATTTTTCTGTTTCTCAGTTTACACAGCTCCCACTTACTACATTCTATGTGGTCCTTTCTTGTGTCTTTCTCTGTTTATCTAACACTCGCATATTCCAGGCAAATCCCATGGCATGGAGCATCTATACAACGTAGAGGTTTTATGCTTGGTTATAATACCAAAGAGTTAACACTAAAATGATGTTGAAGATAATTGTATTTTTTTTTCATGATGATTGAAAAGATACTTCAGGGCCTTGAAGTACCCCAGAGTCAACTTTGAATGTATTAATTATCTTTCTTATTATTTGAAATTTCTTTCTTATAAAAGTCAAGTGGGACAATAAATTAGTAAATTGAGCTTTTGAGTTACTCATAATTTAGATAAATGAAAATGTATTACAAATTGTTTGTATTGTAATTGAAGAAAGAGCCATTTCCTTGTATATTAGATTAGAGTACTGTAAATGACCTCTAACTTTCTATTTTCAATTCTAAGACCTCAATGAATTACACAAATACAGTTCAGAGTTTCTCGCCACTTTTTGATGATTGTTTTTCCATAATCACATTTAAATCTGTATTTTCTTCATTGTATTAAATACTCAGGTTAATCAATACCTTGAAAACTGATTCCAATGTATTTTATCCCTATTATATACTAAGTCCGAAGCATTTTCTTTACTCTCTGGTAAATCCTCAAGGATTCTATACATTGAAGATAATTTTAAACTATCATATATGTTATAGGTGTTTTCGTATTTTTTTCTGCCCAGGTTTTTACCCTTTTGAAGAATGTTACCAGGCTGTAAATTCTCAACATTAAGTGCAATTAAAAAAAAATAGAACTCACAGTCCCACTTGATTTCAGAACTAGTTTATTCATATGATTCTGTCACTTATTCAGTGTTTGTAAAATGAGTGTTATCTGAGATGTGCTGGGCACTGTTCTAGGCCCTCGTGGTGCAGTAGTGAACAAAACATCCAAAGTTCCTGTCTCTAAGAAGTTTAGATTTTGGTTACTTTCCTAATATTTTGGAGATTCTTTAAAATAAGGCAATATTTCATTTGGAGAGTTATTTTTCAGTGGTTCTTTTATGCTTTGTGTTTTTTGTTTGTTCTGCTTTCACACTTTGAATAAAGTATCATGGAAGTTACATGGATTAATCACTGGAAAACGGAATGAAAATCTTCATCTACTTCATAAGATCTACTGAACTCTTTACATCCATATATAAACCCAATTTTGGACAAAATAGTGATGTATAAAGTTTCATGATGCTTTCAAACTTAATAGTTTCTCAGCAGATAGAAGAAGTGTAGAGAGTTTCTATAACAAATTTTCAAGTTAGTTGAACTATTATAAATGAAAACAGTGCAAATGAACAATTTTCACTGACCAATATAAAGGAAAATGCAACCATTTTGCTTTCTCTCTGGAATAAGCTAAATACATGACAAGCATTTATATCTGTATTGCAACTGATTTCACTTGCGAGCAAAGAGCTTTTGTAACTCACTGGCGGCTTTGGCTTTGGCTGTATTGTGAGGTTTTCCCATTGCTTACAGAAAGCATTTGATCCTCCACCAGCAACCAGTCATTCTCATGTGTGCACATTCACTGCTGACCTTGCTGTGGTTAAACTACATTTATCCTGGCCTCATATTAAATGTTGAAGGATTGTGCCCTTTTTCTTAAAGAACCTAATTACAGATGTAATTAGATTGTTCTAAAGCACATCTTTTTCTCTCAAGTGGTAAGACACATAATAAACTATGCATAAATACTACTAGCAGTGAATTAGGCCAAGACAAAAATCAGGTTTAATGTTATATAACAGTTTTTTTCCATAAATTATGACAAAATATTTTACAATGCCAAAATTAAGAAAGTGCTTTTCCTTTGAACATTATCGTTAACTCCAGACAACTCAATGACACATAAATATTGACTTGAATTTGCTCATGTGGTGCCATCAATGTGCTTTTTAGAAGATTTTTTTCAAGTAAGAGGCCCCTTTTATTACTGACACAGAATATTTGACATCGTAATAAAGTGACTACACTTAAGCATTGCAGGAATGTAGCCAAAACAATATCAATCAATCAATATCATTCAGAAAGCTTTGAGAATTATAAGCTTGTATACAACAATTGAAGCTATTAAAATAGACAAAATGTAGAATGCTATTTTGAGAACGATGTTAAGTTTAAAAACCATGGGCTTATGATGTATTAGTCTGTTTCTTTGGTAGTACCAAGCCAAAGGTAGGATTTTTCCAGGCGGTTCCTGCAAAAATAACTCAGAATCAACAATGAGAGAGGAAGAGTGATTCATGAAAAGATAATTTTAGAGACCAATGTGAAGGTGGATTGGAAGAAGAGGGCAGTAGAGAAGTCAAGGGCTAGAATTGTCAGTGAATTTATAGACCACATATTTTGAGGTACATTGGCTATGAAAGTGAATATTACTTGAAGTTATGGTCATATTGTGTTCTACAAGTGTAAACTGACTAGTGACATACTTCAGGGCGATGACAAGAACCAGGCAGAATTAATTATTCATTTTCTTGTGTTATTATGGTGGTTTGTACTTAATTCTACTGTAAAAGTTGTTACATTGTATAGTAATTTTTTATATGTCTTTTCCTGACTCCAATCAGTGTCCTTTCAAATAGGAAAAATTTCTTAGTCCTATTTCAGGGACATAGAAGGATTTCTGGGATATAATGGATGTCCAATATAAGCTCAAGTTTATTAAATTAAATTAATGAACTACCAACTCTGAAGGTTAACCCTATGGTGTGGGAGCGGGTATGTATGTGTGCACATGTGTGAATGTGTGCCTGTTATAAATGTGCTATTGAATATAGCTAAGTATATTTTATATAAATGTAGACCACGCACTATTCTTTTCACCAATTCAGTCATCATATGCTTTCCATAGCAAGGCGAAAAGCACTTTAAAAGGTTGGGCTTTTAGTGAACATTTCTGACAAACTTACATGCATTGTTCTCTACACAAACTTGAATTACCATTGCACTAAAGCTTTCCTTCCTTTATTATTCTCTTTCATTTTGCAGATGAGCAACTTTTTAACTGCAAATTTTATGTTATCTTCTGAGCTTTTGCACATTCCCATTGAGAGAAAAAAAAATGACTCATTCTTAACTCTCATTCATTCATTGAAACAATAGTGTGTCTTATCGTTTGTTTTTAAATATTTCATTATCAACAGTTTCCTTAAAATATTTCCAGAAAGAACTTGTTACCTATTGTATTTTGATTGCAATTGCAAAAGTGGCAGATTTACTTTAAATATATAGTTATATTACACCTATGGAAAATATTCTAAGGGAGTAAAGTAGAAGGGCAAAATAGGATAACATTTCAATTCTTTACATTTCTGCTTTAACCAGTCATGCTCTGGTGTTTTCAAGGTATAAAAAACTGGAAAATATTTTAAAGTTTTGTTCTGCTACTTATATAAGAATTAGATTTCACTCAGCACACTTAGTAAAAAGTATTTTTAAAACTATCCTTTTCATGTACAAATTAGCAGTCTTATATAACTAAGAAAAAATTATTTTGAGGTATATTCTTGCACAAAGTAAAGAGTAATTTCAGACTTTCATTGTATTTCCAGGTATCAACAATCTGATTAAAAATGAAGATTTCAGTCAATAAACTGTCTGTAGTTCCCTGGTCTACCAAGAGATAAGTACACGATTCCATTGTTTGGAGTATTTGGCTTTATTATTGTACAATAAAAAGCTGATATCTAAGGGATAGATGATGATCATTTATTGGCATCATTTTTTGGCAAGTAATCTGTAAAGATAACTGTATTGGTATATACTTACATTGGCCCTATATTAGAAGACACCTTGAATTGTGCATTTAAGTTAGGTCTTATTTCTGATACTTATCATTGTAACTAATTGTGAATACCTATGTTTTGTTTATGACACTTGTATTGGGAATTTGTGCATAGTTTAATAAATATATTTATTGTCCTTAAGAAAATAGAGGCATACCTAATTTAAATAGGCCACTTTTTTAAATATCAAAAGATCATTAGAAACCAAAAAGTTATCAGAAAAATACTAAAAGGAATTATTGAAAGGTACTAGAAGTACCCAGTAAAGAAGACAACTCAACATGTGTGTTTGTGTGTGTGTTGGGGGACTCTGTAGTTTACTGGGTTGATGATATATGTGCTTGTTTAAAACATTGGAAAATAGGGTGCATTCAGTCATAATCCATGGAATAACGAAAAGTGGATAACCTGGCCCCAGAACTGCAATGTTGCGTTAGTCTGTATAATGTTTATATACCTGGCAAGGAGTTATAACCATTTAATTTCAGTCTGGCTTGTACATTAGATATGGATCATCTTTTGTTTCTCTTTTCTTTTACTAATAGACTTCTTATGCTACTCTTTCCCAGGTGTCCAAATGACATGTTGAAAGATGAAAACTTTGGTTAATCTAATAATTGTGTTAAGGTACTACTGAAGTAAATAACGCGTCTTCCTTTATTTAGATTCCACTCTTCCTTTAACCACCCACCACACTCACAGCACACATACTCTCAGTCATTGCCTATCAATCCCTCAGTATCTCCATCTCTTTCAGTCTGTTTGCCTCTGTCTCTGTGTCTGTCTGTCTGTCTCTCTTTCTCTCTCTCTCTCTCTCACACACACATACGAACTTACTAAGTATCCATTTATCTCTGTACATGATTTAGAGCAATAAAACTGATAGGACCACGAAAATGTGAATGCGTGACTCTGTTAACGCAAAAAGAGCATTCTGCCTACATGCAATATGTCTCACTGTCCACCTCTGACACTCAAGTATCAGTAGGAGGATTTATATGTGTCTAGAGATTGAGCCCTAGGCCTGCACATTGCTATTCTGTTGTTTGTCAGTCTCAACACTGAGGTTACTTTAAGTGTGGTCACAGAGAGTAAACTTGGACAGTGAGTTTCCTAAATACAAAGAAAGAATGGGAAAGTACTGCAATGTTGAAATTTGTGATGACTTATAGTACGGAACTTTTGGATTCTCAGAAGTAATCGAAAGACATTTTCCAAAGAGGCATCATGGGCTCTAGTGAAAGAAAACCCGTGGGTAGCACTTCCATTGCAAGGATGTTTTCTGGAATGCAGGAAATGCTCTGTGTACCAAACAATCTTATTTTTATCATCATAAATTTATAATTTCATTTGGGATAAATCAAGGCAAAACATTTACAACCTTCTCATAGTCCACCTCTCCAATTCTCTTAAGTACAACGGAAACATTTTCCCCATTGACAGCCATCATTTTTTTCCTCAACTAACACACCATGCTAACTTTACAAGGAGGTAAAAGAGAAGAAAATTCTTAGACCCAGGTGTGTTTCCTTTTCAAGAAAGGATGTCCAATACCATAGGACTTCACCTATAAGAGGAATCTAATGAACAAAATAAACTAATGAGCAAAATATAACCCGAGGCATGGAAACATGGAACGGACTGACGGTGACCAGAAGGGAGAGCGGGGGGATAAAGGTGGAAAGAAGGGAAAGGGACTACCAAAGAACACGTTTGAATGACCCATGACCAAGGGCAACAGTATTGGGACTGACTGTGGGAGCAGGGGGTGGGCCGGGTGGAGGAGGGCAAAAGGGGAAAAATTGGGACAACTTTAACAGAATAACAATAAAAAAATTTTTAAAAAGCATGTCCCAACACGAATTTATTATTTACTTTACTTTTTAAAAAAAGCCAAAAAACAATAAATATTCATTAAGTTTGAGATCTCAACAATGTCTGAGGATGATACAACTGGTTTATTTTTAATAAAAAATTAGAAAAAAATAATTTTTGAATATGTATGTTCTGACATAATAAACAATGTTAAATAAACATAATGAAAAGTTTTTAATGAAGGCTTAGATTTAGCTGACCAACATATTTGCTGATCACATGTCTGTGAATGGACCATAATCTAAATAAGCCAGTTTGCCTAGCAGAGAGAGGCAGTAGAATAGCTAAAATGTTATGAATAAACTCTCGCTACTTTATATTGTTTACAATCAAATTTCCCATGTGAAAATAACAATCATTTTAACAGTATGAAATAAGGCAACATTACTTGGGAATCCAAATTCAGTTCTTCTAAAAGCAAGGAAAACATTTATATGTGGTTCCCACATTCCAAAAGCAATATATATGGATTTGATAAACATACCAATTTTAATTTACTTCTCAAATATGATGTTTAAAATTAGGCTTAGCAGTATTGATATAAACTTTTTATGTGATTATTGTTATATTTTATGAAATGCAACCAGTACTAGATAATTAGTTTAAAAATCATTCAACACAAATATTCTTCTAAATATAACACAAATAGACCTCATTCAGCAATGATTTCAGTGCAACTAGATCATTATTTCTGACATTCAACAGTCAACATCTAACATCATTGCGGAAGATGCTTTTCACTGTAGCCAAACACTGGAAAATAACAATTGTGGTATCAGAGCATTCATGAATAACACATCAGGCAAGAATTTACATTTTTCATTAGCAACGCTGACTATTCTCTTCTAGTGTTGTTTATTTGGGTAAATGATGCAAAGGTATGGCTTTTATATGATTTCTGTATAGCTGGAAAGTTGCAGTAATTAACTCCTTTGCCAGTGGATCTGAAAATCTAAGGCCAGACTATCATCTGACAGCACACTTCCCTCTCCAAAACTAATTATTAAAAATGAAATGAACCAAAGAAAAGTTCCTGTCAGTCAATATATTATATAGACATATTCATTAGGACGGCCTGCATATATACCCCATTAAGAAATGTCTGCTCTACTCTAGTAGTTCTCAGCTTGGTTCCTCACCCACACACACCACGTATTTTTTATGGTGTCTGCTAGTTCCATGTGTAATTGGAAAAGTTCATGAATATTTACAAGTACAAATAATCAACAATAACAAAAAAGCCACAATACTTCAATGGTAATGTGAAATTTCATGATACTTCCTAGGGCATTTACTTGTCTGCTTATATATTTTCAGGAATAATGACAGTGGCACTCTGTACTCTATTTTCAGTCAAAATAGATTTCTTACTCCAAAGACCACTCCCGAAATAAAAACAATTACATTATATTTAAACAAGGCCATCATGACCATATTATAGATTTACAGCACTAAAAAAACCCCGTCTTTCCCTAGCACATTGCCCTTAAGTTCTGAACTGCTCCTTGGTGCGATCGCTCCTGTGCCTGGAAGCACTTAATGACTCCCTTCTCCTGCAAGATAGAATTGCATGTCACTAGTCTGTCACATAAGACCTTCCTCCACTTGTCCCCAGGAAACATCAATATTTCTTCATATTCCTAATAATGATAATAATAATAATAATAACAGACCAGACTTTATTCTAATTGTTATGTGTGAGTTCATTTACACTTACTCTAACTAAGAAGGGTTTCTCAACTTCAGCGCTATTGAGTAGGTTAATTCTTCGTTGTGAAGAGATATCCCACACATGGTAGACATTTAGCAGTATCACCCTGATAATGACATTAATAACCTCTCAGTTGCGACAACCAAAGTGTCTTCAAATGTTGCCAAATGTCTTCTGGACAGCAACATTGCTCTCAGTGAGGACCACTAAGCTAAAATGATAAGGGTCATCATCCCCATTTTACAGATAACTTGAAGGACGGAGATGTAAAACATTTATTCACGGTCGCCTGGCAAACAGAATTAGGACCCATGATTCTGTCTTCAGCTTCTATTTTATTAACTACTACTGTACTTTGGCATGTCTAAATATATCCTGAGTGGGTTAAAGTCATAGTGTTTTAGGACTCAGAGGACTACGCTTCTTGAACAAGTTTACTAGAGATAACTTAAATAGATATTCTGACTAGTCCAGAGAACAAGTTAAATGTATAGCTTTCCATGCAAATGGAAGGTTGGATCTCATCAGTTTGTACTAGTAAAACGATTAAATAAATAAATAAATAATATAAAATAAATATATATATATTTTAATTCTAAATTAGATACCAATTAACTGCCTAGTAGTATACAAGATAAAAAATAGCTGCTCAGTGAATATATTTCTTCTGATTTCATTATTATCCCTTTTTCCAGAGTAAAGCTCCTCTCCAGCTCCTTTCATTGCACCTATTCCTTCCAGAATTCCTGAAAACTTATCCCAACTTAGGTGACAACAAGAACAGTGATGAGGCAGCCTGGCTTAGGGGGTTGAGACACCAACTGTGGAGCCAGACTACTGGGTTTACATCTCAACTTCCCTGTTTATTATTTGTATGACATTGTGCAAGTAAATTAAGCTACTTACACTCTCAGTACTTTTACTTTATTATCTGTATATGGAGATGAAAATCATATGTAGATCATATGACTATTGCTGTGGAATAAATAACATACAAGTGTATAAATATGTGGTAAGTTAATTATGTATACAGTTAGTTACCTAAGGATGCTATGTTATCTGTTAAGAATATCCACAGCTAAGATTTGTTCTCCTTATATGCATTAACTGTAAATAAGAATAAGTAGAAGTAAATATGTATATATGTATATATATTATATTGTACATTTATTGTATGTATTAATAGTATATAGTGTATTGTAATGTGTATGTAATGATTTTAAGAACACCATGACCTAAATTTGCATGTCATAATGTTATTATTTTCTCTCCATAAACAGTGTTACTGAATTTCAAAAAATTCTGAGTTGTTTTGTTTTTTCCAGATCCCACTATTCCTCTAAAAAAATCCTCTTGTGGTAGCCTGATTTTGTTTTTCTGATTTAATTTTCAGTTATGCTAAGGCAAGATCAGGTTTTCTTTATCTTTATTTACATTTTTCCTAGAAGAGCAAGTCACAATTTTTTTTAATGTCCATTATATGAATGTTACTGGGAGCCCTGATTGGCTAGTATTGAAGAGCACTTGGAATTGTCAAAATACATATGAGAGGAGTAAATTCTCCATGCGTAAATGCACTATGCATTATACATGTCTTACTTTTCTGAGAATTAATGTGTAAAAGCATCAGTATGATACAAAACATTAGGGATCTTTGAAAACATTTCTGATTCACTAGCATAGAATTCTTTTTTTTAGAGTTGGATTAAATATGTTAGTGGGTCATTCTTACTGGTTGACATCTCTGAAGTTAAGAACATTATCTCTGTGAGTGAGGGATAACTGAGTGCATTACTAAATGAGTAACTTAATGCAATTTGAAGTGAATTTTTAGTGATTTAAATCACAGCAGCTATGTTCAAGAAGTAAATAAGATGCCTAAGATCTTCTCATGTAACAAAAAAAAGATTTATATTATACAGGCTTATGCAAACCAAAGAGGGAAGCCAGGGATTATTAGCATTTGTCTGAACTCAACATTTTAACATTTTGAGAACAGACAAAACAATAGCAAGAAGACAGAAAGCCAGACTAGAAAATTAATTCATTCACAATAATCTTGTGCAAGTAGAAATTACATAGCTAGAGAATCAATAGTTGCATCTTATGCCCACTCATCATAAACTGCAATGGACAGCGAATTAAAGCCAAATAAACTGTTCCAGAACTTTCTTAATAAAATGTAAAATAATTCTCAGTTTTTCTCTTTGGTCTTCAGCAATATTTTCAGTTTTTCCAAAGGTAAACTACTTGATAAATATGGCCATTTTTATACAAATTGAAAATATCCTTTAAAATGATCATCAGTGCTTTATGGGAAACATATTATATCACCATCCATTAAGTTTTCCAATTAAAATGACAACTTTTGATTAGTCTAAATTTTTATTATTAAAACTGGGCAGCAAATTTAATAGTTCATATTGTTATTTCATATTAATTATAGTCACATTTTATACAAGAAAAATAAACTTATGTTAAAGGTATATTTACTGTCTTTTCCTTTTTTCTTTTTAATTAAACATTCTCAACCCAATACATGGATGGCAAAAAACAATTAAATAATTAACTTTTTATTCTTTGGAGATCCCTGTGCATTTTAATTTACATGTTGATTATCTAGACAGAAAAAGTCTCCCAAGTTAAATTTGATTAAACAGGGCAGAAAGTGCCTTGAAACAAATGGGCAGCTGAAACAGAAAATGCACTTTAACTAATTATGTTAATAATCTACCTTGATGAGGCTTGTTTAATACAAAAAGCCCCTGACCTTTTGATTAACTGGAAAGCAGAGTTTTGCTCAATTTTTACAATTTTTAAACCAAACACTTGTATCACATAGCACTTAGGGAAATAATGGAATGAGAAAAAAAAAGAAAAGAAAAAAGCTGTGCATTTGTTAGCCCAGCTGTGAAACAACTGGTGCTTGTTCACTGCAAGACTTCTTATATTAAAGACACCAGTGCTTTTAAATTACGTATTTTGTATCCCAGATTAAGATAGACAAGTGGTGGTGGTGTGTGGGGCAAATCGATGAAAAGTGTTAAATTATGTAAACCTTAATGTTGCGTATAAAGGCTATGGCTTATACACCAGAAACAAAAGAGTATCTGATGAAAAATTGTAATTATAAAATCTAACATGAGTGGAATTATTGTGTTGCAGTTTTCAAAACAGACACTGACAGTTTAGGGCAGAATAAGTCTCACTTGTATGGAAAATACCCTGTCTATCAATGCAATGCACAGTATTCTTGTGTTACCATAATATTGAACTTTCACACATATAAGCATCTAGTACCTTGGAAGAATAATAGTGTAGCATTTCAATAACTATCTAAACCAACACATTTTGACTAAACTAATTTATTTTGTGAATAGATGGTATCTCAAATGTGCATATGCATGTGTATATGTTTTGAATGATAATATATTTAAAGAAAAGGGAGCCTTCAAATAAATACAGGTCATTTAACAAGAATTCAAGCCATGTAATTTCCAATACATGGGGAAGGTTTTCCTTGTCATGAATTATAATATATGTAAGAAATAACTTTGTATAATTTTAAGTAAAGATAATAATCATGGACATCAATAAGCTGATGTTCTATAAAATGAATTCTAAAATGACTACTGTTCCAAAACCTCAATGTTCAAGAGTAATAGTAAATAGATTTATTTATACTGTAAAATAATATCAAATTGCCATTAAGAAGGAAACCATCACTAAAGAAGGAAAATATTTTGAGGTAATATTTGATTTCATTTTGACATGTAAAATTTCTATACAAGGTCAATCACCACTTTGAAAAAACAAAATATATTTATATATTTAACTACTAGAAAACAAACTCAAAAGTTAGCAATAGTAACCTTTGACTTATGGGATTACAAAGTGATCTTTTATACCTTTTTCTGTGACTTTGTCTATATTTTGTGAAATTTCTACAGTGTGACTTTATTTAAATATATATTTAAAATTAATATAACTCATTGGTCAAATAATCATCAAATATAGAGTAATTTTTTTAATCTTCATGTTTAGTTATAAAATTTAGTTTTATAAGTGTAATAATCTACTCACTCATTTTTATATCTATCAATATGGAACAATAATCAGTAAGAACTTTGTAAACTAAATATTTCAATGCCTGTTTATTTCTTACAGTTCTTCACACTACACTTCCAATTCAAAATATCTGTCACTTACATTCTTACATATGCATAATAAGTAGTAGGGACAGAAATTTTTTGGAATTTTTGCCTAAAGAGTGTACTTCTAAAACAGATCATATGTGCATCCATTTTAATAACTGAAGTTTACAATAATCTATGCTGCTTGTGAAGGTCCTTTCAAAAGTTGTTTACATTAAACACTATATTGTTTCTACTATGTAAATATTGTTTCTGCATTTTCAATTATATGTTTGTACATATTTATTATATTCTAATTTTGTAGTTCCTGAGCTACTCAAAAATAATGACCCCAAAGTGTAAGTGAAGTATATTTTTCTTTATTATATAAATTACTTATTTTTATCAAATAGTTATTGAGCAGCTACTATGTGACAAATGTTGCATTCATTCCCTAATATTTTGAAATCACATCATAGTACAATTTCATTTCATGTTCAGACTATACAAATTCTTTTATTTCTATTTTTCCTCAAATTTTGCTTGACTTTAATTTTTTTCATTGCTGGAAAAAAATTATGAATGCTTGCTTCCCTATTTCCATAATATTTCATGATTTATTCTCACAATACCTTGATCAGATAAAAATTTGATAATACCAGATCAATAACTGTTTCATTTTTTATTTAATACCTACTGCTCACCTAACACAGATTCTGCTGTGTTTTAGATTCTGGACAAATATTCTTATAATAGATAAATTGGAATAAATAATCATAAGGTTACCATTTTTGTTTTTCCATCTCCCAAAAATTGAGTGTGTAGACACTTGATATCTCATAAACTTTCAGGTTTTATAATCCAAGAATAATTGTTTCTAGCTAAACACCAATTAAATATGTTCTAGAAAGAGACTAGAGTACATACTCATTTATTATTTTATTTATCATATTTTGATTCATTGTGAAAATAAATCCTTGCACTAATCCTTTGAATGATTTTAGTCTAAGTAGACAAATTAAGATCCAGATATTTAAAAAAAAGAAAATAGGAAAAATACAAAGACACTGGAAAATATCATTCCATTTGAGAATTCGAATTATTTGACTTGGTTCCATGTTTTACCTGAAAGAATAGATGGGGTACCTATTAAGTGGCTTCTTTCCATTGCAAGATTTGTGTTCCATGACAATGCTATCATGTTCTCTCAGAGAATTAAATGCTTACACAGCGGAGCTCCAAAAATCTTCTTGATATGAGAGAAACAAAGTTGTTAAAACACAGAACATGGAGATATATTTTATCAGAACATTTTTACTAAGATTTATAAGTGGCCAGAATGTAAAGATAGTCAGATATAAAGATATAAATAATTAACCAGAAATAATAATATAAATAATTAACCAGAAATATAGCATTTCAATTTATTTATCTACAAGCCACTCCTATTTATAAGTGGTTAAAATCCACCATACCACATTTGCATTATATTCTGTACTTTTCTCATTAATACATGAGTGGTATTTTCTGCCTTCAAACTTCTACCCTTTTATTCCACAACAATCTTTTGGCTCCTTAGTGCTCCTTGAATATACATCTCAAGAATGGAAAACCCCTTAACTCTCTCCATCTCTTTTCAAGTCAAATCGAGAACCTTAAAGACACACTCTAGTCCCATTTCAACGTGAGATTAAATATTGGGATATGAGATAGTAACAACAATAGTCTCTCATAGTTAAATTACTGCTAAAGGCTTAAAAATAGTCTAGAAAATACATTGGATTTGCAATGACAGAGGTTTCACTGAAAAGGAAGTGAGCGTGTGTGCTTGAGTATGGTTTCGGGCTCCTTGTTATGTTACTCATTTGACCTAAGAGCCCATAACAATTATGTTCAGTGTACATGTTTTTGACCTCTCAGACACCTTGAAATTTTCCAGTTTTTAGGTCTTTCGTTCCTTGATTTTGTTGTCTTACAGATTTAGCTAAGAATTTATACATTTTAGTACCCATACCAACTTTTCTACCTGTTCACCGCAGCAACAGTAACACTAAACAGAAGAGAAATTTAAGAGTCCTTGGAATGTGAGGCCCTAAATGATTTTTTTTTCTTTTACTATTATACTTACTGCAAGCCACTCTTTTCTCTCTTTCCCCAGCCAAGGTGAAATCTAAGCCACCTTGTTTCTGTTCAATGGTTTACTTTTACTTGTGTCAGTAATAACAACTTACTTTTAGGGTGGACTTTGCTAGAAAGATCAGGTAGTGCTGTATCAAAGGAAGAAGAAAAAAGTGTTTCATGAAGATACTAGCAGCAAACCCTGTGTCTCTGAGAAATGGTGAAGATGTTAAATGGAGGATAGCTGTTTGTTATCTTACCTTCGCCATTAAAAGGATTAGATACTTTTCCCAAGGTCACAAAGCCAATAATCATTAAAATCTGGATTTAAGTCCAAGGCTATCTTACTTCAAACTCTGTTCATTTTCCCATATTTTGTGACATTCCACTAAACTAAGGAACACCTTAGTTTCCTTCTTTAGACAGGCTAAAGAAGGAGCACATCTTTCATCGTACCACTTTTAAAAGTGTTCTATTGACAACTTTTTTTGGACATTTAACAGTCATTTATTATCCATTAATTTTAATAAATTGCGATGCTCAGCGTCGAAGTACCCTTTAACTTGTGGGAGAACTGTATTTCTCTGTGGCTCATTCCTAGCCAACACTGAATGTCACTTAAATAACCATGTGCATGTTACACATTCTCTGTGCTCCACTCCCTTATCTATTCAGGTGTGCAAAATATCGTAACTTGACATTATTGTATGTAACTTGTTATTTTTCCTTTCTCAAGTGTTAAAAGAAATAGCAATTTCCATGCAATATAAAGGAATAAAAATTTATGTAACATTCTGAATATCACATATAAATTCCTGATTCTCAGCATCATTCAACTTTAGGGACAAGCATTGTACTCAAGATAGCAATCTGAGTGAAGGAAAAGATATGAGAATCAGAAAAAATGCCACCGATGACTAAAAGGAAATTCATTTGCCTTCGAGAGAAAGGAAAACCACCGAGTCAAAAAAGAACCTGCATATCACTCATAGGAAATTTTATTTGAGTAATATATGTGCAAAGCTGTTTACAAAGATAAAATTAAAGAGGTATTTGGGAACTGAAGGCTCCATTTTATGCCAGGTAGCTAGAGACTACCTCATTGGCTTGTTGTAAAATTAAATGAGAATGCATAGAAAGCACTTATACTGCCTGGCTCATATTAAGCAGTCAATAAATGCTACTTCTCATAATTTTTTATTGTGATCATTATTCTGGATGCCCAGGATTAATGATTTGAAAGTATATTCATTAATGAGTTAATGAAACAAATGCAGCAACTTTTATATCCTCAAACTTTTTATTGAATCTGCATGGTCATAATTTAAGACAATTCAGTTCAGAATGTTCATGGAGAACTAGGTATATTTGGTTTGTCTGTCACACACTGAGATATTTAGCTGGATAATTGACAAACTTTTTATACCAACTACCAGCCTAAAATTGATTTGAAACAGAGGAATCTGTATATTTCTTTTCTGTGATACTATTAATTGGTTTATATATATCTATATATATATTAAACCATATATACATATGGTTTCCCAAAAAATAAAATTAGAGATCTCATAATGTTTTGTATTACCTAGAAAGGAAATAGAAATAGTGTAAATATAGTCATGCATTTTAATTGTTAGTTCTATACAATGTATATAATAGTAAGAGTATATTGATTTCATCTCTAGATGAAGGTCAGAGGCTTCTAACTGTATATATCCTGAAAATCTGAAATCTAAGGACATGGCAAAGGAGGTGTCACTTTTCTGTGATGTCTTTTGAATGTGTTGCTGATGAGAACTGTGTGGCAGCGTGGTCATTTCGAGCACATAGTTGTTTTTCTCAGCTGAAATTCTGCAATTGCCATTAAAGCTTATAAATTAGTCTCTCATGAAATTAACTTGGTTATATCACTGCCCCAGGCCCTACTTATTCCTGGTGAATTAGAAAATTTCTCTCTCCTGTAGCTGGGAAGCTGAGATATAGATTCAGAGTCTACTGCCTCTTTACAGTCCAACCCTCCTGCACACTTGAAAACTGGTGAGAGAATAAGCCTCTTACTGCTGCCAACTTGTGCCTCCCTCCCTGAGAGCTGTAGGCCTGCCAATCACAATGAAGTTAGAGCTGAGTGGGAGCATCCTAGGTCAGCGCGGGATTGGAATGTTTTCTTTTTGCAGTTATTATGGAGGAAACATGTTGGGCAATTGACCAGCTCCCTGCAGAAAAGACCGCTCTCACCCTATGGAGAAAACCGAGGAGACATAACAGGCTTTAGCCAAATAAATTGCCTGCAAAGTGGCTCCAGTCATCAGTGGCTGGAGTGTAACATTCCTAGGGACTAGAAGAGGGGCTTTTGCCCTAGTAAGCTACTTAAATGCTACAAGAATAGAAACCTGTTTGGGTTTTTTTTTTCCCCTAAGTCCACATAGTTATTAATGCCTTTTACACATTACTCATTCTTCTTTGTTCTCCCTATATATTTAGAGGTATTCCTTTTGAAAATGCAAACTTGCCTGCAGTGTACTATGGGTAAAACAGAAAAAGAATATTTTTTTCACAAATGGATTGCTATTCTGGAATTTTTAAAGGTGATTCATGTAACCCAGGGCCATGAGAGGATGGTGGTTGTTTCATGTAAAGGAAACTCAAGAAGGTATCACTTAAGGGGACAGAGTTAGGAGTTAATGGCTCTGCAATTACTTTACCCTCCCCACCAATAAATAATTTAGAGGAACTAAAATTTTGGTTTATCAGAGGAAGCTTCCGTGACTTTAGATAGCCTGCTTCTTTACTAGAGTTTAACTACAACTGTTTGTATGTTGTGTATGTGCAACATATGTGCCTGTATCCATGTTTATGTCAAAAGTTTTTAGAAATAATGACTGTACCCCAAATACATGACAGCTTAGGAACTAAAATACTGAATTTAAATGTTAGTTCTACTTCTCAGGGGGACAGTTTTCAGCACTAAAATGCGAATAATAACAGGATAAAGCTATTACCTCTATAGGATAGAAATTTGATTTGTTAAGTTTAAGCAAACTTGTTTATTAATATAAACCTGAAAATAGTAAGATAGTATATATATCCATGTCCTAAAGCTAAAAATAAATTTTAAGTAACTATAGGATTGTCAGTTTCAGCAATTTCAGAAAAGGAAATACAAAACAATCCTCTAATTTATATCAACTATAAAGTCGAGAGAGAGAGAGAGAGAGATTTAAGGTATAAGAAAATTAACAATGAAGAACTATGGGGCCAAGAACTGAGAGGAAACATTGAAATCATGAGCTTCATGATTTTCAGCCAGGTAGGTACCTGAAATATCAGGGGAACCACTTTATAAAGTATGTCATTGTCTAACCACTGTGGTTTGTACCTGAAACTAATACAGAATAATACTTTAAAAATCATGAGCTTTACATGGGAGGCTATTAATATTTTTCCCCTAAGGGCCTCTGAGAATCTAGAACAGGAGAGAAGGTAAGCAGAGTTGTTATTCTTACAGGGTTAGGAAAATAACACATTAAGTCTAAAATCTGTCAAGGAGGTGAGAGAGCTGAAAACAACCTCACCCCCCAAGTTTGGAACAGGATTCTAAGCAGGATAATCATAATAATAAATGTGAACAAGGAATCAGCTCTCCTGGAGAAAAAAGTCTGTCTTCAAAATATCAATAGTTAAAATTAAATTAAATTTTCCAGGAACTTCTGGAAGATCAAATTATAAATCCTTTCTGAAAAATATAACATGATCCTAGCCATCACATTTTTTTTTTACATTTTTCTTCAAGTGTAATTTCTGGCCTGCAATAAAAGAAAAGAACCAGGCATGCAATAAGGCAAGACTCTGTTATTGGAAACTCAGATAAGGCAATTAGAACAGATCCACAGGGGTGTCAGGAACTGAAGTTATCAGGAACTGACTTTTAATTAACCATGCTTAATATCTTCAAGGAAAAAAATACATTAGAAAATTTCAACAGAAAAATGGAACATCAAAGGGGTGTAAATCTAGCTACTTGATGATTTGATTTCAAAACATATACATCTGAAGAGACAATTTTTAACTGAAACATAAGTCAGAAAAAAAATCTATAATGTAGCATGGAATGAAAAGAAAAACACACGGAAAACAAGAGAGAATAAAAAATTGAATGGAGTGGTAAATTCTAGCCTATTTATAATTGCAATCTTAGAATGAGAAGAGAGAAAACAGGGCATGAACAATATTTGAAGGATAGTATATATTCCAAAATTGTCAAAGATACCAAACCACATATTAAGGAAATAATTTTTTTCAAAAGGCACAGCTAGGCACAAAAAACTATATTTTTTAAAAAACAAAGAAAAAATCTTTAAAAACAGCCCAATTTAAAGTGATATATTATTTTCAAAGAAACAATAACTAAAGCAACTATATCCTCAGAATAAATAATGAAAACTAAGAATTTTTACCTTCTGAAAGACATATGAAAAGATGCTCAGTGTCACTAATCATCAGAGAGATGCAAACTGAAACCACAACGATATATCATTTCACCAATGTCAGAATGGCTATCATGAATAAATCAACAAAGAACAAGTGCTGGTGAGGATGTGGAGAAAAGGGGAACTTTATGCATTATTGATGGGAATGCAGACTGGAATAAAACTGTATGGAGTTTCCTCAAAAAAATTAAAAATGAGACCGCTTTTTGATCCAGCAGTCCTTACTGGGAATATAACCTAAGAATCCCAAGACACCAATTAAAAAATATAAGCAACCCTATGTTCAGAGCAGTGGTATTTACAATAGCCAAGATCTGGAAACAGCCCAAACACCCATCAGTAGATAAGCGGATAAAAAGCTGTGGTATATTTACACAACAGAATACCACACAGCCATAGAAAGGATGTCTTCCTTTCTATGGGCCTGGAGGTGTTTAAGCTAAGTGAAATAAGCAATTCAGAAAAAGAGAATTACCATACAATCTCACTTATATGTGGAATCTAATTAACAAAATAAACTGCTAAACAAAATAGAAACAGAGGCATGAACACATGGAATAGACTGACAGCTGGCAGGGGGGGATGAGGAAGGGGACTGGATGAAGAAAGTGAAGGAATTAGCCAAACAACACACATGCGTAGCCCATAGACACAGACAGCAGTGGGAGATGGCCAGAGAGAAGCAGGGGCAGGAGCCGGGGGGAGGTTGGCAAGGGGGGCGGAATTGGGGATAACTAAAATAGTATTAACAATAAAAAAATTTCAGTGGCATTGGCACAAAGATAGATATGCAGGTCAAGTTAAACAGAATAGAGATAAACAGTGCATGTATAAATGAATTTAATTGATAACAAAGGTGGCACTGCAGAGCAAAGTCTGTCTTTTCAATAAAGAGTGCTTGGTCAATTGAGTACCTGTGTTAAAAATAAACTGTGGGTTTGTAAAATGATAATTCATAGAGTGTGCACTTATACTTCAGTGTAAAATTTTTATTGGTAAACAAATACGGTTGTGAGTCTTTCTAAGGGAACTAGAACCATGCTATACAATTAGTTCTTTAAGCCAGATTTTTCATCTTAGCAAAGCAGTTCATTTAGCGTATTCAATTATTAGTTAAACAAATTGAAAAAGTAAACTAAACTATTTTAACAGTAAAATAAAATGTTTTAAGATAAATAAAACTTTCAAAATTCTGATATCAACAGCTGAGGCAGTTTAATAAATGCTCTTCAAAGAAACTTTGTATTTTGTTAAAAATACAATGATAAAAGAACATATAAATAAGCAAAACAGATTCCGTTAACAATCTGTCTTTATCTAAAAAATATAGTGCTAAAACATAAAAGAAGAAAAGGAATTGGTAAGTAGCAAATACTTAAAAGAGTGTCTGTTAGCCTCAGCAGGAGTTCTTTCAATAGAACCCATCTGAAAGATAGCAAAATAGAAGTGGTTTCCTTCAATTCAATTCAATTTAATTCAATTGAAAAGACATATTTTGAGTGACTACATGTAAAGTTCTGTGTTAGACGATATTTTTCCTAATGGAGACTTACAAGAATTTTATTTTAGAATCTTTTTTCCAATTTTTTTTCAGGCCAATATTCTATTTTCTTACAAGCCATAGCAAAATTCTTATTTTTCTGGTTGCATTAAATGATTACATGTATTTAGAAGAGATAACTTGGCAAGACACAAAATAATCAGAGAAGTTGAAAAGACTGTATTGGCAATTACTCAAAGATACGTGCAGTGTTTTATTTCTTAATAGGTTTCAAACTGTGTATTTGTGTTATTTTTAGACACATGTATCTGTTACATTTTAGGAAACCAGCCAGGTCAAAATTCTTCTCATATTCATCTTAATACCAATAGACAGTTTGAACAGATCGCTGGGAGTGGGCTGAGGGTAGGAAATAGGAGGGTCCACCAGGGAAGATAGAGCTAGACCATGGGGACAGAAACTGGAAGCTACTGAGACACGCTACTCAGGGCACTGAAGGCCTGGTGTGCAGCCAGAAAATACATTCACAAACCCCTCAGGGACACAGCAAGGACATCAAGTTTTGCAGCACTTCTGTGTTGAACTGAACACATGCTTCCCTGTTCTGGGCAAGATGGTAGCAGAAGGAAGTTCTTATGCTAAGAACGTGTAAGGTTAGCAAAATAATTGGATAGGAGGAAAAAAGCCTTCTTATCCCCTTTCTGTACCAGATGGTGTGGGACTAGGGGAAGGCAGGCACATGCACCATGGCAGTTAAAATGGCAGTAGCAGAGGGACTGGACCCAAGAAGCCTGTCAGTCTAACCAGGGCAAAGACAGGATTGATTGGGAGATGGACCCACACAAGGTGCACAAAAGTTTAGGAAGTTAATTGATAATTCTGATAAATCACCTGGTCCATCCCATACCTGAAATTAAAATAAACCAAGAGAAGAAAGAAAACTCTGATTCATTGTTAGCTGCTCAGGAACTGCACTCAGCCTGTGCACTGGCCTGTCCTCTCCATGGGCCAAAACCTTGCAGTTGCACGGTCCATGGATCCAGGAGGGAGTCTAGAATTCTCTCTTGTTCACCTGATGGAGCATTTGCCAATGCCTTTAAGTGCTCTCTGGGCTGGGACCGCAGGACCTTGTGGACCTGTAACCTGCATGGCCAGTGGCAGTGCCAGCTCTGGGTGCACCCTCGGGGACCGATCCTGAAGCCAGACAGCAGCCAGGAGCCAGCTACGCTACCCGGATGACTGCTAAGCAATGGTCCAAAGAATGGACAAATACTGGATGACATAATTTACGCACAAATTTTTTTGTGTAAAGCCAAACTCACAAACACAGAAAGAAGAATGGCGGTTACCAGGGGATGGCGGGCAGGATCAGGGGAGATGGAGATCAAAGGGTACACTTAGAAGTGGGTAAGTTCTGGGAATCTAATGTGAAACATAATAAAATAGTTGCCAACACTGTATTGTATAACTGGAATGTGCTAAGAGTGAAGAAATGAAAATTCTCACTAAAAAAAGAGGCAGAGAAGTGTGTGAGGTGACGGGTGTGTTAATTCACTAGAGAAATCCCTTCACAAGGTATCAAAGTACCAAATCACATCAATGTACACTCTAAATACTTTATAATTTTATCTGTCAGTCATACCTCAATAAAGCTGATATTTTAAAAAACACAATGTAACTTAATTATTTGCACATTTAAATAATCATTGCTATTTTCAAAAGAGGCTATATGAAGGACAAGTTAATTATCCACCCTTTGCTAATTTCTGCAAATTTTAGGGCTTTTTAAAAATTTTTTCATGGAGAGTTGATTTTTTTAATGCTTATATACCTACCTTTATTAATAAAAATGAAAATTTATATTATGCAGTTGCTTATTGAAACTTCAATCTATGTTCAGTACTCATTTATCAACAGAGAGAGTTTATGTAAAGTCCACATCAGAAACATGGAATAAGATTAGCATTAGATTTCTCTGTCACCTCTTCCCAAAAAGGTAAGCTTTGTAAAAAATCATCTAATTCCATAGTATTAAAAATTTTTCTACATTCAGTTCAGGATATCAGGAATGTGTCTTATTTTTGAGTCTCTGGGCCCTGTCCCTGATTCAAATGGAACCATGTTCTAAGTAAACTTCAACAGGTTTTGAGATATGGTTCTAAACTGGTCCTCAATACCTAAGATAAGTTCAAATCATCTTCTTTCCCATTCCTCTTGCTCATTTTTTTCTTTCCCTCTAAACATTTATGTCATTTGCTACTCATCTGTTTTCCTTATAATCTCCTATCTTGTAATCATGTCAATTTCTGTTTCTCCTTTATTCATTCTGTACAAACTCAAGAGCCATTTTTCATTAATGCACTTTTATTGTTAGCTTAACTTTATCTATAGTAGTGTGAACACTGGTAGCATGGTATTAAAAACTCACAAGTAGAGCCATACTTTTTAAATACTCAGGAAACTGCACCTTCTAATTGAAAGACAAAACCAATTGTGTGTGTGTGTGTGTATGTGTGTGTGTAGAAAGAGGGAGAGAGAGATTTGATTTTAAGAATTGTCTCAGGTGTTTGCGAAGGCAAGTTCAAAATCTTCAAGATAGGCCTGCAGGCTGGAGGTGGAGGGAAGAGCCGCTGTTCAAGTCCAAAGGCAGAGTGCTGGCAGGATTTTTTCAGAAGGGGATGTCAGTCTCTGCCCAGTTAAGGCTTCCAGTAAGTTCCGTCGATGTTATGGAGGGCCATCTACTTTACTCAAAGTTCACCTAGTTAAATGTTAATCTCAGCCAAAAATACCTACACAGAAATATTTAGAATAATGTTTGACCAAATATCTGGATACAGTGCCCCAGTCAAATTGACACATAAAATTAACCGCGACAGGCATATTCCATCTATAGGCAAAATGGTGTACTACTGTGCAGGGACTATTTCTCCCTCCCATAAATGTTGTTACTGATCATGGAGATAAACTTGTCAAATAACTGTGATAAATAAGAGCTTCTTACCTCAGTGACAGAAGCAAAATCTTACTTATTTTGCACATATATCTTTACAAAGTCAAAAATAATATAAAATTGAAATAGTTGAGGAACATTGCTGAGTGATATATCCCAATTTTCAATTTAAGGTATTATCTGTGCAATTCTAAAATAAATGTCATGTAAAACTGGGCTGACTCAACTATTCACTTCTCTTCTAGTTGAATTGGAATCACCTAGAAAACCACCTCAGGTTCTATATACACATTGGTTCTGAAGGGACGATGGGTTGCTGTTATTGGAGTGTCTCGTATGTTCTGTTGGAACACACAATACTCAGTGCACATTAACTGTGACATCTGACTTCAAGTGCAAGATGCGAATAGGAATGCCTATTCATTAACAGCCTGAAAATGCCTGAAGTTTCTTTGACAGTCAGATCCAGAGATTTTGTGAGTGACAGGAGTTTTGCACACATGCTTTACAACTATGACAAAGAAAGACAGTCCTCAAAAAAAAAAAAAAAAATCGAATCCTCTCTAGCAGAGCCAAGCACGGACAGCAATAGTTTCAAAATACTAATTATAACTAATAGGTAGCTGGGATTTGCCGAAGGCACTGGTCTGACTCATTTATCAGCCCTCTACTCTATGCTGCTGAATGTCAACCTCTCAATTGGCTAAACTTTGCATTTCCCAGGAAGGTTTACAAGGCTTTTAGCTCATGTGAGAGCACACTGATGATTTTTGTAAGATAATGTCACTGATAAAATAACCCTCTTGCTTATGCTGAGCACCTCAGCAGACGGTTTTGCAGAACAAAAGTGGACTTTTGCTGTGCTTTGCCCATTGCATTGTGAACCATGCAATCTACACCGCTTCCGGGAATGCTTTGCTAATGGTTCCCTTGATTCCATTGGATGGCCCAATTACACATTGTGAATTTCTGCCCTCAGATAGGAATTGTTTCATATTTCTACATTATTACTTGCTTGGAGAATGCTTTAGAAAGAGTTTCTTTTCCCTAAGAAGAAGGACTTCTACAAATTCCTTAGCATGCTTACAAATCATGTTATGAACACTCTGGGCTCCAAGTACTCTAGAGGTAGGAGTTAGAAGTTTATATTTTAACAGTCATGTAGAATGATTTGGTTTTGTTTTGGTTTGGGTTTCATATATTATGATTGATGTAGTTGTATTTTTAATATCCCAGAGGGTCCATTTTCTTTGCAGTTTTTTGATTTCTTAAAAAATGAGGCTAAATTTCTTGTGCTCCAATTTAAATCTGGTCCATATCTCTTTAGTGAAAAAAGGAAACACAATTTAACATTCTCAAAACAAATACTGCTTCAAAGAGTTGTATATTATTACTAAATCATTCCCTAAAGATTAACATTGGTAGGCTAGAAATTTCCTTAAGCTGTTTCCTATAAGGCCAATTTGTTTAAACTATTAGCTTTCAAAACATGTTAAATATACCCAAAGTGACCAAACAAGATTATCTGCACAACTTCAACCAACGCTTTAAACTTTTACATGTGTATAGGGCTATACCATTAGAGTATAATTTTATTTCAACAAAGAATTTACAGGGGAAAAATAAAGGAAGAAAGAAAAATTTGCCCCATAAATTGTCTCAATTCCTATGTCCTTAGTCATTTGTTCATCTACTCATTCAGAGAAAGTTAGAACATCTTTAAAGTTCAGAGAAGAGTTTGAAGCTATAGGAGATTCTGTAGGTGACCAAAACTAAGACCCAGAAGACACATGGAAAGTTTTGAGAATCAGGGAGGGTTATGAGGTAGGATAATATTAAGACAATTAATAAGTTGTATATAAGCGTTCATGTTATTAGAGATGATCTCAGATTTGGGGCTTCTAGAGGTTACTGAAATTCATTGGGATAAACTACGTGTTTATATTAATTCTGGAGGATTCAAAGGCAGAGGTTGTGAGAGACTGTGAAAGGCTGTGAGTCTAAGGGAGTAGGTTTGTCAACCTTCGTGCAAATATAAAAATCCCATGACTCTTTCTTCTTTCCTGAGAAAGATAAGTCTGATTCATAGTACTCAGAACTTTAACACTTTCCACTTCCTGCCTTCTGCTTAGAAGGCATGGACGATAGTGGAGAGCTGTACTCACACAGACCAAAATGACTGTGGAGATGTCATGTTTTCACTCTCAGAGCTCGTGGAGGTCTGCAGCAACCTCTGCCTTCCGGAGCTGTCTTTTCTGCTAAGGAAACTAGGAAGCAAGGAGGAAATTGATCTTATGCAGAAAACGGAGTGTTCTAGGGCTATATACCTACACACTAAGCAACCTCTAACATATATATCACGCACTTCTGTCAATCATACATTCAAATGTCCTCTCCCCATATTTATTTATTCCCTACTTAGTTTGTCAACATGAAGCAGAATTTTCTTAAAACTTCTTAATTCTAATATATTTCATTTTACACCTATCACACAAATGTTTATAATTAATACCTTCATTTTAAAAGCACATATGTACACACATACTCATATATCAAAATAAAACAACTCTCTTTTGCTCTGCTAAATTTTATTATTTTGACTCTATCTTAAGAATTGTACTTCTGCAAAACATTTTTTTACTAGGAACCTTTTCCAACTATTTTGATTGTATTGTCAAAACTTCATTTGCAGTAGTAAATGTCTTTCAGAGTAAACATTAAAAATACAAGACTGTAAATATCACTAAAACAACTGTTAACCAAAATGAGGAGGAAATGCTCTAATAATATGAAACTAATTTAGGCAAGCCAGAAGAAAAATCTGGAAGAGTACAGTAGTTCTCCTTTATCCTTGCGGTTATGTTCCAAGACCCCAAGAAGATGCCTGAAACTGTGGATAGCTCCACGCCCTATACATACAATGTTTTCTCCTATACATGCATAACAGTGACAAAGTTTAATTCATTAATGAGGCACAGTAAGAGATTAACAGCAACAACTAATAAATAAATAGAACAGTATACTCAAGCAAAAGTTATATGAATGTGGTCTCTCTCTCTCTCTTTCTCTCTCTCTGATATCCGTCTAATAATGGAGATGTTTACCGAGTGACTAATGGGCGGGTAACGTCTGCAGTGTGGATTCATCGGATAAAGGCATGATTCCTGTTCTGGGCAGGACGGAGAGGGATGGTGTGAACGTTCATCAGGCTATTCAAAACAGCACACAATTTCAAACTTATGAATTGCTTATTTCTGGAATTTTCCATTTAACATTTCTGAACAGCAGTTGACCACAGGTAATTGAAACCATAGGAAGTAAAACAATGAATAAAGGATAATTACTGTACAGAAAAGATTTAGTAATGCTCCACAGAATATAAGTTACCCATATTACTGTTGTAATAATTGCATTTGATTTTATATTGTTACTAGACTCCAAAACCCTATCATGGTCTATACGAACCATACTTAGGTATGCTGTAGATCCAATAGACTTAGAGTCCCAGTTAGCCTGACATTTGAGTATGTAAACTAACTTTAGCTGAGCCAGTGTGTGAACAGTTGCCAATAAAAGTACACAATCAATCATTTATGAGTATATTATCAAGAGCTGTGTCTCTTTTACTGTTCAGTTAAGTTCATTTATCAGGAAATGCATTACACACATAGTTTCAAAAGGATTTATGGTTGGGTCAGATAAGATACTCAGTATGTGAGTTATTGTATATGTCATTTTTGACTATTTTCCCAAATGTCATGTGTTTTCCAACACATGAGCCCAGGTAAATAAAAGTTAAATGAACAAGATCTAAAAATGAATATATTAATAGAAAGTAACTTAAATCTTTTTTTACTTCATTCTTTTTAATAAAAAAAAAAGATGGGAATGTAAGTGATTAACATCAGCTCAGCATATCAACATATATGGGGTCCAGCACATATAAGGCCCCATTTTTATTGCATAATCTTTTAGTATAGGATCATAAGCATGTAATTCTGTAACATAACAATATCACACTCAAGCATATCAAATGACATTTTAGGTGAAATCTTCACATTAAAACTATAAATTATTACACCCATATTATTGCCTTACCAACTACACTCAAGCAGGCATTACTTCTGCTAGAACCTGTATATCAATAAATTTACTTAAAGGTGAGACAATCCAATACTCACCACAAGGTGTCTTATTAACAATGCCATCATTCAATGTTGGGCCCTAACTTAGGCATGGATCCATATTTCTGAGGCTCAAATAGTCATCTTGTTGAATTCACCAATTTAATAAGGTTTTCATGTATGAACACCATACAATTAAATAACTAAGTAAGGTCACATAACAAAAATTTTTTAAATGTACATATAGAATTAGACTTTTTTTTCAAAAACTATATTTATATGAGGTATTGGATATGAAATCAACAAATACCTGACTCAATTTAATTTTCCTTAGTGATATAACATATACTCACTCTTTGAAAGAATAAGAACTGGTTTACCATCATAGAGATAGCAGCTGTATATCAAAATTTGCAGATAACTTTTAGTTTGGGTTAAAATCATTGGTGTGGTCTTTTAATGGGAGAAGTTCCTGATTTAATGTCTCTTCCTTAAAAGCTCCATCTTTTTTCTTCCTCATGGGAAAGTGCTGCTTAATATTTCCTTCCCATGTCCATTTCCCAGTCCTGGCTACCTGCAGTCCAGCTTCTTTGATTATTCACTCTTCTTGCATACTTCCACTACCTGTTTCCTTTGAAACTGTGTTTTTTCCACAATTGGTTTCTCACTCACTAAACATCTGGGGACTCCTTCAGCATTGTCTCTGCCTCGAATGATGATAGAGTTCAGGCTTTCATAGAATTTCTGAGGCTTTGAATAGATCCCTAAATTTGTTATCCCTAACTTCAATCTTAACCTACACTCAACAACTCTCCATACAGACATTTCTAAAAGTCAAACTCGTTAATTGCTCCTAAAAACCTTTAGTGATTCCTATTTTTTACAGCATATTTTGCAAATTTGCTCATGGCACACAAATTCTCCCACCAATATCTTACACCTACACAGTTGGGCATATGCTCTAGGCAGGTTCCTCTTGGCAATTTATTATTTATTATGGATCACAGAAGCCTTTGGGACTAGTTCAATCCAAAACAATCATCATAGTTTTGTTCCCTTAAGAAAATAGATAGAATTTTAATTTTAAAAAAAAGCAATTTAAAATTTTATTGGTAGGACTAGTTTTAAAATTTTAACTTATGTTCACCGCATACTGCATATTTAAGAATCCTGAATTTTGTTCTGGCTGATGTGGTTCAGTGGATTGAGTGCTGGCCTGTGGACCAAAAGGTCACCGGTTCAATTCCTATTCAAAGTATACATCTGGGTTGTGGGCCAGGAACCCAGTGGAAGGTGTACAACAGGCAACCACACATTGACGTTTCTCTCCTCTTTCTCCTTTCTTTCCACTCTCTCTAAAAATAAGTAAATAAACCATTATTTTAAAAAAAGAAAATAAGTAATGAAAAAAAAAACTATATAGAAGTTAACAAAACATAAAATTAAATCCTCAAATCTGGCTAAAAAGAGAGATCAATATTTGAATTCTTAAACACCAGTCTATTTCACACTCTTAATGTTAAAATAGCATTGAAACCTGCTCCAGAATTTAGCTTCCTCATTTGTAAACTAGAATAACATACATTTGCTATTTAGAATAAAACAGTGTAAGTCAACAAAATTCTATATGAAATGAACACATGAAGCCAAATACAAAGTTATATAAACACTATTTTCAAAATAAAATGTTAGGTTAAATATATAATTATATGAGATAAATTTGGGAAAGCTTGCTCAGACTATATTCAAAATAATAAACTGTGGTTTATGCCAAGAGGATAAAGAAAATCTCTTTAAATTCCTGCATGTTAGACAACAGCTTGGACTGCTCGCTTATTTGTTACAGATCCACCCAGATCTAACCAAATAAATCTCTTTTAATAGCACAGTTTGATAGCAGTTTTGACAAAGAAAACTGCCATCAACTGCTGACTGCCAAAAAGGACTGCATTATTATGAGGCATTGGCCAAATATATGGGCTCACAAAAAAGCAATTAATTGGTCTCATATGTCTATTTCTATTTTAATGTTAGAATTAATTATTTAATTAACCTATTTTATTAAAATAGAGCATTCATATAATAGCTTCAGATCAAGCATTGGAACTTTCTTGCATATGAGTGCTGACTTCTTTTTCTGTAAGTAGGCCCAAGATTATCCCCTTATATCTGAATTTATTCACACTTCAGCCAACCCAGATCTCCCTGTGTGCTCCAATCTCAACTATTCATTTATTCAGCAAATATTCACAGACAGCTACTATGTGGCAGGTATTATGCTAGGTACTAGTGATACATCGCTAACAGCAGTTACCCAGTAATACACGTTTTTAAGTTATACCACAGTAAAACATTAAAACAATCTATTTATTTTGAGAAATATTGCACATCTTACTATACCCCCAAATATCCACAGCCAATTTTTAAAATTTTGAAAGCAGTGCAAAATACTTTCAGAGATTTTAAAATTTTTCCATTACAATTTAGTCCCCTTATACCACCCTCCCCCCCATAATCACAAACTGAACTAAAAAGGAAAGTAGGGACAGACCCATAGATGGGCATCAGGATGACAGCTAATGGAGGGGTCAGGAAGTGGAGGGATTGAGCAAAAGGAGAAAGGATTCATGGACATGGGCAATATGTTATAGTTAAAATGAGACTCCCTTATTGGAATGGTGAAGATCCAACGCATTGACAACACCAAATGCTGGACAAGTATTTCCTGCTGGCAGAAGTGCAAATTAATAGACCCCTTTTGGAAGACCTTTTGATGGTTTCTTCCAAAATTAAATATAGTCTTGCCATACAATCTAGCAATCATACTCTTTGATATTGATCCAAATTAGTTAAAAATGTCTGTCCACACAAACACCTGCATGTGCATGTTTGTAGCAGCTTTATTCATTATTGCCAAAACTTGGGAACAATCAAGGTGTTCTTCAGCAGGTGAATGGACAATAAGCTGTGGGTCCATCTAGACAATAGAATATTATTCAGCACTAAAAAGAAATGAGCTATCAACTATGAAAGGACATGGAGAAATCTTAAATGCCTAATACTAAGTGAAAGAAGCCAACTTGAAAAGGCTACATATTATGTGATTTACATTACATGACATTCTGGAAAAGGCAAAACTACAGTAAAATCCTTAGTGGCTCCCAGGGCTCAGGGAGATGAAGAAATAAATAGTCAGAGCATAGAGGACTTTTAATGAAACTATTCTTTATGATACTATAATGCTAGACTCACACCATAATACATTTATACAAAACCTACAGAATATGCAAAATCAAGAGTGAGACCCAATGTTAAATATGAGTTCTGGGTAAATATGAGTTCATTGTAGGTTAATCAGTTTGAATAAATGTACCACTCTGGTGGGGCATGTGGATTGATAGTGGAGGAGGCTGTGTTTGTGTGGGGATGGGGGTGTATGGAGAATCTCTGTCTGTTCTGTTCAGTGTTGCTGTAAATTTAAAGCTTCTGTAAAACATAAAATCAGTTTTAAAAAAATCTTTTATGTCACTTGATTATTCAACTTGCATGTTAATAAATTATCATCCTTTCATGGAACTAATAACTTTAAAAACACATTTCAGGAACACTACAACCACATGAATCAACAATTTGGGAACGTAATGCAAACACTCTAAAATTTCAGTTTCCAAAACAACCCACAAAGGAACAAAAGCTACTATAGCCAGCTATTCTTTGTAATTGTTTAAATCAGTTAAAGCGTTTCATCTTCTGATCGTTCATAGATCGTGAATTATCTCTTGACTTATATTTTAAGCACAAGTACAATTTTAAAAAACATTATTTTTAGAGTCAAGGTTTATATATATATATATATTATAGGTAATGCCTTCTATTAGTTCACTTACCTAACAAATATTTTTTCAAAGCTTCTAATCCGTGTTGGCAAACTTTTTCTGTTGAGGGTAAATATTTTATGATCTGTAGGCCTCAGGGTCTCTGTCACAGCTACTCTGTTCCGCCCTTCTAGTACAAAAAGCAGTCACCGACAAAATACAAATGAATGGGCAGAGCTTGTGCCAATAAAAATTTACTTAAACACAGACAGCATGTCAAATCAGGACCAAAGGGTCTTTTATTTGGACTCCTTGTTTAGATGATAAAGATCAGTGTTTTAAAATTTCTGCCTTTAAGAATGTCGAGACTCATGAAGGAAAGGTATATTTGTATTTCATTGTTTTAGCTGTTCTTTTACTGTATTGTAAAAGAAGATTTGACCAAAGGAAAAAAAAAAGTGCATGCTTTTTCTCATGCTTCTTCGGTTAAGATTGGCTTATCATAGTGCAGGCTGCTACTTTATTAAATATTTGCTCAAAAGACCTGTCCTTTTCTCCACATGTCATTCTAGAATGTATGGGACTGCAGATGATATTCATTAAGAACTCACCCACTCACCTCCTACTCTCTTTAACAACTTATGGTAGAGATATGTCAGAAGGCGTGGTGAAAGGATGTGTGGGAGAGTCAGTAATTATTCTTAGGTAAGAACAACCAGACAAAAAGGCAAAACCCACAGTTTAAAAGTAACAAACTGCAAAATAGAATAGCCAACAATGAGGCCCAGAAGTAGAGCAACGGTAAGAGAGTAGAGTACCTGATATTCTAAAGACAGGTAATAGATTACAGCGTGTTCGGCCTCAAGAGTCTAAGCTAGAGAGATAATGAGGTCCTTGCTTCCAGGATTTGGCCCTGCTAATTTTCCTAGAGGCACTAGCCTGTAGATTTTCTGGGGACAACAGTCCAAAGGCTCTAAGGTCGGATGACCTGTTAAAACAGATTATACCACTGGCTGAAGCTTTTAACAAGAGTCAGAGTATCATGTTTTCAACATTTATGAAGCACTGGTGTGATGATGAATTTTGTGTGTCAATATAACTGGGCTAAGACATTCCAACTACCAAGTAAAAGATCACTTCCAGATCTGTATGTGAAATTGTTTCTGAATAAAATTAGTATTTGAATGGGTAAGCTGAGTAAAGAAGATTTCCCACCTCAAAGTTAGTGAGCATCATCAAATCTGTTGAAAACCTAAACAGAACAAAAATGGGAAAATTCCCCCCTTCTTGCTTGAGTGGGTACATCCACCCTCTCCTGCCCTTGGACATAAGCACTCTGGATGCCTTTGGGTCTGTACCAGAACTCTGATGCTGTCTTTCCTAGGCCCCCAGCCTGCAGACAGCAGAGCATGGACTTTGCAGCCTCCTTAATCTTATGAGCCAATCCTTATCCATCTTTTTCTGTAGAGCTATGTACATCCTATTAGTTCTGTTTCTTTGAAAAATCTTGACTAATACAACTGCCTATGTCTATATGTCAGTAATAGTTGCTGTGGGGGATACGAGAGAGTAAGAATTTAATTTCTGAAATTTTTGATTTGGGGATGTATTTTATGTATATGATATACATGATATCATATCATATGTTAAATTACATAACCCACAAAGTCCATTTTCTGAAAACTGTTGTTCAAAAACAGTAATGTTATACAAATCAAAGATAAGGGAGAATTATTAACATTTTATTATATTTTTTGAAAGCTCAATTGCCAATTTTGAAAATAAGAATTTTTATAAAGAAAGTATACAGTTCAGTTTCGAATTAAGAAACAGGAACAAGAATGAGAAAATACCTCCTGATTTTGAGTTCAGGAATTCCCTGTCCTCATATGCTACTGTTTAGTTACTATGTCATGTGCAATAAACCCCTAAACTTTCCTTCTTTGTACGGCTTCTAGTTTGGTTTTTTGGTTTTTTTTTTTTGTTTTTTTTTACCCCAAGCACACCGAATGCCTTACTAGTTTTACTACCATCTAGTGGTAAGATAAGGTGATTGCAAGTAAACTCAATAAAAGTGGTATTTAGATGAAGGGAAGCATTCAATATTCACTATAGGACAATATGCATACCCGATAAATACTCTGTTCAGGTTTTTAGTACATTATACAAGCATGCAGACTGGTTAAAATTATAATAAGATTTATTGTAACAAAAATTTTAGAGATATTTTAAATTCTTTTAATACTGATTATACCCATAAACAATTTTTAAAATAAGAGTTCATGTAAATTGGTCTTGTGTTGCTTGGTCTGAATACAGGAGGTTTCTTTCTCTGGACTGAGGTAAAGGGAGTAATCTCACTCGAACTGTAGCCAAATTGCAAAGAGACAGAAGATAGTTGTGTTTATATAAGCAGAAGCAACCAATGGCAAAGCTGGAGTTCAGAACTGGATTGTGATACAGTTAATCAAAATTAATGACTTTTCTTAGCCAAAACTTATTCAACATTGTTCTGTAGATTTTTAGAGGCATCTTGAGCCAACATAATCAGGCAGGGTGTCATGGGATGCTTCATAACTTACATGGCTATGGATACTATTAATTTTAAAATAAATAAATTAAGAATGAATACAATCATAAAAGAGAAATAGAGTAGATATTTCCTTGAGATAAAAAGTTTTACATTCATCTGAAGAAACAGTGATGCTAAAGTGCTTCAGGAAATACTATAGGAGCAAGATGACCTCGCTTTAGTGTCTCTCTTCTGGGAAAACAGCCAGGACAGCAGGTACTGAGAGTTTCTTGTGCACTGCTCACCACTACCAAGTATGAGTTCATTGACAGAACTATGTTGCCCATAAGTTTTTTTTTTAAATGATAACAGGCAGAAAATTGCTGAAGTTATATTTTATGTCAATGGCAATATTTGTGTAGAAGCTTCAGTTTTTTTCATCTTTAAATGAGAGGATTTAATGCTAGCAGTAATATTAATAATAAAAACTAATGCTCATTGGCTAATTGCTATTTTCAAGGCATCACATTAAGCACTTGGTATATATTAACTTAAAAGGTCCTTTCACCTTTAACACTTTGATTCATTTGTGTCAGCATGGTCTCAGGTATGACAGAACCTGAGGAGAACTTAGAAATACAATAATGAATGTTATTTAGTATAATGATCCAGTTAATAATGTCTAAATAAGTCCAGGTGAAAAGAGGTTTTAAAGTATCATGATTATCATACAAATAAGAAATACAATTAAAAATACATTAGCAATTTGCATTATCTTTCCAAACTGGTGAAGAACAACTCCTACATTGCATCAAGTCACCTTATCTCTGAGGAAAGTGAGAGTCATTGACACGCCTAACATTCTATCTGGTGTGACTACGAGGTATATGCTTGGTTGAATGAAGTCACAAGCTACACAGATGTGGGAAAAAATATGTTACTAAGAAACATAATTTAGAATTAAAAAGCATATTTCTTCTGTACAGTTCATTGAGCTTTACAAATATTTCATTAAGCTGCATTACCCTGCTGTCTAAGGGAACTGCCTGTTGCAAATCTTACAATAAACAGCTAATAAGGGGTTATTCATTACAATAGAAAGTATGTGCAGTTAAAGGAAAATGGAAAAATAAATATATCAAATTATATCAAAAGACTGTGGTGTTGGCACTAGACCAATTTGAAACTTATGAAGAAAATCTCCTTTGGGCTGTCCTTTAAAAGTGCAGCGTGGAACCGAAGCACCAACGTGCCGAGTGCCACGGGGGGACTTGAACTGACACACAAGTTGTCCGTAGTATGATCTATAATGCCCCCCTTACCTACCCCTACCTTCCGGAAGAATTTCAAGTATGCGGAACCCATTGTGCTCAGGAATGCCTTGTACCAATGCCTCTGTTGTCTCTCAGAAAGCTTTTGCTGCATATAAACTGCCCCAAGCCTTACTGGCTTACAACTTCAGGCCTAAATGGCTCACAGTTTATAGGCTGGCTGGGTGTAGACCCAAGTGGGTGCTCGGGGGGAGCTCCCCTACGCATCTGCGGTCCACCACAGGCTCCCTGGAGTCTCAGGCGCGGCTCTCTCCTGTGTCTGGGCGGAGACTGTGGGCGTCATCGGCTTCATTAACTCTCCGTTCTTTGGGATGGTAACTTGCCATTGTCCCCGCAGTGCAGCAGGGCCCTTCGAGGGAGAGCAGAAGCGGAGGAGTCCGTGAGACCAGGCTTGGCACCAGGCAGTGCCGCCTGCCCTGTGCAAGCAGGTCGCCAGCCCTGCCAGGGTCAAGGTTGGGGAAAGGAGGTGCTACCTTTAGAATGGAGGAGCCGCAGTGCGGACAGTGTAAAGGAGAGCGTGCAAAAAAAAAGAATTTATGGCCATTTTTGAAATCCACCATGGTGGTATAGTGGACATATGTCATGATGATATAATCACAACTTTCAATCAGAAGTCCTTTTTTAGAGAATTTATCACTTAATCAGCACTACTTTCAGGGGAAAAGGAGGGAAAACAGAACTTGCTTTCCCACCTTCCTTTCAGCTCACTCCTGAGGTGGATTTACATGACTCTAGCATGTGACCTAGACTTGCTGAATCGGTGCACTATTGTGAGATTTATATTTTCACTCAGAAAAGAGAAGGTACTATGAATAATTCATTATCTGGTGAAGGTGTAGACCACGGTAGAGAAACAGATGGCAGCACCCCACGTGCCCCCCCCCATGTGACCCACATGGCCTAAGCCTGTGTCACACACAGTGCGATCTCTGAAGTGTGCTCCAGGGCGGGCGCAGGTCCTGGCTGCCCGACCCCTAAATCAGATTACCTGCGCCCCACCCCCCTGAGAGTTGAAGAATTACTTATATTCTTAAATAAAGTCCTTAAATTAGCCAGAGTGGCTCCTGTGGATTAAAACTCAAATCCCTGATTGATATAGTAGAGACATGGGATAGATTTTCTCATTTCTAAAATGGGAATAATAATATCAGTGGAAAAATTATCAGGTTCAGAGTTAGCACTTAATAAGTGATCGTTTCTTCTATTTTAACTTTTCTAAACATTTTCAAGGAACAAAATTCCGTGTTTTTTCTTAATTGCTAAAAACAAAGCACCAAATAACACTGGTAAATTTCACTTAATTTATACATAAGTATAAGAATCAGAATTAATTTCTTGTAATAGTCCAAATAGTTGAACTTAAGTTTCCTTATTTTTCCAGTCAGACAGTAATAAGAGTCTGCATGGCACAGAATAAAGATCTTTGAAAGGGAGAATAGAAGGTGAGAGGGTCTGAGCTCACAGCCGTCAGATGCACGACATAGGCAGCTCTCTCCTTTACTTGGCTCCTGCTTCATTCACGCAACTGGGAGAAGGGCTGTCTTGTTGACCTCAAGGATTACTCTGATATTCATGTGTAGATATTACACACACACGAGAGCATAACATTTTTGAAACTATAGAATATCATACAAATATAAGACATTCGTTTTTAAAATAGGAATTTCACAAGCTCCTCACTTGTGATATGAACCAATACAAACTTTTATATTTTAATTTAAAATTCCTCAAAATTTATCCTTACTCTGCACCTCCTCTAACATCTGTGTATATGTGTCCTCAATCCAAATTTTATTTGGATTGGACATTTTCCAGTTTGGATTAAAAACCTTGATGTTAGAGTCTTGCAAAGTAAATGTAGTTTAAACCATAAGAGGAAAGATGTATTCCAAATCTGATTTTGGAAGAAATATCACTTTTCTTTTTATTGCCTGGCACACTGACCTACAGAAAGTAGGTCATAAAATAATGTTAGGTGGTAATGACTATTAACAAGACTGAATAATATAGTAAGTTTTCTGGAATACAAAGTCTTATAAAATAATTTATTTATGGTTCTAGCACAGCATATGTTCTTTAGGTATATGCTGATGGCTTTCTCTTTAAATTTTAACCTAACCTTTCTTCTATACATAGCCCCTCAATTCCTTTCTTAGAGGATTTGTGCAGTCTACTTTGTAATTTATAGTTTTTATTTCCAACACTTTAAACTTATTTTTTTTTTTGATTCTACAGGGAAAAAAAATCACCTTAGCGATCAACAAAACTGACAACAAAAAGAACAATGAAATTATGTAATATAACTTAAAATATATTTAAAACTAATTACAGAATTAAAATTCTGTAAAAAAAGAATTAAATTATAAAAAATGCACAAACATAACAGAATGTTTAAAACAATAAAAAGGAAATGCGAATACAATGGAACTAATTCACCATAAGTGGCACCTTAAATTAAGTAAAAGGCATGTGAGAATTTCAAACTTTTTATTCCTCTACTTATTTCGTAAGTTTATTTAAATTCTTAAAAAAAGAGTATACTTCCTGTTTCTTGTTATTATCTTCTTATAACAGTTTAAATTTTCTGTAATTTTGTGTCCATGAAATCTACTAAGTTCTCATTTTGTTTTTTGTCTTTTCATTTTAGAAATTGTCCCTTCCCAACTTTAAATGCCTCTTTAATCAGCCATTTAAAGGTAATACTATTCTCTATATCAATACTTAAAATCCTTCAGTGGCCTCTCACGTTTTAAAAAGTTATCCAACTCTTTCTGACAACTGTCGCTGCTGACATGAGCTCACCTTGCCCCTACTGTTATCCTCATAATTTGTCATTATTCTCTTCACGCATCAGCTTCCACAATGACCTTTCTTCAGCTCTACTGCATATGCCAAGACCTTACATGATCTGACTTTTGTGTACCTCTCTGACAAAATGTCATTCTGTTCTCCACCTTACTTAGTATATTCCAGCCATACTAACCTCCATTCAGTTTTCTGACTACATGAAAACTTTTCTCACCTCCCAGGGTCTGAGGCTTATTATTTTCTCTGTCTAAAACTGTTTCCCCGGCTTTTGACTGTAAGACCTGTCTCAAACTCCAAGTATCAGCTCAAATTCACATGTTCAGAGAACCTTTTCTTAACCACTCTATCTAAATCACATTTCCGTTTGCTCCTTATCATAAAACTGATTATTCACTCATAAGTAAGATTGTCTTATTTGTTCATTTGTTTACCTATTTTGTTGTTTATCTCCCCTGAAGAAGAAGTAAGCTCCGTGGAAGCAGGAAATGTGTAGTTATGATAGTTGGACTCCCAGAGCCTACAGCACTGCCAGCACAGTAATTACTTCTTGAAATAGCTAATGAATCCGTTGCTATGCTTTTTAGGTATTCACTGTCGGTGCTATCCTTTTGTGACTTCATATTCTCTCTCCCTTACTAAAATTGTATTTTCTCCAAGATATTTTACTTGTTAAATCGCCACAAAAAGATTTTTATAATGTGTCTTGATTTGATTACCAGGCACATCATTAGGCAAATTATTTTTTTCTATCTTCAGATTTTAACTATAGAACATTTATCTCATCATTTTTGCTGTCTTGATGTGCTGGATATTATTTTGTATGTCTAATGTGTTTTTTAATCTTTACTATAGATTTTCCATTACCATTTGGTCCCCTTACACCTCCCTCCCCCCTGCAATCACCGCTTTGTTGTCCACGTCCATGAGTCACTTTTCCTTTTTGCTCAGTCCCTCCACATCCTAACCTCCCCTCAACTAGCTGTCATCCTGCTCTCTATCAATGAGTCTGTCTGGATTTTTATTTTTCAAAAAACAGTCTCCTCCCAAAACTATTTTATGGTTTCCATTACAGAGTATGGAAGCATGAGAACTACATTTCCCACAATCACTTGCATGTAGAGTTGTGGATTAAATACAACTAATGAGAAGAACTTAGATCATTCATGTGACTTGGGTTAATATTTTTCCTGTAGCAGCAAAGTCATCTCATGATCTTCAGCAGATCCTAGACCCAAGTTTTCCTCTAGCTCCCGGCCCTTATCTAAATAATCACCTACTTGATGCTGCGGACAAGCAATATCAACCACAGTGGTTTCTGACATCTCTTGTACTTCTTCACTTCCTAAACTTTAGGAGCAGCAGCCCTGAAAGTTTTGCCCCAAGCTTTTAAATGTATGTGTGTATGTTTTTGTGTGTTTTAACACTTCTAAGTCACTTATAACTCCCTTTAATTACCTATAGAAGATTTTCTTTGACCCAACCAAACTTAGCAATTGGTGAAATTTAAAAATTTGCTGTGGCCAAATTTGCAAAAATAAGTAACTTGACAATTCTATGTACTGATATTTTTGTGAGAGGATATAAAAAATATTTCCAACTTCACAAAGACTGGATGAAGAGAGATACGATTTCAATCGTTGCGATGGGAATTAAAGATAGGTTAGTGGTGTCAAAACCAAAAACAACAAGAACGACAATAATAATAATAATTGCAGCTCAGAAGATTCATGGGAAAAGCACAAAGATAAAGATAAAGTAGAGAAAAGCTAATCCTACTTAGCTCATAATATTAAACAGAGTTCATTTCCTTCCATAAGCCTGAAGGATATCACAGTCAGGTTGCGGTGCTAATGGATTGTGCAATTCCTTGACCTGGCAAAGGCATGGTATGTGATAACATGCCAAGTCTAGAATGCCTGTGCAATGAAATCAGCTGACTCAATAGTCTAGGGGACCATATGGATTAGCTTTTCAAGTCTAAATGCTATTTTTTTGCACCATTTTGGCCAATGAAAGTTCTGGTTTACATCCAAATATTCATCAAAATATGAATCAAGAAGACTGATTCAGATTAGAATCTAATCCATCACAAAGAGTTGATGAAATCTACCCTCCTACTTTGTAGTTTAAAATTCATGTGGTGTGTGATATAATTACTTTTTAATTCAAGACCTTTATGACTAAATTAGAAATGTATTTATCATATAAAAGTACTACATTTCATATATTTGTTTATTTATATACTTATGCCTATATAATTACCATACAGACTCAATTAAAGCAAGGTATTTCTTGTTTGTTTGTTTTCTGCTATATCTCCACTGCATAGAATAGTGCTAACATTTATTAACTAAATGAAGAAATGAATTAATGAATATAACTGTTTACAATGTAAATAAATTCTACTTACTTAGAGCTAGTAAAAGATTTGAAATATTTAACTATAAAGAAATATCAGGTTTCTTTAAAGTATCTCCCCATTGAAATATTATTTTCAGTGTTATCAAACTTTTTGATCTCCAGACCCCTTTAAGCACATGCAAATTACTTAAAAATACAAATAGCTTTAGCTTAAGTAGGTAATAACTATCAATATTTACTGTATTAGAAAGTTACTGTAATAAAAATGTTAAAATATGTATGAATTCATATTAAAATAATACTAAGCCTATCACATGAATAAATAGCATACTTTCACAACAAATAACTATAATTTTAATTTAAAAATAATTTAGCAAGAATAATAACATTGTTTTACAATTTTGAAGATCTCTTTGGTATTTGGTTTGATAGAAAAAAGCTGAATGCTCATATCTGCACGTGCATTTAATCTATTGCAAAATGTTGCTTTGATTGACATATGTGAAGCAAATTCAGGCTCATATAAATATGTAACTGGAAAAGACAGGGATGTTTTAATCGTCTCACAGAAAATTGTTGACATTCTTCTTTTATATTATACCAAAACTTGTAAAATGGCATTGGCTCACTGGGTTACTTACACATTTCATTGTATAATATAAAAAAAACTCATTTATAATTATCATGTCTGTACTCAACTTAAATGTTCTCAACTATTGAGAAGCTGTCAAACTCATGGCAGTATATTCAAGTTGTCAACTTTGAACATTCAAATTTTAATATTGGAACAACCCACTGTCAGTCATTTTTTATAAAGTGACAGGCTCACATCATTTAATTTTGGTAAAATACTTACCAAATACCCCATTCTAAGTAAACATAATCTATCAGTCAATCATACCTTCAAGTACAAATGATATTTCATGAAGGAAAAAAAGCTGCTGCATCAAGATGGCAGTGGAGTAGGTGAAAGGTACACTCACCTCCTCCCTGGATCAAACTGTAATTACAACTAAAATGCAGAGTGATCATCCTGAATAACCCACTGAAAACTAGCTGAAGAGAAGTGTTTTTGTTTTTGCTTTTTACAGAAGAAGCCACATCGAGACCTGTGGAAAGGGCAGAGACACAAACAGGGCTGTCTCCGCTCCCATGGGTGGGAGGCTAAGATCTCAGCTGCAAAGGTAGCCACTGAGGAACGCAAGGTCTTAACCCTGAGCTGGCTCTGCAGCCTGGAACACCAGAGCAGCAAAGAGCCACCCACATAACATCAGGCTGTGAAAAGCGACAGAGATTCTATCTGCCAGGAGAGAGAGGAGTCTGTTAGAGACACAGGTACCCCCTTAAAGAGCCAGCACACAAAATCTCTTTGGCAGCCCCTCACACTGAAGAAAGATGGAGAAGACTAGAGCTGTGTGAGGAGGACTGGGATTTGCGGCTCTGGGGAGAAAGCTGAAAGGAAAGCCATCACAATATCTGGCTGAGTCCCTAGGTCACACCGAAGACACCATCTTCCTTGGGTAGAGTACTCTCTTCCTTATGGCATCATCCTTGGAGAAAGCAGTAGCCCACTATCTCGTTAGACTCGCTCACACACCAACTTGCAGAACTTCTATTCTTCTGAAGAGTCTACTGCCGGAGCTGGAGCATAGAGGACTGGGCAGACTTAAGGGGTGTCAGTGACTAAGTTGTGTGGATTGGGAGGCATTCCCCATACTTCTTTATCAACCTGATTAGTGCCTCCTGCTCTCAAGAGATCAGCTAGCTCTGCCTTCCTAGATTGTGGTAGTCCTCTCCTGGTGAAACCAGGCTCTTGGCAGAATCTGAGACAGACTGAATTGTGTAACTTTATGACAGGGGCCATTATTTCCTTACTTGCCTGACTGGTGCACAGCCCTCCCTTCACATGGCCAAATCTACTCTGTTTGGACCTGATAAACTCTGCTGGCCTCACACTGAAGATTCCTTGAGACCTCGCCCCAACACAATGTGAGTGAGCACCCAGTGTGGTCACAGCTAGAGTTGGTATACCCTGAGTGTTTGCTGAGTGGCCTGAAGCCCAGCACTGTCTACGAGTATGAACCTATTTCAGTATGGTGAACGCCATTTGCCCCTACCTGGGAACTTCCTGAGAACCTACCTCATGCAATCTGAGTACCACCGGAAGATCTTTCAGTGACATTCTGTGACCCAATAAATTCAATTAAAATAATACAATTTTTAAATAAGAAAAAAAAAAGCTGCTACTTCAACTTGCATTCAAACAATTGACAATTCCCCGCCCCCCAGGAACCATCATCATACTTTGGTATGCAATGAAATTATTTTATGCATATTTTCCACATTGTCACTCTAAAATACAATGATATATGACAAGAATCAAGGTTTAATAAAATTAATGTTTGAAAAAAATGCTTCATCATGTTGTTGGTTGTTTTTATGTTAATTTTTCTTGTGAGAATGTAGAGCTGAAGAAAACAATGGCTACTGGTATAGTTGATGCCACCATGTTTTTTTTAATTACAGTTTATATTCAATATTATTTTAAGTTTCAGGTGCACAGGATAGTGATTAAACATTTATATAACTTTCAATGGTATTCCCCAGCAAGTCTGGTATCTATCTGGCACCAATATAATAGTTACTGCAGTATCATTGACTATATTCCCATGCTGTGCCTGACATCCCCCTATTTCGTAACTGCCAGTTTGTACTTGGTAATATCTTCATCTTTATCATCCATTCCCCCAAGCTCCCTTCCTATTGACCACCATCAGTATGTTCTCTATACTTATGAGTCTGTTTCTGTTCTATTTATTTTTTTTACATTCCACATATAGTGAAATCATATGAGTATGGCATTTGTCTTTCTCTGCCTAACTTATTTCATTTAGCATAATACTCTGCATCCCTGTTGTCACAGTGGTAAGATTTCATTCTTCTTTCACTATTGTCACTATTTTGAATAATGCCAAGGCACCAGGAGTTTTACTCCTGGTTGCTTTTTACCATTATGATAAATATCAATAGGAGGGGGGAATGATATTTTAGTAATGCTATAACCCCCATAGAATTTCTGAAAGGGTTTCCAGGACCCCTTCAGAAACATTCAAACATGGAAGTAGAAATCTCTATTAACACGTTCGGCTGCCATAACAAAATACCACAGACTGGATGGCTTTGAAAACAGGAGTTCATATTCTCACAGTACTGGAGGCCAGAAGCTCAAAATCAAGATAGAGACAGGTTTGTATCTTCTGAATCCTCTCTCATTGGTTTCATATGGCCACCTTCTCTCTGTGTCCTCACATGACCTTTCCCGGTATGTGAACATCCCATGTGTCTGTAGTCCTAACCTTCTGCTCTTACAGGGACGCTAGTCTCACTAGATTAGCACCACTCATATGACTTTCTTTAACCTTAACTACTTCTGTAAAGGCCCTATCTTCAAATAGATTCACCACCTGAAATTAGAACTTCAACATATGAATTTGCGGGAACACAATTCATACTGTAGCAACATTCTTATTTTTAGCACTAAGATTTAAACTCTGTTTATGTTCTGGAATACTTTTATTCAAGTTTATACACATATTCATATACATTGATTTATTTACACATATATTGTAAAATAATTCTACATAAACTCTATGGTAAACTTTTCACTTAAAGTTTTCATTTAAAGTAGAATATTATATAAAGATAATTACTTTTGGTCATTCCCTTATAATTCCAACTCACCTTGAACTGTCTGTTGTAAAGTTTCATGTATATCATTTCAGTTATTTTAAATACAAATGTATTTAAGTGCACAGATTCTTGTTCACATACTCACACATTCATAAAAAATTCACCCTACCATATATGAAATATGTGAGCTATATAAAGTTAGTATATTCAAATATACTTCATATGTGTAGTGTGTGTGTGTATATATATATATATATATATATACACACACACACACTATATATATATGCTATTTAGTCTGCATTTCTGTTTACTAATTAAAAGTCGAGATAAACATTATGGTTCAGTTTTAAACTCAGGAGACTGGTTCTCTGTCTATATAAATGAAAATATTTAACCCACACATCATTTCTCTACCATAGCAGCATTATGAATTTCCACAGATTCAGAAATCCTTTCTTCAAAGAACTGAAACTGGGTTTGATTTCTCTCTGAATGTAGAATGGTGATAGCTCAGGCACACAGATGTTTTCATTTATAAAGAAATCATATAACTATAAGCATCTTAAACCAACAATATTTATTTTTGGAAAAAAATATGTAAATGTTCCATATATAAAAACCACTGCACATGCTATATTTATCAGGCACATAAATGTTGGTCTCTTCCTAAACACCTAGTTGCATCTAATTGTGAAACTTAAGCTTTCTTCATTTATTTGTGATACTTTGTCAAGTAATAATTTCCATCTATAATATACAGTAGCAGTTCATTTCCCTCAACTGAAGTTCTTACTTGTGCAAATTGTAGATACCACAGTAAACTCACCAAACTCATCTTTATAATGATGGAGATTAGCAATTTTCAACCAGTGAGCAGCACAGATTTTTAAAACATTCAATACCTTTTTAGTCAAAGGCATTGATCTCTTTTCCCTTAGATTGTCAAACAAAAAAAATAACAAGAGCCAACACAATGTAACTATTTTTTGTCAGATTGACAAAATTCAGTGTGCCACAGAATTTTAACAATTTTTTAAATGTCATGAGATGAAAATTTTTAAAAATCACTGATGTAGACTATAGAGATCCAAATAACAACAAAGGTCTTGTTCAGACAGGTGATGCTAAGAGGTATCTACTGATACCAGTAGTTTTTAGACCCAAGGAAATTTATTACCTGGTGACTTTAGCAAGAAGTCTTTGTACTCAGTCTTTCAAGCGTTTGTTTTTCTTTTTTTTGTACATAAACTGAAAGCTGAGCAACATTATCAAGGACAGGTTCATGTTAATTGAGTTTATTAGACTGATACACAATACTAAACTTCACCTGGTTAATTTTTGATAACATATGTAATTATCTCACAAACTGAAATACTCATGTTGGCATAATATATAAGACCTAAGACATATGTAGAGGATCATCAATTATTTTGAGTATTTTTGAAGGCTTTGGGGCCTTGTTTCTACAAAAACTAAAGAAATGCACTTAAATATAGTATCATATTTACAATTTTCTTAGGATGTATACTGTCAACCACATTTCTCAAATTGTTTTTACTAAGTAGTTTCTACTTTTGGAACTATATAAACTGATAGAGATTAAACAGGAAAGTTCAAATAAAAACAGTTTAAAAGGCCTTGGTAAAATGCTTCCAGATAGAGAATACTGTAATTCATATAGGCATTTAAGCCATGCAAGACAAAGGCAGAACCCAGGAAAATTTGGTCCAAGATATTAGTTTGGCTAGAACCATCAAAACTGGCAAATAAGAGATTATTGCAATTTCTGCCTCCAAGGACAGCAAACTCTTGGGAATCTAATATACACTTGTAGTATCAAGGGATTCATGAGGGAGATTATCATATTGGCATTTTGATGTGTCATGTATTTCTGTTATACAGTATACAGACAATGCTGAATTATAACTGAGTTCTGTGCTTCTGAAAAACAGTATGGTTAAGAAATTCCCCCATTGTTCTTATTGCAAAGAAATACCCTTCCACACATGACATAGATAAGACTCACAGATGCCTTCCTAGCATATCTATGACAAGGTCAGAAAGAGATTTTTCAAATTCCCATTATTGGCCCCATAAATAATTAGCTGAGTTGTTGATTAGTGAGAAGAAAATGTTTGTTAGCCAAACTTCGGTTAAATTTACTTACTTTCTTCAGGCCCTTGAACCTTGATGAAACTTCAGCCAGCGTACAATCCCTCCTTAACTCTTCCTGACAATAGATTGGCTTTGGGGTAAAAATATTCTTAGATCTGCCATCTGATCACTTTGTCCTTTCACTCTACTTTCCACACTCAGTTTTTTCCAGTCTTGTTTACCCCTCACCTATAAAAGAAAAACTTGTTTTGGTATTATATGTGTAGTACCTATATCACTGCAGCACAGTCAACATCTTTGCTATCTACTAAATAGAATATTAGAAAATATCAAGGGATATTTTGGTGTTGATATTTATCAAATACCAATTCATTTGATCAAAGCTTTCACTTTTCTAGCCATGAAGATATTTAAACTTCTGTTAGAGAAATATAATTAATGTTGTTTGATATCTTTAAAGGGTTTTTTAAAAAAATTTATATATGAAGTTTTGGGAAATGAAAGCTACAATTTTCTATGTGAAATACAACAAAGGGAAAATAGAAATAAATAGCTGAAAAAGAAAATAAACTGAAAAGATGAGAAGAAATTATGAAAGTGCATAATAAAGTCATCTATAAGTAGAAGAGATAATAGAATTGTACCAGAACAAATCATCAAGGTAAAACATTATTTAATACAGCATGTGACTGCACCTCAATCTTATGGAAGTCAAACCACAATGTGAAAAGTTATTGAGATTTTCAATGAACACAACATTCATTATAAATATTCAACAAAAATGGAATGTGTAAAACAGGAGATATGATTAGCTATCACAAAAGAAACTCATTAAAACAAAAAAAATGCTTTTCTTCCTTTAAAAGACTGAGCATTAATTATTAATCAAAATAATTTTTTTCATGACATATATTTCACTTCAGTATAATGAAATCAGAAGAGATAGCTTGACCTGTCATACAAACTCCGCACGTTGGCTTCTTCATCTCTTTCATTCATCTTATATCTGCACAAACAAAAGATGAATCATTCTAATAATAAATTCTGATCAAACAAATCAACAGAGCAGATCAGTATAGCTAGAAGAAAATTATATCCCTTATCACACAGGAATAAAGTAGGAAAAATATTTTAATTCTCTCATAAACCAGTTAAATATACAGCATAAATTCTGGTGTGTTTATTGTCTCATTTCACAGAGGTGGGGTAGAGAATAGGGTGCCCCTCCTGCAATAGGCAACTACCATTAGCGTCTTTGGGTTCTTAATTGACATATAAATCACATACCAAAATTGATCCTTTAAAAGTCTACACTCAGTTGTTTTCAGTACAATATATTCATAAGTTGTACAACCATACCCTCTGATTATAGAATTTTTCATTATTACAAAAGAAACCCCATACCCGTTAGCAGTAACTCACCATTCCTGCCTTCTCCCCATCCTAGGCAACCACTAATTTACTTCCTGTTTTTATGCACTTGACCATTTTGAACATTTCATATACCTTATATAAAAAATATGAACTTTTGTATCTCACTGTTTCCCCTTTGTGTAAATTTTGAAGGGTTCACCCAAGTTGTAGCATGCACTGACTCTTCATCCTTTTTTATAGTTATGTATCTAGAACAAGTCCTCACTTAATGGTTGCTGATATTTGCTTGGGAAACTGGCTTTAAGCAAAATGGCTTAATACAAAGCCAGTTTTACCATAGGCTAGCTGACATAAAAATGAAGTAAGTTCCTATGGTGTATTTCTGATCACAAAAAATACCAAACTTCTAAATAAAGACCCCAAACATTTCTAATATTAAACTGTGAAATAAATGTGAATTATGCATACTTTTAAGAAAGATTCATAAAACAAGGAAGGTCACTATTTTCCAGCCCGCTTACTCCAGTTCAAAGGTCTTCAGTGGCCTATCCTGCCTGCCAGTCAGAGCACAAGTTGGGAACCAGTCTTGGACAAAGCACCCTTCCTTTGCAGGACCACTCACATATTCACCCGCGCTTACTCTGGCTGGGACAATTGAGATCTACCAATTCACCTCACTGGGCACATCTTCAGCATGTGGGAGGAAAACCAGAGTACTTGGCGAAAACCCACCCTGACATGGGGAGAACATGCAAGCTTTAGCAAAGCAGTTTCAGCTGGAGTTCAATTGTCTTTTTTTCATTAACATTATTATGAAACAATGATAAACAAAATGATGTTATTCATTTTGATACCTGCTGTATCACATTTTAATACTTGATTCACCAGTTGATGTCTATTTGGGTCATTTTCAGTTTTAAGGTGTATATAGTGCTGCTATGACCATTCATGTAAAGTTTTTGCATGAACATGTGTTTTCAATTGTCTTGGGTGTGCCTCTAGAAAAGGAATTACTGGGTAATATAACTTTATGTTTATGTTTAACATTTCAAAAAACTGCCAAAATATTTTCCAAGATGGCTGTGGCTGCACCATTATTGTTCCTCCAAAGTATGAGGGATCCCATTTTCCTACATAGTCTAAAAACACTTGCCATGGTCTGTTCTTTTGATTACAGTTGTCCTAGTAGGTGAGCAATGACATACCATTACGGTTTTGATTTGCATTTTCCTAATGACTAAGGATGTAAAGCACCTTTTTTGTATGTTTATTGGCCATTTATTGACTATATCTCTTCCTTGGAGAAATGTCTATTCTTATCCTTTGTTAACTTTTTTAATGGAGACGTTTAGTTTTTGTTATTGAGTTTTTGGAGTTCTTTATATACTTTGAATTGTAAATACTTGTGTAATATATGATTTACAAATATCCCCTATTGCATAGGAAAAAATAGGTTGTCTTCACTTTCTTGGTGGAGTCCTCTGAGGCAACCATTTTTAATTTTTAGGATGTTAAATTTATATACATGTTTTCTTTTGTTGCTTGTCTTTTCGGTGTCATATCTAAGAAACCATGGCTAAATCCAAAGTTGTAAGTATTTCTTCCCATGTTTTCTTCTAAGCAGTGTATACTTTTAGCTCTTATGTCTTTAATCTATGTTGTGGGTGTTTTTGTATGCGGTGTGAGGTTCCAAATTCAGTCTTTATTCATGAATACCCAAACCTCTAAATTAATTAATTAATTAATTAATAAGATAGCCCGTTTTCCCAGCATCATTTGTTTAAAAAAACATAACAACAAGAACAAAAGGGAAAAAAATCATTCTTTCCTCAGTGAATTGTTTTGACACCGGTGTCAAAAATCATTTGCTTATAAATGGATGGGTTTATTGCTGGACTCTCAGTTCTATTCCAATATTTATCAATGCCAGTGCCACAATGTCTTGATTAGTACAGCTTTGTAATAAGATTTTAAAATTGGGTAGTGTAAAAAATTCAACTTTGTTCTTCTATTTTTCCATTTGAACACCAACTTGTGTTATGTTTTTACTTAATGAATTTTATTCACAACAATAATAGAGGTTGTTGCTATTATCATCATTTTAAAGATTAAAAAACTAAGACCAGTAGAGATTAAGCAGCAAGTTGCGGAGCCCTATTCTAACTCATCTATCTTGCTCTCAAACTATAGAAACACCAATGTATGCATTCATGTAACATATTACTATATACCAGTTTACATATTTTGGAATTTAACACAATATTTGCTATATTTGTATTTGTACAATATACAATATTTGTATTTGTTTACCCAGGATTTTTTCTCTACTTTTAATATCCCCTCTCCTTTTTTTAAAAACAAATTAATCTTTATTGCATTTTTTTTCATTACCATTTAGTACCCTTTTACTCCCCTACTCCCAGCAATCACCACAATATTTTTGTAGATTATTCTCACAATTTTGGGTTCCTTCAAGTTCCATTTGAATTTTATGATCAGCTTTTAAATTTCTGAAAAACTATTAACTGGAATTTTTGGTAGGGATTGCATTGTATCTGAAGATCAATTAGGGGAGTATTGCCATTTTAGCAATATTAAATTTTCCAATCCATAAAAGTAGTATATCTTTCCACTTCTTTAGGTATTCTTTAATATCTTGAAACAATTTTTAGTTTTCAGTGCACAAGTGTAATAGTGCTTGTGTTAAATTTATTCATAATTTTTTTATATTGTAAATTGAAAAGATTTTTTAATTTAATATTCTGATTGTTCATTGCCAGTGTAAAAATGCAATTTCTTTTTGTTTATTGACCTTGAATCTTGTGATCTTGCTGAACTAATTTATTAGCTTTAATAGTTTTTCTGTTATTATTGTTTTGTGATTTTTAAAATATATCCCTTACAATTTTGTATATATAAGATGTTATCTTTAAATAGAAATAACTTAAGGTCTTCCTTTTAAGCTGGATGTCTTTTGGTTCTTGACCTTAGATAGGAAGCCTACCTAAGACTGTTTTTCTGCCGTTGCCTTTCATCAGGCTAAGGAAGTTCCCTTTTCTTTTTAGTTTATGTCTTTATCATGAAAAGATACAAGATGTTCCCAAATGCTTTTTATGCATCTGCTGACATGATTGAATGACTTTTTTAAATTTTTGGTATTAATATAGTGTAATTATTTTCAACTTTTTTCATTTCATGGCACACATAAACTGATTACTAAAATTTTATGGCACACTGATAATACTAATATATTTTATTTTTTGCTGGCCAGACAAAAAAATAGGTGTAATTTTGTTTCATTCACACTGGATGTCTATTACTATGCTAGCTGTTGTCCTTTTTATTTTTTTAATTTCACCATCTAAGGGTAAATAGGTTGGTGCTCCTGACTAAATAGTCAGGTATTGCATTATATAGTTGTTTTTCACATCGGAAGGAGAAAAATTAAAGAAAATAGATGTGTTTACATTGTCTTTTTATTTACTTATGTAGTTCTTTCTTCATGTAGTTTTACTTTACTATCTACTATTATTTCCTTTGAGCATGAAGGACTACCTTTAGAATTTTTTATGGCCGGTTTGCTAGTGAATATGTCTTTCAGTATTTATCTTAGAATAGTTAATTTCTCCTTCATTTTTGAAGACCCATTATGCTGGAGATAAAAATTTTGGGTTTATAGTCTTTTTCTTTCAGCACTTTGAATATGGCTTTTGACTCCTTTCTGGAGTTCATGGTTTCTGATAAGAAATTAGCTTTAATCTTCTTGATGAGTCCATATATGTACTCTCTACTTGTTGCTGTTTTCATCTTTGCTTTTAACATTTTGATTTTGAAGATTTTAGGTGCAGATTTCTTCTATTTGGTATTCAAAGAGTTTCTTTGGTGTGTTAACTAATTTTAAAAAATCATATGTAGGAAGTTTAAAGCCTTTTATTTTTAAATATTTTTCTATCCTTTTCTTATTCTTCTCTCCTTCTGGACACATATTTTGAGCATGTTTGTATGTTTAATGATGTATCATAGTACATCACATTTAGGCTCTTTTCACATTTCCTTCTCTTGCTATTCATCAGACTAGATATTCTCAACTGAGCATCTTCAACTTTGCAGATTCATTCTTTCATCTTCACAAAACTGTTACTGACTTATGCATTGAAGGTTTAATTTTAGTTATTATATTTTCAATTTCAGAATTTATATTGTGTTCCTTTTTATGCCTATCTCATTATTGATATTCTCTATTTGGTAATATGGTTGCTCATACTTTCCTTTGTGTCTTTAAGATTTGTTTCCTTCAGCTCTCCAAAGGATCTTTAAAAGCTGATTTAAAGTCTTTGTCTAGGGAGTCTAACAGGTGAGTTTTCCCAAGGATAGTTTCTATTGATCGCTTTTTTCCCTGTGTATGGGCCATAATACCTTGTTTATTTGAATGCCTCATAATTTTTGTTGCAGACCGGGCATTTTAAGTAATATAATAACTTTTGAAATCAGTTTCTTCTCCTTCTCCTGAATTGGTTATTATTGCTCTTTGTGTCTGTCTTTGTTCTTTTTCCTAAATTGACATTTCTGAACTAATTACTTAAAGTCTGTATTCTCTGTCATGTGTGGCCACTGTAGTCTCTGGTTAGCTTAGTGGTCTGCTATTTTTTAGAAAAAAGGACATATATGCCCTTTGTATGCTCTCTCAGCCTTGCTGAAAGATACTTTTTCATGTTGGGGCATGCCTTCACTAGACAGTTGACATGAAAATGACAGAATGCCCTGGCCTTCACTTCCTACTTCCTTAGAAACTCAAGGTCAGCCAGAGTTGAGAGTTTACGGACTTTTCAAATTTTTCCTGGGCATGTGTAAAGCCCTATGTAGGTACATGTCCTGCTATATTAAAAATAATGTGTTGGAATTTTCCAAAGCCCCTATGGACATCTCATTCCCCAGCCTTTCATTTTAAGCGTTCTGGTTAACTTATTATTGGACCCAACTATTATTCACTACCTCAGACAGGTCTGGAAGGTAAACAGTGGCCTTGAAATATTTCCACACACACCTCCAGAGAAAAGCCTTTTCATAGTGGGAGGACTTCAACTAGAGTCAAATAAAGACATTCTCCCAAGTGGAATCTTCCAAGGAACCATCGGACTATAATAAAGGATTCTCTGAGGGTAAACCCATTTTCTTCTCCTTCTGCTGGCTGACAGGATGGTGGATTTCACCAAGTTTGTGGACTACTGGTTTTCAAGTCTTACACTGAGCCAGAGAGAGGAGCACAGAATGTCAAAATGTCGAATGCCATTGTTCATACTGATCATTGTTCATAGCCTTTTTTCTCAAACATACACATCTCCGACTCTTCCACAGGCCCTTGGTTAACTTCCAGCAGCCTGAAAAAGTTGATTTAGCCAATTTTTAAATTTATTTCTTGTTTTTATTGGACTAGAAAATTTTGAGTTCCTTAATTTGCTTTGTATTTTTTCTGACATAACTGCCTAGCCATTAGATTTTTTTTTCTTTTCAATTTAATCTTTATTGCATTTTTTCCATTACCATTTGGTCTCTTTATAGCCTCTATGCCCAGCAAACACCACCCTATTTTCCATGTACATGAGTCCTTTTTCCTTTTTGCTCAATCCCTCTACCCCCTGACTTTTCCCTCACACTGGCTGTTGTCTGTTCTCCATCTATGAGTCTGTCTCTGTTTTGCTTGTTAGTTCAGTTTGTTCCACATATGAGTGAAATCATAGAGTATTTGTCTTTCTCTGGCTGGCTTATTTCACTTAGCATAATGTTCTCCAGGTCATCCATGCTATTGCAAAGAGTAAACTTTTCTTCTTTCTTCCATTCTACTCAGCTGTTAGTTTTGTAAGGCATTCTCTTAGGTCCCAGTCAGTTGTCTTCATATTAGAAACACTTTCAGTGAGAAGAGGAACCTTGGTATATTGCTTCTTTTCCCATCCAATAAGGAGGTTTTGCTATCAAGAGCTTTTCTGCTAAATTTCCAATTTCTATATAGACCATAAAGAGAATAAATGTTCATCACCAAAATATCATGAAAAAATCTATTGTAATTTATTTCCTAAGATTATATAAATACAACTCTTCTCATTACAGTAGCTTGTAAGTTGTTTGAAGTCAATGGCTTGGAGTGTGAAGCTTGTACAGCTGTTGAGTGTTAATCCTATTTTGCTTAATACCTGTAAGGCTCAGCTTCCTCATGTGTGACATAAAAGCATACTGGCTATCCCTTATATTTAATATTGCTTAAAAATTAAAATTTATATAAACCAGATAAGGCCCAAACTCAACATTATTTATTATTATTATATTTTTAAAATCATTCCACTTTTCTTATATCTTGTTCCCTCACCTAATCACTTTTATGTTTCAGTTTGCTCTTCTAACCAACTACTGAAAAAGAAAACACATTTTAAAATGTATCATGTTAATAACTTGATTTTTCTTCTACTTGGGACATTAGTTATTTAAATGTCATGAATGGAGAGTAAAATTCCTTTCCAAGTGTAGCTAAATGGCAACCTGATACCTCAGTCATAAATTTCACCTGTGTTTGATGTGGTATGCACAAATAGATCAAGAGAAAATATAATGAGCTGTTTTTCAATCTTATCTTCTCACTTAGAACCATTAAGGAAAGTAAGGAGTTATATTCTGTATCAAAAAGGATTGCATTTATATTTTTTCATTTCTAAAATAGGTTTCTCTCTTTGAAATGGAAACAGTTTTCCTAACTTAAAGTACGTAATTACACAGTCCATTAAACAAGTAATTAACAGATTACAATTTGAAAAAAAAGAAAAACTTGAAAATGAGCAATTTGGATTCTGAATGTGAAGAGTAGTGTTATAATTAGCATAATACCTTTAGAAATACATTAACAAGCACACAATAAAAAGAAAAAAAAGAAACACTGTTTCCTTCATAGAGATCATACACAACAAATAGCATTTCATGAGTCAAACATCAGCAGCGTTTGAAGAAAGCTTGCTCTCAGAATTGTTGCTATATTACTCTAAAATTCAAAAATGTAAGATTTTGATGTATAAATGTTTGCTATTGTAAGACACTGTGATTCTTTGATGATTTAAATTGTCTTTCAACAATAATTCCCTAAGGCAAGTGGCCAATGCTAGCAAACTCAACATGTGTAATTCAAATTGGTAATTTGAAATTTCAAAAAAGACAGGCTCCAGAGTTGTGTATGTATGGTTCATTTGAACTGCAAGGTTAAAAATGTGCATAAAGGGAATTCAAAGAAAACCTATACACTAAGTCTCTAATATCCTGCCTTCCAAGAGAAAGACAGAAAAGATTCATTCTAAACTGAAAGAGGGGACATTTTTCTTGTTAATCCACCTTCTAAGAGGCAGGGGGGAGAAGCTGAGTAATCGAAAGCACCACAAACAACATCCAAATGCAGTGTTAAAATAAAAATTCAGATAATAACTAGTCGTGTAATATTTTTTCTTTTACCATGCAAAATTGTGGGCTGCATTTCCTATTCAAAATCCTGCAGCAAAGTTCATGTGGAGAGTTTTCAGGTTGAGTCTTCTAATGAAAAAACCTGAAGTCTCTTTTTTACCTCCTTGAAAATCATGAGGGGGCAGAAGAGTGTCAAGTTTGAAATCTGTGCTCCTGTCTAAGATCTGATTATGATTTCTTTTCTGAAATATGAACTGACCCTGTGAGTAAAAATAATTCACTTAAAGCATATTGAAAATAACATTGTCCATCAACCATTTTGCTGGAACCCATATGTTGTTTTCATTATATATTGAAAATAAACAAAGCAGATCACTCTAAAAAAAAAATAAAGAGGTTACCTCCTGCAAGCTTACTAAAAACAGGCACACAAGAAGTTCAAATACACCTACATGTAGATGCTACTGGGAATGTCAAACAGCTATTGACTTTTGAGTCATCACTTTTACCTGGTAGTGAAGAGAAACTGATACTGCATCTTACTATTTCATTTGCCTTACAATCTTGGTTTTCCCAGTGATAAAATACTGATGTGAATTAAGATATCAGGTGTTTTCTAAATTAGAATTAAATTAAATTAGAATTAAATCAGGTCAGAATAACAGTTAAGAGAGATAAGAAGTTCTATTATTATCTTTATAATCATACTTTTGCATTGTGCCAATTGCTATGTAAACTTCTTTTAAGAAGCTATGGTTAATCTTTAACTCTTATTTATATCAACATCAATGTCATATTGTTCTGGAAAGTTTTGCTCAATGGATCCTTCCATAAAAGTCTATAACTTATGCTGTTGCCAAGTTCAGTTATTATAACATGTCCATTGTAAATTTTGGTAACACATGAATTGTGTGAAATAAGCTTATCAACTGGAGTGAATCCATGCATGTCACTTTGACTTGTTTTTAAAGTAGACATGCAGAAGGTGGCCTTTTTTTTTTTTTAAATCAGATCGTATTTCTTAATATTAGATAATGCATTATTATGAAAGTCTTCTACGTGGCATATCCAGGATTTGTTGACAAGAAACCATTGTTTAAGTGTTATGCTTCATACCCTAAACATTGTATTTGAAATTAGAAACAATTAGAAAAATACTAGACCCTTACCTCTTGGGCACACCTCAACGTCAACTACTTTTCAAAAGAGCAAGAATATTTTGGAAGGACCCTGGCTGGTGTGGTTCATTGGATTGAGCACCTGCCTGTGAACAAAAGTCGCTGTTTGATTCCCAGTCAGAGCACATGCCTGGGTTGTCAGCCAGTCCCCAGTAGGGGGCACTCGAGAGGCAACCACACATTGATGTTTCTCTCCCTTTCTCCCTCCTTTCCCCTCTCTCTGGAAATAAATAAATAAAATCTTTGAAAAAAATAATGCTTTGGAAGCTATATTATTTTTACATAGCAATTCCAGGTAAAAACTTTCTAAATGTACTTAGATTTCTCAAAAAGTTTTAAAGAATGTCCTCCTTTCTCATTTTAAGCATCGATTTTAGCAATTACTCATTTTGTCAGTTATTTTGATATAGAAAAATACCCAGTGTTTCTTTATTACACCTCATAGCCTTATGCAAGTACTTAGGCTCTGAGGACAGTGTTCATCTCTCAGTACCCTCTTGCTGATTTTTGACAGTGAAGTGACTACTGTCAAGATTTACCAAGTTTCTTATATATCAGAGTGTGCCTTGTTTATACCCTGCCATCTATATGGCTGGATTACTAGGAGGCAGGCATTTTTATGACACTTCAATCCATCCTCAACCATCACCAGTCAGACTTAATGAGAGTTTCCACGATGCAGAGAAAGACATTCTGAAAACTTCATGTCTACACTGTTCTTCATGTACCAGTGCTCAGTTTTGCTGGTGTCTATAGAGCTTGCAATGGATAAATATTAAATGTTAACTTGGACAACTGTGCTGTCCAGTTATTGGTCAAACACTAATATCGATGTTTTGACAAAGTTATTTTGTAGGTGTGATTAACATCTACAATCAGTAAACTTCAAATAAAGTAGATTGTACTCCATATCATGGTGAGCCTCATCTAATCAGTTGAAGGGTTTTAGAGTAAAGTAGAAGTTTCCCATAGGAGATAAAATTTTCCCTCAAGATTGTAACATAGAAAATCTGTCTGACTTTACAAGTCTACTGAATTGTCTCATGAGTTTTGGACTCAAGACTGTGACGTTAGCTCTTGCCTGAGTTTCCAGCTGGCAAACCTGCCAGCTCCCACAATCACATGATCTAATTCCTTAAAACAAATGTATTACATGGTTATACATATATCCCTCAGGTTCTGTTTTCCTGAAGAACCATGTCTGATACAGAGCTGTTTCATGATGGAATTCTGCTTTTATAACTGAGATCAGAGGTACCTGACATACACTGTCAAAAATACGAATGGGCTCCTTAAGCAACTGTAATATTAATTTTCAGTGAAATAATTCCTCCTAAATGACTAGGACCAGTAGAAAAGAATTAAAAATATCCCAATGAATATTGGTTAATAATTGTTTACTAGTGTATTCATGAACTCCAGAAGTGAAAAACGTTAGTTGTGTTTAAAAAATGCTTTTGAGAGTACCTCATCTATGTTTAATACTCTGCTAAATTTTGGTACAGATGTGAAGGGTAATTAGAAATCTATGGTGTTCTTAATCTAATGAGATAAATAGATGGTGGAATCAATTCTTCAGACCGAGGCAATGTCATGTACTGAAGACGCTTGAAACAGAATGAGATAATAAGCTTCACAATCATGAAAATAAAGTATCCTGAGACTATATGGTGTATGTGTAGGATATTGCTGAGAAACTGAGGTTGAACAGCAGACCACAGTTAAAATTTCTGAGTCGTATTTGTCTCATACACAGTTTTGTTTCTGGGAAAGAACACCAATTTCTTACAGAAATCAAATTTGCTTGTTTGTAAAGTGACTGCCACATACTATTCACTCTCTAATGTGGTAGCTTTTATGATTAGCAGTGTTGACTTTGTGAAGTATGGTCTGACAGATACCGAACACCAGGCACGTAGTGACTATTCAGTGCACGGTCCTCCCTCTTTACCTCTGTGTCATCTGTATCAACTACTGTTAAGCTATCACACGTCAGGCACTTCTCATCATGTCTGGTACATGCTAAAAGACTGAATATTGATAGTGAGCTTTCAAAATGCACACACAAATCTTCATCTTTTCAATCAACCATCAAGTGGTTAAGTGCATTTTTTGGCTAATGTTTAAATACTTGAGTGGAGTGACTCCTAACTAGTTACGTAACAAAATGTATGGCCAGATTTCCAACGTAAATAAAAACTAAACTCAGAAATATAAAATACCCTTCAGTAGTGGGAAAACACTATTTGGAAATTAGAAGATCTGAGTTTTAAAGTTAGCTGTACTAATAATTAATCATTGCAATATTGGGAAAAATACTTAAATTCTTTGACAATTTTATATAAGACAGTTTCACTGTCTTATAATGAACAAGTTGAATTAAATGATTCATGAGGTCCCTTTTGACTTTGATATTCCAGAAATGTGAATATTTATAGTTTGTGATTCATATACAATTCATTATATAGAGGCACATCTTTTCAAAAGAAATTATAGGAAACACTGTTTAATATCTGCTATTAAAGCAATGCGTATGATGAGACTTTGTTATATTGGGTCATATAATTAAGAACAAAGAAACTAATGTCTGATTAGATTTCAGGGGGTCACTAGGTGCTTGATTAGATGTCTGAATTTTCTAAGCTAGAAACCCAGAATCATTTCTCTTTTTGTCTTTTTAAGATGAACCTCTTAAAAATCAGTGCATTCCAGTAAAGTCTGCAGAGAAAATGACCTGTCCTTGGAGCAAATGCTTGAGACATGAGTTATTACCTGACAGCTTATTTAGGTGAAAAGAGGTGAAAGAAACTGAATGATCAGGGTCAATATCTTCCCATAACCAATAATCAGATAATGCTAGATACTGTTGCAATTAGATTGCCCAGCTGCTTCTATAGATATTTCTCTTCTTGCAAGTGCTGGTAATACATTTCTTCTTATGCATTTCTAGCTATTAACTGCTTCTCTGAGTCAGGCATTGTTCCCCTAAAAGTAATGGATATGCAATGCCAGAAGCAGCTATACTCCAGAATGTCACTGGTATTATCACAACCGTCCCTGACATTCGATGCAAAGTATGGTATGCAGGTTGGGTGTGTAGGTTGACTAATGATGTCTGTCCAGTAACCAAATGTGACAACAGACACTTGTCTTCATCTCAAATCCTTGAAACAATTGTTTCCAAAAACTTGGAATATTTCTAAATCTTTAAGGAAATTTTGTCAGGTTCATTAATCAATATAATCATTTTCTTCTAGAGAATACAATTATACCCACCCCCAAATGGCATGAGGATTATAAATAAAACTTTTCTGAAACAAAGTATTGCAATATTATAATTATCAATAGTAATAGACTTGTTACATTAACTGAAATATAATTTCTTTACAGATATTTTAACTTTAAAATAATTCCTAACAGATAAGAATAAATAATTCCTATGATTTAAAACTTGAATTTGAAATCTGATCTTCCTCACAAAAGATTTTATCTCTTTGATGACAAATATTTGAGTGAAACTGTATAAAATTAGATATTCAGTTTCTTAATCTACTTAATAGATACTATACATAATTTTTCACCATGGACATTCAGTCAAATCTTCAAACTGATTATAAGTTAAGAATAGTTTCTTCTTCTATATCTAATAAAGATTTTTTTTAGTTAATGTAGTAGTATTCACAATCAAGTCATTTCTATACAATTTCTGTTGTTGTTGTTTTGCTTTATATGTTTACCAGCTATACTGTTATTTACTTAGTATTTTTACAATGTTTTTCTAAAATGTTTTAAGTGTGTTTTTACCACCACTGTAATAATGTCATTATACCAAACATCAACTGTTAAAAAATCTAAATCTACAAAAATAACCACTGATTTAATCAATGTATTAAAATTAAAAGTACATACTTAAAATTTATTTTTCAGAATGTAAATGAAAATATTTTTATTGCCAATAATCAAGTTTTGGATCATTAAAAAAATTAAAAATTAAGGTAAGGCTTAATTTGATAGGACAATCTCATTGCTTCTTATATTAACCAATTCTGAGAATCTCAACTGAAAAATATACATATTTGGAAACCATAAAAATTATTTAGTTTTTTTTGTGTGTGATAACTTCTTATGCTGAGAATGTCTTATTAATCAAAACAAGTGACTTTGAAATAGAAAATTCTGTTCCAAGAGGTCATTTGAGGTCTTCTTCCAATTCTGTTCTTTTAATGTGTCCAGTAATCTGGTAATGTTTTCAATAACAAGGAATAAAAGTTTGTTTTAGCTAAACAAAAGCAATGTCCAATTTGGAAAATTATATGTGAAGACCTTATACTTTTGTTACCTTTCAACAATGTCTTTACAATCTAATACACCATCATGAAGTCTTGATGGTCAACTCTCCAATATTGACATCAATAAGTTCTGTCCATTTTGCATGTGGAACACTGATAAAAATGGATTTTGTAAAAATAGATTAAGGCTGTCCATTAAGCTGATAGACCTGAAAAATATTCTTGTATGCAAAGGTGATCTGTATTATGCATACGACATTATGTTAAATGTTTTAACCATAAAAACACACTAAAATTGTTCTTTTGTCTTAATCAAAAAGGGAAGGCTGTCAGCATAAAACAGGTTTCAGCATAAAATCATGTTTATCTGTTGTAATTTCCTGAATGTACACAAATATTAGAAAACATTTCAAGAGTTCAGCGGCCTCTCTTTACAATGATTGATGTGTTTTTATACTTCATGGATGCCCTGTGTCTTCCACAGATCTGGGGTGGCGTGGGGTGGAGAATAGTGAGTGTGGCAAATGGTGCATTATTCCCTGGGATACAGTTGGACTACATGGAAAAATCCTCATTTTGCACCAACTGTGACTTTAGTACTCTTTGTGTTTCTCCTTATAAATCACTTCCAGACTATGTCATGAACCTATTAATAACTTTTAAAATCCCTGCTCCAATTGTACTAGTTGGCAAAGATTGGTAGAACACAAGATCTCCATAGTCTCAGTATTTAGCTCATAAAAAAACACACCAAATACCAACTAAAATCACATCATCAGAGGATTATCTATTTAGAGTAGATTTTTATTATAGTCATGATAATATTTGCTGCTTTAAGTTTTTAACTATATCTGTGATTTTATAATGAACTATTTTATTTGACGGAAACATCTAGCCAGTTATTTTGCTTGTATTGTCCCTGCTTATTATGTAAAAATTTTTGGTATCATATGTGATAAGTTTATTTGCAAATGACTCCAGCAAATATAAGCTTTAAAAGTAAATAAAACGTGATAAATAAGTATTCTAAAGTTTTAATAGTTTTTCCAATCAGAATATTAACAAGTTTCTAAAATGCTTGAACATCTTTCCACTTTGCTTTATTCTTTAGAAATTTTTCAATGATACTTGAAGTCAGATAGTGTCACATAAGAATTTGGAGCCCTGGCTGGTGTGGTTCAGTGGATTGAGTGCCACCTGAGAACCGAAGGGTCTCTGATTCAATTCCCAGGCAGGGCACATGCCTGGGTTGCAGGCCAGGCCCCCAGGTTGGGGAGCTCAAGAGGCAGCCACACAGTGATGTTTTTCTCCTCTTTCTCCCCCTCTTCCCCTCTGTCCAAATAGAAATAAAAATATTTTTTAAAAAAAAGAATTTGGAAGCATCCCGAGCTATAGAAACTTTGCTCTTATTTACAGTTTCATGAAAATGTACATTTGAAAAATTTTTCCATAATACTTACTTTGTAGCTATTACTTCTACAACACTAACAGAAAACTAAGGTTATTAATTAGTGTATCTCACTGAAGATATATGCAAACTTCATTAAAATCAACAATATTAAGGATAGTGTTAGGGGTAATAACTATAACTTAATATTTATCTGTGTGCCTGATAGTGTTTTGAGCACTTTAATCATGTTAACTTTTTGACTCTTCATATCATATGTAAATAACTTTCATTTTTAATGCACTAACATTCTTAACACACAAATATTTATATACAAAAACAACACAAAACCAATTTCAACTACACTTACTTACACATAATTGGCAGGCCTCATATCAGCTTCTAGAAATAGAGCCCCAAAAGACTGGTGAAAAAAAACTGAATGCCTTACATGTCACTTCAGCGTATTGGAACCATGCCTCTTACTTTTATCATCCTACTGTCTATACTTGTAAACAAAAATGATAAAAATATTTCATTTTAAAGGTTTAATTCTTTCTGGACTCTATGACCAGCTCATCTGTAATTCACCTGGTTATAGTAATAGAGATTATTTTGTTAGTATTTACTTTATTTGTGTCATAAAGCAGCAAAAGATTTATTAAATTTTATACTTGGTGTGTTATTTTTATTTTTTCTAATGCACATTAAAAGCAATACCCAATTATTAGAATAGTGATTGCATATATGTATGCTGATGCTTTTATAAAATGTATAAGTTAACGGTGAAATTCTTCTAATAATTGTAGGTGTTCCTTTGAGCTGAAGGGATATAATCATTTTACTTTGGGTTGGTGGGTGGGTGGGTGGGTGTGTGTGTGTGTGTGTGTGTGTGTGTGGTGCCGCCTTTGGTCATTATCAATGCTGGTGTTACCAATTTGTGCATGTACAAGGACAGGGTGGGAGTGTGCTTGAAGGAGGAGAAATAACAGAAAATTCCGCACTTACATTGCAGGAAAAATCTGTTAAAAATTCCACAAATAAGAGTATATGAATATTGTAGCTGTTAGCCTCAGGACTGATGACTGCACATAAAAGATTGCTGCAAATGAAGATTTTATTGTCCCCTCTCTGACTTTCTAAAATGACACAGAAGCTTGCATGTTCTGGGCGCCATTCCCAGAAGCACAGCATTCTCTCCAAAAATCCACAGATGCTCTTCTGGGAACGAGGTGGCGGCAAACACAGATGAGCTGACAGTGTGCCGCAGTTCCTGGAAACACTGCCTTCTGGAGATGGGGCTTTAAGGAAAAACACTGCACTTAACTCTGTTCTGTTCTTCCCGTGTCCTGTAGAAGTGGAACTCTCACAGATTAATAATATATGGGAGGGAAGAGTAAGTCTGTGGTTGTTTGGAGAAATGGCTAATACATTTTTTGAAACGAGACATGCTGGTTTGAGTTCTTAAAGACTGGAGTTTCTGAGGAAATATGCAAAAAAACAAACAAACATGGAAACAGTCACGTAACAACTACCAGCAGACCAATTCATTACATTTTGCCTGAGAACACCACACTTTAAAACACTTACTTTTAAAATAAAGCAGTTGCTGACGATACACATGACTTGCACTTTCAACATTACTTATATTTTATAGTGAGTACATCTTAAATTAATAAGTTGATAAATTTTAAAAAGTGACCCTCCTAATCATCAACCAAATTCTATTTTCGTATGGGTCCTTGGAGATTGAGTTACTCAGGAAGAGTCAGCCATGACACAGAGGGAGTTTTCCTGAATTTAAGGGTAACATTTTGTGATCACCTGCCTCCAAAGAGTTTCAAATTTACTATCTCATTTGAGAAGTCTACAAAAACCTGTGGGAGTTGGTACTATCCTCATTTTGAAATAAAGAAAGAGAAACACAAACCATTCACCAAATTGTTTTACAAAATATATTTAGCAGAATTTAAAAAGTCCTCAGGAACCAGGTTAATTAAATAGCTACTCAATTAGCTGACATACAATTTCAAAGAATGAAATGTTCAGATTTATTTTTTTTGTTTTTAGATGTCTAAATAATAAATTCATTTTCTGCAATGCAAAGATCTATCAAGTGTCTGCTGATTTTTTTTCTATTAGTGGACTCGTTCATAATGGAAGTAGTATAATAAATCACAATATCATGATTCTGTTGGTTTTTGAGGTTTTAGTGAGTGTAATTTTTTGTTTTTATGTCAGTCTCTCCTACATAACATCAGAGTAATCAAAGTTAGAGGTCATACTCTTATTTATCCTAAATGTGTGGTTCCCAGCACAGAACCTAGTATATATTAGGCTTTCAGTAAATGCTTTCTGGAAATAAATGGTTCTGGATGAATAATAATTTTAAAAAAGAGCCATTGCCTTTCAGTAATTACATCAAAATCAGACACAAGAAGCATTGAGAAACTGATATGTAATCTCAGTCTGATATCTTGTCCTAAATGCCTTTGCCAATTGGGACATTTCAGTGTTTCAGTTCAAATTACTGGGCACTTTTATGTCACAAAGCTCTATCTTTAACCTCACATTTTTCCCATTTATTGTGTGTAAAGAATAGTCATTGAAGATCACACTACAAGATAATGAGATGATGTGGCTACCGAAGTGAATTGGGTTTTTTTCTCCCCCTATGTTTGTTTCAATACATGACTTGTTTGTTAAGAACAACCCTTCTGACAATTTTCAGGACTTGTTCATTTCCTATTGCAGCATTCATTTTTATTTTTCCAGCACATATAGCACATTTATTTAAAATGGAAAAGAAGCTAAGACATTCACAAATCAATCATTTTATTTGCCAGGAGTAAAAATATAACAATACAAAAAGGTGCTGCCTATATCAGTATGTCCAAGCGCAGTGGCTTCTGATAGACAAGGCAAATACCTGTTAGAAATATTCTTACAGCTTCAATTACCTTACTGGAGACAGTTTTTGTAATACTTGGACAGTACGCAAAGACTTGACAGAGCCCTTATATCTACTGCTCTGTCACGCTACTAAATTTTATTGTGGAGTAATGCCAGCAAAAAAAAAAAATCTATTTTCTTCTCATGATTATATTTGGCAGACCTATTGTTCTGTGCATTTGCAGGTAGCAGTCACTCAAATATAATGATCTAAACACATTCCAAATATTGATTTCTTGGCAAAGACTCCCCTACTGCCCCAGAAAAAAAATTGTATGAAAAACTTTATACATTATCTGTGTTCTCTCTGCTATATGTTTTGTGCTGGTCTAGCATATTAGTCATTTTTTTTCCAGAGAAACAATAACACAAGCCTGCTCAAATAAATCAGCATACTCAAATCAATTGCAATTCTTTTTTATTAGTAAGTTTTTCTTTGCTTTATCTTTATTGTTAACACTATTACAGATGTCTTTATTCCCCCTTTGTATAATTATTTAATTATTAAATAAAAGTTAATACAATAATACAAAGAGAAATAAAGAAAAATAACACTCCTTACTCCATGAAAAAAAGGTTTATTTAAATTTCATAAAGCAAGCCAGAAAAAATGTTCATAATGACTTATGTTAAAAGGCTTATTAGGCCTGAAAATCGCATGTGGTAAAAGTTTTCATTCCTTAATTTTTAATTTTTTACTCAAATAATATTACTGAGTATCTACTTTGTACTAAGTACCCTTATACAAATTAATATATATCACATTTGTATTTTATATATATATATATATATATCAGTAAATAAGGCATGTAATCTCTCTTTGTGCTTACATGTTAGTGAACAATGATAGTAGTAGATAAATTTGCAATAAAATAGGTGCTTTGCAAGATGATGTTAAACACTATGGAGAAAAAAACTAGTTGGTAATATATAATCAATAATATTGTCAAGGAACATGTATAAAGGACCCATGGACAAAGTCAAAGTGGGAAAGGGTTGAGGGTGGGGCAGGGGAAAGTGGTGGTGGGGAAATGGAGACAATTGTACTTGAATAATAAAGAAATAAATTAAAAAAATAATATAATAGCTTTGCTTATTGACAGAAGGTAACTAGATTTTCAGGGAGTTAGAGTGGAGAGGGGTTACATGGAATCTGTGATGTGTGGATGATCACACCAAGAACTCGCGGTTGTAAGCATAGTCTGATGGCGCGAGCAGAGAGGGTGGTGGGACAGAGGCCAGATAGATGGTGGCTAATTGAAATGGTAAGAGAGGAACACACTACCGCTTGACAGCACCTTTAGAGAGAGCCATCTTTCAGTAAGAAATGAAAAAAAGAACATTCACTGAGGAGGTTTAAGATGTGAGGGATCTGATTTGATTTTTATTTGTATTGAATTTATTAGAGTGACATTTGTTAATAAAATGAAATAGACTTCAAGTGCACAATTCTATAAGACCTCATCTGCCTACTATCCTGTGTGTTCACAACTCAAAGCAAAGTCTCGTCCATCACCATTTATCCTCCTTCACCCTCTTCTACCGACCCAACCTTCTTGCCTTCTGGTAATCCTCACACTGTTGTCTGGGTCTATGAGTTTTGTTTATTTTTTGCTTAATCCCTGTACCTTTTTCACACAGCCCCTCAACATCCCTCCTCAGCTTTCAGCCTGTTCACTGTATCTGTGAGTCTGTTTCTACTCTGTTAGTTATTTTTGTTCATTAGATTCCACATATAAGTCAAGTTATGTGGTATTTGTCTTTCTCTGACTGGTTTATTTCACTTAGCATAATATTCTCCAGGTCCATCCATGCTGTCATAAAAAGTAACAATTTCTTTCCATTGTGTAAATATACCACAGCTTTTTTTATCCACTCACCTACTGGCAGGCACTTGAGCTGTTTCCTGATCTTGGCTATTGTAAATAATTCTACAATGAACATAGGTGGGCATATTTTTTTCCTGATTGGTGTTTTGGGTTTCAGGTCTTCAGATATATTCTAAACAGTGGAATCACTGGGATGTAAGACAGTTCTATTTTTAATTTTTTGAAGAATTTCCATACTGTTTTTCATAGGGGCTGCACCGATCTACATTCCCACCAACAATGAATGAGGGTTCCTTTTTCTCCCCATCCTTGCCAGCACTTGTTGTTTGTTGATTTATTGACAATAGTAATTCTGACAGATGTGAGGTGATATCTCATTATGGCTTTCATTTACATTTATCTGATGATCAGTGATATTAAGCATCATTTCATATGTCTATCAGCCATCTGTATATCCTCTGTGAAGAAGTGCCTATTCAGGTCCTCTGCCTGTTTTTAATGGATTGTTTGTTTGTTTTTGGTGGGGTTTGTATAAGTTTTTTATAAATTTTAGATATTAATTCCTTATCAGATAAATCACTAGAGAATATGTGCTTCTACTCTGTGGGTTGTCTTTTCATTTTGTTGATGTTTCCTTTGCTGTGCAAAACCTTTTTAGTTTAATGCAGCCCCTTTTGTTTATTTTTTCTTTTGTTTTCCTTGCCCAAGGAGACATATTGCGAAACATTTTTTGCTACAACAAATGTATGAGATTTTACAGCTTATATTTTCTCCTAGAATTTTTATGGTTTCAAGTCTTACTTTTAAGTGTTTAATCCATTTAGAGTTCATTCTGGTGCATGGTATAAGAAAGTGGTTTGGTTTAATTTTTATGCATGTATCTGTCCAATTTTCCCAACACCATTTATTGAATAGATTGTCTTTACCCCATTTTGTGTTCTTGCCTCTTTTGTCAAATATTAATTGACTATAAAGGCACAAGTTTATTCCTGGGCTCTCTCTTCTGTTCTATTCATCTGTATGTCTCTTTTTATGCCAACACCATGCTGTTTTGATTATTATGTCCTTGTAGTATGGCTTGATATCAGGTAGTGTGATTTCTCCTACTTTGTTCTTCTTTCTCAAGACTGCTGTGGCTATTTGGGGTGTTTTGTGGTTCCATATAATTTTTGGAACTTACCCACGAACTTATAGAGATTCTAGATAGAGAATGAAGCCTGTTCCCCAACTATTTTACATAAAAGTAACATCTTTTGTATGTTTATTGTATAAAGCATTGCAATGCGCTGTAGGTGTTTGATGTTTATTTGTTTATTTGTTTGCTTGTTTTGGTTAACTGATTAGAAATACTTAATTAAATTGTTTCTATTGGTGACTATATATTTTGACATGCAGCTATCATGAGAGGCACAGAAAAGTCAATAGCAAATAGAATGTTATTACACAAGACAGGCCTTGTGCAAAATTGTTTATGTGAGAATCTGACCATGTAAAAACCATGTAAAAGGTTGATTTTTAACCTATACCTTTAAAATTAGTGTTCAGTGAAGCTGGAACTATCATTAAATGTAAAAACATTTGAAGGTAAAACCACCTTGCTGCCTCTTTCAGAAATTTTTAGATTTCCTTCCATTTATTTTATATTTTAATACTATTTAAAAATCAGACAAAATTTCAGATACTTATTATACTTTTACAAAATTGACAATGACAAAGAAAAGCTGTTGTACTATTTAGTTACGATTCCTATCCCCAGAGTTTCAGGACCATATTCTTAGTTCCTTGTTAGTCCTACTTATACTATAATAGACCACTTACTAGATCTTTTAAACTGTAACTACTATTTCTATTAACTCTTCTTTTTGTGGCATTTTTATTACCTTCCCAAACTTGTTTTCTTTTTCTTCCTGGAAACAGAAAGATTGCACTTCACAGCCTCTTTTGCAGTTACTTACAGTTAGGCCAGGCGACTCAATCTTGTCCAATGGGATATGGGTGAAAAAATATATAAAATATCTCTAGGTTTGGCCCATTAAAAAACTCCCACCTAATTCTCAGCTCTTTCACTGTCTCACACTGTGAGCTAGATGCAGAGAATCCATCAGATATCCTTAAGACCCTGAGGGATAATGTAGATGCAAGATGAAAATAACCTGTATCCTTGAATTATAACATGTAGAGTCACCTACAAAACACCAGCATTGTTTTGGTGTATGAGTACAAAATAAACTTTGTTAGCATTAACTACTGAGATTTTTGTGATTTTTTTAACAGCAGATAGCCTTCCCTAACTATATACTTATATTTTACTTGACATTCCTTTTTCAGTAATAGTCAACAAAGCATGGCAGATACAGAAAGATAGAGAGTATGAGTAGATGCAATTAGTATTCATAACACATTCAAATACAGTCACATTAGGAATTCAAGCTTGAATGTATAGATTTCAGTCCATTGCATCACATTACCAAGCTTGGAAATACACACAACAAGTAGTGAATAAATATCCCATTTTGATTTCCACTTTGAATCAATCAACCAAAACCTGTTCAAGCCAGACCCATAGAGAATTACGTGAAATAATATAAACTCCAACTCACTCTTTAATTTTTTATTACATTTATTGTGGTGACATGGATTAATGACAATATATAAATTTCAAATATGCAATTCTACAATGCATCATCTGTATAGCACATTGTGTGTTCACCACCCAAAATAAAATCTCCTTTTATCATCATATATTTGACATCCTTTCCTACTTTATTCTCCCCCCACTTCCCCTCTGGTAGACTTCATACTGTCCAACTCACTCTTTATTTTTATTATTAATGGAAAAGAAGTAGAGAATAAATACTATTAAAACTTTATTTAAACTCCCTATAGCTATAAATAAAACTTTTATAATTAAAAACAGGAGAGTCACTAACTTTTGTTTTGGCTAGAAGGCTTAGATTTGACTCAGAACTTGACAATCTAGGAGCTTCAACAGTTCCATAAAAATTAACTCTGGTTAAAAAAATATCCCACAGAAAGAAAAATGATGATCAAGGTGACCATAATACATAATTGGTCTGGAATATACTCAGTAGATTTAAATTTCTATATTCTGAATAATTCTATCTAGACGTGACTTATGGTACTTAATATATGTGTTGACATGAGGGCCCAGGTGAGTATTACTCAAAATTCTTCTTCAAATAGCATTACAGAGCCATGGCATAGTTTGGTATTATAATGAAAATTACACTGTGTACTCTTCACTCATTAAGCTACAAAATACACTCATTCCAATATGGCACTCTTATGACAAAGCCAGAATGGAGAAATTCTAAACTTATTAACTTGTACAAAGATGGTATTTGTTTTCATTTTGCCAAATAAAGAAGCTATTAACATTGAAATGTTTCTTTTGGCAAAGACTGGCCATTGCTTTGACCTCCTTTGGTAATTCCAATGTCCTTATGCAAATGCTCCTGTGGAACTTGTAAATATGTTGAGCACATGATAAAAATAAAGGAAAAAAAAACTCAAGGAAATTAACATTTTTTAGCTATTAGATACATAGTCCTTAACAATATTCAGAAATATTCTGACAGCTTTCACTACAATTTCTTATTTTGTTTAAAAAATTCTACTCTAAAGAAATACATTCAGCTAGGTTATAATTAACATGGCAGTTAGAAGATATTATGTATCATAAGCTGCTTAGCATCCTAAGGTAGACAAAGAGTAGCAGTAGTAGTAGTGTTTTCTGTCTTATCAGGTCAAAGCAGTAGCAACTTTAATTAGAGTTATTGTTAAGACACTATTTAAACTGTCATATGTTCCTACACCTTTTATTTTAACCTTATTGGGGGGGGGGTATTTTGATTTATAAATTGGCAAATTCATCTCATGATATGTGTTCTAACAACACCCCTTCTTGTATTTAACAACCAAAGACTAGCAGCTGGACCTACCAATTCTATCATAATTTCACAGTCTAATGATTGTATTTTAATTATTTAATAATATATCAAGCAATTAAGATTTCAAAGCATAAAAGTCATGAGGATCAGAACTAAATATTTGTGGAATGGATTTTTCCTACATAAGTTACCATATCATATGAAAAGGATGCATTTTACAAAAATGTCAAATAATTGATTTAAAAATGATTTGACTTTATTTCTGGAAGCATCAAGTTTGCAGGAACATTTATTATTTAAAGCAGCTGTGAATATAAACTCTGTTGTAATTTCTTTATTTTTTTTAAAAAAAGTATGATACAGGTCTTTCAACAAGCAAGATATTTTATGTGCAATAAATGTTTTAATTGAAAAAATTATAGATAAGTCTATATTATTTTTAGATAGATTGACTTCTTAAGTTTTATAAATTCATTGTTGCTGTATAATGAATATTCAGAGTAAAAAAAGCAGCTTTTCTTAATACAGATAAATCTAGTTCATGAAAATAGGAATTATTTTGTCTTTTTCTTGAAAATGTTTAAAAAAAGAAGAATATTTGTTTTTACTCTGGCTGATAATTAATTCACTTTACTTATGTTAATTTTCCGGGAAATTATGTTCACTTCTTCAAAAAAGCATTTCTTATAACATACTGACTTCCAGGTCATGGCATATTTAACTTAAGATAATAAGACTAGCAATTACTTTTCTATTTTGACAGACTAGTCCAAGAACATTATGTTAGATTTAATGAAGTAGGCCATTGCTGCCTTTAGGATTTATCCAGGCAGTGCTTTACTTAGGTGGCTTAGCTGTCCATTATACACAAATAATCAACCAAGAATGACCAGTGCCTTCTGGAAAATCTGCTTGCCTCTCATAACAGCATCTTTTTCATTATTGTTGCTTCCCTTTTCTGCAAGACATTGTCTGGAGTAATCTACTTCCCATCTTCCAACGAGAACTGTCTCCTCAAACTTCTGCTCTTACCTCTTTGTCTTACTTATAAAAGGAGTTCATGACTGTGGGCCTGGGCTGGCCGTCAGCGGCAAGGTAAAGCACGAAAAGGAGACATGCTGCATCTCCCTTAATCTTCCACTGCTGTCTTTCAGCTCCACTGAGGACTTGCCCTCCCAAGAACACCGTGCTAGCTCCTCCTCAGGACATCCAATTTATGTTGAATATTTATCTTCCTAGGTATTTGACAAATATTCATTACACCCTATCTCCTCATTTCATAATTCCAAATCATACTCTACATCTTATACAAAAACATATATAAGATAACCTAAAATGTTATAGAAATGAGAGGGAGAGGGAAATGGGGAGAGAGAGAGAAAGAGAATATGCTACCTATTGCTACTTTGATTCAATTATAGAATTTTAGCCTGTCAATGAGAAACACTTCCAAAGTTGACAGAAGAGTGAAGTTAGGCCTCTCATGAAGCAGTTGGTAAGAAGAAAATTATATAACCTGACCTGGCAGGAAGAGTTGGAAGAAATCTGGGAATGAGTTTATGATCCCCACTGCTCCTTTGCTACCAGTCCAAACTCGTGGAGCCTATCCCTCATTGTCCAGCATTCCACTAGAGTCTTTTCATGCCTTAGAACTTCCTCCCTATATCCCTGCCCCATGGTATTGGACCATCGACGCCAAGATGGTTATTCTCCCTGACAGAGAGGGAGAGGAGAGTTGAGAGAAAAGGGAGAGGCCTAGATTTGTTGGAAGTGCATAAATGGTTTGCTTTGTGCTCGGGGTCTCTAGTTTTATGTGAACAGTGCTCTCTACTTCTGACGTTTAGGAAGATAAATTGGTATCTGTGAGCTAGTGTAAGAATATAACCAAGACAGATAAACTATTCCTCCAGGCAAAATGCATTTTGAATTTCAAACACTGAAGTTACTTATAAACTTCTGGAACAGTTTATGGTTATAAATCGGGCGCTGTATTTGATTCTTCCCAAGAAATACAGCAACGAGTTTACTGAGTTCCTCTGAACTTCAAGTTTGCTCATCTTTGAGAAAGCTTTGCCTGGTGTACAGATGCCTGGGAAGAAAATAAAGGCAACACACAACCCAGTTTAAAATGTTACTTCTATTTTGCCCCTTTTCTCTATGTGCAATTCTTCACCCTCCCCTTCCTTTCTGTGATCCCATTCTTAAGTTTAATGCCTGGTTTACATTATATTATATTAAGTTTTACATTATATATATATAATATTAGGGGATAAGTAATTGGTTGAAAAGCAACAAGAGTAGCCTGAAGTTGGTAAGTTTAAGTCCTTTGAGCAGTTAGCTTTCACTTCACCCAGAGTAGCACAAGGACTCTGCTGTTAAAATTTTTGAAAAGGAGTAGATTAAAGTGTTATATCTTATAATGGAATATACATTTAAACAGACATCCCAGGACCAAAACCATAAAGCCAGATCTGGTAATAAAGTTCTCTAGCATGTAACCAATCCGGAGGTACTCAGAGCAGGCTTGCAGAAAGCAGTTTCTGAAGGTGAGGGAAACACAATTAATATTGAATACATTTGCAAAAGTGCTCAGGTCTATATACATATGAGACTTATTCCTTTATTTTCTCAACAAACATTTACTAAGTACATATATTTTCCTAGTGAACACCCCATTAAGTATGAGCAATGCAATGATGAATAGGATATAGGTCCCAACCTAAAATAATTTAGAGTCTATAGAAGAAGAATACAGTATGTTGGTGTGCAAAGTCTAAACAGATGGAAAAATTGAAGGTCAGAAAACTCTAATCCCATTTGTGGAATTTCAAGTGGGGTGAGAAAGTAAAGGGATGGGTCCTAGAACTTTCACAAAAGAAAGGTATTACCTAGTTTGTCTGTCCAGGTCAATCTACAGCAAACCACTCATTTAAAAAAAAGACTCATTTTACATTGCAATATTACACTTCAAAGCCTACTCAATAAATATCACTTTTTCTACTTAGATTTTCAAAGCAATGTGCCTCTTTAATAAATACTGGCAAACTTATATTTTAAAACGTCATTAAGGAGCTAGCATGTGAGTCAGAAGATACATTCAGGAAAGACAGGAAATTTCCCACATGTACATGAAAATTAAGCCGCAGTCCTCCACTAGCACTAACACAGTTGCAACTGCCCAGATCTTGCTGAAAGGTCCTGTTGACTCGTACTCTTTGCAGAGAGGTTGGTGGCAAGAGCTCTTAGTCTTGGCAACATTAAAAAGGGTAAAGTGGTTTGTTTCTCCAATGAGACGGCTACAAACAGCCTGCACTCCCCAGGCAAGGGTAGGTCGATGGAGGGGTTTGGTTCTCAGCAAGACCACACAGCTCTCACCAGCTTTAATTGGCACAGTTTATTTTAGCAACCAAAGCCTTCAGTAGCTGTAAGACCTCACCTTCACAGAGTAGTTCATGACTTCTTTCCCCTGTTTTTTTTTTTAATCCTTCCCTAGGAACACTCAAGGTTTCAAGTTGCTGCCCACAGCTTACCTACCACTCTCTATTTTGGTGGAGAAATGAAAGAAATAAGACATGGGGAGTATTTTTGACTGTTACTCTTTTGCATTCAATAAGCACCAGGGCTCAATTTTTGCATGATGCCTTTGTTATAGGAATTTGGCTCCATTGCCGCCATTCTTTCTGTGGCTATATTTGTCCTTGACCTCCTATGTCCTCCCCAGAGTTCTCTTCCCACACAGGGGCACACACATTCTGCTTTGTGATACTACTCATTTGAAACTTTGAATATGGCCCCAATATTTATTTGCTTAACAAATGTTTATTAATACAGGCATCGTGCTTGGTGCTTGAGATATAACAGTAAACAAGACAAGGCTCCCTCCTTCAAGGGGCATAAAACAAAGTCCAGAGGAAAAAAATAAAATAATCAGTTATACAACTCTTTGAAAATGTCAATAAAGGAAGATACATTACAAGCTTCGTAGGCTTCATTCCATTTGTTCTTCACTTTTACTCTGAAGTTATACTTCCTTATAAAGACATAGCCTGTAAGCCGCTCTACTTTCTGGAAAATCAAATTCAAAATCAGGCCCTCAGACTGGGATACCAGAATTGATTTCTGCCTGTTCTGATGGATATTGGAGCCCCGCGATTTGTGGGGCAGCAATAACATTTTGTTATGGTGGTATCACAACCTATGGTTGATGGGAATGCAGTCAAGGTAGAAAGGCATTGGGAAACATGGCAGCTGTATCAACTCAAAGCTAACTGCAGGGATCATGGGGTTTGAAATGGATTGGCATGTAGTAATTCAACGGAAGCCTTGTAAGAGACAGTTATAAGCTGAGGGCATCTCACTGACAACTTAAATTATAAAGGACCACTTTTGTAGATTTTGCAAATTTTAAGGCAACTGTCATTGCCTTTAGCTGCTGACTGTTAAAAAATTCAGACCAGGATCTTACTCTAAGATGTCAGAGCTACAAAACGCAATGATCTTGGGACACCAAGTGACAATGAGACTCCAGGAGCCCATCCTGAGCTAGAAATGATGAAATTCACCAAACAATATGGCTAAGAGGACCCTGTGGTGATTCATAGTACACAACATGATATATTTGGGGTTAGGTCGAAACAGGTCTAGAAGGCCAAAGTTCACTACGTGAACAGTGTGACCGGTAACTCGTGATCCCTTTCTATTATACTGATGACTTCTTCAGCTCAGACCTATAGCTGATGAAGATAAGAGTTCCTTCTAGACATAAGAGATGAAAGAACTTGGGCCTGATTCACAGGTTACATTTAGTTAAAGGTTGGTGCTAGCCAAAAGTGGACAACCAAAGCATCACAAACTTAAAGTACCATATTGATGGGATCTGCAGTGGTCAGTGCTTCCAATTGTGCACTTGGCTGTCTAATTTGTATAGTAGGAAAAGTGACCAGAGGTGGTCACCTCATTCCTGGCACAATGAATCCATGAAAAGAATGTACACATAGACGTTTATGCAGTAAATCCAAAACAAGGGCTCATTTTTTTCACTCCTGAAAGTTTTCCTTTCCAGCAACTGAGACTGACTTAAAGCCCTCTAACTGGGAAAAAAACAATAGCCACTTGATGAAAGGTAGATTGTATCAAACATTTTGCACTCCAGAGGAAGCAGAGATTTGTCCTAACTGAAATTAACACATTTTATCTGGGGGTTCAGCTGTCTTTTTCACCAACTTAAAGGAGACCTCACACCAACAAGTTGTAGTCAAATGAAATTCAATTATATCATCTATGTCAGTACTGAGTCTTATTGTCTTGGTGGCTTACTTGACTCTGTTGGTATCTTATCTTATCTTGAGCTGATAGCCCTACAGGGGACAATCACTCCTGTTGACTCTTAACATATTACAGTCTAATATTCAGAATGATTCCATCTCCTTGGCTGGTACTTGTGCTTCCCAACATGTCTGATACTCTAATGTTGCTTCATAAGAACTCACCCTTCGGTTTGTTTTAGCTGTGTGCTGTTTTACTCTGTTTCTATTATTACAAACTAAAATGAAGATGTTTCAAATAATGTTAAAATGTATTAAATATTCTATTTCCATTCTGAAAATAAAATACAGTTTTCTCATCTGAGAAATGAAAATAGTGTCCATTGCCAGATGATACATAACACATTTGATGTTCTTAGAAGAATTTTTGGCATATATTAAGCCCTTGTAAATATTTTTATTATTATTCATATGTATATCATTCACAAGGGACTTGAAATATGAATACTTTTGTGTGTGTGTGTGTGTGTGTGTGCATAAAGAAAATAGTCATTCAACAACAATGAATTTTGACCTCAATTAAGCACTGAGGCTGAGATATTATAACCATGAGGTAGGTAGGTATGTAGATAGTTAGATAGGTATGCTAGTCAGATGTATGTCTAACCTTCTTCTGAACTATTATGAACCTTAAATTTAGAACTTTAACTGCTGCTAAATTTTTTTTCAGATACGCCATAAAAATGAATCATAACGCAACTGAACATGTGGTAAGATGTCAGCCTCAGTATGATTCCTAATCAGATGAAATAATTCCTAGTTTTCCTGCCAAGAAAAGTCCCTACCTTTTTAAGAACACCACTTAATCATCTGGGTACAAGTTATAGATCACTCTTCTTCCATGTAAGTAGTAGACTTCCAAGTTGAAAAAGGAGTGGCTGTATACATGTTTTATAGCTTAACATTATCATATACCAAAGGACATATTTTTGCTCCTAACTCTTTCTAATTGATAGGTGCATGTAGAAAGGTATTAAATCTTTAATATCATAGAGTATTCTTAAATTTTTATGCTTTCAAGCCGTTACATATATTATTCTCTCTTCCTGTAATATTTTAAACTGGTTTTTTTTTCCCCAAGACTCTGCTCAACTGTCATTTTCCTGTGAATGTAAGTCCAAATTAAAGAAGGAAATAAAAATCTTTCAAAAACTCTTGCCTGCACTGTTTGCCCTTATCTCCAGCTTCCGAGCTCTCCACTCTTCAATCCCATCATGCTATCAGATCTTTACACAAATATCACCTTTTCAGAAAAGCCTTCCCCAGATGCAATTAGTAGTCAGTTCCTGTGGCTGCTATAACAAATTACTATAAACAAGGTGGTTTAAAATGATAGAAATTTATTTTCTCACAGTTTTGGCGGTTGGAAAATTACAAAATAGGTTTCCTGGGTCAAAGTCAAGATCTGACCAGATCTCACACTCCTGCCTGAGGCTTTGGTGGGGAACCTGTTTCCTGCTTCTTTTACCTGCAGGTGGTTGCCAGCATTCCTTGACTTCTGGCTGCTTCCTTCCAATTTTCAAAGTTAACACCTTCAAAAGTTTTTCTGCTCCATCTCCACACAGCCTTCTTTGTGTGTCCAATTTCCTGCCACCTTCTTTTCATGAGGGTATTTTTTTAATGCATTTAGCCCCCCCCCGCCACCCAGGTACTCAGATAGTCTCCTTATTTTGGGATCCTTTGTCACATCTGCAAAGTTCTCGCCAGGTGGAATAATATCTGTGATTTCCAATGATTAGGGCATATTATGTGGATTGCCACCTGTGCTACTGACACTCCGTATGTGCCTTCTTTGTTTCAGTTTACTGCAAATGAATTATAGCTATCCAATATACTACAGATTTTACTTATTAATCTTGTTTAATTTCTGTTCCCCCTATTACAAAATCAACTCCATTTAATCAGGAATTTTTGCTCAGTTTTCAACTACAGATGTATACTTTTCATTTAATGGTTTCTAAAAAAATTGTTGAAAATGAAGAGAAAAAAAGAATAAAATAATTATGTTATGAAATGTATTCCTTTATTTTTAGTTATAGAGCAAAAAAATCAGATCCTATAAAGTAATACACAAGAGTAAATTTTCTAGCAAATTGTTCAAAAAGATATTGTACAACTCTTTTCTGGGAATATGCTCAAGGGATTTTTATGCTCAATGATGGTTGGATAACATACATATACCTTGTAAATGTAACTGAAACTATTTGAGTCTATTATACAATGTTACGGCATTAAATATTCTTAGGAACACATGATACTTCTTCCCATTTAATCTAGACACCATCATTCTGACTTGAAAAGTGGGTGATATTTTCTGGGTCCTGACTCACTAACTACCCTAATAAAATCAGTTTTTTCTGTTTTAGGCAATATTCACTACAGAGAGGAAGAGAGAGAGAGAGCAGGTAAAGAGACAAGAGAGAAAGAATGTTTTCTAAGGATTAACAGTTAATTTATTATTAAAGTTTGCCAAGCAAGTTAGTTGTCACACTGGGGTTGATGGAAAAAAAAACAGCCAGGATGGACCAGATTCAGGTGGTAAAGCGCAAGCAGGGGGAAGAATGAAACTTTATGAACAACCATCTAGGTTTCTGGTGTCATCTGTCAATGTTAAGCGTCAGGCCAAAGGGCACAAGATATCAAAGCTTGAAAGAAGGTGAAAGTTTTTATGTAGGGAGGGGTTGCCCAGGAAAGGGTGACAGACATTGAGTTGAATGAAAAGAACATCTATATGGGCAGGAAGTCAGCGTCGTTATCAGAGTCCAAGTGAAATTAGGAGAACTTTTGAAGTTGAGTTGCCTGGCGCAGATTTTGAGAACACAGATATAGTGAGGTAGGTATCAACACTGGGATCTTGGCATGGATTGTCAAGGCCCTAAGATAAACAGGACTTTCAAGCAACAGAGGGCACAACACACATATATTAAAAATATTTATATTAATGTTGCTATAGATCTGTTATGAGGTGCTCATCAAAATTGCACAGAAGTATAAAAAATTAATTTTTTAAGTTCACTAGGGGATCTTAGAATCAGAAATATAGTATAATGGTAATGAAGGATAGTACTTTTCTCTCCAGTTGATCATGAAACATAAATGATTGAGTTTTAGACTAGGTTTAAGTATTGAATGTCTCTAAAATATGTCCCAGTCAATTATTTGTTAAGAGGACAGAAGAGTTCATAGCCCTGGGCCTTGATATAATGAAAAAAACTTAGACAATGGAAATAAGTTAATGCAGAAAAAAAAGAATTGAAGAGGGGGGAGCTCACATGACACCTACGGCAGCCATGATGGTGAATTACTCAGATATCCACATCTTCCTCCAATTTGTTTTTAATTAGCTGCAATAAGTGCAAATAGCTAACACGTAAAACTGGAGTACTTTCAGGGCCTACTTTAGCTCTTAAACCAAAGACCTATCATGCATAAGTCCAAATCAACAACTAAGCTGGAAATGCAATTTGCCTGATAAGGGAGCAAAGGAACTATATATCAAAATAACGCCAGCATTAACCAGTATTAATATAATTAATGAATTATATTAAATGTAAATACATTAAACAACCCAATCAAAAGGCACAGTTTGGCAGAATGTCAATAAAATCATGGTACAACTATATCTTGTCTGTAAGAAACATCTTTAAATTAAAAGATACTAATTGTTAAAAATTAATATAATAGAAAAGAATATGCCATGCAAGAAGCCTCCTAAAAGAACAAAAGTAATTATACTCACATCAGACAAAGTAGACTTTAAGACAAAATTGGTTACTACAGACAGAAAGAATACATTGTATAAGAGGGCCTGTCCTTTAAGAGGGCATAAACATAAATATGTACCACACAAATGGGCACCAAAATACATAAGCAAAAACGGACAGAATTAAAGGTAAAAATAAACAGTTCACAATGATAGCTGGGAGTCTCCACTTGAAGAGCTTTGAGGATGCATCTCACCTTCAGAGCCAAGCCAATGACTGGTCAGCCTGTAGATTCACAGACATGTCCATTACTGCCCAACATGGGTCTGACTTAAGTGAAAATCTTTGCCTTAGGGTTCCCAGTTATGTTTGCCAACTGACCAATCTGCGTAATGGCTGGAGAGTCTCCTTGCTTAACCTTGCTTTTTCCTCCTTTGATGGTTTTCTATTGTGTTCTGAAGAATTTTCCTACCCAGTTCTTCTTATATCTTTCAGAAGTGCTAGCCCAGATAAACTATTTTCACAGCTATCTTAGAAACTTCTTTCTACATAATCCTATGGGCATATCATAATTTACCAAATTTGGTTGTATTATAGTGATATTTGACATATTTCTTTAAAAAACCCAGATTTAAAGGTAATACAGCATCTTAAAAACAAATACATACCAATATATTTAATTCAAAACTTTTTAAGGTATCTTTGTTGGAAATTAATTTTGTAATGAGACAAACTAAGATAACTAAATAAGTGGTGACCTTGACCCTTTTTATTCTCTTAGTGTTATTGCTATTTTATTAATTATTTGAAAGATTAAGGAATTTAGATATATTAAATTAGAGCTGGGTGGAGTATTCCAGATCTCTGGCATTAAATGTGGAGTACTGCAGTTCTACTGTAGAAACAAAATAAATCATCTACATTTAATTTAAAATGTAGCAACAACTACAAAATACTAAAGCAGTTTTATAATAGTTCTAAAAGACAAATCTAGATTTTATTTGGACCTGCCATAAATAAGTATAATAACTTTCCTCTGTATGGTTACACATTTCATATTTTAATTTTGCAATGAGAATGCAAATGGTTATCTTCCTGATAAAGAGATTGTGTCAGTGATATGTTAAAGCAACATAAGATTAATAAGTAATACCAAGTTGAGCATCCTTCTAATAGATGAGTTTGTTTTAGCATCATTATATAAAAAAGAATACTGTCACAACTTTTGATTCCCTTGATTAAAAGTCAGCCATCCTCACTGTTAACCACATTTATAGCAGTCTACTTAGAATTGGCAAAGCTACTGTGACCACAAACTGTTTTTTGAATTAGAGGTAATAAGAAAGTTTATTTGCCAAATCTGGAACAATGAGTTTGGTTTTGCAGCATGTCTGCAAGAAATTTTCATCCTCTCCCATTTTTTTCAGCTCTTGTTTCTCCGCAGCATTCACAGCACACAGACTGTGACCATCTGGGGTCCGCACATAGAGCAGTGTGAGGCCTGACGTGCCGGCTTGAAACAGATTTATCTCCTCATACATGAATGATAATAATAAAAAATATGTAACACAGATTGGTATGCGTTGAATTGTGTCCCCTAAAAAGGTATACTGATATTTAAGGCCCTTATTACGAGATAAGTTCTTACAAAGGTAATCAAGTTGAAGTGGAGCCATTAGGCTAAGGTCTAATTCAATATGACGGATGTCCTTATAAAAAGGGAAAATTTGGACACAGGGACAGACACATGAGAGTAGACGACAGGAGCACGCAGAGAAAATGCCATCTACAAGCCTAAGAATGTGAATGCCTGTGGCTACCACAGTGTAGGAAAGAGACTTGGAACAGATTCTCCCTTGCAGCCCCTCCACGTTGCCAACCCTGCTGACACTTTGATCTTGGATTTCTAGTGTCCAGAGCCGTGAGACAAAGTTTTGTTGTTTATGTCACTCAGTTTGGGGTTCTTCATTATGAAGGGCCAGCAAACTAATACACAGGTTACATTTAATTCACTGTGAAGCACAGGAACTTCATTTCAAAAACAACTGATTTTTGAAGGTCCTTTGCTTCCCTTCAGTATGCATGATTTAAGTATGTATTTTTATTAATAACTGATTTTCCTTTATATAAATTTTTAAAAGAATTAGAAAAATTAAAAATCATACCACTAAAAATATAATGTGAAAATAAAAGTAAAAGTACAATTCACTGTAAATAAGACTATAGGTGAAATTAAAAGTATATTGTTCATTTTTCAGGTAATGTTTTGGGTCCATTAATATTACAGTAGTCTAAATTTAAGACGTATCTGCCAATTTTTCATATCTACTATGCAATATTTATGCTGTAAACTTTGGTTTTTTGTAGTTCTCCTTGTCAACAATATAAATTAAACCACAAAAAAAGTATTAGTTTCTCTACAGAAGATGACTGATATTGAGGAAGTAACATCGGATACTTTATTATATAAATATTAAGTAAGCCTTAGAAAACAGAGCTCTGATTACATCAAGGCTTTGCTTACTATTCCTCTTTCTGTTATGCTCCAAACAGATGAAAACATTTATTATTCCCCAGGCATATTTTGAAAGATGAATGAATTCAAACTGTTGTTTCTCACCCAGAAATATTTCACTATAATTTTAATCAAGATAATGTAAATCCTAAATGAATCCAAATCATTAAGAGAATCACCCTGACAAAAATTTTTTTATGAAAATATGAAACATATTTATGCTGCTTCAATGAATTAATAGAAATATTTCTTTTTAAATTTACCTTATCCAGAATGAAATAAAATAACATTTGGAGATAAGGGTAACTGTTATTAAAATAAATTTAATTATATATATTTAGCTGTGGAGAAGTATAAAATGATGATCAAGAAAAGATCATTATTTAATCATAAAATTAAGACTAAATTTTTTTTTTAGAAAAATGGAGGAAAAATAATAGTTAAAGAAGAAAGAAAGAGGTATCGCTTTCAAATGTTAAGGGATAAATTTTTCATATTTCTGAAAAGACAGTTTAGGAATCAAATTACCATGTAATTTATATTCTATTGGCTAAAGTAAAAGGATGATGTAACTTTTTTATTTGAAATTTCAATATTTACAATATTCCAAAAGGCATATCATTTGAAAATTTATATACATATGATAAAATATGAATGAGAGTTTAAAATGCTTAAGCAGGTTACAAAGTGCTTCAAGCCCTTTCAAAAAAGAATTTGAAGGCTGTTATTCTAAATTCAATCTCAAATTCGAGTCATTAGTTATATACCGCCTACCCTGAAAAGTTTCCAGGTGAAGTTCTATAATTGCAAATCAGATGATAACATATCTTCATTTGCATTCAAGGTAACAATAAGATACATTTTACCCAATTTTAACATGTTCCTTTTTGAGCATGTCTATTTGCAAAGATAAATATTTCAGAAATTTTATTTTCTTTTATAGTTGTTTAAAAAATAATTACTTGTTTTTAATAGAATGAAATTAAATTAGTTTTCCTTGCTGTCATTATAAGAATTTGTTACACCTGGTATACATGCATCTATGATACACTACAAAATCTTAGTGATTTTTTTCTATATCATGAAATATTTTTCTATTTTTTTATCTTATTATTGAAACCACTAATCATTACTATTACTATTTAATCATTACCCATCAATTATTCCCAATTGTGCTAAAATAGACTAAAACAATAGGATGGCAAAATGATGTAGTCCCTTAGAAAATGACATGGTAGTGAAACAAACTGTCACAAATTCAATGTTGGGGTGTGTGTGTGTTTAAAGATTTTGTTTGTTTATTTTTAGACAGAGTGGGAGGGAGGGAGAAAGACAAGAGTGAAAAACATCAATGAGTGGTTGCCTCTTACACATCCCCCACTGGAGACCTGGCCCACAACCCAGGCATGTCTCCTGACTGGGAATCAAACAGGCCACGCTTTGGTTCACAGGCTGGCACTCAATCCACTGAGCCACACCAGCCAGGGCTAATTCAATGTTTTTAAGCATGCTTATTACGTAAAGTATAGCATCAGCTTTCAAGAAACTATAAAAGAAGACTGAAAGCATTCTCTTCATGTTCTGCTTCTCAGCTTTCATTGAACACAACTCCAATTCACAATTTATTTTTTGCTCTTAAAGGTAAAAAAATGAAAAAATCAGAAGAAGATGTTTTACTATAATTAAATAGTACAGAAGAAGAGTTCAAACACACAGCACTGACTCAAGACTCTAAGGATGGTGAAATTAATTGTACAAGTGAAATTTCAGACACTATGCCTTTACATGATGATATCCTGCATGAATTTTCTCAAACTCAGTAATCAATGTGTAAACAATATGTCTAAAAAGAAAAAGAAAGTAGTCATTCAACCAAAAGGGCTTCATCATGCAGTATTTTGTGACAATTATCTGAACTACCTTGTTTTATTAAAAGAAAATGTGACTGGCAATAATGAGTCTAATATCTTGACTACAGTTGTGGGTAGGGTGTAGAACCTACACATAGGAGCAAATAGATCAAACAAAATATACATACACAAAGGAGAAAAAGTAATACAGAAAATCTGCCTGGGATCATTTCATTGTACCAATGTTAATATCCAGCTTGTAATATTTTGATATAGTTTTTTAAAATGTAAACTTTGGAAAAAACTGCAAATGGGAACACAGGATTTCTTTATATTATTACTTCCAACATCATGTAAATCTATGCTCATTTCAGTAAAAATTTCAATTAAAAAAATAAAGAGTGGAGGCATCCATTGGACACATTAAATGACGATGACAATTTTCCTAATATACTGTTAAGCCTAGGGAAAATCACCCTACCCTGGATCCCGCCTAGTGGAGGACTCATTCTGGCCCTATTCTGTCCACACCATGCCCATTGGTCAAGGAGTTCACAGGGCCTAAAAGCATGGCTAAGGTCTGGATACCTGGGATCCCAGATATCCTTTTCCAAAGAGCCCAATCTTCCAAGACCTTCATGGGTCTTCTCTCTCAGGTAATCTTCTGAAAAGTAGACTATGCCTTCCTTGTCAAACCCCAAGATCTACCAATGACCAAGAAAAAGACTTTTTTTTTTCCCCAAGGTATATGATTGGACTTAAACAAATAACCTGAGTTTCCGCTGCATGTCTGAGACCCCCCACCCCTGCACCTCATGGACATTGGAACGCCAATTAGAGAAGGAGGCGAGATGAGCCTGTGTGCTAGCTCTCCTCATATGGCCATAAAAATCCTAAATACAAACCTGTCCTTCCAAGTCACTGCAAAGGTGAATTGACCAAGTTGTGAGATTTTTATAACCTTTAAGTATCAAGACATATGCCTGTGGGCCTCCATTTGTACTTTTACTCTGAGTCACGCAAATGTTACCTAAAAACTTGGTTAAAACAATCATAATACCTCAGAAAAACTTTTACTTCTTCCCGGTAGCTTCTTTAGCTCTGTGACAATATGTCCTCTTTCTTCCCAGGGAGTGCTTTAAAAAATATTTTGGCAGATGTGACCACAGCAGTCCTCCTCACACGTTTCTGCACACAACGAACACTTACTCAGGTAAGATGGACTCTTGATGTTACAATTCAGAGAAGAAAAGAAGTCCTACATCTTTTCCAAAATGACCACAAGTAACCATTTAGGTAGAAAAATCACTAGTTGTATCTCCGTTAACAAATTCTAATGCACAAAGCAGGTTAGGAAAAAAAATTGGTAGAATGGACTGAAACAAGACACAGGTCAAAGCAAAAGGAGGTAAGGAAGGCAGAAAGGGATGAACGAAAGGATGAGATCCTTAACACTAACCCCACTTATGCCCTGAAGTTATTACATAAGAGTAAACCCAATAATTGATTCTTGAACTTCTCTGATCCACTTTCAGAAATCAACTTATTATGAGAGGGGAGAGGCCAATATTACGAATGAAGATTCTTGGATTTCTAGCTCTGCAGTGATGTGTCTCTCTGACCTTGGAACGTGCCATTTTAATTTTGTAAGACTCAATTTATATTCATTTTTTTAAAATAAATGCTGACAAAAGTAATGTATGCTTACTCAGGAAAGTTTTGAAAATGAGTAATGGGATAAAAAGAAAATATAAATCACCCACCCAGAGATAACTACTATTAATATTTTGATGTATTCCCTCCATTCTTTTCTTCTAATGAATGTGCCTGTTTACATCCTTTTCATCCACTTAAACCTGTGAGTCTTCCACATCTCTTAAATATTCCTTTAGAGTACACTTTTTATTATATGAATAAATATGCCAACACATAGTCTGTGATATATTTATCCTTTCTCATGTTTTGGACATTTAGACGGCTTCCAAATTTTTAAAAATTATATATAATAGTCAGATGAAAATCTCTATACATAAATCTTTGAGTTTATGACTACTTACTTAGGCTATGTTCCATAAAAAGGGGATTACAGGGTCCTAAAATGTGACCTTTCTGACAAGCTCTTGAAAGGAATTCCCAGATTGCTCGAGCCTCAGGTTATTGGTAAAATGAGAAGCTTGCATTAGATGATTTCAAAGGTGCTTCTCTCAGCTATAAAAGTGTATGACTCTATGCCTTTTAGCCAGATCACTATGGACTTCTTGTTAAGAAGTCTAAGATTCATTAATCATGTAATGTACTCTGACATTTAATAGTATTACCTCAAAAAAAAAATATTGCCTCACTATTTATCCATATACTTCTATACAGTGGACTGGGAGCTTGACTTGTTAGTCTCCTAAAACCTTGCTTCGAGCAAAGGATTCAGGTATAAATGGTTTATGTAGAGAAATGTCTCCAGGAAAAATTAGTAAGGGTATGAGAGAAGAGAGATAGGGAATAAAGAAAAGCCAAAAAATGTGGTGTTGTAGGTCAAGTCCCAGGCTCAGTCTGACCTGACAGTATCTGCTAGAGGACGCAATAAATTGTGCTGTATGTTTTGCCTTCCCTTTTTTCCAACTTCACTTTTGTTCTGGCTCCAGCTAAACTAGATCTTCCTTTACGTCTTCAAATATGCTAAACTCTTTCCTGCCTCAGGCCCTCTGCATACACTACCTCCTCTGTGAGGTTCCTCTCTGTTTGGCTAATCTCATTTCTAACCTGTGCATTTAACCTTCCCTTTGAGATAGTAAAGAAAGCAGTGCCAAATACTATTTGTCTGACTGTAAAAATAAGATCTTGTCTGTGTCCTTTTGGGTTCAAATCTCTATGATAACTAAAAGACTTTCACCCTGAAGGCATGCACTGGAAAGATCTTGGGCAAACTTGGTAGGGAAAAAAGTAATTCAGGTTATAAATTTAAATGTGAATGCAAGATTAATTGAAAGGTAGATCTAATGAAGGCATTCAGATAAAAATAGGGTCATTCATTTGGAACTTGATTGGAAACTCAAGGAGATAAACACTCTAGGACCAGCCCTATTCACTCTTCTCATTAAATTTGACCTCTCAAACACATAATTATAAAAGCGGACTGGCAAGACTTTCATTTATTGATTTCTGTAATAAAAAGACAGCATAAAAGAGAAAGGCAAAGAAAGAGAGAGAGAGAAATGTATTTCAAAGAGGTATGAGAACTATGATCCATCTACATTGGACTCCTTTGCATCCAAATAAACCAAGTGCTTTCCAGGTTCAGGCTCCTGCATGATCACCCCCTTTTCAGCATGTGGATCCCAGGAATCCCATGTCCACAACTGAGAATTCTCTGCAAAATCTATCAAAGTATACTCCCCTCTGAATTCACACAGCCCCTGTTACTTTACAAATAAAATTAAAATGTTTTATAGTGATTATTATAAATTAAAGTATTTATAGTGATTATTATATTCTATAATGTTTTTTGGGGGGAGGGGATTTATTTGTTCATGGTTTATACCCATCATTTCTATCCTATGTTTTAAAAGTATAGAATGAGGTTCTCAGCACTTAGCATAGTATCTGAGATAGAAAGATGGTTAGATAAAATAGTCAGCTAGCTAGGTAGATTGATTAGATGGGTGGAAAGATTGATAGATGATAGATAGATAGATGATAGAATAATAGATATAGATATACAATAGATACACAGACATGATACTCAATAATTAATTATTGAATTGATAAATGAAGTTTATTAAGTTTTGCCCTTATGTAGTTTCAAAGCTGAAATATTAATGCTACTAGGGACATTATTTTATATAAATACAAAATATATTCTTTTCGATATCTAGAGTAGGCATCATCTTTGGCATAACATCAATGGAAAACATCTAATCAGAAATTTAAAAATCAACTTCTGAATCTACGTTATAAACTATTGTACCTTGAAAAATATATTTTTTTCTTTTCTGGCAACTTTGTCATTTTTTTATTTTTTCACTAAAGATGAAATATGAAAATTATAAGCTACGAGAAAATGAATCCATCTCAGGTCATGCCCTATGTAATTTCATGATTACAAAGGCTATGACTCCAACTGACAACTTCATGTTAGCATTCTGAGAAATTTCATAATTAGGCAATGTCTGCCTTTTGGTCTTATTGTTATCATGATCCCTAAACATGAATACAAAAATAACTGTGGTATAGCTCTTGGTAATTTACTTGTCAAAATTGTACAAGTTTGTTTCTCTGAAAATGTACATGTATAAGAGAAAATGATCCACCTCTATAATATCATATTTGGGCAAAACTTCTATAAAACTCAAGATATTCTTTTCACTTAACTCAATCGAACTAAGAAGTTAGGGAAATTTTTTTAAATATTGTGTTTTCTCAAAATTCTATTTAAAAAATGTTCTGGTATTTTCCCAAGATTCTATGTCTGTTTTCTGATTTTCTACAAGTTAAAAAAGCTATTAAAAATTAGTGAAAATTCGAACATTATATGCTATAAAGACAGTTTCTGTAGAAAGTAATACGGGATCTATATAATTTAATGTTTGTCCATATAACCATTATAAGGCTTGCTATCACTGTCTTCCATTTACTTTGTAATATAAAAATACCACAGATTTCATTGACAATTCTTAAGTAATTGAAATTGGCATTTTCAATAGACTGTGAATTCTCCATGAAAATCATGTATCTATCAGTGAGGATGATTTCAACTGCAAGTAATAGAAAATCAAGATAGCTAATTTAAACATTGAGAAAATTGATCTCACATTAAAGGAAGTTTAGAGGTAAGTTAATTCAGCAGTTTACTAGTATTTTCAAGGACTTAGGTTCTTTATATTTGTCTTTATGCAAACTTCACATTTTGGCTTCAGCCAAAAAATGCATTCCATTCATGGTTATAAAATGAGTAGCATGGCCTATGGTCCTGCTGGTCTCAAGTCCTCATATTTGTACAAGTTACCCATGGAAGAACCATACACTCGCATGGCATTTACTTAATCTGATCCTATACCCACTCCTAAACCAATCAATGGCAAGAGAAATATAATTACATGATCAGAATACATGAATCAAGATTCAGCTCAGAAAGAAGAACAGGGTATCAATCCAGTTGGGATTGATGCTTGAAAATATACAGTTTTATATACAAGAAACAATAGAGGAGATGATTATTGGATAGGCAAGAAACTACGTGCTTCAGTGACTCTTCAGTAAATCCATATTATAACAGCAACAACAAAAATCTGATAAATCCTAAATTCTAAAACAAACAAACCGATGTAAGAATTTGCTCAAAGTTTGTGGTATGGTTACTAAAATGAGATTACACTGCATTCCAGCTCTCAGCTTCTATCTGTTACTTTTCATCTCTAGGATTTGTCTGCTGGCAACAGCAGTATAAGTTGCAACCTGGAGAAGTCAAGAATTGCCTTCAATTTTATTAATATACAACATTTATTTGAGTAGTTTTGTTATTAATATATTTTATTAATATTTGTACTCTGTTCTATGGGAGGTGTTATAGGTGAAAATATCTGATTTACAGTGTTTACTGTGGCTCCACAATAGTTTTATAATATAGGCACAGTTAAAGTAAAAAAAGTAAAGCACTGTCTGACCTTGAGCCTCTTGCTATCGCTAAATATTTTTTAAGCTTTCTGTGGCCATGGTAGTGACATGATTCCCCTGTGGGACGAGATTGTGGGGGGTTGCAACTCAAAGCAGATGAGATGATACAATTCCCTGTTGCTGTCCTTGGATGTGGTGGTTTCTGAAACCAGATCTGAAACCTCAGAGGCTACTTTACTGAATGCCACGTGCTTGCACATTTGTCCTGCTCCAATGAGAAATCCTTTAACAATGAAGATAAGGTTTATTCCAATGACATTTTAGGAAATGAAATTCAAATTTTCTCTCAGTGTGCTGTATTTTGGGGGAGTCAGCTTCTTCCAAATTTTCATGAATCACATGAAAAAAGGTCAAATGTGTATACAACTAGATAGCGTTCATTTATCATACTTCTCACTCTGCAAACCTCCTAATGGTTAACATAATCAAAAGCTTTCCACCTTTAATTTTAGTCTGCTTCTTGGTTGTCAGTGTTTTGTTGCTAAGTTACCCTCAATAATCACAAAAAGTCTCTATGAAAAAATATAGAGACTTTTTATTACAATATTTTATGTATTCAAGTTTCCTGTATTATGCAAACCAATTTCATACAAATATAGTGAACCTGAAACAAGACTCTTCATGGAAACACAGATTTCCAAAATATTACATATATTTCTAAAACATTTTATAGATTAAAATTTGAAAGCTGCGTATACCTTGAAACTTCAATAGACATTTCTCCTTTTCAGTAGCAAAATAGAGTATATACCTTACCTATATTGTCTGAATTCTGATCCACCATACCTATATTGAACTTAGAACAATATTTCATTGATACTTGTATGATATTTCAAAACATCCACCCTGGCTGGTGTGGCTCAGTGGATTGAGTGCCAGCCTGCTAACCAAAGGGTCACCAGTTCAAGTCTCGGTCAGGGCACATTCCTGGGTAGTGGGCCAGGTCCCCAGTAGGGGGTGTGAGAGAGGCAACCACACATTAATGCTTCTCTGTCTCCCTCCCTTCCTCTCTCTCTAAAAATATATTTAATAAATAAATAAATAAAACATCTAAGAGAACATACCTTTCCCTCCATTTAGCTTTTTTGAAATTGCTAATGATGGTTTAGTTGATTTTCAACCATTTCTTTTTTCAACCGTTATTTATATATTTTTGCAACCATGGATTAAGTGTATGTGCAGGGCATAAGGTGGTGCTAGGAACTCTGGGAAATACTAAAATGAATAATGACAAGAAGTTTATGACCCAAGAAGAAAGATAAAAAATAGTCATATATAAATCGTGTGAGTCCTCCGAGGCAGCATTTAATAAGCAACATAAATTGTCTATGAGTTAAAGATTCCATCTCCACCACCTCCTAGATGAACAATTATATGAAACATTTTGTCACTGTTTCCTGGATCAAAGCATAGATTTGGTTAGCATTGGAGAAGGGAGTCTGACGAGTTTGTCTGAAAGCTAGGAAATGAGGACGATAACACTGTCCCTTTGAGAATTAAACCTGAGTATCAACTCAAGGGGAGGAAGAAATTCCTTAGGAAGCAGGACCCCATTGAAAATGCTAATATATAACTGAAGGATTTATTTTATCCAAAGGGGAAATCATGGAGAAAGTAAGAGATACTTGAGTTCATTGTTTAATTTAGCTATTGGCTATGAAAGTGGATGTATTAGGTGTATTTCCTTTGAGAACTTGAATGTTTCTCATTCTAATGCCCAGGTTATTACAAGGACAAAGCCAAAGATAAATCACAGGAGTCAGTAAATATTATTTCCCGTTTACTGACAAGACAGTATATATCATCAGATGGCTCTAGCTCAGTATATAGTTTTTTTATTAACATAAAATGTACTTCTAGGAAGTGTTCATTATCCATTTTTTGGTATTTCCTATCTCTATGTTCTTGAGTTTTTATATAAAATCAGAAACATTGCTTCTTACTGATTATGTGGGTCTTGCTGCTTGACATTTGGTTACATTGATATTCTGATCCACGTGACAGCATTTTCATTTTGGTATCTATGTCAGCCTTAACTAAATTTTTAGTTAAGCATGGTTCAATCACTTAGAGCCAATTTTTTTCTGCATACTGGCCACATTTTGTCTGGACTTTTCATGGACCACATTCCATCAGCCTTTCCTTGGACCAAACGACTACCATTTAAAGAGGCACTTTACTCTCCACTGATCTCCCTGATTAGTAAGCCCTAAATTCCTGGGTACTTGGCTCTACCAGTGTTCACCTACATCAGTTACAAAAGGACATATTTCAATGCTAACCTTAGCCTAGCATGTAAACGTCCTAGTTACATCAATAAAAATATGACATAAAATGTCTCCAGCACATTTCTGATATAATATTGGCATGATATATACTACTAAGATTTTTGTTTACCATCATTTGCTGCCACATATTTATCTATTACTTATTCCAGATGCATACATGATTTATATTTATAATCACTGAGAATTTAATTAATTTAAAGTCAACTTAAGGGTATTATTTGTGAAGACTGTATTAAGTGGAATATAAAACTGGTGGTTATTTTCTGCAGGAACAATGCAATATTCTCAAGAAGTTTTCCTTTTTTTTTAACATAATAAGTGGAGGAGAAAACACTGGATACTATAGTGGGTATTTAGAATTGGCAAAACATATCTCAGATTAGAGAAACAGTATAAACTCAAAATAGATTACAAAAATAACAAAAGCCAACACAAAAGTAACATAGGATAGGTGAAAGAAAAAAAGTTAAACATATTTTATCATCAGATCAACCTAGTATAATAAGTTATCTTGTTTGGAGCAACTTTAACATTTTAAATCTTATTTTTGTTCTATATAGAATAGAAACGGTAACACCTATTTGTTTTATTGACATGAAAGTTAAATTGTGGTATTTGTAAACTGCCTTGTAAAGTGTCTGGCATTTGGTAAAATGCACTCAATGGTAAACATCAATATTATAAATATATAAATGTTAATAACAAGTCTCAGTGGTATAAATATTTATGTAAGGAGATGGTTCCAATTTCCTACCAGGTAACTTACCCTCATCAGAGATTTAGTGCTGAATTTTCTGGTTGTTAAAATTGAAAATTATAGGGTGTTTGAGGGATTTAGGCTGTTTCATGAATTAAACAAGGAGGCCATTAGGACCAAAGTGGCTCTAAGGCTTTAATGGGCCGCACAAGCAAACCAAAACTTAAGCCTGCAAATGCTCAAGGTAACAAAATGAAAACCTAAGGACAACCAATCACAACCAACCAACTAGGCTTAAGCTATAGTCAATCAAGTGATTTCCTTTTTTTTGCTTCTGCACTGACTCTACATGTCTTTCCTTGGCTTCTATTTGCAATAACACCTAACAACTTCTGATTTCTTGATGTCCCCATTCCAATCAATTTTTGCTCAAATAAACCCTTAAAAATTGCAATATGCTTTAGTTTATGTTTTAATAAGCCTGATAAAGGAAAAGGCTATGACCACGAACATCAGTAACACACTGAACTTTATATGGCACGAGAGGTGACCAGGTGGCATGAAAGGTGATGCCCATCAGAGTGTGACATTGTCCAGAGGCGTAGGTGAGGGGCCACCATCCAGGAGGAGAGGAAGGGGAGGAAACTCCCAAGGAAGAGCGTGCTTACCCATATCGGTGATGTCTCTTAGCGGCACAGAGAGTCTCTGGCTCAGCAGCCTGTGAGGGGGCTGAGACCAAAGGGCTGCTGTCACTTGGAGACTTACAACTACAAGGCTCTAACTTACCGATGGATAAGAGCTGCTGAATGAGGTTTTGTGCGATATGTAAAGCAAGCAGGTTCTCATTTGGCATATTTTTAAAAAATTAGCTGTATAAGATTTGAGTTTATTGGTCAGATTCCACCTGTTATATGAATGAGTCATCTCTAGCTCATTCGTATAAGAGAAATGTAACTTCACTTTACACAAAAATGAATTGGGGGGAGTCAGTCAATTCTGTGTTGAATCTATGGTTTACGTAGTATAACTTACAAAGAAACACATTTTAAATATGAGTTTCTGGTTACTTGAAATGAAGTATTTGTTATTTATCTCAATTGATATGAAAGATAAAAATTAATTCAGTTTCTCCCTCTAAAACTTCAAAAAATAAAATACCCATGATAAATCAGCTAGTTTAGTAGTCATTAATTTAGCAAAAGTTTATGAAATTTCAATGACAAAAAAGTTGATACACTTCCTAAAGTAACAATATTTCACAGGAAGTCACGTGAGTGATATGGTAGAGAGAATGATGGACTCCACATGATATTTATCCCATAATTTGCATGACCTATTGACTACATTACTTTATAGCAAAAAAAGAGAATCTACAGATGTTACAAAGTTAAGGATCTTGAAATGTAGAAATTACCCAAAATTCCCCAGATTATGAGTTCTTATAAAGGTCAGAGAGAAGCAGGAGAATCAGCACCTGGGAAGAAGATATGAAAATGGAAGTAAAAGTCAGGGAGCAATAAAGAGAGAAATAGACAGGGAGGAAGATCAAATATTGGGATATTGTGGAGGGGGTCACATACCAAAGGACGCAGCCTCCTAACGGGTGAAAGGCAAGGAAATAGTCTCTCCTGGAACATCCACAAGCAACATAGCTCTGCCAACATCTTGACTTAACAGTAAAATAATAAATATGCATTCTTTTAAGCCATTGAATTTGTGGCGGTTTGTCATAACAGTATGAATAGAAAACTAATTTTTAAATAAATGATATATACCTTAGAGTTATATAACAATTTTTAGTAAATTCAGTTAAAATAGTATAATTATGAAGATTTAAATAGACTGTCACTTGTTTATTTATTGATCATGATAATGCATTGGGAAAAAATAATCCACCCGAATATTGAACTGAAGGGGCTCCAAGGGAATTCTCTAAATGATAAGATGAGATGGTTTCTTTTATGGACTGAGCTGTGCATCCTGCGCTCTCCCCATTCATATGTTGAAGGCCTATACCCCAATGCAACTGTTTTTGGAGATAGAGCCTTTAAGAAGGAATTAGAGTTCAATGAGTACCAAAAAAAGAGCTCTTAATCCAATGGGACTGGTTGTCCTTATAAGAACACAAGACACAAGAGACCTCTCTCTTGTTCTATTTGCATACTTTTGCAGAGAAAAAGCCATGTGCAGGCCTGATGAGAAGATGCCATCTGCAAGCCAGAGTAAGAGGTCTCACCAGGATCCATCCTGATGTCACTAAAGATTCCGTATCCAATTTCTAATGTGTGTTGTGGGGGAGATAGGGGGCGGTTCTCACACCACCAGTCAATTCTTTAACACCAGTTTGATGTCCTACAAGTCAACTCAACTCTTACACTCACTCCTCAGAGATAGCATCAAATTCCACAGGTTAATGGCTCAGTCCTGAAAGACTCTCCCACAGTGCCCATTTTAGATACCACGCACAAGTCCAGATTGTCACCTTGGCTTCTGAGTGACCCACTATAATCAGTGGTTTCAAAAACCCCCTTCTTATGTTTGCTTAATTTGCTAAAGTGGCTTATAACACTCAGCAAAACCATTTACTTAATGGATTACCAGTTTATTATGAAAAGATGTCACTCCAGAACAGCTAGATGGAAGGTATGTTTAGTAGCGCAATGTTTGGCGAAAGAATGAGGAGCTTCCACCCTTCTCCAGGTATGCCACTCTCCCCAAATTCCCACATGTTCACCAACCCAGAAGGTCTCCAAACCACCTACATTGGCATTTTTTTAAATTGAGACTTCATTACATAGATGTGATTGATTCACTCCCTAACCCCTCTTCCTTTCTAAGAGGTTAGAAAGGTAGAACTGAAAGTTCCAACTATCTAATTACAAAATTGGTTCTCCTAGCAACCAGTCCCTATCCTTAGGCTTGATCTAAAAATCGCCTCGTTAACATAACAAAAGATACCTGTAAGACTCTCCTCATTGAAAGAATTCCAAACGTTTTAGGGGCTCTGTGACAGAAATGGGATGAACACCAAATATATTTGAGAAAACAGTTTGTTCATCTCAATGACTAAATATATGTTTCTTACAAATCACAATATCACAGTCTACGTTGGACTTTAAACTTCTAGAATTGTGAAAAAATAAATTTCTATGAGAAAATAATAAAGAAGCCACTCAGTCTCTGTTATTCTGTTATGAGAGTCCTAGCTGACTAATAGTCTCCAAGGAAACTGATGGGTGAATAATCTTCCAATGTCGGATTGAATCATAATCTTCTCATTTGAGGCAATTTGTAACATTGTTTTCCTGAACAGAAATTCATGGTGGCCATGGTAGGTTTTTGAATGAACACACTCTAAAAAATATTATAAAATAAACATTATAAAGACATTTTCCTAAAATAATGATTTCTCAAATGTATTGTAATTTAAATCTAGCAGGAATTTAAATCTCACTATTACTTTCATTATCAGTACCTAGAATTTGTAATTAAATAACGACATGATTCTAATAACCACTTTCTCAGAAATATGGTCATTCTCTAGACAAGTATCTTGATTCGTATATTTATGTGTATATACATGAATGACAAAGGAAATATATCTTGAATATATATGTGTATCTTGTCCTTTTTCAAACTTCTTGGTATCTGTCTTACTCGAATGAATACTTAAGGGAAAGGATTTTTCTGTCTCATTCTCAACTATGGTTCAGACAAGAGAAGATAAGTTCCATATTCTGGAAACTGATTAATGCACAGGCCTACTTGGTTGCCATAGGTCATCAGCAAAGGTGCAAATCTCAGAAAGCAAAGGTTACAGAATCTAGTGAAGCTGGCAGGCAGGTGGCAGTCACTGAGGAGTTTGATCAGTATGGAGAAGAAACGAAGGGTGGCTCAAACAGACTAGTAACAGTAGTATCTAAAAACTATTGAACACTTGCTATTTTCCAAATATTTACAAGGTCCTTTGCATATGTAGGGAATAGTATTTGGAAATTTTAAGTCATGAGCTTTCTTTCTTTATACTCTCTTTAGAGGGCTGGATGGAATGGGTCATAGAGAGAAGAGTTCAGGGTAGGTATAATTCAAAGTAGATAGGCCTCATAACCAAAGCCCAAGTTAGGGAGAAGGGATATTTATAGCCAACCCAATGAGAGAGGAATTTCATTAGAAGCAGGTGCCCAGAGGATAAAGGCAAATACACACTGAAAAAGCAACTCAATCATGCCTAAAGACATTGGCAAGAAGGAAGGGACAGAAAGCAGAGCAGCTTTCTCCCTCTCAAATACTTGAACATATATCCATTTTTCCAGCACCCAGAACCATCCTGAGACCCTGATTATAGTGGAAGAAAGAGGAGAATGGAACACCATGGAGACTTTAAATGGAAGGACAGTCTTGAAACCAAGTTTAAATTTGAATTGACTTAGTTTAAGTACTGGCTGAGACTAAACCTTCAACAGAAACAAAATTTTAAAATGGCATAGCTAAATTTCTTTTAATGGAATTAAGTTATTTGTCTCTGCAGGTGGCACCTGGACAGAATGTATTTATCATAATTTCCCTGGGTGATTCTAATGTGTACCTAGCGTTGAAACCAATGCTTTATCCTGAGTGTGGTCCCAGAGCCACAGAAAGATTTCAGATGACTTCTAATTCTTTCTTCTTTTCCTTCTATCTGCCATCTCTGCTTTACCTGCTTTTCTTCTTTCCTTCTCTCTCTTTCTTTTTCCTTTTTTCTCCTTCATTTCATCTCCTTTACTAAGGTTTTACATAGAATAAATTTAACAACACAAGAGTGCAGATTCTTTCAGACCCTTCAATAGGACACTCACTACTCCATTCAATTTAAAATTGTGAGAAACCAAGATTCACAATAGCCTAATTTCACTCCTTCTCTTCCTGTCAGAGTGCTTCTTCTACTTATTTCCTCATTGAATGAGAATTTACCTTTAGTCAAAATATGAGTTCTCTCTACCTGTCATTTCTAGTCAATATCTATTGACTATTTAGGCAAGATCCAAAAAGGAGAAAAACAAATTGGAGTTTATAAAACAAAAGAAAACAAATAACACATTTTTTATCTCCAGAAGCCTAGATATTTTATATATATATATATATTCTCAATAGAGACTCAAAAAAAGTCAACTCTAAGTCTCAAAGTTGATACAGCAATTTATTCTGGATGGAATTACATTGTCCTTGCCTGAGGTGATAAGCTCAGGGTTTAGCCCTAACCGTCAGAAACTGCAAGAAAATATTATATATCACTGAATGAAATATAGATGAGAAAATTGATGTAAACAGAACCATTTCAAAATGGAGTTGGAGTCACTATCCCAGAGGAAAGGCCTTGCACGTCTTGTCCCTTGAACCTTTAGAATGTTTGAATTGTGCAGAATAACCTTCAAACTGGACCAAACCACCACTGTACTCCAAACAATTCTTTGTAAAGCTAACAGGAAAACCAACATCTTGACTAGGAAGGCTGAAAATTAAGGACATTTTATAGAATTAGCACCATGACATATACCTAAAGAAAAACTTATTAGCACTAATAAACGTTGCTTTCTTATATTAATATAATGATTTCCCTTCCCTTTCTCATAAAAACCCATTTCCCTTTACCCCATAATCAGAAAAGTATTTAAGTTTCTGTCTTAATTAGTGATCCCCAGAATTGCAATTCATTTTTATCTCAAAAAAGTGCTTGTTGCCTTTCACTTTGGATTTTTATTTTTAGGTTAACATAGATCATATTAATATTTTCCAATATCATGACACCGTTATTTGATCTCCATGCCTTAATTTCCTTAAAATCAAAAGATGGTCATAATAAGTCCCATGGGACTGTTTTAAACATTAAATAATGTAATTCATAACCAATGATTACAACATAATTGACATAGGGTAAGTTTGCAATAAATGGTGTTTCACTATCATCATTATTATTATGTATAGGATGAAAATTAATATATATCAACTTCACCACAATCACTGGGATCACACAAACTCTCATGAATTAGCAAAATAAGTTATTCCCTCAGAATAATGAAAATAACATTGTTTTTCTATTTTAAGTGAATTATTTTGTCTTATTTAAAATAAACTAATAGCAAAGATATTTGATTACCTTACAGTAGTTTATCTATTTGGTTTTATGCATTGGTACTATTTGTATACAATAAATATTCTATATTACCTGAGATAATATTTAAAACATAGGTTGATTTTCTCCTTTCTCTTATCACCTTTTCTCTTTCCACAATGTGCACCAAGTAGCTGCTCTTAGGTTAATCAAGAATTTAAAAATATTCTCTATTGGATTATCTATCACCATGTAAAAACTATACTGGAAGGGGATTTATGATCATAGAATTTTCATAATCTGAAGCTCTATTAACATTATTTGGAAAAAATAATCTTATTCAACTTTGAAATACTTGAAAATTTATATATGTAAATTCAAACCAAAATATTAATGTGTTTAAAATCATTTTGCATAATTAAATAACAAATTTATTGGTCAATATTTGTTGAGAAATCGAATGTGTAACTTAATTAAATTAAAATATAAGAATAGGTCTTCTAATTTATTAAACCTGAACAACATACAACACAAATATCAGTTAAAAACTTACAGTGTGCTTTTTTAGAGATTTTCGAAATATATAGTATGCCATATTAATGATTAGTATAGAATATGGCTTCTCCTTTGAAATACCATTCTTCTAGGAACTAAAAATAAGTGACAAAATTATATTTTTACTATTCAAATATTTGTTTATTTCCATTTACTTAAATATTCAAGTATTTTATGTATTCAGTATAGCACCCTCTATATCAGAGTTTTTGTTATTGATCCAGCAGTTGTACTCTTAACCAGATAAATAGTCCCCTGCTACATTGCTGGTGTTGCCAGACTATTTTTCACTTCTGAACATCTGTAAGGTCTCCTAAGTTTCCCAATCTGGTTGCAGCAGCTCCAGTCTGTGTAAAGTTCTTGACAATGAAATGAGAATAGAAGTCATACTTCAAAGTCTTCTTCCTCTGCCATAGTAATCATGAAGGGCATGCTTTGAGTGGACAAAACACAAGTCATAACCATCTAAATATCTGAGTCACCAGATGAAATGCCTGAATCAATAGTCCCACTTGAAACTGCAACTGCGCTTAACTCCCCTGGTTAATGTAGAGAGGGCCATTGGAACATCTTCAACAATACCTATAAGTAATTATATAGCAGTTCTCTCTTATCAAACAGGTAATGCTTGAAACCACAGTACTATCAAACCCATTATAAGTAAACATATTATAAGTAAACATATTATTAAGATTAGTAAGTAAAATAAGGGTAACTTGAACACAAGTACTATGATACCACAGCACAAATCTAATAACACAGACAGCTAGTAAATGACTAAAGGGTAGGGGAGTCTATACAAACTGGATGCACTGGACAAATGGATGATTTGCATCCTGAGCAGATGAAGAGAGTTGGCTTGAGATCATACTCTTAATGGTGCTACTCATAATGGTGTATGTTTCATGCTACTCATAATGGTACATGTTTTAAAATTTCTGAATTATTTATTTCTGGAATTTTGCATTTAATATTGCTAAGAGATGGTTTACCACAGGTAACTGAAACTCTGGAACACAAAATTGAGGAAAAGTGGAGACTACTGTAGTTAATTTCACTTTTTTTGTAGCATACACAGAGCTAAGAACATTCTTACCACAGTAACCTTTACATTAGGCAACAAAATTAATATTATTGGACTCCAGAGTGGTAAGCAGTGTGGCAATTAAATGAAGCAGAAGGTGAGTCAGGAAAGTAAAAAGCTAGGAAACTTCCTTGGCAAGTGGAATGGGGAAGCTGAGACAAAGAGCTGAACAAATTGGCCAAGCAATCTACAGCCAGATATAAAAGGTTGCAATAGCAATAGCTCTGGCTGTGTGGCAAAGGGCAAAACCAGTTCCTCACCCCAGGGTAGCCTTTCCTCCCTTGGCATATTGCTAGTCATGCAGTATAGACCCTTCTTATCTTTCCTCCTTAGAGATAACATCTAGGTCTCAGTTCTATTTCAGCTTCAGGTCCAAAAAAAGCAGCAAAACCAAGCTGGTGACTCCAGGGCCAGCTGCTCTGACTAATAATCCCTGCTCTGGCAGACACCAATCAGGGGAGACCCCAACTATGAAAGGATATACCTGGAAAAGCTGATGAATATTCTATTGAGGTCCTTTCATAAGACTACCCCTAAACTCACAGCATTTAAATACCCTCAAAACAAGGGAGCCAGCTCAAGCATTCTCCCTCCACAGAGTACACCTGCACCTTTCCCCTCCCCCTGTTCTTTCCCCACAGGCATGCATCTCCTAAACTCTAAGGGCCCCAAGGAGACTTGCAACCAGTGGAGCAAAGGGCAGTGACAGCTCCTCCCGGGCTAACCCCCGGAACCTCTCTCCAAAGTCCCCTTTTTTCTGGCTTTTCAGTGAGCTGGCAGCAGCCCCTCCTAGGCTTATGTCTTTTCTAGTCCATTTCTAGAGAGCCAAAGCAGCCTCTCCTAAGTCCTCTTCTGTTGTTTCTATCCTAAGCCCTTCCTTGTTTCACTGTCCTCAGCTTTAGAAAACATACTCTCAAAAATCAGCTGGACTTGTTTGTGAAACCTTTCCCGCAATGAAGCCAAGGATCCACACACTACAGGTCAACCCAAGGCAGATCCGCACTGGGTCTGGTTCCTCTCTGGCAAGAAAGGACTACGAAGGTGGAGAAAGAATGCATTTTGATGATCTTTGGTACCCTGACCCTTTATGGGTATTTTTTATCTGATGAAATTTCTTTTCACCATGGTTTTTAGATTACATTTTGTAATAATAAGTTCTTACAAAACTTTGTTATTTTTCATTAAATAAATTATATTAAGTTACTCAAAGCTCTGCATGGACTTTTATTTCGTTTTCTTTCAGAAGAGGGGATTCTTAATAGTAATATCCAAATACTAGCAAAGGTGAACAAAGGAGACTTCATGAGACATCATAAACCAAGCACTCAGAGCCCCAAAAGTGCTCTTTTTAAAAGCTCCTCCTTTCCATGCAAATCCCAATGTTACTCTGAAGGGGAGAAGAATTTATCACAGCAAAATATGCCTCTTTGACAGAATGATTATTTTAAGCTGATTACTTTTAAGAAACTGCAGATACAGGAGAAGCTCTGAAAGTAATAATTATCCTTTTGTAAAGGACATTTACATTTGTAAGAGAAATCTCAGTTTGTGGGGTATCTCCCTGGCTGTATGAAGAAAAGGGAAATGAATGAATCTCTAGGAACTCTTATCAATGGAGAAGACAGAGACATATTTGCATAACCTCACTTTGCTTTACTGTGCTTTGCCTCAAAAATCTCTCATCTCTCGTTCCCCAACCCCCAGCATCTTCTTTTGTCTTTAGCTGGTGATTTTATTTAAGGTTATGGCTTGAGCCATTTCAGAGAGTTACTCAATTCTTCTGGTTATCTTTGACGTGTACATACAGGAAGATAAAAAACATTGATTTGTTTTTCTCCTGTTAATCTGTGTATAGGGCTATCTTAGCCAAGAACTTAGAAGAGTAGGAAAAATTATTTTTCCTCCCCTACATATGTGCTAAATGTTAAGTTACTAATACCTCTTTCAAACAAGTTATCAAATGTGCTAGACTAGGTGTTCATACACTTGCCAAGCCACATGCAATATTTCTGAACAAGCAGGTACAATGGAAATTTATGGCAGATAAACTAGGCTTTCTAAGGAAGCATTGTCTAGCTAAAGGCTGTGAGAAACACCTTAAATGGATTTTAGTATAAAAAATTGATATCTACACACCATTAACTGACAAAGACAAGTTGATTGAATTAGGAAGTAGTTCATTTAATTTATAGACATTAAAATTCTTTTAAAACATATGTTTTATCCATTTGTTCTATTTCAGGTATTTGTGAGATTAGATTTTATTTCCAGTTAAACTTGGCAAGTGCCAGTGTTTGTGACAGCATCTAGCTCTGGACTTATTGAAATATATCTGTTCTACGTGCACCGCACACTGGGCCCTTCTGTCTTCATTCCACGTGAGATTAATGCAGTGGCAGTGGGATACACAGGTCACACACCTTCTTGTTTTACCTCCAGAAACAGTGATAAAATTTGTACAAAAGTCCCACAGGCAAGGGAAAGTGGTTTTAATCACTGTCTACGTTCTTTCACTCGCATGTTCTTCCCTCTAGCTGAATATAAAAGTCTTTAGTCAAAATAAAAATAACTCCAGCAAGTGTTCATTTCTTCTCTAACGCATTGTATCTCTCTTCAGGGACTATAGTTAACAATGCTTCCACACCATAGGCTATGTTGAAAAGAAAAAAACAAAAACAAAAATAAAGTTCCTTTTGGTGAAAACAAATTTTTTTAAAATGAAACCTTGTTGGGGAAAAACTCCACTTAATGGATTTTAATATACTTAGTATGTCATATAATATATTTCTTTGGTCAAAAGTGGCAAATATATGTGTGTAATAATATAAGAATCTCAGTAGAAAGAGTTACATAGAGAGCAACGAGACCGATCTAGTACAATTTTTTTGCATTTTTCTAATGTGTTCAGGTATACTTTCCACTCTTAAATACACCTGAAATATACTATAATCTTCTGCCAAGGATTTATATTATCTTTGTGATACAAAAACAATAAACGAAATAATTGACAAAAAACCGAATTTATTCTAGTTAACAAAAAATTTAGCCAATGACAGTTCTTCGTAAACAGGTAGTGTTTTGTGCTTTAATAGTCTGTTTCTTTTATTCTCTTTTGACTTTTTAAAAAAATATCAAAACTTTTCTTTCATAAGAAATACAGATATACCAAAGAACATATAAGATGGATGGCATATCTATAAAAAATCGAGATACATTATCTTTGATACTATCTTTCCTTTCTATGGAAAATTAAAATAAATTTGTTTACTGATTCAGTCACTTTACATTTATTCATTCAGTATACTAAATATTTAACCATCAGAAAGACAATATCATTTTTCTTCAATTATTCATTTGGTAAGGAAAAGTAAATAAATAGAAAAATGTGACCTAATTATGTTATGAAAACATGTTATATACATGTGATATTTAATGAAATTTTTGCTGCCAAGAAGCTTTTCAATTTTCTTCTTTTTGTAACTATTTGGAAAACTTCCCCCACACCGCTATTTAGTAAAAGTAGATTTTTCAGTCATAGGTACCCCATTCTCTTCAGTCAAAATTTGGGTGTGTTTCTCAGTCTAGGTCAGTCTTAGCATTACTGGAATATTTATTGTTTCAAAGGGTGTACACCCGTCACACAGGACCCGACAGAATCTTTCTGAAGGTTGAATAAGGCATCAGGAATAAAGATGTGTGTGGGAGGGGTGGGCGTGGAAGGCTCTCCTAAAATTCCTGATTACAAAAATTGAACACAGTGAATGTAAACGTACTGGCAACCATTTTCTACATCACATAGAAAAAAAAAATTGTTATAATAGGGACAATATTAATCAGGAAACAAAATAAGAAGAGAAAAACAAGTATTAATGAGAAAGAGATTGAGATTGAATGCGAGCAGAAGAAAAGGTGGTGGGGGTCGTTTAAACTCCTGGATCAAATGCAACCAAAGCCAGATTTCCCTCTCTCTTCCTGAAAACCGCAATCGGTAAACTTCACTGAAAACGTAAAAGCCCCGATTGCCTAACCCACTATGCTGTGCACCTGAAACTAAAATAAGATGATATTGAATGTAAAATGTAATTAAAAAATAAAATAAAATACAAACAGTAACAATAGCACCATTAAATGCTTATGTAACAAAAAGTTAAAAGTAACTTTTTCTTGCTGTCTCAGATTTTTGCAGAGAACTCAAAGGTAGAGAACAACTCCTTAAGTCCTACATCCTCTGGGAGGCTCTCACGGATCTTTTCACGCTTGCTAAGATATACCATTCAGAGATTCACTCTGTACTTGCCCTTTACCCTAAGGCTATTTAAGAAGAGGAAACATTCCTTGGAGTTTGAAAAGGCCAGAGGTCGGGATTTCTTTCAAAAGACTTGTTTCAGTACCCTGTGTTTTGCCAACCTTTTCTGCTCCTTGGGAGGAAGAGAGAGTAGCTTTACATGGTTCCCTTAAAGGAGGAACTCAGAGCTGAGCTTCTGATTTCACCTACCTAGAGAAGTCTGAAAACTAGAGACTTTGTTATCTGAATGAAATTGTGCATAAAGGAATGTATTCAAATTATTTTCTAATTGTGTGAATTGCATTGAGCAAATCTGTATTTTCAAAACAAGTTTTAGTAGAGCTGGTTATATGTAAAGCCAAGTGATTAGATAACAATGATAGTGATGGTAACAATTATTGGTCTTTCTATTGTTATGACTACATAGTACTTACTGTGTGTCAAATGCTACTCCTCAATTATTTGTGGACATTAATCCTCACAAAAAGTTCAAGGGAAGAAAGTATTTCAGAAAGAAAGAAATGGACAAGAAATTGACCATGGATTTTGTGTGATGGAGTTTTTGGTAACTATGATGGAGATAGTTTCAGAGAAAAATGGCTATGATTCCTTTGAGAAAATATTTCCTTAACTCCAACTGCAATTCACAAGATTAGAGACTCACTCTTCTTTCAATCAAGACTATGCTTCAATTGTTAGAGTAATTTTACTATCAAGTGGAGAATAAAGTCAATATTCTGATGACTGACAAATATTATAGAGCCATATGATTAACCATCCTTGAATTTTGCATAGGACAGATAATTAGTTTGATTTACTGAACTCCAATTCTAGACACTCTAGCTTTTGTATATATGCTATTGCATGTATGTGTCTATCTATATACTTATATGTGTGTATATGAGAGTGTTTTTTATATTTGATTTTCAACAATTTCTGCTGTTTTCTTCTAATAAACAAGGTCATGGAGGCTGTAATAGGTTAATAATGAAATGAACCCAATTCTCCATCTTACTCTGTAATCTTTGTAATGTGTCTTCTTAATTCTGGCCATCAAATTTGGAGTCAATTCTCCCATTCATTGAATCTGACTGGCCTTGTGACTTTATGGCCAATAGAATGCTGCAGAAAGTATATGCCAATTTTAAATCCAGACCTCAAAGGTACTTCTTGTTTTTGCTCTTTCTGTTGGACCTTTGTGATCACTATGAAAATATATCTGTGCTCACCTTATGAAACATAAGACTGTTGGTGAGAGTAATTCGTTGCAACAAAGTTCATCCCAGATGAATCGGTTCCCAACAGACCTACCAGCAAGCTGCCAGACATGAGAGTCCAGCCAAGAGCAAACAAGATTGGTACACTTTCCCTGTTGACCTATAGACCCTTAAATAATAATGAATAGTTGTTATTTCAAGCCACTGAATTTTGGGATGGCTTGTGACAGAACATTACTATATAGGTAGATAACTTTAGTGAGCTTTTATATTCTGTGGCAGCAGTCACAGAAGGCCTAACATTAGATAGCTAAATCTATAGATGTTCAGAAACAAGAAATAGAACATTCATTTTGTGGTATGGTATGGTGTATCGAAGAGCATCTTCCCAAAAATCATGTCCATCCAGAAACTCAAAATCTGATCTTATTTGGAAATAGGGTCTTTGCAGTTATAATTAAGGTAAAGATAGAGCTGAAATCATAGTGGATTAGGATTAGCTATAAACCAAAAGAAAATATCCTTAGATGGTAAAGAATACATAGAAATACAAAGAAGGTAGTCATCTGAAGATGGAGACAGATATTTGAGTAATATATCAATAAACCAAGGAACATCAAGGCTCGCTGAACACCTCTAGAAGGCAGGAGAGAAGCATGGGATGGATTCTCCCTCAGAGGCTCCAGAAGGAACCAATCCTGGAAACGCCTTGATTTCAGAATTTCGGCATGCTAATTTGCGAGATAATAAATTTCTGTTGTTTTAAACTACTCAGTTGTGGTAATTAGTTAAGGAAGCTTTAGGAATTTAATGCATATGTTTAACAGTAGAGGTCATGTTGCTCTGGAGTCTGTTTGAGAGACACGTATCCTGAATATCAGCTTTCAGTTGGTAGAAGAGGTAGCAGCATCCTTGGCAGACCAATTATGTATTTGGGAAGACCTTGGAATCTCAACCTACAACTTACTTCACCAGTTCTTTCAAATTTTTTTCTAAGCACTCAATCTCTTCTATTAAATTTCCTTCTTTTTACACCAGCCTAAAAGTTGCATTTTACTTTCAATCTTCAACTGACTGAACTGTATGCTTCTAAACATCATAATCTAATTATGAGAAGTAATACATTCTCATATTGTTAAGCCATTTTAAGGGAGATCTTTGTATTACACATAATATAACATTGTAATAAGATGAGGGTTTGTTAGAGGGATGATAAAGTAATTGTCTCCTAACTGTATATGTTTAATATATTTTTCTTTAAAATTGGTAGAGCATGTGTTAGTTGAATTTAAGAAGAGTTGAGGTGGTGATTCATAGTTTGAGAAAGGAGAAAGATAAAATAATTATATTAGAGAATGAACAGAATTTTTTGTTTTAAAATGTAGTGAATTGATGATGTCAAATGCTTTTTTGCACATTCAAATTACATGGACCAATTTGCATCTTTATTAAACATTCTCTGGTAATATTTAGCCACTTGAGTGCAGGTATGATGTCAGTATATAATTTGGTTCAAACAAGGTATTGTTTTGCTTAAGAAGGATGACAGAAGGGAAGAAAATGTAAAGAAGTTTGAGCGAATGAAAAAAGTGATTATAGTGATGGCCCAGGTACTCTAAACTGAGAAAGCTAAAAAAAAAAATAAGACAAGGGTGGTAATAGACAGTGAGACAGTCAATACATGAGAAGCTCAAAAAGATTTGCAGAGTAATTGAAGAAGAGATACTAGAGGAAATGAGTTGAAGGGCAAAAGGTGATGATTAGACAATGTGATGCTTGCAATATAGATTACTTGGTAATGACATCAAGGTTATAGGAGCTAACAGTTGAAGAAATGTGGGAGAAATATCAGTAAAATAGAGAGTATTAAGGAACTGAGGAGTCAAGGCATTATACACATTGTCTATGTCGATATTGTGGATGCCATATGAATGGGTACTAATATAGAGGTAGCAGAGAGTAAGATGACTAATAAAACGTTTTATAAATTAAGGAGATTCACCACAAGGACATTGTGTGGAAGCATATTACAGTCTTAAAGCATATACTTCTGAGGAGATAATTTTTCAAGGATAATGTAGACAATGCAGAGTCAAAGGTGCAAGGTCAAAAAAGAACAACTACCTGAAGAGGCTGAAAGAAAAGCCTGCCCTTGGGGAGCTTCCATGTTTCTACAACAACAGCAAGAAGTAGAGGAAGATTTTTCAGAATAGAGTGTTGTGGTACATAAACAGTGGAACCTTCTCCAGATGACAGAACAGTAGGAAGGTAATCTCACATGTATCTCACAGGGAGCATAAGGGAGCAACAGGAAGGCTAAACTCCCAGGCTCCAGGCTCAGAGGGACATCAAGGCCCAAACAAGATTCTGCTGCAGAAGCCACCTGCTTAGGTCCCATATGTAGTTGGTCACACTGGATATTCTCTACCTCTCCACTGGCCTCTTGATTCCACCAGAGCTATGATGAACAGACTCTCACATTGACCCTGAGTCACTCAAAGATCTTACTGGATGCATCTACATGGGTATTAGTGAGGTAATTCCTCTTCAGAGACTGCTATATGTTCAACAATTTTTTTTCTTTTTTCTCTTGGGCACAATATTTCCCATCCTGCCTAAGGTATGTGTGGCCATGTGTCCTTGAGTCCTGGCTAATGGAATGTGGAAGTGGATAAAACTAATTTTTACCACTTTTAGCCATGGCTCATAAACACCTCCCATGTGACCTATTCTCTTGTTTCTCTTCTCCTGTTTGCAAGTGCCAATGGCAAGACCATCTCAGAAGTTAATGGAATGTGGAAGTGGACAGAAGTGACTTTTACCACTTTTGGTCTTGGATCATTAATACCACGCAGGAAACCTTACATTCTCTTACTTCTCCTCCTCTGTTTGTACCGTGCCAATGCTCAAGCCATGCTCAGAAGCCGTATGTTAAGATGACAGAGATGACAGAGCTTGTGTCATCCTACTTTTAAATGACTTTATGTCATAGGGTCCCAAATCAACAAGCACTCCCTGGTTTTGCACATTGTGCAACATCTTAAAAGACCTTTCTCTTTCCTCATCAACTTTTGTTTTATGCTTATGTTTGGTGGCAGGTAGCCAAACCCCACTTTTGTTCTGTAACAACACTGATGAGAAACAAGCAATTTTATACTTGTACTACAAGTTTTTGACCTCTCATACAGGTACCTGATGCTTTGGGATTTTAGTAAATGAAAATTTTTTAAAAGATCAAGTCAACCTCAAATTCATACTTTTTTCCTGTATACATACAGTTTCCTGGGGAAGAATAACACACAAAAAGAGCAGTGAGAGATGGAAAATACAAGTACAACTTTATTACTGATGAAAATAGTGCCTCTTTTCACACACAGATCTAACTTTGACTAACCCTTTACTAGGCCATAAGTCTCTACTTTCTCTTTCATCCACATGGAAAGAGAAAACAGAAGAATAATATTAGTCCTGTGGGTTTCAATGTTTAATGCAGTATAGCTCCAACGACTACTACTAATTTACTGCCGTGAAATTCTGAAAATGGGTCTTCCCTGAATTATAGAGAGCAGGACAGAACTAGGGGCGGACAGGGAAGAGCTTTTCTTCTCCAAAATACAAGGTCTTTATCAAGAACTCCTTTTCTATCGCTCACTCTTTGAAGTTAACCTCTCTTTTACAACTCTTTTCTTTTTCTTATCTCCTTATTAATTACAGCCTGGCTTGTTCATTAGTATTGTGAACTGTAGTCCCTTGATCTATTTCCAATTGTCCTGGGCCAGTGTTTCTCAGTACGTGATTATCTGATTATCAGTGTTTCTCAGTGCATGATTCAGGGCATTTGCGACAGAATCTCCTGAGGCACTGGTTACAATGCAGAACCTGGCTGCACCTTCTTCCTACTGAATTAGCAAATCCATGGTGGGGCCGGGGAAATTTACCAATACCTGCAGGTGAGATTTAAACCTGGAATGAAATGTGAGAATGTGGGTCTCAAAACCTCAGGCCATTTCATGCCATGACCTGTATTGTGCCTCACTCTGCCTTTAGATTATACAAATGAGAAGCTTTTTAAAAAAATGCATTCGTTAAGTCTTAGGATCCTAACTGCAAATAGACAGCCTTGGAAAGTCTCCATTATCTGTCTAATACTCTTTCCCAGTAACCTCGTCTTGGGAGAAATTTGCAGAAATTCAGTTAATCAGATCGATTGCAAATATATGCTTTGTAACCTTGGCTAGTCCGTTGGTGGTGCTACTCTCTGTTTCTCACAATAACCCAAAGAAGTCTCTGCCAAACTTTCTCCATCCTCCTCTCAACCCTTCATGCCCATCCTTAATGGTTCTGTTCTCATACAAAATCAGCAACTAATAGAACTGTATGAGACCGTTAACCTTCCTCTGCAACTCAAACCATCTCTGCTTGGCACCCTTCGTACTCAGAGCTGAGAAAAAAATCCCTTTCTTTCTTGTGAAAGCCAACCCCTCTACCTTTTTCCTTGGCTATCCTTCCCTCTTAACGGATTCCTCTGTTCCTTTTACTGGGCCCTTTACCATCTTTCATGACATTTTGAGTTCTCCATACCTAAAGAAATAGTGTGTGGGGGGAGGCCATTCCTTAGAGGTGTGTCTCCCTCAAGCTAGCACTCTATTGTCATAGAATACTCTGTCCCCAGTGCTCCACTTCCTTTTCCTTCACTTACTTTTTAAACTTTGCAGTGTCCTCTTCATACCTTATTAGAGAGAAATCACTCTCCTAAAGGAGATACCGGTCTCCCCATGGTCGTATTCAACAGTGGTTTTCATTTTTCAAACTCTTTGTAGTATTAGATGCTGATGCAACCCCTTCCTTCCTTAAGCTCTTTAGGTCTTTGATTCCATACAACATGACATGACCTTGATTGTCCTCTATCAACTGTCTCTTCCTTCTTTACTACATCCCTCGTCACTTCAAATGTAAATATCCCTACCATTTTTGTCCTCAACTTTCAGGTTGTATTTAAGGGGAAAGAACCAGAAGAAAACCAGCAGCTTTTGTTTATTAGGTGCTCTGATTGAAAAGAGCACAGGACATCATGTATGCTCAGAGCAGAATCATGGCCCCTTCCCTTTGGGGAGAGTTCTCAAGCTGAACTTAAATGATAGACAGGATCGAGAAACGTCAAAGGCAGGGAAGGCCTCCTGACAGAGGGAACCAAAATGAAAGCACCTTGTAGGGGAATTAGAGCAATGTATTTTAAACACTGCAGTTAATTTTTCCTCTGTTAAAGCCCTCAGTTAAAATTTCTTGAAACTTTTGTAAAAATGAGGGTCTTAGGGAAAAAAAGGAGAAGCAAAGAGGGGAAAGAGAAAGAGGAGGAAGGGAGGAAAATTATAAAGCCAACCTTGATCACTTGTTCTGAGAAGCTTACAGAAGTGGTTCAAAATAAATCAAAGTTCCCACACTTGTTCTCATTACTTTTTAGAGCAAATCAAATCTCAAGAAATAGCTTTTTTTTCTTTTTTTATTACATAAAGAGACATTAAGAAGTCTAAATTCTATTTATCAAAGTAAACCAACTTTTCCCCCTCATGGCATGAGAGCTTATAAAAAATAAATTTCTAACAATCTTCTCAGAGGTATTATTTGGTTGGTGTTTATTGAAATGACAAGCGGCAAGTTCTCCAATTCCCTTATTCTTCTTTATCTATGATAAGATAAATGGAAAACATCACCATTGATAGAAGTATGTTTTGGCAGACTCTTCCTTCTCGCCTCTCTGTCAGCGTTTTAATACTATTCAGACTGAGTTCAAGAGGGTCACTTTTTAATAAATGTAGAAACATGTAAAGACATGTTATATAATATTAGTTATAAATAAAACGAATCCATTCTTCCTTTTGTCAATTTGCTTCTGTCATACAGAGCATTCTTTTTGCTTCCTGTACTGATTACATTATTTCCTTTTATTTTTGTAAGCCCCAACCTAATGACATACTAATGGATCAAGTTTATTTCATATCATGTAATACCTTGCACTATTTTAGTGTTTGTTTACAGAGGCATTGCCTTAAAATAGAATACAGGGAGAAGAAAGTGCAAAAGATCAATTCTGTCCCTCAACATCATTTATGGAAAGATTTATTGTCACTGAAAACCATGTATTGCTGATGATAGCTTTGGTGAAGCCACATCTGTTTACCCTAATGTTTAAAGAGCAGGATATGTGACAGGGAATGAGAATATGCCGTTTGATTTGCAGCTATTACCTTACTTCAAAGACAATGGGTAGGTGCATAAATAAAGACAAATCATCATTACAGTGCAGCGAGTGGACTTCCTTTCAAAAAGCTGAAGCCTGGGTTCAGGCAGATTTCAGGATTACTGCACCACAGTAAACAACATCAGGCATTCTCATTCTCGATTAAAATTGCTTCCAAAAAAAAAACCTTTTAGAGATGGCTTTTAAATATCATTTTTAATGTTACTGTCCATTCATCATTTTATAAAAATCAAATTAGATGTCACCTGTCTCAAGTAACTTTTTCTTTCCTTTCTAAATCTTTTTTTTTTTTTTTTTGGTGTGTGATACACTAGTATATATAAAATCATTCCATCTTAACAAACAAATAATACTTTGGCAGGGGGACAAATATACAAGTCTTCTTAATGTTGACTGATTGAGGTGAGAGTACCTTTGCAGTTTAAGTTTGGTTTTAATAGATCTGATGATTTCAGGAAAAAATATGGAGTCCTAGGGAAATTATAAGATTCTAAGTACAACATAGATTTGGAGGTGAGTTCTACTTCTAAGAATCAATAGTTACCAAAGCCAGCATTTTTCATTCTCATTTCATTCCAACTGGAATTGTCTAGGACTTAAAAATATGTCTTCATGACAGAGTGCTCCATAAATGATACAGAGAACAAATTCTACAAAATAAATTTTAACAACTCAATATGTTCCCATGTAATTATTTGCATTCCTGGGGCACCTGCGATACATTTTTACAATAGAAATAATAATTCTAGGCATTTTAGTTAAAAAACAAAATTAAACTTTAGAGAAGACAAGTCCACTTATCTATTACTGTTAATCTATATCCATGGTGGACAGACCAGATTCGAACATCAAACTGTCATTCATTAAATATTTGTCATATGTTAGGCATTGTGTTAGGCGGCAAATGGAATGCATGGATAGATAAGAAATAGTCACTGCAAAATAAGATCACTTATCTAAGATAAGAAAAACAGAAATTCAAACAATGAACCTTAAGCAAAGATAATGCATTCTCTGAGGGGGCTAAACTGCTTGAGAGCAGAACAGAAAACATGCCAGGTTGAATCTATTCGAGGCCGTAGAGGACGAATAATTTATAAGAGGGCAGAGATGACTAAAACAGAGATAACATTCAGCATGGAGGTGTAGACATGATATTGCATAGCACATTTTGGAAAAGTATTAGCAATTACTGAGAGAAGTGGTTATAGTGTATAGAAGACTGGAGGGGGGTGGCATGCTTGTAAATAAATATGGAAATGCAAAAGTACCCTCACTTTGAACTATTAATATATGTCTTGGGAAATATGAGTTTGATGTATAGTTTGAAACAACATACATGTATGCTTTATATTACCTATAGCTAATCAGAAAGGGGCATTTATGAGAAACGACATAAATTTGTATGTATTACCTATCATGTGCTAAGGTGTTCATCATCAATTATCTGTGGCGATCCTCTCCACTACCTTGAGAAGTTTTATTTGTCCTATTTCACAGGTGAGGAAACTAAGTCTTAGAAAGATGGGATTATGCTCCAGAACTTCAGCAAAGGTAGAATAGACTAATGATTAGGAGAACAAACACCAGGGCTGGAATGGTTAGAGCCAAAACTCATAATCTACACACATAAGATTTGTGACTTCGGACAAGCACTTAACATCTCTATTACTCAGTGTCCCCTTCCATAAATGAAAGTAACAATAAAATCTACTTCACAGGGTTGCAGGATGTACTATATGCAACACACCTAGAATAATGTCTGGCACTCAGTATTATGTAAATGTGTGTTGCTTCATCACCATCAAATTTTTTTTTTTCTTGGTGAAGGAAGGAACAGAACTAAGATGTAGAAGATGACAAAGTATCTGTTCCAAAAAGGTAAGATTTGATGGTAAATATCGCCTCCCAATTGAAAATACAACTTCTAAAAATGACAAAGGACCTACTTTTGCCATTTCATCCCAATAAACTTCATTGCATATTTCATCTCAATAAACTTCATTATACATATCACCCCAATAAACTTCAAAATTTTATACCATTATATTCCCATTTTATAAAAAAACATGAAATTTAGAGATGTCAAGTAGCTTGCTCAACTCTCCAGTTATAATGGTAAAAAAAAAAAAAATGGAATCAAACGATGGCTGCTTCTCTTTAACAGCTGCCCAGATACTGTGATTCTACCAGCTGGTATCTGTTTGGAAGAGTCTAAAGGCTCCAGGGACCGGTGGCAAGGTACGGAAAAGACTTCACAAAGGAGGTTGCAGGACAATAAAGTTTTAAAGGGTGAATAAAAACTAAAAATGCAGTAATCAGCAGGGAGAGTTTACCAAGCAGAAGCTCCAAATAAAAAGTGCATTCAGGGAATAGCAAGCCCGGTTGTTTTGTTTTGTTTTGTTTCGTTTTATTTTGATAATGCTCATGATGCTTTGGGGAAAGAGGAGGGAGGAGAGATCATCAGATGCCAAACCTAGAAGGCCTCTATGTATCATTCTATGGCTTTGATTTTATTTCTCAGACGTTTGAAGACTCATTAAAGCTTTTTGAGCTGGAACATGAGATAGTTAGATTTGGATTTGCAGGGGCTCACTATGGAAGTAGTCTAGCAAGGGCTAGACTTTAGACAAGGAGATTAGTTAGGAAGCAGTTTAATGAATTACGACTCTGGCAAGGGATATTCAAAGGGTGAGCCTGAAGAAATGATTGGATCTAAAGGGTTCATAATCTCCCCAAAGATCATTGTCATCACCTGTCCCTCGTGATCTCTGGCGCCCCAGCCCTGCCTTGCCGAGGGGGCCATTGGGTCCTAGCTCAGGCTGCCTTTCTCAACAAAACACAGTTTATGTAATCTAGTCCCCTTTCAAAATAGTTTTCTTAATTAGCTCAACTTGCCAGTGTCATTTTTCACTACTTAATACACTACTAGTTTCAGTTTACATGCTTGCATTTTAGCAGAAAACTTTTCTAAACTATTCGTCAAGTAGAAAGGTTCTCCCTGAAGTTAAAAGTTAAAAGTATGGAATTCTGCCAGGGGTCGGGTTGCGGAGAGGGTGGATAAAACACCAGGTGATGGGTGCCTCATACTTTTGAAAGATCTCACACTTGAACTTGGAAATTTTTTGCCAAAAAAAAAAAAAAAAACAACAACAGTCACATGGGCACAGAAATAAACTGTCAGGATTTTTTTTAAAGATGTTCATCAAACAACTTTACACTCATGTTGTGCCTCAATAACAAATCATATTGCTCAGCATTGAATCCATGATCTTACAAAAATCTCTATCACGCCAATTGTATCATTTTATTTCATTTTTAATTTAATGCTAACTGTTCACGGATTCAATGTAAATGTTCTAATACGTTAAACGTGTGTGACTACAACATTTATTTTTTTGTACTGGGTTGTCACACTGCGAGGCAGCTAGACGGGCACCCTGCTGTCCGGGAGCACCCGCCGGAGTCACTGCCCAGCCCTGCCCCCGCCGCAGCCGCCGGGCTGGGGGAAGGAGCCTGCGGCAGGGAGCGCAGCGCTCCCTGACCTTGAGGGAAACTGGAGGGGGCCTGCTGAGATGGGAGCAGGGCTCTGAATCCTGCAGAGCCCGTCAGGGGGGAGTCAGAGATGAAGGGGATAAACACAAATCGTCAGAAACTCTTCTCTGTTTGCCGGGAGAGCAGAGGTGGGCACTTCCCTCTTAGTGGAGAAGCTGGTGGCATGTCCCTCTAGTGGAGAAGGCCCCCTCGCCCTTTGTTCCAAGGCTTTTATTGAAAATCTAATCGGTGGGGCTAGGTAACAGGAATGCATACGTTATCTAGTTACCTTAGTATGTTCAGTTTCACAGAGAGAATATATGATGCTTTTAAAAAGACAAGTGACAGGAACACACTGAGTTACAGGGATCTGAGAGGAGACTAGCATCAACAAGAGAGACTAAAGATAAGGGCAAACGCCTAAGGATATAGGGTAAGCGGTGTAAATAATGTGAATGTCCTTCGCAGCAGGAGCTGGCCGGAGATCCGAGGGAAGAACAAAGCACACTCTAAAGAATTTACTTTTAGGTCTGATTTCCCCTGGAACTGCCAGATCTGGTTTAGGACTGACTCCAGTATTGTTTCAAGCCTGAGCCAGGCAGGAGAAGGGAGCCGCCAAGAGATAAGGAGACTTCTCGGCTGCAATGAGCACTCTGGCTGAGTCCAAGCCAAGCTAAGAGGTGCGAAGGCCTTTTTTCCCCTTCTCCATGTTCCCCAATTTCTTGTCTGCTGCCAATACCCGACTGGGATCTGTCTTAGGTTGTTTACCTCAGCTCAAGGTAACTTACCTTGAGGCCCAGCCCTCCATGGCAAAGCTGAGAGGCAGGAGCTACGCCCCTGCCGGGGGGAGAGGCCGTGTCTCCTCAGGAGCCTGTTTTTCTAAGGCCTCCTGATGATTTCCAGCCGTCGGGCCCTCCAGCCCGTCAGCAGGGTTCCACTTCCTGAAACCAGGCCGGGCGTTTCCCAACACTAAGTAACTCAAAATATAGAAGTATCCCAAACCTCCTCCAAAGTCTAAGAAGCCTTCCCTACACATTTGTTCAATATCCAGAATAAATGGCATACAATATTTTTAAGTGCTAAAATAGCACTATTAATTTATTTATCAAATTTAGTCTGTGTTATTGTATAACGATTGAGAAAGGATAGGCATGGTATTTGCCTTCATGTAGCTCACAGTCTCATGTGTTTTCTAAATTGTGGTACAAACCACTGCTGGGTGATAGAATTAATGAAGTTGATCATGTAATGACTGACATATTTCAAAAGTTGAAATATAATAAACTAGAGTATGAGCTATCACAGGGCCTAAAACAAAGACAATAATATTTCTTGGTAATATAGTTTCAGTTATATGTGTGGGGGGATGTGGGTTGTACTGGATTGAGGAATAAAATACATCTTTTTCTCAGCATAATGATCTTAAAAGAAAGTCTTATAAAGTGCTCATTTAAATTAAGTATCTATTGATAAAAATGTATAATTCTATCCTAAAACAAGGAACTTGGAGCTTATTTTAAAAAAGGACCTATAAACTGATAAACTACAATATAAAATGATGAATGGAAACAGAGCAGCATGTATAAGAGTAAAGAAGACATAAAAAATTGGCTGAATCTGTTTGTGCCAGAAAAGGGTCTGACCTCGTGTTCTTCTTTTTTTAATCTTAAAAAAGAAAAACCACAGGGTGTCTCATCTAAATACTCAATCTTGTGACTATAAATGTATATTACACTCTAACTTTGGAAAAAGAAACTACCTGCATTTTCTTCTTGGGGATATTCTCACACAATTCCATTTGCCACGAAGGGCACCACTTGCATGGAGTTGCCTTTTTGTGGGCAATGTGACCTGGCAGACACAGGTTCAGAAAGCAGGTACCCTTCTCCAAAGCTGATCACCGTTTCTGGTCAAGCAACTTCAGTTCCATCACATCTGGAGATCCCGCTGCTCCCTTTGTTACCTCGAATCTCACAGATCTCGAAGTTTCAAGTTGATTCTAAGTTATCCCTTCAGTAATTCAAGTGCGGTTCAATTATTACTTAGTTAATACAAGCATAGACTCCTTTCTCTGTACTAGGCAAGCACTAAGGGAAAACCTGATGAGCAAAATAGGGTTCTCGCCTTCAAAGAATTTACCCTCTAATAACCAATGATATTTTAAACACATAGTATTACACATAAATATGTAATTTTGTGCTATGATATTAAATATAGAAGGCTACGAAAGAATATTTCCAGAGAGACCAAATTTAAATTTAGGGTGGAATTCACAGAGGATTTCACCAAACCAATCATCTATTGCTGAAATTGAAGGATGCATTAGGAACAAATGTAGAGGTGGGTGATGGAGGAAATGGGGAAGGTGAAGGCATTACTAGGTAGAGGAAATAATATCTGTGACACATATAGAAAGGCTCCGAGGTGAAAACTGGTGCATTTCAGGAGCTGAAGAGATTGAAGAGAATAACACCACCATATATGACTACAGATGTAAGGAGAGGCTTTATAGGGCCTTCTATGTATGTTCAAGATTGGGGATTTTTATTCTAAGTACAAAGGAAGTCACTGAAGAGCATTAAGCACCCAGATTTGTGGAAACAAATACTAAATATGAGATGCACCTAACAGGTTTTTTCTTAATAGTAACTCATTGCACAGCAATTGTTTGTCTTGTTATAACTATGCCCAGTCATATATTTATAGGATCACTTAGTTTAAAATGCATGAGACTTCATGCATACATAAATTTATGAAGATATAATTTAACGAAAGTATTTTATGTCTCCCATAAACAGTTATAGCACAATTTATAGTAAACAGTGTTCAATTGAGAATACTGTATTTGTTTTGTTTCTTTATAATCATTGGTTCACTGATGATTATCACAAGATGATATATTAAAGGTGTCCTCCTTATCGTTTTCTGGTTGTTTTTTCCTACTCAAGGTGTTTCTAAAGACCAAAGTGTACAACCACAAGAAAAAATTTCACTTCATTAGCAACTCACATTTGCTCTTTTTGGTTTCCTTAAAAGTGAATTTTGTGGAAAAAAGTCTCCACAAAATATGTTTCAATTTTTTTCAACTGTCATGTGATCTCTTGACACCTGATATAAATGAACACCAGTTTTATCAAAATTAAAGGAAAATGGAAAAGCAAAACAAGAACAGTCTGACAGTAAAGCCAAAACCTACCAAACATGCTTATCTCTGTAAGATAGTTAGAGGAAAAGGGCAAGCAAAGGAGAGGAGATTGGAAGGTTGAATGGTGCCCAGCTCTAGGTGAAAAGATATTTAACAAAACAGCACTTAAATGACTTCTAAATCAGAGAGGAAAAGATATTGGAGTACATTGTTCTTTAGCCTAACCTATTAATTTCCCTCAGAATTGTCTGTGTCTATCAGAAACTGGGTTTGGGATTAGTGTTAGCAAACAAAACCTCCTGGACATAAAGTAATACTTCTGCTTCAGGAAACATTTTATTACCTTAGTTTTATTTTTGAGATAGTTATAAAAAAATTAAAGAGAAAACCACTATCATTGATTCCAAATTCTCAAATACAGAGAAATAAATCCCAATTCTCCCAACAAACCTCCAGCTCTTCATTTTACTTATGGCTATGTTGTAAAGAAATGTCAATTAAAATCATGTTTCTAAATACCAAGTTTAGGTTGCCCCCATGATGGCAACTTTAAACCCAAATTGTCATTTCACAAAGACCGCTGAAAGGCTTGAAAAACCTATGCTCTGAAACACTCCTCATAAATATAGGTTCAGTATGTGAATGTTGTGATGCAAAAATCTACATTGAACTCTGTTATTGAAATGACCTGATCCTAAGATTGACCAGATTAAAAATGCGCTCCAGCGCTAATGAAAAACTTCATGAGCTCAGTAATATTCGCTTGCTCTTGCCTTCCCTCCTTCTTCCTTTGGCACACCCAGAAAAGCCCTGCTTCTTCACAGACATCACCTACAGGGAGGGATGCTTTCTTTCCCAATAAGGTGGACTAAAGGTAGAGATGCTTTTTTTTTCTTCAAAGAAAAAAAATCCATGTAAATAAAATATATGTATGCATATTTATGCATTGATATGTATATAAATATTTATGTTTCTATTTTAAAACATTATGGAGGCACTCATAAAGTTCTAGAAAGAACATTGTACCAAGGGCTTGGGGACTGGTTTTTAAGTCTAGCTCTATCACAGGCTAATTTTGTGACTTTGATTTACCAGGCCACTTAATTCAAACGTAACCAGGTGACTTTGATTTAGCAGGCCATTTAATTCAAATGTAACGAGGTGGGGGGTAGCGGTGAGCCCTGGTCTTGTTCTCTGACACTGACTATTGAGCTCCAGTTAAGAATAAGAGGCATTCAGTTTCCCCCTTCCCGACTACTAAAGAGAACAATGGTTATTGGTGTTCACACATTCTCCTAACTGGGTCACTCCTTGTGATAGAAGCAGGAGAAGTGATTGAGACAAGAGGTCATATTTTGAAGGGGAACAGGCTTATTTTATCCAGAAAGGACATTCGGCTTTCTTACTCCCCCACAGAGGAGGTAAAGTTCTCATTCTTCAAAGTCCGGAATCAAGAATTCAAGAAAATGAAGTTTAAAGGGTTGCAAGCATTTTCACTCTATTACCGGGGGAGGAGTGATCCCATTCCATGTGACGCTGAACAGAAGAGGAAAACGTCCTGGAACTCAGGTTAGGGACAGTGACAGTGGAATAGGACCAGGGCACCCCCTATAAAGGAGCAGTTCCTAAGTGACATGGAAGTTGAATCCTGCACGAGGTTCCAGGCGCAGGCGTCGGTACTGGAGAATAAGCAGGATTGGGAGCTACAACTTTGTCTTAGGTGAGCACAGCAGGTCAGCAACGTGACGGTGACACGGGAATGCGACGCAGTGGCCCTAACCAAGTCGGTAACCATGAATTTTAAAACCTTCGCATTTATTAAGGCTTTATCATGTGCTTGATTCTGCACTTAGTTCATTCATTTAATCTTCACAGGGGCATCTTAACCTATTGAAACAAGTGGAATCATTACCAATATTGTACAAAGGAAAACACTGAGGCCGAGAGAATTGATAGTAACTTGTCCACAGCCACAATGCTAGCAAATGGCAGAGGTGAGGGCGGACCCAGTCAGTCTCTCTCCTGAAACACTGTCAACTTGTGCCAGGCAAAGCCAAGGTCCTTCTTCACTTAAAACTAGCCACACAACTGAATTGCAGGGAAGGGGACATAGGAGAAACACTGGGGGGTGATTTAATTTTGATTTTTTAAAGCATTAAATAAATGTTTAAAAATGAAAAGTTTGTGTTTTATATCTGACAGTATTAAAAATATAGAATTGGAATGAGATATTATAACGTCTTTCTAAAACTGTGCAGAGAAAACAAAGCCTTAACAGAGCACAAGTATCGGTATTAAGGGAAAAAATAAAGCCATTTCGCATTTACACTCTTCCAAGCCGATATTCCTCAACAAGCTGGTCACAAACATCCGTGTCACTTAACGATATGAGGAAATAGAGCACAGGCTCAAGAGTTCGCTAACTCAGCTTGATACACGGACTTCTGCATTTTTCCCTTTAAGTAATCCTGATTCTTCACTGGTAAAATTAGTACAAGAAATCTACTTATCAATATGATCATGAGCATGCAATGAGATGAGAAGACAGTGTATGTTGCTTAAATTGCAAGGCCCTATGTTTGGTGGTTTACAAGACTAGAATGGTACTTACCGTTCTTGTAAAATTCTTGGATGGGCATTTGCATCAGGTGAATGGCTGTCCAACGTGCGTTCATCCAGGAGGTAGGCTAAGCCAGCTGAGTCAGAAAAAAAGAAAGAAAGAAGTACACATGGCTGGATTTTGCAAGTTCTATAGCAGCAAATCACTTCTACTTAAATGAAGATCTTAGTCACATTGCTGTACCCACCACCAAGAAACCCTAGGAAATGTGATCCATGATATAAGCATGGAAGAAGGATGTTGAGGATAGCTGGCTGGCAACTTCTGTCAAGTGCAGGTAAAATGCTTAGTAGAGCACCGTACACAAGTTGCAATTATTCAGCTGCTGCTGCTGCTAAGGGTTTAAAGTTCTAAGAAGTAAAATGGAAAATTATCTTAAACCATCAGTAACACAATTCCTTGCAAATAGGACACTCAGAGCATTGTGATGCATTTTACTCAAGCATACATACACATGCATTGAAAGTAACATGATTATTTCCAGAAAAATAGTAGTTTTAACCTTATGTAATCCCCCACCTCCAAAACAGTGAAAACAGATATTAAAATTTGAAAATAAGAAATGGAAAAACAATCTTCATACAGAAAAATTGTTAGGGAAAAATAGAGCACTACTTCGTAAATCTCTTATAAATTTCTGCTTAGTAAAATGTAGGAAGGAAACAGATCTACAAAGATATAAGTTCCACATACACATGTTGCTCCTAAGAAATGACCTTTCTGTAAATTCTATTCCAAGTCTCTTCAGGCTTCAGATCTCCAAGGTGCTGACACTGACCTACCTCCATTAGTTCATCAGTTTTTAACCTGTTATGAAAGATCTAACACCATCCAGGTAAATATTTAAAGGAATCAAGGGAAATTCACTTACAGTATTTGGCAGGTAATAGAATAGTGGGATAGATTTCATTATGTTCAGGGGCTGGTTACTAGGGGGGGGCAGGAGAGAAAAGAAAGGAGAAAATCAATATGAAAAAAGCTGAGGTAACAGAATAGAAGGAAAAGAACACAGTACTTCAGTGGCAGGAAATTTCTATAGTATCTCCTTAGAGATTCCCATGAAGTTAAACAAAACATGCACTTTATGAAACTGGAGATAAAAGATTGGCTGACAATACACAGACTGAAATGGAAGGTTAGCTGTCAGATTTAGGGAAGAAAGCTAAGGAAATAAATAATGTTTTAGCAAAAATGTAGGTCATGTAAGACACAGGATTTGGGGGAAACAGCTCAAAATGCATATATGAATTTCTCTGGGTCTAGCCAGGTAATGATTGTTTTTCCCATTTACCAGAGAGAGGAAAATAATGTAATTAATATTTTTTATGAAGGAAGATGGACTTAAATTTTCTGCATCATATCCCACAGGGAAGAGGCTTCAAACTTTGCTGATCCCTGCCTACAATGAGAACATTATTTTACATTATCACCTTGTGCACAAAAATACATGCAAACACAAAATGACAAAATATCTGCTGAAACAGCACTAGGTGTAGTGCTCTCTGCTTTTTCTCTTCTAATTCATTTAACATGATGCTGATTGAGACAGTTTAATTTAACTTTCAGAGAACCTAATGGGCCTGACTAAAGGTTGGAAATACACTGCTGAAGATGTCTATGAAATCGCACTGAAAAAGAATGAATCCTGACACCCTGCTTAAGGTATCTTCTTGTTTGTTTCCTGGTGATCCTTCTATGGGTACCTAATTCATTTAGGACATAGCCCAACCCTCTCTTTAAGTGTTAGGAGGGTTCCCCTGGGCAATGCTTAATGGGAATTTACCTAGAAAATGTTATTAAGGAGTAGGGGACACGTGGCAGATTTGTCATCAACTCAATCTGTATGCTCACTATACCCCAGGGAACACAATAAATGGAGAAGACTGGTTACAATGGTAGACCAAAATTTCCTATTGAGACAAAAGACTGGCATCAGCCCCTGTCTCCACTTGCCCTTAATGAGAATGAGCAATGCCAGCTCAGTCTCCAGGCATTTTTAACGATTAAAGTTTCTTGGACTGCTGAAAACAGCACAGTAATCTCATTCAGCACATTTTAAACTGCAGAACACCTCTAAGTGCAGGATCTTGAAATAATTTTATTGTGTCATAGCAGCATTTAAGGAAATAAAATTAAGAGACTAGATCAAAAATATCTCACTGCTTTTAGCATTTTAATGTCATTTCATAATTTTTTCATTTCCTTAGATATATGTATAGCTGTATAAACATGTATCTATAACTCATGTATGATGTAAACTATCTTGCTTTCAGTATGTCACTGAACAAAAACACAAACAGCTTTATTTTGTTTTATCATTGCATTTAAAATGAAGTAAAATGGTATGTGAAAACAGTTTTGTTGTTTTTTGGGTTTTGTTTTGTTGTGTTTTGTATTGGGTTATAGAATTTCCATTTTGCTTTGATCAAGACTAAAAAAAGTAATTCAGTCTAACTAATCTGAACAAAATACTAACAACCAAATCAGCCTGGCTTCTCTCCTCCGCATAGTCCCTGGTGCCTTCATATCCCCTTTAAGCAAACATTGGAACAATCTCTCTTTAGGATCCCTCCAGAAACCAGCTGACTTTAGGAAAAGTACTTCTCAACTACCTGATGACCACTGCCTGTTTTATGCCTCTTTACCGCATTCTTTCTTGTCTTGTTGATGCCTCCCTACAAAAGCAAAGTCCTTCCTTTCTGATTCTTTGAGTTCAGCTTTTATAAACTGAGGTTTCACATATAAGTGATACCATGCAGAATTTATCTTAATCTTTTATACATATAACACAATTTTTTAAATTCATTTCTCCATTTGTGGACACTTTGTTTTTGTATCTTGACTATTGTGATTAATGCTGCCATGAATATGGGAGTGCAGACCCCTCTTCGGTATCGTGTTTTCATTTCCTACGGTTTATACCAGGAAGGAGAATTTCTGGGTCATGTGGTAGTCTCGTTGGTAAGATGAGGAACCTCCATACTGTTTGCCTTGGTGGTTGCACCACTTTACATTCCCACCAGCAGAGTGCAGGGTTCCCTGTGCTCCACACCTCGCCACTCCATTCTGCATTCTAACAGGTGTGAGGTGGTGTTTCATTGTAGCTTTGATTTACATGTCCAAGGTGGTTAGTGATGTTGAACACTTTTTAATGTATCTGTTGGCCATCTGTATGTCTTCTTTAGAAAAGTGTCTACTCAGCTCCTATGACCATGTTCCTGTTGAATTGTTTTTGTTTTTGTTTTTGTTTTTGTGCTGCTGGCTTCTGTGCATTCTTTCTATATTCAGCTATAAGATAAATATGTTATAAAGATTTAATGTATAACATGGTGGCCAGAGTTGATAACACTGTATCATATAAGAAATTTGTTAAGAGAGAACTTAAATTTTCTCACCATATATGTGATTGATACATACAGATATGAGTAAATATATTTATTAAAAAACAGTGAGGCTAAGACTTTCATTTCCAGGTAAAAATAACTTTTTTGTAACTAATTCTTTTTAAATAGCAAATACAAATAACAAAACAAAAAAAGGTATTTTTTAGCTTTATTTCTTTTCAAAATTTAGTTTTCACTGAGAAACCATAAAGGACTTAGAGTAAATTGTATACATTTATTCATGAGCTGAGGAAAGTATTTTTCTTAGTACAAAGATCTGAAACCTTCAGAAAAGATTAATAGATATGGTACATTAAAAATATGTATGTATGTATGTATGTACACGTATATGTATATGCATATGTATATGTATGTGTGTGGATATATTTCAGTCAGTTTGGGTTGCTATACCAAATTACCACAGACTGGGTGGCTTAACTAATGAACATTTATTTCTCCCAGTTCTGGAAGCTGGAAATTCAAGATCATGGTTCCAGCATGGTTGGGAACTAGTGAGAACCCTCTTCAGGGTAGTAGAAAGAAGGCTGACATTTTGCTGTGTCCTCACAACATGGAAAAGGAATGAACTAGCTTTCTCACCCTGTTTTGTAAGGGTGCTAATCCTGTGAGAATTCTACCCTCATGACCTAGTTACCCCACAAAGACCACCCCCCTTCAGATACCACCATCACACTGAGGATTTGATTTCAGCATATGAAATCTGAGGAACACAAACATTCTGCCAAAATATTCAGTCCATACACACACACATGCGTACATTGACATATGTGATATATGTGAGTGCAGGTATAGAAATATGTGCATATATGTGCATGAACAAATTAAAAGACAAAAACTCTGTGAAAATAGTTGAAACCTATGTTTTGACAAAGTGCAGATAGCCTTAATTTACCCTTTTATGTGTAAATTGTGTATGACACAACACCAAGGGACAAAATTTGCAGGAATAGTGCTTGAGAATTTGTAGATGTGACTATTACAGATTTGTAAAGTTGACCATTAGCTAGCAGACTGCAGGCAGTGGGCTGTCCTGACCGGGAGACATCTATTTCTAAGGCATGCAATATGTTATTTGGGGGAATGATTGTTCATCCTGCCAGTTGAGAGAACCCCAGCCAATACTTCATATGTACTGCACTTTTATACTCAAGTTTACATCATTTGCCAGTTGAATGTATACAAACAATATCATATGCTTCTATTCAAGGAATATTTACAATCAGAATATTTACGAACATCCTGAGTCAAATTATCCAGCAATATGAAGGCCATAGCCTAGCCTTAAGCATCTCAGAAAGCTTCCTGACATTTAAATCATAAATTAAAAGTTAATAAAAATTAAAACACACCCTCCTGATGAAATTAAATTTAATGTCACAATTACTGAAGTAATAAAACAAAACAAATAAAAGGGGTTTATTCTTTTATTGCTATGAAAATAAAAAGTTAAAAATCCTAATATTTTCATGGAGGCAGGAAATTGTTTATCTCCAATAATTTTTTAAATGTTAAAATCCTTTATAAAATATTTAAAAAGTGAAATCCATTATAAAGTCTCAGCAATTAAAACAACATGACACCAGCACAGAAAAAATCAAGTAGATAAATGAAATAAAGTGAGCATTCTAGAAACAGACATATATATCTAACAGTGTAATATATAATTAAACTGATATTTTGAATCAATGGGGAAAAAAAGGCTTATTCAACAAATAAAGTATTTGGACCACTATTACTTGAAATAAAACAAATATAAAGCCCTATTCACACATTATACAAAAAATATTCAGATGAGTTAAAAATCAATATATAAAATCTAAAGAGTTTTAGGAGAAAATACACAATAATATCTCTCTAACCCTGAAGTAAAATATTCAAACCCAGAATATATAAAGTAAAATATTGACAATATGACTATATTAAACATTTAAGACTATACAGTAATATACATATAAAAAATTTAAAGGCCAAGTAATAGGATAGGAAAGATTTACAACACATCTGAAAAAGGGTTAATAGGTTATTTGTTTGTTTGGAAAAAATTCAACAAACATTTAATCAAAAAAAGGATAAAGAATACCCAAAAGTCATTTCAAGCTTTTTGAAAATAATAGAAATAAGCAATAAATATTCAAAAATAAGTCTAGTTTCAACATATAATAAAGTTACAATGAAAATAACACATCATTTTCACAATCAGGTTAATAAGTATTAAAATATTGGTAATATCAAGTATTGGTGATTGTGAAAGGGACTGGGTATTCATAGACCCTTTTTCTTCATCTTCTTAAAGCAATCCCTTTAGCATATTTTGCAATGCTGGTTTGGTGATGGTGTATTCTTTTAGCCTTCTTTTGTCTGGGAAACTATTTTGCCTTCCATTTTAATGGAGAGCCTTGCTGGGTAGTGTAGTCTTGGTTGCAGGCCTTTGCTTTTCATTCGTTGGAATATTTCTTGCCATTCCCTTCTGGCTTGCAATGTTTCTGTTGAGAAGTCAGCTGCTAGTTGTATCGGGGCTCCCTTATAGGTTACTACTTCTTTCTCCCTTTCTGCTTTTAGGATTCTCTGTTTGCCTTTGATATTTGCCATTTTGATGATGATGTGTCTTGGAGTGGGCCTCATTGGGTTCCTCCTGAATGGGACCCTCTGTGCTTCCTGGGCTTGTGCGACTTTTTCTCTCCTCAAATTAATGAAGTTTTCCATTATTACTTTTTTGAACAGGTTAGCTATCCCTTCCTCTTCTTCTCCTTCTGGTATCCCTATTATATGGATATTATTACATTTCATTATTAAGTTGTCCTACATTTCGCTAAATGTCTCTTCCTTATTTTGGAATCTTTTTTTCATTTTCTTGCTCTTTTGGGGAGCTTTTTTCTACCTTCTCCTCCAGCTCAGTGATTCAGTCCTCTGCTTCATCTAGCCTGCTTTTGAGTCCTTCTACTGGGTTCTTCAATGAAGAAATTGTATTCTTCATTTCCTCTCGTCTCTTATTGATAGTTTCTATGTCCTTTTTCATGCTGATATAGTTTGCAGTAAGTTCCTTATAGTTTCCTGTAGTTTTTTGTAATTCTCTCTGAGCTCACAGAGCTCACTGAGCTTCATTAAAACTGTTCTTTTGAACTCAATATCTAAGTTTACTTGCCTCTATTTCTTCTAGTTCTCTTTCTGGGGATTCCTCCTTTCCCTTTGATTGGGGGTTGTTTCTTTGTCTTCCCATTACTTATGAGACTCTTACTTTTGCTTCTGCTTCTTAAATTCATCTGCTTGATTTCCTGACTTTGTGGTATGAACTTCTATGGTAGGAGCCCGCTGTTTTTTCTTTCTGGATCTGCCTCTGATGATGTCAGATGTTGACCCCGTCTGAGCATAGGCAGCCTATTCGAAACTTCCAGGAATCTACTGCCTGAGGCTGTCTCCTTCAGTTGTTAATCTAGTCACTCTGCACTCAGTAGTCAGGCTTAGGCAACACAGGGCAGGGCAGGCAGAGTCCCTCCTGAGTGCAGGGTTATTGGGTCCTCTCACGCTGCCACTCAGGGGAGTGGTCTGCCTGAGCCAGATGGCTGCTGCTGTATGGGGGATGAGTCAGCACCAGGATCCCACCAGCTACCCTCTCAGTTCTCTCCCTAAATTTTCCCTCTCCAATCTACCCTCAAGTGTCTCTAGACCACTCTGCGCCCCCTTTAGCCAGGGACCTCCTATCTGTGGCTGCCACTCTGTACTCAGCAGTCAGGCTTTAGCACCAATGAGCCAGGGCGGAGTCCCTCTTGGGGGCAGGACTATTGTGTCCTCTCATGCTGATCTGCTTGAGCAAGATGGCTGGTGCTGTATGGGGGATGAGGCAACACCGGGATCCTGCTGGCTACTCTCTCAGCTCTTTCCCCAAAGCCTCCCTCCCCAGTCTTTCCTCAGGCATCTCTAGCCCACTCTGCCCCTGCTTCTGCTGGAGACCAGGGTAAGTGGCAGTTAGGTTGTGCTAACACTGATACTTCTGTATGTCTGAGGTTATAAGGCTCCTCTCTTGCTATTGTTCAGTTGTTTGTTCCAGGTGATTTCTCCATAATTTAGTTGTAATGCCAAATTAGTCCTGGGGAGAGGTCATTGTGACTTCCATTCACTCCTCTGCCATCTTGATTTCTCTATCAATATTTCTAAATTCTTAAAAATGTCATCAATTTACTTATAAGAAATACCATAAGACAATAATATTCAGAGATAAAAATGAATGTGTATATACAAAAATATTCACTCAATTATTATTTTTAGTAGCAATATATATAAACCTCAATTAAAAATAATAACACATTAAAGTGGAATATTTTCAACACATTTCCAAGGTTTAAAAGAGAGAAATATGTGAACATGATTATTATTACATTTAATTAGTATATATAATATAGTCAATTTATGTGATTCATAATAAATTACATAATCTATGACTTACTCTGTATAATCTCTTATATATTAGACCTAAAAGGTTATACACTACATATTATTTATAATATATGATACATTACATATTGTCTTAATATACTACCTAATATAATGCAGTAAATCCTCAATGTAATTGGTAGGTTCCTAGACTTTAAGAGAAATGGCATATAATGAAACCAATTTTACCATAGGCTAATTGCAATAAACAAGGTTTAGTTCCTATAAAATCTCACCAATGTTATAATTAAATGATCTTGAACATAACAACTTTATTTGAGAATCTGCCATCTATGATATATAATACATTACATACCACATCATACATAGTTTCCTGTATTTGATATTATAAATTTAGTGCATCTAGTATAATCCAATGTGATTATATTTTGTAACATTTATTATATTTAGCTTTTGCTATAGATGGAATGCTTGTGTCCCCCTACCCCTGAACTCATTTTCATACCTTAATCCCCAGTATGACTGGATTTGGAGGGAGATAATCACGGTTAAGTTAAGGGATGGGGGTATGGCCTTGCTCCAACAGGTTCAGCGCTCTGACACGAGAGAGCTCACCCATGCTTTCCTTGTACGCACCCAGAGGAAGGCCATGCAAGCACACGGCCAGAAGGCAGGAGCCAAATCTGCCAGCACCTTGACCCTAAATTTCCCAGCCTCCAGAACTGAGAGAAATACATTTCTATCATGTAAGGCAGCCTGTGGTATTTTGTTATGACAGCTTTTGCTAACTCAGACAGCTTCTTCCAAGTTTTCAAATTTTCTACATTTTTAATTTTTCTGTTTTGACGGTAAGTGCAACTTTCAGCATTTATTATGCTTTGGCAGCAATCTCAGAGCACCAAGTAAAAGTGGGTTGATCTATAAAGGCATTTGTTTTCTCTTAAAAGAAGGAATGGGGTTACCATGATTGTTTGACTAATCACTTATACCCTGTGTCGTGCTTGGCCCACCACAAAAAAACGATATTTTATTGAAAAATAACAAAATTGGGGTTCAGTTAACATCATTATTTGGAGTATAATCTAATATCATATCATATCATCAGCTGTAGCTCCCTGTCAGAATGGCTGCCAACAAAATAACATCAGCACTTTGGCCAATGTGACTTAGATGAGGTTTAAGTCCAAGCGAGATTTTTTTTTATATCATTGCTAAATGAACGTTCTGTGAAAATGTGTAATTTCTGTCACATCAGTTGATGGGGAACCTGCCAGCCTGCCGTGGAGTCTGTAATCCACATTCCCCCTCAGGACAGGGGCACACACTCCCCAGCTGCCAGGAGTTTCTATTCAGAATGGATATCGCATGAGGCTATATTTTTTCTCATGGTTTCTCCATAATTTCTTATTTCCAAATTATTAGAGAAACAGGCATATTCTTTTGCCACCATATAAGCAATTACATATGGTATGCATGAGGTTATCTTCTGAAACAAAAACATTTAATATTTTTCTATAGTTTGGTTTTATTAATATAAACTGTCATCCCAAACATTCATAATAGTATTTTATACTCATAAATGTTTTAGAACCTCAGAGACAGGTGGCCAAGGTTCAAATATGTCAAAACCTAGCACAGGAAAAAGAAACCAACCAAAGAAGGTATGTAGGCAGATCTTCATCCTAATCCCTAGAAGCAGTGAAATGCGACCTTCCCTAACATTAGAGGAGTTAAGGTAATAAACGGAATAAAGGGTGCTAAATCAGCTCACCTTAAGTGTGATCACAATAGCCTTTTAAACTGGAAGAGAGAGGCCAAAGAGACGATCAGAGTGATCTGAAGTAAAGGTCTCAGCCGGCTCTTGCTGGCTCTGAAGGTGGAGGAAGGGGGCCAGGAGACAAGGCATGTGGTCAGCCTCTAGAAGCCGGAAAGCACAGGCAAACTCCTGCCGAGAGCCTCAAGAATGGAATGCAGCCTTGTCTACGTCTTGATTTTAGCCCTGTGACACTTGTGACTACCAGAACTGTGAGATAATAAATTTATGTTCTGTTAAGTCACTATGTTTGTGGTAATTTGTTATGGCAGCAATAGAAAACTAATACAGAAGTCTTAAAATCGGGGTTAGAGATTGAACTCAGGAAAATGTAAGAGCTCAAGAATACACAGAAATCCGGCAAAATAGCATGGGATTGTCCAGAGAATAGAAGAAGGGGAATTGAGCCAATTTCATATATAGCTCAAAAGATATGTTAACCTTAACTTAAGCGTACTATCTAGGTTCAGCTGTAAAAAGATCCTGCTTCTGATGCTCTTGTGACTGTTGCTATTATTACTGCTGGTGCACTGCCTGACATTGGACACTCATATATGCATTTTACTCAATTCTAGGTTTTGGTTCATGATTCTATGTTTATGCTACCCTCTAAAACCAATCTCAACGCTGTAATTTCTTTTTGGCCATGTATTCAGCTCATCTTCTAAGCTGTGGTCCCCAAACTGGAGTATGCTAAAAGCAGAGAGGTTTGTAGGTTAGCCTAGGGATAAGCAAAGCCATACAATTTCCATATATAATCTTCAAGAAATATATCAGTTTTACTCAAAGACCTCAGGAGAATTTTTTTTAACATTTCACTGTGCAAGCAAAACTACAGAAACCTACTTTTCCAGTTTTAGCTATCCTATTTTTCCCCTTCACAAATACAGCAACATTTATATGCTATCAGGTATTAGATGATAGGGCTGTTGTTTTTTTTTTTCTCTCTCAAAGAATCACATGGTATCAGCGGCATTAGTACTGCAGTCTTGATTCAGCCAGAATGAATTGTATTATTTTACTGGATTCTATGGCTAATCTTAGTCCAAACAAATGAGCTTGAAATGGAGACAGTGCTGTACTTTTCTTTTTTTAATTTTTCATTTTATGAATCAGCATTGTTATTTTTATTCATGATTACACATAAACATATGTGAGATACAAATCAGTGTACTTTAATAAAAGGGAAATGTGCAATTTCTGAGCCTTGTCATCAAGATATCTTACAAGTTTTATTCTACCTTTCTTGGGAATTTGATATCACCATTTATGAGTAGCCCTAAATTGCCTAATGAGAGAAGCCACAAGGAGCAAGACAAGTTGACTCAGCTGGGGCTATCCAAAGCAACCATCAATGACAGCAAACACCAATTTTAAGACACATCAGTTACGCCATTTTAGGTTACTGAGTACCAATAAAGCTGTCAATAACACAGTTCTGTGAATGTCCCTGAGGAAAACCAGTAGAAACCCTCCTTGCTGAGCCCAACCCAAGCTGATCTTCAGAACCTTGACTTAATAGTTGCTGTTTTAAGGATCCAGGTTTGGGGGTTGTTTTTATTACACAGCAATAGATAACTGATACAAGATATTTATTACCAAGTGTGCTTTCAAAACCTTGATGTCCCTTATGAGACATCAAAACTATATGAGTATACACTAAAATAAACCAATTGACAATTTTGACCATTCTTTCAGAGCTACTTAATATGGGTCACCTCAATTAATATTCCAGCCTCAATAAGTATATTTCTCACTATTATCAAGTGTCCATCAATTTATTGGCTCTTTCTCCAGCATTACAATATTTGTAGCCTATTCTCAACATCCTACCTCAAAGCCAATGCCACTTATTTGTTGTTGTTGTTTGTTTGTTTTTTTACTGTCTCATTAACTTTTTTTAAATTTTATTTTAATTTATTTTTTCAAATACATTTGTCTCTGCCTCCCCCCCACCACTTTCCCTTGCCTCCTTCCTCCTTCCCTCCCTCAGCTCTTCCCCTTTGGTTTTGTCCATGAGTCCTTGCTATATGTTCCTTGACTTTCCCCTTCCCTTCCTTTTCCCCGCCCCCCCCCCCTTCCTTCTTGTCTCTGTTGATTTCTTTTCCTTTCAGTGTTGCTGGTCTTATTTTCCTTGCATCTTTGTATTGTTGGTTAGGTTCCGCTTATAGGTGATATCATATAGTATTTGTCTTTCGCCCCCTGGCTTATTTCGCTTAGCATAATGCTCTCCAGTTCCATCCATGCTGTCGCGAAGTTTAGTAGTTTTTTTTTCTTTCTGCTGCACAGTATTTGAAAGGATGCTCAGCATCACGAGCCATCAGAGAAATGCAGATCAAAACCACCATGAGGTACCACCTCCCACCGGTCAGAATGGCCACCATAAACAGATCAACAAACAACAGGTGATGGCGAGGCTGTGGAGAAAAGGGAACCCTAGTCCACTGTTGGTGGGAATGCAGACTGGTGCAGCCACTGTGGAAAGCAGTGTGGAATTTCCTCAAAAAGTTGAAAATGGAACTGCCTTTTGATCCAGTGATTCCCCTGCTGGGACTACACCCTAAGAATCCCAAAACACCAATACAAAAGAACCTACGCACCCCAATGTTCATAGCAGCACAATTTACAATAGCCAAGTGTTGGAAGCAACCTAAATGCCCATCAGTAGATGATTGGATCAAAAAGTTATGGTACCTATACACAATGTTTTTTTTTTCTTATGGCAATATGCCACACCTAGGTACTTGTTTCTTTATTGGTTATCTATTGATACTTCATAAACTACCCCAAACTTAGTGAATTAAAAGAAACTATTTTATTTGCTCACTATTCTGTTAGAAATTTGGGCTGGACCTACACGAATAGTCCTGCTGGTGTTGTCTTTGTTCCCACATGAGCTACAGTCATCTGGCATTTGACTGTGGCCAGATGGGCTGTGATAGCTTCAGTGGCATTAACTGGAAGCCGGTGTTGGTGTAGGTCAAGGGAGCCTCTTCTGGAAAAGTCTGACTCTGTTCCATGTGGCTTTTCATGCTCCAATAGGCTAGACAAGAATTCTTTTTTTTTTACACATTTAGTCAAGAAGGGTAAAAACAGAAGCTCGATGTCGCTGGAGCCTATGCTAATTTTGCCATAATATAATGATTAAATCTCATCATAATGATCAAAGCCTCGATTTAAAGGTGGTGTACTTGATTGCATAATGGCCGACTAAAAGGTGGTCCATGTTCTAGTGTCCAGACCCTGCGGATGTAATTAAGTTAAATATGATTAAATGGAACGATTTTGCGATGAGACCATCCTGGGTATCCCAAGCAGACCCTAAATCCAATGGCAAGGATCCGTGGACAAAAGAGAAGACACAGACAGCGGAAGGGGAGAGGCTGTGAGCAGACTGAGGCGGAGCCTGCCGGTAGGCAGACACAAAGGAGTGCTGACAGCAAGAGTCGAGGAAGGACTCTCCTCTTGAGCCTTCAAGGGGAGTCGCTGAAACTTTGATTTCAGACTTCTGGCCTCCAAAACCACAAAAGAATAAGTTTTTGTTGCTTTAAATCTCCAAATGTATGGTAATTTGTTACCTCGGCCACAAGATAGAAGCTGAACCTTCCTGATGGGAGAAGGTGTGAGAAGCAAAGTCACTGGGCGAAGGGGTGGACGTGGAAGTGGGAGGAATTACTGCAGTTGTATTGAAAACAATCTATGATGTTGATGAAATCAATGCTCCTGCAACTGCAGTGGAAAGTCATTTTTATTAAAAATGGAAAGTTGAATGAAAATAAGAATTTTATTCAATTAAAATGAAAGATGCCTTGCATAGAAGTAATATGTTTACAAGTTGAATTCAACATGCACATTTTTAAAGGCTCAAATTTTCTTATTTATCAGTTTTATGATCTTCTAGGAAAAGCTTCTGTAATAGAAGGAAATTTACTTTTTTGTGTAAACTAATCAGTTTTGCATAAAAAAATTGTTGAAAATAAAGACCTTATTTTTTAAAAGTTGATGATGCATTTAAATAATCTTAAAAAAAGGATACTTGAGATATGCCTTGACAGTTCTTTACATCATAGTAGCTACTACATTTATATTTTGTTTATACAATATTTATAATAATAGTCTATGCAGAAGTTATTTTGCAAATTGCTTTATGAAAAATAGATGTTAAAGGTATTTTAACCACATATGTGAATTTTTTTCCAAGCATAATGAACATTAAAAATAATAATAATAATAAATGCTGGAACCATGCCCAGATGAAGCTAAATCTATGGGGAGCCAAAGAATGTGAGTGGCATTGCAAAACAAATTTTTTGTAAACCCAGATTATTATCTGTGTTAATCACCAATAATGAACTCAAAGGTACTGTCCCTTATTCATCACAAGGTGGCCAGTGGAATGATAACATTAGACATTTGGTGCAGTGACAAACCCGTGGTTTTAGCACTGGCTTTTGAAGCAAATTTATAAAAAGTGGAAAGGTTATTCACAAAGGCACCTTGCTACACCCTGTCAGCACATAGAGGTGCTGACAGTTCTTGTACCAGAGTTAAATTCTTGTTGCTGATCTGTTTCTTTCTTATGAAGAGGGAGAAAAAGGAGGCACAAAGGAATTTTAAGCTCAATTAATGGAATAAATGCAGCCTTCTTTTGAGCAATGTCCCACCAGACTGGGTAGTATTTTGGCTATGTCTCCCAGGTTTAATCACCCGGAATAACAACTTCCAAGGCAAAAACTGTAAATAATTTTATGGCATAAAACAAAACATAAGGCACGAAAACAATAAAAATGATAAAGTATAGGAACTAGATGAGGAAAAATGGTTACAGGAACTGTGACCTATATGGAATTCTTAATTCACTTATATGTGCTATAAATTACAGCTTTAATGGGAAGGTAAAGAATAGCCCTATCAACTATTTTCATCATTTAAAAAAATGTTTTGGTGATTATTGCCTTGAAGCACTCAGGAAGGCTGAGCAGTGGATCAAAGACATATAACAAATAATTTTGCATATCCCTTCCCAACACTTAAGCACCCAAAATTAAATTCCCCTTAATGATTCATTTATTGGTCAGTTTCTTAGGCAACACTTCTTAGTAATTACCTAATCTTATTTAATGAAAAAATAATGATCATTTCTTGTAGTTCTGTATTAATGTAAAAATAAATTAACAAAATATTACGAGAACATAACAATGAAAAAAACTTGTTAGAATGATTTTGCTTATTTAATCCCGGCCCATTTTTTAATTGATACAGTCAATGTAACAGTTGATCCTCCATTTTCTGTCACATAGGAACATTTCACCATTTATTGATAACTTAAAATATTTTATATCACAACAAACATCATATGTTTTTCATGAAAAACTTTAAGTAGAAACATCCTACTTGCAATATTCATACATGATGTTATGTCCCCAGATTCCCAAGGCTAGAATTCACTTACCCTTAGCTACTCGGGCTTGAGAAATTTGAATGACACTTTTCCAATACATGTTTGTCAACACAGCTATACTACGGTTTTTGGCAAACACTGTTTTGGTATACATTTCTGGTTTCATTTGTCCTATGGAAAAACAACAATCTACCCTGAGTTACTTTAGGATGTCATATTTACATCAGCCCGAATAATCTGAAGAGAAGAAAAGGTATTATTACAATAATAGACACAATTCCAGGAGGAATATTTTTTTCTGAAACTCTAAATTCTTTCCTTTAAAAGTTTGTCTTACCAACTTATTTATCTACTTATTCAATGCAGCAACTATTCATATTAACAATTGGGTTGCAAACTCCCTTTCGGACACATTCAAGGCTAACCTATCCATGTATGAAGCACACTGCAAACACTTCTCTTGTCCATCCACACACACACTCACCTTTGTATCATGTGTAAACTTAGATGAATTTACAGTTAAAACTGATGTTGTTATGGGAAGCTCACTGATGGCACTATGAAATCTACTTCTCCAGATTTCATGTGAGAACTTCTATTACTACTTTGATGTTCGAGATTTCTTTAAAACACTTTGGATTTGAGGCTTACCTTTTATCAGTTAATTTAATGACCTCTTTAACTTCTGTTAACTGCCCAGAAGGATGTTGTCATATGTTTTATACAATCCATGAGTTTATGTAGATTATATGTATTGTTAGTGTCTTTACATCCTCAAAAAGCTCATGTTGAAATAAACACTCAGTACATCACATGTTATTAAATTCCTTACATGAAGATTGAAAGGATTTTATTTGCTGCATTTTAATAAATAAAAGAACAATATGCATCATACACTTGTTTAGGCTTTGACATTTTCCATTTAGTACTTCTAATATGTTGGAATTTTATTAATCTAAAGAGGCAAGACTCAATTAGAAATGTCAAAACTATATTTATTGAAGAGATCAAGAATTGCTGGTAGCATTGCTACAAATTGTCAAAAAGGTTTGTTTTTTAATTCACCATATAATAGGTTTGAGATTTTGTGATTTTCCAAATAATACATTATTCTTAAGAATACTATTTAATCAGAGATGTGTGGATCCTAGCTGCTGTCTTCTAAAAGTATACCTCTCCAAAATAGATAAATTATTATTTATAGTCAAAGCTCAACTTATTAGAATTGTTATCCTAATTATTGTCAATATATTACTCTGTTGTTTGCTTCACATTCTTCTGGATAAACTCTTTGAAGCCTTATTGATTTTTCTACTTTCCTGAAGAAACTGAAGGAAAAATATATAAAATTCAAGTCATCAAATACGGTTTTTTTCATATGCACATCTACGGTGTGTATGGTGCTTAAGATATGTGGATAAAATAAATATGATCATTTATCATTGTTTTCCATTTGTTCCCACACTGGCTGTGGGAATAATCAGGATTTATCTATTTTAACGTAATTGGTCTTTACGCAATAAAGGATCCCTTGATTCTTCTGGATACTTAAATAAATCTCCATATATTTGGTGTATTTGTTTCATGTTTTAACATAACACAGTCACCAGTTCATTTCCTTGAAATAGACATTGTGACTCAGTTCCAGAAATAAATCAAATTAGTAAAAGTCAAAAGAATTTTTACACTTTGGCATGATTCATTCACCATATGAGTTTTCAATATTTCCTTGATAAATGCGAAGATTTATTAAGTGAGCTACTGTAGGATAAAAAAAATTACAAAATTCATTTTGCTTATATTTTTAAATTCAAATCTCCCTCAGACAACTTGTTTCTTCAGTCATTTAATCAATATTGATTGTTTGCCTATCATAGGTCAAGCACTCTTCGAGGGATTGGAGATCCACAGTAAGCCAAGCCAGCATCACTGTTCCAATGGATTTGACACTCCTGTGTTGGTGGAAGGAAGTGTGCGATAGAAAAATTAGATATATGAAAAACTTGATAATATTTCAGTTGTTGATATAAAGAAAATAAGTCATGGGAAGGGAGATAGTGGTACCTGGACGAGTGTTGCTAATTGACATCGGCTATCAAGGGAGGGAGGCCTCTGATAAGGCGACCTTTCAGCAGAGATTTAAAGTAAGAGAATGAGCCTTGCAGATAATCCTGTCAAAGAGCATTTCAGGCACAGCTGGTACAGTTACGCAAAGAGAGAAACTGGACGCTGCATATCACTGTCAAGGAACAACAGGAGGACGGTGTGCCTACGGTGTTTTCTTTTTTGATCATTAGTGTTTGAATTTAGTGTAATAATGCTTTATATTTAAAAACATTTAAAAAGTTACCAAGCATTTGTATATGTTGTTGATTCACACTACATGCTTACAATATCATTGGAAATTATTATCCCAAAATTATAAAGGAAAAATTTGAAGTCTAAAGATTTTAAGTACCTTACCTCAATTCTCACAACTGTTAAGGGCCAAGCTGGAAGTAGAATATATTACCTCCTGATTTATGGACTATTCCTCCCTTTTATTTTATATTTTGTGTCAAAGTTAGATTAAAATGGGCCTTGATTAAAATTTAGCCCAAGACTTGAGAACTTAGAAACAAAACTTAGAACAAAATCTCCATTTGAAAGTGCATGCCTCAAACCAACCATAATGACCATCTGCTAAAAGTTTCACATTTTCAAGAGGGAGAAACTAAGACCAAGGGAAACATACTACTGTTTATAAGGCCCTGGATATAAAATTCCTTTTCCCCTGTGAGGTGGCACATTCATTGATCTCAGATAAAAAATATATATCTATATTATCAACTGTCATTCAATAGGTAATATATGTGAGACTTTATAATTATTTGAGTCCAAATACCTAGGATATATTAGAATGTCTATTTAACATTCCTCTGAATATATAATATATCACCTTCTTATGAATCCTTTATTCCTTTCATATCCTCCACCTAGAATACATTTACATTCAGTCCACCTATGAAAGTGTTTCTGCTTTCATTCATGGTACCACTCTGCAGTCATATTTGTCTCATGTAGTTGAGAGCACCCTTAATGCTTGTGGTTGGTCAGCACTCATTTTGCAGCTAGGTTATGCTCTCCTTTATAGTCAGTTAACATTTAAATATATCTGTCTTAACATCCCCAAACAATACAAATGATAAACTTTTGTGAACTGTTTGTATTTCTAACCTCCTTATGCACACACACACAAATTTACATACACATATACATAATGCATTTGCATACATGATAATCACTTAGCAAAAATGGATGATAAGGATGATGATAAAAAAGAATAATTTCAACCAGAATGACTGATTGTAAAAAAACTTACTGCTCATATGTACTAATTAACTTCCAGAATCTTCTGATTTTAGTGTCCATTTTAAGTTAAACTTGTGAGCTCCGTGTCCAGTTCAAACTAAATCTCTCTTTGGGGATATGAGGGGATGGGAGGAAAATGTTAAAGTTATAATGCCTTTATACGAACACTTTTTTTCAAATCAATGTTCAGGTTCTGAAGCACTGCATCAATTCATTATTATTTTTACTTATTTATCTAAGTGGTTAAGATGGTAAATACTATGTTTGTGTATTTTAACATTGCAAAGAAATGGTCCATGTGTTCATGTATTAAAATTTCTCCTGCCAGCAATTCATTGGTCCTTAATGAGTTTCGTGTTGCCATCTCAAGTAGAAGTTCAGATTTATGCAACTGTTGAAAATTTGAGTAGAAAGTCATTTGGTTTTCAGACACAAGTAGTCAAAGGAGTTTTCAAAAACTTTTTTTTCCCCTACATTATGTCTCCCCACCACCCCTGACCCGTAATCATCACACTGTTTTCTGTGTCCATGAGGTTTTCCCCTCTCTTTTGATTCTCTTCTGCCAATCCCTCCACCCGCCTAACCCAACCCCCAGCCCCCAAACACACAGCTGTCAGCCTCAGCCTGCGCTCTATTAGTCTGACTACTCTGTTGATTTTGTTCATTATGTTCCACATATGAGTGAAATCATATGGTATTTGTCTTTTTCTGACTGGGTTATTTCCCTTAGCATAATGCCCTCCAGGTCCATCCATGTTGGTGCAAAAGACAATACTTCCTTCTTTTTTACAGCCAACTAGTATTCCATTGTGTAAATAATGGAATAAAATAGCTGTTGTTGCCACTCATCTACTGATGGATACTGGATTATTAGGAGTAAATTCATTCTCCTTCGTGTCCCATTTGCAATTCCAGACTTCTCCCCATTCCTCTACCACTAGCCCTGTTCCACATGAGGTAGTTGAATGTTCTTCTGGAAGCCTTTCTGCATTGACACACATATCATGCACACACAAAGGCGGTCTTAATATTTTGGTTTGAGATAGATGATAGATAGATAGATAGATAGATAAAGACAGATGGAAAATTTCTATGTATAGTGTTTATATAATAAAAATAGCATCACTACTATGTATCTTGCAACTTCTTATTTGTATACACTATTTCTTACAAATACTTTTTGCTTCTTATCCCAATTTATATCACTCTTTTAAAACACCACACAATATTCTACAGTAAGGAATACTACAATGAATGCATTTAGTCATTCTCTTTAAAAAATAGGATGTTACAGGACTTTTTTATAGTAAAAATCAGAGATTTTTTCCTTGAAATTCTCTGTAACAGCTCTTATTAGTGAACTAAGTATTAACAATTCCTTTACCAGTTGGATCCTTAGTCTCTCTAATTATGTCTCAAGGGTTTAATAACCCAGCAGACAGAGGGAAATCAGTTTCATACTTATTCCAAAAACTTTTTTAAAGTTTAGGAACTTTGCATTGCTTTATACATTCAAGACAAATCAACTCTTAAACCAAGATTTTTTTTTTTTTTGAGAAGTAGGAAATGGATGATATAACCTAAATCAAGAATTTTACTATTAAAAAAAGGACATTTCTAATAGAATATGCAATGGTCACAGTGTTGATTCAAAACACGAATTAACTCAAAAAATGTGAAAAATATAGTAATCATACAATCATGCTTTCTGATAATCACTGAATTGTAGGGAGACAATAACTCACCTTTTAATGAAGAGACTTTTTTTGAATTAAGAAACTCAATAATGGGAATTGACTAGACAATCAGGTATTCAGATAAACAAAAGTGTTTGGGTTTTAAGAGTGGATACAATAGGTACATATGCAATGATAAAAACTAAGTTTAATATTGGCCAATGTATATTATAGGAAGGCTACCAAGCTACTGCTTCGGATCCGCTTTGCAGGGATAATTTTTCCAGCTTAGCCGCTGAGTGTCAGAACTCTGAGACTGCAGTTATTACCTGCTGCAGCCTGGTCCTGAGCCAGACGGCCCCACACATAAAGCACCAAATGAAGAAGAAACCAATTGATAAAGCAAAGCACTTACTAAACCTGGTATTTCAAAAGATAGGTGAAACTAGAGTAACAAAAGTTCTATCTTGAGAAAATAACACAGAAGTCTAGAATGGGATTTGGATAAGTAAAAATGTAGCAGAATAATGCTAATCAAGAGCTTCTAATTCCTAGATAAATTTATGGCTTAAGATAGTGATTTAGAAACATAGGCTCCTTCAACCAACTGAATAAAATAAAAGGTAAAACATAAAATGCAATTTTAAATAGGGCTAAAGAGAGATAATTCTGGAGGTGAAAACAAAGCTTTGGAGAAAGTATTGACCAAATAATTTCACTTTTATTCCTTAAGTATGGTGGACAATCTATAATTCCATAAGACTTTCAATTATAAAGACATGTCAAATATGCTTGCCTCAGTGTATAAGTTGCACTAAATGAACAACACTATTTGGCACATACTGGGTAAACATAAATAAATAAATAACCATTAGTCATCTCATGCAATCCAGTGGCAATGTCACTATGTACATTTTTAATATAGTATAATATAGTTGACATTGCATTATAGGTAACAAGCTTGGTTTGTGCCAGATGAAAAGAACAATGTTAATAAACACTGTTTGAACATTTACTATGTATTAACAATACACTAGGCATTGTGCAAAGATTTATTCATTTAATCATCACAAGGAGGTGTTACTAACCCCCATTTGTTAAATAAGAAAAGTGTAGCATACAGGGGAAAAATAAGAGAGAAGACAAGGAAGAGAAAGAAAGTTACAGACCCAAAAAGAAATGAGAACTCATGTTCAAAGAGCCATGAAAGCTGAAATAACTTTTTTGTGTTATGTTTTTAAGGCTGATGCATTCCAAGATGGTTGTCCCACTTTCAAACTGTAAAGCACATCACTATATAGAAATTGAATTAATTTAGCTCTAGGAAAACTCCCATTTAAAGGCTTTTACTGAAAAGTGAGGCCACTATTGATTTTTGGAAATAGGTACTAGAAATTAAATATCCACATCACAAGAGTAATCAATGATTGATACAATATTTGTCAAAACACCTTCATGAAGATCACTGTGCTTTGACAAAGTGCCATACCACTTTTGGTTTATGAGTGCTTCACTGAGCTCTTCACATTTATCTGACAATATTTAATCTCCATTTAAAGAAAGAAGGCTCTGGGCCCATATGAAAGGGTTTCTTATAATGGTGGCATTGTGCAATCTGATTTAGGTTATGTGTACAAATGGACTTCTCCGAAATTAAGGTATTAAGGTACTGCTTTATATTTAGAAGAAAAAAAGTTTGCTTGAGATATCTCCAAAGATTCTTAACTGACAATCATTTCCCTGCTTTTCTTTTCTATCTTATATTTCAAGTAAAGAAAGGATATAGCTGCATTTTCCATGAAAAAAAAAGTCAACCTAGCCAATGACATATGCTTTACCTACATACAATTTTCTTTTTGAATAAGGTAAACAGTAAAAATTCTAAATTCTAAGTTGATGTTTGGTAATATTTTTGATAGCAAGTTATTCTAAAAAGCACTATTCATTCAAAGGATATGTTCTGTGCAATATGATAAAATCTGAAGTATCGTAACTGCAATCAAAAGACATTGAAACAAAACTTGTGATGGGGAAAATGGGCATTTTAGATCAAAACATTTGGAGAATCGGCTATTCCACTGCAATGTAAAAATAGAGCTCACTTCTACAGACTCCTTTCTTGTTATATTCCTGACTCTAACTTCAAAAGCTCTGTCATCTGCTTGGCTTTTTTATTTTTAAAACTTGCTGCTAGAGCAGTTTTACTCATGGAATTGTCCAATCATCAAAGCATCTATATTAGTGTACAATCATGAAGGCATGAATTATTTTAATTCCCTGCATATTTTTTCTTTATAACCAAAAATTATAAGCTAAAAAGAAAATAGCTTAGTGTAGCATTATCACACTTGCTTAAATAAATACTTCTCAATTATTTTCTTTGTGCCCTATACAACTTTACTTCCCCCCAAGCAATAATAATATTAGTAATAATAATAACAATAGAGTAATTTTATCAGTAAGTTAAATAGGACCAGGAACTCCTCCCCCCAACTATAGATATCATGTTAATTGAAGCTGAGCCCACCCCACTTCTGTATATTGTCTAGTTAGTAATCATTATGTATGTTCCTCTCTTCTAGTTATATGTGACCTTTGCCATGAGTTACCCTCTGAATGTACATTCATGATCTTATTCTACAATGTAGAATAAGTTGTGATCCAAGATTTTTCTGGGCTCTGAATTCCCCTTTTGATTTTCATGAGTTCTGTTAATCAAAGAATACTTCTTTAAGTTTAAGCAGCAAATCTCAGAGAAGAATTAAGTTTTTTTCTAAGATCCTTCATAAAGTGTTCAGACAGGCAGTCAATTCTTGAATAGTAACAAAATAACAGAGTTTCCCTGACTCATATTCAGTCACAAGGGTACAGTTTTCCATTTACCCACTTTGTTATATAGCGCACATATTGGAAACTCATTTTTGTTTAATGCGATGTAAACTGGTCTCACCAGGAAGTATCTTTACTCAGACAACTCTGCAATCTCGTTTGTCTGCCTAGACAAGCTAATCTGATTGTAATCATGTTACTTATCTTTTAATTTCTTTTGAGACCGATGTACATCAGAAGTGGCATTCAGCTGGGAACTGCATAGGTAAAATTGATTTTTATCACACTTAAATGTTTCAGGTCCTGGGCCTGTGTGTTTAGATATTCAAGCTTAAACCACTTGGGTGGGAGTCCAACAGGGAAACCATAGGCGTAAATTCCATGGTAAAATATTAGAAGATTCTAATAAAGCAAACACAATCATAGCAAGGTCCCAGTGATTCTGATCCCCTTTGATTTTTTTTTTTTTTTTTACAGAGTGAATTGGCCATAGACAATCGTTAACAAATGCATACACATTTTATTATAGAACTAAAGAAGCTATTGTTGTTCAAACAATGCCTGGCTGCCTTCCTCCTTTTGAATTGGCTTCAAATTACAATATCAGAAATAAATATGAGGGAAAAAAACAGTAATATATTTTATTTCAAAACTGGATTCATGAAAAATATTCATAACAGCAGCAATTAATAGGCAGTACCTTTTCAATGAGGAATAGAAATTGCAAATTTTACTTTGATAGCCATTGGATAAGCAGGAAAAAACTAAGGATCATAAGAGTAACAATGATTCTATTTAATTTGTGATTTTGTATAAACTGCTTGATCTGTTAAAGATCTGAGGAAGCTTCAGTTTCAGGATATCAAATGAGATAATCTCCCAATGTCCCCTCTTCAGGAACTGAGTGCTGAGAGCATTTCCCATGGTGAGGCGGACCCATCGCAGAGGTCCAAGTAAGAGCCAAAGGGAGCGTGGCCAGCCGCACATGAGAAAGCAGGACCCAGAACTATGAGGACAATCATTGAGTGGAACAAGTCACAGCAGATGGCTGAGTTTAGAGAGGGTAATCAGTCATAGCACTGTAATAACTAAAAGTTGGAAATAACTAAATGTCATCATTAGAGAAATAAATGAATGCAATGTGGTACATTAAGGGAGTTATTTTCAAAAATGTATAGTGAGATAGAGATCTACAGAGCGATATGCACTTATATACACATTTATACACATAAAATGAGTTAGAGAGAGAGAGACTTCAAGGACAAAATAAAAAGTGAAAAAAGCAAGTTTCATTTTCATCTGAATTTTTTAAATTTCATTCTCAAAACAAAAGTTGTCATAAATAAGCATGCATGTATGTAACAAATTACCACAGGTAGGGAGTCTCAGAGGAACACAAATTTATCTGAATACAATTATGTAAGTCAGATGTTCATCATGTGTTTCACTGCGCTAAAACCAAAGCTTTGCCAGTGACTTTAGTGATGAAGCTGCTTTTTTGAATTTTCTAGCTCTGAGAGGCCACCTGCATTCCTCGGCTCATGGTTCCTTCCTTCACTTTGAAATCCAGCAACATAGCACCTTCAATCTTTCTCTGATCATTAATCTCCTTTCCTTATTTACAAGCATCTTATGCTTACATTGGATCCACCTGGATATTCTTTTCATCTCAAGACCCTTCACCGAAGGACATCTGCAAAGTCTCTTGCCATGGCAAGTTACAATATTGACAGGTTTTGGAGATTAGAAAATGAACTTCTTTGGATGGAGATACTGTTCTGTCTACCCCATCTCCCAAATATTCATATCTGCCTCACATTCAAAATATATGCACCCTATTCCAAGCTTCCCTAAAGCCTCAACCCTTCAAGACATCAACACAAAGTCCGAAATTTCATCAGTTCAAAATTTCAAAATTCCCAAATCTTATCTTCTACATCACCTAAATTAAGCATGAGTGAAGCTCTGAGTATTCTTCATGTAGGGCACAACTCTTCTCCCTGTGTGAACCTGTGAAACTAAAAAACAAACAACCAACCAAAAAAAATTGCAAATAACCTGATCCAAAAATATGGGAAAATGTACTAGTTAGAAACTCAGCTGTGAAACAAATTCCAATAGGCAGAGAGGGGACAGGTGTATGTAAAGTTACAAACACTGCTGTTTAAAAGCTGGAAATAAATTAGCCCTGGCTGGTGTGGCTCAGTACATTGAGTGCCAGCCTGCAAACCAAACGGTTACTGGTTCGATTCCCAGTGTAGTGCACATGCCTGGGTTGCAGGCCAGGTCCCCAGCAGGGGGCACGTGAGAGGCAACCACTCATTGATATTTCTCTCCCTTTCTTTCTCACTCCCTTCCCCCAAAAATATCTTTTAAAAAAATGGAGAAAAACTAAAGAATTAGAAGTCACCAGTACCAAACAATTTCACAGTCCAGCTTGGTAAATTCCGTTCTGTCTCAGATATCTAAGAATAATCCTCTGTGGTTCAGAGTCATGGCTCCACCTCCATCCAAGTAGTATTATTACCTGTTTCCTACCTGTAAAATCTTGGGGTTCTAATACCTGCTAAGCACCCCTTGCTGTGAAAGGCAATATATTTGCTAGTTCTAAAAATTAGGATGTTGCCATTTTTTCTTCCTATCATAATGTACATTAAAAAGTTCACATGGTTCTAGTTACCAGAATTTCCTAATTTGATCATAATTCTTGTAAATATATTGACTTGCTGAATTACAAACATGAGGGGTGTTTACAATTTTTAAAAAGAAGCATTTTTGTTTTACTACCTCAGGAAAATTTATTTTTCCAATTATGGAGCAGTTATCCCATTGATCATAGTAGTGACTATAACTAAATGCAGGTCTAGTTGCCTGCTACTTCAAAAGCCAATACTCAAGAGACAGGTGCCGATGTAAAAGAAAGAGGTTTATCCAAGTAAGACTCACCCAGAAAGATGGGGGACTCATGTCTCAAAGCCGATACTAACATCTCAGTGCAGGCACAGGTTTTATAAGGAGGGAGAGGGGAACAGAATAAAGAAATCAAGGGGATGGGGCCAAAAAGTTGTCTAAGTGCAGACGAGCACAGTCCATTCCAATAAGGCAAGTGACGGTCCCGTGAGCGTCATCCTGGTTTAGTCATCCTGGCTTCACATTATCCTGACTCCCCAGTTGAAGGTCAGCAAATCTGCCAGAGCTTGGGAGCCTGAAGGTCAAAGTCTGTACCTTTTGAAGTTTGTTCCTAGGATTCTTTTTTTAAATTACATTTTATAGATTATGCTATTACTGTTGTATTTGTCTCGGTTTTTGCCCCTTTGCCTCCTCCACCCAGCATCCTCCACTCCCTCAGGCAATCTCCCCAACATTGTTCATGTCCATGGGTAGCAGGTATAAGTGCTCTATTTCCTGTACTATACTTCACTTCTCCATGGATATTCTGTAACTACTTATTTGCACTTCTTAATGCCCTTGCCTCTTTACCCACCACCCCCCTCCCCACCCGGCAACCTTCTGATAACTAACTTCTTTTCTCTTGCTTTTAAGAGTATCTCTTTATTTTTAACCTTTGGCATTCTGATTATGATGTGTCTTGGGTCTCTTTGCATCCATCTTGTCTGGGATTCTCTGTGCTTCCTGGTCTTGCCTGTCTATGTCCTTCACCAAATTAGGGAAGTTTTCTTTCACTATTTTGTTCTGATAGATTTCCAATGTCTTGCTCTTTTTCTTCTCCTTCTGGCACCACTACGAGGTGAATGTTGGACTTCTTAAAGTTGTCCCAGAGGTTGTTTATATTATCCTCATTTTTGTGAATTCTTTTTTCTTGTTGTTCCGCATGGTTGTTATTTTGTTCCCTATGTTCTAGATCATTGATTTGATTGGTGGCTTCATCCATTCCTCTGTTGATTCCCTGTAAATTGTTTTTTATTTCAATTAGTGTATCCTTTTTTCCTGCATTTCTCACTGGGTCTTTTTTTATGCTGCTGAGGTCCTCATTAAATTCTTTGAGCATCCTTAAAAGCATCTGTATCTGATACATTGCTTATCTCCATTTCGTTTAGCTCTTTTTCTGGAGTTTGATCTGTTTCTTGATTTGGGTGATGTTTCATTGTCTCCTCATTTTGGCCACCTCCCTAAGTTTGTTTCTATATATTAGATAGAGCTGTCTTGGTAATGTGGCCTAATATAATAGGTGTCTTATAGGGTCCAGTGGCACAGTGTGCCCATCACCCAATCTGGGTACTTGAGGTACATTCTTTGTGTGGGCTGAGTATACCCTCCTCTTGTAGTTGAGTCTTGGTTGCTATTGACAGATAAATGGGAGAGATTTATCCAGACCAGTCAGCTATAAGGACTATAAGAGGGTGCTGAGCTGAAAGTCCCCTAAAATGGAGAAAATCCCCATAGCTATCACTTGGGTGATGAGGGAAGCAGAGAAGGGTCAATGAGAGCTACTTTGCATATATGACGAACTTGGTCATCATTTTAATAATGTTAAAAAGCTGTGCCTTCACTCGGAGCCAGGGAGATGTGCATGACTCTAACCCATGATTCAATGTAGCCAGAGGGGCTTCCTGGGCCTGTGAGAGCAACTTGGAGGTGGCTTCTGGGTCTTGAGGCCATGCTTGCCCAGACTAGCAATGGCAGCCAAGAAAGGCAGAAGAAACCAGATTACTGGAAGGTGTCACCCAGTATGAGAGGAGTCAGAAATGGGGTTACAGAGGAAGATCCATGTGAGGATTGAAACCTAAGCACAGCAGCCATGCTGGGGCTTAACCACGTGGTATGGGAATGGATAGGAGGCTCTCTTGACTGTGCACCTTAGAAAGCAGGAAAGCAGGATGTAGCAGTCATGCAGAGCTCTCTCTCAGCCATGCAGTTTGAAAGAATGCAGAAGGACATCACTGGCCTGCCATGAGGAGGTACCATGCAGCTTTGCATTAAGAACGAGAGCCTGGCTGAGCTACGGACTTGTACTCTCTTTTCCTGAGATGGTACCCCTGACTGCCCTAGTTTGGCAAGGGGAGGCAGGACTGTGTGTGTGTGTGTGTGTGTGTGTGTGTGTGTGTGTTTTAGGGTGTTAAAGGGACTTTAGGATCTAATGGTGACATTCTGCCATTATTCTGAATGTGCATAGCTTTTGGATAAATAGTCCCTTTCCTTTTTATCAAGCTCTGGCATTGAGAGCTACTGGTGGTAGGCAAAAAGAACCTTAGAATAACGAGACCCCCAGGGGTAGTTTCTGAAGCAGTGTCTAGCCCTAAGTATGGGGCTGATAATTTCTTCTGGCACACCGACCCCCTCAGGTGTAGAAGGGTGAAGCTGTGGAATTCTCCAGTCTCTGCACCCCTTGTGAGGGCATCAGCCACTTAAACATGCCTGAAAGGTAGAAAGAAAATGGATCTGGGGAGGGATTGGAGAAGTGAGGTGGTTTGGCTGAAAATTTGTTTCTAAGCGCGGTTTTGGAATAATGGAGTGGTGGATAATAGTTTGGTTCATATGCTGCTTCCGGTTGCCCCTCTCTGCTTGCTTACAGTTCCGGCAAGCCCGGATGGGACTACTTAGCCACGTGGGGTGATCCGACCCCTGGAGCATGGCTCTGGGAGCTTCCTAGTCTCAGGGAGCTGCCCTGCACCCCAGATCAAGATGCCACTTGCCAGGAATGCCAGATGGTGTAAAGGAGCAGGTTTGGGGAGGAAGGGAACACTCAGGCTCTGTAAGCCAAACTCACATGCATGTTGGGGATTGGATCAAGCCACATGGGTGCAATGGAGGATGAGTCAAGTAAGTATTTCACCATGGAAGATGGGGCATACATGGGCTCTGCCATCTTGAGCGACCCAGCACTTGTGGGTGCAGTCGTTTTGGATATGGCACATGGCTACTCTGTCATCTTGGATAATGGGTCACATGAGAGTTCCACCGTTGGAACTGGGCAAGGTTGTGGGCTAAGTGCGCTCTTCAGGTCATGTGTGAGTGTTGCTGCTGTGTGGGCACTGCACCAGTCGGGTTTTTTGTGCAACTGGTTCTGATAGGGATGGTTCTGGTTCTGAAGGTCATGAACTGGGGCCCAAAGGCAACCATCTGAGTTATAGGGTGTTTGCAAGGTCTAAGCTTCCCTACAAATCTAGGAACTTTTAGTGGAAGAAGCATATGCCTATAAAGCTAGGGACTTTTTAGCTGCCAGATACTGGGTTTGAATGTAGTCTTTCCCAGTGTGGGAAAGAAGAAGGATTACAAGTGTATTTTGTTGAAACCCGAAAGGGTAAAAATATGCAGAAGGTCTGTGGAAAGTTTTAAAGATGCATGGAAAGGTTGTGAAAGTTTTAAACCTGAAGAAAGGGAAAACTTAGCTCCCTGTTTTCTGATTTTATAGGAATGTGATTTGAATTTTGCTGTTTTTGATTGGAAACCCTTGATCTCTGATGACCTAGGAAAGGTCTCCTGTAATCGGTTGGGGAGAATGCCTTTGCTACTCGGGACCCAGGAAGGGTCATTCGAGGCTGATGAGTATTTTGGCCTGAAGCAAAGAGCAAGTCTCTGCCAAGAGACCAGCCCTGAAAAGGCACCTCTCTGCCAGGAGGTCAGTGGATGCTCTGGTGAGGGTGAGAGAGTGCCTCCAATCGGATTTAAAAGGGCATGTCTCTGCCAGAAGACCAGCAGATGCACCGGTGCGAGAGAAGGCCTCTACCTGTGTGTCATTCTTCTGGAACTCTGTCTATGTTTTGAATTTTTCTCTGTATCTCCTCTGAAAAGAAATTGAGGTTTCCCAGGGAAAGTTAAAACTTCACATGCAGGAAATTTCACTATGTAGGAAAGTGAACAGGGAAAGTAAAACACATGGAAATGCAATCTTAGTGGATGTCAGAAAGACAAGGATTTTCCTTCACATTTTGTATTTTTCTCCCTATTTGATCCCTCCAGAACTTGGCATGCTGAAGGAGTGAATGATGAAATAAATTTCTTTGCATAAAACCAGTAAAACCATTCATTAATTTTGTTAGTGAAGATTTTGACAGGAATGTCCTGCCTGAAGGAGGCATGTCTGGGTTCTGATGCCACGAGAAAGCCCCAAGGAACTGTGATTGACTTGCAAAGCTTGCGAAAACCCACGAGAAAAAGCCTGGTATCTTGATCAGTTGCATCATTCATGGCAATCTTTCCAGGGAAGGAGCAACAGATGCTTCTCTGAAAGATGGCTAAAAAAGAACCGGAAAGCATGATGGAAGCCTCGAGGACTTGAGTGAAACAACTGGTACAGGTGAAGACAGGTGGCAGGTATGTGACTCAGCTTCTGTGCCCTGAAAGGCACGCTAAAAAGTCAGTCTAAAGGTTTCTCGTGTAAGTTCCAGAAAATTGGACTTAAAGATCATGGATGATCCATGGCTGCTCTTGGTGTGTTTATGCAAATGAACAGGTAAAATTTAAGCTGGACTCAATGTAGTCCCTTTAATGACAATGAGGCTGATCATAAGGAGAAAAATCATGCTTCAAGGAAAATCACAATGCTCAGTGGCGGACGTTGGACAGGTGCAGCTAGCTGTCTTGGAAGTTTGTTTTCATTTGGAAGTTAAAATTAAGTGTGTACCATCACCAAAGATGCTCAATATACAGGCACAAAGGTCCTTTCAAATTACCACTGATAAATCCTGTTTCAGCAAAGGCCTTGCAACTGGATGTCCCTCCAAAAGGCAGTCTCACAAACTCAGAGACTGGTTTATGGGTTGTTGTATGAATTAACATGCATGTCCTTCCTTCTGTTTTCATAAGGTGTAAGACTATGACCTCATTCCCTGAGTGACTGGTTGCAATATAGACCTCACATAAGGAACCCATCTGCATCATCACCCCCCGAGATTCGACAGTTTGGCTGAACTAAGCGATTGGGTTGGTGAAGGGTTGGGGCAGTCTGTGGGCTTCCCTTTAAAACTGATTTTCCTTTCCGACCTTAATGGCTCAGACAGAAAGGGCCCAGAAATTTGAAAGGGAGGAGATCCTAAAATATTCTCCTACGACAAACTAAGCATAGTGGGAAAAAGGGCTTTGGACAGGCGTGACATGCCTTGCCCACCTTCCTCCAAATAAGCCACTCTTTTCCTAATGTAGAACATTAGCTCCCATAACTATCACTTGGGTGATAAGGGAAGTGGAGCAGGGCCATTGAGAGCTACTTTGCATATCTGAAAATCTAGCCAGAGTCAGCATTTACAGAAAGAATGCCAAAAGAATGTTGGGGTGGGTTACAGTTCCCTGCTGTTACAGTTTCTGTGAATCAGGAATTTAGGAATAGTTTAACTGGGAGATTCTAGCATGGGATGTCACATGAATCTACAGTCAAGATATCGAGGGTGCAGTAATCCAAAAGCTTGACTTGGTCTGGCGGATCATTTCATGATGGCTTACTCATCTAACAGGCAAGTTGGTGCTGCTTCTTGGTAGAAGACTCTGGTTTCCTGCCACATGAGTCTACTGATAGGGCTGCTAGTTATGGTGGTTGGCTCCCTGAGAGGAAGGTAGATGTAGCAAGTTTTCAGCCTCACCTACATTTTAATGGTCACACAGACCAATCCTGATATAATTTGTGAGAAGACAGCACATTGAATGAATATCATTCATTCAATGATATTCATTGAATGAATATCCGAAGGTAAGTTACATTGGATGTCATCTTGGAACAATGTAGAATTTACAGAAAAATGTACTTGTTAGAAATTAAACTGTGAAACAAATTCCCACAGGCAGTGAGGGAAAAACCTCCATGATCTATAAATGATTTGAAATAATCAGTGAAAACATACTTTGAAATTCTCTTCTAAAATTATCCTTACATTTGCCCTGGGGAAGAAGACTGAAAATTATGGAGATCACTTCATGAAAAATATAGTGTTGTTGATATGTAAACTTAAATGTTGAAATAGATCTAAATGCCTAAAATCATTTGCTCCATATCTAATGTCTGAGACCTTGATATAGCAATATATCAACTGTCTATTTACAGAATTAATCTTGCAAAAGTGGGCACAGCTACTAAAGAGACATTTCAACACATTTTTCAAAACTGCATTGTTTGCATGGGAATTAAGCCAGTATTTCGAAAATCCTCTTGGCTCTAAGTTTATCATTATGCAAGCATAATTGAAAGGAAAAGTAAGAGGTCAGCTAACCTTTTCTCTAAGCAGAACTGTTAGGGTAGTATTCAAAATAAATCAATAATTATTTGGATTTCTGTTCCAAATCTTGCCTTTTTTTTTTTTTTCTGGTAGTAACAGCAACCTACGGTGTTACCCTCAGACTAATGTTGTTCTTGTATTGCAACAAGTATATTTATTTAGCTTTTTCAGAAACATTAAGTAAAAGCAAGTAATACATGGGATTGAAGACCAAAATATGGTTCATTAAAGAAAAACTTTTATGCTCTACTTTATCTAAAGACTTATGATCTGAGTTTATCAACGTTCTTTTTTAGAAAGAATAAGAATAATAAAGGACTACAGTTGGCATTAGTCAGAAGATATTCATTTAACAAAATGTTATGTAGCACTTAATTTTTCCTAATATGGTGCTGGACACAGTGGAAGAAAATTATGAAATAACACAAGATCCTTAACCTCAAGGAACTCAGTCTGAAGGGTACTGACATCTGTTGGAGTTTAGAGTTGCTGATTCCTCACCCCTCTTGCTCTCTAGATTCCCCATGGCATATCTAGGCAAAAATAAAAGTCAGAAGAGAAAGAAAATATCAACCTTATTTATGGCCACCCAAAATGCAGATTTCTCAGTAAATGTGGATGAGAAGACAGTCCTGGGATGTATAACCAAAATGAGCTGGACACCATCTACTACATTTCTAATGTCCTTCTCACTGAGTCCAACCCCCTCCAATAAGTCACCACTGATTGCCTGCAGTTAGACTAAATCTGACAAAGCAGATGCTTATCCAATACAACAGCAAAGACTGTTTATCCTTAGGGATTAATATGCATTTTATCTACTTATCTGAATGTCTCAAGATAAACCTAATGCTACACAGCAGCTTCTCCTTCTGTGACAGGCTCTTATTTACCCTAAATAGTCCTGGACTGCATCAGCTATCTCATCTGATACCTAGTCTCCTTCATTTACATACCTCAGCCTCTGGGCACTGCTAGTGGTGCACATCTTGTGATTTTGCAGTCACTGAAATCTACAACCAAACTTTCAAACAAATGCGTCAAAAGGTTTTGGGAGGAGCTCAACACCTCATTCAATATGGCTTCATTAATTTATATCTAGTTACAGAAAAAAAAAGGAAACAAATTATAACACAAGAGCTCCAGGGAAGCCTTTAGAGTGTATATTAAAAAGTTGCTTTGAAACATAGGAAACATGAAATGGGAATGAATTAAATTGATACCATTTCATTTCACTAATGAGCAAATATTTAAACAACTTTATTTGCCATCTGGATGACTGCCAAAATGCAAGCTCCTCCAATGAAGAGATCCCCTTACTTATTAAAGTTTGTTTGTTTGTTTTTTTTAACCTACCTGCTGTCTGGCAGGTTTTTGGTGAAAAATACAAGTACATTAAAATAAGTAGGTCAGAGGTCAAACTACCTTAAACTAGTTTGGGTTACCACATGGGCATATGAATGAAATAGATCAACATATACTTATTGAAACCCACATTAATATGTGCGAAGAAGCTGACATAGCAAAAAGAAGTTGAAATATCCTTTTTGCTATTGTAGTTCAATTACAATTGTCCCGACTACTCTCCTCTGCCCTCCCCACCCTCCACCTTTCAGTCTCCCGCCCCTGGCGTTATCTTTGTCCCTGAGTCCTTCCTTACACGTTCCTTGACTTGACCCTTCCCCTTCTTTTCTCTGTTATCACCCTCCCTCCTCCCCTCTGATTCTAATAACTTTAAGAACACTATTATGCAATGACACTTTCTAACAGTACAGAAAACTAGTGGACTGAGAAAAGAATACCCGTGCTTCTAGCAAGAACCTCTTTGCTTCTAATTTTAGCATTGGCAACATTTAACCAAAACACAGAATTGATGATAAACACACACACACATACAAGCACAAATACACACACACACACACACACATGCACACACACACCTGGATTCGTTGTTTTTAGAAATCAGTTGTCTTTCATTCCATATTTCGTGATCAACGCCTATGAAATGAATAGATGACATACACACTTAGCACTTCTAAAAAAATAATAAAAGGTATCAAAGGTTAAGGAAGAAGTATTAACATTAAGTCAGGCTTTTTGATGCCAGAGGTTAAACAATTTTGGTCAAATGTACTGGTCACGACGAAGAACAGACACATCACAGTTCTCTGTTAGCACTGCCTCAACATTATAGCTCTGCTATTTCAACGGCAAACTGCGGGCCTTTGGTGCCAGCAGGCAGTCCTCAAGGACGTGCTGATGTGTAGCAAAAATATTATAGTGTGAAAAAATTACTCCTTAGTGCACATATTTGCAAACTGCTGAATTTCTAGATAATTCTTTGTTGAAGGACTATTTTCAATAGCGCAGATCTGCTGCCGAAATGCCTCTAAAGAATTAACACTTGTTTTTCTTTTCTTTCTGTTTTTCTTTTTTACTCACAGCATGACAAACCTAGTAGAATCACAAAGCTGCTGGGGTAGCAATTTTTTATTTTGTTTAGTAATTTGTTATTTTGAACCCAAAGCTCTCAGTTTTGCGCTTACAGAGTAGTAAAAAGCAGTCAAGTGAAATGCAGATTAATATGAAACTCGAGATTCCAGCTTAGTACCCTCAATTGCCATAAGAATGTAAAGCACAGTTTTAACACTGCTGTTAATTATGCTTTTCTTGCCAGAAACACTTTTTCCATTACCTAGAAGTTGTAAAGAAGTGTTTTATTTCATCCAGAAATTTCTGTGTAATTTAATTACTGTTTATTTCTGTTTTATCTTCATCTGCTTTAAGTTAACAAAATCTAGCAACCAAGCAAATACTTTTCTTAATATTTCTGTTGAAATGTACACTAAACTGAAGTTCATGTAATTTCCATTTTTAAAGTTTAAAGGACTGAATTTACTTTTAATTTATAACTCATATAGATTAAAACTTTTTGTTTTGTGATCTCTATTACTGGGAATATACTTTTGAATATCTAATTATATATTTATGCTAATACACTTCTAATTTACATGCATAATAAACCTGAATTTAAATACATGTATAAAAGTGAAATTAATATAATAAACAATTGGGACTGTTATATAATCTGTGTTTACACTATAACCATGCATTAGAAAAATTTCTGTTATTCATGGGTGAGGTGTACTGAAAATATGGAGAAGAGAGTCTTGAGAAGATAAATAAGAAATTGTGCTTTTTGTGTGTGAAATTTAGTATCTTGTGAGTAAATACACATTTAAACAAATAAATACCATAAAATACTCATTATTATGAGTATGTTTGTATAAAATCAATATATTTTGTTCTATTATCAGGCACTTAAGACCCATTCACAATGTGATTTTTGCCTCTGAATCACAGGCCCAAAGAAATTAAGATTACAATGAGTAAGTTTTTGTTACTATAGTCTTCTCTCACATTAAGTGCAGCATTAATTGCCCAGTTCTTCACCATTTGCACCACTATTTTCATATAGAAGTCCAGGGTATCAATTTTGTCACCAAAGTCACTGAAGTTTGAGACTCTGAAGTAGTAGTGCTTTTAGTAAATCACATAAACCTTCATGTTGATTGTCTAACCTAAATTCAATTGGATTTCTAGCCCAAATACTTCATTACAATTGGATAACTGACAAGTCTCTATTTTCCTTTTCAATATGAGAACACATGCTGTACTTCAAACACTAAAGCAGTAATTTCAACTGGTGTGCCACAAGAATTTTTAAAATATGCCATATCTGACTACTTAGTCAGGCGCAGTGACTTATTTTCCCTCACAGTGTCAAATAAAAAAAATGACAAGAGTCAACACAACAATAGCTGTCCATTGTGAATGCCCTGTCTTGAACCATAAATATATAGGTTACATAAAAGAGTTCATCTTAGTGGTCACATCACATAACAAAGTTGAGTCTGGTTAGGTAATTCTTGTTAACAGAAAACCTTATTGTATGGTAGAAGTACAGGCAGCTGATTTTTTAGAGTCACTTTGGAGCAAAAAAGGTAGGTAATTACTATTACTATTTTTTGTTATTAGTATTATTATTATTATCAGTTTTGTAAGTTGATAAAAATTATACTTATTTTTTTTCAGATCAGCAAAAATATTTTTTGGAGTGCCTCAGAATTTTAATGATTAGCTCATGTGTACCATGAGATGAAAAAGGTTGAAAGTTGTTCCATTAAAGTGACATTACTGACCTACCATCTGCCTTGAGAATTTTTCCTAGTGGTGAGAATAGATTTGCACAGATCCATATACACCTGACCCTTTTTATGACAAAAAGCATGCATTTCGGAGACAGCTGGCCAAAGTTAAGGGCATGTTCTGTGGCAATGGTACAGGGCACAGTTAACTGACCCACATGGGGACTGAACCTTGGCCTTATTAGTACCATAGTGTAATTAGTTGAACTCAGTAGTCACTAACAGCTCTTTTGAAAACCAACAATATGTTCAGCCATCCACCGTAAATATACTTTTTGTTAAGTGTGTCTCTTGAGATTCTTTATGACAAATATCAAATTTGTTCCTTTGTTCTTTCTCATTTTTGTGAGACATCTCATTGTTTTCTTTTCCTCTATTTTATTCTAGTAATGTTTTTCTCCTTCATCTTGCTTTATGATGCCCATACTTCTTGGGTCTCTACTTATTCCAACCACTCATACTATGTAGAATGGATCATATAAATCACTTAATGGGGAATGAGGAGAGAAGTAGACTTTGGAATTTTTCTTACTAAAGAATATTAATACAATTATCTCACTAAGTTAATTTGGTCCTTCAGGTATTGTGAGAGTGGGATGGTCGTAGTGATAAGTACTAAGGATTTTCTTCTTTCACATAACCACGTTCAGCTCCTAGCTCATGGACATTTAGAGTTAGAAAAATCCTCAGAGTACGTGTAGCCTACTGAAATCCAGAGACTAAATGATTTTTCAACATTACAAAATCTGGTTATAACAGAGATGACTTTTACATTACTGAAGCTATAAGCTAAGCTACTATAACAGATATCAAAATAGAGTTAAGTTCATATTTCTATTATTAAAAGGACAAAGAAAACAATAGATATTATTGGACAAGTAACAGTCTCTGCTATAGTAGAATTTTAATTATTTACAACAAAGTTATGAGTCTTTGTACAATAATAACCTTACAATTTGAATAGCATTGTATTGTTAAAATCTATTACTCTATAATATTCTAAACATCATAACATTATCTTTATGGTCACGGCAGATGGCCTTTCCTCACATCTGTTGTGATCTATTCATATCATTCTTTATGTTAGGAAAAGTAAAAAAATTAATGTACATGTAATATACATAGCATGCTAAAGATACAGTAAATATTTAAGGGTCCAATGTTTGCATCTAATTAAGACAATTAAATAGTGGTAAAGACTTATTGACAGTCTAAACCTTTACCAAACCAAATTAAAGTATTATTACATTTCAACCCATGTAAGTTAATTTCAACACTTATTTTAAAATTTGCTTATGCCACTGAATAGTATTTAAAAGAAATTTATGTCTCACTGGCTAAGTTATAGTGCCTGGAATATATTAAACTATCTAGTTGTATAAATAATTTTTTGCATTAATGTTGAATAAACAAATGAGTGAGTGAGTCAACATTTTCCCTAAGAATAATTTTATGTCATAACTAATATGATCCATTCAGGGTAAAAGTTTTTATGATGTTTGTTAAATTGAATGTATAAATTCTCTCTGAGGTGGTAATCTATATAGCCTTTTGTCTTACAGATTATTAAGAACAATTTTCAGCATGACTTTGTATTAAGAATTAGTAAAGGACTCTTACCAAAAATAAAAAAAAACTCTTACATTTGAACAGTAAGAAAATAACCCACTATAAAATGGGCCCAAGGTACCTCACCAAATAAGATATATAAATGGCAAATAAGAATATGAAAAATGATTTGCATGTTATCAGAAAAATTCTAATTAAAACAATGAGATGCAACTACATGCTTATTACAGTATCGAAAATCTACACTGACAACACCAAATTCTGATGAGCATGTGGAGCAACAAAAAATCTCATTTATTGCAAGTGACATTGAAAAATGGCGCAGTTACTTTGGAAGACAGTTTGATGGTTTTTTTAATACTAAACATACTTTTACCGTATGAGCCAGCAATTATACTCCTTGGTATTTATGCCACAGAGTTGAAAACATGCCCACACATGGATATTTATAGTAGTTTTACTCATAATTGCCAAAACTTGGAAGCAATCCAGATGGTTTTTGTTAGATGAATAGGTCAATAAACTGTGGCACATCCAGACTATGAAATGTTACTTGGAGCTAACTATAAATGAGCTATCAAGCTGTGAAAATACATGGGAGAACCTTAAATGCAAGTTATTAAGTGAAAGTAGCTAATCTGTAAAGCTTACCTATTTTATAATTCCAACTATATGACATTCTGGGAAATGCAAAACTATGGAGACACTAAAAAGATCAGTGGTTATTAGAAGTTGGTGGGGAGACTGATGAATAGGTAAAGCACAGAAGATTTTTAGACATGGAAAATATTCTTTATGATAGTATAATGTTGAATAAATGTTATTAAACACTCATCCAAACCCCACCCTTGCCCCTCCCCCCCAAAAAAGTAATTTGGTAATCAGGATATATGTCAATGTCCAAAGATTTGCTGGGTTTGTTTTTTTTTTTTTGCCCAGCTACTTAAACGCCCCCATTTTTCATATGAGAACATTATAGGGTGAGTCATAGAAATGTTCATCTATACATATCGATAAATATCCTGATATTTGTTTTTTCCACACCCAGAAGTATCGATTATCAACAGACTCTAGGGACTGTTCTGTGCTCTGGCTCACTACTAATGTAACATACTGTTACACATTTGCTTGCTTCCCAAAGCCATCTCTTTCTTTTTCCTTTTCCTTTTTATTTCTTGAGCCTCCTGTCATCTGTCTTTCTGGCTTATAAAAACACATAAAAAATTATGGTACATATACACAATGGAGTACTATGCAGAAGAAAGGAAAAAAGAAGTACTAAACTTTGCGACAACATGGATGGAACTGGAGAGCATCATGCTAAGCGAAATAAGCCAGGGGGCGAAAGACAAATACCATATGATCTCACCTATAAGCGGAACCTAACCAACAATGCAAAGAAGCAAGGAAAATATGACCAGCAACACTGAAAGGAAAAGAAATCAACAGAGACAAGAGGGAAGGGGGGCAGGGAAAGGGAAGGGAAGGGGAAAGTCAAGGAACTAATAGCAAGGACTCATGGACAAAACCAAAGGGGAAGAGCTGAGGGAGGGAAGATGGGAGGGGGCAAGGGAAAGAGGTGGGGGGAAGGCAGAGACAAATGTATTTAAAAAGTAAATAAATTAATTTAAAAAAAAAAAGGAAAATTGATGCAAATAAATTGTTTTAAATTCCAAAAAAATAAAAAAATAAAAAAAATAAAAAAATAAAATAAAAACACATCCCAAAGATTTCCCAATGAAATGCTGTGGGAGTTTTTTTTTTTAAAGAAGTTCTCACTGTCTTTCTTAGTTTTTGGGTGGGAGGTGAAAGGAAAAAAAAAAAACAAAAAACAAGACTGCTGAAGACAATGGGATGTACTGTACTGTTGGCCAACTATAAAGTCTAGGACTATCTCTTTGTTTCCTTCTCTGCTGGAAAACCTAGGCCTAGAGGCAGGACTATAATTCTTTTGCTTCCTACCTCCAGCCAGGCCTCAGGCCAGCTGATTCGCTGACACCACGCCCTTAGGAACAAGGAATGCTTCTCTTTACAGGGTTGAGCTCTTACTGCCTGGGCATGTCGTTCAGTATGATAGTTTCTCTGCTTCCTAAAAATACAATCCACTTTTAGAAGAACTGTCTCTATTCTTTTCAAACTGTTGACAACCTTAAGACATTACATGCCGAGGTTTGAAAATACAAAAATGTTGTTGAAAGTACATGGTATATAATCTACTGTGAACACTAAGAGTACATTAAAATATATAACAGATGATTTGGCAAAGGAGGGGAATAGCGACATCTGTAATAGTATCAACAATAAAAATAGATATATATATATAGATATACGTGTATATATATAGATATACACGTATATCTATATCTATATATATATATATATATCTCAGATGATTTTATTGTAAGATTTCTAAACCTAATAACTTACTTCCTGACTTACAAATTCAATTTTAAGAGCATTTTCAAGGTCTGGTTATAATAAAGTACCTCTTCATTACTGCTTGTTTCTATTAGCTATAAGCTGGTGACATCAGTACTTCTCTGTTTCTTGCATTTATATTTTAAAGCATATTTAGAACTATAGGGTTATTTTGCTTTCTATTTTTTTTAATTGGCTGCAAATGTCAAGCATCTAATTGAAGAGTAAGCTACAAAGTGTAACATTTCTATCAATCTGTTACTTGACATATACTGAAAGCATACAAATGAAAATTAGTTTTGTTAAGAAGGCATGCATAACTGCATTAGCATTTTTCTGTATGAACCAATCTTTCATGGCTTTATGACATTTCTATATACAATTTATCTGAAGCCAAATTAGCCAAAATATAATCAAATTTCTTAAATTAAATTTAAGAATATATATGTTCAAATATTTGCAAAATTAGTAAAACTCATTTTTCTGAAATTGAAAAGAAAAAGCAAAAAAAAAAAAAAGGCACGGGGTACCAACAGGGGGGAAAAAAAGACTTTAGTAGAAGACAGGATACTTTCTTTGAGTATTTGAAAAGCCATTCTGTGGACGGGTCTTTTTATTTTGAAGGGCAAATGAGTAGACCCAGAAGTATTAGAAAAAAATCACAGGGAAGTTGGTTACATTTTACTATGAAGACTTCCACTAGGCGTTAGTGAGCAGGCAATCAGCTGCCTTGAGAGGTTGTAAGGCTCCTGTCAGGGCCAGTATCTGATACCCTGAAATTTACAGAATGCCATCATATTGAGGTTTATACTCAGCAAGGCCAATCATATACCAAGAAAATGAAACAAAACAAAAAGTGACCACAAAAAAAGTTTGATTTGACATTCATCCCCAGTCACATCCACTGTGTATGAAATTCTCTTCCTGTCTGGACCGAAATCCTTCTATGTAGTTATAACTTAAGTGTGTGTGTGTGTGTAATAGTTATAACTTACTTAAATATATATTTAATATATAATGTAAATATACATATTTAATATATAACATACATATATAAATTACCATAGATACACCTTTCTAAACCTACCCCATTATCATGTTAGAATGTGTGAGATTATCAGAACTACTGGCATAGATACGCAGGATTTTCAGTGGAGACACTGTCCATTGTAGATAGGAAAGTAAAACCCAAGGATGAGAATACAGCCATTGGAAAGGTGCTGTTAACAGAAAGTGTGGGGGATTGGCTTAAAGAAAAACAATTCCCCTTTGCCTCTGTCACCTGGGGCATTAAGAGTCCTTGTTCATTTACTTCCACACGAACTCACTCTTTTATCAAGTGTATGTTGAACCCTTATTATGTGTAAGATACTCTTCCAGGCTCTGAGAAAAGTGCAAAGAACATGACAGGTAAAGCTGTCCATGTAACGTTCATAGTCTGCTAAGGAATGCCTACAAATATAATCTAAAGCAAAACAATGAGGTGTTATTTAGAGTAGAAAATATCTCATCAAACTCTTACCAAAGTTAAGAGATAAAAATAAAATCACATACATATTTAAAGCATTCCCTATTGCTTTACAAAAAAATGGTCTTAGGAAAGTAGATGAATAATTCTCTATTGATTGTTCTACTGGCTGAACTATATTTATTGATGTCAGAAAATAGTATCTAGAACAGTACTCATCAATTTTAATTTTGTGACAATTTTTATTTATATTTCTGTATTTTTCTGAATAGGCAATTTACTAAAAAAGTTAGCAAATTAAAATAAAAGCACACAGTGCCAATTGTATCATGTAAACTGTATCCCTCTCAGCTAAGTCCCACATCCACCTACTTCCTTGCTTCCTCCTCCAAAAGTACAGTAACCATTTATAGCATAAAAGTCTATATTTTTTCCAAAAGATAGAATAATATTCATATTATTCTGGACTTTGCCTTTTCCCCCACTGAATATAAATTAGTGAGCCTTCTATATTAATACATAGAGAACACCCCATTCATTTTTCATAGCTATATAAAAAATTCTGTGGTAAAGCACAATTTGTTGACAAAGCTCTATTTTGATAAAAGTCTGTTGTATTTCTCATGATTTGTTATGACAAATGAAGTTGAGTGAATAACCTTTTTATGCAGCATTTTCATAGTAAAAGAGTATTTACAGAATGCATTCCTAGAAATAGAACTGTTTGATTAAAGTAGATATGCATTTGTAGCTTTAATTAATTTTGCTCAAGTAACTTCCACAGAGATTTCACAATTCATCCTTCCACATTCAGTGTACAAGCATTATCTCCTAGTTTAGGAGTCTGCTGATAAACTTCTGGATTTCTGCCAACATAAAAGGTAAAAATGGTATCTCAGTGATTTAGTTTGGATTCACGCATAAGCAAAACTGTTTTCACTTGTCTTTATTCTAGAAGGACAGTTTGGCTAGATATAAAATTTTGGTACATGCTCTTTCTCTCAAGTACAATATCATAGATATTAGTTCTTTATTTCATTGGTTGGCTTTTGTTGTAGGAAAATAAAGCAAGCCTTAAATTCCCCCTTAAAGAAATTCTCTTTTTAAATTTCATTATTTCATTATGATGTACCTTGATGTTGACCAGAGCAGGTCATTTTTTTTTCCACACATGACCTAACAATATAGTTTTCAAATTTTATTTTATTTTCATTGAAATGTATGATGTTTCATGTTCAGATCTATTTGTACACTTTAAATACACTAATAATTAAGATGTATAATCTTTATTTTTCTCTTTTGGGTACCACAAGCTTGCTTATATCGAACCTCTTCTATAATTTTCATTTTCTTCTTTCTCATTTCTGTTTTTCTCATTTTTATTCTCTTTACCTGTACTCTACCTGAAGTTCCCCTTCATGCTCCTAAAGCTTTCTTTATCTTATATAATATTATTTATTTTTTCTTTTTCATTCTGTTTTTATTGATTTTGCTTCATCTCATTCTGTAATCTAGCATCATCATTCTCCTGAGATTTTGTACCTTTATTATTTTTCAAAGAGGTGAGTAGTTTCTTTTTCCTAAAGAAAATTCTTAAAGAATTTCTTAAAAATTCTTGGGTAAATGTTAGTTTATAATTTTTGTAAGATTTTATTATTTACTTTTAGAGAAAGGAAGGGAGGGAGAAAGTGAGGGAGAGAAACACCAATGTGGGTTGCCTCTCGTGCACCCCTTTCTGGGGACCTGGCCTGTAACCCAGGCATGTGCCCTGACTGGGAATCAAACCAGCCATCCTTTGGTTCACAGGCCGGCACTCAGTCCACTGAGCCACAGCCACCAGGGCTAGTTTATAATTTTTATCTACTTTCTCAAAACAGTAAATTTAGTGGCAATTGTTTTATCTTTTTCAAAATTCTATTTCATTTATTTGACTTCTTATTTTGAGGCTGTGCTTGCTCCTTTTCCCATTACCTTTCATTGAATGAGTTGCCTTTTTCTTGCCTAGCCCCTGTCAACAAGTTTACCGTAGATTGTACAGAAAGGAGACTCAAAGCTTTTTTCCTTTGGTTTGTGAAGGAAACATCTTACAGTGGGACATCATTAAGCATTGAGTAGCTCTGCATCCTCTTTCCCTATTATTTGGGGCCCAGGAGAGCTCGCCCTGCTGGCCGGCTCTACCCCAATTTCCACCACTGTCATTATTCCTAGAGGTTCAGATTTATATGCCCATGAGCTTACCTGCAGGGTGTGTGTTTTGCTTTTCTCAGTCCTCCCACCGATGGCCCTTTCTCTGCTCTTCCTTTTTTTTAGTTTATTTTACTTCCTCCAGTCCAGTTTTTTGCCCTATTTGAGATGTTTATAGTAGACCTCACTTTTATTTACAAACCCATGAATTATATCTTTCTTCTAGTATCCCTCAAAGTGGATTTTTTTAAAAAAAATTAATTCTGACGAGAGTGTACAGATGAAAAATGATACACCTGTGCTCCTTCTGATAGTCCCCCCCATTGTTATTTTCATTTAAAAAGAAAAGAGTTAACTATGGAAGACTGGGATGAGGGAGAAACAGATTTTGTCTATCGAGGCTACATTCTTCATGATGGTGGTAAACGCTGACTCAGACATCAAACTTTACTATTTTATCCACTTTTGTTATGATGAGGTATAGAGAAAAATTGTTTTTGAAAAATTCAAAGCTTATTTGAAATTAAGAAAGTGCATGAAAAACATCAGCATTTTTTTCATTATTGTTACAAATTACATATACGCCATGATAACCAATGTAGGCCACTATAATTGTTGATACTTTTAATAATTTCAGTGCAATTTAGTTTGAAAACTCATACAATATGAGACTAAACTTTTGGCAAAACTTCACCATCCCTTCTATTTTGTGTTCCATTAATTGTACCTGCAATCAACCAATCCCTTGCTCAAGAGGTTAATTAGTTGCAACTGTAATTTTGCACCTGCAATTTAGTTGACCTTTTGAAATTAATATTCATTTCTTTATTCATATTTGTAACTTGCTTAGGTAACCAAATAGAAGCTTTTTTTCCTTAAGTGTTCAAAGATGTTTTAGTGTTTCCAAGGTAAATTTGGAGACAAGCAATCAATTAGCTGTCAGTAATTTAGTCAAAATGCCTATTGCTTTTTTTTATTATTAAGTGAACAAGTGATGATACTTTCCAAAAGAAGTCTATTTACAAATAAAAAAACAAACCTAGGGATCAATTTTAAAGTTTAGATACATTTATTATATAAAATGTTTATTTCAAAAAACAATGACGTATCTTCTGAATCTTATAAATTATGTCCACTTTTGCCTTCACACGTGTCATGGAAGGTTCAAAGGTTGTATGGAAAAGATGTTCTTTAGGCAGCCAGATCCGTCACATCCACAGGAGAAATTAATAATTGGGGCTTCTGAACCCTTGAGATTTTTATCTTTGGCCAAGGGATGTCTAAGTTCAGGTCTCAGTAATTTGAAATGAAGTCAAACAGACAAACCACTTAACCTGAGATGAAAATTAATGGTTGAAAATGAATTAACTCCCTAAATATTTAATTACTTATAGATATAAAAGTCAATGGTCAGGATCAAAGGTAATTTTTTGACACACTACTGCTTAGCAGGCTTTTCATGACTAAAATATTTGATTTATTTTCATAAAATATTTATGAGAGATATAATTTAAAATAAAATAACAATTAAATGATAACCCTAGTTTGTTGAAAAATATTTGAAATATTTGAATCTTCTACCCTGATTTTTTTTTAGTGTTGTTTAGTAGATGCTGAAATCCCACCAGCACAAACCTTAAGAAAAATACTAGCTTGTTAAAACTTTGAGAACTTTCGAAGTAATAAACTAACCAAAACAGATCAAATATATTGTCAACTGTGAGGTAGGAAAAATTTGCTTGTACATTTCCTGTGTGTGTTACTCTCATTTATGAAGATGAATTTGCAAAGGAGAAAGGGAAAAATAGATTTATTAGATGTTGTTCTCTTATCCTTACTGTTTCAGGATTTGCCAGGTCTATGGCTCTTGACAAAAAAAAAAAAAAAAGTGTTTACTGAATTAGAATTAGGTGGTTTGTTATTGTTCAAATTGAAGAAGCTCATAAGAAATTGCCCCTAAGAAATGCAGCAATGTGTTAACTGTAAAGATGTTAATGAAACTATGATTCACTGGGTTATATGTTGTTCCTTTTATAGGAATCATGGGAAAAACACATCTGGATTTTTCCAGAGTAGTTGAGTTTCCTGTGAGCCAGAACTTCATTTCTGTCTTACAGATACTATAAAAGTCTCAATTTGATTGGCTTTCTTCTTCCTGTTGGTTTCCAAGACACTTAAAGCCAACAACATGACAAACATTTAAGATATTTGACATGCATTTTATGCATTCACTATCTCATGCCCTTGCATGTGTTTTTCTCTTGCTCTTCATTTCCCTTAATTATTTATGGGATATTAAGAGAGTTAAGTTACTTCTTTTTGAGGTACCAGTATTTAAAACTGAATACTTAAGACCTCTATCTCCAATGGAACCTTAATTTTAGAAATACCTTTGATCAAAAAAATAAAGCATTAACTGTAACTTATTGGCACTTTAATGTTTTCTAGCAGTTTCGAACATTTTTATAAATTTTATTTATTATTTATTTTTAGACAGGGAAAGGGAGAGAGAAAGAGAAGGAGAGAAACAGCGATGTGTGCAAGAAACATCAATTGGTTGCCTCTTGCATGCGCCCCAATGGGGAGGAGGGGATTTGCTTGCAACCCAGGCGGCGAACCGACCAGGAGCCAAACTGACGACCCCTCACTTTATGGAATGATGCCCAACCAACTGAGCCACTTTCTAATATTTCTAACATTTTTACACCCAAAAGGAAAAAATAAAATAAAATAAAAAATAGCAAGTTACTGTGAAAACAGATGACAGTTTATTTGTGGACGTCATGGTTCCTCTGTAAATACAATTGTGTGTTTGTGTATATGAGCGTATGTAGGGCCTATATGGCAGGCGTAATAGTTCCTCACATACTACTGCCATGCTAACAGAGCTTTGATTTTCTTTTCTTGATTTTATGCTTTTAGAGCATATATTTGTAGAGTCAAGAAGATATCATTTGATCTCAGAGAACGTAAGCCTAAAACTTGCTTAGAGAATGGTAACTTTTCATTTCTCAAAAAGAGACGAAGGGACATTCTGCTAATGGTCTTTGTTCAAAAATAATGTCTGGCCCTGGCCGGTATGGCTCAGAGGATTGAGTGCCAACCTGGCAACCAAAGGGTCACTAGTTCAATTCCCAGTCAGGACACCTGCCTGGTTTGCGGACCAGGTCCCCAGTGGGTCCCCATTTGGGGCCAGGTCCCCAGTGAGAGGCAGCCACAGATTGATCTCAATCTCTTTCTTTCTTTCTCTCTCTCTCTCTCTCTCTTCCTCCCTTTCCTCTGTTTCTAAAAATAAATATATATATTTTTTAAAATAGTAATAATTTCACAAACAGGAAAGCTACATGAGAAACTATCCTACTTCCATGGTTTGTATCCCTGCCTTAGAATGAGGTCTTGATATCCGGAGCTGCAGCATCCTTTTTGCAGCCATGAAGTAACAAACTTAAGACTAAAAGGCCAATATTCTAAGAATGATAGAGAAGAAAGATGGGAAAATCCTGGTTTCTTCATGATACTACCAAATAAGTAAACTGACACTATCAACTTTTCACCTTCAAACTAATTGTTGTATAAAAGAAAAAAATAATATTTTAATGATACTTTTCTTTTAATGTTGCTTGCAACTGAATGTGCACCTGATGATATACTCTTAGAAAACAATGGTTAGGAAATCTTTGTTATCCTAGCAAATTTTTATTAATGATTGATAACAGAGAAGAATTATCCCTTCTATAGTCACAATACTGAAGTTTATTTTAATTCCTTATAAGTAGCCTGACAACTTTCTTTCTCTTCCTTTATTGGTATCTATCACAGAAGATATCTGATTATGAGGAAAATCAAACCAACAGATATTTTTACCTTCTTGACTATTTTGATTTTTAAGCTTTTGAAATATATACATAATTTTTACTTATAGAAATTATATGTCAACTTTATCTATATAAACTTCATAGAAAGTATATGTAAATTTCATAGAAATTATGTGTAAATTTCATTTATATAAATTTCATAGAAATTTATATAAATTAATATAGATCATATATAATTTACATATACATTTTTTAGCCCTTAACACTAAACTACATTGCCTACCCTTCCAAAATTGACATTTGGGAATGCAGATACTCTGTACTTTTAGAATAGGCTTACCCAACTTAAATTTGTTTAAGCTATACAATGGGAAGCCATTTTTTTTTATTTAACACACACTATAATTTAATGCTTTCAAAGAAAAACCTGGCTGTCATTGCAATAATTTTGGATTAGAAATTGGACAGTATGTATAGAAACAACAACAAAAAAAGGTAAATCTACAGAGAATTTCAGAACCTCTGTACAGAAATGAAAAGGAAAGTAAATTTAAGAAAGTCAGTAACATTCCAAGCTCTTAGTGTAAAGAGTTTAGAATAAATTGCAAAACTGTGAACAAAGATATAATATTAAGCCATGAAACAGAAAGAAATCATGGAAGTGATAGAGCATAGATGGTATTTAGAAAACATTTATTATTTGCCTAACTTTGTGTCAAAAATCTTGCCTATAGGATTTCACTTAAGTCTTGCAACCACCTTGCCAGACAAGTTACATTATTATCCACATTTCATAAGTAAAGAAAACTGAGCTCTGGAGAGATTCAGTACAGAAACTTAGAGTTGCATAGCTAACAAAGGGTTGAATAATGCTTTAGCATTGTTATAAACTCTGTAATTCTAACGGCCATATTATAGTGCCTCTTAGTAAATGTGTTAGTATAGCAATGTACACTCCCTTATAGATCACTTCTACATATTTGTCTAGTATCTATTTGTATATTCATCTATGCTCAAGGCTTTATTCCATGACTAAATGCTTCCGAGATTTAGAACTAAAGTCAAATATTATACTTTGAGTATTCATGTATACAAAATACAAAATTTTACCATTGTACATATCAGCCAAACTGTTTTCAGAAACGATTTTCATTTCTGCTCCTCAATTAATGTTAATCACAGTGATTATGCTAATCTAGGTTGTATACAGTATACAAGAAATAACAAGTAAAACCATTTTAGACTAAACAGCCAAAACAAGATTCACAGTAGACACAAATACTTGAATTGTAAATAATGTGATTCAGGTCATGTGCTGAATAAACAGCAAACTTATTTAAATATCGAAGAGCAGGCAGAATTTTCTATTTAGAATGGCACACCATAGTGTTTATCTCTTGATATTTATGCTTTCTCATTATTTCTGCCCTTTATGTACTATCACAGTATTCAGAAAAAATATATCAATCTAAAACAAATGATAACAGTTTTGTCTCAACAGACATTCAAGTTGATTTCTACCAACAATACTGTCTGACTCTCCATTATGTAATATAACACAGGATGACTGTGAATACCACACATATAACCTTCAAGGAGCTAAAAACATGACTCTCTGCCAGTGCTTGGTAGCAAAAGGTAAAAGGCAGCTGTGAAAAAAATTAGAACCTGAAGAAAATGTTCTTTCTTATATACACTTATCAAAATACAATACTCTCCCATGCCTAAAACTAATTGGAAAAGCTTAATGAAAGTTCTACAATCAAAAAAATGACTATATACCTATGTATTACAGCCTACGTTATTCAATCTCTTTTCACAACATTATCAACACTCATAAACCCACCCCGAGGAGACGTTACACCTACCCAATCCAGGAGCTTCAGGCTGATTAAAAAGAGTGATTCCTTGTACTACTATATAGTGCAAGAGAAACAAAAGAAAAACCAAGGAAACAGATACCTATTTTTATGTAAAATTCTGATTTTTGTACCTCATGGATGTTTTGCATTAACATTGATTTGCTTTATAATTTGCTTTTCAATATGATTTATCTTGATTATAAAATGATTTAGTAGTCCCCTTACATGCTCTCCCTGCAGTATGCACCCTGCACACTTTAACTTGTTCCAGTACTGTTCTCTATAAATCTACACAAATTTTATATACCAAGATTTATAGAAAAGCCCAAGCATGTCTGATGGGCATTCTCCATATAACTGGTTCTTGAGGAAACATTGTGATGTCCTTTAAAAAGCTGCAAAAAAATAAATAAATAAAGATTAACAGGTAATTACCTGAATTAAGGGTTTACTTAAAAAATGGAAGAGTGCTATAAAAAATTCTTTAAAAAATGGAATAGTATTAAGAGCGGGGGATATAAGTGCCCTATTTTCAAGAGCTTAGAGCATGAGGGTGAACATGTGAAGTTCATTCACACTTCCTCTTTTGTAAGAAACTAAGACTTTTTTTTAAAGTAGGCTGATTTGGCTACTAGAAAGTAAAAATGTAAGCAAATGTATTATAACTATCATATCCAAATATGCGTTGTTGTTGTTTTTTTTTCAAAATGACCATCAAATTTATTTAATAATCTCAATGAAGTTTTCATCAGCATTTTGAAATTAATTGCAGTGACTTGCTCTTAGAACGAGATTATGAGCCATAGGAGTGAAGTTGTCTGGTTAATTTAGAGGCACAACACATTTTGTCTTAAAATAATTTTCCAATTTAAGTGTTTAACACTTACATGAGATGAATTTTGACTATTACTAGAAACCAAGTCTACTCGCTAAGAATGGCCACATGCCAAGATTAATTGAATTTAAATGAGCTGAGCATGCTTCAAAGGATATTTCAAAAGAAGAAATTAGAAAATATCTGAATATATATGAATTTTGAAATAAGAGAACAGGTGCCAACTTTTAAGAAACTAGTTCACACTTGTCTATACATGCCCAAGTAGGATTGCCAAAAACTAAATGGAATTATTTTATCTTCATACCTTATACATTATTTGCAGCTTATATTCTTTAACAGTTTATAGATTGGTAGTTATTACTTATGCTGGTTTTCAACAGTAAAATCAACAGCTACTTTTTCCTTCACTCTATGTTTTTAATATAGATAGACAGACAGATAAATTGATAGATATAGTCATAAATCATCGATAATACCCTTGAAAATTCCTAGACATTTCCTCTCATTAAGTTCAAATCGGCATGCAGATGAAGATACATGAACCATCATTAGAATAAATTGTGATTTCTTCAAGTTGAACAATGGATAAAATAGTTGAATTATTATTAGGAGCTCAATTGTCAAAAAAATAGGTATCTCTAAATACTAGAAAACCACTCAATATGGTGATCAGGTCACACTGTTGGCTATATATGGGAACTGGGGCCAAGTAATGGAAAAGTGACTTTACATTCTAGTTTTTTGTAATAATTTTGGGATATCTGTTTATTGAGTGGAATGTTGGGTAAAATAGTCTGCACCATTTAAAAAGATATTTTTCTTTCTTGCATATATGTGTACGTAATATATAATTTAATTTTTACAAGTAAAATGCAACTATGATGCAACTTCACTATGTGTCACTGATGTCTTTTTTAAGGTAGTGGGTAACAGATAAACTGGGCCTCATTAAAATTAAAAATATCTACTCAGTGAAAGACAATGTCAAGAGAGTGGGAAGACAGGCTCCAGACTCGGAGAAAATAGTTCAAAAATATTTATCTGATAAAGGAGTTATTTAAAATATACAAAGAGCTCATAAAACTCAACAATAAGAAAACAACCTAATTAGAAAATGAGCCAAACACTTTAACAGACATCTTACCAAAGAAGATATATAGATAGCAAATAAGCATATGAAAAAGTGCTCCACCTTCATGTGATCAAGGAAAAGCAAACTAGAACAAGATACCAGTACACAGCTGTAACAGAACAGTGATAATACTAAAAGCTGGTAAGGATGTGGAGAAACAGGCATACTCATTGCTGGTGGGACAAAATAGTACAGCCATTTTGGAAAAAAAACTGTCATTTTCTCATCAAACTAAATATATTCCTACCATAGAATCCAGTAATTATACTACTTAGTATTTACCCAAAGGAATTGAAAACTTACTTGCACACAGAAACCTGCATACACATGTTCATAGCAGTTTTATTCCTAATTGCCAAAACTTGGAAGCAATCAAGGTGTTCTTCAGCAGGTGAATAGATAAACTGTGGCATATCCAGACAATGGAATATTATTCCACGTTAAAAAGACATGAGCGATCAATTCACGCAAAGACATAGAGAAACATTAAATGTATATTACTAAGTGAAAGAAGCCAATCTGAAAGGCCACATCCTGTATGATTGCATCCATAGGGCATTCTGGAAAAGGCAAAACAGTGGATACAGTGAAAAATCAGTGGTTTCCATGGTTTGTGGGAGATGGTGGTGGAGAGACCAATAGAAGGAGCACAGAACATTATAGATGGTAAAAATACTCTGTACGATACTGTAATGATGGACACGTGCCACAGAATGTGCAACAGCAAAAGCAAACGTCCAGGTAAACTGTGAACTTGGAGTGATTATGATGTGTAGGTGTAGATTCATCAATTGTAACAGATGAATCACTCTGGAGCAGATGCCGATAATGGGTGAGGCTAGGAGTGTGTGGGCACAAGCAGTAAATGGGAGATTTTTGTACCTTTCCCTTGAGTTTACTATGAAGCTAAAGCTGCTCTTGAAAAAAAAAGTCCTAATTTAAGAAAAAGTACATAAATGTACAATATAGAAAATAAAGGTAAAAAAAAAAAGAAAAAATCCTATTGCTCTACCACTTTTTACTTGAGTAACTCAATTAGATAGCATTATTATCTATAAAATAAAGGTAAAACTGTGTAAGAATCAAATAAAATTATGTGTATGTGTTTTCTATATGTTATATGCAATATATGTTAAATTATATTTTTAAGGATTATAATAACTATTTTCATGTCAAATAAATATAAATCAATACATTAATTTGAATTATTAAATACATATAGGCAGTTTTAAAAGTTCTCTTTAAGTAATTCATTGTAATATAATAAAAATACACATATATCTAAGTTTTACCTGAAAACTTTTCATTAATTATATGAAATTTATGTAGATAGAATGTAATTCCAGGTACACTAAATAGCATCAAATCACATAATGAAATCAGGAACTCTAACAAGATGATCATTTTATCAAATTATTTTTTTCATTTTTCTCACCTTCTTTCTTTTCATACATATTTGTTTTGTGCAATATTTTATGAAGTTCAATTTAGAACTGAAGATTTATGATATAATACAAATTGTTGATTATTTTAATTTTACATCTCTGTGCCTTTGAAAGATCCAGATTTGACTCTTGCAGCAATTGTGGCAGCATTGTTTACCAGTTACATTTAACAATAAAAGACAGCACATTTATTCAAGTTTCAGGAACGCTGCTAGTTTAGCAGTCAACCAATTGTCGGTTCCCTGCTCACCACACACTCACTCACATGGGCGCCTTGGAAGAAGAAGGTATTGATGACAGGGTCTCTATTTGCTCTTAGTGTTTCTGGTGTAAAGGCAATCCTTCCTGACTTCCACTTATTCTCCCTTCTAATACCTGTAAATGCCTTTACTTTCAACTCAACCCAGAATGGCTTCTATGATCGGCCCCGGCAGTGGCTCACTAGACTGATCTCCAGAAGCCAAGTCTGCACCTGAGGCTTTGAACTCCGAGGCAGACAGATGATTCAGACTGAGCCAATCAGATATTCTGTGTCTGGGATTTGGAATTGAAAATAGGAAATACCAGTCTCAGCTGGGGTTAGTCTCTTAACGGTAGGCATGTCACAGCACATGAGAAGCCACATGGCTCCTTGTGATCTGAGAAGCAGGAAGAGCAGATCTGCAGGGAGAGAAGGAAAGGAGATGCCCAGGAATAAGCAAAGGGCAAGGGGTTGCTTTGTGGGAGGGAGGAAGGGAGAGAGAAAGAGAAAGATTTGGTTTGAAAGTCTATTTCCTGTTGCATTTTTGCACTGCCTTCTTTGAGTTGCAAAATAACCTCCCAAAAACTACAACTAAACAAACAAACAAAAAACCCCACTTATGTCTATGCCCTTAAATTCAAACTCTTCTTTGTGGCTCAACCTAGCTCTTTTGTATTTACCATGTGTAACAAAAATAGTTCTAATTTATGTGAATAGCTTTTTTAAATACTCAAAAACACATGACTGCCCATTTACCAACTCTCAGATATACCCAGATATGCCTGGGATTAAGAGACACATTCCATTCCAAACCCCTGGGGGCAGGCATGGCACATTCTCAAACCAAGTCTAGGTCAGAGATCAGGGCCAGGAGGCTCCCTGGGGTGGTAGATATGCCAGGTGATTTTCATAAGACTCAAGATTATTGGTCTGTTTATGTGCATTTCCTGAACTTTTTTAGTCCTTCAGGGTATGTCTAATATAATAAACCAAAGCAATCCTTTGCTTCATGAACAGAGTTGGAAGAATGTTTTTTATTAAATTCCAATCCTGGGTGAGCTACTCAAAAAGCTTCAAATCAAAATTAAAAGCTGAATAGGTTTTATAAGGGAAAATATAGACAACAAAAATTTTGCTATTAGCTATTTGATCAATTGGAAATCTCAAAAATGCTGCATTCCTGACATACCTTAAGCACATCTGGTCTCCAATGACCAAAGAGATCTCTGGCAGTGTTAAAATACTTTGAAAGATGCTGGGCAAAAGGCAAAGTAAAATGTCTGGTTGCTTAACCTAATTAGCTGCATGAAGAAGGGAAAATAAACCTCTTCAGGAAATGCTGTGCTGTCTAAAGCAGAGCATTTCGAAGGGCCAGAGGAAAGGGTGGGAGTATTTAGCATAGAGGTTGATTAAAAATATAAGAACTTGTGTTTCTCAAATGGGGAAGGATGAGGACATTTCTAAGGAAATTATTTCTAATCAGAGCAGAGGCCTAGTGAATTGAGTGCCCGCTCACCTGAAGGCCTTGGAGATTCTAGCTATTGGTTTAAAACCAGAGAGGCTGTTTGGCCTTCAAGGTGCCTTCATCTCAGAAGTGGCATAATCAAGGAGGAAAGAATAATGTGACTTCACCAAGCGATGACAGAGAAGGGAGATGGGATTTCAAAGCCCAATCATGGCTTCAACTTACCCTCTGTGAAGGTATTAGCATTTTAGAAACTTTTAAATCTCTGTTAATTTTGTAATTACCTGTATTTTTCTCATGTGAAATATAACCAGTGGATTCTTCAAAGAGAAATGGTCTACATGCCTGTATTCAAGAGTTCATACTGGGGGTTGATAAAGTAAGACCCAAGCAGGTGCCTTTCACCAAGAGGAAAGTCAGCTGAGAAGTTAAAGATGGAAGCAGCTTTCAAAGGTGGAAGAGGGAAGGTGCAGGGTGAATCCCTATAACAGAGAGATACAAGTTTACATTTTGTGGGAATCAAGAATCCTCCATGATTATCAGAAAGACCCATGTGTAGTGAAGGAGACCAGGCATTAAGCTGAAAGAGCCAGTGCTGTTTATCAAGACTGAGTCTGCTCTGGGCTTTGATCAAGTCCTTCTCTCAAGTCTCCTGCTGACCACTTTCTCCTTGTGTGATTTTGGTTTACTTACTTAACCTCACTGTGCCTCATTTTCCTCACATATAAAATGTTGATCAAACAACACCAAATTAGCAGGAGTTTGAGAATTTAATCATATAATTGATGAAAACCTTTTGCATAGTGCTTCTAAATAATAGAAATCAATAAGAAGTATTATTAGAGAAACAGAAGATAATATAAATATGCAGTTACCTCTCCAATGGAAAATTTGCAAAATTAACTCGTTTTTGAACATATATATAATGAGACAAAATGGGGCTAAATTTGAGTGTACTCCAAGAGATATAAAGATGAAAACAAATGGTAAAACCTCAACTAAACTAGCTCAAAGTATTTAAGAACATATATGTAAAAAAATGACAGCATCATTATTTTTGGAGAAAGGACTAATTCTAGTACTGGGGCAGAAAATACATAAGATGAGTCAGAATCATCTTTTAATGCCAGAAATTAAGTAGGTGGTAAGGGTGAGGGGTATGGAATTGAGGAGGGTATGGGGATAAGTGGAATGCCAACAGGGATTGAGTTAAAGCTTCCAGTCCACAAAACAGCAACAATTTGAGCAACAGAATGGCTAAAGTAATACTGGATTATAACCTGAGGTATGAAATAAATAGCCATGAATCCATACTGAGATAAAGAAATGATTAAATAGGGAAGGAAGGAAGGAAAGATAAATTCCCCATGCATATGAATCCCAAATAATTTATGAAGATATACCTCCTCCAAGAAGGTAGAGCATAAGCACTTAATACTTAGGTGTGGGCTGTGCTTAGCCACTTCTTTCCAAAAAGTGAGTATAGAAGAAAGAGTAACTTTACAGTGAAGAAACCTGACAACCACTACATCAGCCTGGTGCTCATGGTCCACAGCAGCAATGACAGCATATGGTTCGCATCCATCCTAGATATGATGTGATGCAAATAACTCCCCTCTGTGACCTTCCTCCAAAATCCTATAACTTCAGTCTCATCAAGAGAGAAGGATCAGGCAAATCTTAACTGACAGAAATTTTACAATATACCTGAGCAGGCCTCCTCAAAAATTTAAGCTCATCAAAAATAGAAAATGAGAAACTTCCACTGCCAAAGGAGCCTAAGGAAACATTAGATGGAGTGTGGTTTCCTGGATGGGGTCCTGAAACAGAAAAAAACATCGGATGAAAACAGGAAATCTGAATAAAGTATGGACTTCAGTTCATAACAATGTTTATTAATGTTGTTTCATTAATCATAACAAATCTATTATATTAATGTAACATGTTAATAATAGTGGGAACTGAGTGTGAGACATAGGGACCCTCTGTACTATCTTCACAATTATTCTGTGAAACAAGACACATTCTAAAGTAGAAAGTTCATTTAACAACATTGCAAAACAGCAAAATAAGCATTGTCACTCTAGATTTCAACCTTGTGGAGGGCAAGAACACTGGTATATATATCCTCCATCTCTTTATATCGACATCTAGCATAGTCTCTAGAATAACTTAGTATCTGGACAAGTTGGTTGAACAAATGAATGACTGCAGGGAAATATGAAATTATCAAGGTAGCCTTAAATTTGAAGAGATAAATTATGCCTGGGAGTTTCAGAAAAGTTTTTATAAAATGGAAACCAGTAATTTACAAGAATAATTGTTATGTATGATATATACTTCGGAGAGAGAAGGATACATGCAGAATCATATGCATACTTTGTCTCTTCCCGTTTTAAAATGGCATGATGGCACATTAATAGTTAACTCTCCCATCCCCTCTCAAACTTTTTACCGGCTGTTACTGCAGTCTAGACATATGGTTCTCAATTCAATTTGTTCCTTTAATAGGCCAATTTCCTTCTTGCTTCAAGATCTCAACCCATTATATCCCTCACATCCTTACATTCTTCTTCCCACCCTTACCTGATCAATTCTCATTCAGTCTTCTAATCTAAGATTAACTGTCACTCTGATTTCTTGCCTCCTTGAACAGGCTAGATTTTTTTTTAACTATTTTATATCACCCTCTATTTTCGTTTTTCTTGCCATATCTCTTATCATCATTGCACATGCAGACACACAAGCATACTTTTACTGGCTGCAAAATCTGCAAGAACAAGTATTATATTAGTTTTGTTCACCTTTGTATCTCTTGCAACTTGGATATGGTAGGTCACACGATATACCTGTAATATGAGTTAGTGAATGAAAAATACATGAATTCCATAAAAATATAAAGTTTAAACTTTTTTTGAAAAATGACAAAATGATAGACAAATGAGAACTCTTCTAACCCTTAAAGTCCCCCTAACACATTTCTTTGCCCACCAGTGGTTTTCTTAACTCCTCCTCCAGCCCTTTAACATAGCTTCAGATCCTCCTATCATTCAATTTACTCCAAAATAATGTACTTTGCAATTGCCCCTAGTATTACCTTTACATATATATATATATACACACACACACATATATATATATAAAATACATCAGTCCTTAAGATGCATGTTATAATAAAGTTATTACAAGGCACACATGATAATCTTTTTTGTGAATTGGGAATCCATATACACACAAAAATAAATAAAAATAAAATATTCTCTACTGAACTTGCAGCCTACTTTAAATTTACTTCAATTTTAAGGGACTCCATGAAGCACAAAAGCTGTGTTTTTCAGCTCTATGTGGACATACTGCACTACATGAAATATTTGGCTTGGTTCACTGTCTGAATCCCAAAATATCTCCTTATGTTATGATTGCTGCTATCTCTTACAAAATTAGCTGAACTGTGGAGATAACGCTCTCATGTTTCACACAAGACATGCACGCCCATATACAGGCGTACAGGAGGGAGAGCAAGAGGAGGAGTCGACACAAATGGGTGCTTTTCCAACATAGAGCACAAAAGAAATTCTGCTCATAAATATTCTGTTAGCTATGTGCAGAACATTGGGGCCCAGTTACAGGATCCCATGGAAATTTACCCCCTGCTAATTGAATTTATCCTGGCAAAATCCTGTAAAAATAAAAGAGAACAAAAAAGGTCTCCACTAAATATCTAAGTTAGACAAAATGTATTAACATACACAATGGTTTAATTAGATCTTGCCCTGATTTTGTGCAGTCAGACCCCTCCACGTAACTCTAATTGCCTCAGTTATGAAGAAGGGCTTGTGCACTCACAGGAATGATTTCAGAAAACATAAAAACATTCTTAAATAAGATACGTTGTAGTTTATTTACAACTCAAGGGAGGTTGCAGGAAAACACAGCAGCCTGTGGTTTTACCTGGGTGAGCAGCTCCAGGAAGTGATTGGAGGACTTTAGGGAAACTCTTCCTCTCTGTTATTAGTAAATGCCCAGTCCTCAACTAAGAGAAAAATTAAAACGACACAGTTTAGTTCAGGAATTTTAACCAAATGCCTCTATTTGCTCACGTAATGTATTGGACCATTTAAAGTGGCAAAAGATTAAGGAACATGAAGTTATGTAAATACAATTAGCTTACAATTCCATCTTGGTAAAATAATTCTTAAATTCATAATGCATGCTAAACTATATTATCTTGGGTAAATTCTTACTTTTTGCAAAACTTTCCACAATGTGTACTTATAAAACTGCCCTCTGAGGACAGGTTGCATATCCACTTACAGGAGTAACAATATACCTACTTCTATAATGTCAATAAGACAAACCAATATTCACAGAAGGGTCATTCTAGGCTGGGAGCGCTCCTAGGATGGGAAAATAAAAATACAATCACTTACGTATAGGAGACTAAATCAGGTAAGGCAGATACAAGCATTCAATCACTAAAATGTATGAAATAAATATTGTAACCAAAATATGAAGATTATACTTCAGGAATTTGAATGAAAGGACAATTAATTCTTCACTATTAAGTAAAGGTAGTTTCAGAAAGACATTCCTTGAATTTGGCCATAAAAAGAAGACAGATATCTTCTAAAATTAATGTCATAAAACATACAGTATTTATTCCAGAAGGATGTCCAGAGAGTCTCTGCCCTTCCAAGTCATATCCCTTTCATTCCTGATATGCAGGAAAATTTTATTTATGTTTTATATATTTATTTATTTATTGAAATATAATTGACATATAACATTGTGTAAGTTTTAAGGTGTCCAAGATGTTGACCTAATAATATATTTAAATATTGCAATATGATTACCACCATATAGAGGGACTTTAGCCACACATCCAAAAAAAAAAATGCTCCAGAGCCTGAAATCTGTCTTAATTTATTTAGGTTTCATTTGGTTTGTATGGCTACATTTACTTTTATCTGAATGAACAGTCATTTAAAAAATATGCTTATCCTCAAAATAGAATCATACAAATACACAGAGTCACACAAAGGATGTGAAAATGCTCACTTATAAAAACACTTTTGATTTTTTTAAGATGCATCCAATAAAGTGTAACAGAAGGGATCATAATATAGATTATTTAAATGGAGTCTTAAAAAAAACATGCGGCTGAAGTATTTGCATTAACCAATAAATCTGGAGTTTAAATATATTTTTAAATTTATGGTAAAAGTTACTAAAGATTGTATTTTAATTCCATGTTAGCATCTTAGATTAGCCACTTTATAGAAGAATAAAATAGACTATCTCAGGTCACCCAAACTGATTTTCAGTAACTACTTTTGAAAAGAGTGAAAAGCTTTTGTTAATTAAGTGTGAGCTGACTAGGTTGGAGGCTGAGCCAATGGAAATCAAAGAAAATAGAAAGAGGACAGACAAAAGCATAATTGAAGAGCAAAGATGATAAAATGATAATAACTACCATTTAACAAGAACCCATTTGATGCCAGAATCCTCTTTATATTCTTTACATGTCTCCCAACAACCACAAGTAGATAATGTCCATATTGTGGGTTCAAAAAAAGCCCTGGCTGGTGTGGCTCAGTGGACTGAGCAGCAACCTGCCAACCAAAGGGTCGTCTGTTTAATTCCCAGTGCAGGGTGCCTGTCTGGGTTTCAGGCCAGGCCCACGGTAGGGGGCGTGTGAGATGCAACCACACATTGATGATTCTCTCCTTTTTCTCTCTCTCTTCCATACTCTAAAAATAAACAAATTTTTTTTTCCAAGTTAGTTTCCAACAGGTTAAATCACTCGGCTCAGGCCCCCGGCAAGGAGGAGAAGAGCTGGCTGGGCTTTATAACCATGATTCTCACCACCCATCGCTGCTCCCATTTGAATATTGGTTTAAAATGTGTGGAAAACCCTGTGATTTTTATATATGAAAGACATTCTGAAAAGGGCAGTGTCTACAGTGTCCAATCTTTACAAGATCTTTTCTCTTGCTCCTGAGTTTATCGTTATCACTGTATAGAGGGCCAGGCATGTTGCAGTGGTATGACAGCACCCTTCATTTCATCTCATATGGCACACACATGTACACACACGCTGACACTTTTTTAACGCTGAATTTAAAAAAGCAAAAGAGTAAAATAGGCCCTACTTCAGGGCACCGGCATTCATCTAGAAACTCTCTTCCTTTTCTGCATCGGAAACTGCACCGCATTTAACACGTTGTGGTTTAACTTCATTACATTTGTACAGTTCATTAGCTTAGAGAAATTTAAGAAAAAATAATCTGTGCATATATTATAGTCTTATCTAAAAGATCTCAATCTCTTGAGCTGAAAATCTATTCATAAGATTTCACTGCCCTTATATTTAATGAAGACGAAATCAAATTACTTTTATTTTCTGAGGGGGGAAAATCTCAGATGATGGATTTGGATATCTAATTAAAATGCTTATAGACCTTACCTAATTAAAACGAGACACTTACTCAAAACAGCAGGGCATCTAATGCATCTATTTATAAATACCTCAAATGAAATGGATGGAAACCAGAAGAAGAAAGGTAACCGAACTTTGTTCCTGCATTAACCTTAAAACCCCTCCACCCACTGCCTTTTCACACAGGAAAACCTTGTGTAAAACAAGTCCTGTCCCGATCAAGCTTTTAAAAAGATCTCCAACAGTGGCATAGCAAGGTGAAACATCTAAAGCTAAGAGTTTGATTTTTTTTTTTTTTTTTTTTTCTTTTTGGCCTGAGCGTTGTGACCACAACCCAGAAAAGCATTAGTCATGCTGGGATGAGAAGATGGGCTTCTTTTTTTAAAAGACTTGAAAAATCTCATGAATGCAAAACGGACTCAAAGACCTTGCCTATTATCTTTTTTGCTTAAATGTCTCTAATCATAAAAAGAGCCTCTATCTTAGGAGATGGAAACTATTTGTAAAAACCTTAAACAAATCTTCAGATGAGGATCTGGGGCATGCTCTAAAGTTCCTAAATAGTTGAATGAATGGGGTAAGATAATGGGATTTGGCCTGGAATATGGAGGAATTCAAACTTGGTTTTAAACCTTAATAAAAACTCCCCTAGAGCCTAGATCAAAAATTCATTAAGTCACAAACTGCTGTATTCATTGTCTTTCCAGCTCTCATATATAACCCATGTTTATCCCTTCAGTTTTTGATTAGGAGCTACAATGTCAAGGCTAATTTAAAAAGAAAGAAAGCACTGTGTTTAATTGCAGTGATTTTGTATGCTCCCCAGCCCCCGCAAGGGAAATTATGGATGACTATAGATGTTTCTGAGGAAAGTGCTTTTTCTAAAACACGACAGAAAAAAAAACCTTCCTAATGGAGAAATAATTTTGTATTTTTCGCTCTAAAACAGGAGAAAATTTCTGAACATGTTCATACTGAAAATTTAAAAGCCATTAATTTGAGGAAGGTTATATTAGAGAATAGATTGTTAAGAACAACATTTCCAATAATACTTCCAGTTAATTAGTTAAAAGGCTATCTTCCTTCCACCATCCCTCCATCCTCACTTTTTTCCTTCCCCCCTCCTCCCTTCCTTCCTTCTTTTTTTTTCTTCTTCCATTCTTCCTCTCTTATCACACAAGCATCAACGATGTGCCATGCACTGGGTTAGTTTTTGGAGACATAATGCTGAATAACATGGACATGTTGTCTGTCCTCTGGGAATGTAGGATCTAGTTGAGGAGTTGGTCCATTCTGTTGATCCTAATAGCCAATTTAATCCATCTTGGAGACTACAAAACATGAAAATCACTCCTTTCCTCTTCAAGTTAGTGAGCATTTTTTTACATTTTATTTTATTTTATTTTTTATTGTTGTTCAGTTACAGTTATCTCACCTTTTCCCCATTGCTCTCCCCTGCCCAGCCCACCCCGCCTCCCATAGTCAATCGCTACCCCGTTGTCCGGGCCCATGAGTCCTCTATGCATGTTCCTTGACTTGCCCATTCCCCTTCTTTTTTAGTTAGTACATTAACATTCTACACAGTCAAATTAAACTCAATTTGTCAATCATGAAATCAGTTCTACTTTACCTTGAAGAATGGTTAATAGTTCAATCCAGGTTTCTCCCAGGTTTTCTTTAAGATTCAGAAAAATAAATAAATAAAAATATAACAACCTCTGAAAGAGCATAATTGCTTACTTAGCTTATCCTTGCTTCAGAACTTGCTTATGTTTAAGAAAGGTCATTAAAATCTCAAAATTAACCTTCTAACACATATTTTTGTGATTTGAATACCCATAGGGATGGACTTGGACCTACATTTTGCAAACCCTCTATCTTCAGTTTTTATGAATCTCAGGTTTGGAGTCTGAGCTGTATCAGTTATAAATAAACAAACACAGAAGGTATCATTCACAGAAATTCAGTAATTTTAAGTAAGCCAAAAACTGTGCTCACAGAATCTCCAGGATTATTTAAGGCTTCTTCCAAAGGTGTAGTGTTGTCTAGTTATGTACTCTCTTCCCCTGGGACAACCTGTAAAGTCAGGTTCCCCTTGGCCTCTGAAGTGCCACTATATTATTTAAGATAATGAGTTGCCTCTGATTTATGGGAAGCATTTTTTTTGCAGGAGATATTCTCTCAGAGCATTAGAAAGTCTATCTCCATCACTGGCTGCGTGGCTCAGTTGGTTGGAGCATTGTTCTATACACCAAACGACTGCAGGTTTGATTCCTGGTCAGGGCAGCACCTACCTAGATTGCAAGTTTGATTTCTGCTCAAGTGAGTGCAGGGGGTTTCTCTCTCACGTTGATGTTTCTCTCTCTTTTTTCTCTTTCTCTCCTTCCCTTCCTGTCTCTAAAATGAATAAACATATCCTCTGGTGAAGTTTTTTTTAAGTCTATCTCCAGATTCTGAGAGAGTGTGTAGAAACAGTCAACTATTTGTGTGTGTCTGGAGGGCTAGGGTGAATATGACCTCACTTATCAATGAGGTTGCGGAGCGTCATGGTGAAAGGGACTGGCTCTAGAAGCAAAAGGTCTGGGTTTGGGCTTGTAGCTCACTTTTAGGTGACCTTGGGCAACTTGCTGAAATTTTGTGTCTCATTTTTCTTACCTGAAAAGTGGGATGATTATAAGTCATTTTCTCATAGAACTATTTTGATGATTAAATAAGTTAATATAAGTAAAGGTCTTCAAATAGGGCCAGACATACAGTAAGTCACATATATGTATGTGTATGTATACACTACATTATTTTATGCTAATTTGAAAATTAGCAGTCATTGAATTGAGCAGAGAGACCCAGAAATAATCAAATAGTGACATGTCCGAATCTCACCTTTCTTTTTTTTTACAGACAGATATACCTTCTGAATATATTTTTTTAAAAAAGCTGAAGAAGAAAGTTTAACATTAAGGTCAAATAGCCAAGAGCAATGGAGAAGCCATATGGGGATTACAGTGGACAGTCGTTTAAAACTCTTCTTCGCAGATTATTTATTGCATTGGCAGTAAGTGTTCACCACGCATTCTTCCTTGGAAAAAAATAATCTTGAAGGTAATTATTGCTTCTGTTTCGTTTTGCTTTTCCAAATGCAGATCAGAGTCATTATTCGACCTCTTAGCTATCATCGTTAGCTTCATGTGGAGCAAATCTACACAGATGTGATATTCTTGCTGACATAGGCGCTCTTGTGACATAGGCACAGATGAACCAAATTTACACAAAATTTCAAGGAGGAATCTTCAGGTCATTCTTCGTATAGAAGAAGGAGCCATCTCTCTTTCTGCTTCAACTCAAAGATGTAAGTGAAAATACCTCTAAACCATAATGTACTAAAAGATGCAAGAGAAGAACATACTCAAAAATAATGGAGTTATCTTTTATTTACATGTTTGTAAGCAATGTTGATGCATGCTTCCCCCTCATAACTTGCTCAGATTTCAAATTATTATCAGAGAATAGCATGGTTTTTAAAGTCTGTTTATGGAATTCATTACAGGACAGTCACGTTTATTTTGTCTTTTAAAAAAATTATGGTGGGGGAGTAGCTAAGATAATCAATAGTAAACAAATATTCTTCTGACTTTAAATCTCCTTATGTTTGTTTCCTAACCAGTTTTGGCTTTTGCCCTTTGACTTACCTGAATTTATTGTACATGGATTCCTCTTATCACTTAAAAATTCTTAGTGTCTTCATCAAATAAGAAAACACAGCAAAATGTGGGGTGGAGGGGAAGCATTAGCAGCAATAACACCACCAGATGTTAGACCAGTGGATTCAGACTAGACCTCTGTTCAGTAACCTTGATTCTTCAGTTTTGGCTAATAAAGAATTCAGAGTCAAGACTCAAATTGTAAGAGAAAGTTTATTTAGAAAGTCATAGAGGTGGGAGAAGTGAGCCTTAGAAGAAATGGGCTCAGGAAACAAGTTATAGAGGCAAAATAACAGTTCCTTGTAGGTTAGGAGAGAAAAGGATAAAGGTAACATGACTGGGCAGGGAAGGGGAGGGGGACACTGGAAAGAGGCAAGGGTGTTCCCAAGAAGGAGAACATGCTGGGTCCTCTGTCCTAGGGGCTTTTAAGGGTGAGAATTTTAGGGAAGGTCTCAGGGGAAGATCTCAATACAATATTCATCAGTTTTCCAGATGTGTCCTTTCAGGGGCATAGTCTTTGTTAGAGAGGAGACCCAAGTCAGGGAGATTCCCCTCCTCAGTTCTTGCCTTGCTTGCCAGAGATGAATTTAGGTGAGAGACAAACAGTATAGTGGAAATGAGTAGCAAGTTTATTTATGAAATACACTTGAGTGCTAAGCTGCAAGAGGGCAACCAGCTAGTCTGAGCTCCTTACCCACTGGGGTTTTAGGGGTTATATGCTTGCAGCCAACCTTTAGGCTCCCCCTCCCTCCCTTCTCCAGACCAAAGACTTCCTTTTCAGATAAAGGAAATGATACACACAGAATCTGAAAGGCTCCCCTCCTCCTGTGCTTATCGCATGGTCTCTCTGGTGACCTTGGAACATCTGGCAACCTTATCTGACCAGGCTCAGAGCTGCTGAATTAATAGGAGAGACCTGTCTCCCTCCCCCTCCCTGCCTTGGTTTGCTATCTCTCCTGCCTAACAGCCTCTACTAATGGGCCAGCACCAGGGTGGGAGTCATTAGTCAGTGCAGCTGGTCCTGAGGCAGCCGTGGTGTCTGGTGTCGTGTGTCTGGTTTTGCTGCATTTCTGGGCCTGAAGCTACAACACAACTGAGGCCTAGTTGTCATCCCTAGGGGTTGATGCTTAAGGAAGAGTCCGTGCAAGGGTCCGTGTGGGAGTCCCAGGAGGCACTCTTCAGTCTCTTGTTTCTCCTCCTAGAGTGTCTACCACATGTCTATTCACTCACCGGGGAGAGAAGAGGTCAGAGGAGGTTCTAAACTACAGGACCAGTGATATGAAAGGTCGGCCGGGAGGTCTAAACAGAATGACCAGTAATGCGCTAGAGGAGGGAAAGTCACCCTGGGGGCCAGATCTTTGTTTTCCCAGCTTTGCCTGTTGCTAAGCACCCCGGGCACCCTGGTGACCTTCTGTACCCGACCTATTGTCCTTGCTCTGCTCATGCCTGTCTGAGTGCCTACCGCAAAATACCCTTTCTCTTCATTATAATTATCTTGGAGCTCCCATTGACTCAAAGCACTAGTGCAAAAACCAAAAGGGGGGGGTAGGGGGAGGGAGAGACTCGTTAAACCAGTGAATGTTTCTTGGCTTATTATGTTTATTAAGTGCTATCAAAATTGTTGGACCTAAAACTCTCCATTTCATTTTATCTTGGTGAAAAAGGTAAAAATATCAGGAAACTGTTACCTACACAAAATTAAGACCAGTACAATTACATTTTTAAAGTCAAGCATCATTTGCGGCGATTGTTCATTTTAACCTCAATGGCAGTGTGCCACTTTCTGTTAAAATAAAAACTTTTTCAAAACTGTCTGTAGAAAACACAATGTGAAACATTCTAGAGTCCAAATTTTCATGCAAACCCACAATCTCAAGTACCTTGCTTCTTTCAATTACTAAAGTGACTAAGATATTCAACACTAAGTTGAAAAGCATGTACTACTGAAAAGTGATAGTGTTTCCTTTTAACCTGTCTCAGCAAGGAAAACAGAAAGGAATAACTAGAGGATGGGGAGAGGGAAGAAAGGAAGGAGGGAGGGACAAAGAGAGAGAAAAAGAAAAGAAGAGGGAGAGAAACTGAGTAAAAACAGAATGAAGGAAGCCAGGAAAAAGAAAGGAAGGGCTGAGGGTAAGTGGGGATACCCCAAGAATAAAATAAAAAGCCTCAGCTGGGGTGGCTGAGTGGATTGAGTGCTGACCTACAAACCAAAGGGTCACTGGTTTGATTCCCAGTCTGAGTCTGGGCATATGGTTGGGTTGCTGGCCAGGTCCCTAGTGGGGGGCACATAAGAGGCAACCGCACATTAATGTTTCTCTCCCTTTCTTTCTCCCTTCTTCTGTCTCTCTAAAAATAAATAAATGAAATGTTAAAAAAAAAAAGGAAAACCATTCCTTTTCAAGAACTTATTAAATGTACGTGTATAAAACTTATTCTGATTCAGAAAATAAAGAATCTCCACATTCTTTTTGGTCTTAATTGGCATTCTGAATTAAAAATGAAGGTATCTTTATGTTTATACACAAAGATTCTACATTAATGCATACTAAGATAACATAAGGCATGTATTTCTCCACATTCAACACTCTGACTTGCAATTTGGCCTGATTAAAAATTATACATGCCTCTAGAGCAGTGGTTTTCAACTAGGGGCAATTTTGGCACTGCCTACTCTGAGGGAAGGGGAACGTTTGGTAAAGTCTGGGACTTTTTTTTTATTGTAATGACTGAAAAGAAAGGGCTATTGGCATCTAGTGAGTAGAAGCCAGAGATGTTCCTAAATACCTTGCAACGTCCAGGGCAGTCCCTCACAACACAGATTCATCTGGGACAAAATGTTAATAATGTCACTGTTGAGAAACTGTTATCCCCCTCACAGTGTGTTCTAAGCTAATAAAGAAAAATTCTCTGTACAAGGCACAATTATTGAAGATTTGAAAGTCTGCCTTGAAAAATGATAGAGGAAGGTGGTTAAACATATAGAAGTGTGGACTTTGAAGTCATTCTGGTAAGGGTTAGGGCTCCCAGATCTCTCAGTTAATAGACAATGTATTTAACTCATTGAGACTCTATTTCCCTATCTGAAAATGGAGATAATAGAAGCTAATTTATATATTTATTTAGACACAGTGATGGGATGGTATTAGATTAAGCCTAGAATGAGAATAGGTGATAAATAATTATGGCTTTTATTGTTGTTGTTGATATCTTTCTTAAAGCATTAAATTAAATTCACATTAAGAAATTTTCAGTCCTTCCAGAAATTTGTCTCCTATCCCTACAAGTTGATTAAAGTGAACATAATTTATTCTGTAGCTTATGAAATGGAATTCTAAGTAAATTTATTTTCATCATAAGCACAGGACTTGCCATCAATCTTACTCCTTTCTAGCTCTTCACATATTTACAGACTTTCAGTCTACTATTTCACCAAGACATGTTAATGTTTATTATAAACTTCTTAGCCACTGCCTAGGTTTGACAAATATTTCACAGCTAATCATGCAGATGGCTATTTATTTTCAGTTTAACAGTTATTAATGCCATCATGTACGTAGAAATCTAGATGCTGCATGAAAAACACAGTAAAAGACCAGGCAGAGGGTATGTTTATATTATATTAATTGATTATTATATGTAAAACTCAGAACATATTAATTGGTAATGATTCTGAGGAAGTTTAAAACAAAGATCGTTCTGGTGTATAGTAATTTACATTTTTCTCAAAGCAACAGTAGAGATGGGTGTCATTTCTCATATAGTACAGATTCTTAAACACATACTCAGATTATGCCAAAGTAGATCATAAATAGTGAAAGAAAGGAATTACAGTCCACTTTTTTTTGGACTTCTGCATCACTATAAATCGTGGTACTTTTCATGAACAATGGATAAAGACACCTATGAATCAGCAATCAATCACTCAAAATTAGTGCATTAGCAAATGCTGAGACTGTTGAAATATGTCGAATGATTTAGCAGAAAATGTGCTCCATTACTTCCAAGACTATTACTCCATAACTATATGTCACTCAAGAAATTCTTTCGTATTGGAATGTAACTTTCCTTATGAAAAAGATACCTCAAGAGCAAAAACAAGCCATTGTGGTGAGTATTTTACCAATCTTGAGAGCCTCGTGTGGCACTATTCTCTCACTAGCTTTTGTGTAACCAGAGAGCTGGGAAAGATGCTGATAAACCTGTATCTCTGTCCTTGTCTCTGCCTCTAGCCCTAGCAAGATCTAGGGGATGGGGATGTAAATAAATGCAAGAAGCAAACATTCCATTAAGGAAGTAAGAAAAAAAATGACCCCTGTGGTCAAATAATCCTCTGAGGCTTTTTCTGATTAAAAATAAATAAACAAACATCTCCTCCAGATTCAAGGAAAAAAAATGGGCATATCTGTTAACTCATCCATAAATCAATTCATTCTTCTACTGTGAAAAGTGGGATGTTGGGCAAGAAGCCAGGAGTATTTTATAAAATTCTCTCACATAGGAAATGAGAAATAAAGAAATTATATTTATCTCCCAAATCAGAGTTTCAAGGAATAAAGAAATGACTTTCAGCTGGAATAATCAGAGAAAGTGGCTGGGATTCTAAGGTTACTCTAGACTTTGTACCATTGGCAGGATTTGGGCAGGAATTGGAGGAGCACATTATTTTCAGATGGGGCCACATGACCTAGAGACCAAAAAAATGTAAGGCAAGTTTCAGAAACAGTAAATAAGCAGTAAATAGGGCATAAAGTGGCCATGAAGACACTGAGGCAGAAGCAACTAGAAATGTAGAAAGATAATGTAGTATGAATAGAACTCTGAGAATATGCTTTTTTTTTTTTTTTGGTATTTGAATTTTTCTTCAGTCACTATCATTAAGCACATATTGGGGGTATTAGGATTAAAACATTTACTAAAAGGCAGGTGATAGGTTAACTCTTATAGGGCTCTTTGGAAATAGCTTAGGGGCACTAGGCTCCAGACACTGTGGAATAATCTTCAAGGTGACATAACCAGAATCAGTAAGGTCACGTCTCTTGTTGGATCTTCTGCCAAATTGAAGAAAGGATCAAACTGGCAAATTTGAAACACCCACCTGACAGGTGACCTGAGGAAAATGGATACCCTTAACTGCAGGCAACTGGCAAAGGAACACTGAAATGATTTTTACCAAAGGAAGGTAGAAGGAATGCTTAGTTGGCAAAAAAAGTGATGTCCACCATTAGTGATGTATCCACCACTAATGTGGTAGAAAGATTACATAATAACAGTGTGGGTGTAAAAAAAAAAGGAAATAAAAAGTAAGACATTTACAAGATTGCTATATTAGGGGGCTCAGGTCTTTCCTCCATATTGTGCTCTGGGAATACTAGGTACGTACAGATACAACCTTTGATTTCTTTGTTGCCTTGCCTTTAACCTTTACCATTATTGTTCCTGTGCTTGGAATGTTTGTTTTTCTCTCATGGTCTAATTCTTCTTAATCGTTCCATGTTAACCTTTAATGAACATTTTTTACCAGTCACAGCTGCCCAAGTCAGACCAGTTTTTATTTTTAATGTCTTACAAGCCATATACATGTATTTCTCTACTGTAATATTAATCATTGTATTTAGTATTACCAATGTTCCAATGAACATGCTTGCTGAATCCCTGAGCCTATCATATTTAACTTCGTATTTTCAGTGTTAATCACAGTTGCAGATATTTGGTGAAAATGTTATATATATGCATTACATGATTTCTGTGACCTTCTTCTCCCACTAAAATCAGCATTTTCAGGATTTCCTTGTGGCTAAATGATCATATTTGGTTTCATCTCACCATGGATTCAATGGGTCACAGTGATGGCCTGAAAAGAGCCAGTTGAATGCCCATCAACCTATGAACTCAAAAATTGGGTCTAAATCAGTCTGACCACAACAGACCTGAGACTGAAGAACTTTGAGTCAAATTCATATTTAAGTAGCCATGTGTGTCTAGTGGCTACCATATTGGACAGAGCATGTCTAAAGGCTACAAATGGCCACAAGAGCAGGAATGGCAGCAGAAGCAGAGGTGAGCCAAGTCACAGCTGTGGCCAAGAAGAGATAAAGGCACTCACATCCATGGCTGTTGGGAGATAAAGTGTTGAAATCGGGTGGTATGATGGACAACCATTCAGTTCTCTGAAAGATGGAACTTCAGATGCTGAGATGAAACTCTAACTTTCTTGGTTCTCAGAACCAACAAGATAACCTGAAAATTGTTCAATCCCTTGAAAGAGGGGGCATTAAATAATCTAATTATTTAATCATAAAATATTCAATTTTTTTTTCTAGCAGAGACAGAGAACAAACTATTGGGATTATTTTCTTTTTACCACCATTCCCATCACAATCCACACCCACAAGTACCTGCATGCATACTCCTTCTCCATCATTTCCCCATCCTGAACCTTTTTCAATTCTTCAAATTTTCCTGCTCTCTCGGACCCTCTGGCCTTTTTATACACAGTTATCTTTGCCTGAAAACTGCTTCATCCCTTATTCCTATCTATTCATCCTTATTCTTAAACCTGGGCGATTCTTTAAATGGCTATGCCTATTGCACAAGTCAAAGATAGATACCCACAAATTATCCTAAACAACTTTTATTTTCTCATCTTTGAATATACCAAGTACCAAGTGCTGTGTGGTTCTTGACAATTTCCATGTTCCCCACCCCCTTCCCCAGGTACCTCCCACCTATATTGTAACTCTATAAGAGAAGAGACCACACAGATCTTTCTCATTACTGCATCCTAAATACCCAGTATTTTCTTGATATATACCTCATTCATTTTTGTTAGGTTAATAAATTACATCCACATTTCCTGGAGGAAATGAACAATGTTAAAGAGCTGAGGGAAAACAAGATATATGAGCAACTTTTCTGCAAGTATATGATACAGTTTCAGAAATATTGTTCTAAATGAATTTGTCCTTATAGATTTGAAATTGAAGAGAAACACCTTTGAAAGCCAGAATGGAAATGGCAATTTTACAAGATGACATCTGCAGAAGGTCATTTTCCTGCACAATTGCAGAAGATTGAGAAGTAGCATAACATCTTTGAGATGTAATTTAAATATATTTTCTGACTTGAATTTTATAAAGTATTCAGTGTCTTACAAAATTATAACCAAAACTTACATATTGGTTAAAATTGTTTCAAATTACAGCTAAAAATAAATTTGGACCCAATGGGAATATCTAGACATTTCTAGATAGAAGTGGAATACGGTGTGGACGAAATAAATATGTCCCCCCAGATTCCTCTATGCTGGTTATTTTAAATCTGTGTGGAAGGAATAATAGGTCTGGGAATTCTTTACCATCATGCTGTGGGAGCAAGTAGTACAGAGATCAAGGCCTTTCCTTCATGAGACTGATAAAAATAAGCATTGCAAATGTCATTTCCAAATTAACTTCTGGTAATTTGGCTTCAATCCACTATCCTGAATAATCTATATATATATATATATATTTGTTATTCAGGTTGAAATTAAACCCAAAAGCTGTATTCTTCCATTTACATATCTTTCTGCTCTTCTTGAAAAGTTACAGTATGAATTGGTGCTTTCATCTCCATTGAAACACCAAAGCAGTGCATGATTCTTTGTCAGTGTTGGGTCTGATTACAATAGAGTGAAGATTATTTTTCCACCTGTGACACTATCATCATAATCATCCTACTTGCATTTGTAGTCAAGTGAGACTGTTTCTCTGATGACTTAGAGCCTTTAAATCTGAGGATAACAAATGCTGGCTGCAAAGCACAGATCAGTCCTAAGCAGAGGGAAAAATCAAATCACCTGCTATATTGTTTGTTTTCATCTAATAAAAGATGGAGAAAAATAGCCAAAAAATGAGCCTGGAGTATTCCAGGCAATTTAAGGAAAGATGCCAACAGGCAGTATACTAAATATCTCTCTATGGATTCCAGTAATTGACATAGCAGGAGCATTAGCTCTGCTCTTACAAAAGAGAGAGCTCACTGAAGAATGAGGTTTTATGTTTGTTTGTTTTTTGTTTTTGTTTTTTTAGTAAGAGCTATATTGCTCACACTGTTCACCCTCACTTTGTGAACAGCCTCTATAGCCTTGAAGCAAGTTTTCCAATACCATAGCATTTTCAATTGCCATTTTTATTTCCTAAACCATTCATGGATTGAGGGTACCCTTCCCTTATAACTGAGAATTTATCTTTTCTTTCCTTCAGTTATGTTCCTAGATTATTTTAGTCAATGAGAATGTCAATTGTTTCTTAAACCAGACATGGACTTTTACAGTAGTTTTTTTTTGGATAGCTTCATTTTTGAAGGTTTAACAGAAACAACTAATAGAACTCAATGCTAGGAAGATAACTCAAAAAATGGGCAAAAGGCCTGAATAGACACTTCTCCAAAGAGGCCATACGGATGACCCATAGGCGTTTGAAAAGATGCTCAATATCACTAACCATCACAGAAATGAAAATTAAAACCTCAATGAGATATTACCTTACACCTGTCAGAATGGCTATCATAAATAAATGAACAAGCAAAAAGTGTTGGCCAGGATGTGGAAAAAGGGAACCTTAGTGCACTCTTGGTAGGAATGCAGCCTGGCACAACCACTGTGGAAAACAATATGGAATACCCTTAAAAAATTAAAAATGGTACTCTCTTTTGACCCCATGATTCCACTTCTGGGAATATACCCAAAGGATCCCAAAATACCAATACAAAAAATATATGCACCTCTTTGTTTATAGCAGTGCTATCTACAATAGCCAAGACTTGGAAACAGCTTAAGTGCCCATCAGTAGATGAGTGGATAGAAAAGCTGTGGTACATTTACACAATGGAATAGTATGCAGCAGCAAATAAGGAGAAACTCTTATGTTTTGCAACAGCATGGATGAACCTGGAGAAAATTTTGTGAAGTGAACTAAGCCAGTTAATGAAAGAAAAATACCACATGATCTCACTTATAGGTGAAATCTAATGGACACAATAAACTAATGAAGAAAATAGTAACAGAAACTTAGATACCTAAAATAGACAAACAGCTGCCAGAAAGGAGGGAGGGGTGCGATGAAAGATGATGAAGGGATTAGTCAAAGAGCATTTATGGAAAACTCACGGATGTGGACAACGATATGGGGACTGGCTGGCAGTGGGGAGACAGAGGGGTTGGGTGGAGGTGGGAAAAGCCAAAAACTAAAAGAGAATTGTAACAGCATAAACAATAAAAATTTAAAATTAAAACAAAACTAGTCCTGATTATTATTTTAAGGTCAGCATCTACAATAATTCCCAGATTGAACCTTCAGAAATGATCGTATTGGAGAATTCATACTGAAATAATCTAATTTACATGATAAAGCACCCGTCCATATTTTCTATATTGATCAAATCCTAGATAATAAGTTAATTGTAGTTATCAATTATTTTGCTGCATGATACTTTCCTGAAAATATACACTCCAGATTTAGAAGCTTAGCAGTGTCCATATGTAGCCTTTACATAAAAATTTTTTGCATCATTTTGGTACCGCAAACTTGTAGTTATTTAGCATATCACATTTATTTTGCTGGGATAAGAAATACCTAATGTCAAATGTCACACTAAAATAATAATGTAAGGCATTTTAAAAATATATAACCCTTTGAGGTTATTATTAGATGAAAAGTATTCAGTGTTTTAGAAGTAAATTGTTTCTTTTATTACTTTTCAGTTTATTCACTCAGCTATCCATAGTTTTAGAATATATCTGTTTGTTCACTTTTTTATATTGTCAGTGTAAAACATGTTCATTTATACAATGTATAAAATATAACAAAAAAATCACCCAATTCCCAGAATGCATTACTTTCATCACTGTTTCTTTTTTATTTTATGTATATAATATTCTAAATATTAAAATTTATACTATTTTTTACTTAGTATATTGAGCCATTATCTTTGCCATTTAAATGTAAATATGTTTAACACTTTTGATCCAAGGAAAATAAAGTAAATCCCCCATCTCTAAAACAAAGTGAGAACTTCCAGAATAAGATACTCCCTTTAATTTATGAAGTGGATGATGATGATTTTTGTATTGAGAAAATTACGAGCTCTTTTACAGTTGCCTGAGTATTTGTGCACATTAACCTGCATCTCTCATAGTCAAACTTTGTGATCTGGGGATGAGATTTTTACAAAACTGGTTAATGGGAAAGAATGACCCTGATAACTATGGTAACCATATAATCAAACAATTGAGGGTGATTACTAGTGGTTTTGCTGGACAAAGCCATAAATCAGCACTGTCCTGGTCAAACATGTACATACCTACATGAGATACACGAACAATTTTAGTGATGGATTCAAATATTAGTATCAATTGAAATAGTTTTGGTGTATACCAGGGTCAACAAACTGTAATTCACTCATCAAATCTAGCTGACTGCCTGTTTTTTTTATGTCTCCTCAGTTAAGAATGGCATTTATGCATTTAAATTATTTTTAAAAACCTGGAAATTTGTTCTCTCTCTCATTATTTAAATACCTATATAATGTCATTGATTGTGTTTCTTGAAGTACAAAGCCTTAAATATCTCCTATCTGATCCTTTCAGAAAAAGTCTGTCGGACCCTGTACATGTTGATATTTTCTAGTCCGATCATTTATATTATCTAATATTTTGCTTTTTATCCATCTTCTGATTTGCTTTTCCTTACAACTGAGTAAAATATGGACCCTTGTAAAGGAAAATAAAAATGATTTTGGACTCCAAAGAACATCATTGTTTGCATAGTGAATAAATAGATACTGACTTAATAAGTGAAATTTTATTCTAGTAAATTCAGCTTTAACTGAGAATTATCCCTGAAAAACTATTTTATTGAAATATCATTTTGATCATGATATTAATAAAACAAAAAACTCTCATAAAATACCTGGAGCTCTAAAAGTCTATAGTCCCTCAGTGGATCATAAACTCCAGTTTAAGAAATTCTATTTTCATATATTCCAGCTGTATTATTGAGTCTGGAAAAACATTCAAACAACTGTTTCTCTCTGAAAGGTGCTAGATAAAACTATAAGTAAATGACAAAGTCATATATTACTCCATTTGTTTACTTTTTAAAATACTCTTGCCCTTAATTCCTTTTCACGTGTTATAAAATAATTTAAATTCATGGTCTGTTTTTTTATATCCATCTATAAAGATGCAGTAAAAATATTCCATGAACTATTGTAAAAAACATTCTTAGAAAAAGCTGACTATTCCCTATGAAGTTACTATTAATTTTACTAAGGCTGGAATACTGCGACACACTTTGAATTAAATGAACAAAATAACCCTGGCTGGTGTAGCTCAGTGGATTGAGTGTCAGCCTGCTAACCCTTAAAGGGTCGCCACTTAGATTCCCAGTCAGGGCATGTGCCTGAGTTACAGGCCAAGTCTTCAGCAAGAGGCACTTGAGAGGCAACCACTCATTGATGTTTCTCTGCTTCTCTTTGTCCCTCTCTTTCCCTCACTCTAAAAATAAATAAATAAATAAATAAAATCTTTTTTTAAAAATTAGCAGAAGTAAACACCTTGTTTAATCTCTTTTTTTTTCAGATTGATATCAAGTTTCTTTAGTGGACTTTTTTTTTTTAAGTAAGCACATTAACATTATTATTTTTTCAAAATCTACTTTAGTCTCTAACATATCTGCAATACCTCTGTTGACCTCATATATCTTTCTTATGACTTTTCTGGTAATAGATAGATCATTTGAATTATGACTTTCAATGGAATACAATAAAACTGAACATCAGAAGTAAACTATAATTTTTGTTTAGCATCATGAGAGCGCTGGGGGCAAATTTTACATTTATGAACATTCAAACATCTTCTACATTTCCTCCAAAACTTTCAATAAATAGACAAAACTATTTCTGTGTGGGTCACACATACTAAATTCAATCAATGAATAAAATTTACACTTAACAGCAGCACAATGGGAAAAAATAAAGTGAAGCTTAAAGGAGAGCATAAATTTTTACCTTTTCACATTTTACATTCATATCCTTTCCCCACTCCCTGCAGCTTAGACGTTTTATATTATCTCGGTTACTATCCTTCCTCCATATTGTTTATAAACAAGTGTTAGAGTAGTGGTAAAATTAAGAGAAAGTAAACAAGTATAACTTTAGTCTCTATTTACTGTGCTTCCTAAGAGCTGAAGTCCTGATACTGTAAATTCTTATTAAAGTAAAGCTGATTGAGTTGCAAATTCTCTAGTTTGTCATTAACCCCCTAACATTCCACCTCTTGCAGGGAAAACTAGGTTTGCTTTTGAAAGGGAAAAAACAAAGCAAATAACTTCTCAGAGACTGGCAAAGGGCTTTGAGATGGAAACACAAAAAATATATATATTGAAAACGCGCGGGCGCTCACGAGAGAGAGACAGAGAGACAGAGAGACAGAGAGAGAGAGAGAGAGAGAGAGACAGAGAGACAGAGAGACAGAGAGACAGAGAGAGACACAGACAGAGAAGAAAAAAACTCAAAACTATGGATTTCTTTGTGGAATCAGCCTGTTGAAACTAAATTTGGAGATTCTATAATTATTTGATCAATTTTGAGACTGCTATCGCTTGTGATTATTCAAGTCCCCAACTCTACACTATTCATCCAATCAAAGTCCACCAAAAAAATAGATCAGGTGAGCAGTATTCAGCAGGAAGAAATCAAGCCATGCTATTTTCAAGATTTCCAGTTTCCTTTCAGAAATCCCGTACAAGTTACGATGCTTGGCAGGGGGTGTTGTGAAGATAATCACCTACCTGTCTGGGTCATTGGTGGCTTTCCCCCAAATTCCCACTTTACCAAATGCCTATTTTATTCAGGTAACTGGGGAGAGTTCCTTTTCTTGGTCACGCTGCTAAATTATGCAGGATATTTCAATTGGCACACAATCTAATAGAGGGAAGATGTTAATATGGTAGAACTTTGTGTTCAAATTTTTACTCAATCTGAGAATTATTTAGCAAAAGTAAAATCTTCCTTCACACATGGATTATCTAGCAATTTCTATAGCTTCTATTGCAGGTATTGTGGAAAGGTTGTGACAAATCTTACAAAACCACTTGTTAACCATAATGTACACTATAAATGTGAGATACTGTGTAACCAGGTCTATGTCCTAAGTAAAGCTTTTAGGTAGTTAGATTAAACTCTTCCAACCACTCAGAGATGGTAGAATAATCAAACCTAAACCTTGGGAGTAATACTGCAACTTCTGTTGGTCTGCTTCATGTCTATCTTTGTTGTCAAATGTATCACAGTATTTTTACTTTTGATATTTTTCAAAAAAGGTATTTTAATCTAAGGGTGCAATTTCAGGGTGAAAAGAAATATGTTTGTCAAGTCTATATGGAGATTTACAGAAAAAAGACATAGCGATTTTATTTTATGTATTGTTCCATTGATTTATGTGCTGATGCTTGATTCTCACCACCAGGAAAGCAGAAGCCAAATGAAAGCATTTCTTCATTTCTTCACATCATTCCTTCGCCTCCTTACAGCTTGTAGCAGACTTTTTCACCATGCTCACTCTTTATTCCTTCTTTACTGAAGGAAGGCTGAAGCCGAAATCAAGTTACAAGGACATCTTTCACTTTAAAAAAAGAATATGTCATTCTGTAAAAAGTATTTTGATTTTTTTATCCAAGAGAGGGAAAAAGAGGTAGAGAAACTTCTAGGCAAGTTTCCTCAGAATGTCTCTTTTCCCACACCAATAGATTTTAGCAATACTGTTCTGAGAGGGCACAAAAGTTTCACATAATTGATTTGTGTATGCAGGATGGGGCAAAAATAGGTTTACAGTAGTGAGGACGTAAAAGAGTTTATGCTTGAATTCTTATTTATTAATTATTGTATTATATTCCACATGGACTGCTGTAAACCTACCTTTGTCCCACCCTGTATAGAAAATAATTTTTCTCATTTAAGTCTCTCATGGGTTGAAGAAGTTGCAATCGATACCAATTTAATAAATAAAGAAGAATGCCATTATAGTTAGGAGCATAATCTGATAGTGAAGAACAGATGGAGTAATTAAAAAAGAAAGCAAATTATTAAAAAATATAACAAGTAGAGAAAGCTCAACTAGAGAAAAATGAGCAATGTAAAAATTCTATTTTTTTTGTTTCGTGTTTTTTTCTCTACATAACAAACATGAGATTTTTTAAGTCTCCAACTTTTTTGAATTTGTCATTGCTTTAGATTACAAACAAACATTGCTTTTACAGGGATACATTTTGACTGAGAATTAATTTTATCTAAAATGTGGAAAATCTCTGAAAAAATTAATCTTTATATTAATGATGATAATTTCTTCTATGCTTAAGATTTAAAAGCCAGGTAGGTAACTGTCTCGGGAATTATTTTGATGAAACTAAAGAATTCAAGATTCATCTAATATAAGGCAAAGTATTATGATAGCTATATACTTTTCCCCAAATCAACAATTCCTACAGTATCATTTCCCTTACTCTATCTTAATTTAGCAGAAATCAAGCCATTTTACATCAAACTGGTACATGCATCCATTCACTGCTTGTCCAATCAAAACTGAATTACCTGTCAATAGAGAAGTACACTTACAAGTGTGAAACCATTTGACCATGTTATATTTTAATTTGCAGAGACAAAAATGACAAGCAATTTATTTACATAAAACTGTACAAAAGCAAATTAAATTATGTAAAGTATTTCATAAATAGTTGGACGAGTGTTTAATACATTTCGCCATGTTTAGCATAGTTGCGTGCATAGTGACTCATAATAAACGATGATAAATTGTTCTCTGCTTCACTATCAACATCCAAGTAGCAGAACAATAGTCAATGATTAACATTACAAACAGATCGTACCACACTGAATGCAAGTGCTTTAAAATGTAGGAAAAGTCCTCTGAAAGTAAGCCCTAGGGAGCTGGAAAAAATGATGCCTTCCTCCAGATGTTAGATACACCTTTGCTTGCCTCACAACCGACAAGCTTTGTGATATTCGTGATCACATGATCATCTTCATTTTTTTCATTTCTCTTAAATACACATTGTATATTTATCACTGATAACAATATGCATACTTAAACTACTCAGGTCTTTAGATTTCTCATGACTGTTTTTAGAATGGCTGTTTGATTCTTGCCAGTTTCTTCTGGTTTGTGTGTTTACTTGACTCTCTTACAAAACAGCTTCCTAGGGTGCCTCTCAGCCAGACATCTTCAGTACCATCTTAGTTTCTCTTTCCATAAAAATAATGCCTCCCTTGTTTTCGGAAACTCAGGCAGCAGGCCAGTCACAAACCATACAGAAATGGTATCTGGAGTTTCGGAATGATTTTAGATTGAAGCTACAGACGTTTTAAAACACATAAATTTATATAGTTACTCATTAATTTATAAATGTGTCCTAATGTATAGTGCATGCAAAGTCCGCTTGAGATTCTTGTGTACAGAAAACAAGTATGGTTTATATATTGTGCAACCAAAATCAAACATCAACTAAAAGAAAATTAACAACAAAATGGAAATAAAGAATAGAAATTCTAAATCAATATTTTATCTTGCAAGATGGACTGATTTCACCCCTGATAATATCTTCCTGTGTTACTCTTACAATAAATGCTTTTCAGCCTTCTAGTCAGAATTAAGCAGCCCATATTAATGTTTTAATTTTGTTGTATGAACGAACAATATTTAAGACTGGTCTATTATCTGAGTTTGTCAGAAGGCAAATTTTTTTAATATATTATTTATTATTTTCAGAAAATAAACATGGATAAATATACAGGATCAAAAAAGTTGGGAATAGCCCATTTCCCCTCATTGTCCAAACCCAACAGCCGTTTTTTTACCATAACATCAGGTATAAAAGGCACAGTTGCTTATTTTGCATTCACTCATTTATTTTTTTTTTGTTTCTTTTTAATTTTTTTTCAAAAGCACTCTATATATGGAGTGGCACCATATTTAACCTATTCAAAATAAAAGTCATACAAACACAAAATATATTTCTGTGTCATGCCAGCTCATTATATAATAAACATGTTATGATAACTAATTCTACTAGAATTACTGCGAATACTTACAGTACACTGAATTTTATTCTTTCACACCCATTTTAGTTCTAAAAAGAGGCTCACATGTTAAATGACAATGACATGGCTATCTTGAATGTGGTGCAAACATCATTGGGGATTGTGGATCCAATTAATCTGAAGGTCCAACATGACCCGTATTAGCTTTATAGACAAGAGAAGGGTTTTAAGATAGAACGAAATGAGCTATATCTACTAGTTTCAAGTGTCTCATGATAGAAAGAAAAAAATGCATTAAAAAAGTTTGTTGAACACCTGTGTTTGTTATGCAATTGAGTATTTCCTCTGTAACGTGCAAGAAAAAATATGTATACATTTTATAAGTATCTTTAGAAGTATTTTGTCTTAATAGGTACTTACAGATTATACAAGGCAGAACTGCTTTAATGCAGTTTCCTAACAACATACTAGGATTGCATCTTTCCATAATGTAAATAATAATCAAACATAAACATGTTCAATTATTGGTATTTTAGTCCAATGTTTTTGTTTCAATTACATATCTTCTTTCATTCTAACTATTATACACAAGCTAACATCAAAATGAAAACTCCACTTAAGAAAGATCATAAGGAAATGACCCCAAAAGAGTAACCCACCGAACAGAGAAGTGGTTTTCAAAGATAAGCATTTTGATGACCTATAGTGAATTAACAACCTATATTCCAGGCTGCTTCACTTTATAGTCTCAAAAATTCTGCAGAGCTACGTTGTTTCTACAGTTTGCCAGAGAGCCATCAAGGTTATGCTTTAACCAGGGTACACACATTCAACGATGGGAACTTTTGCTTTCCTCTCCTCTGGTCCCCTCTATCTGTCACTGGATTGTCACATTTGTCTGAGTGTCCCAGCTCAATTCCCAATTGCATTAAATCATTCTCTATAGAACAAGTGACTCAAAATCTGCATGTTCTGTTTCTTTTTACTACATTGAGAAAACCGCATATTTTTCAACTTTGAGATCTACATAGTATGAGACATGTTACTGCCCAGAACTCATTTCTTTCATGGGCAGTGTAGATTTGTTTTAAGACGCATATTAAATCATGTTTCAATCGAATTACTGAAAAAGTCTATTAGGGTGATTCCTTGTTTCAATGATGTCAGTCTCAAAGTAGTGTGATATTGCACAAGGTTCAAAACTAATGCACTTGTGTTATGGGGAAGTGTGCACTGAACACATAAAATGCAATTGGTAATTTGAAATGTGGATAATTAAGATCAGCAAGCATTACCTGGATTCTGAAATGATAACAGTAAACTTAATTTTTCAGATTGCATGTCAATGTGTCTTTCTTTCCCTAACTCCTCACAAATATGATTTTAAAAAGTTGAATCTTCCCTGATAATATTTTTTGAAACTAAACCTGAACCTCAACTAAACTGCCTATTATAATACCAAAATATGTCTCATTAATTTTTCATCTTCTGAACTTTTAAAGAAAATGCATGTTTTCTGGGGATGGGGAAAATATAAAGTAAACGGGCGTTTGAGCATTTCTGCACATGAATAGGTTCAGTTGCTTTTGTTGCTCAATGGATTTACAAGTCAAGACCAAATCTACTCCATGATTTCCCTGATCTGCCATATGATCTTTGGCCTTTTAATGAGAAAATTGTTCCAGTTAGTTGATAATAGTGATGCTTTTCTGAAAAACACACATATAGTGTTTATAAATTATAATCAGTGTAATTGATACAAGTGGTCAAGAGTATGTGTATAATAAGAATAGTCAATGAGTGTACGGAATTGAAGTTGATGCTCCTGACTTAAAAAGAACAATCTAGCTGATTGTGGGACCGCAAGCTCCGACTGGGTACTACTGTTCAGCTCTCAGTCTTTGATAGAACATAAAGCTGTGATCTTCCCAAGAACGCTTCTTACAGAGCCCATGTTCATAAAACTGTACCTTTAGATGGACTGTATTATTTTTGAGGGATTGCTTTACCCAGTGATTAATCAGATTCTGATAATATAGTTGAAATACATATTCACTTGATCTACCTCTTTTGATGAGTCAAGTGACATTTGAACTAAATCAAAGTGACTAAAATCATGCTTCTGCTTAGGGGTAATGAGAGTGTGTCGTGTTCTGCTAATCAGGCTTATTACCATGAAAGAAACTTGCAACCATCTTTTTTTTCTTTTTCTTTTCTTTTTTTGGGGGGTGGGAGGATGGTGGGGAAGAGGGAGAGCAGGTGTTGGGAATCAGTGAGGGGGTCAGACATGCAAGTAACAAGGATGGTTTCTACATTGTACATTACAATCAGGCTAACAGCATCACTAATGGCCTGATCTGGAGGCAGAAGTGGCAGGCAAAGCTTTGTCTCTTTGGTAGCCCCCTCTTTCTGATTAAACGGTTTTGCTTTGTAAGGTTTTTTTGCCCCTTATTCTCCTTCTCATACATGAAAAGAACTTGGTTGTTGCTTCTGTATAGCCTACAGGTAAACTTCTCTTCTAGTGAGAGTGTTGACAGGAGATGGCTTGTATTCCCCTGTTTTTGTAAGGGGAATGTCCTCCGGATTGGCTTCCTCACTTTTGCTGAAACTAGCTGCACTGAAGGTCTCATAGGATGAGGTCAACTTTTTGTTCAGGAGGTTTCTGTTGCGGTCACCCATGACGGCAGCCTCGCCATTGGCCAGCTTTTCCTGGCTTCCTCGTTCATCAACAGGCATGAAAGTGGAGAGTTTGGGCTGGCTCTTCTTCCTCTCCGGGGAGGTGCGGACAGGCATCCAGCAGGAGTCTGAGTGGCCATATTCATCACACTCGCGGGTGCACTTCCCAGTCAGGGCTACATCTGGAAGAGGTCTTGAATCTGAAAGTCAAGGACAAGGAGCCATTAAAGTTGGACGGTCCTCAACAGGCTTTCCTGATCTGTATGAAATATATAAATATATATATTTACCATACCAGTTCCCTTCTTTAAACACCCTGCAGTTCATGGTCCCATAGAAGAGTTTTCATTTCATGTCCATTAAAGATAAGGTTTTGCAAAAACATCAGATATTACAGACAGAGAGCAATGAACACACTCATGAATTTAAGTATGTAGAAGAGACATATACATGCAGCTGTTACAGGACAGGGATGTGCATCTTTTCTCAAGTAGAAATAAAGTACATACAGATATTTGTATAAGTATAAATTTTTCCACATGCATAAGAAGAGTTATTAAATCTAAACACATAATATTCTATATTTATAAATTATCCCAGAAATTGTGTACTTTTGCCAATTGGATTCCTTCCTGCTTATACATTATTCATTGACTGCATATATGCAAAACCTTATATTTAAAATACATTCTAAAACATCAGGGTGACTCAGAATTAGAACCTAAATTGACAGCACATCATGTGGTAAAAAGTAAAAAAGGCAAGTACAAGTAGGTTATGGGTGTGAGCCCACCAACAATATCACCTCCTGCCCCACCCTGGCCCACAGCCCCCATCCCTCACATGTCAAATGACCTAATCTACATGTGCTGTGGGATAATCCTGCGTGTTCACATCGAAACACATTTGTGAAGGTGTTTGCTGAATGAAATATTATGTGAAGTGCAATGTACATACAGTCAAACTCTTAAAGTTTTGATGAAATAGCATGTACTCCTAATGAGTGGTGTTGCCTAGTGGAATGGAAAATGTCTTCTATTTCTATAAAGCTAAGATGTATCTAGAGAGTTCTTAAGAATTAGGATTAAAGATGGCAGGTAAGAATGACTTGTATGTGTAATTAAAATCATTATGTGTGTCTGTCTTTGGAGAAAAGTTATAAACTTTCTTACTATTACAAATATTTAACAGACTTTGTTTTTGAGAGAGACTGAGAGAGAGAAAAACCTATTCCACCGAACAGATTATAAGAAAATAACCTCTGAGGTTTTATTTAGTTTATTTCATTACCAAACAGAAGAACATAATATAGCTAACTGTGCTTCATTTTATATCATATGGTATCATTTTATTACAAAGCTTGGGACTGAAAAGACTGGCAATTGTTGACCTCTGCAAATATATTCACAGCAAATGGAATTAGTAAAATTTACATATGCATAATCCCAGTAGCTTCAGTTTAAAATAGAAGAAGGGGTGGCATAAATTATTTCAAACGTATTTGTGTACTCTGCTTTTGTCGCTACACCCCATACCTGTAGTTTAACATTACAGCCTATATTGTCAATAATTTGTATAAAACTTTTACAAGTCTTACTTGGCCAAATATCCTACATGCAGCAGTCTGTTGTTGCATGTCCTTTTTTCCCTTCTGAAATATTGACGTTTGTCAGCCCATTGATTTTTGAACCTCTGTGGTCTGAGATTTTTATATTGCATGCTGAGAGTTCAACAAGAAAATACTGGTGTTCTTCAAAAGAAATCTAGCATTACTTTTCTGTCTCCCAAAGGTAACATGCCAAGATAATTATTTATTATAGTTGCACATGCTACTATTTGACTTCTAAATGGGCAGATCCTATTAATTTTATCATCAAAAGAAAAAACACTTTCCTACTCATTTTTTATACTAAATTCCCTCTGTGTCTCTCCAATACATATTTTATATGCATTTTAAAAATCAAGCTATTGACAAATTTTATGAATGGTTCTTGTAATCTAGTTAGTTTAAATGAGCAAACTGAGTTCTTTGGGAATATTTCCCATCTTGGGTTACTTTGTTTATTTGAAGCTAACCTAAATGCTTTAAACAGTGGAAAAAATAACCTTATAAAATTGTAAAGTGTAAGATCAGATCTATTTTTTACTCTAAGCATTTCTTTTTTTTTTTTTTTTTTTACTGCTTTAAAAAGTTAAAACTTCTCTTTTTCTCTTCCAGTAGTGTTTAGCAAGGAAATTAGCTACCAAAAAAGGGGGAAAAAAATCTCTATGAACATGGTTCTCAACCCCTGCAGAAATGACCCAGAGTGTTCTCCAACCACGACTCTAAGTTTACTTAAGACTCACACAATGCGTCACTTTACTCACACAATGACTTACAAAGGTTGTTGCTTTGAGGGGATTAATTTGTGTTGAAAATCACAGCACCTTGTTTCTCTTTGTTTGAGATGCATTTAGAGACAGCTCATCCAGCTATGTTAATACGCTAACAAAACTCCTTACCTGTTGTTTAACTCGTGTGCCTGAACTCCCTGTAGCTCATAAGAAATCAGATTCATTTAGGTTGACTCAATTTCCAATCAACTGGAAGTGAGATACTCTTCAGTTCCTTCCCTCAACATTTACTTCATAGTCCAGATCACTTCCTGCTAACATTGATTTCTTCTTACTGTTTTTAATGAGAAGCAGCCTGTCTTCTCTGCCATCAGTCCCATGTGTGGGCTGCCACATCTTTATCCAACAAGCATGACTTTTAATAAGAATCTCCTGTCATTTCCAAAGTCAAACACTTGATTGGGGACCACATTGGAAGTTGACAAGCCTAATTGTCTGGGACATGTTGCAGTGTTTGCCATCAAATTTAGAAAATAATCAAGAAAGGCTATAAGAGATTCATCATGAGCAATCAAATCTTCCAATTCTGATGACTCAAATGAATACTCAAAAGAAATACCAATGATTAACAAATGCAATTTGTGTTATGATGCAATTTATTAAAGGGAAGGCCTGAGTGGAAGGGTATCTTTCTGTGTTTCTTATTTTAATTATGTAAGTATATGGCACAATTCTCTGAAAACATAAAGGTCATATAAGGTCTAAGAGAACCATCAAATTCTTTATTCCTTTCATAAAAGATATACACCAAAAATGTTTTATTTTTGCTAGGATTATAGAGGCAGAACTTCCACACCAGTAATCCTTCTTAGTCTTTCAGTTTTTCACTGAAAGGTGTGTTTTTCCTCCCTGAGAACATTATTTCATGCTTTTGTTAACTATTGTTCCCTTTAACTTTTACAAGACTAAAGGTAGAAAACAGTTAGTTAGAGTGCTTGTTAGTTGGTATGGAGTAAATCAATTTAAAAAGGTGTTCTATATTGAAATATAATGGCTTTCTCATTAACATTTTCCCACAACAAAGTCAGCTCCTTAGAGCCCACCCCAACTCAATCATATCATCAAGAAGACAGAAAGTAGAAATGACAGTCATTAGATCCTGTCATTGCTTTTAGCATTATTTGTGGACCACATTTACCTAGTTATGCTATTTACTATGATCATCACATAATGTTGGGGAGTTAAAGTCCTTTCCCAGATGCAAAGTTAACTTCCTCTCAAAAGTACACAGTTTTAAGCCACATAATAGTAACTGCTCTTAGGACAACTTATATGAAGCGCTTTCCTGTACTTCATCCTTTTTACTTGTCACCAGGACCTAAAAGCAAAGGGATCAAAACAGGGAGGGGCCCAGTCTCTGGGCAAGCTGAGACCAAAGAATAAGCGCTTTGACTTTTGCTTTAGTGTGTCCCATGACACCATACTGTTCCTTCTTAAAATATAACATCTGAATTATTTAGAGGTCAATTGCTGCTACCCATAGCCATGGGAAAGAGCGACAGGCTCCAAAGAAAAAGGAAAACATATCTGAACAGCACAGGAAGTATACACTACAAAGCCACACCTTTTACTAATTAATGAAAAAAATGGCACAGCCTCCCTAAAACTATCCATTTCCTAGAGTAAAGGGAAGTATAACTAACGTAAGCATCGAGTTCTTTCTCTGAAAAGAAGTGTATTCATTCTTAAAAAGCAGATTAGATGAGTGGCCAGCAGGAAGATGCTGCTACAATGACCTCAGCAAAAGCGACAGACAAAATTTTGGAGAATCATTAGAAATAACAAGGAGAGCCCAGATTCACAGAGGCACTGAGTGTTTCCAGAAGCTGTTCGACACAATTCAGAAACCATTGGAGGCATCATTAGCATAGGAAAGCTCGGGATCATTAAGCCAAGCCTGCACCAGTTACAGGATTTTCATACACTGAGTTATGCATTCTGCTGGAATCCTGCATACACGCTCCCATTCAGACCCTTGGTTTGGGGCTGGAGGATACAAGGACATTTCTGTTTCTTAAGAGAAAGCATGAACATGTATCTTTGGGTTTTAAAATATTTCCAAATAATTTTTTTTTAAAGCTCAGACACTTAAAGTTACATTCATCTCTGCCTACTTGTTTATATGTAAATTACTTAATTCCCTGACCATATGAGATAAATGGGTCGTTAGTCAATGTGGAGACATCGCAGGTGTTCACATCACTCCTACACTCTGTTCTACATCACATGACAAAATTCTGCAAATAAAAATATTGGGATGCTCTCTTCTTTGGGGGAGGAAAACGGAAACACATACAGTCACCTTTTTTTCTTTTAAAAATATTTCTTCTTATTTTTATACCTCCCAACTTCCTGTTACATGGCTTCTTTTTCGAGAGACACCCCTAAATTCTGGTGGAATTCGGTGGACTATGAAAAAGTTTTATAAAAAGATGATAGAAAATAATTGGTAACATTTTCCAAAACATATTTAAACCTTACCTTTACTTTCTTTAGTCAAATGAAAATATCTTTTATTCAAAAGACTAAATAAAGTGCTTTATTTTAAAAGTCAGAAAATGATTTTTTTTACTTAAATAATAGAACTTAGAAGAAATAAATATTTCTATATTTGACTAAACTTATAATAAATAAGTTGTTCTAATAAATATTTGACAAAAAAGGTAGTCAAAACTTTTTATTTGGAAAATTATTATTGTAACTAATAAAGCTTAGGTGCAAGGGGATAAGGTCCAAACAGTGCATGCTCCTTTGGACTTGGCTCTTTTACATAAATAATTTAAAGATCCTTCCTTTTTTCTGATTGGGGAATTTGGAAAGATTAGAAAGACAAACAACAGTGGGGTGGGAATCAGTAACTCAAACAGACAGTTTGTGAGCCTCTAAGTTATCTGAACACTTTCCAAAAGAAGAGGAAATTGACAGTTATGGAAGGAAGTGTCACTTGGGGCTGCAAGGGTTAAGATTTTTGAGGCGATGTTCTACCTTATCAGAAAATCATTTGCTCCAATCCAATGAAAGGTGGACGTAAGGACTGCCTATCCACCCAGTCCTACCTCGGTCTCATCTATACCTCCCTGCAGCACTTCCCGCATGGGACAGGGAGTTCATGAAAAGAACAGGAGATCTGAGCCCCTGATGTATAAGCTGTGTGACTTCGGATATCATTCCCCTGAGCTCAAGATCCTTATATGTGAATTATAATACCTACTCCTCCATTTATTGTGGGGATTAAAAAGTCAGGAAAGTTAAGGGGGCAGGGAAGAATCTGCCACAGGAAATACCAGAAATGGTAAACGTACATTATTCAGACATAAAAAAGAAGGAAATCTTACCCTTTGCGGCAGCATGGGTGGATGTGAAGAGCATTATGTTAAGTGAAATAAGCCAGGCAGAGAAAGACGAATACCACATGATCTCACTCATATGTGGAATCTAATGAGGAAACTGAACTAACAAGGAAAATGAGGACTGACTCATAGACAGTGTGCAGGCTGACAGCCGTCCGTGGAGGTAGGGGAGGGAGAGGTTGGAGGGATTGAGTAAAAAAAGAGAGAACTCACGGGCAGGGTCCGCAGTGTGATGATTGCTGGGAGAAGAGGCATTGCGGGGAGGTAGAGGAGGGTACGGGGGACAGATGGTGATGGACAGAGACTCGACTTGGGGGATGAACACACAATACAGTGTACAGATGATGTGTGGTGGAATTGTGCACCTGAAACCTATATAATTTGATTATCTGGCGTCTCCCCAATAAATTCAATGAAAAGAATAAAGGCTAAAAAAAAATTGGTGTATGTAAAACCTGTAGCATGGGGTCTATCTAGTGTAGTGTAGATGTTCAGTAAATAGTAGGTCATAATCCCCGGAAAGATTTAAGGAAATGGAGGTTTTTTCCTCTCTGCAGTCTCACGTCGTGAAATGCGTAGTGTGTAAGGGAACCGTCTAGGGGAGCCAGACTCCCTGGATACAAATCTCAACCTTGTCACCTTGTAAGTATATAACTGTAAACATGTTGCTTAATTAATACCAATTTCATTATCTGTATAATGGGCATACGAATAAATTAACATGTTAGGCTCATTGTGAGGATTAAATGAGGATTAATATAGGTAAAGTCTTGTAATAATTCTGAGCACGATAAACCCTCAGTAAATATAAGCTACTTCAGGTGCACAATCCCTTATCCATAATTCAATAATCAAAAAAATCTCGGAAAACCAAAAGTTATTTTTTTACAAAAACTTACAACTAAATTGACCTTCAATGCAAGGCTATTTTTCATCTTTTTAAGTTTATGTAGTGTGAATATTTATGTTTTAGTGTGGAAATATTATGTTTAATTAGGGGAACTCTTCGAGACATTTTAAAATAATATAAAAAAACATGAATGACATTAATATTTTCTAAAATATGAAGGGTTCTGAATTTTGACATATACTTGGCCCCAAGGGTTTTGAATAACTTATTTTGAAATTAATGATAATCATCACTTTAAAGAACATGTATTTTGAGTAACTTTTCCAGTTGTGTTAATGGGTTTATCCTGATAGAGTCTGCAATATACCGGAGCGACCATCCGTTTTGGAAAATACACTGCTTACCATAACCTAGTTACTCTATGTCAGGTCAGGTACCTCGTAACACTTGATACTTATTATGACTTTGCCAAAAATGATTGATTCAGTATGTGTTACTACGGTTGCTCAAAACTATAGGGCAAATGCCCTATTATTGGCAGTTATCTTTACAACCCAAACAGATTCACTTCGCCATTGATCATTTTCACTTGAAAAAAAAAATGTAGTTTGCCAGTTTGCTATCTTGTTTTTGCCTAGTACAAGGAGGAGTTCCATTTTAATGATATTCAATATGTCAAAAATTAGCAGTGAACTAACCTAAGACGAAGTAGGTGACAATCCAAAAGGACAACAAAAAACAAGACACATATTTACAACGCCGTGCACCCCTGATACATCGCCGTGCACCCCTGATACATCGAAAACAATGAAATAAAAAAGCCCTTGAGCACATGCGCTATGCAGATTTCATATGTCGGTGTTTGTTTTAAATACAGGTCAGACATCCCTCTGATCTCCTTATCATGCCCCTTTGCAGCTTGACCACGGCTCCCACCATTGCGATGTGCATTCTGTTCCTGCCTGCCTTGAGGCTGGGCTGGCTTGGACACCTACAATGTAGCATTAGTAATACTGTGCTATTTCCAGACTAGGTCTCCAGAGGTCTAGGATCTTTTGCTTTTGCCCTTGGAACCTTATGACCTCCATCCTGAGAAATACCATGATCTAGCCTCTTTGAAGATCAAACACTATTTGAGAAGGAGACGCAGCTGTCCCAGGAGAGTTTACCCTGCAGCCAATACTCCAGGTGAACACAGCCACATGAATAAGCAAAAGTAGCTGAAGAACTGTGCAGCCAACCCACTGAAATGTGAGAATACATCTTTGTTGTTTGAAGCCCCCAAGTTATGCCCAATTGTTTGTTTGTTTGTTTTGTTTTTTGTTTTTGTTTTTTTGCTGGGGGAAGGGGCTTATTGATGCAGCAATACATAACTGAGCTAATGATCATGAATGGACTATATCATCAGCAGTCAATAAACTGCTCCAAACAACAGCCTGAGTTCTTTTATGGCTCCTTATCATGGGTAAGAAACTGACTGAAATTACTGAAAGTACAACTCTCCAAAATAACAATTTTAGAGATTAAGCACATTCAATTACGAAGTTCGAGCAGAGGACTACCATAGAAAGCTCTGGAAATTCTTGTAGCAAATTGCAGGATTTTACTGTGTTAAATGTAGGAGTGCTGTAGTTCAGGCTGACATGCCCAGACAATATTATAATGTTTAAACATGTTGGAAAGCATCAGCAACTTTTCTCCATATTTTAGGCTAAACTCAGTTCAATAGCAATTGAATGTATCTCAAGAAGCATTTCTGGCCCTGAGGTTTAGACCACTGTCATTCCGAGTGTGGCGTTATCATACACACATACGCCAAGGCTCAGGCAGTCTTGCTGAATCAACTCAAACATGAATCTGCTGGGTGGCAAATGAACACTGCACCACAGCAGAAAAATGGATGGGGACTGCTTTTGAGCAATCAATTTATGCACATCAGAGAGTGGCTTCACTTTGATTTCCCTCTCCACGTATGCAAAATTAGAGGGAGTGGTTATTAAGGCAGGGGAATAGAAGGAGAGGAAGGGAGTGCTGGAAATGAGATGTCATTCCAATATTGATCAAAAGAGTTTATAAAATCCAGAAAGAGACTGGGGACATTTATTTCACAAGTTAGCAATTGATTATTCCACTGAAAGTAGACCCGCTCCTGGGTTTTGGGGGCAATTCATATGGATTTTCCACTGCAATAATCATAGCTTTCATGATTTTCCTCCTAGTATCTTGGGTTTTCTTATATTATAAATTATTTGTTTTGAGTTTCACAGACTTTAAGAATCTGATCAGAACTAGAAGTTCTGCCTTTCCCCATAAATGCAGAAAAGTACCCAAAATTTGCACAAAATTTCAGTGGAGTTCCAGATAACTGAGTTAAAGTTGGTAGTTTACTTGTAATCACCTGGTGAATGAGACGAGGAAGGGTATATTTTTAGACTTTATTTTCCCCTCTGAGTTAGAATCAAAGGTTAAAACATATTTTACAATTCAACATCTATCTTTAAAAAATAGTAATTACATGTGGTAAATTAAGTGCCCTTCAAATAGTGACAAAAAGATTTAAAATAAAAAAATTATAAAATGTAGTTATAACGGAAATAATTCAGGTTTGATAACTAATATTTTAGGTCATTAAAATGCCCAAATCTCAAACCCCCAACAACCTATAAGACTTCATATAAATAGCAAATTAATGTTCAGAGATGCATTTAACTCCCTGCTGATCACCAATTTAAAAATATGTCTTCTTTCCTGAAAACTATACCCAGTATTTTTTCAAACCAGTGTCTTGAATTGCTAGCAATTTATTTACCATAAGAAGAGAGATGAATTAATGAATACTTGTAATTATGGAAGTTTATACAAAAATAACAATGATCCACTGATCCACTTGTGTTTTTTTAAGTTAATAAAATGATGTTAGCCACCTTCTATTGGTTTTACTGTAAAGGCTAATGTGGGTACTACTTTAGCTGCAAGTATCAATTTAAATTGCTTTCCAGTAATGGTCTCAAATCTTCAAAGTTTTCATTATTCGCCATAACATTATTATTATTGCAGAATGTATATCCCACAAAAATATTAATATGGTTTTTAAGAAGGGATGCTTATTCTAAGAATAGTATATAAAGTCTCTATTAATTGCAAAAATATGATTTTTGGATTGTAGTCTTCAAGGCAGTGCCTATTTTATCTTTGCTTCCCCATATAACACATAATTCTAAACAAATAAAGAGGTTGAAAAAAAGAAAACGGGAAAAAAGCAATGAAGAGATATTTTCCCAAATTTCCTTTCCTCCCACAAAACAGTGTAAAAACATTTTTTTTAAGTAAGTGAGAAGTTAAACACTAAGTCCTCTAAAAAGGAGCCAGCATTATATATCTAAATACTTAACATAAATCTGCTAAATAGCACAACAAATTAATTCCATGTTCAGGCTCGTGTTAGGAACAGAAACACTGCAGTGGCCATAATGTGATATAAGGTTTTCTAGATATTTTTTCTATGTATTATTTTATGTGACAGTTGAAAATAAACTATGTTAAAGCTCAAATCATGCATGAAGTAGAAAGGAAATTGCTTTTTGCAGGGGGGGAAGTCATTGCACTTAAAATTTACTGAAGTAATACATTAATTTTTTTTTTAATGTGGCAAAAAAATCACAGTATCCATTCATTTTCTCCTTTAAGGTACGGATCCTGAGAAACTATACAATTACTCTAATAATATGGTCATTTTTGAAACACTTTCTCAAACATTTTGCATGGGATTACCTATTGAAATAATTTACCAGTCATACAGAGAAGTCTACCTGGTTGGAAAGACTCCTATCATAACAAGCTGTGTTTTCACAGAAATCCAGGAGTTAACTGTGATTTGGGAGAAAAATGGAGTTCCACCTTGTATTCCTTACTGAGGAAGATTCCATGAAAACACCGCGTTTCGGCATACTGTTCAGAGATGAGGCTCTGAAAGCTTTTGATAGGAGCTGAAAAAAATATTTGAGGAGAGTTTTAGAGCGGTTGGAATGTTGGTCCCTTATTATGGTCACTAAGTTGATCATTGAACCTAGAGTGACCAGATCACAATTAGGACCAAAGGAGTGTTAAAGAGTTTGGGAGTGCTGAGCAGGTGGGCTTTTTGTTTTGTTTTGTTTTGCCTTTTTTTAAGGAACAGAAGAAAATGATCTCTGGTCACTAGCAAACAGGACTCAATGAGTGAGTAGTGTGGGGGAGATCAATGAAGCCAGGTCAGGTCGCTACATTGATTTTTGCTACTCATTGAAATGTTTTCCTTTATTTACTTCCAATTTCCTTGGAAAGTGGCAAAGCCTCACTGTTGCACCTCCTGTGGAGCCTGTGGTGGGCAGAGAAAATAGCTCTGGAGATCCTCTCATGTTTGCATTATACCTTATCATGCTACATGGGTGACGCTGCAGGAACGGTCCCCACATTGCTCGCCTTCAGCTTGCTACCGCAACCTTTCCCGTAGACAGAATAACGGTCCTCTGTAAAGATGTCTACACATAATCCCCAGAACCTGTGAACTTGTTAGGTTATGAGGCAAGGGGGAATTAAGGTTTCAGATGGTATTAAGTTCGTTAATGAATAAATTTTAAAATAGAGAGGCTATAGGCATCCAGGCTCCAAACCAGGGAATGGGGGCAGGCTCTCACAACTGAAGAGGCCACAAAACAGATTATCCCTTCAAGCTTTTGGGGGGGAAAGGCAGCTCTGCTGAGACTGATTTTAGCTTGGGGAGGCCCATGCCAAATTTCTGAACTGTAAGAGAATAAATTTTTGTTATTTAAAGGCAAGTTTCTGATAATTTGTTATAGTTTCCATAGGAACCTACAACATGCCCCCACCCATTTTCCGGTCAGAAGAGGGATAGCAAAGACTTGATGCATTGTTCTTTCCAACCAATATTCCATTAAAGGAAATGGAGTGGAAAAACTTGGATTTTCAAAGTTTCCATTGAATCATGTTTACCTAAGTTTTGAGCATCCACTCAAGAATTTTCATTGTTCACTTTTGAAAATTTTACAGCACCCTATACTCTAGTATGTAATTGTCCAAGCTATTTGTAGACTGCCAATAAAAAAAGTTCAATTTCTTTTTTTGTCCAGCAAAATACTAACAATTCACTTTTCTGAGTGACAACATCTTCTCAGTCCCTCAGTGACAGCTGCCTCTGGGATCATTACCAAAGACACCATTTTAAGCCATTCTAAATTTGGGTTAGTGCTATTCTCAAGAAGAGAAAAGAAAGAAAATATGGCATAACATCCAAGAAGTAGAGACAGGTACTAGGGTGCAACCTTACTAAGGCTTTTGTTGGATTTCTGGTGCTTTTATGACTTCCTGATATTTGCTAAGTGTCACTTTTGTTTATTAGAATTTAGACTGTTTCTCTTCTAGTGTTTAGCAGGACAGTGTCTAATAAAAAGCACTTGCAGGGTTATTTGAAGAACAGTAAGAAGAGTAACAAAACAAAACCCTCTTTTATGAATTTCAGTGCAAATTTCAAACTGTATACTTGCATAGGAGGCCTTTCAGGACCTGGATCCTGCCTACTCCTAACCCTCATCTCCTTCCATTCATATGTGCTACAAGTGGCCTCTTTACCACATCCAATGTGGTTGTCATTTCCAGAAAGACTCTTGCTGTGCCAGGTCTTCATGAGAATAATACCTTGCTTCCTCTGGTATTCCTTGCCTTACCATCTGTTTCTTTCTCACAGGTCCTTCACAGTGGAGCTATAGGATGTCTTATGTAAGATTCTGCCTAATCTGGCTGTCTAATTTTGATCTGTCTTTGTGTCTCTAGTTTTCAACTTCTATCTCTATCATGGCATTTAATATATTGCACTAAAATTGGCCACCTATTCATGTGACTTTTTTGTAAAAGGTAACTCCCTATGGGCAGGATTTGTAAATTACTTAACTGTGTACTCTAAATACTAGCAACAAGCCAGTCAAGTAATCAATGAGCACCTTTTCAATGAATGAATGAAAAACACGGTACGGAGACAGATTTCATATCATCCCTGATGATTGTGTAGAGCTTCATGATGGCCACAGACAGAAAGATTATAATAACATCTGTTAATTGTAAATGCCTTGTAATTAACCAAGCAGAGAAAATGAAGGTTTTTTGTTTTGTTTTTGTTTTGGTTTGGTTATTTTTGTGGTTGGGTATGTGCAGATCTGAATGAACTTCTCTACCATGTATTATTCTTTCCCCCTTTCTGGTTTGTCCTATAGTCTCTCTAGCTGAGATTTACTTTCTAACCAACATTGTAGCTTATTGAAATCCATAGATATAATTTATAGAACAAAATGCATTTCTCATATTCAGCCTGGGGCAGAGGTGGGGTCAGTATATGCTGAGTCAAATGGAAAAATATTAGCTGTCACAAGGCAACACAAATGAAACAATTTGTTATGCTTCTTTGCTTATAGACAGTAGACTTTTAGAAGTAATTTTAGTGTTGTCAGAACCCATGGTTGCCAGCCATACAAAACTTTCAATAATAAACTTGGGGAATAAAATTTATTTTTTCCTTATATGCAGATTACATAATTGATGGAAATTTTCAAAACATGATAGAATAGATGAAAAACAGAAAGCTTTCTTCTCATTCTTCTATGTAGAGTGAGTGTGTCATAAAAATTATTGCAGGCAACATGCCAACCTATTTCAGTTCAACAAATTTTATTTTGCCTTTTGTTAACAACCTGATGGATTGTGAGAAGGATCGTGGACATTTTAGATCAATGATTTCCAAACTAAGGATTATGATCCACTAGTTGCTTACTGAACCCATTAACGAAACCAATCAGTTCACACCATGTTCACATTATTTTGTGAAGGTTCTTTTGAGTTTTTAAATATGTATATATATTTATATGTGTGTTCTTGGTTCCTATAGAAAATGAGTTTTTCAATTCTGGATCACACTGAAGAAGAATAAAAGTCTATAATTTGAATCATATCACATAGAAATCTACATATTCTTGGCTGTTTCTGAGTAAGCTATATATTTTATGATATTTAATACAGAATACAATGATGATATGTGCACAAGGTCATGTAAATTTTGAATTAGTACTTTTAGCTATCATTTCAAATTGAATTTTAGAGACTAAATTTTATCCTTATTAAAAAGGAATTAAGATACCTCAAAGAGTAAGTTAGTCACATCCTCAATAACTACTTCAGGAAGTCTACTGTAAATATAATTTCTCACTTTGAGACATTCTGAATTTACAGTTAATTCCCTAGATTCCAATTTCCTAGAATTATATGTAATTGTGATGAGCCTTCTCATAATCCACTTAAATCCTCCAACAGACTTTGATTATTTCAGTCAGCAAAATAGCAACCAACCCGTTAAAAAATGGGGACTTAATATGACTTCTAAAAGTCATATAGACTTTAAGATGTAGGACACATTTAAGCTATCTAATTGTGCTGTTGGTCTAATGCCTAAGTATTAACCTGTCACAATGTCAAATTACATACATTTAGTTTCTTTTTTTTTATATGTCTGCTCTTAATAAACGCAGAGTAAAAAATTCAGGAGTGCAATCAGCATGTCATCTCTTCCACAGATGACTTAAGAAAAGCATGAATCAGAGCTTAACAATCAGTATAACTTCACAGATAATTGTGGCAAAATCATGAGACTGCAACAACTCAAAGGAGTACAGTGAGATTAGCAGACAGTGACGATCAGCTATTTATCTCCACCATCTGCCACACGTGCTCTTTATTTGAGGCTTTTTTCCCTAGTGTTTTCAATTTTGATCTTGGCAGCAGTGGGCATCACATAGGAAAACAGGTTTCACGGCGTAAACAGATTTTCCCATGTGTTCAATGAATTCGCCTCACTAGCTATTCTGCAGCTCTTAGGCAAAGACGACTGGCTGGACTGAATTAATTTTAGCAAGATTTTGTGTCCTGGCCAGTGTTTTGTACAATTCAAATGAATCGATCCTATAAGAAACAAAAACGATGAAAGGACAAGTGATGTAACAGTGGAAATCATCACTAAGGCATGTATTTTGGGAGTTTCCTTTAAATGACATACTTAAAATTGATGTGTACTGTATTAACCATTGGATTGTACTCTGTAAGAGTTTAAGTGAATCCTGTGATGGGAACCTTGCTAATTTGTCAGTCTCCTCTGGTTTGCAAATAAGCTGAGGACTAGTGGAATTGGGAATTATGTCAGGACATGGGAACTCAGTGGAAATTACACTATGGGGAGAAAATAAAAAGGGATAAACTTTACTGCACAAAGCTGGCATGAAGCTCCCTGGTGCGGGGAACGTAGAGGCCCCTTTATGGTAACATAGCTGCAAAAGTATATTCATTCATTCACTCACTCATCATTCATTCATTCAAGAAATATTGATACATCTGGCACTATTCTAAAACTTTACATATATTAAACTCATTCAATTTCCACAGCAACTCTTGAGACAAGTTGTATATTACTGCCATTGGACAGGTGAGGAAACTAAGGCAGACAAGTTAAGTGAGTTACCTAAGTGTTTGCATCTAGTTAAGTGGTAGAATGAGATTGCAAACTCAAGGATTCTGACTTCAGAGTTGTGCTTCTAACCCCTGTACCATACTACCTCTCAATAGCACATCAATGTGCTGTAAACGTCTAAGTCTGTAAACAAATCATCTCTGTCTAAGATGAGTCAAAGTAGAAAAGCATTTTCCTATTCATAGATGAAAAAAGTTGGAAAAGCAATGTCCCTTCACATCAGAAATAGCAGTAACCTCAACAGTCTATGCTTGAAATAAAGGGAACATTTTTAGCTTGAACAGACAGATAATAAAAGCGTGTGTGTGTGTGTGTGTGTGTGTGTGTGTGTGTGTGTGTGTGTAGGTTCTAGGCCAGAATGACATTGGGATGTCAAAATCCTTTGGGATTTTTTTTTCTCACAGCTGTCCCACAGTTGGTTCTTGAAAGGGATGAAGAATTTTGTATTCAAGTCAAAATAAGGAGACTAAATTACTGTGTTGGTAAAAAGCCTCAAACATCTACTATTATTAAAGCCATATTCAGCAAAGAAAAAAGTTTCATCTTCACATATAGGTTTATTTTTAATGCTACATGGCAGAAAGACACCTCATTTTTGAGGTTTCGGAGCATTTTAATTCCAGAGACAAAAAAGCCATGTTTGGAAACCACATTGTGCTGGGTCGAGCTTTTGAGCGTGGAGCTTGCCGAGCCACTCCTTGGTGAACTGGCTGTGAGGAGTGGAAATAAATGCTTTAAAATAGAAAGAAGAGGCATGACAGTTATTTCTGGCACACAAAGCATCAAAGAGTTTATGGAGGACGTATTAATCACAATCATGTTGGTTAAATTGGGGGGAAATGTACTGATTCCTTAAGAGAAAACAAACACAAAGCAGTATCTGAGCTGCGCTTAACCAACTTGATTCCCTGTATTAAACTAGCTACTGATTGATATCCACTTTACATAGTTTATTTGAGAATCTATAGTGGTAATCCATGAAATTGGATTAATTCCATTAATTTGCTGGAATAGGGAAAAACTATTTATATTAGAAGTAAATGAGTAAAAAGTGTGATGCCTTCAAGTACATGCATTTATATACCTTGTATTTTATGTAATTATATCTTGGAGCACAAAAGCTAAGGAATCACACACTGCGTAAATCTTTACTTTCACTTTGTGAATATCTTCACTTTTGCACTTTTTCTTTTCACTGGAAAGAATCAATGAATCAGGGTAATTATTAACACAATGGGATCTGAGCAAAGGAAGTCTGATCTGAGTCCACACTCTGTCACTTAACAGCAATATAACCTTGAACAAGTTACTGATATATCTTATTGGGTAGTTCTGAGAATTAAATGAGAGAATGGATATGAAGTGCTTGGCGAAATGATCTACATATAATTTTCTCATCTTCTCACTATAATTCTAACTACTATTCTACGTAACTTTTCCACACATATTTGAATGGTAGAATGTTGATTCTAAATTACTGAAAGTTACATATTTTTGCTCAATATCTTCTTTTATTAAAATAGAGTCAAACCATAACATTTCAGAAAATTTATCAATTCACTACAGAAAAACAATAGTTATCATGAATGAAAGATTATAGATTAATGTATTTCTATTATAAACTATGTTGCCAAATACATGCATATCTTTTAAGTAAATCCCCAGACTATTAGATAAAATTCATCTTTTAATGTTGTTTATTTTAAAATTATTTAAATTAATGAATATTTAAAGTGCATCTTAAAATAAATTTAGAAGAGAAATGCAAAATATTTAATATCCGAGATTAGGTGCACTAAGTTAATAATTCTTCTCTCCACATTGTATTTTATAATTACTAGCTGTTCAAAGTTAACTGCAACTTAATCTATTGTGACTTGCAGGTATATAATAATAAATGCTATAAATAATAATTAGTACTATGTCATCTACTTAAGCAGGTATAATAATATCTTATTTCCCCTAAAGAGACAGTTTTTACATAATTACTATTTTGTGCATGTTTTAAATCAATTTTTACTGCTTTAAGTACTAACATGCCTTTTTTTTCCATAGGGGAACACAAAAAGATGGTTAAATTGAGAAATTTAAATAGAACATGTGCCTTCAACACAGTATAATCTCTACAGTTTTACCTGGGTGGACTTTACAAGTAGATCAATTTTTTAAAAAAATAACTTGATCTAAAGAATCTTTAAACAGATCAGAAAGTAAAAAAGATTCAGAATACCAGTTAATGCGCATTAAATTACCTTCAAAAAGAGGTGGAAAAGTTAACAAACAGCTTCCTGCTCTGCATGTTAACTAGTCTAAATAATGCAAGGCTTAAGCGCAAAAGCGAGAGAATTTAAAAAGGAAAACAAGCATCTTGAGGCAACTTGTCTTTTAAAGTAACTGTCAAGAACTCGCCTCTCTGAATAAAAGCTATCAATGACTTAAGGGATTCATTTCTCCTTTAGGCTGTATTAAGAAGTGTCATTTAACTATTAAAAAATTTTGTCCAGTCAAAATAAGGACTAATTATCTGCTCATGATATGCTTATATGGCTTCCAAAGAACACAGGGGGATTTGGCAGGATTAAATTAGAATTGCAGTCAGGTTGAAAATTCAGAATAAGATGATCTGAAAAGTATGACTAGTTATACATTATTCATGAATACAGGAAACCAGTCAAATACACGATGCTGCTTACGGTGTGTCCAGATAGTTAGGACTAAGTGTTTTAAAACAATTATCTTCAGGCTGGCTTTGAGTTAAACAAATTATGGATAAATAGTGATTTAAGTGTAAAAAAACTCATATTGAATTTTTAACCCCAAGGCTACCAACCAAGAAGTAGAAACACTGAGAACTTTTTCCTGCTGCGAAAAATATAATTAAATCTGCTCTGTTGTAGAATATGAAAGATCCACATTTTTTTCTTCTTCTTCTTCTTACAAAATGGAACTACTTACAATGATTCTCCAAGCCACTCTCATCGGTCTAGATTAGGTTATTCTAAATTAAGTTGGAGTAATTTAAAATAAATATATTTTTATGTGAGACATATCTTCCCCCTTCCCCTGACCGTTGCTAAAATAAAATGTTCACGGTTGTTCCTATTTGGAGTTTCGGAGTGTTTTTCTATGTATATGAAATCTTAACAACAATAACAACTACTAATTCTCAACTAGTAATTATATTTTCCTAATTATATTTAAAAATATCCAGTAACATAAAAAAGTCCACAGAGATGAAATATCTCAAGTGGCTACGCATTATAATGCTGCTTGCTATGAATCAGCAATATCAACATTAAATACATATTCTTAAACTAAAAATTCTTGAATTTTTAAGCAATCATTTACTGATGATAGCCCTTCTAATTTGTTCCTTTACAGCTAAGGAAGCAAATCATAGGCACTGATATATTCCTCCCACTCTTCCTTCCTAGTGCTATTCTGTTATATTAAAAAAAGTCTGCTAATTTTTATACATCGCCCCCTCTCCTCAAAACCTATCTTAAATAAACATTTTATTCAACCTGAACTGAGTTTGGTTGAAAATGTCTGTTTTCCTCTTTCAGCATCTAGACATAAAAATGAGGACAAAAGGTGTGAAGGACATAACATCCCAAAGACATCTCTTCGTCTTAACATGGACCTGTGACTCGTGATCAGGGGCTGGTTATACTGAGCACGCCAACCTTCATCAACCTATGGGTTAATTATAAACATAGATTCTCAAAGGTTAAGGATTCATAGCAGATTAACCTTGGTTAGAGCCAGCCTAACCTAGAAGCTGTGTGAGAGCTGGCACTCCCCTTTTGATGCAAGTGCGAATGAAGGCTGTAACTTTAAACTAAACCAGGATATTAACTCATGGGCATGAAAAATAACAGAAAATGAGGGAGCTGATCCGTTTGTCTCTATCATTATGAAAAATATATGATGTGAATCTAAAACTGGAACATGATAGACAAGTTAGTGAAAAACAAGGAGCCCAGCAAGAAGCAAAACCCCCCCCCAAAAAACAAAAAACTGCATTAAGAATGTACATCAATGGCACAGAACATTATGTATTATCTACCTTAGTATCATTTTTTAAAAAGATTTTATTTATTTTTAGAGAGAGGGGAAGGGAGGGAGAAAGAAAGGGAGAGAAACATCACTGTGTGGTTGCCTTTCATGCACCCCGCCCCCCCCCCGCCCCCCGCAACCGGGGACCTGGCCTGCAACCCAGGCATGTGCCTCAACTGGGAATTGAACCACCGACCCCTTGGTTCTCAGGCTGACACTCAATCCACTGAGCCACACCAGCCAGGGCTATTATCTACTCTAATTAAAAAAAAAATGCGAGCACTCTAGTAAATTAAAAAAAAAAATGAAGAAGAAGAAGAAGCCAAGAGCTATAAAGAGATTTATTTTTCTCTTTTAGTTTATGATTCTTAAGTATTCATTTAAATTTAAAGTTTTCTGGATAATTTGACTAGGCTTTTTGTCTTTTTTTAAGAACATACGCTTTGCTGTTTCTAATTTAAGTTTTAGGTATTTTAAATAAATAGCACTATTGGTTAGAAGGTCCCCATGTGGCCCCTCTTTATCTTTAGCTGTTGCTCATTTGCACCATCAGTACTCAAATTATAGGTTCAAGTTCAAGACCAAACACTCTAAGCAGGGTTTTCAATTAGATGCTACTCAGGTTGACATCCTGTTTCTTGTTTTTTTCTTTTTTTTTTCTTTTCATTATTTTCAGGGGTTACTGAAAAGTTAACATTTTTTAAACTAAATACTTTTTAACTGGTAATAAGGTGGATTAGCTAGCTTCCCAGGAAGAAAAATCTTTCGAATGATGTGGCTAGGTAGAAGCATATCTTTAGAACAACATTAAAATAATGTTACTTGAGAATTCTTTAATGCTCCAAAAGAACAACAACTAGTGACCTAAACTTAGTAGAGGGCTTAAAGTGTTCCCAGTGGCTGATCTCAATTCCCTTTCCAAGTAAACCTGAGTGTTTTAAGGACGGCAGGTCTTGCATCACAAGTTACATAAGCTTTGTTGCTTTCTTGTAATGCTGGAAATACATTTAAAAGAGAATGATGGGTTTTTATTCGTCTTTGAGGGGTCATCAAGGGGTCATCATACTCAAATGTGGAATTTGCACTCAGCGCTTTATTCAACACATGGGTCCTAGGTATCTCCTACCCAGTGACCGTAAGGATTACACAATTAATTTTAACAATGTATCCTGTCTTCATGATGCAAGGAATCTAGGAAAGGGAAGCAAGTACATAAGTAATTTGAATGTGTTTGAAAAGCAATGACTTTCAAAAAGGAAGAACAAAAAGTGTGGGAACTGTTCAAGGAAGAATAAAATTAAATAAATAACACTTAGCTTTGCCCTGGTCAGGTTGCTCAATTGGTTGGAGCATCATTCCATGCACCAGAGTGTTGTGGGTTCAATTCCCTGCAGGGTACATACTTAGGTGCAAGTTTGAAACCTGGTCTGGGGGTGTACAGGATGCAACCAATCGATGTCTGTCTGTCTGTCTGTCTCTCACTCACTCTCAACAATAAACATATCCTCTGGTAGGATTTAAAAAAAAAAACAACTTAGCTTTGTTCATTGAGTTGTCATTAGTAAGTGGCAACTTTGCTCTACAAGAGTTCCCACCCCCATTCACAACAGACATCATTAATAACATCCCCACCCCCTCTTCCAACAGAAGCTGACCTCCAAGTCCTTCCAAACATCATTACTCAGTATTGGATGAAAGATGAAACCATTTTTCCATCCCTGATTATGGTGAAAGTGAATTTATTTTCTTATAAATTTCATCCAATTATCTCCATCTGTCATTCTATTCTATAGAGAAACAGCTATAGTGTCATCCTAACTGGAAAATTTATGTTCTTAGCAATATCATAATGATGTTAATATTCTAGTAAGGAAAAAAAACCCCAACATATTGGCTTGACAAATAGCCTTCCTAGAAAAGTGCTTGCCATATTTTAGATACATAATAAATAATTGTGGAATAAATGAATTAACAAATACTAAAATGCTAACCATATCTCAGCATCAAAATACTTCTTATTGTTCTGTCAAATACTTCAAATATATACAGGAGCCTTGACTGTTACTCAGGTAAAGGTCAGAACTAGAAGCAATAAACAGGTCTAACAGACAGCATCAATCACTGAACTGAGTTGGAACCTAGAGGCAGCACGTGAGAGATCAGCCCAGGTCAACTGGTTTACTGACTTTTTACTCAATACAGATTCCAAAGTGACTTTAACACCTAACTAGGGTGTTGCTTGAAATTTTAAAACACAATCCAACACACATTATATAGATTCGCAGAGTTTCTGTAAGAAGTCTATGTATAATGTATGGTTACCAGAGGTGCTCATGATTTACATAGTTTACAATAGTTTACATAGTTTATAATAGTTTTGGCTTACATAGCTTACAATAGTTTTAAGGTTCATTTTTTAAAAATCCTATTCTGACTCCTCTGTTCAACTTCTGTTTGGAACTATTCTAAGAGAAAACGGTAAGGAGCAAGATTTTTTCAGAACGACAATGTTATCATGACCTGTACGGAGTTTCTTAAGCAGTCCCGTAAGTGACATGTGCAAACCATGGGGCCAGCACCATTATAGTGCCCTCAGTGCCCCAGACATTAACTCTGTCTGCCCCAGTCACCTCACGTGTAAAGTGGCAGCAACGCAGCCTGGCTAAAGCGGTCTATGTGCTGGTAGGCTTTCAGGATGTTGCAAGTTTCTATGAAACACAAAATGCTCTTAAAAACACCATTCTGTTTACTGCCTTTAACAGCCAGAAAACATCGTGAACCATGTTTATGGACCTTTTTTTATAACCAAATCCACTTTTTATAAGCCAAAGATGTCTCATGCTTTTCCAGAGAATTACTGTTCTAAGGGCATCAGATATAATGATGCCTGCAAGGAATCAACAAGGATAGAAAGATGCTTCACAATATTTCGAGCACAAGACAGACTTTTTTAGGGTCGGAGGCACTTACTGATGAAAAGGGTTTAGACCTCTTAAGATCATTTCTCTCTCCTCCATGGCCCAGGCCTGGTTTTTTAAGACTCTCTTAACACAGCACAGAAGAGGGGCTTTTATAAATTCCATAGCTCCCAGAATAAGAGAATAAAGAGTTGTCACATCATCATTTTTTCTATATTCTTTACAAATAATATCATTTTGGAGGGAGAAAAAGAGAGAGTAGCATTAAATCATACCTGAGGCATTTGGATACAATGGAAGTTTTTCTCATCCATTTTGCAAGAAAAAGAATAAATGTAAATTCAATAGTGATACCAGGCTGAATTCTCTGAGCTGGCAAAATGTATACTTAAACTGATTTTTTTGTTGTGTGAGATCCAATTACTTCTGTTAAACTGCTTTAAAATTCAATATCACTTCCACCTGTCCATGATTATCAGGAAGAAAGCACAGAATATCCACTTTTCAAGAATCACTTTCCTAGTTATGTCATAATAAAGAATTCATTACATTGCATTGATATTATTGCTTATAGTAAAATTTTTAAAAATCCTATAGTTTTTATATAATAAATGAATATAGCATACACAATATACACATGAGAAACATCTAAAAAGAAAATTCATTAGATGATCATGCTAGCTGCAGAAAATTAATAAGCTAAAATAAATGAAAGAATTTGCACAAAGAGCTGCACATATTTCACAACAAAACTGTGAATTTATCATGTCAGTCATCTTACCAAACTACTTTTTCTTTCTCAGTTGATTATCTTAGAAAGAATAAAATTTATCCATAATAAAAAGAGTAAAAATTCAGAGGATTGATAATAATACTTAGCACACTTTAAAAAATAATTACACACCAAAAATCATCAAAATATCCTTTGATGATTTGTTCATATGCTTCTTTGTGTTCTTTGATCAATACATGCAATTCTGTTAAATTCAAGCTAAACATGACAACTTAATTTGTGATGAGCTATTTATTTTGTACTGTCTTATACTGTGTATGTTGTCTCTTCCCGTTGCGAATTTTCAGTAAGACGAAGTAGGGGAGGGAGAGGGGTCGCAACTGACAGCAAATTGGAATCAGCGCATCCCATGCCAATGATGTAATGAAAACCCGCACTGTTCCTACAGTAGCATTAATGAATACAAATAGACAAAGGACGTTGACTAGCTTCTGAGAGAAAAAGGATGAAGCATCCATTTCAAGAAAGATCCTTTTTTGGCCATCACAGATAGCTCTGTGGTCTGGCTAAATTAGGATGTCATATAACAATTTTATGCTTTAAGAGAAGTCTTTGAAAGACAGTTCTCACATGTTTTTATTTAACGGATCTGACTTTGTGATAGGAATTTTGCTTTGTAATAGTTGTACATGCTCAAGTATATCTCTCTCTCTTGCTTCCCTCCTGTTCTTCTCTCTCTCTCTCTCTTTAGGGAGTGAGTGTGTGCATGTCTGTGCGAGTTTGAGGTGGCTGACTTTAAAATGAACACTGCTTAAACAGATCTTATAAACTTTATGCTTAATGATGCGATTTCATGGAGGGCCTAAAAACAAACCCATTTTTGTATTTTTGGAAAAGAAGGGTGTTTTGAATACAGATTTGGAGTGATTTATAGGCCAATATTTGAATTAAAATAATTTTACCTAGGAGGAAGTACCTCAATGGATTGTGGATATTTTAAATAATTTTAATATATCAATTTATTATTTACTCACAGATACCACAAAAATATGTAATAACCCATTAATTGTCAGAAGTAGTAGTATATTTATGGTTATATGAGATGATTTCTATTGACTATGAAAGCTTTTATTTGGAAAATAAAGACAGAATAATACAAAAACTACTTAAATAGTAGGATTACTAAAACTTAAGTATTATAAATACTTAACTTTTAAATTTCTAAAATCACCTATAAGTTAAGTGAGAACATATTAGGAGTATGGCAGATTGTCACTAAGAGTTATTTTATGATTTTAAAAAATTTCTCATAGTCATGGGGTCAAACTCAATAAATAGAATATTTTGTTAAATTTCTGAAAAAATATTAAAGATAATTATTGAAACCTCGTAGATTAAAATAAACTTATTATTGTATTTAAGTAAGACTTTTGGATTTACTTATGCAGTATAGTATGATAAATGGATAATTTACAGGATAAACCATAAAAATGCTTAATTTTGGATCCCTTTTGTCACTCACAAAGAGTAAAAATGTTACTTATGTGTAAGAGGAAAAAACAGTAGGTAACATGTTCCTCTGGATGAGAATTTATTTTGGTTAACTGAAATTAAGATATAGTATATAAGCATCACTACAATTAAAATGCATTAAAATATTTTTAATTTTAATAATATGTTTATTCAGTGATTGCCTCTTAGTAGAACGAGAATGGAGAATTATTTCACCTGGTTATTTGACTTCGCATTTGTTTTTCTCTAGAAAAAGGAATATATATACAAAACATTCTATACAAAAAAATGAATTTATAGAATTTATTTTATAAATATTAGACAATGACAGACATGGTAATAAAATAGTGGACAAAAAAAAAGGAGTTGTAATTTGAACAAAAATTTTATCTATGGCAATTCAAATATTTTCCAATAAATCATTTCTAAGTATCGAGAAAGAAAAGTCAGTTTTAATATTCAAAAACATTTTTGCTTTCAAGGTTAGACCTACTTGCTTAAAAAAATGGTGATAAGAATAAAAAGGGAGTATAAAGGAAAACCTGAAAAAATGAATCAGTTTTCATCTAAACAGGATCTGAGCAATTATACTGAAATTCATGCAGTGTAAAGAATAGCAATCCTAGACAGTAAATCTGACTATTATCCCAAATAACATAATTATCTTCTCTCCACTAAAAATTCTATGCTCTTTTCAAAAGGATGGGCAGGGGAACTAATTCTCTGTATTTATGCAAATCTCACCTAGAAAGAACACTATTGGTAAAAACCATAGGTCAGTTTATTTCAATATAATATACCAGGTGCCCATATTGTCAAAATAAGTTCATTTAATTCCATTCCAGTTGCTGTTTTTAATTATGAAGTCCTTCTCAACAGGAAACAATCCCTCAGAGAACTGAAACAATTTATTTTAAATACTGTAAACAACAGAGAGCCTCCTGCTTCATGGATTTGAGATTTCTGTTCACCCTGAGAGCTCACAGCATGTTATGCCAACTGAACATACAGTATTCGTAAAGATGACAAGGATAGATACTCATTTCAAAATGCTTTGCCTCATGAAAGACCCAAAGTAGAGAACCAAATGGTTTCGATTCTTAGTAGCAATTACTAAATATTGTATTTTTTCCTGCTCTAATAATAGCTTGTGTGGAAATGCAAATAATTGTACAAATCTAATATATGAGTTCTATTTCCATTGCATGGCAAGTCAAGGGAAACATTTAGATAAGACACAAGTCTGGACACAAGCCTTCAAAACAGCGAATAACTGACTTCCAAAACAATGAAACATCTATAAATTTTCTGTACCACATACTGTCAGCTGAATGTTACCTGCTTAAGAAAAGATATATAGCCACCAAACCCAATCAGTTTCGTCAATGGAGAAAAGGTTACCATTACAGCTTGCAGGTTAGTATATAAAAAGGCAGCCACAAGGGATTTAAAGAAACTTCAAGAAAAATAAATATCTCAATTAACTAGCATCAGTCCCCACAGTGGACTTCTAGAATTTAATAGCAATATTTATAGAATTCATATTATTTACCAGCCATGGTTCTACATGCTTTATTTCTAACCCATTTAATGTGTTATCCTCATTTTAGAGGTGAATCACAAAAAGGCTAAATCACTTGCAAATCACTGCGCTACTAAGTAGCCCAGCCTGAATTTGAGTTCAGTCTATCTCTTGTGTCCATGGCATGCTAAACGTACTTAAAACCAATAGAGTATAAGAGCAAAACATAAAGTAACCCTTTGCAGGAAGAGTTCCATATAGGTGAGATTTTGAGTTAATTGTTAGGAGGCACATTAGGGTTGGGAAGTGCCTTATCTTTCACTACTTGCTTTTAGGCCGCATACAACACAAAATTGCTTATTGGTGTCAGAATATGTTGCGTTTGATACATCTGTGTTTCTGAGTAAAGTTTTTTTTTTAATCATGAGTGATAAGCATGTCCACACATAAAAAATATATTTTAAGACTGAAACTTTATGAAATCACAAATATTCTAAAACTGCCCATGGAGATTTTGTGATATCTGCAATGTGAGGCTCAATATGGAATTCTGTGGATAAATACAGACATAAATTTAACAGTGACTTTAAGCATGTCAATGACAACATTGCCTACATTGATGGTAAACTTGACCTGTAAATGATGTAAATTGCTTTTGGTGTTCTAAGGTTTAGTGCTTCTTGTCTCATATCCAAAGTCATGAACTGCTTGGTCAAAACAGTGAACTTCCCTCAACATCTTTTGTGGTATATATCAGATGACAAACTAGTTTTTAATCTTTCAGCTTAATCAGCACATCTCATTTTCTGTCTAACAGAACTTCACATGTTTTAGTTTCCAGAATTGAACAAATAAAACTTCTGCAGATGCTTTTCAGGAAATAAAAAAAAGTGACAAAACATGAAAGTTGCCAGCAAGTCATTAAACCAATCCAAAAACTGTAAGAAGTCATCAGGCATTTGATTAGCCTTGTCTTCTCTTTCCAGTACACAGCCTAGTTGAATAAACACATTCTGTACTCTATATTTCTTGTTAATTTTTCCAGGCATGGTAAACTTCAATGACAGTGGAGAAGCGCTATTAACTTTAATCTTGGTCACATGTAAATATCTGGCATCAGTTTTCATGGCAAGAAAATAGTAAATTACCAATAGCAAAAGAGTGGTTTCACAAGTAGATATTTGCACAGGGGTATTTGTATATCACAGATGGTGAGAATGTTGTGACTTTGGAACCAGTGTGTCTATGATGGAATCATAGTTACACCAGTATCATATGTGGCCTTAGGAAATATTTTAATACTTTTGCCTCAGTTTCTTCAGCTACTAACTGGGCTAAAAATAGTACCTAACTTCCATGGTTGCCTGAATAATAAAAGAAATAAATAATACATAGGCTAAACTTAGAACAGGCATAAGCAGCCAGGCATGTTTTGAATATTCACTAAAATATGCTACTCCTATGTAGATTGTTCTATCCATACCCTCCATTTTTGAGTGATAATATTGAGCCTTCAGCTGGACAACACATCTTTTTTGGCACCATTTAATTTATACTTAAAGCTAAAACTTTAAGGAGTCCAAGGTAGTGTAATGGAATCTGTCTGATTTACAGAGAAATGGATTTATGAATCCATCACTTAGATGATCAATATCAGATGAAGCACATACGTATGAAGAGCACTATTTGTATGACAGGGAGGAGTACTAATAATTGGTATTTGGTGACACACAGATGGGAAGGCAAACCATATTTTCCACAGTTTAAACTTGAAGACTGTCAATTTGTATAGGACTACCAGAGATAAGCCCTTGAAACTGTTATATTCATGAGAAACACATTCCAATGAATTTATATTTCTCCTGTCCTCTGCACATTAAAACATAAATAAATTTAAACCTCAAGGCAAGAGCCAGCTAATATTCATTATAGTACTTTTACCTTTCAATAACTAAATCTCCGCCACGTGAGATTTTAACAACAAATTTGACATATCTGGGATAAATTGAGCCATTTCTTTCATGGCTCATTTTGTTTTTTGCACTGTTTTGTTTTATATGGGAATATACTGAGACTAACAAGTTCAGGTTAATAAAAGTGGCTAAGATATTTCACAAACATACTGACCAATGATTCCTGGCAACCTGCTAAAGTGGCCATAACTCTCTGCCCTCCCTGTATCAAAGTCTATCTTGCAATATGACTTCCACCACATGGCAGGCCTAGTTCCCAGTACTTGAAGTGGGTCCTGGTCTTGAGACTTGTTTTAGACATTGGAACCAGGTAGAAGCAATAATGTAACACTTCCAACTTCTGGGTGTCCTGCTCTTGTTTTATTTCTCCTGCTATGAGAGTAAGTCTGAGCTAACCTGCTAGGAGGGAGTCCCCCTGTTGTCCCAGCAGAGGACAAATGAAAGAGTCTTGCCAAGGTCGGCAAAGCAACCGTCTGACAACCCAGAGTGAACCACGGAAGTACAGCGAACACCTTCAAGAACAGCGCACCCTAGCCCAGATAAGAAGAACCATCCGCTTGCTAACAAATGCACATTGTCTTAAGCCACTATGACTTGGTGTGCTTTTATGGCACAGTAACAACAAAAAAAGACTGACAGAGTTCATTCTTTCTTATTACATGACCAATGCATGTAATGTTCAATATGCGTTTGTAAGGAAAAGGAGTGAATCATTGATACTAATCAATGCTCACACATGGTAGCTACAATTTATTTATTGCAGATACTTGTGCCAGTAATGCTCCAACCATTTTGTGTAAGTTATCTCAGTTAATTTCTTCCCCAATAAAAATACGAACGGTGATGCTTACCTTTCTTGCTGTGAAGCAGGTGCCTATGGAATCACAAAAATAGGGTTTGCCTCTTGCAGAATTTTCACTGAGGATGGTGGAAACCCATGTGGCACAAACACTGAATCACTGAATTAGCAGTTAAATTAGGTAAGAGGATTATTCAATTACTTGGCACCCTTTTCCTCTCCTCTCTCTATCTCATATAATTAGTGTTGTTTTTTTCCTGGATGCCTTCTGTTACAGTCTACTGTATTCATAGCTCTATTTTTAGAATGTCAGTGTATATCGGCTTTATTCTACATTTTTCTCATTAGTAACTTTTTTTTTAGAAATATCTATTAACAAAAGTTTCATTTTAAAAACAGAAAGGCTCAGTCAGTTTTAAATACTGTAGGGCAGAGGTATAAAGGGAATATTTACTAATTTCATACTAAAAACATGACTGTGGTCTACTTTTATTCTAGGAGATTAAGATTTCTTTAAGGTAAGTTTTTTCCTTTGGCTGATATTAGTAGTATACCATTTTGTTTCCTGTAGCTTACTTTGGAAATATAATAAACTAAAAATTGAAGCAGTACTATATTTCTCATGTTAGAGCTTAACTCAAGAGCTAGTTCATTTTACTGGCATAAAAATTACTGAATTTTTTTGTTACTTTTTAGTTAATTTAACAATACCTACTAATATAAATTATTTTTAATCAAGCTATTCCATGCAAATACATTTTACATATATTTAATTAAAATCCAAAATCCCTGTGAGAAAAGTAATTCCATACCTATTTTAAGGAATATTAATTTTTTATTCAAGTTAACACAGAAAAAAATTAGGAGTCTTTAATTTTACTGACTTCAGAGGCTATATTTTTCCCACTAGATTATAAACTAGTTCTATCTGTCCCAACCAAGAACTGTGAAATTATTTATATATATAAATATTATATATTAATTATATATATTAATTATATATATATATATATATATATATATATATATATGCAGAATCTATTGCCCCAAAGCCCAAAGTAAAACTGAAGCAACGAAAAGGCTTACAAACTCTCCCCCCAATGCCTAGCTCAGTAGAACCTGTTTCAGAAGAGTGTTATACTGACATCGCTTATCATTTTGACTGATGTCCTGTTTCTGTCTCAGAAGAAAAGAATACTTCCCTTCCCCTGTCGTCTGTGTAAGCTGAAGCAGACAGGAGATTGCTTTTGACTCATTTCTAATTATCGAAACCGCTTTCTTGCTCTCGTTTTAAGCCTTTGGTCTCTCTGCTGAACGACAGTGCTTCAGTGATTTTGTATGTCAGTTAACGAGCCTTCTATCACATACATTTGTATCACTCAGCTTCACGGTGAAAAAGCGAAAAAAAAAAAAAAGGCAAATGCAAAATGCATTTCGATCACAGTTTAGCCTTCAATTTACAGTCTGTCACCCATGTATTCACATTATTGCCTATACACTTTAGTGTTTAGTTACAAAAATGTTTTAATTTAATTTAGGATTTTGTATGCCAGCAATAATGAGGCTGTCAATACATATTTAGTAGAATAGAAGAACCTGCACATTGGTAAATAAATAGTTGGGAAATGTGTTTACAATTTTGGTGTAAGAATACTAACCTGTCTCCTTTTCCTCAAAAAATAAAAAGGTAGTGATAGAGATGTAGAGAGAGTTGAGAAAAGGGGTAAAAAGGAGTAAAAGAAACAGCTTGGGCAAAGGTGACAAGTTTGATGTGCTTGTTAAAATTAAATACAAAAGAAGACTTGACCTGAGAATTCCCTAAACAGACAAAACCATTTAAGTTACACAAGCAAAACTAAATCTAGCTTATTTCATAAACAAAAGTGAAACAAGTTATTTCTTATAACTATCTCTTATAATCATAGAGGAAATTTGCTGAAAATGACATAAGATAATCACTTCTAACCAATCCTCTGCCACTGGCAAACCTCCATTGTAATAGCCAATCATTGCAAAGGTTAAAAACTTCCTAATTTTTACTTTGTAATCTATCCTGTAACATCATGTCTCTGAGCTTCATACCAGTTTTTGTTTAAAGGTCCCAGTTCATGAACTATTCTTAGCTATATAATAAACTCTTACTAAATTGCCTGAGTATTTTTTCCATATATATGAAAATTAATAATATTATTGTACACACACACACACCCCATTTTGAGAATATATAAAGATTGTAGGTAAGGTTTAGTTTCACAAAAAGAATATTATAGATAAAGAGTATGTAAACAACACCAGAAAAAGAAATAGGTAAATGGTTTTAACTTATACTGTGAATAGTTATCTTAAGCAAATAATTATTAAAAAGTTAGTAGAAATTACAAGTAAGATGAAGAAGTTAAAAGAGTAATGGTTAGAAAATCATAATAGATTACTAAAAGAGGCTCGAATGGTCATCCTTAATTAAGTTTCTTAATCTATTAACTAATATCAAGGGTGAAATCCCTGCTTTCATAAATCACACTGCATAACATTTCCAGAAAGAGAATACTATTTTAAATGGCTCATGTTGACGAACCAGTAGGACAATCTACATAAAACCCCTTTAACATGAGTGTGGCCAATTCACCTGTTGTCTTTTTTTCTGTTACAAATGATTTCATGATAATTAATATGAAATAAACAGCCAAAGTGGTCACTTGCTGGGACTAGGAAGTGTGGTTAATAATGTTAAACGGAAAGTATCATGGTATTCATATTTCAGCCGAAAGGCAGATCCACTTTTAGCATAGAACCCAATCAGGAAGTAGCCCTTTGTCTAGAGGATCAGAGTATAAAACCTCCTTTTCATCACCAGGGGACAGGGGGAAGTCTCACTTCATCAAACTCTAAAAAGGGCCATGCATACAGGAAGAGAAGCTCTATTCTATGCACAACCCGTACCTGGGGGCCAGCAGATCCTTCACAGAAGCAGATAGGAAGAGCCTGTCATTTCAGGGAATTTTTGCACAACTGTTGATATAAAGTTTGAACATTTCTGCAAATAATAGTAAAAGCCTGCCTCAGGAAAGCCATTGTTTCCCAAAGACACACAAACAGGAAAGGCGGACATGGAGGGAAGTAGAAGGACCTCAGGAAGAAAGAAAACACTGGACTGGGCAGAGATGATTGCTTTAAACACACCTGTTTAAGGTTTGTGTTTGTTTGTTTGTTTGTTTTGCTTTTCTTGTAACTTGTTTCTGTCTTAACACAAAATTAACATAGTACTCCTACACATTTCACTTACATTTTAAAAATATATATTCCACCTTTTGCTTAAATCCATAGAATGAGTTTCATAATTCTCTACTTATTAATATATATTAATATGATACTCATTATAGCCTCAAGTTCAAGACACACACATATCACATGCAGACATACACATACCCATACTGGTAGTGTTATCAAAAAAAACTAGTGAACCCCAGTTCTTTATTGCAATGAGGCTGCTGTTTCCCTGAATGACCAGAGTAAGTTTCTAGAACAAGGTTGTCCAGAGAATAGAATTCTAACAGGAATACTCTAGTCACAGTTTTCTCATTTTTTTCACAAGTGTTTTTACACATATTTGAGTGGTTTCTAGAAGGTTCTCTTGATATTTCCCTAACTGATATATAGGCAGAATTTAACATAGCCTTGATTTTGTTAATCATCTACATATATTAAATATAATGTTGTTATAGTCAATCATATGAGCCACAATTAAGATGGAGCATTAGTGTTGCAAAGCTCATAAAGTAGTTGTTAACAGTTTAACATTAAAAGCGTCTTCTATACACAACGCAATAAATGAATTACCACAATTATTCAGTTACAGTGAATAGCTAAGTTCAAAGCTAAGTTTTAGATTGAAAAATTTTCACAAGTGACTTCATTGCACATCCTACTTTATATATGAAGGCAAGGACACCTTTGGGTTAAAATGAACCTCTTTTCCCTTTTATTAAGTACAAATAAAATGCTACCTTTGAAATAGCATGTATAAGTTTTGATGCATTTCTTAAGGTACACTGGGACCTTCATATTAAATAGCTTGTCCTACCTTGTCACCACCTATCCCAGTCAAAATTTACCAACCCAGCTTTGCATACAACTCTGATTTCCCGTTGGCTTGGCGTGCTCCTCGTTTGAGCTGGCACTAAGTGATCAATACTCTCATACTTCAGCTGTTCAAGCAGCAGCTAACCAGGCAGTCACAACAAACACAATTCTGGCAGCTCCTGACGGGTGTCTCTGCTGTAAATCAGATGCTGTTTGCAAAGAGTTTACATGTAGACCACATCGCTGTTAGGAAGCTCAGTACTAGGATTTTAAACAGAAACTTATTAGGCACACAGTCCTGCAAATTAAATCATTATAAGTAGTTGTTCAAAATAGTTGGGGAAGACAGAATGCATGTAATGGATTTTTATACACAAAGGCTAACATTTTCTTGGACAGGGTAAATGCTATAGCCAATGATAACATTCTGGCATGAAGCACTGAGCGTTGATTCACTCATATGCTATGTCATTTACCTATAAGAACAAACTGATAGCATCCTGATTTAAACCATAGAAGTTAAGGACAGGAGGGGTGTGTATGAAAAATTATATTACTTTTTGCTTGCTATAAATATATTTGGTGGAAAATAGTACAGTTAGGGAGGAGTGCATTTGCTCAAAACCTCACATGCAGTTCATTTCATAGAACACTCTTTGAACAATTCCAACATTACAGTCACTGTTCTGGGTGCTATGGTGGTAGGAAAATGAACCGAATTTGGTGTTTGCACTCTAAGAGTTTACAGTATATGAGATAAAACAAAAACTGAGGAACTCTAAATGCACAGCGCTGTGCTACAGGGGCCTGTATCTGAGGGAAGAATTCTGCCTGAGGAGTCGGCATTCAATCTGGACTTTGCAGTGACGGGCTTTTGCCTACCAAGCAATGGAGTAGCGGTGAGGACAACATTCTGGTGAAGAGAACAGCAGAAGCCAACACAGAGAGTCATGAAGTGATGTCGTGTGCTCGAGGTCCTCACGTTGGCCCAGAATGGCTTGTCCAGATTGGATGAGGGAGTAAGGCCAGAAAAGCAGGGCGTTAAGTTTTTTTGTGCTATGTAATATGATGTTAGACACTGTCCTCAAAATGGTAAATTACTATTATCTCTAAATAGGCATGTGATATGACAAGATACATTGGAGGGGGGGAATGTTTTTACTTTATAGAGAAGAAAGGGCTAGAACAGATGGGAGGGTACTCTACTAGTTCAGGTAAATATTGCTGGCAGTGCACCTGGAGAGGAGCAGAGAGATTGGAGAAGCTGGTAGTCAAGTAGAATGAAGAGTCAGAGAGGACTAGATCAAACGGTTGTTTTAAAGTGAAAGAGTGGTAGTATGTTATTGGTATTTATCTGAGGAAAAGTCAAAAGGTCTATACAAAGTTTTCCAGTAATTAATTAATTAAAATCTCCTTCAACATCATCTAAAATTGCAAATTATAGAAACATTGCAAAGAAATATAACAAAACATGTAAAAAATATTTTGATATCTTTCAAGCAATATAATTCTCAAAAGGCAATTAGTCTGGCAATTAGTCATGTGTCTTATAAGGAGACCTGTATTATAGCTAATGCTAAATATTCAATTATGAACATAGAATTATAGACATTACATACATTTTTTTGTCTGCTACATTGGAAAACTAAGGTAAGCATTGAGTTTTAAAAAATCATCCCCAAACATTAACAACCCTTCAGTGAGTATACATTATACAAAAACTAAATATTTTCATTAGATAATTTTATATAACATATAGTGAACAAAAAGTAGGTATTTTTGAACATGGATAATCTAGATCTGATGAGTCTAAATTATATCTCCAAAGGTAGATTGCTATTATTAATCCTAAAATATAAAATTTAAGGAAAGCACAGCAAATGAGAATCACATTCACGTTTCATATATAGATACGCGTACATGTATCTTCGTGCGTGATACTTGACTGTCATCCTAAAATCCCTTTCACGATCCTTTTTCACTTCTGTTTACAAACGCTTTTCCCCATTGTTCCACTCTCAGAGTAAACCAGTCAACATTGTAAACGCTGAGGCTCCCGGGAATGCGGCCTCTTCCTGCTAATCTCAATAGCCCCAGAAAGGCGAGAAAAAGAAAACATTTCATTTCTACATTTTGCACTTGACTTGGCTTAGACTGATACCAGGTGACATGAATACTTTGGGTTTAGGGTGTTATTTGGGGATGAGGATGGTAAAATAAAGAATAAAATTATCATTTCAAAAGTGGCTACATTTGGTGGCTATCACACCTATTAGTTTTCATTTAAAGCAACGACTCAGAGAACGGTGCCTATTTCTCGAATTCTCAATATCTTATTCCATTTTACATAATTCTCTGTTACTGGCAGATATGAAAACATTAATAGGGCTTGAGAAATGCTCCACATGGGTAATATTTAAGTCATTAGGGTCAGAGCCATGTAAAGTTTTTCATGCATAAAGAGATGAGTTTGTTTCAGCAAAGTATTCCTATCATACCCTTTCATTTGTAATACAGAATTATTCTGGGTTCATCCACATTTTACTGTGAGAGTGCACAGATGCACACGCACACAAGGGGACCGTCTCATGTAGCTCTGAATCGTTCAATAGGCTTTGCAGTGCCTTGCATTTATAAAAAGTATGTTCGATGCATTTATGTGATATGCTCAGTTTTTAAACTTTTCAGTTGAAGGGGAGATTTAAAGGTCAATGCTCGCTCTGTTAACATAAGACTTTTCATATTTAGAAAAAAACCACCTTAATATGCAGGAATTCAACACTCATATATTAGCCTGAATCTAAATAATAACAAAGAGTAGGAGGTTTTTCTGAACACCTGAACATATAAGGGTTAAGGTACTTACACTTAAACAGATTTGACAATTGTTAATTGATTTTTCTCTAAGTACACTTGTTGCAAAAAAAAACCAAAAAAAACAAAAACAAACAAAAACTATATGAGTGTGTCACAGGCACACATTCATATCTTCCACAAATCTTCTCACTAAAATACCTGAATTGAACTTACAGGTATAATTTAAAGTAATACTTAGAATAAGTTCTCTTGAAAACCTTTCTTAAATAAAAATACCACTTTAGATATAACAGTTCAAAACCCAGTACATAATTAAATACATATGATGGATTTTACTGAGTGCTTAATGCATGTAAAATTCCCTTTGACAACTCAAATTTAAACTCACTTTAGTTCTTATAAATCTTGCAAGAGTATAATTGACTTAACATTTTTTCCAAAACAGGTAATACATTACCTTCATTTCTATCTGGATTTTCATATAAATGAGAATAAGAAATGAAGAATTTTTTAAAAAGGTGCCTGGTAATAATCAACAGAGAAGCAGCTTGGGAAAACCAAATGCATTTTTTTCTGTCCTGTGCAGTCTTTTGTATAAGTTTTTGGTGATTTTGAATGTGATTCATTACAACCAACACAGTAAATAGGCTAAAATTAATTTTAGAGTTGCAAATATTCTGATAGAAATCAGCAGAGAGAATGCTCCAGGCAGGAATTAACAATTTTTCTCTGGAGATTGCAAAACCAATTTTCCACATGCCAAAGATATGAGTAAATGCATGTGCAAAATCATCTAGATAAAAGGAGCATTTTTCTATAACTTGAAGTACAAACGGTTTCTATCAGGCCACAGTTCTATTTCCCCGACCCGTTCGCGTATCGACTGCTCCCGAATGTTGGACCGGCGTGAAAAGAGCAGCGAAGAGGGTCTGGAGTTCTGTCATCCCGTTCTGCCGTCACTTCATGAGCTCGAATTAGCCTCTATTAATTTCTCTACAACTGAGTTTTCTTGAAATGAGAGGATAAAACTAGATTACCCCTGAAATATCCAGGAGCTCTAAAATTCTGCTCCTGGCTTCTAAAGTTCTAACCATGGGAGAAAGGATGAGTGTCCGGCATAATAGTGAGTGACCTGTTTTCTATCCAGATTTCTCCAGTAGGTGTACTTGAGAAAGCAAGAGTGAACATATCATATACTCAGCAAGAATCATAGGAGAGCACATTTCTTCCAGGACTGATGATCTCATCTCAGTCTTAATGAAGTTCTTTGCCTGCAGACAGACTTAGCCCTTTATTTACATTTTTTTGTTTGACACTGACTTAAATCACCTCCGACTATTTTTCTCCAAACCTGTTTCTGTCCCACTGATCTCCTTACAGCGCCCTGTATTTTAGCTAAACTGCTTTTTGTGAACAAATCTACTTATTGAAATCTGCTTCTTTTAACCCTCAGCTAGCTTTTTTATTTCCTCCTTGAGACCTTTCCTGAACTAAAGAAATTTGAGCTGCTTTTTATTTGCTTGTTATTTTTATAAAACACTTAATTGGGATAAAATACATAATATTATGTTCTCTATTTATACAACTGATGTATGAAGATATAATTCATATACCATACATTTCACCCATTTAAAGTGTACACTTCAGTGGTTTTTAGTATATTCACAAAATAGCGCAATCATTATCACAATCCATGTTAGAACATCTTCATCACCCCCAAGAGAAACCCAATATCCATTTGCAGTCACCCCCTTTTCTTCCATACCTCTTCCTCTTTTTTCGGAGGGAAGATTTATTTTTTAATAGCGTTTTTCCTCTAGCTTTCTATGCCTGTCAAATATGGATTTTCTGCTTCGGAGCTCTGACTTCCTATTTCTCTAGATTCAGTAAGTGGAGTGCATGTTCTGTGTTTCCTGGTAAGCTCCATACACTACCTGTTTCATTTTGAGGATGTTTCTTAGCTTCTTAGGGGTTCAACAACTTCCCCACATGTAAAATGAGGAAAATAATATTCTCTTCCTTAGCTCTGAGGAAGAACTAAATAGGTAATGTATCACAGTCCTGACATAGTAATAAATCAATTGCATAGGATATATTTTTATAGATATTTGTATACATCTGATGTGTTGGTATGTACCTTGAAGGAAACGCCTCTCATCCGTTATTCATCGCTTTCCCTAACATGTATCTTGCATGGAGTAGATAGTTAATAAATATTTTAAAGTTTACTGCTGAGGATAAACATGTGTGTGCCCGGGTTCCCCTGACGTTTTTCTGGGTGTACGCTCTGTCCCCCCAGTCAGAGCAGACAGCTCGGGGCAGACCCCTTCTGTCGATGCATGTTTCTTGTGGAATGGAAATCAACTGTACCCAGAGTCCAGACGGAGCCAAACTCAGACCCACAGAAGGCAGTGTGAAGGTGGATTCACCGTTCCCCCTTTCAGCTGCATAACTAAGGCAACACCACGCTCTCTAGTGGAGCAGCAAACCAGCACTACCCAGACTATGTCTATGGTAAATGAAGATATTATAACTTCCTCTGTGTTATGGATTGAATTGTGCTCTCCCCAAATTCATATGAGGAAACAGTAATCTCGAATGTGACTGCATTTGGAAATGAGGGTGGTCTTTAGAGAAGTAAACTTAAATTAGTCATAAGGGCCAGGTCCTAATGCAGTAGGCTGGTGTCCATATTGGAAAATAGGGGTGCTAAGGGTAGGAACAAACGAAAGGTTATGCAAGGACACGGCAAGAAAGCAGCCTCAGGAAAAACGATCTTCCTGCACCTGGATCTTGGACTTGCAGCTTCTAGAAAGTGAGAAAATAAATTGCTGCTGTTTAAGCCGCTCAGTCTGTGGTATTTTGTTATGGAGCCTTAACAAACTAGTATGTTCTGTATTAAAATGCTGGCCAAGAATGTATCTAACTAATCTATTCTATTTTAGAGGCAGAAGGGACTACCAGATGAAGCAAATTAACTTTCCCGGTAACTGAAGCAAAAACAAGAAAAAATTCAATGTTAATAATTTGTATTTACTATTTACTTGTTAAATAACTGTGCAATGATCTCTAAGTGACTCAAGCAGACTGTATGCTACACCCACAGCACTACACTTCCCACCAACTCTACCAATGGTTAGCTTTATGGCTCGCCTAAGTTAGTGAACCTCTTTGAGTCTTCCTTGTGTTATTCGGTGTAATAACATTTACATTCCATGGTTATTAGAAAGATTAAAAAAAGTATATAAACCGATAAACACTAGTAAATCCTAAGTGCTCAATATAGAATTTTTATTTTTAGGTGATGTTTTATAAACATTGATTCAAATTTGTGCTAGAAATGCACTGCACAAAAATATCCAAGATTATGCCTGACTTTTTCCAGTGGTAAACCCTGAGAACTAGAAACCCTCAGAAGTAATAATACAGTTTAAATATGGGAACAGGAAAGCTAAGTTGTGTCCCTGGTCTATGTGACATCACTGTGCAGTGGAATCAGCAGCTTCTAGGACATAATTCCAAAAACACAATCCCGTTTTTCTTCTTACTCACTGCATGAAGGAACAGGCCTGAGGTTGCCTTAACAGAAAGTAGGTGAAGGATTTGAGGTTACAATACTGCTCTCAACTAGAGTCCATTATGCTAATCCGTGGTCTCAAAACCTTTCCTAGAAAATCATTTATTTATTAAGAATTAGCTTATCTTAAACACATGTATCCTTAATCAGGATAAAATAGCAGTGCCCCTGCACCTTCAGTGCTTTGGGTCACTGATAAATTTGCCTTAATTGAAAAGAAATCTCTTATTTCACAATTAAGACAAGAGCAGGTATTTATCATAGTTAACCTCTGAAAAGGGAGAAATTATACGCATAAAAAAAATAGAGCTAGCCAGTCTTTGAACTAGGTCACCTATTTTCTCATTATATTTTTATTAAATTTATTGGATTTATCAGGTAGATAACAACTTGAAGATTCAGTCATTAAGCCTTAGTAGGGAAATTACCAAAAAAAAAAAAAAATTGATTACAGACTTTTTTTGAGAAAAGCAAAAGCCACATCCACACAGTCATTGCATATGTGTTACTTGAGAGTTTGTTTGGTTTTTTTGTTTATTTATTTATTTATTTTTAAGATGGGCCTACACCAGTGTGTCATAGTTTTAAAAAATCATGAGACACATGATATCTATTTGTCATAGATTAGTGGTTGTTATAATGAGACAACTTGGGGAAAATTTGCTTTATCTAAAACAAATGTTACAAAATAGTGGTAAAAATTCTCTAGATAGATAGATGATAGAGATATAGAGTGAAATGGTATGACCCAGCAGAGAGCAAGACCTGGACAAAAGATACTGACAGAAGTCGTTTTGGAAGACAGAACAAATACAGTTGCCTGTATTTCCAAGAGTCTGAAGAAAAGAGCTCTGGGGTCGGCAGGTCCTCCGTAGGAAAATAAAGTTATAAAATCCCCTGTAGGTGTCCCCACTGAGCTACTCCCATTCCTTTTGGTTCTTAATCACCCCCAGATTCAATCCTCCAGGGCAAAGGTGAGAGTAGCAGACAAGGGCGAACTAGACCAATATATGAACAGCCTAGTTGAAAAGCACATGCATGCACACATTGACGGAAAAAAAAGAAAAAAAATCAAAGGAATGTATTTTTTACTAATATGATCATTTATGGACTTTCAGAGAAAGTATACTTGTGGGTATTCTTTTTTTTTTTTTTTGCTTGTTTATCTCTCCTAAGCCACAATAAACTCAATACCAAGTTTTCTGACCCAACAGAAAGTACGGACCCCAGAATCTACTCACCTGAATTGCTCTTTTCCTCACTTTGACAAATGTCTAAGGTTTGAAGCTAGCATGTCCCCAGTTACGTTTTACTCTGGGAAAAGTTCCCCTGTCCATATATTTCTTCATGCCTAAAAACGTGAGATGTTATTACTCCTACACCGTCAACTAAATGTTTGCAGCCATGAAATTATCTACTTGTTTTTAAACTTTGAACACAGATTTAACTCAACCTCCTGAGGCTGTAAATCCCACGAGTTGATTATATGCTACCAAAAATTTTTTTTCTAAATTTTCCACCCTTTAATTGAGTGAGAGTATTTATTTTACCCTGTATTTTGGGACAAGGTGAAGGGGAGGTTCTTCTCCAAGTCCTTTTTATATCCTTCAATTACTTCCCTTTATTTTTTCCTATACACCCAACTTTCTATTTTCATGGAAGCTTGGTCACATCCTTTCTATATTGGAAAGGTGACTCCAAGCTTGGAAAAAGGTAGTTATAAAATAAATTTTCTTGAATAATTAAGCTACATACTTCTAAAAGTCAGAAATGATTCCATTTGCCTGTTCCAAATTTTTTTATGACAGGAGAACAATTTTAGAAAATACAAATAACTGAGAAAATTTGGGGGCTGAGTGGGTGTCCTTCACACATGTGATTTGACTGCATTGCATGACGCAACATGTATTATTAGAGAACTTATGTTAGGTACTATTCCAGCATTTATTAGGGGCCCGAAACGTGAGGCAGGTGGTTTCCTCAAGCAGTTCTCTGTCTCCTGGGTCAGCAGCACTGAGTCAAGCGCAGGGATGGGACTGGCTTGATGAGACTGCTTCTCTCTTAATGGATACAAATTTCTAACATCCTGCTTAAAGTTAACAAAGCAATAATAGTTCAAGACATGATTAAGTTAAAACAGTCATTTTGTAATAATTATCAGAACACTAAACAGAGCAAGGTTGCAAATTAATAGAAAATTTCATAAAGATTATAATCGAGTACAAGTCTTCTTAATTGTTGTGTGTGTTTTAAAGTGTATTATTTCCCTTGCAGAAAATCTCAGATGACTATTTCACTTCCAGGCCTCAATCCACCAGTATTTGGCCCTTAGTCAAGACTAGGCTTTTTTCTTTTTTCTTTTTTTTTTCCCCACCTTGAAAAGAGTAGTGTTTGATTGTTTAATACATACTTAGGCTGAAATTACTTTCTTAAGTAACTGAAAGAATGCTTTTTTTATAATGTTCCATCACAAAATAGACAAAGAAAAGACACCAAAAGAAGTTATTTTAGAAGACAGGACAAGTATTGAAGCCTGATAAGAAACTAGGTTTCCTTAAAGGGCCCCCAGAGAACCGTTCTGGGGTCAGTGACCCACCCTCCTTAGGAATCAAAAAGTTATCAAATCCCCTGCAGGTGCCCCCACGGAGCCACTGCTACTCCTTTTGGCTCGTACCCTTAACCACCCTCAGATCCAATCCTCTAGGGTAAAGGCGGAGGTGGCAAGCAAGAAATCACTAGACCAAAGAAATGTAATTTAAACTAGGTACAAAATCTCCCATGGGCCCAATACTTATAACCACAATTAATAACGTAAATAAAAGGAAAGAAAAATGGCACCAGAGATATTGAAAGGTAATGTTTCAAACATAAAATAAACCCTGCCTAGTAGATCTATAATTCAGCTCTCTATTACATCTTTGGCTTTCATACAGGTCAAGGTCTTTTTGTGGTGTTGTTGCTGAGAATATACATTCAACTACTGTATCTGATTTTTCACCTTAGAGCTACACCTTTACTCAAAAGATTACTAGGTTGGCTATCAATATTTATGCCCAAGAATTCTGTCTTTTCAAATAACAAAAGAGTTATAAAGCACATTAACATTTGATGCTACTTCTAAATAATCTGTCCCTAAGGCATAATGTTTTTGGTAATATTGATCATAAAACCAATTTAGATGTTTTAAGGATTTAAAGAAAACTCTGCACTGGCTGCAGGCAGCGCTTTGGAGGAGCAGCCTTGTGCTAAACCGCACGTATTGTCTTGTTGTTTATGTGTTCCCTATCAGTGGTGTTTGGATGAAGGGCAGGGTTTTCGCTGATGCTCTCTCCCCAGTTCCATTTGCCTCTAACAGATGCTGTGAAAGTGCTCCCAGTCCCAGAGCTGGACGTGCCTTGCTGGTTTGCTTGTGTTTGTCAGAAACGCTTTCTCTTATCTCAGTATGACCTGTCTGCAAATCTGCAGCATGCACTAAAATACTTCTTACCAAGAAAACACACATATCTCCTTGTAATCCATTGTGGAGACTTTTCTGTCTTGAAGACGTTTTGCCATTTTGTAGTCTTTCACTGATTTAAAAAAAAAACAAAACATGATATATAATAGCTGGAGAAGTGATAATCCTACAGCTAGGTCTCTTTTTAATGTAAAATCTGAATGGAGTGGTCCAGCTTTATATCAAGATACCTGGGATGTTTCTGTTCTAGAGATTGTTGTGGATATCTGAACAGATTCAAATATTTGGTTCTGGATTGCATTAATTTTGATGACTTTATTAAGAGATTTCTCTAGACGGTGGGACTATGACCTCATTTTCTCTTTAGGTGAGGTAATTTGGAAATGGTTTTCACCTACATCATTGTACTCAATCCATCTTAAGATTCTAAAGACAAGTATTATGACCACTATTCAGAGGATGCAGAAGCGTGCAGATGAAAGTTACAGGATATCCTCCGAAAGACCGACACATATAAAAGCCTTGAGTTCACATCTTCCACCAACATGTCCACCCTAACTTAAAAATAACCATGGATGTGAGAGATGGAATATCATGTGATCTGTCAGAATGGCAATCATCAATAAAACAGCGAACAAATGCTGGGAGGATGTGGAGAAAAGGGAACCTTCATGCCTTGTTGGTGGGAATGCAGACTGATGCAGCAACTGTGGAAAACAGTATGGAATTACCTCAGAAAATTAAAAATGGAAATGCCTTTTGACGCAATGATCCTGCTTCTGGGAATATATCCTAGGAATCCTGAAACACCAATTTGAAAGAATGTATTCATCCTTATGCTCATTGAAGTGCTGTTTACAATAATGAAGATATGAAAGCAACCTAAGTGTCCATCAGTTTTCAAGTCGACAAAAAATTCTGTGGTGTTTTTATACAAAGGAATATTGCTCATCCATAAAAAGGAATAAAATCTTACCATTTGTGACAGCATGGATGAACCTAGAGGGTATTAGTCTGAGTGAAGTAAGTCAGTCAGAGAAATCCAAATACTACGTGATTTTGCTTATATGTAAGATCCAGAACACAAAATAAACAGACAAAACAGAAACAAACTCATAGATACAAAAAGCGTGCTGATGGTTGCCAGATAGGAGGCAGTTTGGTGGACTGGGTGAAAAAAGAAAAGGGAGTAAGAAGTACAAATTGGCAGCTACAAAACAATCACAGAGATGTGAAGTACAGCATAAGGAATAGAGCCAACAATATTATAATAACTATGGTGCCAGGTGGGCACTGGAAATATTGTGGGAAACACTTTGTAAATTCTATGGTTGTCTGACAACTATGCTGTACACCTGAAAGTAATATTATATAATATTAAATGTCAACTGTAACTAAAAAACAATAAAAATAATTGAGGTGGGGAGATAACTTAAAGATTTCAGTTATTAGGTGATGATAGACTCAGATGACACCAATGAAGATATATAACCAGCTTCAACATTATCTAGTGAAATTTTATTTTGATTACAATAATATTTCCTGTATATTATATCATTTTAATCCTCACACCCACCATGGAGGGAATAAGAAACTCTCTGGTACATGTCTTTGCATCTCAAAATTTCAAAAGCATAACTTCTCTAAAGTTACAGTTATCAACTTGGTTATAGAAGGAATCAAACATGAATAAATTGTGGTGGATGTATTTTAAGTGATGCTTTTAAAAAAAGCTTATGTTTGAATTTTAAGTCAAAAGATTTATCTTCCAACTAATACATAGACAGCTATTTCATTATATCTTGCAATTTCATTTCTAGATTTCCAAGTGAATCTGTATGCTCCAAGAAAATCCCAGCTCCACATAATATTCTACCACCTCAAGTGGTAGGCTCAGATATGTATGTTTTTAAAGAGCGTAAAAAGATTAAGTAAAAACAAACAAAAAACCCTCACAGACACAGCTAATAACATGGTGATTACCAGAGGGGAGGAAGTGGAGGGAATTATAAGAAGGTAAAGGGGGAATAAATGGTGGTAGGAGGAGTCTTAACTTGGGGTGGTGAACACACAATGCAAGACACAGAGGATGTATTACAGAACTGTATACCTGAAGCTTATATAATTTTATAACCAATGTCACCCTAATAAATTGAATTAAAAATAAAATAAAATAAAATAAAATAAAATAAAATAAAATAAAAAACAAAAAAGCATGAAAAGAAGCCTGTAAGTCATTTTCTAACAACCAGTTTTCACTGGGTATCTTTTTAAACAAGAGTGTTGCAAAAAATAGAGCTTACCCATTGACTACTACTCAGGGTAAAAGAAGCAAGCAGTGTTGTCGTTGGCATCCCTGACATTGCAAGGGAATGAATGTGATGACAATGAATGCTACCACTATTTTTCACTTGTCTCAAAGCTCTTAGTCTAGGAGGTTCAAAATAGTCCATTTGAAAATCAGGTAGTATCTGTGGGAAACAGAAGTATAGCATCCAACTGCCTGTCACTGGACAACAAATTCACCCACTACATATTGTTCTTTGGCAGAAAGATGCAAATGTTCTCAGAATTGGAACAGCCTGGTACAGATGAAGGTTTGATATAGCGGTATGTGTGCACACGGGTACCCACACATACACAAACACACTAGCACGAACACACAATCGCAGAAAAGAGAAAGGACAAAAAACTTTCTCTTCCTATAAAGACAAAATTAGGCAATGGAACTGGACTAGTCTCAAATGGAGAGCGGAAGTTGCTTCCACACATTTCCAATTCCATTCAGTCACAGAAATAGAAACTGTGAACATGAAGTGGAAGTCTGTTTGGAACATCATCAGTGCAGATGGCTGGACAAATTGGAGAGGTATCAAAAGGTCAATGGAATTGGAATTCAGGAGTGTGGCTCCTCTCTGGGTCTCTAGTTTCGTCAACTCATTTATAAAATGAACTTTAAATTAAGAGGGGGCTCTTCAATTGTGTCTATAGGTTGCTTGGATTAACTGGAATTCCTGGAAAGGTATGCAGAAATGTGTGCAAAATTGTGATTGTGGGCAAATCTGTGCTTTTACAATTTCACTCTCATCACAGTTACCAAGGGTCTCATAACTCAAGTCATTCAAAAACCATTGGACCAGATTGTTTGTAAGGGTCCTTTCAACAGTAATGTTCTATGATTTTAATGTAACAAATTATTTCAAAGAAATGTAACCAATTTTCTCTGAATAACATAAATGTTACAATTGTTGATAGATTAGAACCTCATCCCAAACTTAATTTATGTTTTAGCATTTGTAAATTTTCATTTTTACCTTCCTCAATACTACCCAAGCAAGATGCTTTAGGCTCTATTTATTTCATCCTTATAGCTAACAAAGATAAAAATTTTTGACATATAACTTTATTTTAAAAGGATAAACATCATTTCTTAGAGATATAGAAATATGCATATTTTAGTGTATATATCTATGAAAATATTTATACATTCTTTTTCTTATTCATAAAGAAAGCTTATTGCACATCAACACTGTACCAAGCCCTTCTCAGAACATGGATATAGGCAGTTTCTTCTAACCACAATGTGAAATATGCAGAAAATTTGGACACGTGCATGGGGAAAGAATAGTAACTCCATCAGGCAAGAGATTACTGAAACGACCACCGGAATGAAAATCATAGTACTTCAGATTGAGTCTGATTATAATTTCACAATTCAACCATTATAAATACTTCTAATTTTTCATTTCCTTTAATCATGCAAGCATTTAGCTCCACTCTTTAATTATACACATCCAGAATCTCACTCTGTGTTTTTAAGTTGTGAAATTCTTCTTAAGGGAAAACTTTATTCATAATTTCTAAGTAAAATGAGAATTACATATTATATAAATTTATATTATATTTTGGTTAATTAAACTTCTGTCATAATAACTGTGAGATTACATGGTGATTAAACTAGAAATAAAGTTATCTTTTCATTGTACAAAATTTTTACTTTATCTTTCATATTTCAGTAATATTTAATATTATGGTTCATTCAAAATATAGACCACAAAAATAATTACTGACTAATAAAAGTCTCAAAAGCACTATGAATCCACACGTTAAACAGGATAAGAATGATTACCTTTCTATAATCTACTTTCATATTCTTAATCTCATAACAAGAAATTCAAGTTATATTCCAAATTTAAAAATATTATACTTAATATTTTTATTTTTTAATAACCCACAAGTAATTGAAATCCCTAAGCATATATAATTTATATGGTCATAAAGATATTTTAAAATCTTTTCTCAGATAAAAAAATAAGTGAAAGCTAAATATGCATCCTTTCAATCCATGCTGTTATGTATTTCATATACTCCATTGATGTTCATAAGCTTGTGTACCAATAGATGAATAGGGACAGGTCAGTGTTTCCCATGGATGGATCACAATCCATCAGAAAACTCAGAAAGTTGACTTCAGACTGACTAAGGGACTAAACATAGAGCTTGGCCAGGACATTCTTTTTGAGTAAAGGAGTTTAAAAAACAAACACAGCTAGAAAGTAAAGTTAAACATTACTAATCATAGTCTCATCAAAAATACTTGCTGTATTGAGATAAACTCTATTATTACTGCTTGTTAAGTGTATTTCGTAAACATTTTTTAACTGATCAAGTTTTGTGTTCTTAGACATTTTGGGATATCCTGAGCTTCCGGAAGGTATTCAGAATGGGCCCAGATAACACCGTCCAAAGACACTTTTAAAAGGAGACATGGAATCAGATTTTATTTAGGTATTAAGCAATAAATTCAAAGCACAAAGTAGTAAAAAATAAATATGACAATAGCATGCTTCTTACTAACTTTTAAACCATAAAGATTGAAAAGCAAGCTTTTTATGTACAAAATTAGGTGTTGATTTCTAGAGAAAAAAAAAAATTGGCATAGTTAGAGCATGTACCCACTTTAGTGAAACTGCCAAGTATTCTTACTGTTTGAATTTTGTAAGCATTTTCTGGCATTCATATTAAAAACAGATTACAGAAGTTTCTTTTTTCCCTTGTAAAATCTTTCAGAACAATGTAGACATTTAATGCTTGCACACAGAGAACAAGGACCCCCTTCTTGTTAGGAGCATTTAGCATAAGTGCAATGACCTGGATAAACTACGAATCGGCAGGTGAGTGCTGAAGGCCAGTTTTCAGCCTGCTGACTTGGCGTTGAGCCAGGGAAATCAAAGGAGAGGAGGAGCAATGACTCGTGGTTTGCATGTGCACTAGACACCTGAGTCAGGGGTTTCTTCATCGCATCTTTAGGGATAATTATTAGGTCAAATTACATTTGACAGGAAGCTGTAAAATCTTACTAAGTTATATCGGGCTTGCAAAAAGAAATTAGCTCGCTTTACTCAACAGAAATGTATGAAAGGTAAATGCTGCGCTCATTAACATAGCTTTTTTCAGGATCTCTCCTTATTGTAAGACTCTGATAGTTAGTTGATGGTTCTCTGAATATAATGTTACTTTTCCATTAGTTAAAATTACTATTCAAAGAACATCAAGTGGAATTATGTGGGAAAATAAAAACTGTTACAGAGAGCTTATGTAAATTGCTTTGAAGAGATTTTCAACTAAGAAAACATATCTAAATATGCCACTACTCTAAATTTAACCTTAATATTTCCATACTGGGATTTGAATAATATAAAACACAATTATTATTTAAGCCATTTTTGGAATTTTATATACAGCATTTATTATAGTACCTATCAGTACAAAAATTAATTTACATGATTCCTCAACCTCACATGCAAGTAATACAAGAGAACGAAAAAAATAAGAAAAATGTGCCAGTTATATTTTGGTAAAGTAGCTAAAAATCTTTGAATTGTTAAAATATGCTGGTCTTTAAATAAATATGTTTTTCTGTACTTATTACAAATTCTTTTTCTGTTCCTAAACTACATTATATTATATTCCTTATAAACTATAACAGTTCTAGAGTTTAAATTAATAAAGTAACATTTTGATGACATAGTCCAATTTTACTTACTGGTGTAATTTTGTCAACTTTTGCCAAAAGCACAATGTCCCTGCAGTGTGGTCATTTTCAGTATGAGAGTGATGAATGACCAGCAACTCATTTATCTAAAGCAAATAAGTGGTGCTCTTAGCTTTTTCCTGAATGAGTCAGAATTGCAAGATAGCGTGTCTAAAATAGTTCAAAAATGTAGTGCAGAAGAACCATATTAGGAAGTCAAAATAGAATACCTAAAGAGTAAGATATTTTGGTGTGTTACAGATGATATATTGTATTATGTAACTGAAATAAATATTGGAACATAAAACCATATTTTAATATTATCATTGAAAACACTTAAGGTACTTGAAACTTTCATTACACTCTAGCGGGTAGATGGAAATAATTATGACTGCTTATTTTTAAAAGTTGGCTCTTTTCGTGGGTTGATCACACTGAAAAGATGGCAGACATAATTCTCAGGAAGTGGCTACATTTTTAAAAATGTATTCTTTTTTCAAATATGCATTTTAAAGGATTTGGCAATAATGTTTTAAGTCAAATCACAATGGGAGATGCTCTCTTCATTACTGATTTGGGAATGGTCACTGATGTCCTTGACTTAATGTACGTTTATCACTAACAGTAGTTAAAATGATAAAGACCGTTAAATAATGACTCACCTTCAAGAAGCCTGGAGAGAGAATATACAAAAAGAATCCAAAATAAAATCCATGGCATGTATTAAATATTTAAAAAGACTTAAGGAAAATTAAGTGGAACTCACTAAACTTTCCTTAAGATGTTATTTTTTGAATCCTAATTCACCCAGATAACTCTGCTGCTCTTTGTGGTGTTTGCAATCTGTTCATAGGAGGATTAACAGGAGTTTTTGAAGTCATGTGCTTCTCACAAAATTACCAGGAGAAAGTGGGTTTCTCTACATGGATAATAAGAAAAACTGCCCCTAATGGATACTCTACCCAAACATAAGAAACGACATCATTATGAATACATAGCAGTGGTCTACTGCAGGCCTAAAACATAACATTAAAAGGGCACCATGTTTTTTTTTCATGTACAATATAGCAAAGTGGTTAGGAGTACAGAATCAGGAAACAGAATGCTGTGTTCAGATCAATGTACTGAGTGACCATTGACATTTTACCTAAAATTTCTGCCCTTGTTTCTCCATGGAAACACCTGGGGATCCTAGTGCATCTACTCCTTGGAACAGTTATAAGAATGAAATGAATAATAATGTAAAATACTTAAAAGAATACTTTCAAGATGCTTCATCTCATCACCCTAGTCCCTCCATTAACTAATTATTGAACACCTACTGTATGTTAATAATAATTGATTGTCTTAATAGCCATGTATAATACTACAAAAAAAAAAACACCAAAACTGAAGGGAAATACAGAAATCTCCAGGGTAAAAACAAAACATTTAATTATAATAATTTGAATGAAAAAAGCAACCACTTAACATTCTGAATGAATCAATCTTTTAGTCATTGGTTTCTCATTGGTTTCCATTTTTCTTAATGGGTGCATTTAAGGGAACAGGGTCTCTTTATTAACACCTGTACACCCACTATTATTTCTTTTACCATATTTGCCATTGTTCTTACCTGCCATTCTACCCCACTTCTCATTAGCATAAGTCAGTTACCCATCAACAATTGTCGATCCCAAGAAACCAGGCTGATTCCCCCAAAACAGATACAGGCTCATATTTGGACATATATGAGTAAAGGTGATATATTTTATATATGTATGGAAAATGTTTTTTATAAGAATACGAGATCCAAATAAGAAATGTCGAATTATGTCTGAGGTTTACCTTAGGCACAAGTACCATTCATCATTCTTTCTACATGAATCTTCCCGTTGACTATCACACAGCCATCATTCTATTATCTTTATAAAACATAATGAGTGGCAGGGAGCCTGAGAATTCTAAGAGTAAATAAAGGTACAGACAACACACAGGGTAAAAAGATTTTGATCTACTCATGGGTAGCAGCTGACAAACTGATGTAGAAGTTATTCGAACACGGTGACTACCTGCTGTACGTTTATTTACTACCAGCATCATGAACCATGCCATGTAATTAATCACACTCTGCACTAGCAGTAAGGAAGTCTGCTCCCCACAATGTAGTGAACAGTTATTTGCCTCTCTTTCACTTGGCGTTTCTGCAACCCTATTGTGATTTTGTTTCCAGAAAGACTTCTGTCCCTGCTGTTTGGGGAAATGTATCTATAATGTCTTGATCCAAAAATTTCATATTCAACAGATGGTATTCTTGGCTATGTAGTCACTGTGCTTTCTCTGTGCAGAGCTGAGTGCTTAATTTTCCTTGTTTTCTGCCAATCATCTCAGCCTACAAGTGAATTTTGATCAAATATGTATTATTCCTAGTGCTCTGACCCTTTTGGAATTCTGATCTCTCTAGCAGGAGATGCAAAGATACCAGGCATTTTAGTGTATTGTCCTATCTTTAGAGAGATGCCTGAGACTGTGTGTTTATTTGAAGAGATAAATATAAAATATGCCTCTATGTATGGAGATAGAAATATTTACATACAAATATTCCTACAAGAATTGGTTCTTTTCCAAAAGTGGAATTTTCTTTATGTTATTTTTCTCTGTGCATGTGATAGCATGTGATATACATATATACCAGTTTTCAAATCTTGTAAACCCAAAAAATGATGCTTATTATACATAATAATATATTTAAGAGCAGGCATCTTTTATTAACCTACATATCCTTGTCTGTATGGGTAGTATGCTTATATATATAATTAGATGAAGTACACATATGTACCAGGGCGCACACATATACAAACTGCATGCAAAAACAGACTTCCTAAAAATACCTGAAAAGCCCTTTGAAATGCCAAAGGTCAAGAATTAGGCTTTTTTCAGCAATTTGAATCCATTTATTTAAAGTCAATAAAAGCAGCCTCTCCTCTCCTTTCTTTCTACATATGCCTGGGTTTCAAAAAGACAACGTGGAGGTGCGTGAAAAAAGGAAGGTATTAAGAAGTACAAATTACCAGTTATGAAAACAGTCACAGGGATGTAAAGTACACCATAGGGAATATAGTCAATAATATTGCAATAACTATGTATGGTGGGTACTAGACTTATCAGGGTGATCATTTCATAAGTTACATAAATGTCTAATCACTATGTCGTACACCTGAAGCTAATGAAATATTGTATGTCAACTGCAATTAAGATTCAAAAAATATGTTTCAAAACAAGACAGTGGAAGGATAAAGTAATATAAACAGTACGGGCTTCACAGAAAGCAGGAGCTCAAATCTCATTCATTCGGCTGCCTCCTCTAACAAGCCTCTGTAAAGCTACAACAGACAGATTCTATTTTTCCAAACAAAGCAAAAACCATGAGTGAACTGGATTAACTGATTCAAAGCCTTCCATTTCCTAGCTAGCAAAACCCACAATTTTCTTTTTTCAACTTTTTTTTTTTTAACTTTCTGGCATTCTTTAAAGAGTGTCTTCCTATTAGGCATTAAATCCGCCATCAACAGATTTGACACGGTCATTTGTAGACAAAGGCCTGCAGTTTCTTAGTGAAGTGGAAAAGATGAGAAAAAGAATTCGATATGTAGGATCACAATATATTTTTGACTTTATGATCAATTTTAGCAGTTGCCAACACAAGATGATAGTGTAAAACTTGCTGCAGCAATTGCCAAATTAGGAAAGTTGAAGAAAACGCCTTCCCATTGTTTAGATGAAGCCCAATGGTTCTATTCACTCTCAATTTTACTTTCTTTATAATAAAGCTCAATATCTGTACATTTAACTAACTTCACAATATCAGGCCGTTAACACCCGATAATGTGATAATGCCAGGGAAATTAAATTCCGGTCCCTGTAAATGAACCTATCGCATATTTCTCAACTTTTAAATGTTTCTCCACAATCTGTCCATATGTTCATTATTAAAAATCAAATGAAGCTTTCATTTCTAGTTAGTACAATATTTTGTATACCCATAATATCAGCCTCTCTCCTCAGTCTTCATATATTCATGTCAGAAAGTATAGTGGCATTTTTTAATAACCTGAATCAAATCTATATATCAAATCTGTACATTGAATTCCTGGATAATATTTATTCTTTTAATATAATAAAATATAATACATCAGAGAGTACATGACAACTGTATTATCTGGCCCAGAGCATCCTATATATAATAAATTAGTATGAATTTTTTACATTTACTGTCATTTAATTTCCACTTATAATTTCTAAGGAAAAAATATTTATGGCATAAAGCATTTCCTATTTATTACTTAAGCAGCACTGAATAAAGCTGGGGAGGAAAGTGTTACAAGCAAAATATGTAGCATTTTTTTCCCTCCGTATTGCTTAATAAATTAGAGGGAGTCACACTTTGACACAGGTGAATTCTTTGAGGAGGTCAAGGGCTTAGAAGTTCCGTCCTACCCTGCCTCGCCACTGAGAAATGAGCATATTGAAGACAGGCTGGAGTGCTCTTAGAGATGCTGCAGCCTCTCTCCTTAATCCTGCTGGAACATTTACAACATCGCGGGATGTCTCCTTTGAATGTCAAGATTAAGAATGTAATCCTTTAAAATTTGGCTCAGACACACATAAAAGTGAAGTTAGGTTTTTCACTTTTGAAAAGGATAACAAAAAGATAATGTATAGGTAAGTCTCAAGGAAAAAATGATTTTGAACACAAAACAATTCAGGTGGCCGGTAATAAAGATAAAAAGAGGATATTTTTTCCAAAATCTTTCTTAAAATTGATTATAGCCAGCTATAGCTCATATCTATACTATGCAAAAGATATCACATTTTAAGAATAATTTCTAACTACCAAAAAAATATATTCTGATTACAATGTTTTATGGAAAACTAATGTCAAGATTTATTATAATCTTGCTTTTTTAAAGGCTCTTTCTCATTAGTATCTACCAACTGTCCAGGTAGCCAAACTTTCTGTAAATGTCTAAAATATGTTAAGTATTGATAAACAAATCGTTATTTTACCGCATTTTATTCTATGTAATTCAGAATAAAACCCATGTTTCATAGTTGAGGGAAAATAAATATAATTTACATTGTTTCATATGAATATTTAGCATATGGTTTTCTTTTATGCTAGTTTTATTGTTATTACAACCCTACAAATTTTGACTATGTTGATTTGTTAGCACCGGCGATTTAATGTAAGACTGAACAATGTTTAGCCTGAAATCATGGGAATCCAAGACTTTTATCTGCAGCCCAAGTATTTCAAAGGCAAATCAGTTAATTTATGTACTATTCTGTTTCTGTTTTCCAGGTTTCCATAAGTTAATTTGCAATTAGAAATAAATACTCTCCTTAAGCAAGTCTGTTTGTATTTAAGAGCTTTCTTACAACGTTATCTGATTGTTCTGACTTTTTTTTTTTTAATAAGAAGTTGGAGAATGGGGGAAAGAAATGAACCTTGGTAACATTCTTGAGATAAGCTCATGCAATCTCAGCTATCTTGGCCAAAAATCATATAAGAAAACCTAAAATAATAATGTTGCAAGATTGAAATAGACAGAAATATGAGTCATTGCAGAGGTGTATGTTGGGACTTTGGGTGAAGTTCTAAGCTAAAGTAATGTAAGGGCCATATTAAAAAAAGTGTTTCCTAATGTTTCAAATTTATTACATTTATACTTCTAAAATCACATATAAAATTCATCAAAATGAACAAATATATATAGTCATTCAGAAGTAATTAGGTAAAAATCTAATAAATGAAAAATGTTGTCCACTTCAGAAATAAATGCTTAATAGGTTAGTTGGCTTGCTATTTCCTTGATTGGAGTTTAATACACTTATTCTGACTCTTAAACATAAAAAGGCTGCTTATTATTTAAAAAACATATCCAAATAGAATCTGAAAGCAGCTCTTTTTTCTGGATATCTGTAGTTTGAATGGATATTTTAATACCAAAAATCCTTTTAAAGTTTTTATTCTTATGCATGTATCACATTTTAGCTCAGTACTATAGCTAAGGCCTGTGGCTACTTACTCTTCATTTTACAGCCTTCCCTGGCTCCACCTCTGTAAACACACTTTGCTAGATGACTTCAAAAAAAAAAAAAAAAAAAGAAATGCAATATAAAATGCATTTTACTTTTTTTCCTAAAGAGCAATTTTGTTTCCATTATCAATAGCTAGTGATATAATAGTGAGGGATTTTAATAAGTCAAATGACTAGTATGGGTTTTAATAGAACCTTGTTAATACACTAGTAACTTTTTACATTGATTATTGTTTTAATCACAGCCAAAAATATAATGACTGCTGCAATTTTTTAGGTTATTAAGAAATGTCAACATTTTTATCATATATACAAACATATAATATACATATTTTTAAAAATCAAATTGATTAAATCTGGGGCCAAGAATAGATTATCTTAGTCAAGCACCATTTACTAAAGAAGGTAAAGAATATCTACAGATGTGTGTGTGGGGGGAATCAGGTGACATTTTGCTTTTTCTAAATATAATTTAATTTTTTTTCATCACCGTTTATCCTCCCATACCCTCTCCCATCTCCACCCACCCCCTGCCCTCCGGCAATTAATTCAAACAGTTCTTTAGCATTATTAAAGTGTTAGAGGAGCCTTTGTCCAGTTATATTTAAATATTCCTCATTATAGGATTTATGGGAAGTCCTATGAAGGATTTAGCACCTAAATTAAACATAGGTTAAAGGGCCCTTCTTTTATGCTATGAAAGCAAGGCCTTGGGTGACAACAGGCAGTTAGGGAGGTTGATTATGTGAAGCACAAGAACGGACACTGCAGTACTTACTGAGTGTTTACTCGTACGACTGCTATTTTTTGTACTATATTACTTCCCCTCATTATTTTGTATTCTTTTTATAATTATTCCTTTTTTCCCATTGGGTTCCATATTCTCCTCTATTCTAGGTTCACTCTAGGTTTAACTGCAGTAGAATATTACACTATGAATCCAGCCAAATGTGTTGATCTAGACCTCAGATAACAGACATGTAGGCTGCTTCCAAAGCTACAGTTCACACTGCTGGGCATGTCTCAATGTGCTCTTATATAAGAGCCTTTCCAAGGTCTACCTAGGAGAAGGATTTGTGTGTTGTAAAGCGGGGATATTTGAGCTTGGCTAGCTATTGGGAAATTTCTCACAGACTTGTACTAGAAACAGTTGTTTGTTAAACAAACAATATATGAAAATTTCTGTATCTCCACATGCTCACCATGCTCCTGATATTACCAAATGTTAGCTCTCTGTGGAGTCTGACGGTTTTAAAATAGTATTTAATATGTAACTTCAGTCAACCTTTACTCAATTACTAGTGAGAATGAACATGTTTTCATGGTTACTGGCCATTAGATATCTTCTCACATGAACTATTTTGTTTGTTTTCAAAAATTGGTTTACATATTCCAGTACTGGAAATATTTTTTCACACTCTGTGACATTTTTTTTTCCACTTGGTTTACGAAGTGTTCTATTGTACTGAAGTTTCTGATGTTAACGAAGTCAATTTTACTAAATACTTTCTTTGTAGTTTGTCCTTTTAATGTCTTCTTTGAAAAAAAATTGTCCTCCCTCCAAGGTCATGCTTTCCTATGTGATCTACAAGTTTCATGTTTCTCTCCTTAAATGTTGGGTCTTTAATCTACCCACAATTCATTTTGTCTTTTGTAAGATTGAGTTCTATCCAACCCCTAACCCCAGTTATCACAGGCTAATTTATTGTCTACAGTCAATAGACTATTGTTTCCCACTGAGTTCTAAAGTAGGTTTTATGAATTAACTACCCACACATATGTGTATGCATTTTATAGCTTCTGATTCTGTCCCATTTGTTTATTTTGGCTAACCCAAACCCTTAACTACTCTTTGGTAATACCAAACTCTTAATTACCCTGGCTTTAACCTAAGTTTTAACATCAGCTATGGAAAATCCCACCTATCACCAAATTTGTTCTTAAAGCATATCTTGCCAACATTTAGACCTTTTAATCCAAGAAAAAATTGGGGGATTGGCTTGTTACATTATCTGAAAAATACGTCAATTTTTTGATTGTTTTAAATAACAAAAAATGGGAAGAATTCGCTTGAGTATGGCAGGTATTCAAATCTGACTCTATTTTAGGATCTTTCCTAAGTTTCACAGGAGCTCTTTCCACAACTACCATGGTGTGCATCACATATCATTTCTTTCCAGTTTCTCTATCTGGCTCTTACCCATAGATGTCAAGGATGGTACAAACACTTACCGTTACATTCTGCTTTTTCACTGTTGTTAGAAGGGAAAGTAGCTGCAAACCAGGTCTCTCCTCGCCACGCTCATGCACAGTTCTCAGGAAACATTTATGCCTTAAACCTAATAAACTTTGGGATTTAGGATGCTCCTAAATCAGCCACCTCATTTTAATTCTTCCATCAAAGCAGCTCATGATTTCTGCTCTATTGTTCTCTAGATTTCTGTCAGTCACTAGACCATGTGCCTTCTAATTATCAGGGTCACATAACACATTTCTCAAGTGAGGTCATTGAAGACCGTCTTTGGGGGCATCTCAGCACATAGGGAGCGTGCCCCTTATCAATTACACTTTTGAGGGTGGGTGAGATTCCTGTCATGAAGCCTCACCAAAGTAAGCTCTTACCAAGTCTCTCCCACTCCGCAATTCCCTTTCAACCCTTTTTAATAAACATCCCGTGGTGAGGGATATGAAGAGATAAGAAATTAATCATTTTGAATGTTTTCCTTGAAATTTTGCAGTTGATTTGTCTACTACTCTCTTCGGTGCCTGATATCGATTATATCTGCCACTCATTCTAAAATTCCAACTAAACATCTTTTGCAAAAGCCTTGAATATTTTCATTAGAGTTTCAAATATATATGTATATATTAGATATATGCATATATAGATATAGATAACATTCCCAATCATTACAGTTTTTCTTGTTTTTTCCTTTTGCATATGATGTATTAAAGCAGTGATAACTACTTTTGCCTAGCTTCAAATTTTAAAGTCATTCTTCTAATATTTTATCACTAAACATAATGTTTCATGAAGATTAAGTAAATTCCTTTTTGTTCCAGGTTTCCTGAGATTTTGTGTAATATCAACGAGAGTTGTTTCATCATCTGTTGATATGTTCATTATTTTTTCCTTCTTTAATCTTTTAACGAGGTGGATTACAGTAATAGGTATTCTGCAATAATGTTGCATATCAGATCTCCCTTTATGTTTTGGGTTTTCATAAGGTAATAGCTATAATAATATATAACTGTTTTTGAAATGTTGAAAAAGTGCCATTTTGGCATTTTTCTTTTGGCTTATGAATACTTTGAGAAAATAAGAATAAAATGTAGCTTAGTAATTGTTTGAATAAACTGTAGAAAAATTATCAATATAAAGATATGTAAAACAATTTAGATGAGAAAGAATTGACATTAGGAATATATTTTTAAAAGTACTATGCTTTAATGTTTTATTGACTTTGTAGAGCAATAGAAAGAAATGTTTCTATTTTATGATTTTTCTTTAGAACATTTCAGCATTAAAAAAAGCATTTTTAAATGTGTTTCTTTTTAAAACTAGCAAGCTACAAAAGGCAATTAAGTAATGTAATTAAATTTATCCTTTCTGATAAAGGATGCTACCACAAAAGTTTAACCTATATGCTGATGCAGGATTGACTGATGTAATTTAATACATATTTAGAAAATTGGTAACGTAAACTTGATGAGTATTCCAGAGCTGGTCCCTCAGACATCCTGTGTCACAATAGAGACACACCTCATTCCATTTTAATCTAAAAGCTTTAAAAACAGCATGGTTTTCACACTTCAGATTACACAGGGGCAAGCAAAATGACTGTCTCACCTATTTCTAGAATATAATATATATGCCAAACAATACTTGCATATCACTTAATCTTAAGGAGATTTCAGAGATACAAGCATTCCCATGTGATCAAAACACACAATGGAATATGCACACCTGGTTTCACACCTACACCGATTATGACAGGGCTTGCTGGACTGTTTTGCAAACCTGCGTTGGATTTAAAGCTATTTGAACTTTGCTCCTGAGATATCTGGAAGTGAATGGAAGAAAATTTTAATAGACAAAGTGAGGTCATGAAGCTTTTTCAAAGAATAATTGAGGAAAGAAAGAGAAAGAAAGATGGGGGGGACCGGGGGGGGAGAGAGAGAGAAAGAAAGAGAGAAAGAGAGAAAGAGAGAAAGAAAGAAAGAAAGAAAGAAAGAAAGAAAGAAAGAAAGAAAGAAAGAAAGAAAGAAAGAAAGAAAGAAAGAAAGAAAAGAAAAGAAAAGAGAAAGAGAGCAAGGGAGGGAGGGAGGGAGGAAGGGAAGAGGGAGGAAAAGGAAAAGAAAAGAAAGAAGGAAGGAAGGAAGAAAAGAAGGAAGGAGGGAAGGAAGGAAGAAAAGAAGGAAGGGAATTCCAGATTTAAAATGCTCCCTATATAGTCTTATTAAGTAATGTCACCCACATAAATTTAATTAACAGCCTACTGGCAAATCACAATCCTCAGTGATTTTAATGTAATTACAGATGTCACCAACCATGAGACACAATGGGGCCCATGGCCAGAGAGTCAGAGGCTGACCTCTGCTCCCTGGTGTGACAGAGTGAGAGCACCACCTAAGACTAATAAAGCTGGGTTCCTGCCCCGCGGTCCCAAGTCACCATCTGGACCTCTGATATTCAGCCTGGTGCGGAGCTAAATCGCTGTGAATCTTTTTAAAAGTGTACATGTTTCAGACATAAAAAAAAATCAGACCCTTCCTTTCAGTCATTCATGTTTTCTTTTTTTTCCCCTCTAATTTATGACGGAAGGAAGATACAACAGTAGAGAAACTAAGACTCTGGAAGCCTGGGAAACACACGTGCCCCAAGTCCAAACTGATCAGGTAGCACACCCAGCTCTGTGATCTCAGTTAGTGTCTCTTTTTATTCACCGCGAGTCTCTAGCTGTTTCTATCCCAGCACATCACTAATCTAGAAGCAGCACTATATCATCACTATAATTAGCATCATACCATGTAAAAGGAGCACTTTCAGGCAAATGCAAAGGTCATATTCATGATTATAGAACAGAGCTGAGTAAATCAAAATAAGGCAACAAGAATAAAAAAAAAAAGGCTTGTCGATGGCAACATATTGTTACAAAGAGATGTACATAGCAAACGCGATAGTCACTTTCATCCACTTCTGTCTCTGTTTGTAAGAAAGGGTGAGGTCTAGGCAGTCATGTAATTTCTTTTATGCGGGCTCTCTTTCAAAGTCTTTTAAGTCGAGCCTTAATAAGTACTCTGCAGATGAAAAGGACGTGGGTGATTACATACTAGGGTAGGAGGAGAAGAAAGGCCACTAACATTTCCTCCTAATTCCTATTAATTTTACTTGTGCAAATGAAGAGCAATGTATCGGGAGGAATGAAGCTCACATACAGAGTGGCAGGGCTAGGCCCCTCAAATAGATGAAACTTTCAAACAAACAAAGAACCGTATCTTCCGCATGGTGTGCAAAGGGCTAAGTTATACCTTATTCTTTTCAGATGCATCCCAAAATATTCATTGTTATTAACCCCATCTTTGAAAATAATCCAAATACATGAGAATGCTATATCTTTACTCATACACCTGAACACCTACTGTCCTAGGCCCTCAGACAACAGTCACAAGCTAAATGGACTAGTTACTTGTAAGTGCTCCCATTTTGCAATCCAGGGTCTATGTGCTGGGGAGGGATGATAGGGGAGACTGAGAATAAACACAGAAGCAAAGAGAAGAAGCCAGATGGGAGGGGTGATATTGTTGACTGTGACTGAAGCTTAGGGGTTGAGGAGTGAGCTAATTTAGAACAGACAGTCAGGGTAGTGAAGTTTGGATTATGTGAAAGACAAATCAGTCATGCGCATCTTGGGGGAAAAGAATGTAGCAGTAACAAGAGCAAGTGCAAACGGCCTGGGGTACAGAACTTTGTGTGTTTAAGAAACAGATAAAAAGTCATTTTGGTTGGAATGCAGAGAGCCAAGAAAGACTGATTTACATGTTTACCTAAAGCAAATACTGTGTTGCTACTATTAGAGAAGCACAGAGAAGATGGGGAAGAGATTTTTCTTCCTTCCTTCCCACGGCATTGATTTGGCTTCTCTCTTTGGACTCATGAACAGATGACTCACGGCCAAGCACTGAAACAGCACACCTGTGCCTTCAGAAAGCTTCTATTAAGCATTTCATATTTTTGTAAATTGGACTTTGAGCAGAAGGAACCTCAGACAATTTTTCAGAGAAGATACACCTCGGATGAGGTACGCCAGCTGGAATGGAAGTTTGCTTTGGGGAATTTATCAGAGCTTCAGAGCAGGGGAGGAACAGGCATGTGCAGCCTCAGGCAAGTTACTTAACATCTCCCAGGCTCCAGCTTCCTCTTCTGGAAAAGGGAGTAAGCACCTCTAACTTGTCTAGTTGTGAGGCACACTCTTTTTACCCCTAACAACGTTCATAGCACCAGAACCCCTGGTTCATTGGCAAAATGCAATCTTTTTCAAATGGGGTCCTGGGGCTGAGTTCTTTGTTTGAAATGGCTTAGCGCCTTAAGAGACAGAGATCTGAATTCCAATCCTCATTTCATCTTTAACCGACCCTTGGTCAAGTCCTTTACATATCTGAGCCTCAGTTTCCTCATCTGTCCAAACTGTACCTCTATCGTAAGGTTGTTAGGAGGTTTCAATATAATACTGAATACAAAGGTCTTGGCTGGGCACTTTATACTGTGAATGATCTCAGGCAGTGTGAATTCTTATCACCATCTCCACTGCCTGCAGGCCTACTATGTGCCTGGCACTCTCAAAGATGGGTGCAAAAAGTCGGGAACAAAGCATGAGTCCTGCTTCCAAGGAGTATGATGTTTCACCAGGTGTCTGGATTTAAACTCCGCTCCTGCCGCGCTGCCATTTGGGTCGGGCCTTGGAAGGAGGGTCAGATGTGAGCACACAGGAATGGAAGGGAGGAGGGGCCTTATGGAAATGGAGCCGTACAAGCCGAGCCCAGGAGGCCAGAAAGGGTGAGGCACAAATGGAAAACTGAAAGTATTTCAGCTCAGCTCCGTGTCAGATCCTCTTCTGGTCCAACTCACACAAGTCTTAGCCAGGATATATTAGGTACCCACTATGCACCCCTCTGAGGACTTTATATCCTCAGGGTAAAATGGAAAAGCCATGTTTGTCATTCCATTTCGAAGGTGAGGAAATTGAGGCTCAAAGAGGTGCAGTGGCCTGACCAAGAGGACAGTGAGGCAAGTGTTCAAGTTCAAGGGAGACAAACTGCAGATCTGCGCCCCACTCCTCTTGTGAGACACTGTATTTCGTCCTATGAAATTATGCATAGCAGATGTGTTTCTGTTTAAATTATCATATATAGTAGCCTTAGTAGAAACAGCTGTAACTGTTCCAAAGTCTTTCATTTGGCTGTTGAGCTGCTCATGATTTTTGATGAGTTATTTATTATCCCTTCAGCTGCTTTGCTTTCTTTGAAATTAAGTGGTTCACATTAGACGAAGTAGTGATGAGGCAATTGGACTAGTAATACATAAGGTGGATTCATCGGTTCTTTTTAACGGCTGACATTATAAATTCTTCTTGGTTCAAGATATCAGTATTATTTAGACAGTACTAGATATCAGTGGGTTAACTGTGCTACCACCCATTTTATTTGTCTGTGTATGCTATATATCAATGCCCAAGTAATGCTGCAAAAAATCAACTAAAATCCTTTACTTTTCCCCTCAAATACTTGCAAAGTCTGTAAGGCAACGGAAAAAAAGTCTCATCTTCTAAGCACAGCACTTAAACCTTCCACCCTGACAAAGTATGCCCTTGTACATCCACTTATATTTACAAATATTTATTTCATCTGATTTGGCAATTCATCTTACACTTTCCCCGTCCCCTCTAATATTTATACACCCTTCAGGATCCAGCCAAATGTCAGCCTCACTGTTAAGTTTTTCCTGATTCTCTGAAGCAGATTTAGTTGATACATGTATTTTACTCCTGTAACACTCTGAAAGCTCCAACTGAAGAATTTATTACATTGTCTTGTAATTATCTGTTTTTATTTCCAAACTCCACAATAAAGAATGATTCCTTCTAGGACAGGCATTGCATTTTCCTCACTTTTTTTTTTTTTCTGAATTTATTGCTAGTGCTATACAAGTGACTAACCCATTGCAGGAACTCAATAAACTAAATGGATGAGTGAATGAACAGATAAATACATGCCAGCTATCATTCCCATCTTATATTTGATTCATTCCCTTAATGTGATCTGTGCAATGGGATCGAGATAAAATGACTTTCTGAAATGGCTTCGAATTTCTGGCCTTCATGCCTTAACTCATGTTGTTCCTTGTTCTTTATAGTTGCCTCCTTCCACTATCAAAGCTACCTGTTAAATCTCACACATCTTCCAAAACCCTAAACTGCTCACTCCTCCACAGAGCCTTTACTGAACCTAATCCAAGATCCATCCATCCCTCCTCTGTATTCCTTAGTACATTGTCAGCACTTAATTTTATTCCCCTAGTCTCTTTCTATTTTGTGTTTATTTATGGTAACTCACAGTTACTCATTCACAAATATTTATGCTTATGTCCAATTACAGACTATTTAAATGAATACATGATTTTCTTTCTCACACTATCTTACAGGAATGCATAGGAGCACATATTGGGTTAGGTAGAAAGTTCATGTTTTTTTCCCCCCATAAAATAAAAGACACATTTTTCATTTTCACCAATAGATATTGATTTGGATATTTTGAGTATGTCGGCTATCCCCTGTATGATATAATGTTGATTGTTCTCAGTGAATGTCTCGATTGAATCACTATCAACTTCGCCTCCCCAACCCTGGAGCATGGTCCAGTGGGAAATCTCCAGGAGGAAGCTTGACAAACCACTTTCGACACGTTCGGTCAGTCATAGCACCTTCTCCATACACTGCACAATTTTTTTTTTTGCTTGTCAGTTGTGTTTTTATCTTTCTTAAAATAATAAAGTATAATACGACAAAAATGTTGCGTGTTTTCTTCCATCTTCAATATTAAAATGGCTACACAAAAATTCACCAATTTTGATACTTTTTTTTAATGCATACTGATAGGATAGCTGTCACAGTACAATCTAACAAAATTGTTTCAAATGAAGTTAAAGGCAACTAAGTGCTACTAGAGCCACCTTAAGTGCTGTGCTTTTTTATTAAAAAAATGAACTTTTTTGCCAAACCACTATTTTAGGCTGATACAACTGTGATGCTCAAGTGAATAACTGATATAGTTACACATTTTATCCTTTTTGGCATTTTTTCAAAGTAGATTTCACATATTATTTCTGTCAAAGATGACAAAACCCATCTTTGGGCTTTTTTATTTGTCCCAAGAATTTCCTTAGAGCTTTATACCAGTACTGTTTTCATCTAGAGATGTGCTATGTGCATCCACATAAGTGTGTTTTAGATTGCTTCAGTATTGTCTTCCAAAGAAAATTAGCTTTGTTACGTTTCTAAACTTAGGACCACAAAGATAGTAAAGATGAGTCATAGCTCTGACATTGGTTTAGTACTAAAGCAGTTATTTATATGAGCTAATCTAAAAGTAATAACAACTAAAGAAAGTGATCTCACTCCCTTCAGAATACACAGGAAGGCAGATATCCTATTATTGGTATGTACCATTAATTACAGAATCCCCTTAACACTGCCGGACACACTCTTTCTAAATGTTGTTTCCCGGTCTGTTTTTAACAGAGCAAAGGGAAAAGAAAGTACTCATATAAAAGGGCAAAACTAAGTAGAAGGTAAAGGGGTTTGTGCCAGGGAGGATGATGGGAGCATGTTCCATGAATTCAGAGAAACAACTGCCAATGAACTAAGCTGGGTAAGATAAACGTATTGAACTAAGCTCTCAATACAGACTCACCCCATTATTTTATCACTAATAAAATAATTTGACACACATCCAAAGCAGACAGATTAGAGCTAAAATTTGCCTGCATTTGCTAACACCTTCAATTCTTTTCTGTAATTCCAAAGTATCATTCTTTTAGGATGTTCTAGTCGAAGATGTGTTCAACACTACTGTTTATAAAAGGTCACTGACCCAAACCATGCCATATTTTCTACCCTCCCCTTTTTTTTTCTTGGTGAATAACTGATTTTCTCACATATAGAGAAAATATTAATAACCTTGTTTGTAAATAAATAAACATACATGTACATGGTAATTGTGATAGGATGACTTTAAATTATAGCTTCAGAGGGATGATGAGTTTTTGGCTTTGGGAAATAATGACCTTACAGTGAATTAATACTATGCATTTTCTCTATATATTTTCCTTCTACCAGAGACTTAAAAAAAGAATCTATTAAAGACTGTTCTATCTTTGAATCAGCTTTGAATTACCTTTGCTTCTGTCAAAGCCCATTTATCAACCTGACAGTGAGAGTCTCTAAAAGCAAATAAGGGCAAGAAGGGGTCCTGCACTCTGGCCTCATCAGAATTAAGCTCCTTTTCCACCAAGGACAGGCATCCTAGAGAGAGCTGTAGTATTTTACACAACCTCAGAGAAATGCTACATAATGTCTCTTTTTGGAGGGTTCTATGTAGATTTTGTCTGATATAACTTTGAATGCCCCTACCTTGCAACACATCATTAACAAATACATGTATTTATTTATCACCATGAATCTAATGTACTTAGTTTTAAAATGCAAAGGTAAAGGAGAAAAAATTCATTTTCTACAGCTAACTTCTGATTATGTATTACTTTTTTATGTATGTTCTTACAGTCTTTGTATAAAAACCTAAAGACAAAATGATTAACATTATTTGGGAAATATTTTCTATAGGCAACAGTGATTTAAAAAATCTGATCAGGTCTATGCAAGCCTAAGTTTGATATAATGGTCATTTGTTAAAACAACAATATTGTTTGCTTGAGCAAATGCCTACATATAAACATTTACCATCTAGACACAAATGTCTGTGTTTTATTAACCAGTGTCCTTGAGAACATATCTATGCAACTTGAACAACTCTCTTTTCACTAATGGAGTGGAACATTGTAGAGAGAATTCTATTAAACAAAAAGTCAGTCCTATTATTGGATCTTGCTGGATCAATGATGCTAAACACATTACCCAACCAGTCTGAAAAGTATTCATTGTCAGATGTCCATCTAAATAATTATGGTCATTTTGTTTAAATTAAAATAATTCAGAAAGTACACTGTTGAATGAGCGTGTGTGTTGGTTAATTGATAAGTCATACTACAGATGAACTCTTGAGAACTCCCAGAGTGCAAGCTGATGGCAGATAAAAAGCATCGATCCTTACTGATGCATACACATATCATTTCTTCCCTCGTAGTCACTTGGTACCATTTCTGTCTTCAATGTAAAGGAAAATTCACTTTAAGCTTGGGCTGCTTTAACTGCTTAAATTAAAGTTTAACTAGATCAATTCATTTTCAGATTGAAAACCAGATCATCCATCTTTAGTATCTCAATAATACAATCAAGGTATCTGGGCTATAGAAGATTATTATATAACATTTTCAGGAACTTATTTCTTGAGAGAAATAGCTAACTGAAAATGAACTAAAGTGGGGAAGATTTGAGATTAATTTGTATTTGTAGAAAATACACAAAAATAGTGGAGAAGATCAAAAGGTACAAACTTCTAGTTATAAAATAAATAAGTCTGGGGGTGTCAGGTACAGTATGGTGACTACAGTTAATAACACTGTATTGCATATTTAGAAGTTGCTAAGGAAATATATTTTAAAAATTCCCATCACAACAGAAAAATGTAACTATGTATGGTAACAGATGTTAACTTTTACAATAAATATGTATTTGAATGAATAACACTATACACTTGAATTTACTATAATGTTATATATCAATTGTACCTCAAAAATAAAATAATACAATGAAGGAAAAAGACTCAAATAAATAACTAATGCATCTTGTGAACTGATAAAAATTAACATAAGTACAACCATAACAAAAATAGTATGCCAGATGTTTAAGTCGTCTTATAAAAAATGTCCTTACCTTTAATTCATACAAAGTTTTCAGTTCTTTAAGGAAACTTAGGAACTATTATGTCTAACTTTTACTATTATTTGCTCTGTAAGCTTTATGCAAAAACTAAACATTCTAAAGGAATTCAAGTCATTGAGGTATCATTACAAAAAATGTATTGCTGTATTAGTTTTGCTTTCTTTAAGCAATTTTAATGATATGGAAGGAGAGGCACATTTCTTCTCTCTGGAGTTTCTCTGTTAAATTTTTAGTCTAAAAAAATTCCTTCAAATTATCAGTGAGATTACTCTGAATTTTGTGAGAAGAAAAAGTGTTTTCACAAAGGAACTTGAGGCATAAGGTACCAAGGGAGCTTGCTTATTTCAGTGCAGTGAATGAATTGCATGAAGTTTTGAAGCCTGGACTGGACAGAAGAAAGCTAGTCCTCCTTGGTTAGTGTTTTGGAGGGTCTGAAGGACCTCTTCTGCACCAGCTGGCAGAGGGCTACCTCATGGTTGAACTCAACCCCCTTCTATAAAACTCCCATTTATTTATAAAAATAAAGACACAGAGTAGGAAACAAGAGAGTATTTTAAAAGGTATTTATACTATCAGCATAGCATTTAGCTCAGATATAACAGCTATTTCAATATGTGAACGCACACACATTAAGAAATAATGGTGGCAGGCACACATCGCAATATACAAATGATATATCATAGAACCATACACTTGAACCTATATAACCAATGTCACCCCAATGAATTCAATTTTAAAAGAAAGAGGAAAAGAAAGTTACACGTGCTAAGCAAAGAGGTCATCTTTTCCATTACCTCAACATTTCTAGGACAAAGTCAAGGAAGTATCTGGAACCACATTTTAAAACAAATGTTATTCTCTGAATTATAGGCCTTATGTCTCTTCTGGAAATAGTTGCATGGCCAGTGTAATTATGGCTTCTGTGAGTCACGGAGGCCGCTCTCTGCACTGTTCATCCTATTTATACCCCATGGAACAAATATTCAGAAGTTAAGGAAACAATCATTAAAAAATCTGTGTCTGGAGGAGTTCAATGGCCGCAGCCTCCTTTCTTATAACTCGAACTAAACTCAAGGATCCCAGCAGACAGGTTAGGGAGACCTCCCACCTCCTTGGAAGTCCTCAGTAGTTATGAGGGAGCATGCAGGTAGGTCATGGCTTTGTTTGAGGTCTGACCTTGCTGGGCTATTACAGAGAATTGGATCATACTGAAAAATTTGACCATAGCAATTTTCTCTACAGCAGAATAGTGCACTTCACAAGAGAAGTGTTAGATTATTGAGTTCTTTGTGCTGAAATGTGCTTTGTACAAGGGTGTATATGTTGGACCCTACAAGCCAAATATAGTTTCTATACATTCTGCCTTCAGCTGACAAAGTCATCTTGCTGTGTGGGAATTTTTATGTAGCAACAGTATGTTCATTAAATGTTATATTTTTTCCCCTATTTTCTCTTGAGTTAGTTGAATAAAAGGAAAGAAAGAAGACCAAAATTATGAAAATTGTAGTTTCAAAAGTAGAGAAGAAATTAAAAGTTGCATTTCTCCATAAGATAAAAATAGCAATATGTTTGGAATGTCCTGTTTCCATGTTCATTCTTTCCATAAGTAAGTGAATGTAGATTATATCTGCCTGCAAGCTCATAGATTAGAAGAGGCTATATGTTAAAATTGTCATGAACAATTAGATCCTTAAGGAGCAAACACTGGAAAGTATCCTTTGGTATGAGAGAGATCTTGAGATTTAAAATATTTTTTCTTCCAAAATGTGGAGGTATTTTTGCTGTTTTCATTTTTTTGTATATATTATTTATTTCTAACAATTCAATATATTTCTTGATGTATACAAACTTCTATTACATATTACAAGGGACTTATCAAGAGTCCCCGTAGACGTTAAAAGGAAGGAGTTTGTTCTGTTGCAATTTTAAAAAGCTGTTGTAGCTCATAAATGAATGAGTGAAGCTGCTGATATAATAAAATCTTAGATTATTTAATTCCTCACTCATTTCCATATACAGCACTTGTATTTCTTACTGGTCCCTTGCTACTGTTTCTTTTGGTGATGTGGTCATTATTTCTCTCTCACTCCTTTGGCCCTTCCAGCTCATATTCGCCTGATGCAGCAGTCCAGCTGTCCACAGAGACACAACAGATGCTATCTTCACTTGCCGGGTAGCTGAGTCTCAAGAATTTCAAGTCTTGCCTGACACGGCAGGTACACAGCAGAGCCCAGACTCAAATCCTGGTCCTTCTAATTCCAACTAAGCATACTGCATGTTAGTTATGAAATTTCTCTGAATTAGACTTCGGGAACCATATCGGTTATGAACTGAAATAAATTTAGAGATCATTGGAAAAGTGATTCACAAACTTAGTCATGCATCCAAAACCACTATGGAATAAGTAAAGCCCATATATTCTTGGGTACTGGTTCTAAAATTAGAATCCTCTGGGCTGAGGTGGGCTTAAGATACTTGTATTTTGAACATGCTTCACCGCTGAGACAATGCAAGGCAGATCTCAAAGGCCTGGATCGCCTCCTGGTCTCTATTTGACAGACGAGACAGCTGAGGCTTTTGTTTGGATGATGCTAGGGATAAAGCTCAGGCTTCCACTCCCCATACCGATCATTCTCTCAGTCTGTCACTGTCAGCAACTATTTCCTATGCACTTCAGCAGTCCCTGGGGATTGCATAATTATTATTTTATGTTTCTTTCATTGTCTCCAGTCATTTTTTTAAGGAAATTATGAATGAAGTTAACACATTTATTGGGAGAGGAAACTTGCTTACAAATGTTCATCAGCCCGAACTGGTGTGGCTCAGTTGGTTGGGTGTGTTCCCACAAAGCAAAAATGTTGCAAGTTCGATTCTCTGTCAAGGCACCTGCCTAGATTGTGGGTTTGGTCCCTTAGTAGGGTGTATAAGAGAGGAAACCAATCGATGTTCCTCTCCCTCTCTTTCTCCCTCCCTTTCCCTCTCTCTAAAAATAAATAAATAAAGTATTTTTAGAAATGTTCCTGAAACACTGTTTTGTCTATTATTCTTTGTTAAAGAAAACAGAGAGAGCCATTAAACTTCTATGAAAAACTACTCAATAACACAGATGGTGCCCTCCATATGGGAAAACATACTTGGGTCGTTAAGTATTGTGTCAGTGGTCTGACCAGAACATATTAAACCCCATTTAAAATCAAATTTCATGTCAAAGCACCCAGAAACAGCAATTACATAGTGAAACTCCAAAGCGGGGCCACGCACAAGCATTGGTCAATAGAGCCTGTGAGAAAGTGTTTGAGACACCATTACATTGTGAGAATGTGGCTTTTGTGAGTGAGAGAACTGCTCATAATGACACCTGAGCTAATTTCCCACTTGAACCCTCCCTTTGTTTGTAATTATATATGAAGAGGAGAAAATGAAAGAATATGAATATTCTGAATGCTTCTTAGTGTTACAGTAGAGAAAAAACAGATGGTAAGGGTTTCTTTTTGTTTTTTTTAGGGTGTGGCTTATGAATACAGTTATCCTTATGTAATAGATCATTACTATTACATTATAAGATTCATCATACTAAACAAGATTCAAACTGAACTACCTCTAAGCCCTTCATTAAATTTGGAAGAAATGGAGCATTTCCTTCTAATTATTTGCAGATATTATCTTCCAATTAGGTAGTGAATCTTCAGAAAAGATAGCCTTCTCACACATTGCGTGTAATGTCACAGAACCTCAAGTGGTACCTTCCTTGAATGAGATTTGAAGATTTGTTGAATGAAGAAGGGTGTGGCCGACAAGGAACTGGATGGTGATCACTGGTTAGCATGTTTGTTCTGAGAACAGGAGGAACACTCACAAATGAGACGCTAGCATTCAAGGACAGTTAAGAGAAAACAGGGCACTGCTAATGAAGTCGAAGACGTAATTACCCCATATCATGTATCTCCCAGTTTCAACCTTTATTTTTACTGGAACTCAGTTGTTATCCCTGAAACTATATTGTACTATTGAAAGTGTTCAGATATCTACAAAGGTTGTTTTTTATTGTTGTTGTTGTTGTTTTGTCTTTTTTTTGTCCTGGTTCCAACAGACTCCAGAGCCATATGGGATTTCTGTTAATATTATGATGAACTCTACAGGGAAATAATAACTAGCAATTCTACCTTGATAGAATACTTTTCAATTTTCTTAAGAGTGAAAAAACTAAAGAAACAAAAACAAAGAAGATAAGGTGAATTGCATGCAGTCACAATGACATATGTTTTTGGTAAGCATCTAGTCTGTGCATGATTTTGTCTCTATGCTGAGTCTTTTTCTAAAGCCCTAACCAACAGACTGCCTGTTACATTTCCTCTTCCGCTGTTGACTGCACACTTTACAATTGGAGAAGCATTAATTTTACTTTGAATGTGATCTCTTAGCAACAGGTAAGTGAGGGAAAAGAAAGTTGAAAATTGCCACCCTGACTCCAAACTACAAAGTGAAGACAATTTTCTATAAAGTCCATTTAATTTAAAATCTCTTTTCTGCCTCTCTGACAGCCTTACCACTAAGCACTGCTATTAAAGTGCTACTCAATCCACCTCACTGAACAATTGTTCTCCTGGTTGTTACCTGGTCTCAGAGCCAAGTACACTAGGCTGAAGCTGCCAATGGATCTTATATTTATTGCCCATATGCAGGGAAAAGGATGAGAGTAAGTCAAATGTCTAGTGTTCTTGTAACACCAGAGGAAAAAAAATAACATACCATGTTTACACAGCATCCCTCAGAGAGGTGTCTTCCTCCCTCATAAAGGCAGCACTGGGTGACAAAATACATACTACACTATTTGAAAAGTGAAAAAAATACATTTATTACATATATGTGTATATATATGTTATATAACAAGATATACATCCCCCCTCCTACCCAGAACATCCTCCATAAATACACATATAACAAAATGAGAATACATGAATATGTGTCAATATTTTAAAAGTTATCTCTGGGAGGTAAGGCAAAATGTGACTTTTTAAATGCATGTTGTTTCCAAATTTTGTATATTAAATATATAATTCACTTGTATTAAATCAATAAATAAGAAATAATCCTAGAAGACCTTCTCTTCAGTGTAGCCAAGGGGACAGAAACAAAATCTAATCTGATTTTCTTCTACTGACAGCTAAATATTTTGCTCCTGACATTCTAGTTTTCCATTTTGAAAGCAGTACTGAGAGTTGTTATGTGGTCCAAAATAAAATGTAAGGTTGTGCAGCTTTACCTGCTTTTTGAGAGAGAGTATATTGTAATAGTCATGTAATAAATTTGTTGTCTTCCGTTGTCAACACATTTCTATAGAGTTTTTGTCAGTGCGACGTCAGGATTAAAAGTAGTACATACTTTTTAGCTGGAATTGGGTTGAATCAATTCTTCAATTACTACCAATTATTTGATTTCAGGAAATTTTCTAAACCTCTCTCTTTCTCAGTTGCTTTATCTATAAAATGTAGACATTTATTTTAAAAACTCTCACTGAGGTGGTATGATACATATAAGGAATAACAAATGGAAATGACTTAGCCCAATGTCTAACACATTCCTGCTCATTGAATATTCAATATCATCATATTCTACAGATAATTTAAATATGAACAAATTACTTTGAATATTTGTCCCTTCATCAAAAAGGAAATAACAACATCCTTTAATATCAGTTATTTACTGCTTTGAATATAAGCACTGCCACTTAATTTGTACAGATTCTTTTAGAAGATGACTTAACCAGAGAATTATTTGTTCAACTGTGAAACAAAAAATTTTGCATTTTGATCATTTGAATAATAATGATAAGAGCTACTATTACTTATTGATTCTGATGAAGTGTTAGAGCCTTGATTAAACACTGTGTGCATCGTAGCATATTCAACCCTTGTGAAAATTTTGTGAAATATTTTGAGAAATCAATCCCTAATAATTAAAAGTAAAACTTCATTAATCTAATGGAATAATTAGTTGGTATAAAGATTAGTCATACTGTGTAGTTGTTTGTATTAAAGTTACACTATCTCCTGAATATCTTAATAAGCTTTTTGAAGTAAAAGATTATATATATATTCATATTCATATTCCCTGACATTCCAGAAATCCACATGGTCCACAGCTCTGATGACTGTTTTGAAATGAATATGCGAATGAGTGAGAAAATGAATTAATGAATCACCTATCTTGCTGGAGGTGCATGAATTTTCAGTTTTGTTTAAGATTTGTAGACTTAACTGGTTCTTTTTTTATTAAAACTACAATTTAATCTTCATTCAGTATCTTTTCAGACATACATTAAGAATTAACTCAGCATATATACTGCACATATAGAACATTATACCCATATTGTGAATATACTATATACACGATATAAATTTTAGCCTCAAATTTTATGCAGAAATAATAATAAAACTTAATGGTTTCTTGAATATTTTTAAACTATGAAAAACATAAAGTTTTTCATTTTGCTTAAAGGCCCCATCACACTTCATACCAAGCAAAAGAACATGAAAAATCAGCTTTCATGGGACATACACACAGAAACACAAAATTACATTTTGTATGGCCCTGTGGCATTTTGACAAAATGGCCCTGAAAAGAATATGAAGACAGAGTATGAGGAGAGGATCATGAATGTGGAAGGAAATTGTTTTTATTGATTTTCATTGGCAGTACAGTTCATAACACGAGGACCAAATTTATGAAATCAGTTGTTTTTGCAGTGAGAAGCAGGCTACCTTTAGGACTCAGAACGTTGATTCTCATATCCTTTTGATTATTAATTTCTGAGTTTCAGGATGTCCAAATGATAAGAATCAGGAAAAAATACAGGAAATTAGATATTATAAATGAACAAGAAAACTATTATTTTTAGAGCCATTCTACACCAAGGACTTAGAATTTATATTGGTTCTTTTATGTATTATTTAATTTCTTTTGTACACAATGCTCCACAAGGCAATAAAAATTTGCCTTGGAAACATAGAGATAGAATGTAATATCCCCAGTGCGTTCAGATTTACCCAATGTTATAAGATGGACTCCAAAATTTTTTGAAATGTTGGGAATTATACAGTTATAATAGATGGTTATCATACTGTCAATGGCTTTTGATTTTCTGATAACTTAACTTTGTAGAAGCCAGCTTTCAGATACCATCTTAACACAACAAGTAAGTGTAACATACAAACGACATGAGAATCTGAAACAATTTGTAAGGATTGTTTCTTTGGATGTTGAACAGTAGCAGAAACCCCTTTTTTCTGTCCCTTGTGTATGGTTCTATTTCCATTTACTGTCTGACACATTATTAAATGCAATCATAAAGCAGAGTGTTTCCTGGAGCAGAAGAGAAGCAGAGGGAAATTATGTTACTCAGAATATCCTAAATTCAATAAGCAAAGTATCTGTGTGTATGCACAACCAATTTAACCATGTTGACTCAATTGGTCAATCAATTCTGATTTAAAGCAAAGGTCAGTTCAGTCAAACCAGCAATCAATTCAAGATTATCAGTAAAAACTTTCAATTTGCATGCTTTGAATATTGCAATAGATGCAGTTATTCCAAAAATAAAGAAAAGCTCTAATTATGTAACAGTAAGATTAAAATTATTGAGTTTGAAGTTTGTTTTGTTGAAATATCCTTTTTACTCTTTCTTGCCTCAGGATATTATTTTATTGGAAAAGAGGAAATTAATTTAAATTAAGTAGGCATATTTTTCCTTGAGAAAAATCTAGATATATTTTTTAATGAAGGAATATAGGTAGGATTTTATATTTTGTAAAAAGTATAGTCTCAGGGACAAAACAAGGTAGAATCTGTGAGAGAAAAGATCAACAATCAAAAAGGAAATTAAAGCTATAAACTTGGGATTTTGTATCACCAAACCATTGTCTGAATACCATATACATTTCAGGGACTCAAAAAGAAATCAAACATGCAAATAAAAAGATTTCTTGCACTAGGCACTGTTGGAAAATAAACCTGCAGCACCAGTTATAGCTTCTGTTAAAAGAGATTTTAAAGTAGTATCACAAATATTCAATCAAAGGAAAAAACAACGTACAAAAGACAGATTTACAAGAATACACCAAAATTGCAATTTAAACCTTTCTTATAAATTATGTAAACTATCCATGTTCTAGAATGCCACAATCCTTATAAATCAACATGACTGTAACTGGAAGTCGGTGGGGAACACAGGCATGCTCTTCCTGAGAGGAGTTTGTATCATGAAATGGTCACAGCCTAGGCTTCAAGAGGTCCCTGGACAGAAACCAAGATTCCCTTTGATAAGTGACATAAACTTGTGCAAGCTATTTAACAACCTGAATCTTGTTTTCTTGGGAGGAATGAAACTTTCTCCTAATTTGTAATGATCTTTAACCAAAATACTGTGTCACATGCTTACTAAGAGGTGTTGAAAAACTGGAATTCAATAAAATGGTAAGTCTGTATCAGTATTGATACAGGATGTCTTAAATAAATCAGTAATTTCATATATATGGTATAGGGTTCTTTTTCTTCTAAGAAAAATTAACTAATTAAAAAATTGTAATCAAATTACAAGAAGAAATGACACACTAACCTTCTAATATACCAAAATTGTACATTTTTAGTTTTGGGGAGTGGTAAGAAATGATCACTCAGGGAATATTTGAAACTTAAGGCATACAGACAGTATCAAATTATACTCATAAGTAGCCTACATAAATGACAAAAGCTTGGTAAAATGAACTTTGGCAGATGTCCAATAACACACCATGAAAACCGTCCCCTCAAGGGACCTTAATTAAATGTTTGGCCACTTAGGGCCATTAAAACAATATGGTAATACACAGGATAAAACCATTTAAGAATCTAATGATCCTGGGAGCTCTTTGGAGAGGCAAAAAAATAAAGATTTCTTTGAAAATTAAATGCCAGTGAAAGTATAAAGTGACCTCAAGTAAATTAACCTGGTAGGTGGGATTTTGGTTATTTAAATGTGAAGAGAAATAATTTATTATCATAAAAATATGTGGAGTCGCATAATTAATACCGGGGGCCATACATCCAGAAAAAGTCTATATTTTATTTGTATATATGAATAAAGGGAAAATGAGCTTACTACTACATGCAGCTGATTTATTCTTTATAGGATTTAGCCAAATGTATAAACTTGTACATAAAGATAAAAGCACCCTTTAGTGGAAATCAATACAATCTCTACTTTTTTTTTTTGGTCTGATATGCCTGACCAAGCACATGTGCTATTATTACTGCAGAAAGGCAGGCTGATTCTAGCTTTTCTTATGCCTGAATAATGAAAAGTCATTTTGCCTCACTGTTGCTCAATCTCATCAGTTTGTAGAAGGAACATAGACTAGATGATCTCTAAGGTTACTTGTACCTTAATATTTTTCACATGCAGGAAAGTACTAGTTTATATAGTAAATATACAGGACACTTCAGTTATGTTTATATAAATAATGAAGATAAAATAATACATAATTAAGTATAAAATATTAATTTATTCCAATTTATTTAAGTTAATAGAAAAATAATTGAGTTCAGAGATATTTAATTTACCTTGTACTGACTAAAATTATTGTTTACCCTAGAATTTGTGAAAATAAAAATTATATTATTTTAGTATATACTCAAAATTATAACATATCATTGGGGGGCCAAATAAAACAACATTGAAATGATGTGGAGCTTAATCATTAGAAGGAAAATATTTATGGAAATTACCAGGAAGATTATGAATAATATAAGTATACTCAATGTATATAATTCTACTATCATGTTCTTAAACAGTTTCAAAATAAGGCTGAAGGATTATACACAAAATAATTTTTTAAAGTGTTGTTGGCTAGAAGTGTTTTGATCTATATCATTTTAAGAACATGTTCTTTAAGAAGATTTAAAAGTCATGTAGATGCTAACTGTCCTCGAAGACATGGAACATTTCTTAGAAAAAGATTTGCTTCAAAATTTGTTGTCATTCTAATTTAATTGAAACATAAATAATCATAGACTTATCAAACAAAAATTAAAATAAGCAAATGCAAACATGATCATAAGGATATATAAAATCAAGAATGATATATAAAATTAGGACAAATATCACAGTTTTCAGAAACAAATTCTAAGAGAGGAACTTGAAATATTTTCTATTAATTGGACTTCCCTATAAAGGAAAAATTCCTTCAATTTCTATTGAGTCTTGTTCTTGGGCTTATGCTTTTTATCTAATAAAAATAACAGAACAATAGGTTTTAGGCCTGTAGTCAGCTACATGTGGCAGTGAATGTCAACCTTGTAAACAGCTTCACAATTCTTTGCATCACTGCCTCTGTTGATTCTTCTACTTGGCTGACTTATTCTATTGTTCCCCTTCTGAATGAGTGTATCTAGATCCTTCCACTCAAAGACTCTATCATCTAAAGCACATTTGTGTACAAAAGAGAGTATTTATTAGGTAGTCACTAGATTTCCAGCACAGTTGGTGTGAAAGTCTGCCAGGCAATTAACTTTTTCATTCAGTAATTTCCAAAAACATTACCTAGATTGTAAGGTCTTTTATCTCCTTAATTAAATCACCTGTCAAATTATATTTGTCCTTAGGAAGGAAGCTCAATAAAATAAAAGTAACACAAGTTTAGAAAACCATCTTTGTAACTAAATGTCTATATATCATTTACCTCTCCGGTAAATGCACCTTAGTTAGCTTGATTACTAATCCATTTGTCTGACAGGTTTATAAAATTTTGGTTAAAATCTCCTTTGATGGGCTGGCATAGAAAAGTGAATATTTAACACATAAATTAATATTGTATATATAACCATCAACAATATTTAATATGAATTCCTAAGAACCCCACCATTGGGAATAGTCTATTAAACAGAATGGATTAAAACAAAGACTACAATAATAACTCTTTAAGTGAAAAGGTATATCACATAATTTCTTAGCACAGATACATGTCTGTCTTGGAATTAATTGGTAAAAGTTATTTGGCCATTGTTTTGTTTTGGTATGTGTGTATATGGCTGTATCCCAGCAAGCCAAATTTCCCCTAGTGCTCCTGCATGAAAATTTTCAATACCACAATTTCTTGTTCCATAGTAAATTCATGTTCATATTCTTATTGCTTTCGATTGTAAAAGGCCATTTCTATGTAATTAGATATTAAAATTCTTATAATCTCCAGTATCTACTAGAAGATTTCTCTCTTCTTTGAATTGTTATCATGCTTTCTACCATTCTTAAGGCACTCAGAATATTTACATTTTTCAGATATAAGTTTTGTCTCCCTTTCAAGAGTAAAAAGAGTTCGTAGAGACATCTCTCGTAATTTTCCATTCCAATTTTGCTACATGTATCTGGATGCATTCTTAGTCTCAAAAAAAAGCACTAATTCTAAAGAACCTATGCACCCTTATGTTCATAGCAGAACAATTTACGATAGCCAAGTGCTGGAAGCTACTACCTAAGTGCCCATCAGTGGATAAGTGGATTAAAAAACTATGGAACATTTACACAACAGAATACTACGCAGCAGAAAGAAGGAAGGAACTCCTACCCTCCCCAACAGCATAGATGGAGCTGGAGAGCATTATACTAAGTGAAATAAGCCAGGGGGCAAAAGACAAATACCATATGATCTCACCTGTAAGTTGAACCTCATCAACAAAACAAACAAACAAGCAAAATATAACCAGCCATTGAAATAAGAGCAAACTGACAGTAACCAGAGGGGAGGGGAGAGAGGGGTAATGGCGGGTAATAAGGAAATGGCCAGCAAGGAACATGTATAAAAGACATATGGACATTTTGGCTTTTATAGCCAAACGGTAGGTTCAAGGGCGGGATGTGGGGATGGGTGGGGTGGGGGGAAAGTGGGGGGGGGGGGATGGGGATAAATGTACTTAAACAACAATAAAAATTTATAAAATAAAGTTGAACTAGATTTAAAAAAACATTGCTAACTAAAGCTGACTTAGTTCTAAGACCTAAGAATTATATTACAATGCAATGTCCATCATTTGTCTAGCATTTTCTCTTAGACAAAGAAGAGGTGTGCTCCTGCAGCAGCACCACAAGAAGATTATATTTGTATTACACTCTATGGCTGTGTTATAAAGCACACCCCCAGGACCTAGTGAGATGCCAGATGTTTATTGAGGCAAATAAAAGAGTTGTTACTTGAAATTTTTTAAAAGTTGGCTGCTGCCCAAAGAAATGATAGTCCATATTTGATTTTTAAAAACCTCCTATCACCCAAACTTTTCTAGATCCCCAAAATGTACAGCTCTACATGAGAGATCTTAAAAAATAGTATTTATAGATTGTATTTATTTTGACAATTAGAATGTACTAAATTTCTATGAAATTCAGAACATGAACAAAATGCTTTATGTACCTAATAATACAGTCTATTAAAACACAGTTAATATTTTTAAAAGTTTTCTTGTAGAAGGGAGGCATAAAAACACAGTATTTCACTTGACAATGAACTATGAACTACAAAAAGGAAGAAATAAAAATCTCAGCTAAAGAGAAAAAGAGCAAATGTATTTGTGAAGTTAAAACTAGTAGATTTCCATATCAAATCCACACATGCTACTGTGAAACGTAAGTGCTTTGTTGTTCATGTTTCTACAGCATCTAGGGACAAAATGTTTAGAGATAATGCCACATGTAATATTCGTAAAGGAATAGAATAGTGAATAGTAATGTTAGAAGTTAGAATAGTAATAGTAAAATAAGAAAGCCAAAATAAGACACTGACAGCAGCTAGAAAATAACATGAAAAGGAACAAAACGAACATTATGGCAGGTTGATTAAATATTTGATAAATACCCTACATGTTCCATTAAAACAAACGTTAGACAACAAATATGATAAGGGTAAATATTCAACTAAATTGTTGTTCTAAAGAGAAATCTGCAGATAAATTAGCCTAATTGGAACCAACAACACAGCACTGAGCACACATCAGACCAGATGCGTCCATCTGGCACTTTTAACTGTTCTGCGTTTCTCTTGTAATGGCCCCGTCAAGAGGAACCAGAATCTTTAGTTTCTCTAATCTAATGGCACTCGATGGTTTCTTTTAAGTCAACAGAGCTAAATTTTTTCAGTTAGTCTTTTATCTCCTTATACAGAAGGGAGGTGCTGAAACAACTTTTAAACACGTTAGAAGCACTGGACCTAGGTATCTTAAAGCAAAACAGCCCTTCAAGTTGGTGTGGTTTCAGACTTTCTCAACCTATCTTTCTGAACTTTGTGTCACATACTCCAAACATAACTTAGTTTTCTCTTACTTCCATACATTTGTTGCCCATGTTTACTTAATCTATATCATCCGTCTATCAGCACCACTAACTTAGGTCCTTCACATATGTCAAAACTCAGTTTCATCTCTTAATCTTCTTGTGAGATGTCCCTGCTCTTCCTACATCACTCTCTGTTCTGTCTTTTACTGGAACATTATGACACTCTATAGGTTAACATGCATGTGCTATGTTTTACCCACCAACTCTTATTTTCCCATATCCTATCATGTATACATGCTCTGTCACTGCAGCTAAATTTTACTTCCAATCATTTGGTAGCTTAATTTTATAATTCTTTTGATTTGCCCATACTACTGAACAAAATATATTTTTTTAAAAGAATAGGTTACCCAACTAAAATCTACTGGTTATTCAAATTTACAATGGGTAGGAAATTGAAAGAGTGAGAGATGCCTCCAATCTGAATGACTAAGTAACAGGGTTGGAATTTTGTGCAGGACCTCTGGCTCTTTAGTAATTGAATTGATGTTTTACTGGAGCTCTGATGGCTCATTCTGAGAAACCATTTTCCAGATTCCTCTCTTTGCAATAGTTTTCTTTAAAGATGCTTACAATTCAATATAACTTTAAATAGCAGTCACACCATAACACTTAACAACCTAAAATTTTTAAAAAAAGGTTGGGGAGAAAGAAAAGAAAAATCATAAGTTAAAAACAAATACATTATGAAAGCCTATCATTATTCTGAAGGGACAGGGTCATATTAAGTTATCTTCATTTGTTTTTTCCAATACAAGTGATTTTGAGGATAAGCCTTGCAGTCAGATGTTGAGATCACCAGCAGCTCATCAAATTCAACAAAGTTCACAGTGTATCAGAAACAAAAGTCCTTTTATAATTGCAGATGCAGATAGTTTTTTCAGAACCACTCGTGCTTATTATACTTTTCTTATTCCTGGTCATCTGTTATATTTTTATGTTCTAAAAAGCCTTTATATTAGGCAGAGTTGACTTGAGGGCAAGATTAAGTAACTGGCACTAAGAAAAATATATATTTTAAATTTTTCTTCACAAAATCATCTTTGGGTTGAATTCATTGTTGTATTACTCAATAGAACTTTTTAAAAAATCCAAGTAACATTGTAAACTCCAAGTCAAGAGCCTCTAAGTTCTTGATGTTCAATAGGACACTGATAAATTTCTTTGTAACAATTCCAAAATGTTCAGTGGTGAAGATGATATTACCACTCAAAGGTCCATAGTGCTCAACATAGATAAAATTGTGTATCAGTTTAACAAAACGTCGGCACAATGATCCTGGGATAGTGGAATACAGAGAATACTTCTGGTTAAGCCAAGGATAATGAGCCATAGCAGCTCATTCCTTCTTACACCAACTCAACACTCCTCTAATGTATTAAACACAAAACTGGGAGTTATATTTAGTACCAAGGCACAAAATTCCATTAACCTCCAATTAATATACAGAGCAATAACCTTAACACTTGGTTTTGCTCCTTGACAAATTGACAATCATTTCTTTCTATGAAACATAGAGAAAAACTTAATAGAATACCATTAATAAGCAAATTAATGTCACAACATTCTAATACAATCATCATAGAACTAGAGGTCAACTATTTTCTGCTGAAGATACATTAAATGAAATATCATGAACTACCTTCTCCATCCCCAAATACACACACACACACATACACACACACACACAAAACCCCTTTCATTTAAAAAAAAAATCAAGTCTGCTTCTATTTAGGACAAAGTGTAAGATTTTCCTTCAGAGATTGTATAACTGGTGAGGTGTCAACTCAAGGTTATTATTTTTTATACTGTGAAGGTTTAAGTGTGGCTACTACCCATGAAAAACGTGATTTGGTGCTGTTTTATTGTACTTGTTAAGAATTAAATTTAAAACAAGGAGGATTATTTAAGGGCTTTATATGTAGATTAAGAAATGGAATCAAACTCATCTGTAATTCTAGGATGGTGACCTAACAATATGAAAAATATTTTTAAAAATCCTACATATAATATCCAGGAATTATTACACGATGGCTGTAAATGACTTATATCTAACTTCAATATGCTACAACAAGGCACTCTACCCATACAACCTTGTTGCTCTGTTTCCAGTATGTATAGTTCATTCACTAATTCATCATACACTGAATTCTTAACTCTCAGGTATCAACCTCATGGAATACCAGTAAACAGGGATACGCAGATGCCTGAGACATGATCTCTGTCTTCAAAAAGTGCACAGTTCAGTTGAAAAGACAGTCGTGTACCCAAATCACTGCAATAGAGAGATATGTGCTAACAGATGCCTGTACAATGGGGCTATATGGTGATAGGGCATATTTACTTAGGGATTTGCAAAGGCCTTAAACGGAAAGTGACGTGTGAGCAATATTTTGACAAAAGAATAGGAGTTTCCAGGGCAACTTCAATAAAAATCAATGAATGAAAATGATAAATAGTCATGTGAACTAAGTGACTTAAGATTCAGGTATGATTCGCAAAGAATACCCAGCTAGAAACGTATTCATGTAGCAGAGGACAGGCGGCATGGAGGCAGGGACCTGCCGTAAGTGCGAGGCAGCGACCTGACCCTGGGAATTTATGTAGCCCCATTTTCAGTCTCTAAAACATAGATGTAAAAATGGATTCACAGAGTTATTGAAGAAAGTATATGAATCTTCTCTGTGAGTGCTAAAGCACCTAAAGATTGTTTATCTAAATATACCTATTTTTGTCTAGTAAGGGCAGAAGTGGAGGTCACTTCATTATGAAGATGTACTTCTTAGAAACGGCAAGGCCAAGAGGCATATTTCACATTTCTTTGTAATGTAAATATTATTTCAGTAAAATGAGAGACATACAGTGAGGACCTTTTATATTATGTCACTGTCATTAATGCCCTTGAAACTAATTAATTATTGAGCAGGGGCATACATGAGAAAGCATGGATCATATTTAGGAGGCATCACTTACAACCAAATAATAGCTGAACAAATTATTGTCCCTGAACTCTGAGTACATATATTTTTGTTTTTCCCAATCATTTTATTTTTCTTCTGAGCTTAACATAATTTTAAGTACAATTATTATATAATGTGAAAATTATTTTTAATACCCCCACCCATATATAATTAGTATAACACATACTGGTTTTGTAGTCTATAGGATAGAGCACAGTACTTAAAAAATCAAACCCAATTCCAAAATATTATTTTTATAAACTGTCTCTTGAAACTGATGGACAATCAATATGACAACAACCCAGCATTTGGCCAGAGCCTGCCTCATGCACACCTCCTGAAGCCAAATTGTAGGCTGGACAAAGAGGCCTTGCAAGGAGGTGCTGAGCACCTAGCTCACAGCCAGAGATGGATCACCACTGTGACTACTGATTTAATGGACCAACGTAGTTAACATCTGTTGTGTTCTTGCTGCCAGCATTTGCTTTCCCTATTTTTAATGTGAATACACTATTTCCATGTGGAATGCTATCTCCTTTCAGCTTTTAGTCCATGTTGTTTCTGTGGCATGATTCCCATCTCTAGTTATAAGGTAGACATGGGATCTGGGCCTAAGCTAATCAGAATATCACTTTTTCCCACTCATGTAATTGGTTCATACAATAAATGCCCACGTGACCCCATTGGAGACCTTGAGACTGTGGCGAAATGGCTGGCAGCAGCTATATTTTAATGGCAGAAGAGAATGATTTCTCTGAGGATGTAAAGAGAGATTAAGAGGTGGAAAGAGTAAAAAGGGGACTTGGTGACCACATTTGACCTTCTATCTAGCCATGCCAGGTCACATTCCAAATTTTTGAATAGCTTAAGAGATGAACACGCCTGTGATAAAAGCTAATTTGGGTCAAGTTTTCTGTCACTTGCAATGCAGTCAACAGATAAACAATTCATGCCTTATCCCTATTACTAGCAAGACAAAAAACGGTACAGCTCACTCCTAGACTGTCGCTTCCCTGGCTCCCCTCCGTTGCCTGAGCTCCCCTGCACATCCATGCTTGTGCCTCCCTAACTGCAAGCCTGGGTAACCCCCGCCCCCAAACTGCTCAGTCGCACGTGCCCGTGACTTTGTAAGGAACGGGTTATGCTCATCCATACTAAATGATTTTTCATGCGACCTGATACTCGTAATTATTCTCTAGCTTACCTTCCCTGAAGCCCCTTTCAAGTAGCACTACAAAAATACACTTTAATGTTAGACCCACAGCACGCTTTTCTGTTTCTGGTTTACAGTGGGGTTATTTCATGTCATCCCAGTTATCTTTTTCCTCACAGTACTTTTATTCTCAAAGGGTATTTTGTTCTCATACATTGTGGGGCTCTGTTAGGACAACCTTCTCATGTGACATTCTCACTAAATCCTTTGGAAGAAGAACGTAAACTGCACTGGGTTAAGTGCATTTCCTTTACGGGGTGGCAACAGCAGCCTTCAATTAAGAAATTAAGCTTTCTTTTTTTCTCTCTTCAACTGCAGCAGCGGGTTGGTTTTTTTTTTTTTTTCCTTCTGAAAGCCTGAGTGTCTGGCATATGGAAAAATCAACTATTTGTAGTAAATGCTCAAGGCTTCTGATGACTTCTGTGGGCAACCCATATACATTCACTGGGTTGAAATTAACAGGTCCTTTGCATAAATGAAGAGAAAGTCTGCAAAGTAGTGCTCAGCTAATCAGAGCAAATTAATCTTGGATTCTACTGACAAGGAAAGATTATACCTGGCACCAAGCCTAAGGACAAGAAATAATTGTATTATCATGGATTAGATTGCTAGGGGGAGAGGTGTAAAAGGGGACTAAATGATAACGGAAAAAACACAATAAAGATTAAATCAAAAAAGAAAGTGTCAATATTTATATCTCTAGTACAATGCAATCTTTATTAAAAATAGAAGAACTTTTACCCAATAGTGTAACGCTGCGATTATTAATGAGCTTTTGAACTTGATAAATATACAACTTGCTTGAAGACCAAATATAGCCATAGTTAAGAAGTCTGGAAATATCTGCCAGTTTTCAAAATTCCTGAAATGTTCTTACTCATTTATCTGTCATTTAATAGTATTTAGTAAAGAGTAATGGCATTATTTTACACATTTACTCAAACAAGTATTCACTGAGTACCCATACAGCGATCTTGCACTGAATAGTAGTGATAAAACTATGTGAAAGATGTCCCTTTCCTTATGTAACTCATATTCTAACAAATCCTCACACAGATAACTGTTTCATTAATGTTTAGAGTAGTGCAAATACTATGCAGCTTATACTATATTTATTATTGTTAAAATATATAACCAAACCACAGGTTACTTGTGCAACACTTTAAACATCTCACAATTTGACTTGCCAATTAATTATACCTCAATAAGCAAAGGGAGGAGGAATTCATCTGAATGCTTTTTTAATGAGATGGTCTCAGGTAGCACGGAATGGTGTTAAACAGCATGTAGTGAGGAACCCAAAGCATCACCATAAACCAACCAAAAGGGACAGCTAGGGACAGAGAAAAACAGTTTTATTTTCTATTCCTCTGAAGTGCTGACCAGCCCTGAATCTTTAGAAAACCTCAAAGAACATGCAAAACATACATGCAATTGTAATATCACTTCTTTAAAATATTTGTCTAAAATGTGCACTGACTGTTGAAATGTAAAACATGGTCCAGAATTAAAACCCAGACTTGTTAAAAAAGATTAAATTAAATTAAAATGTTAATTGAAGAATTCATTACACTGATTAAATGTAAAGGATTTTTTATGTCTCTCAAGTTAGTTCTGAGTTTAGAGATAAATACTAGCCTCAAGGAAAAAATGATCAGAATAAATGAATTATAGGTAAAAGTATCTGGCATATTGTTTTTGTAGTTATGAGGGAGGCCCAATTAAATTGGACCATTCAGAACTTGATAAAGCAACATTGGTTTCAAAATGTAGCAATGATGAATTCATAAAGGAATCTATACAATCGATCGGCTATCCAATCAATCAATAAATTAATTGAGCAGTCCCTCTCTTTGCTCTTACTGTATTTGCTTTCAATATAGATGAATGCATTTTGAGAAGTAAATTTTGAGGAGGGAGAGATGACAATTCTTTAACTCTTGTGAAGTAATAGTTATTAAATAATCAGGGAAAGGCAGAGGCAGTGGCTTCTACTACAATGAGCATTTGTCCAAGATATGCAGCTGTACACATCTCACTGTTTGTAATCCCTGAATTAAAAAAAAAAAAGTGATGACCAAGTTTAGAGACACTAGTGTGCACTTTGAAAATTACAAATAGGCAATCATGTTATTGGACAGTGGACAAATGCAGGAGACTTTTTTTTTTAATATTTGCCCTTAACAGCTGAAGAGATATACACATGAAGTTATTCATTCATTTCATTTTCAAGAACAGTTAGAGTCTATCTTATTTGGTTCTTTAAAATTGTTCTTATCTCGTATTTGTAAAACCAGAGGAAAAAGAAAGTTTCAACTATTGGAAAATTGAACCTATTTTTTTCATTAAAGTATCCTAGTTAATTTGAAACCAAACCACCTCCTGTCAAAATTAAATATAAATGAGGACTATTGTGCACAGAAATTTATAGTAGCAACTGTGGTCCTTTCATCTCTTTTCTCTCTTCATGTCAATTGTTAAATACACAACGTATATGTACTTCTAAATTCTTATGTTGGATTTGCATTGTAAAAAATGTTTAGCTATTTCTGTGCCAAAATAAAAACTTTTTAGAATTATTTCTCTCATATAAATACATAATATGTGCAAAGAAATACTTTAATATGATGGATACAAGTAACATTTAAACAAAAATAATTTATTTAAAAATATTTAACTTGTTATGCTTTAGAATAACTAACTCAAAATAATTTGTCTTTTTGAATAATGATATTTAAGTCGGTTTAGAGCAGAATTTCCACCAAAAATGTGTGTGTGTACACACACTTTCAGAAATGTCTTCAAAACCTGAGGAATTTTTAAGTCCAGGCTTAAGTAACTAAAAGCATTATATATACTGGGCAAAAATAAACACTGTCAACCACGTCAAACTAAACACACTTCGTATAAACTAAAAGCTAGGTAATTTGAGTGATGGCAAGGACAACAGAGAACTTTTGAGATTTATAAAATTAGATTAATATAACTCTCCGAACAACCTAAAGAGGAGAAGTTGTTTGTCAAAATTCATATTCTTTATCAATAGTGGATCTGCTATTTGAACCCAACATGTCTGACTCCAGAGTTAAGCATAATGTGTGCACACTTGTTATGGAAAGTAAGTCACTTATAAGCTATATCTTAGTATAAATATGGAAAGAATTAAGGGTAAGTGGGGATCTTGCAAAAGTGACTTATTAAGCAGGCATAGACTGGACTATTTATCCTCACTAACCCCCATATTTTATAGCTTAAATCTAACTACCTATACATATCAATTTCATAAATACTAAGCATAAAGGAAGTACTCAAAATACTCTTTGATTAGTTGATAGCTAAGATTTAAATAGTCTTAGCTATCTTGATAGGTGGAACAATCTACAAAATGCTACTGATATAAAATCAGTCAAATGATGCTAACTTCCTGGTATACACGGTAACTGGTGTTATGTAACCAATGACAGTCGGGGGTTGCTAGGGATAGCAAGGCTGTGTATGGTGCAGAAAAAGCAACACTGCATTTCAGGCAGAAATAGTTTAAAATCATTCTTTAAGTATTTCAAGCGGTCTTATCAATAAAAGATACCAATTATAAACTATATAAAACAGGTGACAGTGCCCTCTTGAGGATGCTACTGAAATCGGACACCAGCGGCACCTATCCAGGAATTCTCCAGGTAAATTGTTCTTTTCTGTATCATATAATCACCGCCTTTTATTTCTACAATGTAAAGAACATACAGTGCAATTAAAGAGCTATTCACACTAATTCTTCAAGCATTTCTTCAGAAGGCAGCTTTCGTAACGCTATAAAATGTAATTCAAGGATAGAGATCATGTAATTTTGGTTTTCATAATTATAGGAAATACGCATTGCAATAATTGAACATATAGAGAGCATTAAGGCCTAGTACAGAGTATTTCAAGCAAATATGTACCCCTCATACGTATCCATGCCAAACTATAGCAAATCAAGAATTATATTCAACCAAAGATTCTAAATATGCTACGACGATATGCATTGGCCTGCCATTCCGCTTATCTGTCATGACCTCCATCAGAAAGAATGCAACAGCCAGTCTGAATGTTTTGTGACACTCTTGATTAGTTCTACCGTCTAGAGTATGCGTGCTCCCACAGAGGGGAGAGTGTCCTCTGGCTCTTCATACTGTCCCCTGGACACATATGCTGTACAGCTCCTTCCTTAAATGCTGATTTTTGCAATTACTATGCAAATACTCATGAAACAACCCTGGAGTAGTCTAAAACTTTTAAAAAGACAAAGAGAAGAGAAGACAAAAATAAAAATAAAAAGCTGGCTATATTTTAGCAGAAAGACAGAGATTCAGAGATTTTGTTTGGAGAAAAGTATCAGAAATTAAGAAAGCAAGCAGAGTGAAAGGTTCATATGGGTTTTCTTTCTTAAAGTCATATAATTCCTATGTGTCACCCTGTGCTAAAAACAAATTCATAACATGCTTGGAAATCTCAAGTCATTGATTTACAGGCTGGCTTACGTCCTGAAAAATCTAGCTGGTTATTTGGATTTTTTTCTTGGCTATAGGAGAGACCTGAAAGAGGAGAAAGCAAAAGTTGGGTAACATGCCTGGGAGTGACTCTCCACACGTTGGCAGGTGGGTGTTGAACCAGAGGCAACAAGTGAGGGGACAAAAAGCCACTGCATTTCCTCTGTTCATTTGCGTTTCGGCTCTGCAAACTTGAGAAATGTTTTAAAATAACTAACTTCACTAAAAATTAAAAAGGAAAGAAAGCTACATGAACCTTTATTCTCCATACCACCTTCAGCAATCTTATTAAAAATAACCAATTAAATAACTTAGAAATAATTTTAAAATTGTTGGTTAAAACATCAAATTATATCACTAAGAAGACAAACATTTTTACTGTTTCACCACATAGTAGTTAGTAATTACTCAGTGACTTTCAAATATGGTTCTAATTTATTATCCAAGATATAATAAGTGATTATCTTTTATAAATCCATGTAAAATAAATTGAGAGAAGGCAAACAATATTTTTTGCCACAGAATCCTTATTTTAAAATTAACAATATATTGATATACAAAGATATACTTTTTAAATGTGTAACAACAGTGTTTTATCTTTTGGCTTTCAGCTGCACAGCCTTGAATACAAATTCTGCAATCACTTTGTTAATGCCAAGAACACCTGACCTCTGCACAGCTTGCTAATTTCTCACCACCGCCCCCCAAATGTGGAATCTGTTATATTCCATGAACCCTCTCATTGTTCGCCTGCGTGGCGAGCACCACCGTGGTTTACTTACTTACTATTCTGTGCCTTCGTTTTTTTGAATAGACAGAAATGATCATTTAAGGAGAGTGATACTTTCAGGCATGAATTTCATGTGAAGCTATCACCTTCTCTCCTTCCTCTGATCATTAGATGCCTTTAGAGAAATGTCCACTGGATCCAGTAATCTCCATTTTCTCATATCCTATCCATGTTTAAGCTTCTTAGGTCTTGAACTATGCCTTTACCGAGCCAATGATGTTCTGAAGGTTTATAAGGATCTACTTTATAAAGTCAGCAGCCTGCCCAAGCCTTATCTTCACTCCCTCTGAGATTATCAAGACAGATGGAAGCCCCTCGGCCTTCATGACATCAGCGTCCTTTGCTTTCCTTTTCTGAATGTTCCTGGTGTGTCAGGCCTCACATCCACGCACCTACGTACCTCCTAAGCCAAACTCTTCTCCACAGTAGCTTTTCTGTTCTCCTCTCTGATAGTTGTTTCAGCGATGCCATGGCTTTAAATATCATTTCCATGAGGATGGTTTGTGCATCTATATTTTAAAATCTATCTTTGTCTTAGGTTCTGATTCTTTATTCTCCATCTTCTCCCTATATTCTTAGTCATCTTCCTATGTTTAAAATAGTTAAAGCACTTCAAATGGTATGTCAAAAATTAAATACTTCTCTATTTTCTGTTCTCTAATGCTTTAATGGCTCTCAAATCACCAGAAATTTTCATGAACACCTTCCTATAATTTGTCTTTCCATCAAATTAGCTATCACATTTCATACATTTTATTTCTTTACTATCTTTCTCACATAGAACTTCCTCTTAAACTCTACTATTACTAACTTGCTTCATACCCTTTCCATCTTTCTTATGGCATTATTGTAGCAGCCTTCCAAGTGCCCTCCCTCCCCCTGTTTTCCCTCATTCCACAGTATTGTCTCTTGCTGTCAGATGAGTCTGCTGAAAAATGTGTAAAAATTGCCAATGTATGTAAGTTAAAGTTTCAATCGGATGTACAGACCTTCTGTAATCTGGTTCTATTTTACTTTCCTGCTATTTTGTGTGCCCTGTGATCATTCAATCATAACATTAGTTGCCACAAGTGTAGTATTTTTTCACCTTTATTCATCTTTCTAAGCTATTCCTGCCCTTTCTTAATGTCCATATATCCAAATTATATCTTTCCTTTCTGTAGGTGACTACCACTTATTATATGAAAACCTGTTTAATCCCCCACCATAAAGACAATACAAGTAACTCAAACTATTTTAAGCCAGACACTTTGCACTAAGTTCAAGTGCATTATTTTGCTGAAAGTAATCTCTTTCATCTGTTATCCACACTGAAAATTATCTGTATTTTTATGGCAGTTACTGCACTTTGCTGAACATCACATTTATTTGTGTGTAACACCCCCCACCAAAGAGTAAAATCCTTGAGATCAATATCCATATATGATCCTTCCCCACTGCTTAGCATTGTGCTCCAAAGAAAAAAAGCTAGGAGCTAATTTACAAGTCTCTCTTTACTTGAAACGACTTCCATAAAATATTCATAAATATATATATATATATATATATATATATGCATACATAAAACAGTTTTCAAGAATTCCCGTAACATTCGTACAATATTCTCCATGTCAATGTAATTACCAATCATCAATGCAACATGCAAAGATCAAAAGGAAATTAGACACTTCTGTTGGGAAAAAGAGTCTCTGTAACGAGGATTTCTGACTCACTGCTGTTATTCTAGTATTTTGACACTTACCAGGGAAAATGCTAAGCTTTACTATCCTCTGATCTTACCTGAAAAAGCCAAGAATAACAATCACTCAAACAAATAAACACGAGTAGAAATCAAGCCTTGAAGCACATGCACATATTCAAATGACACGAATGGCTGAGTGCTTCGCATTTCCAGGGTACTGAGCCAGGCTGCACACTCAGCTGATGGAAACGTTAGTCCCCTAACACACTGAATGCTCTGATGAGAAACACCAGTATCTAGTTGCAGAGGGAATGCTGCCTGGATTCACATGATTACCTTTTTGATTAACTTTCCTACTCCCATTGCTACCATTTGTCCCCTGTTACACACAACTCTCTTGAAGGATATGATACTCTGTTCTATGAACAGAAAGCTTTTTCTTATTCTTGGCTTGTTTTATGTCCCTTAGATAACATTTATTTATTTCTTAGTACTATTTAAATGTGCTTTTATAAAGCAGCAGTACTTTTTTTAAAAAAGGGCTCAAATCAGTCAGTGGCATTTCTATGCCTTCTTCAATGTGACGAAGCATGTTGATTGGGCTAAAAAGCTACAGAAGCAAATTGGAACAGCTTTTTTCAAGGGGAATTTGCCCAAGCAATGACAACTAAAAGACCAGTCTGCTTGAGGCAAGTCTCTTTTTTGTAGGAAGGCGCAAGCAAGGGCTGACTGGACTTGAACTTGCTTGCTATGCTGTGCTCCTTCAGAGCTGTCCTAGAATCTGTACATGGCTTCCAGCATGCGAGAGTCCATGATTTGACTTTCATCCATGAGGCTGAAGACTGCAACCATGATCATTAGCAAGGACTGGATTTCAACATGTTAAACAAGGAGTTTCTCTTTAAAATGTACTGAGTAAAAGACAGTAAGGTGAAAAGAAACAAAGCGCCAGCATCTGAATAAGTCAGGACTTTGCCAGAACATAATCATCACTCATAACGCATCCCCAGAAGAATAACCAAGCAAACAATTCTAACAGTAGGTAGATAGTTCCATAAACTAGGTAATTCCCTCATGAAGAAACATATTTCAGAAGAAAATGTCTATTGCACCCTCTTTCAACAGCACTTAGTTGTAGAATTTCATCCTAAGAGTCACGTAAATGGATGAGCATACACAAAACAAAATCCCTATAGAGTTGTTGCTCTAAATTGGTTTAGCATCATGGATTTTAAAAGTTTAATGATGAATATTTTTCTGCAAGCCCTGCTAAAGGGGCGTTAGTACTATCAAAAATCACTGGAACTGTTCTTATCTCAGAAAGTCGAATAATTTTTTCCAGCCTCTCTCTCCAGCTCTGTATCCCCATGGGCTTTCCTGGTCCAAGTATTTTCTCAACACACATGTTACTTGAATGGTGACCCAGGGGAAAATATTTTTCATTACTAAGTGGTATAATGGTTTAGTTTTTCTAAAATTGACTTTCAGTGCCCCAACCAAAAACTACATACAAGAGATCATTTATCTTGGCATCTTTGATCTTTAAAAACAGTACTTTTAGCTCAAATGATCCAGGTTATGAGAACACTACTAAATTCTGAGGATAGCTAGGCATGTGATGAGTAAAGACTGACCTAATGAATTGTCTAATGACTAAATTTTTTGCCTTGTTTTGGGTTGTCCAACCTAAACTAAACTCAAGAAATGTGTCTAGTTTCTGATTAATGGTGGATATTCACTATGCCCTCAAGTAAAACATTTTTATCATTTATTTCAGCTAATTCAATATCCTAAAGTGATTTGAACTAAAGAGATTTAAACCATCATACATGTACACTTTTTAAGTGACTATAATTTTATACCAAAAACTATTAAAACATCCTTTCTTTTTACGAATGTCATACAATTTGTTGAACAAAAATTTTAGGACACAAAAGTTTTTATCACTGAGTATGCCTCCATTTACATGAAATCTTATGACAGGCAAAAGTAATAGTAATACAAATCAGAGCATCAATTGCTAAGATAGGTCAGGAAGCTCTGGGCAGGGATTGAGGGGAGACTGCAAGGAGGCACAAGAAAATCTCCTGAGGTGATGAAAATATAGTCTATACCTTGACTGGGTACACAAATGATAATATTTATCAAAATTCCCTTAAATAGACATTGAAAAATCTGTCCATTTCATCCTGGTTATTTGCTCTCCTAATAAAGAAGACAACACAGTACAATCCTAGAATCCCTTTCAGAAGCCCTGCTTACATCTAACTTATGATTTGTATACTGAGTGCACATTCCAGGTTAGGAGAGCTCAACTTTGGTCTGCGGCCCTTGGCTTTATTGAAATTTAACTAGCCTGCTTTAAGAATATAATCATCTCTTAGCTTAAGAGGAAATATAGCTGAAATTTTTCAGTTATGAAACGTGCTTACACACACATACACACACATCCTAACCAACCCCCCAAAAAACACATTTAGAGAAAATAAGCCTTTTATGAGCTCTTCTCACAAAGTTAGAACATGTGGAATCAAGGGTTTCTTTTACGTTGTTCCACAGATAAGAATAGGGGTCAGAAAGCAGAGAACATTAGGAGGTAGACTTGGGTTTCTAGAAAAGAGATACCAAAACCACACACTGTAGACAAGAGACCCTTCTACTTCAAGACAAGTCCCTTCTTTTTGAGGAAGAAGGCCTTCGATTGGCTTTCAGTCTTCAGAGGCTCTCATTTTCAAATCTGATGGTCAAGGGCGTTGTGATGAACACTCAAAGGTCCTCACACTGTCACAAATGTACAGTGAACTCTATAATACTAAAGACAAATGCTAACTTGAATCTAGGATTTTGGTGTTTCAAACCACACTGAGTAAAAAAGGGTAGTATCTTCTTATCTTCAGAGTCATTTATCCACATGGAAATGGTTTCACTGCTTTGGGGTAATACTATTAATGATAGTTAATATTTGTTTTACATTTATGGTTACGTGCTCTTCTAAGTACTCAGATGTATTGTCTAACATTTTCTCTTTACAAATACTCTGTGTAGTAAGTTACGATAATCATTTCTATATTACAAATAAGCAGTCTTCAACTAAGAGAAATTAAGTAGCTTATCCCAGATTTAGCAAGCAGATTTGTGGCAGAGCTGGCATTTTAAGACACATGGGGATACAACACTGCATAAGAGTATACATAAGAACATTATTAGTTATAACAAATAACTGGAAATTATTCAATGTCTATCAATAAAAGAACTGATAAATAAACTCATATTGGTCTTCAAAAATACAGGGTGGGACAAAAGTAGGTTTACCGTTTTGAGCACACAAAAGAGTTTATTCTTGTATTATTTGTTAATTATTATATAATTTCCCATAAGAACTGTAAACCTACTTTTGCTCCACCCTGTATATTATATACAACTGAAAATCATGAATCACATCTACTCACATGAACATGGATAAATCTCACAAACAAAATTTCTGGTGAGTAAATCAAGTCACAGAAGACTATACAGGCTGGGGCAAAAGTAGGTTTATAGCTGTAAGTTAAATTCAGAGTTTATTCTTGCATTATTATTAATTATTTTATTTTTTTCCCATACAAACAAATGTAAACCTCCTTTTCCCCTTCCCTGTATAAAGTATGGCTCAGCTGGTGGAACATCATTCCTAAAAGAAGGTCACCAGTTCAATTCCCTGTCAGGATATATGCCGAGGTTGCAGGCACGATCCCCAGTTGGGGCGTGTGCAAGAAGCAACTGATAGATGTTTCTCTTCCTCTCTTTCTCCCTCCTTCCCCTCTCTTTAAAAATAAACAAACAAACATTTTTAAGTATGGTAATATTTATATACAATTCATAAATGGAAAACAAAACAACATGGTTTTTGGAGATGCATGTTTTTTTTTATTATTATGGAAAACAAGATAGCAATAAACCCCATTTCTTTTCTATGTTATTTCTTATTCCATCTCAAATAGTCCTCTAGTGAGCTTTGTGCTTATTTTGCTTATATTTAAGCTTTTTACCACTCAGGAAGAAATAATAATTGTTTTAATTTCTTACTTTATGATTCTAAGAGTATATTTTAATGAATGTTTGGGTTTATAATGGGTAATATAAGTAATAATTATAATACAATTTTAACATCAACTATCAGAAACTAAGCACATAAACAATGTTTAATGAAATTATGTGCCAATTTTTCTTGCTACTACTAAGTATCAATTGATGTCTGATATACAATGACTTACTCTAAATTTTTCTGCAGGGCCAAGTAGTTTGGCTAAACTCTTGAGAACACCGTTCCTTTCCATATCTTGTAATTTCTTCTCTGCAACTAGATCTCTGCTTCAACCATACTTCTAAAAATTGCAGGTCAGGCTCACTCTCAGAAGTCTTGGCCCTACCATCTGCTGCCAGATGTAGCTGAATCCATTTACTTATCTGGCTGAATTCTGAATATTGCTTGTTGCCATCTACCTCTGTCAATGGACTCTGATCATCAGTTAGGAAATGTGTCACCTGCCATCTACCTGTCTGACAGCGCCATTGCCTCCTTCTCTTAATATATTATCATATTATAGTTCATTTGAGTTTCTACCATTTAAAGCAAAATCCATGCCACAGAATGCTGGCCCTAGAGCAGGAAAGGAGGAAAAGAAATGAGAGCTGGCTAAATAATCTCTACAGGGCACTCTTCAGCATTTCTTCTGGAAAGGAAGCAATAGGTAAGAAAGAATGAATGTGGTCTGTAGGAGAAGGTGGAATATTCCCAACTAAGGTCTGCTATAGTTATATTTCTCAGAGCATTTCTTCAGTTGTTTAGTTGACCAACATGTAAGGATTCTTGAATATTTCAATCATTGGAAACTCAGAGGTGAATGACACATGGCCCACTCATAATGCATTCTCTCAAGGTGCTCACTAATTACTGTATGAGGAGAATAACATAGAACTTGGCTAGAACTGCAGAGGTGTGAACATATTGCAGTGGTACCAGCGGGATGCCCTTCCCGGAGAGCTCTTGATATCAAAGCTGAATCTTGAATAAAATCAATAATGGCAATGACATTAACAAAGTATTACTGTCCAGTCTTTGCTAATATTGAGTGAATGGGCATTTAAATATTACTTAATCCTCAAGCAACTGTGTTTGCATTGTTATTCCCAATACACAGCTGAAGAAACTGAGTTGAGAGATATCAAGTAAGAGATTTCAAGAATGGAGACAAGGGCAAGGAATGAGGCAGAGAGCGGGATCGGGACCATGAAGAGAATGGCATGCGATAATTATGAATTAAATAAAGTTAATCCATAACGAAGGGGAAGGCATTAGAGAGATAAAGATGATAATGAGGTATGAAATTTTAAAAGTTTCACTAATTTAGAGTTTCTAGTGCAGTAGATGGCCTTGCATGTAATAGATTATGAAAAAATATTTTTAATGAAAGAATGCATATTACATGATTTACTCTCTAACTCAATTTTCTTCTTTGCAATTTACCAAAGTTTACCTCATATATATAAGTTCTGCTTTCAAAGTCTTTTGGAGATGAAATTTATCATTGCTACACTTCAAGAACTATAGTTTCTTAGCTTCTATTTTTAGTGAAGAAAAATAAATGATACTAAGCAAAATACTGGTTAAGCTATTATATTAATTAAAATAATAAAATCTATATATTGATGCAAAGGGCATTTATAATAGCTTATAAAGTTTCTATTTTAGCATTTCTTAATGAACAGAAAGCATAGGAATCCAGACAACATTATCTCTGGCAGAAAAAAATCAAAGGCAAAAGTCCACCTATAATTTTATGAACATCTAATGATGCACGCCAAGAAAACACTTACCACTATCATAAACACTTTGCTAAATGTGCCAAAAATAATTACACACAAACATTTTAAGTTAATTTGTATGCCAAGAAAATCCTTCCTCATCCTCAAGAACTTTAAAAAAAACACATTTTAAAATAATAGACTGCCTCTCATTTTCCTTTATTAAATAATTATCTGATGTCAGATACTCGTCACTTAGTTGCAGCTTAATTACAAGGCGGCACTGCCATTTGGGGAATTATATTCTGATACTATGCTCACCTAAAAGTGATTTGCATGCCACCTGCTCTTTGCTTCCCTAGATGACATCAGCCACTGCAAAAGTGAAGAGAGAAAGTGGTGTTAAGAAGCATAGATGTTCTCTGAGGTCGTACTGAATTGATGCTACAGAATAAGCTAAGGACAAGCACATCTCTTACTGGAAGGGATGCCATCACCGTGTTTTCTGCCACAGGCGACACAGATTCCTAAAGAGCCTCATCGATCACTCAATGAAATGTGACCTGAATTCTAATTTCCTTCTACAAATATCTGCTTTGAAATATCAGAAAAGCGGTTGATTCCCTCTGCCCCAGTCTTCCTATCTCGGAACTGAGGATACAATCTCCCATGTTGTAAGGGTGTAATTAATTAAGGTGTTAGTGTTTTCCAACCTGTGGATGAAGGTAACAGGTGCAAATTACCATTTGAAAGAGTGATTCATGTCATCAAGACTAACTGCTGACTAGGGAAGCTTAAATCAACCCTATTTGAAGTTCTATTATTTTTTAAATGCTGACAGAGGATCCACACGTACAGCACTGCATAGATGAGAGATGCTCCCTGCCCTCTGGGGCTGCCATTTCAGTGAAACAGATGGCAAGATTACCAAATGAATGTGGGAGCCACGGGCAGGGAAATGACGGTAGATTTGTACAACCCTAAAAAAGTTCTGGAATAGGAATAGCATTACCAGTAGATAATAGCAATTTTTCAGTTCAGATGTTCATTTGGATTTTTGAAAAGGCACTGAGCAGCTAGGTTTCAACTGTCCTCATTCTAAATATGTTTTTAAAATAGGCAGCATCAGCTCATGCTAATATTTAAAATGAAATGTGGAAATTAAGTACCTCGATATTGTAGCGCATATAATGGTTGTTCACATCACACTTATTGTTAAAATATATTACTAATAATGAATGATTATGCCCTTTAAAATTAAACAACTGTTCTTAGTGTCTGAGGTTGTGAGTGAGAGGAGGTAATTTTCACGAAAATACACATTCTAATGTAGTGACTTTGAAGCCCAGGTCCAATCTGGTATGCAGCAGGGGCAGCGATAGGAAGAGAAAGGGAAGGCAATGGTGCATATTGACAAAGGGGACAACTGATGAAAGAGAAAGAAAGATTTCCTTAAACTGAAAAGATGCCAGTTACCATAGAAGGAAAGTCCATTCAATAAGCTTCTAGAAGGAAGACTGAAAACCCAACTGAAGTAGTAGAACAGAGACTTAACAGTTGGTGTTCAAAGAGGGAGAAACTGATCAGGGCGGCAACTACCAGGGACACATAGTTGAGCTGGGCTTTCCTCTAGAAAGAATAAATCCAGGTAGATTTTAGTGTAAATGAAAAAGCTACCAAAAGATCCAACAATTGAAGATGAGAGTGAAATGTGAAAGAGGAGGTGAGAGCTAATTTAGGAAGCACAGAAGGGTGGAAACCAAGGATGGGATGAAAATATTGTAAGAAAAAAATAGGTAGAATTTAATTCCTGTGATTGTTAAATTGACTATGCAAGAGGCAATGCCTAAGTCAAAATAATTGTAGAAAATTTAATATCTTGATCTGAGGTTTAGAAGCAGATGTAGACTCCAGTTGTATAACTTGATGAAATTGGAGTTAGCCTCTAGAGGCATATTCTATAGCAAAAATAATTCTCTCCAATGCTTTTCTCCACTCTATATGCCTTTTTTCTAAATTTTTATTTTATTTTTTTATAAAATGTGCTGGAATACTATGTTTATTATCTTAGTAAAGATTCCCCAGTCCTAGTATTTTTTTCAGCAAAGTTTGAAAAGACATGTTTTAATTTCAACCAACATTGTGTAGTTCTGTTAAGTTTCTGCACGTAGTCTGATGGATCTATCAGGGGTGCATGATGGGGTAAGTTATCCTTTGTAGGGCCCACTACTAAGGGACTAAATCGATAACATTTATATGTTGATTAAATGCTGATGCACATTTCCATTGGCTGTACCTGGCATCAAGTGGAAAAGTAGAGCAGACTAATGAAATAAATATCATTTGCATTTTGCATTTGATGTTTACATTTTGTTTTTTGGGAAACTGTCTTTTGAAAAAATCAAATATTACTTTAAAGTTACTTATTCTATAAGCATTTCCTGAGCGCCCGCCATCACACTAAGTGTTGAGTCACCACGCTTCCTATTCAAAAGTAACTGGCAATGGAAGACAAAAGAGAGGAATTACAGAGGAAAATAATAAACACTATTGCACAAATGCCAAAAGAGTCACTGCCTTAATAATAAGGAAACAGCTATCATGTAAAATTTATTATGTATTGCTGTACATTACATCCTAAGATAAAATACTGTTTTAGATAGATCCTAAGATAAAATACTATTTTAGATTTAACATTATATGTAATGATCAAATGTTCAAAATGGCATGCATTATTTATATGTTTATAAAAATTATGTTGGTTTTTTGAAAGGGAATAAGGGCCATATAATAACTCTATAAAATATTATATGTAATATAATATATAATTTTATAATTACAGGTCAAACCTTTCAAGAAGGGTGTATCATCTGATAAGAAGTGTCTCTGATCTTTAGAATTATCATGACTTGATACATACTGATAATTATAAACAAATAATTTTACTAAGGCAGATATAGCAAAGCTTTTTAAAAAGTTAATTGAAGTAAAAAACTAACTATACAGTTTACCTTCATTCTTTTCAAAATTGAGCAATGAAACTAGTTAGTCTTGTAGAGACATTATACAGTACTTATATGTAATTAAAATAATCATAAAAATGTCATGAAATAATTAAATATTTAATGGAGAAAAGTCATACCAGAATCATGAAAGGCTTAAGTTAGAATTCTAGCACTTATCTGAGGAAACTATCTCCTATTTTTTGTAAATAAGTTTGAAGAAACCTGGCGCATAATGAGAAAGTGTTTTCCAAGGAGTTATTTGATTATGTTTCCATATGACCTGTTCATTATTTACACTAAATAAAGGTTTTTAAAAAGAAAATCTATTAAATATTTGAAGTGATATTGTTTAAATAATTAAGTATATTTTATGTTGTCTTATATAAGATGTGAAACATTTTCAATAGGTGATATTGGGAAGGCCCACAACTAAAATACCAAAATGCTTTCATCTGGCATCCAAGTTCATTTTTAACTGTATTTCCAGCCTTTGCTTACTTACTACGGTGTTACATAACCTGTATTCCTCAAGCAAACTATGCCATTTGGGATTTCCCAAAGGCCTCAAGCATCTGTGAGTGTTCTTCTTTCCTCCTGGAATTTTCTTTATTCCAGGGTTTCTCAACCTTGGCACTATTGACAGTCTGTACTGGATCATTTTTGCTTGCGGTGGCCAGTCGTTTTTTTTTTCTTCTTCTCTTTATCCCAATAACTATTATCATTTTCATAATGGTATTGATAGCATATTTTTGTATTTATTTTTAAATTTATTTCAGTTGCATTTTCAGCTTTCATATAACTTGAAACCTATAAAACTATAATGTGTGTTATTTGCAAAAAAAAAGACTATATACACACCTTTTCTTAGAGCTAAAAGCACAAGGAATGAAGCAAACAAGGAGAGGACACACTTGGGGACTGCACAATAATTTAGCTCTGTGGCAGCCACTGTAATTATCTGGAAAAGCAGAGAAGGCAGAACGATGAGAGAAGGACCCTCAAAGGAAAAAGAAAATGTTGCCACTCACATCTCAGTCCATGAATGGAGGTCAGTCCTAGGCACCTGTTAGACTATGTCCCTCCCACTTGGCTAATCGAGGCGAAGCTGCCACCAATAATTATGAGAACAGATTCAGGAAAGTATAATTAAATTTCTGACACAAGAGCTTAATGTATTCAACATTACACACCAATGTTAGCATCTACCAGAAAACTTAGACTGTATTCATGAAAACGTCCAGAGAATCAACTTATTTCAATGTAGTATTACTACAAGTAGTAGATGTTCTATGTTCTAAATCTGAGTCCAAGAAAATTTCCAATTTCTCCTTCTCCTCTAGGCTCTCTAGATACATCTAAGAGTGGTATTAATTATTTAAAGGGGCTGGGTGTCTAAGAGTTATATCTATTTAGATCAGACGGCAGTTTGGACTTCTGTGTCTATTCTCTTACATTTTTATCCTTTAGTTTTTTGACTCATGATCAGCGTTTTGTTTTTCATTGCCCACTGGCAAAGTTTTTTCTTCTCTGATCGTTCTAATTCTAAAGAGATGGTTGTTATTTATCATACTTACACTTAAATTACAGAACCAATATCTGCCTATAAAAATTTACATCCATAAGAGCTATCTCTATGTATTCAAAATATTATTTTATTCATCCAATGAATGTAGGTTATGAACAAAATGAATATGTTCTCTCAGTATATCTTTCTGGCTGTCTCTAAGCCCATAACTCTTGTTGATTTTGTCTTGTGGACTGTAGGATCTTTACAGCATCTTTGACCTCTACTCACCTAATATCAGTTTCGCTGCCTCAATTGTGACAAACAAAAATGTCTCCAGACATTGCCAAGTGTCCCACTGGGGGGAAATAAATATGGGTCAAAAGTGCCTCCTTTTAAGAATCACTGTTTAATCCCTTCATACACACTTGGTTAAATCTTAACCATCCTTCCCCTTCTAGACCTAGGTCAAATATTATCTTTCCATCTTTCTCATACTAGTAGCCACCTGACTCTTACTGAAACAGCCTCATAATTCTTTATATTACTAGTATTTATGATTAAATCTTATCTACATCATGAACCAAAACCTAAACACTGGGATCATGCATTCTCTTTCTTAGATCTCTAATGCCCCTTTCTCGGCATAAGTTCCTATACCTCTTTTTTTGCTAAGAAAGTGCCATATATTTGCTATATATTATTCAATATTATCATCATCACCATGTTCTTAGCCTCTACCTATTGTTTGTGTTAAAAATTTGGAAAAGGCAAAATATGAATATGATTAATATTAACGACTCTGAAATATGGTATAAGTAAGTTCTATTCTTTTTAAAAAAAACAACTTAAAACTGGAGAGTAAGTCATTCCTCCTGAATTCAGTAATGTTCTTGTCTTTTTCTCTCTGCAGATAAAATTCATTACTAAACAAATTAGCTTTTCAATTACTGCTGCTAAGCCATAAGTAATTGGGATTCACTGAAACTTCAGGCCTTTTTTTTTTAGTTGTTCTTTTCTAAGGACCAACAATTTAAAATAAGATGAAATTATGCTGTTCATAATTTATATATATAGTAACTTGGCTCTCTGCCTGAAGACAAGTAATTTGGATAACAAACATCAGCTTCTTTTTCTTTCCGTCTCTCTTTTTTTCTTTCTAAATCTATGACTAAGTCTGGTTAGTGTTTGGGTAGAATTCTTAAATGCAAAACATTGGGTTATTGTAGATAGTAGAGCACTATGTCTCTTGCTCTATTATGTATGAGGAAACACGATATCTTAAAACTAAATTGCTGAACTAAGATCTAAAAGGAAAGACAAACAGAACGAAGGAAATTTTCTATCAAATGGAAAATGAATGGTCAGACAAGACTTTTTAAAAGGTAGACTAGGGGAACAATGCTTTCCACCACTCTCTCTAGTGAAACTGACATGTGAAAGAGAACTGCCTCTAGCTCTGGGGCAAGGTCCCAAGGAAGACAAAGCAATCTGAGGACACAATGAAGGATTGCAGAGATGATGTGACAAAGCTGCGATTTACAGGACAAGTGAACACAACTGGCAATCTTGCCACTGAACAAGACACCTCTACATACGCTCCCAACCCAGTCTCAGTTTATCCTCTCTATCACAGTCTGAGACACTGAATTCGGTTTGCAACTCAGCGCTGGGTTCTTTAGGGAGCTGGTTAATGCATGATTAGAAAAGTGGGCATTTTTCTCAAGTCCTAGCCCCCCTTTGTAATAGGGTTTTTGTTTTGTTTTAAAACTGCTTTTGCGTTAGTCTTGGTTTCTCTTTCTTTATTCTTGTAAATGACCTGGGCACCAAAGCCTGTCTAGACCAAAGTATGACCCTCAAGGACTAAGTTCTTGGGCTTGCGCTCCAGCCCAGTGCAGAGGGCTTTGTTATTTGACAATCAGACCTTCACCATGAAGCTTATCTACCTGCCTGGGTTTTCCAAGTTTTGTCCAGGTTCCCCATCCGGGGGTTATGCTAACTTCTTGGAATTCTGAACTACTTCCTCTGGGATATAATATGAATTAAGAGTGGCAGATCTAATGTGCAAACCTAAATATCTCTGAATTTGAAGTTCTCCATGAACTTCCTTGCTAGAGGGAGGAGCAAATCTTGATAATGCTACCCCTAGGTGCTGCTATGTTTCCCCAATAAGATATACTAGAGCCTCCTCAAGGCCCCAGCTATGCCTACAGTTACCATATCTTCACTCTCTGCTCAGGATTTGCCTTAGACAAAGGACCTTACCCTATATTCCACTGGCTCTCACCCACAAGGACCTACACTCTGGATGTCTGGATGTCTAGGACATTTCTGACCCTGTTTTCATTTCTGAGACACGTAACCTTCAGAAGAAGTCTATCATTTTCATTTTATGATTAATGCTGCAGTAATAAAAATAAAAAGGCATTGCATCTCTACACCAAGAATAGAGTTATCATGCTTTAAACTTGGTTTACATTATTTTCTCCTGGTCACAAAAAACACACCAATGATTAACAACAAAATAAATTAACTAGACCTTTAAAATCAAAGATATATTATATTTGCTACATTTCAAGGAGTGGAAGATAAAATTTTGTAATCGTGTATGAAAATTACTGCCACCTGGACCAAATTACAACATTTTTATAGACTTGCTTTAATAGCTATTCTGAGCACAGTCAATTATAAAAATAAATCAAAGCCACACAGCCAGTTTGGGGCTGCTTATGATCATTAAGGTAGTAGTTATGTTTTGTGACATAAAGAATTTTTCTATTTTTCCCATACTTACTACTCTTCTCAGATCTTCAGATGGTTCTATAATGAGCTGCCTTAGTTTATTTTTGCAAGATTAGGACATTTTTCAATGTTACTCATCTCAAGTGTTATCCATCATGAAGAACTACAGTTTAAGCAAGGTTAAAATTAAAACAACTAAATAACTCTAATATTAACCTTGAATTTGAGTAGTATTGAAATTAAATATTTATATTTTCTTCCGTTTCAAAGATTTTCCCATTTATATTTAATTATTAAACTTGAATTTAGTGTATTGCATGAACACCAAAATAAGAAACAAATGGTTTTTAAAGACTATACTTAAATCTTTACATTCTAAGAATATTCCTATACATAGCATTACATATCATATCAACTTTTTTATGTATCCCCAATATACAAAAGCCATGTTAGTGGACATTATTTTTAGCTACTCAAAGTCAGTACCATACAAAACACGTAGCTTTTCTGGGCCAAGAATACCTTCTAGAGTACTTTCCTTATATTTTCAAAGAAAAACATTTAATTAAGACTAAAAGTTAGAAAAGGCATAGATGATCATAGCCATAAATAAGTCATCTAAATACAAAAAGAGTTACTATACCTAAAATTAAATTGGGTAATTTAATTTCCACAGGAAATTCAAACATTTCTACAGTTAAATTGAATCTGGTTGATGAAATACCAATAAAGAATAAGCCAAACTGATGCAAAGCAGGTTTGCTCACATTGTAAAATGTAACATAGTTTCAATGGATCCTATAACCAGAGCCAAGTGAATACATACATGAATATTAAGCATGTATAAATGAATATATATATATATGCATACATGTAATATAAATTTAGGGGATTTTTTTCAGAATTTTTAAAAGAAAACAGGTAATACAGAATACAGTCAAGAATGGTATAGGATACTCTATCAACACTCAAACAACCAAGGTGTTTCATTGAATGCAAGGTGAAATCTTCTTCAGCAAGAACATAATGCTTGTTTGAGAGAAGGCTCCAATGAAGCTCAGCTGGCAATTTGAAGTGTCCTTGTCGGGGGTAGGGGTGTGGAGGATGAATTTAGTTACCTCACCAAGACTCAGCAGAGAGGCACTAAGAGTTGAGTCTGGGAAAGATAAATTTATCTTAACAGTCAGCAGGGCTGAGGGCTGGTTCTTTATGGCAAATCACAAACCTTCCGTGGGACTCAGGTAGAGGATTCTAGTGCAGTAGTTGCATTAGATTTGCTTTATAAAAATTTTAGAGGTAAATATTAGCTGCTTACTCTTTTATTTATTTTTTCTTTTTTTTCTTTTTCTTTTTTGTTATATTGTTCCTCTTATTTAAAATGCATTCATTTGAAACTTTTTGAGGAGCCTATCAAGCAGATTACTTTTATTAATTAACAGATTATGAATCAAGCTGAACCAATCATCTGAGAGACATCACTGAGCATATTTTTTTTAATGTTGCAGACAAGCAGCATTAGGCCAAGATCTCACAACACAAGTTTTTGTGTGTTTATGTATATGCATATGTATGTTTTACTGTTTTTCCCAAAGGGAAGCTAAATAACGCAACATATTTTTATGGTGTAAATAAGAGGTGCTCCAAATATCAGTGATGTGTGGAAACGTTTTAAATCTGGGGGATGCCAAGGTGGCAGAATGTTTTGTCCCAAAGAAAGAAAGCGAGGCAGGCAGAACGGCACGTATGCTAACACATATTTGCTCACAGACACATACACTTTCAGCTTTAAAGGGAATACATAAAAATTATGCTGCCGACAATGTCTTTATACAAATTTATCATAGCATCTGTCAGCTCCATAATATGTTCATAAAACTAGGAACACGTGTCTTAACAGCATGCTCATTTGGGTCTGCCCACTGTTGTTATTCCGACTTCTCTTGCTGCTAGTCTGGCTGTTGTCTTCTAGATCATAGCCTCAGGAATTCTCTTTATTTCACTTCCACATCAATATAAGAAGTTTAAATTTAAATAGATCAAAGGCACAACTAGCGGTACAAAAGTAGAGGAAAATAAAACTGTATTTAGAGAGAGAATTCAAGTAAAATTCTAGGACTGGAGGGAACACAGGCACAACCTCATAGATGACTGGGTATAAAGGGAGAAAATATAAAATGGTGAATGAGTTATTAATACAAGTTAATCTTAGCAAACATTTTGGTATACCAAGGCCAGTGAAATCTCAATGTTATTTGGAATCTCAGTAATGACAGTGTAGGACATGCCACATAAGAGCACCTGGTAAATTACTTAATATATACTAGTAATTATAATTGTGTAAAATTCTAGAATCATATATACCCCATAAGTGATTGAAAATTTGTGAATTTTACCTGTTGAAAACCGTTACTACTTTGGTCTGTATATCCTAAAAATTTCCAGTATTTCTGCAAAGATTTCAGTACAGAATGGATAGTTATAATATTCATATTTTCAGTGGGTTCCATAAAATATATTCTGTTAAGTTCTTCCTATACCAAGACTGAAGTTCCAGAATGCAACCTTAATTAAAATCACTAAGCTTAAAAACTACAAAATAATGGAGAAAGCACATCTTAATATATTTGGAAAAGAACTTAAAAATACATATTTGGGGCTATATATTGTAGTGTGAATAGAGAGATTTTAGATAAATTTTCTATTAAATAATAGGTAAATAGAAACATTCTGTTCTTTGTTCTTATGTTAACCACCTAGGATAATTAGGAAATAAATCATCCACTTCAAAATAATCTCCTAGATTTGCTTGGTACTTAAAGAACAATACAACACTGTGAGTCCAAGTTAAGTGGAATCAAAACATTTCAGCTGAAGGACAAGCAAGGAAAAATTCTTTCAAATCCTTATACTCTTTGCCAGTGTTGGGATTTCTTCCAACTCTTCCAAGAACTACATTAAGAAGCAAGTCACTCTCTTAATGTTGTTTGTACACTAATAGCCATTTCATTTAGCTTTTCACAGCTGAAAATTAAGGGCAGATGCTATGCAAGATGTTAAATGCAATGTGTCTTATATATGAAGCACTTTCTCTGAAAATTGTGTGAAATTTATATTAACCTTTTCCTCTACTTCTGTATATCTCTGGAGAGAAAAATGACATAGAGTCATGCATTTCATCAAGCTGCATACCCAAGGGAACTTTTTACTATTGTCATACAATAGTAAAAATATTACCTAACAAGATTTAAAAAAAAATCACAGACAACCAAAGTACCTATGAGAATTTACTTAATAATCATTAAGTAAGTAAAAATACATGTTCTTTCACTGCATAGTGTTGTTATAGTGTGTAATTTTAAGGACTATATGCTCAGAGAGAGTCCATAAAGTGAAAAATAAATATGACATGAAAGAGTTGGGATATTGTTCTCAAAAATGTATTATTTCACTTACTCCTAACAATAAGTCAGAAAATTAGGAATTTTCCTCTGTTTCATTTAAGGATAATTTTAGATTGAGAAAAGCAAATGTTGAAATTATACAATTAATTTGTGATAGAGCTAGAATTTGATCCTGGTGTGACTCTGATGGTCTTGTTCTTCTTGCCAATTCTCTTAGAAGAGGGATGTCAGGCTAAGCTCCACAGACTGTTTTTACAACCTACAGATCCTTTAAAACCATGGTGGGCTCCCATGCAAACAGCAATTATGGCCTTGACAATTATCAAAGTTTGAATGGGCAAGTGAAAAATATTTCCAATCATGTCAACCTTGTCAATTCATTCTCTGCTGCTGGACCTTAACCTCACCGCCCAGCCCATCATCTCCTTAAATTCAGAAGTATCTTGCTAACATTTCCTAATTCGCATTTCAACATCCATTGCAAACACTTCTTATTTTTTGTTCCGCATTTGCATTATCTTACTAATTCAAGTCTCTTGCTCGAAGTAGAGATACTTGGCCTTGTTTTCCTGATTATTTTACGTTTCCCTGTCTCAAACTTGTATTTTCTCTTTAATATTTTTCCTGTATCTTTCCCACCTTTTTTCCTTCTTAACTCCTGTTCTATTAGCTTAATTTTCCTTGTCATACTTCTTATAGCTACCCTTTTTTTTGCAGCTTTTCATGCTTATATACTATTCCTATTATTATGTGTAGGCTTTTTGAAATGTAATGTCCAGATCCGACTCAACATTTCATTTTTTTCTCAAAGCCTAATGTGATAATTTACACATAACAATTTGTAATAAATACTCATCAAAATAAAGATAAATCAAGTATTTGCAAGTTATTTCTATGGGAAAACTAAGCTTAGAAATGAGAGAGAATTGAAAAGTTCTACTTACTTCTCAGGCTCATAAATCTGATTTACAGTTTAAATACCTGGGACAAACTTGTCTTAAACATCTAAGTCTGGCTTTGTTTCAAGAGTGTGTTTACATTAAACAAACACATAAAAACATACAAAGTATTCAGTCATGCATTATTCCTAATGAACTCTTCTACTTTCCCACCATGTTTCAGAAAATGTTTTGCTTGATCTACCTAAATAGATTTAATGTTGCAGTAAGCAAAGTTATGCACAATAAAACTAAACATTAGTATTTTCAGAGATAGAGTGCAAATTTTTTTTTTTTTTTATTAATTTATTTACTTTTTAAATACATTTGTCTCTGCCTTCCCCCCCCCCTTTCCCTTGCCCCCTCTCACCTTCCCTCCCTCAGCTCTTCCCCTTTGGTTTTGTCCATGAGTCCTTGCTATATGTTCCTTGACTTTCCCCTTCCCTTCCCTTTCCCTGCCCCCCCCTTCCCTCTTGTCTCTGTTGATTTCTTTTCCTTTCAGTGTTGCTGGCCATATTTGCCTTGCTTCTTTGCATTCTTGGTTAGGTTCCGCTTATAGGTGAGATCATATGGTATTTGTCTTTCGCCCCCTGGCTTATTTCGCTTAGCATGATGCTCTCCAGTTCCATCCATGCTGTTGCGAAGTTTAGTACTTCTTTTTTTCTTTCTGCTACGTAGTATTCCATTGTGTATATGTACCATAATTTTTTGATCCAATCATCTACGGATGGGCATTTAGGTTGCTTCCAACACTTGGCTATTGTAAATTGTGCTGCTATACTCCAAGAAGACAAACGATCCAATCAAAAAATGGGCAAAGGACCTGGGCAGATGCTTTTCTAAGGAGGAGATACAGAGGGCCCAGAGGCATTTGAAAGGATGCTCTGCATCACTAGCCATTAGAGAAATGCAGATCAAAACCACCATGAGGTACCACCTCACACCGGTCAGAATGGCCATCATAAACAGATCCACAAACAACAGGTGCTGGCGAGGCTGTGGAGAAAAGGGAACTCTAGTCCACTGTTGGTGGGAATGCAGACTGGTGCAGCCACTATGGAAAGCAGTGTGGAATTTCCTCAGAAAGCTGAAAATGGAACTGCCTTTTGATCCAGCGATTCCCCTGCTGGGACTATACCCTGAGAGTGCAAATTTTTAAAGTCATTACATACTCTACCATTAAAAATAATCAGGCGTCAACTGTACAAAATCACAAAATCTCTGCATTGCCAAGAACGTCTTTGTCAGTAGTAAACCTAGCTGTTTTCTGTGTAGATCATATAAGATTTGTGAAGAAAAATATTATTAATACCCAAGGGGCACTTGCATATATCAGCTTTAAGCAGTATTTTGCTACTGAAAACTGAAAGACTGATTGCTATTAACTATCAAGGAGCCTTTCCAGTTTATACACTGACTTTATAAAAGGTAATTCAAAGGAAATATCCTCTATTTCACATCTTCATATGAAAGTAATTATCCCCAGAACATCAATGAAAAAAAGTAAGATCTGTGAGGTTCCTAATTAGAGGCAAATGCACTTTATAACTTCAAAACAACTGAAGACGAACATTCTTGTTTCTATTTTGTATTTCTTTTTTTACTAAAGAAAATATATAACGTTCTGGCAAGGGAAAGTGGTGGGGGGTAGGCAGAGACAAATGTATTTAAAAATAAATAAAGAAAGAAAGAAAAATAAATAAAATAAAATAAAATAAAGAAAATATATAACTTTCTTAACGAATTCTCTTCTATGATAGCAACTGAGTAGATGTTCATTCAAACAACTTTTTGTTCTTCTGAGGCTCCAGACTTGACCATATTTTTCCACCTCCCTTATAGATTTAGTCATGTGACTGCCTGGCTTAGAGATGTGTGCTGTTTCTAGAAATGACTCATTAAAAAAAGAAAGAAGGAAAAACAAAGGTTCTGCTCCTCTTCTCATTCCTTATCTCCTTGAAGAATTGAAAGAACTCTTAGGTATGAGCAAGACGGAAAGAGCCTGGGTCGCTGAGTCCAATGGAAAGACACACCAGAACATAGTCAAGTATTACATAAGCAAAAAGTCAATGCCAGTTACATTAAGTCACTAATATGCAGGGGCTATTAATTACAACAGTTATCCTATAACTTCAGAAACACTTTTATTCAAAGGTATATGGTCTTTTTATTTGATTAGGGTTTTTTCTTACCCGTTTTGATCATTGACTATTTCCCCAAAGCATATCTGAAAGGGAGGTAGGAGAATTCCTAGTTTTTGTCTGAGCTTTGATGACTTTATGTTAGCTATGTATTTCCCTAGGGGCTGCACAAGCTTACTTGAGAAAACAATTGAAGATGTCTTAATGAATTAGACGTAATGACATCAGGTTTTCTGGGCCTTTTGCCTTTGGAGACTCCTTGTTCACACCCATTACTTGTCAGACATAACTGGTAAATTTACGTCAAAATAATGTTTTATTTTTTCCATGTATAGATTTATCATAGAGTCTGATTAAATATGTACGAAATATGTTTGTTTCCTACTTTCATCAGGATAATTTCCTAATGGGTTATTTCATTTTGAAATGTAGCATAGAAAAATAATGTTTTCCATAGAACACAAATATCTTGCTTGAGTTCTACCATTCATAAGGAAAAAAAAAGAGGGAGGAAGAAAAACAATCAATTTGGATGAGGATCTCTGCATACAATCAGTGGGTAAAAATCAATGTGAATCCTACTCAAACACAGATTTCACAGTGGGAATATGTACAGCCCTGCATTACTCAAACAAATGGTTAGCGATGCTGTGAATAATTGCGATGAGACCCGGACTGCATTTGTAGGAAAGCAGACAGTAGCCTACTGTTAATTCACTAAGCCAAGACTGCTGGGGTGTTATGGCTTGTGTCTCCTTAGAGCAGACAAAGGATTTAGCTTCTGAACCTACACCTCTTCTGAAAACCAATCCTGAAGTATTTCCCTGTCCTTTAACTGCTTCCTGTGTTCTGAGAGGTCGCGCTGGATGCGGGGGAGAGCTTAAGAGGTTTTGACAGCTGCGGTGCCTCCCAAATTTACTGTTAAACTATGAAATGGAGATTGATTTGCCTCTAACACTTTAGAAACAGCTTCAGTATCCCTTGTTCCTGAACTGTTCCTCTCTCTCTTTATCTACACACACAAATTCATACTACCTTGAAAGGAAGTCCTACCTATTTTTATATATTTTGTAGTTGCTGAATGATAGAATCCTCATTAAAAGATTCCACGCATGCTAATGGACATTTGGATCTTCTAAGGAAAGATCCACTGCTTATGCAGAGCTTTGGGCAGTGTTTATAATATTGAAATGGAAATTAGATTACAATTTTTTTTGTCTATAGGATATTCAGTATCAATGAGACGTTAGGCATCTATTTATATAGTTTTTACATGTAGATAATTTTAACTTTCTTTTTTTTTAAATTAACACCAAGCGGCAGTTACCTCCGATTTTAATAATAGGGTACATCATTTTGTTAGCCAGATTGTTTTGAAGATGAAAAATTTTATCTCTGATTATAAATACGATATGTACTCACTTGTAAGACATAAAACACCACTAACAAGTATTTTCAAAAGTGAAAATTACCAGAAATCCTAATCCCCATAGACACCTGCTATGGAAAGGAAGGAAATGATCCTTCCAAAATTTCTCCTGCCCACTCCCTTGTTCGCTTTTTCTTCCGCTGCTTGTCTGCCTTCTTCCATTCTCTCACTGGAACCTTCAGCTCCCCGCTCCCAGCACAGCACCATAATTCTTTTAATCACTTCTCAAAGTCTCCCGTTTATTAGAGAGAGAGAAAGAGAGAGAGAGAGAAAGAGAGAGAGAGAGAGAGAGAGAGAGAGATGTTCTGCCAGTTCACCGTGTGCTCCACGGTGGCGGAAGTGCTGCCACACTGGGCTCCCTCCTCACCTCATTCCCTGTCAGGAACATACGGCTTCATACAAAGTAAAATTAAATAAATATTTTTTTTCCTGACTAGATAAATAGAACATGATAGTGCTTTTTAAAAAGCTGTTTAAAACTTATTCTTATGTTGATTGAGTACAATGTTAGCAAATAAGATTATATGAGTATATTCCATATGGTGAGCATATAATAATTTATTTTTATTTATTGTTTTAATCCTCATACAAGGACATATTTATTGATTTTAGAGGACAGAGAAAAAAAACACTGGCATGAGAGAGAAACATTGATCCATTTCCCCTTGTGTACGCTTTCCAAAGCAGGGTGGAATCTGCAATCTAGGCATATGCCCTGACTGGGAATTGTACCCACAACATTTTCCGGTGTACTGGACAATACTCTAAACAACTGAGCAAGCCAGCCAGGGCCATAATTTATTTAACAATGCTCTCATTTGTCATTTATGTTGTATTTTTTCCCAATTACCCACAAATATGTAAAAGACACCAGTGTGTATACATTTTATGTACTTCCTCCTCAAGATAAATTCCTCAAACTGGATTGTTGATTCAAAAGTTATACACATTACCTGTGGTACATACTTTTGAATTATCTTGTTAAAGCCTAGGCACATTTATCCATCCTCACCATATATAACAAAGTAGCTATTTATCTTCAGTTTAGTCATAACTGGATACTATACCTATATTTTAACCTTTGTTTGCTAAGTAGGAGAGAAATTAAGACTAAAGCTATTCAGCTATTTTCCTGTAAATTTTAGCTATTTTTACATGTGTGTTTATCAAAAAAAAATGATGTGAGCTAAAAATGTATCCTGATCTTTTGATGAATTGGGTAGGAGATACAAGAAAATCATGCAGAAGCAAGCTGCAAAAACAAATACATAAAGAAACAAGTGCCTCGATCTGTCTGCAATATATGAGATGCTTCAAGTTCTCAGTGGATGTAGAGCCTCATGTAAGAGTCCTGGGTGGTCACAGGCTTTGGCTTAAACTTCTTATTCTCCCCAAAATGTACCTGACTTAGAAACCTGTACCTCAATCATATAAGAATAGAGAATACAGTGGAAACAGCTTCAGGGCTTTGCTTAAATTTGTGAGACTGTAAATGACTAAAAAAAATAGAGGAAAACTAGTTAGCATATTAGGTGTTGGATTAAAGAGGCTAGGGTGGCGCGGTGTGGAGATGGGTGCAATGTGGTAAAGGGGCAACTGAATGATAGGGGAGAGAACCTGTGTATCTCAGAAGAAAACAAGAATGTTGTCTTGGACAGGCTTAGTTCACCTATGTTTTGTAAGCTGGTCTAGGTTCAGCGCCCTTTGTCTGCTAACAGAATCCTTTGTCACAAACCACTTCAGTGAATATTTTCTTCATATTGATTTCGCTGAACTAAAAATAACACTGAGAGAGATGATGATATAGGAAAAAACCCAAGTCAGGCTAAATATATCAGAATTTTGCCAAAGAAAATTTTCATTATCCTGTCAATCACGACATACTCATAATCCTTTCCAGCCTTTTCACCAAGTTAATTAAGATTTTCAAATATTCATAAATGCCAAAGGTTTAAAAAAATAAAGTTTCATACTTTGATGTTACAAATCTGGGAATTATTAAAACTGTCTAATTTCTAACTAAAATAAAGCTGAAATTGTCTTTAAGTTACTTAGGTAAATGGGAAGTTTTATTGTTATAAGATTATTGGGTAGAAGTAAAATTGTATTTATTATGAATAAGAAATAAATTCTCTTTTATTAGTAATTACACTTTTGTATTGCCATCACTACAAGCCTCTTTCTATATTGACCAAATTTGTTCTTATATTCAAGGATAGAATCAAAGTATTATAAACCATAAAATAAATTTCATATTTGTTCCCACCTATATCTAAATATAATTTTAATTTTATTCTTCCTATATGGTTCTCACTTACAGGAGCCAAGTAGACCTCACCACTTTCATTGTACAATCATTGTTACCATTTGGTGGTGGTGATTGTTGCTGTTTGGTGGTATAGTGCTGTCTTTTGATTAATATAGTTATATAAACTGTGTGTGTGTGTGTGTGTGTGTGTGTGTGTGTGAGCTGAGATGCATTACATAGATATTCTTCACCATGTCTAATTGAGACTGTCTCTCTGTCTCTACCTATCCATCTATCTATCTATCCATGTGTGTGTTAAGTGAATTCCTTAAGTAAATTCATTTGCTAACTGAAACTTTATATAATAGTTTCAAAAGAGTAAAGAAGTTCTATTTAATTTATTGTGTTCAGGCAATGAGTAATGCTGATGTCCCATTCTACAATATGTGCTGGGAACTGTTCATATGTTCCCAAGTACTTGGGATCTGTGTATGTACATAGATATGGATATGTACACATTTATATGTATATAAATATATATATATATGAATAAGCACAGTTAACAAGGCCCTTGCCCTCATTTAGCTTACATTATAATCCGTATAATTTGATGCACAGAACGCACTTAAACCATTACAAAAATATCCCTTAATTAAGTTTGTATTAGTCACTTTAATTACCTTTCATGTTAAATATAACAAGAAATCAAGTTTAAAGTTGAATTTTGGAAGATAGAAAGATCTAGACTATGCCTAGCAGTGGGTACATGGTAACTCCTTCCTGCATAGCTTTTACAGTATATTCACCAACTAGCCCAATTCTTTCATATCACGTGTCTGCATTTCTAACTACATTTAGTAAATGCATTATCACATAAATTAAGTAAATTACAAGTCATACATGATCTAGAAAAGCTCAATGTTGTAAGCAAATGGAATACAAAACATTACCACACACAGAGCATTCCCCACACACAACAAAACCATCTTCATATTCAACTATTTGTATTGAGATTCTATATTAAGAAAGGTTATGTGATTTTTTTCAACTAATATATCCTATCTATTAATTCTAAGGGGTTTTTTTTTGTTAACTTTAATTTTATATAGAGACAAAAGATTAATAATTTCCTCAACAAATCTTCCCCCCCTTGCTATAATACTTATGATAGCTTCAGTTGCCTACCATACCTACTGCACTGTGAGTCCAAGGGCGTGCCCCCATCGTCCTCTATGAAAATGGCACCCCCGGAGTTGTTCAGTGCACACCTATAGTGGAAGCAATGGTTCAGATGGAGGCTCTTTCTTTTCTCCTGCCTAATACAATTAATAGTGGTATTCCATCAGCAAAACCTGCTTCTTCAGTTACTTGCTTTGCAAGTTCCGGTAGTAAATCATATGCTTGTAAAAATATCAGGAGCCAGATTTTTAGAAAAGAATTATTCCAAAAAGCCCAAAAGAATGTTTTAATTCTTATTTCTTACTTAAAGCATTCTCTCTATAAAGTGGTTTTAAAGACACTTATCACCATTGTGAATGTGTAGATATTGTCTTACCAATTATAGATATAAGTATATATTTTCATTTGGTCATTGGGAATTTACACATTTTGCACATTAACTTGAAACTGTAAAGCAAACCTGAGTATCGGCCTTTAATAGAGGTTACTTTAATATCTTTGGACACATAAAAACTGCTTCATTATGCTTTTGTATTAATTGGTCAGATTTGGCAGGTGGAATGCTAGCCTTGAATAGCTTAATTGCATAAAATATAATAAATTATATTACACCCAGCATTCCAAGCCAATCCCTTTCTGTTGCCAGAAACTATGTATCCAGGGAACTGTAACCACACAACAAAATTAATCTGTGAAAATTAATAAATGGATATATGAACATAATATATCTGATTCCATATTTGTTAGATATTGATCTTTTATGCATTAATTGAAGTTTGTTATTAAACTGGTGATCTATCATTAATTAGCAACTTTAGAGATCTTACTATGCATGAAGCATTATACTGCATAGTTTGAGAAGGACAAAGATGAAATGAACATTGTCATTACCTTTTAAGATTAATAATATAGAATGAAAAAATGATTGATAATATAGGGTGAGAGTACTAATTTTACCAAAGACCCATTACTAATAGTTTTACTCCACTAGAAAAGAATATATTAAGTGATATAACACAGGCCTGCATAAGGCTTATGTGGGAGCTGAGAATGAGAAAGATTCTGGGAAGTGTGAGATTTTAGAAGGATTAATGGAAGAGATAGAATTTGTATTGGACCTTAACGAAGTCACAAAGTCATGCTTGAAAAAAACGTTGTGTGTGTGTGTGTGTGTGTGTGTGTGTGTATTTCCATGTCAATTCTTGATTGATAATGGCAAGGTATTGTATAACTTGTATTATGTTTTCCTCTGAGACATATCACTTATTATGTAAATAAAATCTATAAAACACACTGAAAATTATCACCTGGGTATTCACAGTATACCTCTGTAAGACTGCATCATACAACTGTCATGGATTTGGCATTTCTTCATTAAGTTCAAACGTGAACCAGGAACAGCCAGGTTGTATTTGTTTGCATGATAAAACAACTGGTAGTTTATTGTGTTTATGCAGATTTTATGACAAAATAAGACAGGGCATAAAAGGGAGCCATTGTCATTGTGAAAAGGAATGGGTATAAAACCTAAGAAAACTATGCCATTACACATCTGAAGTGTCAGCCATCAATGCATGTATTTGCAGCGGCACACAAGATCCTGAGGTACTATTATGGATGACGTGGCGAAACACGTCTTCATTGAAAAGAAACTTGGTCAGATTTAAAATTATATAGTTATTTTACTCATTCATTTAATAAGTATGGATTGTGTTCGAAAAGCCATGGAAGACAATTTCTCTCCTTTCATTACCTTACCTTCTAAGAGGGAGGGCACGCGTAAGACACAAATAGTGATAAATCCTGAGCAGAAAATTAAAACAGGGTGACAGGACACAAAGGTAGTGAGGGGCCATAGAGGTTTCCTCAAAGTGACATTTACCTGGAAACTAAGTGATATCCCAATTCCCAAAATTACTGATGGGTAATTTTCCTGTGATATCATTTAAATTATATTACTAACTTTTTAAGAATTTCATTACACATCTCAATTTTACAGCTCTCTGTATTTTAATGGGAAGTGACAGAAAAACATGTATTTCCATTTAGTGTTTTTGCCATCATTTTTTAAAGATAAAATTAATAGGGAAAGGCAAAAGAAATGTGTGATTCTTCAACTAGCCTATGTGCGCCCTGCCTTTCCCTTCCCCTCTATTTCCAAAAGTCATCTCGTCTGCACCCCTCCTTCCTCTCCCCTCCTCTCCTGCTCCTCTTCATTTTTCTTCTTTTGTCTATTTATATTCATTTTTTTCTTTTCTTTTTTCTTATCTAAAGGCTAACTAGGTATAATAAAAGTTACTTATAATAGGTTAGCTATAGAAACAAATAATTTCAAAATATATTAGTATAAGCCTTTTGGGGCAGTATTATAGAAATAAGTTTAAGTAACTCTCTAAATGAGAGTCAAGTAAATAGCATTATTAAGTTTCTCTTTTTAAAATGATTCTCAAGTTCAATATGTCTATATGCACTTTACTCTTTAATAGAAGCATTCCAAACATTTTCATAATTATATTTCTGTTCCTCTGGGTTCCTCCCCCACCCACAGCTAGACTTTTGCTGCAAATTTTAAATACCCACTTTCTCTTCTCTATAGCAATGCACATTTCTGTGCAACCAGGATTTTTTAATAAGTTTACACTATATTATGCACTTTAACACTGAAAACAAACAATATCTCCCAAATCACAACTTAAAATATCATTTTTAGAAGGTTTTATTCATAAGATTTTCTTGACTATATTACTTGCAAATATTAGCCTAAATTCCTGAGATACTTACTTGCAAATCTCAGCCTAAACTGGAAATACTTAGAAATAAAAATTGTTCTGCTTATAAAAAGTTATAAATAATATGAATGCCAACATAACAGGATAGAATTCTATGCGACCAGACCATTAAAAAAGTCTGATTTATTCCACTTATAAATCATAAAATCCCAGAATCATTCAAACCTTTTACCAAAGACAGGGCCTTCCCTTATCATATGCCCTTAGTAATTATAAAACATAATAAACATATGACACTTATATAACAAATAAGTAATAATAGCTCTCTGTGTATATTATATTTATAGTCCACTTTCCCAAAGAAGGAGCATGATATATATCTAGACTAGAAAGGAAAAAAGATAGGTAGGTAGGTAAATAGACAGACTGATAAATAAAAAGTCTGTCTGATAAGACATAAATTTATACAGCCTTTAATGCACTCATAACACCTTCAAATGGCAACTTTGAGGTTTAAGCTATAACCATTGTTTCTAATATGATGGTTTGGTGATAACTGAAATGTTGCTAAATCATTTGATGACAATAAATGATACGGTGTTTTTAGTAAATGCTTATATATTTAAGTTTTTAACACAAAGGCAAAGATGTCATGATAAAAAATAATGCTTCTTTGCCCTGGTTGGTGTGGCTTAGTGGACTGAGTGCTGGCCTGCAAACTGAAGGGTCACTAGTTCGATTCCCCATCAGGGCATGTGCCTGCGTTGTGGGTCAAGCCCGCAGTAGGGGATGCTTGAGTGGCAACCATGTATTGATGTTTTTCTCTCTCTCCCTTCCTTCCCCTCTCTCTAAAAATAAATAAATATGATCTTTAAAAAAATTTAAAAATAATACCTCCTTTGTATTGATTTAATTGACATTATCATTGGAAAAGTAAACCTTAAGAAATCATTATATAGTAGGATGCTTTTTCTAAAAACTTAGAAAATATGTTCCATTTTCCACATATAATTTGGAAATTTTCTTAACTAGTAAAGTCTCATATATAAGAAAAGAAATCATATTTATAGTTTTGGAACGTGGTAGTCATTTGATAGATAATTACTACAGTGTCCAAAATTGACTAAACTGCACCTGATCATTCATTTTTTAAAAAAATTTCAAGTAATCCATTTTTGCTTCTAGTGTTCTCTGTGGTCATCATTTTATGGTTCCTACCTCAGTCCATTACAGAGTTTCTGATATTAAACATATGCAAACATTAGAAAGTACCTTAATTGACTGGAAGGGAGGAAAGAAGAAGGAACATATTCTTTTAAAGTCTAGGACTCGATTAAAAGTATCAGTTATTAGCTTGTAATTCAAGATAGTTCCCCAGACACTTATATGCTTGGAAAGGAACCAAATAAGAGGAATAAAAGATCCCTGCTGAATTTTACAAAAGACCAAGTTCCAACTGCCCATATTTCAAATGACCTACTGAATAAAAAAGCAATTTGATACACTTTCTTATAGCAGCACAGTTCTTAAATGTCTTCCTATAAAATAGCTTAATGCATTTTTATCTTCCTATTTAATTTCTTTGATGAATAACCTATCAATACCTTCCACACCTGCTACAAACCATGACCTTATGGTTGCCCTTGTCAATGGAACCTATTTTACATGGTTAACTTACTTGGATTATAATGGTTAACTAAGAGCTATGATTACACACACACACACACACACACACACATATAAATAATGAGAACTCACAAAAAGATAATGGGCTTGATTTTCTGTGTCTGTCCAAGACAGGAAATAAGTCAGCTATTTGTATATAGAGAAAATAACACATTTCAAAAAATTTAACAAGGGAAGAGAAAATGCTCCGAAGTTTAGAATCATCACTCTGATCTTTTAATTTATTTAAATACGGTTGAGAAAAATGAGGTTGAAAATCATCAAATTCTATTGGCCAGATTTTTCTTTATTATTTCTAGTAAGGGGAGGTTTCATTAAACATGCTCCTGGACTTCTTGCTTTAAAACTATTACATCAACATGAAGCATATGACAAGAGTTGAAAATTAGAAAATTATCTGGTCAAATTTGCTTTCAGAATGCTTAATAATATATTTTATATTAGGTGAAATACAAATATGTTTTTAATATAAAAGCATGATTTCTGAGTTAATGAGTTTCTAAAAATGTAATTTGACTTCTAACTCATGGTGTCTAACAAGAGAGATAATCAGGTTAAGTTCAAGTTAATTCTTATTGATTAACCTCACAAAACCTTACATTTTTTCAATTTATTTAGACATGTCTCAATCATTAAGTAAAAGGTTGCTTTAATTTACCTATTTTATCTTCAAAGAGGAAAGAAGAAAAAGGCAGAGGTTTACAGTAACGAGCAAATGAATGCAAAGCTCCATTAAGTCTAAACAAAAGACGGTTTGCTATACATGTTATATATATTTTAAACTTTGATTTTCCTTAGGTTCCTGACTCTTAATATAGTCGCACAGCCTCTGTCTGCAGCAAACACAGTGGGCTGGGAACGGTGCACCTGAGATTATTTAAAGCCAGACAGAGGCCCCTTTCCTGGTGGAACCTCCTGGAAGGTCGCACCCAGCTCTCAGCTCATGCAGGAGCAGGGAAGATTGGCAAAACAGGCAGGGCAGGCTCAAGAAGCCCCTGCAGCGTATGTGTCTGCAAGAGAAAGAAGCAAGAGGAACAGCTAAAGGACGCATTTTGAACTTCTCGCAGGGAAGTTCAAAATATACTGGTTGCTAGGGCCCTATTTCACTGAGGCCAGCAAAGCAGTGAGATCAGAAAGCAGGGCAGCGAGGGGTAAGCAGGGCCCCACCCAGCCTCAGCTCACACACAGAGCTGCCATCAACACCAAGCAAGAGAGAGCTGCCCCCATGGTACAGACATCTAATTAATCAGAAACTATACGTTATTGAAAATAAACTGGGATAGACCGGGCAGGTGGTGCAGGGGCAGCAGAACACATCCACAATTTTTCCAGGAGAATGAAGGATGCCTCCCAAGGGAGACCTAGAGGTCCTACCCTCCCAATTGCAACAGAAGCTCCCTCTAGAGGCAGGTGAAGGTGACATAGGCAGTGTTGCCAAAAGTTGGATGACCCACCATGGGACCATGAGCTGATAAAAAACCAGTGATGAATCCAGTAAAAGAAGTCAGAAGGTGAACATCAAATGGCTGAGATAAATTTCACCTTACTCTTCTCGAGAATTTGCATTTTTTCTTCCTTTCACATAAGGCTTTTAAAATTTTTTTCTTTTGCTTCAATAGTATTCCAACTAATTTACTACTTTTTGACCTTTATATTTTAGTTTTTATTCAGATTTTGTTACTTTTTATTTTAATTATTTCAAATCTCACATTGCACCTTGCCCTCATTTTACTCTATTTTGCCTTATTCCTGCCTTTTCTTATTTTCATTGTAAATTTTATTTTCTTCCATGTTACTTCTTGTTCCTATTCCTTATTCTTACTATTTCTCCTCTTTCTCTTCTCCAAAAGCACTTTTCCGTCCTTAATTCAGTTCACATTCTTTTTCCCTTGTTATAATAATATTCTTATTTCCTTTCCACCTTTATAAATCATGGCTTGTTGGTGTGGATATTACAGTTACTGCTTTTCCTCTTCAATGGTATTCCTACTTGTCCACTATTTTTTTGTACTTCAAATCTCATAGGTTACTTTCTGACTGTCTTACTCCATTTTGCCTTCCCCCTGCCCTGGCTTATTTGAGTTAGGAATTTTATTTTACTCTTCCCTTGCTTAACCTGGATTGTATTACTTACTCTTATTATTTTTTTCTCCCCCTATCCTCTCAAAAGCATTTTTTACTGTAGACATCTCATATCTTCTCTTTTTTTTATTATTTTGTATAATATTCTTATTCTCTTTCCACCTTTATTAATCTTTGCTCAGCTGTCTTTGATATTGACACTGTGCTGGTTTTTCTGCAATTTTGTTTCCTTTGTTTCACTACCTTTTTAATTTTATTTCAAACCTCATAGTATACTCTTCCTTTTTTTTACTCCATTTTGCCATTGCCCTTCCCTCTTTTACTTATGTTTTAAATTTTATTCTCTCCCTTTCTTCACCTTTTTATTCCCTACTTTTATCATTTCTCTTCCGTCTTCCTACTCAAAATCATTTTTCTCTCCTTTAATTATCTCCTATTCCCTTTTTCATGTAATATTCTTAATCTCCACCTTTACTGATCATTGATCAATTGCTGTTGATATTGCTGATGTGCTAGGGCAGTATTTTTGCTGGCATGAATTTGGTTTTCTAGAAATACTGCTATGTTAACCAGTACCTGTATAACAGCATGTAAGATGTGGTGAGAATTGTGACTCCCAGTAAGCCAGCTGGAGGGAAGAACACACCAATGAATAAGCCACCAAAAGCAAAGCTCAAGCACAACAAAAGAGCAGACATAAACTGAATAAAGGGTAAACTTAGAACGTGCAGATCAGGAGATCAAAGATACTGCACCACAGAATCCCAAAGAATTCCTACCACAGAAGTCCACCCTGTGAAGACAGACAGGAAAAGAAGAGCAACATGAGATGCCAAAACAAACAAAAAGAGTCACTTAAGTTTGGGAGGCAAAGAAAGAACCCCCAGCAGAAAGGGATGGAAGGATCCTGGAAAAAAGAGCTAAATAATATTGAGATAGGCAATGTATCAGACATAGAATTCAAAATGATGTTTACAAAGATGCTCAAGGAACTCCATGAGAACTACAAGGAGCTTTGTGGGAGCTACAGCAGCATGGAAAAAAACCCAAAAACTATAAACAAGAACCAGGAGGAAATGAAGAATACAACATCTGAAATGAAAAATACACCAGAAGGAATTAAAAGCAGGTGAGATGAAGCAGAGGACTGAATCAGTGAGCTGGAAGGAAAGGAAGAAAGAAATACACAGAGCAACAAAGTGAAAAAGAACTTAAAAAGAACTAGGATAGTTTAAGGGAGCTTCAAGACAATATGAGACATCACAACATTCACAGCACAGCAATATCAGAAGAAAAGGATCAAGGGAAAGAAAACCTGTTTGAGAAAATAATGGCAGGAACTTCCCTTACTTGGTGAGGGAAAAAGTAATGCAAATTCAGGAAGCATAGAAGGTCCCAATAAAGATGTACCCAAAGAGGCTTACTCCAAGACACATCATAATTAAAATGCCAAATTTTAAAAACAAAGAGAGAATCTTAAATGCAGCAAGGGAGAAACAGCAGGTAACATAGAAGGGAGCACCAATAAGGCTGTCAGCTGATTTCTCAGCAAAAACACTACAAGCCAGAAGAGATTGGCACAAAATATTGTAATTTATGAAAAGCAAGGACCTACAACCAAGACTGCTTTATCCAGTAATGTTCTCATTTAAAATGGATGGTGAAATAAAGAGCTTCCCAGACAAAAGAAGGCTAAAAGAGTACACTTCTACCAAGCCCGCACTGCAAGAGATACAAAAGGTATTGCTAAAAAAGTGAGGAGAGAGAGAGAGAGAGAGAGAGAGAGAGAGAGAGAGAGATGGAGAAACAGAGAGAAACAAAGGTATAGAAAAATGGCAATGAATACTTATTAGTAATAACTTTAAACGTAAATGGATTAAATGCTCCAATTTAAAGACATAGGGTAGCTGAATAGATAAGAAAACACAACCTACATGTATGCTGTCTACAAGATACCTGCCTCAGAACAAAAGATCTACACAGGCTAAAAGTGAAGGGATGAAAAAATATATAAGCAAAAAGACACGAAAAGAAAGCTGGGGCAGCCATACTTATATCAGGCAAATTGGACTTCAAAACAAGAACCATAAAAAGGGACAAATCAGGTCATTACATAATACTTAAAGGAATAACCCAATATCAGGATATAACCCCTATAAACATATATGCGCCCAACATAGGAGCACCTAAATATATAAAGAAAATCTTGGAGGCCTTCAAGAAAGATATTGACAACAACAAAGTCATCATAGAGAATTTTAACACTCTACTGTTAACAATGGATATATCTTCCAAAAGAAGAATCAGCAAGGATACTGTGGCATTGAATGACACTCTAGATCAAATGGAATTAGTTGATATATATAGAACCTGTCTCCCCAAAGAAGCAAAATATACATTCTTTTCAAATGCACATGGAACATTTTCAAAGATAGACCACATGGTAGGACACAAAACCAGCCTCAACAAATTCAAGAAAATTGAAATCATATCAAGCATGCGTTCAGATCACAATAGATTTAAACTAGAAATCAACCTCAAGAAAAAAACTCAAAAACATTTAAATACACGGAGACTGAATAACATGTTATTAAATAATGAATGGGTCAACAATGAGATCAAGGAAAAAAATCAAAAAGTATCCGGAAACAAATGAAAATTAGCACATAACAATCCAAAACTTATGGGACACAGCAAAAGCAATACTGAAAGGGATATTCATAGCAAGAGAAGCTTACCTAAAGATAGTAAAATCTCAAATTAACAACCTAACCCTACATCTACAAGAACTGGAAGAACAACAACAAACAATACCCAGAGCCAGTAGAATCAAGAAAAGGGCAGAAGTAAATGCCAGAGAGACTAAAAAAACAATTCAAAGGATCAATAAATCCAGGAGTTGGTTCTTTTAAAAGATAAACAAAATTGACAAACCTTTAACCAAATTTATCAAGAAAAAAAGAGAGAGGTCCCAAATAGATATAATCAGAAATGAAAGAGGAGAAGTTACAACCAATACCCCGATACCACAGAAATAAAAAGGATTGTAAGAAATCACTATGAATAGCTATATGTCAAGAAATTAGACAACCTGAGTGAAATGGACAAATTTCTAGAAACATATAATCTGCCAAAACTAAATCAAGAAGAAGCAAAAAGCCTGAACAGACTGATAATGAGTGAAATTGAAATAGTAATCAAAACACTCCCAGCACACAAAAGTCCTGGACCAGATGGCTTCACAGGCAAATTTTACCAAACGGTTAAGGAACAACTAACTCCTGCCTTTCTCAAAGTATTCTAAAAATCTTAAGAAGAAAGAAGACTCCCAAACTCTTTTTTGAGGCCAGTATTATTCTAATTGTAAAGACACAACAAACAAACAAAAAAACTACAGGACAGTATCTCTGATGAACATAGATGCTAAAATTCTCAACAAAATACTGGCAATCCAGATTCAAAAATATATTAAAAAGATCATATACTATGATCAAGTGGGATTCATCCCCAGGATGTAAGGATGGTAAATATTCACAAATCAATAAATGTAATACACCACATAAACAAAACAAAGGACTAAAACCACATGATTTTATCAATAGATGCTTAAAAAGCATTTGATTCCAAGTCAGGGCATGTGACTGGGTTGCGGACCAGGCCCCCAGTTGGGAGCACAGGAGAGGCAACCATGCATTGATGTTTCTCTTTCTCTTTCTCTTGCTCCCTCCCTTCTCCTCTCTCTCAAAAAATAAAATTGTCCTTCTTTCTCTTTAAAAAAAAAACATCATCAAAATGAAAGGGAACCAACTATATTATAGATCATATTTGCCAGTGATACATCAGACAGAGGTTTGATATCCAAAATATATAAAAAACTCATATGGCCCAACATCAGGAAGTCAAGGAATCCAATTAAAAAATGGGCAAAGGCATTTGTCTTTCAATGCCTGGCTTACTTCACTTAGCATAAGGCTCTCCAGTTCCATCCATGCTGTTGCAAAAGGTAGGAGCTCCTTCTTTCTTTCTGCTGTGTAATATTCCATTGCGTAAATGTACCATAGTTTTTGACCACTCAAAAAACTTAGGCACTTAGGTTGCTTCCAGCACTTGCCTATTTTAAATTGCGCTGCTATGGATATTGGGGTGCATAAGTTCTTTTAAGGTGGTATTTCAGGATTCTTAGGGTATAACTCCATTAGTGGTGAAAGACAAATACCATATGATCTTACCTATAAGTAGAACCGAACCAACAAAACAAATAAGCAAGAAAAATATAACCAGAGACTTTGAAATAAAGAGCAAAATGACAACAACCAGAGGGGACAGGAATAATGGGGGAAAATAGGGGAAGGGTCTTCAAAGAACATGTATAAAGGACACATGGACAAAGCCAAAGGGGGTAGTTTTGAGGGTGGGAGAAGGGGATGGGTGAGGCGGGGAGAGTGGTGGGGGCAAAATGTAGACAACTTTACTTGAACAATGATAAAAAAACAGTTTTAAAAAAATGGGCAAAACATGTGCATAGACACTTTTCCAAGAAGGACATACAGATGGCTCATAGACATATGAAAAGATGGTCAACATCACTAGCCGACAGAGAGATGCAAATTAAAACTACAATGAGATACCACTTCATACTGGTCAGAATGGCTGTCATTATAAAATAACAAGTGCTGGAGAGGATACAGAAAAAATGGAACCTTAGTAAACTCTTGGCGGGAATGCAGACTGCCACATCCACTGTGGAAAACACTATAGAATCTCCTTAAAGAACTGAATATGGAACTGCCTTTTGCCCCAGTGATTCTGCTGCTGGGAATATACCCTAAGAATCCTGAGTCATCAATCTAAAATCTTATGCACCCTAATGTTCAGAACAGCACTATTTACAAGAGCCAAGTGCTGGAAACAACCTAAGTCCCCATCAGTAGATGAGTAGATCAAAAAACTGTGGTACATTTACACAATGGAATACTATGTAGCAGAAAGAAGGAAGGTAATTCCTACCCTTCACAACAGCATGGGTGGAACTGGAGAGTATTATGCTAAATGAAATAAGCCAATCAGTGAAAGACTAATACTCTATGATCTCACCTATGAGTGGAATAATGAACAAAATAAACTAATGAACAAAATAGGACCACAGGAATAAAAACATGGAGCAGACTGAAAGTGACTAGTGGGGAGCGGGGAGGGGGCAATGGTGGAAAGAAGGAGAAGGGACTAGACAAAGTACATGTATGAATGGCTCACAGACATGGACAAGAGTGTGGGAATCGGCTGTGGGAGCTGGGGTTGGGGTGGATGGAGGAGGGCAGAGGGGGAAAAATTGAGACGACTGTAATAGAATAACAGTTAAAAATGATTGAAAATATATATAGTACTACAGCAAGAAAGATTGGTTTGAGAGGTCAAGAAAAATGCATACATGGCGTTCATTGAGCATGAATTTCAAAACCTCATAGTTTTATCAATGTGAATGAGGACTGCTCTTGCCCTCCACACATTTTTCTCAATACAAGAAAGAGGACAATGTTCCAAGCTTGACTTTTATACCACGAGACATTTTTGAATTTTGTAGGCATAAAAAAACTGTTAGAGTCTTATGGTTCAGAAGGCAACACATTTCTTTCCCTCCTGTCTAGCATATAATCTAAAAGTGGCGAAGCTGGTTTTTATCTAAGCTCCCCAAAATATTCACCTTTGGCCTTTTGTCAGTGAAAAAAGAAAAGTTTTACCTCCTCAGAATTGCTTTCTGTAGTTTTACTAGAAAATTCATCTTTAACTCAGCAGTCAATAATAACAACTATTTGGCTCCATCTGTATCATGCACAGTAATTTATTTCAGGAAAAACTAAAGCGAGAGTTTGTTTTAGCATAGAGAAAAATGTTAAGGGAAGTCAGCCAAAAATAAATGTTCTGAAAATGACCCAGTCCAAAGATTTTCCATAGACCAGAGAGATAGAGGTGGTGAATACATGCACACATAGGACAATATATTCTGAAAACAATATAATGACAAATCTGTAATCTCAATATATCCAATTTAGCAACTCGAATTTTGCTCATTTAGAAGTTGTCAGAACTTGATACCAATTGCTAATGGTTCCTGCTATGACTCCTGGCAGACCTGGTGCAGATTTTGTGCTCTCTTCACACTAATGAAAAAATATATATAATGTATTTCTATACCTGTGTGTGTGACTGTGCACCTCCAGTCTTCGAATGAATCAGTTACTCGCTTTCTACAAAAATAAAGATGTTTCTCTAAGACATTGCAAACAGATGCTTCACTATTTCCACTAATTGGAGTGAGCTCTCCAACAATGTTATCCAGCAAAAGTGGTATCTGTCTGTAATTTATTACGAGTAAAGCGGATCTGCCATTTTAATATACAAGATATTAGACATATACAATATTTTGATGTTAATGTCTATATTTTAATTGTATAGGACCAATATTATAGGAAATGCCTCAAACTTATATGTTAATGATTTTCCAAAATACCTCTATATTTTGACTGTGTAAGCACCCAGGTTGGACTGTGTCCAGGTGCAAAATGATTCGGTATATCATCTGATGGAATGTAAAGTGAGGCATCTTAGGTAATGGCCAAGGGGCTTATCTAAAATTACATACCTCTGTGCATTTGAAAATGTGGTGAAAAGAAGTTAGGAGCTGCAGTTGAAAATAAATAAAAACTAGGTTACCTTAGAGAAACTCTTCCCTTCAGATTACTTTTTGAGGATTTTCTTAATACAAACTTTACTGTAAAAAATAAAAAGGTTAGACAAAAATAGCATGGCAATCTGTGGGTATGGAGTTAGAATAATAAAATGTTGCCCATTTGGTTTTAGGAAATAGGACAAAGAGGTTAAATGGCATCTTCAAAGGATATTTTACAGCTGTTATTCTTTAGGAGGAAACCCTGTAAATTAACAAAAGAAAGTAGGGAATAGAAACACTAATGTTAATTTTAAATTCTCATAGTAGTATATTTTCACCATATTGTCCAGGAAATCTGGCTTACAAAATAAGAAAATGCATCCAGAGGGTTAATTCCTAGATTTATAAACCAAATATTTGGACATAATCTCTAAGAATGTGACTTTTCAAAGGAAATCATTCAAGTTAACCAAGTTAAAATCAGTCTGTATTTGATGAAACAATGACATTTTCAAAGTCAATCACTTGAGTTTTATATTCTCCCCCAAAAGCTAAAGTTTAAATTGTTTTTTTCTACTATGTAATACATTGTCCAAAAAATAAGCAACTAATAAGTGTATCTCAAATAGTATAAGGAAAATGGTTAGCACCTCACTGGAATTTGATTTCTTTCTTTCTTCCTTCCCTTCCTCCTTCCCTCCCTCCCTTCTTTCCTTCCTTCTTTTCTCTCTTTCTCTCTCTCCCTTTCTTCCTTCCCTCTCTCTCTCTTTCTTTCTTTTTTTCATAATTCTGTTGACTAATGGACCTTTTCTCTTCTCCAGCTGCTATGCAGCATCTGCCTTCTGTCTTAGTATCTCATCATCTGCCACACCCCACAGGTAATTTTCTGACTGTTTCTGTCGTCAACTTTCATGACATTCGCCTCCTCCTGCTGCCACTCCCTCCACATGTCATGCTGCAGAAATTAAATAGCGTGTAAAAGCTGCGAGCAACAAGGAAGTTTCTTTTACAATGAGCCTTCAAGGTAAAGCATGTTCATGCAGTAAAGACAAGAAAGCTGATGCTGTAATTCACATTTCAATGAAGCTTCAAGGGTAATCACCATGTGGTTGCCTTTGAGTCCTAAGGTCATACACTAAAGCTATTACAAATGATTTAATAAATACATATTTAATTATTGAATCACTGTAAGTGCACTATTTAATTTCCTTACCACAGATGGCACGCAATTACTAGATTTACTCAGGTTTCTCTAAGTATGGTAATTCCATTAGCATATATCCTCAGTTTTTTTCCCCCCTAAAGTTGAAAAACTCTGCCAATATTAACTATTTATTAAATATTGCCCAAATATTTAAAAAGAAATAAAACAACAAAAAAACATAAAACTATACCCTCTAGAAAATGTATCAAAATACACAAACATACTACATAGTCTTTTTAAGAAAAATATGAAAATTAAAACTGGACTTAAGTTTTTCTATATTAAAATTTTATAATGTATTATTTTACACAGTGATTATCCTTGCAATGCCATCATCAAGGCTACTTTTACACCAAATTTGCAGGGGGAAATGGAGGAAGAGAAGAGTAAGTAGAATTTTCCAAACTCACAGTTAGCCATTCAAAATTGTTGAATAATAAATACTGCATATATTGTATATAAGTTTCAAGCAGTCTGCCTTACAGGCACCAGCTAATTTATTATCTACAAAAATCAAGAAAATGTTACAAGTATTATCTCCATTTCATAGATGAGGAACTGAGACAAAGAGTGTGAAGCAGCTCTCCAAGTCCCTCAGCCCCTAATGCAAGAGAGGTTGGGTGCGCACCCTGAGGGTTTCCTTTCAGTGCTGTAACCTGTGGTCTACAATTGCCCACCTATAAGCCTGTAGTTCAGACTTCCCTGAGATAATTTATAGTAGCTTTCTCCTAGGTTATTAGTAGGGCCTATTGGTTATATCTGTATTTCCTTAAAAAAATCTATGAATAGAGAGGTCATTAAAATAGCTATGAGTAACAAGGTATTTTCCAAGGGAAATTCTATAAGCTATACTACTAAATGAAAAATGAGTTAGATTTACCCTGTATGTGAATGCTTCTTGGAATTTTTTTTTTACATCTATTTGGATCTTATCTGAATTTAAAACAAAACTACGTCCAAATAGATGTCTCCCTTTGACCAGAGCTACCAGAAGTCTCAGCTAAGATCTGTTGTTCAATTGCAATAGTTTATTTTAACTATGGTCTTCCATAACCCCCAACCCTTCATTAACGAATTTTAAGTTTACCTTTCAAAAATTAGGCTAATAATTTTCAGTTTTGTCTTATTTGTCCTCTAAAAATGTGTTAATAGCCTGAAACACCCTTTTAAACTGACAAAAATATGAATATATGCAAATGAAATATTACTATTAAATTTTTAGAAGCATATGATTTGGTTGATTTTAATCTGAGGATGTGCAATTGATCTTTTTAAGCCAATTATATTTAATTCATGACTCTGAAATCATGTCTGGTTCCTACTAATAATATCCAATATTTATTAGGCTTTTGTGCCAGACATGGAGCTGAGTACTTTACATGTATTATCTCATTTAATTCTCATGACAAGTATGTGAAACAGGCATTATCATCATCATCTCCATTTTCCAGATGAAGAAAGAGGTTCAGGATGAACTTAACCAATGTCACACTGGTAGTAAGTGATGAAGCTGGACTGGAACTCAGGAAATTAGATTCTAGGTTGACATGTTAACTCTAACTCTATACCAACGCTACCCAATTTCTTCAGTGATAAAAGTATGCTATGAAATAGTGAAAAACTGAATTTTAAGTTTTATTAAATTTTAATTAATATAAAAATAATAGCCACATATGAGCTAGTGATTGTCATATTGAGCAGTGCTGTTAAACTGCCATTTTGCTATATTTTATTTTACAAAAATATATACACTGGGCCTGTTTCTGCTTCTACTTGTAAAATGGTGAAATTCCTTCATGTGGTCCTTAATAAGGTCATACTACAAAACACAGTGAAAAAACCTTATTATGTCTTTGATATCATATTATGTTGATAACCTAACAGAATATGTTACTAGGGAATGCGAAATATTGCCTCCCTAGCTTAACATTTTTTCACATTGAAAAACCTACTCTGAACTTATTTTTTCCTTTAAGAGTGTATCCCTTTTAGAAGAAAGAGTGAGCATACAAGAGGAATTAATTAAATTTTGGTTTCCTCAAGTGAAAGAAGCTTTCTTGTGCATCTGAGGGCAGGCAGTTGTCATACCCTTGCACAAGTGGCTTTGCTTGTGGCACATCCATTCCAGTGCATTCCCTTCCTTCTACATCACTTTCAGTGTGAAACCTTGTGACTGGGGATAGATAGGATCATACCAATAAATGCAAAAAGTGTGGCTTCCAGCTTTCCAAACCTCCCTATTATAAATAGCTCAAGCAACATTTAGTTCCTCATTTAAAAAAGGAAAATCTTCAATAACAGTAAAATCAATTGACATCTACAGAGCAATTTTTCCAAGTTCTTTTACAAGATAAACCATTGGACATTGAAGAAACCCTGCAACCTGTAGCCCAAATATGATGAACTGCACTCATGTGAAAGGGAAAGTTAATCTCAGGAATTTGATTTGCCCAGTTTTCACAGGTATGCAATTTCACACACTAAACTCACCAATGAAGAGTTTAGGGATCTTTGTTTTCTTTTGCTTCTTTGTGTTCACTTTCACCTCTCCTTTCATTAAGTCATCCTGGGTGCCCTGAAGCTATAATGCCTGGTTTTTATTGTTGGTTTGGCCATTTCGCTGTATAGCCTTGGGTGAATTAATTAATCATTCCCAGCTTCTGTTTTCTCATCTTTAAAAAATATATAGTTCTTACTTCATAAGATTGCTGAAAATACTGAGCTAATAGAAAGTACATTAAAAGGTGCCTGGCTAATGGTAATAAAAGTTCATATGTTCAGTAAATACTATATATTATTATAAGTTCCATTTTTATTATTAATCAGTCTTACTTTTATTTGACTATTGCCTATACTTCATAGTCTAATGAATAAAGGCTACTTTGCTTGGTATTGAGAATTAGTTATGGTATGCATGTATGGTTTCTTCTTGCATTTTTATTTTAGGCCAGGATTCTGACTCTTTTAAATAATTAATTGATTAATTAATTAATTAATCTGTCTCTTACCTATAAAACAGTGTAAGGCAGCACATAGGCTATAACCATCAATTATATACAGTATGAAATTAAATGCATCACTCCAATGTGCCATTTTTCTTTCCAGATGGAAAAGATTTCCCTCAGAGCCACTAGATAATAGAAACTGTGGTCCCAATAATGGTGAAGTAAATCTCTAAGGCTCATAAAGAAATTCTCCTTTGAAAGCTTGGTAGGATTTGTACACCTACCATTCTAAGACTCAAAGGAGTTTGAAGCTAATGGTTTTAGTTTGCCTGCATAACCTAAAATACAGTGATAGATCTATAGAAAATAGAAAAAATTCTTATTTCATTAGCGTTATTTAATGTGAAAAAACTGGTTTAATATATTTTAGGAGCACTGAAAAAATGAAGATTAGAACAAATTGAGGACAGTTGCAATTCTTAAAGTAAACTTTTTAGCATTTCCTATAGTGAAATGAATCCAGTGTGGAAGCTTCTTTCAGGTATCACCTCTGACAGACAGACAAGTCTCTTAGTGAGTAAGGTACTATTACTTAAAATTCACTTTGTACATATTCATTGTCCTTATAAGTAAAATCTTTCCATTTGAAGTTCTGCAAAGTAGAAAGAACATAAAAGTTACACATTTAAATAAAAGTACGCTTCTGGCAGGGAGGTTGGGAGGTGATCAAAGGACTTAAAACATACTTGTGTGAGTATTTTAAAGGAACTTTTAAACAAGTGTGATGTACTTCTTCTACACCGTGCCCTTTCAATATGCTGCATGTAAATGAATAATATGAAAATAGCTATTGTTCTTAAAAGGATGCATTTATCTATGGAAGTGTTTTGGTTCAAGATAAAGTCATCTACTCAGGGCTAAAGTTTAGAGTAATTAAAATATATAAATTACATCTCTTCTGACCTCAAGTAGAGAGGGGCACAGGTTGTGTGAGCACAAACTGTGTTCTCAGCAGGATAGTTATGATTTTAAATGGAGCAGAGCTTCAGATACAACAGGAATGCACATGCCAAAATATTGGGGCTAAAACTATAGACAGAATCAATATAACAGACACAAACATCACTCTCTCCCTTGATTTTCCTATTAAATTGAGTTGAGATTACTTCAAGGAATAATCATTCCATGCCAAAATTGCAGTGAAATTTGCATTAATTAGTAAGAATAGTTTTATTTAAGGAAATATTCTATTTTAGTGAAATTTTGTCATTGGCTTAAAATAGTGTATTTTGTAGTTTTCTTGGATAATATTTCTAGTCCTATTCAAGCCATGCATCAGAAACTAATTTTGTTAGCATCATTGCAAAATTCTTGGCCTCTATTCTCAAGACCCATCTAAGGAGAACTTACAGCTCTCGCAAGCTTATTTATTCCAATTTACTTTTAAAAAACAGGTCTACTTTAAATTGGACTGCTGTTAATGGTGCAGTGAAGCCCTTGAGCTATTAATGCTATTCAATCCCGCATATTGCTGCAGATACAAAGCCTGATTTGGAACTGGGTGTGAAATGCACATGGTACCTGAATGCCTATCATTTCATCCCTTTGACAAGCTAATACGCCTCAAAATTAAATTTTGACCTAAATCATGGCTACTTTCATTGCCTGTATAAAGATCTCTCCATTTTCCCGTTAAAATTTTTCAAGTATGTATATTTATAAGTATGTTGGTGATTCTATTTCAGGTTTAAAAAAATAAAAAAGAGCCAGATAAACAGAATTCTTAGGACTGGGGGTGGAGGAGGGGCTGTATGTTATGTTTAGTTTATAATAGTAAAGCAGCTTGCTCTACATATTAAAATACTGGAGCATATTCTATCATATTAGCTAAGCACACTTGAGCATTATTTTAAAGAGTTTATTATTTGTTTAAATAGCACAGTCCAAATGATGCTTTTGTTGTTTTTGTTGTGTACAATTTGTTAATTGGACTTCAGTATTATACTTGTTAAGAAAATAATTACTGTGTTGATCAGAGAAGTAGGGGTAAATATTTCTGTTCCCAACATCAAATATAAACATTTTGCTAAATTTTCCTTTCATTTATTTAACTATTTTCAACAATAAAAATAACAACAAAAGGTGCTATTCCAAACAGCTTCCCTATAATCAAGTTTTGGCTCACTCTTTCTTCCCCTCAGGATTTAATGACTGTGTTAGGAGGTGTGCTTTCTAAATATCTTTTAAAATGCAAATTCATGCTGATAAATGTGGGTGTGAGCTGTCTAGTTGAAGAGAAGTTTGTGAGTCCTTTTACAGTGAAATAAATACATATATATGATGATTAACACGTCAAGTATGTAACTGTATAGATTAAATCCATCACATAATCAATGAAATTTGAGGTCTGATTTACTGAAAACATGTCTCATATATATGCCTACAATTGGACAATGATTATATATGATGGTATAGATCCATCTATCTATATACAGATAAAGAATATATATACATATGTATATATACATACACACAAACATACACACATATACACACATATAGAGTCTGGCACAAATAACACCACTTTTTTCTTATGAAATTGTTTATTACCAAATCATAAGCAGGTAATTCTGTAACATAATAGTATCACACTCAAGCACACCATATGACATTTTAGGAGAAATGTTCATATTAAAATTATAAAATTATAAATTATTATACCCATATTATTAATCTACCAACCACACTCCAGCAGGTGTTCCTTCTGCCCAACCCTTTTTTCTTATTATGTACGTGAAAGCATGTTTGCTGTTTCATTATACAATAATTAAACTAATATTTAAACAAATTTAAAAATATATTCTGATAAAAATTTCAGAACTTGTACCTATTGTACAAAGACATAATAGTTGTTTTATTTTTTACCCCAGGCTTTTGTTATAGGTGGTTTAATATCTAGTCAAATTTCTTTAATATAATCTTTGGAAATAATAGCTTATATTGGGATTAAATAATTATTAGGCACTCATTTTTATCATCAACATACTTTTTTTCGCCACTACCTCCACTCACAGTCCTAGCTTCACCAACAAATTATATATTTTCTGAAGTTTCACCATCTTTATAAGTGTGTATATGTACGTATAGATAGATTCCAAAATACACGTAACATACAGTCATCATAGAAAGAATAGTCAACACAAAGACAGTGATAATAGCACCTCCATTTTGTGACCATTTTCTAGATGTAAAAACTACTATTTTGGAGTACACTATTTTCTTGTTCCAAACTCAGTTTCACTGGTTTTATATAAATGAACCTTGTGCAGTTTCTTTTTCATTTTTTTTCTTTGTGTCACAGGTTTTGTTTGAGTGAAAGGAAAGAAGGGAAACAAAGAGAATGGAGGACAGAAGAAAAAGGAATTAAGATAGAAGATATTAGAAGAAAGCAGTGAATGGTTGTGCCCTGCCGTTTAATCAGCCTCGTACTTATATTAACCTTTTCCTCATAAAAAACAAGTAGCATAACCAAGTCTTATATAGCATTAGCTAAATCTAAGCCCTCAGAAAATAATTTAAATGCGTATGTTGGTAAAATGTATGAATCCACTAGTGTGTCATAGTTAAAATGTCAGATTTTAGGACCACAGTAACTGAAGGACAAATACATGCAAATATGAGCTGGTTATCTGTCTATATTTGAGGACTTTCATATAGTGAGTGTTTTTGTTCCTAATTGAAAACCCCTTTTGAATATAAAAAATATATCCTTCTAGCTTGACCACCTACTGACCTTACTTCCTAAATATTAAATGACAGCAGAAATCTACTACTGTCTTCTGCAGTCCTGTCAAATCTTTGCCCATGTTAGCTTTCTCAATTGCAAAGCCAGTCCAGATGGGACCATGAAATTTTTGCAAGATCTACAGCACATAATTTCATTCAATAGAGTTATTATGCCACACACAGCTGTATACTGCCATACAAATGAGCACATGTGCAATAGAATTCTTGTATTATAATTTTTATAAAACTAAAACTGAGATTATATATCCATACACAATAATTTATTCGAAACATCAACATGTGCGTTGCTCTAGGGTTACACAAATGGTGCCATTCCTTTTCCAAGAGAAAACGTTTGTCATTTAATATTCAGTATTAACACAAATGTTTTCCTCGGAATTATAATCTAAATTAGGTGCTTTAAAATCCATCAATATATCATTAACTTCTTATTTTAACATATTAGATCTATAGAAGAATCAATTCTCCCTAACAATGGTGAGAGAACCTAATCACTCTCTAAATTTACTTTTAATTAGCATCATCTGCATTAATTGGTGTAGCTGATAGCAAAACATTACAGTGCGTAGCTATATTATATTGGAAGTGTAATATATATTTTGGTCCCATGTCTCTCCAAAAGAAACTTGTTCATTTTTTTCCTGCAGTCCCCTTAGTAAATATTTTTAGATGTATTGCTCAAATATTTTATCTAGGAAACTACATGCAACTATATTGGAGATTTACTCCTTTCAAATAAGTTTCCAGGTAACTATTTGGTCTTGATTTTCTCTCATGTTTGAGAATATCCTAAGATCTTGATATTCTCTCATGTTTGAGAATATCCTAAGATTAAATCCCCCCCCCTCAACTGTCTTCCCCCAAATTCACCAATTCTTCGCCATGGTTTCTGGTGATAAAAAGGAAATGCTGTATGAAACAGCAAATAGCTGAGAAGGAAGAAAGAAATGTACCATTTATTGCCAGGGAAACTGTTCTATGTTTTTAAACATTACTTTTTCATAATCATTATGAAAGGCAATATTTCCATTGTTCTTATTGGGAGTGGGGGTAAAAAAAAAGCCAATTAAAGTTAAGTAATTTTGCCAAGATAACACAACTAGTGTGCATAGCCAGAGTGTGTTATAGATATTCTAAGCCATGGCCATAGTTCAGGTATCTTGGATCTCAAGCCCAAGGCTCTTTCCTCTACTCCAGGGGTCCCCAATCCCCTAGTCATGGCCCAGTACCCTCAATGGACTGTTAGGGACTGGTGACAGAGCAGGAGGTAATCTCAGGAAAGGGGGCCAAGTCTCAGGTACTAGCATTACCACCTGAGCGCAGGTCTCCTTCCCCTCCCCCTCCCATCCATGGAAAAATTGTCAAATTGTCTTCCATGAAACTGGTCCTTGGTGCCAAAAAGGCTGGGAACCACTGCTACACCACATATCCTAACGACGTTCCACTTTCTATCCAATCTCCTTAGTTTTAGAGAAAAATTACAAACAAACTAATAACAGATTCTCTGGTCAAACAAAGACCAAATATTGATCTAATAAGACCAATTCCTGACATTTGACCAGAAACCTCAATTTTGTTTGTAATGACAGCTTCCTGGCCAATTTAATATTTTCAAAAGCACCCTTTTAGGCCTAAATGTCATCTCATATGTCTTATCTCATTTCATGATACCACTCTCCACTTAGTTGCCTACTATAGAAATTTTAGCTGCTCCTGATTGATTCCTCCATATGCCTTTTCCCCAAATCCAATCAATTCCTCATTCCTTGATTCTGAGGGTTCAGCTTTGGAAATATATCTCTAAGAAAGTTGTCTTCAAATATTAGCATGCCTCAGATTGCCCAGGGGACTTGTTAAAACATAGGTTGCTGAAGACGATAAATGTGTTTAGTACTTTGGTGATGGTATCACAGGTGTACGCATATATCCAAACTCAAGTAGTTGCATACATTGGACATATTAATTTTTTGTTATTAATTATGTTTCAGTTGCTCTTAAATAAAAAAAAAAGATTCCTGCACTGTACCTCAGAATTATTGATTCAATAGCTCTGGGATAGGTCTCCAGAGAGCTGGTATTTTTGGCAGTTGCCTTGTGATGTCAATAATCCTGATTTGGCAAACACATTGTGACAAACACTATTCTAGTTCATTCTTTTGCTCCTTGTATGCAGATTTTGTGTCATGCTCTCATTATGCCTCAGCCAGATTATGATTAAATATGTCAATCATCACCTTTCCCATCCCCATCCCCATCCATCGTTATAATTTTAATGGATAAAAACACAAATCTTATAAAGTTATACAACTAATTATTATCTCTTGAATCTCTTGAATGATAGGCCACAGCCCAGAGGGCTATTTTCCTTAGGTGAACATTTGCCTCGATCTCAATCTGGCCAACTGCTATTAAACTTTCAAAGTCTATTCCAAAGGCCACAGTCTTTTTTGAAATATGTCCAGGCTCCCCCTGGTAAAGTTCAGAAATCCCTAGTCTTATTTCTTATTGTGCTCAGTACTGGCTATAGCAATTTTCTTTTATATGTTATTGAATATCAAGTGCGGTCCTTTTAGGGGTTTATTTGATTAATTCTCCACTAAAAAAATAAAATTTAACTATCTTCAGGTACTTTATGATTTTTTTTCTGGCTCCTATACTCTAATAAAAATAAAGAGAAAAGACAGATAATTTGGCCTGCTGACTTCCATTTATTAAATATTCATTAAAAATGTCTTGATTGCAAATATATCATTCAGCATATATTATCACCTCCAACACACTATGTTAATACCAAGCTGTATTGGTGAAAGAGTTCAGTGTTATCTGGATGAGGTTACAAAAACAACTTGTGTAGGCATGTGTCTCTGAGACACGAGTGTCTAAATCAGTGCAGTTATTTTTGGGTAATTTAAGTCACTGCTTTTAAATTTATACAGATTTTATTGTGTTCAATGCCTCAAGATTTGCCCTGACTTCACCCTCAGTTTTAAGGATTTTTCCCAATTCATGAACATTTGAAATTTACTATCACTCACATTTCCTTTTTCTAAATAATATAGATATAGTCTAAACTCTAAATCTATCAAAAGACATTCTCCTATACTAAATACATTTTAAAACTTAATAAAAGTTTCATCCAACCTGGGATTAAAATTATTATGGGCTAAATTTACTACAGAAACATTTTTGGTATATGTTAACTTATTAATATAATTTATATAATTAAAAATAGCTTTAAATAAAAAAGAATTATATATAAATTACAGAATTATAAAATAAATGTATTTTGGCTTCTTCATTTAATTTTATTATATCTATCTTTATCTAGTGCATGGTTCTAAAAATTGCCTACAAGGAAATAAAGCAAAGTTTTTATAATTAAAGTTGCTTTGATTGTACTGGTACAAGCCAAAAGAAAATAAAGAAGAAGAAAAGAAAGAAAAGGAAGAAACACCCAGCCTATGTCTGAACACATATGAATAACCCGTGGACATGGATAACATTGTGGGGACTGACTGTGGGAGTTGGGGGTGGGTTGGGTGGAGGAGGGCAAAGGGGGAAAAATTGGGACAACTCTAATAGAATAACAATAAAACATTAAAAAGAAAAAAATTACTGAATTTAGAGTTCATTGATTTTATTGTCATACCTATGTGGCAATCAGTAGCTACTTTTGCTTAGTCCAATAATAGATAGGGCAAATGAACAATTTTCTAAGTCTAGTTAAACCATTTTCATTACTAAAAACAAGAAAAAAATTTAAATATTGCAAAGAGTATAACATCTTAAAAAATGGGTTTAATTTAAAACCATGGGTAATTAATTACCTTTAGAAAAGTCTTTTGAGTCATTTTGTGGAAAAATTCAAAGGCCAAGTTCTGACTCCCAAACACTACTCTCATCAAATATCTTATAATTAAGCTTCATTATCATCCAGTATTATAAAAGCAATGGTGAAAATTGTGTCTAATCAACAATATAGTTGATTCTCGGCATCCTCAGGGGATTGACTTCAGGGCTCTAAACATCAAAATCTTCAGATGCTCCCATCTCATATAAAATGGTGCTGTATTTGCATATAACCTATGCAATCCTCTGTTATAATTTAACTCGTCTATAGAATAATAATGACACCACTATATTGTAAATATTATGTAAATAGTTGTTAAATTGTATTGTTTAGGAAACAATGACAAGAAAAATGTCTGTACATGTTTGGTATAGATGAAACCATCCTAGTCTCAACTATAGTACATGTCAGCAACAATATAACATTTAAAAAAAAATATCTCTTCTATCTGCTGTTGGTTGAATCCTTGCGTGTGAAACCTGCGGATACAAAGGGCGGACTGTACTCTAAAAATAAGTCTGAATTTTCTCAGTATCTGACAAGGTGAAAAGGTTGTTGCCAATTGTTTGCCAGGTTTCTACAGTTTCTTGAAGAGCCCACTTTTCAACTAACAGTAGCATGTCCCAAGATAATCTCAAAAGGCCTGCGTGGGTGTGCTAAACTAACAAAATCCCTTGGAGAGGCAGAGGAGTACTTCTCCTCTTTCCTTTATTTGGCTTTGTTTCAAAGCCTTTTTCTTTTTCACGAAAAGTTCTACTCATTTTATCCATGCTGAGAGACATGCCCTCCCACTGGAATTCACATTTCTTTCCTTCTGATGTGGTTGTTGTGTCAGTTATTAATCTATCTAAGGAGCATAGCAAACAATTTCAAATTTTGAGACATTTTCCCTAATTAGAAGCAACAAATTAAAATAAACAACTTAGCTTTTCTATGTTATCATACTGACCTGTGGTCATGACTATCTGGGTGAGATGAAAACTACCTGATGCTTTCAGGAGACTGAAATGATAAAAACAATTAGAACTGAAAAGGGAAAAGGAGTTTCAAGAAAAACACTTAATTTGATTTTGAAATGGAGAGGACAAAAATAGATGGTAAATATAAAGAGACTTCATATATTTATAAATACCATTAAATATGAATATAGGTATATGAGGTCTGTCTGGAAAAAATCCAGTCATTGTTAATATAACAAGAATGTTTTATGTGACATCTATGTAACCTGGCAGCCAAAGAGAGTGGCCTGGAATGTACATATGTAAACAATGATGACTTCACTGTACTAGTCAGTGGGTGGGGTAGATGCTATTGAGTGAACATGTATACTGGGTGGCCATCATGTTCAAAATGACTGAGAAAGTAGAGCAACAAATCTGCATCAAATTTTGCCTTAAGTTTGAATTTCCTCCGTAGAAACCATTGAGGTGACTCAGAAGGCTGCAGCGATGGGCAACTGGTGATTGGAGCTTCATCATGACAATGTGCCCCCTCATGCATCACATCACATGCAGTTTTTGGTGAAACATCAACTCATGCAGGTGACTCAGCCCCATTACAGCCCAGATTTGGTGCCTTTCTGGATTTTCCCAAAACTAAAATCACCTTTGAAAGAGAAGAGATTTCAGACCATCGAAGAGATTCAGGCAAATACAACAGGGTAGCTGATGGCAATTGGGAGAACTATGTGAGGTCTCAAGATGCTTACTTTAAAGGGGCTTGAGGTGTCACTGTCCTGTGTACAATGTTTCTTGTATATTGTGTCTTCTTCAGTATATGTCTCTATGTTTCAAATTGCATGGCTGGATACAAATTAATAAATTTGGACAGACCTTGTATACTTTGTGGCAGGCAGAATAGTGGCTTCTCAAAGATGTCTATGACTTAATCTCAGGAGACTATGAACACCTAGATTACACAGCAAGGGAGGATTGAAGTAGTAGATCACTGGACCTTGAGATGGGAGGGTTATTTTGGATTATGTAGATAGATCTAATGGAATCATATACTTGTTAGAAGCACAAGAAAGAGGCAGAGAGAGAATTGGAGATGACATCCTTAGAAATATGTTGCTTTGAAGATGGAGGATGCGGCCACTAGTTCAAGAATGTGAGAGGCTGGCCTCTAGAAGCTGGAAAAAGTAAGGAAAAGGATTCTACTTTAGAGCATCCAAAAGGAATGAAGACTTGCTAATACATTGATTTTAGCCTAATGACACCCATTTGGACTTGTGACCTCCAGAACTGTAAGATAATAAATTCATGTTGTTTTCGGCCACTAATTAACTGGTAGATTTCGTGAAAGCAGAACTAGGAAATGAACGTACACATACATACACTTGCCTCATTCTTTTGTGCTTAAAGATAAACCCCATTTAGACCAATGCCAACCAAAAGAAACATAATGCAAATCTCACATAAAAGCCACAAGAATACTTTAAAATGTCCTTGTAGCCATATTTTTAAAAATAAATATTAATTTTAATAACACGTTATTCACCCAATATATCAAAAATGGTATCATATAAATGCCATCAATATGACATTATTGAAATATTTTACATTGTTTTTATTAATCTGTACTAAGTCTTTTAAACCTGTCGATGTCATAGACTATCTTGATTTGCACTGGCCACACAACAGTTGCTCAATTATCACAATTGGTTAGTAGCTGCTGTACCAAACGTATACAGAAATGTTTTAGCTTTGTGAGCCAATTTTAGTGATGGTTTTAATATGTTTATATGATTTAAACTACAATTTTTATTATTTTACCTGCTTTTAAAAAAGGATTGTGATTTATTTCTAGATTTTCAAAGTGCCTATACTTTGACTTTCACCAAGACATCCACAAATTGTCCAAAGAGAAACACAAAAATTTAAATAGTAACAAAATCATCTTAACATATGAATTACTTTAAACTAAGTGAAAACATGTGCTATTTACATATCTTTCGTGCATTTAGTTGGCCACTTTGGAAAGCTGACCTTTGAGTTGCATACAATTTTGTTTTATAACATCTATCTTTCCCAACTTGAATTTATATAGACACATTCTCCTGTTACATTTAAAATTTAGAGATCAAATTTTTGTAGTACAAAACAAAGTAAAATAAAATGAATTTAATTCTTTCTATTTTCTGAATGTTTGCTTATTCATATCACAACACAGCTGCCACAAAGTTGTCCCAGTCACACGTGGTGTCTGTTCAGAGGTATAGAACTGAAACAGCTGGAGTATTGCAGGTATAAATGCAGGTACTTCGATGCAACCTTTCCTATGACTGGTTAAATTCCCCAGCTTTCAAGTTCTTATAATTTGAGATAATTTATAGGCAAAAGACATAGTTTATTCTTCATGAAATTTTAAACAGATATTACAAAAAAGGTAAGTAGTTGTAGATTATGAGAATTAATAATCTTTCTGCGATGTTTTTATTTCAACCTAAAAAGGTAATAGGATCTTTCCTATGATGCCCGGTTTTCTAAAGAGAACTGATACATCTGCCAGCATGTTAAATAAATCTCCTGATATTTTAAAATACTAACTAGGCAGTTCAGTCTTTTCCACTGCCCATAAACATTCTATCTGAAGAACTACCAACTTAGCATTCTTTTTCCTTTTCTAGTCTCCAGACGTACACATTTTGGGGATGTTATAAACTGTGAATATACACCCACACAAGAGCACCTTTTCCTAAACATTTGGTGGGCCTTACAGCTATTTTTGTTTGTTTCATTTTATTCCAAACTTCTATTTAATTTGCAATGTACTAAATCTTCCAACCTTAGACTTTTTTTAAAGGATTGTCAGCATGTGGCAAAAACCTTACTTTGAAGGTGTTCTTCAAAACTCTTAAAATATTTACTTACACATAAAAATATATAAAAATAAACCTCCTAAATGTTTATTTACAACCTTTAATTTGTTTTTCTTGTTAAGGCAGTAACAACACCTAAGACAGAAGCCCAAATAGAGCATGCTCTTTTTTGATGATTGTCTAATACTTATGTAAGGAATAGGTTTTTCCCTATAATCCACAAATTATTATACTTTATGAATGATGATATTCTTCATCACTACAAGTCTCCATAATATCTTGCCACTTTGATGGTTCTTTCTCTATATATTTTAATTCAATCTGGGTTATAGACATATTAGATCCATAGGAACTATGATTTATTTTGAAAAGGCAGAACACTATAACCTGATTTCCAAGTATATGAATAAGTACATTTTTTAGATTTCCTCAAAAACATTGTAAAGCATAGTTTCCATCTATGCAGACTCTTCTAATGGGAAATACAGAAATTAGGGTTGGAAGAAGCATAGGCTGGAATATATCTCAGCTCCCCCAAATTACATGCAGCTGAAGTGAGAGGATGCTAACATTTTAGGAAGTTCACAGCAGCAGTTTGATACCTGAAGATCATTTATCAAAAAAGAGTTAAACGATTGCCCTCAGTGGATATTCACATTAATGAAAGAAGTTGTGCGGCTGGGAATGAAGAACTTATATATATATTTTAGCGTTTTCATGTTTTTCCCAGTTACTAATGTTAGCTTCTCCTTCAACTGACATTGTCATTTATAAGATCACAGATGGGGGAATCCTAAATTAAAAGGACCATACCTTGGGTTTGGCTGTAATAAAATAAAGGGCCCCATCTGAAAACCAATATGTAATGTAGCTTGACAATTTTACTATAAAAAGTAAAACCGAAAAGTAGAAGTTCAAGAGAAGCATCATTGCATTAAATTTATTCCTCTCTCAGAATAATTCTTTATATACTTAAAATTAGTATCATTTACTCCAAAATGTATAAAACTGTTGTATTGAGACATCCTGGAAGATCTCCCTATATGTTTTGGAGGTCAGTGGAAGAGGACATGCTAAAACCCACTGGTATAGTATATATGCAGCTGGGGTAAGGATTACCCATTGTTAACCACCTAAAAGGGGAAAAAAAGTTCTTTTTAAGGACATAGTGTATTCATATGAACTCTTATGCAACATTAAGAATAAGAATGACTATCATGCTAACATTTACTTAAAAAGCACTATGAGAAAAGCACAATGCTCCATGTTTTAAACTACTAGCTCACATAATCTTCACCACAATTCTACAGTGTAGGAAGCGACATTATCTCTATGTACTAATGAAGAAATTGAGGACTTTAGAAGCTTAGTTATTTGCCCAACGTCACTTAGCTGGTCAAATAAACACAACTTGAATCCATGTCTATTTGACTCCAAAGCTATGGCCTTAGCCACATACCAGAGAAATATTACAGACAGCGCTAAGGCTAATATTGCACAAAATACTTTCATTTACATTTATTTATATTTTAAACACATTTATACACACACACATACACACACACAGAGTATCAAAATCCCGTAATAAAGAAAATGGTATATACATATGCCCACACATAGGAATATATGTCTATAATCCTAATTTTTAGAATATATTTTAATTACACTCAATGAAAGAAGAGGTTAAAAACATAGGAGCCAGGATAAACCATCTAAAATTAACAAAAGGAACACTGAATCTCCAAAGATATGATGACCAGTTTTATTCTTTGGGGTCTATTTCAAGGGCTAAATTGAAGCCATTGAATCTGCCCTTTAAAGTTAAATGAGAACATGAGTGTCTAAATCTGCACCATCCATTATAGTAACCACTAGCCAAATATGGCTATTAAAATTTAAATTAAAACTGAGTGAAATTTTTAAAAATTAAGAAGTCAGTTCCTCGGTCCTATGAGTAGCCATCTAAATGGAACTAAGCACCAAGTAATGTTTTCATCAAAGATATTCTACCCTAACTTGTTCCCTTTGGTGTAGCCTCTGTCCCCTTTTGTCCTCTTACAACTATTCACTTTGAAAGAAGATAAGCTGTTGGTCAATCTCACATTAAGTTTGACAGGGTCTAGTAGACAAGGTGTCTATTTAAATGAAGATGAAGGCTGGCAAAACAGGACATTAAGACGTGAGGAGAGGGGTTCAGTTTTCTTATAACAGCAGCCAATAGCACATTTCATGAGAAATCATTTAAGACACAGCATTTCAGAGGTGACTAGAATACTCCTAAGTAACACTGGACAAGAAAGAGTTTTAAAACATGTGTTCTTTGTTTTTTTTGTTTTTTAACCATGACATTTGAATTAAAATAGGCAAGAAAGAGATGAAAAGGTGAGCAAAGGAATGAGCATTTACATCTACAAAATCTCCTTTGTAGATGTGAAGAAAATAGGATTCCCTTCTTTCTTTACTTTATCCAACCCGATTTTCTTCATTATACACGTAGAGAGTTTTAGGTAATTATTTTACACCCATTATGGAAAAAGTGTATGGAATTATTATACTTAACCATTTCCATAGCGACTTAAAGGGCTTGCATTTTTAAAATGAGAGGTTGAGCAAGATGGTAGTTGAGATTGTGAATTCATTAAGCAGAGTAGGCTCATGTTATGCTTTGCCCCATTTTCAGCCCTTGAAAATGGTTTCAGTGATAAAGACTAGCATCAGTGGCATCATTACTTTTAATAGCACTAATGATTTTCATAACCACAACAGCATTCACCAACACTAATAAGGCGGCTGGATTTTATAAGTGGTTTGCTCAAGTCTATTTAATGGTTTAATAAGGCTCTCCATAAGGTAGATTGACTTACATGCTCTTAAAACATTTTGTTGTATATAAAAGAAAACATTTGTGAAATAAATTTGTGACTATTTTGAAAAAAAATTAGTTTCTTAAAGAACTAATTAAGAAACAGTATTTTTTTTTTATTTCACATATGCAGGGTAAGAATATTTATGGCAAAACCATAACATTCGGGAAGAGAATTCTGTGCTATTACAGTTATCATAACAAAAAATGTCTATAGCATATATATAAACACACACACACATATATATATACATACATTATATTGGGCAAAAGTAGGTTTACAGTTGAGAGTATGCAAAAGAGTTTATTCTTGTATTATTTATTATTATTTTACATACAAATAACTGTAAACCTACTTTTGCTCTAATATATATTCCCACTTCTTTGAGGCTATCACTGTATACATTTTCCTTCCATATATGCAAAGTATAAATTTCCACAAATGTAGATTATGCCAAAAGCTTGGTATTATTTAATTGACTAGTTATATAAAATTCCATTATAATTACTAAAAAATAAGCCCAACAGAATTCAATGTTTAATCCTTACTGTAATTAATTTTATTTACAATTCATTTGCCTATGAATATCAATTCATCAACATTTTAATTTAGTTAATCTCTGCATTATATTTTCATATACCACATACATTATTTGGAATCTTTTAAAAAATCGATATTATGTACCTGTATTCTAAAACATTTTTCCAGTCACACCTTGAGGACCATCTCTCAATCTCTCTCCCTCTCTCCTTTTACATCATTTTGTGGTTGTTCAGATGATTAGTGATATGTTGGAAACATACACCACGGTGCTCATGGAATCCTCAGCTACTACTGTTTTACCTCCTTAGCTTGGTCACAAATATCTAACTCACTGAGTAACCTCTAAACCATGGCTTAGAGGAGGCATGAGAAGAGGTGGGAGCTCACAAGTGTGCCGTGCCTTTCTTTTATTAGTACTGCCCATTCTCTTAGTACCTGCAGTTCCTTGGAATGGTGCGGCACCTGTAAAAGGTTAATGAGCATAGAGATTTTCAGGCATAATCAAATTACAGACAGACACTACACAGACAGTTCATGGGTAGACAAGCAACATGCACACTGCAGGCACACTACAGGTGGCAGGTATTGCTGCTGCTCTACCAGCGGCAGAGCCTACAGATAATGTGTGTATATATGTGTATATATTTTTTTAACATGGAGAGATACCATTTTTAATTACTATTTAAAAAGAGGGAGAAAATTGTTTTTCCACAATTTTTAGGCATAGTTATTTTAACTGGAGTTGCAACTAGATATTTATATCATCTTTCTTTGTTATAGTTCATTAGAAATCTCCTCAAATTTATTAGATAAATCAAATAATATATATATATATATATATTTAGAAACAGTTCATTGTTTAAAAGCCTGATTCACTTTCAACCAAAAAGTATTGCATTCACATTCAGGCACCTTGTCTATACTATATTAGATAAATATATTTAATTATTTAAAAAATTACAATTTATGATCTGCAATACATGATTTAAATATATTTGAACTCACTGAGCTATTAAAAAGTAAAGTGAGGATTTTTTGATGAACTTAATTTTTTAAAAAAATCAAGGTATCAGGTTTTCTAAAAATCCAAAATAATTTGCTTTCAAAATGGCATCCAGTGCTGTTTGAGAACTAGTTTGCATCAATGTGCATGCATTAACACTACCATCATTGCAGAGGGCCTGCAGAGAAAGAGTTCTTCCATTCCCAGTTTCACTTGTTAAACAATCCCTTGCTATTTTTGTAGCACTCAACACTAATAGAGAAGTAATCAAATTATCATTAGCAGTTCATGCTGAAAACTTCAATTTGTATTGCTACAACATCAAAGTAAAAATATCTGCATATCAAAAGTAAAAGAGGTGGGATTTAGATTCATTTAGTGTCTTACACAAAACTAAGTAGGCCTGGATGGTAAATTAAATGGTAGTTCACAAATATCAAAATGGAATATTTTTTCCAAAAAATTCCAAGGCCGGTGCACTAAATGCTAATGAGATATGAATATTAGAAAAAGAATGGAATATGACAGTGCATATGGAAAATGTTGGGTTTCTCATATTCTGCGAATTCTGTTTAAATTTATTTCAGACTATAGTGTTTAAAACTATTTATAATTCGGAGTATGTAGGTGATCAATCAATCTATATCTATCTATTTAATCTATCATCTGACATATTTCAATATCCCAAGTTTAATTATTCTTGGTATTTCACCATGTAGGGAAATGTAGTGGCTTTAATATACTGTGTGCTACACATGCCAAAATAATGTGATTTCCAAAAAAAATTCTTCATTTTTTATCATGTTATTATCATGAAATTTCTGTCTTCTTCTCACAATGGCTAATGTTTTAATATTTCTAATGAAGTGAATTATTTGACTGAATTGAGAGAAACACACAATACCTTACAAATGGGTATTTTTATGCAACCCATGTCTGTGTGCTTTCCACTGGATAACATGTTTTTATAGAAGTCAATCTAGCCTTTAAAATAATTTGTATTCCAGTCTTAGCTCAGTGTCACCCTGACAATGACCTAGTGAATGACCACCATTTGTAATCTAATGCCCTCCTTAAAAATGAATTATCATCTAATGTACCTAGGGGGCATTATGTGCTTTCCTCCCTGGCATACATTTCTAAATTGCCTAATGTGAGGAGTATTCCTAGGTCATTAGTATGTAACTGTGCACTGCTATTTTATTTTGTAGTTTCATGTTCCAAATAATTTTTAAATTAAAACATCTTTCTACGCTATTACCAAGCTTTGAAATATTTCTAAAAAATAGAATTAAATGTATTTAAATGTATTTTATCTTTTAACCTTACATGTATATTTGGAAAGGAAAGAAAATGCTTCTTTATGGGTCCTTCTCATGATTTAAAACTATATAACACAATTTGAGAAATACTAACAACAAAATTTCCCAGATATGCTCTAAATAACATCCACTATATTTTAGAGTTACTGAACAGGGATGGCAGAGCTACATTGGCATATACATTTCTAAACTTTTGAGGAACTAGCCAGGTACCTTTATAGAAAAGACATACCAGGTATAGGTAAACAAAAAAAAAAGAAAGAAAGGATTGGCATGTAGACACTTCAGACAAAATGCATATAGTTTATTACTTTCTTCTAATTTTTAAATGATCTCACTTAACTTTTAAGCAAGTCAATTACCTGATATTTAGATAAGGTAAGCAGGCAAAATGATGTGTATTACATTCATTTATTAATGAAAAAATTATTTTTCTTTCATTAAATCTTGTTTCTGTTGCTATGGTTTATTTGTGTTACCTTTCCCTGTGAGTTGCAAAAGGAGCAGATTTTGGAATATGGAAGAAGAAGAATGTTGATTAACTTTCTCCATCACATAATAATTAAAGAATGGACTGAGGAAATGGTCAGTAGGTCTCTCTAATTTACAGCCTATAAAATTGTAATTTTCATTTAGGTGTGAAATATCACAATGTATTATAGAATTCTATGCCCAAGGACAAAGATAGTTTCAAGTGCATACTGACTTATTAGGATAGTATTAAATTTGAGGTAAAGAATTTAAATTGTACAAGGATCACCTTTGTCATTGTTCAACCATTTCTTCATAATAACATTATAGAGTCATTTTTTTTTTTGACAGGGGACAAGTGAAATCGGAATAGTCCACAGATTTCTCACAGGCTTTGCTTTGTAGATTTTTTTACAACATCTATATGAGTGAATCATTTCATGATCTAAAGTGGAGGTAATATTTTGTTCATTTGCACGCTTTAGAACAGCCCATTATTGCTACAAACCATGTTCATGGGAAGTAATAATAATTCCATTCTCAGGAATGCATGAACTGAATTTGTTTAAAAACTAAAAATGACCTTTTAAAAAGACAGGACAGAGATCCGAATAATAATATAATCAGTAGCTATCATTTAAAAGACAAAGAGAAATGAGCTGCAAATCAAACAAACTAAAACTTAGAGGTCTACAACTCAATAGAAACTATTAATAGTAGAAGGAAAATTTCAACTTTTAAAGAACTCAAGGTGTGGATACAATTTTCCTTCTATGTTAAGAAAAAATTTTCTTAAACCATCCCATGTCTCTTCATTATAGTGCTTTTCAAGGTGATTCTCACATAGATCTAGGCTTTGCTTTAAGAAAGCCACAAAAATTAGTGTTTAGTGTTTATTTTGGATTTTAAAACATTGCATAGAAAACTATTACAGTTTGTTGCAGAATCAGGAAATGGTACTATATCTATTTTGTTGTTTTTCTTTTAAAACTAAATAGACCAGAATAAATAAAGTTAGATGGCAAAGTCCTAAAATATTTACGATTGTGTAGTTCAAACCTTCCTTTTACAGACAAGAAGCCAAAGGGACCATGGCTTGCTCAAAGTCACACATCCTTTACCAAAGCCAGGACTAAACCACAGGTTTACAGATTCCAAGAACTGGAAATTATTTCAATATGAGGATAACTAAATTGAAGTAAAATCACCTAAGAATTAATGAAGGTCTATTCTATAACAGGCCTTATAATATTTGCTTCTTTGTATATATTTTTTCATCTCACCTTTACACAGTTCAGAAGATGAAGGGTTTTACTAACTTTTCAAGTGGCAATGAGAGACCAAGGGCACAAAAGTACTGAGTTGGTTGCTCAGTCACCACTGAAACCGAAGGCATTCTCTTCCTTACGTCATGTTCTTTCGATTTTTACCACTTTAAAACATCTGAAGTTCAATGACCTGTTCTTTAACCAACCTAATACAGAATAATATTTGTTGAAATAACAAAGATGATAATCTATAAGGTTTTCTGAAAAGGAATCCAAACATAAATTCAATAAGTAATTAGCTGAACTTGGGACTCAAAACAAAGGTGAATGAAGCTTGCGAGCAAAAGGACGTATAAAACAAAGCGTGAACGTGTCCTTCCTTTAATGGTGCTACTAATCCCGCCTTTTCCACGGGTGACGAATACTTCCCCCCAAGTTTGAGGGGGATTTTTCTTCACATAGGTTTACATTCATCATGGCTGGCTTTCCTTCTCTAAAATGAGTGTTTTATTTGGATTCAGCATGCATTTGCCACACTCTACTTGGATCATTTTACTGCCGATGGAGATGTCTTCGTAGTTGATCTGGAAATTTCATTGCCATAGAGAGTAGTAACTGGTTGCCTTTACAGGTGACTGACTCATAAGGACTCACAAATAATTTTTTTAATTAAGTATTGTCAGGCAACTTTCTCCTGGATTTATAATACTAACCACTAAATTTGGCTCTCCATTTTTTTCTTTGGAACATCATTCCTCTTACATTAATGATCACAGAATTACAGCCTTTTAGAGCTGGTTGAAAAGACCTATAATGTTAGTGAGTCAAACTACCTTATGTTTATGTATAAACAAACTAAAGGCATGACAAGTAAAATTGGATTAGAAAAATTAACAAGGAATGGAAGACTCAGATCAAATCTATAATTCCTAATCCAGTGCTCTTTCTGTATGTTCTCACAATAACTGGTAGACAAACACTCCACTGGCAAAAATTTCCACTTGCTTAAAGGTGAGAAATGAAGACTGCCCTTTATCCAAGAATGGCTTTTGAAGCTTCTTCTGTTTCCACGTGGTCTTTAGTTATGACTACAAGGTTTTATATTAAAACTAACCCCTGCACATTGATCCTTTCCCTCAGTTCCTCTTTACCTTCATCAAAGAACAGTCATGTGATTATTTTTTGTATTTTATGTATTTTATTAATTAATGTGTTTAAACAGAGAGCATGTTTTACTGATTCCCTTAATTCTCCAGTTCTATAAATAATAAACCCAGTTGTTTTTCATGACCATCAATCTCAGTATTACATATGCTAGAGTAAGAGCATTCCTTACTAGTGTAGGAAGCCTTAGTATAGGCAGTCTCATGAATTTACTGCAGAGCAATGTGCTATGATTTTGGTTAAATCCACACAAAGACTCTCGATGATTCAGTGGTGTGGGGCACTATGACAGCACTCTCCAGAGACAAACGGAAATATACTGTTACAATGCTATTATTAGTATTTATAACAGCTCTAGTGCTCTTGATAAATGAAGCCACATTAATTAGTTTCAGGATCTTATTCTCACTTTGGCATATCCAGTAGCACTCTGAACATGCAATTAAAATATTTCAAAATGTCACTTATGTTTCCATTCTACAAGAAATGCATACTGATTGTGGCCACTTGATTTGCTAGGCCACATACATTTAGAAATAAAAATATGTTATCATTTTAGGGGTTAAGAAATCTCTCCTGCATTGCTTGCAGTAAAATCTGATAAAAAATAAAAAACAAAACAAAACTATAATAATCATGCAAATGTACAATGACATTATTTTTCTGAGTATGAAATATTCACTTGTAATTTTTTTTAAAGATTCAACTCTGGTAAGTTTGCTTTCCTTTTACTTTAGAAAATGTAAATTCAGTGAGGATTTTGGATGACAGTGAGGCAGCCTATATTTTCTGACATTCTTTAAGTTAAATTAGCTCTTTATTAAACAACTGGCATAGGTGATTAGAAAGGTGGGTCCTAACCCACGCATTGATTTAAAAAATATATTATTCCTTCTTAAATTTCTGAAGATTTTCTTTTTGTAAATTTTATTGTATTTTTCCATTACCATTTTCTCCCCTTGTACCCCTCTCCCTTGCGATCACCACACTGTTGTCCACGTCCATGAGTCCTTTGTCCTTTTTGCTTGATTCCTCCACCTTCTAACCTTTCCCCCGCCTGCCCCAGTAGCTGTCATCTTGCTCTTTGTGAGTCTGGAGGTTCATTTTCATCTTTGCCCAACAAATACCAGAACTCCTTTGGATTATATTAAATATAGTTTAAAATAAAATTGATATCTTTTTTCCTTTTCCATTAGACTTTTAAAAAAACTACATTATGAATTAGATGAAAATAGAGATAAAAATACATGTATACATATAATATAGATTTGTGTGTGTATGCAATAATAATTTGGGTGATGTTTTTTCCAAATTATTGGTCAGTGTAATCCCAACTTGACCTCTTAGGTAGAAGTAGACAGAGACCAAAGTAAAGCTACAAAAGAGACTCCTGTAGCTACTTCCTTGATTCTTGAAAGAGTGAAGAAATGTCTGGACAAGCAAGGGCAGAGGCATGTTATCACTCACTTTCCTATAATGGATACACTGAATTTTGTAGAAAGAATGTGTCATATACCTGCCCAATCTCAAACGCAGTTAGTGTTTAAAGCTTAAAACACTGAAAGATTTTCTTCAAATTTTTAGTCCCCTCCACAATCATTAATAAAGAAAATTTCTAAATTCCACTTCAACTTTTCAGGAATGTTCTAGGTTCCATCAGAACTAGACTCGAGTGTTCTTCCTGTCCTGGAGATGTGAAGGACAGTAAAGATGATGACACAAGGAAAAGGGCGGAAGGGGAAGTCACTGTTAAGTGTGAATAAGGTCAGTAAAGTGGCTGAAGAAAGTTAAAAAAACCAGAAATGATGACATCCCCAAGGGAATTTTACATATAAGGTAGTGTTTCATGTGTATTACAAAAAGGGTTAAAGGTGGTTTTACCAATTTGAGGAGGAAATTTGAAAAGGAATTCCCACATTGAGAGTCTGGGTAGAGATGACAGTTGTTGTTTTTTTGTTTCTCTGTTTTTTTTTCCAGAGGATCAAATCAAACCTTGGCATCAGCCTTGAATGGCACCACGATTGTATTTCATGGGAATGAGAAGGAGTGGAGGGTCTGCTGAAAGTAAAAACCAGAGCACAAGAAGACCTACCAGGAAAACTGAAATGGAGGAGAGAAATGAGTACAAACTGGGAATGAAGTTGGAGGTGAGAGAGTTTACTGGAAAAGCTTTTGAAGAATCCTAAGGAGAGATGCATATGAAAGGAAGAAAACAACTGGAAAATGATGCATCCCATGCTCCCTCTTTACACTCTCCCGCTCCACTGCCCCTCCATTTCCCTTCTAATGGAGGCCATGTTCCTACAGAAATAGAACAGAGCTGATCCAAAAAGTGAATGATATGATACAGTGTAAAACATATAAATTCTGACTATCTCTATGCTGAGCAAAAAAAAGAAAAAAGAAAAAGGAAATAAAAAAAAGAATAGCCGCAATATTATAAAAAATAAAACCTGTCGAACATATGGCACAAAGCATTTCCATATCAGATCTACAAAAGCAAGAGAAGATTTCACATAAAGAAACAAGGTTAAGAAGAAGGGTGAAGACTGAATCCTTTATTGTTCTTGGATGCTGTATTATATTACATAAACTGATATATTTTATTAATTTTAAAGAGGATCTTTGAGGTGCTTGTTCTTCATTCAGTGATAGAATAAGAGCTTTTTATTATCTGAAATGGATTTGATTTCTAATAAAATATTTGCTTCAACCATAGGCAGCAAGGCAGCAGATAGCTCAATGTGGGAGAGTCATGTTGTAAAAAAAAAAATGTGGTATTTTTTCATGCAGCTCAAAGCCTCCTGTGTTATCCATCAAATTCATTTCCCTTGTAACTAAATCTGTCATAAATCTAGAGATCCAAAAATGAAATATGTTTCCTGACAATAATCTACTGTCAATAAACTTAATAAAGCCTTCAAATGGTACAACACTTTCCCGTGGTTTTAAACTGCTTAACAAATAAATTATTGATCTTGGTAGTTGATGATAATATTAAAAATTATTCTACAAATAGGAAAATGAGGTATGGTGGAAGGGTTATTTTGTTCCAATCATTGGAAGTTTATTTTTCTTTTAATCTTTCACTGTTATAAACAAACACAATAATAGGTAAATAGTGTGACAGAATTTATATTTAGATAAAATTAACCAGAATAAATTTAATTATTAAATTTAAGGATTCTTAGGAAATTTGAAGAATAAAAAATACACAGTTTTATTTAAAATTATTAGAATTTTTTCTCACATGAAAATCTGAGTATGATACAACTCTTGTATTTTCTTCCTTTAAGGAATTCATTGGAGAATTATTAACATTGAAATTAGGAATCATTCCTAATGTGCATGTTTGGTTTCATCATATGTCTGTCACTGTCAGAGGTTTAGACTAAATTCTGTTAAACATGGAAGAAAATGTTGTCCTTGTAGCTCAAGATGCTCTTATCAGAACAAAAACAAAATCTTGATTAGTTGTAACATCTTAGTTTTAATGAAGATTTTGTGAATTTCAGATTATTTTGACTTTGAGTTATTAGTCTGATACTTAGGGGAAAAAAAGGTGTATTTTGTTACCAGAAAGCCCTAGTGTAAATAGTCACTGTTGAATATCTTTTGCCCAATGTTGTATTATGTGGGGCTCATCATCTGTCAAGTAAAATTGACACCCTATATTATCTAAAAGCAAGAAGAATTTTTAGCTTTTAAAAAAGTGAACAAAGAAATCATAAGGGCCCTTCTTCTCCAAATCACCAACACTTTTGGTCTAACAGTAAAACAAAGGGAAAGGAACTAGAGAACATTGTTCAGACTGTTACAATCACAGTGGCAAAATTCTCTTTTATAATGATGTCCCAAATAGTCTCAGGATGTTGGTCAAGACGCCATATCCATGTACAGGCAAACAGACACCATCAAACTGTGGGTTGTACATAAAAACTTTCTCGAATGTGGCAGATGAAGCAGTCTGTAAGTTATGTACTTTACAACTGAAGAATCTGGTCCAACAAGCTCTGAAGAAAATAATATATCTTATGCATGCTTGCAACCAAATATTGGGACAGATACGAAAGTAATGAAATAGTCCCCAATTTCAAGAGCATTTTGGTCTAATTGGGCATTAAAATATGTAGAGAAAACAGTAACAATATTAGTCAATGAGAATAAAATAAACACTGGAATTCCACATCATATGAGACTGCCTGCCATATTGTGCGTGCCAGAAGAGTGATGTTTGAGTAACAAAAGTTTCTGGTATGATTTGGAAGAGAATACATTTTATATTACCAAATTACATTGCAAAAATCAAACCACTTTTGATTTATGGTTGAGCTAGACAACCAGTATTGAAGATTGTAACATTGATCATCTCAGTTTCTATTCTCATGTTGAACACTTTCTTATTTGGCAAAGGATTAAACAAATTATCAAACAGTCAGCTTCAATTTCTGGCAGTGCTCACAACTTTCTAAGGGATCATTCATTTGTGATATGATGGCTTACTAATCTTTCCTTCACTGTGAAGATTGCTCTTACCTTGAAGGGCCCCAAATAATAGACATTATTTGCTTTGTGGTTTTGTTTAATAATGAAATTATTTATTTTTATTAACATCTGGACATAGTTTCTCATGCCATATTCAAGACAGACTTTTCATTACCATCTTTTTCTTTAATTTCAGTGAAAACTGAGTCTTTATTATTTATCAAAGAATGAAAAATATTTGAATTTTTGACATATAGTATGTTAATTACTTATTGATGTATTTTATTAGAGATATTGATGAAACAAAAGAGTATATGGATATTTATTGAATACCAGATACTACTAGATAATGTGATAGGTGATTTTAATCTTCATGGCAACCTTGAAAATATTATTGCAATTTTTTTTTGCCAATGATAAAAACCAAACCTCAAAACTTTTAAAAAATTTGTGTGAGATCACATAGCTAAATTGAGATTTGAGCATTGGTAATTTGGAACTAAATTGTGCATACTTCTCCCCCTAAATCTAAATACTTTTCAATACAAAAATATTATTCTACAAAGCATGCTTACATTTTTCTTTTAGTTGTAAGAATTGTGAAACACGATGTTAATATTCTATTATTTGAGTGTTAAATATCAGTAAGGAAAATATTTGAAAAATGATTAATGATGTATAAACATTTTTTTTTACAGATGAGAAAATGAAGGCTTAGAAGAGTAAAATTTGTTGCCCATAGTCACACATTTTGGTGGTAGAACCAAGAGTTATAAACTAGTTTTCTTGGACACTAATAGATCCTGATTAATTTAAAAGATACTTTCTTATGTAACCATAGCATAAGGAAGTCAGACCCAATGAACTCAAGAGTTTTAAAAGAATGTCACTACTTTAAATTGGGCGACACATAGAATATTTACTTCAGTGGAACATTGTTATGACCCTTTGAAGGATGCTAATGAAATATGGCCATGCAACAAAGAAAATTCAGAGTATGCAAGAAAAAAAAATCAGCTGAAAGTCTTAGATTTATATGAAGACAAGGAATATGGATCTCTTCATCAGTATATATGCACTGTTTGCACCATGTTTTTTAAGTACCAAATGATATTCATCCCAAAATGGCCAACATGGGTCTTTGAGAGGGAAAAGCAATTGTTTAGAGTTCTTAATGCATTCAAAATATCTGATCAGATGACCTTCCAGGGACTATAAGGGATCAGGGGAAAAGTAGAAGCCCAGGTTCTAGGCTGCATGATAATGGGTCACAGGAAACCTCCATGCCTCTCAGTGTAATGAGGAAAAGACAGAATGAGAAATGAGAATCTTGACATGGTCTTCATATACGTAATCTCTGAAAACAACATAGTGCTTAAAGATCTGCACTTGGTGATATTTCTTAATATACCACCATATTCCTTTCCAGGCTGAAATACAAGTCAAACCAGCCTCCAACAAAAAGATGGGAGGGAAGGAAGAAGAAAAATCTTATCTCATCCCCAGAAGAAAGCTTTCCATTGATAAATGAGGCAGGTCCTGCCCGGACTTCTAATACTTAATTGAGTGCTCCCCAGATATCATCTGGGAAACTGGTGAGGGAATAGAAAAAACTCAGAGAGGGGCCGAGAAGATTTAGGGCAAATACAAAGGCAACACAGAGAAAAGAGCTTAGTGCTAAAGAGCCTAGATGCTGGTTCTAATTTTTGCAAATAAAAAAGTTGTCCAATGTCTTACTAAGATTGTTTCATATTTGTTGTATAAAAGTCTTTCTAAAGGCGGATATTATAAATGACTGCTTATTTATCAGTATTGTGTGTTTAATGCAAATTGAGGTCTTTAAAATTAAAAGGTATCCAGATAAATACAACCACCATATATTTTTATTAAGAATGACTATTTACAAATAAACAAAGCATGGATTTAAATAAGCTCTCATTACTTATGAAACTAAATTTGGTAAATGTTTAGTTTAGTAGTTACACAGTTTCCAGATGAGCTACTGATTACTTTCAGCAGAGTAAAATTTCTCATTTATTGACCTTGAAAACCAAGACTTACAAGTGTTTACTCTTTTTAAAAAATTTATTCTTTTTTTAAAATTTTTCAAATACATTTGTCTCCATTTACCCGCCACTACTACCTACTCCCCTCACCTCAATGACTTTTGTTCTAATTCCGAGCAGGAATTAGATTAGAAATAGGCAATAAGACCTTTTTTTCAATGTCAACCAAACATTTTCCTGTACAGTTGTGTTTACTGGCTTTTCTTTAATCACTTTTTATTAAAAATAGATGTAAACTGTTATGGAGGTTCTATGAATCACTGTTTGATTTGCAAGATTCATTTTTGGAAACTAAATATTAAAGTTCACAGCTATTGTCATTTGCATTTGTTGCCTGTAATTGTGAAGTGATAACATTTATGAAGAACCGCATTACGGGAGTTCTTAATTCTTTCCAAGTAAGGCCAATGTTCACCTGATGAGAGGGATTGACCAGTGCTGAACAAGCTTGAAAGACATACACTCCATGCTGCAAGGGTCTGTGACTGGAGGCCAGTGGGCTGTCTGGGGAACACCGGGGCTCCAATCTGGTTTCAATGCATTCAGAGGGATGTGGGAGGTGCCCACTTTAACACTGACAGACAACAGGCATTGATAAATATTAAAATGATTGCATTTCTGGGTCAAACAAATTTTTCATTATTGTAACATGAAGAGTGAATCAATCCTTAGCTCTTATCAGAATATTAAATGTGTCCAGGAGATTAAAATGAATGAATGAATGAATAAATGAATGAGTGAATGGACAATAAATGTAACAAGAAAAAATGGGGAAACTAACATCATCTTGTTTTGTAAAATATAAGTACCTTAAAAATATAGGACAAATGGGCACAAGGTAATACATATTAATCATGTCTGGGGAACGTCCACTGATGATCATTTGAATATTTAGTAATCTTGCTATATGATATATGAAAATACTGGGAATGTCAGGGTTTCCTGTATGAGTAAAAGTATTCTTATATAATAATGATTTTCCCTGTGTGAAGCAATGGCCTGTATTCATGTTAGTAATTATGGAAAAAACAGATTTTGATGATTTTGTTAGAATGGTATTACTCATTTCTAGAAAATTCCAGAGTAATATGTCCTCTCTGAGGATCTTTTTTCTTGGTTGTTTTATAAGACTCCTATTAATGGTTTGAGATGATCAGTGTTCAGTGAAATTAAACCCTTCCCCAGTCGCTGGGAGGATAATTCACACACACACAGAATGAAAGCTAAACAGAATGGATTTGTAAAGTACTGCTTAGTCTCTTGGTCTCTCGACTTCTCTGACAGTCATCTGCTCCCTGAAACCTTTCTGCGGGCAGTCATGCTGGCTGATAGCTCCAAAGTCAGTCACCTGCAGGAGAAATGCAATGCAGCTGCCCCCTAGCCCTGACGGCTCTTTCCGTTCAGACACACCCCATGCATTTAACTTAGTTATGGGGAGTGAGAAACACTATGAGAGGAACATAAGCCTACTAAGTAAAGGACTTTTTCTTTTGTATTGTTACTAATACCTCCCAGCTTACTTTCTTTTCCCTCAGCTCTGTCTCCTCCAAAGTAACCACTCCCTCTTCTGACGTCACTAAGAAAGACGGATACTCCAGCATTTTTTATGCTTACTTACATTAAATATGGCCCAACCACAGGGACTATTGAGCGGAGCTATGCTTTCCAAAGGAGGTTATGAAATACTACCCTACATGCTTAATTTGCCTTGGCACTCCAGGATATTTTGGTTATTTATTAGAAATTAGCTTGAGGAAAAGATCCGTCTTTTTATTTAGCCAACACACAGCTGGTGGTTTCTAGTAGAAAAGCCCCTTGGCAGCTTTCACTATTTCTTATCATTATCAAAAAAAGGAAGGCTTACATGGTGAAAGTCTCTATTAGCCATCTTAGTTTATTAAGTATCTGACTTTAGTTGTGAAATGACACAGGTTTGAACTAAAAAAAAGACTTTCATATTTAATGGGAAGGCATTGTCTTTTGGGAGGATTTCTGTTTTGTTTTCTTCCCCGGGTTGTACCCAGTGATTAAAGAGAGAAACAGAAAGAAATTAGAGAGAGACAAAGAAAGGAAAGAAGGGAGGGAGGGAGGGAGGAGGGAGGGAAGAAAACAAGAGAGAAAAGAGAAATACAATGATCCGATTTCATCTACTGACACCTGAACTTAGGCTTTGGGAAGGATAAATAGGAAAGCATCTAGGTTTGGGTTTTTTTCTACCTGATTCTAGAAGAGATTGTGCTAGGTGACAGGCACCTGCTAAAGTCTATACCTCCCACCCTCTTGAACACTCCTTCTTGCCATTGCTGTTTTGCTAGTGATTGAACAACCTTGTTCTTCCTAAAAGATAGAAAGTAAATTCACATAAATGCTAGGAACAACATTTTCCAGCAAATTTCAGTTTGTTCTTTTTTTTTAAGGATAGTACCTCAATCTACTTGCTTAATTTTTTCAAGGCAAAATTGAGAACTATTACAATAAGAACTAAGAAAATTTACACCTGCAAGTACAAGCTGGACACAATGGAATCTGAACTAAGCTAAGAAAAAAGATGGCATTGGAGATTTTGACCACCCAGTACCCCAGCAGTCCTGGCATATCTTGTCCATACTTACCTCATTTCACCCACTCTCCTGCTGCCATTAACGCCATCATTTTCTCTGCATCTAATGCACGCAGCAACATACATGATTGGCTTTTGTTCCTTCTTCAGGTCTCAATTATTATTTTTATCTTTTGGCATATCACTGGAACAATCTTCCTAAAATTCCATTCAGGTAGTTGTCTATTCAAAACTGCATGCGATCACTCATCACACAAAGTTAAATATATCGATCAGGCAATTAAGGGTCCTATGATTTAATTCTAACATATCTATCCAAACTCATCCCCCAGGTAAGTACTCTTTCTAAATCAATCTTCCCTCTTGTCCTAAAACATGCCACACCATTTCCCAATCTCTGTTTATGCTGCATCCTTACTCTTTATGTGCATTTCCATTCAACTCTTCGCCTGTCCTAAATCCATTACATTTGGAGGTTCAGGCTGCCCATGGTATTTCCCATAATTTCTCTTACTGTTGGAATCGTGTTTTGTTTTTTTTTTTTCATTTTTACTTTAGTCTATACTATACACTTGGCAATTAATAGCAAATTTGTTTTAAGTTTAATCTGTGCCCAACATCATACTCCCATACATTTTCAGAATTTTTTTTCTGGATGTGTTATTTCCTTAATCATGCCATTCTTTGAGAGATCAGCAAAGAATTTTACCATTCCCTCACAACTCTTAGTAACAATTATTTATTTTTCATCTAGAAAGTGTTCAAGAAGTATTTATAGGAATGAAATTGTCTCTACTGGAAGGAAATAAACACAACGGCACACAAGGTGGCAAGAGATACATTTTAGAATTAGCTACTGTGGGGATGAGTTTATGGTGTCAGGTAATGCCATGTCTGTGGGGTGGAGCGGGGTGGGGCACAGTGGAGATGGCCCAGTCTTGATTGTACCTAAGTAATTATGAGTCTTGGTAGGTGGTATAAAGCTTGGGGTGTGGGACGATGTGGGTGAGGCCAGTAATTTTATGAACAAAATAAGATCTGTGAAGTGTAACTGAGTTTTAGAGATAATTTGTTTGTGCCGTACAGGACAATTACATTAAAAATAGGTTGGGCACTATAATAGTTTTGGTTACCTCACTTTTATAAAAGTCGTGTGTGCTCATTGGAAGACCTGTTGAATGTACCCACATCAGAAACTGACTCTGAATTTCAAAGTTGGAAGGGACTTTGATGAGTCACATCATTAAACTTCTTTTTTTATTTTATAGATGACTGTGGCTTCTCCATGTTTACTTTTTATATAGTCACCATCTTAACTGTGGTACAGACCTACTGTAGAACTGAAATAGATGGTGGGGAAAATGACCCTGCACACAAAAATGTAAAAAAAAATAAAATAAAATAAAAAATAACTAACAAGTCAGCTGACTAACTTATAAAAAGAAACACTGTGCTAAGTTACCATAAAAGCCCACAAATTTTAGCAACTAAAAATTAAGTAGTGGTGTTCAGAATAAGAAAAATTAAAACACTTTCCATTTCCATAATAAGAATTTTAACAATTAAAGAGAGAATTATTTTAGTTATAAAACATTTTTCATTCAACTTAGATGTTCCATAAATGTTAAGCAAATTATAAAGCTTCTCAATATTTTACTGTTCAGATGACCTTTGTAGCTTATCATTTTAAGCTAATATGACTTTTTTATGAAGGACTTAATGGTCAGTGTAGCTCCTACAGGCACATCACTTAAAGGAAAGATTAACCTAAAATGTGCATTGCACGTGTTGGTCAAAAGTTTTTGAAAACCACTGGAAAAGGCACTTTTTTAAAACAGAAAGGGAGAGAGGAGGAAGCAGAAGGGGAGGAGAGAGAGCAGGAGAAAGGGAGGGATGAAAAGAGAGGAAGAGATTCTGATTCAAAATTTTGGAGGGCCCAGGGAACCACAGTTTTAAAAGCGTGATCCTGAGGCAGATGGCTTGAGGGCTGCACTTTAAGAAACACTGATCCAAGTTACGGTAGTTACCAATAAGCAGTCGCTATTGAGCCAAGGTCACCTGGGTCACTTTAGAGAAATCCCGTTTAGAGAAATCCTGACTAAGTTTGGTTTACATAAACACACAGCAGGTGTTTGGGTTCAGTTTCTTATTGCTTTGTTGCCAGAATTCACAAAGTAATTGGAGCGTTGGTGTCAGTCTACTTGGGGTGTTTTGGGTTTTGTTTTGTTTTCCTCAGGTTAAAAATTCTGAGTACAACCTCTGCTAATCCTTTCTTAAAGTTTCTCTGACTATACTCATATATGCATTTACTTTTATATGAGCAAGTTAAAAAACCTAGGATCAGGAACCACTTTCTTTAAGAGCTAATATACTTCACTACACAGTTGTACCTTCTAAATCATCTCTGGTAGGAAATTCTTTAGAGTATCTCTAATGATATGGATCTGATAACTGAAAAAGTAGGTAATTCTGTATTTGGATGACTTGAATTATTCTTTTGAGGTGTGTGTAAATTTCCTTCCTAAGGACTTTAACAGGACGGATGACCTTAGAACTAGAAGTGTCATTTGTGTTTGAACTCACTCTACACTTTGTGTATAAGAAACCTGATGCTTAGGCGGAAGAAGTGATTTTCACCCCTTCGCAGGACAGCATCTGAAAACCTGACCTCTTAGTACTCTCCACAGCAATGACACCATTTTATATATATTCTCTGTGGCTACAGAAAATATACTATATCCCTCTTCCGCTGACAAATCTAGTAAACAGTTAGCAGTATGTTCTGTAAGCCAGTATTGATTGCCTAGCATACTCAGAAGTAGTAAAGAAAACAATGTTTTCCTTTTGGTCTTCCAGAAGGTAATCGGAGAAAAAAATTATCTGATATTTAAAAGCTATCATTCAACTCCAGTGAAGTATTATTTGTTCCAGGAAGAAAGCAAAACTACCACTTTGTCATACTTTTTTGTGCTGTGTAATTTACAATAAATGTCTGGAGCAAAATAGGTCTATTTCAAGATTGTTATTAATAAAATCTTATTTATATAGCACTTAGTACATGTCAGGCACTGCATGAAGCAAGTGGATGTCTAACACAACAGTATGCACAGCACACAAAATTCCAACTCTGTGATCTGACCACTTAGGTGAAGATACTCAGTCGGCAAATGAGGCAAAGTGACTGACTCTAAGCTTCGGTTTCCACATGTGTAGAATGGGAACAATAGGATGGTTGCGATAATTAAGTTAATATATAATTCAGAGAGCAAAATGTGGTACACACAAAATGATCAATAATCAATAGCTAACTCTTTAATTCAAGCAAAAACTATCTGTGAAAAAAGATGCTCAGAAAAGTACGTGTCTAACAACATTCAGTTTCTAAATATAGGAGGTGAGATTTGAACATGAGTCTTTTGATTTTTAATAAATTTTAATTATTTAATACCATTGTTATTTAAATCCAAAAACTAAAAACTCTGAATTGTGTTTTATGTGAATTAATGAGGGAGAACTTAAAATTATGTATTTCAATCTGAGTTTTCAGCTAAGGATACCCACTCCCTCCTTTTCTCCTTCCCTCTTACTCTCTCTTCTCCTGTCTTTCTCCCCAAGCAGTATTAGCTCTATCAGACTCAGAAATCACACATGCTTTTAAAGAAGAGCCTTAAGAGATGGCTTGCAAATTTGGGCAACCTCCTCCTTCATTTTTTTTTTCATTTTGCCAGTTTATTCTGAATACTATAGACACCAAGTGTTTTGTTTCACTTGGGCTTGCCACGTATTTCCTAAATTTATTTTCCTTTCCAAAGTGTCCTTCAGTTCCTGAAGGATTCACAGAATAGGAATTGACACTCTTCTGGGGAATGTTTGAGGAGAAAAAGTGAAAATTCCAAACTTTCTTCTTATCTAGGAATTTGCCACATAAGTGCTGTAGCACAAATGTAAGGAAAGAAACAAGAAGGACATGGCTGAATATGCCCAGAGATTCTTTATACATCATATAAGGGTGACATTCAAAATATTTAACACACTGGTGCAGAGAGGGTACGGGGCATTCAGAGCAGCCACTGGCTGTGAATAACCAGCCAGTCCAGGCACTGCATTCTGGCCTCAAACAGCGCTGTCTGAAGAGCTGAAGTGACTCTTTGTTCTTGGCACAGTGCTTTCAACAGAACAGGCTCTCAGTGAATATTCTCTGGCCGAGATACATACCAAATGTTATAAAGGAAAGGAGAGATAATCATTTAATGCAGGATCCTGGAGCTGTTCCATAAGTTCATGGAAAGAGATATTAATATTTGTGGACATTAATGTATGAAAGGAGTTGTCCAAAAATTTTTTTTTAAAGAAGAGGAAATTGTAATAGGGTAAAGGAAACACAGAAGTATACAGGCACATGCATTTTTGAGAAACCTGGAGTTGCCTTGAATCACTACAGACTATTAATGTCATTTTCAGTTTTCCAACATTTAATGAGAATTGCTTTAACCCAGGTAACCTTCTTGTTTACATAGAGATATACATGCTAATCAATGTCAGGCAGTTCTTTATTAAAGCTGAGTTCAAAATAACTGGCAGGTGAACTTAACTAACCTTTGAAAATCCTTGATTTAAAAAAAATAAACTACTCTTTGTGAAAAAAAGTATGAAGAATTATGTAAGTAGAAGATCACATGTAAGAAGCATGGGGTTGGCCCTGGATGGGTAGCTCAGCTGGTCAAACCATCACCCTGATACACCGAGGCTGTGGGTGCAACCTTCGGTCAGGGCACATGCAAGAAACAACCAATGAATACATAAATAAGTGGAACAACAAAATGATGACTCTCTCTCAAACTCAATTAATAAAAAAACAAACAAACATGAGGTTTAGGGGTTATTTTTGGAGAATAAAGGAGAAATGAGGCAAAAAGATCCTGCTCATGTGTTTCCCCATCAAAACTCTCTGACCCTGGTCTGAGGTCCGGTTGTTTTTTCTTTAATTCTTCCATTATAGTTTTTTTATACATTTATGATCACATATTTTCCTATTAGCAATGTTTATGTCCTTCTTCCTACTAAATCGTGAATTTGTACATGGAAAGGACTCATATGCTTTATCTTTTTTCCTTCCTGGACGCTAAACAGTACTTGGGACACAGTATCCACTCAACAAATACTTGCAAAATAAATAAAGTCAAAGAGGAACAGTGTAGACTATCTGGAGAAGAGTTCTTGTGGCTGCCATTTAGTTTTTAAAGAGATATTTTTAATAAAATCAATAAAATATATCCTTTTTTTGTTAAATGTATGTTAAAACCTATGTATGAGACACCAAGTTGTGCCTCATGTGTCAGGCTAGTGCAAGAGTCAGATACACAGACTAAGGCTTCTCTGAGTTGTAATAGTGTCTCTGCTAGAAGCATGCACAAAATACAGCTGGGCTGGTTAACTTTACTCATTTTTAGGACAGATGGCTGCAACAAGGAATTTCCTCAAGAAAAGTCCTATAGATTAGGCATTAAAGATTTGAACCCAGAAGGCATGGATGCCCCCTTTCTTAAATTACTGTGTTCTTGGGTTTGGGAAAACATTACTCAAAACATTTCATTCTAAAGGCTAATATTTATTAATGTATTTAGTTTTAGTATCATTGAAAAAGCTCAGTTTGAGTGTATATATAATATTTATGTTTATGTATTATATATTGCGTAATATGTGTATGTGTGTGTATATATATAATGTGTGTGTATATATATATATATACACACACACACACACACTCTGTAACACATGTATCTGTGTAGTTGTGTATCAATGCATCTATCTACCCATCTCTCTGTATCTGTCTATCTATCTATCTATCTATCTATCTATCTACCTACCCTCCTAGCTGATATAAAATATACCTGTAGGATCTTACAAGCTTCTACAGGTCTCAGTGCTTTCTACTTCTCAAAGTTCACTTCGATTTATACAGTTGTCTATATTTTCTGCCAATCACAGTCTGTGTAGTTTCTTGTAAAAGAATAAACTATAATTTTAAACAAAGAGAGCAAAGTCAGAAAGACATCATACACAGACTGTCCATTGAAAAGAATAAAATAAACTATAAGACTTGCTTGATTGTAAATGTGCAGGAAATTATATTTGGCCCAATTTTAGAAAATATCTATTGCTAGCTATTAGGCTCTTTTATGATTAGTTTTGAAAGTACAGTCTGAAATTACAATTCAAACAATACCAAAAAAGCAAGAGGATAAAAATCAATTGTGTTTATGATTTACATTTTTTTTTCTTTTTGTAGTGTCAGTCATTGCTTTCCTTCTTGCAATCAACATTCTTAGCCACAGTCCTTATATGGATTTAAAACTATTATAACTTTTATGATAAATCATTTTTACTTTATAATCTTCACCTTTTATTCACATTGGCAAGTTTAGCAATGTTCAACACATAGGAAAAATCAAATTTTAAAATCCCTTTGAGATGAGATTTTAAAAGTCTCTAGCCCTTTCCATAGTTGCACAGTATGGAAATTGAGGGACAAAGAGGCTGATAGATTGCCAGCTTTATTTCCTAAGAAGGATTAAAATAGAGGTTCCTCGTTCCCATTTTGATACTCTTCTTGCTAAATTATGTTCTCTTACAAGAGTAATAGGATTTTGTCCTTGAAAGCAATTTTGATAACCTTGACTTTTATTTCAGCTTTAACAGTAAGTGGATGTATGGTCTCAGAGAACTTTTTACTCCCTATTTGCAACATGACGAAGTCTCAACGTGGGGTGCCGCCTCTTCTTTTTCAACTACTAATAATATGGAATCTTTGGGTGAAAGTTAATGAAGATTTTACATGTGATTTCCCACTTCTAGTTTCTATTGAAAATTGGGGGCAAAAAAAAAAGTCTGTTTACTCAATCCATATGCCATTCCCCCTACAAAAATAAACAAAAGACCAAACAAAACTGAAATGCTAAATGTGTTTCTCTTCTATTCCTTTCCTATTCAAAGGCCCCCATTTTCTCCTGCCCTTTAAGAGTTACTGCTCTGCATTTGGGGTCGAACAGCAAAAGAGCCATGGCGCACTTTAAGGATGTGAATTGGCTCTTGGCACACAGACACTGATAGCTACCCCCACTGAGTAATTAGAGGATAAAATTAGTAGATTTCTGTTCTGAACACCATTATAAAAGGGGAAGAAAGTAGCATGTTTTTAATCCAGTAGAGACATTTAAGTATGTATGACACAAAGTTTAAATGACTGAGTTATAACTTCAACAGAAATTCTGATGGGGTAGTTCTTGCTTGCAATAATATATGCTGATTGGAGAATAGTACTTTACAATTACTTAGAGAGTTATCTTCCAAGCTCTGACATGTAGCCAGCAGCAGTCGGGTCTCCAAAATGAAAACTCTTTGATTTAAACAGCTCTTGCTCTGGAAAGCAAGAGCTTTGAGTTATAATGTTGATGGTCAGAAAGAGCGTACATGTTTAACAAGGCCAGGATATCCACCTAAATCAGACAGTGCACAGAGAATTAATTCTCCTGAAAGATTCCAAGAGGAAAATGCATTTTTTTTTTTACTCCACAGAAATACTTTTGGATGAAAATGTGTCTGATTTTGTGTCTGATATTGCTTGAAGATTACTCATAATAATTTGGCTGTGGGTATATCTGGAATTAAGAAAACATTACTTTCTTTTTCTTTTTAAAAATTTCCTTCTTAAAGTTCCAGAAAACTTCAAAGATTATTTTGTTCCTATTTGAAAGATGCAGATGCAAGAACACAAAAGGGCAAAATATTTAACATGACTATGTTAAGCTGGCAAGTTCCATACATTTTTAGTTTCTTTTAATGCTGATGTAGAATAGGGAAGTAACCTACATTGTATAGGAATATTCAACAATATGAGGTAACATCTCTCATGAGGAAAAAATGCTTAGAATTTTGAATGTCTTTGGCTTTGCATGATTGGTGAAAGGTGATTTGATATCTTATAATGTGATCTATAGTGGAAATAGCTTCAGGAAAAATCAGAGGCTTGATAAAATACTCTAGTCAAATAGGTTTAAAATAAAATTATTTTGATAACAGTGACTCGGTGCACTTCAAAAAGACTGAATAAATTAAATTTCACGTCCCCCTCCCCCCCTGCCAAATTAAGCACTAATTTTAAATATGTCATCCTATATAATTAGAATTACAGAGATACAGATTATTTAATCAATTCATCTGTCTGCATGCTTTTTCTGATCCAAGTTATTTCATCTCCCCTGTGAGTCAGGATCATTGAACATAAATTTACACTGCAGAAAATAGCTATCATATTTTATTATTCTATGTAAACTCATATATAACTTTTAAAAAATGAGTGACTATACCTTAAAGACCATTTACAAAATACACCACACAAGCATTGCAAATCATAATAGAATGCAAACCAACAAAAACTAAGAGTTGTTGAATTTAAACTAATTGAATGTAGCTAATTAACATATATTTGTTTCTTACAAATTCTGAAGAATGCTTCAAGGCCTTCCTGTGAAAAAGCATGGCATAAATATGAATATTAAAAAATGATCACTTGAGCAAAACTTACGGCAATAATTCTCTGAGTGTTGCTCAGTCTCCTTGAAAGGGAATTTTAGGCAATGGTATGGAAAGTGCTTTACTCTCCACAATTGGAAATAGCATAAGGGGGAGGAGGGAACCCTAAGCTGTTCATCTATAAAATGTGGAAAAAGGAAAGGACTTTCTAGTCTGGGCATGCATTGCCTGAGTGAGAGGAAATGCATGTAGACCAATTTTCACTTTAGTCCATTACATGCTGGTGCCCCAAGCACTGCCACTGTTGTTGTCCAAAGCTCTGAAGATGCACATCTTCTGCTATTTCTGCCTACCCCAGAGAGATAAGAAAAGAAGCATATTTGAGATTCATATATGCAAAGGTATGAAGAATGAAATGCAGGAAGTCCCCAAATAAATATAACTATTGGCACTGAAGGAGTATAATGCGCCAGTCATTTCCCCATGGCAAACTAAAGCTGTGAATAAGAGCTTCCCCTAAGAAGATGAGCTCTGAAGCGCAGGGAAGACACTGCTCTACATCATTATTGGGATGGAGTAATGTGTAGACAATTTAATGGTGGTTGAAAATGGAAAATTCCTTCTAAAACCAAAATACATGATTTTCTAAAGATACACCAAGGGAGCAAGATAAGACATATGTATTTGAAATGGGAAAATGATATTTTTGTGTCTAATATATTATAGAAATTGTACTGAAATGGCTCACCCATGCAAAAATATGGGCCCTCGGATACTGTCATTAACCTTAATACTCAGAGTGATCTTCCGAATTAAGTCTGGTTTGCAGTGTTGAGAAAAATTTAAACTCTTGTCAAAATTTCTGTAGATTGAAAAAGTTATTTTGGAAATGAGAAAAAGGAGTGTTGTTTCTTCTTTTTCTCCTTTCTGACATTCCACTCAGATTTGGCAAATATCATACTTTCTAAAATGCACTGCATATATTAATTCCTGTCTATGAACTATGAATGACACAGGAATATCCAGCCATACCTTTTGCAATGAAATAAAAAAAACAAAAAAAAGGAGAAAAACAATTTGGTTTAGCATGTGGTAAAGGACTGGGCACAAAGGAGCTACCTTGCCTATTATTAATCATCAGATGAACTTAATTATCATTATTTTTGTAAAAGTATATAATAATATAACAATGCAAATATTTTATTTGGTCTTCAACAGACACCAAGAACTGGGAAAACTTCTTCACAGTTCAGGGATCTCCACTATCTACAGGAAGCATATACTCAAAAACTGAAAAAATACTATTACCCAAGAAAAGGAACTTGGGAAAGCTACTTAGGGAAGTTGGAATGGAATATAAAATCTCTAATGACTTTTAAGCCTCAAAAATACATGCTTGGTTAACATATGGCATGATATTTTATACTTAGAAAGCTTATTTTTGATTGACTAGATTTTGGCCAACAGCCAGAGGAACCTGTGCGTCAGGCCCTATCAGATCTTCCCGATGACAGCTGCCATTAGCCAAGGTTTGAGTTTCATCTGATGGTTCTGAGAGTGGGCCAACAGCATACCTCTTCTCTGTCTCTCACCCTGACAACAGCTGTAATATACCCTACTTCTCACACTTCCTGTGATTGGTCAATAGTTGACATGTAAATAGTAAAATATGTTAGCTGATTAGACAATAATACAGCTTGGTCTGCTGGGTTATTATCTTTATGATGAAAGCCCAGCTGGGCTGTTTTCACTTCAGCAGAAATAATTAACAAGTGGGACAGCTACTGAGATGAATACTGCACAAATATAAAGTAGTAGACTCTCACTCTGCCTCAAGACTCACTCCCATTTACATAAAATGACTGACCATCTTTGTAGCTCAATTGAAAACACACCCTCCTGACACATCCTCCCAAAACATACACCTTGTAGCTTTAAAAAAATTGAGGACTAATAATTTAAGAATATAATGGGCAAAATCTAGGTGATGTTCCTTGGAACACATTTTTGGTGCTATAATAACTCCCTTATTAGAATGCTAGAAATGTCTCCATTGTTTTGTCATGCTTTCTGAATTTCTATCAATTAGAGAAACATCTGTTTATTAAACATTTTTTAAATTGCAGATTAAAAAATGTTTAGTATTTAGTTTTTCAATGGTCTTTCACATGGGAGAAAGACTTCAGCTCAAATAGTTTGTTTCTTCCAAGACCAACTGGAGTCTTTCCCAAAGCAATATACTTTTGCTCAACTGAATTCTGCTGCTGATGTCAAGCTCAGATGAGGTGTAACAAATGACTATGAGTATTGACGGAGGAAAGGGAGAGGTAGATTGTTAACAATAGGAAACAGATTACTTCGTGGGTAGAAAGGTGAGTGAGGGAGGTTAGGTCAGAGCAAATGCTTTAAAGTTATTGAGATAAAATTTGAAGCAACGCCCTATGTGCATGTTGTATTTGACCAAAGCAGCAGCAGGCAGCTTGACCATATATGTTATGGCAGGTAAATTGGCCTGGTTATCTTTGCAGGCAGAAAGATGGCAGTAACAACAATAAGATAGGACTGTGCCAGAAGATCAGTAGATAAGTTTTATGCAAGGGCAGTCCAGAGCAATTGACCTTATTCACTGTGATCTTACACAGTGAATAACCATCAAGATCACATTTTCAAATCGTAAGAACAACATGCGGGAGGGGTGGAAGGTGCAAGAGGACAGTATTTTGGGTAGCTTTAGATATGTTTCAGTCATAACGAAACAATGACAAGTTGTCATGTTTCATAATGCGCATTTTATAAGGCACTTTAAATCATTTTAATAAAATAAAATATGAATAAAAACATTAATTTTAAAGTGTCATTAATAGAGTAAATATTTAATAAAGGTCCCCATAAAAGAACTAAGTGACTATATGGCAAGAGAAAATCCATTGAAAGAGAAAATAATCCACATAGAAGACCTGTAAACACCTAAATTTTCATTTTAATGTTGAGTAACAACTATGATATTTCTTCTTAATTCATATATTTTAGTCAACTAAGCTCTATTGGAATCAACTCTAATTTTTAAAATGATGTATTCGGAAAGAGAGTGCGCTCAGTTTATTCAGATTGAAACATTTTAAACAGATTTTATTTCCTTTTTCCTCAACTCAGTGGAGATATTTTTGTTCTAATTCACTCACTTTATGTTGTGTAAAGTCATATGAATATAACTGAAGTTCACATGATAAATGGAGGACGCCCCTTTAGCAGCCAAAGCTGATATGTATCAATAATGCCCAGAGAAATCCCGGGACACTAAGATACAAAGGAAGATAAATTATATGTTAATTAACTTATATTTGAGAATTAACAAGTGTCACTTAATTTTCAGTCTCATATTTATTTTTTTCTGTTTATTCATATTTGCAAACTATTTGTAGACCAACATTTTTCATGCTTGATTCAATTTTTTATCCTGAAATAAGCAACCACATGTGTAAGAATCATTCCTCTAACATTCAGCATGACATTTACATCCTGTAATTTCTGTGCCAAAGCTTTTCTGTGACCATTGTGTAAGAGTTGTCTAGAAAATTATCACAAAAAAATTCCTATTCCAAAGGAGTTCCACGTACACTTAACCAAAACTGCCTGGTTCACTGGTGTGTCTGCAGAGTGTCCTATTGCATGACCCAGCCAGAGCCAATTCTCACTTTCCAATTTATGCCTAAACACATTTCTCTAAGTCCACTTGCACAGAGATTCACTTTTAACTTGAAAATATTCTATTATACCCATTCTTTATGCCTTCTCTACTTGGATAGTGCATCTACAGACTGCATTGAAGGTTTGACTCTTTTATACATCAGTAGGAAATCCTTCCTTCCTCCCATCCTTCCTTCCTTCCTTTCTTCCTTCCTTCCCTCCCTCCATCCTTCCCTTCCTTCCCTCCTTCCTTCCTTCCCTCCCTCCCTCCTTCCTTCCCTCCCTCCCTCCTTCCTTCCCTTCCTTCCTTCCTTTATTTCATTCTCCTTCCATTATTTTTTATTTCAAACCATCTATATAATGCTTGTGTGAACTATTTGGAACTTAATGTATGCTACTATATTATCATTTTCCAGGTGGGAAAACAGAACATGGTATGGTTAGACTATCTATCAACATTTAACAGATGACAGTTCAGTGTAGGTACATGCCTTTGCCAGCCAATTACTCATTGATTAAGCATATGTCTGCTTTCATTTAGGACCTGTGCTAAATGAAAGTGGAAGCTTTCAATTATTTATTCAAAATAAGAGAGGTAAAGACACAAATGACCACTTACTAAAATAGATTAAGGCACCCAGTTATAATACTCTAAACCATTTCAGATAAAAGGCAACTTTCATTTCCAGTTTAAGTGTCTGAGAGTTTTATTATAAACAAAGTAAACCCCTATGTTCCAGGGTCATAGGCACTGAAATTATCCACAAACACCTGAAATTGATTAAATGCTATCAGACTTTTGGAAGAATAAGTGATATACATATTTTACTTGTATGTGTATGTGTGTATTTACTTGTATATAATACATATATTTTTCATGCAACTAAGCATGTTTTCATATAAACTATAGCAATGTCAAAGTAAACTCTATAATACTTACTAATGGTAACTTATGGTTTTCTTTTCTAAAATATGCTTAGCAATAAGCAGTTAGAATATTTAATTCTACTTTTTCCTAAAAAAGACATAACTCATTTAATAAAATAAAGTAATTTATAACTTGCACATTTGGACTTTATGAGAGCCCTGAAAATAGTTCATCATTTTAATTACTAATAGTGCTGTATATAGCACATACTTCCTTAGAGCAAACTCCTTTGAAATCTCAGTTATTTATAATAAATCCTTGGTGTAAAAGTCTTTATATTACTAAAATGTTCCTTTCAGTGCCCCTCAATTTATGAGCAAAATATTAAAAATATAGTAATTTTCATTATCGAATCTCATAAATAAACTGCTATTGAAGGTCAAAGTTAAACTTACTAGGGCTGTCTAGAAAGTATCCAGCCACATACTATGAAAAATAGAGACAATTATTGAAAAAGATCCAAGATCCAAGAAACACTGTACATCAGACAATGACGCCAAAGTAGGCTCTTTGGGAACGCACACATTCCTCCCAGTGTCATTAACTGCAGCATGATATTCCTTTTGCTCTGGTGGCAGAAGCCACGGAATGAATTTTACCACGACACATTTCATGCCAAGGTCCTGCATCAAAATCTCCAACAACCGTACTTTTTGAAATCTCCAGATAAACTTCTAGTGCTCACACTGTAAGTCACCAATCTTTGTTGATTGCAGCTCATACACGTTCAACATTCTCAGGTGTTCTGTTTGTTAAAAGCCTTCCACAATGTGGATCACTTTCAGCATATTCTCAACCATCTTTGACGCATTTGCACCACACTTTTATTTGCACTGCACTCATTGCTACGTCCCCAAAAGCCTTGAGTTATCCAAATGGTTTCTGCGGAGGGATGTTCAAGCTTAATGCAAAATTTTGATGCAGATTTCTTTCTATACTTGCTCAGTCACTTTGATGCGATGGCCACATAGTATATGTGCTTTCACAGTGGTGTGTACTGCCCCTACTGACTAGTACAGTGAAGTTGCCATTGTTCACGCATGCACATTCCAGTCCACTCTCCTTGGCTGCCAGATTACACCAAGGTCACACAGACTGTTATATTTACAATGGCTGGACATTTTCCGGACAGACCCTTATGTTAAAGCATCACCGCAAGGCTGAATAATGACATCGTTGGAATGTGTTAGGGATATTCATACTAAACTGTAGAGGATTCATTACTTTCTTAAACTTCATGAACCATTTAATTTTGCTAACTAGTGGTTTACCACTATTGAAACATTATGAATGTTCGCCCTTTTGTAAAATAAAACAAATATTTACATAATTGATATCTCCTTGAAGAACTACTTGCATTTATTTATTACTTACATTAAAATAAAATGGCTAATAAATATAGCTATGTTTGAAAAATAAATTACTTAGTAATATACTTTTAAAATATAATTAATGTGTGGTGATTTGGGTGGAGGAAGGTGGTAGGTACAAGTGGAAGAGGGTATGGGGGTATAAATGGTGATAGAAAAATAAAATAACAAAGTTAGTAAAATACTTTTTCTGGCTTCTTTATTCACGATACATTTCCTTTCTTGAAAATGTGTTCTTAGCATAATACTTTCCAGTTCCATCCATGCTGTCAAGAAGGGTAGGAATATTATGCTAAATGAAATACTCCAGGTGGTGCAAGACAAATACCATATGATCTCATCTATAAGTAGAACCTAATCAACAAAACAAAAAAGTGAGCAAAATAAAACCAGAGACATGGAAATAAAGAACTGACAGCGACCAGACAGGAAGGGGGAGGGAGATAATGAAGGAAAGAAGGGGAAGAGCCAAGTCAAGGAACATGATTAAAGGATCCATGGACAAAGACAATGTTGGGGGAGGAGTGAATGTGAAAGGTCGGGCGTAGGTAGGGCAGGGGAGAATAATGGGGGGGAAAGGGGAACAACTGTAATTGAACAACAAAAAAATAAAAAATGTATTCTTAAATTGGTAATGAGATAATTTGATTTTTGTCCTTTTTCAGTCACTATTTTAAGGCAGTACTGATTTATTGTATGGAATTATTGGTGTGCTTGTTACTGATTAAATTATATAAATAATACTGTCCTTTCTTAAAGAAACAGACAAAATGCTACATGCTACAAAAGAACTATGATGTCCCATAATCATTTATGTCCTTTGTAAAACATTTCACTACAGATTGAAACAATATTTTTTAATATCACTAGAATTTAAATGTGCTTGGCCAAAAATACATGAATAATTAATTCTTCTAAAAACTAAAAAAGGCTTGTTAGGAACAGTTTTGTTATGTAAAATATATTTTATTTTCCAAAGCTATTCTATAAATCCAAAAATAATAAATTATAGTTTTAGATATATAAGGAGGACTCCCTCAAATAGAATTCATTTATAAAAACTTTCATGTGTTCTTACATGTTTAAACTTCAGTCACCTTCAAAATATTGTCCTTTTTGTGCAATACACCCATTGAAACATATTTTTCACTGCTCAAGACCATTTTCAAACTCGTCAATTTTGATGCATTTTAATGCTTCTGCTGTCTTTTGTTTCACCTCTTCCACATTGGCAAAACACTTCCCTTTGAGGACTTCCTAAGTCTAGGGCAAAAAGTAGTCACTCAGGGTGAAATCGGGTGAATAGGGAGGGTAGGGCACTGCGGTCATGCTGTTTTTGGTCAAAAACTGCTAAACACAGTGCGGTGTGAGCAGGTATGGCAGTAAGTCGCCCATCACGAAAGGAGCAAACACACTGAGTCTTCAAAAAAAAATTCACTGAAGCCAAACACAGCCTCTCACAACAATGCCAGCTGGTACCCTGATACAGATGGGTTCCTAGAACACTCACCTAGCAGGGGGAAGCCTGTACTACAAAGAGCCCACCCTCCAGAAGAGAATTCCAGGGTTATTTGGGCCCCCCTCATACCCTACCGCATTTCTTTTGTGATATACACTATACAGATGCACTCCTTAAGATGCACTCAAACTGTATTATCATAAATAGATTATGTATTCTTTGAACTATACTTGATATGTTGCCATGTTTACATAATACTCACATATCTATTATGCATATTCTGGAAATGTGAAGAAGAATCTATCTGCCCAGCTAACCATATAAAACATCAAAGAACTTCTGAGTGGGTCTGGCAGGGTGCTTTTGCTTTCCTAACTCCTTCACTCTTAACTTTCATGTGTTCCCATTTCACCTGCATGTCTTGTCATGCAAAAAACAAATTAAATTAAAGTTTAGTGTGTTTTAAAAAATATAACCTCCTACATCCCTGATTCTTTCCATGAACATGTTGTTTTTTCTGCCTAGCTTTAATTGACATTTTCCTCTTTGTACTTTCTCATGGAAAAACACTCTACCTGCCCCAATCTGGCATATATTTTCAGCCTCTAAGGCATAATCACAGTTTCACAGTTTTCTTAAGTTCAAGTATTGCGAAACATAACCACATGATTTGATTCCTGCTTCTTTTTTCACTGCCACAGAAGCCAAAAATATCTGGATAGTCTTCCCTAACCTAATGTGACCCAGCAGAGTTTGCAGTAAAGAAAGTTAATGTGTTAGCTGAAAGTTACTTTTCCATTGGTGTCCATGATAAAATTAGAATTTCAGTCCTCTGGAAGAAAACATCTTACTGATACACACAAACGCACACAATTTACTATGCAACACCAGTGTAATTCACATATAAAAACATACTACACAATGTGTTTTTGATAACTGGTTCAGATTTAAAAAAAGTCATTGACAGCATGATGCTTTATTGGGAAAAAAGAAAAAAGGATTTAATATAATTAATTAGCTAAAACATATTTGGAAAACCATCAGCCCTCCCAATGTTATTCTTTGTTCTCATTATAAATGCATAAATCAGTACAACTTTAGCATTATGGTCAAGTTCTCTATTATTCTCACAAAAGTGAAATGATTTTAAAATCAGATCTACATTTCTTCATTGTTTTAAAAATATTCTCCTGCATTTTCTTAACTATTTCAACACATTGGTTTATCACATTGCCCTATTCAACAAAGATCACAAAGAATGCAATTCCTGAGCAACATGCACTACGGTGTCTATGGACATTTCCAGCCCTTGTCAATTAGCTAATATCCCATGACAACCAGCTAATGTGCCTGTTTTAACAATTCTTTTTATAATCAGATGTTCTATTTATTTAATTGATGACTGTTGTCCTGATTAGAGTGGACAGGCAAGCTCACATAATGATGGTTGATTCTGGTTAATGCTTACGATTAGAAATCTTTCGTAACTTGCCCTGCTTTTACTCAGTGTAAATTCTGGGGTTGCTGCATCCTGGGGTGCTCCCAGCTACAAGATGGTGGTGATAAGATCCCATTATGCAGATCCTGATTTAAATTGGAATATATTTTTGACTGATTTCATTTCTGACAAAAGTTTCCAGTCGGATAAAAACATTGTTCGTAATGTAAACTTTACAAAGAGGTGCCAATATTCATTCTCTTCTAGGGACACGGCAGGCTACACTAACTAGTGTTTTTCTGTTTCTGATAAATAAATTTGTTTCTTTACTTTCCTATTTTTATCCTATAGACTTAAGGTAAGCTGTGCATCCAAACATACAAAAAAAATTCAGCTCACCAATATCTGTATTTTTAAGCAAGTTATTGCAGTTACTTTGGTTATTCAAACTGGAATTAAGGATATCTGGATCACAGATCTCTCATTAACTGAATGACCCTGAAAAAAATTACCTTTTAAAAAGTTACTTTTCTACAGTTTTTTAAACTAAGTTTAAAAAAAATAAAGTGAGAGATTTTCATAATCTCTTCCAGATGAGATAATTTATAACTCTATGTGACTGCTTCATGTTCCACACCTTAATACATTAAAAACAATCAATCATTAAGTGATTTTTGCAAGTCATATTTATTACAACTTTAAATTTAGTTAGTTATACTGCAATAAAAATAATATTCAAAGAAAATAAAATACCCAGGAATAAATTTAATCAAGGAGGTAAAAAACTTGTACTCAGAAAACTATAAAATACTGAAGAAGAAACAAATAAAATGGGAGGATATACCACCTTCATGGGTAAATAGAATAAACATTATTAAAATGTCTATACTACCCAAAGCAATCTACAGATTCAATACAATCTCTGTCCAAATAACAATGGCATTTTTCACAAAACTAGGAGAAATAATCCTAAATTTTATATGGAACCACAAAAGACTTCAATAGCCAAAACAATCTTGAAAAACCAATAATCAAACAAACAAACAAACAAACAAAAAAATAGCTGGTGGAATCAGGCCACCTGATACTGCAACACCATAGTAATCAAAACAGCATGGTACTGACATAAAAACAGAGACACAGATCAATGGAACAGAGTAGAGAACTCAGAACAAACCCACAATATGATCAATTAATCCATGACAAAGAAGGCAAGAATAAACAGTGAGGTAAAGATAGTCTCTTCAACAAATGACATTGGGAAAACTGGACAGATATATGCAGAAACATGAAACTAGACAACTTTCTTACATCATATACAAAAATAAACTTAAAATAGATTAAAAAGGTAAATATAAGAGCTGAAACCATAACATTTTTAGAAGAAAACACAGACAGTAAACTCTGACATTGCTTTTAGCAATATTTTTAAAAAATACGTCTTTCTGGGCAAGGAAAACAAAAATATAAACAAATGGGACAACATCAAACGACAGAGTTTTTGCACAGTGAAAGAAACCATCAACCTACTAAATGGGAAAAGATATTTGCCAATAGTACATTCTATAAGGGGTTAATATCCAAAATATAACAGGAACCCATAAAACTTAACACCAAAAAAAAAGAAAAAAAACCCAATCCAATTAAAAATGGTAAAGGGACCTAAATAGCCATTTCTTCAGAGATGGCACACAGATGGCCAACAGACATATGAAAAGATGCTCAACTTCTCTAATCATCAGAGAAATGCAAATTAAAACCACACTGAGATATAACCTCATAAAAGTGTTGACAAGGATGGAGAGAAAAGAGAACCCTCATACACTGTTGGTGAGGTCGTAAATTGTTGTGGACACTAAGGAAAAAAGTATGGAGCTTCCTCAAAAAATTAAAATATAGAATTACCATATATATGACCCAACAATTCTATTTCTGGGTATTTATCCACAGAAATCTAAAACACTAATTTTAAAATATATATGCAACCTTACATTCATTGCAATATTATTTTCAACAACCAAGATACAGAAGCAACCTAAGTGTCCATTGATAGTTGAATGGATAAAGAAGAAGTGGTGCACATGTACAATGGATATTACTGAACATAAGAAAGAATGAAATCTTGCCATTTGCAAAAAACATGGATGGACTTAGGTGGTATTATGCTGAGTGAAACAAGTCAGGGGAAGACAAATAACATATGATTTCACCTGTATGTGCAATCTAAAAAACAAAAACAAACAAAAAAAACAAATGAACAAACAAAACAAAAAATATGTCATAAATACAGAGAACAAACTGATGGTTGCCAGATGGGAGGAGGATCGGGGGGATGAGTGACAAAGATGAAAAGGGATTAAGTACAAATTGCCAGTTATAAAAATAGTATAAAATACAGCCTAAAGAATATAGTCAATAATATTATAATAGCTATATATAGCGACAGATGGGTACTAGACTTATTGGGATGATCACTTTGTAAGTTATATAGATGTCTAATCACTTTGTTGTACACCTGAAAGTAATATAATGTTGTATGTCAACTGTAATTGAAAAATAAATTAATTTAAAAATAAAACACCATCAAAATAGATTAAAGAGTAGAGTCTCGAGATTAAAAAAAAAAGTGATGGTTCCTCAAATGAAAATCAGTTACTTTCTCTTCGGAAGTACTTCCTTAAAGTGCCATAGCATTGGCAAACAGATGACCTGCGTTAAAATTCTCAAGCACTATGTTCGATGAAAGCTTTGAGAATTATGTCACCAAATTCCAGTACAGTACTATTGCTATCATTATGTCTGATAATTTTCAAGGAATCACAGGCAGTTAAGGTTGGGATGCATTTTGTCTCACTAGCTATCTCATGAATGACTCCCTTTAATAATGGCTTTGAGAAATTATTAAGCAACCTAAGTTTTATCATCTTCAGTGATACTGATTTCAAAACTATTCTTGCAGCTTATTTCATTAAGCATTTCCTCTGATAATACATTTCACCCTTATAAGCAAGCAATTTTCTCCCATTTAAGCCTACTGGCATTTGTTCTGACCTCAGAAATCACAAAGAATGAGTACAATACTTATCTTTCTTCTGTATTAAAGTGCTTCAAATATCTCAAATTGCTGTCTTTTCCTCAACCTGTCTTCCTTACAGCAAACATTTTCTTGGATTCACATATTTTTAAGAAATATATAGATATATATGCATCAAAAAGAAAAAAGCAGCTTAAATTGTTAATAATCATCAATCTTTTTCCTTTTTTGAATTAGAAGACTTCTTAGAAATTATGTAAGAAGTTTGCACACAAAAGGCAATCGATTGCATAATCATAACCCTCCCTGCTACTGAGTCAAAGCCGGTTCTCAGAACCCGTCTGACAGGAAAGCTCCAGGAAGAAAAATAAGTCAACACATGTTGTCACTAAACACTATATCCCTGATTTGATTTGGTCTCCATATTTTACAGATGGGGAAATCACGTTCTATGGAGATTCGATAGTTTATTGGCAAATCTAAAACAAATACGAATTTCTAAAATTTCTGGTCTTCCATATTCTGTAGACAGTTAGTCAAATCCTAATTTTAGTGAAGTAAATGAGGTCTTGAGAGGTAAAGCAATTGATTTGCATCTCCTGAATTTTACTCCTCTCTTTCTAAACTACTAAAGGCAGAGTGAAAAGTATAAATTAGACATGTTGTACATTGCATACATCTTCAATAGCAGTGGTAGACAAAGCAGAGAGAGGTTTCCTGTTAAGAATATTGCCTAGGCATCTTATATATTATCAAATAACTGAAAGGTATTGCTTTGAGGATGGAATCTAAAAAAAGTAAAATAGGGAGCATATATTCATACAACTCACAAAGCAACATTCATTATTTTAGAGAAAGAATTTATGTAGGCACTGTAGCTTGGGAGACTATAAAGTCAAGCACTTTAATTACCATATGGAAGGCATTCATTAAGATTATATAGGTTCATAATGTATGAAGCACATTTGAAAATGAAAACCTTGGGTAGGGTCAGGGAAAAGCCACGTGGCATAAATGTATTTTTTGCCAGCAAATTAAATAAATTTCCCAGTTCTAGAAAAGGCCATCTATTCTGTACAAGAACTGACTGAGAGTCAGATATGTGAGCCTGTGAGAGAGTGCCATCATCTACTCATAAATAGGCCTCATCAAGGGACACTGACAGCAATTTGGCATTAAGGAAGAATTCCCATAAATGAAGGATTTACTTTTCATTAACTTTTATTAGGGCAAGTCCATATCTGACAGGGCATGCTTTATACATTTTTCTTTTAAAACTATTTTATTGATTATGCTATTACAGTTGTCCCAATTTTTCCCCTTTGCCCCCTCTACCCAGTATCCCCCATTCCTTCTGGCCAACCCCCTTTAGTTCATGTCCCTGGGTGGTGCATTTAAGTTCTTTGGTTTTTCCATTCCTATACTGTTCTTAACATCTCCCTGCCTGTTCAGTGTCTACCAATGTGCACTTCTTAATTCTTTAACCCCTGCACTTTTTTCCTCCCTTTTACCCTTCCGCTCCCAACTGATAACCCCCCAAATTATCTCTGTATCTGTAATTCTGTCTTTGTTCTGCTTGTTGGCTTAGTTTTTTTTTAGATTCAGTTGTTGATAATTGTGAATTTATTGCCATTTTAATGTTCATAGTTTTGATCTTTTTCTTAGATAAGGCCCTTTAACATTTCATATAATAATGGCTTCATGATGGCGAACTCCTTTAGCTTTACGTTGTCTGGGAAGCACCCTATCTGCTCTTAGATTCTAAATGATAGCGCATCTTTCCATCTTATTTTGTGCAATTTTGACCTCCATGTGAACACATACTATCAGTTAGTCATCAAAGTCAGTAATTTTCATTGAGAAAATAATTTTTGTTTTGTTTTGCTTTTGTTTTGTTTCTCTTTTAGTCTCCTGATATTATTATCCACTTAAGGATTTTTTTAAATGTCAAATCGTTTAGAACGGTGAATGGGCTTCAAAAAAAAGAACCTTCTCAGGCATCAGCTAAACGAATATAAGTATTCAGTTAAAAAATAAAATGGAAAGAATGAAAATTATTTTATTTCACTTTTACCTTTATTTCTAATGCTAAGTCATCTATCTTTTTGCATCCATTTTTATATACTTAAATTTATTTTACTTATGTACTATATTATATACTATTCTAACCATATCTCTATTATATACTCATTCAGATCAGTTCAATATGCTATTTTAAACTGTACTTTCTTTTTTTTTCTTTTCTCTAAATGGACTTTTGGGGTTCTTCAAACTGACTAAATATAAAAATATAACCTGGGGGAGCACATTCTGATCTCCTTGTTTCATGGAAAAACATTTTGCACTAAATGAATGCTAAATGGATTGGCAACCAAGTAACAGTGAGTAATTAGAAAGATGGGGCAGTTAACCAAGAAAAGAATGTATTGAGAGACACTGTATAGCTACATGTCATGGCAAAGTGTCTTTTTGAATTCAGGTTTTGGAAGATTTTCAATTGGAAAGGAATAGAACTTATTTTGTATCTCCCCAATAGGAAAACCCAGGATAAATGGATTCAAGTTACAGAAAGGCAGATTTTGACCCAATGTAAGAGAAAGCTGAAGAGTTAAAGATGTTCTAAAATACAATGAGTTACCTTTGCATTTTGTGTCAGTGGAATTATTCAAGCAGTAATGGTGATGAGAGATGCGCAACCTAGGACTGGACTGGTTGACCATCCCTCTCTACCAAGTCTGAAAATTCCATGACTAATGGAGCAAACATTTGATCTACACTCCAAGCATTCCACATAAACAAAAACAGATATTAAATGATACTTATATTCACAGATTGATTGATTTATTCTGTGATTATCCTGGTAGAGAGTATGGTGGGAAGAGATGTTTTGACTTATATCTTAATTCCCCATCAAGCCCTGCCTCAAATGTATTTTCTCAGTACCTTTTTAGTTCTAAATACAGAGCTCCAAACTAATGCTTAAGCTCTTATCTTGCTCTCAAAAGCACTGTTTCCACAGAAAGAAGGTCCTAGAAAAATACAGTGTACACAAATCAACATGTCTAAACTTGCCCTTCCTCTACACAGTCATTTTACCTTAAAGGTTTCTCCAAGAACAATGGAAATATGGATTCATAAATAAAATTTTTTCTAGCTACGTTGATTTTTTTCCATCCAAGTTTTATTTCATATTTTGTAAAGTCCTCACGATATCCATGGATTTCAATTGTTTCCTTGTATTTTTTAATTCTTTTTCTATTTATTCACTTTTCCAAAATCTTTTTCTTTTCTTTCAAAGATTATTTGTTATTCTCCGTTTGTCCTCTTTTCTCATCTATGTTTTACTTTTCCACTTTTTTTCTTGTATGTGAAACAATAAGACTTTTTTTTAATATGGTGCTCATTTTCTTTACTTACCAATCACATAAAAAATGATTTTTCTGATTACCTTTACTCAAAAACTTATAACATTTTGGTTTAATTTCCTTCCTTCCATATGAAATATAAGCATACCTATGCTTCTTTTTTGTGACTAGATTTGATGAATTTTATGAAATTTAAGTTATCTTTTTGTTGCATATGCAATAATTTTAGACTTACTTGGTTTTAAGTTACAAGACCTAAATTTGGGGGAAATAATGAACTATTTTTATGGTAAAATATATCGAGTCATCTGTGAAGCTAATAATAGTCAGGAGCCATGAGCTAAGGGGAATTAAAACAGAGTAGAGGGAAATACAGATGAGGAGAAGGGTCCATATGAGGGTGAAAAAGATAAATGATTGTTGTGTAAACATTCAGTCATTCATTTAAAGTTAAGTCAATAACAAACACTGTGGATACAGAAGAGTTCATAAAAAATAAGATGAAATTATTATCCTTAGGAAACTCAGAATTGAGCATGAATGTGAGTGCCAGCTCAGCTTGCAAAGAGTCAAGAGGTCCACTCAACTTGGATCAGTTCTGAGTGATCTTAACCACTTTACATTTTCCTAAGCCTCATTTTTTATCTATTAAATATGGGTAATAATAATGTCTAACTCAAGCTTCCTTTGTGTGAATGAATTAAGAAAATGGAAATTAAGCACACTAACATTGAGCCTGACACAGAGTAAACGCTCAGTACTCGTTTGCTATTGTTATTGTAAAGTTTTCCAAACAGACCCAGACTCCCCAGATGGAGGGACCCAACTATGCAAAGGCCTGTGAACAGGAAAGATTGTGTCAATGGAGAAAGATGCAAAGGCCAGAGCACAGTGTGCATCCACGGCAAAGCATGAAACATAGAATAGAAACATGAATAGAAATAGGATCATGAAGCACAACCAATAACCTCAGAGTTTCATTGGATAAGAGACCACATACATATTACTTAACGAAGAGTAATTGTCTAGTCTTTAATGGTTAATGGTTGATCAATGAAAATGAGTGTAAATCAAAATGCTTTACTTTGTTTTTTGTACACAGATAAATTTTAATTAAGCTATCATTTTAAAAATACCACAGAAAATACTGCCACACACATGCACACCAATAGACACCCTCGTTGTTGCTGTTGATTTTTTTTTCCCCAAACAGCTCATAATCGCCCTAGCCCAAAGGCAGTGTTCTAGTCATATGCCTTAAAGATACTGACAGAGCCACAAAGATGTAATGCAGAGCCTGACATATCCTCACAACAAGCCCCCGCAGGAGCTGGAAGGACCAGTTCTTCTAGTAAAAAAAGAAATCAAGAATGTGGGTGTTTCCCTGTGATGACTGAGTATTTATGTTTTATAGGTTATGAGTGCTGGAGTTTGAGCCCTAAGGGACTAGTTCCTTTGGAAATGTGGCAGCCTGAGAGAAGTAACGTGGGGACTGCTAAAGGGAACAGTCTTCCACCTTCCTCAAATGCCACCAGCTGAGTTCAGGAAAGCACTGCAGAAAGCGCTTAGCATACATTCAGCTCTCACATCTAAAGGACATGGCTTTGTTGGGTGTTTAGATTTCTTAGAACTGCCTTATACCTAATTTTCTATAACCAGATAAGTAAAACTATAAATGTTATAATACTTACATTTGAGTTAAAATTCACAAAATAACCCATTTTATATTTTCAAAGGCATGTTATGGAACTATCATTTGAAGAATGTTGAAAGTGGTATACTAAACAAATATACAAGTTCCCTTTCTTTCGTATATAATTAGTTGAGGAAACATCACAGTACTTTTCTCTGAAAAGGATAGTGTTAATTATCTGAACCCTTTATATTTTAAAATAAATACACCTACAATTGCAGGGAGTTATGAAATGCAGAGCATGCTGAAATATGTAAAGATGCATTCGGGCTGGACAATTCTTCCGAATCAGTAGGCTCTGTGTGGTGGATAAACACATCTTCTAAATGTGAAAGACACAGACTCTTAATAGAGAGCGCAGACAGGGACAGCCGCACTGCCTCGTGAGAACCGCCATACCTGTTGATTAATGGAGAGGCCTTAACAGCACTCTTCTTCCATGCGTCTTGCCATGAGGAAAGGGAAGGAAGGGAAAGGTAGTGATGGCAGCAACACCTGGGGAAGGGAGATGGGGAAATACGTGAAGGGAAAATCAGCAGCCCCTACACGACGGTGTCCATCCGCAGACCTCGCCAATAAAACAATATCCACAAACCCGGAGCTGGCTTTCTTTTTCTTTTTTTACAAATGTATATCAATGTCAAAGATCATTTAAATAAGTTAAGTATTTTGAAAGGAGTAATCTGAATATCCTCACAACTATACTCTTTCAAGCCTAGAGAGACAGGCGGCTGCAACACATAGCTACCGTTTCATTCTAGCTCTTTGGACAAAGTAGCTTAAGGCAGGACTTTGATATACGGGTATCGATTTTTTTACAACAGATTTAAGAAAAAGTATAGGATAAATAATATCAACTATATGTATATGTACCTTTCCCCAGTACAGAGTGTTATTATCCTTTCCTCTAACTGCTTCTGCCTAAATGAAATATAGTTGGCGCACAATGCACCTTCTTTTTTACAGCCCCCTAAGGGCGTATAGTTTTGATATCGAAATAACTTCAACTTGTTAACTCAATAAAAAAGAATTAAATTTAGTAGAATCCTTATACACTGCAAAAGGGCAGAATAATAACAGTTGTAAAAGCTTCATATTTTAATTATATTTTTGTAGATGTGGTTTAATCTGGACTACATGTAATTTTTAGGAAGAAAATATATAGAATTACATGGAAAGAGTAAAATGTTTAATAAACAGTTAATAATAATAGTAAATTATCTGAACTTTAATAGTGAGTAATTGGTTTAATGATATCAGTATATGAAATAATGCCATACCAGATAACCAAACACTGCTAGCAATTTTCCTTTTAGTATTTGTTTTATAAAAAATCTTTAATTTTGCATATTTATACTTAAATACAAACTAAATATAAAAATGACTTTTTAGATTATTTAAAGAAGCTTTTATGCATAGTAGAGAGAAACTTGCAAACATATATGCACAGTCTATGGAGGAGAACAGCGGTGTCCCATTACAGAAGCAGGTACGCATGTGCGGAGGCAGGGAGCGGGGTGGTGGTATATGGGAAATGTCTCTGCTCTCAATTTTGTTGAGAATCAAAACTCCTCGAAAACATAAAGTCTTAATTTAAAGAGTAATAAAAAAAGAAAGTACTGTAAAAATTAAAAATAGACAAATAATCTTCCTTTGTGGAAAAAATGTTTTTCACCCCCCAACACCAATATGCCTCTCACTGTATTATTTACAAAAGGGCAGGGCATTCTTGAATTTTTATCTAAAGACAGGGATTTTCTTGAATGCCTGTTGCATTCTTGTCTCTGAATGACATTCTACACTTTAATCCTAATGTTTAGGAAAGCAGCTATCACAAAAATCTTTGGGGTTTGAAGCACGATAATCCTTTCGGTCTTGCCTAATCCTGTTTAGACAGGGTGTCTCAAAACATTCTCAACTCCTCTGGTCTGACACACTGCTTACTATTAACTATTATCTCCATTTAAAATGAAATGACTCAACTGATGCTTAGGCAATAGCATTAGTCAGTCCTTGAATTGAGAAATTTGCAAACTAACTGGTTATCATAAAATTAGCATTGAAAAAAAATTGAGGGCATCACAATTATCTAGGACTGCTGAATTAAAAGAAACAAAATCAAGTAGCAAACTTAATTTTTTCTGATATGATTGAACATTATTTGGTAGCTTTGTTTTTTTCTTATAAATTTTTTGTTTTGTATTTCATTTAAAATATTGTCATTACATGTATTTTAAAATGTAAATCTCCCTCTAAAATTAAAGCCCATGTATTCTAGTAATATTAACTTTAAAATAATAAATCTAATTATTCCTAAATTTAAATATTCCTCTGTGATTATTTTGCAATCAGCATTTTGTATTTGGAAGAATCAAATGTGAGAATCTCACAAACCAGGAAAAAAAAGGATCCACATGCTCTTAATTTGTGGCAAGATGTTCATGGAACATGGTATTTTTTTTTGTATGAAGGCCCATAATAATTTATGGATTTTATATATAGTAAATTATTCTCTTGACCCTAGGAAGGGCAGATTAGTATGAAGTAACATACGTGGAAATGAGCACTGCACTGTGAGAGATACCAAAGGTTTAGTTATGAGAAAATTTGGAGAATAAATACATGTACACAATACAGAAGAATACCAATAGTACAACTTAGCAAGTGGTAACAAGCATTACAAAATAATTCCATAAACAAATGAGCTTATAAATAACTGAAATAACATAGACTGATAATCACAATAATCACACTGAAATTTTAAAGAGTCATAAATTCATAAAGCAGAGAACACAACCATTTGAATTAAGGGAAATAAGAGTGAAAATTTTTCTTTTCTTGAAAACTTTTTTTTTTCCCGTATTTGAAAGATCAGAATAATACATAGTCCCTGGTACTAAAGGAGTATTTGGTGGAAATTGGCTGGACATTGACATAAACTAGATTTTCACCTGGATAAAAAAGGAAAAATGGGCCATATGATACATGAAAATAAAAAAAAAGATGGAAAGATAGTTTGTGATTACTATTGAATGGCATTGACAGTAAAGAGTTTATGAGATTGGTGTTCCGAAAAAACAGGAACTAGAAATTTTCCATCATGTAGTATAAACAACAAGATATGGGTCGGCCCATTTTAAAAGCTCCCTCATCCAGCTTCTTTTTTCTTTAAATGTACATTTAAGATAGAAATACTGACATTAAGATACTAGCTGTGTGATTCAGTGAAATAAGCTCAGAAAACCCAATTTAGATAGTAAACTCAAGGCTTAGTTCTTATTCTCAAGGAATACAATCTTTAGGTGAGGTAAAGAAAGCTAAGGGTCATACTTTGGAGTGCTTGCAAGTTAAAAGCAATAACTAAGGGGAATAAACATTGACAATACAGACACTGAACTGGTTCTTAAAGACTGGTTAGGATGCAGATAAAGGCTGGAGGAAAGAGTTTGCAGAGAGAGAAGCTGACACAGCCTGATGCAGCCTGGTGGGGAAGAGGTTGTTGAATGCGGGTGAGTCTGAAGTCTGTCCAACCAGAACTGTGTGGTGAGAGGAACAGCAGGACACGCCATGACAGGCAGAAGAGATATATCAGAGAATTTATGGTACTGAAGATGAATTAGGCAGTGGGATTTCTGTCCTCTGCTGAATATCTGTAAACCTTTACCAAAACCTGATGTCTCTGGTACAAAGATCTATGAGAAAGGGCTGTTGCTATATGCCATAAACATTCCTGATAACAGTATTGTTTTCCTTATCCTATTTGGGAAGTCCTTCTTATAAGAAGTTTTCTGTAACAATTAGAAAACAGGTATTTTTAGCTCTAAGTCTGGGCCATATTCTTACCCAGGACTCCCCTGAATAGGAACAGGCCAGTGCATTCCCCTGGAGACATCATGCTCCAGGCAATGACATGGTTCAGATTCTTTCATTCTCTTTCTTGCTAACAGTGGCTGGATAATTATAAAAAAAAATGCATTTTAGTAATCAATGCTAGTGGTGTAGCAGGTATGGGCAAGTCTGGAGTGTAGGGGGACTCCCTTGTTTGTTTGTGCTAGTTGTGGCAGGAAGGACTAACATGGGCTCTGGTGGCAACAGGGAGAGAGGGAATTTGAAATCTTGGCAGAGGAAGGAATGCTACCTGTCCCTGCAGCACTTGAGAAATGGCTCTAGTGTAGGTTTGACATTGCCCGATTCACTCACTGTTAATGAAGAACAGATATTTTTAAGTTATACAATAGACAATCATATAAACCTTCATCTTGAACAAGATTATCAGTCAGGACTTCACTACTGAGACCACAGGAAGAAAAAGAGAAAAAGCAAAATGCAGAGCAAAAAAAAAAAAAAAAAAAAAAATCATTGTAAGCACTGCCTGAAGCTTTTTTAATCAATAAGACTTACAACTGACATAAGATGAAAGAATAGCTATTAATCCTTTATTCAACTCTCTTTTATTAAGTGTTATGGTTTCTAGTATCCTGTATTATCTTTTGTATTCTTAAAATGTAAAAACGATTTAAAGGCATAGATTGCATAGTTTAATGACAATAAAATCTACTAAGTAAAAGTGTTTAATATTACCAGCTATCATATTTAGTAAAAAAAATTGTACAATGAGGAAATTAGTGAACAGTATAAAAAGGATTTAATTGTAAACCTTAGTTACTAATGCCAAATTATATTTTAATTGTCTTAGGTAAATTTATAAATTTAAAGGGTGATATAATAATGATGGTATATGATTTTTAGAATATCTTAACTTGAGCAAATCATGAAATACCTTTTGTTTTTTTCTATTTAACTAAAAATATTCATTAATTTCATTTAATATTACAGATCACTTCCTAAAAACCAATTTAATAATGACAAAGTGTTGCCATATATAAATCTCAAGTTTGATCATTTTTTTCTGACAATTTTATTAAAATTTCAAGATTTAGTTACATTGAAAATATTTTATAAAGTTTCTAGCATATCTATATTTTGCTAATTATTTTCAAATTTTTAATATTTTATAAATTTTTCTAAAAGCTCATAATTGTATAGCCTAATAGCATGATCCATTATGCCCTTTATAAAAACTAACAGCCTACCTAAATACATGGTTTATTGTTGACTAATGCATTGTGTGAATTATTCACTTAGAATTTTTATTTTAATTAATACATTATTTCAATTGATATAATTAATATTCTAAATTTACTATTTTTAGAAATATATTTTAGTGTAGATTTTACTCTCTCTCTTCCTGACTTATAATTGTTTAAATTTATAAAACTATGGAAAGTCTACATTCTCAAACAGAGCATTTATATTCTGCAGCTAAAGGCTGTTATTTCGTTATTCAGTTTTGTTTATCAGTATAGCCAATGAGTGCTCAATCTGTGTGAAACTCTGTGCTTAACAATGCTTTTGCAAGCACTATTGAAACATTTGGGTTTCAGAACTTTGGTGAACTCCTGAAAACTATAGAGGACCAAAGCACTTTTGTTCCTATGTGTGGAATATCATCATCGATGTTCTTCCTATTCAAATAATAATTAAGACACTTTAAAAAAAATTTCAAATGTATTTTAAAACAGCCAAACAAATTCACTTCATGCTGACATAAATAAAAAGCTAGAAGAGTGACAGACTACGATATAAACAAATACAGACATGGGATATGCAAAGAGCTAAGAAAAAGGGTGTCAGCAAGGACTCCACAGTAGAGGTGACACTTGCATCAATTTCAAAGAAAGAATTGAAAGAAATGCAGATGAAAAGGACCTGAACAGACACTTTTCCAAGAAGGACATATAGAGGGCTCATAGACATATGACAGAATGTTTAACATCACGATTGATCAGAGAGATGAAAATTAAAACAATGAGATATCACTTCCCAGCTATCAGAATGGCCATCATAAACAAATCAACAAACAAGTGCTGGCGAGGTTGTGGAGAAAATGGAACCCTAGTACACAGTTGGTGGGAGAGCATGCTGGCACATCCACCGTGGAAAACAGTATGGAATTTCCTCAAAAAACTAAAAATGGAACTGCCTTTTCATCCAGCAATCCCACTGCTGGGATTATACTCTATGAATCCTGAAGACCAATTCAAAAGAACCTATGCATTCCAGTGTTCATAGCAGCATTATTTACAATAGCCAGGTGCTGGAAACACCCTAAGTACCCATCAGTAAATGAATGGATCAAAAAACTATGGTACATTTACACAACGGAGTACTATGCAGCAGGAAGAATCAAGGAATTTCTATACTTTGTGACGGCATGGATGGAACTGGTGAGTATTACACTAAGTGAAATAAGCCAGGCGGCGAAAAACAAATACCATATGATCTCACCTGTAAGTGGCACCTAACGAACAAAACAAACAAAGAAGCAAAATAAAACCAGAGACATGGAAATAAGGAACAGACTGAGAGTTGGCAGAGGGGTGGGGGAGAAGGATAATGGGAGAATGAAGGGGGGCATCTAGTCAAGAAACATGTATAAAGGACCCCCGATAATGGACAACAGAGTGGGGATTGACTGAGGGAGTGGAGGTAGGGCAAGGAAGAGCAACAGGGGAAAAATTGCAACAGCTGTAATTGAACAACAATAAAAGAAAAAAAAAAAGGAAGAGGTTGAGACCATTCCAGGGAGAGAAAGGCATGGCTAGACATAGCATGATGTAATAGAAAGAATATATGTGTTTTTTTTAGCTTGATGGATTTCTTCAAACCCCACCTCAGTCACTCGGCTGCATGACTTTGAGTAAATCACCTAAGATGTGTGAACTTCCATTTACTCTCTTGTTAACTAATAAAACCTACACATTAATAATGTCATGAGTATTAAGTGAGATAAAGTATGTAAATTATTTACACGTGTGACAGTAAATTGGAACACTCAGTATTTTTTACTTGCATATTTAAGGAAAGTGAGTTGTGTTTCAGGCTGAGAAAAGCAGAATAGAATGAGGCGGGGTGAGAGGATGGAAGATACAAACAGGAGTGTAAAAGGCAGGGAAGAAGTAGAATCGGTATGGCTGTTAAAGTGGATATGAGTAATTTGAAAAACACAAATATGATTATATAAAATAAACTACCTTGGAAATGCTAAAGAATCACTTCTCTTATAGACTTTAGCAAATCTCAATTTCTACCCAGTGCCATCTTACTCTCTCTCAGGAAAACAGAACAAGACAAACTGTAATTTTAGAAAACCATATTCGAGGATCTTCATAAGTATAGAATGAAATGTGTAAAGAATAGCTTGGATGGTAGAAAACTTAAAGACAAAAATTTAATCAACTTCTTCCACAGCTTTTACAGATTTTCCTGACCTAAATCTGCCAGCTTTTTTTGAAATCAAACTTCAAATATCAATGAATGAATGAATATAAATATAAACATATTTAATTTCATACGAGCAATGTATTACATTCTTGAATTAGTAATTATGATGTTCTCAAAACTGGAGTTAAAACAGCAGACTCATCAAGTTTACTAATCAACGTCAAATTATCTGGAAAATAATTTTATTAAGAGTGTGGTACACAAAGAACGTGATGATTTTTCCCAATATGAGGTGTGTACCAACCAGATGGTATCTTTGATCCTGAAGGACCCTCATGAATAGAATGTTGAAAAGAAGTACTTCTCAACTACTTAGGACAATTAAGATTTTTTTTGTCAATGCACTTTAATTCTGTCAATTAGTACACAGAAGATAAAAATATACATAGTAGACAAGCACACTTCTGAAATGTAAAATATACTCTTCATCAAAGCCCAGGTTTACAATGTTATTAAACACAATAAATATCCTTTCTAATATACAAACACTCACTACAGTAATACACCAATGGTCAGTAATAGCACCATGGATTTTACATGACAAAGTTTGCAATCTTCCTGAGTTTAGAATTTGCCTATTCATTTTATTATGCAGAATGCAGTAATCAATTATTTTGACTAATTTTCTACCTTGACAACTCAACATAGACTAAGTTATCAGAAGAGCAAGCAAAGAAAAGAAAGCATAAAAGCCAAGGTGAAAACTGTCAATGGATATTGGCTCCAGAGTATGTTAACTTATTCTTGAATTAATTCCACAAGTATTTACTGAGCATCTGCCAAACACTGCCCTAGAAGTTAGAAATACAATAAACATGAAAACATGGTTTCTGTCCTCATCTAGCATAAAAGCTAGTAGGTAAGACATTTAATATACAAATACATATAGGCCCACATTCTACCCAGCGTAAATACAAATGACTGGAAATTATTTTCAAGAAAACTTTGTTGTAAAAAATACGTATCATAAAAATGAAATGAAGCTCATCAGTTTATAAGCTCTTGCATCCTGAATTTGTAAATATAGAGTGAGGCTCTCTAACCAAATACACAGGTGTTTATCCCCACTCATCATTCATCATCTAGTATGGATCCTTGAATGACCTAAAGGTGGAAATTAAATATTAGATGATAATTTTTTATCTTCATTTTCTGGTCTCACATATGTGTGCATACATGTGAAGACAAGACATGGCAATCAACTTACAGTGATAATTTTAAGATAAAATTTCCCTATCCAACCATCCTGCCTTAGAGCACAATTTACCTAAGAGTCTTCACTGAAGTTTCTCTTTACAATTTTTCTTGCTACCTCCCCTCTTTTAGTATCAACTACCATATTCTAACTTAGTCAAGTCAAACAACAGTTGTCAATTATGAGTGAATTTAGACACAGAAAAGTAATAAGCTACTCACAATTGGGAAACATGTTTTTGTAAAAAATGCTTTGGTCTTAAATATAATTAGCAGAAGCTATGCAGAGCCACTTTGCATTTAACCAAATGAAAACGAAAACAAAATGATTTCCTTTGTAAAGTCGAAATAACTCCACTCTGTGCTGTTATTTAGAGTTTTGGAACTCAAGAAATGATTATTCATAGGTATATAGAATAGAAGGAAAGTAAAACAGTCTGTTCACTTTATCTTTCATTTAAAATACGTTCACACTGTTCTTAGTTAAATGTATTTTAATTTACTTTTAAAACCTAAGTAGTTCTTTAACTATAAAAAATTTCAGACTCTTTAGTAAAACCTTCATTTTTGCATTATTTTTTTCTCTACTTATTCATGTACATACAAAGAAATAAGCAACTGCTCTAAGTTGGAATTCAGTTAATATTTGAGAACACCTTCTTCAATACTGCCATTTAAATTACATGGTCTAAAATGTGAACTTTGGGTAATGCTATTCCCTCGAAGCATATATCTTATTTCATTATGTATGTATGAATTCATCATGTTTTATTTCAAGCCTATAAAATATGGTATGCTCTTGAGAAATCTGACAGATGAGAAAACTGCATCAGAGTGGTACACGTGTGCATGTTTTCATACTTCCACAAAATTGCTGATTTCTTTTTATTTCAGTCAGCTGTCAGAATTGGTTGACTAACATCACATATAATAAACAGCATATGGGCATGCTAATATATATGAAGGACTTGTTCTTGTCTCATTCCCAACATATATGCTCTTTTATATTTCAGTTAAATGATACATTTCCTGGGTGGGGTGAGGACTTGAATATAAATCATATGTCACATGAATTTCATTGTAAAAAATAATGGCTAAGCTTGTTTTAAGAATATTACTCAGAAATAAACTACATCTTGGTCTTAGTATACTCTGTACATGGTGTTCAAATAATGCTTTTGCGTTTTGCTCTTGTATATGTTTTTTTTTATAAAAATACAATTTTATATTGTGTAGCTAAAGTTTTTTAAGTTTTAAAAATATTTAATCAATTAATGAGGATTTATTATAAGAAGGATCCTAAAATCACCTTTCTTAAGTTAATTTATCAACTATACACATTGAATTTCTCAATAAAGTTTCAATAAAAAATCAGTGCAGAAAGAGTGATGATAAAAACTTTTTAGAAGTTCAAGACCAAAAAAAATCCACTCTCTAAAATATAGACCAAAACTTCGGAAGTTTTAATTCCTGGGAGATGAAGAAAGAGGTTATACACACGTTGCAAAGCCAAATGCAGTGTCAGGGTACTGTCAGAGCCCTGAGCCCCTCTTGCCTACACACCAATAGTCCTCATTCTGGGGTAGTCACTGGTCTTAAACTGCAGGCCTGTTCTCACCAGCATTGCTCTCTTTTGCTTCTAACATGAACTCCATTAAACTTCATACTTTTAATGGAACGCTCCATTTCTTACCAATAAAAAAAAAATGGGTAAGGAAATCCACCAAAAGCCAGTATGCCCATGGATTGTTACATTCTGTGTAGGAGCATGTTTATTTCCAAAATAAATGTGTGTTCTAAATTTTCTTACATCAAATTTAGATTTGCAAAGCCAAGCCATGAATGATAAGAAATGCCAAAGGCTTACTTCTACAGTGGTTCATGCTTCTGAGATTTCAAATTACAACAGCATCTCATTTTTACAAGGCATTACTAGAATATTCTTCAATGTGTATATTAGATTCCTTTATGGAGATAGTCATGTCCCTACAAGCCATAAATTTAATAAATTACGAGATATATAACTTTCATTCTCACATTTACATTACCAAGTATTTTATGGAGCAATTTTCTTAGAGCAGAGAGACAGTGCAATGATATAAATAAGTAAATAAATACTATTTCAACATAAAACTCTTAATTCTAAAGGAAAATAAATATGCTGAAGTCTCACAAGAATACTAGTTGCTATTAAAGAGGATTCAGCAATTGGTAGTGCCTGTCTCAGATTGCCTCCATGAAGGTTTATTACGACTGGTAATAGAAGGACTTCATTATAACAAGCATTGTAGAAGCCAGAAACAGAATTATGGCCAGGTTCCAGTGCAGAGAGAAAGAACATGAAAAGCTTAAGATACCGCAATACCAAAATTGTTATTATAAAAAACCGGTACATTAACATTGGATTACCATACATTTTTAATGGAAACTTGAAATACCAACTCCGTCAGCATACGTCTTGGGGCACAGCATTTCTTGCTGAGACCTGTTGTTACGTTAGCAGTGCTAAGCCTAACTGCTCCCAGGGATTTTAAGGCTGATATTGAAAAAGAAAATTCCTTGTAAGAAAAAACAGGCCTTGAGGTATAAAAGATATTTTGAAATGATGAAATATTTGAGCAATACAGTAAAATAATCTTGAAGCAATATTTTAAAATACTTATATAGTTAGTTTTTAACGCCAACAACAATTCCATAAGTTTATGTTGTAAAAGTGTAAGTATATATGTTATTGTTAGCAGGGGGGAAGCAGTAGAAGGCATTTGAGAACTACAGCCTTAAGTTGACCTTACGGTCTTTTTGATAGTATTGTACTTAAAGGATTATATTGGATTTCTGGTTGGCATATTAATTAATAAGAGAAAGTGACCCAAATGTTAAAAGCACATGTATTATGCATTTTCTATTTGCAATTTAATAACACCTACTCTAATATACAAAAAATTACTTATGTTTATGATATTAAGTCTCTATATGGTAAGAGGCTGTCAAGTTTGCAATTGATGAAACTGTTGACTTTAATAGAACATCTCCAAAATAAAACATTTCTGAAGGCATGATTTATTTTTCAAATTAGTTTTGAGATGCGCTTTAGTCTTCTCAGCCCAGCCTATTAAGAATGGTGTGTGAACATGTGTGTGTGCGTGCATGAGTACATGAGTGTGTGTTTCCCAGATGAGCAATGCTAAATCTTCTTACAGTTTGCTCATAAATTTCAGAATGAGCATCCAAAATATACAGTAATTGGGAGGCCTTACTCTCCACATGCTGAGCTAGCAAATACAGCATTCGCCCTCAAAATTGTTTAAGAAGGCATATCAAGTACATGTAGATAGTTCATAAAGCCCAATCAATAAGAACACTAATTAAATGAAGTGCAAAAAAATATTATAATGGATCCTTTTGCTCTTTGGAGTCAATGGAATAGCCTTCATTTAGAAAAGATGTGTGTCTGAGCAATAACATGCAGCAGTGTTTCTCAAGCTGCTAAAATGAAAAAGCCTCAGAGACGAGCATCTCTCCATGTACTACATTATGTCCTCTAGTCTTTGCTCCCCTAATGAGGCAAGAGAACTCCCTTAACCACTTCAGAAATGCCATGCCTTCTTCCCAGGGAGGGAAAGAAAGGGCTTAGCACTGATGTTTATATATATATATATACACACACACACACATGTAATATGCATGTGAATTGTTTTATATATGCATATGCATTTTAATATTTATGAATTGTTATGTATACTATATGTCATGTATATATACAATATAAACTTATGTCATATATATATTACAATTACAAATGAACAGCAGAGCAGACATGAGTTTTCACTTGCTTAATAACTAGGTCAATTATTAGCAAGTTAATATGCCAGCTTCTCAGTGAAAACAGGTATTTTTTTACTTTACACTGAAATATGCATCATCTTTTCTGCATGTATGTTTCCAAATAAATGAACTGATTCCATGTCAAGTAAAAAATATTCTTATTTTAGTGTGAAAAACAAATTACAGTCGTGGCTGGTATAGCTGAGTGCACTGAGTGCCAGCCTGCGAACCAAATGGTCACTAGTTTGATTCCGAGTCAGGACACATGCCTGGGTTGCAGGCCAGGTTCCCAGCAGGGGGTGTGCAAGAGGCAACCACACAATGATGTTTCTCTCCCTGTCTCCTTCCCTTCCCCTCTCTCTAAAAATAAATAAATGAAATCTTAAAAAAACAAAACAAATTACAATATATTAAATGCTAGCACCAGTTGAGTCATCAATCTACCTTTGTAAGGCATATCTTCTGACCACAAAAAATGTAGTAAGGCATAATAATACTTGAGAATAAGTGAGCTGGAAATTATTCTGTACAGATGACATATATGTCCTTTAACTCATTTATTATAGTGATTTCATCCAATGTATTTTAATTTGTTACGAAATGTAAAGAAACTTCTCATTCTTAAGCAAGTTTGAGCAAGTTCAATAATGCAAATCAACTAATAGGCATAAGTAAAATCATTCCCTAGAAAGGCAAGGGGGCTTGAGTGGTAAATAAAATGTGTGCCCAAGTCTCAAAATAGCTATTTTCTAATTTGGTCATATATTATTAAAAAATCATGTTATTTAACATAGTCTGGTACTTCTGAAGGTAGTAATACATGTATGGAAGTATTTTTCCCATATTTAACCTATAGAGAGAAAAAAATTGAAAAAGGACACTAAGTTTGCCTACTAAGCTTAAGTGTTTTGCTTATTTTGTAATTTCCAACGTAAGTGAGACAATATTAAAAGTATTATACTATTTAAACATCTTTTAGTGCTTGCTTTATTGAATAATTTGCATAATAAAAAAGTTAATTGCTTTGTTTCCAAAATCTTTGAGTCTTGGGACCAACTCCAGAAACAGGTTTCTAACTCTATTGTCTTGTACTCATGCATTATCCCATTGAGTGAAGCCCCTTCCCAACCATGGCAGAAGGATGCCATAAAAAATGTGTGCACGTGTGTATGGACAGAATGCATTAGCAATGAAATATGGGCGTAAGGAATACAACTATTAAGTTTAACCAGTGAATAAAGCATCTGGTATTAATTCTTACCCTATTACAGGTATATTGTACAATGAGTTCACACTTCATGTCGATAGGTTCTGTTGTTTAAGCTAAATGACATATAATGAAACTCATGATATCGACTCTATTATGCTGTTATTCTGAAGGAAAAAGATCCATTAACCTCTTACAGATTGTTATGATATGAACACTTGATTATTTCCCTTGAAACCCGAAGTATCAACATTTATGTCACGCCACAATTTATAGTGGCTCTAGTTGATGAAATAAAATATGGTTTTACACAAAATTACCAAAAACACATTTTTTATGTTTTTCATATAAATAATGAGAATCTCCCTTGAAAGTAGGTAGGGAATGAATTATTGCCTGACATAGACAACAAGACAACAAGATCAGTGGCTTGCCCAAAACTACAAAATAAATTAGTGCTTCGATGACATATAAAATAAAAACTATTTTTCTACTTAAAGTTATTTAAAATAAAAATTATTATAATGGCTATAATAGGTATTTTTAGGCTTTGAATGCAGTTATGCAAATACAGCTCTTCAGAGCTATTAGCAACAAAACAGGGATAATAAATAATGACAGCTACCATGTACTGAACACTTAGTGTTGTCAGGTATTAACCACGATTTTACATATCTTCTCATCTTTATCATCTATAAAATGCAGATAACAGTACCATCCTCAGAAGAATTCTATAAAGCAAATTAATATGCAGAACCCTCAGATGAGCACTAATGTATGGTAAAAGTATAAGTTTATTAGTTCCATTTTCCCTTACTCTTTTTATCATTTATTTTTAGTGTATTCTTACACTACATTTCCTTACACTATCATTTATACTTGATAAGGATATTATTTCATCATTCCAGTAAACCTTTTTGATAGATTACCCTCTTATGTTATATTGCTCTTTCCTGGTCCTTCTCTCTTTGTGTGTGAATAAGTCAAAAATTCATTTGTTTCTGACATGAGATATACTTCATGATGGCTTGACCCCTGTTAAGTCCCTTCATCCCTTCATGTTTGAATTATACTATAATTGGGGTGTTTTGTGCTGTGTTCTGAAAATTATCTCAAATACCCCACAAAAGTTGATTTCTGCAATTACAAATGTATTAGGTTTAATTAGCAGTTTAGAAGGAGATGTAAGTGCTATGAATCGGTGCCCAACTGGCAGAGTCTACCCATGCTCTGATTGGCGACAGTTTTACAAGGCTTATCTTACTGCCATGAATATTTGAGAATCATCTGTAATCTCCGTCTTTTAAGAATTGCTCTGTTACTGGGCACAGAATGACCTTTAATAATTATTTGATGGAAATCTCTGTGAGTTACTGGTTTCTGTCATTTGCTACTCCTTAACAATAAATTCAGAAAAATACATACAGGTCTCCTGAAGACAGAATACATTTTGGTGCAGAAAATAAATGTGAATCTATTAATGTATTTGTTTGTCTATGGTTTTCATAGAATTATATTTGCTATAAACAGTGATGCTTGTTCATAGGACATAGAGAGCCATGAAGAAACCAAAAGGAAATTCAAAAGGGTTCAAGAAACAATTTACCTTTATGGCAAGTTATAAGGGAAGCCGGTGAAGATTATTGTAGGCAAGCAAACAATAATGCATTTCATAAATATTGTGAACAATGTTAGTCTGATTTAATGTAGAAGAAAAGAACTGTACAAACATGATTTTAAAAGAATCTATAAGTAAGTGAACATAGCATAAGAATAATTTGATGTAATTTTATTAAATACTAAGTGTCTAAATATTTGTTATGTATAACTGTACAATAAGCTTTAAAGGAAAATAAGGTAGTGATTATTGTAATTATTGTTACTGCCCCCACCAGGTAGTTTAGTTGGTGAGAGTATCGTCCCCATGCACCAAGGTTGTGGGTTTGATCTCCCGTCAAGCACACACAAAAAGCAACCAATGAATGTATAAATAATCGGAACAACAAATCTACGTCTGTCTGTCTCTCTTTCTCTCACCCTTTCCTCCTCTCTATCTCTCCTTAAAAATCCATACATTAGAAAAGCTCTCTTAAAAATATTCATCTTTCCCATTTTATGAGTGAAGTATTATGTGACTTGTTCCAGGTTTCCTTCCTCAAAATGTGATAGAGTTTGGCCTAGGATCCAAACTTTTGACATCAATTCCTTGCAAATCTACATATTAAATTATAGACTACAACACAGAGAGATTATGTTGGATTTAAGAAGGACATTTTAAAACTAAAAATTGATTGAACAGACTCTTCTAAAAAGTGTTCTGAAAGGAATACAGAAACTTCATTGTCTGAACTGACTCAAACATAATGACTTTTCGTAGTGAAAATGAATTACTTGATCTTCAAAATGTCAAGAAAAGGCATTATGAAGAAGAAAATGTACATGGGATGAAGTTGGGAGAGGCAAAGGAGTCAGGTTATTAGAATGGATAAAATAAAGGATAAAATATGAAATCTCAGAGTCAATCTGAGGGACAGTCCTCTAAACCCTCTTCAGAAACGAAATGGCTGTTAGAGGAACTGGAGGTTTTCCACTAGGGTAAAGAAGAGTAATGTAAAGTCCTTGCATGCCTCAAAAACTTTAAAAGAAAGTACAAAGGCTGAGTAATCAAGTCAGAAGTCCTATACTTTGTGCTCTGAAATAAAATGTGTTTACTTATGAAAAACACACATGAAGACCCCTAAAACCATGGACATTGATAAAACTAATTTGATAGCTACTTTATCCCAGGGACATAGATAATACTCAGGCATAGGGTGTAAAAGAAAAAAATGCACGGGTTTGATTTCACAAAAGAAGATAAACACAGCCTGGGGCTGAAATAGGTGAAAAATAGAGTCCAGATCTTCAGTATTCTGGGAGGAGGAGATGAACCAATGTTGTCCAGGAAACTAGAAGCACCTCTCGAAACCGAATTCTCAAAGAGCTATTGAAGGCTGAATACAATTGATCATACTGAATAGAAGGCAGCAAGCTTAAGGGGGAAAACTGATAAGATATGGTTCTGTGTGAACACATTTCTTTCAATCACCTTTTCAAAGATGATATGTAGTTAACACGGCCTCATTCTAAATGAAGGGAAAGAATAAGCATTGACCCTAAACTCAGTTTGCTCAAGTATTTGTATATTGAAGATTGAGTTTATCTTAAGTGAGAATTACTGGTGAAATGAAGACTATATAAATGATTTTTTAAAAGTATGTATCAGTCTGGGGGATGTTTTTGACATACAGCTTTGCCTGTCAGTTAATGTACTCTAGAGTAAGAGGAGGTAACTCTGCCAGGTAAACAACAAAACTGATGAATAATTGATTGAATGCTTAGATAATGCAAAGACTCTTACAAAATGAACCAGAAACAAGAAGGAAAACCAAGTCTAGGTATACAAAAGCACCTAAAACTGATACTAGGAAAATCATCTAATTTAACGAAAGAATATTCAAAATCCTTAAGAGATAACCTTAAAGAAACGGGAAAACAAGCAATCAACAGCACCACTTAGAGATACAGGATAGCAGTTAGAAGGCAGGATTGCAAGGGGCCCTGAATCCAGGAAGCCAAAGAAGCCTGTTTTTGAGAAGATGATCTCTGCCCATGGCAGACATGCTTCATCAGATCTCACCCAGTTTCACTAGGTTTGGATGAAGAAGTCCCTCTTCTGACTCCATCTTCATCAGGCAATCTTTTAAAAGATACTGATTTTCCCTGGTTCTCCTTAGAGATAAAGTGTATTGCCTCAGAGGAGAAAAAGGATTTATTTCTTAAATGGAACATTCTCCTATTTAAAATGTAATAGACTACTATTTCAGGATTTTATAATGTTGTTAAAAATTGGTCCTGGCTCTGCACAATTCTGCATATTGATGAAATTGTAAATTTTGGATCTAGAAAAAAATTTCCAGGGACCACCTAGGGACCACTTGGAAACTAGACAGGTAGTTTTTCCTTTGCATGCACTACATTCCCATACATTCCATTCAATATTCTAGGACATGGAGAGTGCATAGATCAGGACCCAAAATAGATATGTCTAGAGATTGTTGATGAACCAAATAAATGTATTCATGATTAAATAGAAGGTGCACTTTTATTTGGAAATTATTATGTAGCAATCGGTTAAATTACCTTGGGCTAGAAGACAAGTTTTATCAATATAATCCCTAATCATAATTCCTGCTATGCAACAATGGACAAAGAAAAAAAATAAATTCATGTGACATTGACGGTTGTCCTTTTTTAGATCAAAACAACATCAAAAGTGACATCTGTCTGGCCAATCATTATTAGTAAGTCTTTGCACATAGTATATTTGGAGTGATTTCTTCCCTTGCAAGGTGTAGTAGCTGTGGTAAACATCTTTGACATTGTATTCCTGTGATATTTTTTACATGTAAAATAGACTAGAATTTGAAAGCCCTTGCACTACACTATTTGAGTTTATTTTCATGCAAATTCTATTTTCATTATTTTCTGTTTTCATGCATATCTATTTGCATAGTTACTAGCAATTGATAGCATTATTACAGTGCTACATTCTTTAATCACAAACTAAATTGTTTTATAATTACCAGGACAATATTATCAATTATTGGATCTTACCAAAAATGCAATTAGTCAGACAACTATTTTAATTTCAAGCCAGTGAGATGGACAAATTATAGCCTAGTATAAAATAAAACACAAAAGTCATATGAGAGGCCAAAACTCATTTAAAAGAGTAATCACTGTGACTCAAAGAAAGATAGTAAAAGCTATTATTCAGAAATTTGGAATCTGTAGCTTCAGAAATTCTGTAAAAACAAACAAACAAGAAAACCCTGAACAACGGGCTCATAAAGTGATCAGAAATTCATTAATATAGATGTCAAAGGATGCAACCATGCCCTTGTCTCTGACAATAACAATATAATGGATTTGTTGACCTGAGAAAGACATTTTCAAGTGTATTCTTACACTACATTTCCTGGTCTTCAGCATTCTCAATTGTCTCATTTCTACTGAATCTCCATGAGTAACATTGATCTCTTTGTCCATACAACTAAATTCAGCAATTTTTTTGACACTTATGAGATGGGATTATTCTAGATGCATCATGCTATTGTAAACAAGGCAAAGAGGTCCTGCCCTCACACCACTTAGAGTACAGTGGGAGACAGGAATGTAAAAGACAAGGTGGCTTCCAGCTAGGTCTCCTATTCTTCTCTTCATTAATCAAGGCCTGTACAATCATGTGTCTACTTCTTTACCTCCATCTTTGAATCACTGGGCATTTGATAATCACTACTTTCTAATAATAAATTTCTCCTTAGCATGCCACATCTTTTAAAAGTATCCTTATCAGCACTAATACTCATTTCTCTATTATTCTCTTATATTTCAGTATTTTTTTTCAGATTCTGTGTTAGACACCATCTCTTCTCTGGTATCATATACAGAATTGACTATCTTATCTGTTCCCAAGATTTTATAATCCCCAGAGTGCTAATGACTTTAGTGCTATGATTCTGCTACTTATCTGTACTCTCAAGTTTCAGATATACACTTTCGATCACCTGCTAAATATCACCTGAATGTTTCAAAGGTACCTTAAAGCCCACGTGCCTTAATCAGATATATTCTCCTAGAAACATGCTACTTTTTTATTTTTCCAAAGATGGCAAATAGCACCATTGTTTTCCCACAGGTTGGTATTCTTGATATCACTTACTGTTCTCTCTAATCTTACTCATGTTTCTGCTTATCAAATCTCTCCTTACTCATCCTTCAAGGCTTGCCCACAATTTTTCATATACTAACCCCTACTCTTCTCTGGCTCAAGCAGCATTGAATCTCCACAGGGTCTCTCACTCCTTCACTTTTAAACATCTAGTTCTGTACATCTTATCTTCCACCATAATATTTAAGTACATAGAAGGCAGAGAGCATAACTCACTCATCTTAGGATCCTCCATGAGAATGTGCATAGAGTAAGTGCTCAAGAAATGCTTATTGAACTTAATGGATTCTCATAATAGTCAAAATTCTCTGTTCATTGTATAAAGTTTCATCTATGGTTGCTATGACCTTATGCGGCAAATGCTGGGTTGATGAAATGCAAGTCACACTGAATAGGAACGATGTGCATAATTCAATGGAGCTCACTGTAGCTCAGGAATGCAACCTTGGAGAAGCAAATCACTCTCAGGTGTAAGTCGGACCCCTCACCTCATCTGTTTAGGTCCTGAGCATTTCAGAGCCAAAATAATGCCATAGAATACATGTTTTGCACTGGAAGTGAATTTGTGGACAATTTTTTAAACAGCAGGACATTGTTCTACTTTCTTTTTATAACCAAAACATTCCATGGCACACATTATAAATTTCATTTGAACATACAGGATCAAAAATTAGTTTCTTTTGTGATTGTCATATTTTAGTAGTTGAAAATCTGTTTCTAAGAAGGCATTTAAATTTTCACATGTTTCAAGTACTTTCTAATTTGTAATAAACTTATGCTTTTTGGATAGTAATGAAAAGACATACAAGATAATGACAGTAATGTCAAAAATCTATTTGCATAAATTAAGTAAAATTTATCAGAAACAAGATTTTAAAACAAAGCAAACTACTGTCTATATCTCAGATACAAAGGGCATGTGACATAAAGACAAATACCCAGAAACTTCACCTGCATCTTCAGATAGTAATGACAAAAACAATTTGTAGCCATAGCATAAGGAATAAATTGTTTTTCTGATTTAAAAAAACTAATCTAATGCAACCTATTCTAATCATCTGTTTAATCTGAGTAAGACAATTGGTCGTCTGAAAAGAAAACAGTAACTTCTAAATATTATTTATAGGCAGTTCTTAAGTTTGAAAAGCCTTATTTAAAGCCCAGGTATTTTTAGTAATTGTTCATATTTATAAGAAAGGAGCGAACAGAGACATAAAACTAACCTGTTCTTTAGTTTAGACCTGGATTCAGCAGTGTCTGCTGCCAATTTTGTCAATGATAAATTCTGGAGTTTGGGATTTTTTTTAACTACTTATATTTAGCACACAATAAGGAAGGTATGGAAAACAATAAACAATTTAAAAAAGAAAACAAATAATTTCACTTACTTTAGCTTAACATGAAACCTCCAAGCTAATCTGATAATAATTTAAACAATGTCGAAGAAAGGTAGGTAAAAAGAGAGGATACAATGCAGATAACATGTCAAGGCTTTCTTCCAGCTTAAGATGTTATTTATTAAATGTAAATTTTAAATAAATACATTTATATGTTTTATCTATATAAATACCTTCTCTTTTGTCTGTATTGCATACCACTCTAAATTTCTCTAACAAGCTTTATCTTTTTTATCATACAGTGAATTCACTACAATCAAGGTTGTGTCTCACCGATACAAGGACTTCCACCATGAAAGCAGGAACTCTTCCCCATTCACTTCAGAGATCCTTGGTTTTATTTTATTTTCAAATCATGTTTGCTGAATCAAAATAAATAACCACAGCCTCGTCACCAAATAATTATTCCATTAAACAAGAGATAGAAAGGATATTATTGTGCTTTGTTTTACTCAAGAGAACTTTCTGTACAATTGGTAAGGTGACAAAAGAGACTAGAGAATTGTCCTAACAAAGGACTATTAAGATGAAATAGTTTCTCAATAAATAGACTAACCTCTGAAGTTGAGTGTTAACTACACTATAAAAACCAAAAGACTCTTGAGTGATGTATTTCAGCAATACCATTTTTTATACATAACTCTAAAAGAGAAACCCATGGAAGTTGAGAGGTACATACAATCTAGAAGCAAACACCAATGCAGGAAATATGAGCATAACACCTTAACTAACTAAGAAGTTAAACATAGGATGCATTATCTAACAAGTGTACAGAAATTCTGATAAGCAAATGCTTTGAGAGGCTGGAGGCAACAAACCCGCTATCTGACCTCCAAAGTCACTTTGAGATTTGATGAGACCTCATTCCATCTTCAAATGTCATAAAGGTTTAGCAGAGTAATTTAGTTTTAAATGACCAAATTAAAATAAAAAAAGTAATATGACCATATGTTTTATTAGTGTTAATTATTAATACTGAGATTAAAAAAGAAAGAGCTGAGAGTTCGGTAAGCATACCAATTGGACACTTTTTTCCAACTTATTTTCCCTGCCAGTGTGAATATTTTGCAGCAGTTCAAAAGGAAATACAGACTTAAAGGCCATTCATTCACTTGTATGCTGGGTATAGGATGTAAAACTGTTTTTTTTAAAAAAAGAGCATAGAGAATATATGAAGATAATAATGGTGTTATGCTACCTTAAATAAAAAAAGAGCAGAGAGTTGGACTACTCTGCTGGTAGAAGATAGAACTCTTCCTTCTTCTCATTTTAGATACTTGATATGGTTAAAGGTCACTGCTTCTGGTTGTTGACCCTTGTCACTCCATAAAAATGAGAAATTCAGTGAAAGGTATTTAAAGTCAGAATATCATCCTTACCAGTAATTATAGGAGGCTTTCTTTGTGAGGTTAAACATTATATGATTTTTTTGATGATGAAACAATTGTGTTATGCCCAATTTACCTAGTTAATAATAATCACAAGTATTTATCTTTATTTAAATAACAATAAATAATTTTAACATCAATTTCTATAGTGAAATTGTTTCTGCTGTTGTATTTATCTATAAAATATTAGGTGAAAAGAAACGAGGATCAAACTGGTATCATTAGATTTCAAAGCCTGTTTTTAAACCAATACGTGCTATCCATAATGGTGCCTCTTCTCCTCTGGGGCCACATCGTTTTTAGGTTCTGTTAGATTGTGCTGCTCATTTTACTGAAAAGCTGCTGTACACACATCTGGATTGGCTGAGACCCAGCTTAGAGACAGTCTTTCTAATCACTATTGCTCTCTAATCAATATGAAGAAGTAGGAGTAATCAGGGATCTCCCAAGGTGAGGGCATGTGGACTTCTTGGGACACGGGAGATAGGGAGCCATTTCACAGAGGGATGGAACGGCAGAGGAGGCAGCTTCAGTCAGACACTGGCAACTAGAGTGACACAGTAAGATGCAGAGCCATGAAAATAAATCCTTTGCAAGAAGCATTAGTCTCTCCTACAGAAAAATTTTGCAGAGCATTTGTTTTGAGGTATTATGCTTATGACGTTAACAAGTGATGAGCATCTTTGGAAGGACAGAAGAGGCATCCGTGCTACACAATTCAGTCTAAATGAACACAGCACAAGCCCACAGCGACGAGATGATTGTGCCTTACATATGACTGCTGAAAACTGGGCAGGTGGAAGGAAAGTAGAGGAAGAGGAGGTCCTTTATCTCACAAAAATACACGAGTCTAGTCTATGTTCTCATTATCTTGGGTCATATAAAAATGGCATTTCATTCCCAAATAATATTTCACACAGATTCTCATTTATTTCTGAAAGCAATGAGTAAAGTCCATGGCAGGTACCAAATGGGCTTGTGATGGACTGTACCATGTTTTAACCTTCAAAGACAGTGGCATCTAAACACTAGTTAAAGTATATAGAATGAAAATTAATAGAACAACAAGTAAGTGTAGCTTATGTAAGTCTGAAAAAAAATAAAGTTTGGAAGTGGGAAATTAAAAAATATTAATGTATACAAATCAACATTCTATCTTAAATATCTGAGAAAATCAAAAGACATAAACATTATTTAGCCATTTAGTGTGGCCGAATTCCTGACTTCATTTAACTTTTTAAAACCTGCTTTATGGATCCATTGCTATTTTCCTGTTTTAATTTATTTTTATGTTATACTACTTATAAGTTTACCTGGAGAAAAATACATACTGCTTTCTACCTTTCATTCAGTCTTTCTCTGACCAAAGCTTACACTGTCAAGTGAGAAAGCAAATGTGCTTATTTGGCTGTGAGATCACTTAATCATAATTTATATTTTTGAAGGGCATGACACCCAGGGCTAGATGGGATCTACAGATGGCTCTTGTATATTGTGATTTAAGGCAAGCTCCAAAACTGTCTCTTGCACTGATGTGCTGCGGTGCCTGCCCTGCTGCCCACTTGGCTAGCGATCGCACCATTGACATCAGTCCACTTCTTTGATTTCTGTAATACGTTCATTATCTACTATTAGAATGCACATGTGTATGTGGGTTGCAAGGAAAGCCCCAGAATTATTTCTGCCTTGCCCACATCAACACATTATCGAATTTGCTCAACATCTCACTGAGAGACCCAAGGTCTCTTTATGTTCTGGAGAGAAATGTATAAGAATAAATGGATGTGAGGAGAGAATTGCGGGAAGATTTTAAAGTTAATTTAGTTAATTGCATTACAGATGATCAGAAGCAGACCCAGATGGAGTAAATGGCCTACCCAATCTTAATGGCAAAACTGGAATGAGAGGTCAAGTGGCATATTTTTATATCTGAGTTATTATCCACTACATCTTCTCAAGGAATACATAGGAAAGACAAGCTAGCCTTGCAACTATCATTCCAAGGGTTGGAGGACTTGGGCAAGTCTAAATAGGCTGTGGCATGAAGACTGGGACTAAAGTAAATTAATACAATAGACCTGAAGAAATTGTTAAAAACCACTCCAAAGGGAAGTATGAAGACCCCTGCATATTTAAGAGAAGGGCAAGCTTTTGTATAGTCAAGGGTTTCCTTTAGTGTGATGGTATTTGTAAATCTAATATTTGGTTTTCACTTGAATTATCAGTTCATTGTTGTAGGTTTTAATTATTTAATATTTCATTATCAAATATTTTATCATTACTCAACTATCCACCATGAATTCCACACTTTAAAATATTTAATTCCACTAAATGTATTTTAATAAAATAATAGATAACCAATTTCCCCAACATTATCAAAGGATCGATTTGAAAGTCATAAATTGATAATAATCAATTAAAGGGGAAGAAAAATATATTAGTGATTTTGTTCATGAACAAATGTGTAATTCATAAGGGCTTTCTTAAAATATTTTTAAAAGGTATAATTTACATTATTTCTTTCCAGAACCCATGGGATGTGAGTACCCCAGATTTGGATTTATCAAAATGGTGGGAACCATTTTAATTATTAGACCCAGGTTTCGAGAAAGTGTTTATTCAGAGTCTTATAGTGTATTCTTTTTCTTAAGCTATAAAAGAATAAAATTTCATTTGTCATCGGTCACTAACCAGGCTGGACTAGAACTAAAGCTTTTTATACAAAGAAGTAAACCACAGGCCCTCTTAATGAAATTTGGTTTATCATGCTAACGTATAGAAACCAGACAAAGGCGTTGTAAAAGATGTGCATTTCACTGCTTATCTACTTAAATTTTCCTGTGTTCAGTTGTGTGCTTACTATAGCATCTGTGAAAACTTATTTTTGTCATCAGCTGTCCCACCTTATATCCAGTTTTCATTATGACATTAGAATGTTAGAATGTGGTATACTATTGCACTGAAAATCATCTTATAAATTTTACAATTAAAGTTAACCCCCTAAATAATTTTAACTATACTTTTTCACATAGGTTAAAATTCAAGAAAAATATTGGAGGTAATAATAATTACATATTAGGACAGCATCCAAAAAGGTATTTTCATGGAAAATCCAATACAAATCCTGATTAAAACCTAACCAAGCAAAACACTGCCGATTACCTGGATTCCAATTAAATGTGACAAATGAATACCTGACAGGTTTCAATTCCAATTCTATTTATGTCAGAATGACCCATTAATATTGAAAATGAAATTACCAGAATTCAAGCAATACGATTGTGTTTTACAGCTAGATGGAAGTCTGAAAACTTGGACTCAGCCAAACTCATTCAAATGTCAGCTGCTACATTTGGATCACCCAAAGTGAATCACATCTCCTTCCGTCATTACCTATAGATTAGGGCTAACATGAATCACTGCTAGCAGATGACAAATTGTTATGTACACTCTGAATTTCAAGTGTCAGTCACATATAACTCAGGAAAAATCAGTCATATTATGATGGTCCTTAGTGCTGCCAAGACTAAAAACATGTTGATAAAAAATAACTAAGAGCCTTTTTTGGTAAATGTTTCTTAATAAACTTTCTGGTCTCCTATCAAGCTCAACTGTTAAGTGTTCCATGACATGTATGTTTCCTAAAAGTAACCAATGTGTGTTTGTCATATATAATTATCTTTATTGTTCATCATTTCTTTATTATTTTAAAGGCACTGAATCACCTTAAACTAAAAAAAAAATAAATAAAATATGGTTATAATGCCAATAATAAAAAAGTTTGTTTTAATGTAGCTAACATCAAAAATAATTATTCATTATGTTGAGACAAGCACTTTTAATAACACAAATAAAATTCTATAGTATTATCAAAATGCAATCACAGATATAGTAATACCCTTAAATTAATAGCCTGCCTTCCTAGGTGTGTGTGTGCCTTCCTAAGTGTGTGTGTGTGTACATATATAAAATATTATGGCAGTATTTTAAATTTATTTTTTTAATTTTGTACAAAGCTTTTCAAACATATTTGCCTTAGAGATATATATATATTCATAAGCATTGCAATTCATATCAAATATTTTATACTCATTTAAAAAATACTAAAGTTAATTCTTAAACACCGTACCAAACTCCCATCCACATAAGCACACACCACCATACACACAGATAAGCATGCCTTTATAGCCATAAGGCAAAATGCCACTTAAACTCTACATAATTAATCAAGAGGGATTGTCAATCATCAGGCCCTCATATCTTATCACCCAGATAATGTGGAAAAATAATTATTTAACACTGTTCAGATTAGCAATAATTTCACTTGGGGTCACTTATATATTATTCTCTAATGTTGAATTTTATTATTAATAGGTAAACTTGAAGAAAAAAGTAAGTTTATCTTGCATTACTATGCTTTATTTACATATCACCACCAGAGAAACTGATACATAACAAAAAGTTAGACTGTCTTATTTCACTTGGGGGATGGAATGATGAGAAACAAATTAATTTCAAATTTTCATGAGCTAAAATGTGTGTGATTCCCCTTACTTTCCCTACACATAATCTCTTTTTGTATTGAAATAATAATAAACTTGGTAAGAAATTCACCATTCCATTATTAGACAAAAACCCATTCCTCAGACATTTGCTTATTACCTAAAATCCAAAAAAAAAATCATCTAATTGTCTTTGGGAACATAAACAGATGAATAAGTTGTATAAGTACTATTTGCAATCTTAATTTGATAATGTAAAGAAAAATGTACAGAAGGCCAATTTTTGTGGTAATTATGAAACTCGTATCCTAACAGGATAAGAATATAAAGTAATGTGAGAATTTCCTCCTGTTTCCTTGCACACAAATGAATAAAACCTTATACTTAAGTGAGAGGGAAATTCTCATAGCATTTACAACATACTTTTGAGAACAAGATAATACTGTTCTCCTTCTTGACTTCAGTTCAGCTACCACTTGAAAGGAAGGGTTTGAAAAAGCTATTCTAAATACCTAGGAAAAGAGGAGAGCAAAGTTTGTTTACTGTCATTTCCTCTCACTAAGACTGGATAATTGCAATTGAAGAAATAGTTGCATGACAAAAATGAATAGAAGAAAACAATAACACAAGACCTTTCTCAAACTGCTATCATTTCAGTATTATGCACTAATTTAGTTTTTTTTTTCGTAACAGTTATTACTCTTATTTGTAAATGTGTTTATTTCTGACAGGCTGTTTACAATGGTGAGTTTTATCTATAGAATTATGTTTCTTTATTTGGCATTTTTGTACGTTAGGAAATATTTATTATTTCAAATAGAGTAGTTTTAGTGTCAGCTATTTTATTGTGGGTTTAGACTGACCTTCACGAGTCTACTTATTATGGCTCACTAGCGTGATTATGTGTGTGGATGTTGTGTTTGCCCCTACCATTTTCCATATGCTCTGCCTCACCAACACTGCCATCCGGCGTGGTCCTTTCATAGTTGTCCTCTGGGAGTGGAAGGGCACCCAGTCTTGGCCCTGATGAACTCTTACTGCTTGGTGTTTCTGACTCCTCCAGCCCGCTGTCATAGCAACTCTGCAGTGACCCCTGATGTGGGTCCTGAGGCTGACTCACAACAGAAAACGTCACTCTACGAAATGGCTGTAAAAGAAAAGATTCTGAATGTCACTAAGATATAAGATTGTACATGATCTTATTAAATATACATAAATTACACACATTAAGGTCTACTGACAACTAATTCAATAGAAAATGGTTAATATAATATGTTGAAATCTATTTAGTTAACTCTGTTATCTGAGGCAATGCTTAGAACTTAGATTTTATTATGCAAAAGCTCAAAATTACTTTTCTGAAACAAAGACAGGAAACAGCAATTTCACTAAAACACATCTAAATCTATGTTAGTTCCACATACTCAATCTTTGTTCTGTAGTCTTCACTTCAAATATGCTTTTCACAAATACATTCTATAAAAACATGGGTTAGTGACTCAGGAAAGCAAGAATTATTGAATAAATTCATTGTAAAAAGAACTAATTTTTAAATAATTTTCCTTGTGATACAATGGTTAAAAAATGAGTGTTCTGGCAGTTAACTTAAATGATTAACAGTGCAGCTGATAAATAGGAATTTAGATGCAGTGCTAAGAAATAAGAATACATTTCCTACTTCATTCATATTAAAAATTATTATCTGTCGACCTTGAAATTTTAAGGGTAGTATTGCAATAATAGATAAACATTTTCTTAACCAGGGAATGGAGAATAACTAAAAAAGTTTAATTAATGTGAGTTTTATGACTATAATTTGTTCTAAAAAAATAATATCATGTACAGCTTTTAGAATGAATTTAAAAAGTGTTGCAAATCTTTATCTAATTTGAATCCCACAATTTACTATGATACTGATGTTGGCTGGACTGAAAGTTTACTATGCATGGAATTTATGCATTATTGTAACTATAAAATAAAACAAAAAATAGTCTCATTAAGGAAACAAACTAATGCCACACATCAAGGGTGTTACATACATAACATTTTAGAAAAAAACGATATGAAAAAGATTCCATAATAGCTGTCTTATTCATGCAATTGTTGGGTCCATTAAGCTCTACTATGATTTGAAAATGACATACATGTATAGATTTATAAACATATAACTCACATTGTTTCATTTCATTATAAAGTATAACACTAAAGCTGCCAGAAAATAGTAGGAAAGGTAAAGAACATTTTTTGTACTCTTATAACTTGAATGCTAATGGTAAAAATCACTAATTGATATGGGGACCAGTAGGATTTTTTTAAAGGTTAAAGATTATAGACAGATGATATATTATAAAAGGGAAGGCTAAGAAGAATTGTGATATTTTCTCCAAATTTATAAACTGGCTTTGCTAAAGACACACATGTATTTCCACAAATCCCTTTATTTTGTTTCAGATAGAAGATTGGCCAGGAAAATTGTCCATTATTATTTGTAGCCCAGTACCTCAAGTTATTTGTAGTATACAGTCATTATAAAATCTTCTTTTTCATTCTAGGTCAAAATCAAACTTTTAGAACTACTGAATGTTATTGTAAAGAGAAAACATTTAACTCACATGTTTCACTGAGTTGGGACTGCAGTTTTTTAAAACAATTACAAAATATTTCTAGAACAAAAAGCATACACATCATGGGCCAAAATTTACTGCAATACACTATATTTTAAAAACATTATCCTTATTTTATTAATAGTTCTTATATTTACTCACAGTTGTGCAATTTTGCTATTTTACCTTACATCTAAGTCACTACAGAAATCACTTTATATTTATGATGCATTATCTTATGTGTTCATATTTTCTCTTTTTTTAATTTGTTACCCTCAGTTGACTATAAACTATCTCTGATACATTTTATGTCTTCAACTTCACCTTTGAAATGAGACCACTGACAGTGTCCAAAACTATATTGTTCTATACACAGAAGATACTCACCAAAGTATAGACTACTGACCAATGCTATCTGGATGACAAGGCTGAATTTAGGAAAGCACCCAAGGCTCATGGAGACACACTGTATCTTCCATACTTAGCAATGACTTACGTATGTATAACTCATTGATCCCAGCATGTTATATATATATATACATAGTTTTATACATGTAAAGTTTTATACATATATAAAGCTATATGTATAAAAGCTATATGTATATCTAAAGTATAGAGAGAGAGAGGGAGGAATAGGGTCAAGTTCTATTTTAATGAGTCTCAAATCTTTTAGAATAAGTCTTCACTAACAAGGAATATCAAACTTCATAAGGAAATACATAATTTGTACTTTTAAACTGATGAAAGGAAAATAAGAAACAGAAATGATATTTCATTTTGGTATAAAAATAGAAAAGAGTGTGATGCTTGGGTGCTTAAATGCTGGTTCCACCAAAAGCAATGACAGGACAGCATAGAGTCGGGCGATAGGCTATGCTTGCAATGACAAATGTCCAAAACAAGTTTTTCTATAATGCATTATATAATAACTACAATGAATCTCTCTGTGCACTTTATTTTTTTAATATCCTACCTCATTTTGACTGTAAATACTTTAATCTCCATGAAATATTTTGTTAAATATTAAATTTAATGATGGAAGAACATTTTAATTTTAAAATACTGAGATTAGCATATATACTAAAAATACTTAGATTCATGAATGTTTCCTTTTTGTACAAAATGTTTTTATTTAAAGTAATATGTGAATAAAGAAAAAAATAATTCTCAATAAAAATTTAAAGTAAACAGTATCACACAATGGATCATTAACTACCCCATCAACCATTTTTATTGGCTTTTAAATTATCCCATTAGAATTCTACTGCCAATATCAGCATTGTATTATTATCTGTTAAACTCTATTTTGATAATTTTTAATAAATAAAATTCTTGTGGAAAAGATTTCAAGTTGGCATTATGAACCAAATTAGTGGAGAATCTTAAATCATCAGTTCCGCAAGAAGTAAGCTTTCATTTCAATAGTAAACCTGACATGTAAATTTAGATAGATAGATGATAGCTAGACAGTCAAGTATTTCATCATCCTTCATCATCAGGTTAGGTCTATTTAGACGACAGGTTTTACAGAAAAAGTTATGACATAGAACTCATCATATTTACATATTCCAGAAATCTTGCCTAACCCAGAAATGAAATGTGTTGATTGCCTGAAAAGAGAATGAATTGCATTATCCATGTAACTACCAGTTTGTTAATCACAGACATTGTGAATTAGAGTGATGTAAGTGGTCATTCTTAAACCTAGATGTGCCTTCAAATGAGCCAGACAGTTGTGCAAAAATATAATGCCAGTACCAGTCACACATTCTATCAGTGTCCATTGTGGGACTGTATAGCAGTGGTTTGTAAGATCTCCCTGATGATGAAAAGACAAATGGAGGAAGGAGAAACCCTACAATTGAAAGAACATATGAAAAGAGGTTAAAAATCTAAACTGACCCAGAAAACTAGCTGATCCCCAAAGTGTCCACACAGTTTCCCTGAAGAGTCTATAGAACTGTGGCTCCGCCTCAAGATGCAAAAGTATGGACATCAAGACATCTAGTGACCTGAGGTATCTGAAACTCTGTATTTTTCTGTCTATGGTAATAAATGATTTCGTGTCCTATCCAAGCAAACTGGTCTTTCTAAAAGAGAAAAAAGCAGAAGATCTTGAAGAAGAGCATCAACCTTCTAGCTCTTTGAAACTGTGAAGTGAAGATGTACTCAAAAATTGAAAGAGTTATGAAAGAAACAGGTCTTTAAGAAAATTTTCCAAAAATTCTGAGTGGGATGGGAGTAAGAATTATAAATAGGTGCAAGAAGAAATAAAAGATTTTACTCAGGCAAATGAATGACCTAATTAAAAAGGTGAAATTGAGGAGATCATCTGAGAATTCTTTACCAAAACGAGGAGTTGGAAGAACTGCTGAAGGCAAAGGAGTATGCTAAAAAAAGTGGTGAACTATGGAGGCACAGTAATGAGAAAGGGCTGCAAGACCTGTGTGGGTGATTGGATTCAGTCGTTAATTAACTATACCTCCTTTTGTTTTGTATACATTATGGGTTTCAAGTATTTTCCAACAATGCTTCTATACATTTAAGAAATTAAACCTTATAGCTATATAAAAACAGACAAAATATAATATGATCAAGTTTTCAATAAAAAGGAGTACAAAAAGATGATGTGAAATCTTCTTAGAAACTTAGGGTAGGCATTGCAAAGGAGAGATTTGTGAATTGAGACCTCTAAATGAAGTTTGACAGATAATATATATCGGAGGGCTGATCATAGATTCCGTAGTTGGGGGCCAGCAGCAAGTAATAAAAATGAGGTTTGGGAAGAAAACCAGGTCACTTTTGACATTCAGAAGCCAAGGAAGCCAATCATCTCTGGAAAGGAGGAAAATCTTACATGCTCAAAAGCGTCAGAGACATGCAAAAGGATGCCCGTTACCACATGCCCATGGGATTCATCCATTAGAAGTTTATTATGGCTATGAAATCTCTGAACTCTGAAGAATAATTCTAGATTAGACCAAAGGAAGTAAAAAACAAGCATGTAAATATATGGAGAAATAGAGAAAGTACAGTTAGACTACTAATTCTAAAAAATGTGACAGAGAAGTAGGGTCATAGTTAAAAAGAAAAAGATTTATGTTAATAGCTTAAAATATTTATTTATATTTTTGTCTTTGTGGTATTGAAAAAATTGCTTTAAAGCAAATATTTGAAGATGAAAGCATAAAAGGGTGCCTCATAACATAAAGTGATTGGGGAGGCAAAGACAGAGGGTAAGAAATCAGAGACAATAAGTAAACTAAATAGAATTAAGAGAAAAATGAAATTAAAAATAAAATTAGAAAGGTAAGGTAAATAGTATATGCTGAGGAAACCCAAGCATGGGTATGGGTGTGTATGTGTGTGTGTGTAAAATGAGAAAAAATAGTATATTACAAAGAACGAGAAGAGTTTCTATTCCAAGCAACTCTATTGATTCCCTATTGACCTCATACAAGTTAGCTGACCCTTGGTTCTTACGCCTTAGGCTCAGGGTCTGTAAAATAGAGATAATAGTTCCTGCCCCTTACTAACTTGAATTCCCTGAGAGATAATGAGATAGTTTATAAAAAGAGCCTTAAGCTTCCTCAAAGACATATGCTATAAAAGGTATTATACCTCAGGCCACAGCTACAGAGCTGTATATCTTGAATTATCTCCTATTAAGTTTTAGGGGTTTTTTTCTTTAATTAAAAATATATATTACTGGCCCTGTAATTCATGATGATTTTTAACGTAACTTTAAAAATCATATGAAATTTCAAATTCTCTTATTAATGCACCAAGTTCTTATTGTTTTAAATGCAATTTTTTTGTAAAACAAATACACACATATGTTAACACAAATTTTTTAAAAACTATTTGAATCTAATCAATTTAGTAAGCATGAACATTCCTATAATCAATTATTTTAGAATGGCATTTATCAACTAGTTTTCTATTCCACTGTGACACACTGGATATTTTACTTAAAAACACAGCTTACTATGAGAACTTCCCAGATATTTTATAGGTTGTTACAAATATATTAAAAGGAAGCTCCAGATAATACGCAATTGCTCCAGCACTGGATGTGCCTTCATCATCATCCTAGTCCTCAAGTGATGGGAATGCATTAGAGTTGACATTGATATAAGCTACTGAAGACGGGGAACCATCATTCTGTACTCTAATATAATCTTATTGGACTTATTTTCTGGAAGCCTAGAGGTCACATGATGAGCTGGGCCACAGTATTAATGGAGAGGTTCTCTGCCCTCTCCTCTTGTGTTCACGTTGCAGGTGGCCGTGAGGGTGGCTGCCTCTTCCGCTCCTCCCCGCCTCAGTGGGAATTCTGATGACACCCAGGTAGGCATGTGTGACTGCAATAATCATTTCTATATAAAATTTACCTCATATCCTTGTAAAGATAAGCAGAGCAAATAAGAATTGTTTTAAGGTAGGTGCTGTGGGGTGTGCAGTGTCTCATATTCAACAAATGCATTTGCTCGTTAATATTTTTTATTATTTTTCTGAAAAAAGTGAACAGATGCTAGTAACATTATACTGCAGAGCTTGGGATCAAGAGAAAGAGTCTGCTTAGATGAGGAGGGGAATTAGAAAATGTATATTTGAGTTACAGAAACAAAGCTGACGTTCTAATAACATTATTTCAAGGGGTAAAACATTAATGAAGGGAAAATGTGGTGAACATTTGATTTATTATTATTTTTGGTAAAATTGCATCTCTGTGATTGATAATATAAATTACCAAATAGGAAACATAAACCAAGGCATTAAAACAGGTGCAGAGGTCATTTCAAATACATACTAGCAGCCAAATTTCACCCTCCTTCTATTCAGAGGATTCAAAGAAAGTTAAATTCATACAATTTCAAATTCTTTAGAGCACTGAACAGTTACAAAGATGCAAGGAAAATAAGACAAGCAACACTGAAAGGAAAAGAAACCAACAAAGACAAGAGGGAAGGAGGGGAGGCGGGGAAAAGGAAGGGAAGGGGAAAGTCAAGGAACATATAGCAAGGACTCATGGACAAAACCAAAGGGGAAGAGCTGAGGGAGGGAAGGAGGGAGGGGGCAAGAGAAAGTGTTGGGGGGCGAGGCAGAGACAAATGTATTTGAAAAAATAAATTAAAATAAAATTAAAAAAAATAAAAAAATAAAAAATAAGTGATTTTTAAAAAAAATACCTAAAAGCTGATGTCCAACGGAACTTCAACTATGATAACGGCCTAATTTTGTTATTTTCTTTGCAAATAATCATGTTTTTTAATTCTACAGAACCATGTAATCCCCTTATTTTCTGAAAGTACTGATAAATAACATGCACTATTCACAATCTGCATCATTCACAAATTTAATTTTTAAATTAACATTAATATGCTATTCTGATTTTGGAATATAATCATTGCCAACTACGTGTAACATTTCTAAGTGCTATTAAAAACTAAGTTGTCACTAATTTTAGGAAATTAAATTTCCTAATTCCTAATTAAATTTCCTAAAATTCCTAATATTGTTAGGAAAAGCAATAGAGACCAGATGCATATTTTAAATAGATGAATAATACCTTTATTATTATCGATTTTTAATCCTCACCTGAGGAGACGTTTATTGATTTTTAAAGAGAGAGAGAGAGTCGAGGAGAGAGAGAGAGAAACATTGATGTGAGAGAGAAACATGATTGGTTGCCAACCAGGGACTGAGCCAGAAACCTAAGTATGTGCCCTGACCAGGAATCAAACCAGCAACCTTTTGGTGTATGGGATCCTCCCAATTTTTAATCTAACCATTAAGAATGGATAAGCCCTAGCTGGGTTGCTCGGTTGGTTAGATCATCAACCCACTCACCAAAAGATTGTGGGTTCGATCTCTGGTCCACCTCTGATCCAGGGCACATACCTTGGCTGCAGGTTTGGTCCCCAGTAGAGGCGTATATAGGAGCCTGTGGGAGACAATGGATTGATGTCTGTCTCACATCAATGCCTCTCTCTCCCCACCCTCTAGCCCAAAGCCAATAAACATACCCTTGGATGAGGATTTACGAAAAAAGTAAACATTACACCATGAAAGCAAATATCACGTCCCATAAACAGACATACTTTAAAATATTTGCCTTTCATCTGTCACCATTAACAAAATCTTCTAAGTTATAACCTGCACAATAAAAATGGATTGCTTTCACTGATAAGACAGTGGCTAATTTTAGAAAAGAAAAAAAATAGAACAATAGAGCTTTGGAAGTGTCTTCTTTTACACAATACTTACAATAAAAGAGAAAACAGTATTGGGGTGAGAGTGCAGCAATTCCCCCTTGGAGTCCATTTCACAGAATCTAGTGACTCTGCCATTGCAGAGATTTTATTTGTAAGAGGATAGGACCCTAAGGATGCCACAGGAAAGCTTCGGGTTAAATCTCTTTCCCTATTGAATAGTGTTCTGTGTCTTACAGACAACTTTATTGAGAACTTTAAATGTGCACCTTCCTTTTTAGCTTCAATAGTCTCTCCATAAATCTCCTTATCTGGAACTCACGTACAGCTGTCTCGGTCACATCAATTATTTCTGAATGAGCTGAAAAGGCATTTTTATTTTTTTCCAATTCACTCAGTTATGTCCATCAAACAGACTTCTAATGACTCTCTTTGTCAGTTATAAAGCACCGAAACAGTCACAGAGCAGAACATTGCAGTATTATAAGAAGAGCTGCATTTCCTTTTTAAAGAGGAGCTAAGGCTGTGAGATCTTTCCTCTCAGATGAACTGGTACTTGATTACTCTGTGAACATTTTCAACCTGTGTCAGTGGCTAGAGCACAAAGACATCTAGGATTCCAGAGTGCATGAGTTGGAAGAAGTCTGGCAGAACCTTCAAACAAACTTTAATCAGGTCTTTTAACTTTTTAGGGGTGTCTTCCTTTGCTGACATCTCAAGATTCTTCCTTACTTCAAACTGTATTTCTTTCTTTTAAGTCAACAGCAGATGAAAGAACATTAAAAAGAAGCATGCTGAGACATTTGGGTTAATTAAAACCCTAATTTGGGGAAGGAGTAGTTGAATAATTGTATTTCCTTTGACTTGTATGTAATTATATTTTGACATATTTGTTCACAGTTGTGCTTCAGAAACTAAAAATGCAGGTGATACTTTATCATTCTTAGTCTAAGAGTCATAAACTATTTAATATTGCAAGAGAACAATGATGACAATATAAAATTATTAACTATTATATCCCAGAAAAGAGCTATTCATTTTACTTACGTTGTAAGTTCTCCTTATGCCATCCCTATATGGGTCATATTAACATTCTGATATTGCAAATGAGAAAAAATAATAAATTTCAATATTTAAACTACAGCAAGAACTACTCTAACATATAAATACAAATAGATTTTCACCATAATGAAAAAATCAGGGAGAAAAATAGCCAAAACTTTAAATTCTTAGTAATGCATGCAAACATACTTTTAAAGTAAATATTATGCTTCAAAACACATATTGTGGGCCTTCTATATTGTTGGACACAATTGCTCAATCTATTTTTGGCTCTTTTTGCTAACTATTATTACACTTAGTTCAGGATTGAGAAACTTTTTTCTGTAAAGGGCTAAGAAGTAAATATTGTAGGTTACAGCTTTCTGCCTCAAATACTCAACTTGGTTGTTGTAGTACAGAAAGAGTCATTGCTGATATCAAGTTAAATAAGCATGGCCATGTTCCAATAAAACTTTACTTATGAAAACAAAAGCTTGAATTTGAAATTATTTTCCCACTCTATGAAGTTATTTTTAAATTTTTTTTTCAAACACGTAACATTGTAAAAAATCAAATATAAAAAACTTGTCTATTGTATTAATACTTTTCAATGTTATGTGGATTTTTCAACTAGCATATAAAGTCCTCAAAAACAATATTTCTCCATTATAGCCCTATTTCAATGACAGTACCTTGAAAATAGTTTCTATTCAATCGCCACTTATTAACATGTTATGATATTTCTTGTCCTTTTGGAAATAACTCTGTACTGGGAAATCTGGAAATTTGGATTTGAGTACTGGCTTTGACATTAAGTGTAAAATCCAGGGAAAAGATTAATCTTTCAGCTTTATCACCTTCAACTTTAAAATGAAGGAGTTAAAGGTAAAGATATTTAATATCTTTTTCCATTCCTTAATTCTCTGAAACTAAGAAGACTGGTGTAATTGGAGAGGGGAATAAATGGTTGAAGCTAAAGTTGACTTTGCTCACCCATTAAGAAATTCCTTAGCATACCACATGGCATTGCGAATATTAATGCATCTTGGAATGCATTTGCCTAGGAAACAAAATCATGAGCAAACATATGCATAACAATCAAATATTTTAGGCAATTACATTGATGAAAAATTATCCCAATGGTGCAGTACCTTCAGTCTTACCATCTCTGTTAAAATGTAAAGACATTCTCCAATGTCAGCTCTGTGGAATAGGCTCACCTAAATTTTCCCTGTGAAAGCACCTCCTCTGTGGTTCCTTCTTTGACTCAACCGCATCAAACTGCTCACTGAGTTTCTATTGTGTGCCAGAGGTGGTGAGTCCTTATTCATCTCTCAAACGCATGATTCCAACAGCAGAGGTTAGCAAGGTTGGTATGAAATACAATGGTGAAAGCATGCTGGGTCATGATTGGATTCACCTCCCTGTTCATTTTAGACCCTACATAGCCCCTTGTAAGTTTCTGTGTTTACATGCACAGAGAAACAAGAAGGCAGAGGGAGTCCTAGTTAGGAAAAGAGAATATTGACAGGCAACTAATGAGAAAAAGACTCTCTTGGCAATGATATTCAATCCAACAAAGACTTATTAGGCACTTGTTTTGTGCCTACCACTGTGCCAAAAAATCTACATGCTGTAAATTCAAGCAATAAGCTCCTTTGGGCAAGTGTAGATTAATCATACAAAAGCACTCACAGAATGCAAGCATGGGTTTCTTTCTTTCTTTCTTTTTTTTTCCTTTTTGCTATGGTGATAACCATCAAAAGCTCAGTTCACATGTTGCTCTCAGTTGCTTGCATGACTACTTCCATACACTGAGCTCCAGAAGCGGCCGAATGAGGTCGATAAACTTACGTCTTAAACACACAGCTGGAGTTAGTTTGCTGTGTTCAAGGGAGCAACACTGAAAACCAAGCAGAACTCCTACAGGACTGCCCCAGTTTCCAACTACTAAAACATAAAACAATGAACAAATGAACAACAAGAAAAACAAGGACAAAAATAACCTTTAAAGAGCTACCTCCTAAAATGCATAGAAGGTTAGAAGCACAGATAGGAGCCCACCTCACATGCACGTGAATTAATTCTCCCACACTGAAATGAATGGAAATGAAATGTGCATTTAGAGTCCACTCAGAAGAGGCTCCATATTTTTTTTTCCTTTTCTCTTTTAGACATTCCATCTAAGCTGTACTGGTGAAATCTGTTTAGGCAACTACATACATCTAAAAACTTTGAGTTCTCATATTCTATGGAATGGAGGCTTCGATCCTTAAGTAGCTTTCTCTGGCCTGGTTGGATTAAAATGTCTCACAGGAATGAGGACAGACAGATGGGCTAAGGCTCTGGTGTGTTACTTAAGCCCTTATCATGAAACCAAGTTGAGACCTAACTCTGGAGCCAGAATCTTCTGCTACCCACGTGACCCATCTCCTCCGCCACCCCTTCTGGCTCACTTGTTCTCTCTCACTTATCTGCACTTGGTTAAAAAGAAGAGGCACCAGTGTCCACTAGGAAAAATATATTCAATGCCCTGTGTATGCTAGTTTTCATTCCTCAGGTCAAGTCAAAGGACTTCAAAAAAAATCAGTGAAAGTAGGAATAACAGGCAGAAAGTGGACTCCAGTGATATCCGCATCCTAATTTCTGGAAGCCATGAGCAGGTGACCTTACCTGCAAAGAGGTGTATAAGATTGCTGACAGAATTTTCTAATCAACAGAACTTATATTATTGATAAATTATCTGAATTATTTGGGGGGCCCAGGGCAATTACAAGGGTTCTTCAAAGTAGAAGGGGGAAGCAAAGAATGACATTAAAATGATACAATGTTAGAAATGGACCCCCCTTTGCTAGCTTTGAAGAGACAAGAGGTCACAGACCAAGGAATGCAAGTCTCCTCTGGAAAGCATTAAAGGCAGGTACAGGAGCAAATGTTCCTTCACAGCAGCCATTTTCAACCTTTCTCATCACATAGCATACAGAAACTAATTACTACAATTCTATGGCACACCAAAAAATATATATATATTTTTGCTGATCTGACCAAAAATAGGTATAACTTTGATTTACAAAAAATAATAGTAATAATTACCTATCCTTTTGCTCTAAAGTCACTTTTTAAAAAAATCAGGTGCTTATACTTGTATATAAGGATTTATGATATCAAAAATTAATCACTCAAATGCAAATTTATGCAATGTGACCAGTAAGATGTAACTTATTATATAACCTATATATTTGTAGTTCAAGACAAGGCATTCACAGCAGATGGTTATCGTTGTGTTGTCTGTTGTCATATTTGACAATCTGAGGGAAAAGAGTTCAGCACCCCTGACTAAGTAGTCAGGTATTACATGTTTTAAATGTCTTGCAGCTCGTTAGTTGAAAATTGCCACTCTAGGGTCTCCAGAATAAATGCTGCCTTACCAGCACCTTGATATTAGCCCAGAGAGACCCATTTTGGATTTCTGACTTTATAAATTGTGAAGCAACAAATTAGCATAGTTTTAAGCCATAAATTCTTAGTACTTTGTTACAGCGGCAATAGGAAACATACAAGAGGCATAGAGCCTGAGGTATGGAGGGGAAAAAAGAGGGGTAGAGCATCTGAGTTGAGGCTTTATATTTATAAAACAGATTAGAGTCATCATTCAAATTTAAATTGGTGTTCCATTTCTGGATGACCCCACTGTAGGAGCACTGAGAACTAGCGTGTAATTCTAATGATTATACTTATTCTATAAACACTCATATATTGTGTTGCTTATTTTATGTTGAAAGTGTTTAATAAGTGTAAAGATGTTAAAATAATCTTTATAACTTTGTTTTCATATTTATTATTATTTTAATTCAATGAAAATACAAATAAGAAACAATACAAGACCAAAAAATGAAGTGTACTAGTTCTGTGCCCACCTATACACGTGAGAAAAACCACTTCAAATTTATATTTCAGTCCTCTCTTATCAGATAACAAATATTATACTTGCAGAAACCCAGAATTTCTTTTCTTGACATGAATTACATGTAAGTTGAATAAAGTTGGGCCATTGAGTTAATTCTTCTGAGCCACAACTCATCTTTTATAAATATGAAGGATAATATTTCCACTTTAAAGATACAATGAAGATCCAATTTGATCTTATAAATGAAACATATTTTATGTTATAGAGTGTTCTATAAATGGTAATAGTGAATTCAGCCTAAAATTGTGTCTATAGGCCAAGATTTAGGGAGCTAATATAGGCATTACAAAAATAATGAACCAGGAGGAAATAAACTCTTTCTACCACACTAGCATAAAAATATAAACCAAACTGATAACGAGTGTCTTAATTTTCAAGAATAACCTAATCTACACTGGAGAGAGATAACAAATCCTAATTGCTGCCTAACTGGAGTTATTATAGTTATAGATATTGCCTCTTGTCTGCTACCTTCCCTCTTATTTCCACTTTGTTTTGTATTTGAATATTAAATAAAATCTTCTAGGTGGGTGAATTTTTTGTATAAGCACTACAGCTTTTCAGAGGAATGAAGAAAAATAAATTCACCAAGTAATGCGTAAGCATGCTGGCATGTTAGGATTCCTTAGGGAGATGAGCACACTCGCAGCTTGACCCTCACATGAGGACTCCAAAACAATTTTTAAAAGTTAGGGCAGGTAGCCAGAAGCACTGACTGGAGTTTAATTTATAGCCATACTTTGAAAATGTAACTTTAAATTATCTAATATTTCCCATATATTATTTCAATATTAAGTGCCACAAAAACAACTCGATTCATTTACTGCCTCCTTGAGAAAAAAGGTTGAATTCTTAGGCTTATAGAAAAGGAATGTTTTGAAATATGAGAGAAGGACAAGTAAATCCTTGAGGCAATAACATCATAGGACAATCATATTTTATTACCACCACTACTATTTGGCTTTCTAAGCCTGCTTATATTTCATATTCAGAAGATACTTGGGGAGCCATATCTAAAATAATATATTTTTATTCCTTTCTTTTTTGGCTTTTACTTTATTACTTTCTCAAGCCTCTGGTCTCCCCCCGCCCCACCTCTCATAAGTTTATGCACAATGCCATTTTGTACATATAATTTAATGGAGATCTTAATTTTCATTTTAGAAACCCTAAAATCATAACACTTTGGGCACCCATAGTTTCTGAAATTCATTATAGCCTATTAAAATGTTCCTCTCACCAGTGCTTCTGCCCCTTAGATATTATTATATGCATTCTATGTATTAAGAAATAAAATTAACAATAAATCATGTAATTAAGTTAAATTTTATATTCTGGTGGAAACAAAATTGTCTTGGTGTGTTTCTTTCTTTTTTTTTCTTTATGCTTAACTTCAGTTTTTGAATGATAACTGCTTATATTGGCAGGTTGCAAATTAGCTGGAGATGTTATGTATTATCTTGCTAGTCTGACAGAGAATCCTGCAGTAAAACAGAAATACATGGCCGAGCAAGAGACTTTCACACTGCAACAACTGATCAATAGAAATAGAAACCTTTCTAGGGAGTAATCAGTAATTGGTAGCAGGCATTTCCCAGAACATAATGAAAGAAGGCAAAACCTCCTTAATGATATAGTTGATAGTGTCTGTACTTAAAATGCATAGCGATATTCCCTAACACTCATTGATTGCTTACCACGTGTCCATTCTAAGTTTATTTAATTGTCTCAGGAGCGCTATGGGGTAAATGAAGAAACCAATGCCCACAGAAGAAACTTGCCCACAGTCACACAGTTGCTTACTGATCCACAGTTCAGTTCTTACTGAGCAACAGCTTCACCTTAATTGAACCCTGAGTAGTTGATAAACAGACAATGAGACTTCTGCATACACTGACAAGAGCACTTCTATAACTAAACCAAAATATCAATATTTTGGCACAGCCTATATTATTTAAAAGTAAAGGCTGGTAGAGCAAGTCTTCAGGTAAATTATTTTAGCTGCTTCTGACAAAAGATTTTTAGAGGTTCTTTCAGCTAAAAATTACACATTCAGACTTAAACTCCACTGGATATTGTCTGTAGTTTTTTGTTACATTAAGGCAATTGTAAAGGAAAAGATACAGATATGTACCTCACCTTTGACTGTGAACACTTAAGTCATTTTCTTAAAGTCTAAAAAAACCTTCCAGCTTTGTTTTAAACAGTCCAACTGTTCTCAACTCTGGCTGCATATGTGAATTACTGGGAAACTTAAAGAATATTGGTGCTTGGACAACAATTATTTTGGGATAGGGCTCAGTATCTGCATCAGCAGGGCTGAAAATCCACTCTGATCCTAAAATAAATGAGAAATCTTCCTAATTTTAATCTTCCACCCTCCCAGAAAACTCAGTGCTCAACACCATATATTTACAAACCTAACTGGAAGAGATAAATTTACCCATTCTTCTCTCTGTGGGGTTTTTGAGGTACCATTTTTATTTTAATAATTTCATCATATAAATGTATTTTATCATAAAATGTCTCAAATCCTTATGGAGGCAGATAGCCTACATTTTGAAAACAATTACAGAAAAACTTAAAATGAATGTTCCTTATTATTCATTTTATCTATTCTGGAAAAAAGTGACTTGGGTGTTTTATGTTGCTCCTCAATTAACACTTAGTTATGTTTGACTGATGATAGCTCTATTTTTCATCATCATGCTTCATATGTGCATTGCTATTCCTGACTTTATTTCGATACAATCATGTACTAGTTTTTCCTTTAAGAGTAGGAAATCCAAGGTATAACATGGTATCACTGGATAACATTATTAAGCATTTCTAAAACCATGTCTTTACCTGCTCTTCCTGTTAGCAATTCTTATGCCATATTTTTTCACTTTATTTTTCTCTCAAATATCTCAAGTCATTCTATCATATCAGCCCTTAGGAAAAATGACCTTTCTGCTGTCCTGTGACTCCTGCACACTGGTTTGTGAATGCCCCCAGCAGTGATAACCCGCGTACCTGAGCGTTGCCTTCCGGATGGTGTGTCACTTCCCTCAGGTAACACAGTGTCTTTACCTAATTACAATCTTTAATGCCTCAAGGAAATCCTGGAAATCTTTCATAGGTGGTGTCAACTTTGAGAATTGAATATCAAAGGATTGAGAAAATTCTGAGAAAAAAAGATTGAACTCTTTAAATGATAAATACTTCAACTCTTTTTAGTTCAACTAGAAATACCACAGGACTTGCAGTTGCTACCTAACCTTTCCTATTTCAATTGTATTCTAACATATTCCTTGGATCCCTGTTTTGCTCACAGTAGCTTTATCATTCATGAGCCCTATGATTTAAGACTGGATATGGAATTCCTCTAAACCTCAGTTTCCTAATCTCTACTATGAGGGGAAACAGAGAGTACATACATCAGAGCCCAGCTAAGAGATTTAAGTTAGAAGATCCAGTGAATCTTAATGTTTGTTATACTTGACAGTCTCCTGAGATACTATTAACTCTTTAAAAGCTCCCCAACCCACATTCAGATATTCTGCTTGTTTAGGAAAAAAACAAACAGCTAATTGGGATGCCCACCAAAATTTGGAATCACTTATATAAACCATGTAAAACACTGTGCATATTATTTGTTTTATCTTTATTTTAATTGTTATTAACATTGACATTATTGTAGCTGATGATGAGATGCTCCTTATAGCTGGCCTTAAAGTGGCAGCCAGGCCCCCCCATTATCAGGAAATTTAGTTCTGGTGAAAACCATTCCCCAAAATTGCAGTCATTCATTGTTCAACCCAGCCTCACATACAAACAGATCTGTGTAGTTAGAGTTGGGTTAAGGTGGCAAAATATTAGAGTCATGGTCGAGTGGGTTCTAACCTAGAAAGTTTGTGGGGAAAACTAAGGAGACAGATTTCAAACAATGGCATCAACAGCAGAGGCAAATCCAAAGGAGGACATCTTGGAAAACGCTGGATGAGTCAGCCTTGTCCTCGCAGCCATGCTCTGCTTCCCACGGGCCAAAAGGCACAAGTGAAGACCACAGCAGATGAGCAATGTCCTACCTCACACAGGGCAGGCTCAGGAGGCGTCTACATTGTGCAACACAGCTTTCAGAAAGTTGGCATAATAAAGACATGGGGAAATAGGGAGGGGGTTATTTAAACAGAAACAAAAATAAAAATTTGCATACACACTAGATAGTCATTTCAGAAAAGTCAAAATAAGCACAGCTGTATCCTGTAAAATCTGAAATACTGTAACACTACAAGGGCTTTTCTTTTATAAAGTGAGCTTACCTGTATTCAAGTGGATGGGATGGGAACACCTTAGAATTTCTATTGTTCTAAATAATTATTCTCAAATCTATAGTGTAGAGAACTCTCGGCTAGTGGACTTCAAAGGTGCTTATTTTTTCTTGTATCATTACCAATAGTAAGAAATAAATTTTGCATTCTTATGCTGTACACACACACATACACAGAAAGCTTCTTAAAACAACATTTTCCTGCCCTAGTCAGGTAGCTTCATTGTGGTTAGAGTGTTGTCCCAACACACCAAGGTTGCTGGTTTGATCCCTGGTTAGAGCACATGCAAGTATCAACCAATGAATGAATAAATAAGTGGAATAACAAATTGATGTCTCTCTCTTCATCTCTCTCCTTCCTTTTCTCTTTCTAAAATTAATAACTGAACATTTTAAAAACATATTTAAAATATTTCATTAATGCAGTGTACTTTCAGATATATATTTATATATACATATATTTTATATATTTTGTATATATATTTATTTATATATTTTGTGTGTGTATATATATGCACAAACACAGACACATGCACACATACACCATGTTCTACCTTATTCCATTCTCTAATTTAAAAATACTAGTTAAGGTCTGCTACATTGATATTATGACCCATTACGGGGTCTTTATTGCATCATGATACAAGGTGGCATTTGTTAGAAACGGAAATTTCAGCCCCATATCTACCCCAAGATATGCCTTTAGTAGTTCTGGAATTAGAGTCAAGAAGGTACATTTTACAAGCCACCTAACTGACTCTGAGCTCTAGAAATACTAAGTCCTATAAAGTGAAAAACTGCTTTCAGCTAGAGCTGATGTCTCCCACCTTCTTGCTCTTGCATGTTTGCTTCTCTTCTGCTATAAACCAAAAACTTAGACCTGACTCGATCCCATGCCTGGCACTATATCGGATGAATAAACTGAGGTCTTAATTGCCAGGAAGAAATTAAAAACCCTTCATATTTCACTTTTCTTTTTCAATTCCTTCAAGTTCTATACAGATCTCAGGGTTCAACTCAGCAAGAACCAATTTTAAAAAGTGAAATAAACACACACACACACACACGACAAAAATTCTCTCAAATGCAGTTTATGATTTATTTCATGGAGAGGCTCCCCCTCTCCATGAGGCTACTTTTATGGTTAGGAAATAAAAACATGTTAAACCAATTTAAATAAACTAACTTTTACTGTATATTTATCTTACTGCACATTGGAAAACTTAACTTCTCTATTTTCTTATTGCAGTTAAGGGTTCAACTACAAATGTACTTTTGGGGCAAACAGAACACATTTCTAATGTACTCGGGAGATACAACTGTAAGGAAGACCATTACGGGGCTAAGAGCCTATTATACTAAGCTGTAAAGATATTTCCCTGTTGGACTAATTGGCTAAAATTTAGAACAAATTCTCAAATAAGACCAGAAGCAATTTTATTATCTTTCCCATGGTATCACTACAGAAAAGTAAATACAACTCATTTTATTTGTGTGTAATATTGACATGATTTATTTCAGAGGGTACGCAGCTACGTGTTTTAATTAGTTTAGCTTGACTGATTACAGTACTCTCCATCATCAAGAACAAAATTATTAACTCACATAGTTTCTGTTAAGGATTTTAAGAATTATAAAAGTCTATTTCTCCGTTAAGTCTTAATCAATACAAATATACCGAACAAATGTCCAAAAATCTTTGTACCATTTTATTAAAATGTTTATATGGCCTCTGTTAGTTTGGCTCAGTTGGTTGGAGCACCATCCCACTGGTTCAATTCCAGACAGGGCACATGCCTAGGTTGTGGGTTCAGTCCCCAGTTGGCGGCTTATGAGAGGCAAACTGATCGATGTTTCTCTCTCGCATCGATGTTTCTCTCCTCTCTATCCATCTCTTCTCCTCTCTCTCAAAAATCAATAACATGTCCTTGAGTGAGGATATGAATCAGTAAATAATAATTGAAGGAAACCATCATGAAGATTTAGAAATATTTTATACTTGGAATTCCTTTAAAATAACCTTAAAATATTCCACAAACACTTTATCATTGACATAAAAATATTTGAAGTCGTTGAATCACCTGTTACAGTTTAATAGACTTCAGCACTTACAAAATACTGTTGAATGAATAAAGCAACAAATGAGAAAACAATTTTTAAACCTCATATCTTTATGCCCTTTAAATATTTGCATTATCTCTTAAAAAAGAAGTTTGTCAGGCAATTTAGTGATGAAAATAAAGGTCTGAAAGGGGGCAGGAGAGCTGTGGGAACTTCCTGGCTCGCTGGTCAAAGCACATTTAGCTGGTGTCCAACTAAGTGTAGAGATGAGTGTCAACTGCAAATAACTCACGTGGGTTTGCTTTATTAAAAAGAGTACATGATGCCAGTATAATGAGAGTTAGATATTAGTACAAATTATTGTAAATATTTTGAAAAAATAAAACTTTATTTAATACATCTTTATTAAATTTTTCACTTTATTAAAATTTTCCACACAATTAGTCTGAATTAGTGTGTTTTACTGTATCTAATTCATTAAATTACTGTCTAAATCGCTCATCATCTGTAAGAGTAAAAAAGAAAAAATAATCATTCTTTGCTTCAGTGATGAGGTATGTATGTACTATATATTAAAGCACAAAATAGTTGATAACATCCATAGAAAAACATAGATTTGTTATTTTTATCAGCATAGTGGGTTAGAATCCACGGGAGAGAAAAAATTTATAGGAACAAAATATTGAGAGTAAGCTCAGCATTGGAATAGCAGTTCCAATCAACAAAAGCAATTAAGCTGCATTGGAATAAATAAAATGTCAACAAATAACATTTATATTTTGTCTAGTTTCCAATTTCACAGCAAGAGTTTGATGTCTGCTCAAACCCATATAACTAAATTGTAAATTAAATGCTCTCTAGACACACCAGATTCACAGTCCAAAATGCAAATATAACTGAATTTAGCCAGAAGTTGTTTATGATGTAGTGAAAGTGGGGAAAATACCATTAGAATATTTAGAATTATGTCACAAAATTCAGAAGGAAACAATAACCCCTGCAACTCATTATCACTTATGTAGTGAAAATCATTCTTGTTTATAGACTGGATAGGAACGCTTTGAATACCCTTGATATTGAACCAGAGTTCTGGTAGGGTGCATTAGATGAAATGGAAAAAATAAAGTACGATGGAATTTTGAATTATTGATATGTTTATTGCATACATCCCTCCAAGTGCTCAGCTTCATTTTGAATGGGTTTGTTGTCATTTAAATTAGTGACATAAATTCAGTCTGAGTAAGGTGACATCTAAGAAGGAATTTGTCCCAGTTCCTGAGCCAGGAAAGAGCTAATCCTTGGGGTAACTGACATCACTATTCTTACACTTTTGGGGGGTGAGCTTGGGGTAGGGAGGTTGTTTTCCATACCCTGGGATGGTCTGCAAGGTAGCAGAATAAGAAATGAATTTCTCCAACTTTTACCACTGATTATGTGGAGAAGCAAATGTTGCTCTGCCTTTCTATGTGAGCAAAATAAATAGAAGAAAATAGTGTTTATAATGGGAGAGCAGGGGAGAGAATAAAGAGACAGACTCTACTGGAAAATGCAGTTATACCCTACCCCACTTTAGAAATACATTGCATGGTCCTATAGGCAAACTGTTTAGAAGCTCCCTGTTAAGCTTATTTTTAAAATACCCCTTGCATTTTCCAGTTGTTTGACATAAGACATGTATTTTTGTTGCTCTACATAGCTGAGATAATATGTCATGAACACTACAGACCTAAACACAAAATGATTGGTAAAGTGTTTAAACACAGAGCTGATATATGCTGTGTGTCTTCCTGAATAGATGGGAAAATTCTGCAGAGTACCATTTTGTCTTTATTTGCATCTACCACTGTGTTGCACAAACTTGGTACTCATATATTTTTTTTGAAATTATGTTCATACTGAAAATAAAGCTTTAAATTTTTAAAAAATACTGATCTGGTCCTGGCTGGTGTGGCTCACTGGATTGAATGCTGGTCTGCAAAGCAAAGGGTCGCTGATTTGATTCCCAGTCAGGGCACGTGCCTGGGTTGTGGGCCAGGTCCCCAGGTGGGGGGTGAGCGAGAAGCAACCACACATTGATGTTACCCTCCCTTTCTTTCTCCCTCCCTTCCCCTCTAAAAATAAATAAATAAAATCTTTTAAAAAATACTGATCTGAAATTCTGTAAAGTTTTACATATATTGCTTCATCACAAGGGCGATATGGCATATAAATCATTACCTCCATTTTATAGAGAATAAATCTGAAATTCAGACAAGTGGAATAACCTTCCAACAATCAAACAGAAAGGGCAGATCTAAAATGTATAGCAGAGTTCTGGATCATTCCACTCTTGGAGTTGCTTTTTCATTTAGCAATAGTCATGTCAACCATATTAACACATTTGATTTTTTATCAAATATTGCTTATGATGAATGCTTACATGAACAAGATTCCAGGATCTGGATTAAACAATGAGGTTATAACTTCAAACAAAACATAAGCTCTTTTTTCCAAAAGCAACTCATCTCTAGACTATGACCTTGGCCTTGTCAATACCACACTCTAATCCACTGGGCATCTCTGGGAAGCAACCACTCCAGGGAGCTGGATATTTATCATTCACTAGTGCACACTTTGCCACAGACATTGGTCATATTTTCTCCTAACAACTTCTCACTCGATGGGACTCTAATCTAGAAGAGGTGTCCCCTGGGATAATTGTTCGCTCTGGGGTTCTGTTGCCTGGTTATATGGCAATTCGAAGCCTGCCTAACCTGGCTGCAATGCAAACCTTGAGCATCCAAGGTCTCATACTTCCAGAGAAGATGATTCTTAGAATGTGAGGCTCATATTATGACAGGGATAATTTCTTAAGGACAAAGGAAAATAACCCAGGCAGTTAACATTTTATTATCAACACTAAAATATTCTACATCCAGTTCTCCCAGGTGGCATCTAGGTATCTGCCTGGTACCTTTACTGTCACCTACAGAAGTATGATGAGGTTTAGCTGTCAGTATCCTTCCTCTACATATCTGATACACAAATCCTTAGTGACGATGACCTAAGACTTACCACTCCTTCCCTGGACACTTAATCTATTATGTTCAGCTCTAGGAATATGCTCAAGAGTGTATAAGCAGCTAAGTCAATTTTTGATCTGGAAAGCATTTAGTTCTCAAGTGAGGAATAAAATGTATTAAGGAACAATTAATGGAACAAATAGTACATTTTGTTGCAAATGAAATTCACCTCTAGTTTTACCCACAAATTGGATTATAGTTTCTGGAAACATGATAACAGGTTTCTTTGCCAGGTACTCATATTCAACTAAATGAGCCTTACCACCAGGAGATGAACCTTCCAGATCACACATATTGCAAGTCACATTTCTGCAGGACTGTTAGCTCACATATCTGCAAACCTGAATATGTGCTAAATTGCCAACTTTAAATCCAAAAGTGGAAATAGCCACAAGTTGAGTCAAGAAATAAGAAGACCAACATTGCTACTTACACTGCAGTCTAGTGAATACTGATAACATGACATTTGAAAATTTAATAGTAATACACGAGGAATTTCAGATTTAAATATAGATATAGATGGCATAGGTATAGGTATAGGTCTTTTCAGGAGAGAGGAGTACAGTTTATACATGTTTAATTTAGGTTGGATATATTTTGGAAAGTTAAAAACAATGTACTTATTAAGACACCACAGACTTATAAAAACAATGATAATGGCAGCTTGGAAAGTTTAAAATAACTGAAAATAGTATCTTATTTTAATGTTTAGCTAAAAGTAATACTGCTTCTTTTGTCATAGAAAAAACAATCATGTTGAAGCTTCCAATTTTAAGATTATATAGTATGTAATACAGAACATATAAAGTGTAACAAAGAGTAATTTCTTATGAAAAACATATAGAATTTATTAAGAAAATGACTCTACAATACTCGTATAACCTTTTAAACAATGGCAATCACAGTTAAACATGCTAGTCAGTCTCAATGAGGAGAAAGCTACCCTATGTCTCAGAATGGTTAGTTGTGGGAAGAAATGTGGGTTTTCTAATTGAGGCAAAGGAAGCGACCAAGGTCAACAAGAAGAGCACACTGGTGGGAGGGGTCTGCGCATTATTTAAGTGCCAATTGTTCAGTGCCCTAATCCATGAAAGGGCTCATCAGATAAATCTCCTCCATTTGGGAAGAATATATATATATATAATATGTTTTTACATATATGTAATTATATATGTAATATATAATTTTGTTATTTCATTTCCTAAATGCATTATATTCAATATAAAATGTATATTAATACATTTTATTACTGTACATTTTAAGATTTGACTATTCATCTCCCTGAAAAAGAGTCTTCATTTACCAATGATTCACTATGTAAATTCATTAAAGAAGTCACCCAGTGTACTTAATACATTTAATTTTTCACAAGTCCATTCAGCACAATTTATGTATAATAAAAACTCCACTTTAGAGAATTCTAAGCAGAATGATTGTTTTTCTCTGTGATTCAGTTTCTAACTCACTGTGAAATAATCCAGTAAGTTTTAATATCTTCTCAATTAATTTGGGAATAAATGGACATACAGATTATAAAACGGTCTATTTTAGAATCAATATATAATAATTTCTATGAATGTTCTTTCATAGCTTATAAGATATTTAGGGTAAAAACCATATAAAAATCCCATTTAGTTATTTACCATTCATCCTTTATTGATAGAATGTCTCTCTTTTTTCTACCTATTCTATATGAAATGCATGTCTGTTCATGTAAATTCTTGGGAACATTTTTCCCTGACCAAACCTGTTCAAAGTCTTACAAGTTACATAAATATAAAAGACAACATCACCCTAGGATTTTCTGAAGTAATTTATACACTGAAAACTCTGGAAAGTACAGTTTAGCTCTCAATAGAATAAAAAATAGCTAACTGAAAACTAGGGGGGAAGAAGCACAATCAATTAGGTGTTTGTAACATGTAATTAATTAAGAGTTTTATATTAATCAGTAGGTGACCTTTGGTCATCTTTCTTCCTTCCCATAAGGAAGTATGTTGCTGCTGCTGTTGTGTTATTCCGTTAAAGTTAAAAAAAAAACAGTAGCTTTGGATCACACACAATAGCAAGTTCACTCAGAGTGAGTGATAGTGATCATTGCTTCCTCGGAGGAAGAAGAAATCTTTAGGGAAACCAATATTTTAACCAATCATTCCCTGAATCCATATCTAACATGATATCCTAATTATATATATTATTCTAAATATTCACATGCAGTAAATGGCTCTCTGGTCAAAATCAGGCATAATATTTCCATACCGCAACATATGTTAAAAAATGAAAACCTGAAATTACAGCAACAGAATCTATGTCCTTCCACAGAAAAGCACCACTTGCAGTCCATTTAGTAATGAGACTATTCCAATTCCCTAAGTGGCTCAACACAGTTAATGTGCCTCTAAAATGTAATCAATGTATCATCCTATTCTTCTTAAGGTAGATATAATTGTTTACTATATTGTGAGATTAAACTCACTTAGGAACCCATTAACTATTTTAATGACTAGAGAGGGGTTAATAGATGATAGAAAATGACAGTTGGTGATTATAGGCCTCTCGCTCCTTTAAACAGAGCTGGAGAGGGTGATTAAAAACAATACGGGCAGAGGAATATAAACTATCATCTCGCACAACCACACTGAGAGCTTTAATTTTCCACCAAGCATTAATGGAGCACCTACTGTGAGCTTGGGCTTAAGCTTGGGAAACATTCTGCCCAAGCCGCTTCACCCAGGATGGCTGATAACAAAGAGGCCTCCATTTAACTGGGTTGATACAATAATTTTTTTTTAATACCTATTTTAATATCACTTGGACATTACATTACTCTATCATTTATTATATTAGATAAACAAGGTTAAAATATACCCTTAGAACTAGCGTTTCTCTTCAAAAAATGTCGGGGCAATATACTTCCATATAAATATCTTATGCATGCCATTTTTTCCCAAGAAATCTATCAGGTTATTAATTCTTTTCTTTTTTTTCCTCTGATCTTGGAAACTACTAAGATAAACTGGTGACTTGACCTCCATGAACATGCATCAAAATAGATCAACTCTTTTTTAAAGATTCTCAGATATGCACAGGAACAATGTTGATCATATATTTAGGTTTAGGTATTCAAAATATTTAATTTTCAGCAGTTGATATTGACTATACAATGATCAAGAAAAATAACAAATGATGAGATCTAATGCAATTCCATCTTTTAGCAGAGACATAAAACAAAGTGCACTATAAATCATATTCTAGTCTAACATATTTATGTTAAGCATGCAATTAAAATGAAAGTATATTAAGTATGTAGGACATTTTTCTATCACCTCAGCTTCAGAATCCTTCAAATTAAATGAGTATGAATTGCATTAAATGAAAATCAGACACACTTGGCATACAAATTATAACTCGCTTTGACAGTGGTGCTCACTTCCTTATACTTTAAAAGAAGTCTCTGTAAACACTGGTCAATGTCAAATTTTACTCTCAAGTTTTTATTTCTTAAAGTTTTCTGTCAATATCCTCTTAGTTTATGATTTGAATCACCACAAACAAGTGTTGCACAAAGAACATAGCAAAAACACAGAACATTTTCTTTGATGTCTACACTGACCCTCAAGGTGAATTGATCATGATCCTACCATATACCAGTCTACTGTGCTTTTCCTTCCAATAAATAATTGGAAGGCAATTCCAATTCCAGGCAATTGGAATTGCCTTCCAATTATTTATTTATGTATTTATCTGCCATCTAAAACTTTGCATTTAGTAGTTGTAGTATATATTTTTTAGTTGTAGTGTCTATTTTTATCCCCGCTTTTGAGCATAAAGCAGGTATTCTACTTTTCTTCAACTATAACACTGTGAGATTTATTACAATATTATCTTCTAATCTCATGCCTTTGAACATCACTATGAAGGTGCCTTTGAATTCTAAAATTTTTGTAATATGGTCTAAGATCAATTTTCCATAGCTTATAATTATTATTTAAAAGAAACCAATAGAGAAATCTATCGTTTTCACATATCACAACCCTATTAGCTAATTTTATCAAACATGGAGTTACTGGCAAACTACTCTGTAAGTGTTTGATTAAAGTGCTACCACTTTTGAAGTTATTAATTCAAGCCAATTTAATGGAGAGAACGAAAGTAAATCTAAGGTGTTTTCAAACTTGTTTTACTATGGGTCGTTTCAACACAATAGTGTCCTAAGTTCCCATGCATTGGCCAGGCCTTGCAACCACTGTCCCAGAAGCACATTGCCCGGATGACTCTTCTTTGGTCTACTTCCTTCTTCCTAAACACTAGAAGGCAAATCCCAGATAAATTTAATTCCATCCATATTTTACTACTTATATCTATAAAATATGAACTATCTTAACCAAACCACAATACCATTATCACTCTTAAATAATTAATGCTAATTCCTTCATACCATCAAATGTCCAGTTAGGGTTCATACATCTAATCATTGTAAACATGTAATGATTTGTTCTATGCTTTTAAAATGGAATCCAAACAAACTCCATACATGGTAACATAACTGATTGCTCTTTTAATCTATAGTATTCTATATTTTTGCCTTGCCATTTTTTTTTCATTTTTTGAAGAACAGAGATGATTGATTGGCAACTGCATTATCTGTCTGGATTCTGCTGATTGCATTCTTGTGTTTAAGATCAACATGCCCCTCTATGGATATATACAGGCTTTTTAGATCCTGTATATGTTTTATAAGACCAGAGAAAATGCCTACAGTATTTTCAATGTTAGGATTTTAAAATTATTGTGAGACCATTATATTAATCCATTTTAAAAAGAGAAAGGTCACTGTGGATTCTATTATAAAAATCAGATAAATGTTACATAAATAGAGGTTTACAAATTTTATTGAATGCAAGTTAATCTGTCTACATACTTTTATTTTCATACAAATATTTGCATGTAACATTGATTTTGTATGCCTTTGTAGTTTACACTGTACCCAAACTACTGGAAATAAAATCAACTAAATGATCTTAGACCAAATTGTAATAACATTTGTTTAATGTTTTATAGAGGAAAAAATTCTGGAAAATGGAGTGAATGCCTCCTTTTATGTATTTCATGAAGTATTATGGCAAAACACTGTATACTTTAGATGATAAATGTCTACTTACTGCTGTAACCATAAGTTGCATTTAGCACTTGAAAATATAGTTCATGTCATTAGTGATAGCACAAAACATTTCTATATTCTATTGTTTTGAGCTCCTAGGGTATAAACCTAACTTGAGAAGTATTCAGTGTTATGTGGAAGAGAGTCACATGCACGCAGATGATTCCTGCTGCTCGTACAACATCTTCAGCTTTAAGAATTCAAGTTGGAAAGAAATGGCTATTTCAAAATGTTGGCTAGCCTTACGATCAACAGGGGGTCATCATCTACTCATAGCTACCTTAGCATACCGCTGCCTTGTTTATTAATAATAAGATTTTGACCCAATTAATAGCTCTTACATCACACATACACACACATGCACGCACATTTCAAAATATGATAAAACTTCTCTTGAAAAAGACGGGAATTAATAACACTTCCATATAGCTCATTATGTGCCATATGCTGTTTTGTACCAATTAACTAATTTAATTTACAACACAACACATATCATAATGCAAATTACTTTATATGGAAAAAGAAAAACAAAAACAGCAACTCAGTTTGAGCGACTTGTCTCACACCAGTAAGTGACAGAACTAGAAATCACACTTAGGCAATATGACTGCAAGGTCTGTGTTTTAAGCACTCTGGTAAGCTGCCTCTTAGACATGCAGGTAACAAACAGAGAAAATGATGTCCATGGACTGAAGTCAGATTGCTGGCACCTGGATCTGGCGCCATGGCCGTGAGCAATGTACTTCACACTTCCCTCTGCCTGCAAAATGTGGGTCGGGATAGCACCTATCTCACAGTGCTTCTGCAAAGATTCATGAAAATAGTATGTGCGATGTTTGGCAAGTAATAAGGTACTCAAAAATAGTAGCTATTATTTTTGTCTTTATGTGCCTAAAACATAGGTCTTGGTATTTAGGTTTGGTTTTAAACGAAAGGAGCCACAATATCTAATGTATAAAATAAAAATGAATAGAAAATAAGGTGGTCTGGGAAAAATATTTCTCTTTCTGCCTCCCACAGAAATTAAAACTTATAAAAGGAGAGAGAAAATGGTAAAAGGAACCAATGTGTCAGGAAAGACTAAAGAATATCAGCTGCTCTCGTAGTCACCTAACTTAACATTCCTTCAACCAAACTGAAGGAGTATTTTTTTTACTATTACAGTCAGGAAAACTGAGTCTTGCCAATAATTAAAAATCACACAGTCAGTAAAAACCAGGAGGATTTGAAAACATATCTCCTTAACTTCATAACTATATATTTTTTCACTACATCAGTGCTTTCCATACTATAGATTGTATCCATTTAAACAGTCATAAAATCATTTTAGTAGGCTGAGACCAGAATTTTTAAATATAGAAATGAAGAGAAGAGATAATAGGAAGAAATATTGGTGTGTATCACATGGAATGGCAGCAAGTACGATTTGCTGAAAGTATTGCAGTTCCGTGTGCATGTGTGTATCCACAGGTCTACTGAGTTGCCATGGAAATTGTATTTCCTAATGTCTGGAGCAATCAAAAAAAATTAGAACACACAGTATCATGTCACACTCCCCATGTTGGTGTAAGAGTCAAATCAATATTTATTGATTCCTAAACTACTGATGTCATGATCCAGCAAGTGTTTGGGCCTACACATATTTTGAAGCCATCTGAAGAAAAAGAGAAAAAAAATCAAAATAGGTGCAGACACAAACTCACATATATCTGCATTTAGATAAAGCAGTGTGAAGCCTTATGCATGTCTCACATTGGAGGCAGTACGAAGCAAATTTGGCTTGATGGTTATACCATTGCTAACAAATTGAGTGGGTTGATACATCAATTAAATCTTAGGTTTCTTGGTTTTTTTCTCTATACAAGGGAAGATAACAACCCGTTCTCTGTAATAACCTCTGTGGGACTCTGAGCTATTTAGCCAAAAGTCAGTGAAGTGATTTAGAGAATTAGTCCAGGGAAATGTGAGCATATGTGTATGTGAGTGTGTGTGTTTAACAGGAAGAAGCGAATGCTGACTAAAAGAATGGCAAAGTGAGAGAGACAAGCAAAGTATGCATCGCACTGAAAAAGAAGTCACAGCTTCTTGAGATCACAGGATAAACAGGCTGGTTTTGTGGACAATAAGAGTCACAATGATAAAAGTGGAAAATAGGAAATGCTGGAGAAATGGGGTGTGGAGAAAGATACTTGGTATGCTCTCTAAGAAGCACTGCCTACTAAGCTCTGGCATGAGTTCAACACCCGGTAGCTATAGCTATTACTAAGGCAGTGACTTCCATAAGCAAAACTTTTACTTTGTTTTTATCTTCTTTCAGCTCTTCAAAGAGCAAGGCATACAATGAAAGATTTATATCTCACATGACCAAAGCTCAGAGATGGTAGATTCACCAACTGTATCTTTTATTTATTTAACCAACTAGTATACTTAAAAAAAAAAAAAAAAGGTTTATACATACGCTAAAGCAGTAGGAAATAAACATTCTTAGCATATCTGCCCTCAAATTAAGACATCCAAAATAGGACTTATGTCCTACTTGGTGGCCCATAAGGTTACCCCTATACCTATTATCCCCTTAACTGCTTCTAGTATTAAAAAGTTTTGTTATCAGTTATTACATATATGAACCACATTTGTGTCTCAGTCTTGTTAAAATAAAAGTAAGTAAATAAAGGGGAGAAAAAACAACTTTAGACTCAAGACAGTGCACAAAAACCCAATTCCATCAATTCAATTAAAGACTGTTTCTGATGAGTTACTTTTAAACAACAGAGTGTGCTAAAGTGTGTGAACACGAAACCTGCAAGTCACATAAATGAAGATTCAAATTTTGGCCAGTTTTAACTTAATATGAGAGCAGCAGATGGTATGACTTATTGAAAACGTTTTTTAATTTCCTGGGCATAGTTATTTCTTAAATGAAAAGGCTCCTTTAGGTATGCAAAAACCCCGTTCCAAAGCTGTTAAGAGACTTAACTGTAGTTGCAAAGCTAGAAATGATGGCGGAAGACAAGTAGAACTGAAAAAAATTGCTTCCAAATTAGTGCAAGACCTAACACAAATTCTTCGATGATCTCTGGTTGTTGTAAACACGTATGTTTGTTTTGATGCATGTGTGGATAGTAGCTCTTTCAGCTGTCTGGCGTCCGTTCTTCTGGTATGAGAATTAGAGTTTCCAAGCAAAATCATTCCCTCCTACTCCCTCAATCTGTGATGATGCTCCACTGGTTCCACCAACAGCTCCAGAATGTGTAACAGGACCTAAGCCTGGTCGATCTTTTTTTTTACTTGTGCACCATGCCCCAGTGATCATTCCGGGTTGGGAAAACATCCTGTTAATCTATAAATACCTTGTTCAAAGAAACTGATCCAAAAAAAGTGTATAATCTGAGTTGGTTCAAAGAGAGCTAATCCAGCCCTGGCCCAGTAGCTCAGCTCATTAGAGCATTGTCCAATACACTAAGGTTGTAAGTTCGATCCCCATTCAGGGCACATACAAGAAGAGACCAATGAATGCATGAGTAAGTGAAGCAACAAATCTCTCTCTCTTCCTCCCTTCCCATTTCTCTCTCTAAGAAAATCAATAAAATAAAATAAAGAGAGATAATCTGATGGTCTTGGAGTTGAGAATGTGTAAGTCTTGAGTGTATGGAGACCTCTATAGAAGAGGGAGGGTGAGGCCAATGCATGGGGAAACAAGGAGAACAAAGAACTAAACAAATCTCAGTGTCATTGTCTTGAGTCCTTAAATCCAGCAATAAAGATGTGGAGGCTCTGATTCTGGACTTTCAGTTATGTTTGCCAAATAGTTCCATTTTGTACCTTCCATGTTTCTTTCAGACTTACTCCCTTCTCCCTGTTGTGATCCTTGTTACTCTATGTTACACTGTTAAAGAGAAGTCATTTGCTTGTATCTTTGTTAAAAAAAAAAAAAAAAGGTGGTTGGCTTTTGAGGCTTCAGGTGACTTAAGTAACTGGAAAAAATAAAAATAAACTTCTCAACAGATGGAAGAACTCTTGTTTCTGTGTTCGTTTGTTCTGTTTGCTTTAAGTTGTACAACACAAAGCAGATGATAAATCAGTGGATAAAGAACTTTATTAGAAATTCAGTTCAGTGGTGTTTACTCTGAGCTATGCTAATAGTGTTTTCACTGTTTTTCAATGAATCACAACTATGATCCCTTTGTCCTGTAAAACTTATACATATTCCACATATTGCTTTAAATCTGCACATAAAAATTTGGTTATTTAGACTATTTTAATGAAGCTGTTTATATGAAAAGTCCTTTGCAATATAAACTTTGTATAAAAACTTAAAAGCTGTTCTTGTTCTTGTCTTGTGTTTTCCATACGATGGATTATGATGATACACACATTACAGACCCTTACAGAAAACAGCATATACCAGCTCTTTTCACTGAATATTTTAGCAACATTAGTTAAAACTCTGGGGTTTCTTCAACTATTACTAGATATTATATTTTGCTAAGAAGTTAAAATGCATCCCAAGCGGTGAAATACCTAAAGGACATTCCATTAAACATTCCATGAGTCTCCCTGGCTGTATGGCTCAGTTGGTTGTAGCATCATTCTGTGCATTGAAGGGTTGCCAATTCAATTCCTAGTCAGCGCAGGACATATACTGAGGCATGCTGTTTGGGGCATGTATAAAAAGGAACAGATTGATGCTTCTCTCTCACATTAATCTCTCTCTCTCCACCTCTCTCTCTTTCTCCCCCTAGTTTCCCCACTCCCTCTCTCCCTCCTTCACTGAAACTCACTGGAAACATGTCATTAGGTAAGGATTTTTTACACACACACATACACCCACACAGTCCGATAGAAGTAATGCCTGCTTGAGTGTGGTTGGTAGGGTAATAATATGGATGTAATAATTCATAGTTTTAATTTTAGTATTCCACCTAAAATGTTATATGGTAGGCTTGAGTGTGATACTGTTATGTTATAGGATTGCATGTTTATGATTCTGTAATAACAGTTTTTGTAATAAAAAGGGGCATTATTTGCTCTGAACCCTATATATATTCCTTGAGTCAATCTAATATATAGATTAAAAGTGAGGTTCCCAACATTCCATTTCAAAATGGAAATTATTAATGGGGTTCAGGGAATATGTTTAAAGTAGGGGTTCCCAACATTATGTTTCAAAATGGAAATTATGAATGTGGCTCAGGGAATTCTTTAACCACTGAAGTTGTATTCAAAAGATTCCAGAAACATACATCTGGTTATTTTCCCCCCAGGGAAAGGGTCCTAGCTTTTTCCAGATTTTCAAAAATGTCTATAATTTAAAAAGAAAAAATCATTAAATAGAAGTAAGCAAAAGAATTTTGGTTTTAAAGAACAAATCAATGGAAAAGAGATGCCACAGTGTTTTCAGAAGTTTTATTTTCTATTTATCTTGTTGGAAACCAGCTTAATTGCAATGTCAGCATCAGCAGGTGGCAGGGTTATGAATATGTAAAATTAACCATGACATAATTTGCTCGATATTGCATATCACCCTGGCAATAATTGCTTTATTGTTCAATTGTCAGGGTCCCTGCCAGGAAGTAAAACCCCAATGAGAATTAAATACAAGAAGCATAGATCCATGATATCAGAGTTAAGTGCAGTACTGAAAGACCTGAACCTTAGAGAGCAATTTGTAAACTTTAAAGGATATTGTCATACAAATGGTAAGAATTCAGGAATACAGGACAAAATTTTGCAGAAACACACTAGTATGACATGTGATCACCATTCTAAAATTTAAAATCATTTCATATAAATAGGTTCCTCTTAATTCAGTTATATTAATCCTGGAAAATAATTACTCCTGGTGCTTTTCTGTATAGAAACTGGGATCAGATCACTGAGTCAATATATTTATTGATGGAAAAAAAGAATAAAATGAACACAGGAGAGAAGGAAGAAAGAGAGGAAAGAGGGAGAAAGAATGTAAGAGTGTATGTTTTCACATTAACTGCAAATTTGCAGAGGAACTTCAATCTCCCTCTTAGTTCAGCAGCTTTAATTTTTCTCATTATTTTCTAATTTTATTATAATATTTAATATATTTTATGATACATTGTTAAAACATATATTTCTGATATTTTCTCCATCTAGTTGTGTTAGTTAGGAGACTGGTGACTGGCCACTGGATAAAAAGGCAAAAAAAAAAAAAAACCCAAAACAAAACAACAATAGTTCATCATATCAAAAATCTATTTTATACCAAGGCCTTAAGGCGAGTAAGCCAAGCTGGCAGCGTAGCTATGCTTCAGGTGATCATTTTGATGAGAAGATTCTTTCCACCGTGTTCTACCACTCCATCCAAACGCTTGGTGTCTCCCGGGGCCGCTGCTGTCCTTCAACATCTATTCCATCCTTTTTTTGCCCATCAGAAGAACCCCATGGAAGGTAAGAAAGACCTCATTTCCCAACCTCCTTTGCAGGCAGGTAAGATCATTCAATTAATTTATGGGCAACATCATGTGGACAGAAGTGATATATGAAAATATTATCGTGCTTCTAAAATACCGGAGGTGACCTCGTTTGCCTTGTGCTGTCTCACCAATGGCTGAACTACAGATGTCATGGAGAGCCATGACAGCCCCAGTGACCCAATACAGGTGGCAAGGCGAGGCAACAGGGAGCCTGGACCTAACATCGTAGAACTGAACCCTCATAGCAGCGTGACTGGTTTTTATGTAAGAAAGAAATAACATTCTACTTTTGTTTAAACTCATGTTCTGTGGGCTTATGTCATAACAACTGAACACATATCCTATCGCATCAATATAATATTTGCTGCTCCCTCTCAGACTCTCTTTTTCTAATGCAAGCATAGTTATCAGCTTTTCCCCCTTCCACAGTTTTTCATGCTGGGTTATTTTGCAATAAGCACCATAAAATTTAGAGTTCCCATTAAAGAAAAAAAATCCAAATAATTGTCTCCAAAACATTGACTTCTCTATCCAACCAAATTTCCCTACTCATCTCCATTTACTGATTCCAATGTAAATGGCCTAAGAAAGGAAGATTTTGGCTAAAACTATAGCTACTAGATTTTCCACTGACTGTCACGTAGCAACCAGCATAAAAATAAGAAAAGTGAAATCTTAGAAAAAATATGAAGTTAATAAGATGGAGTATAAAGAAATATTCCAACAATATTCCAACACTAATGTCAGAGATGTAAACGACATGTGGGTGCTAGTGTGGTAGAAAAGGAGTAAGTCCTGAGGAAGGCAGAGGGCTCTCCAATCTGCCTTTATCACTCACTGGTTTGCTGCCTATTTTCTTTCAGGTTAAGCCTTATTTTATTGAACTTTATTTGTATTAAGCACAAGCATTGTTGCCTTAAGCATGTTTTTCTTTGATAGCTACAACTTCCTCTTCTGTATTGCTCATCTCTTGCTAATCAATACACAATAAGGTGCCAGAGTAATTTCCTTTTTATAAGACTCTGAGAACTTCTTGACACTTTTCATATTTCTTCCCTAATTATTTCCTGATTTGGACACCAGAAAGTGACTTCTTGTCCTCCCTTACAGGCATTAACTCTCCACACATTGCTCAACCTCTTCTGCTCGGCTCTGGCTTATCAACCTGTTTTTTAAACTTTTTTTGGTCAATTCTTGTCACCTCTCCCAAACCTGCATGCCCTAGTCTAACTCCACCCTCACATCCTAAGTAGTCTTTTTTGTAATCTAACATTCACTACTAGTCTCTGAAAATGCTCCTTAAAACTTTCATAATGCTCCTCAATTATTATTTGAGGAGATTGTTCATGTTTTCATGGAGGAAACCCAATAAAAATAAGAAAGCATTAATAGTTGTCATGGTCATACAGTATATATTACAAAATACATATCATAGGTAAGTGACTCATCATTCCACCTTATATTTCTCAAGTAAACATGCATTATCTGAGGTCTAATGTAATTGTAAGCTAAAGCTCTTAACAAATGTACCTCAAAATTTGCAAGCAGTATTATAACACAAGCGAGGAGTATTATAATGAAGTGTCTTTCCAAATGCATTAAGCTTAAGGATGTATCTACACTATTATCATCTATACCATCTTTACTTAAAACATTTTTGGGTCTTACATATAAAAAGATAATAATATGAACAGTTGTTTTAAGATCTCTATCTTATATATGCTAAGCCCAAAATAAATAAACATTTAAGATATCATATACTTGGCACATGTTTACTACAACTCTGCCTATAAATAATTTCCATTCTGATATGCTTTTCTATTGCCTAGATGATAAAATATAAGAATATTAACACTATAGATTGCTGTTAACACATATTGCAATCTGCTACCGTTGCTGGCTGATAAACGTGTGAGTGACTAAGGATGAGGTAGAGGGAAGGTAATTGAAATTTCATGTGATGGACACTCTCCACAGACATCATGGAAACACCATAAGTACTTCAGAATGTGACCAATGTACTTGGTTAGAAGTCACAAATGCTCTTGGAGAACAATACAGCCTCAGAAACTACGCATGGAACCATTAAATAGCACACTATTTAAAATCAATGAAACTGATTTTCACCCTCTCTCACATGACAGAAGAGAACATTCTCAGACGCTGTTGAAATTACAGCCTAATGTCTAGCCAGTACCAGCACTACAAGGCTTCTTAATAAATCTTTGCTGAATAGATGAATGGTGACTATGTGTAGAAGATAAATAACAAATTGAATTAATTAATTCTGCTTAACTGAGAACCTCAAACTAAGAACCAACAGAGAAGGTATAGACTCAGATGAACCTCAGTCACTTCCCCATAAATTCAAAGGGAACCTGAGTGAGTCCAGTGTTGAGAAACTTCCAGTCTATTTGTGTGGAATAGGCTGATGCATTCATCTAGAGAAAAAGTATTGGAATATTCTGGAAAGTGTTAACAATTAGATAATTCTCTTTCTACTACAAACAGAATGTATAACCTTAAAATAGTCAATTAGATTCTCTAGTTTCTCATCTTTACATAAAAGAGGTGGATTTCTAAAAAGTCCATGTTACAGGTTGAATCACATATCCCCAAAATCTTTATGTTGAATCCCTAAACCCAATACCTCAGATTGTGACTATATTTGGAGATAGGGCCTTTATGAAAGGAGCAATCGACGTAGGTGAGCTCAAAATGACGAACCCTAGTTCAGTATGTTCCTGTGCTTTAAAAAAGGGAAATTCGGACACAAAGAGTTACACATATGGGAGGACACTCTATGAACAGAAAGATGGTTGTACAAACCAAAAAGAGAGGCCTGGAGCAGCTCCTTTCCTTGCAGCCCTCAAAAGAAGTGAATGCTTGAATTTGGATTGCTAGCCTCCAGGGGTGTGAGCTAATAAATACCTGTTGTTTAGGGCATTCAGTAGAGCACTTGGTTAGAGCTTGCCTAGTAAATAAGATAGTCTCAAACTCTAAAATACTATAATGTGAGGAAAGGGGAGACTTCAACAAACTCTGAAAAAAAAAGAAAACAACTACTGGATATGGGTTGGGAAAAAGCGGGCGGGTGGGGGGGTCTTAGACCAAGTCTAAGAGCTACCAGAAGCAATAATACATATTCAGGAGCCACAGTAAAAATAACAATAATAGTAATGACAATAAGAAATAGTTTCAATGACTATAGCAGAAGAACAAATGCTAATTCTTAAATGAGACCAAGGAAGACACTCAACGGGCTTTACTACAGTAGAAAAGGAGTCACCTACATACTTAATATGAAAAGATACTAAAAGATTCACAAAGTCTCTACATGAAGTAAACAATGATGATAGATTTTTTCCAAGATCACTATTTAAGATTAAACATAATCCAAGCAAAACAGCTAGGAACTTTATGAGTTATTAAATTATAGAGAGCTTTCAAATACTTTCAAGATAATGTAGACATTTATTTTTTTTTTAATTTTTTTAAAAACATTCCTAAGTATCTGTAACAAAAACACAAAATTGTATTTTTATGGTTTTGGACTTATCCAAAGCTGTGTCAAGTGGCATATATATTATGAACATGGGGGCATATCAAATGTCATATTGAATATATAGAAATAAAAATATTTCATTGTAAACTGAACCTCATGAATATACTACAAAATGACCATTTATTTATTTACTTTATAGTTGTTCAAGTACAATGGTCTCCATCTGCCCCCATCACTCTACCCCGCCCCACCCACAAACTACCATTTAAACAATAGGAAATACGACCAACATTTCCTCTTACTTTAAGGAAAGGGAGAAACTAGCTAGATGATCATTGTAATTAGTTCTTTGCAAGTAGTTCTCATTATTTAGAAATACATATTTCCAAATTAAATTTACATTTTAAGTTACTAACAACAAAAGTTAATTAGCAATTTTCTGTTTTACTATTCTAATTCTAATTCTAGATTACTACTCTAATTCTTCTGATAAATCATCCTTATTTGTTTCCAATAAAACAAGAGAAGTTTCTGAAAACCATTAAGATAATGTAAGCAAGGAAAATTGGTACCCAAGAGGTTTTTCTCTGCCACATATCCATGAAAATTTGCCAACTGTACATTAGCCATATTTTATTTGAATATATATACACACCTATATATGTATATGTATGTGTGTGCATATATATGTACACACACAAGAGGTCTGTCCAGAAAAACTCCAGCCATTGTTAATATAAAGACAATGGTTTGTGTGACATTGATGTAACCTGGCAGCCAAGGAGAGTGGACTGGAATGCACATGTATGAGCAATGACGACTTCACAGTACTAGTCAGTGGGGGCAGTAGATGCTGTTGAGTGAGCATATGTCCTGTGGAGCCATCTCATTCAAAATAACTGCATCAGTACAGCAACAAATCTGCATCAAGCTTTGCGTTAGCTAGAACTTTCCTTCTCAGAAATTATTCAGATGATTCAGAAGGCCACAGCTATGGGCAACTGATGATTGGCAACTTTATCATGACAATATGCCCACTCATGCATTACGTCTCATGCAGAGTTTTTTGGCAAAACATCAAATCACCCAGGTGACTCAGCCCCCTTACAGCCCAGATTTGGCGCCCTGTGATTTCTAGCTTTTCCCAAAACTAAAATTGCCTTTGAAAAGGAAGAGATTTCAGAGCACCCGTGACAGTCAGGAAAATACGACGGGGCAGCTGATGGTGACTGGGAGAACTGTGTGAGGTCCCAAGGTGCCTACTTTGAAAGGGACTGAGACATCATTGTCCTATATACAATGGTTCTTGTATCTTGTATCTTCTGCAGTAAATGTCTCTGTTTTTCATATTTCATTGCTGGATACTTTCTAGAGAGATCTCATACATATGTTTTAACTGAAAAAAATTTCAAATGGCATCCTCAAAGCCTCAGATGTAATACATAAACATTTTATACCAAGTAAGCTTTAAAGCAAAATCTCATTTATTGAATTCCATTTTCCTTTAAAGTCTTATTGTAACGTGTGTGAAAAACTTCAGGAAAAGTGTGGCCAGACGACAGAGTGGCTGCCCTAACAGTCTGATGCCTTTGTCCTTCCTCATTGAGCGGAAATCCTATAGAGAATAATAGAAAAAAAACTACTCTTCCCTCCTAATACAAGAAATATATCAGAAAAAGAAATTGCTTGGGCCTAAATAATCATCATGTATTCATTTAGTTTACTCCATGATATAATTTCATCAAAAATAAAATTAAATAATGCATCCTATTGCCTAGTAACAAGAGAAACCCATTATGACAATGGTGGCCAATATGAGTAAGCAACATTCACTGAGTCCTTATTAAGCTCCAGGCACTTATCTAATTGCTTTACATGTATTAACTCTGAATCCTCAGAACAAACTAGAATGTAAACATTATCATTATCTCTATTTTAATAATGAGAATAACGAAGCACAGTGATATTAAGACATTTGCCCAAGATCAAGCACCAGAAAAGGCAGCCTGGCTTCACTGTTCCTGCTCATATCCATTTTGCTATCCTCTCTCTGAAAAGGAACACCTGTAATGCCTCCAAAGAGCTAAGTACCATTTAGATGACTTATGTGAATTGTCCTCATTCTATTGATGAGGGACTGGCACCTACTGAGGTTAAGCCATTCAAGATTACAGCTACTCGGTGATGGCCAGAATTTGAATATGTGTGTCTGAATTTAAAGCTGGATTCATTTCATAATGTTCACATCCAGGTAATAATGGATCATAGTCTAGCACAATGGTTTGAAAACTGCTGCCCATAAGCAAAATCCAGCCTGCCACTAGTTTTTGCAAATAAAGTTTTATTGAAGCCTCTATGAGCAATGCTCATTCATTTACTATTGACTGGCTACCTTCATGCTATAATGGCAGAGTTGAGCAATTGCAACACAGACTATATAGCCCACAAAGCCAAAACGATTTGTTGCCTGGACCTTTATGAAACATTTTCTGTCCCATGGTCTAGGATGCCCTTGGTCGAGATCCTGGCAGAAATTAAAAGAACATCATTATGATTATAGTTGCCATCTTTTGTATTTAATTTATTAATAGGAGGAAGTCACTAAGGAAATAAAAAAAGGGAACAAAAGAACTCAACATTCCTGTTGGGTTGAACAGTTTCCTAAAAATCATGTTAAAGTCTCACTACCAGGTACCTATGAATGTGACATTATTAGAAAGATAGAATTTATGCAGAGGAAATCAAATTGAGTCCAACATGACCTCTGTCCTTATAAAAAAAAAAAGAAAGGAAAAAAGGAGAAGAAAAAAGAACACCAGGTGAAGACAGAGACACAGAAAGAGATAGTCATGTGGCAATAGAGGAAGATAATAGAGTAATGCAGTTGTAAACCAAGGAGTGCCATTGGATTGACAGTCACCACCAGAAACTGGGAAGACGCAACAAAGGATTCTACCCAGAGTCTCAGAGGGATCACAGCTCTCCCCACTGACACCTGATTTCAGACTTTCAGTCTCCAGAACTGTGACAGAATAAATTTCTGTTGCTTTGAGCAACCATTTTGTGGTATTTTGTTATATCAAGCTTAGGAAACTACTACAATGCTCTTTAGGATATGGTGAGACAGATGACAACACTAAATTATTCATTTTGAATACTGCATTACAGGTTTCCTGTTGACCATTAACAATGTGTTTTCCTTTAGTGGACTCATAATTGGGAGACCCAGTCAGAAACTGCATTTCCTGTCCCTATTGGCTTTAGTCAAGGGCACGTGACTCATACGTATCAACAGAATATTGGTGAAGCAAAATGGCCAAAGTAACTAAGAAAGCAGTCTGCATTCTTCAGGCTGGATTCAGAGGACCTAGAAGACAGCTCTGAAGCCCCAGGGGTGATTGACCCATAAGATGAAAGAAGCCTGGGCCCTGGAAATTCACATGGAATAAAATCCTACCCTCTGCCGGTTGGTCTTCATGTGAGAGGGAAGTAAACTTCTATTAAAGTAAGCCCCCTGGGACTTTTTTTAATGTTTTCTCAGCTAATATTGTATCAACTATACTAATGATTAAACACACAATCAAGTTTCCTATCATCTCTAGAACCTGAATTCCCCATATGTGAGATATTATTATTACTGTGTAAATAATGTTAAAACCAAATAGGGAAGGGCATGACCAATGTAAAGGTCACACAAGAACCCAAATTCAAACAATATGTGCCACCAGCAAAAACCTGGAGAGGAGCCAAATAAAATATATGACCAGAGAACATCCAAACTACTGCTATATGGTGAACGAAATATGAGTGAACTCAGGGAAATTTTGGACACAGAGGGTGTTTAGAAGTACCATAAATTACAAAATCTAGTGATTAGACTTAGATGTGGACATCTGGGAAAGAAAAACAGCCCAAAGATCAATGTGATGCATACCAACACTGTGCTTAAAGCAAAGCTTCAGACAAGAGGTGAGGATGAATGAGTCACAGGAAGCTCTCCCTTCTGCAAACAATTGCTCCAAGGAATGACAAAATGTGATCTTTCTGTGTGCACAATGCAGAAACCCACTGGTGCTGTTATGTCGGTACTTTTTAGCCAGAATAACACAATTTAGCAGTGTCTGGCAAGGTGGGTGTTTAAACTTGCAACTCCAAAGGGGCTATGATCAGAAAGTACACTTACTTTTCTTTTTTAAAAGGTTTTATTTATTTATTTTTAGAGAGGGTAAGAAAGGGAGATGGAGAGGGAGAGAAATATCAATGTGTGGCTGCCTCGTGTTCACCCCCTACTGAGGACCTGGCCTGCAACCCAGGCATGTGCTCTAGACTAGGAATCAAACCAGCAACCCTTTGGTTCACAGGCCAGCACTCAATCCACTGAGCCACACCAGTCAGGGCTAGAACACTTACCTGTCTTGAATAAAGAGGATGAGATGCCAAATGCAAACATTTCCAAACCAGACAGTCCGTGTTTCTCCCTTTTTCTAAAAGCCACAAAAACTTAATTATTTTCTGAATTTGCATAGGCTAACCTGGAACTAGTTCACTGATTTTTTATTATATTTCTTTTGCCCTTGATTGCAAACTTCTTTTTTATAATAAATCCTAATGGAACTGCAGATGTATCTTCCTGGGGTGGTACTCTGCTGTAGGATTGGTGGTTAAGCTACCACCATGGGACTTGCACTCTACCTGAGAATATTTCTGAGCTACCTGATAGAAGGAATCCAACTCTGTCCTGTTGTTCTCTGTCACTAGCTAGGAGAAGAAAAGATTGGTAAGGTAACATCGTGGGTTTTCTTTTGTTTTAGTGTATTTTTAATTCACTCTTTTCCAGTCTACTACTTCTTGTTTGTTCATATGGGTGAAATATTTTTATAGATAAAACCTCAAAAAATAAAGAAAAAGTCTTTGAGTAGAAGTCACACTAAACATATCAGAAAGCTAAAGTTACAGACAAACACATCTGTCATCATACGGTTATGCAGATAGATGCATCGCTACACTTCTGAGTTTGATTGCTTTACGTACAATCTGCTCTTGAGTAAAAGAACAAATTGCTTTTGTTTTCTTAGATTCTAAAACAACAGGCTTTTGCTATGGATCAAGAATTTTTGATATTAGATCCTGGCTTTCATCAGTCACATTTACATAAATATATATTTTTTTCTTTTTTCCATCAGAGGATTTATCATTTAGTTTTATGGTTTAAATGCACCCAGGACACAGAAAAATAGGAGAAAAAATAAGCACAAGGAATTGTTGTTGTCACACAAAAAGAAGTCTTTGAATAAGCATCAGAAAATGGAAAGCACTGACTGTTCCTTGTCAAAGTAGATAAATCAGAAAATATACACTGTCTGTTCCTAAGTGCTCAGAAAAAGGCAGAGACAATTCAGGAAGAAACGTAAGTCAACAATACAATGCTTGTTTAAAAAGATTCTATTTATTTATTTTTAGAGAGAAGGGAAGAGAGGGAGAAAGAGAAGGAGAGGAAACATCAATGTGTGGTTGCCTCTCACGTGCCCCCTACAGGGGACCTGGCCCACAACCCAGGCATGTGCTCTGACTGGGAATCAAACCGGTGACCCTTTGCTTCGCAGTCTGGCAGTCCATCCACTTAGCCGCACCAGCCAGGGCAATAGTACAATGTTTAAAATTGGGGGTTTTGCAAGCTGTACCACTTTGTATGATCCTAACATGCACATGAACCTAAATCACCATCTCTTCATCTTTAAAATAGCATTATAATAAGGATTAAATGAGGTGATGTATGTAAAACACTTAGTACTGTGTCTGACATATAGGAATTTTTCCAGAAATGGTAGCTTTAAAAAGTGAATATTCATAAAAGTTGGTATCATTAACTGAAGTCCTAGTTAGTAGTGTATGAATTTTTATTTCTGTGAGAATACACTTCTGACAGCACTACTGAAAAGTAGTGAAAATGATGGATTTTACAAGACACGTAATGATGAATAATAGCTATTAATAATAACTAATGTGGATTCAAATTTGAGCCTCTTTTAGGGAAAGGTTTTGTGACATCCCCTTATAGAAACACCAGCATGACTGACAGACTTAAATTTTAACATATATTAAAAATGTCACGCAATTTTTTAAACTGCATCCTAATTTGGAACTATATGTTAGTTTCTCAAAATGAGAATTTCATCTCCGATAAATTTCCAACAGCTCTTTTGACTAGTCGTACGGTCAAACTGAAAAAATGAATGCTATTTGCCCCTCAGGTGGTCCATATGGGTCACAGGAGAAATAGGCATATTCCACACCACCTTGTGCAGTCTGTCTTCCCCTTCCTCACAAGAAAGTGGCAATACCAATGAATCACCAAACCCTCTGTGGGCTCCCATCCGGAGAAAGACATGGTGCCAAGTTCTCAGATGGATGCACAGATGCTAAAACCTCCCCTCTCCGTCGCCCAGGGACCTTAAAACTTAGGCGACGATACTCCAGGGGAGAAACAGTGAAAAGTATGAATACAAAAGTTATTGGGTATGCCACTGGGTTTTTGATATTCTGTACCTTATCTAAGAGGTTATTGCATAGTTCTTGTTAAACAATTATTTCATTATTAGGTGCTCTTCAGTGTATAACAAATGTCTTAGATAATCAGGAAGCATATCACAAACCTTACATATTTTCTCCCTGCTCAGAGTATATCCTTTTAAAATCAAACTATTTCCTGGAGGAGACGTTTGGGTAATATAAAATTGGCCCCTCACCTCCAGCCCCACCATTCACTAACCTTCACACAAAGAGGCTAATTCTACGTGTGATAACCAAATCACATCAGAACAGAAAGTTCAAACCAGCTGCAGTTCTCAGTCTGTGGTTTGGGCTCTGGAAAGCCACAAAGGGCTCTGATCTGTGGACCTGCACAGAAAGCCCAAGCTCACAAATCAGTTTGATCTCGTCACCCTAGGCGAACAGATCTCTAACTCCATCCAGATTGTAGCAAGGGAAGATGTTCGAAAGAAATGTGCCATTTCTTCCCTGCGAATGTTGGTTTTAACTCACACTTAACGGGAGGGTTATATCTCTTTCTTGTTTTCCCTCCTGTCTAGCTCTATGTTCTGAAGGGGAAAAAAGAGAAAAAGAAAAAAAAACAGTGAGTTTGCAGCCCTATCAAATGAAGCCCACACGCAGAAACTTCTCTCCTGGCTGCCAGAGGGCTCCGTCTGTCCTTTGCAAGCCCTCTTTCCTCTGTAAACTATTGTCTTTTTCCAGTTTACCATGTAAGGATTTCAGAGAAAGGAGTAAAAATACATCAAAAGGAAAGAAACACTTTTTGCTCAAGATACTATTTGTGGAAAGCATTTTCCTTGTATGGTCATGGCTAGAAAGCAGATGACTGCCCAGAAAAACTGTGGAAGCAAAATAGCCATTCACTTCACTGCACAGAAATGCAATCTCAGAGACTGAACAGAAAAGTTAGAAGCTTGATTAAATTTGCTCTCACATTATAACAATCTGCCTAAAATGCCTCTAATAAAATGTCTACATTAAATAAGGAAGGCATGAGTGTGTCGTGAAAAGCATGTGAACTCGGGGGTCAAATGGATCTGTCTTTCTCCGTCTTAGCTAACACTGACTGACTGAGCATCTATTACCTTAAGCGTACAATGTTAATGATAACACTTCTTTCTTGGGAAAGCTTAGAGAATTGGTGAAATGATGTAGATTTGTTGGATAATAAGTAAACCTGTTAAGTAACAAGTGAAATTAAACTTCTCGAACTACCTCTCACTACCAGCATATAAATAAATAAAGTTAAATGTCTTGATGCACCTTACATGGAAACACCGGCTCCATTCATTTTACCAAATAAAGCAATGAGGATAATGTAAAAAACTAGAAAGAGCCATGTGATACTGAGCAAAAATAGCTCAAGATTATACCTCATAACAGAGCTCTAAAAAAAACAAGAGTGGCGTCATATTGTATTCACTTAACAAGTGGGAATTTCACTATATAGGTTTGAGGGGCTGAAGAAACTGAGGGAAACAAGATTCTGTCCAATGTTCCACTCCATGAATATGCACCCCCAAATGTGAGTGAGATGACTGGAGTGGACCTGGTCTTCTCTTCGTCATCTTAGTTCCACACTTCCTTCCAGGATGATGATCTTTCCATGCAAATGTGATTCAAGTGTCAAATAACAGTTTTCAGGCAACATATTCTACAAGTAGGTCAACTACATCAGCTGGCACCTAACTTGAGTGTTGGCCACCAGAGTAAATACTAGCAATGTTGGAAAGACAGATTTATGTATATTTCTATCAGTTATTTTTTATGAAGTTTTCTAAGGTCATTTTCCTGAAAATATGATGCCATTGTAAGTCATTAAGAGTATTTATAAATTAATATTTAACTTCAACTGACTATCTTATGAATGATTACAGAGCTGTAAGATTACAAGTTGGTGTTTAATATAGTTCAAGCGACCAGTGCTCAGATGCTCAAATCTTCTGCTCTGTAAGAGTCATGGAACCGTCTTACCAAATGACAGCCCAACTTCTGTTCAAGACCCTTAAGCAATGGGTCCTCACTACTTGCCAGGATACCATTTCATTTTTGGATATACCCCATTTGAATGTTTTCATATGGATCACAAACTGCTCCTCCCATAGCTTTCCATCACTGTCCTGAGTACTATGACCAAATTCCTCCTAAACATAATAAATCTTCAGATATTTCAAATTTAAAAATGAAACCTTGTAAACATCCTGAGTCTTGCCTTTCCCAGGGCAAACATTGTTAATACCTTTAACCTTTCTTTACCTGGTGCTTTCACCACCCTGACCTCTTCAAAACGCTCCCGGTTTTTTAATGTATAATGTCACTTGCTACCTGAGATGCCCAAAAACAAGTACAATTGTTAGCTTGAGACCTCAGAAGCTTCCTGGGTGATATCTGAGACTGCCCTCCCCCCCGCCCCCCAGACATGGAAGGCAAGGAAAGATCAAAGAAAGAGGCAGGGAACTCCATAAGCAAGGGCACTTACACATGAGGCTTGTCTTGGAGGCCCCGAGAGAAGTAAGTCACCCTCCAGTCAAAATCTTAGAAGTTTATATAGAGGTTTTACCTGAGTTCTGTCACATACACCAGACAGACGGTCTCAGCAACACATTGCTCTCTCAAGGCTGCACCCTTGCAAATGGCTCCCACTGTAGAAATGGTGGGCAAAACATGCATCCCAAGAACAGGAATGGGGTGAGGAGCCTCCAATCGCCTGGGTCCAGCTTACAACCGTGTCCTCTAAATGACCTTCTCCAACAACAGTACAATCAGCAGGGTCTCACCAGTATGGGACTATTTATTTGTTCCTATTTCCCATGAGCTATAGCCTTAACCAAGCACTATAAAGTCCTATGACCTCATTTTGTGGTGAAAGGTACAGTCAGTGCTATGTTATGGTAAACTTATATGAAATTTTTAAAGTTTATTTTCATGTATGTTGCTCTCCGAATTTTTGTTCCTCATCCTATATTTAAACATTGCTTTTGAAAAAGTCCCATTATCCATATTAAGCGACATTTTGAAAACCTTCACCCCAATCCAGCCTGTAAGAACTGTTGCACACATTCCCTTGGAGATGTTTACACATTGGACAAAGCCATGGTATCTCGGTAAAAGGGAATGTGGAACAACATCAGGGGATTCCTCAGCTGAACTTTGAAAATGGAAACTTTTTTCATTCACAGTCTTAGAGGATTGATTCAGAAGAATAAAAACACCTAATTTGTATAGATTGACTTTATTGTGCAAAAAAAGTCTGTCTACCATTGAACTTTAGTTTAGAATCTATACCTTTTGGATAGATTCAAGAACAAAAAAAAAAATTAAAATCTCACTATTTTCCTTAGTAAACTAAGCTGGTTCCCTTGGCAGCAACATAATGTAAGTGTGTGAATTTGTATGTGTGTTTTCCAATAATTTGCCTTTCTAATATAAAATTTAATGAACCCTCCCATAGTAACTGTTTATTAACTTTGAGTCTCCAACTTCCTCTTTTTTCAATGAAGGAATAGAATTAATATTGCACTTACGAGTTTATTTACATGTCTGTCTCTTTGCAGGAAGGGTGAGGGGACATGTTTTATTGGTTTTGTTTCCAGTGTAATTAATATGTTCCTACTATAATTAACACATTTCACTGGGTAAATAAATACGCAAACGAATGAATGAAAAGGTCATATAATTCAAAATCAATATGGGAACAAAGAGATGGTCTTGGAATAATTAACCAACTTCCTCTCTGGTTGCAGAATTCCTCTGCCAGTCTTCCCTGCACTGTGTTGAGCCGATTACAGATTAAAGTAATTACAGTGAATTCTTGATTACTGGCATGCAGTCTCGCTATTTGGTGGATTACCTATCACAACTAATTCCAAACTTATCTGCTGCCACCCAGCATATGTCTGAGTTACAGTCAGCCTCAGTGATAGCAGCTGCATGCTTTAGGAAAGCACATTTATGTTGATATTCCTGTTCAGAATACATAATTATGAAATTCATTCCAGTGGGGGCTGGAGAGAACGAGCAAGCATTCCAAACTAAAATGTAGCACTTGTTTTTTCATTCCCAAAGGTTAGGAGATAACTTGGATAAAGAGGTTCAAACAACCAATCTATAGCCTTGCATAATAGTTTGATAAATCATAATTAGCAGGCTGCCTACGTCTCACCCTGAGACTCACTACCTGTCACTGTTGCCATTGATAACTGATAACAATTGCACTTTATTCATTCATTCTTTCACCCAACAAATATTTATGAAGTGCTACACTGTCCTCAGCAGTGTGCTAGGTGTTGCAGATCTAGCATTGCACAAGGGAAGTGTGCTTCCTGCCTCAGGGGAGGTCTGCCTGGTGAGACAGACCTTGCTGGGGGCAGAAGAACAGTCCCCGCCATGCTCATGCTCTAAACCCCAGGACCTGCGATGTCACATGTCGAGAGGAAGTGGCGTGGCAGATGGAATTGAGATTTCTAATCAACCAGGTGTAATCATATGGGCCCTTAAGTGGGAAAGTGGGTGGCAGAATTATCAGCATGAGAGAGATGTCATCAGGAGAAACACTTGATTGGCTATTGTTGGCTCTGAAGATGGGAGGGGCTAGTGCGGATAGCCTCTAGAATCTGAAAAGGCCAAAAAAAAAGGAGCCTTCCCTGGAGCTCTTAGGAAGACAGGCAGTCCTGCCTGCACCTCAGTTTCAGCCCCATGAGACACATTCTGGACGTCTGACCTCTAGAGCTGTAAAATAATAAGTCTATATTGTTTGGAGTCACTAAATTGGTAGTAATTCTGTACAGCAGCGATAGGAGACTAACACAGACGTGGAATAAAGAAGCAGATTGGACTTTAATTGCAATTGCGTGAAGTGGGATAAAGACTGAGAGAAAATGCCTGTGTATGTACTGCGGGAATTAACCTAAGTTGAGGTATCAGGAAGAGCTTCCCTGGCATTTAAGCTGAGATTGCAAAAAGAAGGGAGAGATTTCAAACTAAATGACGTGACTGTGAAGAGATTTTCAGGGACAGAGAATAGCACGTTTGAACAAACTGAGAGAGAGGATAGGTAGCATTGCCCAAAACCTGAGCAGCCGATGGGAAGATGCAAGCAGATTTTTGTGAAGAAGAGCAACGCTGGGTAGCAGCTGCAGATCGGACCGTGTCCAGCCTTGTAGACATGCTGCATATTTCCGCCTTCATCCTATGGGCAAAGGAGCACTTCGGAGGGTTTCTCCAGGAGAAATAGGGTGTAACCCGATTTGTATCTCAATATTATCCAGGCTCACATTTGGCTTATGAATTGTATTGAAAGTGCATGTAACCTTAGGAAGGTCATGATGGACACTTTCATAACAGTACGGAAGGGAGGCAACAAAGGCTGGTACTGGAGTGGATGCAGGAAAAAAGTAGGGAAAGGATTGATTAGGGATCATTTTGGGAGGTAGATTCTATAGGACTTGAAGACTAATTTAAGGTAGAATAAGAAAAGAAGAGCTGGCTGCAATGACTCCCAGTTACAGGTATGAAAGATAGAATGGACAGTGGTCCCTTACAATGAGGTGAAAAAGGCATCGGGGAAGCAGCCTAGGGAAGGACCAGGGGCTTCTTTTTGAATCTGGTCAGTTTGAGATGCCCATGAGGAACTCATGTAGAGACAGTAAGAATGAAACTAAGGGGCAAGGCTGCTTGGTCTTCAGCAAGATGGCACATACTTGGCATGTCCGCTGCCACTCCTCCTCAATAAATCTGCAGCTGGCCTCAGATATGTTCTCAAAATAGTGTTCCCTATAATGTCACAAAGTGAAGAAAGTTGGCAGTTGAGAATAGATTTTATTTCCTATCTGTGTTCTAGGCTAAAAGCAGTGGTAAATATCAAATTGTTAGCGGAACTGATACTGAAGGAGAAAACACTAGTGACTCACATAATGGGAAAATTTTTTAATGCGTTTCTACTTCTCTTGTGTTTTTTCCCACTTTTCTATGTGAATTTGATTTTGATGATTCTCGTCAGACTCCATCACAATGGGAATTAATTTGTTTGAATAGATATGTGTCAACATCAGTCATTAACAAATTATCTCAATATACAACTCTAATGTTCTTTAGCACTACCATCCTCCTCCACATGCGCACACATGCATACACACAGACACACACACGGAACAAAGCAAAATCACTTCTGTAGTTCTTATTTTCTTTTAGAATTTCTTCCTCTGGTGTCAATAAATTACAGGCGCGTGTGCATGCACACATTCTTTAAACCTGAAAATGGAAGCCCATATAAAAATAACATATTTTCTACCACAATTAAGTATGTTTCTGGCTACCAGAGATTATGGTCTTCTACAGCATACTCTATGAAATTTAAAAATTCCTTTACGTTTTTTCCATATCTTTTTACTTAATACATAATTCTTCATTGAAAGGAGCCTGGATCTATGAGTCTAAATCTCAGACTTCTAATCCCAGCCCCACTAATAAATAACTACGAAATTACACACTGAATAGTAAACATGACCCCTCACCTCATACCCAAAATGATATCACGTGTTAATAATGTGTGCCTGTAGGGGCACAGTATTCAATTGGATAAGAAACTGCCATGATGAGATAGAATAAAGATGACCTGAATAAGAAAAACAAGGGGAAAAAAACAATAGATATACATATGGACAAAAAGGTTCAAGATAGAATATCAATGGGTAAGTTGAGCATAATGGAGATATGTGTATTGTGGGGAAAAGTGATTGACGTAAATCAAATAATAAAATAAATGTCCCTTTTTAATATTAGCTGTTGTGAAATTCAGTCACAGCAACTAAGCCTATGTTATCAGAGCAGAATCAGAAAAGCTTAGAAGAATAGGAGCCTCTAAAGATAATAAAACAAGACTTGAGCCTCTTGTGTAATTAAATTCCTAATTCAATCACTGCTGTTAATTTTTTTTTTTAATCTTCACCAAAGGATCTGTTTTTATTGATGAGACAGAGAGAGAGAGAGAGAGATGTGAGAGAGAAGCATTGTTGATTCTCATAGGTACCCTGACTTGGGACTGAACACGCAACTTTGGTAAATGGCCTGACCAAGGATCAAACCTGCAATCTTTTAGGTGTATTGGATGATGCTCCAACCAACTGAGCCCACTGGCCAGGTTATTTTTTTTACAAGTAGCAACAGATTCTTGGTAAAAATATACCTATGCTGAAGTTAAAAAGAAAAAGAAAGAAAAAGAAAACTATTTTGCCTATCTTTCAGTATGATCATGCCTCATATTTAAAGTTGAACATACACATTTCTTTATCATCTAATAACTTCACTTTTCAGTATATATCCCCCAAAATGTGTGCATATACACAACAAAAGACATGCAAAAGAATACAGTCTTAGTAACTGTAATGGATTAATACTGGAAACAACCAAAATACCCATCAACAATTAAATCAATAAGAAATGTACTATATTGCTTCAATGAAATACTATTCAGCAATGAAAATGGACATCTTACAACTCTACACAACTTGGATGAACCTTATAAACAGGATGTGATTTTTGCTAGAAATGAAGACGCAGTTATTGGTGGAGCAGAGGGAGGGAGTGGTGCTCGGGAAACATTGTTTATGGGGTGCCGGCCCCATTTACATGATGGTCTATGAGGTAGTTACATTCATAGTTCATTTTCTGATGTATTGACCTGCACACTTAAGGTCTGTGTGATTTTTGTGTGCCAAATGTCAGTATGAACATTTAAACATTGGTGAGATGAATATATAGAGAAAAAGTCTACATGTAACCATCACGGTTAGATTCATATTTGAGTCATTCAGCATTCGATATTCCTGGGGCATCTATCACACCGAGGACACTTCAGGAGGCAGAACATAGCCCCTGCCCAATAAAAATCTTACAAGTCAATAAGGGTGAGGCACATGTAAATAAATGATCACAGCACAATGTAATAACGATGAGAGCAGGGGCTGTCAGCCTCAACACGACTGACACTGTGGGCAGGATAATTCTTTGTTGTGGGAACCTGCTTTGTGCACCATAGGATTCTTAGTAGCATCCACGCCCTCCACCGACTAGATACCCATTCACCGCCCTTGGCTGTGACCACCGAAAATGTCTCCAGACATTGGTAAGTGTTCCCCTGGGGCTGTAACAATCCTCGATTGAGAACCATTGTATTAGAACCACAAATGGCAGTCTAGTGTTTCCAAATAAAGAATAACTAAGTGCATAGAGAATGAGGCATCATTTTCTGGGCAGGAAACCAATACAATATCTTCTTCATTCCATAAAATTCTGGAGCAAGGAGAATTTATTCCATAACCACCAGGCAAAAGTCCAATTTCCCTTAGTGGCACTATGATCCCAGAAGGCATATGAACTTCAAGACAGCTTTGAAATTGCAAAAGGAGACATTTATGGGTAATGTTAAAGCTTTCATGCCACAAAATCTCCCTTAACTGGTTTTAATAAATGGGAAAGATTTTATTTTACTTTAGTATTTGGCCCTTGTATGGAACCAGAAAATCTTTTTTTTTTTCATTCCTTTAACTCACTGTGGGCAGTAAATTCTCAAGATCAAAATTATGTTTCTACAGTCATGTGGATCAGAGCCACAGTAAATCAACCTCATCATACCATATTAAACCTTTAAAAATGTTAGTGCCGCAGACATCAAAATGTCAAGAGAACCAGTATTCTCATTTCTTATACGAAAGACTAAGTCAACTGATGCTCCACCTGATTTCACTTATGACCCTTTTGTTGTTTAGTTCAGAGAAGCTACTGAGAAAAGACAGCAAAATGCAAGATTTTTCTCTGTGTATTTATTTAAAACCTGCAGTAACTAAAGATTCAGCAGAAGCAGCAAACCCAAACGGGTATTTGCAATTGGCGTAAGATATCATCTTGATAAAAACACTGGACAAAAGCTACTATCAATTCTGAAATATAATTCTATGATATCTCTCCATGTATACACTTCAAAGGAGGACTACTTCAGAGATAAATTTCTACATTTCACAATGGCCAGGCCTACTTATATAAATACGTCTGCTTACATGAATAGAGTTCACCTAATTCCTCAGCATGATTTTATACATTGTGAGGTATAGACTGCTGATGGCAAGAAAATTCTCTGTCGGGAGAATAACATGATTCTGGCAATTGTGGGTCTTACAAAGGAAATATGTTAAGCTACAGAGAATTTCACACTGTTGGCATTTCTCTCTGAAATTCCTGGAGAGCAAAGAACAATTTTTGGCTTGCATCACCACTAGGAATTTCTGCTGGATTTAAATGATAATCATCATCAACACCTTATTATTAATATTTTCCAGTTTAAAGAAATGAATTATGGATTGGCTGGAAGACCAAAGACTAGAATTTAGCAGACTGGGGAAGTTAACTAGCAGTACAGCCTTGACTTCAACCTCAGTTTCTTCAACCATAAAGTAAAGGCTTAAAGTCCCTCATTTCCATTTTTCAGCTTTATTAGAAGATAGACAAGAAGAGTCCTTCATGTGCCCTTAATAGGATCATTTTTATCCATGCTTAGCATTTATACATTACTTAAAGTCTGAAACAATGAGGGGCAAAATAAGAAGCTTAACTGAAAAAAAAAGATGTCAAATAGAAGCCAAACAAAATACATCTACATAACTTAGACATAACCTCTGGCTGACTAAAATATGATTATTTTCTACTATCAAAAATATATCAGCTATAAATATTTCCTGTAATGTTATTTACACATGTGCACATATTCATAACATTGAGTGTATTTTATAAACAACAAAAACAAAATTTCCTAAAATTATTTTAAAATAGAGTACTCTGTGAAGAATTAATGAATTAGTGTGTGAAAAAATTAATTCATTAGTTTAACTACACTGACCTCATGAACCATAAATTTCTAGAATTTGAGAACAGTTAAAAATAATTCGTTCTAAGTCCTTCAACCGGCAGATAATACAATAAAGGTTACACAGTAGAAAGCAAGAGTTTTTTTTTTCTTTTTCATTTTGTTGCTTTTTACATTATCATATGGATCTAAGGTATGTTGCTCAAGTTGTTATTATAACATAAAATATAGACAAAAATGGTACATGTATTAATTGCTCAGATCCACTGCTAAGTGATCTAAGTTAGTGAGTCATGTTAAACTTGCACGCAGTATGTCACTAGGGACTTGGAACCAAGTGAGTGGGGGTGAATCAGAGGAAAGTAATTACCTCTACAGGAAAAACAACTCAAGATCCTGTACTGCTGCTTTTGACTCATTAGAAGCGTCATGCTCACATTCAAAGAACAATGTTTCAAGGATATACAGTGGGGTTGCCATGTAATACGACTAACTCAGTGGACAACTCATGAATCAAAATCAATCTCTGCCCTGCAAATACCTTTTCTTTTTAACAATCAGAAATTAAGATCTTCTAGCTTCCAACTCCAGAAGTCTATAAAAACCTAGTATGTTTAATATACTGTAAAATATGTGTATCACGAGAGTTTTTAAAAGGTAATCTGTTACAGAAAGTTGTTTTATTTAAATAGCATCAAATGATTCAATTCAAACGCATATAACAACATACTGGGTGCCAGAAATTCAGACTAGTATGCGATGTTTCTTTCTTCCATTTGCCTGGAACCTAATGATCTAAACAAATCAGTCTGCATACGATACCATCAAAGAGTCACAGGTTACATTTTGAAAGATTAAAAGAAATCCTAGTACGTTCATATTTACTTTTAAATAAAAAATCAACACGTATTTTATTACTTTTCAATGTGAACATTAAAGAAAAAGCAGATGATGCTGGTTTGGGGTCTGGGGCAGAGGGAGCAAGAAGGCAGTCACCTGGGAAGAGATGACCCTGAGCAGACGAGTGGAGCATGGGAGCCGCGGGCGCCTGTTCACACAGATGCCAAAAACCCCCTCAGAAATGCAATGCACAGGCAAGCGCACTTTGGGAATACAACCTGACATTTGCCAATTTGAGAACACAGGTGATCCCAACACTAAGACACGGAGACAAACAAGAAAGCACTCCACGATCATTCATTTACACATACCCATATTCCCTCTGCTCTCCTTTGCCAGGGTAGCTCAAACAGATTTTTTCCTGTTTTGTAGTAAGGGTTTTGACAATCAGAGAGTTCATCAAATCCATTGTTCCCTTAAGAAGTTTTCTTATTTCTCAGACCTTCACTGGAGACAGAAAGGGTATGTTTTTGAAATCAGAGAGACAGGGTACTTCACTACTAACTGAACACATTGTAATGTATTTGACCTCAGATCTGACTTCAAATTTCCCCATCTGTATCATGGGATTAGTGAGAGCAACCTTTCAGCGCTCTGGGAATCCACTGCCTTATTGACGTCGGTGACTGAAAGGAATCTAATACCCATGACAGATTCTCCAACAAATGCTAATTCTCATTTCAGTCACTAATTTTAGTATTTATCTTCCAAGAAACATAAAAGATTCCCAGCTTGTCACATTCTCATTAAAAGTTTACTTTTTATTGGATTTTCCCTTTGGATTTGTGTTCAACATACCAACATTGAGATTTGCTTCTCTTCTCAATGAGCTTCGTTCAGTCTTTCTTACAGCTCTTAGAAGTAAAATCCTGCTGACTTCTAGTTTCTTTTCCATTATCAACATTTTCCCTGTCCTGAGAAAGATTAATTTGCCCTCTAAAGAATTAGAGCCCTTTCCACTGTACATACAGGAAAGTGAAATTAAAACCTCTTGTTTTGAAAATATTACATATTCAGAAGGCTATATACAAACACTAGACAGATGTGTTGGCTTCATAGGATGTCAATGTGATCTCCTAACTGTAACCAAAAAGTTTATAAAATCTTTTAAATGCCGAATTATTATTACAAATTGACCTTTCATGTCTTTGTTACCTGACATTTATTTTTATTTCACTGGTGTTTGAAGGAGCCAGAGGTGAAAACTATGGAGTTTTAAATAGTCCAAAAAGAATGTACTACATTAAAAACAAAATGAACAACTTCACTACAACAAGAGAAGCAACAAAAAATAAAAATAAAAAAGGGAAGAAAGAAAAAATATGTGTAGAAAGCATAACAGTCACGGGCTGTAGGGCTCAATATGAAAGACAGAGAACATTGTTAGTGCTGAGCAAATTCATCTGTGGCAACCATCCTTCAGACAATGCAGAATTCCTCCAGGCAAATGATCTTATTTCCACAATTCAGTGATAGAATGGCATACGGTAAGTTGGAAATTCAAGACAGGAATTTACTATATTCAGCTCGGAAATTACTCTCACTAGGACACACCTAAGTTTAAAAAATAAAGCCACTCAACTTCCTGTGGAGTGTCGGGGTGGGGGGGCGGGGGCGTGGGGAACCCGAATGCCCAAGGGATCCTAACCCAATGGAAGGAAATCAGTAAGCAGCTAATTAGCCTGGTTATATACTCGGGCTTTTGCTACTCTTGTTTAATAAAAGACCCCCCCCCTTTTTTTTTTTTTTGCTACAAAGATATTAACAATATTACTTACTTCTGCAGAAAGATTTTTTTTTACTCTATGGTATTATTTCCTATTAACCTGCCTACCTATAAGCCTGCCTCTGAATATAGTTCCTGTAATTAATTAGTTGCATGATTTAGAAAAAATTTATCTTCACTACAAAGGAAAACTTATGGTATCAAAATATATTTAAAAAACACACAAGCACAGAAAAACAACAACAAATGAGACAAAGTACGTTGGAATTTAAAAAAAATAAAACTAAGAAGAGTATTCCTAAAATATTGCATATGGAGTATAAATAGCTAGATGAATAAGAGATTTTACAAATAAGTTAGGACCAAAGGAAGGACAAAAGACATGACAAGGTTATTTAAAGGCTTCTGCTAAGCCAGAAGGGGGCGGTGAGGGGGGGGAAGACATCTTTTTTGTGTAGATTACAGCGGTAAAAAATTTTAAATTGACAGAGATCTATATTAACTGTGTTTTAGGTAATGGCTACATCAGGCATTATTGGTGAAATGCTTTGGTATAACTGAACGCAGGCAAAAATGCATATGTAATTGAATAAATAAATTTTTGCACAGTGATATGATTTAAGGTACATTTCCCAAAATATGAAGCATGGGTTTGAGTGATTGGTGTAATTTGTTTATTTTTAGCATTTCCTTCATTTAAGTCTGTATCGTTTTAAATTTGTCCCCAAATATGTATCATTTTTACAAAAGCAATAATGTTACTTTTATAATGAACTGCATTGTTTCTGGTAGAGTTCAGCCCAAATGAATCATGGGACAAAGCAGAAGACTGAGATGCGCACTCGATGCATGATTCAACATAAACAGAGGAGAAACGATCCAGAGCAAAAGAGCTAATATAAATATAGGGTTGCAAAATATAGTTCTAACAAAGATAAGACTGGTGAAAAACAGCAGGATGGGGAAGAGGAAAAACACACTTGATGAAGTGTCAGGAGGTTCCTAAATAAGATCATTATGGGATGGTGCTACTTGGCCCAGCAACCTGAGTTTCAGTCCCCTCGTCTCTGAAAGGAGGTACCTGGGCTCCAACTCCAATGGGCTAAAAAAGAAGATGGTGAGAGCACCTATTCATAACCCCGGCATGCTTTGCTGACACGGAGGAACCTTATTAAGTTCTTCAGGAAGCACTATAGACAGACATAAACTAAAATCATAATGGAAAACAGCCCCACATAAAAAGTTAACTTTGTGAAACCACATCCTTTATAAAGGTTAAGGGGTTGTGGTCTTTAATAAATGAGATGCTCTAAGTGAGGGGAGATAACTGAGTGAGGAGAGATAACTTCCTTGTGTCACCCTCAATAATACTGTTAATGACCTGAGGAAAACAGCATCCAGACAGTCTAAAATGGTTAGGGTTCTGCAGCATCACTGATCTGAAGCAGACAGCAAAATTTGATTTCTAAAACATCCCATTAAGTGAAAGACATTCAGAAAACACACCCAGAAAGGAAGTGACTGTAAAAGGTAGCAAGGTTGCTATGAAATTCAAACAAGAGAAGGAAAAAAGTTGTGTTTTGACAGTGGGTTTGAAAAGGTTTCATTCAAACATCACCATTAACTACATTTTTTAATTTCAGAATGCATTTCATTACCTCTATATTTCAACCTTCACATTGACTCACCACTATTGCTGTTCCTTGATCATTGAAATGCCTGACAGAGTGGAGTCATTTGGAGATTTAAAAGAAATTCAAAGTTATTCAAAAGAAAGAACTAGTTGCAAAATTTCGTCATCAAATATTACAGGATTTTTTTTTGCAGGAAGTATATTTAATTATCTTTATTTTTAGCAGTAATAAATGTGGATTTGAAAGTCATAAAACTCATTTTCAGTAAACCACATATATATATACCTCTGTTTAATCTTAATTATAGTCCCAGTTTAAAAAATATATATCAGAGTACAGTGAGTGCTTATGAAATGACCTACAACTCACTTCAGCTATATACTCCACTAAGCATTAATTACACACACACACACACAATGTGAAATTGTGATGTTTTATGTGTTACAATTTGTGATCAAGCTTATATTGATATGACGACTGCAGAAAATGGATTCAATATTTAATATCAGACTTCTAAGTTTCAGTAACATCTTATAATGTTGAATTATTTAAGGAGCTCAACATTTAATCTATATTTCTCCTTTTACTGGCCTAAACTCAGCCTACAAGAGAAAGAGAACATATTCTGTTATGAAAAGTTGGTTTGAGCAATATCAATGACGGATACAACTCCTGTACATCCCTGGTAGGGGAAGAACTCTGTGTTCAAAAACAAAATGTAAATACACCAAAGGATTACTATAAAAATAGGAACTCAGCACAAGGTAGAAACATAAAGTGCATTCAATCTTGTAAAATTGCTTTCGCTTTTCTTTTTTCCAGTAATCTGTTACTTCTTCTTGGCATAACTTCTCAGATGAACTAAATTTAGGTGTAAGAGTGAGAAACATTTTGTTGAAAACCAACAAAGAACTCATCGTATTTTCTAAAAATGTCCTCATTCCATCAAAAGTAAGAAAATGGGTTCAAAGTGAAAACAATCAAGAGGGGTTAGGTTCTCACTCCGACTTTCAATAAAATTCCTTGGCAGCGACTTCAGCTGATGGTCACCCAGTCACAGGGCTCCTTGCATTAGCGATGCGGACGGGTCGGCATTTTACGGATGGCAGTGGCCATCCGGCAGATTAAAGCCCGATGTAGATTTAATCTCCCAAATGACTTGAGTGCCTCAAATGAAGGATTCTCAAATTTCATGGTTCTGACCTATTCAGGGTGAATAAGTGCGTAATAAATTACCTGTCCCCTAGTTCTCTAACAAGAAAAAGAGCAGGACCGGACTACGTCTGTGCTAATTCTCTTGTATCACTAAATTTACTAACATAATCTGTATGCCGCAGAGCAAAAGATCATCCTATTTAACAGATTCCGTGACATTAAGTTGCGCTGATATATGACCCTACTTGATGCCAATACAGTAAGGTGGTAGCAGCAGGTTACAGAAGAGCCAGGTTTCAAGAGAAGCTCCTTTGACTGGTAATTAAGGAGAACTTCCAGTAAAAGCGGTTTTTCCTCAGGGAGGAAGGGTAAGTTTGCTTCAAAAAGCAATGGTGCCCGTTGGCCTGCCACAGTGTCAGTCACCGTGGCTCCGAGGGCGCACAGCAAAAGCATGCGGGAGAGTCCCATGGGAGGGCACAAGGACCGCTGGTATCTCAGGGAAGGGTAAGAGATAAGACACATAATAAAACACAACTATGAAGGGAGAAGAGGCAGGTCTACCTTGACATTTTCTTCTGAGCATAACAAGTGAAACTTCTTTGGAAAGCTTTAATTTAGGTGCACTTTTCCTCATGAAGGCTGCTTTAAATGAGAAGCTCCTTTATCCCACAACAGTGCCGCCCAGGTGTAGATGCCTCACCCAGGTGTGCCGCCCTGTCCTGGTCAGCAGACCCAGAAACGCCACAACAGCTGATTTTGTGGAAGTTTAACGCTGCAAACGAGCCTGCTGGCTTCAGAAGGCAAATGCTTAACGTCCACTCCTTGAGCAGAAGAAAAGAGAAACTTGAACCAAGGCAAAAGGTAGGTCATGATTTTAGGTGAGTCACTTAATTCAGAACCACAGAGATCCTAATCTGAAAGATAAACATTTGTAATACTTGTTTTGCCTGGAAAAGGGCTTTAAAAATAGTAAGTAGTACACAGAAGGGAATTCTTGACTTCCTGAATGCTTCTAGAAATGTATTGCTGCCCCCCACAACCTTCTCCCATCTCTTCCACTGTTCCCAATTTCTTCAAACATATTTCCATGGTAACCAAGAACAACTAAAAAACTTCAGACTCCTGGGTGACATTCATAAAGAATATGCGTGGCTCCATTAATTTTGTTTGCTGCACAATTTTACCCCGTATCTTCACAATCCTTTCCACCTAACCCCCAAGGATCATCCTCAAGGACTTTCTGTCTCTGGAACATTGTTTTCTTTCTTTCTTTTTTTTTTTAAAGAAAGTGATAGAAAGATCAAACCAGTGAGTTTTAGAACTGAATGAGACTATTCAAAACCCTCATTATTTAAGTTGAAACCTGGCCCAGGGAAAATAAGTAACCACACAAAGTTTCACAGTGAGTGTTAGAGCTAATGAGTGATAGCCCAGTTCTCTTAATACCCAAATCAGTGCTTGGGATCCGGAGACATTTTTGGTTGTCACAATTGCCAAGACAGGGAGGGGGCGAGTTGCTACTGGCATCCCTTGGGTAGAGGCCAGGGATGCTGCAAAACACTCCACAATGTACAGGATACCCCACAGAGAAAAAAAATCATACAGTTCAAAATGTCAAAACTGCCAAAATTGAGAAATAGTTATCCAGAGTGTGAGATGGGGAAATTGAATTTTTTTTTTTAAAAAATAGAAGTTATAATCAAATTTAAATTATACCTTGAAATGTCAAAGCTAGAATGTTAATAATGGTTTTCTTTTCCAATTTCTATTCTCTGCCCATAGACACCATGGAACAGAATATGTTTCCAACTCTGCACAAAACTGGTATTTATTATCATCACATTTCATCTTACCTTGAAATGTTAATTGTTGTACAGCGGGACTCCATGGTTGATTTAAATTTACATTTGCTTTTAAATTGGATTATTCTGGTCTTTTAGGAGCCCATTCTTATATAGCTACTCCAAAGGAAAATAGGTTTTTTAGTATATAGTGGTTTAAAAAACAAAAAACAAAAAACAAACCCTTGCTGATTTGTTATACTTTTCCATCTAAAGTAACTTTTTAACTTTAAGGAGGAAAAGAACAAGGGATGTTAATAGCAAAGTAAAACATATCATCATTTACCCTGGATTTCCTTCCTGATTATCTTAGGCATGCTGTGATATGAGGAAAATATAGCTCAGCTTACTTCACCTAGTCCAGAAAATATGCCACCTAGTATGAATATCCTAACATGTCTGATTAAAAATAAATATAAGTGTGTAACACCTCAATTAGTCCTCTTAGGGGTCTGTATGACGGCATGCATAGACACGCCCGATATCTACCTTCCTGCTTAACTACCCACTCTGCCCCCCAGGACTCTCTGCTTGACACTGCTGAACGTGGGTCAGAGGCCCGCTGTCAGACGGTGCATGTGCCTACACCTAGAAGAAGAGGTAATAAATGGAAAAGAAATATTTCTTGAATACCTAGTACTCACCAAGCAGTCTCCTAGACATTTTCCTTCTAAACCGGATACGCAAATACTGGCGAGCATCCCCACCCCCTCCCATGCCATTCCAAGGCAAGTCTCTGATCGGTCATGTCACTTTCCCAGTGACATGGATCTGCCATACACTCCTCAAGAGAGCACAGCAGGAACCCAAAATTACCAATCAGTCTTCATGTGGAATGAAACCCATTTGCCATCACTGATAAACATTGAGAGCATAAATAATAAACATTCTGTTGTTTAGGGAAGCTGGATCAACATTCGAACAGAGATTTTTTTTTTTTTGCCCCCTTGAGATTGATAGACCTGAATTTAAATTTTGGTTCTGACAGTAAACATCAATTCTTAGGAACTGCCCCCACCCCAGGCCAGAGCAATTAGAATACTACGAGGAAAGGTATTGAAATTCGGAGGACACAGTATCACTAAGTAAGTGTTTCATATGTGAAGGTTTAAAGTTCTTCCTCCTTCAGGGATTTTCCAGAAGGACTATTATGATTTAATGAAGATTATCAAATAGCTCTGTCTGATTTGATCACCAAGAGGTTTTTCTACTCCACCACTGTTTCAGTTAACATATTAGTAACTTGAGACTCCTTCAAGGAGTCTCAAGAGATAGTTTAGGATTCTGGCTGACTAGATGAAGTAGTACTGCTGAAGGACAGATTCTCCTGTGGTATATCTGAAGCTCTTAGTAGTCTGAGCTACTGTCTTAGATCTGAAAAATTATTTCCCCATTCTCTAATTCCCCCACCTCCCACACAGACACCCATGTCTTTTGCTTCCTGGATTTTGACACACTGCTAAATTTCATATCACATGAATTTATATATATTTATATATAAATAAATGGTCTTAATTGAATCTGATGCAGCTCTGTAACTTGCTAACTCGTGCTTTATATATTTTGCCATGGCCTCAAAGAAAAAAACAAACCACACATTAAAATGGCACAAAGACACTCAGCTCCCTAACCAGAAATAGACCTGTTTACATCACAACATTTTTTTCAGACAGGAAAACACTATTATTAGGTGTATTGTTGAAGTAAACAACATAAAATGGCAGAGCAGTAAATGGCAGTTTCGCATGTTTTATCTATTACTCTCATCAACAAATCTCTTTCCTGGGTACAATATACTCTGACAATATATCAATGCTACATTCTGAATGTCTGTATCTTTCCCAAATTCACATATGGGAATCTTAACACCCAAGGTGATGGTGTTAGGAGACGTGTCCTTTGGGAAGTGATTAGGTCGTGGGGGTGGCCCCTTATGCATGGGATTAATGGTCTGATAAAAGAGACCCCACAGAGCTCCCTTGCTGTTTCTGCCACATGAGGACACAATGAAAAATCTGTGACCCAGAAGAGGGGCCCTCATCCAACCAGGGTAGCACCATGATCTCAGGTTTCCAGACTACAGACCTGTGAGAAATACATTTCTGTTGTTTATTAGCTACTCAGTCTATGATAGTTTGCCTTAGCAGCTGAATAGACTATGAGGTCTGTCTGGAAAGAGTCCAGACATTGTTAATATAAAGAGAATGGTTTATGCGACACTGATATAACCTGGCAGCCAAAGAGAGTGGACTGGAATGCATGTGCCTGAACAATGAGGACATCACTGTACTCATCAGTGGGGACAGTAGACGCCATTGAGAGAGCATGTGTACTGTGTGTCCATCACATTCAAAATGACTGAGTGAGTACAGCAATAAATCTGCATCAAGTTTTGTGTTAAGCTTGATCATCCCTCTGCGGAAACTATTTGGATTATTCAGAAGGCCACAGCTCTGGGTAACTGGTGACTGGAAGCTTCATCATGACAACGCGCCCACTCCTGCATCACCTCTCATGCAGAGTTTTTTGGTGAAACAGCAAATCACCCAGATGACTCTGCAACCTAGATTTGATGCCCTGTGCCTTCTGGCTTTTCCCAAAACTAAAATCACGTTTGAGAAGGAAGAGATTTCAGACTATCGATGACATTCAGGAAAATACAGTGGGGCAGCTGATGGTGATTGGAAGAACAGTGTGAGGTCCCAAAGGTGCCTACTTTGAAAGGGACTGAGGTGTCATCGTCGTATGTACAGTTTCTTGTATCTTTTTCAATAAATGTCTCCCGTTTTCAGAGCACGCGGCTGGATACTTTATGGACAGGCCTTGTAAAACATAATCATTATTTCTAGAAATCTGTGCTTCACACAGTTTATAAGGATGGAGGGAAGGCAGAATGATAGACCTAGCAGTGTTTTTTTCTAAAAGACATCTTTCACATACATGGTCTTATTTTAGCCATACAACTATCTTTATCTCAATATTACAACTGAGGCAACTGAAGCTCAGAGATACTAAATCATTTAGTCTTCAATCATTTAGTCTTGAATCATTTCCCTTCAGGTAAGACAAAGCCAATTTGTCCTCCCTGCTTATGGCAGAAAACCAAACAGTCCTCTTCAGTTGTGTTAAAGGAACATTCTCAAATAGAGAATGTCTTATGTCATAGTGTGTGAAAAATGAAGATTTTTAGAGCTTGGTATGTGTTTGAATTCTGACTCTGGCACTTGACATACAATTTTCTGAAAGTCACACATTTAGTATTGAATAGTTTGACAAACTGGGTTCCAAGTGAAGTGACATTAATTTTTTCGCCTACACTTAACCCATTATACCATAACACCTTCGAAGGAATCCCTTCCATGACATTGTATCATTTAATCACTTGTGTGGCACTTTGACATAAACACACACACGTGTACACATTTATGTTCTCAGTAAGAACTGAAGAAAGGCTTCAAGGTCATGAAGAACATGCTCCTCATCCTAAACAAGGCCACACACGTCCAAAAGCAATCCTAGAGTCACTCTATAAAGAATTCCAGGGAAGTGTCCCTCGGTGTCCTTAAAAATCTCCACCAGTCAGAGAAGAGATGAATAAAAAATAGAGACCAGATATGTACAGCATTTCTCTTGGGCAGACAACTGGAGAGAACACCGGAAGTCAGGGAGCAGAGGCAGGCTCTCGCAAGCACAGTGGCAGTGACGCTGGGAGCGAACCCAGAAGGTCCCATGGGGCCCACGCAGAATGACCAGGTGGATGGATAATCTACCAGGGAGGTAAAGTCTGGGCACTGAGAGCAAGCACGCAGAGGACCTGAGTGTCGCCTGGTGTTGGGTGGTGAGTGATCAGCCACAGCTGGGCCCCACCGCAGGCTTCCCGTTCCTTAGAAGTTTAGGAAGAAGAAAGTCATTCTGCAAACATAAATGCCAAAGGTTGAAACCTAGTTGAACAACCAGGTATACAGCAACGACGTACATTTGGGCAGGGTGCACTGTTAGAAATTCTAGCAACAACAGCAATAGCAACAAGCCTGATTTCTGAATGGATTCAGAACAAATCACTTACGCTCTTTGGATCCAGTTTTCTCGTATAGAATATATAATAGGATGGATGAGACGAAATTATCCCAAAAGCTATTTCTAGTGTAAATAGTCTATGGCTTGGTCAGAAAAATGAGGAAAAGAATAGTTACTAAATTGAAGGGACAGTGAAGGGAAAATCAATACCCAGCAGACTCGCTGCTTAGCCTTCAACTTGCAATTTAAAAGCCCTTTCCCATTTCTTTTAAGAAGACTAAGCTCAGACATTGAGATATGGTAAAACCATGTACTCCACCCCACAACTACTATGTATATACAACAAGAATATTTTCTTAGGTGAGGCCTTCACAAAAAAAGTATAATGTGCCCTGGCCAGCGTGGCTCATTTGGTTGGAGCTTCAACCTGTAACCAGAAGGTTGCTGCTTCAATCCCAGGTCCGGAAGCATTCGAGAGGCAACCAATTAATGGTTACATTTTACATGAATGTTTCTCTTTCTCTCCCTTCCTCTTTTCCCTGCTCTGTCTCTAAAAAAAGTAAAGAAAATAGTCCTCAAGTGAGGATTTTTTTTTTACTTTAAAAAAAGTATAATTTAATTGTACTTGTAATAATACAGGGTCATATGAGAAAAGTTGATGGCAGGTGTCTGGAGAGAACAGTTGAGAGCTGTATAAAGACAAGCAAAAAAAAAAAAAAAAGATAAAGGATCTGGAAAGAAGGGTTAGCCAAAGGAAGAGGGGAAAACTGGTTCTTTTGCAGAACAAAAGAGATTATGCTACAGGCAGAGGAATGTTATAGACAAAGACTAGGGACTGCACAGAATGTTGGCTTTCAAGAGAACAACTGTGACCTGAAAATAGAAAGAAAAGATCCAGGTCCAAGACTAACACAGACACATTTGTGTTCCCTGAGAAGGGAGTACCTATTCTGCCTTGGATTCAGGGAATAGAAGAGAAAGAAAAAATAGCAGGGAAGAACAGTGATGTCCAGGTTTGGGGCTTGAGGAGGAGGAGGTCAAAGTGGGAGCTGAGGTCACTGGGAGAAAATGATCAATGCCTAGAATTTAGTGAATTAGATCTCTCAAAACAAACAGCAGTATTATAGTTTACACACAGAAAACGAAATCCCCTAAAAAGTAAAATAAATTAACAAAATTATGTAGCTACTTAATTATGAATAAACAGAAGTTATACATCTAAAACCAACTTAATTCACATGCACACATATTATAGTCTAAGTCTGTCGCTACCATTAGTGTAACAGAACGCTTTAACTTGCTGAAGATCTGCCTTGTAATACCTCCGGCAGTCGGAGGGAAGACAGCTAAAGTAACTTGAAAGGGGCAAAGCACTGGGGTCCGGCCTACCTTTACGGAGAACCAGGGACCCATGTTGTGATCTGACAGCTAGCGCCCAGTTACCTGTGTGATCTGGAGGAAATTGCCTCGATTCCAAAGTGTGAAAGCTGAACTAACATTTTTTTATTTTTATTATTGAAGTCTATGATTTCCCCAGGCGCAGTCTCTGGGGTTCAGTCCTCTGAACATGACTGCCAAAAGGCCAAGTTTTATCGAAAGGCGCGCTCTCTTGTGCAGCCGTTTCCGATATGGCCATTTAAAACACAGACATCCCGATGCTATTTCCTCCACTCACAAACTACAAATAAATGAATGATTTAGTTGGAATGGAATGTTAAAGGCCAATAAGTGTTATTAGCAAGGCAAAAGAATGTTTAAACAGCTTCATTTAAAAATCTATGAAGAACCTAACACGATTTCTCCAAAGGGTTCACCCTCAGTAGTATGATTTTCCATTTTTTAATTAGTAATAAGAAGAGGCCTTGAGAAAAGAAAGTAGTATTTCCAAAGCCCCATAGTGAGGGCCAGTTTATCACCTAGCCAGGATCTACAATTTTAATTGCACATTTAGGTCATTGGCTGTAACTGCTGATAAGCTGTTACCATGAAACGTCCTAAAATCAATAAAGAAAATGTTAGAAGGAGAACGAAGTTGTAAATGTAAATGTTAAGAGATTCTTAACTATGCTGTCTTAAATGCTACTGTTAGAATACAAACTGAACTTTACACATGATTTAGCAGAACTATGAAAAGAAAGACCTCTGAACCACGGCACTTATCTTTGGATGTACTGAAAGGTAGCAGTGTTATGTGTACGACAGGCTAACTTAGTCAAGAATATTGTTAAAACATTTCATTTGGGCACACAGACCTCTTTGCATCTGTCCTCATCTGAAAAGAAGAGAAATAAATGAAATCTTTTTAAATGCTCAAAAATCAACACTTAGTATGCTAGCATTATGATAAATACCCATGAAAAATAACATTAAGAGAATTATCTGATAATATATTACCAATACTATTGTTTACTTCTAATTGAATCATATAATTGTTCATACAGAATACTTCTAATTTTAACATGTATTTTAAGTTGCTACTTGCAGGAATTGCTACCTGAAAAATTTTATATTCTAGTAAAGATTTCAGATTGCCACAAGTACATTCGTGAAAAGTATTTTAGAAAGCATTTGTTGTGAAGAAGGCACTATGATTGCACAATTACACAAATTTGTGCCTACAGTGTATGTAAATAATCCATTTGTAGACAATTGATCAGATGTATATTTTATGGGAGTGAAAATAGTATTGCTCATTAAAGACAGAATAGGCATATGTCGAGTTAATTCATTAAATATATAGTAATTGCAGCAAAATAAAACAAGCTTGCATTTTTCTCTTGAAAATTGTTTTAGAGTAATATGTTCCCTTTATCAGTGGCAGCTCTAAACTGGAAGTTTGCAATGACATCTCACTAGGTTCAGAGATGCAATACTAGTAACAAATATGAACAAAACGAAAAGGGAAAGGTGGGAGAGAGGACAGGGCAAGGAGATGGGATAAAAATTAAAAAGTTCTTTGTAAAATATATAATGTAATTATCCAAAATGAAATAAAACCTACCGTAATTTATTTCTAAAACTTCTTTGCCTTATTAAAATCCACTATAAGATTAACCTAGAATTACAATTTTTAGCAAATGTGAGTTAATAATTTCCATCATTCTTAAAAAAATAATGGTTCACTAAGCCATATATCTTATACATGAAATAATCCCAAATTCCTTTGGTTGGCTAAAGAAGTGGTCATTGAACAGTATACTATTCCTATTTGCTTTGTGCCTTTGTCGATATGAAGTCATATAAACATTTTGGCGAGTCATACATTAATGCATGTGGATGTGGGCAACAGTTACTTCACAGGACAGCTGGATGCATCCTGTAAAGACGCTGCAGCCAAATGTTTACTCTGAAGCCTCCTGGCGTGAAGCACAAGAGAGGCTTGCAGCACAACTAGTTTGAATCGGTCCCTAATGCAGAAAGCTGAAACAACTGATAGGAGTCCCCCTGGACAGTCATTGAGCAAGAGGGAGCGGATCTGCATCCATCCATTGCCAATCCACCACACGGGAAAGAGAGGTAAAAGCACAATCATACAGTAGCAGTGGGAATTAGGTACCAACCTAAAAATTTTTCTGTTTACCACTGCACTCTTGTCTTCTAAAAATCTGATCTCTACACACAAAACTAGGTGGTTAAACACATGTACACACCTATACACATCATGTATTTTGAACAACAAAATATAGTTGTGTACATTTGCCTTCCAAACAATTATCCTCAACAGAGGGCAATTTCCTTGTAGGTGACATTTAGCAATGTCTAGAGATATTTTTGATATCCACAACTTGGGTGGCACTATCATCATCTACTGGATAGCTAGTAAGGATGCTGCTAAATATCCTACAAATTTTCTGTTTCAAAACATCAATAGTGTTGAGGTGGAGGCCCCCAGCTCTCGATATTCAAACATGTAGCTGTCATTATTTAGGTATATTTTTAGTGCGTTGATAAATGCTATGTCTGGTAACTAAACTGTCATTTAAAAGATAATTCCAAGATGAAAAATTACGTTTTAAAACTATCATATTTTTAAAGCACTTTTTACATAATGTTTAATTAATTTCTAATTGCACAATATTCAAAGAATATGGGTGGTAAAGCACTTCAATCCATTTTAACTTTACACAGACCTGTTAGTTTTTTTTCTCTTTAAAAAATGGATTTTTTTAGAGCACTATAAGTTTCACTACAAAATCGAGCAGGAAGAGCGCAGTTCCCATAGACTGCCTGTCCCAACACGCATACAATGCCCCCTACCATTAACATTCTGCACCAGAGTGGTACATTTGTCACAATCAATGGATCTACAATGACACATCATTATCATCTAAAGACAACAGTTTACCTTAGGGTTCACTCTTGGCATTGCACATTGTGTGGGCTTTGACAAATGCTTAAAGGCATGTAGCCATCATTAAAATATCATACAAAATAGCTTTGCTGCCCTAAAATCCTCTGTGCCCTGCCTAGTCATAATGATTTCCTTTTGAAGGCATAGACCTGTGCTTTCGTGTGTTAAACACAACACAATGTAAGTGGTATAATTTTGTAGTAATTTCACATATCAATTATATGTATCATAAAGTTGGGTTACTTTTACTCAAAGAATGGGAACTTCTACTCCACCAATGATAACAAAGGAATAAATATTAAACAACCCACCCACAAATTTCCCATGTTACATTTGTGTCAAAACAAGTAACTTATACTCACATTCAAAGTGAATCTGAAGAGACAATATTTCCATCAAATACAGTATCTGAAAAGGCTTACCTCTGGGTAAAGAGCCAGTATGTTTTCAATGCATTTCACCTTTGGAGACCAATGTGTAATAAAACCTTCATATTAAGTAGATTGCATTTTAGCTTAGATAAACTAATAGCAAATTAGAGAACCACATAATTCACCATTACTGCTTGGAGGGAAATCACTTAAGTCTTTAAGCTCTTTAGAAGGACTCCAAGCCCTGGCTGGTGTGGCTCAGTGGATTGAGTGCCAGCCTGTGGACTGAAAGGTCGCCGGTTCAATTCCCGGTCAGGGCAAGTGCCTGGGTTGCAGCCTAGGTCCCTCGCGGGGGCTTGCAAGAAACAATTGATCTGTTTCTCTCGTACATATTTCTCTCCCTCTCTTTCCCCTCTCTCTAAAATGAATAAGTGGAAGGACTTCACTGATACAGTAATGACTGTCTACCAAACTCTCCTGAAGATTAGTGCTATTGGTGCCCCTGGTAGGTGAAAAGTCAAGTGGGCGTGAGAGAAAGCCTTCACATTCAAAGTTGTACCTTTAGGAGGCAAAGTCATACACAGATTTTGAGGGACATCAGCTACGCTTCTTATGTTGATGCCCCTCAAAGAAGTGGCTTGGCTAGTCCCACCTGATTTTAACCATCATGAGTGCAATTCTAGTGGTTGAATTCTAGTTATTAATTATATTAATCTACACTTTTTTCAATACTCCAAACCACCACTGCAAAACAACTTGGAAAAATTTCATTACTATGCAAATTCAGTATGCTCAAATTTTTTTTTAAAGCAAAGATGAATATATTTAAAGAGGTATATAATGCACATATATTGCACTAGATATAAATGTGTATTATATATGTATATATTTGTAAACATATGGTAAACAATATGATTTATGTGAATACTTAATTTGGGGAAGGAGTCATTGATTCTCTCCAATGACCTCAATTCTATACCTACCTTAGAAACTATGTAAAATTTAGGCTTTTAAAAAAACCTGGAAAGGCTTAGTATGAAACAGGAAGTCAGCAATGAAAGTCAGTGTATACCTGGGATCCACAGAGTACACAGATGATTGATTAAAATGTAAATATTTGAAAAAGCTTATTTTACTGATAATTATAGCTAAGTATATAAGAAAAAAATTAAATTCCCAGTCACACTTTTTGTAACTTCCATAGTGGCAATTTTGCAATGATACTCTGATGTTTTTGTTTTTGTTTTTTCATAACACTGTAAGACTCAGGAAAACTTTACAAGAATTGCTTGTTTTTTCAGATCACATTGTCCATGCTTGATTGATATGCATTTATTAAGAGATAATAAATATACCCACATGCGACTATCTTCAATGCAGCCTCAAAACAGGCCATGATATGTAAATAAACTAATTTTCCCAACTTTCCAGCTAAGGACATTCCTGGACATTGAAGAAAGAGAATCATACAATGCAGTGATTTTTAATAAGAAATAGAATTTAGTTATCAAAATCATTTATTTGCTCCTAGGTACTATGACTTTTTTTTTTTGTACCACAGAGACCCCCCAAGAAAATCGTTGCTGTGGACTTCTGCCCAAGGACAGAAAAGATTCTGAATGCCCAGGCACAGGAACTGTTTTCTAGCCACCAGGACATGTGCGGTCCATGTAAACTTCTTTAAACAGATTCTTGTACTGTTGAGTAGAGGCTATTCTTGTCTTGATGAAAAAGTAAATTGTAATTTTAGCCCAAATATACCACAAATCTCTAAAGAACAAAATCAAGGGGACTCGAGAGTAAGCTTGCTCTTTAGATTATGTGTTAAAATGAGCTCAGATAGGCTTTTCTTTGTTTGTTTGCCCCACATCTAATAGAACACATGCTGACAACGGCGAAAGAATGTTGTTCATTTTATTTAAAATCATAGACCCTCCAAAAAAGGGAAAGTAGATTAGAAGGGTTAATATCCAGGAAAATGATAGGCAGAAAAAAGATGTAATACATAGCTCAGCTGACACTTATAAATTGTTCCCTAACTATACGCAAGTTCTTAGAAAATATTCATTTGTTCATTCAATAAATATTGAGGTTCTACCTCATGCTAGTAGTTGTAATTGCTGGGGCTATAGCATTGAACAAAAAATATGGGCACTATCTCTTCTCTCATGGATGGAAAAGCAGAGTGGGATAGATAATAAATGCACTAGTAAGCAAATACCAGGAAGTAAGAGGTACTATGAAAAAAACCAGGTCGGACCCGACTGCTGCAGGCCCACTAGGCAGCGTGCTCGGTGCTGCAGCCTCTCCCATTAGCCTCCCCCGACAGTGGTCTGCTAAGTTATCGGTCTCACTGCGTCACATTCCTGCTGAAATTCCTCCATTGCCTCCTGGAGAACATGAGCAAATGCTTATGGTATTCCAGGGCTTCCACAGCCTGCCTTCTCCATGTGCTCCCCTTCCAACCTCATCTTCCATACAAAGTACACCGTATCACACTTCATATAACTCCATTTATTCCCTCATTCATCTATACATCCACCCATTCAAGAAGGCATTTATCGGGATGCTTATATGTGCTGCAGACACAATGGTGAATATAAATATTCATGGTCCCTTCCATTACAAGGACTTAAAGTCTGGTATAAAAAATAGATCATTATCAAATCCCAAAGAGGAAGGAACAATTGCAAAGGTAAAAAGTGATCCAAAAGAAAGGCAAATACTACCATCAGAATGAATAAAAAGAGAAACAGTACCCAGAGTACAGGGCAGCTGGTCATGCACTGACATGGATCTTAGTATGTTTTAATTATGTGTTTCTATGGGTTCAATAAATCTCCGCTCTCATGGGCATGTTAGTTCTGTGTTCCTGATCTAGAATATGGAGCACAGTATAAAATATTACAAGTGTGGTAACAAAGGAATTATTTCCAATGGGAACTATTTCCAATCCTAGCTATCATATTGTAGATGGCTGCGATTATTGCTCAAAGCAGAGGCAAAAAGCCAAAGCCTGTGTTTTACTATCACACGTTTGTTTTCCACGCCAGGCTCTCCTCTCATCTTCATGTCAACTCATGGCCAATGGCCCTTGTCTGTCTCCCTTGAAGGCGCCATGACAGTCTGTTCTCAGGCTTCGCATTCTTAAAGGAACTGTATTTACATGCTGATATATCCCAGCGGGACAAAGGTCTTAAATGTATAAATAGAGAGATTTTTCTGGCTGGCAATAGAAAACTCTAGCGAATATGAATCTTGCCTCACATTTTTCGTAGGTAGTAACATCTCCTCTGTATATACACAATCCATCCCCAGACATTAGCCAAGATCCACTGGAAAGTATAGGTTAGAAAGAGAATTTAGAGTTAGATAATCCTGAATGGGCCCAGCGTGGCATTTGTTTATATTTTTATTTTCCTGGGTATATGTACCATTTTACATTTTCACGTATTAGGAAGGTAACTCCAAGCCCACATTTAGAGGTCAAACACTCAAGCTAGCACCTATTCCCATCTGTTTGTGTTAAAGGCTGAAGGCTAAAAATGTTTCAGAGAGATCATAAAATCACATCATGTCAGAAAAACAACTTTCTTAGAATGTCTGGAGGGTAATGTTTTGGATAGATTAAACTAAAACATCATATCAAGGAAGTTGCCGGCCTGCAAAACATAATGTTCTTTTTAACTAGAAAGATACAGCACAGAGCGGCAGAGCAGGAATGGCCGAGACATTTCCTTTCTTAATGTATAAAACCATTTAGCTCCCTGAACTCATTGCATCATGATGAAATTTGAGAGACCGCTTTCCCCTATAAAAACTGTAGAAAAATCTTACTAGGAAGCAAATTGTTAAGTCTTCAGGTAAAATATATGGCTTCTTTCATTGTCTTCCTTTGTGCCTGTTTCAGTCGAAGATTATTATCTTGAAAAAGAACCAAATTATAGAAAATTCATGTTTCTTCAATTTAATTGTCCCTTTTCCAGAGTGCATTAAAGCTATTCTAAAGTATTTCTTGGCAGGTGCAGTACTTCAAATGTATACATATCAAGGCCAGTTGCATTTATTTAAGCCTATGCTCTTATGTTTTAAGTATATTTTAGTTGTCATTTTAAATGTTTTATCAAAGAAATCTGAATTTCCTAAAACCAGGTCCTTGTGTATGGCAGTGTTTCCCTAGATATGAGAAAGCAAACTCCTGATTTTGGAGGAAAAAAGGGCCAAACAAATTATACGAGAGCAACTGTATGTCCTTTTACAGCTAGGAGTTGGCTTTACACATTCCAGGACTCATAAATAAACAGAAGAGTTCTGTGAACTATATGCAGATGGCCGGGTCTACACTGGGAGCCTTTTGTGATGACTTTGGTTTGCTTCCCTGTTTTGCCATCTCTTAAAATATCTGAAAAAATTTTTTTCTTTTTTTCTTTTTTTGCTCTGCTCCTCAGAAATAGGACAAGTAGAATTCTGTAACTTGAGAATTTGCCCTCTGCTTCACTGGGGCTTTGTAAAGCGTGGAGAAATCCATTCTTTTCCCTCATTATTGTTCACATAAAAATATCTGCTCCCTTAACTGGCATTAAAACAGGCTCTATGTGTTAAATATTTATTGTTTTATTTATAAAAGATAATGCAATAACAGAAGTACAATAAGAGAGGCAAATCTACACCTTGGTAGAAGAAAATAAAAAGCCAAAGAAGAGAAAAATCCCGCAAACCACATAAAGGAAGAGTGATATCAGTGAGCGAGTACAAGGCTGCTGCCCTGGGACTGAGCGAAGGGGCTCCTGCCAAGCCAGATGAGGAAGGGGGAGGGAAGAATGGGAGGGCCGCTCTGCAGCAGGGCAGGGAGACCAAGCAACAAAGTCAAGTGGCAGTGCTAAGACAGCAATTTTGTATCTGTTTTTTTTCCAGATCAAGGCACAGGTATTTTAGCAGGTTGGTGACAACAGTGGGTATAAAAATGAACAGATATAATAGCATACTGGTATTTTTTTATCATTTAAATGTTGCAAATATTTTTGTTCAACTTCCTTCACTCCTCCAAACACACTTAAATATACAAATTCCTTCTCTCCCTCCCTCCCTGCTTCTCTCTCTCTCTCTCTCTCTCTCTCTCTCTCTCTGTCTGTCTGTCTCTTGCTCTGTCAGGCTCTCATCCCCATTACCACTGTAGCAACAATCACTTGCTTAGCTAATCATAAAGCCTCTTTCTCTACAGCAAAAAGCTTAAGGGTTTTAGCAATGTAAAATGTATTGGCATCTCTCTGATGTATATTCAAAAATCTATATTATAATTCCTAACTGAGCATGTATGAGTCAGCAATAGATATACTGTATCTTTAAAAAGACTTGAAGGTTTCCAGTCAAGCCTTTTAAGGCTTTACAAATAACATTTCAAGAGGGTTGAGAATGTGGACAAAGATAGCAGATAGCTTTTAGTACACTACTGCGCCAGGGTCCTTTGATTTTATTACTTTTGCTTTTTGATGATGCCCTTTTCTGGTTTGTTTTGATGACTTTGTGGCCTAATGGACTAAAATCAGACAGCGAAGCTGAAAACCCTTAAGTCCTAATGACAGTAGTGACTTATTGGGTGACCTTGAGTAAGTGTTACATTCCCCTCCTCGCAGTTTCTGTGACAGAAAATAAAACTCACCCTGACTGCCCCCCTGAAGAATGGACTAAGACTAGTAATTATTACTCAACATGCATAGTATGAAATAATGATATTAGCTGTAGTTTATTAAACATCTCTATGAAGCAGACACTATTTCAGGTACTTAGCATATTTTCTTGCTTTTAATTTACACAATAGTCATTTAAACCATGAATAGTTACCCTCATTTTTACGGGTGACTATTCCTAGTGACTATTCATTCCTAGGTGAAGGAATGAAACACAAGAAGTTTGAAAACTTAAACTTAAGTCCACTTGACCAAACCTCTTCTGTTTCCATCATGTGAACCAATCTCTGCTAATGAATAATTATGATCAAACATTTAGTAATTAGTTATATGTAGTGATTATATATACCATATAATATGTAGCAATAACTACATGTACAGTAATTATATAATGCTATGTATTATATATAATGACCATTAGTCATACAGTAATGTGAATTCAGGGTAGCCTTTCAAAACTAGCACTCCACTGACTTTATTCAGTCTGTGTCTATTCATGTATTACTTGAAAACAAATATCCAAAAGGAAGGAAAAACTGAGGGAGGGAAGGAGGGATGTTTGGCTCCACATTCCATAAATAACTATTAAATTTCTAAATGTGTGAATGGTGAACTGATTTGCAGGAAAGCGTGGCCCATATCTGAGGGTGAAATCCTGGATGCTAGACCCTGTGTATCTGGTACCCCTTGGGTGAATTACTTTTAATGTAGTAAGTCACTGTTCTGCAACAGAAAATAAGGTCCACAGAGCTTTACAGATCCAGGGAGCATGTAGAGACAAGGAATCTGAAAAATAAGAAGAGAAGGAGGAAAGAAGGAAGGAAGGACAAGAGGGAGGGAAGAGGGGAGAGGGGGATGGAGGGAGGGAGGCTGGGAGGAGAGAGGAAGGAGGATTTGGGGGCTGCCTGGGCTCTGCTCTACCCAAGCCAGAGCCAGGAACTGGCTTTTTAAATGTGTGCTTTCTTCCAAATGAACCTTCTGCTAGATCACTTCCATGTGGCTAAACACATTTTCTGTTTTTATTTAAAACCACAAAGAAAAAAAAATTAGCTTTAAAATGTGCTTGAAAAATGGCGATGGGTTAAGGATGAGGCAAGGTGTTTAACTGGAATTATTACAGCCACTTCTGGGAGCTTAGGTATCAAGAAACTGCCTAAATTTCAGGCATCTCCTAAGAGTTAATTCCAGGAAAGGAAGGACCAAGTCCTTGGGACTCTTCAAACTCTCATTCCAGTGCCAGGAGAGAACCACATGCCTACGGTTTCTTTAAAAAATATGTTTTTCCTTTTCTTTTCATTTTGCCTGCCATTCATTCAGCACAGGCCTCTAAGCACAATAGGACATTAATTTATAATACTCATACATATGTAGCGGGATCCCCTCAAATTTTAAGGACTAACTTGCCAATGGAAAATAGGCCATATGGAGCACCCAGGCGTTCTGAACCCAACTGAAGTCGATTATCTCCCCGTACCCCCAGCCCCAGCAGGATGAAGAGGACATTTGGCTATAGTATTTTGGAAGCTAAGATGCTCTTGTGGGTTGTGAATGCCAAATTGGAACAGAATAGGTCTCATATAAGACAGTAATGGATTCAAACACAATAATGTTAAACATATCTCTAATCAATTATTTTTGAAGTATGCACTTTCTTTAGTGCCTTGTATTACAGTTTTATTTACAGAGACATTACTAACAGAGTAAGAATTAATCTGTAGAAATTTAAGAAAACATGTTTGCACCTGGCAAGTCTGTTAGATTCAACTTATAAAATGGTTCCTTGTCAGAGAAATCACACAAGATTGTCAGAAGAGAAAGGAAAAATTGTGTAAGACTTTTGAGTTTATCAACCTAAAAAACTGATGTACATTAGTAAAGTAAAACCCACCCTCCCTCAAAGACTCCACAGACTCACATGTGTTCTTGTTTACCCTCCATTGTCCATATTGCCTTTGATTTCCTTCCTTGTGTAACACCAACCACTCCTGCGTTGCAATGTGCCGTATTTTTAAATGACTTAACACTTTCCTAGATAAAATGGTGGGCAATCATCTCTGGAATGCTGCAGAAAAGAATTCCTTAAGCCTCTGGCTAGTTGCAGAAGGGTTTGCATTAATCACTCTCTCTGCATGCATGTCTCCTCTTGCTAGTGTCCAATGTCAAGTCAGACAGGCCACGCAGGGCCCTTGATAGAACAGTAAAAGGGCCCCACCACACGCGGCAGGTGGCCAGCAGGAACAAAGCCTGTGGCCCTGAGTCATTTCAAGAATTTCTCCGCAGGTCTAACCCAGTGCTTAGGGGAGCATATTTGTTCCTGAAATCCTTGTTATACCATTTACTATACAACTGCCAATTCGACATTAAAAAAAAAAAAAAAAGCAGTCCTTATATTCCAAATCACTCTAGACCTGGTGTGTTGGTCACCTGGTACTTTCTTTTCAAAAATACTGACAACCAAAAGCTAGCTTCTTGTTGTTAAATGTTTTATTTGTGTCTCCAGGAAGGGCCCAGAATTCCCTACTGCGCTGCTAGCCAGGAGGACTTAAAGTGAGTCAGCGATAATGAACTCCGAGACACTCAGCTCAGCTAGTGAAGTTAAACAGTAAGTAATTTGGACAAGCATTCCAGGTCCCAGTCTTGTAAATGGGTGTGTCCTTCAGGGTATCTGATCCCTGCTGTTTGAAATCTTTTGATACTCTAATACCATCCTGAAATGATGCGAACCAGCTAGAAGCAGGAGGACCTTTTATTTTTTCTATTATCATAACCTCCAGGTTGCAGGTATTTATCCTAACATTATTTTATAATTGGATCTACTGATTGCGTTTTCAGAGCCATTACTCTTCACAATAAAACTTTCAGGAGAAAAATTCAGGTTTTCATACAGCACAGTAAATGTTGCTATGAAAAAAGTCACCGACACATACTGTCTCCTGAGCAGTGTTGGTTACGCCTTATAAAAGTCACAGGAGTTTTCAATCAAATGATAATACCTTCCCCTACACTTTCTATTTCTTCCACACTGCTTGATTTTAAACTGTGTTTTTTCTTACTACAAAAATTATTTTAAACCCAGAATGTCAGTTATATAGTTTTCCATTTCATACGCTCACTTCCTCCTGTGAATCTTTGCAGCTACTCTATAGCACTTTAATACACTCAGTCTCATATGCACGCATTTTATCCCTGTTATTACCAGTAAACTATTCTCTCTGTCAAGGCCTAGACTACATCTTATCTAATTCAGCTCTGCATTATTTGCAATGCCTTATAAAATGCCCAATAAAGTGATGAAATGAATCAAATATAAAATAAATTAGCCTCATGTTTTGGATTCTCTATTAACTATATGAGTCAACCAAATATGGATTATATAAAATAGTGAAGTAGGGGTTGAAATAAATTAGCACTGCTAACATCTTCAATCTTTTTGTGTTGGTCCAATAACTATCTGAGTCAAACAAATATGGATTATGTAAGGTAGTAAAATAGGGAATAAAATAATATAGTTGTACTTAATGTGAAATAAGCCTTCTTTTTTAATATTGTATAATTTTATTGCCTATGTCTTGTTTGGAACTACACTCAGCCCAAGAAAAACACCTTAATTTAATACTTCCCTCCACATTCCTTGTTTTAAAGAAAATTCAAAACGCATTTGTATTCATGGATCCGTTTGGTACGTATGGCACGCCATAGAGTAGGTAAACACCTAAACTATTAGCCCCACATTACAGATGTGAAACGAAGCCACAGAACGGCTGTCAGCTGCCCACGGTTACCCGTGTTACCCATTGGTAAAATAAATATTAAAATGCCCCAATCCTGGTCTCAGGCTCTTACTATGACCTCTCTTCCAGCCCTTGCTAAAGACTTTTTCCAACAAGATCTCCATATGATTGGATCCCTCAGCCCTCTGAACGCTGGGCTGCCTGAGGATGACATTTTACTACCACAATAAAATTATTACTAAATTCCCCTAATACACCCTAGCATGTGGCAAATACCAGACCCTGGAAAAGGCATATAATTTGATTTAAAGACTAACAACCCCAAAACTCTCCCAACTGCTCCTCCTACTCTTCTGGTTTCTTATTGAACATGGCTTACCTATTTCTCACTCTATGGAAAAATACAGGTAATTTCACTTAGAGTAATTACATTAATGTATTTCTCTAAAACCACTGTTTCTAAAGTTTAAGTTTCTTAAGAATAAATTAGGAGAGTGGTGAAATATCATGTGGCATAGTTTTATCAAATCTGTCCAGAATATTTTGCCATATAAATATAACTAATAAATAATGAACCTTCACAAGAGAAAATCCTTTGACATATGATTATGCAAAGGGAAAAAAGGCTTAATTTGGTCTGTTTGAACAAATATCTTGGAAGAGATTCAAGTTTTTTTTAACTTTCATCTCTATTAGTTGAAAAATGAAATTAGTATTTTTACCAAAGACCATCAAATGTAATTCAGTTCAGCAAGCACTGAGTGAAAGTTAATGGTACAGCAGTGGCTGATAGTTGGAAGGACACATTTAAGGAGACATTATCTCTGTCTTCAAAGAAACAAGAGATTGAAGTGGTTCAGAGCTCATTCTCCTCCAGTTCAAATCCTGGCTCCCCTCCAGACCAGCATGTGACCTTGGCAAATTACATCTTCTGTGCCTCAGTTTCCTTTCTGCCAAATGTTGATAATAATTGTATCTAGTGCATTGCTTTGGTGCAACTGCAATAAGCAACTACATAAAACCAAAGGAGGACCCATCTCAGTGGTGGGCCCTGTATGACTATATAGCTCAGTACCTATGAAGCCAGCCCTGGTGGAGAGCAAATGGTTACTACTGTAAAGCAGATAGATGAATGCCTGGCAGATGATAAATATTGTAATGTAGTATTACTTTGTTATTATTAAAAAGACTACAGTTTCATTGAACATGTAAGAAAAATAAAAGCAAATGGTAAATGCTAACTTTTTTCAGATGCTAGACAGATTTTAAATTCTAAGATCTAAAGTTTGTAACATTGTTCCTACCCGCCCTGGATTTGGGTCCCATTTCAAAATATGTCACCTCTTATTTCACTGAGACAAGTCTTCTGGCTTTCCTTCACACAAAGTGTGAAAAATGTGAGTTCCATCTTTTTTATATGACATTTATATTACACCGTATTTGTTTACCTGCATAATTTTTGTCTCAACACAACACACAAGTAACCAGGGAGTTTCTTAACAAGAGAATCAAGTCCTACCCTTCTCTTTAGTGTGCTCATAAAATAAGTACTTTCAGTTCATTACTAAATTTTTACATTTTCTCCCTAATAGCTAATCCTTAATTGGAGAATATATTTTCCAAATATATGTTACCAAAATAAATCCCCCCCAAAAATGTCCACACCATAGTCCCGTGAATCTATGAATATGTCATGCGACCTGGTCAGAGAGTGGGGGAGACATTAAGGCTTCAAGCAGAATTGTAGTCACTAACCAGCCGACATTAAAATAGATTATCCTGGATTATCCACATAGAACAATGTAATCACATGGCCCTTTAAATCTGGCAAAAGGAGGAAGAAGATTCAGTGCCAGAGCAATGTATTGTGAGAATGCCTCTCCTGGCCATGGCTGACTTTGAGAGATGGCCGGGGGCGACAGGCAAGAAGTGCAGCCAACCTCTAGAGGCTGGAGAAGGGAAGAGAACAGACACTGCCCCAGCTCCTTTATTCCAGCCCGCTGAGGCTCATTTCGGACTTCCAACCTCCAGCGTTGAAAAATAATAAATTAGGAATGTTTTAACATACAGGATTTTTGGTAATTTGTTATAGCTGCAAGAGTAGACTAATATAACATCTACAGACCATGCCCATATATACACGCACATGCACATGCATCTGCATACGCACACTCACATGCATACTTCACATAGACTTCCGAGCATTGAACATTCCTGTCCTTAAGGTATGAAGATGTTTACAAGTAAATACCCTCATAAGCGCATACTGCTTTTGCTAGAAGCCAGTGAAAAATCTACCAACTGAGCTTCTGCCTTTCCGCTACAGAGATATGGTAGTAGGAAATGCAAATAGCCTGCCTTCCTCAACCTAGACTGAGAATTTTGACCCTCCACATTGGTCCTACTGCAATGAATGCACTCTTAAATTGTTGTGTTGATCACATTACTTGATGGTTAATATACTGATCTATCTTACTCACCAAACAGGAACAGCCTACAGGAAAGGGACGATATATGTTCTTATTCATACCTGCATATCCAGTGTCTAGGTAATGAATGGCACATGGCAGACCCACCAAAGTTTCTTCATCTAAATGAATGAATGAATGGCTAGATATTTTTTTAAGCATGCACGTGTATGCCTGCATACACACACAGTATAATAAATTTACACTTTCATTTTATTTACACCTAACAACAATGTTATGAGATAGGCACTATTTTAGTTAGTGACAATAGAGATAAGTTGTAAGATCAGATTCAGGAATCCTGAGTTGTGACCACCAATCATTACAGCTTTCTAATCACAGTTTGAACAATGACAGGGTAACAGGCTTCATTACTACCAGTCAATGTAACATCATATTAACCAAAAATCTGTTCATGTTCACAAGATACCTGATTTGAAACACACAGAATTTGTTCTATAGTGTAAAAGATGAAAAAAAAAAACTCCAAAAAAAAAAAGCCTCTTCAGGAACCTAAGCATTAGACACCACTTAGGCAACATCTGGATGGATCAGTGAGATAAAATTGTTCAATAGTGGAGTCACAGGACCTATTTTTACATTATTACAGGTTGCATCCTTTCTGCTGAATTCCAGTCATTCACCCACAGCCAGAAAAAACTCAGAATCCTGAGACTCAACTTGTGATGCCAAGCTCACTTCTCAGTATGAATAAATTTGTGTTTTTTCAAAGAAAGTTTAACACCCTACTTAGTCGTGAATGAGTTTTGGAGTTATTTCAAAGCATCACCTTGGGGGCTGACTCCAATGACAAATCACTTAAGTATAGATAAATACGGAGCTGGATCTCAAGGAAGAATCATACATTAAACATACAAAATTATGGAAATTATAAGACATCTAAAATATGAACCATTTACACAGCTTTAATTTTAGGGACAGAACTCATTAGCAGAGAGAACACTTGCCTAGCAGAACATGACAAAAGGTTTAATTGATGGCTGTGTACACATCAATAATGACCATAAAAATAGGTGTTTCATGCCCACTTTGCAGATATGACTTGGTTTCTTTAGCTGGTGAGAAAAACAGGCCTTACATCACCCCACCGCTTGCTGGGTAAATTGCAGCTAAATAGTCAATACATCTCTTCCTGACTGTGGGTCAGCTTCCGGGGGAAGGTGAGTACAATAAGTAGAGGCCCTTATGTCTTTTTTACCTGTTTTTGTTTCTGTAAATCAATCAAGAATAATTTCATCAGATATTTAAGAGATGAAAGAAAATGTGTTTTTTTTAATCTTTGGCATGCTCACATCCATGACTCCATCACTGTGCCAGGCACTTGTGCCCAGGACTTTACAGATGCTCTCTCGTTCCATTTAAAACTTACACCACTCTCAGAATAGTTGCTATACCTATTTCACAGGTGAGATTTTTGGCCCATAACTACTAAATGTCAGGATTAAAATTTGAACACAATTTTGTGATTAATTATATCCCTACTATCTCTTTTTCTTTTCTTTTTCTTTTTTCTCTTCTTAAGTAGTTCTCAAGATGGTGACACTGATCAGAAATACATCCCATATGAATAATTTCTAGCTATTTGTCTTTTTTAGTTGCACAGGAATTTAATGGGTGATGCTTATGACAAAATCTGGCCAGTTGGAGAGGAAGTTGAAACATTACAGTTGACAGGGCGGGTCATTATAGAGCTAGCAGCACCTGTGAGAGTGAAGTAAAGCATAAACACTAACTGAAGGCCACTGGTGGGAAAACGCTAAATAGTGGGGTGTCTGAGCATACAAACTTTCAAAAAATTATTTTAATGAAATTCTCTCAATCTACTAAAAGGGACTAGACTTTTACCATACCTAATACAGATAAAACCAACAATTTAGTAAAAAGAATGGAGTGAGTTGAAGTAGAAGAAAGTAGTGAGAGCTTGGGGCCATTATGAGGAAATAAGAATTAGAGTTGCACTATTTAAGCCAGAGCTATTAACGTTAGAATACATAAAACTTTTAGGGAAAAAATCAGACATAATTTGAAAAATGCAAGAAATGTGTGACAATGTTGAGAAAAGCATAAATAATTCTCATTCTGGAAAGACTAGAAGGCTAACTAAAAGCAGAGAAATAACCTCAATGACCTCCAAAATTCCCCCAGATCTGGGTCCAAGATTTCTATTGTTATTAGTGTTAGAGCAACAGAGCAGGAAAAAGTAAAGATAAATGAAGAAAAACAAGTTCAGTCTAAACTGGGGAAATGAGAGCCAGACACGGAAGGAAAGCAAAAGGAGCGTGAAGGATGATTAAAAAGGAACTAAAATAAAGAAAACATGTTATTTTATTTTTGTCTTTTTTAGTCTCAAATAATGAAATAGAAAATGTGCAAAATGCCATACCTAAATCCATCAACAGCAGGATGTACAAAATTATAATGTCTGTATTACATCACCATATGTAGTACATTTGATTGCTAATTACACTATCAGATGTACAGACGTATGTGATGTGAATAATTTATTTTGCTTTTTTTTAGCCTAGCTTTGGTTCTTGCATACATTGACAAGATTCAAATCTACAACGTACATAATGTGGAAATGTAGTTTTAAGCAATTATGATATAAGTACACACTTTTCAAAGCATTAATATTTAATTTAAATAATGTGCATTTAGGTATCTTAGTTGAATTGGATTTGACATGTGGCACATTTTAAAATGTCTCAAATGAGAGTCTATTAAAGAAAAGTTTGCTATAAAATAGATACTGATAAAGAGAAAAATGAAAATAAGCAGAACAAATAAGTTTAAAAAATTATCACGTCACAAAACCAAGACAGATTCTTATTGGCTGGACATGCAACCATGATTTACTAACCTATTTGCCTTGCTGTTCAATAAATAACATGGTGTCAATGAACAACTGTCATATCATAAAGAACACAGGCCATAAAGTGGTCCACATGGCAATATATCATCAAGGTGTTTCCATTCCCTTCTATTTTAAAACAAACTGTGTGCAATAAGATAATAAAAGTTTCCTACATTTTAACAACTATATTTCTAAAAACTGTAGATCATGCAAATTATTTGGTTCTTTCCCTCCAATTTATTGAAATCTGGATTAATAGTACTGTAATATTTGTATCTATTTAAAATAATGACATGATAAGATTTCAAACCTAAATACCAAGTAGTAGAAGAATTACTCTGTATTACTCTTAAGTATTCTCAGCATATTTCTTTAACAGTTGCATTTACAGAAGTACTTTAAGGACATCGATTAGTTACTGTTGACAACTGTTTCATGAAATATAGCTGTTACCTGTGAACTCAGCTGTTAATTCTAAATACTGATTAATTGACACTCTCTCCACCATCCACTTTGCTTCTGAAGAGCAAAATATGAGTTATAAATAGAGATTTTAGCTTCCAAATTTGCTTACAATTTGGGAAATGTCTAAATCTGCCCCTCCACTTTCTCTCTGCTGAGCTATACCATTGGTTTCTTCAGTTTATTGCATACAACTACAGTTTAGTTATTTGATAACCAGGAAAATAAAGGGGCAGTTTTCCATAGTCATATGCTCATATGTATTTAATTTACCTTAGCTATTCAATTAATGCTTGTGAAATGAAGTGTTAAATTATATAACTAGAATTATTTCATTCTTTCTGCCTCTAATCTGGTGCCTCGGGTAGAGTTCTCTCTGTGTCATCGCATACGAACCCCAATAACACCTCCTCAAAACCCCCTTCCCCTCCAGAACAAAACACAGAACAGAATCACAACTGGACAGATCATTCCAATTCAAAAGATGACATAACAAAACGAAGTGCAGACGTTTGCACCTCTGATGAATATTGATTAGATCTGAATTAAACTCAGGCATCAACCTTCATGTCCAGGTTAGTTTAAGCACAAGAAAACATGCCAGTAGCAGCAGCATCCAAACAGCGCTCTCAAGGCTTTGATACTATTAGAAGATTTTATAAAACATAATCAAAAGTCTATTATGAATGAGTAATGTATTATTGATTAAATATTGCTATTATTATGTAGGGCTAAAATTAAAAAAACTGAGGGTCAAGAGAAATGTATGTCATAAACAGGGGCTTCTGTATGGTAAACTAGAAATATCTTGGGCAGACACAGTTTTACATAGGCATGACTGTGAATGTGCACCTCAGGGGTAGAGAATAGTGAACAACCTCAGAGAACTATCCTCAGGGAACCATGGTCACTAGGTTTTTACTTTTCTTTTTTTGTTCCATGAGAGTTAATTAAAAAAAAAATACATGCATGTTTATGAACCACATGTTTTTTCATTAATTTCTTTCATATCACAATAAGATCCCATGATGAATACATGTATCCTTACAATGTTAACTACCTACATAACAAAATAGAACAATGTCAATGAAATAAATAGTATTGTTTTTAAGCTATATCTCATATGTTGAAGATAGAAATTAAGAAGCTCATTGTGCCACATTCTACTCAAGAGTTTCTCTTTGTTGGTAACCAGGAAGAAATTCACAATTGTAGCTTCAGCGAAAATATACTATGTATTACTCTTGCCTCTATAGCTATGCACATGACATTTCCTCTGTTTTCAATATTCTTTTTCCTGCTTCTTTGGTAAGTATTATGTTTACTGAGTACTTACTATGTGCCAGTTGTTGCTCTGAATATGAGAGATATATATATATATATATATATATATATATATATATATATAAACTTTTTTTATTCTCTCAAATACTAACGATAATAGTACCTACTTAGTTCTTTGAGGGATTCAATAACTTATTATTTGTAAAGTACTGAGGATGTGCAAAGTACTATGTAAGTGTTTGACAAATAATCATATGAAATGCATTGTATTCATTACTTTCATTTTACAAATAAAATCAATGGAAACAGAAGTACATTAAGGAATGTCCAGGGATCATGAGCTAATAAGTGATGAAGCCTGGCTTCAAATGCCAGCAAATTAAATTCAAAACATACATTTTTTACCATTCTTAACACCTAGGCTCTGGCACTTCCCAACGTTGCATGTGGATTGTTCCTTCAACAACCTGACTCTACACACCTCCTCCAAGAACTTTCCAGAGTTTACATGTATGCACACCCTGGACTGTAGACTTCTCACAAATACAGATCATACTCTACTGCATGGTCTTCCCTTCCAAGGTACTTCCTCACTGATGTGCACAGAGCAGATGTGCACGAGATACACCAGCACCGCCAGACGTTGACAGCCTTGGGAGCATAATGTGAGTGATAATGTTAAAAATTTAACAGATATGCATTTAATATTTTATGCTTAAAGACACAAATATCCATCCTGTTTAATTATCCTTTTATTTTTTCATTTCTGAGCACGTGACACCCAGACACCCCCTGTTCAATGACCACTCTTTCTGTACTTAGTGTTCCCAAAACTGTTCTTTAAAAAATGCCCTAACAGGCCTGAATGTATATTTGAAATGTGAAAACTGCTGCCATTATAGATTTGGGTTTGTGCCCCACTTCTACCACTGTGATTGATACTAGCTATTAGTTCTCAAAAAAGTTACTTAACCCCCATGAGTCTTTTGCCTTGGTTTTCAAATGGGAATTCCAATACCTGCTTCATAAAGTGGTAGCAAAGAGTGAATAAAACAAAATAACAGTGGACATAAATAAGCACCATCTACAGTAAGCATGTAAGTTGCTTTGTAGGCTTTCTATGAGGAAGTAAGGTATAAATTAAAAATCAATATACATATAATTAAAGTTTAACTATAACTTTATTTGGGTTGGATACATGCTTTGCTTTGCTTTTTTATGTTTCTATTCTTAAAGTAGAAATGCACTTGTATTGTTTATATAGATATTGGCTGTTAGAGGTGAGATGTATGTAAGAGAAAAACCTAGAGTAGCACTGGGAAGTCAAGTTGAAAGTTAAAATTTCCTGAGAATAATAAATAGTAAGACAACAGTACCCCTAAGACTTTTCAGAGGACGGCTTCTTTTAAACAGTATAGTCTGCAATAATGGAAACAATTGGAAATCACTACATGTTCTTAGATGGGTATATCCACTTCTGGGTACAGGTCCAAAAAAAGAAACTTCTTGGTTTCTATAGCCAAGAGTGATGCTACATGTCAATACTGCCTAAAGTGGAGCATGCCGGGAATAGGCTACGGAACAGCTTTTAATATACTAGCTATGCTAGAAGCCCACTTGCACTAAGGATGGATTATTGACAAGCTGTATTACTGTGATGCATTTTTTAAAAGCATATGTTTACTCCTATAAGGCACTGCTCCAAGTTTGTCTCAATGTGCAGTGCATTTGTTTTATTTGCATATATTAGCCTTGTCCCAAAGAATACTAACCACAGTATGACACAGTGCACTGACTTTCTATCAGCCCTGCTTCCCTTCCACAAAATCCACAATGAATATTTATGACACCAAACTCAATATAGTCCTGGAAATAAATAAATTAATAAAGGCTAGTGCTGCCGTGGCTTTAATGAGGTTATCAAATGGAGTAGAACTCAAGATCTGCCAATCGGCTTTAAAGACCGGTCAGCAAGGAGTGACGCCTTCTCCAGAGCATGCATGATGAGAAGGATGCAGCAAGGCGTGAAGGGAAGGGAGGAAGAGGAAAAGCAGGGACATGGAGAAGGGAGGAGAGAAGAATAAAACAGGTTTTCCAGCCCCATAAAAACCAGGAGCCACATTTAAAGAAAATTCTACATTTATCCAAGGCCATGCTCCCTACTCTTTTAAGGTACTGGCAGCCATTCTATCTTATTAAACATTCATTTAAAAAGCCAGTCAGTGCTATCTCTAGTCTGACTTGCCATTTTAGAATTTAAAAGCAAGGAAGAAAATAGCCATATGAAAGCATATTAATATCTTTTGATATGGTCTAAATGATCCAAGGACTTTAACCACTGGAACTCCTCCAAACTCCCCAAAGAAGTGTAGACTCTTGAGGTTGCCCCCTGTGTTTTTACAGAGAAGCAGCTACTTGGGGTCACCACTCTGTTGAGGCAGCTAAGCAAGAAGCACCAGTAACAACAATGCAGATCTGGCACGTTCTCTGTTCCTGCTCTGCTGACGACCCTCAGAAAATGAAGCATATGGTTCTGATGAAGCAGTTCCTTAAACTTTAATGTGGCATTGATCTATCTTAGGATTCCTAAAGGTTCATGGGCAATGCACAAAGGGAGGAGTATGAACAGCTGACAAGAGAAAGCAAGCCAAACGTTTCACTGTACAAAAACATTCTGTAGAGCGCAAATTAGAAATGGTACTGTTACACCAAAACACGGTATCATTGATAATTTTTCGCTTCATACCCCAGATTCTCAAAGTCAACATTGAAAAACAGATCACATAAATAACATGCCTGGTCCATAAACCAAGACATGATTCAACGCGGCTGAAGCAGAAAGAGAAAGGGATGCTTTGGTGGCGTCACCGAATGTCCGAGGCAGCACCCCTCCTGCCAGAACGGTCAACGCCCTCCGCTCCACTGCGCGAGGAGGAACGCAGAGTAATCGCTGCCTCTGCCCTCAGGACCACAACATGCCCGCGCCTATTCCCCAGTCTCCGTCACCCCATCCTCACATGTGCCTCTTCCTGTCCCTCCTTCCCCAGTGCCCCTTGATTTGTTAGGCTGCTCGACGCCTGCCTTCAATAGCCTACTGCAGTCTCCTTGCCACCGACTTTTGTCTGCCTGACCTGTTGCCAGAATAATCTTCCTACAATACAAATCAAATAGTTACTCTTTAGAAGCTATTGATCTTCCCATTTCCTACAAGATAAAGTCAAGACCCCTTTCCATGGTATTCAGCTAGCTCGGAGTTACCTTTTCCCCCAGTACCTTCCCCTGATTTCTGCCCTATGCTTCTTCCACCTCAAACACCAACCAAATACTCACACTTCAAAAGCACTATTATGCTTCTTAATTGTTGTTGTGTTGTTTCCTCCTCTCTACCTGGCAAAATGTTACTCATGGTCATGGTCAAATACCCTTCTCCTCTATTGAGTGGACCCCTCCTCCAAGGCAAGGCAATATCTCACTACTTTATCCCTCAGTAATACTTGCCATATTTCTCTATTAACCAAAATATGATAGGTTTTGGGAGCTTCATCTCTGAATTGCAAAGTGAAGGTATTCCATTCATACACAGAATATTTGAATACTTATTATTTTTTTAAGAAAAGTGCCTTTGAATTGTCCTCACTGTCTGTGAGCAATATAGCACAACCACAAATCTGAAGTCTTGCAGGAAAATGTTACATCAGATTTCAGAACATGCACTGTCACTTTGTCCACCCTTCAGAAAAGGTAATGAAAGCTCCTAAAACTATTGCAAAGAAGAGCTAAAAGAGAAATGTGTCCTAGGTGATGGAGGAGAAGGCACATATATGAGGGGAAAAAAGAAGAAATAAATTTCATTGCACATCAGCAGACACAGCCATCGAGAGGGACCCTGACTTTCCGTGACTGCAGATTCTCTAAACCCCTGCCAACTTACTGGTCTTTTAAGATGCTGGGTTCTTTACTTCAAATTTGCTAAAGAAGAAAAGGAAACTGCTTTTGCTGAGTACAACAAGAAAAACACACTTTTGGAGTGAGATATAAATGGTAACCTTAAAATGAGAGAAATGGAAAATTCTCAGTTCTGCTTGGGCGCTTTCCGCTCTGCAGGGGCAGCGCTCTGAGGCCTGTTCCAAGGTAGCCTGTCCCGTTCCGCGGCCATTTGAGTTTGTTAGATTTTTCAAGATTCCAGCTCCTGCCTGATACGATCTCTCTAATAAGGACCAGGCGTTCCCATAATACGATTTCAAGGAGACTCCACTGCATTCTGTTCCCTGAAAGGCATTTCTTCAAATGGTTTTCGTTATCAAAGCTCCGCATACAACCAGGTGGCATCATATTGAAGTTTGCAGGGACTTTATTGTAATCTCAGCAGTATCTGACTGTCAGCAAGAAAGTGGCATCATGGACTATAATCATTCTGCAAGGAGGAAGGACAGATCCAGCAGAAAAAGTTTAATTCTAGCTGATGGCTCCTGCAGAGCCAGGGAAGGGCACACATATACTAATAAGGAAGTGCAAAAAAAAAAAAAAAAGACTGGTGACGACACGCTCGCTTCAAAAAGCATGCTCAGCAGATTTCTGCAACTAACAGAACCGTTACTGCTGCACGTCAAGCTATGAAAAATACCAAAGGACAGGGGCATCAGAAAGGGATGGGAAGGTGGTAACAACAACAGAAGGAGAGAAATCAGAATTCCCGAATCCTGCCTCCACATTTGTCCAACTAAAGGTTAAGTTATCAAATCTAGGAAATACACAGGTGCCTAAAAGATTGCACAAGACAAAAAAAATTCTCCAATTTTTAATTGTAAGTATCTCACACTATAACCAAGCTGTCCCCTCTCTTACTACCAGTCCAAAACTCGTGTCTAGGGAATGCTTGCATTGTCGTTGGCTACTACACACAAGACTTATCTTTGTTATTTTATGCTTACTTTTCTTTTTCTTCTTACTGCTGTATAACATGGAAAACCAGGCAAATGAAGAGGATAATACACGTAAAGGAATCTTTTCAAAGAGAATTAATTATTCACCCTATTTCTAAAGGCTTCTGTTACCCATGGAAGGCTAAGGGTCCCTAGAAAACTGGGAGCTAGACCAGGATTCACCCTGGGGCCCTAAAACCTTGTGCCGATTACCCTCGGCTCACCAGCACCACCCCCAACCCCTGCCAAAGCTTCATTCTGTAATGGAGAGTATTTGTGCAATGACCACAAGAAGCACCGATGCTTTAAAGCTGAATACTTCAAATGTCTAACTGAAAAACAGAAATTTTTACTATAAGGAGGCAGGAGCACAAAATAAGGAAACCAAGAAAGAGTCATAAAAATGCATACAAGGTCCCAACAGGAATGCAAAATAGCTATTTAAAGCTTACAATACCATTTATCAGCCAGGAAAATAATAGCACAAACAAAAGATGAAAACCCAGCACCTGAACTTTTACACAGCTCCCTATTAGTTGGGGCCAGGCTGTGGCTTTTTAATGCAGCAAAACAATGAGAACCTGTTTCTGGGTGGGGCACGTGACATTCCCACCCCAGCATTCACTGGTTTGCACTGTCAGACATCAACAGTATCCCGCCCTCCACTAGGCATAGCTTCAAATTCACTCATTCTCTTGAGTAAAAATGAAATTAAACAATGCTGATGCCTGTGAATAAACGCAAAAGCTCTTTAAGAATGAGTTTGCTTAGGTTGGGCTTGCGGGTGTGGGGACTCCCATGACCTCACTATCAAGGAGTTTAATTAATCATGCCTGAGGGAGGGAGGAAGAGCTCGGGTTACCAGCCTGCCCTTTAAAACTCACTCTATCTCTGTTATCAGCCAATATCTGAGATAGTGATCCTTTGCTATCACCAGTAACTATGCTGCTATGTGATGGGGCTTAACTCAATTTATCCAACTCTGAATTTAACCGTTAATAAAAACTGAGCATCGTGGAACATAGCTCAGAAGGTTCTAAATAGTGCCTCTGGGATACATATTTTATCCTTCCTACTGTTTCTATTCTGGTTACATCCGTATGCAGAAGCCACTTCAAGTGAATATTCCTAGATACAATAATGTCGTATGCAGAAGGATGGATTTGGGTTTCAATAGGAAGTTTCAAATTCAGGCAATTCACCTGTCATGCACACAGCACCGCACATGGGATCCTGGGCATCCATGAACAAGGGCCATTTTTCACTGGAAATTGTGAAGGAAATCCATGGAGGAGCAAGGGCGTCTCTTTGTTTAAGAAGACAAGTGCACTTGCAACAAAGAAATGCTTCCTTATCTCCATTTCAGGCAAGCCTATATTGTAGGAAATCTCAGTGAAGGAGGCTATCTTTGTCCAGCATCTGAATTAGACCTTGAAAAGGCCACAATCCCTTGCTTTGTCCCAGAACCAGTTCAGCCTCATTTGTGTTTTCTGGACATCTTGCCAAGTTAAGACAACTGTGACTCAAATACCATGAGTCAACTCTGGAACTAACTGTACATTCCCTTTCACTATGATATCTACACTGGGCCGCCCTCCTTTCTAGCATATAGGTTCTTCTGGAAGCCCCCCCAAACAAGGAAATGAATGAAACTCTTATTTTGGACCAGCACTTGGCTGAGAATGTAGCTATCACTTTTGGTGACTTTTCAGTATCTGCATAGGGAATGCAGACAAGTTGGTAAAGACTTCATCTTTAAAATCAGACAGACCTACGTTTGAATCCAGTGCTGTAATTTACTAGCTACAAGGCCACAGAGCAAGTTACTTATCAGCCCTCTAAGCCTCAGTTCCTTCCTCTGTGAAATGGTCAGAGAATAGTGCCTATCTCACAAAGTCATAAGCCTATTGCACAAATGCCTGACTTATGATAAGTACTCCTGAAATGTGGTATATTTTTATGATAATACAGTATCAAAAGTTAAGCCAAGAGTCCAATATTTTTTCTTTAAATGAGGCCTAGGAAACCATTCAGTTGTAAGGAGATCAGTAGTAGGAACGTATGTCGAAAATACCCTGCAGAACTCAGTAACAACCTCCCAAGTTTTTGTCTGTGTGTGTTGGTTGTTTTTTACTGTAGGTCCTTTTTGTAATACTGCATTTTCCCTCTGTACCATCTCCAGTAAATCCCAGTAATCTATTGTGTTTTTTGCAAATGTGCCACATAATCAGCAGATCACATTTGAAACAAAATGTTTACATTCGTTTTAAAATGCATCACTTCCCCCAACCTCATTTGCTCCTAGATGAACTATGTATTCTATATTCTGATGGTCATTTTATAGAAGACATGTTGGTCTGTTGGCTATAAACTACATATTCTCAAAACTTCTTAATTCCTTAAAAAAGAAGCTACTGTTGTTTACCTAAAATAAGTCTTTGTGGGAGTTTTTCTGCCACAGTACTATATTCAGTTTCTCATCAGAATATGATATTACTATTTTTAACTTCATTTGAATATGGTTTATCATCTTTCACTTGTTGCTGTCCATATGGTTCTTCATAGACACGTATTGGTCAAATATACCGCCTCTTGTAGAAAACACCATTTTCTCCAGGGTCAAATTTACACAAATATAAAGAATCCTTCAGAGTAATATGTCACTTTTTTACATATTCCTAGAGGGTGCCAAAAGAACTATTTTGATTTTTTAAAAATTGCCTGAGTCAAAAGTGTGAAAACAAAGATAAACTAAGAATTTACAGACCTTCAGTGGCTTTTTTTATACATGAGGACATTCTCTCAACAGAAAATGTATTTTACAGTATTATTTGTTTGGAAACTTTGGACCTGTTGTGAAAGTGTTCATATTATCTTCTCTCTTTTTCTTCATTCAGTGCTGGTTTGTTTTTTTTTTTAAGTAGCAAAAAGATTCTCCAATCATCAAGCTTCCTAAAATTTTTAAATGAAAAAAGTCCAAGACTATTATTTTAAATGTTAAATCTTGACATATTAGAACTCTTTCACTATCTTAATTGTTCTGGTCATTGGCTTTATGAGAAGTCAAGATGCCATTAACATACTAGGAGTGCTCTTAAAAGACAGAGTATATTTCATACCTACTCTATGTGTCTTCCTCAGGACTTATTTAAAAATCGTTTATGAAATGCCATCTCCTCTAAGCTGTCTTCAAGACAGGAGAGGTCCCATTACCTATATTTGTCTCCTTCCAAAAGTCTTTAATATAATTTTCTAGAGGATTTGCTTTCCAGAAATAAATCGACTCTTTGGTTAAGCTTGATTATAGGACTTTATTCACCATACCTTGGTAGAGAAAAGTTCTATGTATTGAAAATTATCTGAGCAAAATTCACCAAACAAATGATTTCATAACCAACTTTCACTTAATTATTCAAGGAACTATCATAACATTCTCATCAAATTAATGGCAAGGAAAGACAAGCTGTAGATGAATTATTTAACTTGTCCTTAACAAAATGGCAAAAAGTCTATTTTTCTTTAACTGTTCCATTTCCCATAACAATGTAAAATGCTTGTACAATCACACGATCCACCCAAACATTATCGGATCTCAGAAGAATACATATATATATATAGTTCCATAGAGTCCTCATGTAACACATATAAACCAGGTCATATCAAGTGATGTAGAAAGAGCAGAATTTCTCTTCCCAACCACTTAAATCTCTCATTTCAAAGAAGCAACACAGACAGCCAGGCACAGGTTCCCATCACAACTTTTTATCCTTTTCATACTGATTTTCCTCCCTAGGAGACATAGTTTACACCGAAGTTCTTGGTACGTACAACGGGAAATTCCTGAAAGACCTCATCCATGATGAGGCATGGCTCTTCTTCCCCCAGAGACGCCAAGAAACACACCATCTTAAGAGAGACGGCCCATCAGTGCTCTGTGTTCTGTGGGCCACTGCTCAACCACCTCAGTCTCATTCTGTGACAACAGGAATGATGTCCTCTGAAAAGTGCCCCTCCCCTTCCCCTCAGGAGATAGAAAACCGAAACGGTTAGGCATAGGAATAATTGCAGTGAGAATCAATCGAGTTGTATAGGAGAAAAGGGAGGAAACTATTACTGTCTCTGTTGGCCTCTGTTTTGTAATCTTTCCTGCCAGCAATCTTTTGGTTCCCAGGTTTTGTCATGTTTATTTGTTAGTCATGTTATTCCTTCAGGGCCAGTTTCCTGGGGTCATTATACTGTGTATACTGGAAAGAACATTGCACTGAGAACCTGCTATTCTAGATTTTACTTTAAACTCTCCCAGGAAAAGCGAGCTTGTCTGAAACAGGGACATTAGGCAGATGTTCCTGTAAGTCTTTATCTGTAACCTAGTCTTAATTTTCCAGTTCTATAGGGAAAATCTGGTGGTTACTATGGATACCTGTTTACATATCCATTTATATGGAATTAATTATGATGACTGGAATGGTTATGTTCTCTCTACAAGGGAAGTACTGCTCTCTCATTGCAAAAAGAAATTATCTGGTGATTAGGATTAACACCAGCCAGTTCCATATTATCAAAGGGAAAAAAAGACTCACTTTGTGGATTCTAAAGCCTTGAGTTGATATATATAATGGGGATAAAGACACTCCAAAACATTAAATAATGTCCCTATTCAATAGAACAGACATCAATGAGCGCTTCTTCTTGGCTAGGCATTGTGGTATATAAATAGATACAGAAGTGAATAAAAAAGAAAACAAAAATTCCTAATCTTATGGAACTTGCATTCTAATGGATGAGTGAGAAATAAGCCAAATAAATAGGTGTATCATACGCACACACACAAAAGACATGATACCTGAGTATATACATACATACATATATACTTAGTCTAAGTGCACTTGAGGGGGAAAGAAGAAAGTGGAGTGTTTAGGATATAGGATAAAGGTGTATTTTGAAATAGGGTAGTCACGAAGCCCTGACTGATAAAATTGCTAGACATGGAAATTTGGAAGAAACACCCCAGAGGGCAGAGCAGATTTAAATTCTGAGCAGGAGATGAATCTGGGCTTGTTACGGGAACAGCAGAGGCACGGTGACTCAAGCTCCGTGAATGAGAGGGATGTGGTTGGAGATGATATGAGGAAGTCAGAGGTCATGCAGGGTCTTGCAGCTCTTGCCCTTAACTTGAAGTGAGGTGGGAAGTCACTAGAAGCTTCTGGACAGAGGAGTAATTTGAATTATGTAAGAATTACTCTGACTACAGTGTTCAAAGTAGACTGCTCAAGGCGCCAGGGTTAGTAACAAGGAAACTAATTAAGAGTCTTTAGACACTCTTTGTCATGCAGTAGAGATGGCAGAAAATTGAATAAAACAATACAATAACATGTGTACCCCAGTACAAAAATACAACAAACAAGAAAAACCCTTTAACCATAACCCACAACATCTTGAAAAACTCCATCGCTGACCAGTTCATTTTCCTGGAGTGTGAATAGTCACATTGGAAGGTAAAAGCCAATGGAGACGAAAAATGCACATTCTTTAACAAATTGTGTAAGTCCCTAAAGCTTCATTTGCTTTACATCAATCCATCATCTATTATTCTATGCCTTCTGGCCTGCAAAATTTCAGTTGAGAATTCAGCTGACAGTCTTATAGGAACTCCCACATAGGTAACTCACTCCTTTTCTCTTGCTGCTTTTAAGATTCTCCTTTTATCTTTAAACTTTGGCATTTTAATTATGATGTGTACTTTGTGTGGGCCTCTTTGGGTTCATCTTGTTTGGGACCCTCCAGGCCTCCAAGACTTATAGATCTAGTTTCTTCCCCAGGTTACAGAATGTTTCTGTCATTGTTTTATCACATAAGTTTTTGATTGCTTGCCCTCTTTTTCTTTGTCTTCTCCTCTGGCACCCCCATGATGCAAAGGTGGGTATGCTTGAAGTTGTCCCAGATGCTCCTAATATTTCCTCATCCCCCCATGTGGGCTGTGTGCACCCTCCTCTTGAAGTCATTGCAGCATTATTCACAGTGCCCAAGACATGGATACAACCTGAGTGTCTTTTGATAAGTGATTAGATAAAGAGGATGTGGTACATACTCAAAAAACTGAGAGCAACACATGAACAAACAAGACAAACAAAAACTTATAGACACAGACAGCAATATGGGGGTTACCCCAGAAAGGAAAGGGGTTGAGGGAAGATAGTAAAAAGTTAAGGGTGTTAAATATGAGGTGATGGAAGATTTGACTTTGGATGATAAACACAAAATGCAATACACACATGATGTATCACAAAATGGTACCCTTAAAACCTACATAATTGAATTAACAAATGTCACCCCAATCATTTAATTTAAAAAAACAGTTAAAAACAGCTTATCTTGAAAGGTAGGCATACATTTTTGTACATTACACAGTCATTGTTTGGAGAACAGATATGCTGTCTTCCACTGCCTAAATGAAGAGATGAAAAAATGTCTCAAAAATAATTCTTAATTTTCATGGTAAGATTATGCACTCTGAACTCCCCAAATCTAGGAGATGTAAAATGAATCTCATTCAAAAATTTTTCCTTATTTTGTGAAAAATTAAAATACAGATGTAATTTTTAAAAAACAACATAATCACAGAGGAAAGTCCCTGCTTACATGTTTTAAAAGGTCAGTGTCAAAACTTGAAACAAGAAAATGTGCTTGAAATTGCACCTTTTAAATTTAAATTCCTCTTTAAATGTTTCTCTACAAAGTCAATCACTGCAGGAGAGAAACATTTCAGGGATTTTAGAACTGAAAATATATCTTAAAGCAGAATATGCCACTAGTGGCATTATATAAAGACTCAAGAGAGAACTTGACATCTTTTGAATTTCTTTAAATGTGTTCAGTATATTTGAAAATACATTTGAATATTATTTGGCCAAATATAACAGAATGTATTTTTCTGAGTTTACCATAAATAAAGAAAAATGATATTTTAATAGGATAAACAAAACAATGGATTCAGCTACAAAGCACTGCAGATTTATAATTAATAATTCACCAGGAGCCTCACTGTAGTGTCCCTATGTAATTTAGAGATACAGCCAGTAACTTATTGAATAAATACACTTGCATATTTCAAATACCCTTTCCTCAAAGTTGTATCTATAGTGAGAAACTATATATATTTCCTTTTAATTTTTTCATGTTATATACACATGTACACATATGTAATCTGTGCTCATATATAAAAATGAACACATATTTGTAGTTTTCATCATATCACATACAATTTAGCTTTATTTTCCTTATTATTGTATATTGTTATTCATTTTGTGCTTGTTAATTTGTCTCAAAGCTGTGCTCTCTATATTCACCTAATAAATGGGTAACCTTGTACTATTTTTTATATTCCCATCACATCAAATGTAAAATAGGAGAGCCAATGCTCATTTCATGAGTATTAATTAACATATTTGTTTTAATAAAAGCTACAATAAAAATAACTTTGATCTACTCTTATAACCTTATATTAAGAATTAAATGTGAGGAGCCAATAACTTATTCCAGAAACCAAAAAATTTATTGTGTTAATAATTTATATAAAGTTTATACGTACATTTGTAGCCCTAGCCATCTTTCACAAGAAGGTAGGACTCGAGCGATGTGTCTCTACATGTCTTTGTACCAGCTACTAAGCAGCAATGAGATGGATGGTGAACAAAGTCAACAGAAATTGCTGATACAAACGGGCTTCTTCATATCAAGAGAAATTTAACGAGGTGTAGGAAATAACATTTTTTAAGCTAGGCAGGGTGAAAAATACCCCCAATAATAATGTTCTGGAAAGAAAGAGTAAATAAATTAAAACTGATGCTGCATTTCACAGTTTTAAGACAATTCATTGGAGAGCAAAATAAACTAAAGGAAATCATAACTAAATGAGCCACCAATAGAAATTCATATGATGAATAATGAAATTTTTACTGTTTATTAGTGTGGAGCTTCAGAATATTTTGGAAAGGCATAATAAAAAAAAGTCCACAGTGTGTTTACAATGGTATTTGATTTCTTATTTTATATATGTATATTTATTTAATATAGGTACATTACCTATTTAATATCTGTGCATACCTACATTACATAGAAATATAGATATTTACACATAAACATGACCTATAGATAATGTAAATAATTGTTACATGTAAAAACAGTAATACGAACTATGGCATTAAAGTACTTTTGTTTACCTAAACATAAAAATAATATGCATGCACACATGGTTAAAATTTTACAGACATAGATAAATGTCCATGCATATCACTTTAAAAAAAATTGTGACCAATGTGAAACTTACTTCCTTGAAACAAACTTCTTTTCTCCCTAAGCACGAGTTCAGTGTCTTTCCTCTACACCTTAGGACACAATATTAGTCATACCATATTGTGTTTCATTTTCCCTTACCAGACTACAAACTTCTTAAAGATAGGGATTCTACCTTATACAGCCTGACAGTTCCTGTCTCTAGCACAATGTTTTGCTAACATACTATTTTCTCGTGTGAATAAATTACATGTAGTTTGATGGCATCCAGAGATTGAAGGAGTTTTGGCAAAATTCCCCATTAAGTGATATTCCAAAATGAGTAGTTCAATTTTTATTAATACCTTTGTTTGCCTCCCCTTTAAAAATTTCAGAGTTACAACTAAATATGCACTAGATAGAAAAAGGGGTTTTAAAAGCTAATTTTTTTTCTCCATATTTAAGAACAGAGATTGCAACATCCGATAGACCAACTACTTTTTCCTGAGAGAGGCTGGTGTCCTTTAGGTTCAGCGACGATGCTATGACCTACCATGAAAAGGCATACTCTTTGCTTTCCAGCAGTTCTCCTATATGTTCAGTATGGTAGGTTTGCAAAAGTTCTACTCAAGATAGAGCTAGAATATGGCATTCTGACTGAGTTACCTCTTCTCCCTAAACGTGTTAACCACCAGAAGCTCAGGGTATCTTCATAATGCTTAGAACTATGTTTCCTTCTTTTTTCTATTTAGGCCTGATTATATTTATGACAGTTAGAAATTTAATATGTGCATGTTTACTTAGCTGAAAAATTAAATTCACCAGCTTACCTGCTAGTCTACAGCTTTTATAATAATAAGAATGTAAGTAGCCTTAATGTTATTCGCTCACAATAAATTAGATGAATAATGTTTTTCCTTCATTTTATGAGAGAGAGGAAAGAAAGAGATAGTATTGAGAATAAGGTTTAGAGAATATGGAAAGAACATATCCTTTAAGAAAGTAATTAAAGCTGGACTGGGAAAACAATAGTATATACTAGAATAAAGTTTTATTTTAAGCTCAAAAATTTTAAAAATAGTTTAACAGGATTCAGCAATATAAACTGTCAATTGTCTCACTTATCAAATTTGGATTTTGAATCTGTTCTAGAAAGGAATGTTTACTGACTTATTAGTAAACACTTTATACAATGGATTTAAGAATTCATATTTAGACTATAGTATTCAACCAATATTGAGAGAATTTCTGAGGAGAAATTATTACATTATTTCACATGTAATTTTAAAATGTTATATTTATAGGTAATATTTTCAAAATAATAAAGAAAATAGTGATAAATTCCTAGCTTGATATGTAAAGATTTTAGGGCTTGAAAATAGTCTCCAAACCATACCACCGCCTACCCTACCCCCAAATACTTTATACACACCGGAAGAGTAAAACATTTACAACGCTAGGCTTATTTAAACAGCTATTTATTTGAACCATCTTACTGTAACACGTTAGTCCTCTGGAACCTTAATTCTTCAGGAATTCTTATCTCCCATTCTAGGAATAGGTACTTATCTCCTATTCTGTAACGTGCCCTTTGCAGACATTTGCTTCTGTCCGCGGAACTGAAAGCCTCGCCTTGGCGACTGGTCCTGCGTATCGCCTGAATCATCTCGCCGAACACTTCCACGAGCCTGGGCCTCGGCTTTGGCCAACCTTTCTCCCTACACGACACGCCTCCCCTTTACCTAGTAGAACGTTAAAAGTGTTTCAAGGTCCAACGCAGGTGTCTCCAGTCTTTTCCTCACCTTCTCTGACCCGTTAGCCCCAGTCAGGGCCACGCAGCCTTCCATGGACCCTCGGCTTCTCCGCCTTTGTGGAACTTTCAGCAGTAAGATAACTAGACAATTATATATGTGTATACAGGGTGGGGCAAATGCAGGTTTACAGTTGTGAGCACATAAAACACAGAGTCTTTTCTTGTATTATTATTTATTAATTATTGAATTATTGCCCATAAGAGCAACTGCAAACTTACTTTTGCTGCACTCTGTATGTGCAAAGCTGAACTCGTTAACGCCATTCATTGAATGCTATAAGACATATAGTTCTTTCAGCAGACATAAATAATGTATGTTCAAGAAGACCTCAGTCTAGTGAGGCCAACAGTCCATTATTAGATGCAGCTACTTTTGAGGAGAGGTGAGCGTCAGAGCCGGAGACACACAGGAGAGAGGCCCTGATTCAGGTTTCAAGTGCAGCACTTCAAGTTGTTGTTGATAAAATCTTCAAATGATATTTTTAACCATAAAAGTCACAAAAGAGAGCTAAAAAAGTAAAGAATAAAAAAGGTAAAAAAAAAATAATAACAATAATAAGCTACCTGTAATCCTACCCTACAGAGTTGAGTCTTACATTGAAGAACGAGGAAAATGTCATCAGAAGAAAAAGAATTTGCACTCCAGATGTAAAATGGCAATGTTCTGAGATGTTGAGATTTGTCGCCTCAAAAATGATGTTTGAGACGGCATCACAAACTCCGAGAAGATGCAAAAGCATCGGGGTCACAGTGTGCGCGCTCTGGGTGACAGAAAGCAGGCCATCCCACCCGGCCTCTGCAGAGAGGGACACCGGGGCACCGAAGGCAGAAGGCAGCCGGAGTTGCAGGGTTAGGGAATGCGCACAGAACTCTGAGGAAGGCTCAGGAAAAAGCAGGGCTGGAGCAAGCCTACGTGGTCCTTCTCAGAGGCACAACATTTCAGTTGGTGGGTGACACACATTGTCCCATTTCAGAAGCCTGTGCAGTCCTACTCTCTGTGCCTCCCGTGGAGGTCTTACTTTTACAAAACATTTTCACATTCTTCATTTCTTTAATTCCTCATAACAGCCCTAAAAACCGACAGAGAAATGTCTCATATTTGACCACCACAGAAATGGAGTTTCAGAGACATGCAGAGGTTTTGCTCAAGGTCAAAGAGCATCAAAATAGCAAGATCAGGACTAGCGCTTCCCTCTCTCTCTATTCAGTGGAGAGATCTGGATATTCAAGACAATTCTACAGTGGGCAGCGCAGGCAGTCAGAGGCAGGAGCGGGCAGGGCGAGTTGATACGATTATCCAATTATTACTTAATGTTTCCTTTTTGTCTTGATTCATTTAGATAATTGCTTTTTTTTCATTTTGTCGAGTATATGTAGCTATATCCTCAATCCAATTTGATCTTTTAAAAGCTTCTAGGCTTCATAAGAATGAGAAAAGGAATGATAAACTAATTTTCTAGATACATTTGTGATCTTTTCAACAGGGACATGAATATGAATATTTCATAACTATGTATTTTCTTTTTGAGGTCCAATAGCCATTTTAATATAGAAACCATTAATAGAATTACCAGGTGGGAACCTTATTTCCTTTTAAAGTGAGTTACATAGAGTATCAATTAGTCACTGATAAAAACCTCTAAGAAGAGTTTTTTCATGACTCAGCATCATGATAATTTTAGGTACCATCTTCAAAACAACAAATACAAAAACAATTATAAAAAGCAACATATATATTGACAATTTTCTAACTATCCGTATGTAAAATACTCAATTCTTCTGCACAAACAGAACTTTTAATGTGACATATTGGTACTCTTAAGCATACAAGAGATTACTATAAATTAGTGAGCCCATATTTCTACAATTTGTTTTTATCTGATTCTACCCAGTTAGAATCCAGAGTTTTGTTTATTATTTCCACAGAGAGGTAACTGCTTATATTAAAAAAAAAACAAAACAAAAAACAAGGAAGATTGATGTGAAATTGAGCTGAATTTATTTGAAAATAGCATTAAAAACTAGACTCCACGCTTTTCAAAAGTGACAATAAGAAGGAAAGAATGCCAAATGGAAAGCAGCCAAACGGTGTATTTTTAGGAACTGTATCTACATTATCATAATGGGGAAAAAAGTAAGAGAGAAAGAGAAGGAGTTTTTAGCAGGATACCCTGAAAGTTTTCTGGTCTTCCTTGCCAATAAAGAAGCAGCAAACTGTTATTATTCAAACACCTTAACAGATCCATTAAGAAAAACTAATGAATATTTTAGACTAGGAAATGCAACTTACAGTAGCTTTTCTATATTATGTGGAATTTATCAATTGTACACTTTCTCTAGAATCAATAACTGATCATTACATTTAACTTTCTTTCAATATGTTTATTTAGTCAGTACTGGCATCTCTTCTCTCCATCCCACAGTCTTTGTACATGTTTGGGTCTCACCCATCTTTTGCAGATAACGGCACATTGATGTGCCTACATGCCCACCTCTTCCTCCTACACCAGCTAAGAAAAGAAGCCGCCCCTGTCACTGTAGGCTCCCCAGGGACACCACTGTGACTGCACATGATTTTGCTCCTCCAGAAAAAAGGGAACTGGGTTGAGACCACTCTTGCTTGAGAGTCTCTAAAAATTAGGCTCTTCTTTAGCATCTCACTTTGAGATTTATAAAATATTTAAGATCAAAAAGCCACTCTTAGGGTCCTCTCTAGCATCTGGGATTTTAAAAGCCTGCCAAGAATCACCAAGTTTTCTTTTTTACAAACAAATAATGGTTGTGAAAATATGCGCTGGGTTAGGCCTAGGAATGTAATATTTAGGCAGAGCACTTGGCTCCTTCATATTTTTTAAAAGCAAACAGAATCCATAGAGATAATATATGTGGTTTCAGATTACATATGAGGAACCTAATTTCACATTCAGATCTTAAGGGATTATAAAGAGTTAGGTGGTGCTGCAAACATAACGTTATATTTAATGAGTAAATATCTATTTTTATACTGGAAAGTCCATGAGTATAGTTCATTCATACCTGATATCGTCAGATTTACCTCAAAACAGTAGTCCATCTCCATGTTTCCATGAACACTGTCAGTGCCTTGATACCAAGTGATATAACCGCAACACATGGTTCTCAAGTAAGTATGTATCCTTGTTTCAGAAATAAAGAGAAGTACATTTTACCTTGCTCTGCTCAAAAGGAAAGTGAGTGTAAGGAAAACAATGTCTTGGTTTTGTTTGTGTTCCATTGTTATACTTTGGAGAACTATTGATAAACAATTAAAATCTCCTGATACCTTAACCTTATTAATGAATTAATTCATGATTCACATCAAGTGCTTCTAGGCTTAAACATAACCTTCAGGTCTTTTTAGTAGTTCCTTTATCGGTGATGACTAGAATATAATATATATCTTGTATGTACATCAAAAGTATAATTTAGCTCAATGTTCCAAAATTGATAGTTCTTCAAGAGAACCCCAGGTCCTAAACTGGTACTGTTTCATTCGTGTCAACTCTCACAACTGTGAGTGGAGAGCTGGAGACACCCAGGGCATTGCAAATGTCTCACGCATTAGAAGACACTGATGTATCATTTACTAATCACATTACTTAAATGACTAAGTATACACAAAAATAAAATATAGAAATCTAAGGACCAAAATATAAGCAGTCAGGTAAAACAAACAAAATTCTACAATAGACCTTTGTGTTTGGCCGGATTTAGATGTGATCGATTTTGGCAAACTAAGGTTGGGGTCAAGTTTGAGACCAGAGTTCTGAATGAGTGTTCCAAAAAGTACAGCATCGAGTATCATGATCAAGAGTGGTCAGGAAAGCCGCTGTGAGGACTTGGCATTTGAAATGGGGGAGGGTGTTGTACCACATCTCTATTAGTTTTTATTTAATTTCTCAGCAAAGTTGAATTTTTTTATTGATGTCCAAGTACCGTTATCTCCATCTCCCCTACCACTCCCTCCCACCTCACCCATGAAGCTACTACCCCCTTTGGCTTGGTCCATGTGTCCTTTATATATGTTCCTTGACACAAACAATGAAGAGAAGGCAGGCATATGAAGACTGGTAGGGAAAAAGAATATTCCAAACAGATAGGATCACAAGTTCAAAAGCTTTGAAAGGGGAAATCTTTTAGCATGGTTGAGTGATCAAAAAAGGGTCAGAGTGGCTTAGCTTTAGTGAATAATGCTGACAGTGGAGGAGTTGAGGTCCCAGAGACAAGAGGGTACCCAATCAGGCCATGCTTATAAAACACTTTGGGAGATTGGATTTTATTCTCATTGTAATGGATAGCCACTGGAGAATTTTAAATAGTGGAAGGATATGATTGCATTCACATTAGAAAGATCACTCCACAGAGAATGTACTCTAGGGTGGACAGCAAAATCAGAGACACAGATGTTGGTGATTTGGACTAGTGTTTAGAGGAGGAGGTGATGAAAAGTGGTCACACAATACAGATTTTTGGGGTAATGGTAACGGAAATTAGTTATAGATCAGGGTGGCATATTATGGAAAAGAGCAAAAGACAATTACTGAGTTTTTACTCTGAACAAAGTGTAGATATCAGTACTATTCACTCCTATGCAAAAGGTTTATGAAGAAAGCAAATTGAGGTGTTTGAGGGGAAACTCAATGGTTCTGTTTTTGCTGTTATGTTTGTGGTAACTTTAGTAACCAGCATTTATTGCGTACTTGTTCTGTGCCAAGTATATTTCTAAATACACATATTTTGTTTATCTATGTTTTGCTTATTCAGTCTTGTCAAGAATCCCATGAAGTAAGTCTTAGTATTAGCCTCATTTTAAAGATAAGGAAACTGAAGTATAGAGTTACTTGTCCAAGTCAGCTAGCTGTCACAACCTACTATGTGACCACTGGTCACTACTGCCTTCACCAGTAAAAAAGCCGAGGAGGTCGTTGTACTGAGCACAGAGCTCAGGGAGCTCAGAAGTCTGGACTGCGATAAACAAAAACAAAACCCTGGGACACTACATGAATTAGACATGTAGGAGAGAAAGCATAGGAGACTGAGAAGAGATAGTCAGCGCTAGAAGAGCAAAACCTAATGAACATGTTGATACAACGTGCTCCAGGAAGAGGAAGTGAACAACCATTCAAATGCCAAGATTTAGAGAGAGACAAAATTGACCACTGGATTCGGCAAAATAGATTCTGGTGACTTCTACAGAGATATGTCAGTGAGGCTGGAAAGGACAGAAGACCCATAAGAGTGTATTAAAGGGACTTTAAGACGCCAGTGGACAACACTTTGACAAGTTTTGGTAAAGGAGACCAGAAATAGGAAGTGATAACTGGAGGTGGTAGCTAGGTCAGAGACCTTTTTTTGTATGGTTAATTAGGTATTTTGTGTTTAACACAGGTTTTATTATCACATGTTTAAATGCAAATTAGCATGACCTAGTACAAAAGACAAAATGTTTCCACTAGAACATATCTTAGGCTAAACACAAATTAAGATTCCAAACATGAGAATTACTTGCAATGAGTTTTAAGTCCTATTCACATAGTTTTTACTATACAAACAGGAAGAGGGACATTTTCTTAGACTTCTCCCCACCCTTCCCAATTCTGGAACATTGGTCTGTTACCTTACTTCAAGAAGCCCTATATACATAGTGCAAACAATCGAATTAGCTCTCTTCTAACTCTTGTCATCTGTAACTACTTCATCAATTTACTTGAATAATTAGGCAGCTGGCTTTTTTTTTCCCTTTACCCTATTACTTGTCGTTACTCTAGATGACTTGAATGACTCATTCATCTATTTACCCTTAAAATTTGTTCACCCCTGTATTCCAGTGACAATCACTTCCTTTCAGTTTGGCAACCCACACCCATAGATACAAAAATAGACTGTTTCTAAACAAAAAGGGTTCTACTGTAATACCCAGAACTGTGAAATCTCCTCTCTAATCCCCTATCCCATTCACTCATGGTCACAAAAATTCTTACTAGGCTTCAAAGGCTTCATTGCTTTGCCCTTCCTGTTTCCGGCAGTCTCTAACCCTTCCTGGGTTAATTGCCACCTCCTCCTAATTTTGATCCCCTGATAACACACTTCCTTAAGTCCAACAGATTCCTCCATTCTCTGACCTTCTCTCACAGCTGCCTTGCCAATCCCATTACCAAATCAATCCTACCATCTGTTTGTTCTCCTCCTCCTCCTGAGCTGCCAAGAGTGACAAAGAAAATTGAAAAACTACGCTGATTGACTCTGCTACAAATTTATTATTTCTGATGTCAGTTGAACTCTCAGAGCTGCTTAGCAGCCGTATTACTCATTCCTGCTTGGCTGGTCTTCCCATTCCACACAGCAGCTGTTCCCGCCACACCCTGCTCAGATCCCCAACCCTTACCCTCATTCCCCTCAATCTCAACGCATGACTTTACCTCCCACTGCTGAGGACATTGAGGCTATCAGGCGTGAACCCCCTCTGCTTCCTTTCCCTGCACCTCCAAATGTATCTGTATCTTTACTCATCAAAACTTCATTTTTCATCTCAAAATAAAAATCCTTATTCTTTTTTGGGAGAGAGGGAAATATCAATTTGTTGTTTTGCTTATGTATGCATTCATAGGTTGATTCTTGCTTTTGTCTGGACCAGGAATCAAACCCGCAACACTGATGTATAGGGAGAATGATCTAACAAACTGAGCTACCCTGCCAGAGGAAGAATCCTTATTCTTGTCCACCTGACTGTTTGATGCCACTTTTTCCTGCCTCTGTCAACACCTGTTTTATTAATGTGCTTTCTCTTTTCTGTTCAGCCTCTTTCTTGCAACCTACAAGCCTACCTGAGTTTCCTTATTAAAAAAAAAAAAAAAAAGGAAAGAAAGAAATCTGTTTTCACCTATCCCACCATCAAATTGCTCTTTCTATTTCTTTCTTGCTAAAATTCTTGGCAAAGTGTCTTGCATTCAATGGCTCTGATTACTTAAAGCTGGTTCCATAAAACCTGATGTAATCTTACCTGGCCACCATGCTAATGACTCCATTAAAAATGCTACATAAAGGAGTCTTTTCTCACTCTTCATTTCCTTGACCTGAATGTTAGGAGTTTGGCTTTAATATGAATTCATTCACCTATTGTCTAAATTTAGGCCAAGTATTTAAGATTTTTTAAGATTTAGCTCCCTTGAATTTAAATTGAAAATGTATAGGTCACTTTTAAAAATACCTTGGTTTCCTTTGAGCAAATTACTTTTCACTCACAGGATTTAGTCTGGTAAGACTTTACTCAAAGTATGTTGTTCTTCCTTAACAAAAGGTTGACAAGTTACCTTAAAAGGACATTTCTGCGTTACCTCTCTGGAGTCCAAACAGTGAACACAGTGATGAAATAAATAAACATAATTGAATGTAAGTCATTCCAGCAGTAGTGATTGAAAGACCTAGTCTATCAATTTCTAGTAACCTCTGAAATTACTTCTACCTTCTTATATGAGTACGTTGCTTCATTTTCCACTAGTACCATGTGAACTTTCAGTTTCCAAAGCTATCTTTGATTTAAGACGTGCAAATAGATAGTTACAGAATAGCCATGGGGATGTAAAGTACAGTATAGGAAATGGAGTAGTCAAAGAACTTACATGCATGACCCATGGACATGAACACTGGTGTGGGGATTGCCCGAGAGAGTGGGGGTGTTGGGTAGAGGGGGTAAGAGGGAAAAATTGGGACAACTGTAGTACCATAAAAAATATAATTAAAAAAGGAATGAAAAAATATATTGTTACAGTCCAATGGGCATGGGAGTAAGTCTCCCCTCACCCCAACACTGACCAGCCAACAGCAACTACTGTAGGGAGTTGGCACTAGAGGGCCCAGTTGGGGTGGCCAGGGAGGCTGTGACACTGGGCCCTGCAGAACACTTACTATATAAGGCCACCCTACGACACCCAGCAGCTCTACCTAATACACAGGAACAAATACAGGGAGGCAACCAAAATGCAGAGACAAAGAAATATGTCTTAAATGAAATATCAAAAAAATTTTGTTTAGCAGACAAAGTGCTAAACAAAATGGAGACAAGCAAAGTATTAGATGCAGACGTCAAAACACTGGTTGTAAGGATACTGAATTATCTTAGAAGAAGAGTGGATGAACTTAGAACTTCATCAAAGAGGTAGGAGATATAAAAACAAAGATTAAAAATCATAAAAAAGAACCTGTCAGAAATAAAGAATACAATAACTGAAATGCAGATTGTATTATAGGAAATCAACAATAGAGTAGATGAAGCATGGGATCAAATCAGAGATTTGGAGACTTAAAAAGCATAAAACACCCAATCAGAACAGCTAAAAGAAAGAGATGTCAAAAAAATGAAGACAGTTTACAGAGCCTCTGGGACAACTTCAAGCATATAAACATTCATATCATAAGGATGCTTGGAAGGAGAAACAAGAGAGATCAAGGAATTAAATACTTATTTGAAAAATAAACTTCTTTTTCATTCTTATTTTTGCTTTCCTTTCTTCCCCAACCTCCTACCAAATATTACATACCCTTCTGCTTTTATTACTCTTTGTCTGTCTCCAAGAACAGGGCATCAGAATCACATGTTCAGATTTTATCAGATACTCTAGTTCCTTCCTCCAGTACTTTATGTATAAACTGCCATCCACGCTTCCAACAGAGCCATCATTGTTAAGCACTTATTGTACTATACCCTTGTGTGAAAGCTTTCAGTGACTTCCAAATGCTTTCAGGATAAACCTAAACTCCTAGGCATAAAATTCACAGCTTGTTTCAAGCTGAATCTACTTGCTCTTTCCAGTTCACGTCTAGTCACTCATTCCACATTCCCTATACACTAAGCACACTGGATTATGTGCCTTTTACCAATTACACAATGCACTGTGATGCTTCCATTACTTTGCTCATGATTTTTATCTCTAGTTGAAATGCCTCTTTTTCCCTCCTTAGTATAAGTAAACTAAATTTATTACAAGATTCAATCCAAAAGCTTGTTGTCATTAAACTTTTCCCAAATGTCTTCATCTGCCCTCTTTATCTCTGTCATCTTATAGTATTTATAACATATCTAACTCTCCTGGTAATGAGTTCTTTGAAAGCACAGATAGTATCTTTTCCAGATTTATATTCCCAGCCTCAAACACAGTGTCTGAGGTAAAGCAGATATTCAGTAATTGACGGGTAATTGTTTCCAACTGGTGATCTTCACAAAAGAAAAACGCATTCTAAAATGTATAAGTGCACATATAAATATATATGAATAATATATGAATATATAAGAGGGCTCAAAAATCTGGAATTTATTTATTAAAAGGTTGTGTATTTATTCTTAAATGTTTAAACTTCAGTCGCCTTCAAAGTATTCTCCATTTGATGCAATACACCTATCGAGATGTTTTTTCCACTACTCAAAACAGTTTTTGAACTTAATTTTGATGCATTTTAGTGTTTCTACTGTTTTTTATTTCAACTCTTCCACATTGTCAAAATGTTTCCCTCTGAGGGCTTTTTTCATCTGGGGAAACAAAAAACGTAGCTCGGGATGAGATCAAGTGAATAAAGAGGGTAGGGCATGGGAATCATGCTGTTTTTGGTCAAAAACTGCTGGGCACTCAGCGTGGTGCAGGCAGGCGCACTCTTAAATCGCCCATCATGAAATGGGCAAACTCAGTGAAAGAGTCTTCAAAAAAAAATTTAGTGGAGCTGAATGCAGCCTCTCACAACACCACCAGCTGGTGCACTGATACAGATGGGTTCCTAGAACACTCACCTAGGGGTGGAAGCCTGTACTACAAGGGGCCTGCCTTCTAGAAAATAATTCTGGTTTTTTGAGGGGGTCCCCACTTGTATGAATATATATGAAACATATATATGTGAAAAAAATGTATATTTCAAAATTCATAATATATAAATATACATTTAGATATGTGTGTATGCATCCAAAATAACCCAACACTTTTATACTTTTATTCTTCATTGGTTAATGCTTTAACCAGTCAGTACATTACTCAAGACTGACATTAGTATTCCTAATATACCTTACTTATGATATCAATAGAAAATACTGGAAATCAAGCATTGAAACAATACTAAATAATATCCAGTAGTAAGGTATTCCGCAAATATGATATATTAAAGGTTGTTTCTTTTCATAATAATATTAATAAGAAAATCTTGATTTCTAAGTACTTAAAATACAACATTTAACTCAATTAGAAAAACAAAATTAGCATTGCCACACCATGGGTAACAGCAACGTTAAAGACACGGTGGTATACCTGCTGAAACCTATTAAAAATAATACAAATTTCAAGGAATAGTACAATTTATAAAATATCATAAAATATACTGAGTATGATTTATACAGGATTTTGCATAAAGGTTATGATAAAATATAAAATATTTTCAATATTTAAACATAAAATATTTTGAAAGTTTTGTATATGAATGTGGATATTTATCTATAGAATCACAAGTTAAATACTTTGCATTGTTTTGATATGTGTAATGTCTGCATTATAGGAAATATTAAGAATAGCTTCAGCAACATAGAAAAACTTTACAGGACATCTTCCTTGGAAAATTTAACCATGTAAGAACCACACAGTCATCATTATTCATAGACCAGGGGTTCTGAGTTCTTGAAAGTGCAGGTAGTATCTGGCATGCTATGGGCCTTTTCAGCTCTAACAGATTGAAGCTGAATTTCCTTGGCTGCATGTCAAAGAGCAGACAGAAAACAATGATGCAAAAACCATCCACTCTATTAGAATATCTTTTAATAGAAATTAAATGTGAAAAAAGAACTAGGGGAAACAAAGAGTAACTCCACACACTGTGTCTTCAGTCTTAGTGATCCTTAAAATTCCACTGTCACAGAACCGCCAGAACTGTCTTACTACAAATGAAATCCTATGAACTGCTTTACTGTTTTCAAAAGGAAACAGTGAATCCTACAAGCTAGAGGATGGTGAAAATCATATCCACACTATACGTGGCATAAAATCATTTTTTAACCATAAAGCTCAAAAAAGCAAAATCAGGGGAAAATACTTTAAGAATATGCTCCAAAATGGAAATCCTTCTAAATAAGATCTAAAATAAAATCAGCTGATGGCTTGAGCAGTCACTGTAGTTCAGATAATGATAGAGGTAGAAATGGGAAGCCGTGAATTTGATGGGTGATGACTCTCTGGCCTTCCCCTTCAAGAGAGCCCCCAAGCACGACTTCACTTGAGATCATAGCTTAAAATCAAGGAAAGTCTGTTCTGATGGTCAGTATTAGAGCAAAGGAATTTTACATTAAAATCATGCTTTGTATCTACCTCCAACATATCATCATACATAAACAGTTTAAGTGGAGGTGAATTATGGGATTCAAAGACTTGTTCCATGTCCATAAATGCTAGAAGGCATGCATTAATATGTATCTCTTTTGTTATTAACTATATGAATTCCTCTACTAAGGAAATCAATCTCTAGTGCACAGCACTGTGTTGGTGCCAAGAAATGACCAAAGAAAGCAGTTGTCTCTATTACTTATTTCACATAAAGTGTGGCCAATAAAGGCAGACTTCTAAATCTAAGAGAAATATGTCTCAGTTAGAGCTTAATCCAAATCCCTTTAGGGTTATTTCTTTCTTTCCTCCCGGGAGCTTCCTTTTCAGTGCTTAGAAAGTTACTGCCCTAACAAATCAGGGCCTCCACGTCCCTGTCTTTAAACACCTCTACTGTCTGATTCCCATTTCTTCATGGATCAAGCTAAATCTTCTTAATGTGGAAAGTTCTAATGCCTTGTGAGGTTTGATCTCTTCTCCTGCCTCCCTTTATACCATCCTGCCTCGGCATCCACTTGTCATCCATCAGAGCCCTTACTCTTGGTGTCATGTAGTTATCACACCTGGGTAACATATTTATTTTGGTAACAACAGAATTCCTGCAATAGAGTACATCCTGAGTAACACAAAGTAAGGCAAGCTCTACCAGAGCACACATAATTTGTGATGCGTATGTGTGTGAATATGAGCATATCATCTCAAGTCTGATACCCAGTATTTTGTAGGAATGCAATATCCTCAGCACCTAATATATTGTAGGAATAAACTCTTAATAAATATTTATTGAATGCCTAATATTTATACATTTTATTAAATGCTCTAGAGAGTCACATAAAATTCCCATTTATAGCATCAATTAATGTAATCACTATTTAGTGAGCACTGAATCTGCCATAAGCAAGGCAGTTTTTTTAAGAAACGGGGGAGAACGTAAGTATGAATTGGACTTGGACCTTTCCCAGTGAATAGAATATGGTGTAATAAATAAATAACAGACATTTACATGCCTAAGAAAATTCCATCATTAAAGGTAGGAAGTTCCAGATAGTATAAAAATCATGCAGATAAAATGACTTTAAATTAGCACTAACAACTTGGTAATCAGGAAAAGTTTATCAATATAAGAATCAAGAAAGGTGAGATTTGCTCATGTGCAATAGAATCAGAAGGATAGGGAATTGCTGGAATCAGATAGCAATACGGATTAACATAACCTGGTGGGCCCTGGCCAGCGGGGCTCAGTTCAATGGGTGTAGCCCTGCAAAGCAAAAGATCATTCATTGGTTTGATTCCTGGTTGGGGCAAATGTGAGAGGCAACCAATCGATGTTTCTCTCCCTCTCTTTCTCCCTCCCTCCCCCTCTCTCTAAAATAAATAAATACATACATACGTAAATACATACATAAATTTTTAAAAAAAGAAGATAAACTGATAGGAAAGTGTGAAACAGGTAAAGTCACTTGAACATAACCAGGGTTGGCTGGAGATTATAGAATTCATGAATAGGAAGAATGGGAACTAAAATGGGAGAGTAAAATTAGAGTCAGAAGAAAAAGATTCTAAATTAAAAAATTTGAAATTTATTTATTAGAAATGAAGAGGCATTCGATGTCCCTGAGCATGGCCTAACAAGAAACAAGGTGTTTTGTCTAGCCAACATATTTGGGCAACAGTGTATATCAGACTTAGGCCAAATGTAATTTCTGAATCCATCATATACACTTCATACACAAACTTAAATAACAGCTCAACTGTGTTCTCTGTGTCTAACCATGACCTATTTTATTTCATAGTCTTGATCAGTTACCAACAGCACACTGAGTGAGAGAAAGTGCTCTCTTTTTTAAAACATGTTTTTATAATCAAGTATTACCAGATGGCACAGGAAGAGGAAAAATCAGCAAGACATATTAACTCTGAATTCATCTAAATAAGTAATAGTAAGTACAGTGGTAGGCCTTACAACTGCCCACATGAAAAGTAGTCAAACTAAAGAGTCAACGGTAACATGTCGTGTAAAAAATGTTACTAGGAAAAATGGCTGTAAAATATTTGCAGAAAACTGAAATAAAACATTCCCAAACCTCACAGTTAAACAAAACTGAATAGCAACACAAATGATGCAGCGATAGCCAAAAACAGAACGTCACCATGTGAAAGGTACAGCCACAACAGCCAGGCACCTTTCATTAATATGATTACAAATATTCAAAGACAATGAAAATGGAGGTGAAAATATGACCTTACCTCATTACCCAGCTGAAGTCCATTGAAAATAAACAAAGCTAACATATTTCCCGGTGTTTGTTTTAATAAATATTTTCTAAATTCAAACAGGTACTCATGGAAACAACTCATAGTATGCATTGACAATTGATCTTTTTTTTTATTATGTTCTCAATTATAAATACTATCATGTTTTATAAGCATGTCTGTATTTTCTAAATAATTCCTAAAAATCTTTTTCAAAGGCATGCTAAACAGAAAGCTTACTAACAAAGGTTGTGACGTGTATACCAATAGACAGTTCTAAAAGCTTTAAGGAAATCAGGGTTTAAAGTCACTTGGGCTGCTTCCTTATCTCAGTGACTATAAATAATGCTGCAATGAACATAGGAGTAATTAGTGTTTTGGGTTCCTAAAGATATATTCTGAGAAGTGGGATCGCTGGGTCAAAAGGCAGGTCCATTTTTAATTTTTTGAGGTATCTCCATACTGTTTTTCACAGAGGCTGCACCAATCTGCATTCTCACCAACAGTGTAAAAGGATTCCCCTTTCTCCATATCCTCGTGAGCACTTGTTTGTTAATTTATTGATGACAGCCGTTCTGACAGGTGCGTGGTGATATCTCTTTGTGCTTGTGATATTCATTTCTCTGATGATTAATAACACTGAACATTTTTTTCATGCTTATTGGCCATCTGAAGCAGCCCGTGCGTCCATCAATAGATGCATGGATAAAACAACTATGGGACATTTACATAGCGGAATACTACTCAGCGGTAAAAAAGAAAAAAATTACCCTTTGCAACGCTATGGATGGACCTGGAGAACATTATGCTCAGTGAAATAAGCCAGTCAGGGGAAGACAAATACCACATGATTTCACTTATATGTGGAATTTAATGACCAAACGGAACTACAAGCAACATAGAGGCAGACACTTAGACAAGAGAGCCTGATGACAGCTATGGAGTCTTGGATTTTAGGAAGTAGAGGGATTAAGCAAAAAGTTGCAAGGACTCATGGACATGAACAACAGTGTAGTGACTGCAGGGAGGAGGGGATATAAGGAGCCAAATGGCAATAGAAAAAAATACAATAAAAAAGTAAAAAAAAAATAGTCAGATATACCTGCTGTTTGATCCCTACCTAACTCATGATTAGTGTAAGATCATTGGAAAACATTTTTGTTTGTTTCTAATAGCAGACAGCACTTAGAGACACCTACCACATGGCCGGGGTCATTCCTAATTGCTTCCAGACCGCCTCACCTGGAATCCTGGCACCTGGGCCACGTTTCTGATCCTTTCTTTAATAATGGCTGCTATTGATATTTGCTCACTTTATACTAGGAAGTTGCTATAAGTGGTGTATATTAACTTATATGACATGTAACTTGTGTAGTACATTAATTCATCCACTTTCTTAATAATAATGGCATGAGATTATTAGTATCTTCATTTAAATACATGAGAAGTTAAGTAACTTGCCCAGTCTCAAAGGCTAGTCCATAATGGTTGCTCTAAACACTAGAACTTTTAATTTATGAATTATATATATATATATATCTTTAAATCATATATTTTATAGGAAATCCAAAAGACAACAAATACACTAATTCAAATACTTAGCAAGATATTTAAACTAAAAGCTTATTCTCAGATGAGGTCATTATAAGGCAATTATCAGGTCAAGACTTTAACTGCAGCCTTCTGATTGCCTGAAGATATAGTATCACCAAACTAAAAAGAAAGAAGTTTAGGTATCACGCGTCTTTTTGTTCATCCTAGTACAAATGTTTACTGAATCATCTGTTTATCACAAATTCAAATTTATCCTTATTTTAGAAAAACAAAACTTCCCGTTGCTTATATACTATTAATTAAAAATTCATAGTTTTTATATACTTGCTATCCTACTTGCCAAAAATTTCTACTAAAGTAAAAGGGAGCAATTTGAATTGATGTATTAGACAAAGGAGTCTGGGGAAAAGTAAAACTCAAACAATTTTCTCTTTGTAAGGTTTTGCATAACAGTGACTTTAGATTTCCATAAATACTCAGTTCTGTGTACAATAAAATATCTGTGAGCGACATAATAACCAGTTATGTTCCAAATGGCATCCATACATTAACAGCCAAAAGAAGCTACAGAACAATTTTTGAAAGGGAAAAAGAGCCCTCTGGACCAACTGTAAGTGTTCAAACTAGAAGGAAACAAATAGCCTAATTACATAGCCATGAAGTAGGAAGCCAACAGATTTCAGTTACTGGAAAAGAAAACCTCCCAAAGTCTAGGGAAATTAGTCACATCCTTAAAATATTTTCTTTCCTTGTACAGTCTGAATCGTCAGCTGTGTAAAATGAGGAGAAAATACCTCCAGATTGTTTGCTAAGTTTTTTAGCCCAATACCTGTAACTCCTGGGGCAATTCTTCATGCTGCTGGGAAAAGGCAGAGCCCGTTGGCTGGCAGTGACTGGCTCTGGCTCAGCAGAAACTTCTATTTCATATAATAAAGACAAACACACAATCTGAATATGCTTTCACTGGGGAAGGAAGGAGGGATGAGAGACCCCTTTCATGACATGCACTTGATAAATTATTTCTAAGATGCGTGCTTTTTTTCTTCAGGCCTGTCCAAAGGCACAGTTCCACTGTGGCTTTCCAAAAATGCAACCCTTTGTACGGAATCTCAATGGCCCTTAGTAGAATCCTATGAATCACATTATATATTCAAAAATATGATCACCCTAATACACATCTTTCCTGTTTTTTCTTAAAATACTTTCAACCAGCGATGTTTAAACTTTTTCATTCCATGGTACTCAAGCTAATTACTAAAATTCTGTGGCACACTAGAAAACATATTATTTTTTTGGCCAATCTGAGAAACAATAGGTATACGTTTGAATCATTCACATCAGACAGCTGTTGTTGCATCTTCTGTTGACATCACTTTGACAATCTGAAGAAAAAGAAATCAGAGCCCCTGACTAAACAGCCAGGTATTGCATGCTTAAAACATTCTCGTGGCACACTGGGAGAAAACTGCTTCTTTTGGCATTTATTGGTGGTCACTTGCAATTTAAAATGTTGTTTATGTAATATTATAACACATGCAGTTATGTGATGTGCTTTTAATTTTTGGAAGTATTTCATACCATAAAATCCTCTTTTAAAAAATATGTTCTGTATTTTTTAAAAAACATATATATGTTCTCTTATTTTATATTTTATTTTGGTGGCATGTGCTATAACAATCAACAATTCTGAAGGTGGTTTTTTTTTTTTTTTTCCATTGTCTCCATTAGACCCACTGGGAGTAAAATGGCTTAGGTCACAACATGAAACATCAGGCTAATTAAACTGCTAATTAACTGGCATAAGAAGATATTGCATGAAATAGATTGCTGTATTACTTTGTGTTAACTTTTGCGTCATTTCAACTTGGTAACCACTCATTTAGAATCCTCTAATCATGTTCTTTATTCCAAATGTTAACCTCAGACGATAAGAGCACATGATTATTGAGGAGCCCTGGTGCGGGATACGTATTGCATTTCTTCTGAGTATTCAGAATGGATTGTTGAAAGATAAAAAGGGCCTGTATTTATAGACTTCTTAGTATTCCTTTGAATACAACCTCCCTTAAGGTAGAACTAACTGGAAGTCATCCTCAAAAACATTTTCACAAAATTTTCCATCTAAAAAGCAAGACATTTTTGTGTCTACTTATCAAAGGATTTTTATTAAAGGGCTCATGTGATAAATTGTTTCCTTAATGTCATCAGTGTCTTTCTTAACACATTTGTTTTCAACAATCAAGTGTCGATTTTGTTTCAGAAAAATGGCAGACTTTTATATAATAACTATGCAGAGGTATTAAAAAGTCAACCAGCAGATTTAAATTGCAGCAGAAAGTTAGCATACACTTGAAATGTATTATCAGGAGGCAGCCAGTTTCTGATCTTTCTAAAATGCATATAGCAAATGTCTACTTCTTTCATGAGCCTGACACATAGCGGAGAGGAAAACCTTGCTGACCCGCCTTTAACAGCTAGACACAGAGAGAAGAAAGATTAGAGACCCATGTTCCCCTCAGCTGCTACTGAGATAGAATTTTCACTAACACAATTGGGCTGCAGCATTAGAAAACTGACTAAGCCGTGCCTGATCTTAGAACTCTAGGCTCCTAATATAGGAAATGTTCATTTTTCCCCTAACATCCAGAGATACAGACTAGGCAATAGTCATTTCTCATCACATTAATTTTAACTCCTCATTAGAAATTCACAGAAAACAGCAAAAGATAGTTACGAAGGTGGTATTAACATCCATAAAAGTATAGAGTAGCTAGGTCTTTCATAAAAAATGTAACAATTATGGAAACTTTATGACCCAATAAAAATCTGTAGTTGGTTTTCTCTTCAAATACTCAGTCACTAAACTGCGATATGAAGTTACAATACAATTGTCTTATGTTTTCACAAGCAGTGCTATGTGTTTCCAAGACACAGAACCATTTCTGAGGCCGAGGTTTTCCATAGTCACAATTATTAGTCAATATATTCCATCCAAAAATGTAATTTCAGTAAGCAAAACTGAGCATTTTCAATGATATCCATTTGCTTTATCCTCTCAAATATGCATAATTAACCCATTACTGTGTTTAAAATGAAATCCACTGACTTTCTGGACATTAAATATTATCCAGTTCAATTCAAGAAGTATTTATCGTTTATATTCCATACGTTTAAATTCAACATCTAATAAAAGCAGCACATTTTCTGCTCTAATGAAGAACTTTGAAAATAGAGCCCTCATCATATGTAATAGATACTTATTAAATATTTGCAAAGAATTACAATGACTTATTTGTGATTATCACAACCCGCTTTATCTTTAGTCATGATAATCCAACAAATAATCTGTTATTCTTATGTTTCACAATGTTGAAACTGCTAATAATTCGAGAAAACTATATTCCTTGGTGATTGCGGATACGTGATCTTCAGCAACTATTTCTTGATCTTTAAGAAACTTCTATCACCTAATTGTGACAAAGGCTTGATTTCAGCTCTCAAGGGCTTCCTTTCACTTATCTATGCCTGAAAAAATTACAGCTCACAGAGCTCCAAAATGTGAGTCCTAGCAGACCACAAACTGATGGCTTTCTTTGGAGAAGCTGGACCTGCACAGTTTTGCTGGGTTTAACACCACAGTACATGGAGAATATGGAGGGCTTGGCATTACCTCTTCTGTGAGGTGCCTTTTATTTCACTTTTGACAGTGATTTTTAATTTATTTTGGCCCATGAACATCTCAGTCAACAACCTTGATGCTCTATTCACATGTCAATGACATTAAGCATCAATGAGAAAGTTAGTAATTGCTAGCATTTACCGAGTTCTTGTTATGTCATACACACGCTGCCCGCAAAAACCCCATTGAATAATCACAATTTATAAGGTATACGTTGTCATTAACTTCATATAACAAATGAAGAACTGGAGGCAGAGAGATGTAATTTGTCCAAAAGCACTCAACTTGTAAGTGTAAACCAGGCAGCCTGGATTATAGGCAGTGTAGTCTTAACCGCTGTGACACCCTGTCATTTAGCACATGGCTTTGTAATAATTAGCCTGCATGGCTGGAATTCCCATTCGATCGTGAGCTCTCTGTGTTCAAAGAATGCAGTTGCCATTTTCCTCAGTCCACCCAAATTCTTGCAGCAAAGCCTTAATTTGCAAACAAAAAAATTGATGCAAATAGTACATATTTATAGTAATATATTTTTAGCCTGCAAAGCAAGAAGTTAGAGAAGAATGTCTCTTCTCCTGTGCATGGTATTTAAAAAGACCTGCTATCTCACACTGGAACACTGTGCACTAGCATGTCTGAACACCTCTCCCGTCGAGTCCACACATGCTGGATCTGCCTCACTCAGGCTAACAGATCTGTGCTCTGAGGAACTGAAAAATTTATCTCTGCACCCACAAAGGGTGTCAGAACCCAACCTGCACCCGCACCTGCACCCTGTAATAGTGTGTTTAATGAAATCTCTATGGCCCGCCTGCCTGGTGCAGCCTCTGAAACCAGAGAGGCAGGACTCAAAGCCCCCCTCTACCTCCTGCTATTTCTGTGGCTTTGCACACTTACCAGAACTCTCCATGCCTCATTTTCCTCATCTGTAAACTGGGTGTGTGTCTTGACAGTAACAGTATCTGCCTCATGAGTTTGATAAACATATTAAATAGAGCAATTAATATGATATCCGCACAGAGTTGACTCTTGATAAGTTTTAAATGTTATCAAAGAAATACTAAAATTGAGTCAACTAAATTATATTTACCAAAACAAGGATGTAGAACAATAGCACTAAAAATAAAACCAAAAATATTTTAATCCTCAATATTTTTAAAAATATTTCAGTGCAATTTTACCAATGTGCACCTAATATGATGATGGGTTCTTTTTTGTGTGTGCAGCAAAATTGATACACATGATTGTGTGTGTGTGTGTGTGTGTGTGTGTACCTCAGTTGTAGGACATTATGATTGGATATTTGTACACTACATAGCTTTCACCACTAAAGTGTAGTTGCAATGATGGATTCCGAACATGACTTTTCAATTGGTAATTATTCACAGTTGTTCCGCTGATCTATAAAGTAGCACCTGCCACCCCGCTCCCATCTAAGGTTTTGTTTTCCAAGGTTCTAGTTACTTGTGGTCAGTGGTGGTACAAAAATATTAAATAGAAAATTCCATAAATAAATAATTCATAAGTTTTAAATCGCACACCATTCTGAGTAGTTTGATGAAATCTCACACTCAGAACCACCCGTCCCACCTGGGACATCAGTGACCTTTTTGTCCATCACATCCACACTGTAAACGCTGCCTGCCATTAGTCACTTAGTAGCACTCCTGGTGGAGAGAGAGAGAGAGAGAGAGAGAGAGAGAGACACTACCCTCACATGACTTTTATTACAGCATACTGTTACAACTGTCGTACTTTGTTAGTTATCAATGATAATATTGTACGGCGCCTAATTTATCACGGGCATGTACGTGAGGAAGAAAACACAGTGTACACATGGTTGGCACTATCCATACTATTCACGGTCTCAGGCATCAACCACTGGTGATTCTGGAACATATCCCCCACAGATAAGGAGGGACTTACTCTACAGGCATTTTTCTTGAGCCAAGTCCAGTCTTCAATTCTTCTTCAAATGTATAGAGGCAAGGATAAGAGTTTTATTTAGAGTGTGTGGGGCATTGGAGAAGCTTGGGTGGGGGAAGTCTGCAATTTTCCCATCTAAATTTCTAATCTTGTAAAGAATATATTAACTAAATTAAAACTTATGATTTAAATCAGTTCTATAAATGACAAGAAATTTACCTAAATGAAAAAAAATTCTGGTGTGACCAGTTCTCTAAATAATAATCCCTGGAGATTATCCATGCCACCTTTGTGACTTTGAAAGTGACACTATTTTGCAAGTCAGAATGCTGCAATGGAAAAAAGAATCCACTTAATATATATGCTTTCATTTTGCTTCCTACTGCTTCTCTGACCTCTCCCAGTTGGAGTAGTAGCAGGAAACTAAAATAAAAGTCCTGTTTTTCTGTGTGAAGCACTTTGCTACTGAACATTAATCACGAAATTGTAATAGTTGCAAGATTTCTCTGCCTGTTGCTTCTTCTAGGAAGAGAGTTACTATTAGATGAAAGAGCCTACAGCAATAAACATCAGGGGCTAGTGTTTCCTTCTCTGAACCCTACCAGGAGGATCCAAGGCCAGAAATGCCTTTGAAGTCACAGAGACCTTCATGTGCTGATCAGTCCTTGGGGGGTAAAGAGCAAGAAAAAACTGGTTCTCACCCTTTAATATTCTGCCAGGGATGCATTAAACTCCGTGCAGAACAAAAAGGTTTCTTCAGGAACAAATTGAGTGATTTTATACTTAGGTGCCCCTTCGCTCAATTAACTAAGAGGGACCTATTGATTCCAGAACATGATTATTTATACTTTAATGCATATTACATTAAGTCAAACTAAGAATGGAATAGTAACAACTGTAAATTCATATTTTCTTTTTGTCTTAGGGCATGCATTAAAATGTGGGTTAATTAAGTCAAAAACAATGTGGAATTCTGTCAATACTGATGATCAGTACAGATTATTATTAATATGATCAATATTAAATATCACATAGCAATATTTCATTTATCAAAACCTTAGAAGTTAAGAATTAAAATTATCTCACAAAACCTGATAGTGCACTTCAAACCTACCGCTTATGGCTGAGAAAGCAGAGCACCTGAGGACACGAAGATTGTATCTTTCAGGTCTGGCAGTTGAGTGGCAGAGCAAAGTTTAACATCAAGACTCCTAACATAGGCCCTGGCCAGGGTGGCTCAGTCAGTTGAGCCTTGGCTCATGACCTGAAAAGTCACCAGTTCAATTCCCTGTCAGGGCACGTGCCTGGGTTGCAGGCCTGGTCCGCTCTCGGAAAACATGCGAGAGGCAACCAATCGAAGTTGCTCTCTCACATCTACGGTTCTTTCCATTTCTACCTCCCTCCCTTCTTCCCTTCTCTAAAAAATTAATAAATACTTAAAAAAGAAGAAGAAAAAGACTCCTGCCACAGTTCAGGGCACTTTTCTCCACGCACTCTCACAGCTGTCTGCTGGGCCGTTTCTCTTGAAGTGGCTAAGCTCTTTTTACTCGCAAATTGCATGGATGTGGAGAATGTTTATGTCCCATTGTTTTAAGAGACTATTAAAATAGGAAATATAGGCACTTTATAAAGTAGGGTAATTTTTATTATTTTTGTCACAGAAAAATATTCAATACAATAGAACTATACAGTTTGTAGACTTATAATTTATTATGCTAGCATAAATAAAGACAAAAATCCCTGTAATAGCAGAGATAGGATACCGACTTCAGATGATTGCCACAGAGAAAAAAGAGGTAAAAACATCAATTATAAAGTTAGTCAATAAGATAAAGAGAAATGAATGCAAATACTGCAAAACAGTAGTTTCGAAATTATTATGGCACATGGTGACTACAAAAGGCATGTTAATTTGTGTTAAATATTCACTATTTTATCTATGTCCATTTATGATTACTGATATAATTTAGTTGAAGAAAAGTTTTTAAAAAACACATGTAACTTATTGGTAGATTAAAAAGATATAGTTAGAACACAAATATTTCCCAAGTCTCTTCTATGAGCTCATCTGTGATTCACATCCGCTGTCACTGGGTGAAGTAGCCTGAAGGAGATTAACAGGACTTTCCAACCGTCTTCAAACCGATTTCACAGGAGCTTACTCTCATTATTTTCAGGCATTGCTACCATCTTAATTTAAACAGCTCACGTGCCATAAACATTATATTTAATTGGAGAGCCTTTGCAGTCAGTATTCATTCTCTTTTGGCATTGCTTCCCTTGTGAATAATAATCTTTAATAATGATCATAATACATATGAATAGCTTAAGACAGTTTACCTCTTTACACTCTAGGTAACAAACAAAAGTGCAAATGTCAGTCAGTAAATTTTACCACCTTCCCCTTCCACACACACGCATACACATACATTCACACCCACAGAAAAGTTAGACTTCTTATTTTTACAGTATCTTCAACTGAACAGTTATAATGCAAAGAGGTGCTTCATACATGCAATTCATCCTTAATAATATAAAAAGCCCTCCCTGTATACATAAGTGCATAGGACCACATATTTAAAGGCCAGTTTCCTATTGATATAATGGCCATATATTCCTTGAACACTTATGGGGTTCACCTTAAACTCAATCAGGAATTGCGTAAAATGTCTGTGAGATGTGTTGCAATATATCTTTTGCTTTTACACCATAAGAAATTGCTTCAGTAAGTATCACAAAAACCTAAGTTTTGTTTTTTCTCATGTCTGCTAGTTTGTCACGTTCCTTGACTGACATTAGTATTAGTCTAATTTTTCTGGGAATTCAGCCCTGAGGTATCCATTTCCATTTTCTTTGTTGACCCAGCACAGGCTCAGGTGATCTCCACATAATGAATACAATTAGTTCAAGCGAAGCAAATGAAATCATATCTATGCTAAATCTCCACGTTAACTATGAACAGTGATAGGACACATGTCTCCACTCGTTGCCTGGCTCCATTCAAGTGCAAACTGAAGAAAAAGGATTTCCTGTCTTCTTTTCACACTCCTGAGTATGAGGACATCTGATTCTGTTTCTTCACAGTAATGGTAAGACTGCAAAACCTCTCTCACATCCCTCCTTCATTCCATATTAAAAGCTTGATTTTTTCCAGTTGTTGGCAAAGTATAGTTTGATCCTCTCTCTCTCTCTCTCTTTTTTTTTGGCACAGATTTCATTTTAAAGCCTTTTTTTTTTTTTTTTGTTCTCTTCAAAATCAGAGCTTCATTTTAATCAGCTAGGGATCCTGCCTCTTGGAAATCAATTTCTTTTTATAGAAGACAAATCCAGGTCTATTAGGATCCAACACATTGAGTTGGAACATTATGTGTATTTCACTTACGAGCACATATATTCATTTTACACGATTCCTCAATGTGGCCAGGGGGATTCGGGGTCTGGTCCACCTATAAAAAATACAAAAATATATGTCTGCTTTACAGGGATGTGAGTAGGATTTTGCTAGCCTCGCTCCAAAGCTTGGATGCAGATCTTGGCTGAGAGTATCGTCTCCTTCTTTAAATGTGTATTTGCAATGGCCATAACCTCTGTCAGAAGTCATAGAAAACTAACAGTTCTCCCTACAGTATTCAACCACAGGGTGTCTAAATGGATGTGCGCTAATCTTATGGATAATATCCTTGACAAGAGATATTTGCATGGTTAAAGAAACAGTGAATTAATTGTGTTTCTACCTTCCAGCTTTGCAAGGCGGTGAAATGTCAAGACAAGAGGGGTGGGGTGGGAGAGGGTGGTTGGCTTTGTTTGCACTGCAAATACAAGTAAGAATGAAATGGTAATTTTGTTGTCACCGATTTTCCAATTTACAGATCTCTAAGATCTGAGGGATGTGAGCTTGACCTGAATGTTCACTCCCTTCAAAGGAGCTCTCTAGTCTCCAAATGCAATCAGTAGATAGCTCGCTCTCTTTATAGAAATCTGAGCAGTCTGCATGCTGTCAACAAATGGCCTGCTGATCTCTGGTCAGGGATGAGTTGTTCTCCCCTTCAAAGTCATGACCGATAAAGGGCAATGTTTTCCAATTTTTTTTTTATCGAATTTGCACAAATAAAAGTAAGGATGCTACTCCCTCAGCATGTTTTGGTGCTAATGTCAGTATTAAATAATGTTAAATATGTATTTCTCGGGACTTGAGCTTGACCACTAGGCTAAATTCTGCTCTCAGTGCCAGAAGGTAGAGTATTTTTTCCAGTTTGATGGTGCAATTGATGTTAGTAAAACCTTTAGTAAATTAAAATATTGCCAGCAAGATATTAAATCACTTCTGCAGAATAAAAATGCTGCAATTTACTACCAAAGTAGTTCTCTTTAATAATTAAAATCAGAAAAGAAGAATATTTCTCCTCATTTCCAATGTAACAATGCATTATCAGTGCACAAGAATCAGTGTTAGAAAAGAAAATAATTTCTTTCACTGAATAATTGATAAGTTCATTTTTTAAAGTAAGTGACGTAAAAAATGTAATGCCTAATTTTAAAGTTGTTTATGTTCAAGGGAAGATGTTAAAATTGCTTTGACCACAGATTATTAATATTAGCTGTCTAAATTAAAACAGCTTTAAAATGTCTTAATTTTCAAATGAATTTTATCTTTTCCTAGAAATTGAAAAATATATATATTTTCCCTTTCTCCAACAGTTCTAAAATCTAACATAACTTGGGATGATCTGGGCAATTACACAAGCAGCACACGTTTACCAAGACATCTATAACAAGTGAACCTTCTGATCTACACGTTGAGTTTAAGATGACCAAAGTTTATCTTATTTTACACAAACTAGATCGCTGCATATTTCATTTCAAAACTGCTTGTACAAAGGTAAAAGCTAGATATTTGAAAGTTTCAGATGTTGTTCTTTTCCAAAACCAACTACAATGTACCCATAATGCATACCAAGGCTACATGAGATGTTTTTGTTATGTACTCTCACTATAGGCTGTACTTTCATGGAATTTATGAAAAACAGTTTTTGTGAACTTATTCATTTAATTCTCACATCCTGTACAAGGCTGCAATGTGCTGCATGACAGTGAAGAGCATGTCCACGGTGTTTACTGCTTGGCACATAGTTGGCCCTCAATGAAAATTGGTTCAATGAATGAACACATGTTCAGGAATAGCTAATTCATGAAATGGTATCACTTGTCATATCATAGTATCACTATTATCTAATTTAATATTTTAAAATCATGTGATTATCTTTGACTTTCTATTATGTGCTATATGATAGATTATCTAGACTATATATCCTTTTTGAACTGCAGCACATTTTACTAGCATATTATTTTGCTCATTTTTTCTAATCGTTTCTTAAATTTAGACTATCCATCGAAAACCTCACTAACCTTCTCCTTTTAATCCTTCCCATATGTCACCTCTTCTTTCCTTAAAGAAACAATACTATGTAAAATTGCTGTAAGGTTTTTTAAAATAAACAAGTGAAATAATTTTTAGAAACAGAAAATCAGAGGCATCAAAATGTTTCATTTTCTATTTTCAAGACCTGACATAGCTTTAACTTAAAAGCATACTCAAGAAATAGGATGCACTTAAGTAATGAAGTCACCGTACTGCCAAATAGCATAATAAATTTATCTTATTAAAATGTTATTTAGGAACAAAACTAATTCTCTCATTTCATAAATTAACTATGTAAAAGCAGGTTTCAGGTTTTTGTGGTTTTAAGCTTTGAGTCACTGAACAAATGGATTCGTGCGCTAATATTCACCTGTCACTAAAACCAAGACAAATAGATTCTTCCTCACCATTAAAGATTAATATTTAAAACCAGAAGTGCACATCTATAGTCCATGGAGAACTAATAGGAATCCCCCTTCTGAAAACCGTAGGTGAGGGTCAGGGTAGAAATGGATGTTAGCAGGGTGTGTTTGTTTTGATTTGAATCAGCTAATTAAAATGGCCCTGGAAGCAATTTTCACATCACTGCTACTGAAGAGATAGGCTTTCCTGAATCAGACCAAACCAATCTTTCAGTCAGGTCCAATTCGACTGAAGCTGCATAGACACAGGCTTTGTTTTCTCCTTTCAACTTTTTCCCTCAATTTGTCCTATCACCCAGGCGACAAGTCATACACACAAACACACACACATACACACATGACGAAAGCAAGTCATTTCCTGGAGCACTTTCTACCAGGCCATTGGTGCATCTCACTCAGTTTCTGTAACCATGCAGAAAGCAAAAACCTTATTTTCTTTCATCTGGCCTTTTATTTTTATTTTTTACCCTTTGACTCAAAATGGCCTCGCCTCACACCCCAACTCACCCACCTGTCTCCCCCTTGCTTAATCATTAAGCCCTCAGGACAGTGAGGTTGTGGTCAGCATCTAGTTGTTCCTTGTGTCTGTTGACCACAGAGACAGAGTGTCCGTCCAACTTGAGATAACATCTAGTTCTGTATCAGTTCCAGAACAACCCCATAGAACACTTCCTTGTGAAACCATGTTAAGCAAGGCCATAGCTGCCCTCAGGACCAAATGCACTGATCAACCGCCTCCCACGCTAGCACTGGCTACTCAGTGAAGACCATGACCCTGACCATGACGCTAACTCCCTTAGTGACCGTGATCAAGGAGTTTTCCCCTTATATATCCCATCCCCTGGAAGCCATGGGGGAGCCAGGTCTTTGAGCATGAGCTACTTCTGACTCCTGGTATGGCACCGTCTCCTCAATAAACCCTTGTTTTCTTGGCTGCAAACTCCTCTTCATGTCTTATTGGGCTTTACTGTGCTCTGGCAAATGGACCCCTTCGGGCTGGTAACATTTATTTCTGAACCAAAGAGACTGAAATAAGCTGGGAATTGAATTAATGAAATCTACCAGTAAAACATTAACTTTAATACTTTAATGAAAGCTATGTTCTTTTCCAGACCTCCCTGGCCAACAATTAGTGACTAGTACTAGGTAAAAGAAAGTAATTATGCAGAAAACAGAAATAGGATTCCGGTTTAGGTACAAGAATACGTTGTACAACACACTCATGCATAGAAATAGACATTCTTTTAATAATCCTGAAAAAACTTCAAAATCACTAAAAAGGAAATATATACACATATATATTTTGAAAGGCAAATGTGTCTATTTTTCTACTTATTTTTATTAGGCATGCTTTAAAACTAAATCATGCACCTATGTAATTGGTGTAGATTAAGTACAAGTATCTGTTGAATGTGTTTACATATAATTGGCAATATGTAAAAAGTTTCTATGAATATTCATTTTTTTCCTTGACTGATGTTCAAATCTAGGGAAAAGTAAAAGGCATCAAAGTAAAAGCAGAGTCTTTTCCAAACAAATTGATGTCAGTTTCCACAATCTAAGAAGAGAACATTGATACTTACATTTTAGAGCACAAATAAGTAACATAGGAGTTGAACTGAGACACAGCCACCTTATTAATACTGTTTATCTGTTATTATGTAAGTACTAGAAAAATCAATTGTAAAGGAAATAGAGCATAAACATAAGGTAAATATTGGATTTGGTGAGTGGAGGACTACGAGGAGGAGAGTTCTGAATGGTATTCGATCTTTTACTTGTTTTTGACTTATATAACTGATGTACCTCATACCATAAATTATAATAATTATTAGTAACTTTCATACCCGTACAGTTGATTATAAGATTCCACTTAACTAATTTAATCTCACAGAGTCCTTAAGAAGTAGGAATTATAATTTTGTTTATTTTACACATGAAGGAATTGAAGCTCAGAGAGCTTATCTTCTTACGTGATGAAACCAGGTAGAGTCAGCGTGCCAAACCAGGACTTTTGGCTCCAAATCTCATGTTTTTTCCTCTACATTGCTTTCTCATATTTCCTTTTTTTTAATTTAACTTTTGAACTCTTGAGAAATAATCAGCTAAATTATAACTGCAAATGTCTTCGCCTTTGCTATCGTTTGGGGAATAATAAACAAACTTATTCAAGTTGCCCAAACTATTATAAATTAAACATGTTAAGAAGCTCAGTTCTAGAGACCTATTGCTTATTATATGAAGGGTTCTATTGTAATTATTTAAATTCCTGAAATCACAGGAAGTAACTTCAACATACCTCCAAGTTGTGTCCATTGCCAAAAGAAAAAGTAACAAATAAGACAAATTCTATCCCTTCAAAGGGAAGTCTATGCACATTTACATGGGTGACAGCATGCATACGCACAAAAAGGCCATTCATGAGCACTGTTTGAACTACATGCTTCAGAAAAGAAGCCTTTTAGATTGTGAGTCGCTGAATATAGATTGGCACTGAATTGGCCATGGAAGGAAAGGAGTTAGATAATATCAATACAATTCCTCATCATAGGCCTTAACCAAAAAAAAAAAAAAAATTGCCTAAGGTTGGATAGCCCAGCAATCAATATTTATTGACTGACTACTAGCTGTCAGAATCATGGGACCTCGGAGTTAGAAAGAAGGCCAAAGGTTATAGAGTCCCGTCCTGTGAGTGACATCGCAGGAGGCAGAGGAAGGCACAGAAAACAACATAAGACAGAGTCCTGGTTCTGAGGAAATTGTATCGATCTTTTGAAGAGACATACAAATATATACATATAAACAGATGCCTAACCTTGGGGAAAAAAAGATTAAGAGCCATGCAGGTAAAGCTCTGAGGGCCACAAGGAGGGAGAAAAGATGAGGGTAGCAGGAAGAGGGGTCGTTGACTAACTGAACATAAGCTGGGTCTTTAAGATAGCGACCTTGATGGTGGAAACGAAGGAAAACTGCACTCCCTGGGGAGTCAGAGTTGTGAGGAAGGTAAGAGGCGAACTCGGGAGGCAGCGAGTGGGTTTCCCTGCCTAAGCCAGAGATTTCTGTAACGCCACTCAACTCCAACAGTAGCTCCACTTAGCTCCAGCCTACATATAAAAGGAGCCAATGCAATAATTACAAAGACAACAAAACTGTCCTGCCCATCCTGAATGAGAAATACACAGACGAATTATACATCTGTCAAAAGTCAAGTATGCAATTAAAACAAGTAATTACTAAAACTAAGGTAATGAAGCCGAGGATTCGGGTTCTAGAACAACCTATTCTTATGTTAAATTTTGGATAACTTAATTCATAATTTTATTTTTTCGTGTTTTTAGTTTGAATAAATACTTTAAAGAATCAATCGTTCTTTCTAAATCAGGGAGGAATAGAAATCAACCCAAATAGACTGCTACACACTATCTAAGCTAATACATTAAAACGGATCTCAGCCCTTATGGTTCCAATCGTATTTGGCCAAAGTGGAGCATTAGCGCATTTCCATCCCTAAAGCTCGTAATAAAAATGTAAAATGAAGCAAACGTAAGCTATGATCATTATCCTCTTCGGGCCATAAAAAGTGGCCACCTTTGGAAACAAAGAGCAGTGCCGGCTAGTACTCATGTGCCAAAGCAATAAGCTGCCTGCGAGAAACAGGGGCTCGATGTTAATGAGAAGATGAAGTGAACGGCAGGCCAGCGGTTCTTAAATGCCACTGAAACTGCAATTGTGTGCCTGAAAAATTGAGAGCTACACAGGGAGTCTTAAAACCCACAGAGGGGAGTAGAAAGCAGTCAAAGTGTTTCCAGATGATGGATAAACTCACCGAGAGTTTGATCCACTAACAAGGAAATGGTGTAAATGGTCAAAGAATTAATTGAGTCTTGAAAAAGTGAGATGGAACACAATTACAGAATCCAACCAACCAGTTTCCTGTTCCTGAAAGATACGCTAAAAGTGTAAGAATTGGCACAAGTGATTATGTGGTCCCTTGCTTAATAATACCTGAATTTCTAAGTCAGATATAATTTTGTTTTAATATGATTTGTGGTTGACCAGATTCAAAAATCTATGCTTTCTGATCACTAGAAATTTCCAGAAATGTTCTCATAAACACTTTTGTAAATACTAAGAGACACGGATTTAAGGATCAATATGAGCATATTAAAGTATTGACTTTTAGCACACAGAAAGACATTGCATTAATAACTGATGTAGAAATATCACTTCAGGGATAAGGAAGTCACCTGGAATCATTCTCTATGAAATTATTCATTTTACCAGTGAAAGCACTAAGGCTCAGAGGGGTGACAAGGCCTACGCAACGTGCACTGCAGACCTTGGGTTAAAACTAAATGTCTTCACTCCCAATGCCACGGTTCATTTCCATTTAAATTATGGGAATTACATCTCAAGGAAATGAAAGACTCAGGGACTAGATTATTTACGTAAGGACCAAATATCTGTAACTCCAGAACATTCTAGTTGTGAAATATGAGGAAGATCTATGTTACATAGACATCCTTTGAACCGACAATGGACTCTACATTAATAATAACAGTGAGTTCATCAAAAAGAACCTGTAACAATGCAAAAAATACAGCAAACATATTAAATTCTGATGCGAAGTTCTTCGTCATAAAAATGTTCCTGCATGAAATAATTTGCAGAATTTTTTTTTTATTTTGAAGAGTTTGTAAAATCATAAAAATTTTAAAAATCACTGTAAATCAAGCTTTTTTAGAGCCTAATTTCAGTATTTCGGGGGGCGATCTCAATCAATATTACATAGAACTCTTTAATTATGCCTCGTAGGAAAAGGCTGTAAATCTTACACTTTAAAATAGGTTACAAGTCTTGAAACGTTTAATCAAAAAGTAATATGGTGTTTCTTAACAGAAAAAAAAAAGATTATTTGCTTCTTTTTTGCTCCTTTGTCTTATAAGTACAGTGTGATGTATTAGTTTAATTAAAGTCTACCAAATTATCATAAGTATTTTATGCACTGCAAATAATTGGGTTTTTGTTCTCTGCTCACTTTTTGTTAATGGAAGCAGAACATTTTTTTATAATACTTAAGTATAAGATACTAGAAAACTACAGGAGGAAAGGCACAATGATGTGCCTAATTGAAGCGACCTTTGTCTCCTTGGACATAAAATTAAGTCTGAACTAATGCAGACTAATGAAAGTACGTGTGTTTCCAGAGGTAACGATGTTTCCAAAGAGTAAAGAGAATAGGCATATGGCTCAGAGCCAAACCATACCAAGAAAGCTATCATACCAAAAAAAAAAAAAAAAGAAAAAAGAAAAAAAAAGAAAGAAGAAACCTATAATCCCATTAATATGAAAAGCTGATAGGCCCTAAAATTAAGTAAAAACATATGGAGATCATAAGACTTTTTTATTTTAATGCAAGCCATAATGAATCAATTTTTTCCATGGGGCTGATTCAGGTGATAAACTGGGTAAAGTATACTACCAGGTCCATCATTGAAGGAAGACATTTTAAGCACACAAGTGAAGAGATAATTAATGAACGTAGTATATTAGATGAAAATTGTTTCAGAAAGTAACAGTACTAACATAACCACTCTTGCCAAAGATGAGCTGAAAGAAATTATAATTAAAATACACATTCACTCACAAGACAGATATCTCTTCATAGTATCGTAGCATAGCAAAACTCAAGAATAACCTGTGAACATGAAATCAGTTAACTGATTATTTTGTAACCCAAGAATAACCTGTGAACATGAAATCAGTTAACTCATCATTCTGTGGAATCTGAAAGATAAAATCACCGGTCATTTTCTTATGGTATAATTCCTAAAGTACATGTCAAAATATATGTAAGACATAACTGATTATCAGCAATGCTTCTTTTGTTTAAAAAAAAAAGTGAATCATTAGTCATTTACGACTATCCTGAAAAAAACATAAGCTATTAGAGGCTTTTTGAAATGTCTGAGCTTTTATTTCATCCTCTGAATGATTTTTTTAAAATTTCTACTTCTATTCTTCATCTCATAATATGTTAAGAGTTTTCAACTACTAATAACAAGAAGCATTCTATTGAGTATGTAGAAGAGAACACAGGCTAACTTAACACTTCTCTAGAAGTAGACACTATCATTAACCTCAGTTAACAAAGAAAGAACTTGAGAACTGAGAAGTTAACTTGTTTCAAATCAAGTTCTAAAAACTGGTACCGTTGCATTTTTAAGCCCAGGAAGTCTGACCCCAGTGCCTGTGCTCTTAGCTAGACTACGCTCCACTGCCTCTCCAGTTAGTGATGGGATTGTTGTTCTTCAAAGCAGGTTTGGTCAAACTTGCTACACCTTTCCAAATCCACTCAACTACATTTTTCAGGTAGAGAATATTATCAGATTTTTTCATATCTTCATAAAACATTTAGCATCTAAGATCTTTTAAATCTTTCTCTCTCCTCTCTTTCTCACCCCCCAAATAATAATTGCATCATTACATTTCTGAAGAGCATCTGATACAAGCACATAATGATATACTCAGAGTGTTAAGCCTTTACGTTTTCCTCTCTTCTTAAAGGCACCACTGCGTTCTCGTGAAATCCCATGACCTCAAAATCTGCCAAAATAATAATTGAGCCAAGAAAAAGACAGTCTTCTCAATGCAAGATACATTTTTAAAAGATAATTTTTTCATTGGTTGTCTCTGAAAAAAACACTCGTAGAAAGAAGTGTTTTCTCCATGAGTGCACATGCATATTTTGAACAGATATACTTGATTTATTCCATTTGTTTTAAGCCAAAGAGTGAAAGGGGATCTTTGACAAAACTGTCATCTTTAAAACACGGTGATATTTCATTTTCCCCTTCTGCACTATTGAGATTGCCTGGAACTGAAATGCTTCCAGCGGCTCCTGTGTCCAATTTTTCAAAGCTGTCACTTCCTAGCAAATCTGCTTAAGCAAAATACTTATGTTGTTAGAAAACAGAACAAACATACATTATAAAATACATTCCTATTCTTCTTTGCAGGTCAAAGTCTTATTAAAGAATGGGAACTTGGAAGAACATGTAGAAATAAATTAAAAGATGACTATGATGGATTGGTTTAAGTCAATGAATCTGGTGCACCTCTGATTAGTTTCCAAAGATACACTTGGGCTTAGCTCAGGAGAGTTTTCCACACAATACTCATATAATCAAAACGTTATTTTCAATGCATTTGCTAAAGGTCATTACACTGAAAAAGAAAAAATACAAAGAAAAATGGGACATTGAAAGATGACCATGGTTACTCTTCCTCAGTTCATGTGTGTAGCAGCTACTGTAATGCACTTGTCAACGTTCTACAGTCTCAGAGGGTAACAGAACAATTGCCAAGCATTGCCCTTGCAGCCCTCTGGCCTTTCTGCGCTGTGGGCGTCATAACTCATATCCTATAGCGCCTGCCCAAGTGAAAGCGCAACAGAAACAAAATGCAAAATAATAATTACAAGGATAGTGTGAAAGAAGGCAAAACTTCACTTTTCACCAAGCAACTTCCAAAATGTTGAGGAAAAATATGTTTTGAAAAGTTTCAGTCATATTCACTTGATATTATTACTCAATATTCTTAACGAAGGGTAAACTTTCTGGACATACATATACATACTCTAAATTGTATATGGGTATAGATATGTAGTTACATATTTATCATGTGCATAATTTGTTCTCTCGTATGTATTACACAATTCTGTCTTAAATTAATTGTTCCAAGACTTACCTAAGACTCACATTTTCTTCCATTACTTTAAAAAGCGAGGCATGTCTCAGCAAAAGTCAAGACTGCTTATGGTGTACAACCTGAAACCCAATTCTCTCTCTCCACTTTAACACTAGATCTGTCACCCTTTAACACCACAAAATCAATACCCTGGAATGTCATGGTTCTCTGATGGCCCACAAAGTCAAGGCATGATCAATTTCAACTTCCTTACTAGACAGAAATAGACTTAAACAAATAAAAAAGATTTCATTGAAGCTAAATTCAATACAACAAAGGAATAAAAATAGAGTCAAAGATATTAGAATTCAGCAATAAATTTACACTTAAATCTAGACCCATTTTTAAATTCAACTAATTTGTGCACCCAGGCAAAAGGTATGTATCAGAAACTAAAAGAAGCCAGAATTTAATCTCCAGATTAATATGGTTGTGTATATGTATGTGTTTCCTTCACTGAATTAGTAAGATATAGGAAAAGGATGGTGTCTGAGTTCTTTATTGTGTATCCCTAGAAAACAAGATAATTTTGGCTTTACTCCTCAGTAAGAGCAGGAATCTTATCTTTCTTATCATAAACTGTATATCCTGCCCATGACACAAACACACCCTTAATAAATATTTGATTAGTGTATGAAAATCGATACATGCATTCAATATACTCTGGTACATAAATTCTATTGAGGTCAAAAGCTTTCTCTTTCTTGTACCCTGCTGTATCCCCCTTCTATAGTGCCTAGTCCACAGCAGGTGCTCAAGGAACATCTGTTCATTGAAGGACTAGAGAAGGCCTCTGATTTTACTAGTTAATTTCTAGCACACTGTGGAATTGAAATTATAGAGTGGTAATTTCAAGAGGTTTTTTGTTGGGTTTTTTTTTTTGTAATACACACTTTACATAGCAGTGCTTTTATTATACTCTGAAATTTCGACATATATAAACACCAAAACATATTATTTAGCAATGCTTAGGAAAATGCCAGGCCTGAGAGTTAGGAGACATGAAGTGTAGTTGAGGTTCACGTCTGCTTTGTGACTTTGCCTCTATAGAACCCTCTAGTCTCCTCTATAAAAATGTAAAAGAGATATAAGAGAAAACAAAAAAGTTTCTTAGGTATCCTTTTGGGAATAAACATGGATATGTGTGAGAATATGGATTGTAAATAAATCAATAAGAGGGACTCTACAGGTCAAAGAAAGTTGGAAAACAACTTTATTAAGAAAGTTAAAAGAATCTGGAGTCATTCAGTTGGGAAAAAAAGGGCTGAAAACATCTAAGTGGAGCAAGCCAGTGTGGAAGGGCTTATAGCCACGCGGTACCAAGAGCTAAGATTACTTCCCCTCCCACTAAAGCAAAGGATACGTTGGCTCACTCCTCTTTCTTCCACAACATCAAAACTAAAATTTAAAAACTAGTGATACTCACAATATGGGAAGTCATGTGATAAAATTCTGGCCAATAATGTATAGAAAAAAGTTCTTGCAGAGGAAATCCTTCCCAGGATAGAAGGGGAATGGGAACAAGGGAAATTTTTCTTTTACTTTTTGTCTCTCTTCCTCCTCTCTGTCTGAAGCACAGACTGGTGGAGAAGACACCAACTCGAGACGATGAGAAGGGAAACCAAACCTTAAGAATGGTGGAGCAGGGGGAGGGTAGTGCAGGGTTCCCCAGTGAAACTCGCCGGATAATGATTTCTTGAATCTTGTTACAAGGGCAAAATAAATCCCACATTTAATCATAGATAACTTATTATTTGTAGCTAAATGTATTCTGAAGTGATATATTGAGTAAGGGAAACCAGAGAGAAAAATTTGCAAAAAAAAAAAAAAAAAGACAAGAAAAAAAGTTACAATCGTAAGGTCTCCTTGATACTATTATTTGATACCAAATACAGGGTTGTTAGTGTCTTTAGTCTGATCAACTACCCTGTTGCACAAAATTTTATACCACTGACATTCTAAAGAAAGAAGGCTTTTCTATGTAAAAAGCTCTGGTAACAGAAACATGGGTTTTAATTATGGCCTGTCATGTAATAACTCACTTAACCAACAGCATAAGTTGCTTCAATATAAAAGAAAATCAGAGCATTTAGTTGATAAAGTGATCGTTAGGATTAACAATACAATGCATGTGGAAAACACTTTTTTTTTCTTTTCAAGCATTTATTTATTTATTTGTTTATTTATTTATTTATTTTTTAAATACATTTGTCTCTGCCTCCCCCCACCACTTTCCCTTTTTAAATGCACAGCGCTTTACCAACAACTACTTACAGGAGATGACCTGAGGAAAACACTTAGGCACAGGTTCTGGAACACAATGAGTGTTTATTTATTATATTGCTATTGTCATTGTCATTTGATAGCAGCTGCCCTTACCTTATTCTCTGAAATATCCGGCCCTGGAGGTGCCGCCTCAGCAATGTACTTCTGCCTCATCACCGTGGGGCACAGCTGACGAAAGGGGTGAATCCTTAATCGAGACAGAGCTGGTGCTTCTGTCTGGAATTTAAAATTAGTGCCCAGAAAAAGTACCAACCTTGCAAGTAGGAAAAAAAAAATCTCTGGCATAGGAAGAAAGCTGTGAATGCACAGAGATCGTAGGTGGGGGGAAGAAAGAGAAAGAGAGAGAGAGACCGGTGGCATCGAACTTCTAATACATCCCATTCATTTCTAAAAATTGGGCTTGATGTATTCACCATTTAGCATAACATGAGTATATCCTGAGTTGTTTTCTCTCTTACTGGCAATTAAAGAGTGTTAAGTAAATCCACTCTTTAGGTTTTAGCAATGAAATGTATTACCAAATTAGTTATAGAAAATCTTAATCTATGGAAGTTTAATAAGAAAAGGCCATGTATAATTTTCTTCTGCTTATATAATTTTATGTTAGTGCTATGATTTTATTTTAAAGTTTCTTTTATAAAATAAAAGGACATATCCAATTTAAAACAGAAAAGTTTCCTATTATTTATGATTCCTAATGACTACAATCATTAAAGAAAATACGAGCTTAGTTAAAATCCCAAAGCTGCAAAATATTGGAAATTTTAATCACTCTGTTGCAAAATAAAATCATATTTATGTATACAACCTTCCAGTCTTCTCTTCTGTGAACACCAAACAGCCTGAGTAAGGAAACTCAGAGTTTAGGTGCCAAGAAAATAGAACTGATCAAATTCTAAACCCTCCCTGACTATGTAATGAATGCTAGGATTCTCCGAGAACTTCATGGTACGCAGATCCCAGAATCAAAGCATGGGTATTCTGAAGGTGGTTACAGCCAAATTGCTAAAGGCTTTTGGATGGAGTCCCAGAAAGAAAGGGCTAACGTATATGGTCTTGTTTTGTTTTGTTGACAATGAAGAAAAACTTCCGTGTTTCCCTGTAATCATTGTTTAACAATAGTCATTTTTCAGATACAGGACTATTCAAATTTGGTCAGTTTTATGTAGTTAGGATAAAATTATGAATTATTTCAAAGTATGAAGGGCAGATAAAGTATAGGAAACATAGAGGGGTATTTCCATCTGGTGACACTAAGTACATCAAATAACATGTATGTCCTGTTTAAGACATTCAGAGAACTTATTTTGCCAATGAAATCTGAGCGTCCAGTGGAAAGAAGTTCTATGACACGACCTTCTCAGAAAAGAGAAGACCCATATTTAGTGTGTTTACACTTTAAATTGTCACACTCTGATCTAAGCCACCCACTCACTTGTGGGATTCAGAGGGGAAAAAAATGTAGTGATGTAAAGTGGGCCTCATATCTTGCATAGTGACTTTACTAATAAATTTTAAAGTATATGCTGTTTTTTTTAAAGACAGATTATCTTTTTTTCCCTCAAAATGTGATTCATTGTATAATTTCAGCAGTAACCAATGAAATCTTGGGATAATTATTAAATAAAATGTTCAATTCTTCATTTGTTCAGTGAGGAAGCTACATTTCATTCCTATGTATTTAATAGGAATTTTGACAGACTTGTAGTTTGTAATAATCTGAAGCACAAATTATAACTTTAATTTTACTTCACTAGAAGTGCAGTCAGGATAATGTGGACACTCAGTTTCATGAGATGAATGAATCTATAAAGAAAGAAAAGTATATGCTATCACTGAGTGTTCTATTCCCACCTGAGTTTCATGTTTCTCTTTCCATTTACTTCATCCAAACAGTTTCTATAATGAACGCATTGCATAATGGGGTTATGCCACTCAATTGTATTTCTTCTTATTATTAAAAAGCAGGAAGTCTTAAACGAATTTCAGACCGCAATCCCATAACTAAGGAAATCTTCCAAAATACATGAAAGCAATAAATATTTATTTCTCAAAAAAAAAAAAAGAAATAGAAAACCTGATGGACTATTTTCAGCAAGAACAACTGGAACTTGGAGCACTACCCGTATCTGTAGGATCTACTTTTAGAACAGACATTCCTTGTTTGAAAACAGAGCATGAAATGATGTGAATCTGAAACTGAAGGAAGCCGCTCATGGCCCTCTAATCAGAGCGTGGTATACTTGAATCATCTGCCCTTTAATTTTCAGCTCAGAATACCCACCACGCTTGTTCCAGCAGCCATTAGGAATACACCCCTCTTAATAAATTCAATGGGTGTTTTGCAAGTACAAAGCCAGCAGGATCAGACACTTCAGACTGAATTTTAGCTGCATAATCAAGAATGTAGCTGAAAATGCCAATTAATGGTACAGAGTCCTAATAATCAAACTTGAGCTATAGAAAAGACCTTTATGGACTAAAAACATCGCCCTGCAATCTATCCCTGACTTTGCAGGGTGGCTCACCAGAAAACTTACTAACAAAGCCATCCAAATTCAGTTCTGCTGAAAAGGAAAAGCTGCCTGCAAAGTAACCTCCTGGCTATAAAGAATTAGGTAACAAAAGTGAAGTGAAAAATATGCCATTATATATTTAAGTAATCTCATTTTGTTGTTATTTAAACTTTAAGGCAAACAAAAATGGCAATATGGCAGATCTTAATGGATTAAGGTCCCCAAAAGAAGACGGACAAGATGTAAAAGAATCCTAACAAGCATGATAGAGCATATCTTAAAGCAGAACATCTGAAAGTTAAGAAATAAGTAATGATAACGAATGCAACTGAAGGGAAAAGACACCCATGAAGAATTTTACATTGAGTGGAGACCTAGGAAGGCAACTCTTAAAGCTTATCAGACAAATATATGCATGCCAGGCAATCAGTGAAAAAAAAGTCATGAAAGAATATCAACACAGATGGGAACGAGATAGCTGACTTGCAGGAAACCATGCGGAGTGACAGCTCAGCAGTATCTCCACACCTGATCTGCCATCAGAGCCTATGGGGCGGAGCGGCAGCCAAGTCCACGGGGTCCTCAAGCAGATGTGGCTCAGCACTAGACGCTGTGTGCAGGAAGTCCTGGTGCCTCCAAGCCTACCATTCTGCTCGCAGTGCCTCAAAGAATGTACAGCTACCAAATTCGCTTCTGGACTCACTGATGCTTAACTAGATGCAGATTATCCTCTATTTAGGGGAAACTATTCAGAAAAGAAATGTCTGCCAATAATTGCTATGAAAACATTTATTTGCCCCTGATCCATGCTGCTCACCAGATTCAATTATTTTAAATAATGCATAAAGTAGAAACAAAGTCATTGCTAATCAATATTGTATTGATTGGGTTGAAAAATAAAAACCCCTACATTTTTCAAAGCTACCTGAAGTTATCTTCACCCCCTAAACTTGATTTATCTTCCAAACTTGATTGAAGAAATTGTTTAAAATGATGTTTTATTTCAATTTGTTTTCACAGCAAATACCAGCACCTGTCTATATTTTTTTGTGTCACTAAATACAAGTCCCTCTAAGATAGGTTTCTCTTTGGTTTTAAAGAGACATGGGAAAGGGCAGAACAACAGAAATTCAATATCAAGTCATAGGTAAGATGAAAGATGTATGTATGTGTATATATACCTTCATCTGGTTAAATAGATCCATCGACATCATAAACAGGAAAACAGTGATTGCAAAGAGCTTTCTCCTTTAAAACTTCCTACTCTGAAACTTTCCCTCAGTTACAATATACACGGAGCCCAGTTTCCTGCTTTAGTAAAACTGAATTGCGGGGTGTTAATCTCTGATTCAGAGTGACTCAGGTCTTCTTGTTCATACCTCCTTTGCAAATGGAGCTTCCTGGGGAAGCTGAACAGTAACCAAAAGTTTTGCAGCTGAGGCTGTTCACCTGACCTGCTTTTGGTGATATAATCTTGGGCACTTTCAGACATTCCCAGTATTAAACAAATGAAAGTTAAAGGTGCAAACATAGTATTTGTAATAGCTAGTAAACTTAGGAAGTATATAGTCAATTGTGGAATTCAATAATAAATTCAGAGATTGAATAAGGTGCAATTGCTAGAGCTTTAAAATCTCATCAATTAATTGATACATGGTATTAGATTTATTGTAATGGCAACCACACATTTATATGTATTACGAATATTTTATCTACAAATAGATTAAAACTATTTTTTGTTACTTTGGTTTTCTCATTCTGAGTATCATATGGTTTAGGTACAATGACGATTAAAAGATTACTAAACAACCTTCTCCAATGAAGCTGAAGTGGATATCATTTTCAACTGATAAAACTGTAACAATGGAGAACAGGAGGTGAGTTACCCACAGTGGAACTGTGCCACTCCTTTAATGGTTTTGGTGTGACGGGCCTTGCATTTGCCTTTCTGCTGATGTTTATTTCAGTAGATGGACAATAAGATTTTTCTGAGAGGTTTAATTCTCTCAAGTTTTTAGTTCAATGTTCTAAGTTGATAACTAAATACCAAATTTTGCCTTACTAGGAAGATCTGATTTTGCTCTTTGACTTAAATTCTAAAACCCTTTTTCACTCAGTACCTCTGGGAGACTAAGGGTTTCCTGATCGTTGGCAGAGCTGCTAAAGGTTCGTAGCCCCAGTAAAAGAAAGATTTTCATCAGAGCCTGTGTGTTTATGAACAAACCTGCACAGGCCTGGTTACCATCTCTCTCCCTTGGAGAAAGGTACCCCGGACTTCTGCTAGCAGAAGGCCTCAGACTGGCAGGAATGTCTAAGTGACACTTCCCTGTGCTGTGAAGTTGCCCGTTCAGTATTTTCTCAGAGGCAAGTTTACCACTTGATAAATCATTAGCATCACTTCCTGTAGCACTGAAATTTTCCCTAGGGGTTCCTACTAACTAAGAGCTAATCACCCATGTTTTTTATTTAGCTCTTCAGTTCCGATTAGATCACAGTTTAAAGTGGATGACTGCAGACTGCTATTTCTTATCCAACAACAGAGTGAACAAACACTGCATATTCAGAAAATATACTTTATCTTTCCTTTTTAACAAATCCATACCTTGCTATTGTATCATTAAATGTAAAACCATGCTGAGTTGAGCTGTTCAGGGAAAAGACACAAACAAGGTTTCAGTGGCCACGTGTTATCACTATGGGAATCCCTACTGGCTAAGTTATTTACAGCTCACTATGCATTTCAAACTTGATGTGGCACCAAAAAAATGCATCAAATGCAGGCATATGCCAATATTAATGTAATACTGGTCAAATCCACTCAAAAAACATTAAAAAATAACTGAATATGTGAGATTATTAAACATTTTCATACATATTTCTAACCCATTTCTAAAGTCGTCTTTTAAAATCCTTTCAATAGATAGTACATTTTATGCATCTGCTTGTAACTGAAATAAAATTGTATTGACTAATTTCCAAGCTATTGCAATAAGAGGAGAATGAGATAAAAATGGCAATAATTATAATACAAACAAATACGACAAAATATTCTAGAAAATCCTTTATGGGTAATTTTTTATAAAAATATTGCTAATACAGTGAGTTTTCTATAAACAGGACATTGTTTTTCAATTTGCATATGTATTAACTTAGCTTCTATTATTTGAGATTTTATATAATACAACATTTCTATCAATAACACATTATATATTTATAAATACACCAGTGTCTCAGTTAAATGGAAATTGTGTTTCCTCTCCATACACTAATGAAGTTATCATAAAAATAAAAATTCCAAATTATGTATTTTTTAAGATTTTGTTTATTTATTTTTTGAGAGAGGGGAAGGGAGGGAGAAAGAGAGAGAGAGAAACATCAATGTGTGGTTGCCTCTCCTTTGCCTCCAACTGGGTACCCGGCCCACAACCCAGGCCTGTGCCTTGACTGGGAATCAAACCCAAGAACCTTTGGTTCGCAGGCCAGCACTCAATCGGTTGAGCCACACCAGCCAGGGCAAATTATGTATTGTTATCATTTAACACATCACAGTCTTCTTAAATCAAATAACTTTGCAAGTGAAAAAAAAAATTAGTAACCAAAACTTGAATTTTAACTGCCTATTTTAAAATTGTATATGAACATTCTCTCAAATTTCTGAGAATTATAATACTAGATCTAACTTACAAAACAGTAACATTTTATAATTCAAGGGGCCTTTTCATGAGAATCAGTTTCTCTCTTTTCTACATGTAAATGAAAAGATCCCACTGGTACGAACTCCCCAGCCACTCTTTCCTGTGACATCATTTCCAAGCCCACTAGTGTCTCTTAACTGGCGTCATTTGGTTCCCTTCTCTCTCTCAAGGGAGTTTGGCTCCTCCCTATGCCCTCCCAATTATAAATATGTAGGTTAGATAATTGACCCACCCTTTTGACTGACACATGGTCTAAATAGAACAGACAATCTCCCAGTAAACCATTAACAGCAGGTGGGAGAGGCGGTATTAATGAATCAATCTGAATATCTGAAGTCATTATTGACTCAAATCTTTTGATACCTTCTTCGACTCTCTCAATTATCAAAACACACTACCCTCTACCCACCTATACACCTCACACTCATAAGAGAACTCAGTAAAGGGTTTTAAAATTGCACAGAATTTACAAATAAGATACATGTGCTCAAATGCAAATTGAAACTTAATTTTTCCCCTTGGTATACTAGATTTTTCAGTTAGAGATTTAGATCTAAACAACTGTAAACTCTAGAAAATACCAGTGTGAAAATAAGTAAGGAAAACTTATTCTCTTGGTCCACAGAATAGCTGTACAACCCAATGGCTCAGCTAGAAGTAAATTAGAAGCCCGTGAAAGTATGAAATCAGAAAGAGCAGAAGCTTGGATGGGAAGGTCTAAAGTTACCTCAAGTTACCAGAGCTTATCAGGGCCTAAAGATATGTTCCAGAATATAAACAAAACCAAACAAAATAAACCACCAAACCAAAAAAGCAAACAAAAAAATTGCAGAATGTTACCACTGATAAAAAGAAACCTCAATGAGAATAACTTAGAGCCTATATTCCAGACGAGAAGGATATATAATCGTTGTATACATAAAGCCACTAAATGTCATTGATAAGAAGCTTTTCTCTTAGATTTGATGTGGCAAAATGGGACTATGTATCAAGGTACTAGGATTTTTCAAGTTGGTTATCCAATACCTTGACTTTTTCATTCCAGGTAGTTTTCAGGAACAATGTGCAAGAAATGAGACTCTTGGATACATAGCTGCCACTTTATTTTCCTTCTTACTTGGACACAGGTACCTGAATCTATTCTAAGTGCCTTCAGACCTACTCCACTTTCCCTTAAACGACCTCTTCTTAATTACAAAAGAAGTTCTCCAAGCAGGTAACACATGCAAGAATACAGATGAGATAAAAGACCAAACATTCAAGCAGGTCAATTGTGTGTATTTACATAACAATAAAGATTTGTGAAACCAGGGCCAGGTTTAAGGTTAACACATTTCATTCTCACATATCATTTCTTTCAACATCCCATAAAGATTTAGCAGTAACATTCACTTTTATGTCTTTGAAAATTATTGTAGCCATGAACTGATTGAACATTGTTGCAGAAATAAACATGTGATGGTAAGTTATAAACTATAAATACTTTGCGATGCTAAATTCTTCAATCATTTAAAACTAGATACAAGGTGGCTCATTGATGCTGATGAAAACTGTATCTATAGAGTAACATACCTATTAAACACAAACTTAAACATTTTGGGTGAAAATTTTCTAAAACGTATTCCATACAGACCTGAACTCTCAAACAAAGGATCCTTGAAGACTCTACGATCATTATAAATACTAACTAGGATACATAAATGAGTGGCGTCTGACGTCCATGAATGTGTACAACTTAATGGACCCAGATACAGATTCTCTCTTAGAGACATATATTTACCTTACATTTGAGTATTATTTACTACTTATATCACAATACATATGTATTACAAACACCTATTCATTTGGATTCTAGTTGGCTGTTTTAACCAAGTTAGAAGTGAAAAATAAATAAGCATCTTTGATACAACCCTGGATTAAATAATAAGAAGACAACTCTGAGGACTCAGACAGAAGTGAATTACGTGAGGTCGCCCCAAGATATCCGGTAGTGCCATTTTTGTACTCAGTATTCTTTTTGCTTATTCCGAAGGTGCATGTTTGTTCCATATCATAAAGGTTATGCAGTGAATTAATCTTTAAAATATGTAATCAAAATATAAATACTTAGGTATAATAAAGCAAGAAAAAACTTAAATAGCAAATGACGGGGATGTGAGCAGCACAGTCGTTCTTTTTCCCTTTCCAAATAGCAGCTTAGGATATTGAGACCCTATTTCATCATTAATGAAAAGGGATTTGAGAAATACTGGGATCAAAAACAAAACTGATCCTGAAATCCCAGGCTAACAGAGCACCCTGGGATTACATTTCCTCCTTCTGACTAGACAGCTATACCCATGAGGTAACAGCTGTACTTCATATAACACTGTGATTTACTAGCTTGGTAATGAAAGTGGCTTAGCATTAAGAAAAGTTTTAAGCCTCCATATTTATATCATATAAGGTAGATGATTTTATATGAACAATTTAAGAGAGCCCTTTCCAGTCAAAATAATTTATTACAAATTGTGTACATATGAGAGATCTCTATGGTGAATTATCCAGAAAAAAAAATGTTAACTGTAGTTTGGCTTTCTCTATAAAATATGCTTCTAAGAAATCTTACTCATTGACAAATCACTATGTGCTCAGGATTAGAAAATAAAGATTTAACAGTAATACTGCATACCCACTTTAGGCCAAATATAATATATTTAAATTGTTGTTTGCCATTTATATATGCCCTTCTCATTAGGGTAAGTAATCAAGTTTGAAACATGATTGTATGTAGATTCATTCTAATGATAGATAAATACGGATCCAGTAAATTGATTCTGCTTATAATGACTTAGAGAAATAACATGTTTGTTTGATTTTGTGTTTACTTTAATTCCACATTTTAAAACTGGCTTTACATTTTCAAAGCACTTGCTGCTTTAATCTGAAAATCTAATGCAATCTAGTCCAACACAGTAATAATAGAAGACTAATGTTTTCCATTTAAAATAATATTTTCTTTGGTCTTTGAAAGTCCTCGAGGGGTAAACTATTTTAATTTAATAGCTGCAATTGATCTTCAAATTTCAGCAATATTAAAAGCAAATGGAGTTCTTCTTCTTTAATCACCAAGTTAGAACTAAAATAAATGAAGATGTTCATTTCATGAGTTCAGGAAGCAAGGGAGAAAAAGAGTAAATAACTTTTGAAAAATAACCATCTTTGAAAAAAATGGTGATATGTTAAGAGTCTTATCCTTGAAAAGCTGAGCTCATATAGTTTTATTGGCCCAGTTTACTTATTTATTTACTTCCTTATTCATTCATTCATTCATTATTTCATATAACTAATAATCATGAGTAAATGACTTATATATAGTTGATTATTATGTCTCTTATTTTTTCAGAAGAAAAAAACATCAAGTTTAAGAAATTACAATTTCTTATTTTTTGAAAGCCACTCATGTAAAGTTTTGATATTTTCATAATACATGGTTTTTATGTCCAGTTCTCCTAAGCATGCCAAAGATGCTTATTCCAATTGTGGGAGGTAAAGTGGCCTGAAGGATTAATATATAAATATGATACAGCTGAATTTTACTTTGTGATGGTTTAATCACATAATCCTTTGAATATGTATTTCTAAGACTTTAATATTAGAAAGAAGACTGCATTTTATTTAATTGGGCAAGAAACAAGCATGTTGTAAGAAAATAACTAAATGTTTATCGCTATCATTAGTGAAATAAAGTATGTGATCTATATTAAAAGAAACAGAATTAAGCATAGTGTGTAAGAAAGTACTCCCGGGTGGTTAGCAGGTGTGCTCTAAGGGCTCTGAGATCCTGTCAAACTGGTTCTGCTTTCACTTGTTTTAGCGTTTTGGAGATACCAACCTCTAAAGTCTGAGTATCTCTCCCTACCAAATAGGGAAAATAGCCTGTCTACATCCTATTCCTGGGGTGTGACTTTTATAACATGATGCACTTTAAGAACTTAGCTTAGTGCCAAGCACATGATAAGCACAAAATAAAGCCTATTCTTAGTTAGCGTCAGAAGCTCATTTACTAGATTTGAAAGCAATTCTCTAAAGCTGTGTTGTCCGATAGGGTAATCACTAAGTTCCATGCGGTTACTGAGTGTTTGTAATGAGGTTAGTCCAAATTGAGATGATGTGCTGTCATGACAAAATACACACCAGGTTTTGAAGACTTAATTTTTTACAAAGGGATGGAAAATAACTCATCAATAATTTTATATTGATTAAATATTGAATGATAATATTTTGGATATATGAAGTTAAAAAATATACAATTAAAATTCATTTCATCTGCTTCTTTTTTTACTGTATTAATGTGATTAGGAGAAATGTATAATTGCATGTGTGATTTTCATTATCCTTATATTGGGGTTGTTCTACTCCGAGGTATTTTCCATAAGAATGACCCAAGATACTTTGAACAAACGTAGGAACCAGGCCCATGCCTGAGGCAAACAGAAGCAGAACTGAACTTCCTGAAGCTACTCTAGTAAATCTTTTGCAAAAATTTGAAAACCATTCCTTAGGCCTTTATACATTAGATACGGCCAAGAACACAGCCTCAGCGGGACCTCCTACCTAAAAGGCCTGAAAGATTTGACTATTTCTACTCCGCAAGTAGAAGAAAAATGTATGCTACAAGTAAGAGGAGGCTACTAAACAGACAGCAGTTCCTGCGGGTAAACACAGAAATAAAGGTCAGTCTCAGGGTTAAGGGGAATTTGCAGACACCTTGTGTTACAAGTAGAACTGAAACATGTGGGTCTTCTTAATGTATGGTGCAAACAGAACTATAAAGAGGACGATCTGGAAGAACACTCTCTAGAAGACTTCTCATGGTCCACACCTGGATGTGTCTCGGTAAGACACATGGTTGAGCTGTAACAGGAGGGGAGAAGATTTGAAATGAAAGGACACCTTACAGAATTTGGTTCTCACACATCCCTGGTGGAGGGCGTCATTGCCCTTTGAGGAATACCATGGCAGAGCGAAGTATTTAATGAATTTAACTCAATTAAGGATAAAGGGCATTTACATTTAGAAAAATTACTACATTAAACTCGTTCAATATAAAATCATATAATAAGCAAATCTACCTAGTGAGAGAGAAAGGGCTTGATTTTTCCATTAATAAAAGAAGTGATGATAGACAGCTGAAGTACAAGTAAAATATACAGAAGAAAACCGAAAATTGAGAAAAAAACATATGCATCAATTATGTTTTCCTGTAAATTAAAAAAAAACAAAATACCTCTAGTACTTTACTATAGAAATTGAATAACACAGCCTAATTTCCAAATACTACCAGAACCACTGGCCATTAGAAAGAAGCAGCAACACAGTCCCTGATGAGGGGGAGAAATCAGTCTGCTCTCTCTGACATAGTCTAACGATGTGCAACAACTTCTTAGAGCCCTGGAAAGTGGAGAGCCGACTAGGGACAAGGAAACGAGTCCAGGGGAAAAAGGAAATCATGACTCCTACGTGGCTGTGCTAGAAAGAGGAGAGCAGGGATAGCCCGTGAGAAGCTAACCTGGATAAGTGTTTTGAGCAAAAAAAGACTTTCCCCCATTTTCTCTCTTCTTCCTTTTCAAGGCCTCATCTCTTCAATAAGAGGAATGAAATAGGCCTGGCGGGAGAAGCCTTGGCAAGGGAAGGCCCACACCTGTCCGAAATGCCAGGGAATACTGACCTTGAGAAGGAAACAATGAGAGTTGAAGCTTACCTGTCAAAAACTTCTTGAGTTTTTGTTTGATTTTCAAATGTGTGTATGTGTACAAACATACACACATATATACATACTGAGAGGTGATGCCAGTATCTGAAAGGAAGAATTTAATGAAAAGAGAGGTCTAGGAGTCATTGCATTATGGGGATTAGAGAATGGGGGTCAAACTAAAGGGAATATAACCACAGCCTTTAGAGCCACATGAACTTACGACCAAAAAAGAATATGGAGGATTGATCTGCTCTTAGAAGGCAGATGTGCGTATGACAAATACAGTGGTACTTCCTGAAGTAATCTAGAATTTGCTCATTAAGTCATTTAAAATGTGTTTATTTAAAATAGAATGTAATATGGCAGAAAATCCATTGAAATCTATTATATACATATGTATGTATACTTATATACACTATATATTTTATAGATTTTAATATATTTATTTTATATATTTTATTTAGTTTTTTACTGAATTTATTTGTATTTCAATAAAACTGTAGCTAAGATAAATAAAAATATTTACAACTTAATTTTTTTCTTTTCACATAAAGACAAACCTCTGCCATCTAATAGTTTAATGTCCAAGTGCCATTTTTGACTATTCCTCAGAAATAGGAAATTTACCTATCTTTGCAGAACACAGATTAGCATAAACTTAGCTGTTTGATTGGATTCCTTTTGTCTTTCAAAGAATCTTTACTCTTAGAATTTCATAAAAGCTGCCCCACCCAAATTCTAGGAAACTTAATATCATCCTCTGTTTTACCATAAAAGTATATGACCTCAAAGTAACTATAAAACTGCACTAAGGAACTGGGATGAAGAATAAACACAACAATTTCTATACCTATCCATAAACAAGAATGCTGACATCCTCAAAACGATCACCCCAAAACCTTCTGCCAGAGGAATAAAATAGAAGGAAAATAACACAGATACACACACACACACACACACACACACACACTAGATTTTCTAAGAAATACATCTATTTAATCGGAAGAACTAAATCAGTAACTTCTCATATAACATATTCTTTTCTTTGCCAGTTAAATAGTATATAAAAGAGCAATAGCCTCTCTACAGTTGTTTAGTCAGCCAGTGCAGTGCCATACACCCCCAGTCTAGTTTTTCTGGCTTCCTGTCCACTAATGCAGACAGGTGCATTTTTCCTACTTGCCCTGTAGTGTTCACACAACTGTCATGTTATTGCAGATGGAGATGTGGTTTTGATCTCTGTGAATATTGGCTGGCTTCGCACATACATGTGTGAAAAAATGAACCAAAGTATCAAGAGCCTTCAATGCAATTTCCAAAGACAATGTTACAAATTTACAAAAGGTAACCACTCACTATGGCGCTGTAAGTTAAGTGTTATAAATTCATGAAGTATTATACTCATTTGTTAGTTTTCCAGTGGCTTCCTATATCACGTACAGTAAAACCCCCATACGCTCTAACCTCTAGTCCTCTCTAACGTCACAATCTAACCTCTGGTCTTCTCTGAAGTTTTATCCAATACTTCCCCCCACCTCCCTATTCCCTCTCTCCCACCCTTCCAGTCTCTGGCACTGTGCTTTGATTATACTATGCATTTTTCTACCCTTATCCCTGATCTTCTCTCTGCCTGGAAAGATCCTCTCTTCCTAAAAGGCTTCTTCCCTTCTCTGCTTTAGGTCTTTCTCAAATATCACCCCCTTTTTAAGATCTTCTTTGACAATCATGTTTAAAATATTAGGCTTCACTGTCCCCGGCATTTCTCCTGTATTGTTCCTGCATTTTTTTCATAACACTTGCCACCATTTAATTTTATGCTTTGCTCATTTATATGATATTAACGATTTGCATTTCTTCAACAGAACGTTAAATTCCACATGACAACAGTGACTTTAATTGATGCTGTTCTTTGTCATATCATAGTGCCTTGAGCACTGCTTGGGACGGAGCATGTTAAATATGTTTCCCATGAAAGTTTGTTGTTTACCTTCATTCATTTCATCATTCAAAGCATTCTACAAGCTTTAATAGGTGCCTCGCATGTACAAGACAACGGGTATTCAACGATACAATCTTTTTTTCTGATATTACATTATTGCAGTAACAGGCACATAAAATTAATTGCAATGTAAAGTGATTAGAGTATGTTGAATAAAGACCAAGAGAAGGAGAACAACTCATTCATCGTGGGAGGTAGGAAAAACACTGCCTAGGAAGTGACATATGAGTTGAGTCGCTGAGTCATGAAAAATAAGTATGTTTCTGAGGAACAGAGAAAAATCAAAGGACATTTCAGGCAAAGAAAAAGGACATACAAACACATGGAGCTGATAAAAGGAGAGTTCCCCTGGGCAAACAGCAAATAGTGTAGTGCGGCTAGAGCAGGGAGCTCTTGTGAAGTAAATCCAGAAACACAGATGGGTGAGTTCATTTGCTATGAAGTGTCTGCTCTGCTCATTGGCCTCACTTTACCCTACAGAATGCCATGCAAGGTTTGTATGCAAAAGACGCACATGGGTGCTCTAGAAAGCAACAACAATTTTTTGTAATGACTCAAAGGCAGCATAAAAGGTGGATGTGTGTGTGGATGGAGGCTGGAAAAAGGAGCCAAGGAGATATTCTGGCAAAAGGGAGATAGGGAGCTCAGTTTTGCACATACAGGGTGGGGCAAAAGTAGGTTTACAGTTGCCAGTACACGAAACACAGAGTTTATTCTTGTATTATTATTTTTCACACAAACCGTAAGCCTACTTTTATTCTACCCTGTATACACTGAGACTTGAGAGACAGAGAAGTACGGGAACCAACTGGTATTTGAAATAGCTCTTCTGGTAGGTGGTGACTATTAGAATAAGAGATGAAATGCTCCAGAGAAGCTCTGGGGATACAACACTAAAAGGGAGAAAAAGATGGGAAAATGCTCAGAGATTTAGGGGCACACCCAGTATACAGTGGCAGCTGTTATTCTAAACTCGAGGCAGAGCTTTATAAAAGTCCAGTCCGGCCAAGCTGAAAGGTCAAACCTCTCAGTCAGAGGTGACAGCAAGAGACTTGCAGAAGTCAGTTAGGGCATGAGCCAGGAAGGAGTGAGTTGGCTGCTGGAAGGGAAATGGAGAAAGAGATATGCTGAGCTAGAGACTCCACTTAACGAATGGAGGGCTGTGAAGAAGTTGGTATTTTTTAAGGCGCTAGAAGTCTGATCATATTTATAAAGTAGAGGAAAAATAGACCTGGCTGTTGTGGCTCAGTGGGTTTGGCGCTGGCCTGTGAACTGAGAGGTCGCAGGTTCAGTTCCTGGTCAGGGCACATACCTGGGTTGTGGGCCAGGTCTCCAGCTGATGGGGTGCGAGGGGAAACTGATTTATGTTTCTCTCTCACATCGATGTTTCTCTACCTCTCTTTCTTCCTCCCTTCCCCTCTCTCTAAAAAATAAATAAATAAAATCTAAAAGTAAAATAATTAGAGGAAAAATAACAAACAGGAGACATTGACTGAATATAAGACAGGGAGAGAATGATTAAAGATTCAATATTGTAAGAGAAATATAGGGGTGGTACAACATAGATGGAAAAACATTTTAGCATTAGCAATTTTTTGTACCCTGATACAGAACGTAGAAGGTAAGAAGAGGTGGTGATATAATTTGGGGTGTACACATAATGTAATGATTATGTTCAAGGTCTCTAGCATCAAGTGCTCTCTCGAGGTTCAAATTCCATTTTTACCACTTACCAGCTGTAAGATATTAAGCAAGTCACTGAACTCTATGTGCCTCAGATTTCTCATCTGCTCAAGTGGGGGACGGCCACAATTCCTCACTTCTCAGGTTGCTAAGGGGATCCATGAGTCAGTCCTTTCTGGGTAAAGCTCTTAGGACACTGTCTGCACTTAGTCACCATATAAGTGTTTGTGGGGAAAATTACTTAGGAAGACAAAGATGTTCTCAAGATTCGGGCCTGGAGGCCCCTGTGTTTCCCATGAGGAGGAGTGAGGAAGGGATGCAGAGGGGTGCAGCAGCTTTCCGTGCCTAAAGAGAGACTTGTGCGCAGACTTCTCCAGATACAAAGGACGACAGAGACAGCCAAAACCGCCACACCTCCGACCACCACCAAGAGAGTGGAGGAGCAGTTATACCATTTTTCAAAGTAAATATTAATTTACATATATAAGTATCTTTAAATGTACAGATATCTTTCAGAATCTTATTAAAATGTAGAGACGCAGTTACAATTTTAAACATTTGACTTGTTTAATTTTCTAGGATCAAGCACATTTGAGCATTATTCCCCCATTAATATTATAGCAGAGCATAAATACTGTGAAATACTAGGTGAGGCCAGCGACTAATCTTTAAAACAGGGAGAAGAAACTGCGAAGTCACAAAGTCCTGGGTTCCAGCCCAGATCTACTCCTTATTAACTATATAGTCTTGGACAAATTATTAGACCTTGAGCCTCAGTTTCTTTCACCTGAGAAAATGGGCATAAAAATAATACCCATCAGCGTTCAGCCTACACATAGCTGGTTCAGTGTCCGGGTGATAACAGATCATCTACCGATGTGGGTTTCCTTAAACCCCATTATAAATGAAGTTGCTGTAGCCATCTGAATGCCACCAAACAGATATGGCTCATCAGAAATCTTGACCACCCATCCATTTGTTAAAAGTGCAAATAGGTAATGTACAAAAAAAGGCAGATGGGTTTCCAAATGGTTGACCTCAAATAATCAAGTACTAAATTGGAGATCAAATACTAAACTCTTTTAGAAGGGTATCTGTATGTCATAAGAAACATGATGAAGTTCTTTAAATGTTTTACATACTTTCCTGAATAGTATTCTCTTGTGACTTTCATATTTTTACAGCAATAAAAGAACCTTGAGCCTGACAAGATTTATTGCTTCCAACTAATATCTCATGCATTGGGTGTGAATTTCATTGTCATTAACACCTCACAGTTTAGGATCTTTTAATTCATAACTTTTGTAAGCATGGAACACCTTAGACCCTAAATAATCTAAAAATATAAATATATCATGTTATCTGCGGAACAAAAGGGAAATAATAAAGTGATACATTTCTGCTCACATCACTGGGGCTGCTTGAGTATGACAACCTCCTTCCTTTTAGCTTGATAAATGACTGGGGAATGCTCTGCTGCTTGCCTGATATGGAGCTAAACATATTTCAGGACATGTTCTAATGAGTCATGCATGGTAGAGGCTAATAGTAATCCCTTCGACTACTTCCTCTTCCCCCACAAACGTCTGTAGCAAATCTTCATGTCTCTGAATACATAAGGAGGGGCTAACTGCTTTGGGGAGATTTATTTTTTAACTTTATTTTCATTTTATTATTTTTAATTTTATTACAGATGTTCCCATTCCTACCGCCCTGCCCACCTCCACCCAGCCCTCTCCCCTTGCCTTCTTTCAGGCCCTGACAACACTGCTATCTGTGGCTATGGGTTATGCATATGCTTTGAGATTTCAATTTAACACTGACTGCCCAACCTGACTCCACTTTGACAAGCCTGGGTTTGGAGATTCAATGTCTCTTACGAAATGTATTTCAGAAGCACACAGTGCTGTTAAAAATCAAGGTTTTACTAGTAAATTTCATAATAGTCAAATAAGATTCAGCCCTTACTTCAAATCACAGATAGAATGATTTATCTTTTCTAGTACAATTCCTTACTTATATGTGCAATAAAATCAGAAAGTACTGGCACTGCTTCTTTGGGGGGATTACTTGGAAGAGGCTACATCATAATTTTTTAAAAATTATCACATGAGTAATAACTTTTTTGCCTTCATTCCAAATTAGAATGTAAGCAACATAAGAACAAGAACATATCCCAAAAGAGTATCGGTTTTCGATAAATATCTGCTGAATGATAGAAATCAATTTGTTTTCTACAGAGCCTAAAAAGGGTGACTGCTGTGGAAACCCAGCTCAAACCTAGCTCGAGAGCCCTGTGCCCCAAATCCACAGGTCACACGGCCCATGAAGCCATGCATGGCGCTCTGCTGCCAGTCTCCCGGTGTCCTAAGTGCTGCTTGAACAAGTGCCAAGTTTACCTCCAATGTCCCTTCACACAGCAACACGGCAAAATCTGCAATTCATGTGAAACTATACTTCTTATTTGATCCTGGCCCATTTAACCCTATTATCATTCAGGAAAAAAAAATATGCTGTTCAAAGTACAGAAACTGTATAAACTGATGGATTTTCATTTTGTTTCCTTATCAATAAGAGAGAGAGAGTTGTAAAGGTTATCTCTCTCTTTACAGTTAAAGATAGTTGACGGGAAATGAGATATGTACCAGAAATAAAAATAATCTGTATGGGAGAGTTAAGAGAAACACTTGGGCCTTGTCTTTATAGTGCCCATAATTGTTTCTAATGACTTGAAAGAGTAGTTCAGGCAAGATGTTGACATTTATCGTATTTTATCTTCCATACCAGCCAGCTGAGAACTTTCCCACTCCCATTAATATAGTTAAATCAAAGATTCCTGGAATCTAAATCCTTCTTATTCCTCTCACAACATACCCAAATTCATGACACAGAGTTCAAATGTTTCTATTTTGAAGCCTAACATTTTTATTGGGTTATAGTAACATGTCATTTACTTAGCCTTTAAAGAGTAAGTTACCATTTACATAAATATTAACAGTATATGTAGGGCAAAATTTTGTTCAAAAATTTTATCCCATTTATTTCCAGATTTTTTTCACCCCAAAACAAGACACCCAAATGTAAGAGGAGAACAAGGGGGTTCGTTGTGTTAACATCTGGGTCAAAGTTCGGTCACCAGCATCTGCAGCCATCAGTAATCACTAAGACTCTGATGTCACTGAAAGATATGACTCAGTAAGGTCTGCAAGAAGTGTAAGCAGCAAAAAAAGAGTCCACATCTAGACTTTACTTGTATTTTTAACATTCTTCACATTCACATCAAAAGGTAGCTGTGAACATTTCTTTTGAGAAGTGGAAATAATTGAGGCTAACTACTCAACTATAATTAAATGTTCCTTTAGGCTGCAGGTTCAAAACTAAAAAGACAGCAGGCAGTTGCTGCTACACCTCACTCCTGGCATCAACTTCTTGTTCTGTAAGATGTGTTGGAAAAATCGGTGGCCCTGCTCTATGGGTCTAAGGAAGACAACCAGTACAAAAATCAGGGTGAAAAAGTAGCTAGTGAAGAGTGGAAGAGTAGAGAAGTACCTAAACAAACTTTTTGCTCAAAGATTTTATGTTATTTTAATTTCATCTATAATATGAATTAAAGAACAAACCATATTCTACCCTCTAAAATCCTATGGTCACAGGTTTACTATTTGAAAACAGTGAAAAATCACATTTTAAAAATTGTAGTGAGGAGAAAGGAAATTACATGGCAAATATGTTTCTCTTAATTTTACTCTCCAAGTATTTGTTAGGAGAAATGGAAGATACATAAGGAAATATCCTGTGGAAAAAAATGTGTAGTGCTCCATTAAAATATTTACTGAACTGAAGCTCCTTCAAAATCTAATTGTCTGGGTGAAGTCTACAATGTCAATTCAAAAACATTATTATTATGAAGCACCTACCCAACATGGTGCTTAGTTCTGAGTGAGATACATGAATTAAGACACCAAGCAAAATACCTATGTATTCATATTTAAATAGCATCCTCTATCATATGTATCAGGAAATATATTCTCCCATTTAGTAGGTTGTCTTTTTGTTTTGTTGATGATTTCCTTTGTGGCATAAAAACTTTTTAGCTTGTTGTAGTCCCAGTTTTTACTTTTTTTTCTTTTGATTCCCTTGTCTAAGGGGATACATCAGAAAATAAAAATATTGTTATAAGCAACACCTGAGATTTTACTGCTTCTGTTTTCTTCTAGGATTTTTATGGTTTCGAGTCTGACATTTAATTAAGTCTTTAATCCATTTTGAATGTATTCCTGTATGTGCATAAGAAAGTGGTCTAGGTATTTTTATAAAGAACTTATAAAACTCAACATCAAAAAGCAAACAATCCAATTAAAAAATAGTCAGAGGACCTGAATAGACACTTATTCGAAGAGGACATACAAATGGCCAACAGAAAAATGAAAAGGTACTCAACAACACTAATTATCAGAGAGATGAAAATTAAAACCATAATGAGAAATCACCTCATACCAGTCAGAAAGGTTATCATCAATAAATCAACAAACGACAAGTGCTGGCCAGGATGTAGAGGAAAGGAAATCCTTGTGCATTGTTAATGAGAATGCAGACTGGTGCAGCCACTGTGGAAAGCAGTATGGAAATACCTCAAAAAATTAAACATGGATCTGCTTTTTTGACCCAGGGATCCCACTTCTGAGAATATATCTGAAAAAACCTAAAACACTAATTTGAAAGAACATAAACACCCCTATGTTTATTCCAGTGTTATTTACAATTGTCAAGATAGGTAAGCAGCCCCAGTGTGCATCAGTAGATGAATGGATACAACAACTATGGAATACTACTCAGCCATAAAAAAGAAGAAAACTTTACCCTTTGTGACAGTACGGATGGACATGGAGAACATTATGCTAAGTGAAATAAGCCAGTCAGAGAAAGACAAATACCATATGATTTCACTCATGTGGAACCTAATGAACAAAGTGAACTAATAAGCAAAATAGAAACAGACTCATATAGAGAGAACAGGTTGACAGCTTAAACAATGGAAGAATCTAGCAAAAAAAGAAAAAGTGGGAAGGGGGATATAAGGGAGACAAATGGTAATGAAGAAGTTACAATAAAAAATTTTTAAATAATAAATAAATAAATAAATAAATAGATAGATAGTGTCCAATATAGGAACATCTACATAATATAAATTTTGAGCCCCAATTATACATTTTATAAACTTTCTTTAAATCTGCCCACCTAATCTATTTCACAACTTTCTAAAAGATCATTATCTAGGAAATGCTTCCCAGTGTGTGTGCGAGTTTTTAAGGAATGTTAATAGTTCAGAAACAGAAGGGAGACCCATTTTCAAAATATTTCTGAGACCGTTGATCATCTATCACTGAAATCAGAACATCCCAGCAAAGAACATTTATTAAAGGTTATTACTTTTGAATATCAAAATGCTCAGTAAAATATTCCCTAAATGAAGCTCACTCAGAAACAACTGAATCTGTACAAAATTAATTTTAAGAAATAATTTTAAAATGGCTCATGCCATACAAGGGCATAGAAGTTGGAAAAGTTTTTCACCTGAGGATACATTTATTGAGTTATTGATTTTTTAAATTTTTTTTTTAATTTTTAGAGAGAGGGAAGACAAAGAAAGAGAAAAACATTGATGTGAGAGAGAAACACTAATCGGCTGCCTACAGCATGTATCCCGACGGGGGATCGATTCCGCGATCCCAGGTTGTGTACCCTGACCAGGAATCAAACTTTTTAAAAATTGAATCAGTTTGCCTTATCACTACCCTACTTCCAATGATTCTCGATTATTTAAAGTTACAATTCTAATATCTTAACATGGCAAAATGAAGTCCTTAGAAATGGAAACTCTGCCCTTATCTTATCATGCAGTTTCTACTCCATCACAAAAGGCTCCTCAAAGTCTTGTACTAACTCCTCCTCTTTCCCTGTCTAGAAAACACCCATTTGTCTTTGAAGACTCTCAAGGTCACCTACTCTGGCAAGGTCTTTCTACATCCCAGAAAAATCTAGTATCTCTCATCTGTTCCCATACTACCTTGCACCTAAATGCTCGTGTTGCAATGGTTTGTTTTTAATGCTGTCTCTCTCAGTACACCCAAAGCTGCCTCCAGAATGGGAACTACTTCATAACTATTTTCTATATCTTCTGTCCTTAGACCAATATCTAGCATGTGGCATACTCTCATAATCTGGTAAATTAATGAACGAACATAAATAGATGATAGCAAATAAGAATAAAAAAGCAAAAGGAGATCCTTATTATGTTTTAATGTGAACAAACACAAAATATCTCTAAAGAGGAACGAACTTACAGATGTATTCCTGATTTTTCTTCAAATGTGTACCAAGGGTTGACTTTTCCCTCTGTATATCAGTGAGCAGATCCACATACATCATTTGCTCACGGACTCTGGAGTTGAACACTAAATTTGAGACAGTGATTGATGGTTGGGCTTGGATATTTTCTATTTCTCACTCCCACAATTACATGCACACACCTGTTCTGTCCACTGTCATCCTTAGCCACTGTGATCATGTACTATATCCTGGAGGTTGACCAATATGGATTGCATTTCTGTGGATTCCTTTCTGTCTGGCTTAGAGCTCAGTTTGGCCAGTGGGAATTCCTGGCTCAGGCTAAAAAAAGAGAAGGAAGAGATCGGAGAATTTATTCCCACTCTACAGAGCTACTTTGGGCAGGCCTCTCTAAATGTTTCCCCTTTTTATTCTATTAACTTCCTTCTCTGCCTGTTGTCTTTAGCCTAGGGGTGGAACCGAGTGGCTATTACTCCTCATAGGGTAGGACTTCTGCACATTGACATTATTGACATCTTGGGCACCATATTTCTGTGTTGTGAGGAGCTGCCTTGTGTCCTGTAAGATGTTTTGCAACATCCCTGGCATTTACCCAATAGATATAAATAACCTTTGCATAGCAATTTATAATTTATAGATTACTTTCCCTTATTTAATCTAACCTGAGCTCCATCATTCTATAAATAGATATTAGAATACTTGTACAGGTACAAAAATAAAACGCCTAGATATAGTAACTAGTAAACCTCGATCTAAGAATCCTACAGAGCAATAGTGTTAGGTAGAGATTTTTTTATATCCAAGTCATAGTCTCATTTCATACTGGGCTTGTAAACATTTATTGAACTGACCTTTCTTATATTACTATTTTTCTAAATGCCAGTGTTTCATTATCAGAGTGATTGAGTTTTATATGAAATGAAAAAGTCACAATTCCCTGGGCATTATAGTCATTCATTGTTTAACAATGGGGATACCGGATACTTTCTGAGAAATGTGTCATTTGGTTCCGTTGGACAAACACTATAGAGCACACAGACTCAGATTGTATAACTTACCACACACCTATGGTCTATGGCACAGCCCATTGCTCCTAGGCTACAAACCTGTGCAGCATGTACTGTAATAATTACTATAGGCAGTTGTCACACAATAAGTATTTATGCATCTAAATGTAGCAAAACACTGAAAAAGTATAGTAGGAATACAGTACAAAGTTAAAAAAAAATGTGTATAGAGCACTTGCAGGATGGGAAGTAACCCTGGATGAGTCAATGAATGAGTGTTGAGTGAATGTGAAGGACCAAGACATTGCTGTGCACCACTGTAGACTTTACAAACACTTTACACTTAGATCATCCTGAATTTATAAAAATATTTTCTTCCATAATAAATTAACCTTAGTTACCTGTAATGGCTTACCTGATAAACTTCTATTCTTTTAACTTTTCACCATTTTGTAATAACACTTCTTAAAACACAAACACATTCTACAGCTGCACAAAAATATTTTCTTTCTTTATATACTTATTCTATAAGCTTTTTTCTTATTTTTAAAGACATTTTATTATTTTTACTTTTTAAACTTTTTTTTAAAGCAGACACACACACACACACACACACACACACACACACACACACACACACACAGAGGCATTAGCCTAGACCTACACAGTATCAGGAGCACCAGCACCGCTGCCTTCCATCTCTACATCTTGTCGTCGCTAAAAGGTCTTGGGGCAGTAACAGGCATGGAGCTATCATCTCCTTTGCTAACAATGCCTTTTTTCTGGGACACTTCCTGAAGGATGTGACTGGAGCTTAAGGAGGTGTCATTATTTTTTTTTTTTTAGAAATATGTCTATGATAGTTTATTTGGTTTGTTTTCTTTTTTAATTAAAGATTTATTTGTAAGCTGATAATACACCATGAAGATTGCTCTTTATTAATGAAAATCTTTCATTGTTGGGGGTCCTTGTTTTTTTCAAACTTTTGAAGGAGCTTATTGAGGTCTGCAAAAATCTTCTTCTAAATCCTTCAATATGAAGTTTCTTGGATGTTTTTTCTCTTTCTTCTCCTGCAGGTTTCTTTTCTCTCTCTTTTCCTCAGCAACGTATTCCTGTTCTAGTTCCAACAGCTTTTCAAAGCTCAGTTCCTCGGGAACCATTTCTGGGAGCTTTCCACTATCACCCTTATCCACATGCAGATTAAAAGTTGTCTGCCCCATCAATCACAGCCTTGTTGATTTTTGCAACTTTCATATCCTTGGCAAGTCTTTTGAGATTGTGAACAAAATGAGTGTCTTCTTCCAGATACCATTCATACAATCATTGATTATACTACCCAATGCTTGAGCAAGATTCTTGATGCAATCATAGATATTGTAATCCTCCCAGAACTGCATCAGTGTTTTCTTCATTTGTAATTGTAGCCTGGGCAGAGGTCCTCCTCAGGTTATCGGCCTTAACGGCTACTCTATCTCCTAGATCGTTTGCTTGGATCAAAGAGGTGGTGTTTGGAGAGCAAAATACCATTTTCCCATTGGGATGAAGATCACCATTAAAAAGAGAATGTCTGGAAGCATTATTAGCACATTCAGCAACATTTTGAAATGTTCTCCAAAGACTGCTTCTCCATTTTGTTAGCAAAGCAATTCAGGAGGGCATCTTGGAAGAGGAGCTGGGTCTTCCATGATTTCATACTGTTCCTACTGCTGCAGGGACACTGGCATGTATGCTTAATAATATGTTTGAAGGCCCTGGGTTTTCCTTGTGCCAGATCACAAAGGGTTGCCGCCTGCACCATTGCCCCCAAGCAAGACTGTGACCCTGTCCTTAAAAGCCTCCAAACCTGGCATTGACTTGGCCTCCTTATGGAAGAAAGTCCTTTTAAGCATCCATTTCCACAGTAGGGAGGTTTTGTCCGTAGTGAGTATCTGCTCTGCAAGTAAGTCTCCTCTGCAATCAGCTTATCTAGAGTTTCCCCAAATTCTTCAGCTGCCTTCACATCAGCACTCAGACTCAGCACTCGCTTTCCCATTGTGGAATGAATAATGACCCAGAGCTAACAGTCAATTCAACGTTGTGGTCGAGTTTAGCATTTTCTGTCAACTTTGCCAACAAACTTTTTGTTTTGATCGTGATTGCCCTGGTGTTGTAGGGGATGTCTTTTTCCATGTCTGATGCTATATTTTTGCTATTCTCCTTGCCTTGAATGCCACAGACCCTTTAACTGCTTCTGTCATTTTGTTCTCGTTTTTCATGATTGTGGCTATAGTGGAATGAGACATGCCTGACTAGGGAGCAATGACCATCATGGATTTTTCACCTTAGCAGCCCTTGGTCACTTTTAATTTCGTTTCTAGGTCAATCACTGGACATTGCCTCTTACTGGCAATATTAACAGTAAATTTTGTGGGCTTAAGGGCCATGAGGAACAAAACAATATGAGATTAAAGCAAGCTCAAGAGAAAATGATGCAATCAAGAGACAAGGTAAATGAGCAATGTGTGAGGCTGTTGTTGGCATAACACGGCATACTCTCTGACAGCAAACCTTTTTTTCTTTGTAAGTATGACAATAAAAACTATATAGCATAGTGAATACATAAATAGCCATTAAACAGTCACTTGTTATCATGATCAGGTGTTATGTGTAGTACATAATTTTATGTGCTATACTTTTACATGATTGGCAGTGCAGTAGGTTTGTTTACAGCAGTATCACCACAAACACAAAATGTGCTGTCTTCTGATGTTAGGACCACTACTAGGTCACCAGGCAATAGAAATTTTCAGTTCCATTATAACCACATGGAAACATCAGCATATACGTGATCCATTGTTGACCAAAACATGAGTATATATAAAATATGAATATTATCGTTAGTCATCTACTATTTTTTCCCTTATAAGAATATTGTTGCAGGCATATTTTATTGAAAATTGCAGTCTTCTCCAAAGATACACTCTGAACCTCTTCTACAAAAATGTCCACCAAGGTTACAATAGAAAAATAAAATAACTCCAGTTGTGCTCATGTATTTGATCATTTTATGTTAAATTAAGAAAGATACGTAATGCACTTCAGGGGTTCAGAGACGGTTTCTATCTTTCTTCTCTTCTGCCTGCCTCCGCAATTAACCTAGAAAACCTGGGCCTCCTGAAAGCTGCTTATTCCTACAGAGACACAAACTGCTATCAGACTAAAAGAAACTAATTGACGTCAGCATTAAGTGAGCCATGAGAAGTTCAGAAATCAGAAAAGCAACAGGTCACATTCCACTAGGATCTCAGGGAACACTGACTGATGAGAATTGGTGAGACCAAATCTTTACTCCAGGGTTAACATTTCTTTTTCTTTCTTTTGGAGAGGGACACTGTCTTGGACTTACTGTCTCCAAAGAAAATACATATTGGAATAAACTGAAAGCATTTGAGTAAGCTATGGCTGAACGGTCTTTTCCAAATCAAAACATATTCTTTCCTCTGTCGATAACTACTAGTGCAATCATGATTAGTATGGGCTCTTGCAATCAAACAAATCATAAGCCATAGCACTCAGAGACAGGGGAATTATAACCGTGCCAGATGTAATTACGTCTTACTGCCTTGGAGAAAGCCCTGCCATTGTGCTGTCCCTCTGGTCACATCACTGTCAGGCCAAGTCCTGGGGAAGAAAGATACTATCCTTTGTTGAGCTCCTATACGTCCCAGGACCTATCTATGTACCATTATCTCATGCAACCCTCCCAGCACCCCTGCAGGGCAGACATTGTTATCTTCAAATTACCGATTAGGATATCGAAGCCCAAGGAGGAATAATATCTACTCTACCCCAAGGCTGAGCAGACTCTGTTATCTTCAAATTACTGATTAGGATACTGAAGCCCAAAGAGAAATAACATCTTCTCTTCCTCAAGGCTAGTCTCGCCTCTTCATTGCCTCTGGTTGAGCAAGTCAGTGGACCCCTATCTAAAAGCAACATAGTATTTGTACACAATGGACACTTACTAAGTCTGACAAAGAGTTAGGAAAAACTGCTCTGGTTTTATGTTCCTATCAAAGAATGAAATCACTAATTTGATAATCATATTACTGGACACATCACAAAATATTTGATGGTTTCATATATGTAAAAGTAAATCTTTCATCTTTTAGAAAAATGTGACCACTTCAGCTTTTTAATCCTTAAATTTATTCAAATACAAATAAATTTTTTTGAGGAAAAATATATAGTACAAATAATACTAAAACATCTATTTGGTGTTAAAATAAAATGTTGAGATTTCACGGGGTAAAAAGAAAGACTGGAGACTGCCCAAATAATATTTTTGTGGTTTATAAAATGTGGTTATCAAATATTTGGAATGTTTGCCTATCAGATCTACACTGATCAGAATAATAGCCCTTCAACTGACCTTAAAATAAAGAGATTTTCCTGGATTTTATCCAAGTGACACCAATGTAATCACAGTGCCCTTAAATGTGTGGAAATAAGGGTCAGAGTGATACAATACAAAAAAAGGCTCTACCAGCTATTGTTGACCTTGAAAATGAAAGCGCATCAAGGGGTAAAGAAGGCAGCCAACCTCTGGAAGCCAGAAAAGGCAGGAAAACAGACTCTCCCCTTGACCTCCACAAAGAAGCATAGCCCTTCCTGCATGTTACTCACAGCCTGAGGAGCCCCATTTCAGACATCGGATCATCAGAGCCACAGGAAATAAATGTTTGTTGTTTCTGCTACTATGTTCACAATAAATTTTTTAAGGACAATAGGAAACTAATACAAAACTAAAGTCAGGCCAGGAAGACACCTAGAAAATTATGATTAAATGTGTAAGTCAACATACCATAGGACATAAAATAAAGTCTTCTGATTGTATAGTACCACAATGCCTTCATTTTCTTAGATGCAGTGCAGCATTAACTATATAAAGCATATTACAACATTTTACCATTACACAGATGGTTTTAACCACCTTTTAAGAAAAACCATAATGTAAATTGTCATAATGGAGAATAACTCAAAAATGCATTGGAAAATTTTAAGTATTAAAAACACATCATATATCTTGTTCAAATGACTAATTATACGGCTCTATTCTGACTCGTGAAATAATTCACCATGATACCAATGGTAAAAATGATCTGAATTACTAAATCTTCAAAAGCCCACTGCAACAAACATATATTTATGACTTACTAGACTCTACCCAATCAATAATTTGGAAAAGAAAGAAAAGGATAGGAAAAAGGAAGAAGGAAGGAAGGAAATAAGTCTCTTCAATCAGCTGGACTTAGATAGTTTAAATAACCGTTGTTAAATGGAATATTTTGGCATCAAGTTAATTTCCAATTTCTACAAACAGTTGCTGGTAATATTAAACCACTAACATTCACTAGTGTATGTATATTCTTACTAGACTATCCCAACTGATATAGTAGCTCAAAGCATTGCCCTGAGAGAATTACATAGATTCTGCCAGGTTTTGCAGTAAGCAAATGGGGTATATTTCAGGAATAGTTATAGAAAATAAGGTCTCGGGTGAATAAAAATTTGGCAGCATAAAACTCTAGGAAACATAGATACCAAAACTTTAAGGGAAGGATTACAACCAAGGCCGGCTGCAGCGTGACGCCCACTGCAGAATATCCGCCCCCCTGCCCTCCCTTCATATTACAGGCCTCAAAACTGAAGCTAATTCCCAGAAAATCAATCTGGTTCTTCTCCCCATAAGTAACCTCATTTTAGGGTCTATTACCATGAGGCTAGACAAGGGTATTTTAAAAATGTGGTCCTTGTGTCTGCTGCTTCTTTTCAATACTTTTCAGAAATGATAGAAATACAATTTTGAGTCTACTTTTATCATCTAGGTTAGGATTATCAGCCTCTGTTATCTCCTGGGTTTGGGGTTTATCCTAGATTAAAAACAATAATAATCTCTCTAGAAGAAAAAATATATAATATATGTAAAATACATATATTATATATAATGAATTGAGTAATTTAATCCTAAATGGCTCACATAAGCACTAAGTAAGAAATACCGTTGTGAAGTGACACCTTTAAGAGATCAAGGGACCAAGAATGATAGGAGAAAAGTCAACCAGGGTTGCTTTGTCTTCAAATGTTTCTTCTGTATCCTGAATAGGGTCTTATACGAATCCCTTCATTAGAAAGCATCGCATCAGGGCTTTGTGTTCTTCCAGAATCCTCCATAAATAGAAATATAACTTGGAGAGGTGCTATCTTAAAAGCTGTCATCAACCAGTTACTTAATTGACCAGTCACCTAAGCATAATTAACTGGAAGCCAGTTGATAACAAGCACCCATGTTTATAGACCACATGATAGGTGCGCCAGTGACAAAGAGAGTGCGTGCACATACGAATTGAAGAGCACCCAAAAATAATTAGAAATTGTAAAAAAAATCATGGTTTTTGTTGGGACACCCAAGGGTTCTGACTCTTTTGATAATCGATGCATAAATACTAAAAGGTATAAAAACACAGTGTTTCATGATTATTTTTTTGGAAAACGTAACTTACAACTCAGATAAAGTGTTGTATTTTTCAAAGAATGTGAAAATACATTGAGAGGCTGCAAATATTCCGGTGTTGCTATGATCTGAGGCATCTATCTAACTCCTCTTTTGGAAATCACCTTGCAGCATGTGTCCCTTTTCTTTCCATCTCTTCAATGATAGCTTTGGTTTGACGTCAGACAATTACTAAAAGTCACTCAGAGCCAAGTGTGAAGAATCCAGGGTGAACAGCTACATAAGTTCAGGTTTTGGTCAAAATCATAAGACAACTAAAAAAGCAGTGAGGGTTAACAGAATTGCTCATTAACTAGTTCTAATTTTAACAATTGAAGAAAAACATCCGTGAGAAATGCATAAAAAGCCAAACTCTGTTGAAATGTAAAGCAAGATGGGGTGTGAAAAAAATACATTCCAAGTCAGCTCCAAGGAGCATAGTAAAAGCCCTAAGGCCAAGGCAGGCCTGATGATGCAGGAGAAAGAAATTAGAGCCTAAGCGGAACTTCCTGGTGAGGTATTCACCAATTGTCAGTTTTCCTCGGAATCAGGAGTCCCTCCCAGGGCACCAATAGCTCCCATTATAACCTATTATCATACTACTATATAATTATTTCTTTCCAAGTCCATCTTCTCCATGGAACAGTGAGATCCTTATGCATATTCCTAATGCAATGGTTTAAGGTAATGACTGAAAGTTAAATAAATGAACAAACAACATTCCTGTGGACACAGAACCTCAGTAATCTTCCTGGAAAACCCTCCTTATTTAGAATCCTATAGGTTAGTGAAGACACATCTTAGGCAAGCTTTGAGCTCTACTTTTGTTTCTCCTAAAATTGAGTTATAGGATCAAGGGATAGTGAAAACTTTCTTACAAAAGAGAAAATTCCAAATTTGTTAGTCCTTTAGAGCTTTCTCAATGCAGCTGGGACCTGAAAACTTCAAAAGTATTCAGTATGTAAAATATTGTTATCACTTGGCTGCGCTGTACTTACAGACATCTGACTTCCTCTGAGACAGTGACAGGGCTCAGTCAGCTCGGTGGGAAAAGTGAAGGCAGAGCAAATATTAGAACCTGCAAGATGCCGCTGGGGGAAAAAAAGAGCAACACCTCTTCCTGTCATAAACTGACTGCACTGGAGAAGATGCTTAAGGGTCAAGAAACAGACTGCCTCTGATTTGATGTCATTCAGGAAGACTGCCGAGTACAGAATGTCCACTTTGCTTAAGCCATCGTTCTAGCAACCTTCCTCCACCATTTGCAATCTTGTGAGATGGTTAATATAGTAGTTCCCCCTTATCTGTGCTTTTTTCTTTCTCTGGTTTCAGTTACCCATAGTCAGCTGCAGTCTGAAAGGATTAAGTGGAAACTGTGGAAACAAACAATTCTTAAGTTTTACATTTTGAACTGTTCTGAGTAGCATGATGCAATCTCGTACTATCCCGCTCAGCCCTGCCCAGGATGTGAGGCATTCTTTTGTGGAGCTTGTCCACACCCTATATGAGCTAACTGCCCTGTAGCCACCTAGCAGACATCTAGGTTGTCAGACTCATTATCAGAGAGAGGAAGGCCACATTCACATAGCTCTTGTTACAGTACCTTATAATTCCTCTATTTATTATTAGTTATTGTTATAAATCTCTTACTGTGCTTTATTTATAAATTCAAGTTTATCATGAGAATGTATGTATAGAAAATAATACTATACAAGTGGTTCGGTACAATCAAGGTCTTCAGGTATCCATCTATTGGGGGTCTTAGAATGTATCTCCCAAGGATAAAGGGGAGTTATTTGAAAGCAGCTTTCAAAAATGCCAATATGTCCCCAAAATTTCAATGCTCACTAAACTGATGTATTTTTGTTACAATTGTTCTAAAACTGAATGCATTTTCTTTGAGCTTGTAGGTGGATATGCTTGAGAGGGAGAGGGAGGAGCTGGAGGAACACAGGGTGTTGTGTTTTATTCTCTAGCACTTTCCTCAGGGCTTGATATTTTTTTCAGAGCATTTCAACTGTAAGTTTAGGGGGAAAATGTAAGCAGTCATGAAAGTACAGAAAGATACAACTTCTTAGCGATATTTCTTTCGTACTTTTATTTTTTCCTCTTTTGTCTTTGATGAAAAAGTTCCTTCTTAACCCAATTTTTTTCAATTATTCAATAAAAAGACCCAGAAGAAGCCAGCTTAAATGATAAAAAATGAGTAAGTCAAACATTTTTGAACCCCTGAGCAAAATCCTTCATTTTTTTCCTTTTGTAAATTGAGACTTTCCTCTCTAGTTCTGAAGCATAGTTATTGTCCTTTCTTCAATAAAACATATCTGTTTTTACTCAGAGTTATAAAATAATATCAATTCCCCACTACAGTTGAGTGCTAGGAATAAAATGATGACATAACTCTGCTATTTTTGGTAAGCAGAGATGTAAAAAAAAATTTCTTTTTTTACTTTTTCTTCTAGGAAGACACTTAGCTTTAGTTTTGTTGCCATTACTTCATTTTTGCTTACTCTCCTTCCATTACATTCATTTATGTCCAATATTTCACTGTTTGATTTTTAGTTTCTTACATTTCCCATGGAAGTCTGAATGTTAGAAAAATGAGATAAGGAAAAATTGGGTAATGTCCTCAATATAGGGATCAAAACCAAAATGAATCTTATAAAATCTGTACCTTCCTCCCAGCCAGGATTGTACACTACCGTGGAGGTATATTATATGGTCAGGCATGCTTTTAGATGTCAGGATCTTTCTGCATTTCCATGTCTTTTTATATGAAGCATGATGTGATGCATAATCTCTTTCATTCTCACACTAAACAAAAGCAAAACAAAATTCACAGTTCAAGTGGCTTCACTCTTTTAGTCCTTCCTGATGCTAGAGATCCAAAAAGCATTCCACGGGTCAACTCTGAACACAAGTTAAGTTGCCCTAGAGTGCATGACACAGTAGTGACGAACTAGACATGTTGCACAAATTCCTTTGTTTAGCCCTCACATAAATCACTTTCATTTCCTTTGCAGGACATCTCTGTAGCCTGAAATGTTGAACTGAGCATGTCTGATACAGAGTAGAGATATTATACAGATATATACATATGTAAATTAAAAATGTACCATAAATCAATTGTTTTTGAAAGCCATGTCTGTCCCTCCTTCCTAAGATTTACATGCTATCCTATTCTTTGGATTGTGGCATCGTGGGGACATAAGGCACTTTAAGGATCACATAATCTAAAGATTAGTAAACCATGATATAAATAATATTTGGAAATATAAGCATACAGTAAAATTAAATTCTATATTAGAATTCTAAATTCTAGCTGGGTAGCTTTTCTCAGGCAACCCAGAGCAGTTACATGATTATAAATGCTTGCATGCCATTAGGAGTTCCTGCCTTGTGCTCTGGCAAAAATTGTTTTTTTTTTTTTCCAAAAGAGCAATAAAATGTTCAATATCAATAGCTGTGAATTCTCAAAAACACATAAGCGTGCATTTTTATGACTTGCTTACTGTGTACAGCAGGTAATCTTTTGACTACTGGGGACTGGAAACAATTCCCACATGTCTAAATGGATACCAAAAAAACTCATGAGGTGTATCCAAGAGACATTTTGCTGCAGTGAAAATGATATAGACATACAGACTGAACCATGGATTTCACCAGATTCTTACAACGTGGTTACGCAAAACACACTGCATTCTTTGTCTTTTTTTCTCTTTTTCCCCTCTCTGAAAGTGGGCCAACATCTATAGTTTATAGATTCATAACTAATTGTTCAGTTTCAGACACTAAATTTAAACAAGCGTTCCAATGCAAGCCACACTCTTCCAACCCTTAACTTTACTTATACTCTACTGACCTAGTAATTTTAAAATGTACGTATGATGCACATACATAGTAAGCAAAAACCAACACTGGTTAATGGTTAATTTTTAGAGTAGTTTGGCTTTACATTGGTTGTTTCTAAATGGAAGTTAAACTTTTAAGCAAATGGTAGAGAGGTGGTATGTTGGGCTCTGTAAGAGTTCAAGCGCAGCTCAGAGAGGATTAGTTGGGTTCCTTACCAGTTTATCACTTTGTTTCTGTTTGTAGAGAATGACTTCAATGCTGACAATACTCTTAATCCTATTTGCAAAAGAAGCAAAATTCTCTGCATTTTTCAATGTATTATGGATGCAACAGCTTCAAAAACTTGATTCATCTGTTTTGAAGCTTAAAAATTAAAAATCATACCAATAATACTTAAATCTATTCAGATCACTAGTGTACAGAAATCTTATATAACAGAACACAGTTATATTACAAAGATTCAGATATTGGGATCTCTATACAATTGAACAAGTACCTTATAATGAAAACCATTATCAGTACATTAAGAAAACACAGTCATAGCAAAAAAGTTAGTACACCATTCTTGTCATAAAGAATCACTTTCAGATGAGTTTTGTGGTACTCATTTGTGTTTTTGGTAATTTAAATTGTGGCTCATAAATAAATACACATAAAGTTTGAGTTAAGAAATAGAATAATATATTTTAAAAGAAAATCTGTGAAATGATGAAGGTCATATTTTAATTGAATGTTTAATAATGAGCACCTAATTTAAAGAAAGCCAGAATATGTTACAGAAAATATTTTATAAGGAATTCACTTACATTTTGCTTTCTTTCAAATATTGTGAATGTTTAGAAAAAACTCAAAAAGAGAATTTTTGGTAAAAAGCAAACAAAATGTACAGTTAAAAAATTTAGTTAAAATTTTGTTCTCTATAAAAAGGCATTTCCTATCCTAAATCAAATGTCAATTCGCATGAATTAATTTGTGTTTCCTGTTATTAATCCAATAACAAACGTAAAAGACTATGTGAGTACTGAATGAAATGAAGTAATTAAAATAAAATAACAGAAAAAGGGAAAAATACTAAGTGTTCCAAAAGCACAGAATGGATAAAGGAGAGAAAGGAAGTGCCTGCTAGTCTAATACATCTAACTTTTCATCTTTTGATTTGCATTATGATTAAGATTTAAAAGCTTACTATTTAAAAAATTGGAGTGAGTGACTTAATTTCAAGAATGTAGTAAAAGATATTAAAATAGGAAGGTTGAAATACCACCATGGCATTTTAAGAGATGTATGTGAACCCAATATTATTCTCATAGAACTATTTGCCAATTAAACAGAAGTGTTCCCTCTACCTTGCCTATACCTAAGAGTGTGGCCCCTGTAGAGAGTCTGTACTTCAGCTCTGCACCTTTACAAACTGAGTGACCACGAGCAAGTGACTCACCTCTGCTCTGCATCACCTCCCTCATCTATGGAATAAAGGTAAGTATAGGTACTACTTTGCAAGGTTGTTGTACGTATTTAATGAGTTAATACTTGCATATGTGAAATGTTGACCAGTGTATAGAACACAGGTGCAATACAAGTTTAGTTATTATTATTCATGTATTATACCACTAAAATTGAATCACTACGGGGGAAGAGATTTTTGTTTCTACTATTGCTGTTTCTTCAGTGCCTTGCACATAATCAAATAATTGACATACAATAGTCACTCATTAAGTATTTGCTCTCTGAAATCTTAACTGTTCTACCTCTGTATGTATATCTTGTGTATATGTACACATGTATATGCATATCATACATATATATACATATATAAATAAACCCTAGTTTTTTATTAAAGGTAAACTATTGAAGAAAAAGGCAAGAAATTTTTGTAACAAAGTAAATTTTAAAATGTTTGACCTACAGTGCATTGGTCTGGAGAAAAATAGCATTACCATTTATCATCCTTTGTTCCTAATGCCCTATAGAAATGCTATCTCGGTACCTGAAATTGATCCTTGTGTCCACGTGAAATACACTGAAAAGCAGATTTGTGCAATTAAAAAAAACTTTAAATTTATGCTATAATTATTGCCATTTCCTTGAACAAAAGAACTGATTAACTTGCCATTTTAAGACAGAGGATCAAATGTAAAATTAGCTCAGAAAGTTTAAAAAGGTACTTCTTATGAAAACTCTTTTCAACTGTTTTGCTCCATTGCCTCGAAATTCTGACCAAGGGATAGAAAGGTAGTTCCTCTTCCCAACACTGCTGATTTTACCCTGAATTACCCTAATAAAAAGATCACTTCATATAGTCCAGTGGACTCATGTATAGTTCCCAGGCTACTCATTATGTATTTTATCAAAAGAATGTTTAATTTTATTAAGAAAATAAAAAGACACAGTGGGAAAACATCCTCGATGAGTGCATGTATTTGTGTCATGATACAAAGTGCTTTGCATGCACACATAATAATTGAAGAGTCACTCATAGTGTGGTACCAGCCTCCATCACATGCTTGGCAGTTTCTGCATGCCGTAAGAAATCAGGCTCACTGGATTTTTGTCAGACCAATTATGCCACTGTGTGTGACAATCTACCACAACTGTCTCTTGAAAAGAGGGATTATTAAGCCTACATTATTGCTATTTCAGTTGAGTCCCTCCCCACTTAACTCCTACTGCTGTTTTTCATTTGGACTGTAATGCTGAAAATTCACTAGAAATTTATGATTAACGATTAATGGCATCATTTTAAAAGACCTCTGTTAAATTGGTGGAACAATTTTTGACTTTTTTATACAAATATTGATTTTACCTCAATTAATATACTTGCATGCACTTATCGGTTGGCAAAATTAAAATAACTAAGATGTTACTTAATATCACAAATCCTTGTGAAAGCTGAACATTGTAGAAAGCATTCAAGGATGTCCATAAAGTTAATATAAGAAGTTAAGAAATTAAGCTCCCATTTTATGTACATGCATTCATGTTATAGATCCATATATTTTACACAAAAGCTATAATAACTGTACCAATTTTTCATCAAATTCAACAGTACATTATAAAGTTGCCTTTTGGAGCTGAACTGAAAAGGGAAAGTTTCCTTCTTCCCTTCCTTCTTCCCTTCCTTCCTTTCTTTCTCCCTTTTTTTTCAAACCTACCCACCTACAAATGTACAGACTGCCATGTTGATAAAACGACAAAGTCGCGAAGAAATGATAGTTGAGTCCAATGTGTTGTTGTTTGGACAAAGAATGAGCTCTTACGGACTGAACTGCATCCTCTCAAATTCACATGCTGAAGTCCCGATCTCCAAAGTAGCTGTATTTGGAGTTAAGGTCTTAATGAGAGTTACTGGGGTTATATGGTATCATAAGGGTAGGGCCCAAATCTGATAGAACGAGTGTCCTTAGAAGAAGAGGAAGGGACACCTGAGTTCTCTCTCTGTCAACTTCCTGACACCTTAACCTGGGACTTCTAGCCTGAAGAACTGTGAGAAAAAAAAAAAAAATCCTGTCGTTTCAGTTAGTTAACTGTGGTATTTTGCTATGGCAGTCCAAGCCGACTAGTAAAGACTTTCTCTTCTAAGCCTGTAGAGAATACGTAGAAGATTTCTGTGGACTAGGACAAAATGCATACAAAGGCTTAAACATGTAAATATGTAAATTAAAATCCATCAGGACTACTATGCTAGTAAGTCTCTGATCTGGAGACAGAAGTATGTTGGAGAGGAGTGGACTGTAGGTCCTTCAGGCTCCTCGTAGGAAGAGGTGCTGGATCTAAGAGAGGTTCTGTTTTGTTTGTCCCCAGTTACCTTTGTCACAGATATATTGACAGTGCCTGTCCCCTGGAGATGTCAGGAGTAGGTAAGATTATGTAGTAGACCCTTTGGCAGAGTGATTGGCAAAGAATAAAAGCTCAATAAAAAATAGCTGTTAGAGTGTGGGTATGAGTGAAGGAAAAACTCCCAGGAAATATTGCATGGAAGAACAAAATGACTGTTAAAAAGTCACAACATTTTTTAAAAAGTGTCAAAATGAATAATATCAAATTGTTTTGAGCCTTTCCTAAGCTATTTGCTTTACAGCAGTAAGCTACATAGGCACTGAAGGTGACTCTGACAGTATCCAGTGCCGACCGGCATATGTAAAGGCACATACAGTTATTACACCTTGATCTTGGTCCAGGGGTCAGCATTTGAAGAAATCGACCAGGATAAGAGAATATCAAAGGCTTCAAAAAGGTGATTACGACAAAAATGTTTAAAAATTAAAAATTTAAAAAAAAAAACTTTTAAACATAATAGTGAAAATACCTCAAAAGTATAAATGCATGTTAGGAAGGGCTTAGAGAAATTGATGGATAATTAGAAACATTACCTTCAGTTGCGGTATGCTTTACAAAATTCCAACTGTCAGCGTGACCCTCCCTAAACATTGCGATATAATCAGAGCAGGAGCTACATAAAATGACAGCGGATGAATTCCAGGGGCTTCAGGACTTGAACAGACTTACTACATGAGGTCACACCGGCCAGTCACTGACAGCACCAGCGCACGAAGGCAGACGTGCGGGTTGCCCTGTCCAGTTTCAGCTTTCTATATTGCCCCAGGCCTTCTAGGCGAGAACCAGCAAGCAGTTCAGAGTTTCTTCAGCTCTAAACCTGAACTTTTATAGCCTCACCCATCCTCTGCAATTAGATTGAGAAGAGGGAAAAGTTAAAAAGGCAGATTTTGGGCCATAGGACAGGCCAGGCCTACTGGAACTCAATTTTTGAGAATGGAATTACGTTAGGAGGAGAAAAAACAACATGAAAACATTGTGGCAGCTGTTTTAATGACAGCAGTCTAATAATACTAGTAGGAAGAAAATGAGTATCCTGTCATGCAGCAGTTGCATTTTTTCCTTCTGTTTTTTTTTTTTTTTTCTTTCTCCCACCAGTACAGGAGGCAGAAGGTAGAGGCAGAGCAGTCGGATCTGATACTCTAAACTGAAAACAAAACAAAACAACAATGACAACAACAAAACACACCTGATTGAACACAGGAGGAAGTGAACATTTATTACTTTTTGAAACTTGTAATCATATTAAGCCATGACATTTTGGGGCATCCTTATAGTCTCCAGGGTCAGAGCTGAAATTCAAGGCCACGATCATTTATTTGCCTTTGTCAGTTCTGCCTTCCCTCTGCTGATACAACCTCATTTTACTTTCCTGAAACTGTTTTAACAGAGTTCTGTCTGCTGAACTATTGGAGGCTGCATGTCCTTCCTCAAACCCCTAATGAAATCACCATTTTTTAAGAACGATTGATCTTCGTAAGGTGCTGACCTAGTTATCTGCTTAAAGCAATTTACACCCAGGTGTGCCTGAGACTAAACAGAACTCTTTCAGGGATCATTTGCAATTTAAAAGAGGTGTTCTTTAAAATATTGGGACACCTAAGGAGACCTTTTGAGTTGTAAGGCATTTCTTAGCTCTTACCTCACTTACCCACCATCCTAATGAGGGTATATTCCTCCTTGAAGGTATCTTTCCTCAGTTAAACCCAATACATGGTTCTCTTTACATATATGCCAAGCTTTTACCTTTAGAAATGACTGCTCTCTACGAGCAGTCAGAATGAAAATGTAACCTTATCTTTTATAAGCAAGCGTGAGTTGGCACACTGAATTAAATATCTGCAGGAATACGAGTATGTATACTAATGAATACAGAGCGTCATGCATGTATTCAGGCATACACACAGGGTGAGGCAAAAGTAGGTTTACAGTTGCTAAGTATGCAAAACAGAGTTTATTCTTGTATTGGTATTTATTAATTTATTGCCTTAATTCCCATACGAACAACAGTAAACCTACTTTTGTCCAACCCTGTGTATATGTTTCCCAAAGATAAGGAACTCTAGCACAATACTGAAAACATACGTTTACATGCTTCTTCTTCATACCCATCAAAACGTGCCGGAAGTCTGCTGTGCTGCCTACTGTCTCCCTTACTTGCTTTAGAAAACTGTAGTTTATTAGCTTTATCTTTTTTAAAGGTATGGAATTTACAACACCATCAAGTAGATGGAAAAAGGGGACATCAGAGAATTGCTCATTTGCTGCTAAAACAAGAGTCATACACCACCAAGCAGAGAAGGCAGGGACTCCAGCCAACACAGCAGGTAGCCTTTTATCATAAAGACATCTGCCCAGCAGGGAAAGAAAATAACAGTTAGCAGGCTCTCAGGGTCTGGTATAAAAGTGGTCTCACATAGTCCAGTGATCTACAGGCTACCTTGCACCAAAGCCCACATCCTTTGCACATTTGCTCAACAAACATGTATTTCTCCTGTGTGCGAGGCACGCTAGTAGGCCCTGGAAAACACCATGACAAACGAGACAGACTTGGGGGCAGTACCTCGAAGTTTCACATACCCCTTGCCTTCTGTGTATTATTTTTGCACTGTCCTATGCATGAATGCAAGTGTCTTGTTCTAGTCATCATTTAATTACATCCTAAAACCTTGCAGTGCATCTTAAAGATAAAACAAATCAATCTGTTCTCTGCAAAAGGAATGGTTAAAAACAATCACACACATCTAAGAAAGTGTTTTCCAAAGTTAATAGAAGATTTTTCTTGGGCAGATATTTTAAATTGTGGAATTACTTCCTAAGGACTTTGGTTTTTGGGTTTTATTTTTAGAAATAGGCTCAAAAATAAAGTTAGCTTTAAGTGAATTACCTCATTCTTGAGGGCTTTTAAAATAACATATGATGATGCTGTTTACAAATCAGATTGGTGAGACCTTGAAATGATACCCAGAGCACTTTCCTTTTGAGTAGTATGAAGTGCTGTTTATTACTAGAAAATACCTGAAAAAACTGGGCCTAGTCTAAATAAGTCTTTTGGGAAGGTTTTACCCAGGTAGGTCTGAAAATACACTTTATTCAAAAGCACAAACTTCACAATGTCCTCCAAATCCTTTCAGTACTCATGAATTCTGACTGGATATTTCTTTATAGACTTTATAAAGTTCTTAAGCAAGCTCCACCAAAGTCACAAAAAAGCTGTTCATTGTTTCCTCACCTCGGAAAAAATAAAGAGGTTGCTTTTCCTCATAGGTTGTTCTGAGGAGCAAATCAACTAATTTAACTTTCAGTTCTTTCAAATTTAAGAAGAATTATGCAAATATAATCTATCATTTTTCTTTGTAATCTTCTTTATACTATATTAATTCTATAAGGATCAAGACTCGTAGTATTCTTTGCATACTAAGTACGAATAAGCATGTAAGATGTGTTAAAAGAAATAAATTTCATACAAACCAGTCTGTACCATTCTTATATTCCTCTTAATGGCAAATGAGTCATCTTGTTTCCATTTTGTTCTTTAAAATAAAGTGTCCAAACGCTATAATATGTAGGATAACGGTAGGGTGGTGTGTTCTGAGTCTATCTCCACCTGAGTGTAGACACCTTCCTACATGGTAGATTCTAGTATTCGCAAAGGAGGCTGGTCAGCTGGAAGCAGGGGGTGGGAGACAGGGTAAGTCTATGCAGAAGCAGGACCAATGGTGACATATTCAAAGATTTTTTTAAAAAAACAGGAATAATAATAGACTTCCCAAAAGCGTTTTACTATTGGTAAACACTGCTGTTGATCATCCTGATTTATTATGTTTTCCTAATTTAATAGTAAACAGCCACCATTTCCCACCCCAGTCTGAAGTAGTGGTTCTCAACTCTTTCAACTGCTTCCACAATAAAACAAATTTTCTGTACAGCAACCAAGAACAGGAACACGCACATGCAAAAAACACAACTGAAACGTGGTTTGCACAAGACAGTATTTACTCTTGATGATATGGGTGACGTGCTTGGAATTTTCCTGCTTTATTTTATATCATTCTAATTGTGGTGGAGACTCACAGACTGAATCAGGCCCCAGTAGGGCGTTGCAACCCAGACTTGCAAAATGCCGCCTTAGAACATTCTTTGTGAGGGTGCCCCTAAATAATGCCTCTCTGAAGTTGCATATTAAGTTATCCCCAAATTCTGGGCTTTTTTGTCTGTAACTTGTTTTTAAGTTGATATGATTTGTTACAGGATTCACAGTTGAAGTACATCTACGAAAGTTTACTACTTAGGATGAAGAAACATGACATTTACAAGAAGCAGAAAGTGGTAAGAATTCTTTTCACCAACTTCTTACACTTGTCCTCGTGCTCAACATAAAAAGTGGTTGAGGAAAACAGGTTTTATCCAGGAACTATACTATAGTCTCAATGACATTTCTAAAGTTTTCCTTCCTTTACAAAATTTAATCAATAGCTAATAGAATATAAAGCCTGGAATATATGCATTAAAGATACAGGGGCTAAAGTGCATTTCTTATCACTCTGTACTTTAATTTTGTTCCCATATTTATCTATTTTGCTTAAAAGTCTTTTATATTGACAATAATTCACACACACAAAAACATCTCCTGAATCTGGCATTCTCTGTCAGTATTTCAAAACTTGGGGAAAACTTTAATAGGGCAGATGATGTGGTGAATGTATTACAAAATTATCAAATGTTACATATGAAACACTTAGTCACTGCACATAAACCTACACAACGTAACAGAGACCTAAATATGCAACATAGAGGGACTAGCCAGAAGATCCGCTGACTTACCTAGAGAATCACTCATGCAACCAAAATTTGGCCACTTGCTCTTTCAACATGTAATAAATATAACATGCTGAATTCTTGGAAGCTGCTGGAATTTATGTTATCTGACATCAAATAGAATAGCCTTCAGATAAATGTAGTCCACAGATACAAGAAGCCACACATATTCTTTCTGAATGTGACCACAGTGACTTCAGTAAATCTATCTGAAAGGTTCTCAATTTTCCTAAGGACTTCAATCAAAAAGTACCTTGAAAATTCTATAGATACTTGGCCAGTATTTCAAAATTAAAGAAAAATAACAAAACAAACAGTACATTGGCAGTGCCTGTGGTAAATACCAAACTAATCTCTGAAATTCTATTTACAGCCCATATTTTTAATAAATATTGTTTAAGGTCCTCACATACACAAGTGTGGGGGGACACACAAGTACACACACAGTGGTATTAGAAACACCCACACGGAATGAGCAAGAGACACTATCGTTTCCAGAAGAACTATCTCACTGGCTTGGAAAAGGTGGCGATTACATAACACTTTAAAAATATTGACCAATGTAAGGTTTTATTGAAAATAAGTATTTAATGTATTATAGACAAAGACTTAATAGACTTAATTTTCCTTGGTTCCCACAAAGCCGGAGTTTTTTGTTTTTTTAAAAAAACTTTACAAATAAGTTCTGCTAATGGCATCTTTGAGAATGGAATGCCTGGTGACTTCAACATTCATTAGTAGCACATTTCTTTATTAATACTGCTTCTTTTTTGTTTATTCATTTTAATACTATTTTTCCTTAAATTAAAAAAAATACTTGAAAAATCAAATGAACAGCAAGTGAAACAAGCAGTGATTGGCTGACACCCCACGGCCAAGGGCAGGCTCCAGCAGGTTTCGGAGTAGCCAGGTCATCAGAGTATGGTGCATAATGGAGCATCATATTAGAGTGGAATTCAGCCAAACACAGTAATGTGTGGATGTGGACGTATCTGAAAAAAGGAAAATAAAGATTTATGCAGGTAAAAAATAATGCGATAAAGAAATTTTCCCCAGTGTCTTACGCCCAATCGGAATGCTGTGGTAGAGGTTTTGAAACAAGATAATTTTATTGGCAAATTCTGCATTTGTAAATAATAAATATGCTCGGGGGGGGGAAGTTAACTTGTCAGACGAATCGTACTTAGAAGCTTTAACAGTTTTATTTTTGTTTGTTTGTTTATACCCAGCATTGGTGTTCAATACAAACATCACTAAATTCCTGAAAATAAAGCTTTATTCTGTCTTTAAAACATTAATTCACCAGAAGTGATAATTAAGATTAGTTTTAGTGGTTTCAGCTCAATTCTTCTTCTAATGTGATTTCTCCCACAACACTAATGCTAAATAAAGCACTGTGTAATGTTCCGAAACAGAGTTCCTGCTTTAGAAAAGATTCTAAGGGCTTTTAAAATAAATAAGAAAGATAAGCAAAGCTGACTCAAGATATATATATAAACAGATCTTACTACTTCTATACAATCATAGTAAATGAATGGATGGGGCGCCTTGCTATAGTCTAGAAATTGGTTACACGCAGCTTAAACATAAAGCTTTAAACAATTATTACACTAAATTTCCTACATAATCTCCATCACCACCCTCTCCCAGTGGGGGGTTGGCAGGAATGATGTTAAAATATCTAACAGCATTGGTGGCTACGGCAAAGAGAAAGGTTTTGTCACATTACATTTAGTCTTAAAAATAGTACAGATTTCATTTTGAAATTTTAAAAATTAACCATTTATATTTATTAATATGTAAATTTAGACTCTAATACATTAGATTTGTTTACTGTCAAGGAAGTGATCCAATTGAAAAATAACAAAATAACATAGTTTTCTAAAAATTTGCGAGAAGACAACTTTAGAGGAAAAAAATAGTTCACAACTGTACAAGGTGGGGCAAAAGTAGGTTTACAGTTGTCCCTATGGAAAATAATACAATTAATAATAATGAACTCTGTTTTGTGTACTCACAACTGTATACCTACTTTTGCCCCCCCTGTTAAGGATGCTAGTAAGGTAAAATAAATGTGCAAAGTTTGTAAAATACAAAGGAGTATAGAAGCCAAAAGGAATCATCAATATTTATAGAAAAAGACAAAGATTATTCCAAATAGAATGCATAGAAAATTTCATACTAATGTACCAAAAACTTTTATTAACTTCCATTTAAAAGTTTTTATTGAGGATATACTAAATGCTAGTTAGGTGCTTATATCTACTGTGAATGTTCTGCTAAAATTAAAAATTCTGTCAGTTGCCCTGACCGGTAGGGCTTAGTTGGCTGGGCAGCATCCAGCAAAGTGAAAGCGAATTCCTAGTTGGGGCATACATCCGGTTTGCAGGTTCAGTCCCGACCAGGGGTTTGTGCAAGAGGCAACAAACTGATGCTTCTCCCTCACATCGATGTTTCTTCCCTTTCTTTCTCCCTCCCTTCCCCTCTGTCTGCAATCAGTAAAAAAAAATTCTGTCAATTAACTGTTGAATGTATGTTCTAAACCATACCAAGTTACTTTAATGTACGTTATTTATTGCCATTTTTTCATAAGGATAACAAAATACTAATTTCTTTTAAAACTCTATAAAATTGGAATTGTAATTTGCCAGATAATTTTACAGATTAAAAACTAGAGCCAAAAGCAAAATTATACTATAAAAAATGTCAGCCTACAGCCCTGGCTGGTGTGGCTCAGTGAGCTGGAGCGTTGTCCTGTAACAGAAGGGTTGTAGGTTCTATTCCTGACCAGGACACATACCTAGGTTGCAGGTTTGAACCCAGGTTTGAAGTCTAGGTGCATATGACCCCCACCCCCATCCTGGACAGTACAGAAGGCAAAACCGACAGCTGTTTCTCTCTCACGTCGATGTCTCTCTCTCTCCCTTTCTCTCACTCTAAAAGCACTGACAAAATGTCCTTGGGTGAGGATAAAAAACTAAATGAATAAAAATGTCAGTCTACATACACAAATATGTATAGCTATACATACATAAATAAACCTTAGCAGGTTTCTGTTACTACTGAAATATATACAGAAAGTTACAAAAAATATTTCTCCTTTTCTTTTTTTCTTTTTACCTAGAGGTAGTATGAGAATAAAAAATATCACTGGACTCTGCACTCCGTGGCTTGGACTCTTGTCCACAGTACATTCTTGATTATTTTGTGATTACCAAATTAAATCAAATTACCTTTTCATACTGAACCTGCCTCCTCTTCTCTAAAATCAAGGGACAGTTTTAGTTGATGTCTTTTAAATTTGAAGTGTGATGACAAGTGATTTTTAGACACAGACATTGAGTAGTTATTACAATTTACTTTCATGTTGTATGTGTTTAAGGTTCAAATATTTTCCTCATATAAATGCGCAAATACTACAATAAAATAAAAGTTGAATTGTGTCATAATTGGTTTATAGGAATACATCTGTATGTGTTTTTATGGGGGAAGATGGAGAGCAAGGTATTTTGATATGTAAGAAACATGTGCATGCTTTTCCATAGATGAAATATGTAATTACTCAGAAAAATAACAAGAATAAATGATTTGGGTATATTTATCTCCATGGTGATTTATTTAAAAATCTTTAAATTGAATTTGTGGTTTTATGTCTAAGTCATTCATTGACCTAACATAAGTTTGGACTAAGGTTCAAATTGTCATACCTGGACTTCCCTAAAAATTTGCACATTCACTGCAGATCAGATCAGTGGATGACCCTTTCCTTGTTTTATCCAGAGCTCCAGGTAACATTGCCTTCCTTAGTAGATACCTCCTGACTAAAGACAGTTCCATAGTCACCATTATCAGCTCCCTGTCTATGATATCAAGCCAAGGGTAGCAGAAATCCCACCATATAGAGATGCCTTGCACCTTCTGAAAAGTGTCTTTGCTTACAGACAGCAGAACCATATTGTAGAAATTTTGTATATGGAATTAAAACTGGAAGCTGTGGTTAGTAGCACCCTGCAGATACATTTCCACTATAATGTATATGGTGTAATATGCATATACAAATTGATATTTAGTTTTCTCAGTGCTTAGAACTCTGTTAGATAATGGCAAGTCATGTCATCCTTTTGTTTCCAAAATTGAATTAAAAAATAAAATAATTTCTGCCATAATTTTTACTAAATGTACAATGAATACTGAGCATAATTTGATCAATTAAAGAGAACATTATTCAGATGACACTCAGCAGTTCCTTGCACAAGGAAAACTGTCACTGGAGTTAATATAAATTTTTTTTGAGTATTCCAGGACCAGCTACAAATGGATTTTTAAATTAATGTTTATTCAAGCTGCATCCTCTATACTCTTGCCAAAAATAAAGTACCTAACATTCCATTTACTAAATACAATACAATTTTTACTTGCCAATGCATTATCTAAGTATCAGCAATGCCAGGACAGGCTCAATAGGACTTGAGCATAATAAGCAAAGTGGTAACTATACTTTAATATGTGTCAGCTAATATTTTGGAATTATGTTAACTTTTTAAGAAAATTGAAAAAATACTTAACACAGAAAAGCACTGGAGATTTAAAAATAAATAAAAAATAAAATGCTAAAAAAAAGAAAAGAAAATGCTTCTATCTTTATTTTACCAATTAAACGCACAGATGTACTTACAAAACTTTAATAACCACCAAGACCAGGTTTATCAAGCAAAAGGAAGAACGAAGTGGAAAGGTGTACACTTAATCTCCATAGTGCTGTCAATGATCCAAATTCTGCTCCACTGGACACAGTATTATAGACCAAGGGTTTCAACTGCAAAGGTCTAAACTTGGAAAACCTGGGGTTTACATTATCAGTTTTCCTAAAGTGTGAATTTTAAAAATAATTCCAGCAATTCTACAACACCCATCGCCCAGCTTCTGCCCCAGGGTTAGAAGAGAAGCTTCATTTGAATATCTCCAGAGCTGTGAAAGCAAACCAAAAGTGGAGGGAGGGTGGCTTTATTTACAGTTTTAGTTCTATCACGCTGTTTAATTTATTATAGTGTAGCCAACTGAGGGGACTTGGGAGCACTACTTCAAAATGTCTAATTGTCATGAAGATAAGAACACTGTAACACCAGGAATCACTTCTATAATATCAAGTATAGAACTGAGATAAAGTAATTTAGGAAAGCTATAAAAAAATGAAGGCTTTATGTCAGATAAAATATCAGATTTTTAATCTGCGCCTTAAGGAATTAAAAGGTGGCAACCCTCAAATTTTTCCTTAGATGAATTCAGTACCAAAGGGGGGAAATTATAACAAAACCCTGTATTTTTTTTTTTATAAACTTTATTTTATGTCAGGTTTAATCAAAGAAAATGCATTTTGGCACTGTGCAAAAACTAAAGGTAGTATCTTTTTAAAATAAAAAGAGAAAAATCATCTATTTATGGTATAAAAATCAGAACAAAAAAGATCCTTTTTATTATGTCAGATGTCTAAACAGAATGTAACTTTGTAAATGGATCCCTGTCCCCTGACAGCAATATTGAGATGAAGTGTATCAATTACTATTACTAATTACATTAAGGGGAATGTATTCCATTCACTTTTATTTCATTTTAGGTTAGTTATTTATTGTGGTTAAAAGTTTATTCATCTGTCGACTATCTAATGACATGCAAGTTTTCCAGAATCATTTTTGGCAAACTACATGATTTATTCTAATGGCTTTGTAGGGTATGTGAACTTTTTTTTTTTTTCTCAGCTAAGAGACTAACACCATACATTAGTTTATTTATAAGCATATCACTTTGCCTTTTAAACAGGATGCCACAACAGTCTTGATATTGGCTGTTTTAAATATTCAAGAATATAGAGCTAACCCCATTTGATGAGCCAAACAAAGCTTAAGTGACAGCACAGGCTGTATGAGGTGGTTCCATTAAAAAAAAAAAATCTAATGAATCTGCCACTGATACCTCCACTCAAAAGTTTAAGATTCTGCCATTTAGAATGAAAATGTCATTCAGCCACAAGGCAAAAAGTCCTATCAGGATAACAGCTGAGAAGTAAATACTCTGCAGAAAGATCCCTCTTCTGGGCTTTGCATTACAAATTATCATTTTTAAGGGAATTTCAACAGATCTCAATTTATTTTTGGGTGTTTATAAGTAATCTTACAAAAGCACTATTATTTTAACTGCAATCGTCCTTGTTTATAAAACTGATAAGAGCGCTAAAAACAAAACAAAAATCTGCTTCTAACTCCAGGTAAAGTGGTGACACCACAGGTATCAACTTTCCACTTGTCAAATTTCACTTTCAAAGAAATAAATAACTCAGCCTTGCAGGCATCAAAAGACTTACTTTCAACCATTTAATCCAATGTAGTTCAACCTGTGTTTTCTTGGATTGCCTTGATTATTGGATATAATAATAAACCATATTAAGTCTGATTCTCCTTATCCAAATACTATATACGGAAAACATTTCTTTAAGAAACTAATGTTTAAAAGTATGAAAGCAGTAAGAAACTATCTCTTTTCTATAATATCTTTAATGTGCCCATAAATTTACATCTTTAGAGGCTATAAAAGAACTTTTTCCTTTGCCTTCCTCTCAGATTACATATTCCACATGCGAAGCATACCTAACAGATAAACTATTATTCAATACTATCTGACAGTTATAAATGTGTTTCTTGGAATGAGCCCAGAAATTAAGAAATATGTAACTTAGTAGAAGATTTATTGGTAGAATTGCTAGAGCATCACACTCAACAGTTTCCAAAAGGTTTCATTTGCTGTATGTGAAACTTTGCTGGGTGTAAAAAGTAAACTTTGTGGGTATTACATATGCCACACAAGCAAAACTTTCAAAAATATATTTTATACTTTTTTTTTTACTGTTTCCACATTTCACTGAGAAACAACTGTAGCACATATTCCACATAACCTTTATAGTCTCGGTTTAGCAGAATGCATACCAAAATATTCTTGCACACAGTTCATCAAACATGAACACTTTTTTTGCTTGGATTAGTAAGTGATTCATACAATGTACTTTAGCTTATAAACTTTTAATACAAAACAGGAAGAATGCAGGTGCTGACTGTATAACCTCATAAAAGTCTAATCGTTATAGGTATCAAAGTATTAAAAATGTGATTTTCATGACATTTGCATATCACTAAATGTTTTTAGATCACCATTTTTGTCAATGTAAACAGTACTTCTATATCTCAGACTTGGTGCAATATTTGCATGAGTCAGCATTCGCTTATCTGTAGAATTCTGCATAATGTGTAACAACACAGCTAAAACTTTTATAGTATGGAGTTGCATAGACACCAGTAGTTAACTTTAGAAATTCTCCCTGGATACAGTTATCTACTTAGTAGCCACAAAAGAAAATAATTTCAGGTTAAAGCTAATCATCCAAACTGTATATACATATTTGTTCTGGAAACAGTAAATGTAGGATGGATTTGGGCTGTCAAGTGCAAAGGGAAGCACAAAACACTGCCTATCTCGCACGTTTTCTGTAGTAGCTTAGTAAACACTGGTCTAACTTGAAAAAGGCAGCGGTGTACCTTGCATAGATGGCCTCTACCAAGTTAATGATGAATGAGTTAACATTAAATTGCTGCTATTGAAGCTTTAAATCACAGGTCTAAAAAAAGAGAAGACCAAACTTTGCAGGAGGCGCTTTCTGTCTCAGAGTCATTAGCCTTGCCTGGGATATTTAAATATATCTGAGATGCAGCTTACCTGTTTGCTGTACTTGTTATTGGTTTGACAGCTGTATTCAGAGCAGTGATCTGATCCAATTGAAATGTTGTCTCCTGCTCCCACAAATGTGTTGGCTGGTGGTAGATCTTGTACGGCTTGGTGTTTTTTTCCTGCAGTTGGTGACTGGGGGTGAAGCTGGACAGTGGGCAATGGGGAGCTGGATTTGTAATGCCTGGCCAGGTCAGGACTACCAGGCCCACCGTTAACGGATCGGTATCGGCCCATGCTGGGGCTGTCTGACAGCTTCTCGTTGACACTATCGTACCTCTGTCCATTTGGTTTAGAAGCTTCTACAGTGACAATGCTGCTGTAGAGAGGCTGCTTGGATTTTTTGTTTTTCTTGTCCTTTTTAGGCTTTTTAGATTTGTCATGCTGCTGGGGTGTAAAAAAGTCTTCATGATCTTTTTTGCCAGCCTCATAGCCATTTTTGTTTTTGGAACGGCAGTACCTTGCCATCACTACAATTAAGATGATTAGGATCACTGTCATAATTCCAGCAACCACCCCGATGACAATACTAAGTCTCTGCTTGCTAATTTCATAGCTTGGGTCACCAGCTATGTCCTGGGTGAGTGGGGTGTGCAAACTTCTGGCTATCTGAGAGTCAATCACAGTTGCATTAGAGACACTTTCATTGACAAACACATGCACCAGGGCCGTGGTGGACTGGGAAGGCTGCCCACTGTCATTCACTTGCACCACCAACCTGTGCAAACCATAATGCTTTTGGGTGAGTTTTCCCACTAAGGAAACCACACCACTGGTGGAATCAATCTCAAAGAGCTTGAAGGGATTCCCTCCCACAATGCTGTAGTTAAGGTCTGCATTGATACCATCATCGCTGTCTGTTGCCAACACTGTAGCTACTACTGTCCTGACATTACTTGAAGGTGGCAGTAAAGTGTAGGAAATGTTTTTGGGAAGGGTAATTGTGGGAGCATTGTCATTCTCATCCATAACGAAGAGAGAGACGGTGGCTGTGGCTGATCTGGGAGGATCGCCTCCGTCCACAGCCTTGACTCTGAATGTGTATGTGGTCTGATGTTCCCGGTCAAAAGACATTGTGGAGTAAATGGTCCCAGTGTCATTTTCAATGGAAAAAATGTTACTGTTTTCCTCGATGTAGAGGCTCATCTCTGCATTGCGCCCCTTGTCAGCATCCATCACTGTGACCATTCCCACGGGGCTGTTGGGCTGCAAGTTTTCTTTCACATAAAAGGTAAAGACGTCCTGCATAAACTTAGGGTCATTGTCATTCTTGTCGGCCACCTGCACGATCACCGTGGTGCTGCCCTGCAGCACCGGGATGCCTTTGTCTTTGGCGTTAACTTTAAACTCGTACCTGTCGGTCTGCTCGCGGTCCAGTACTGTATTGACGAGGATGTCCCCAGAATCGGGATCGATGGCGAATGTCCCCATCACGGAGGAGTCCAGGGAGTAAGCTATCTCCGCGTTCTTCCCGCTGTCGGCGTCTGTCGCCAGCACTGTGGCCACCCTCTCACCAGGGATGTTGTTCTCAGGAAAGTAGACCTCCACCACTGACTGGCCGAAGACCGGTGGGTTGTCGTTGGTGTCTCCCACCTTGACAATCAGAGAGTTGTTGCTGGAGAGGCTGGGGCTGCCTGAGTCCACCGCCACTATGACCACGTTAAACTCCCGGGTGGTCTCATAGTCCAAAGGGGCCGAGGTGTGCAGGAAGTACTTTTTCTTGTTCTGGTCGCCTTCCGTGTCGCTGGCTGGCTTGAGCTGGAAGGGCACGTCCCCGACCACGGTGCAGGTGACCACCCCATTCTCCCCTTGGTCTCGGTCGGACACCTGCACCAGGGCGATGGGAGTGTCGACCAGAACGTCCTCGGCCACGTTGGCCACCCCGTCCTTGAGTGGGATACGCCCAATCTTGCGGATTTCAATAGACGGCACGTTGTCGTTCTCATCCTTGATGATGAGGACCACGGTGGCCTTGTCGGTCTTGGGGGGCTGCCCGCGGTCGCGGGCCATGACGGTGAAGCGCAGCTGGTTCACCTCCTCGCGGTCTATGCGGTGCAGGACACTGAGCCAGCCGGACGTCTCGTCCAGGCGCAGCAGCCGCCTCACGGACTCCGTAGCTGCCCCGAACACGTACTCGATCTGCCCGTTGACCCCCACGTCCAGGTCAGTGGCACGCAGCTGCAGAATAGGGGTCCCTGGGGCGCTGTTCTCGGCCAGGTCAGCCTCGTACACGCTCTTCTCGAAGCGGGGGCTGTTGTCGTTCACGTCGGTGATGAGCACCCGCAGGATGGCCTGTGAGGAGCGGGGCGGATCGCCCCCGTCGCGCACCCGCAGGGTCAGCTCGTAGGAGTCGCGTTGCTCGCGGTCCAGCGCCCCCTTCACGATCAGCTGCGGCTGCTTCTCGCCATCCGGGGTGTCGGCCACCTGCAGTTCGAAGACGCTGCTGCGGCCGCCGGGGTTGGTCCCGCCGCCGCCACCCTCTGGTGCGTCCAGCCGCCGCTTGGAGCCGCCGCCGCTGACGCCGTTCCCGCCGCCCCCGGGGTAGGGGGCGCTGTCTGCAGGCCCGGCGCGCCGACCCTCGCCGCCACCTCCCCCGGGTTCCTGGAGCAGCTCGTAGCGCTCGATGCCGTTGCGGCCGAAGTCGCGGTCGGTGGCTGTGGGCAGCAGGTACAAAGTGCCCACCGGCCTGTTCTCCTCCACCGTGAGGGTGAGCACCGGCGAAGGGAAGGTGGGCGTGTTGTCGTTGATGTCCAGCACGATGACCCGACCTTCGAACAGGTCCACCCAGCTCTGCGAGGGCCCGATCACCGACACCTCGAAGTCCAGGAAACACTCGTTCTCGTCGAAGATCATCTGACACTGGGGCAGCTTCTCGCGGTCGATGCGCCGCTCACTAGTGCTCAGCTCTCCCGTGAGGTTGTCGATCTTCAGGTACTCGGAGCCTGACTCGAGGCTGAACGTCACCTCACCCGAGCCGGTCACGATGCCCAGGTCCGAGGCGACGTTGCCGATCCGGACATCTGCTGGGCCCTCCTCGGCCAGCCGGTACCGGAGGAGTTGCTTGGCGGCGGCCAGGCTGAGCGAGAGCGGCAAGAGGAGACAGCAGCCCAGGCACCAGCCGCGCGCCCATCCCGCGGTCCGCATCCTCAGCATCTTCTCCTGCTGCTGCTGCTACTGCTCCTTCTAATCGCAGCCCCCTCGGCGCCCCCCTCCTCCGGGGCCGGCCGCCTGCCCTCCTCCCAGACCTCTCCTCTCTCCGGGAAAGGAAAAAGCGAGAGGGAGAGGTGGGAGGGGGCAAGAGCAGGGTGTAGAGTCGGCCAGGGGAAACCAGCGATAGATCCTTTTTTTTTTTCCTCCTGCTTCTTCCGAAAGTTATTGTTTCATAATTCATGCAATGGGTGCTAATCGCCCGCTCGCTGGCCGCCGTTCAGTCGCAGTACTCACAGTTCACGGGACACTGCGCGCCACGGGCTCGGCGCCCCCCCGGAGTCATCCCCGCAGCAAGCGGAGGATCCCGGGCTCCCGTCCTGGCTCTGTCGGAAGGGGCCGGTACCGCTCCGGCAGGCGGGCGGTGGAGCCGGGAAGCGGCGGGGAGCGAGCCTGCAGCCTCCCCCGCCGGCCAACCCTGCCAGTCTTTGCTGCTACTCGAGTTGAGTCCAATTCACGTTTCAGCCACTCAGTCCAGACCCAGCTTCTGCTCCGGCTGCCCAGAAAAACGTGAGTCGCTTCCTGCACGAGGCGCTGGGGTCAGCAACAAGCCAGTCTCAACTCCGACTCCGTTCAGGCAGAGGGGGAGCCAGTCAACAGATTGAGAATGAAAAACACCCGTCAGGTTGCTTCGGGCACCGAGCAACGGAGACCACTCGCCTTACAGAGCGGTCCGCGTCCGGATTCCCCCCGCGCGCCCAAGAGCAGCCCGAGCCATGTTCAGAGTCGGTCCCTTCTCACCCCGAGAGCTGCTTTTCTTTTTTTTTCTTAACAACTCTGCGCAAGGTCATTAGTCACGAAGCCGCCCTCTGAAACCGCAGCAGCAGTTCGCCCGTGGGGGCGAAGGCTGAGCCGAGCGCACCGCGCGGCGCCCAAGTTTGGGTTCGCAGCCGCAGAGTCCGTGCCTTTCCTCACCTGCATTCGGCCCGCATGTCGGAGCACTGGGATCTGCAGCGCTGTGCGCGATTCAGGGAGGAGATTGCAGCCTCTCTCTCTCTCTCTCTCTCTCTCCCCGCTCTCTCGATCCCTCCCCTCCCTCCCTCTCTCCTCCCTCCTCCTCCTCCCTCCTCTCCTTTCCCCTTTCCCCTTCTCCCACTCTCTCTCCTCCTGCACTATCCGTTTCCTTCCACCCAGTCCCAATGCAGGCAACTCGAGCTGAACTTGATCCCTTTGCAGTTCAAAGGTGTGCAAACCCGGCTCTGTGCGCAGGCGACGTTGGCCCGGCGAGTGCCCCTGACCAGGCTCTCCCAACGGCAATTAACAAAGATGCCCAATTCTGTCCGGATTTCCGAAGAAAAGCCAAAGGCATTGGGGAGGGAGTGGAGGGGGAGGTGGAGTCAAAGACAGCTGCCAAGTAGCTTGGGGTGGGGGGGGGGGCGCGAAACAAAAACAGTTTGCCAAGGGGAGAAAAAGTGCCAGTCGGTTGTTGCCTCGGAAGTGCCCTGGCTCGGCGGGTGAATTCCGCAGTTGTCTCGTCCCCTTTCGCGTCAAAGAGAGTCTGGCGCGGGCGCTCCCGCCGCCCCTCGGGCCGCCACGGCTCTAAGACACTGAATGGCAAGTGGGAAGCTCCCACTCAGGAGCCGCGAGCTGGAAACCCGCAAGTTTGCCCAAAGTGGTGGTTGCTGCTAGTGGCTCAAGCTTGTCCCTGACGCTGCTGCAGCAGCGGCGGCGGCGATAGCAGCTGAAGCGCTGAAACTACACACTCGCAGAGACGGAGGGAGGAGTGTGTGTGTTGCAGGGGGGAGGAGGCGGCAGGAGGGAGGACTAGTCAGCCGCCGCGCTCGGGAAAGCCGGGCTTCAGCTCCCGGGGCCACTCGGAGTGTGCACTGTCCTAATCAGTCTGCCCCTAAGCTAAAGCACTCTCCCCGCCGCCCCCTGCCCAGGTCCCCAGCGAATGCAGCCACTGTCTTCTCGGAGGGACTTGTTTTCCCTCCTTTGGGCTGGTAAATTTCCTCCTCTCTTTAACGCCCAGTGCGTCTATGAGAGCGCTGGAGCGGGGTCTGGAAACGTTTCCCCTGCGACCTCTCCCCCTTCTTAGAGCCTATTCCCCACCCCCACGATGTTTCTCGGGTTTGCGATCTTGGTTAGGGGATGATTACCCGTGGCTTGGGGGACCCCGCGTGCGCCCGGGGAGCCTCGCTGGTGTTCTGAGAAACCATGATGGGCTGCAGTGGTTAGGAAAGACCGTAAAACTCCAGAGAAAGCGGGAGAGAGGTCCTTTTTGGGGAGCGTGGACTTCGGTGGACTGGGGTTAGGGTTGGTGGGCTGGCGCTTGTCTTTGTTTAAATGCTTGGCAGTCCTGTCTTCTTGCTTGCTTACGGGGGTAGACCGTTTTTGTGCGCGCGCCTGGGGAATAAACACACGTTGGAAGCCTCAACATTTTCTGAGCAAAAACCTGCAGCCTTTAGTAACTGGCAAAGTGTAGCGTCACCTATCTGGATAAAAGGGAAATAAACTTTAATGGCAACTTTGTGTACCGAAGTGTCCCTAGCTCCTTTTTCTTTCCTTTTTATGACTTTGTGCCACTTGATCGTACATGGAAGTTCCCCATGCGAGGCTTCCCTAAGATTCAATCACGGCCACTGCAGCCCGCCTCTTGAGATCTCAGTTCTAGCTGTGTTTTCTGAACTGTAGCCATTTACTCTGCATTTATTTCAGCAGTGGTTAAAGGAGTGGGGGGCACCAAGATTAAGGAGGTTGAAGCGGGCAGGAGATATTTGGGGAGAATTCTTACCCTGTCAAAAGAGAACAAGGGGCTTCTGCTGGAATTTGGTTGTTACTTAGCTCGTCTGTCCAAGCTACGGGCATTGAAGCGCCGCCCCTTAAAGGAAAATTTAAAGCGAAAAGAAAAACAAAAAATCTGTCCGTAGTGGGTACTCTATCTTTATGAGACCTGTGTGAGCAGGCAGAATGATTTAAACCAGATAAACACCAATAAAGTCTACGGGCAGCTGTAGCGCGCGGTTGTTTGAGCGGGCGCAGCCAGCAGGAGTGGGGAGGGAAGCGGCAGAGATTTCCAAGCTTTCCCTAAGGGGGATAGTGAGGCGCGGAGGTGGAAGTGTGTGTGGTATGTGTCAGGGAGCTGGCGAGTATTTTCCAGTCTGCTAAAGCAGCAACGCTCCGGGTGCCGGCTCCTCCTCCGCGGCCAGGCCGGGAACCGGCCTCCCCCCGACCCTGGTCCACCCCCTCCCACCCCAGCCCACCCCAGCCGCTGCCACCACCCGCGCCTCTCAGCTCTATATCTGCAACATCAGCGAGAAAATCCCGGCGCGCAGACTCAGTGCGCACCGCCGCAGTCTGAAGCCGCGGACGGGGGCGTGGGGGGGGCGGGGGGGCGGCGGCGGACGGGAGCGGGTGCCGCAGCGCCTCCGCGGCTGGCTAAGTGGCATTAACCCCGAATCCCCTACATATTTGGCAAACTCTGGTTTATCAGGGTGCCTGCCACCCTCAACACCTGATCCCCTTTTTTGCCAGGATCCCAGGCGAAAGAAGGAAGCTGTCTCTACTCCGCGGTCTTTCACGGGTGCATTCCGATGCGCGGCAATATGGTGCAGTGCACTCAACCCCCTCGCCGCCTTTACTAAGATTTTGCAAACTTCAGGCAGCTGTGTGGACGGAGACGTGGCGCACTCCCTCGTTCCTCATCAGACCGTAAACTTGAACAAACCCCTCCACATCTTCAAACATTCACCCACCGCCCCAGCGCGCACTCTCCAGGTGCACAGTCATGGGGGGCGAAGGAGTGGGTGTCTTTTTCCCGAGCGCGCAGCAAATTTCCTCCCAGATGACCCGGGGTGCAGCGTGTCCTTCACAGTGCAGTCGTTTTCTCATTGCAAGCGGGAGGTAGTCCCCAGCCCGTCCTCCCTACTCTCATCCCTACCAACTCTGCCGCCGCGCCAAGTCAGCGTGGGAAATGGGTCCGACGTGTGCAGCATGGAGAACAGCGCGGCCAGACTGCCAGAGCCGTGAAGCCTCCTGGCGTCCCTCCCCCCGCTGGTGCCTGGCTCCCACCTTTCTGCGGTTGCAGCCGAGGAACCTCGGCGGCTTAGCTCCGCGACGCGGCTCTAGGGAAAGGGTACGGAACGAGCGGGGTGGGGTGTGGGCGAGGTTAGAGGAGACCTCGGGGCGCCCTTGTCGCGGCCGGAGCTCGCGATCCTCTTCCGCCCCCTGTCTAGAGAATGACACTCCTACTCCAGCCTTCCGCCGGCGCGGAGGATGAATGAAGGCGAGAAGCGGTTTCCCCCACCCCCGCCCCATTTCCGCAGTCTTACAGCCAGTGTCACAAGTGCTCAGCAATTTCATTAAATGGAACCGGGGACTTAATCCCCCACCCCTCTCCCCACCCCCGTGCTAGACCTCACCAAGGGAATACGATATCCGGCTTCGCTCCCACCCGCAAACCCCTCCCGGCTTTTCAGCCCCGAGGCTGCATTTATCTTCTCAACCTGAGAGGAAAGGGTTCAGAAGGAAATGGGATCGAAAGTGTAACCGGCTGCAATAAATTAAAGAGCCGGCTGCTGGTGCTGCTGCTTTGACGGCCAGAACTGAAGAGAGAAACCGAGATCAGTGTCCTAAAACCTGCGCTGATCAGAGTAATAGTACATCATCAACTGTATGAAGCAACAATGTTTGAGGGAATGTCGAAATGTAGGGGATTTATTATTTTTTTTCGTTTTTAAGGACAATAATAAGAAATGTCCCTTTGAAACCAAGATATAAAATAGGAAATGGACGTTTAACAAAAGTTTGGAAAATAATTTCCTTTCTATGCCAAATATCTTTAACTTACAATGTTCGGTGTGTGTGTGTGTGTGTGTGTGTGTGTGTGTGTTAATTTACCTACTAACCTTGCTTGCTTGAAACTGTTATGCAGTTAAATTTCAGTGACTGGGCTGAAAAATAACACTCAGGGTCCTTGATGTAGTTTAAGCCTCAAGAAAAGACAGGAAGAGAAGTAACGACAACAAAAGTTTATGGGTAAAGATACAAAGAAGTAGGTGCTGGAGACACGATCTCAGGGTGGCTTCCATTTATTATAGACGCTATATGCACAATAATACTAGAAAAAGGTTAAATACAGTAAACAGAATAGCCAGTTCTGGAAGAAAATAGAAAGCAGTTTGACGGGAAGGGAGAAAGTGACTCAAGAACTCCACCAAGGGACAAACAGAGGAAATGACACCTCTACATCTTCAAATTCATTGACCTTTCATCTTTTTAAAAGGATCCTTTTATGTCCACTTACACATGTGTAGATACGCTTTTGAAGCCTGTACGATCAATCCTACCCCTGCTAGATTTGGTAAATTTAATTATTTAGTCTTTCTTCACTAAATGATTAGAAATGATTGTCCCTTAAACATTTCAAATAGTAAATGTTAACTGTGCATAACTATTGTCTTCTAGCAAGTATGATTCTGATCCTTGGGACTATGAGAAACGTTAGGCATATTTTGCAACCTTAAATCCAACCTTGTAGTGTTAAAATGTGTAGTAGACTGAAATGGCTAAATTATTCATTGCAATAACAGACGTTTTGATGGACATTAAAACTCAGCAGTTTAAATAAGGAAACCACAGATTTCCTTTTAAGCAGGTAGTAACTGCTTGCATCAGTGGTTATTTAATTGGTCTCCAGCCAAGAAATAGAACCAGTTGTGCCATTTAAATTATGAAATCATGTTACACAAAGCCTTATATTGCAATATATCAATAAAAGAAGAATACAAGCTAACAATGAAACTAAATTGATTCGTACTACCTACTGGATAACTACAGAACATTTCCACAAGGCCACTATGAAAACTCTGTTTACAGGGGAAAAAAACTCATGAAAATAATTGTTAAGTGTTTATCTAAATATCCATTCATAGGCTGTGTGATTTGCCAATTTAAAAAGTGTTCTCAGTTTTAAAATGATACTTGACAGAAATGATTCTCACTTTAAGCTTAGCATAGAGAGTTGATTTTTTTAAATTTTTAAAGTTTTAAATGTCAAATCATACATAATATAGCATAGATTTATAATTTATGCTACATACACAAAGATCTAGTCCAGTACTGACAAACACATTGACTTTTATTTACAAGATAATATATGGATTTTTTTCTACCCTTACACTGACTTTTATACATTTGCAAAAACCTAAGCTTGGGAAGAAAGCACAGTATTTTGCAAAATTTCGGTGTGTTTTGGATTAAAAGACCCTTGGTAGGTCAAAAGAGCATATCATATTATTTGTGGCCATCTAAAGCTGTTCTTTGTCACTATCTGAGGTAAAATTGAACACCCCAATGCCCTTTGCAATAGAAACTTGAGACATTTGGCATTTCTTTACTATCATAGTAGGATATGTCAAATGCTGTGAGTAATGGCCTCTAAACTAGATAATATTTTAAGGATTGGGGTGGTGGAATCTCATTATAATGGCTTTTATGAATATAACACTCAAATAAATGACCTTTCTTGTACTAAGAATGGTTTGAAGTTATGAATTAGCTTTATAAGTTTGAGCCCCTAACTATGCTGACCTATGCTAACTGGTTCACTTCTCATGTTAATTACAAACACCAGGTAGTACAAAATTTTATCCCATCAAAATTAAAACATTGCATTTAGGAAATGCAAAATGTGTCATGTTTCTAGAGTGGTTAATATAGTACATTTGACTGACTACGTTAACAACAATATATTTCCCAATGACTGATGTTGACCCTTAAAAGGTAATTCAGTGGGACGTGTTACCAAATATTTCTGCCTCTGGCCTCTGGGCCTAGGGCAGGATTGACTTCCCGGCCCCCTTGTGGTTCTTTGTGGTTACTGACTCTGTTTGGGGTGTCAGAGTGAAAGTTGTCATTCCACTTCCGAAGGGAACATAGGTGGCCAGAATGAAACCATTGGTCAACTCTATCAGTCCAGCTGATGGTTAGCTTGACCTAGGACCAATGCCGGGAGATTGTCAAAAAGCTCCAGACCAATACTACCTTGGAAAGTATGTCTTAAATACCCATTTCAGCACTTACTTGATAAAATACATGAGTTATCCAAGTAAAGCTGAACTAAAAGTGTTACCAAATAGGCAATAGGGACTTAAACCACACATCTCTCTAAATCAGCAATGTGCTTTTTAACCATAGTTGAAAATACAGTTCCATTAGCAAAGCAAGTTCTTCAAAAAAGCTATATAAATTTGATTGGTAACATCTGTAAACATGGTTCAGTCTAGTTAAGTTTCTTTTTTTTACCTCACCCTTAGTAACTGCTATAGAGTCTAAAATGTGGAACAGGGTTTTTGCTAAAGTACTTTTGACTCACAGATGGAAAGATAATAATGACTCTGTGTTTATGGTTATTCTTTTTATTTCCTGTCTTGGACGTGTAACTGATTTTCAATATTGTCTCCGACGACTGGATAAAAACGATTATGAGGATATAAATAGAAGCTTTTAATTTGACTAACTTATGTATAAAATATTAACTGTTTTGATGCATTATTAAGGTAACAGCTGTGATTAGTCACAGTATCTGTCTAAATTCAGCCCTAACAGGTTTAGCTCATTCTTTTCCTGGTGTTTCTCTTTCCCTCTCCAGATGTTACCTACAGTCTGATCATGTCTGCCTATGTGGAGGGAAGAAAGGGAACCCACTCCAGCCTTTTCAGCGACACCTGATATAAACCTTCCCTTTTCATCTAATAAACAAGAAGAATTGCTTCTATCTTTGTTGAAAAACAGATCTATTTAAAACACAGGAGAGAGGGTGTGAGAAAACCATGGTAAACTGAAAAAGATAGCACTGAAACCAAGGCAGTGCCCCAGTTTCTGTTTTATCCTGCCTTATAAAATAGTATTTTCCGAAGGTCCATAAACCAGTATTGCCTTCAACTACTAAAAACGACTGTCTTCCGTCCAGGCTCTTCAGTTCCTGAATCACCCTCGTGGGCAGCCTTGATGCGATGCTAATGGTTCTCACTTGCGTTCAGGGTCTCTCACTTGCACCAGCCTCTTCCAGGACCTTGTATGAGGGGGCTGCAATAACATGTTTGCACAGTCATATACATTTCAAATGTGCAAGAGAAGAATTTAAACCTAATAAGTCAAGAATGTTGCTTCCTCACTCCAACTTAGAGCTCACTTATTTAAACAGTTGTTAGAGAGTCCCCGGCAGTTGTGGGATCTAGTTGAGGAAAATTTGAGATAAAGATACATTCTAGTGAGGGGAGAAGTTGAAATGGGGACACATTTAATTTTGGTGTGTTCGGGTGTAGTTTTGTGGATTCGTAGGCTTTTTCATTCATCATTAAGTTATTGCTAACAACCATGGTGCAGAATGGCTTCTAAGAATTACCCCAGCGTCCACTGCGGTGGCACAAAGGTACAGTGCCAGAGGTTCTACTGCGATGGAAGAGCCCATGGTGTGAGATCACGGGAAATATAAAGGGGGCGGAGTGAAATCAAGGCTTAAGTGTGCAAAACCAGAAACAAGCCTGTAGAAAGTTCTTCTAATTACTAGACATTTAAAAGCCCAAGAAGAGATGTGTTTCTCAATTACTGTCTAGTAAAAACAAAAATTCTCCCCTGTCAGGAATTATGAATAAGGCAGAAGATGCACTTAAAAAACACTAGTCTTTTGAGTGTGTCTTTGTGTGCAATTTCTAAACAAACATTGTGCAAATACAGAATTTACCGGATTCCTTGTGTTTAAGGGCACAAATAGAGAGCAGGACCTCAAACACAGGCTGCGTGTGTGTGCAGCTGGGTGACTTTTGCATCCCAGTGTATTGGAGTTAATACATCTGACACCCTTTCCTGACAAAGTCTGACACTTCGACATGAAATGATGCACCTTATATCCACCAATGCAGTGAATAAAGGGGTAAGAGTTTTGGTGATACACTCTTACAACTATATACCGATAAGTCAAAGTATTTTGTATTTACATAATTATGAACCTTGATACAGTTCAGATTTTAAAAAATCCCTTTCAATTACTCTTCTATATATCTTAATTTCAGATTGAGTCTACATGTGATTTTTTTCAGAAGTTTTGGTCATATCAAAGTTCCAAAAAATAAGTATTATAGAAATGTGTCAGTTCATTAAGTAGATGATAAATTATGAGTTTTGGGTGAGACATTTTGATACTTTTTTAATTTGCCACATTTTTTAAACGTGAAATTTCTCGCAATGTCTTTTTATGATTTTAAATATGTATTCATTTTGTAACTATATGTCATATTTTATGTTGTTTTTCTTGAGTAACCTAAATTATATAAACTTTAGGCCCTACAAAAACTCCCTTGCTTGTCATAATTAAAAACATTGATAGAGAGTAGTTATAATGAGTAAAACATGAATCTCAAAGATTCCCCCAAATCACAAATTCAACTGTAAAATAAAATAAATGTTAAGAATTTACATAACCTACTTTATAAGTAAACACGGTGTAATGATATTTTCCTAAGGACAATAATTACGCTGCTTTAAGACATAATGTTTGGACCACATTGTTGGTGCCACGAGTTGCTGAGTGGCAGCGTGGTGAAGGGGAGGCAGGCGGGGTACTGGGGATCAAAGAGGCTGGCTTTGAATCCCAGGACTTCCACTGTGGACCGCCATGATTTTGATGAATCTCCCTGAACCTTGATTTTTTATTATTTAATTCTATTCCTCCAACATGCATTTAAACTCTATTTTATATCAGGCCCTGTGTTAGATTTTGAGTATGAGTGAAACCCAGATTCTCACCTTCAAATAACTCGTATTTTAATTCTATCTATGTAGTGGGAATAAGCCACCTTTGAGGTTGTTGAAGTTATTATGATACTTTTATAGGAGAACCCAACACTCCCTGGAACAAGTTAAATTCTTAATAAAAGTTATTTTTCCTTTACTTTTCGTGCTCTTCGAAGGACCTAAGGTTGAAAGTCCTAGATTTTGCAGGATCTGTACTTCTACTTTGTAGTCATCTTCATAGTTTAGGATTGGATTCATTAACATTTTTATTGCTCTTTATGTGTTCAAGGGTCGCCAAACTATAGCTTCAGGTCAAATGCGGACTTCAGCTGTTTCCATTTTTTTGTATCACAACTCCCCCCTCACCCTGCCATGAATAGTTTTCTACACTTTTAAAAGGTTGCTAAAATCAAACAAAAAAGAATATAAAACAGAAACTGTATGTGGCCATTGTGGTCTCAAAGCATAAAATACTGACTTGCTTTAACAGAAAAAGTTTTCTGACATCTCAGAATATCGACTTCATGAGTATTGTGACAATATTGAAAAATACAGTACTTCATGTTATATGTGAGACAGGGAAGTACTGCAATATGCGAACGCACAGATGGAAGATATGTTGCTAAACTCCGTGTGTAAAGGTCCATCTCCATAAAGCTGTAACTCACGTATATCGTACCACATAATCCACATATATAGTGATATGTTGCTTTCATTATAACACTAAGCACCTATGTGGTATCTTATGTTGTATTAAAGATGGTCATTTCTCCCACTGAGAGGTTGATTCTCTGTCCCCCCCTTTGAATATGGGCAGATTCTGTGACTAGTTTTTGCCAACAGGACATAGTGGAAGTAATTATGCCAGTTGCTGTCCCTTGGAGCCTTTCCACTGAAAGCTCTAAACTACCACCTAAGAAGTCTAGTTTTCCTGTCCCCATTATGGTGGAGAGGCCACATGGCATGTAGGCACTGCAGGTGATAGTCATCCTCTCCAAGGCGTCCTCTAGACTGGTCCATCTGACAACTGAATACCACTTACTGGTTGTCACCACAGTGGGCACCGTATGGAGTCAATGAGTCACCCACCTGAGCCCTGCAAATCCTTGACCCACACAATATGGGTGAGATATAACAGAATGTTCGTTCTCTTCAAGCACTGTGTTTCAGGGGAGTTTGCTACCCACAATAGACAGCTGAACACGAGCATTCTATTCGCTAATTTAATGGAGGCTGAATGTTGGGACTAGATTTAATAATGATAATTGTTACTATGTGGTGGCACATCTGTGTGCCAGACACCATTCTCAACACACTCATGAGTTATCATTTAATCTTTGGTGATTATCATTTAATATAATAACCCTATAAAATTATTATTATGAAGAATATTTTCTACGTAACACAGAAGAAGATGCTGAGACTTAAGGAGGTTAAGTTTCCTAAGAAGCACATGAAGTTATTAGACGTGTGGGGATCATTTTATCCATAGTAAGATGCTGCACTGAAATTTTAAAAGGTTAAGGGGGGTAAGTAATAAAGAGCTATCACAGCTCCTAAGTGACTGAGGTTGGGGATCCAATTCAGCTCATTCATATTTGAAAACCCTTGTTTACCTTACATAAAAATAGAAAACTGATCTAATTAGTTTATAAAGTTTTGACTGTAAGCACGTTCACTGAACATCTTTCTTGTTTATATTACTTTATTTCATTAGTTTTATATTTATCTCTCTTGTAAAGTTTGTCTTCGATGTAGCTGAATTTTTATTTTTAAGTACATTTTATTGATTATGCTGTTAGAGTTGTCCCAATTTCTCCCCTTTTTCCTCCTGTACCCCTGTTCCCCTCTTTCATCCAGCAATCTACCTCCTTTGTTCATGTCCATGGTAATGCATGTAAGTTCTTTGGCTTCTCTATTTCTTATACTGTTCTTAACAACCCCCTGTCTATCTTGTTCCTACCAAATATGCTTCTTAATTCCTGCACCACTTCCCCTATGCTCCCCCTTCCCTCTCCCAGCAATAACCCTCCAAATGATCTCCATATCTATGATTCTGTTCCTGCTCTGATTGTTTGCTTAGTTTGTTTTGTTTCTGTTTTTAAATCCAGTTGTTGATAATTGTGAATTTGTTGTCTTTTTTAATGTTCATGGTTTTGATCTTCTTTTCCTTAAATAAGTCTCTTTAACATTTCGTGTAATCATGTCTTGGTGATGATGACCTCCTTTAGCTTTACCTTGTCTGGGAAGTACTTTATTTGCCCTTCCATTCTAAATGATAGCTTTTCTGGATAGAGTGATCTCGGCTGTAGGTCCTTCCTTTTCATCACTTTGAATACTTCTTGCCAGTCCCTTCATGCCTGCAAAGTTTCTTTTGAGAAATCAGCTGACAGTCTTATGGGAACTCCTTTGTAGGTAACTCTCTGCTTTTCTCTTCCTGCTTTTAAATTCTCTTTTTACCTTTAACTTTTGGCATTTTAATTATGATGTGTCTTGGTGTGGTCCTCTTTGGGTCCAACTTGTTTGGGACCCTCTGTGCTTCCTGGGCTTGTACATCTATTTCCTTCACCAAATTAAGGAAGCTTTCTTTCATTTTTTTTTTCAAATAAGTTTTCAATTTCTTGCTCTTCCTCTTTTCTTTCTGGCATCCCTGTGGTTTGGATGTTAGCATGTTTGGAGATGTCCCACAGGTTCCTAAGCCTATCCTCGGTTATTTGTATTCTTTTTTCTTCTTTCTGCTCTGGTCAATTGTTTATTTCTTCCTTATGTTTCGTATTGTTGATTTGAATCCCAGCTTCCTTCCCTTCACTGTTGGTTTCCTGTGTATTTTTTTTTTTCATTTCTCTTAGTGTAACCTTCATTTCTTCCTTTATGATTTTTCTGTATTCAGTGAGTTCTCTGAGCATCCTGATGACTAGAGTTTTGAACTCTGCATCTGTTAGGTTGGCTAATTTGTTTAGTTCTGTTTCTGGGGTTTTGTTCTGTTCTTTCATTTGGGCCATATTTCTTTGTCTCCTCAATTTGGCAGACTCTTTCTGTTTGTTTCTGTGTTAGGTAGAGCTGCTTTTACTCCCTGTCTTGGTAGCATGTCTAAGTAGGGAAGGCACCTGTAAATTGTGGCAGTGGAGTCCTAGGTAATTGCCAGGGCAGGACAACCTGCTTCATCTCTGTGGCTTTGTGTAGGGGGAGGTCTTGGAGAGGTCAGCGCCGCTGCCTGGAACCTGGGAGTTTGCCTGGCACTTGCCCCACTTGTTGTCACTTTATCCACTTCCCATAGCTGCTGTCCTGGGGGCGAACCCCAGAATGGGTGGGTTTGCATAAGCCCTAAGTCGGTGCAGCCCTTCAAGCAGCAAAAATCTGGCAGTTTTTCCCACCAGCCTGCACAGGCCCTTTAAGAGGCAAAAATCCAGAAGTTTCTTCTGCCGTCCCAAACCCCACTGGTTTTTACAGCCAGAGGTAACTGGGAATTTATCTTCATGGTAGTGGGAGACCTGGGCTGTGAGGTCTGGCCTCGGGCTGGGATCACTCACTCCCAAGATATCCCTCCCAATTTTTATCTACCACGTGTGAATGTGGGGTCATCCATTCCACTGTAGCTATCTTTTTGCACCACATCGTCTCTCAGACCCTCTCCATCACTCGATCCCTCCTACTGGCCTGGATGAATGTAGCTTCTTTAAATCCTTGTTTGTTAGACTTCCATATAGCTCAATTTTCTGATGGTTCTGGGTGTTATTAGTTTTGAGATCTGGTTGTAATTTTTTCTGTGGTTATATGAGGAGGTAAAGCACGTCTACCTATGCTTCCATGTTTACCAGAAGTTCACTGTAGCTGATTTTTAACTTACAGTCAGTTCTGAGTTCTCTGGACTGAAACATATTAGGGCTATATTTAAATTTACCTATATCCTTTGTGTTAGATCACAACAAACATGTTATTTCTTCCCATCTTTCAAAGGTACTATATTTAATTCAAACTGTTTTGAAGGATATATTCAGTCTACGGAGCTGTATTTTCAATAATGGAAATAATGGTGACATACAATCAATATTTATGGGAAAATCTCATTTGTTAATATTTTATTTATTCCTCACTATAATGTTTTCATTGTTTTTGTGATTCATGCTGTAGTAGTAGCGTTATAGTGAATTTTCTAGGTATTTTCAGAAAGAGGCTCTTTTTAAGAGGGTTATTGATAATCTAATTTTTGTCTGGAGAGTACCACTTTGTAACAATGACAAAAACAATTGGTAATATTGATTAAGAACTTACAATATACCACGGACAATTCTAAGCTCTTTAGATATATTAAATTATTTAATAAAAAGTCCAATGAATTAATATTTATAAGATCTTAAATCTGTATATATACCTTTCTACTTTTTGGCTTCTTTTTGATCCCAGATTTTCTGTTATGACTTTGACCTTCATTATATGCCTGAAGGATAGACAAGTAATAAGATAAGAACTGTACTATACTACAAACTGAGTCTTATTCATAAGTGAACAGAATTACCATGCTAGCCATTTTTCATTATTCACAAAAGTGCTTTCTTTCCTGGCTATATTCAAGCATAGAAAGGAATATACTCTCATGATATCTAGAAGTCAGGATGGCCATGTGAATGTGCTCTGGTCACAGATATATGAGAAGAAATGTTGTAGGTCTCATTCTGGTGGAAGCAATTAAGAGCCAGTACACAATCACACAATATCTATCTTTTTTTTACACACACACACACACACACACACATGATCCAGCAGAAGTAAAGTCTGCTTGAGTATAATTAGTAGGATAATAATATGGGTGTAATAATAATTTATAATTTTAATTTTAACATTTTACCTAAAATGCCATATGGTGTGCTTGAGTGTGATATTGTTATGTTACAGAATTACATACTTACGATTTGTAATAAAACGGGTGTGTTACTTGTGCTGGTCCATGTGTGTATGTGTGTGTATGTGTGTGTATCAGAGAGAGGAAGAAAAAGAGAGAGAGAAAGACAGAGAGGGAGGGAGAGAGAACATATGAGAGAGGAGGGGAAATATTGACTTATTAGAATATCACAAAATTATGGAGACTAAAAAGTGTCAAGGTCTACAATGGCAAACCAGAGACTCAGGAAAGTTGCTGTGATTGTAAGTCAACCCCGAAGGCCCAAGAGCCCATGAGAACCCATGATGAAAACTCCTGAAACGTGGGAGGCCCTACCCAGGAAGAGCTCCTGCTTCAGTCTGAGTCTGAAGGCTAGAAAAAGACAGCACTCAGGTCAAGCAGTCAGGCAGGAGGCATTCCATCTCCTCAGTCCTTCTGTTCTACATAGGCCTTCAACTGATTGGATGAAAACCACTCACATTAAGGAAGGCAACTGCTTTACTCAGACTACTGATTTAAATGTTAATCACATCCAAAAACACCCTCACAAACAACTCAGAACAATATCTGAGGAAATATTTGGGAGCTCACCCAGTCAAATTTATACATAAAATTAACTATAACAAGTCAGCTTGGCACCTAATGCTTCTCCCTAAGTCATGTGTAATCTCCAAATAAAGACAATTACAAGGTCCTGTCTCTACACAGCATGACACTACTATCCTGCAAACAACCAAAAACACACTCACCCCTTCCCCGTAAGAAGAGGTAAAGTCCTTAAGTGATGGTTATGCTTTTCCTTCATATCCCATAATTTAAATATTATGATATAAAATTAACAATACTTATACATTACAAAGACAGTGAATAAATGTTTATGGTAATGATAGGGAATAAGAGAGGAAAAAAAATAAGGCAAAGGTATACACACAAATGTGTTAATAACAAAATAAGAAAAGAAAGATGACTACAGCCCTCACTTTTGCACCTGGTCACATGGTTATAACAGGTACTTAAAACTGCCTTCTTCCATTGTCTAGCCGGTATTCCCTTTGTGTTTAGCAAGCACCTCAGTTAGCCATGTTTCTTTGCTAGGCAGGATGACCCAAACTTCCATTCTTGAAGGGCTGGGGCCATTTAGTCCAGCCTGCACTGGGTTGTTGCAGTTTTCCATTGATCTTAATCACAGGACACAAAAATACTAAGAGATACCTAGGACTGAAATTCTATTTCAGTGAAACCGTGATTGTATCTCCTGGTGGAAGTGTCCCTCCCTTTGGAACATAGACACTTAGGCCAGCAGAGCATAAGATTGTGAAAACAGGAAGCAAATATTTTCCTGTGGGTCATTCAGAGTAATAGTGAATGGTGCTACTTGAATATCCACTCTGTGATCCCTGACTTTGTTCCTGATTTCTTGTGCTGGCTATCAGAGAAATCATACTATATATTGAACACTGATTTAGAGCATATATAGCCTTCTGAAGAATCTATTCAAAATACAGCCCTTCAAGATTTAGACACCTTAACTGGTGCTGTAATTGAGTCTTCTAAAGGCCATTTCACAGTTTTATCAAGCCATATGCTTTAGGATCGTGGGAAATATCCAGACCACTTACCAGGGCCAAGGGAAGACTCAAACCACATGGAGAATAGCACAGATAACCACACTGCCATCCACTAGGAGGAGAAGTCCAAACACTTTGGCCCACTGCATCTTGGTATTGGACTCACCAAGGAAAACACAACACAGTCAAGCACTGGATGCAACACTAGCTTTACTCACATAGAGAAGAGAAGAGACAGAGGGAGGTCAGCTCTTATTGTGTGCACTGGTCCCTCATGACTAGCAAGCCCTCCCACCCCAACAAGTGGCAGAACCAGAGCAGTTTGCCTAGGTTCGTACTTTTCCTGCTACAGTAGAAGGACTCTGACGACTCATCCACGGAATTTGAAATACTAAAAGATAAGGGCATGCTTGAGGTCCACCGACATACATGCTTGAGCAGATCAAAGCAGTTTTTATTGAGACAGAAACAGAGAAAGACTTTCCTGCATGAGCTGATGAGCCCAGGGCAGCCTGGGTGGGCTCTTTTATCTCCCGGTAAGGAAGTGATTGAGGCCCACGGCCCATTCTTATGTGGCATAATGACAGTAGAAAGACTTCACACATGAGACTGCCTTTCTGAACAGGGAATATTGTAAGAACGGAGAATTCCATGACCAGGGACTCATCACTACATTTATTTTGCTGTAAAGTGTACCTCTTGATCAGAAGCAATACTGAGGGGAATACCATGATGGTGGAGAAAGCAGGTAAGAACAGAATGCTGTCCCTTCCAATGATAGAAGCAATCCAATGTAATTGATCTGCTATTAGGTAGCTGGTTGATCATCCTTGAGAATGGCATCATATTGAGTACCTAGTACTAGTCTTTGCTGCTGGCAGGTTGGGCATTCAGCAGTGACTGTAAAAGGTTGGCCTTGAAGACTGGAAGTACATGTGGCTGGCCCCATGCATAACCTCCATCTCTGCCATCATAACTACTTTCCTTATGAGCCCACTGAGCAATAAAAGGGGTGACTGGGGAAAGAAGCTCACTGGTATCACAGAAAAGGTTATCCTACCCAATCCTATCCACTGGATTATTAAAATTCTCCTCTGCTCATATCACTCTTTGGTGAATGTTCACATAGAACCCAAATATAGTTCTACAGTTTTGCTTCTTCAGAGAGTTTTATCCACATATCTTTCTCCTAAATTTTCTTATCGTCAGTTTTCTAGTCAGTCTTTCATGTCTGGGATCATCCCAGGAAACCATTGGCCATAGCTCATGAATCGTTATAATTGTACCTCTGGCCTTTTCTCTTTCCACACCAAATGAAAAACAGATGTACCGTTCAAACCTCTGACCACTGGTAAGATTTCCCTTCACCAGTGTCATTCAGGGATGTCTCTTAAGGGTCAGTAGTACTGCAGCTGTCCACCTGCAGCTAGTGCCTGAAAACTATGCAGGACCATCTATAAACCAGACTCAAGAGTTCTCTTTCTCTGTTAACTGATTGTCAGAAACTCACCATGTGGCCAGTGATGCTAACTTGGAGAGAGGAAGTAAGTTAGCAGAAGTGGGGAACACAGGCATTGGGACCATTTCTTCAGATACTTACTTGCGGCTTCAGAGCCTGCTTGGGCCAGATTATGGATGTACCACTTCAATTTGACAATGGAGTTTTACTGTGAACACCCAACTTTATGGATTGGTATGTCAGATAACACCCAACTTATGATGGGCAGCTCCAGTTACACGGTAGCTTGGTGACTCATAGTCATGTTAAGTCTCTACTAAGGCCCAGTGGCAAGCCAAGAGCTGTTTCTCAAAAAGACTTCAGTTGGTTGGGCATCATTCCGCAAAGCAAAATGTCATTGGTGTCTGGTCAAGGCTCATGTCTGGGTGCGGGGTTGGTCCCCAGTTGGGGTGCACAAGAGGCAACCTATCAATGTTTCTCTCTTATATGGATGTTTTTCTCCCTTTCTTTCTCCCTACCTTGACCCTTCTCTAAAAATAAATAAATAAAATATTTAAGGGGAAAAAAAAAGACAGTATGTAGTTACCTACAAAGACTGGCAAAGCTTTACTTAAACATCCTAAGGACCTGTCCTGCAGTTTACCTATAGGAGCCTACCAAAGGCTCCAAACAGCATCTCTATCTGCCACTGACAATTCAAGCACCATTGGCTCTCTTGAAGCTTATGACCCAAGTCACAGAGCAGCTTGCATAGCAACCTGGACCTGTTGCAGAGAATTTTCTTGTTCTGGGCCCCACTCAAAACTGGCAGCTTTTTGGGTGTCTCAGTAAATGGGATGAAGTAACACATCCGAATGAGGAGTATGTTGCTTCCCAAATCCAATGAGACCAATTAGATGCTCTCCTTTTTGGTTGTAGTAGAGGCCAGATTCAATGACTTATCCTTCCCCTTAGAAGGGATACCTCAACATGTCCCACTCTGCTGGGGTTCCAGAAATTTCACTGAAGTAGAAGGCCCTGAACTTTTGTCTGATTAATTTTCTATTCTCTAACACACATGTGTCTTATCAACAAGTCTAGAGTAGTTGCTACTTCTTGGCCATTAGGTGTACTTGGTATAATGTTCCCATTGTAATGGACCAGTGTGATATCCTGAGGAGGGGTGATCAGGAGCCCTGAAAACTACATTAGGACACAGGGCTGGAAAGATGATATGCCCTTCAGGAAAGAGAGGGAAGGTATATTGCTGGTTCTCTCAGCTGAAAGCAAACTGCTTTGCAGGACCTTATCGACAGGGATGTAATGAAAAGAATTTGCCAGATCAATAACTGATACCAAATTCTAGAGGATGGGTTAATTTGCTCAAATAATAAAATAACATCTAGTATATCAGCTGCAATGGGATTAACCATCTGGTTAAATTTATGATAATCCGCTGTCATTCTCCTAGATCTGTCTTCTGCACAGACTTAGTAGGTGAGTTGAATTGGATGTGGTGGGAATGATCCTTGCATTTTTCAAGTTCTTCTGTCTGGCATTAATCTCTGCAATCTCTCCAGAAATGAGATACTGCTTTTAGTTTACTATTTTCCTAGATAGAGACAGTTCTAGAGGCTTCCACTTGGACTTTCCCACCATAAAATTCTTCACTTCACAGGTTAAGGTATCAATGTGGAGATTCTTCCAATGACTGAGTGTATCTATTCCAATTATGCAGTCCAGAACTCAGGCAATAACCAATGGGCATGTGGCAGACACACTAAGCCCACTTTGAGACAGACCTGAGCTAAAACTCCATAGATTATCTGACATTGCTACCAACAAAAACCAGAGGTTCAGCTGCCTGTCACCACAAAAGACAAACTCATTAGGCAGGTGCTGCGGTAAAAAGGAAAGATCTAGGAAATGGTGGACTCCTGTCTCAAAGTTCATCTCCTCCACAGGACCAAGAAGGCATCTAGCGTTCCTGCTCCAGATTAAAGTGCAGTCATTTGAAGCCTGCATGCAGCTACTAAGCAGCCATAGTCCCCATCCGGGTAGTGTAGCTTGCACCCGGCTGCTGCGCATTTCAAGATTCTTTCTGGATCCTGAGTGTGGAGCCTGTCCAGCCATGAGCCATGCGGCTGCTAGAGCTGAACAGCTAAACTGTTAGATCCTTTTCAAATTCCCCAAGCCACAATATTAAATGCAGTATCTCTGCTTAATGAGCTCCTATCAATGAATTCAGCCAGATTCAACTCTGTATTCCATACATAATATCTCATGCTTTTAATACCCATCCCTATACCTGTTCCCTAGATTTTTGTCTTCATAAATTAGAAAACTCAAATAGTCCTTTTGATATGTAGCACATGACCCACACTTCGGGCTCCACTTTTAGAGGCCTGTTGGAACTTCATCTAGCTATAGATCTAGAAGCACAGAGGCTGGTGAGGATGGGTCCTGAAGATACTCAGCACTGTTTTGCGTCAGCTGCCTCAGGGAGGCCAAAACAATTTCCTCTGACGACTCGGAGTTACTCTTCTCAGATGGAGGTTGGAGAGGCCTCTGGGAGTGAAGCCTTCTACACTGGTCACGCAGACATTAGAATTTAGGGGTTCAACGTTACCTGTATCACCAGGGTTTTTTCACACATCTTTATCCCAAATTTCAGGACACACTCTTTCCCAATTAATGCCCTCACTGTAACTTTAGACAACCCGAGAAGCTGGAAATTCAACGTGAGTTGTAATTTAGCCAGCTATAGGATGATATTCTTTGATTTTCGACAATCTCAGCTCTGCCACTCCTAGAGATAAGGGTCTACTTGAGGGCACATCCTGAAACTTTCAGGTCATTTATACAGCACTTGAAATGGGAATTTGAATCCCTGAGCTCATCCTTTTCTTTCTCCACTTTAACCAGCTGCAATGGGAGCACCAGCCAATCTCATGATATTGTCAGTTTGCCAAAAGTATTCAAAATTATTAAATATACAGTCTCCTAGATTCTTGCTTCTCCTAAGTGGTTGATTAGAAAGAATACCCAATGGCGATATTTTGCATATTACAAGTGCCAGATAAACCCATAAAATATCAGTACTTCTCTACTATTGGAAATAGTCATTACAGCCTCTAAATCTAATCTGATCAGAGGTTTGATTCCAGAAATCTCAGAACCAAATGAGAAAACTCATCCTTAAAATTCTGTTCCTCTAGGACCACTCTTGGTACCAAAATATGTATTATATTAGTCTTCAGTAAACCTGAAACTACATAATATAGAATATATACATTTTTTTTGAGAGGTAGAGTGAAATGATATGAAATTGGCTCAAGTGATCAAGTGCTCACGGAGGGCTGAGAAGTCCTAAGATGTGACTGACAGGCTTAAGAGCCAAGGAGTGCCATCATTTCAGCCCTAGTCCAAAGGCTGGGGCAAAATATAAATGTCCCAACTCAAGTAGTAAGACAGGAGAAGTTCCCTCTTACTTGGCCTTTTTTCTCTTTTTTCAAAAATATTTTATTTATTTATTTTTAGAGAGAGGGAAAGGGAGGGAAGAAGGGAGAGAAACATCAGTGTGTGAAAGATACATCGATCAGTTGCTTTTCATACACTCCGAACCAGGGACTTGGCCTTCAATGTAGGCATGTGTCCTGACTGGGAATTGAACCAGCAACCCTTTGGTTCACAGGCCAGTGCTGAACCCACTGAGCCACACTAGTCAGGGTGTTTTTTTTTTGTTTTTTGTATTTTTTTCCTCAGATCTTCAAGTGATTGAATGGCAGCCACTTAACTTTAGGGGGGTAATCTGCTTTACTGAATCTACTGATTGAAAGTTTAATTTCATCCAAAAACACTGAGAGACACACCCAACATAACATTTGGCCAAATATCTGGACAATTTGTAGCTCAATCAAATTGACACATAAAATTAATCATCACATGTTAATGTCAATATATATGTGTCATAAAATTAAAGCAACCTGGAGTGTTTAGCCAACATGTAGAGTACATGAAAGTTCCCTGGTCATCCTTGGTAAGGCCCAGTGTATGGCATGCTACAGCAGTTACCTTGCATATCTTCAGACATGTGTAGTCAATGTTCAATTCAATAACTGATCATGGGAGTTGGGAGTGAATGATTGAAAAATAAAACACATACATGACATTTCAGTAGAGCTTAATTAATTGGAGCCTTATTAAGTTATTTGATAGAAAAACCCCAGCTAGTCACACAAACATAAATATTCTTTGTGGAAGTGAGAAATAATCCCTTGCTGTTTTATGTTTCTAGCTTCAGGAAGTTATTTGTTTCAGTGGCATAATTTAGCCATTCTGATGGATCTGTAAAATGGGGGATTTTAACTAGATATCTGTAAGGTCAGTTAAAGTACTCGCATTCTATGATTTTAGGTTTTCCAATTTCAAATAGAAAACTCAATCACGTGAGAGCAAAACTGTATCAAGGCCACTCAGTCTATTAAATGAAATTCTGGGGACAGAACTGTATTTTTAAAAATTACCTATCCAGTAATCTGTTTCCATTACACTGTCTCATATTTTTTAAAGTCATCAATTGTTGAAAAGAAGCATGACAATATATAGCTTATTTGGGAGTGATTTTTATCTTGAAATTAACCGTTATGGCAATGTTTGGGATGTATCATTTGAAAATGCCAGAGTAACTCATCAGTAGTCTGTTTCACCTATAAAATTCAATTTCAACTCATGTTACTTACCTTTTTTGTACCTAGAAATTAGGAAGGAGCTATGAGCAATGTGAAGTATATGATGTGACCTATGTAATTTAATTAACTTTATCTTAATCAGTATGGGATATAATCTAACATAAATCATATTTGTTTAATATGAGTTCATTCATGCCTTGTCTTCTCATGGAGAGCAGCACTTATCTAGGGTGGGATTAACTATGATGTCATATAAAATTATTAAAGACATTTCTGAATGCTAGCAAGTCAGAGTATATCATGTAGTAAGTGCAGCCAGCTTCAAATTCGTCATATTGAGAAGCTGTGCAATTACTCCTATAATACTGCAAGTGCTCTGAGCATTTTTAAGTTTCCTCTTCAGAGTTCTTGAAAAACTTTTGTGACTATTCCTTTCATTCTTTGAAGGTGCTATTGATTACTAGAAATGGTCATTCAGACCCTCTTAAATTAAATATGTGATAGATGTGGACAATATTACATTAACTCAAACAATTGAAAATATATTATTTTGAGTACTTTGTGGTTTGTAAAACTGGGTAGAAGGCAATTCTTTTTTAAAAGTTTCCCCTGAGAAAAGTTAGGTTATATCAGAATTAGTGGAATTAACCTAGTTTCCAAACAGATTATATTGAGACCAATTATCCAATGATAGATTTAAGTGTGTGTGCGTGCATATGAGTATATATGGTATGTATGTTGTATACATATGTGTGTGTGCATATCTGAGAGAGAAATTCAGCACATTATGAAAGGTATTACCTTTATTCTTGAAGTATCATGATTTGACTTGAAGATCCAAAGCATAAATATATGCAAAACAACCCATAAGAAAGCTGAGCCACTGTCCTGCATGCAGGTACTGAATCATTGTGGTGTGACATATTAAACAAGGGGGTTTCTTTCCATGGCAGTTTTAAAGAAAATGATAGATGGATATTCGAGGCCTTTTTTTTTTGACTGTAGTGTTTCTTGGAGGTAAAAAAATGTGAACAAGATTAATATGCTACATTTCTGAATGGGGCAAAATGAAAGACATTCTTATGAACTTGCCTTGGAGGACAAGTGAAGGAAAAATAGAACTACTCTCTCTGATCATTAGCTGTGCTCTTTTCTTAAGAATCTGTATGCTGCAGGTAGAATAGGGGGGTACCTCCTAATTATAAGAATTTAATGAGATCTTGTGTATCAGATGTCAAGCACAGAGATCAACATATACCTTATGCTCTATAAATATTAGTTTTCTTTTCTCTGTCCTTGTCATACTTTTGCTGATTATTTGCATATATATGGATATAAGATAAAAATGACCACTTTAGCATGGATGTGCAGCATAATGAGGAAATAAATACAGAATATAGAAGATCTTATCAAAATGGGGCTGTCATATTTTCTTTGTCTTTGAAAAATAATAATAAAGGCATATTTATTTCAAGCTCTTAATTTATGATTTTTCTTTTATCCCTTGAATAGCCCCAAGACTTTGATCAGGCAGGTTATTATCATCACGTACTTAATGAGAAAATTAGTGGCTATGCCTTGCTGAAGTCATATAACTTTTGTACCAGAATCTAAATCAATATAGAGATCCCATGATTGATAGACTGCCTCTAAACAGTCCCCAACTATCCTTGTCTCTTGTTATTTATTTTAATCTGTTTATTAGAAATGGATTATGGTAAAAATGATAGGTGTCACTCCAACATTAGGTTAAAAAAGACTGCAGCTTCCATCCTGGATTCACTCCTGCTCTCTCCTCGCATTCCCTGAGGAAACCCGCGGCAACCCCATGGAAAGGCTTAAGTAGACAGGACCATGTCTACTAGAAAGGCAACATCCAGCCAGAACCATGAGCCTGCCAATGGTCAAGTGGATGAGCTTGGGTCCTCTGAGACCTGCCTGCTGCCATGTGAGTGAGCTTAGAAGAGGATTCTCTCCCAGGTGAACCTTCGGTTGAGACCGCAGACCAAGCAGACAACTTTATGGCACTTTGTGATAGGTCCTGAGCTAGAAGCAACAGTTAAGTCACTCCAACTTTCCAGACTCAGAGAAACTGAAATAACTGATGAAAGACATTAAGTTTTTGGTATTATGTTGTACAGTAATAGACATTTAATATAAATGACTTCCAACTTTCTGCATTCAAACATCAGTCTATATAGCAGAGCATTTTTATTAACTGATTGTTGAAGCTTTGCAGTTACAGTCTTCTGACACTTAATTCTGTAATTTTGGCCAAGTTGTGCTATCTCTCTGTGACTCAGATTTCTACGGAAAGAACAAAGATAAATCTGTTTAAAGTGCTTAGAATTGCAGTGGTCCACAGATAGTGCACAGAACATGTTATTGATATAATTCCTTCATTAAAGTAGGAAGCACAACTGATAGCACAAATAAATGGAGGTATAAAACTAAGCAGTCACTCAGAAATGCAATTGCAAACATGAATCAATGATATTAAAGATGCACACCAACAACACAGTAAATGTACAGGATAACGTGGAAAGTAAAAGGACTAATCATGAACTAGAAGTTATAAGATAGGGAGGTTCAGGCTCTAACATATTTCAGTGTGTATTGATTTCTCTTTGAGAATTTAGTACTTTTGTATTGAGTTGTAATATTTGCCAGCAATTTTAATTTAGAAATCACATTGTATGACAGTTTATAGGTAATGTGTCATCTAATTATATGAGCATTAATATTTTTATAAAGGCATTTTTTAAACTTGTTATGCTTAGATATATAAGAATAAACATATATATTTATAAATATATTTAAGCACAAATGGAAAAATGTCAAGAGTAGTAAATAGTATATATTTAGAAAAAAATCTTTCCAGAAGCACCCAAGATTCATGCTATTCTAAACAATAAGTGTAGTGGAAACAGTTAACATCATCTGAGGGATCTCACTAAGAATACGAATAACCCTTAGAGTTCATAGCAACACTCTGAGGATTACAAGGAAGAAGTGCCAGGAGTGAAATGGTGAGATATCAGATGGGACTTAAAATATGTATATAAAGGGTGATTGGATTTAGAAACCAAATCACACTTGTAAAAAAAAAAATTAGTGGAAAGCCAAACACTGCCATTGTGATTTTCATTATTAAGAGCATTTTTAAAGTGACTGTAATAAAGACTTCTGTTCAAATATGTAAGATAAAACTATGAAGAATTATAATAAATAAGTATTATTTATTAGAGCTGTTTTTAAGCATTTTCTAACCTACATCACACCTCTTGATTCCAACACAATGTGTACATTTTAAAGATTTATAAGAACAACTTGTTTTTTTATTAAGAAAAAAATCTCCTAGGAATTTTTCTTGGAAAACCTAAAAATAATATTATATGTTACTAATTGCTAAAGATAGAATTTATATATTTATGATGTTATGGAAACATCCTACAACATGGATAAACTTTAAACATGTTAGATTAAGTGAAAGAAGACAATAAAAAATGACAACACATAGTATGGTTTTGTTTAAATGAAATGTCCAGAATAAGTAAATCGATAAAAGCAGAAAATGGGTTAGTTGTTGCCTTGGGCTGGAGCCATTGGGAAGGATGGGGCAAGGCTGCTACTGTGCACAGCATTTCTTTTGGGGATGATGAAATGTTTTAGAATTTAGCATGGTGATAGTAACACAATTTGGTGACTCTACGAAGAAACTATTAAAATACTTACATTAGAAAAGGAGAAACTAAAAAAATGTTAAATGGTTCATAAACTACTTATCCACACTGAGGGTATAAAAAAGTTCCAGAACTAGAGAATAGGGAATTTTTTTGAGGGTTAAACTGTGAGTTCCAGCCCCCTGAATTACAAAGTGGAAGCTCAATGGCTCTAAGGTGACCATTCAGAAGGCTTATTAATATGTATCTCCTGGGCTTTACTTATTTTTTTTTCCAGAAACTTAAAACATTTTTTTTTTATTTTTTATGATGTTACAGTTGTACCCCATTTTCCCCTGTTTCCCCACCTCCACCCAGCCCTGTCCTCTCCCCACCACCAGCTAATCGCCGTATCGTTTTGTCCACATCCCTGGGTTATGCACGGAGTTTCTTTGGTTAATCCCTTCACGATCTTGCTTCCTTTTCCCCCTTCCTTTCCAGCAGCTGTCAGTCTGTTTTATGTATCTAAGCTTCTGTTACTGGTTTGTTCGTTAGTTTATTGTGTTCTTTAGATTCCACATATAAGTGAGGTCATGTGGTCGCTTTCTTTCACTGACTGACAATTCATGTACTCCTGGACTTTAGAGGACACAAGGAGCTGGTGTCTGCAACAAGTCTAATTAACACAGAGGATGAATGACTGGTTGGATAGCCAATCTCATGGTGATAACAAGAAAGCTTGCACCTTTATTTGTTAATATAAAGCCCCAGATTTGGCTCAGGGCAAATGATGTGTGAATGCTTCCCGTAAAGATATCATGAGTATGAAGAAGGTGCAACATAGAATACTCACTGACCTCGTCCTAGTGAACAACCTTACCCAGAGGGGCAAAGAGACTTCTGTAAGGAAATGGAACCCTGGTCAGATTCCTAGGAAGGAAAATAAACAGAGTTACACCCCCATCCCCTCATCCCACAAAATAGGCACGTACTGAATCTTTCTTGACTAAGGAAATGCAGAGATATCCTCAGCAATGGGAAGACCACTGGAAAAACCAAGTTGTCTTAGTAGGTTTGGGCTACTATTAAAAATACCATAAATTTGGTGGCTTACCAATTAAAGACAAAACAAAACAAAACATTTATTTCTCGCAGTACTGGAGGCTGGGGAAGTCCACAGTCATGATACTTGCAGATTCGGGGTCTGGGAGGCCCCAGGTCCTGGCTCATAACTGCAGGCTTCTAGCTGTACCCTCACGTGGTGGAAGGGGTGAGAGAGCTTTCTTCGATCTCTTTTATGAGGACATTAACCCACCATAAATAACTACAGGTTGCTAGTGGCTACTATATGGGATGGCTTGGGTCTAGACTGTGTAACTAAGAAAAAGAAAAATGATAAGGTCAGAAAAGTTAATAGATATTCAAGCCTAAGTTCAGCCAACAAGGAAGACCTTTCCAAACCAAATTATTGTTTCATTAGTGTAAGTGGTGGTGCCAAAAAAAAGAAAAAAAAGACAAAAACCCTCAGAATTAATCAGAAGCAAGTAGAAATGTAATTTATACAAAGATTAGGATTGTGTGCAATGAGGATAGCAAACATATACACATTGAAATTTGCCAATACTCAAATGTATTCAAACTAACTTTTTGACATTCAGTATTGATAATAAGTTGTCTGTGGAATTTAAAGTAGCCATTATTCTATATAGTATCATACTAAGAGAAGCTGCACCATCTTATTTTCTAAAAACATTGTATAAAAAAATGAGTTTCCATCTGATTAAGACAAACTGTAGCACAAACCTGTGAAAGTTTCGGTGGAATTCCTCTGTAATAACAGAGGAGGTTACAACCTGGTAAAGAGAAGGATGTTTACCTGTCTTTGGTAAACTTCCTGACCTACTCTTTTCTATAGCCAAGAAGAAAGGGTTCTTCAGTGAGCAAAGTTAAAAAAAAAAAAGGCCTTGGAGTAAGATGGAAGAGTCACAGGGGTTCTGCATTGAAGTCTGCAGACTGAAAGCCTAGATTGCATTTAGTGTTATACTCAAGCCATGTCAGACATGGGATGGGTCTTGTACTAACCCAATGGAGTGCCAAACGGCAGCGTACAGTGGTATTGCTGTCACATTAAAGATTTATGTCTAGCTGCAGCATCTTCTGTATAGTGTATCTAAAAAAGTGGGTCTAAAAGCTTTGACTTTATTTTTTATAATGTTTGAAATTGCATTTGATTTCCCCCTGACCTGAGCACCTTCCTGCCCATACACACAGTTGTTTCTTTTTTTTTTTTTTCTTTCTTAAAATTGGCTGTCCAACCTCTGCTTGGGAACAGAGCAGCTGGACAGAACTTATGGTAGTCCAGAGATAGTCTAAGCTTGGAACTGCCTGCTGTATTTTATCTAGCCTGAACTTTACTGGATGCTGTGGCAGCAGATCATAGAATCAGGGGTGTTCTAAAAACAACATGAGATTAGAACTGCTTAAGAAGGTAAATGACTGTTATAAATATATATCTGTACAGCATAGCTAGCATTTATAAAGTGCTTAAATATATGTGGCACTTTATATGAATTGTTTCTCATAAATATCTTTATGAGATAAGTGATATTTTAGCCCCAATATACAAGGAAATAAACCCAGGCTTGCAAAAAGACTAAGTAATAACATGCTCAAGGGGACATAATCAATTATTGAGAGAGGTCCTGAGCCATTTGTTAAGCACAATGCAACGTGGTCTCTCTGATATAGAATAGAATTCTCCCTATCAATCAAGGTGAAAGACGGTGCCATCTCCTTGGGGATGTAGTGGCCCTACTGATATATGACAACAGTGTGCAGTTCTCTATAAATATGGTTTGTATCTAATCTAAATGCTCTTCTCAATTCCTCTTTTTCATAATGAATATGCAGACAACCAGAGGACAAAGGATGGGCTTGTTGCAACTTTACGAAGTACTTATCAGAACCTGATCAAGGGAGCAGGAAACAGTGTCCATGAGCATCTGAATCTGATTTCTGTGCCTCTGGGCAAGTAGACCCCAGGAGTGGGACATTTCACATTTGAGCTGGCAGAGACATAATTCTTATTCTGCCTTGTGTCTGGGCAAGGCAGGGAACCTCCGGGAACAAAAAGAAAAGCACGTTGAACCCAAGCCAGGAGAACTGGCTTTTAGTCCCTGCTCTGCATTTAATCAGGGAAAGTGCTTCTGGCCAAGCCATTCAACCTCTTGGAATTTCATTTATTTTTGTCCATAAAACAAGGGTGTAAAAACTAGGGCGATCACTTAAGTCTTTTAAAACTCCAACCTTCTATGAGTTTAAAAACTTAAGATAAAGTATTCTCTCAATATATGTCCAGGAGTCATATTTTAATGAATCCAATATCTTTCAATATACAAGTGCTTCAAAAGTTAGTTTACAACACCTCTTTTATGAGGATGCATCTGGGTGTCAGTCAGGGTCTTTGGCTGCAAACATTACACTCTACGCTGGCTTGATCAAGCACACAAGTATGTTAGGTTTAAGCAGAGATGGTTATATTTGGTTTACTGACAAGTCCATCAGGCTAGAATTTCCTGGAGGGCTAGAGCCAGGCTAGGAATTGTACTCTGCCATGACTGATGTTTCCCACAGATGGAGAGGGGATGGTAGGTGGGCAGGAATGGGAAAGGTGGGGTGGGGGATTCCTTTAGGCAAAAATCTGCCACCACTGCTGCTATGCACCTAGGATATGGGGTCTGGTCACCTAGTCCCTGACACTTCCACCCCTGCCATTGCCCTTCCGTGGCACCTTTCTGTTGCTCGTTTCCAAATCTACATCCCCATGTGCCTCTAATTTTCAGGAGCTACGTCACCTGCCTGCACCTGGCTGCAGAAAAGACTGAAAATGTAAATTTTCTGACTTGTACATTGGAAAAGCAAGGATTTGTAATGTGAGGAAATGGACCAAGAGTAAGGAGGTATAACAGGTATTGTTCAGCCTGCGAATAAAATGTTGCCCTTGAGTTCATCCTCTAGACTGAAGTTTATTTTTAAAAGTGTTGATATTAAGCAAAGATAAAAAAGGAAAAATTTCATGAACACATTAGATGAAACCTTGCCCTTTGAAAGAGAAGGTGCCTAAACAAAGTGTCAGCTTTTCTTGGTGACACAAGATTTTTAATATAATTTTAAGTTTATGAACGTGATGACATAGTATGAAGGAACTGATTACTCATTGTCTGAACTTTTGAAGTTACCAGTCATAAAGGAACAGATCACTTGTAAATCTGATTTCATCTAGTGGGCACTCTTCCACTTCTAATCATCATGGGGCTATGAAATACCTTGGAATCAGATATATCTATGTTCAGATCTTCTCAGAGGAACCTTGGATGTTCTAATAACATTTCTAATGGTTGTATGAGATGATGAATGTGAAGCGTGGTTCACAGAAACTGGATAAGTACTCTTTTCATGAGACCGGCAGTGTCATGCATGCTTTCTCTTCCCTGACATTGACTCTTGAAAATCTGTCCAGTGTTATTTTTTCTCATCATGCCTGCCTCTCTTAGAGCTCTTTCCCTTTGCTGCTTCTGCTCTGTTATGAGGTTCCTTTATTAAGAACATTAGGTTAACCGTTCTTTAGCTTCCTGATGACTCAGTTCCAAGGTCTCTGTCAGTTCTGCGTGTCTTGTGGGGGATTGCTGAAAAAGAAGCCCACACTCCACACAAGTAGCCTCCTTTGTTCTTGGCTCCTTGATTTCAAACTTTTAATTCCTTACTGCTGCTGTTTGTTCTTTCTGGAAGGGCTAGCCTGCTTTGCCATGCCTCGGAGGTAGATTCTAGTATATAATTAAGCATCTTAGTCAAAGCTTAAAGAGACAAGGAGAACAATAACAGAAAAGAGGGATTTGAAGCCAGAGAAATCTTTGATTCCTAGCAAGTTCATTTATTACTCAAGATATTTTGGCAAGATGGGATATGTCTTTGACAGATTTCTGATCTGTCAAATGGAAGTCGAGTTTACTGACTTGCAGGGCTGCTGTGCAGATTAGAGAGACACTGCTTTCCCAGGGCAGTGCCTCGCATGTAGTTGGCATTCCACAAATGCTGGCTGTCCTATTCATGGCAGTTGGGAGCAAGCCAGTGGATAGCAGTAGGCTCCTGAGCAATGGATGCTGATTAAAATGAGGTAGAAAAGACACGCAAGAGAAAACATTGTCCACTTCCACTCAAGGTCAGCTCTGTCAGCCTACCCAGGGGGCAAAGACCTTTAATTGCATGGTGTCATTTTCTCTTCCTAAAAGTACATGCTGACATATATTTGCTTTTTAAATTGAAGTGAACTAAAATTAATCTAATTATGGGATTCTGATTGTCCTTAAGGTACTTGGAAACTCCTGAGTGTCATGAAACTAGGATCAAAAAATTTAGCAAAATGCCAATGGGAAAAGCAAAGTTAGCTAAGTGGACGCCTGTGAGGCTGGGGTCAGGGGGCAGGGTATGCTTGTGTATAATATGACTCCTCTTGACATTTTGTCAAAATACTGTGGCTCAAGAGACATTTGAGAAATCCTTAAATATCTCCCTTGTTTCTTAGCCAACAGCTTATATTTTTGAAAGCCATTTAAATGTGATGTAAATATCCAGTAGAGGGTCATTACTAAGCATTCATCTACACACGCACTTCGAGCAGCCATGGATTCTGGAGCTGCTCCTGGAGCTTGATGTGCATCTGCACTACATTAGGGGACAGTGAATATGGACCAGCACAACCTGTGGTAGCTGTGCTTTCTCATAAGACAAAAAGCTGTGTAGCTCCAGGGAAGCAGAGTTGAACTCTAGATACCCCTATTTTTTATGATAAAATCTTCTAGTCCCATGTGATAGTTTCCCTTGGTTAGACTCTCTCTTCCTGGATTCCTGGTTCCTCAGTTCGCTGTTGATGGGCTGCCGTCCACTCTGACATGCTGAATCTCTCTCTGTACCTTAACTCTGTAAATACCGGGCACTAACTTTCTTCTCTCTTGATGGTTCTAGGTTCTAGAGCTTCCTGGACTGAAAGCCCTTAAGATTGCCACTTGTCACAAATGTTAACATATTTATGAAGCAGTTTTGCTGGAAAGTGTCTATTTTTTTTTGCTCTAAATTTAAGTCTCTGTCCTAAATTTTTTCATATCTATTGATTTTGATAGCCATTATATCATCTTAACTTTATATATTGTTCTCTCCAAAGACAGAAACTAGGTTCTTCTTTTCTATGTTGACTCTAAAAGTTCTGTATGGATCTTGTGGGTCTTGAATCTTTTTCTCATGATTTTTTTTTTTTTTTTTTTGCTGCAAGTTTCCCAGGTGTTGTCTCCTCATTAGAACCAGCACAGTTCGCTGTATGTATCCTTTATTCATCTATCTGAGGACAAAGTAGTGTGTTGACTCTTGGGATGAGATTTTCTAGATTTGCTCACTTCTTTTTTTCGTGGTGTGATCTTTGACAAGTCATTTTTTACCTTAATCCTCATCTATAAAAGCACTATCTTAATAACACCAATCCTAAAAATTATGACAATTAATGGGGATGATCCACAGAAATCACTTCCAGGGAGAACCTAATTTGGTCAGACAGCATAGATACTAACCTCTAGGTTAATTACCTATGCACAGAGAATATATATTTAGAAATATGTTTACCAATATATATTTACTGTATCTACAGTTGGCTGCTCTGGCTGTCTATCCTCTGTGCCCTGCCCCTATTACTTAGAACTTTCTAAACCTATGGGGCCAGCCAGCTGCCAGATATTTTTTTTTCATTTGAACTTGCTCTATGTGTTCAGGCTAAAAATGCTGAAGAATTAATAAACAATATGCCAGCTCCTAGGAACTTTTAATCCAGGAGGGGCTAATGTTGGTATATAAATAATACTCTCATTCTCTTGCCCCTTGTGTGGGTTGTGAGGGATAACCCTGAACTACATGATCATTCCTGACTCTCAGAATTTCTCATTAACATGAGAGTCCAGTTACTCACTGTGGTAGCTGAATAGATAACACACCTTATTCCTTGTGTCCTTTTGACTATCTCACTAGCCCATTCCACGACTAGTTTTCCCTGGGACTACCTTCCAAATAAAGTACTTGTGATCAAATCCTTTATTTCAGCGTCTGCTTCTGGGGGAAGGAAACGAAGAATGATGCTATAAGAATATGACATTGGGAAGAGGTGTCAAGTCCTGGTCCATGATGCATCTTTGTATATTCCTCTGTTCTTTCATTAATTATTTTCTTTGAAGTGAGTGGGTCAGTGTATTTCTTTAGGGGTTCAAAGTCCCAAACAACAATCCACCAGGCTGGCTGAGAGTGTCACTCTCAGGCTGAGCAGAGTCCTGAGAGTGACAATTGCTGGCAAGTAAAGAAATTTTTGGTGACCTCCCTGGCTCTGGGTACACACTGCCATAGGCACAGAAAAAGAAAAGATTTTTTATACATTAAAAAATGTGGAGGGTCTAGTCAAAGAACATGTATAAAGGACCCGCGGACATGGAAAACAGGGTATCGATTGACTGTGGGAGCCAGGGGTTGGCAGAGTGGGGAAGGGAAAGGAGAGAAAATGGGGACAACTGTAATTGAACGACAATAAAAAATAAAAACAAGAATAAAATAAAATAAAGGTTTTTCTTCTCAGAATTTACTGTTTACTGAATGTGCTCCCTTCTTCATATCTTATCACGAGGGACATCATGGAGTGGTTCTTAACCAGGGACGATGTTCTCTCTAGAGGACATCTGGCAATGTCTGCAGGTATTATTGACTGTCAAGACTGAGAAGAGTCTATGCTGTTGGCATCTAGTGGGGAGAGACCAGGGATGTTGCTACTAAATATCTTACAATCCACAAGACAGCCCTTCATCACAAAGAATTATTCAGTCCAAAATGTCAATAGTGCTGAGGCAGAGAAGCCCTAGATAGGGAAAAAGAACATGTCAACCTGAACTGTGACCTCTGGAGGAAAGGTGGTAGTTATTTGTTTCTGAAATAAACTCTACCCCATCAGAGAAGAGAATAATAATTGCTGGTAAAGCAGTTCAGTCTATTCCAGCACCATCCCGGAGGGCTTTCTGCCATGACAGATTCCGTAACTGCACTGCCCAGCGTGGGTGTCCGTTAGCCCATGGGGATAGTGAGTATTTGAAATGTGACTGGTGAGACTGAGAAGCTAAATTTTCTTCTTTTTTAATGAATTTATTGGGATGACTTTGGTTAATACAATTACATATCTAGGTTTCAGGTGTGTGATTCTGTAATACATTATCTGTATATTGCATTGTGTGTTCGCCACCCCAAGTCAAGTCTGCTTCTGTCACCTTTCATCCCTCTTTTATCCTCTTTTACCTCCCTCCGCTCACTCTTCTCTCTGATAATTGCCATACTATTGTCTGTGTCTATGAATTGTTTATCCTTTGCTTAATTCTTTCACCTTTTTCATCTAGCTCTCCTCCCCTCTGACAGCTGTCAGTCTCTTCTCTATCAGTCTGCTTCTTTTTTTGTTAGTTTATATTGTTCACTAGATTCCTCATTTGAGTGAAATCATGGTATTTGTCTTTCAGTGCCTGGTTTATTTCACTTAACATAATATTCTCCAGGTCCATCCTTGCTGCTGCAAAGGGTAATTTTATTGATTTTTAATTAATTTAAATAGCCACCACCGACTACTGAGTATCATATTTGACAACCCAGGCCGAATGGTTGAGATTTCAGAGACTGGAATCAGGACATTTGACTTCAGATCTTGACAGTCATTTATTTAGTATCTATATGACCTTTAGTAAGATATTTAACTTTTCCAAGTTCCTGTTTACTAGTCTGTATAATTGAAATAAAAGTTCTACATCCCTCACTATTGTAAGAATTAAAGGCAAAATATATAGTATATAATTGTGGATACACATGTTCAATGAATTACTATTAGTCATATATGAACTGTTAATATTCACTTACTGAGGCAAATATCACACCTCAGACAGCCTTAGCATCAGGAACAGGAAAGAAACTAACAGCATATTCCCTTCCCAGAGCCCAGAACTTTCAACCTTATTTATGTCTCTCTCTACCTTTGAGTTTCAATTCTGAGTCTGTCTGTCTATGTGCATGCATGTATGTATGTATGTATGGTATATCTAACATATGATCTCTCATTGTTCTAAATTTCTATCCTAACCCACTCACACACAACCTTTTTTTCTTTACGTTTAAATCACGCTTCCAGTTTGCATTCCACTTACCGTTCTGCTTCCCCACCACCTCTCCAAACCTGGGACGCAGGTTGAGACCCTGGGTAAAGCTCTTCCCTTTTATTCCTCCTGACACGTGTTTCCCATGGAACAAAGCCATTTGTAAACGTTTTCACCCAGCTGGCCATGACATTTATGGTTAGAGTTCTAGAAAGACTGTTGGAGAATTCTATTTAGAAAGAAACATTAAAACAAAACTTTGTCTAGCGTTTTTTGTTACTTGAGGAAAAAAGGGTCACCATAGTTAATTTGAAATATACTTACTTCATGTGGGTTTTATGTAGCTCATAGAGTGCTTCCATTATTCAGAAAGCAAAGGGGACAAATGATGACAGAAGACACCATAAAAAGTATTTAAAAGTGTGTAATGGTTTAGCTTTATGTGCACATTTATCAGCTTGTCAGTGAATGAGTATTGGGGAGAAGAAAAATAGAGATGAAGAGAATATTTTTTGCTATTTTGTGGGTGAGTATAAACCAATATATTGAGTAAACAGTACATCAGTTTATCTCATTCAAAAACATCAATAACTACAAGTTTTTTGGGGGAAAAGGCATCTTACAAGAATGATACCTTCAATACCTGGAGTCATAATAAAACAGCATACACACACTGATACACAACACAGCATACACATACACCACACGCAAAAGTATACTTGAATAAACAGTAATAAAGAAGGAAGAATACAGGATCAAAAAAGGCACAGATACTTTTAAACTCAGTACTACGTAGTCTTCTACCATCTCGGCTCATACATTTCCACTAGGGTTAATGTTTTAGTTTTTATATTTAAGGTAAGCTTTATGTTGCTTTTTTAAGAGTGAACACCTAACAGTTTTGTCCTTCTTAGTGAAGACACCTTGAAAAATGCTTGAAGGATGTCTGGCCATGCTGCAACACTTGTGCCTGTCAACAAGCTTAAGAGTTGCTACAGGAAGAAGAAAACGTTTGGTGTGTAATGCAAAAATCAAAGCTATTGAGGAAAAGGCAACGTTTACTATTCTTTAAGAAAATTGACAACATCAAAAATATATACTGTGCATAATTAAAATCAAGGAAATATGTTGGTGCCGTTAAATTTGTTCAAGGACCCCAGAAACAAGTATAGATTTAACTGCATTTATAAATACTTTATTTAATAATGAATACTTAAATTTAAAAATACAGCCCTTTTGCCAGTTTTTGCTTCTGAATCATTGCCATTGTTAAGAAATTACCTAAATTATGATCAAAGCAAAACATTTTTATTCAACTTATAACATGGGCATGCTACTGAATATATTAAGTTTTAGTATTTCTATTTTTACTTTCTATATAGTCTTTTCTATAGTAATAATTTAATAAGAAATATGTACTGGGTACACATATTCTACCAGTACTATTCTAGGCACTGGATAGCACTGATTTGAAGAAAAAATTGAGTATATTTTATTTAAAATCACAAGTGGTTGGATGGGATATGGTTTTTGGAGTCCATTGTTTGCATTTCCCCATATCTGTATTTACTTTTATTGTCTGATGACTCTCCCCCATGTGAGCACGTTTTTATTGTAATACAATTTTACTACTATATATAGTTCTTGAAAATAGGATGGGGCATAAATAAATAAATAAATAAATACATATAGTACTATGCTATATTTTAAAGAAGTGTACATCAAAATATAATTGCAGATAAAATTACACTTGGTATACTGACTAGGAACAGCTGCATTGAAATTTTAAGTACTAATAAAAGTAATATTTATTTAAATGTTTATAAAAATTATTTTTAAAGATTTTATTTATTTATTTAGGAAGGGAGAAGGAGAGAGAGGAACATCCATGTGTGAGAGAAACATCAATCGGTTGCCTCTTGCTTCCCACCTGGGAACCAAGCCTGCGCCCTGACGGGAATTGAACCATTTGGGTTTATGGGAGGACACCCAACCCACTGAGCCACACCAGTCAGGGCTATATAAATTCTTAAGAAATCTTCAATGTAACCTTAATCAAACATTGTTAGTAGAATTTTTATTGATGGCATAGGTTCGTGACATGATTGGGGAACAGTATTTTTGTTTGATTAAATGTCTATGAAAATGGTTATTTTTACATTTCTGTAAGAAAACTTCCTAGATCAAGGGTGTTAGCATGGTTTGGTTGTTAACACATGTGCCTCTGAACTTCCTTACACATGTGGTTATATCCCAATTTTTAGTATTGTAAACACATCATCAACTACAACATATACTCTCTTTAAACAAATACCATATATTTCCACTTATGGCCATGATTGTCTCATAAGGACTGGGCTTAACTTCCAGTTAAAAACTAGAAAATAGGACAAAATACATATAACTAATATTTTGAGGGCTGTCCTTGAAATCAGGGAAGCAATGAAGTGTGTTACTACTATACTTCGGCTTTCTGACTAATTGCTCTTTTTAAATATACAGAATGAGGAGGAAGAATCCTACACAAAGTTCAGTGATTCATGCAATTGAGGAGATGAAGTACCGAGTGGAAGGAGGCTACGGCCATTGCAAATTGCAAGCCACAGTTTTAGAAAGGAGGGCTCTGTACAGCAAATTGATGGTTTCTTGGGGCCACACATAATGGTGTTGATTGTTTGGTTAAGGGCACAAGAGAATGTCTTATTAATAATGGTGTTAGGTAGGATAGGTAGTAAACCAAGGCAGAGGGGATGAAGGAGACATGTCTCACTCACTAACTCAGCAGCCCCAAGCCTGGCCCACTAATATTGTCAGGTGTTCGAACATAACAAGAAATACCATGATTGTGCAGGAGGAGGGGGGCTTTTGAAATTCTGTATGTATCAGTCCCACTGTCTGGGAAAGGAAGTCTTTGAAACTGTGTATTCATCCCAAGTCCTGGAACGGGGGAGAGGAGATGGTCCACAGTGCCCAAAGAAACAGCCCATAAAACAACTTTGGTTAATTGTCTACCTCTGGTCACTATGTGTTTTATGAGGGGGTCCCTTGTGCTTACAGTAAAAACCCATAAATAACTTTGGGTAACTGCCTCAACTTTAATTAACTGCCTCCTGTCACATATCTGTTTTACAACAATACAAACAAATGTGATCTTGAGGAAGATAAGAATTTGGACCCACAGACCCCCCCGTGCCACATACCTACATTTGGGTAGTCACGTTCCCCCCTGGGGGAGCTGGCACCACCTTTACCCACCAATCAATATGTAACTCCCTCACCCACATCCTGCCAAATATGGAAGTCCTCAGGCCAAACACTGATGCTTTTTGCCACCCACGCTCTTGCCACACTTGCTTTTTGCCACCCAAGCTTATGCTTTTCTTCCCTACCCCAGGAAGGCCTGTTCTATTCCCTGAGAACAGATCACTTATAAACTTTGCTCGCACCCTAACAGACATGCTGATCTGTAATTCTTTACTGTGCTGGCAAGAAGAACTGAATTTCTTCAGTAACAATGGCGGTATCATTCCAATCTTGGTGGTGTTTAAAGGGTGTATACATTTTCAAAACCCATCAAAATATACAATTAAAATGTAGGTAGTTCACTGAATATTCATTATACCTCACGGATTTTTTTAAAAGCACTCATGAATTTGGTAAGAAACAATTGGGGGAAAATAGTACTCAATTTAGACTCTGAAAATATTTAACTTAAATTTATAAAAGTCCATTAATATACAAATTGTATAGAATAATAATTTTGATAAATATCTATGCTCACTGACTGCTTATCATCATGGAAACTTTACTTTAAATACTTGATATGCATTAATTCTTTTACTCTTCAAAGGAAACCAATGAGGTAGAGAATATTATGATTCCTGTCCTATAAATTCATGTTATTATTCAAACATCACTAGTGGTCAGATGGGATATAGCTTCTTTGAAGACCATTGTTTATATGTTTTATATATTTCTATTCAATTTTTCTTGCCATATAAAGCCCCACTACATGACCTACCATTTTGTTGCGATGAAATTTTACTACTATAGTTTCTGAGCTAGGATGGAAGACTAAGTAGAAATAAATAAATAACACAATACACTATATTAAACTAAGCTTAGGAAATAATAGAAATCAACCGAAGATTACACTGACATTAAATGGTATGGTCAGCATTCATTCCCAGGTATCCTGGCTGTTCTCCTAACCACTGTGTAAGTGTATAAATGTCCTGCCTTATTAGGAACTAGAACACAATGATGAGTAGAAGCAGATACAATATGGTGAAGGAGTCAGAGATTAATTGAAGAGTGAACAAATATATGGGAAAAATATCCAGGTAGAAATAAGATTTAATTTAAAGTGATTTTAGGATACTAGTTTGTAAATATGGAAATGTAATTAATGATGGCAATACAATTTTGGCCTGTGTTAATCACTGCCAGTTACATTATTAATTAGCAGATCTTTTTTCCCCCCAGAATGCTTATGGCAATGTATATTAAAATCTTAATTTCTAAGTTAATTTATACTCTGTAATTTCATGGCAAGGAACATAGCCTAAAATATTGTCTGGGAAAAAAAAGAGTCTAAGAATAAAACGTTAACTGTAGTTTTTCTATAGCAGTGAACAATTATAAGTATTGTTTTACTCTGCCTAGATGTATAATACATATTCATTAAAATCATACTTATAAAGATTATATAGAGATATGAGAATAGGCATGATTTAGTCATTACATAAAAAAAAGATATCATTATGTGCCAGTGACATTATTTTATATGCTATTAAAAATTGAATTGTATGTCCTAACCCCAAATTCACTTTTGAAGTCTCGACACCGAGTACTTCATTAAATGACCTTATTTAGAGAAAGGGTCTTTGTAGAGGTAATCAAGTTAAAACGAGGTTCAAGTAGATTAGTGCAAGCCCTAATTTAATATGATTGGTGCCCTTGTAAAAAGGGAAAGTTTGACATCCAGAAAGAGAGGACAGTGCAGAGAAACATAGGCAGAAGATGACCATCACAAGCCAAGGACAGGCCTGGGACACATCTCTCCATCAGAAGAGGTCCAACCCTGATGATACCCTGATTTTGGACTTACATCCTCCAGAACTGGGAGACAAAAAACCTCATTGTAAGCCACCCAGCCTGTGGTGTTTGTTTTGACTGTCTTAGCAAACTAATCTACATATTTAAAGAGAGTGCTTGTGGCTGTTGACGGTATTTAGTGCTATTTACCAAATATTTATAGCTCTCTCCTTCTGGCACAAGGTTATAGTTGACCTCCTTTTCTTTTGAGGACAGAGATGGTCACATACTTTCTTTGGTAATGAAAGGTGAGCAGACATGACATTTGAACTTCAGGGAGATATCTTTATGAGGCACTGCATGGTCTCTTTTTCCTTTGCCATGGCAGCTGGCTACCTTACGGATGACAACAGCTTTGTTTATGAAAGGAGCATGAAACAAAGGCTCCACCTAATCCATGAGGGGTGCAGAATGTGAAGATGAAATATCCTCTGTTGTCTTAATCTACTAATATTTGGAAGTTGTTTGTAATTGCAACCAAACCTAACTCACCCCAAGTAAAGCCACTAGTAGGCCACAGGGTTTGCTCACAGGGGCTTTAAAACCTGGGTAAAGCTACAGAAATAATTAGATGATTATAATTAAATATGAAAAATACCCTGATAAAAGTATGCAATAAATTTTATGGGTGCACATAAGAGAGGCATTTAACTCAGGCTAGGAAAATTTCCTGAAGGCAAGTGACACATTAGCTTAGTCTTGAAAGGCAAATAGGAGTTAGCAGAAGAAAATGAAGTCAGGGAGATGACACGTGTACAAAGGTGAGAATTGCAAATTTCTCATTATGCTGGAATATAATATATGAGGGTCAAATGAGTAGAAGCGATGTTTGGGGAGAATAAGTTGACAGGGCCCTGACTCAGGAAGCTCTACCATGATGTGAAGGTTGCGTCTTGCTTTCTCAGATACCTTCCCCAGGCAATGGGAAGTCCACAAAAGAGTAAAATAATCAGTTATGCAGTTTCGAAACTGACAAAATGAAAGTATTATGCACATTGTGATTGCAGTTATGTAAAATATAAACGTGGGGAATTGCAAAGTAATATGCAAAAGAGTTACGTGAGGACAGTGTGAACTTAGGTAAATTGCATTGCCTATTTAAAATTTTACTATATAGTTTGCTCAATTAAAAGGACATTTAATGTAATGGTCTGACTAACTAAGCAAAATAAACTAAAAATATTTTCCCCCAAATCTTAAAATCTTATGGGAAAAGAAATTGCATGTTTACAAAATGCAGTTAAAGGTCTGATGGGAAAGTACTTATTAAGATAAGCAGCACAAATGGAGATGAAATTAGTTTTTCTAGTTCTCTTGCTAGGAAAATTAACTTATACCAAAGGCAGAATAAATATTTTAAAAGGCTGTATTTACAGCCTGAAAACTCAGAGAAGGAAAATAAAGTAAAGAAAAATTAAAAGTATAGCCTGGGAGACAGTATTCTACTGACGAGCCATTGAGTTGTTTGTTCTCTGGTTATCTAATAAAACACCGATCTAGATACTGTTGTGATGGGAGTTTCAGATGCAATTAAGGTCCCTAATCAACAGATAATACAAAGGTTATTCTAGATTATTCAGGTTGATCTGAGGTAATCACTGGATTCCTTAAAAGCAGAAGAGGAAGCTGGATGAGAGAGAGAGATGGAGGGGAAAGGGAGGCAGAGAAGAAATCTGAAGCAAGAGGAAGGCTCAGCTCTGCATGGTTGGCTTTGAAGACAGAGGGAGATATGAATAAAGAATATGGGCAACATCTGGAAGCTGAGTACCACTACCAACTGCCAACAGCCCACAAAGGAAAAAGGACACCTCAGTCCTCCAACTTCATAGAACTGATCTCTGAAAACAGAATGAATTTGGAAGCAGGTTTATCCCTGGAGTCTCCAGAAAAGAAAGCAGCCCTGTCAATACCTTGACGTCAAGCCTTGTAAGGACCGAAAGAAGATGGCCTGGTTGAACCCACAGGATTTCTGAATCAAGGAACTGTGAGGTAATAATTTAGTGTTGTGTTTAAGCACTGTTTGTGGCAATTTATCACAGCAGCAACACAAAACTAATCATTTGTAAAATAATATCTAAAATATGATGGTAAGGAGATGGTAAGGAGAAACACAAGCTTCAGTCTTTAATCAGTGAGAAGTAATATATTGTAATGGTCAATCACTCCGAAGCCAGATGGCCCGACATCAAATTCTAGCTGCATCCTTAGTTGTGTGAATTTGTGACAAGTTTCTGTCTCTGTACAATGGGGATACCAATACCCCATAGTGTTATTAAATAAATTATTACATGCAGAGTTCTCAAAACATTGTCTAGAGTTTGGAAATTTCTGTAATAGTGTTCATTCCTCTTATTTAATTTGAATGGGTTAAACTTTAATCCAGACGTTGGCAAGCCCATGGACTGTTTTGCATGGGCTGAGAGCTTGGAGTCATTTTCAAAGAAAATATTTTTAGACTCATAGGTTAAGTTAATCTATTGAAAGCAGACTTTCAGATTGGATAAGCAAAACCAAAACTTACTGTTTAAAAATATCTGAAACAAAATGATGTAGGATCACTGGAAATAAAGTATGAGAAAAGAATTACCAGACATATGTAAAAAAAAAAAAATCAATGGAAGAAATGACACTAGAAATAAAAGATAATCAACGATGACACTCTTAAAATGGATAAAGATTTAAAATATGTTTTTAAAACAGAATTTGTTGAGCAAAATTCTGTACAGAGGATGGCCATAATTTACTTACTATTTTTCTTTGTTGAACATTTAGTTTGTGTCTAACTTTTTTACTATTTTAGATAAGGCTATACCAAATGTTTTTGTACATAAAACATTTACCAAATCGGATGCTTCCTTTAGGATACATGTCCAGAAGTGTAGTTACTAGGTCTAAGAGTACAACCACTTAATGTTCCCAAGATTATTACCAAATTGTCAAGTGTCGTACCAATTAGTACCCCCACTTTATAAGTTATCTTAAATTTTGAATTTTTCTCTGAAATGATACTGTTACTGGCAAAAGCCTTTATGAGAAGTATTACATAAATTAACTTCTTCTTAACATTTTAGAGAAGAGATTCTGTCTTTAAAAATTCCCCCAGATATTGTTAAAATGTATGATAGAACCTGATGCAGTGCTGCTGGGGTGGATCCTAAGACTCGTTTTCTAATTAAGCTCCAAATTTGTTCTCACACTGTGGGTCTGATTGCACTGCGTGTACTAAGAGACTTAAGCTCTGGGGGAGAAAGAAGTAGAAAAGCCTTTCCTGAGTTTTATAAATAAAGCAAGATTGAAAATCTTACTTGAAACAAGTGTTCCAAAAAATAATCTCCAGAAATTGTCTAAATTAGGTCAAAGGTCAGGGAAAAAATACAACAATCAGGAAAAATTTGTTGGCATTAACATTAATATCCCCCCCTACATGAATGTACATATAAACGCATTATTTACTTATAAACATGTGTTTATATATTTATCCATTTTGTCTTATAATAATCCTATTTTATAGCAGAACATTTTAAATTTTGGAATTTATCAGTAAATGACATTTCCTGTGTTATTACATATTTTTCTAAAACATGATTTCCAATGTTAAGCAGAGTACTCTAGTTCATGGATATATGAAGCTTTATTTAATTAGTTGTCTTTTTATATGCTGAATTTGTTTCCATTTTTGAGTTTCTTACATAATTTTCCAGTAGCCATTTTTGTGTATAAATTTTATGTATGTATTTTGTTTTATCTTATTTTTATCTTGGGCTAAGTTTCTATAATAGCATTTCAGGATCAAAATATAAATAGTCTTTTTAAAAATTTATTTATTTTTAGAGAGGGAAAGAGGAGGAGAAAGAGGAAGAGAAACATCAACGTGTGGTTGCTTCTTATGTGCCCCTGGTTCAGGACCTGGCCCACAACCCAGGCATGTGCCCTGCCTAGGCATCAAACCAGCAACCCTTTGATTTGCAGGCTGGCACTCAATTCATTGAGCCACATCAGCCAGGGCTAAATAGTCCTTTTTACATCTCTGAGAAGTATTACAAACCCACTGTTACTGACATTGTATATAGGATTATATCTAAAAGGGTATCAATTTGAATATGAAATAATAATTGTGGTTGTGTTTATTTTACGTTTTAATAAATCAAACCAGTTGATACCAAATAAATCAAAGAATGCACCTGAAGTGGCTTGTTTGTGTATTTCTTGTATTTTCTGTAATACCAGAAGTATTGATCCAGTTACAGCAGGAGGTATTTGTTACACAGCTCAGACTTTTCCTTCGGGGAGAGAACATCTTCAACTAAGATGGAAATCAAGAGATTCCTACGTTTGAAACTTGGCACTTTGGGTCTTTGGGATGTTCTAGTACATCTTTCCACAATCGCTTCCGAATATTTTTCTTTCCTTCTGGGAACATAGTTTCATTTTAGCTTAAGGTAGAAAGCCAAAAAAAAAAGTTTCTATCATGCTATAAATAAGAATCTTCTTACAACTTGGTAACTTCTGATCACAGAGCTAACCAAAAAAAAGAAAGACTTATAAAATTCCTCTGAGAGATGGCAGCAGGACCCAAAGTGCAAAGGGAGTGCGACTCATATTTCTGTCTGGTCCCCAAACCAACACCTGTCCAGCCAAGTTCCCAGAACACAAAGGAGACGAAGGAGAGGGCAGACGAAGCTGTATCCAGGGGAGAGGAAGGAACAATGGCCAAACGTTTTAGCCTATCAGTCTGAATTTGGAAAGGAAGGGGCAATGGGAAATTTAACCTTCCTTTCTCGATCAGGCACAGCAAGTAGAGATCTGGTGGGAACTGACTTTGTTCAGAATTTTTACCCTTTCTCTGGCCTCTGCCCGTTTTCCCAAGATGCAGTTTGTAGGCCCTGGAGCGAGCAGGACATCCCAGAGGGTCTCATTCCAGTTACTCTTTTTAGTGAGTGCCTGGCTGAGACTGTCTGGAAAACGGATAAGCTTATCTAAGAGGAGTTAACAATTCTCCACCGTGGCCACTGTAATTCGCGATTATCTTCAGTAAGGTTAATTTATGTTTGTAGCACTGACACTAAAATGGAGTCACTTAGGTCAGAGGCAAATGGAGCTGGCCAAAGCAGTTACCTTTACAAAAACGAAGCTTAGCCTTACCTAACGTAAGTTGTAGGAACGTACAGTTCTCAGAAATCAGCAGTAGCTGGTCCGCAAAGGCCAAGTGTGTCCCCGCCTCACCTGGGCTTCCTTGATTCTCTGAGTCAGGCACCCTGATCCAAACGAGGAAGACCACCAGGTAGTCAAGCAGCTGAAAATGCCAAATAACCTCCACAGATGCCCCATGAAAAGGTCTCAGTCCGCAAGCAGCTCAGCTCTCATGCTCCTGTAGCCTTGCGCTTCCAGGGTTGCAGGCTGAAACCCTGAAATTTCACCTTTCTGCTTGTTGTCGTCACTGCATAGTTTGGTTTTGCCACCTACTTGCTCAGCCTTGAAAAAATTTTTTTTTATTCACCTGAGGCCTCAAGGTAGACCCAGTTTGGTGTCTCAGTTGTACCCAGTTCGATGTGGACCTAGTGCCACTCTGCCTGGTTTAGGAACCAGTCTGGAAGCTGGTGGAGCAAGGATTGAAAATCCGGAGGGACTTCCCTACCCGCCGAGAGGAACCCATAAAACAGGGAGCTCAGGAGGTGCCGCAGGAATCTGCACCTGGTCGCTTTTTGCTGTTGGGGGCTGTTGGGTGTTTTCTCAGATTCCCACTACTGATACCAGAATTTTTAAAAGATAAACTGAGGCATCTTATAATTTAAATAGTTTATTAGAGTAAAATTTGATTCCAGTAGAGCAGCGCCAAACCAGAAGTGGTTGGTGGCGCTCTCTGTTGTGATTTCGTCTTCCATTTACTATTGGTAAGTTCGGGTATTTACCCAATTGATGAGCCATTTAGATTGCTAATAAGCTATTCATCTGATTTGCTTTGGAATGTTTCTCTTTCAAGTTATTTGTCTTTTCTTATTGATTTAGGAGAACTTACTTTATTGTGATAACATTAGGTCACTGTGTTGAGAGTTGCAAATATTTTTCATGAATTATAATTGTCTTTCATTGTTTGAGTGTTTGACATAGAATGTTTTTACATTTCCTAGATATTAAAAATCCATTCATCTTTTCCTTATAGGTTCTTCCTTTGCTTTTATGTTTAGGCACGTCTTTCTTTTCTTCTAAGTAATGTAAAATCTACCCACCTATTCTTCAAGTGATAAAATGATTTTTTGCTTTAGCATTTCACATTTTATACAAAGGGTGATACTTTTACCCATTAAAAGTTACCAGTTATCACAGCACCTTTTGTGTTTGAAAATTCATCTGATTCTTATTGATTTTAAAATTCTCCACCTATCCCTTTGAGAGAAAAAATTGCATTTGGAAATACTTTCTCTAATACAGCAAAATATTTGTAAAATATTTCATTTTTGTTAAAGGGCAGATATTGACTTTTCTTAATCTCTACAAAATGTGCAAAATATCAGACTTTTGAGTTAAAGCAGCTCCATAATTTTTTACAATTGAATAGGATCTTGAGTATTGAATCATTTTGCAATTGGTTATAAAAAAGCTCACTTTTTTGAGTTATATTACATATTCTAACTCCTGTCCTTACATGCATATTATTCTCATTTTCAAGGTGAGTTGTTTATTAAGAGCAAATGATATTTTGTTTTCTATCATAAAATTGACTTTTTTTGTTCTCAAAGCAAAAGATATAAGTATAACGAAATTCTCTTTTAAGGCCAAAGTGCCTATTTAATTTGTGTTGCAAAATATGTTTAAATTACAATGCAATAAAATAGTATGTTGAAAATAATGAAATGACTTTCCAATACAGATAACAACAATATTTTTATTTACAGAAAAAGTGAAAAGTGATTTGTCTTTTAAAATCAGGCTTTAAAAGGCTTTAATTAGATTAAAATAGATATATACTTAAAATCTGTTTTCCAATATAAATAAATTTCCCTCTTTTACTGTACACTTTCTATTGCAAACTAATACATCTGAATTTGATACATTGATTGGTTCATTGAAATTGAGCTCTTCAGTCGATGATGCTTAAATATCAATTACCTTATGAATATTTAAATTCAAGAAATGTCAAATTAGAGGTTTGTTATCTTATTTATTTTTAAGAGTTCTTCAGAAATATCAGATAAAATGAGACCATAGTTGGTGGCAGTTTAAAACTCTGAAAAGGCTGATCTTTGCATAGTAATACTCCAAAATATTCAGGATAAAAATGTTAAATATAATGTAACTTTTGGATTTATTAAAAGAAAACTTTTTGATCTTAGCAATTTGTTTATATTGAGCTTCAACAACATTTTTCCAATAAACTCTTGAATTAATATAGTGGACTTAATCTAAGCTGATGCACTGGAATGAAAAGTCAATTGTATTAAGCAGTTTTATTATGTGACCAAAATGAGTATCAATATAGTGGTTAATTTTGTTGCATTCTATTTATCGCTGATTACATTTAGCTTTTTGAAGAGCCTCAAAGGATATTTTATTGCATTTTTTCACTCCTTTTTAGATAAATATTTAATACATTAAATTTTGAACTACATTAAATCTACAAACTAAATAATACCCACATCCACATAATTTAGCTTGTTGGGTACTCTTCTTAAGAATTGGCCCTCGCTGGTGTGGCTCAGCAGATTGAATGCTTGTCTGCAAACCAAAAGGTCACTGGTTTGATTCCCAGTCAGGGCACTTGCCTGGGATGAGGGCCAGGCCCCTAGTAGCAGGGCAAGAGAGACAACCACACACTGATATTTCTCTCTTTCTCCCTCATTTCCACTCTCTCTAAAACCAAATAAATACAATTAAAAAAATTAATTCCACAGATTTTTTGGAAAAGCATTTTTTCCTATTGTATTGAATATGATTTAATTCACCAACATGCTGTATGTGTGCTTGAATCCATTAATTTACATTTATCGAGTGACTATAAGAACATCAGTATTTGTTTAACAGTGTGTACTGAATCCCTTCTACTTTGTTGTCATAGATTAAAGTGTAGGTGCATACATATAAGGGAACAAATTAATTGCTATAAAGAAGTTTATTGTAAATCCACATTTGTAACTTGTTCTTTATAGATAAATAAACCTATTTGAAAGTGGCCTGAAGCAGTCTTATCAAATTCAGGAAATATTTAGTGCAACAATATTTTCCAGAGGTAATTTCGTTTAATTTATGAATTAGGGATGCAGGATTAATTTCTTCAGGGTCATGTAAATTGTCTAGGACAGTTAATCTGTCCAGTATTTAACACATCTTATACCTTCCCTACCTACTAGTCCTCTTTCGCCTTTCCCATATAGTCTGGAATTACCTGTTTATCTGTTTGACTCTCCCTTTAGTTTCTAACATTATATTTCATCTCTTTCACTCACAGATAATTTGACTTATTTTGCCATAGATCTAAATCTTAAACTTATAAGGTATGTGCATATCCTCTGTCTTCCTTGTGTCTTTCTGCCTCTCATCTTTTGTGTATATTGTGTAGATTATGCTAATGCAGTTCCAATTTTTTCCCCTTTGCCCCTCTCTGCCTGGTACCCCCCTTCCCTCCAGATTTCCCACCCTTCGTTCATGTCCATGGGTCATGCATATAAGTTCTTTGGCTTCTCCATTTCCTATACTGTTCTTAACATCCCCCTGTCTATTTTGTACCTGCCCAATCATGCTTCTAAATACCTATGCCTTCTCCCCCACTCTTCCCTTGCCCCTCCCAGGTGATAACTCTCCAAAAGATCTTCATATGTATGATTCTGCTCCTGTTATAGTTGTTTGCTTAGTTTGTCTTTGTGTTTTTAGATATAGTTGTTGATAGTTGTGAGTTTGTTGTCATTTTACTGTTCATAGTTTTGATCTTCTTCTTTTTCTTAAATAAGGCCCTATAACATTTCATATAGTAAGGGCTTGGTGATGATGAACTCCTTTAGCTTTACCTTGTCTGGGAAACACTTTATCTGCCCTTTATTCTAGATGATAGCTTTGCTGGATAGAGTAATCTTGATTGTAGGTCCTTGTTTTTCATCACTTTGAATACTTCTTGCCAGTCCCTTTTTGCCTGCAAAGCTCCTTTTTATAAATCAGCTGACAGTCTTGTGGGAACTCCTTTGTAGGTAACTCTCTTCTTTGCTCTTGCTGCTTTTAATATTGTGTCTTTATCTTTAATCTTTGACATTTTAATTATGATGTGCCTTGATGTGGTCTTTTTTAGGTCCAACTTGTTTGGGATTTTCTGAGCTTCCTGGGCTTGTATGTGTATTTCCTTCACCAAATTAAGGAAGTTTTCTTCCATTATTATTTTTTTTCAAATAAGTTTTCAATTTCTTGCTCTTCTTCTTCTCCTTCTGGTATCCCTAGGAATCGGATGTTGGCCTTCTTGGAGATGTCCCAGAGTCTTCTTAAACTCTCCTAGGTTTTTTTGAATTCTTGTGTCTTCATTTTCTTTTGGCTGAATGTTTATTTCTTCCTTATGTTCCGGCTTCCTTCCTTTCACTGTTGGTGTTCTGTGGATTTTTGTTTATTTCACTTCATGTGGCCTTCATTTCTGTCCATATGCTTTTGCTGTATTCAATGAGATCTTTGAACATCCTAATCACCAGTGTTCTGAACTCTGCGTCTGATCAGTTGGCTATCTTCCCATTGCTTGGTTCTTTTACTGGGGTTAGGTTCTGTTCTTTCACTGGACCTTGTTTCTTTGTTTCCTCAATTTAGCAGCCTCCCTGTGTCTGTGTACTAGGTAGCACTGCTTTGACTCCCTGTCGAGTTGTATGGGGTGAAGCCTTGGGTGTTTGCCAGGGTGGGCAGAATGCTGCACTGCTTTGTGGCTTAACATGTAGGGATGGGGCAATGCCACTGCTGGCTGATCTGAGGGCTTGCCTGGCACTCACCCTGTTTCTAGTTACCTCACCCACTTCCCGTGTGCGACTGGCACCCCTCCAGTTTCTGCCCTGGTTGTAGTTCTCAGAGTGGGTGGGTTTGCACACATTCTGGGCTCTCTGGAGAAACTGTCAGTGTCTTCTGCTACCCAACCAGCACTGGTTTTTACAGCCAGAAAGTTATGAGGTTTTATTTTTCCTGGCTTTGGAACTCTTCGCTGCACAGTCTGGGCCCCAAGTGATGGGGCTGAGACTGCTCACTCACAAGGTGCTCCCATGATTTTTATCCACCACATGTGAATGTGGGACTGCTGGTTCCACGGGCTGCAGGCTCACCACCCCATGCCATGTCCTCTCTGCCCCAGCTCCCTGTCTCCACCCCTCCTATGTGTCTGGATGAACATAGCTTCTTTAAATTCTAGGTTGTCAGACTTCTGCACAGTTTAATTTTTAACAGTTCTGGGTGGTTTTCATTTTGAAATTAGTTGCCATCCTTGTGATGGTTGTGTAAGGAGGAGAAGCATGTCTGCCTACGCCTCCATGTTAACTGGAAGCTCTAACTCTCCTCTTTACATATCACAACCCATCCGTCAGCTTGCTCCAGGACTTGGATTTTCACCATATCTATAATGACCTCCTACAGATTAGTTTGACAGTGAAAGAGGTGGTCATAATAAATCATTGTTTGCCAAATTAGAATATTTTCCTTTTTATGTGATTTTCTAAGCAGTTGTCAAATTCCTGAAGTTGGAATTCTTGTCTTTTTCTAAAGGACTCATTTTTGTTTTACCTTTTTTTCTTTTAATAAAGAAAATAAAAGCATACATAAAACACCTGTGTGTCATTTTCCTGAAATTAACAAATGTTAGAATATTGTTATTCTTAATTTTTTAAAAAGAATAAACAATCATATATGAAGCTGAAATCCATAGTGAAACTTATCTCAGCCCATTCCATTCTCTCCTGGATATATTATTTATACCCAGTGTCCCCATTCTTGTCTTTTGTTCTTTCCCAAACCTACTCCTGTTATGCTTTTGCCCCATCACTTAACATAACTGTTCTTTTCAAGATCATAGCAACTTCTCAGTTGCTAAAGCTAGTGAACAAATCTCAGTCTCATTCTAGGTAATATAGCAGCATCATTTAACACACTTTTGATCACACTTTCTTCCTTGAACACATTAATTACTTTTCAGGGTATCACATATTGTTAGTTTTCCTTCTGTAAAATATGTTGCTTTCTTGTTCATTTTCTTCTCCTGTATGTCTTCAAATTGGAGTTTCCCCAGGATTTCTTGTCATCTTTTCTACTTTATACTCATGAATTTATTGATCTTTTGTAGTTCTATGATTTTAAATAAAATTATAGGCTCATACCTCCTATTTTTAAAATTTCTCCTTCTTCCTCCCCAACTTAACACTTACATGTGGATGTCCAATTGCCATCTCAAACTTGTATGCCAAACAAAACTTCTAAATCTGCTGGACCCACAATCTTTCCATCTCAGTAAAAGACAACTTCTTTCCAGTTGCAAGTTAGAATTTAGATCTTGAATCTAACTTTGACTTTTATTTCTCTCCCTTCCTATATCAAACCCACTCATCTTCAAAACACATCTGACCTTCATCTTTATTACCCTGGTCCAAGGCACCACTTTCTCACTTTGACAGCAGTTATCTTTCTAACTTGTCTCCCTATCAATGCCCTGTGTCCATTTCCATCCAGTCACAGCAGTTACAGTAATTCTTTTAATATAAAAATTAAATCACATCACATTTTTGCTTAACGTTTTTGCCTTCACTTTAAAAGCCAAATTACAATAGCCTAAAAGCCCTGCAATATTTTGCTCCTTCTCCCCTCTCTGAGGTTAACTGCTTTCCAGCCACATACTCTACGTCATTCACACTGACCTCCTTGCTATTCCTTGCACATGTCTGACATAGTCCCACTTTTTGCACTGGCTATTCATTTTGCCTCAAATTATCTTGCTTTGCACGTTTGTATTGCTCTTTCCCTGGAAGATTGTATGGTTGCCAAACATTTCTTGCTTTAATAAGTAGAAAGTATTTTGCTATCCATTTGGGTATGTGACTTGCTTTGCCTGTGAAATGAACAGAGTGAGATATACCTCTTGCAATCGGAAACTTTAAGAGCTTTCCTATGATTTATCTTGGATTTTTTCCTCTGGTCTCTGAAATCTGCATCATCCAAATAGAGGTTGCTCTTTCAGTCTAGGACCTGGTATGAAACAACGGAATGCAGCAACCTTTGACGCATAGATAGTTGTAACACAAGGTATTTGTTCGAAGCCCATGAAGCATTGGGGTTTTGTTACTATAAGATATTAATGAAAACTAATATAGAAATTGGTAGAAGGATTGGGGTGATGATTAAACAAACACAATAACCCTTCACATTGACTTTCCTTATTAATAGTGGGTGCCCAGGAAAGTCTCAACAAATGACTATAATGTTATGAAGTGGTAAAATGTTTGGTAAGAAACAGAATATGAGTGCATTGTTAATATAGGCTGCTTAGACCAGGCACTACAAGAAAGACATGAAATCAGAAAGTAACTGGTTATGCTGTAAGCAGCAATGAATGGGAATATAGAAATCTCAAAAATTCCCTATGGCTTCTAGGTGTAGAAGCTGGCACTGCTTCTTATTTCCAATAGATACAAAAATAAATCTGAGATAGACTTTGTTTTCAATTTAAACTAGTTTAAACTCAGTCTCTTCTGCAAGTACTAATTAGAATTGTGGCCATCAAACCCTTTGTTAAAATCTCCAGATTCATTAAGGTAATACCTAGTAAAAATTTTAAGTTAGACAAAATAGCTCAAGAAAAAAGTGAATAAAGATATGGTTTTTCCAACAAAGCTTGGTGAGTTCAAGTTACTTACAATTAAGTCTGGGAAATAGAATAATTATGGATGAGCTGCTCAAATATAAAGCTGAGTAATAGAAGAAAAGCTAACTAAGCTTTTGAAAGTGTTGTACTACTGCCAAAGGAGTCAGTCTGGATTTGAAATCCACTGACTCCTTGAAACTGAATCTTTGGGCTCCTAATCTCTCCCAGACAGAAAGGAGGATGAGAAAACTCTGGGGTCTTCAGGGAGAACACATTCTCTAATGTCCCCTTCCGTTGAAATTTAGGAAGAAAACAGAAAAGGAAAGATCTCCCAGAGGGAGAGACACGTACCAAGAGAACAATGGCCTAAACATCAACTTCAAGGGAACAGAAGCAGCATCTAATTTTCCTCCAGCATCAGGGCCCTGTGGAATTTCTCCTGGGAAGATTTTAGTGTTGCTGTAGGTCAGTGGTGACTGTCAGTTTCCCATTCTCACCCTGTTCCAGTGGGAATGTTTCTGGGGTCAGCCTGTATCTGTGTGCTACCACTGCTTGCAGGGAGCGTTGGATAGTTGACTTGACATTTCAGTTCTTAGATTTCTGGATCAAGAAAAGCCCTCATCTAAAGATTATTATGCAGTTATGGACTGTGAACATGAGAACACAATTTGATTGTTTTCCTCTGTGTGGGCGTGGCAAGTGTACTTGTATGAGAAAGGGATGTAAACAAGATATGCATATTTTCCCCAAATGCTCCCTTGACACTCCTTGTGAGATGAACACTTCTGCCCCGTTGCTATTGCATTTGACCTAGTGCTATGTTTTAGCAATTGAAAAGTGAATAAAAGTGACACATGTCATTCCAAGAAGAATGACTGTCAAGGGTGTTTTGTGGTTCTACCATATATGGTCTCTCTCTCTGACATGGAAATAGCATACTCTAGATAGAGCTACTTCTTCAATCTGTTGAATTTAAAACAGCATGAAGCAGGGTCACAGCCGATCCATAAAGGCCATACCATGCACTTGAGCAATGAACACTAGCTTTTCTAAACCATGGGGTCTCGGTGGTTGTTAACACAGCATGGCAGTGAAACTGAGTGATAAACTTGAATATTGGAGTCTTTGCTCAAATACCACCTTTATTGTGGCCATATTTAGGGCCATTTCAAACACCATTCCATCACTTTGAATCTCTCTTAGCTTGTCCTATTTTTTCCACACAGCCTATCTAAAACACTAATAAATTATATATATATTTTTTATAGTCTGTCTGACCCAACTACTGGATATAGGAAGTTAGGAATTTTTGTCTCTTTGGTGACTGATGTTCAGAGCACATAGCAGCTCCTTGAAAATATATTTGTTGAATAAATCAATGCATGAGTTGTTTTGTATTCAGTATGATTTTTATTATATTCTGCAGGATAGTAATTGAACTATAATAAATGTTTTGGTGAAGTTTTATTAAAGTAGATTTTTTGGTTTATTTTTGGTTACTTAGTTGATGACATTATGTGTGTGTGTGTGTGTTTGTGTGTGTGTATTTAACCTATTTCAACTAATAGAAATAATTCTTATGAATAAACTTTTTAAACCTAATTTTTTTATGTAAGTTTTTATGAATGGGATGAACTAAAATTTACCATTATTTTTCTTTTTAAATATATTTAACTTCTTTTCTCTTCTTTTTTTAAAAAAAATTTAATAAGACTTCTCTGAAAGCCTTTGTGTAGAATGCTTTTTCTATAGGTAGGACAATTTCCTTGAGCTAAAATATATTAATATTTTATAGAGAATCTGAATATGTTCACTGTGTGATTGCTTTCCAAAGGTGTTATACAAATTCATGCTCCAACAATATATTTCACACAATGGAAATTTCTCACGTTGCCTTAAATTATTGTGATATGAGTAGGTAGTTTTTATATTAAGTCTTGTTGTGGGTTAAACTGTGTTGCCCCTAGAAGTGATTTATTAAGGTATTAATTCCCAGGGCCTCAGAATGGGACCTTTTTTGGAAAAAAGGTTGTAGCAAATATAATTTGTTAAAATGAGGTCATAGGGAAAATAGAGTGAACTGTCATCTGATGTGATCGATGTCTTTAAAGGAAGATAACCATGTGAAGACAGACAGACACACATGCACCCACAAACACACAGAGAAGCATGTGATGACAAAGACAGGAATCAGAGTTTGCAGCGGCAAAGCAAGAAATGCCAGAGATTTCTGGGAAAGGAGCAGAAGCTAAAAGGAAAGTTTTCCCCCATATGTTTCAAAGGTCCTGTGGGAAATAGTGCAGGCTTTATCTTTCCCTAAATTTCATCTCGTTTCTCTTTCTACTCATCTGAATGAAATTGTTATGATTCCTCACACACATATTGATGGCAAATCCTCCTCACTCCTGCCTTCACTCACAATTTAATCAGCTGTGCCTTTTCCTTACCATGTAATCCTGATAAATACATACATGTGTGTATATGCACGACGTATGAAGGTAGGTACCATTTTCCTTATCTTTGTATTCTTAAAATGCATGACAGACTGCTAAACACACTAAGTAACTTTAATCTATGTTTACTGAATTAACTTGGTTAAATGTACTTAAATGAATAGATGTATTAATGCCAACTATTATTTCTCATTAATAAGAAAAGAAAATTGACAAAATCTGGCAATCTTATAGAGAAATTAATAGATGCTCTAAGATTACAGGTTGAAAGAAAGAAGTTATCAGAGTAAATGTAAACTGTCTTTACCTTTACAACATAATATTTCCTTGTGTAATATGTAGTGTATTTATTGGCCTTATTTCTACAATTTACAAGAAGTTAACTAAAATTGCCTTTTCAACTAAAACATTGACGTGGTACAAATTATTTTTTGCATTAATTTCACTTTGGGAAGCAGAACTTATCACACTGTCCTTGTCATAACAAAACCTCATTAACACAGGTTCCTTCACGATGGAGTCTATAATAATTTCAGTAGTTGCTATTTAGTTTGCTATTGTTTTTATAAATCGTTTCATTTTCCTATAGATTTGTATAATGTTAACACTCCACTACTTTACAGAGAATATATAAAACAAAAAGAACCTATTGAAGATCCCTTAATAATGATGACAGCAGCAATTCATTCATCCATGAGATGAACAAAAATAGTGAATTGTTAATAATTGTTAATATTGAAGATTTAATATTTGGAAACATTAAGATATTTACTAATAATTCTGAATAATGTGCATGTAACATTGCTTGTAAGTTTTAATGGGGAGTAACATTTTTACATTTTTTTTAAAGAAATGTTATAATCCAGATTTTGTTAATTTAGTTTAATGAGCATCAGTCAAAATGAGTGAGATAAGGTAACTGTGATGACATTTCTTAGAATAGAGAGAGAATCTCAGAGTAAGGCAAGGTGCTGGGTGTTTCTCTCTTATGAAATTCCCTACATGCATCTCTCTGTCTCTCTGTCTCCTTCTATGATATATACACACATATGCATGTTACACAAAGCATGCATGCATGTCTGTACACACACACATGGATATATACACATTATGTATGTGCATATGTATGAACTTAGGAGGTGATAATCTAACAAAAAATAAAAGAATAATTCACATAATGTTTTTATATAAGCTATATAAAAAATACATCTGCTAATTATATACAAATTATATTAAAGTGTATTAGCTTAAAGACAAATTTTCATACTGTCACTGTCAAGTACTATTGCAAGTACTATTAGTATGAGCTAAAACTAATTGGGCGTTTTTCTACATACCTGTCACTGTACTTAGCGCATCACTTCACATTTAATCCTCATAACAGTACTATGAGGATAGCTATCTTTATATTCTCCATTGTGCAGATGAAAAAACTGAGACACTGAGAAGTCAGGTGACCAACTTCATGCAAATACCAACTAATTATGTTCATACTTGAATATATATCTGATTCATTGATGTCTTTCCTTCTGGAGATATAAGATGTCAGAATGTTTTCTTGGAAGTCCATCTGACCTCTGGAGTAATTAGTATTTATAATGCCTTGTGTGGGACAGTGAAACAAATGCCTTTGAAAATCCAAATGAGGCCGGCATGTGGTAGCCATTCAGTTATAATGTAGTCAATGAAGACTTTTTTTTTTTTTATTTTTTTTCTCTCCGGTTTTTTAAGTATTTCATTTATTATGAAATAAACAAATGAAATTATAAATCTGTTGTGTTAGCAGGAAAACAGCAGAATTTAATAATTAAAAATAAATTTGATTAGAAAGCTGCACTTCAATACGTGTCTTAGGAAATAATGTAATTTAAAATGTTTATTACATATGCCTTTTACTTTATTGTTAGTTCATATGTGTGACTCCTCTGTGAGTTTATATCCAATAGGTTCATTGTGAAGTAGGGTCTCTATTAAAAATAAGCCCTTGAAAAGAGCAACCTGGTGCAGGAAAAATGTTCATTTTATAGAGAACAATGTGACAAGTGAGAGGTCTTTCATTAGACATTGGGCTTGATTAAATCAAGGGTAATAGCACAGTCTAATGCTTGACAATTCGCATCTTTCATATTTAATTTGAATTTTTCTGCTCCATCTATTCCTACTGGTGTATAGTTATCTACTTTTCTATTTAATGAAAAGTGTGAGCTCTTGGTCTCAAGTTCCAAAGATCAGGCATTACGTTCTTTTCTAACACAAATTTTGAGATGTCAACATTTTTCAGGCTGGTTAAATCCCTTGTCACACAACGAAGTTGTAAAACATAGCTTGGTCATATGACTTGAGTTACCGTATAGCATGTTTAAAGTGAAGTGCCTCTGAGGGAGAAAAAAAAAAGTACATTTTTACATGGTGTAGCCTTAACTTATATTCCTCCAGACTATATTTAATCTTAAAAGTTTATAAAAATTTAAAGTTTTACAGGCATTGCTTCCTACAGGCTTAAAAGCCTAGCTGACATTTATGAACAAATAAATTTATGATAGAGCAAATATATTTTTAAAACACTTATGGGTATTCTCCCACCTTACCACATCTGCCAAGCATGAATGACAAGAATGTTTTTAGTTTTAAAGTATATCTATATAATTTAATAAACTAAAAAAGGTGAGCAAACTGGTATGGGGGGATTACTTAAAGGTTTATATTTATTTCAGCAGTTAGTGAAGTTTTAGCTTAGGCACTTATTGAAAGAGTAGAAGCATACCGTAACTTTTTAAGATTAAAGAAGCATTCAAACATATATTTTTTTCTGAAGTTGATAACTTGCTGATCAATTATTTAGATGCCAAATATCTAAGCAGACAATTCATTTACCTCTTGGTTCTATAAAGAAAAGACCAACTAAGCTTTTCCAAAAGGGAAATTCTAAAGCCCAGATACTTGGAGGGTGCAAGGACCAGATAGCTAGAGAAAGAGGTCAGTGTGTCAGCAAATCCATGACACAGTTTTGTCTTCTCCTTCATTCTGCTGTGCTGCTTTTCTCATTGATCAAGACTTCTAATAAATATTTTCTTTTGTCATTTCTTCAAATCCATAAACTCAAAGAAACCTCAGGCTTGGATGGAGATCTTTATTTTTCATTCTGCATCCCCTAGAATGCTAAGAAATGGCCATCTTGTAAGCACACTGGGAGGAAGGTGGTAACTGTGTACAGGAATCCTGAGTGAGAGCAGACATTGAGAGAACCACTGATAGCACAAAGACATGAGGACGCTGAATGGGAGTCCAGTGGCCTGAAAGGGTTAATGCTTCTCCCAGCAGCTACTGGGAGAGAACAAGGAATGGGGGAGGTATGTGATTAACATTCAAGAAGAAAACCAGTGTTCTTTTTCCTTTACCTGACACATTATGTGTATAACAACGTGTTTCTCCAATAACAGTTGGTAGCATTTGCATACATTGTAGAGAATGCAGATGGTTTTCTGCTGAGAGTGCAGGAAGCCTAGGAGGTCACGCTGGGAATAACTAAACTACATGCTCGCGAATGCTATTAATTTTTAAATCAAGGCCTTATTATTTAGTACCTTAACATATTTTTTTGTGTTTAAAACATATGTGCTCTTGACCCACTTAGGAAAAAGGAAGAAAAAAAAACCCCTCAACACCCACCAGTAAAGCCAAGGCTAGTAGCATAAATGATTGAAGTGTCTGTAAAAACACCTTCCCAAGAGAACAACAGTCTGCTATTGAAGTTCTGATCTGCAAATATACTTCCTCATTATTTTTGCTTGCCTCACATACATGCTGCTTTTCCAAACTTCTGCATGTTACTTTCCACCTTTACAAGCACAATGCTCTCATCTTGTACTTTAAGAAGCGAAGGCATCCAAAAACCTTTGAAGAGATGGCAAAAATGGGTTCAATATTTAGTCCAGTAACCCATTTTTCCTAAAATAACTTATTGTTATCAAGTAAGCCAGTAACTTAAATTCACCAGACTGGGGAAAGTTTATCGAATATGCAAATAATTTGTTAGTAATCATTTATTTATTTATTTTTAATCCTTACCTAAGGATATTTTATTATTGATTTTAGAGAGAGGAAGATGGAAATCTTTACTTATTTAGTGATATTTTATTTATGTATTTTTCATTCCTGACCTGAAGATATTTTATTATTGATTTTAGAGAAAGGGGAAGAGAAAGAGGAGAAAGAGAAAGACAGAGACAGAGAGACATTGATGTGTGAGAGAGAGATTCATAGATTGGTTGCTTCCTGGAAGCACCATAGTAGAGATGAAACCCTTAACCTAGGTAAGTTCCCTGACTAAGAATTGAACCCATAACTTTTTGGTGTATGGGACGATGCTCCAACCAATCAGCCCACCTGGCCAGGGATAGTTAGTGATATTTTTAAAATGTATTTTAAAACATTCTTTCATGTGTCCATTTATGAAGTATATCTTTTTCGAATATTTACAATAAAAATGACACTGTGTGGACACTTTGAATGCATATATAAGGATGGTTACATATAATTTTCTTGTAGGTTGACCTCTTTCAAGATTGTATGAAGCGGGACCCCAAAATACCCGGAATTATCTTTTGGAGGGTGGGCCCCTTGGAGTACAGGCTTCCCCTGCTTGATGTGTGTTCTAGGAACCCATCTGTATCAGTGTACCAACTCACATTGTTGTGAAAGGCTGTGTTCAGCTTTAGTGAATTCTTGTGGAGGACTCTTTCAATGCATATTTCATGATGGGTGATTTAGGAGTACACCTGCCCATACCATGCTGAGTGTTCAGCAGTTTTGACTAAAAATGGCATAATCCCCATGCCCCACCTCCCTATTCATCCCATCTTACCTTGAGTGACATTATTTTTCTTTCCCTGCGTGAAAAAAGTCATCAAATGGAAACATTTTGTCAATGTTGAAGAGGTGAAACAAAAAATAGCAGAGACACTGCAAGGCATCAAAATCGACGAGTTCAAAACCTGCTTTGAACTGTGGAAAAAAAATCTCAAAAGGTGTATTGTATAAAATGGAGAGTACTTTGAAGGTAACTGAAGTTTAAACAAGTAAGAATAAATACAGGTATCAGAACTGTAGAGAAATCAATACTGTGGTAATATAATACTGCCAAACACTAATAATTCCAGGCAGTGATGAGGTTATACAGCACAAAGTTAGAGAGTAAAGAGGTGGTGAGAGAAAAAACATGGGAGAAAAGTTTGCTTAAACGGTTTTGCCTGCTCAGGGAATTTTCTAGTCTGGTCTACATTTTGTCTTTTAGCCTAACACTAAGAATGAGGAAAAGCCATTGAATGGTTTATGTGCGAGCATGAGTGTGTAACAGCATGGCTTAAGAAGGCAGATTGCCTCAGTTTCTATCTCACCCTTTGCTATCAGCTAGAATCTTGAGCAAGTTACTCATTTTCCTTATCTGTGAAGTGGGGAAGTTAATGTAACCCTCCTACCAGGTTGTTGTGAGAATTAAGTTACCTAATGTAAAGTATTAATTCATATTTAACAAAGATCACTTGTGTTACTTATGGGAAATAGACCCCTGGAAGCCAGATAGAAAACAAGAAGACATTCAGGAAATTAGGCATATAGAAGTCCATGATAAAGATGAAGGAGCTCTCAACCAGTGGTTAGGGTTTGAAGAATAAGAAGTGATCAGATTTAACAGATGTTAGGACAGAAAAGCTGAGAGGACTAAGAAGGACTGGATGTGAATTGTAAGAAGTCATCTTTGCTTCCTCTCTCTTACAATTCACATCTGAACACTGAGCTCAATAGTTGTCGTTGTTGCTGAGATAGAAAAGATTATTTATTGGAGGAGATGAGTTGAAGTAGGAAAAGAACCAAGAGCCTTGATTGGATATATCAGGGATATGGCTCATATGAAGTATTTACATGGAGATATTCGGTACAAAAGTAAGATACACAAACGTAGTGGAGCTCTTGATGACTGCATGGGTACATTTCAGAGTTACATGTAGATGGCACTTAAAGCCCTGGGAATGGACACGTGTATACAGGCAGGTGAGAGTAATGCTAAGATACTACAATATTTATGGAGCAAATGGAGGAGCAAAAAAAAGAGAAAGTTGACAGAATGAGGGAGAACCCAGGAGACTGTGGTATTGTGAGAAAGAAGTGAAGAAAATATTTGGAGGGTTGGGATGAGGAAGGACAACTAATTACTCAGTTAGGCATGATGCAGGTCGATGGCCACTTGTCTCTAGAGCAGTGACTGTGACCAAAGCAGTTTGCGAGAAATTAAGATAAAAGTCCCAACGTCGGTGAAGAAGAACTGGGAAATCCAGACATGGAAATGCATTAATAAATTAAAACAAAGATCATAGAGGAGCTAGAAGAAAATGGAACTGAATATTTAATTCAGTGGTAACTTCCAAAGCTTTGAAGTATTACTAGAAAATAAAGTGATAATGTTGAAATATTTGAATATATAAGAAACTATCTGTAAATAGTAAATAATGAAATTAATACAAATAAAATAGCAAATGAAAACATCATTTGAATCAATATGACAAGCAAAACATCTGGTTGATTCAGTGGGCCAGTGACACCATTATTTTGTTTTTTTTGATGTTATGAATACCTTCATCTTCAAGTTGGTAATAAAGTGGCTGTCATGGTCCTAGACTCATACACAGACAAGACAACATAAGAAGGAAGAAAGTGACCATCTCTGACTCTGTTCTGTCTTGCTGAGGGGATATTTTCTGCGGAAGCATCCTTACTTCATCATTTCTCTGTGGCTAAACGTGCCTCAGAACTGCCCATCCTACATTGACCATTGGCAAGCAAGGAACATTCAATTACCATGATTTGTTAAGATTAATCATTTGAAGTAGAATGTAGGTTGAGTAGTTAAGACACTGTCCTAAGTGGTTTAAATGTATTTCTTCAGTCAGCTCATTTATGTTTTTAACCTCAACCTGTATGTACAACTTTATCTTCTATTACTTTATATAGATTTATATATATTTATTTATAGTTGAGTAAAGTATCAGCCCTAGTTTGATAGGGCTCTCATAACAAAATACTGGGTGTCTTAAACAGTGGACATGTATTTTCTCACAGTTGTGGAGGCTACAAGTTCAAGACCAAGAGGTCAACTGAGTTGATTTCCTTGGACCCCTCTCTCCTTGGCTTGCAGATTGACACCTTGCTGTGTCCTCATCTTTTTTCTGTGTGTGTATCCTTGGTGACTCTCTACAGGTCCAAAATTTCCTCTTCATATAATATACCAGTCAGACTGGATTAGGACCACCCTAACAGGCTTGCTTTAATATAATTAACCTCTTTAAAGGCTCTCTCTCCAGGTATAGTCATATTTTGAAGTTCTGGATGTTAGAACTTCAACACATGAATTTTCGGGAAACTGAGTTTAGCCTATTACAATATCTATAAACATATTCTGAGCATTTTCATCTCCATACCTTGGTTCATTTTTATTTAACTGGAAATATTCTCTTCTGTATCTCTCTCAGTTGTTATCATAAATGAAGCTTTTCTCAATACTAGCTTTTACTCTTCCCCCCTGAAAATTTAGGTACTTTTCTTGGAGAAATTTCCACATTATCCTTACTATTACAGTCATTTATGAACTTATATCTTCATTTGATTATAATATTCTTGAAAGTAGGGTCTATGTCTTTTTTATCATAATATCACTAGTCCTGTCTAAGAGAACCTTGGCCATAGTTGGTATTGAGTATAGATGTGTTAAAATTTAAAAAAAAAGTCTGCAAAACTCTAATTCATATATAACTTCACAATAGAATTTAAATGGAAGAATATTATTTCTTAGGTGATAATGGAAGGATTTGTGGATGTGTTGAAATTTGAAATAAGGCTTGAAGCATGGATAGGATTTTGATAGATAAAGATCTGACAAAATAGGGATTAAAGGTTAGGTTAAATGCTCATTCAAACCAGAGTTAAAGGAACAGTGCAAGCTGAACTCAGAATGCAAAATAATTGCACAATGGACATCTGTGCAATAACATGTAATCAGTTTGATTATACCACAGGGTTTTGTTTTAGTGAGAGCTAAATCCAGAAAGATAGTTTGAGACAAAGTCATAAATGATGCAGACAGCATTCTAAGGAAATCTGATTTTTTTTTTTCGTAAGCAATAGTGAGTCAGGAAGGATGTCACATATGGGAGTAACATTTACCAAAGCATCGGCTAAGGAAAAATATGTAGGCTCCAGAAGCATCAAGTTTCATTAATAAAAATAATGTGAAGAATGAAAAGGAGATCTGAGGATCTAGAGATAATGATGAATTTGAAAATATGGAAAGATATCAAATGAAAATGTCCAGAAGCTAGTGTGAAAATCAAGTTTTATAAAAACAAATCTTGATTTTCATCGTGGGGTAAATATTAGAAAGTTGGAAGTATTTTAGTTATTTGAATATATCTCTACTTACTTATGCATTAAAACTAGCCTATGGCTAAACGTTTTTAATGTTCATGTTTGGAATTAGTGCTTTTTTGTGTATTCTAAATCAGGGTAATACAAATTACTTATCCTTCAACTTACTTTTTAAAGTCATTTTAGTTTGCTCTGGCAGATATTTAAGAACATATTAAGGTAAATAAAATTACAGGACATGTACATCTTTTCAAATACACACTTTCAAAATTGCCTCATTTGTAATTACTTTATAACGTGTATATGAAGCATAATGTTCCAGATATCCCTTCATTAGTAAACATAAATATTAAATCAGCTTAACTGAATTTTATCTTGCTCTGTCTTTTTTTTTTAGCTGGTGAAGTTATACTGGATTTTCAATTTTTAATTAAAACCTAGACTAATTCATTGCTCCAATTACTTTTCATTTGAAAGATACTATTTTTCTTGACAAAACATTTTCATTGAGATACTGTAAATTAGTTCACATTTACCTCTGGCTATTTGTTTTCCATTATTAATTATAATGACCAGCAACGAAGTGAAGTGCCTATTAATTTACATGAATAATTTACTAGCAGTATTCACCCCATGTTTGCGAGACTACCAGTATATTTAACTTATACCATTTTTTTTTAAAAAAAGGTCACCTTTATCAAAATTATTGTTATAGTCAAAACATTATTTGTAAACATTACAAACATATATCTAGCATTTCTAAAAGCAAAAATATATTTATGTATTGTATTTCTTTCACCCTCCGTTCCTTCTAGCAGGCAGTAAGTTTCAAGAGGATGGATGTGAGTAGCTCAAGACCAGAGATGATTCCGAGACTAGCAGTCTTCTGAGAGGGTAGCAAAGGTCACGTACAGAGAGGTTCTGATTGGAGAAAAGAAAAATGGGAGGCAGGTTCCTGGGGTGTGGGCGTGACCGGCCGCTGTTTCAGTTAGCGGGAGGTCTTGGTGGTGAGTGGGATGGGAAGGTGAGAAACAAGGACTCAGTTCAGTAGGCAATTACATACACAACTTTCAGACCATAAAAAGTTTTGTGCAGAAGGTATAATCTAGGAACACATGTTTCATATTGGAAACCTTAGGATGGATAACGTTTTTTGAGGAAGGGCTTGTAGAGCGAGAAGAGTTCTAAAAACAAAACCCTGGCATGGGTGGAGGGGGAAGAGACTACATGGGAGAGGGAAAAGGAAGGTGTAAGCTCCATCAAGGGACTGCGGGGACAAATGACGAGGAAAGCAGATTTCAAGAACAAATGAAATTACTAACAAATTTAAAAGCAGCAGATAGGTTTCGTAAGGTAAGCAATAAAAAATACTCTTTAATGTGGCATAAAAAGATTTGCTGGCATGTAGGGGGAAAGAAGCTAATTCCAGAAGGCTAAGGAGTGAATGGGAAGGGAGGAGTTTGAGAATATGAGTATGCACTGTTGAAATGAAAACTTTAAACTCCTATACGTAAGATCTTTTCTGTTTCCTGGTTTACTGGTCCTTGACAAATGAATAATGTACCATTTCTCTCCAATGTTCTTTTATTTCACAAGTAAAGTTTCTGGAAGGGCAATACCTTAACTGGAAAGACAAAGCATCTCATAATGGAAATACAGGTAATAACATGTAGTGTAATAGCTGTGAATGTAAACTCAGACCCCATTGACACGTATCAACCGTGTCTCCTGCCCATTTTAGCCTGTCTCCCCAGCAACACCCTTTCCTTCCCCCAGTCTTCTTACCCCAAAGCAGCCTGAGTCACAGAGACAGCAGTGATTCAGCAGGCAGGCAACAGGTGCTCAGCCAAGCTTAGCAAGGAACTTTGCTTTTGGCCTTTAGGCCATGTCTCTGTAGCATGACTGAGCTGGTCTTGGATTGCTTGATCAGTTCTTTATTTTTTTGCCTCAGATGTATTAATAGATCAATCCGATCATGGCAGGGATCTGAACTGGGCTTTCAAGAGCCCAATACAATGAATCATGCATAAATTTTCCTTTTTCTTTTGATAAACAAACAGACCTGACCTTTGTTGTGCAAGTGTTGTGTATGGATGCATTGTTTACCTTTTCTTTACACTTGCAATGTATACCTTTCAAAAGCATTAAGTAAGAATCTTTCTGCGTTTTAATCCTTCTGAAAAATGATACGAAAACTTATTCAATGTGCAGTTTAAAATACATTTAAGCAGGTGGCTGCGTATTTCAGGTGTTTCTGACATTTATTTAGGTTGAAGATTATTATTTAGGCAACAACTGGTGAAAGAGATTATCTGGATTGTTATATTTGATGCAATTTGGTAAGATTATGAACATACATTTCTGACACTTTGTATTAAAGTTGTATTATTTTACAGTTGGAGAATGTGATGCATGTATTAAAGAGACCAAGAAAATGGAATGATTAAAAGAAAAAAAAACATATTTTCAGTTAATAGCTGTTTAATATTTTATTTAGGAACTTAGGAAACGGGATACTTTACAGATGCCCATAAATGTACCTGAGCATTTGCAAATGGGTTGAGGTCATTTAAGGACCCCCTGAAGGGACCTGGAAAAGCCTTTCACTTGCCCAAGATCCCTTTCAAAGAACGTTCGGATCTAAGTTTTAAGAAAATCTATGTATATGTTTGTAAGATCAATAAGTACTGGAAAATTTTGTCCAGTCCCATGTTTGTTACCATGTAATCATTTCATAAAATGCACGAAGACATCCTTAAGGGAGCCGTGAATCTGTTTGATTATCTTGGTCCGTTCACTTTGGGACTGCCTTGTACTCTTGTCTATGGATGGTGGCTGTGAAATGCTTGCAGTTTAGAGGGGGTTTGTCAAGAGGGAGACATTCTTCTGGATAATGATGAAATATGTATTGGGAATAGTTAGTCACTTCAATTCCTCTTCAAGAATAAGCTTGATGATCATATAAAACCAGATCTTCCTATATTTAACCAGTTCTTCCTAGTGTGAAAATTATTGTAGGTGGGAATGGTGTTTGCTCTTTTCCTTACGTCTTAGAGCAGGACATTACTGTTTATTGGACTTCCCAAGGACTCTAATCTATTTGAAAAAATAATGCATATCTCTTCTGTAATCACTCATATAGCCAGAACCTCTGTTAAAAGCTTTTGAATACTGCTCAAGGTTCTAGTTAGGTTAATTTCTCTGGAGTTGGAACTGGATATAACTAGAAATAACTGTGGTCTAAAAATGAAATTGGTGAGAGGTAGGGGAAATAGTCAAAATATTTTTTATTGAAGGTATTTGTAAAATACAGGCAGTTTTTCATCTCTCACAATTATTTTTTGTATTTTATAAATATTTATAGAAGACCTAAACAAGTGACTTGGAAATTATGATGTATTCATGAAAAGTAATTTTTATTTTTTCATTTTCCCTTTGTACATGGTTTTTATTATTTACATAATACAATGTAGCATCCATGCAGAATAGCATGATTATGTGCAATGAATAAATATGAACGATCTTGTGTACATAAATCTGTACACAAACAACAGGGTCTCGAACTACCATGGAAGCACATTTTGCCGGCTGCATCAGAAGATGTCTGCATTACTCTCATTGCTAAAAATGTTATGTAGCACAGAAAAGTAATTTTTACATGTGTTGGCCAGGCAAAACATTTGCTACAATTTTTAACATCATTTATTTGTGTCTATTTTTTCCTTTTCCAATCCTCGTGTATATTTCGTATTTTCAAATATTTTCTTCATTCACTACTTGTTTCTTATGCAAATTTGCTAACAGATTTCCTATTATAAATGTCAGAAAGGACTCTGGTGAGTTTAGAGCTTGTGTTAAGAGCATTAAATGCTTAGACAAGATCAACCTTAGCATCAGAATGGGTAAATGGCCCTATCTTTGAGAGCGTTTTGTTTGGTTGGTTTCTTTAAACAGGTGAACTAATAATACATTCTTTGACATTGACCTGAGTTATAAAGCTTTACATATATACGATGCTTTACAAATGTTAATTGATATTAATAACAGCCATATGGTAAAACCAATTTATGTTTGGATTCAGCTTTGCAAACTTTCGTAGTAGTTATTCCTAAAGTATGGTCCTCTAATTTTGGAGTCTACTCTGGCCCACACAGCCAGCTCAGAGGGTGTCTATAGTGCAAAGATATGCCATGGCAATCCTGGGCCATACCTGAACTCAATAGCTATGTAAACTGAAGCAAATTACTTGGCTTTTCTGTATCATAGTTTATTTACTTGCTTGTTTTGTTTTGTTTCTCATTTGTAAGTCGTACCTAATTCAGAGGTTTGATAAGATGATTAAATGGATTCCTGGGTTTAAGCCTGGAACATAGTACAGTGCCAGGGACATAGGCAGTGACTGTTAGCTCTTGACTCATTATTAAGCATTTTTTAATTCGAACTTCATTTATTGGGCACTTTATAAACTTAAGGACCTGTAGCAATATCATAGGAATCTTTTAATTAAGAATTTCTATTTAATACCTGGATATTACAATTTAGTCATTGTTTAAAGCACATAATTGCACCTTTGTCTCCTGGAAAATAGCATTTTGTCCTCATTTAATTAAATCTAGATCTAGAGTTCAAAACTTTCTGTTGTTGCCTTGGCTGACTTAACCTTAAGACTTAGTGCTAGGACAATTACTCCTTTCTCTGTTTCTGACTAGCTGTCATTGATAGCCATTTACTTTGAAATATGCTAACAATTTTTTTTAGGGAAAAACAATATGAAGCCTCCACCAGAAAATGAGAAAGAGAGAAGAAGGAGCTTATTTTTAGCAGGAATAAATAAAGATACCTGTTCACATAGAATCTTCCAGCATCTAAATCGATCCCGAACATTTCAATAATCATACTTAGGGTACACATCTCTACTTCACTCCACAGTTTCAGAAAGTTCATGGTCCATGTCGCCTTAGGGAGCAGCTAGCCTGACTGTCCTCACTTAGGAGAAGCTGCTGATCACTAAAGGTCACAGAACAGAGGAAGTGAAGCCAGAAAGCAGCTCTCCTGGTTGCCTGGACGAAAGGACTCCTTGTCCTGACCACGACCTATCCTGTGAGCACAATGCAGAGATGATGTTTAGTAAGAATGTGTGGATGGATGAATGCTGACTTAAGTTTAGAACTCTTTCTACTATTTCTCATTATTGATAACTTTAATGTCGTTCTAGGCTTTGAGGTTGATGCTCTGCTCAGACCAAATATAAGTTGCCCTCGGTTAGTGATTCTTAGAGAAAAACTGAATAAATATTGTCGTATCCTGGCTTGGATGCTGAGCCCCATTCTCCCAGTAATGTGGATGTGTGGATCCTGTTTCCTTCTGACTAGGTGCTTCTGTGAGGCAACTCAGTTGGTTGGCTACTGGGTAACCTTCTTGTGTCCAAACAAGAAACCCATCTTGTTTCTTTTGCCCTTCCTGTGACTTGATTCCCTGCTTAGTCTCTCCAGTAATGGAATTCCTTTCTGCACTTTATTTTCCAGCTACTGGGATTCCAAACTGATAACTTTTTCTGGATGCAGCCTCTTGCCTATGCTGGTCCTTTCTCACTTTTGCATGTATTACCTGATAATATGCCTCACTTTTGCTATGAAATGTAGTCTGGGTTTTGACTCAGTTGGGAGCACTTGCTGGCAATCCCCTGCCCATGCCTTCGCAGATTCTTTAGGTGTTTTTTAAGTCTTCGCTAGGATATCCCATCCCAATCTCTTTGCACAGATTTGATTTTTAAATCCTTATCCATGACATGAGAAAAGAATGAAGCTAAAAAATCATCCAAAGAGATAGAGATTAGGTTTGAGTAAACCGTTGAAAGGAACAAATTACACTGTAAAGGAAGGATTTTGTCCTTTCAAGAACTGAGGAACAATAGCTGCATGTGGGTAAGGAACTGTTAAGTGGGGGTTGCCCTTCTCATCCTAGTTGCTATAGCTCATATTATCTACACTGTGTCAGCTATCTCTCCAGCTCTGAGAAACACAAGATTCTACCTGTAAGACTGACGATATCAGTGAATGAGTTCAGCTCCTTGTATTACTGTGGCAGAGACTCATTCTCTATCCATCACATGCCACTTGATTCAAAGAGTAGGCTGTCAGTCATGACATTGATTGGCCACCCTCTGTGACTTGGAACAGTGTCTGGGGCTAGTACATGAGCTGATATTGTGATGCTTCATTGAATTAATACAAGTAACACCCTTAGATTTAGCCCTGGCAAATAATAAATCCTCAATAAATATTAATTGTTTTAAATATTAATTTATGGGACAAAAATACCTCATGGAAGTGATTTTTTCAATAAATATTGCTTTTAAAAAGCCAAGATTTTGTCACTGAATTAACTTTAACAATCAATAGAGAACATACACAAATTACAACTATTTTCCCCTTGCTAAACCCAAGGCTCTGAACGCCTTTGGTAAGTGGAATAAAGCTATTATGTTCCTAAAAGTGTGTGAGGGCCAGGGCCTGATGTAGTATAGCTGTAGATGTTGCAGATTCGAGTGCTAATGTCAATTGCAAAAGTCACTTATGCTAACGTGAATGATGCCTAGCCCGTCTCCTCGGGCACTTCATCCAATAGTTGTTGAGGCAAAGAAGTTCTAAATAAAGAAGGGGACTAGCAAAAGTGTGGGTGGATAACCAGAGGAGAAACAAAGGCAGGAATGGCGAGGGCTTAGCAAAACCTTGGCAGAGGAAAAAGTAAACAGTGATACAATGAAGGAGTCTTGATCAATAAATTGGAGAGGTCAAAGAAAAATTCCTAGTTCTCAAACTGGTCAAATCTCTTAGATGTTTCTAGGAAAAGTATGTTATCATTGCACTCATTGACTCCGTTCTTTTGGAAAGTAGTGAAGGCAGCTTCCACCAGCAGTGGATCTTCTTTCTCATGTCCTGTGGAGACATTCTCCTTTAAGGCTGGGATGGTTAATTTTATGTGTCAACTTGACTGGCCTAAGGAATGCCCAGATAGCTGGTAAAATATTTTGGGTGGATCTTTGAGGGTATCTCTGGAAGCGATTAGCCCTTGAATCATTTGGCTGAGTAAAGAAGATCACCCTCAACAATGCAGGTGGGCATCCTCTAATCGGTTGAGGGCCTGCGTGGAACAGAAAAAGCAGAGGAAGGGAAAATTTGCTCTCTCTCTTTGTGTTGACACATTTTCTTGCTCTGGGACAGTGGCACTCCTGGGTATCAGGTTTCGAGCTCAGATTAGGAGATATGCCACTGGACTCAGGATTTTCAGTCCTTTGGACATTAATTGGATTGCAGCATTGACTTTCTTGGTTCTCTAGCTTGCAGACTTCTTGGCCCTCCATAACTGTGTGAACCAATTCCTACAATACATCTTTTGGTTCTTTTTCTCTGGAGAACCTTGACTAATACAAAGGCCATAATGTAACTGTTGTGTTATGTGAAATGGACTGCAACTTGGGAAATATTTAAGAAGTTTTTACACTTCTGTAATGATCACAGAGTTTCTGTGTAATGATTACACAGAGTTTTTACGCTGTGTAATGATCATTATAGCAAGAATACACAAAGAAGAATCAGTACTTAAATATTTTAGAGGAAGAATCTGTAGAAATAGAAGCTCATTATGTTTGTGAATGAAAGAGAGGAAGAAATGAGATCGAGAGTTATTATACGAATGGTGTTACTAATGCACATATGTGATATAAAGAATAGGATAGCTAAGTCTAGAGAAATGCAACCTGACTCACGAACATTCCTCCTTCAACATAGTTGCAACTTCTTTCACTATTGGCAGAAGCATGGTGGTAAAAAATCCAAGTCCATGCAAAATTTATAAAGCATCAAGTATGAGCAAGGGAGATGCCATTTAGAAGAAAGTTCTCTTTCAAGTGCATTTTGTTCCCAACATTTTTTTCTCACTTCAATGAATTCATATGTCTATATTTAATTTACAACATCTTCTCCCATCACAGCTTGTGTTATAAGCAAACTGTTATTTAGTTCCATGAAGCATATATAAATGTGTTGTAAATAATTTTGAGAGGGTTCAGGAAGTTAGTGACTAATGCTGCAGGCGTATTTGAAATAACCAGAAGTATGGAACAAGAACATTAACCCATATTTTCCATACAATAAGAATCTATAAAATGATACTTCACAGTTCTCTGGGTTGAAAAATTTAGTTAGGGCTTGTTCTATAATCGCAAAAGAACCGTATTAAAATCTTTGAATGAAAAAAAATGGCAGTACCAATGTAATCAATCAATAAGGATTTATTGAGCATCCACGGTATCCTCACTACCAGACTCTAGATTTGGCAAAGATCGTTGCTTACCCTTATTCATTCTTCACTATTCTTATATATCCCTGGTATCAATCAGTATGATCCTTTTAAGACATCAACAATTCATCTTTCCAAAGCCGTTCAATGCCTCTAACCTTTTTATTCAGAGGAAAAGACAAAGTTCTTATACAAGCATCCAGAAACTCCTAAATGATCTAGACCTTTCTTACTTCTCTGACTTCATCTTCTACCCTTTTCCCACCTCCATATGCCATGCTATCACTGTTGGCCGCCTTGCTGTCTCTAACTTGGCTTGTGCAATTCTAAAGCAGGGATTTTGTACTAGCTATTCCCTTTCTCTGAAACGTTCTCCCTCCAGCTCTTGATAAGGTTGATTTCTTCCTTTTTGGCAATCCTCTTTGAGTGTCATCTTCTTAAGGAGATCTACCCAGAACCTCCCCCTATATCTATATCTATATCTAATCTATCATCATCTATATCTATAGCTAAATATATCTAAGACACTTTTTTGAAGTATGACATTCAAAAAGGTGTACATATTTACATATTATACATATATTGTGAAACAATTACCACAGTAAGTTTAGTTAGTATCAGTTATGTCATATAAATAAAAAAGAAAAAAATGCTATTTTCCTTGTGATGAGAACTCTGCTACTCTATGCTTCTACGAATTTTTGACTATTTTGGAATTCTCATGTAAGTGGTGTCATGTAGTATTTGTCTTGTGACTGGTTTATTTTACTTAGCATAATGTCCTCCAATTTCATCTATGTTGTCACAAAGTCAGAATTGCCTTCTTTTTAAAGGGTGAATATTATTCCATTGTATGTATATATCTTACTTTCTTTGTGCATTCATCTGTTGATGGAGTTAGGGTGTTTCCAGATCTTGGCTATTGTGAATAGTGTTGCAATGAATATGGGGATACAGATGTTCTTTGGATCCAAATGACTGTTCTTTTACAAATATATCCCGAAGTGAGATTTCTGGATGAAGTAGTAATTGTATTGTTAAATTTTGGGGAAACCTTCAGACTGTTTTCCACAGTGGCTGTGCCAATTTACACTCCCACCAACAGAGCGCAAGGGTTCCCTTTTCTCCATGCCCTTGCCGAGACTTGTTGTCTCTTGCCTTGGTCATGGTCAGTCTAACAGGTGTGAGGTGACATCTCATTGCAGTTTGTAATTTGCAATTCCCTGATGACTGCTGATGTTGAGTACTTTTTTGCATACCTTTTGGTCATTTGTATGTCATCCCTGGGAAAATGTCTATTGGAGAATGTCCTTATATATTTTGGAATGTTAACCCTTTATCTGGTACACGGTTTTGCAAATATTTTCTCCCATTCTGTAGGTTGCCTTTCATTTTGTTGATTGTTTCCCTTTTTTTGTCATTTGATATAATCTCACTTGTTTATTTTTCCTTTAGTTGCCTGTGCTTTTGGTGTCATATCATTGCCAAGACTAATATCAAGGTGCTATACCCCTGTGTTTTCTTCTAGTAATTTTATGGTTTTGGATGTAATTGCATTAATTTTTTTTGTATATTTTAAAATAAGGATCCTAATGCATTCTTTGCCTATGGATATAAGTTTTCCCAACACTATTTATTGAAAATACTATCCTTTCCCCAATGTGTATTTTTGGCACCCTGTCAAAGATTAGTTATAGCGTATATGTGTGTTTATTTGTGGGCTCTAGTTCTGTTTCATCATTGTGTTTTTATGCAATTATCATACAATGTTAATTACTGTACATTTTAAAAATAATTTGAAATCAGGAAGTGTAATGCTTTTTTCCCCCTCAAAATCACTGTGACTATTTGGGGTCTTTATGATTTTCCATAAATCCTAGGATTTTTTTCTATTTATGTGTTTTTGATAGAAATTTCATTGAATCTATAGATGGCTTTGAATGTGGACGTATTAACAATATCAATTCTCATGACATCTTTCAGATCTTTTAACTGAAATGGCATTACATCTTGTCAAGTGATTTTTTTCTACAGCTATTAGGTGATCATGGATTTGTAGCCTTCATTTTGTTAGTGAGATTTATCACATCTGTTGGTTTGTGTATGTTGAACCATCTTTGCTTCCTAGGGACAAACCCTGCTTGGTTCTGGTGTATGGCCTTTTTAATGTGCTGTTAAATTCAATCTGCTAACACTTTGTTCAGGATTTTTTAAATCTATGGTTAAAATCTATAGGTTATGCTGGAGTAGTATGCAACTCCTAAACTTATGATCTAATACAATAAAATAGTGATATTCAAAGTATGGTCCATGGATACCCAGGAGTCCCTGAGAGCCTTTCACAGTGATGGTAAGAGCAAAACTAGTTCCAAAATATGAGTAAAATGGCATTGCCTTTTAACTTTATTGATATTTTCACTAATGATACAGCATTGTGGATAAAGACAGTGGTATCAAACTACACTACCTTACACATGACATTTTTCACTACAGTGTGCTGGCAGAAGGGATGAAAAAAGGACAGCTTCACCTAAAAAGGTCCTTGAGAAAGCAGAAAAGATTATTAATTTTATTAATATTTGACCTTTGAGTACATGTCTTTTTAATATTCTGTGTGGCACAATGGGAAATATGCATGAAGCACTTCTACTGCACACAAAGGTATGATGATTGCTTCTAGGAAAAGCAATTGTGGAATTGTTTGAGTTGTGAGATGAATTAGCACTTGCTTCATGCAACATAATTTTTACTTGAATGAGTTACTGACAAACTATGCTTATTTAAAATTGAGTATTGAGTAGAAATTTTCTAAAATAAATGAATAAAGTGAACTTTATTCATGAGAAACAGCTGACAGTTTTTATGAGCAATATTATGCTTCTGATTTTGAATCAAACATTTTTGAAAATTATATATCTGCCATAGTGAACTTGACAGCTCCCCAATACCTAAAGATTTCATTGATGAAATTGGAGATGATATTACCAATCTTTAATATCAAATAAAATATCAAAACAAGAAAAGATATGAATAACTCAGTACATCATTTTTTTTTCCAGAATACCAATGCCAGATGTTATATAATTTGCATCAGTGAAAGATCCATTTGAAATACAGGACAGATAATGGATTTTAATGAACAACTATAAATTTTCATTGATATTGTTTTGGATTCGTCATCAATCCTTATCCTTACTTGTTGAGTATTTTGGTCTCATATGATCCCTAATTATCTGAAAAGCCTTAAAACACTCCTCTTTTTTCCAACTACATATTTATGCAAGGCCAGATTCCCTTAATATATTTTTATACTCAACTGATTGAATGCAGAATTTTATAAGAAATTTCAGTTTAATTCTAGTAAGAGATATGAAGAAGTTTTAAAAATGCAAATAAAACTTCTCATTAATTTTGCTTTTTGGGATATATTTATGTTAAATATGTTATTTTAAATGAACTTGCAAATAAAATGTTTAAAATATAAGTTTTAACCTGAAATCTAGTAATTAATAGGTAAAACCCATATAAACAAAGGCCCTTTGTGGTGTTCAATAAATTTTAAGAGAAGAAAAGAGTTCTGATACCAACGTGTTTGGAAATTACTATAATACACATTGATTTCTCATTCATACCACATGTCTAACACAAAGAGGGAGGAGACTAAACTGAAAAATGATGTTTGTGGACCCAGAATGACAGATGCTCTACTATCTTTATTTAAATCATCTGTTAATTGTAAATCCTATTCACAACAGCAAGGAAGCAGACATATAATACACATACTAATATGCTATATTCTGTGCAATGATTTAAAAATACCCAGAGATGGGGAAAGCCAGTGAGGAATGATGTCATTAGGCAGTTTAATCAGGAAGTGGCACTTGAGGTGGATCTTTGATGAGTGACAGTATATGGATTGGTGGATGGGTATAGGAGGAGTATTCATGGAGAGATAAACAACACTGGAAAATAACCTGCCAGGTTTGTCATAAGGTACCTTCTTGGTAATGAAGGATTGATTCCAACTTTAATAGAATATCTACATTGGTTTATGGAGGAAGAAATAGATTTGACAAGCCAAGTAAGATAAGATGGTGATGGATTTTAAAAATAAAGTCCAACAGTTCAGATTTGATTTACTAGGCTCCAACTAGAGTTTTGATTTTGAGGAGGAGCACAATGTGTGTAGCATTTGAAGAGATTAGATGTAGTATTAATTGTTCATAGAATGATTAATTTGATGTGGTTGAGACTAAAATCAGCAAAGCCAACTAAGGATTTTGGAACTAATCACATGCATTAGCAGTTCTAGTTTGAAATTAGGGGACAAGGGAGCAATGATGGAAAAGACATGTCAAAGACAAATACAAGAGACAGTTGGAAGAAATAATAAATTGGTTTTCTTGAGTGACTGGATGTTTGGAATAAGATATCGGTCTGGTATTAGATATCCTGTATTATATGCTCCTCTGTAGAGTTTTTCTGTACTCTCCTTTCTAGCCATTTCTCCACTCAGAAGACTCACAACCACAAAAATTCTAGAAGAAAAAATAGGTAGTGAAATCTCAGACATTTCTCGTAGCAATATTTTTGCCAATATACCTCCTTAGGCAAGGGAAACAAAAGGAAAAATTAAACAAATGGGACTACATTAAACTAGAACATTTTTGCATAGCAAAGGAAACTTTTACCAAAACAAAAAGGCAGCCAGCTAAATGGGAGAAAATATTCACCAAAGATACATCTGACAAGGGGTTAATAGCCAAAATTTATAAAGACCTCAACAACACTTCCCTGCCCCCGCAAGAAGCAATCCATTTAAGAAATGGGCAAAGGACCTGAATAGACACTTCTCCAATGAGGGCATGTAGATCACTGATAGACCTGAAAAGTTGCTTGACATTATTAATCATCAGAGAAATGCAAATTAAAACCACAATGACATATTACCTCACACCTGTCAGAATAATTATCACCAGTAAAACAACAAACAAATACTGGTGAGGATTTCAAGAAAAGGAAACTCCCATGCATTGTTGGTGGAAATGCAGATTGGTGCACCACTTTGAAAAACAGTATAGAGTTTCCTCAAAAAATTAAAAACTGAATTTCCTTATGACCCAGGGATTCCACTTCCAGAAATATACCCAAAGAAAACTGTAACACTAACTCAAAATAATACATGCACTCCTATGTTAACTGCAGCATTATTTACAAAATCACCAAGATTTGGAAGTAGACCAAGTGCCCATCAGTAGATGAGTGGAGAAAAAACGCTGTGGTACATTTATACAATAAAATACTATTTGGTCATAAAAAGAAGGAAATCTTACTTTTTGTGTTACATGGATGGACCTGAAGAACATTTTGCTAAGTGAAATAAGTCAATCAGAAAGGCATATACCATATGATTTCACTTATTGTATCTAATAAACAAAATGAACAAACAAACAAACAAACAAAATAGAAATAGACTAATAGATACAACAGATTGGCAGCTGTCAGAGGGGAGAGGAGAGAGGGTTGGGTGAAAAAGGCGAAGGGATTAAGCCACAAAAAACCCTCATAGACACAGACAACAGCCTGTGATTTCCAGAGAAAATGAGGGTTAGGAGAATTAGGAAGGTAAAGAGGAGATAAAAGGTGATTGAAGCATTTTTCCTAGCACTATGTGCTCATTGAGAGTGTTATCACTCCGAACTTTTATCATAATTTTTCCTATGTGCATATTAATATGAGTGGTAGATTTACAAAGTTATTAGGGCAAGTTCCATGCACCACTATAGTTCAACACGATACTTACCACATACTCAGTGCTTAAAAAATAGTTAAGTGCATGATAACATTGTATAATTAATGTTTCAATTCAGGAATAATGATTTATTTGTTCATCTAAGGTTAGAAATATGTGGATGAGTGACATTAAATAATTGAATGTACATTGGTCACATTTTTCAGTTTCAACTTGGACTTAGTAACTTTTAAAGGCAGAGCTGGTGTATACATAGCATATAATACATAGTAAGATATTCTCCTTAAGTTTCTATGTTATTTAAAATATGGCATATGTTCCTAGAAAATACTGCATTATAAGTCAGTGTGAGAAACTGTCAGACAAAATGGCAGTGAAAAATAATATAAAGGAAGATATAAGTCTACATTTACATAGCACTATGCATTTGCCAGATACTTTTCTAAGTGCTTTCCACTTATTCATTCATTAATTTAAGGCTCAAAATAACCCTACTATTTTTTTCTTTATACATAAAGAAACTGAAACACTGCATAGCTAAGGAGCTCACTAAACATCTTATTCGTGCTTGACATGTACCTGTGGCCGAGGCAGTAATTGTCTGAGGCAGCCCCTCTCCAAACTTCTGACTTTGGAAGTGAGATAGTCCTATGAGGACATTGTAGAGTTGCAAAAATCTCATGGAAATGTCATTAAATTCTATATGATAGAATTTTCCGTTGTAAAGGGTGATTGTTTTTTCATTCAAGAAAGAGCAAATTGGCCTTCACCAAATGGAGATTACATGAAGAATTCACACTTACAAAATCTCGTGTATTTGTAGGTTTAAAATTATCAAATGCTTATTTTACAATGGAATGCTAAACATAAACATCTAGTATAGGAAAACAATAATGCAAAGTTATCCTATGTAGATTTAGAAACTGAAGTTCTGGAATACAAATGCAACATTGGATGTGTAGATGATTCAAAACCTATGTAAATCATGGCGAGAGCAAAAGGTTCTTATTAAATGAAAATGCAACATATTATTCACTAGAAATGTCTCCAAAAACGTGCATGTAAAAACTAGTAAAATCATGAACACATCATCATTATTATCATTATCATCATCATTTTCATCAGTTGCTATTTTTTAAATATATAGGGTTCATGATACTGAATCATATGCTGCAAATCTGTAAAAATATTTTTAAAAATTGCAAAAGAGCTCAAAAAATAAAAACCACTATGTGTTACTAGAGACATTAAAGCAATGGCTCATTTATTAATCAAACCTTAATACTTTCCAACAACCAAAGGTATACACTTTATTATTTTTCAAATAGTTTATATTGGAAGGAAATCCTACATGAAAGAGTTAACATGGAGATAAAATTATCTGCAATTATACTCTGCTGAACGTTGAAGAATCTGACTCAATATTTGCAACCAATTAAGTTTTCCTATATATAGAGTTGACATTCTTGCTTAAAAAATCAAAGTGCCTTTTTTCTTTATTGTTTTGCTGTGGGTAGATTTATAATTCTCCACAAAAGATTTGAGATTTGAAATGAAGACTTGAAGTCAAAATGTCAATTGTTATATACATAACTATACAATCAAATTTAATGACATATTTGTTTATTTTAAAATAGAATGAAATGCTTTTTTAAAAGAAAAAGTATTCAATTCACATTTTGCAGATTAAAATACAAAAACTAACAAAAGAAATCAAAACACAGTTCTTCTAATTTTAATTGCTATTTAGAGTAATAGATTGGGATTAAAACAAAATAATCATTCTGATTTATTTTTTCTTTCAGTCAATAAAAAATAGTAGGTCAATCTGCAATAAACTTTAGAAAATATTATGCACAAGAATACTTTTTTATATGCAATGGGTATGCTTGAAAAGTTGGCAGATGTTTACTTAATTTTTTTTAAAGTTATGTTTATTCAGTTGCTTATATGAGGTTACGATTAAAATGGCCCTTGTTTTAACAAATGTTTCTTGTATCTTAAGAGTAATAACTTTACGTATCTGCTTAATATAGTATAGTTTTATGTATGTCTGCATATATGTATATTGGGTAAAAAATAGATGAATATATACAGTTCATTTCATTTTAGTATTCATTAGAATTATTTTTGTTTCAAAGAGATAAAAAATCACAAAAATATTTGGGAAAAAAAGACACCTTACATGAAGTTGTTCTTTCTTTAGAAAATACAGATAAAAATGTATTTTCTAAAAAAGAAACCAAGTAAATTAAGAGATAAAAATTATATCTCCAAACCACACTGAGTATTTTTTTAAGTTGCAATTTTCTGTGCTGAGTGCCAGAGTCACCTAGCTCAGTTATGTGCGATTTAACTAAAATTTACAGGTGGTGCTGATACATCTACACACCAAAAAATCATTGTTTTACTATACTTCAAATAATCCTGATTTACACAAATAATACATGTATGTGCTTTTTTGCATTCTTCAGGTATTGCCTCAGGAACTTCTAGACACTGGCTTACTGAATGAGAAACTCTTCTCCAGGATGCGGGGCTCCACCGTCCAGCCTAGCCAGCCCCACCTCCGGCGTTGCCGTACCCTTCTCCAAGATTTGAATGAAATGTCACACCCAGAAGTGTACAGCTGGGCTTTGAGACGTCTCCTTAGACAGAAATGCAGTGGAATTAGCCTACTATCAGGAGAAATTTGAGTAATGGAAACAGGCAGCAGCAGGGAGCTGTGTAGATGGACCCTTCTCCTTTATCCCTCAGAAACGTCGCTCCGAGATATGGTCTCTCCATTTCGCCTATCTGTGTATGCACCACTTGGCTGAGTGGACATACCTGCCATTGACTTTCTGTGTTGCTTAAAGGCTCATCAAGAAGCCAGTGCAATGCTTCTCATCTTTCCCGGTTTCACTACTTTGAATACTCACTCATTTCATCCTGTATATTTTAAGGAACTGAGGCTAAGGCAGTGTATGTGCATACAATTTATTAAAAACAATTAAATACACCTGCATTTAGAAGGTGTCTTTAACTTAAGTCTACCACAATAAAATGAATCACAGAAAAAACAAATCTAGCCTCATAAGAACTACTAATGTAGAAACCAAGAGTTGCATGGATAAAAAGTAGCTGATTATGGTGTATGATCTTTTTAATGAGCTATTGAATTTGGTTTGCTAGTATTTTGTTGAGAATGTTTGATCTATATTCATCAAGCATGTTGACTTGTAGTTTTCTTTGTTGGAGAGTCTTTATCTGGCATTGATATCAAGGCAATGCTGGCATCATAAAATGACTTCTGGAGTGTTCTCTTTTCTTCAAGTTTTTGGAAGAGTTTGAGATAAATTGGCATTATTTCTTTGTTAAATATTTGGCAAAATTAACCAGTGAAGCCACCTTGTCCTCAGCAATTTTTTTTCTGGGAGGTTTTTGATTACTAATTCAATATCCTTACTTGCTGTGCTCAGATTTTCTGTTTCTTCGTGATCTGTCTTGGTAGGTTGTATGTTTTTAGAAATGTATTGATTTCTTTTAGGTTTTTCAATGCATTTTAATTCAGTTGTTTATAGTATTCTCTAATAATCCTTTGTGTTTCTGTGGTATCAGGTGTAATGTCTTCCACTTCATTTATAATTTTACTTACTTGGGTACTCATATATCATGATCAAGTGGAATTCATCCCTGAGATGCAAGTATGTTTCAACATCTGCAAATCAGTAAATGTGATAAATCACATTATTAGAATAAAAGATAAAAATTATATGATCGTCTCAGTAGATGCAAAAAAACACATTTTACAGAATTCAACATCCATTGATGATAAAAACTCTCATTTGATATAGAATGAATGTACCTCAATATAACAACATACAGCAAGTCCACACTTACTGTTATACTATATGGTAAAAGTTGGAAGCTTTTTGCTCTAAGATCAGGAATAAGATGAAGGTCTCTACTTTCACCATTTCTGTTCAATATACTATAGCACCAGAAGTCCTAGCCATAGGAATCAGGCAAGGAAAAAAAGGCATTTGATTTAAAAGAAACAAGTAGCATTATATCTGCAGATGACATGATTTTATAGACAGAATATTCTAAAGACTCCACCAAAAACCTTATGCCATTTTGATAACATAGACAGACTTCAAGGACACTATGCTAAGTGAAATAAGTCAGACAGAGAAATATAAATGAACTCATTTACTTGACAAGTCTGAAACAAATGAACTCATAGAAACAGAACAGATTGGTGGTCATCAGAGCTAGGAATGGGGAATATGGAAATGAGTAAAAGTAAAAGCTGTTGGTTATAAGATAAATAAGTCCTACGGATGTAATCTATATCATGTTGACCATAATTAACAATATTGTATTTATATTTGGAGGTTGCTAAAGGAGTAGATCTTAGAAGATCATCACAAGAAAAAAAAAGATAACTATGTTAACTAAGCTTATGTCATCACTTTGCAATATATACATATATCAAATAATTATGTTGTAAACCATAAACTAATCCAGTGTTATTTGTCAATTGTATCTAAATAAACTGAAAAAATAGCTGATATTTTATTCATACTGTGATCAGTACTTCCTAAATTTTGTAGCTCTTCATGGGAGTAAAAACAAAAAATATTCTTAAGTCATTTTTCTCATTCCACTTGCCCACAAATCCTTACCAATAATTTAAAGAAACCATCACTCAGTGAAAATTAACTTTTGGAAGGTGAAAGTTCTCAAATTTGTTCACCTGCTACTGTGAATTGTAACATGCCATAGCATGGAGAAGAAGGAAGAATAATATTACCTATCAATTTCGCCAAAAGTAGGGCAAGTGGAGGACAAAGATAAACAAGTGTTTTCTAGTTTGATTACTATGTTTCTGGTATCAATACACTTCCTTTATTTTTCCTTTTTCTGACTAGAAAGTATACTCAAGGGAAATTTATCCTAGAAATCTGAACCACGTTTTCTCATGATCCAGTGGATCTACCTTGTCACGTTATACCTAGACTACTTTTCTGGATTAAGTAGAGAATTTATATTTTCAAAATATTACACTGACCATAATAAATGTTGATAAAGTATGTAACAACAGGAACTTTCACATAGTGTTGTAATTTGAAAGGTTAAGGCCACTTTGGAAATAAATTTGTCACTTTCTTTAAAAAGTTAATCATGTATGTACCATATAAATCAGCTACTTCACTCTTAGGTTTTTACTGAAGAGAAATGAAAATATATAACCATACAAAAATGTGCAAATACATTTTGGCATATTTATTTATAGTATGTGGACACTGGCAGCAATGCAGTGCTCATCAGCTATTGAATGACTGCATAGATCCTGCTATATCCATGCAATATAATGCTACTCAGGAAGAAAAAGTTAATGATCTCTTAATACACACAACAATTTGAATCTCCCACTAATTAAACCTAGTGAAAGAAGCAAGATAAAAAGAGAATACTATGTGATTCCATTTATATAAAAATCTAAAAAATGCAAACTAATCCATACTGACAAAAAGCAAACAGTGCTTGCCTTTGGACAGGCAGAGGAATGCCTGGACAGGACGTAGGAATTACAGAAGGACATGAGGAAACTTTTGGAGGTGATCGTGATGTTTAATTTCTTGACTGTGGTTTTGATTTTGCAGATATACACATATGGCAAAATATCTCAAATTGACTACCTTATGTATACATTTTACCACATCTAATTACATCCCAATAAACTTATAATATATTACAAATAGATCAAATACTATTATTTGTAATTATGATTGCTATTAGTTATCTACGATTGCATAATAAAGTACTGGGAATTTAGTGGCTTGAAATGACAACTTCCATTATTTCACAGTTTCTTTGCCTCTTTAGATCAGGGGAACCTGGGTTCTCTGCCTCAAGGTCTCTCACAGGCTGTAATCAAGGAATTGACTGGGCAGTTGTCATCTCAAGGCTCAGTGAGGGAAAGATCCACTTCCACACTCGTTCACATGGTAGATGGGAGGATTCAGTACCTTGTGAAGTGTTGTGCTTGGGGTTTCAGTTTCTTACTGGCTTTTGGTAATAGGCTACTGTACCTTGGTTCCTTGCCACTTGTGTTTTTTTATAGGGTCACTCAAAATATGACAGCTTGGTTCATCAGAGCAAGTGAATTAGAAGGACGAGAGCAACAGACAGACAAGACAGGCAGACAGAGGGAAACACAGCAGAGTCAGTGTCTTTCTTAATTTAATTTCAGAAATGACATCCCACTTTTTTCCTTTATATTCCACTCATTAGCAGCAAGTATGCAGGAAGGGATTACACAAGAGCACAGATACCAGGAGGTGGGGAATCATTGGGAACCATGTAAAAGCTTCTGAACAAATAATTGCAGAGAATTTATTAAAGAATTTGGGGGTAAAATATAACTATATACTTAGTGTCTCACAACACAAGCCATTTGTAAAAACATATCACCATGAAGGGGTGTTTTAGGAAATTTTAAAAAATAGGTATGCAGCTACAGCAGTATCATTTTAAAACAATTTTATTTGTATATTGTCTCATTGGTGTCATACTTGGTAAATATTCACTTGCTCTCAACTTTGACCCAGTCATCAGTCTTCCTACTCTCTGTGTTTGGGGTGTGATATATGTTCTGAGGAAATAGAAAAATTTAAAGCATGTGCTCTCTTCTCAAGGAACTAGCAATCTAGTTGAAAAGCAAGCCTATAAAATGTGGAAAAATTCTAAAATAGACTTACTGCCTATAAGTGATAAACTGAATGATACTGACTCTAAATTACCCTGAGTTTAGTTGTCAGAGGAAAAAATAAAAATGATCAAGTTGAAGTGTTTAGGAAAGGTTTTATTTAGAAGCTGAGGCTTAAGCTGGATCTTGAAAAATGGTGAGTGCATTTGTTATTCTTTTGCCCACAAACATGAAGCCCTTCTTAGAGTTTGGGGAATTCTCAGTTGTGTATTTTCTGGCAAGAAGAAATGTCCTGCTTCCCAAAGTGCAGATTATCTCCATGCCAACTGTCATAAAATGCACTGGCAAATGACTCTGTCTATCAAATGTCTCTACCTAGAATTTTTCATATGGCGCAAATTAGAGAAAAATGAAGTAAATGCCTTTGTGATGGTGTGTAGTGAAGTGTCTTTTCACTGCTTGGCCCTCCAGACTGCTTTGATTTCCTGTGGTTTTCTAAGTCTAGTGTTCCAGTCTCCTGATGACCCTCTAGGCTATGAAAAAGAAATCCCTTCTTTTGCTTAAGATCGTCAACATCTGTTCCTCTTGCTTGTGTTCAAGAATACCGCCAAATGTAATGTAAGTGAAGATCTATGCTTTGTTTTGGATTAGGGAGAAAGTGTACACAATGGGTTATGGCCTTACATTGTATCCCTGGTATTTTAATACATGTTGGTATTTTTCAGTATAATTAATAACATAGACAGATGTGCATGTCTGATCTAGTAAGCACATCTGTGATGAGAATGATGAAGTAAACAGAGAATGCAAATGAGACAACACCTGTCTCTGATAAAGATGAATGTGCATATTTTTAGTCTTAGAATTTGAGGAGGCTTTATGCAACTTCGTGGAATTAGGGACTGTAAGAAAGTAGTATTGTCAAAGCTTGCAGTGATAACAGAAGAATTTCCATCTGCTGTACAGTCAGCCCTCCATGCAATAGCTTCTTTACTGGAAAATGGGACTTGTCATAGAGAAAAGATCAGGAAGAGGAATCAGTTACCCATGATGTTGGAGTATTGGGTAAAGGAGAGAAAGCAGATGCAATTGGAAATGTGATTCAAGAGTCAGGCCCTTCTCTCTTCGTTATCCTGTGTCCAGGTAGGACAAAGTACTATGACCAGTACTCTGCATATAGAATAATTTCTAAACACAGCTAAACACCAGCTAGTTTACTAGATAGGATGATATATTACTTGCTGCTGCTTTATTGCAGCAACTATACAGATCTGAAATATAAAAAATATTTTTTTAGTTATTAGCCCAGCCTTTAAAGATGATATTTTATTACCACAACCTGGAGCAAGATGGCTTTAGGAGAGACTATAAAACCAATAAAGCATTGAGCATAGCATAATATGAAAGTCAAGGTAATGCTATTTTAATAAACATTTAAATCCTTCTAAAGCCATCTGCATTTTTAATTATGTTAACCTCTTTTCTAGACCTCCCTGACCTGAAAGGGAAACTGCTAGAGAGTGACACTCGAGTTTATGCATATTAATGAACAGTCGGCTTCTGAAATTTGTGGAGTTCATTTCCTACCTGAAGGCTGAAGTCTAAATATGACTTCTTTAGCATTCTGTCTCCAAGAGACCCGTAAGTACTAGAAGTGCAGAGTTAACAGTGCATTTCACTCTGACTTCATCATTTACTAGTAAACCTAAATAGCATTTTGAGAAGAGTACATAATAAATGCATTCAGACACTGCAGCTGTTTTCTGTCTGTTTTCCAAACACATAATGTGCTAATTTGGAAAAAAATCAACAACAGCTGCAAATACATGTCAACAGCAAGGTCTTCAAGGGAAGGCCTTAATAGGTTTTGTTAATCAGTGGCAAACCAGGTGTGAATAAATAATTAACACACTTGATAACAGGGCCCTGTAGCCACAACTGCTGTAGCTAAAGTTCCAACAGCCTTTCCTTTAAGTTCAGGATTTACCTGCAATATTTAAAAAGAAAAATACTTAATAGCGACCAATTCAGTGAACCTAAAGTCAAAAAGAATATTGACTGTAGATACCAAGAAAGAAAACTCAGATAATTTAGAATGCACTTAATTCTATAAGTAAATGCTGATATCTGATAATACATTTCATTGGCATATTACTGTTTTAAACAAAGAATTGCTGCCTATGAATCTAGAAATGATTAAGCAAAATTGATCTCATATAGAACATATCAGAGTATTTATTAACATTCTGATCGTTATATTTTCCTTTTGAAGATGGGAAATGCCATAAACATAAAAGATACATGGTTTTAGCAGCAAGTGAGCATGAAATGCACTCCGGAACTCTGAAGTTATTACCCTTAAATCCTGTGCTGTGTCAATAAACCTACATGCATTTTAATCAGCTACTGTATAGGAGAGTAAAAAAATTCATAAGACAGATTGACTAATTTTTTTAGTATAAATATAATTGATGAAATCTGAACTTTTGTGGATAGTAATTATCCAACATGACTGAAAAGTCATAATTTTATAGGAGACTGTACCTTGCTCTTGGGCTTAGATTATACTGATCATTGTTAGAATGGTCCCAAGACCAGCAGCAGTATTACCAAGGAACCTGTCAAAAAGGCACACTGTAAGGCCCTACCTCAAACCTACTAAATCAGAAATGTGGGGCTGGGGCCCAGAGTTCTGTGGATTAAGAAGCTCCTTCAAGGTAATTTTGATGCTTGCTAAAATTTAAGGTCATTTGTCTATGCTTGCCACTAATTTGAATTACAGAGCAGTGTTAATTGCCAAGTGCATAGTGTGATGACAAGGCCCACATCTGGGGACAAAAGCCGCTTAGTATCCTGCTCTGTCAGATAAATCAGCAGCTGTTGGTGTCATGTCACTATTAGGCTTGCTGAGAGGCACCAGACAGCAGAAAAGTAACATTTGCTACCAAATTATTTTTCCATTGATATAAAAAGTGGACTGTGTGAGAGAAAGGTCAATGAAGTGCAGTGTTCCCAAGGGAAGAGTGTTCTCTCCCTTCTTCAACTCATGGGTGTTCAGGAGATTAGGGGTATTTCACAGTCCAGAGTTAAAGGTGGGACCCACAATTGACTAATAAAGTAGCCATTGCCTAAACTCTTACTCTTCCACCAATACAGGGGTTGATGTTGACCTTTCCACTGATACTGCAGTTAGCAGAGCATCTAAAAAGACAGCAGCAGAGGATGCAATGTTATCAAACTTAGAAGCCGGATTTTAGGACTTTTCCACAGATTAAATGAGTATGTCAGGAAATGCTCAGACTTTAGCCAACTTGTCCCTTTTTCTCACAACCCAGTGGCATTTTTTCTAGAAATTCTTTTATAAAAGATCCATTCATTAATGGTGTGGACAACTGGCAGTGAAAGATGAGCAGGAGAGGAAAGAACCAAACAAAACCATCCGGGAAGTTCAACTCCTGCCCAGTAAAAGCTACCACTCCCCCAAACTAATTGCTATGAACTGAATGATTGTGCTCTTTCCCTACAGATTCATATGTATTTGGAGATGGGGCCTTTGAGAAGCAATTAGGGTGAAGTGAGATAATGAGGTTGTGGCACTCATGATGGGATTGGTGCCTTTATAAGAGGAGATACCAGAGAGCTTGCTTTCTCCTTTCATTGTGCTCACCATGAGGAAGGACCATGTGGACACACGATGAAAAGACAAGACCAGAAGACAGCCGTCACCTGAACCCAATGATGCTGGTGCCCTCATCTCAGACTTTCAGCCTTCAGAATTGTGAGGAAAACAATTTCTGCTGTGAAGCTACCCTGTATAAGGTACTTAATGTTGGCGGCCCAAGTAGATTAAGGCATTAACTAACCTTTGTTATTTATTCATAAGGATACTCTTGGCTGTGGGAAGAGAAGGCATTTCTCTCTTCGTCCAATCTTCAGGAATGCTGTCTCCTTTCAAAGGAAAACTCTTTCCCCCTCTGGATCCTCTTGCTGTTTCTGAGGGACATGAGCGTGTGGTTGTGGGAAGGGTACTTTCAGCCAGCCTTGTGGGTAGGTGGCTAGTACTTTCAACTTATTGATGGATATGATCACCTTTAACTTTCAACTGAGAGCTTTGTCCTCACATCCAGCCTGTGATACTGAAGAATATCCTGTTATACTCATAATCTGACTTCAGTTTGTGACCTTGGGCTAGTCAAATAATTGTTCTGTTTCTTTGCTTGAATAAGCGAATGATTACTTGGCACATAATGGACACTCAATAGTATCCTTTAATGAGTTTGAAATAAATGATTAATCATGCTTTATTTAAAAATGTGCTTAATATTAAGAGGCAAATATGGTAAAAAGGGCTATAAAACTCAGGGAAGTTCTCCTTAAATTAATGGAATATAAGCTAAATTTTGGGAGGCAGTAATGGCAAATAAATGTGACATTGTTTTTGTGATCTTTGGAAAATGAGGAGTCTTGTCTCAAAATAAGGGAGCCAAAATTAATCATGATCATATTATAATCTCAACTTTATTGAGGTTACCATGTAAGAGGCCATAAACTAACCCTTATCATACATCTCTAATCCACCCAACCACCCTGACGATGGGTACCATTAGTGTCAGAAGTTGAATCGCGTCTCCCCCAAACTCATTTGTTTGAAGTCCCATCTCTCAGTAACTCAGAATATGACTTAACTGGAGGTAGGACAGCATCATTACAGGTAAAATAAAGTTAAAATGAGATCATCAGGGTAGGCCCTAAACTAATATAATCAGGGTCTTTATGAAAAGGTTTTAACCTTTTTGACAGATAGGAGCACAGGGTAAACACTGTGTGGATATGGACGCAGTGATTGGAGTAATATTCTTACAAGCCAAGGAATGCCAAAGGTTGTCAGCAACCCATTAGGAGCTAAAGGAGATTCATGGAACAGATTCTCCCTCACAGTCCTCAGACAAAGCCAGCTCTGCCAACAATGTTGATCTTGGACTTCCAGTGTCCAAAGCTGTGAGGCAATCAATTTTTGTTCTTTAAGACACTCAGTTTGTGGAACTTTGTCAATACGGCCATGAAAATTAATAGAATTAATAGTCCTATTTAATAAATGAGGAAAGTGGGTTTAAGAACTTATTAATAAATGGTGTGGCAGACTGACTCTAGGATCCTCATCTTACCCTGTTCATTTCCTTGTGATCTCTACCCTTCAAATGTGGGAAGGGCCTGTGAGTTATTTCTGATCAATAGAATATAAGACAATAAGACTTACATAACTCATTATTTGCACTGGATTATGGTATATAAGAGTGTAAAGCCTGTCTTACTAGAGGACTCTCTCTTTTGCTAGCTCTGAGGAAGCGAACTACCACATCATGAGCTCTCATGTGGAGTGGGCTATGTGACAAGCTGCTGAGGGCAGCCTCAGGCTGACAGGCAGCAAGAAACTGAGATTTCTCTGTCTGGCAACCTATGAGGAACTGAATGTTGCCAACAATTACATGAATCGAGAAGCAGGTCCTTCCTTGGGGATGACCCAGACGAAAATGCAGCCCCAGCCACCTTGATTATAACCTGGAAGAAGATTCAACCAGGGCTTGCTCAGACTCCTGCGTACAGAAACTGTGAGATATTGTATGTTTCTTCAAGCCATTTTTTAAGTTTATCACTTTTGAGTTTGTAATCACATTTTTTTTTGCAGCTAGTTAACTAATATGGGTTATATTACCTCCTTAAAACTCTACTGTTGTTAGACCAAAAAAAAAAAATCAAGTTTTATTGCAAAAGGGACTTGAGCAAAAGTCCAGAGATATTTTTCCAAGTCATCATGCTGCTGTAAAGAGAATGAAGGAGCTACACTTAAAAACCATGGTAAAATGAGGATTCTGAATTTAGAGTTAGAAGACTTGATTTTAAACCCTGTCACTATTACTTATGTGACAGTAGGAAGGACCCTGGTCAGATTTCTTATAATTTGTCTCTTCTAATGTAAGACAGGTTAATACTCTATGTGAAAGAACCCAGTACAAGGCATGATGTATAATAGGAATTAATAAATGCTGCTTCTGTTCTACTTCTTTATCTCCTTTCATTCTCTGACAGAGCTGTATAGTCTATGGGTGCTAGCAAGGACCTTCACATAACTCTTTTGGTGGTTTGAGGTGGTGGTGAAGGTTCTAGCACCTACACAAGATTCCAGGTGAAAGACAGGTGTGCACTCAAAATAGAAGATGTGTCATGTAGATTTCTGTGAGTTATATAAAGGTGGGCATGGTGCTTTTCTCTGTTGTTCAGGAAAGATTTATTTCTTGCAGTGGAGTTTCAGAAAAAACAAACAAGGAAGACTCTTCCTCTTTCATTTGTAAGAGTGCGCAGTTGGTCAAGCAGTCATTAGGGTTGGGTTTTTCTGTTTCTATTTCTTTCTCCCTTTCTTCTCTCTCACAAATAAATACAATGTGAGGCCTAGGAGCTGGGAACAGGTAAGTTAGGACCTTTGAATAAGTTGGACCATAAATGAGTTAAATTAATTGACAAGTGATATAGGAGCCTGGCATTGACCTTTGTTTTAGTGACATTACAAATTACATTATCATAGATATTGTATACCTCCATGGTATTACCTCAGCTGACAGTTTGTTACACACACACACACACACATACATACATACACATACACATACACACACATATCTAACCATTGTTAATATAATGAGAATGGTTTGCATGATATTGCTGGAACCTGGCAGCCAAGGAGATTGGACTGAAGTGCACATGAGTGAACCATGATGACTTCATTGTACTAGTCAGTGGGGGTGGTAGACTCAGTTGAGTGAACATGTGTACTGTGTGGCCAACAGATTCAAAATGGCTGAGCAAGTAGAGCGATGATTCTGCATCAAATTTTGTGTTAAGTTTGAACATTCCTCCATGGAAACTATTTGGATGATTCAGGAGGCTGCAACAATGGACAACTGGTGATTGGCAGCTTCATCACGACAATGCACCTGCTCATACATCACATCTCGTGAAGATTTTTGGTGAACCATCAAATCACCCAGGTGACTCAGCCACCCTCCTACAGCACATAATTGATGCCCTGCAACTTCTGCCTTTTCCCAAAACTAAAATCACCTTGGAAAGGTAAGAGATTTCAGACCATCGCTGAGATTCAGGAAAATACACTGAGGCAGCTGATGGCAATTGGGAGAATTGTGTGAGGTCTCAGGATGCCTACTTTTAAGGTAACTGTGGTGTCATTGTCCTATGTACAATGTTTCTTGTATCTTGTAGCTTCTTCAATAAGAGCCTCTATTTTTCATTTTACATGGCTGAACACCTTCTGGACAGACCTCATCATGTCTATTATTTTTCACAAGTAAATCTTAGAGTTATGCATTCTAGGATGAGTTTGGTGTCATTTTGACTGTATAGCAACAGTCATATGAAGCTGACAATTTTGTGCTCAGGATTAGTAGATGGTAGAACAACTCTTGCACTAGATACTGAATACCTAAGGAATTAACACTCCAGGAGGGCTGAAGTTATAAGGAGGCCTTTTAAAGATCCAAAATAGGAGGTAAGTAAAAACAACGACCTAGAAAGAACACCCAAAAGTGAAGTGAAAGTTAGAAAGAAAGTGAAGAAGACAGTTTTCTCCCAACATTTCTGTATAGGAAGGAGCTTGGATTCTGGTGGGAAGGGAATATGCAGGGGACTTGTTTTGAAGCCTTGTTGGCATAGTGTTTTATATCAGATTGAAGAGAATCACTTATATATAGTAAACAATGGGAGTTGGTAAGAAACGAAGACCTATTATGTAGAAAATCACTCCCCACCATTCTTTTACCAACTATCTAACCTGAGCAGATCTCAATGATCCTATTTATAAAATGAGGGTAATAATAGTATACAGCATATAGGATTATTATAAATTAAAGTGCTGCACTCTAGGTACTAAGCATGATATAGGGTAGGTAGTAATTGCTCAATAAATCATTTTTAAGATGTTATATTATTGATTATGAACCTAAGAAGCAATGGCTTAGCAAATCAGCCACCACTACAGTTATACAGAACTGAACATAATACTTGGAAACTTATTTTCTCCCCTGAAGTGTTTTATATTTTCTTCTGAAAAAAGGTGGCCTTTATCGCCAGTTATGTAGAGAAAATAATTGCTACTACCTGTCAATGTACAGGCATACTTTACTTCAATATGAGGCATGCGTTCTGAAAGGTAGTTACATTTATTTTAGGTAATCCCGAGATATTTTCTCTCTGATTTTGTTAGTAACATCTGACTGCTTTGTTGTTTCCCATCAAACTGAGGCAGATTTCATGTGCCCTTTATTTTTAAAGGTCCGTGTACGTATCTTGATTTTTTTTTATACAATTACAAATCTAGTTTAAGTGCACCATATTAAACTAGAACCATTCATCACAAAAGTGATACTTAGCAGGTAAACAAAGCGCATGAACATTTAAACACAATGTCCCCTAATGTTACCTATTTCTGATCTAAGAACTGAGAAAGAGGCACTGAGAAAAAAACACTTGTCGGGAAACGTGACCGAACCTGCAGTAAAGCTGGGTTCCTGTGACGAGGAAAGGTTTTAGAGTGAAATGTGACTGAATTAAACACCTGGTGGTTGCAGTATCAAATTAAATCCCCACTTTTGAACTCAATTTCACTTATGAAGTAACTGTAGTTGTTTTGTTTTTGTTTTTTCCGAAACAATGAGATAAACTCATCAGCCATGAGGGTGCTAAAGTGGTGAGGAGAGGCTGGTTTTAAAAAGGTCACATTATCATGTCTTACTAATTAACAAGTCCACACTCCATCTTTGTATTTATTCATCTCTATAAATTAATTTTGATAATTGTTTTATAATGCCTGTGTTTACTCATATACAAAAAGAGCACAGAAAAGTGCACATTATACATGGCAAAATACAGTATATGTAAGCATGAGTTATCAATTTATAGATGTAATTCTTTCTATCCAGTGTTTTTTAATGGGTACGGGTCTTAGTCCATTCGAACTGCAAAACAGAATACCATAAACTGGGTGTCTTAGAAAGAGCAAACATTTATTATAGTTCTGGAGGCCAGTAAGTTTAGTTAGGGACATTCTTCTTGCACAGTGAGAGCTCACTTCCTGGTTCACAGCTGGCCACCTTCACTCTGTGTCCTCACATGGTGAAATGGGCTAAGGCACTCTCTGTGGCCTCTTTAATAAGGACACTAATCCCATTCATACGGTTTCCACTTTCATGACCTAATCACCTCCCACCTCCTAATACTTTGGGGTTTAGGCTTTTAACACATGAATCTGGACAGAGTGGAGTTGGGGGAGTGGAGTAGTGTTACAAGTCAGTTCGTAACACTAGATGATCAGAATAATAATTATAATAATAAAATAACAAAACAATACTACTATGCATAATTATGTCTAACATTTATTCAGTTTCTTACAGCAGGTATCATCCTAGGATTTTTATATACATTAACTCATTTAATAAAGAAGACCTTTCATCACGTTTACCTCTTCAAGGTTAATAAGAGCTCCCATAATCTAAGGTCATCTGACTGCTGAGAATGACTCATCCTTCTCTGAGATGCTACGTGCTTTTCCATCTCTGAGCCTTAGCTTGCGGTTTGCCCTATTTCAATGCGCAAGAACTTCACTTCCTTAATATGACTTTTTCCTTCATTCCAATTGGCTTTGTCCAGTGTAATAGAGCCATGACATACTGCACATTCACCTCCTCAATCGTTAATTCTTTAGGATATCAGGTTCTGGTCAGCATCAAAGTGTCTTAAGAAAAAACCTCAGATCTGTTGATCAAGGGAACAGAGTCTTGGTAAAATAAAAGTAACACCTTGAGCGTAGTTGTGTTTCAGCCCCAGGCCCATGGAAGCAGAATGACCCTACCGACCACACCCTCAGGAAACCAGAGGGAACATGCAGTGGTGGACATCAGGACCCCATGTAGTGATCACCTGCTCCCTAACCTGGCCCCATCCAATCAGTGGATCCCATGACCCCAGCTCCATTGTTATGATGATTAATTATTTTTCCAGTACATGATCTACCCCCTACAGCCATTGGGGAGCCAGGATTTAGAGGACTGCTCACCAGTGTCTCTGGACTCGACACCATTTTCTTGAATAAACCTTTAGTATATTGCTGCCAACTCTTGTTTACATTTTATTGGGCTTTGATGTGTGCAAGCAAATGGATCCCTTTTGTCTGGTAACAGTTTACCTAGAATTCTTGGTTTGTTTTTTTTTTTTAAATCTTCGCACTTCAATTTCAATCATCCTTCAGGACTGGTTTTAAATATCATTCTCTTTAAGGAGGCTTTCCTAACCCACTTAGATGAGTCGGTGGGAGCCACTTCTTTGGATCCAGAGTAGTAGATAGTTCACCCTAGGCTGGTACATATCTGATATGTCATGTTTTTTGATAATAAAGCCAGTTGGAGCAAAGTGTCAGGTTACAGTGGGTAGCCAATACTTATTTGCTGAAACAATAAATAATTAGACTTATTATTTTAAGTCTAATTTGGATAATTTTCCAAATAATATCTGAGTTATAAAATACAACACAGAAGGGGAAAGGAGTAAGTATAGCAGGGTGAAAAAATTCAGATGGTCCCTAATAAACAATTTGCTTTTTGTGAAAATACTACAGAAGAAAATAGTGAAATAGATCCCACATTATTAGACAGTTTATTCTAAGGATATTGACTTGAAAATGTCCTTGGTCAGGGTTTTATTTTGCCCTTTAGTCATTGAGGGATTTTTCAAGTCCATTTAAAAAGCATTGCCAAAAATGTATTAGGATGAGTGATTCAAAGCTAATGGTAAGGAAATTGGATGAACAAAAAGACAAAAATAAAGAACTGCAAAATAAAATAAAAATGCAAAATAAGAATGTAAGCGGCATGGACCTTTAGAATGAGCAAGCTGCTTACATTTCTGCAAAATGTATTCATCTGTTTCTTAAGAGTGAAATAATGTTAAAACAAACTTTAAGCTTTCTTGTGTTTAATAGGTTTTTGATGATTAATTATAACTCTAGTGTGGGTGCTTAAAGGACTAATATTTAAATAGCAATCAAGTAGTGTTTAAATAGCAAAAAAGTCAGGAATATTTAATATATGTCTTTCAGAAATCAGACAGAAATAAAAATCATATATATTTTAAAATAAATATTAGAAACAAATCAAAATGGTGTGTGTTGTGACATGTATTATTTATAGAATTGATTACAATCAAAAGAATTACATATGCAGGTATATCAATTACGTTAAATACATTTCAGATATTTAATGACTAAAATTTTATAGCAGCTTCTGAACTAATTATAAAATAAACAAGCTATTATTTGTCTTTCTAGATGTTTCTGAAACACCTTTGAATATTTAGCATTGTTTTGAGCAAGATGCTATATATTAGTTTTATACACTTGACAGCAAATTAATTAATCAAATAGATTTGCATTTATTTTGCCACTAAATCATACTTAGAGTATTCAAGTCTAGAATAATTATCTAAAGAAATTTTCTCAAGATGATTAAGACATTGTGTCTCTGGTTTGCTGAAACACCAATGCCTTGAAAATCATAGTAGCTTTTCTTATTCTACATGTATGTTTTGTTCATATTTCCAATGAGACTGAAACTGAGCCTATACTAAATAATTATTAGAACTAAAAATATTTATTTTAAATATCAGGAAAAAACAAATATAAAGCTAATATTTTAATTTGAAATTTGTGCTTCTGTTTAGCTTTAAATATATATTACCTGTTTAAAAATTAATATTAAAATCTGTTTTCCATTCTTTTTCCTTTTTGTATTCTTGTGATTGGTGTTAGGAAGTCATTATCATTTGGTAGTTAAGGATGTAGGCTTTGTAAATGGTGTCTGCCATAATGAATGTGCCCAAGAAATATTAGTTAAGTGGATGGATATTAAAATATCTCCCTCTCACTATTTGAGTGAAGATGGGCAAATACTCAGTTTTTCAAAACTCCAATTTCTCCTGGAAAAATGTGATAGTAGTTGTGATGGCTTAGTGATCTATTTTATTTGGGAAGTGCTTATTTTTTTCCTACAGTTTTGTTTTCTCTAACACTTCCTTGTGGTCCCAGGCCCTCCTCTTTGTACATGCCCTAAAAACAGGGGTTTCTCTCAAGAAGAAACTCTGTATCATAGCAGTTTGCTGGTGTCAAAGCATCTGGAAGCAACTGGCTACAAATGGGATTACATCAAACTAAAAAGTCTTTTCACTGGAAGGAAACCATCTACAAAATAAAAACATAACCTACTGATGGAAGGACATAGTTGTTAATGATACATCTGCCAAAGTGGTTACTATCCAAAAAATATATAAAGAACTTACTCAACTCAAAACCAGAGTTTTGAGTAATCCAATTAAAAAATGAGTCAGGGGCCTGAATAGACACTTCTCAAAAGAGAGCACACAGCTAGCCAGTAGACATATAAAAGGTGCTCAGTACCCTTAGCCATCAGAGACATACAAATTAAAACTACGATGAGATATCATCTCACACCTGTCAGAACGGCGTTCCTGAATCAGTCAACATAAAACGAGTGTTGGTGGAGATGGGGAGAACAAGGAAGTTTCATGCACTGTTGGTTGGGAATACAGACTGATGCGTCTATTGTTGGAAAGAGTATGGAATTTCCTTAAAAAAATAATAGAACTGCCTTATGAACCAGCAGTCCCACATCTAAGAGTACATCCTAAGGATCCCGAAACAATGAACTGAAAAACTATGCACCCCATATTTATTCCAACATTTTTTATAATAGTCAAAGGTTGGAAGCAGTCCAAGTGTCCATTAGTAGATGAGTGGATAAAAATTCTGATACATTTATACAGTGGAATACTACTTAGCGATTAAAAAAAGGAAATCCTACCTTTTGTGACAGCATGGATGGGCCTGGATGGTATTATGTTATCTGAAATAAACCAATCAGAGAAAGATAAATGCCATATGATTTCACTTACATGTGGAATGTAGTAAACAAAATAAATTAACAAACAAAATATAAACAGACTTATAGGTACAGAGAACAGATTGAGAGCTGAAAGGAAAGGAGGATTGGGGGACTGGGTGATAAAGGTGAAAGGATTAAGGAAAAAATTAAAAAAAAAAAACCATCACAGGCAACAGTATGTTGATTGCCAGAGGGAAAGGGGGCTGAGGGAGGTAGAAAAGGGTAAAGGAGAGACAAATGCCATAGGAGACTGGACTTTGGGTGGTGCACATACAATACAGTATACAGCTGATGTATTATAGAATTGTACACTTGAAATATATGTACTTTCATTAACCGTCACCCCAAAAAAGTCAATAAAAATTAACAAAAAGGAAAGAAAATTTAGAAAAAATTTAGGCGTTTATTATCATAGTTTTCCAATACTTATGCTTCATTTTTAAAAGATGTTTGTTTTATTTGGCTCTGTTTTGTTTTAAAATCCTCACAGTCTCCTAGTGCGTTGTTACTCTAGGTGTGCCAGAAACCAACATCAAAGGATTTTTAAGAGAGCACTTTCGAAATACAGACTGTGGGTCCCATTCAGACCAACTAAATCAGTGCCCGCCTTTTGCAAGGTCCTCACGGGGTTTTTTGCAAGCACATTAAAGTCTGAGTCTTGTTACCCTAGTATGCCATCAGAATGCTTTCAAATAGCCTTGAAAACCAGAGAGTAGATGCAGTTGTTATAATCTGTCAATCTTCCACTTCTCACTTTATTTGGATATGTCTATACTTTCAAAGTGAAACATAAGTGATTTAATGAATAATTGGCTTTCAGCTTCACCCTGGTTCCAACTTCAGTAATTTTTATTTCCCTGCACTTGAGGTCACTTGATTTCCATCTGTAGCACGCCCTGCCATTGTCTCTTACGTCCGAGGTCAACACTATTTGAGAAGAAAATGGCCTAACAACTCCAACCTTGTATTCTATCGTTTAGTGTCAAGTCATCGCCAGGTGCTCTCCTGGCTCTCGTAGCTGGTGTAACTTGGCTTCCCTCATGTTCACTGCTCCTATCTTCAGGCTAATAGTGATTCATGTATGCATCTTTCTCAAGACTCTATTTCCTTTTCCTCTCTCTGTCCTTTCTGATCCCTGGTACCAAATATTTACCGCCTGGATTTTCTAGTGGCTCCTGTCTGCTCATACAGTCTATTATTTTGGTTTGATATTCAATTCTGGCAAGCTCTGAAGCACTGATTTATGGGTATGGTTCACCCCAAACAGAATAACAGATATAGAGCAATTCGTAGTATATAAATTATTATGGGTATCATTTTTAAAATGTGCAGAGTAATTATGAATGTGCAAAATGTGTACCTAACTTTCTTTTAAATCTATATTCTGTTTGTGATGGTCAAGAGTTTGATTTTCAAAACTGCTGAACTTAGAAAAATGTGGTAACTTTGGATATTTTATATATCTTATTCAGAATCCACTAAGAGCAAGAGATATTATTAATTCATTATGTGAAATGGAAGTTTTGGCAAAACAGAATCAACAAAAGTTTAGAAAACAAATAATGTTCATTCAGAAAATTACACTGAAATGATGAAGATTTAGTGTTGGGCTTATTATTTGAATGTGAAAGAAATCAAATCAACCTTAAATTTATACTGCCTGTTTATTTTCCTGGCCGTCTTTCTTATTTTTGATGTGTGTGCTTATTCTGAACTGGCTACAGTAAAGAGAGAACACCAGATTTTTTTCTAGAAACCAACTCTGTGCCCGGTTTTTAAAAAATCTTTGCTTCAAGACTATCTAAATGCTGCCTGAAGTCTAACATCTTGGAACAAAATGTGTTCACTTCTTTCTGTCATGTTATATTTAATCACTTCTGTTGTCAGCATACCCTCTAGAATTTAAAAAAAAATCCTCTTTCTCCACAAAAAATATACCTCATCTTTACTTTGATTAACACAAAACTATATTTCCATAATCCCCTTCTCACTGGCTTCTGGGTGTTCATTTTTTCTGTCTCCAAGTAGTTCTGTGTACGGCTTTTGGATAATCTGAAACACCTTGTGTCTATCATCATGCCTGTTTCTTTACTGTAATTATTCAACTTCCACAAAACAGAAAATTGATTCAAACTTCACCACCATATTAAAAAGAAAAAAAAAACTTTTATAATGGAAGATTTTAGGTATGTATACAAGGTCTGTCCAGAAAAAGTCCAGTCATTGTTAATATAATGAGAACGGTTTGCACGATATAGATAGAACCAGGCAGCTGAGGAGGGTGGACTGGGATGCGCATGCACGGACAATGACGATTTCACTGTACCGGTCAGAGGGGGTGGTAGACGCCAGTGAGTGAGCACGTGCACTGTGTGGCCATCGCATTTAAAATGGCTGAGCAAGTAGAGCAACGAATCTGCCTCAGATTTTGCGTTAAGCTTGAACATTCCTCCACAGAAACTATTCAGATGTTTCAGATGACCACAGCTATGGGTAACTGGTTTTGGTGCCCTGCAACTTCTGTCTTTTTCCCAAACTAAAATCACCTTTGAAAGGGAAGAGATTACAGACCATCAATGAAATTCAGGAAAACATGATGGGGAAGCTGACGGTGACTTGAAGAACTGTGTGAGGTCCCACGGTGCCTACTCTAAGGGGGACTGAGGCATCAATGTCCTACGTACAATGTTTCTTCTATCTTGTATCTTCTTTAAGAAATGTCTCTATTTTTCATAGTACATGGCTGGATACTTTCTGGACTGATTGTGCTTCTGTCTGAATCTTTTTATACACACTTTCTGTATGTACTTATGGGTACGTGTAGGCAAGTACTGATAAGTTTACAGATTAGTATATTTTTATAAACTGAGTCCACTCATGTAACCAGTTCCTAGATCAATGCAAACATTCCTCTCTACTCCTTTTAACTGTTTTGTACTAAATTTAAGACTTCATTGAGAGTTGCCCTTTTTCTGGCCTCCCCACCACCATTGGTCAAGGTGGGTTAGGTTATGCTGCCATAATAAACAAGCTGATTTTTAGTGGGTTAAAAGATTAAAGTTTGTTTTTTTCCTTTCCAAAGCTACATATCTATTGAGGTCATTGCAGCTCTGCTGTACTTAACCTTTTCTCATATTTTGTAGTGATATTTTCTCACTTGGTGAGAGGAATGAATTATGAAGGATTTTGTCCAGGTACTTGAAGCCTATATGGTTCACCTTCTCTTTTAACATCTTTCTTTGTATTCTCTAGGACCTATATATTTTCTTGAGGTATTGGCTCTATTTTTCTATTTTACAGCTATAAACATTATCATCCTCAACACAATCAGAGTGCTCTTGATTGCATACCTACTATTAAATACCATGTATTCTTAGTATTAAATAATGTGCTTAGTCTTATAAATCTAACAATATAAATAGGAGGTATGGATTAGAGTCAAAGGGGCATAATAGCACATTAGATGATATTATATTGCTTTTGCTTAAAGGCTACTTTTCTATATTTGTACAGTACCATCAAAGTTGCATTCAAGACTTGTAACATGGTTTTTGGTCAAACCTTGAAATTCCTGTTTTATATTTAAAAGATTGTAATATAAGCAGAAAATCTTTCTTTTATGTCCTAATTTAAAAAAATTGTTTAATCTCAGTTCACAATGTTTTTTCCTAGGTGTTCTAAAAGTTTTATCATTTTAGGTTCTACTTTAGGTCTGTGATTCATTCTGAGTTGATTTTTATACATTATGACATGTAAATCAAAGCTCCAATTTAATTTGCATGAGACTATCCCATTATTCTAGCGCCAATTTGTAGACAAGACTATCATTTTCCATTGAGTTGTCTTTTGCAGTTTTGTCAAAAATAAGTTGTCAACGTATATGTGGATCTATTTCTCAACTTTGTTTTATTTTCATATTTAGCTTTATGTCAAAACCATAGCTTATTAATTAGTAGTATAGTGTTACAATAACTATTAAAATCATTTAATGTCATTGCCCTCAATTTTTGTTCTTTAGTTTTCTTGTGTGGGGGGAAGGTTGATTTAAGATCTTTGCATTTCCAAGTAAATATTAGAATCAGTTTGTCAATTTCTACAAAAACATATGATTTGGACTAGGATTACATTGGATCTGTAGATCATTGGGGAAAATTGATAAGCTAACAAAATTAAGTTTTCTGGACTATAATTCATTTTTTAAAAAAATTCAGGTCTTTAACTCTGCCGGTCAGAAATGTTTTCTCATTTTCACTTTGTTCGTTTTGCACATGTTTAGTTAGGTTTATGCCTACATGTTTTATAGTTTTCATATGAATAATATAAATGAGTTCAATTTTTTCCCCAAATATTAGCATAATTTTGTAACATTTATTTAAGTTGTTCCTTTAATGTATTTAGAATTAATTTTTTGCTTGCCATGGTCTTCTCACAACTGATATTATGGTACTTCTCAAGTTGTGTATAGATCTTAGAACAATAGACTTCCATTTCTGTTGTCTTCCCCACCCTCTTAGGAAACACCCCTCCCCTGCAAACCCCAGAACCCTGACCTCTCTGATAGATTGTCTTGTTTACTCCAGCTGCCTTGGTGATGTGATGCTGGAAGGAGTGAAGAGGGTGCAGGATGCAGTTAGGGGTCACAGGAAAGGAATACAGGTGACCCTTGGAAGATGAAAAGGGTGAGAAAATGGATTCTACACTCAGAAACTCCAGGAAGAATCAGCCCTGCCGTCATCTTCACTTTAGTCTGGTGAAATTAATGTTGACTTCTGACCTCCAGAATGGGGAGACATACTTTTATTGTTTAAGCTACTAAGTTTGTAGTAATTTATTACAGCAGCAATAGAAAGCTAATACATTTTGCATGTCTCAGGAATCACTGATGTCTAGTGCTTTAAAAAGCAATCTTCTTATGTTTGTTAATTTGGTGTTGGGCATTACAGGTTGGAGAGTAAATATGATTCTTGTTACTCCATTTAGATTGAAAGTGAAAATCCAAATATGTTTTACAATTTTTGGGAAACTGAAAAAAGAAAACCAACAATTTTTCAATGGCTTGTAGATCCATGTATTTATTTGCTTATTTTAGGGATAAAGTTTAGTATTTTGAAGTGCATGGATTTTACAGAGTTGATGCATCCAAGGTAGGGAAAGAGTGATAAAAAGATGGTGTTCTTCCCCTGGCTGGTGTGGGTCAGTGGATTGAGTGCTGACCTGCGTACCAAAAGGTCCCTGGTTCAATTCCTAGGCAAGGCACATGCCTGGGTTGCAGGCTAGGCCCCCACTTGGAGGGTGCATGAGAGGCAATGACACATTGATGTTTTTCTCCCTCTCTTTTTTTCTCCCTTTAAAAATACATAATAACAAGAAAGAAAATGTGATAATTATTTTAAAAAAAGGATAATGTTCTCATCTAATATAAAAGAAAAAAAATTATATGTTGTGTAGTAGAAGTAGCATAATATTGTGAGAAAGCAAAGAACTTTGGAGTCTGACCTCAATTTATCTTCTAATTTTACTCCCCTTTTCTTGAGGGAAACAAGACATTGACCATTATGAACCTTGATTCTGTCATGTGTAAAACAAGGATAATGTTCAGTTATTGCTGTGAATGATGAATGAAAAGGACTTGGCCTGGTCCTTGGCACATAGTAAGGATTAATAAATGTAAATTTCCTTATTACTAATGTCCTTTAATACAAAAGTGAAGCATTAGACAACAGAATTGTGTGAACTATTAGCAACTCTTGAAAGCGGGCAGGGAGGGAGGAGTGTTTAGATGCATGATTATACTACCAAGGGGTCTTGGATAAAAGGTGGAATGTTAAGGAAGTGATTATACATGTCAATATGGTAAGTAATTGTATAGTTAAAGTTGGGACTTGAACTGCCTTGAACTTGAACTGTACGAAGTGTTCAAATTGGAGCTCTCTTTCAGTTTCAAGCCTGAGTAAGAAATGAGCCAACACTGAGAGCTGAAAGTCTTTTGTTCCATAGAACATATTGAGAATGATTGGCTTAATTAACTCTAACATAAATCCAAAACCTTTTGGCCTGATTCAGTCCTTTGATGGAACCACTGTCTCCCTCATCAAATCTAAGGTTCACATAAAAGGAAAAACAGCATACATTGAATGCCAAGAATTTATAATATTTGCCTTTGAGACAAAAGACTTTATAAACCTGACACCTTTCATTTTGGGTCTCTTCTCCCATCCTCTGACTTCAGCTACACCCAGTTGTCATGAGTCATTGCCTTTCATCTTTTGTTTCTCTCTGTCATTCCATACAAGTTGATTCTTTTGGTAACTTCCTGCTTGTATCTGGTCCAGGGACTTCTGTCCTTTAAGCACCTTCCTGGACTCACACTGGCCACCAATGTGGCTCAGTTGGTTGGGCATCATCCCTCAAACCAAAAGGTAACTGGTTCAGTTCCCAATCAGGGAGCTCATGGAAGACAATCAATGGGTGTTTCCTTCTCTCACTTTCTCCCTCCCTTCTCCATTCTCTAAAACAAACAAACAAACAACCTTCCTGAACTTAAATGAGGAATTCATATAAAGGTTAATTTATAGAATGAGATAAAATGGAAATTTCCTGTTATATAATGTTTCTAAGATTTTAAAATTCTTTTTATTATAGTTTACATTAGGTTGACTGGGGGGTAATCTACCTGGTTTGAGTTCTTTCCCATTGTTTTCTAGCTGTGTTACTTTAGGAAAGCCACTTAATTTTTCTTTGCTTTCAGTCTCTTCTGTACAAAACAATTTTGGTACCTCCTTCATCAGATATGTGTAATAATTAAATAGCTAATATATATTACTGTGCCTAAAAGTATCTGGTGCATGACAAGTGCTAGAAAAATTTATAATATTATCAATATTTAAAAATTTATGCAAATATATTGTGATAATTATTGACTACATTCTGTTTTTATTATAAAGTTCATATTTAACATAGTTACTTAAAACACAAAAATGCTGAAAAACTAAATTTAGAGTTCTTTTCTCTTAAGAAAGTCTAGATGTTTTACCCATACAATCCTCTCTTCTGATGCCATCATGTGAGGCATCAGAATTATAGACTCAGAGATGTTATGGAATTGCATCTGTAAACCCTAGAGCATAGACAGGTAAGGGTGTCAAACAGCTCAGATACTTTGAAGCATTGATTTGTATTAATTTATTAGGATAGAATGTGGGACCTTAAGAATGGACTATGTAAAGAATATATGCTACTTATTTGTAAATGAAGATTCCAGAGAAGATCAGTGCATTTCAAAATTCAATATGCCTGAAAATTACCTTGGGATCTTATGAAAATGCGGATTCAGAATCAGAAAGTCTTAAGTGGGGCCTGAGTGTCTGTAATTACAGCAAGTTCTCAGGTGGTGTGTTTATGCTGCTGCTACCTGAACTATACTATGGGTAGCAAGTTTATAAGAAGTGGGCAATTAGGACAATGATAGTCTAATAACTGAAGCTCATTAACTATTTTGAAATCCACTATTGGCCCCCAACTATATCTCTTACACATTTCAGATGGAAGCATTCCATGGTTTTGAATTTCTATAAAAATTGTATTTGTAAAATATGCTTTTTAGATGTTGGTTTTCTTAATGTTGATTTCTTCTCATTGATCATTTCAGATATATGGAATATTCTACATTAGAACTAAGCGACCAGATTTTATATATGTATGTGTGTGTGTGTGTGTGTGTGTATATACACACACACACACATACACACACACATATGAAAGTAAAGGCAACCCTGGCAATCTTCTGCTGATAATTTTTATGATCATAATGTAAATATATTGTGTTGAAAGTTTAATAAGTTGAAAATTAATGAGTTAAATCATTTTAAAAATCCTTAAAATAATTAAGTTGTCTAGGAAGTACTCAAAGTTTATGTCCACCTCTCTAGCCTCCCCCTAAGAGTTGTAATCAACAGATCAAATCAACACATATAGTAATATGCTCATATACATGTTGCATAAAGAACAAAAAATTGAATGAAAAAATATCTGAGGCCAAGAAAAATCTCTGAAAGCTTAAATGACAATAATTAGAAGAAAGCAAGTCAGTAACATTGGAATCTATGCGTCTTAAGGCAAAATTTTGAAGAATAATGAATAAACTTTCAGTAAAGTTTGAATTTAATTGAAAAATATGAATGTATCAAAATAGCACATAGAAGAGAATTATATAAATATTCTTTAGTAGTAGAATTCCAAGAATAACTACTTTAGAAAAACTCAATTTTCTCATCGCTTCAGGAATAATGCATTTACCTCATGTGGACAAGCATTCTACTTCCAAGAAATCTTGTTTTTATGCAGCTTATATTGGTAATGAGTCTGTCTATCCATGTGCTATTCGGGTTCCTTATTATGCTTAATGTTAAGGTATTCTGCACTATAAAACACTGCTTAAAGTTTGTAATACCATGTGCTATCCAGAATTTATTTTCAATAAATGATTTGAACCAAAATAAAATGACATAAAATAGCTCTGTTTCTTTAAAAAAACCTTTTCATTTCCCACAGTTGCCTTTAATTTCTTTGGTTGTTTTTCTTAATTACTAGAGAATTTTATAGTTGGGTTCAACTACCTTTTAATACATTTACGTCTTGCAGTGTTTATGACAAGGTTGGATGTTACCATGGAAATCACTGTTCTACCACAAATTTTATATTCTAATGTTGATGTAATATAAAATGATTATGGATTGCAGTTCAAAATTTAAAAGACTTAGTAATGATGACAAGAATTAAAATTTTAAATGCTCAAAGGTTAACATTTTATGTTACAACGTGAATATTTTCAATGTTCTCTTTTGTTATGAATATTTAGAACAATTTTTAGAATACTTAGAAAATTTAGAACATTTTCTGAATTAAGAAAATCCTCTTAAACTAATTGAATTAGGGGTCCTCAGATTGTTGTTTTCCTTTGTACATCGCTTATCACAGAGAGATATGTCCTCTTTTATGAAAGGAAACATAATCAGAGTATTAAATTACCATTGGAATATTTTATATACATTTTCTGGTATTCAATTAAAAATAACAATATATTGCAGAGAGGCAATGTTATATCACTTAAAAACAAGACCAACAATAGAGAAAATAAGAGACCTATAGAGAATCCAAGTAATGAAGACATCAGGAGAAAACAATAAGAAAGATCCCTGAGGTTGGTAGTAGAACCAGAAAATATTTTTAAAAAAGAAATGTACATTTTTGATGAATTTATATAATGAAAAATACTGTAACAGAATTTGAAAAATAAATCAAGGGTTAAACAACAGATTAGTCACAGATAAAGAGAGGAAATCTTTGAACAGGGAGATAGGTCAGAAGAGAATCAAAAATAAAGTTTGAAGCAACACATACAATAAAAAAAAATCAAAAGATTAAAATAGAGATATGGGTAAGGTGACAATATAATTTATTTTCAAATACTGAGAGTTTTGAGAGTGAAAGTTTGTCATTCAGTTAATAGATATTAATTGCTATCCATAGATATAAACTTAGGCTGATTGGTCAAACAAGCATATGGTTGCTCTACTCAGAGGACACCACTTAAAGGCCATTTTGAAAGTCTAACTCAAGTCACAGAAAGGCATAATTGAGAAAAAAGAGAGAGTAAATTTTTGTAGAGATAATAGTGTAGAATACAAATAGTATGATTAGTCTTGAATAAGTCAAAAATCTGTGTTGCAACTGCTAGGGTAATCACCATATGAATATTCTAAGATTGTACATCAAAAAGCTAATTGAGATAAAAATATGGAATATAAGCAATCTATTGAAAGTTGCCCAGTAATGAAGGAAAGAAACATAGATGGATACCAATTAAATGCTAATAGTAAATGTTACTTTAAAACTCAAATGAATCAGTTATTATAGTAAATATTATTGTTAAATGGCCAGGACCATCATAATTCATTAATAAACAATGACATGCTGCTTAAAAGAGAAATGCTTAGAAAAATGAAAATCAGGATTGTGGAAAAATAAATGTCATGAAAATATTATGTGAAAGAAAATCGATAAAACACTTTTAATATCAGAATAAGGTAAAACCTTATGAAAGTTATATAATGATGAAAGTTTCCATATACTAAGAAAATATAGCAATTCTAAATTTTAAGAACCCATTAACATAATTTCAAATATATAACCAACAAGAACTACAAGAATAAATAATATACATCCACAATCATATTTGAGGATTTTCAGTTAATTGTCTCAGTTACGTGTAGAACAAATATACTGAAAATTAGGATAAATGAAGTCAGCAAACATGACTTAATTATCATATAAATGATATCACATCCAACAAATGAAGAATAAAGATCTCTTTAGATTGCTCAAAGATAATTTACTGAAATTGAACATATGCTGATGCATAAAGCAAATATAAAACAATTTCAAATGAATGAAATCATACAGAACATGTTTCAGACCCAGTAGAATTAAAAGGGAAATCATAACAAAAAGATAGTTACACAACTATGAATAATTTGAATTCATAAAATATATTTCTCATAACTTCTAGATTTAAAACAAACCTCACAATGGAAATGAGTAAATATGACCTATCAAAAATTGGAGGATGCAGCTATACTTTGCTAACAGGAAATATAGAACTATAAGTGCATACATTAAAAAGAAGAAAGACTGAACATCAATGATCTAAAAAAGTTAGAAAAATATTTTAGTCAAAGATTATCTTTTCATAAGAACTTCTTCAATCATCCTAGCCAAAATGATACCCTAAGGTCTCTCTGAACATGCATTCAGCTAAGTTACCACGTAAAAACAATGAGGTGCTACGACTGTGCATTCATGCATGCATCCCACAATATTTTTTGAGTGTTGCTAAGTGCCCTCCAGGGTCCTGCGGCTTACCAAGGATAGAGTAGTAATAAAAGCACAACCTCTGATCTGCTTTGTTTGGGGAAGAAAAAGGCAGTTAAAATAGCAAATATTAAAGTTTCAAAAAATGATAAATACTTGATGATAAATCATAGTAACAGATGTAAAGCATGTGTTAGTACTTTTCATTCTTGGGTTCCTCCTGTCAGGGGTGCTAGTAAGATTAATAATGAATGTTCCTATTTAACAAAAAACATTGTGATAATCACATTTGCTTAAAGATACGTGCTTCCAAAAGAAGTAGTAAAAAGAGATAATGTACATATTTTATGATAATTTCTACAATTAAATTAAACATCAAATTGATATGTTTTGATCAACATTTAGAAAAAATGTTTTAGTCCCTCATAATGGGGTCTTTGAAAAATATTTAAAAAACAGTTTAATGATTATTTAATAGAAGTTCTGTATTAATAATGTGACCTTTTTCTTCTAACCCCCCATAATTATTTATCCTCCCAGTTGTGGAACATATATTTTTTTTTTTTTAAATAAAGCTCTTGTCATTCTGTAGTGGCGCATTGCTAATTTGACAATTATTTCCATTCTGGTAAAACATTACTTGAAGTATTTATTATAGCTGTTAGACTGTTAAAGAGTTAGCCAGTTATAAATTGCTTACATTATATCAGGTATCATTTGCCACACTGTTCAAAACTGCTTGTTCTTTTTGAAAGCAAGCATTGCATAATTACAGTAAGTGACTGCAATTATAAACACATAAATTTCAAGAACGTCTTTTATTGACTTAATAGAAGCACATTTGAAATGAACATTTTTTCTTCCAACATAAAATTACTCCATATTGACCTTTGTAGAAGACCTCAATTACATATATTTTGCAATGTGTACCTCCTTTATTCACTTGTTTTTTTTTTTCAATGAATACTTTGAAAGTGCCTAATATATATAGGGAAATATATGCATGAAAGTTAGTGGAACCAGCAAGATAAACTAGTGGGGTGTTAATGAATTTGTTAAGTAAGCGGGCATCTTTTTTTTAAATTAGGAGTAAAAGTCTGAACTTGTCTGCCCATTGCATTTTGACATTGGAGTTGCCAAAGAAAACGGTGCAGCCAAGCATTGGATGGAACAACGCTTTACTCACGTTTAGAAGAGACAGGCTGAGATCAGCTGCACTAGTGGGTGTTGTTCCTCAGCCAGTGGGGCCCCTCCCAGAAGTGGATGCAGGACAGCTAACCTGTCCACATTTCTTTCAGACCCTGTCCTCTTCCTGTCAACAATTCACATCCTAAGAATGGGGAGTGAACTTTCTTTTCAAGGGCTCATGGGACATACAACTTCAATGGAATGGAAATTTTAAGAGGTGAATCTTAAAATTAATGGAAACATAGAAACCTAGAAAATAAGAACCTCAGAAATGGACGAAACTGGAGAGTATTACGCTAAGTGAAATAAGGCAGGCAGTGAAAGACAGATACCATATGATCTCACCTGTACTTGGAACCTAATGAAAAAAACAAACAAGTGACCAAAACAGAATCAGAAGCATGGAAATAAAGAACAAACTGACAGTGACCAGAGTGCGGGTGAGGGAGGTACCGGGAGATAGGAGAGGAAGGGTCGTCAAGGAACACGTACAAAGGACCCGTGGACGTGGACAATGGGGGGTGAGGATTAAATGTGGGAGGTGGGGGGAGGTTGGGCGAGGGAGAGTAATGGGGAAAATGGGGACAACCGTAATTGAACAACAATAAACACACACACATACCTTACCCTTAATGATAATTTTATGGCAAAAAATGAAATCAATTCTAAATTGCCATATATTTTGTAAATAATAGTAATTAAACATTATATAACTAAACCTTTGTAAGTTAACAAAGTACTTACAGGGATATTTATATCTAAAATATTTGTATGAATAAACAAGAAAGATTTTAGTTAATTTTATTATTTAATATCTAAAATAGTTTGAAAAACAATCAACAAAACAAACCAGAGCAAACTTGAAGAAAGAATATAGTGAAGATAAAAGCAGAGGTTCATGGACTGAAAAACAACAAGCACATTTTTGAAATCATTGGTTCTTCGAAAATGAAAAACAGCTAGGCCTATAGGAAAAAGAAAAGAAAGAAAAATGATATCAAGTTGTATATCAAAAAATAATAAAGTACTGTGATGTTAAACTCTGTGAAAATTAAATAAGATTAATTTTTAAAACAAATATAGGTTGCCAAAATGGAGCCCAGAAGTGCTGGAAAAGTAAATTGACCAAATGTTATGGGAAAGAATTAGAACGTTAAATGCACCAAATCCGTGTCCCCATGTCAATCCTTTTCAAATCTTTCAGAAATACAATATCCCACTGCTATACACACTGTTGCAGAGTAGAGAAGAGGGGACTCTTATTTACAAAGTAATATTGTATCATTGTATCAAATTTTAAAATCATATACAAATGAAAAATACCATACCCTAGCCTCACTTGTGAATCAAGGGACAATGTCCTTTGAAGTATTTGCAAAAGGATATCTGAAACACATTAAAATAAAAACGATCATTGCCATAGATTCTAATAACAAAATGTTGCTTTTAATTAGAAAGTTACTGTTTAAATTTATCAATAAAAATGATCAAAGGAACACTAACGTTGAAAAATCTCTAAACAGCTGATAAACAAATATTACCCAATTCTGATCAGGAAAAAAAACCAAGCCAACAACTCTATTTGAAGGATGCGCAATAACCTTTTATAAAGTCCTGTCATTTTGTCCTCTGGTCTTGGTACCTGAGTCTCGTTTGGCCCATTGCATTTTAATTTTTGTCTTTCCCTGTTATTGATCTGAACTTGGCTTAATTCTAACAAATAGAAAACCCCAAATTGTGAGTTTTTTGATGGCATGGATTTTTGTCTTCATGTTAGATATTCAGCATGTAATAAAGGTCTGGCAAATAATAGGCATTAAATTAACACAAAAAATAAATACATAGATCTTGATTTTATGCATAATTCAGATTCACATACTTCTTTTTAAGTGAAGACCTTTCTTAGTTTGGTGGTGTATCACATTTACTGATTTGCGTATATTGAACCATCCCTGCATCCCTGGGATGAATCCCACTTGATCGTGATGGATAATCTTTTGAATGCATTGCTGGATGCGGTTTGCCAATATTTTGTTGAGGATTTTAGCATCCATGTTCATCAGCGAAATTGGCCTGTAGTTTTCTTTCTTTGTAGTGTCTTTATCTGGTTTTGGGATCAGGGTGATGCTGGCCTCATAGAAAGAGTCTGGGAGTCGTCTCTCCTCTTGGATTTTTTGGAATAGTCTGAGAAGGGCAGGGGTTAGCTCTTCCTTAAATGTTTTGTAAAATTCTCCTGTGAAAGCGTCCAGCCCCGGGCTTTTGCGTGCTGGGAGTTTCTTGATTACTGCTTCAATTTCCCCAGCTGTTATCGGTCTGTTCAAGCTTTCCGTTTCTTCCTCCTTCAGTGTTGGAAGATTATACTTTTCTAAAAATTTGTCCATTTCATCAAGGTTTTCAAATTTCTTGGCATATAATTGTTCATAGTAGTTTCTGACAATCCTTTGTATTTCTGTGGTATCAGTTGTTATTTCTCCTCTTTCATTTCTGATATTATTAATTTGGGTCCTCTCCCTTTTTTTCTTGATGAGTCTGCTTAAGGGCTTGTCAATTTTATTTACCTTTTAAAAGGACTAGCTTCTGGCTTGGTTGATCCTTTGAATTGTTCTTTTTGTCTCTATGTCATTCAGTTCTGCTCTAATCTTGACTAGTTCCTTCCTTCTACTTGCTCTGGGATTTATTTGTTGTTGTTTCTCCAGTTCTTGAAGTTGTAGTGTTAGGTCTTTTATTTGAAATGTTTCTATCTTCTTTAGGTAAGCCTGTATTGCTATGAACTTCCCTCTCAGGACTGCCTTTGCTGTGTCCTATAGGTTTTGGACTGTTGTGTGTTCATTTTCATTTGTTTCCAGAAATGTTTTGATTTCTTCTCTTATCTCATTATTGACCCATTCATTGTTTAATAGTCTACTGTTTAGTCTCCACGAGTTTGCAAGTTTTTGAAGTTTGTCTTTGAGGTTGATTTCCAGTTTCAAGGCCTTGTGGTCCCAGGAAAAAGTTTGGTATTATTTAAATTTTCCTGAATTTGCTGAGGTTTGCTTTGTGCCCTATCATGTAGTCCATTTTTGAAAAACTGCCATGAGCATTTGAAAAGAATGTGTATTTTTCTTCTTTGGGATGTAAGGTTCTATATATGTCAGTTAAGTCTCTTTGATTCAGTGTGTCATTCAGCTCCACAATATCTTTATTGATGTTTTGTTTGGAAGATCTGTCCATTTTTGACAGTGGGGTGTTGAAATCCCCTACTATCAGTGTGTTGCTGTCCATATCTTTTTTGAAGTTGTCCAACAATATCCTTATATACTTGGGGGCTCCTATATTGGGAGCATATATGTTTACAATGTTTATGTCTTCTTGATGAATTCTTCCTTTAAGTATTATAAAGTGCCCCTCTGGGTCTCTTTTTATGGCCTTTGTTTTGAAATCTACTTTGTCTGATATAAGTATGGCAACCCCAGCCTTTTTCTCTTGCCCATTTGCTTGGAATATTTTTTTCCATCCCTTTCCTTTCAATCTGTGTAGGTATTTTGCTCTGAGGTGGGTCTCTTGTAGGCAGCATATGTGTGAGTCATGTTTTCTTATCCATTCAGCTAACCTGTGTCTTTTGATTGGGGCATTTTTCCATTCACATTGAGAGACATTACTGATAGAAACTTATTCATTTTTTTGTCTTTGTACCTGTGTTCCTCTCTCTCTCATTCTTTTCCTTCATCTGCTTAAACCAGTCCCCTTAGCATACCTTGGAGTGCTGGTTTGGTAGAGATGTATTCTTTTAGCCTTCTCCTGTCTGGGAAATTCCATATTCCCCCTTCTATTTTAATTGAGAGCCTAGCTGGGTAGAGCAGCCTTGGCTGTAGGCCCTTGCTTTTCATGACTTGGAATATTTGTTGCCATTTCCTTCTGGCTTGTAGTGTTTTTGTTGAGAAGTCAGCTCCTAGGCCTAATGGGGCCCCCTTGTATGTTACTTTCTCCTTCTCCCTTGCTGCCTTGAGGATTCTCTCTTTGTCTTTGATAGTTGCCATTTTAATGATGATGTGTCTTGGAGTGGACCTCCTTGGGTCCCTCTTAAGTGGGGTCCTCTGTGCTTCCTGGATCCATGAGACCCTTTCTCTCCTCAAATTGGGGAAATTTTCCATCATTACTTTTTCAAGGAGGTTCTCTATCCCTTGCTCCTCTTCTTCTCCTTCTGGTATTCCTATTATACAGATATTATTGCATTTCAGGTTGTCCTGCATTTCCCTAAATGCCTCTTCATTCTTTTTAAGTCTTCAAAAGTATTTCTTCTAACAGAGGTTCTTCACTGAGGATTCATGTGGGACAAAAGTCACATGATGAAGGGAGTCTATCTGAAATATTCAGGTGTTTTTTTTTTTTTTGGAACTACCCTAACTGTACACACAAGCTTTTTATTTATATGCATATATGCCTATTTTTTTCTGGAGAACTGGTCCATAAATTTATCCCGATTATATTCTCTTTCCTCTTTCTGTTCTTTGCTATATCTTGCTGATCTCATAGCGAATATCTTCCAATACTAAAATTCAAACTAAAAACTGATAAGGTTGGTACTGTGTTTTTTGATAATATATGTAGCTTGATGTCAATAATAATTTTCAGTTTGTGAAAGCTATTTCTCTTGGAAATGTTTCTCCTTTTGGCATACTCTCTCCAAGAAAAATATAGCAAATACAGATGAATATTATAAAAATGTCATGACATTAAAGGTATATTTTCTACAAATTGCAAATCCAATGACCTATTTTCCCCTTATTCTCCGTGTGGTTCACATATAGTGCTGGATCAAACATCAAAGGTACTCCAAAATTCTCATGGTATTGATCAAGCAAGATTTGTTTTTATTTTTTAAATTAAAGACTAAATTCTTGAAAATGTGTTAGGTTTATATATAAATTGACAGAAAGATACAGATATTTCCCATGTATTCCTTGCTTCCCACGTTTGCAGAGCTCATCCATTATCAATATTCCTTACCAAAGAGTCACATTTTTTATAGTCGATGAACCTACATTGACATATCATTATCACTCAAAGTCCATGATTTATGCTAAGTTTCATTCTTGGTGTGGTGCATTCTAAGGGTGTGGACAAATTTATAGTAATACAAGTCCATCCTTATAGTATCATACAGAATCCTTTTGCTGCCCTAAATATATTACTTAGGTGCTTCACCTATTCCTCCCCTCCTCCCTGCTGAGCCATGGCAACCTCTGATCTTTTCATTCTTTTTCATAGTTTTGCCTTTTGCAGAATATCAATCATAGAGATGGAAGCACTCAGATTGGCTTCTTTTCCTTATTCATACACATTTAATATTCCTCCATGTCTTTTTTTTAATTTTAATTTTTTGTTCAAATACATTTGTCTCCACCTTCCCGCCATCACTTTCCCCTGCCCCCCTCCTCCCTCACCTCACTCCCTCCCTCAATCCTTCCCCACTTTGGCTTTGTCCATGGGTACTTTATACATGTTCCTTGACTTGACCTTTCCTTTCCTTTTCCCTGCCTACACCTCCCTCATTCCCTCTTGACTGTGCTGGTTTCTTTTTTCTTTCAATGTTGCTGGTTATATTTTCCTTGCTTATTTGTTTTGTTGGTTAGGTTCCATGTATAGTGAGATCATATGGTATTTGTCTTTTTGTCCCCTAGCTTAGCATAATGCTCTTTAGTTCCATTCATGCTGTCATGAAGGATAGTAGTTCTTTTTTTCTTTCTGCTGCATAGTATCCCATTGTGTAAATGTACCATAGTTTTTTGATCCACTCATCTATGTCTTTTCATGGCTTCTTACCTCATTTCTTTTTAGTGCTGAATAACATTCCATTGTCTGGATGTACCACTCTTTATCCATTCACCCACTGAAAAATATCTTGGTTTCCAAATTTTGTCAATTATGAATAAAGTTGCTATAAACATCCATGAGAAGGATTTTGTGTAGAAATACTTTTTCAGCTTCTGTAGGTAAATACCATGGAGCAAGATGTGAGTTATCTTTGCCCCACTGAATCAGAAAACTATGCCTTAAGCCCTACATGTCTTTCAATTGTTTTTAATTTAGCTCACTGATGTAGATAAAATTCCACTTGTTGGAAAAATCATTTTACTCTGTGCTCCAGTCAACTTCTCAAATAGTTACACAATGGAATCCTCTGGAAGAAGTTTTTAAAAAATCCTACTATCTGAGCTTCATCTTTAGATTCTCATTAAATTGGATTACAAAGTGCCCTGGTATCTCTAGGTAATTTTGCTGTACATCCAGAGTTAAAAAACATTTTTATTTTAAAAAAATTTTTGATTAAATTTATTGGGGTGACATTGACTTATAAGGTTTCAAGTGAATAATTCTATGATGCATCATCTGTATATTGCATTATATGTCCACCACCCAAAGTTAAATCTTCCATCACCATATGTTTGACCACCTCTTCTCTTTACTCTCCCTCTGGTGACCCTCATTGTTGTCTATATGTATGATTTTTTGTTTGTTTGTTTTTCTTCTTTGGTCTTTTGCTACTTCCTCTTTTATATCCCATACCTAAGTGAAATAACGTATTGGCTTGGCCTGTATTATTTTTTTCCGTAAAATAAAAGACACATTTTTAATTTTCGCCAATACCTTTATTGACTGGGATATTTTGAGTATGTCGGCTATCTCCTGGATAGTATAACACTGATTGCTCTCAGTTAAGTCTGGATTTGATCACTATTAACTTTAACTGATCTATCTGTCCATGGTGCATTGTCCAGTGAGAAACCTCTAGAACGAAACTTCAGAAACCACTTTTTTTTATAAGATTTTATTTATTTTTATTTTTAGAGAGGGGAAGGGAAGGAGAGAGAGAGAGAGAGAAACATCAATGTGTGGTTGCCTCTCATGCACCCCCTACTGGGGACCTGGCCCACAACCCAGACACTTGCCCTAGACTGGGAATCGAACCTGTTACCTTTTGGTTCACGGGCTACTACTCAATCTACTGAGCAACGCCAACCAGGGCAAAATGGGAATGTTTTTAATGTAGAAAATCCAGGCTTGGCGTGTCAAATTTATAGAATTACCAAATGAATTTATTTGCATCTGTAAGCCAACTGTATCAATGAGGAAGATAGAGTAGAAAAAGAAGTAAAGAAAATACAGAATGATTATTTTGTTACTCTTTTTTACTCAGATTGACAGTATAAATTGTTCTGAAATCACTAAGTAATTAGGCAACCTTCTGCATGGCCCTGAATTGGCAGTCTGGGTACTACACAATTAATAATATTCTCTTCAAAGTATGAGGGATAATGCCTTGATTAGATGCTCCACTTTCATTACATTACTAAATAAAATGAAACAATAATTAGAACAACATGTAAAGTAAGGAAGGCCCATATCAGTATATGTTTGTATGTAAAAAAGTAGAAGAATTAATCAAATGAAATGTGAAATAATTACAGATAATTGCAGCCATATGAAGATGATTCATTTGCTTGTAATCAGAATTTCATAAAGGTACAATACATGTGCTCATCTTCCTTGATGATGCCATGTACAATATGGGTTGTTACTGACCTATAGTTCTTAGAATTACAGTATAATATTTTTTAGAGGTCTCTGTAAGGAGCCAGTTGAAAAATTGAACATTTCCTTTTAGTTAAACTGTATTTCCAAACTCTTCTTGTGAAAATTAATTTTTTTCTCTGGGTTCCCATGGTATCTTCTTTATATCATTCCAGAAATCATTGTTTTAATATAGTCTTCTCTTATGCTTATCCCTATCCTTCCATTGACAACAATACCCTATAACTGTCTTTTGTTTTATTTTTAGTGTTCTCTCCACATATTTAATACCAGGAGCACACATATTTGGTTTTCAGTAAAGGCTTGACAAATGCAGGAAGTCATTCAAATGAAAGACATCATTAAAGATAAATAAAGAAAATAAAACTATGGACACTAATTTCTGAGAGTAATGATAAAAAAAACTAGTCCTTGATGTATTACAAAAATTAAAGACTACTTATTGAACCATTCAATATATAGTAAATTATTATAGGATAAGGATAGGGCATTACCAGAAAACTCAATGCACAGTGAGTGAATACCTAATTCTTGTAACTCTTAGAAACTCTTAGTACTAATCACCTATCAAGCTCAGTTTCAAGTTCTCAACAGTTGGTAGAACACTTCAGTAATTTAGGAAAAAATATTTGTTCAACAACTATGCTTTATACTTTTGAAATTCAAAGGGTATGTGGGTCACCACAAATGGCCATGCAAATTGCACATTGCCCAACTCTAGAAAGGTGGAGAGGGATGTACTTATATACAAAATTGGTTTAATTTCTTCCCTAAAAATTGATAGGATTTTCCAGTAATCCATTGGATCTTTGGCTTTCTCTTATGGAAGGTTGTTAATTGCTTATCAAAATTCTTAAATACATTCTATCCTCTGTGGGAGACATAGCTTATTGAAGTTTGCAGTCTATGACAGAGTGAAAATTATGGGACATTGCATTTTGTCTTTAAAAAAATTTCAACTTACAGTGACACACATTTCATTGGTCAAATCAAAGTATATGTCCATATCCAACATCAGTGAAGAGTGAAATTATAATCCCGTTATATGTCTATTATGTTCCTTGGAGGGAGTAAAACTAGAAATATTGGTGAATGGGATTGAAAACACCATCGCTGACTTGAAAATAGCCAGAATTTAGGCAAGAGAGGAAAACAAATATGCTAGGGAGAAATATGGAGGGCCAAGAAAACCAGGAAATAAATATGGTGAGCTCAGAGAACTCAAAGTGGGTTAAACCACTGCACAAACTACTGTTACCATATATTGTAGATGCCAGTGCGATCGATTATCTTCTCCCTATTTCAGTCTAAGATCATCAGTCTTGAAAACTTCGAGCTATTTGAGAAGCGTTGCTAACATTTCAGGGTACATTTATTGCTTCTGTGTTGCTTTAATAGCTTCTTAAGTGGTCTCTTCGAATCTAATATCATCCTTCTTTAATGTATCCACTAATAATTTTATTTTTCTAAAATTGTTTTGGGCCATTTCCATGTTTAAGAACAATAATTGCTTCTGGTTGTCTTTTGGGTCAATTGTTTAGTCTGTGTCCAAGAGCCTAATATATTGATTATTTAATGTATTTAAATTCTTTTATGCACTACTTTTTTACACCAAAGGAGTTGGTCTCCTTATTTTAGTAATAAAATATGTTCATTAATAGCTCTTTCATAATGTTGTCTACCTGAAATAACACTTTTTCTTCTTCACTAGTCCATGAAGTGATACCATTCATACTATTTAATCATGAAATAATTTTTATATTACCTCAATATGTTTCCTCTTTAAATTACATGAATAATAACAGCAAAGAAACAAAAAAGACATTAATGAATTGAATGATTACTATATTATACAATAGATAAATGTAAATATATCTTCACTATAAATATGTTTTCATTTAGAAAGTAAAAAACTGAATCTTAGAATCTGAGCACAAACCCCAAAATTATAGAGATTATATGGTATATTTGGGATTTAACTCCAGACCTGTGTAATACCTAAACTAGATTGAACTTTATAGTAGCTACTAATTTTTTAAAATATATAGCTTATCACTTTACCTAAATGTGGATTCTGTTTTCCTTTAAATCATTTTCATATGCACATCTCTGCTCTTCCCCAATTGGTTATGAAAGGACGAAAGCCCCTTTCAAGGCCTCTTCAACAGTGCTAGCTGTCCTTGAGCCTTTCAGCCATAATTAACTGTTGTTTTCTGAGTCTCTATTATGAGGACTGGAAAGTTGATGAAAAATTGCCAAACAGGACATTCCAGATCAGAAAACCAGACTGTGCACCTAACGATAACATCAGAGAAAATTGAAGCCTATGCAAAACCAATGAAAACATCTTGTTCTGCAACTGCCTTGAGTACCCAACTGCAACACCCTCCCCCTTTATGACCCAATAAAAGCTCACAGCCCCAGCCTTTCAGGGCCAGTGGAGCACTCTGCACTTAGGCCCCTTTCATCTCTTGGAAAATGAATAAACTATTCTCTCCATATTTTCTACTCTTTGTGAAATCTGTCACAGCCTTCGTCACAAACCATCCTAACAGATTACAAGCATATCAAAGCCAGGGACTTTGCTCCCTTTACCATTGCGCACTTGAGAATATATAGAAACCAATTAAATGAGAAAAAAAAAACCCAAAAGCTATTTATTTTGAGCTTACTACAGCAAGGAAGCCAGCCATCATAGCTTGAGTTTTGGAAGACTCAAAGGAAGGTAGAAGAGTGAGAAAGCTTTAGAGTAGAAAAAATGGAAGAATTCTTGTATGTCCTGATTGGAGGCTGTTGACATGGGGAAACTCTAGGGTAGGCAACTAGAAGTGGGCATGCTGTGTGGTTGGTTAGGGGTGCATATTTGTCCCATTGTGGTTGGTCCCAAGTTGGAAGCATTGATAAAATTAGGGAACCTTTCAGTTATTAATCAAGTCTTGGCTACTTGGGGCTGATTGTTACATAAGTTACTCTTTGGCTATCTGGTTTGTCACTAGAGATAGCAATGTGCCTTCCTGGATTGTTTATAATAGATTAGGGTGGTTGGTTTCCTGGGCAGGTTGCTGCAGGTTGTGGGTCAGAGCTTTATATTTTTAAAGAGGTGGGCAAAAGTAGGTTTATAGTTGTATGAGAAACACAGTTTATTTATTTATTAATTATTGTAGCATTTATTTTCACTGTTAACCTACTTTTGCCCACCCGTGTATATAATCTAGCCCCCTGTCTGCTTGCATATTTAGGTGCTCAACACCGTGTTGAGCGATTGAGAAGGTATCAGAAAGCACTTAATTTTAATTTGCCAATGCCATAAGAAAGAAAATAAATCAATGGCATCTTGTAGGTTTCTGCATGTAAAGGTGAAGTAACTCTATTGTATCACCAAATTTTAATGATGTGACTACATGTAGAGTCTACCATGTATGGTTTCCTCACTACTGGATAATTCTCCACTCCTTTGTGAAAATAAAAAAAAGCAGTGATGGAGGAAAACCTTCATCCAAAGCAACGACCTGAATGCCAATCTTGATCCTGAATCTTATACACCATATGATCTGGAATTAATTTTAAAATATCTTTAAACCTTAGTTCAGTAGAGATTACGATGTAAGCTATCTCCTAGGACTGTTGTAACAAATAGGATAAACTGATAATTTTAGAAGCTCCAAGCAGTGGCTTATTTATTGAATCTCTTCATATGTAATTCAAAATAAAATATATTTCTAAACCATAAATTAATGGCAAGAAAGTCCAAAAAGTTTTTATTTTTCCTATGATAGGAAAAATAGATAATTTCATGCTAGTTTTAAAATATCAAATAATTATCATTCTTTTTTAAGAGAGGTTTATTCAGGCATTGCTGGTATTGTAAGCACATGTTTAGAGTGCCTGTAACGTAATCCATTGCTGGTAGGGATTAAAATAAACCCCCCACTCATAATACACTTATCAATAAACAACTCAGTAGTATGATAATGATTAATTTTATTGTTATATTGTGAAGTTTTGTCTAACCTCTTAACGATGAATAATGAATTCATATAAATAAAAATGATCAGTAGAAATATAGCTGATGTGTTTATTTGGAGTCCTATTTTATAAACTTTTTCAGAAAAATTCTTATGTTAACTGGTATAAAAGTTTCTGGTAACATTTTTAAATTGCTATTTTTAAATCAAAGGAACTTTTAGAGGCATCGAGAAGTGGAAAAGAACTCATGACATTTTTAAAAGTCAAATTTGTCTTGAACCTTTTTAAAAAATTGTAAATGTATTATTTTTCCTTTCAACCTGAAGATTTAAACATCTTGGTTAAAAATGAAAGGGTTATTTTATAAATGTAGAATAATAAGTCATAATAATGATGTGCAGAGTGACTAAAATGCACATCACCCTGCATAAGAAGGAACTAACTGCAGGAAAAAAAGGGAACGTTATAATTTTAGAATGGCCAAGTGCATGTATCTTTAAAATAATTTATTTCAAAAAATTATTTTGCTATACCTTTTTCTCAGAAACAGGTGAAATTTGTTTTAATTTAAAATTTCAGGACAAATGTAAGATGTATTTTTTTGTTGTGTTTTCTTCTTTATTTTCATCAAGTCTCTTTTTTATTGTTATTTAATTACAGTTGTCCCCATTTTTCCCCCCTTACTCTCCCCTGCCCTACTCATACCCCACCTTCCACATTCAATCCCCATCCCCGTTGTCCTTGTTCATGGGTCCTTTATACCAGTTCCTTGACTTGACATTTCCCCTTCTTTCCCCAATTATCCCCTGTCCTCCTTACCTCTGGTTACTGTCAGTTTGTTCTTTATTTCCACGTCTGTGGTTGTATTTTGCTCACCTGTTTGTTTTGTTCGTTAGGTTCCAATTATAGGTGAGATCATATGGTATTTGTATTTCACTGTCTGGCTTATTTCAGCAACTCTTTTTTGTTTTAACACTCCTATTTAATAAATGTGTTCTCTTTTATTTTGATATGTATTTTTATTCATTCTTATACTAATTCTTCAATCATTCTTCTATTTGTGGGCAAATAATACTGAGCACCTACTGCATGCTAGTCACTGGGCTAAGACTGAGGGAAGATGTGGTTATAATGGGCCTGGTGTTTACCCTCCAGGACAATAATTCAAACAGGAAATTAGAATGTCATGTAATTTGGCTTGTGATGGAGGAAGTCCCATGTACTGTGACACCACACATGAAAGGACCCTAATACAAACTTGAATATATATGGCAGTGAAGATGAAGAGAGAGAAACAGGTTAGGGCAGACTGGTCCCTCCAGTTATGCCTTAAGTGAGATATAAGGAATGAGATCTGAAATCTAGAGAGAATAGTGTTCCAGATTCAGGAAGAAAAAAAAAATATGGAAAGGCCCAAAGTCAAATAAGAGCAGAGAAGTAAATGGTAAGAAGAATGAAATTTAGCAGTTTATTAGGAGTCAATTTGCCCAGATATGTCATTTAATTGGCTTTGGAATTCTATTCTGTGGTTGTGGTGTAGCTTTTAAGATGCTTCATTAAAGTCTTTCAATTAAATGTTACTTGATTTTTAAAAATTGTTTACACATAAATCATTTCAAGTCTTTGAAACTTGAAATAATAGTTATAGGGATAAGGTAGGGTTTCTTTTTTTTCTGATTTATTTTAGCCACAAAGCATTGTTTAAAAAATATGGCTTTGTATATGGTTTATAAAATATTGAGGGACGATTAGATAATAAACTTCAAAAGGGAAATTTTGTTCAATTTTCTTGTTTTGATGGCCTTCTAAGATTAGGTATTTGGGGACTGGAAAGGGTCGAGTTGTGAATGTTCAAAAATTATGAGGGCATTTCAGGTCATATTACTAATATGTACTTCAATACACTATATGCTCCATACTGGTAGACATTCTGATGGTAGTTGCAAGTGTATGCAGTAAACTTAGTTCACTATTTCCGTCTGCTGCATAGCTGCTCAATCTAGAAGATAGGACTCCTTTTAGGTAGGAATAGGGTAGTCTATTATTTAAGTAGGTTGATTTGTTGGTTAGAGAAATTGCAAGCTTTAGCATTCCAACGAAGGGACTTTTATGGGAAGTCAAATACTTAATGTTGATGTCATTTTGAAGGTTAAATACAAGTATCTTGTGTGGAAAAATACATTATACTGGGACTACTGTGACCATAGGCTACCTCTCTTTATAATATGCGATGGGCAGTGTCAATTGAAAGCCAAACACCAGATGTAATAAGGGGATATTAAAAGTTCATCAAGAGTCTATGGAGCCAAATTTAGAATATAATACAGTATATCGTCATTATGTTTATCTCTAAGATATTTGTAAATTATATGTATTTTCATTGTCAAAGTCAATTTAAATATGCTTACTTTAAAATTGTGTTAAGTAATTCAAAGAGAAAAATGCAACTAAGAATCAAATTCATTAAATAAGGGGTGACTGGTTTCCAGCTCTGCTGTCAGAGAGAAATCTTCAGAATGTTTTATTTGAAAGTCAAAAGAACTGGAAAATTTAACATAAAGGAATACTTTGAAGCATTACTTAAGAGAAAAGACAAATGTCATCTCTGAGGGTTTTTTGTCCTTTGATAAGATCTCTACCAAAACAAGAGTAGAAAGCACAGAGAGATCGATTTCTTTTTCCCCAATCTATCTTTTTAACTTTAAGAATCAAAGCATACTTTTGAATGGAATTATCAGAAAATTAATTACTGAATTTGAATTTTTTGTATATATTCCATAATCATTTAGTAACTTTTACTTTCACTCGAGGTAAGGGCTCTGTCGTTGCTGGGTTTCTGGAATTGTGCATACTTATGTTTTTTGAGGGCACTGTGTGTGTGTGTGTCAGCCTCTTACAGTCATACCAACAGTTGCCTTGAGTAGAAATATGATGACATTGGGAGCATAGATTTTTAAAAGCTTAATTGATACTGTTTTCCTTGTCAACCTTATTTTGAATCACCGGAACATTGGAGTAAGATCCAGTTATAAAGAACTCATCTATAATTGATTTGAGAAATTAGAATGCCTGTTTTCAATATGCACTAGTTTAACAACAGAGTAAATTTCCCCACTACTGAGGGTGGGGAGAAATTGAAACTGTCTACCAATGCTTTATTAAATGCCTATTAAGTACATTTTTAGCCTGGGGGGTTTGGAGATATTTTCAATACACCATAGTTTAGAGTAATTCATCTGAGGAGTTAGACTGCTAAGACAAGGAGAAAGGACAGGTTCCCTTGGATTGGTGAATGAGGAAAAAATAGTATTTGACTTACGGGAAAAGTTTAAAGAACAAATCTCAACAGAACTATGAATATGAGGGAAATTTGTCAGTAGAAATATTACTAAGATAGAGTCCTGAAAACAGAAGAGCAAACAAGGTAAGCATTACCTACAGAGGGTAACTGCCTACTGTAATGTTTCTGTGTTCCACGAAAACATTTATTTATTCATGAACTGTGGTCTAATATTTTTCTTTGGGGCAATTTGGGTTAATCCCATTAGCCTCTCTCAATCTGCTTTCTATTACATATTTGTGCTATTTTTCATTCCTCCAACATGTTCATTCATTTCATCATTTTTCCATGGGCAATCACCCATGGACGGCTTACTGCGGAGTAATGCAAACATGAAAGACATTTTTTCCTAGGACAAACCTCAATTCCATAACATTGCCAAATAATTTTCAAAGGTGTAGAAGTATTATTTGTCCAAAAAACTAAGTTTTATTGTTTTCTGGTATATCTACACATAAGGAAACATGAGATATTTGGATTGCAGGCCTCTGGATATAATCTAAAGGTTGACATTTAGTTATATTTAGAAAATGACTTTAATTAAGAGACAATTTCCAGCATCATAAAAATGCCCTTTTCAATTTGTTCACAAGGTTATTGGGTTTATATCGAATACACAAAGTTCATATAGATGATCTAAATTAACTATAATGATTAATTGTGCTAATTGATTAATTGATCAATCAGCTAATGTTTATTAGTACTTACTAACACTATTTGTGACCTTATATCCTTAATTAAAACACTTTAAAATGTGGACCACGTCAGAGATTCAATCACTTTTTAGATTAGTAATTGCATTCAACAGTTCTCTCTCTGTGGAATCACAACAGTCACCATAACTGGTAATGATAGTGCTTTCTGTGTGCCTAGGATCCTTTTGCATAATTCCATTTGATACTTACCTGTGTTATAGGTGTCTATAAATAAGATAACTGATGTTTGCAAGATTAAGTAACTCGATCTGTCTTATACAACTTGTATAGTGGTGGGGCTCAGAGTCAATACCAGGTCTGTATGGACCGAAATTCCACTTTAACCTTTCCATGATATCCCCACTTTTATAAATGCTCAAAATGCAGGCAGGAAGTTTCTTTCCTTTCTCATGCACATATGCTTTCTCATGTGTAGCTGAGTGCCATTTACTTACGAGAGGCAGCTGCTCTTCCAGCCCTGAATTGGTTGGTCTAGGTTTATTAAAATTACCACTGATACTGGTATTTTTTTTCTATTGTCATCAAATTTTTTTTTCAAGCAATCTGTAACACATTGAGAAATGCTTCTAGGAAATAGCTTTGCAACTCAAGAATGGTACTTCAGAGCTAAGTCATTTAGTATTTCCCAGAGGAATGTATCGAAAGCACCGATTTCCATAGGGCTTTGGCTGGACTCACAGAAGTGACAATGGGCTTCTCTACATCGGTCTGGAGCTTTCTTCACAATAATATTTTCAGGTAGATGGGCCAGAAGTCATTGTGACATTCACTTTAAAGAGGATTCAGCAACTTTGCCTTATTTATTTTGATTTTTTTATATATGTGCTGCTATTACATGGAGTAGCATTTCTGAAAGGAACAATTTTCCATATATTGGTATGGTATTACTTTCAGAAATAAATAACTTTCTGTCCTTTAAATGGTTATAACAGTACTTCTTACCAATTTGGGCTCCAATTCAGTTTAACATTCTATTAACGAGTTGTTTTAGCTTGTATCTACATGACTTCAAATTCTTGGATAAGAGAGAAAAGCCCAGCATCACAGTGACAGAACGTCATATATCTAAATACAGTGAAATTATGTGGAGTTTCTTAGCAGTGAGGCCAGAGGTGATAGGAATGGTTGGGGAAACTACATGTTCACTGTGTTTAAATTTTAAATATTCACACTCTGAAGCAATCAAGTTAATTTTTAAAAAATCACTTTTGCAAGATGGCATATGCCATTATAGTATTCAAAAATAAAAAGGAAAAGATAACTCAGGTAGAGTGCTGAACACTACACATTTGGGGAATATTGGCTTAAGGAATACAGGTTGGATAAATACAAAATTACTGTAAATAGTGGGAATACTAATGGGGCATATGACAGGATGATTAAAAAATTCATACATCAAATTTAATTGTTCATTTTGAACCTAAACCTATATAGGCTTATGTGGAATGAAAGGGAGAACTGAAGTTGAGGACTAAGATAATTGACTTTTTTTTTGCTCAAGAGAGCCAAAAGTTTAGGATAGTTGTTAAAATATTCTGATTAACTCAAAGCTCACATTAGAAGAGCTGTCACAGTTTCTTAATGCAATATTATAATTGATACAGAGAGATCTGATCAGATCACTGAGGAAGAGTAGGGAGGGGCTATAGGAGGAGGTTGCCTGAGGCCATGGTAAACAGTCTAGGATAGGACTGGCTGAGATGCTGAATGCCTCTGGAGCACATTTATGGCCCAGAATATTTAAAATAAAAGAAGGCCAGAGACTGACTCTCTGGGTTTCTTCCTCAAGGATACTTGGATGATCTTGCGGCAGCTGCCTGTGGATGGTGCTTAGGATGGAAGAAGGAACTCCAAAGATCAAGCTGGCCTGGTAGAGGGTGGCAGGGTTATCCTTCCTTGGGTGTTCTAGAGGGCATGAGCTCTAAGGCAGAAGCCTGCCATTCTTCCAAAACTGTATCTTTTGCAACTTATGTTGTTTTAGTTTGTAAACTAATCTTATAGAAATAAGAAGTAAGATAATTAAAAACTAACAGGGGGAATGATAGGAGAACTTAAGAGTTAAAGAATTTAGTCTTAATTGATAGGCTTAAGTGATTAAAGCTGTAGCTAAAGTATTAGAGTTCAGCCTTAATTGATAGGCTTAAGTGACTAATGCATGTGGAAAGCTGTTATTCCAAAATTGTGTAGCTTTTGAATAAAGACTCCTTTTCTTTATTATCAAAACTTTGCCTCCAGAATTTTGCCTAGAGAATGGAGACAGGCAGCAGGACCTCATTTGCTGTTTAGTAAGATTATGTTTTTAAATGCATAGTAAAAATTTGCAAACTGCTCAGAGAACTTGAATCCCATATTTATCTATCTATCATTTATCTATCTATCTGTCATCTATATAAATAGATAGATAGCCATTGGGCTCTCAAGTTTGAGGACAATGAAATATAATTTATTTATCCACATATAATTTATTCTTCAGTTAAGGACTATATTTAAAAAAATATGTGTTTGGTAAAGCATCATATGTCAAAAATCTTTGTCTATTGACCCATATCTGTACACAACCATAAAACAAGAAATCAAACACTAAAATTATGTTTGAAAACAATTACAGAACTACTGGTCCCTACATATTTGTTGCTTTCTTTTTCCAGGGAAATTTGTCCACATAACTGAGCAGTGTTCAGCTAATGTAAATATTCTATTATTTTTTAATCATATATCATTACACTAAGTATAAGCATTCTTGAATTTGGAAATATTTTATTTCTATGTATAACCTCCATGTTTTTATTCAAGTAAGAAACAGATGACTTAGCCTTATTGCTGACATCTATTTACTTTGTAGTAAAAAAGGATTAAGAAAACAGTTCTGAAAGGTTTAAATCCAGAGATCAATGTGAAAACATGTTCTTTAATAGGAATTTTGTTTAGGTATACACAAAGTTATTAACTGAGAGAAAAACAATTTTAAAAGTTGAGGTGATCACTCCTAAGGAAAGAAAGAAGGTAAGTTACATAATCTTGTAAGTATCTTGATAAATTAAACTTTTAGTAAATAGACAAAAGATTGTTCCTGCTAGGAGACTAGTACTTACCTATGGAGTGCTTTTAGTAGAATGTTCGTGCTCTAGGATTGTTTATTGTAAACCGACCTGTATGGTACAAATTTATTAAGTATGGCTTCCTAGGAATGTCGTAGAAACCACACAACTATACAGTGAAGGTGTTTCATTAATTCTCTTTACTCTTTGAGGTCTTCTGTAAACCTCATGGGAAACCTCTACTATTTCTATTAGCCAGAGGATATATACTTATAGTTGACAGAAAAGACACAGAAAGTCACACAAAATTTCTCTCTATGTCTTTAATTTACCCATGCTCCTTTGAAAGTACCAGAGATGCTTATTGCTAAGGAAAAATTCAGATTTATATGAATCTACCTTTAGAACATGGTCCTTAACATTATCTAATGAATTGTCAGTATCAACTTCTTTGATTATTGATTCACATCTTCTATAGCAGATACATAATATTTTAAAATACAATATTAAACTTTAATCATTCCAATAAGAATCATTTCATACAAGCCTTCAACAGAGCTAGGGCACTCTGTTCCTAGTATATATTTACATAGCTGAACTTCACAACTCACACCCCCCAAATTTTCTTTGATAGAAATTAGATATTTTAGAATGGTTTCTTAACTGTCACAAACAATTACATTGTTAATCTGTTCATCATTTAATATTTAAAAATATTTAATGATCTGAATAAACTAAAGGACAGAGAGGCTTACTCCTTTTAATAAAAAAATAGCTTATTCTTGATGTATTTAATTGTATTTTTAATCTGCATTATCCCATCTATTCAAAACATCTACAAGAATTAAAAACTCAAAAATTTTAATTTTAGCTTATTAAATAATTTAGTGCATTTTCTTTTCAGGTTTCTGCTAGTTCATTTGTTGTAACCTAGTCTAACCAGAAGGATATGAGGTATCTACAATAGAGATGAAGAGCGAGATTCTTCCAAAATCTCATGGAAGTCTACAACCTAAGAAATGGCAAGAAAGCCCCAGGAAATAATGAGTTCTGTTTCTATCCAAAGAAAAAACAAACATTTAACTAAAGGATGTATATACCAGCTGTGAAATTACTGGGGAAGAAACTACATATAGAATGGTAAGTAAGAAATAGAAGTTGGGGAGGGGCCTTATGGAATACTATTCTTCCATTTGGAATTTTAATAAGTTGAGTCCCTCTTACCTTTAATTTATCTATTGAACTCTGTTGACTGAAGACAAGTCTAATGAAGTCAAGGTCTAAGGCCCAAGAATTTGAAACCACGGCTCTAATTCCTTCATGCCAATAAGCAACCTAAGAGCTTTGCAATTGCTAGAAAATTCATTTGATAGTCATCTATATAACTTTTTTTAATGATGATACACAATAGCTTGTTGTTTTTATACATAATACATACTGGCTTCTGGCTGATGTACCAAGAATAGAGATTTCTAGAGAAGATATTTCATATGAGAATTTTAGAACTGAATGAAACCTGAGACTTGTGTTCATAAAGATGAGAGCAGAGTGCTACAATCAGAAGAAACACATAAAAATTAACTTTACCTAAAAAACCTTAAAGAATAAATATTAGTGTTTTATATAGTATAAAATATCTACGAGATGACCAGGCACCAAACTAAGACAAATATTTATAACTTTATTACATAACACCATCACCATTTACAGATTTTAAAAGTAAAAGTCCAATTATCAACTGCTGCAAAAATGTAAAATTCTGTGCAAGAATTTAACAATAATAAGGATTATGGAATTTATATAGGAAAAAAGCATTTTTTCAAAGGTGTAAATGAACACTTGTTAGAGAAATAAAACATACTGGATGGAAATGTAGAATACTATTAAGGTTTCAAATTATCTTGAATTAATTTATAAATAAAATAACTTTCCAGTCGCAAGCCACATGTGATTTTGTGGTGACTTAATAGAGTCATATTAAAGTCAACCTGAAAGTATAAATAGTTTCAGTAGTTGAAGGACAGTTATGTTACAATAAGTTAAAGAGTAAAGAGTAATAATTAATAAAATTAATATGTCAGACACATTTACACATATACACACATACACAAACTTTATACATATAGCCAAACATATATTTTCATTGAGTATATGATGAAAGGTGGCCAACAAATTAGTGAAAATAAAAGGATTAGTTGTTAATTAATAATTGAAGCCATGATAATTTTTTAAAAATCAAGTCATATTATACTTTACATAAGCTGGAAAAGGGTTAACATTTAATGTAAAATTTGGAGACATAAGTTCTAACTTAAAATGTTGATGACTCTTGTCATTTGGAACATGAAAGATTTTCCAGGTACAAAAACAATGAAAAAACCCCACAAATAACAAGAAAAATCACACAACAAAAGAGGTAGGTCTGACTTAAAACTAAAAATAAATTATCAATACACATAATATATAAGATAGAATGTCAAACACCAAAGCCAGGGAAAATATCTGCTTAAATAAAGTATATTAAGACTCCTGAGTGGTAGAGCCAAGACTCAAGTCTTATTCTTAGTTTGGTGTTTGATTCTTTAGACAATTTTAAGTAAAGGCTTTTAGGTAATAATCTTTTCACTCAATGCCAGCCTTGATAGCAAGAAACTTAGCAGGCCTGAACATTATAGAATTTCAAATGGGTTCAATTTTTCTCTCATTTCTTGAATGTGCTAACATACTAATGACAACATTGTCATTGTCAGTATTGTCAACAGCACTCAGCAGCCTTTATACAGACATTTATTTCTACATTTTTTCATAACTAAGATGTTCTTACAGTTCTATAAGAAAAACAAAATCTCCAGTAGAAAAATTGCCAAAAAACACAGAATATGCATAAAAAGAATAATGCTAATTTTTGTTTACTAAAAAATAAGATATGTACAACTTTTAAATATAAATTTCTGTATATTCTTCAATATCTATGAAAAAATCAAAATTATCATACAAATATGAAATATAAAATGAATGTTAATTTTCAATTATTCCAATTTGATTTGTCAAAATATATTGCTTTATTTTCCCTAATATAAGATAGTCACATTATTTTCTTTCAAAGCTAATAAACCAATAAAATACAATCAACATGCTTTTTCAGTAAGCAGTATGTTTCACTTCAGAAAACAAGTGCATTTTTGTAGCAGTAGAAACTTTAAATATTTGTAAAATGGCACTAGTAAGATCTTTGACAGAAACTTCTTTCTCAATCAGCCCCAGATTACTTTAACATTAATTGACTTGATTAAGGCAGTGTATCTGAATCATGTTTGTGTATTTATTTATTATGCTGGGAAACTTTAAATATATGTAAAATTTATACTGCTATTTAGTGATAAACACTTGTTGGAGAAGCAGGTATTAACTTGGATCTGGCTTCCTTGTAGGACACCACATTAACATTCTTAACTACTTTTCAGGATGAAAACGAGAGTATGAATTTACAAGAAGCAGAAATATAAAAACATTTTTATATTTTTATATACATATTTACACTGAGTGCAACATATATGTCTGTGTGTACCTTTGAAACTACAAGTAAGTCAGAAGTACATATAATTTCATTGTAGTTTTATATTCATTAGACATCAAGCCAGTCATGATAATAATTCTTGACCTTTGTACAATATTTAGCATGATTGACCTAAACAGTGCTTGATCTCAAGAAAAACAGGTTTTGGGGAAGATTTCTCCAATTTGCTGATGAAAATCTTAAGGTCAGCAGAAGTTATGTGATTAAGACTCCTGAGTGGTAGAGCCAAGACTCAAGTCTTATTCTTAGTTTGGTGTTTGATTCTTTAGACAATTTTAAGTAAAGGCCTTTAGGTAATAATCTTTTCACTCAATGCCAGCTTTGATAGCAAGAAACTTAGCAGGCCTGAACATTATAGAATTTCAAATGGGTTCAATTTTTCTCTCATTATATCTTGAATGTGCTAACATGCTAATGACAACATTGTCATTGTCAATATTGTCAACAGCACTCAGCAGCCTTTCTACAGACATTTATTTCTACATGAAAGTAAATATTTCTGACATCATTTTTTTTCTCTTGAGGAGTTTTTTTGCATACCTACTAATTTGCTTGGCACAATTTAGATACAGAAGATAGTGATAAATCTGTATACTCACAGAAATTAAATGTCACTGAAGTCACAGTTTAAACAAAGAGTTACATACAAAACATTAACCAAAATTATTGCAAGTGGTATGAAGAAATAAAGGATGCTATTAGAATGTGTAATAAAAGGACAAAATTAATTTTATGTAAAAACCTCAATTTTGATAAGATATTAGCCAGGTGAATGGAGTTTGGAACTAGGGTTGGTGGATGAGAGAAGGGAAGAATATTCTAGGCTAAGGAAACACATGTGCTGGCCCAGATGTAGGAAGGAGAACAGTGATTTCAAGAAACTGAGAGACCAGCATGGCTTAAGTATAATGACCACAGGGAATTTATGACAAAATAGTGTGAGACACATAATCAAGGACAATGTCATATCACTAAATTTGCCCTTGTACATGAGCAGGACAAAAAAAGTTTTGAATAAAATGTAAACGCTAATTCAATATAAGGTTTGGACTGAGTTATTCCATGTCTGGCAGGGCACAAGCTTGACAGCTACCACAGAAGGATTCCATGTGCGTGTCAGATTCTTTGGGGCCATCTGCTACTGGATCAGCCAGTGGTCAGGAGGCCTTTAAGAAACAAGGAATACATTGGATGTTTCATTCTTGCTTTAGCATAGAAGAAAATAATCTTGCTCTTTGACAGTATCCAAATACTTTATATACCACCAGTTTCAATCTCACGTTACCTGCATGTTTTAAAAATGTGTCTGCTTTACTTATTTCAGGTACTAGCCCCGCCTTCCAATACATCTCTCGACAGACTGGCTGCTACCTCGCTGGTTAGGGTATGAATTTTTCCCCCCACACTCCAAGTTAAGATTTAAAAAAAAAAAAATCAGAATCCTACCGCAGCTCTTAATTTGAAGGGTTCTGTTCAATACTTCTGAATTAATTGGGAATGTACTAAAATGTCACCCTGTCATATAGATGTTTTCTTCTGGACATCTAATTCCCCAAATACTCATCATGGTTCACAAGGTGAACATTCACTATTTGAAAGGAGAATGGCAGTGAGAAGTGTTTGTCAGCTCTTTTAAAGCTGTGAGAAAGAACAGCTACTATTTCCTCCACTAGGCTCTTTTTGTCGCAAGGGGAGGGTGAGGTTACAAACCTTAAAGAGATGCTATCTTGTGGCTTTTTGTCTTCACTTCCTTACTCTGCTCCCTTGGCTCTTCCTCTTGTAACATACAAAACCAATGGTTTCCAAGTCATTTAATATTTTAAAGGACTTAATATTTTAGGTAGTAAGGATCCAGCTCCTAAACTGAATCTTGGCTTGTAGGCTGATGAATTGAATTCAGTCCAGATGAACAGTGGCCAGACTTGTTGTTCTCCTGAAAAGAAAAAAAAAAAAGAGTGGATAAAAGTTACAATTGCACCCTCGGTAAAGTACATAGTCAGCATTTTACTGGCACTTTCTAACAATAGTTTTTAATTTTAAAAGGACCACTTACAAAATTTCTTTCCTAATCATGTTTAAAGAGGAACATGTATATGACTGTGTTATTTCTGTTCCTAAGATGAATGTTATTTGTGGACACATATTCTCAACATATCTTATATTTAGTTACTTCTTCATTTCCATGTACTTTAGGCTGCAAGAGTCTGTAAAGCTAGAGTGAATAACAATAAAAAAATTAATAATACCTCTCTGTTGTCTGTGTCTATGGGTCATGCATTTATGAGTTCCGTCCAGAAGGTAACCAGCCATGTAATATGAAAAATAGAGACATTTATTGAAGAAGGTACAAGATACAAGAAACATTATACACAGGACAATGACACCTCAGTCCCCTTCAAAGTAGGTACCTTGGGACCTCACACAGTTCTCCCAGTTGCCATCAGCTGGCCTGCCATAATTTCCTGAATCTCATGGGTGGTCTGAAATCTCTCCCCTTTCAAAGGTGATTTTAGTTTTGAGATAAGCCAGAAGTCACAGGGCATCAAATCTGGGCTGTAAGGGGGCAGAGTCATCAGGGTCATTTGGTGCTTTACGAAAAACCCTGCATGAGAGGTGATGTGTGAACAGGCATGTTGTCTTAATGAAACTGCCAGTCACCAGTTGCCCATAGCTGTGGCCTTCTGAATCATCCAAAGAGTTTCTGTGGAGGACTGTTTAAGCTTAACACAAAATTTGATGCAGATTTGTTGCTCCGCTTGCTCAGACATTTTGAATGCGACAGCCACACATACACATGCTCACTCAACAGTGTCTACAGCCCCCAGTGACTACCACAGTGAGGTCATCATTGTTCACACATGTGCATCCCAGTCCGCTCTCCTTGGCTGCCAGGTTCCACTGATGTCACAAAAACTGTTCTTATGTTAATGATGGCTGCAATTTTTCCAGACAGATCTTGTTCTTTGGCTAATCCTGTCACCTTCTTTCATTCAGCTAGAAAGAGGGCAGGGGCTGGCAAAGAGGAGGGGAAAATGGGGATATTTGTAATAGTGTCAACATTAAAAATAGAGTTAAAAAATCCCAGGATTTAGACTGTTATAATGACTTGCAGAGAAATGCCTGATTCTGTGCTAAATGGGCTTATGGGTACTGGTTTTTCATTACAGTTGTTATTTTCAATGATTTAATAACACATTCTTAAGTTTTCAATAGTCTCATATCTAGAATTGGATATTTTGCTAATTTTGATCATCTGAGACAAAAGAATTTGAAAGATAAATTGGGGAAAGCTAAAATAGCAGTGCTGGATGAGAATTTAAAAATCATCAAATACATCCTTTATTTATAAAAAAGTGAGAATCTTGATCTCTCTCCTGTTTTATATAATAAAAAATAACCTGAATATTTTGGTATTAGAATACTAATAATAATAATTAGGGTTCATATTAATTGTTTTTCAGAAAATCAATTCTGGGCATATTCCCATTTGTTTCCTCAATAACTAAATGAAATTGCTTTTTAAAAAGGAGTCAATTCCAATGGCTTCATTTAATCATGAATTTGTCCTTTTTATGGATTTGCATAACTGCGTTTACCTGTTGCCATTTTTTGTTTTTTTTCTCCCTTTTGTTCCACAACCATGCTCTTTTTTATTTCCTGTCACTTTGTTTTTAGACTAGTCACTGATGATTTTTATGTTTAAATTTATAGAGGTACTCTTAATCTTTAATTATCCTAATTCTGATGATTTCCAAAAATCTCTGTTTGTTCCACTCAATATGTTCCACTGTATTCACAACTGCTTTCTAGATAGGGAGAATATGTGTATCCATTTGCCTGGAATCAGGCCTGATTTTAACTGTTTCACTCAAAAAGCACCCTACATTGGATGATTAGGAATTTCACTGAATATTTGAAAGGGCTACGATATTCAGATTTGGCTATTGGGACTAGAGTCTATAAAGTGTATTATCAACTGTGACAATGTGGTGAAGAGTCCACTGCCTCCATTGCTGGGAAAATCCACCATTCCTGGTTTACCGACATGAGAATTAGATGGTTATTCTGGAACCGCTCTTGCCATTGAAAGTTAGATCTTGTTAAGCTCACTTTCCGTAATGGATTCCCTGCAACAACCTTTTCATCACGCTTCCAAAACCAAGATTCATGTGCTTGCTTCTGAATGATAAATGGGGCAAGTGAGTTTTAAGTTCTAACTGTGGACAAGTAATGAATATATGACATGAAGATATAAGAAACATGTGAAAAGTGTTCAAAAGCTAGGGATTCAACAATCACAGCAGTTTACCATTAGAATTATTCCATATTGATGTTTGTGTATATAAATAGGAAGGAAGAAATCACAAAAGAATTCCTCACCTGGCAGTAAAAGTTAATATTATAAAAAATTTTCTGAACACAACATAAAAACAAAAAGCCACGAGAAAACAATAAATAAATAAATAAAATGAAGGCAATAGAGGATCTGAATATAAATAAAGCCCTACTTCCTAACAAAGAATCCAGATTTAGTTTAAAGATATGATTAAAATTTTTATTTTAATGTCTTAATGATAAAACGTTACCCTTTTTATAAAAATTCAGAGAAAACCGCCATCTATTTCAGAGTTCCTTTAAGAAATTGATTTGTCATGTACATAGGATTCTAAAACTGCTCTTACAAGTTTTTTGGATCCTGGAAAAGAAGCAGCCCTTAGGGACTGCTGCTCTGAGAATCTTAAGGTAGACTCACTCTCTCTTATGTCTTGCTGATAAGTCTCTTTAGCTTTTCAAGAATTTTTCCAAGTTGAAGGATAGGTGACATTTTTTTTTTTTCCTGTGGAACTTTTGTTGGGAAACAAGATAACATCAAATATGAATAATGTTAGATAAGGATCATTGAGACCGACTCTGTTAGATGCCCTACTCAATATTCATTTGCTCTTTTTACTGACAAATATGTGCACAGCTTAAAAAAACAAAACTATTTTCGTATCTTCCTCCCCATTAGGGCTGGTCACATGACTTTCCTCACCCGATGAGAAATGAGTAGAAGAGGGCTTTTATTCTTCATGCCCTCCAGGTGGTAAAGTGGAGGAGGTATAACAGAAAAACTGGCTTTCTGTTTCATAGTTAAATCACTTTTGAACTGTAAGACTTGGAAATTTGAAAGAAATTGATGGGTAAGTGAAGCAGCAAATTGACAGCAAACTCTGTACAGTCCTGTACTATCTATGTGGATAGGAACTAATGTTAATGAGTAACATTTCAGAATCATAAGAGTTTGCTATATTCTTTTTGATTAATTAAATCTTAGCTAAATCTCAAGCTCTAGGCTAATGTACTCTTCTCAGTTAAGAACAATTAATCCCATTTTCTAAACATTTGTTCAATGAACAGACATCAAAAAATGAAGCTAACACTACACTATATATCTTTGCATCTCCCTTACAACAAATATTGGCAACAACCCTTCAAGATGTGCAAACAGTAATGGCTTGGGGAATTTGCCAGCAGTTCTCAATATCAATCATTGCTTTAATCTGGCTTAAACCATGAATTATTTTCAGGTTACAGCATCCTCTAAATTATTGCTCCATTAAGGTTGTGAAGTTAATCCCATGAACATACTTTTACTACCAATAAATATGCTGTTCTGTGCATCAGTTAGGGCAATACTAGAAGCATTTTCTATTGATACAGTCGCAAAAATATTTCATTAATATACAGGAGTATCTCCGTAACATTTTTGAAAACTGTTTAAAAACAAATGAAGCATAATGTCTCTTGCTGGAATGCATGGCCTTACAATGCTTTATAAATTGTTTTCTATCCAAACATACTCAATATTACTATAGAATAAATTTGTGCCTTCCTTAACTAAATTGGAATAACTCTAGTGCTATGGTATATACTCTGTTCCAACTTTGGTTTTACATGCTGCTGTTGAGCGCCATTAAAGTTTTATTTGATTTCTAGGAACATATATTTTGATGATAACAACTTCATCAAAATCTAGATGAACTGTGAAGTTTTAATATCTGGGTACTTTTTCTCTACATCAATGTTCCATTTATACTTATAAATATGCTGTTAAATTTACATACAGTTCTTAGCAGTGGTGTTTTTATTGCTTCATAAGAAGTAGAAAACATAAAATAGTAACTGCTGATAAGCTACATATTATGATGAAGGTACAGTAGAACTACATTTCATAATTTCAGGATCTGAATATAAAAGTAAGTCTTTGGAGAATATATATAAATTATGCTGAAACTCATTTTCTGTTATATTTTTGGGAACAGGTTTTCTATATATTTCTTAGGTTAAGCTTATTAACTTTGTTGTTCACATTCTTTCTACTTGTTTATTTAATTGATGGATCAGCTTCAGAAAGAAACGTGCCAAAAATCTACAATGATAAATGTGTTAATTTCTCCTTGCAGTTCTTAGAATATTTGCTTTATATATTTTGATGTTTTATTAGTTTCATAAACTTTTTCAATTGTTATATTTTCCTAGTGAATTAAACCTCTTGAGCTCTATTCATATTTTCTTCTTTTATTCTTTCTTACCATTTAATACTAACAGTCATACCAGGTTTTTTAAAAAAATATTTTGCCTGAAATACTGTTTTAAATTACATTAATTTCAATGTTTCTGTGAGTGTACTTTTTTCTGAGATTTTTTGGTAGCAGTATCCATCTATATTAAAGCTGATTCAAGAGAAATAGAAAATATGAATATGTAATATCTCTATCTAAAAGTCTATATCTAATTGAAATGGTTAGAACATTTTTTTTTCTTACAAATAAAAACCCCTAGGCCAAGATGATTCCACAGATGAATGATATCAAAAGTTTACAAAATGAGTATTATAAAAAGTTTTTTTGAAAACTTAGGAAAATAAACTTTTTCTAATTTATTTTCTAAAATCCATATGCTACCTAAACCTGACATTACAAAACTAGATATTTCTTGAAATTACAAGAAAATTACAAATCAGTATTCTTCAAATCATATAGATCATATAGATGCAAAATACTCAATAAAATATATAAAGTAATAAATATTTCATGAGCAAAGTGGATTTATCCCAGAAATGTAAACATTTCAATACTCATAAATCAAGCACATGAGTTATGATCTCTATATAATTTGTATATCAATAAATGCATAAAAATATTTGACAAAATTCAACATCCTTTCATGACCAAATATCCCAGCTAAACAGACCTTGATGGGTACTTTCTAAAAACATTAAAGGGGCACTTGTTACGGGCTTAATTGTGCCCTCCCAATGCATATGTTGAAGCCTCAAACCCCAGTAGGACTATATTTGGAGATAGACCATTAGGAGGTAATTAAGGTTAAACAAGGTCGTAAGAATGAAGCCCTCATCAGTCAGGACTGGTGTCCTTATAAGAAGAGAAAGGGACACCTGCTAAGAAGAGAAAGAGATCCCTGTCTGCACATGCATAGACAAAATGCCATGTGAAGACAGCGTGAGAAGGTGACCTTCTACAACAAAAGAAAGAGGCTTTATCAGGAGCCAACCCTACAAGCACCATGATCTTGGACCTCCAGCCTATGGAAGCCAAAGTTAACTAATGTCAGACAACCCAAGTGAACCGAAGTAGCATCTGTAAAAATCTGCAGAACCTCATACTAAATGGTGATGTATTGAATATGTCCTCTCTAAAATCAGAAAAAAGAGACTGAGACAGTAGTTCTTAACATTTTTGTTTAACATCAGATTAGAGGGCCCAGCCAGTACAATAAGAAAAGAAATGCTTATTAAAAATCAACTTAGTAATCAACAAAATTACTATGGTAATTAAAGATGATAGTATAGACTCTTCAACAAACAGTGCTACAAAGACCGCATATACACATGACATAAGATTAACTTCATGCATAGCTCACACAAAACACAAAATTAATTTTCAGTGGGTCATAGACCTACATATAAAAGCTAAAAACCTGTAAAACTTATGGATTAAACATTAGAGAAAAATTTTTTCTAACAGTGATAAACTAACATTTCTTAGTACAAAAAGAAAAATAGCATTAACCTAACCATTAAAATAAAAGTGTATAGATAGGCTTCCAGTTCGTAGAAACCTAGTCCGTGTCAACTACTCTTCTATAATAAGCACAGTTGAAATGTTTATCTCCTAAATGGAGTAATTTGGGGGAAACAAATTCCTGTCTGCCTCCACTTGATTCTGGGTTCAGATCAGCAGTTCTACACCTTCATTCCAGCTCACATCTCTCTCTGTGCTCCTCTTTATATCCCTGGAGATGCTATTTTGTTTTTGTTTATTGCTACTTCTTTCTTTTTTAGGTTGCTGGGTTGTTTGAAGACAGCCAGGTCAAGGGGGATATAAGGAGGAAGCAAAACACATTTATAGTTTCATAATTTGGTCCAAGGCTGTCTTTGCTCTTTTGGTCATTCAAGGCACTTTGTATACAAGTCAGCGGGTTGAACCACATTTCCATCAGCTGCCATGACTTTGAATTCAGAATGCCAGCAATGATGATAAAATTAGAGAAAACAACCACCAAAATCTAGCACTTTATACAAAACCTTTTCTGTCACTCACAAATTAATACTCTTAAATGTATAATGTTTCATTTCAAAACCAAAGGTAGAATCATTCAAAGGTTGAATGATTATTGAGAAAAACATATACAAAATATACACTTTCTTTCACTTCAACAAGTTGGCATGCTGTCTTTGCATGCTGGCAGCTCAAAGCCAGTGGGAAGAAAAAATCTCTAAGCTTTCCATGATGATAGGCTTTGGAGAAAAAATGCTTCTAAACAACCACATTGCTGAAGTAGACTAAAACTATTTCCAATTACTTACAATTTAATTTACATATTTTGGTGGAGACAAATGTTACTGAATCACAAACTTACCTGCTTTGTGTCTTTAAAAAAGCAAGTAATGAATCCCATTTAATACTTGGCAAGTCTGGGAGTAAATCACACTCATTCATTTCCCTTATCATTTTATTCAAACTTAAAATAATGATCATAATGAGCTAGTAAGGCAACTTTGAAGGGGAAGGTTTGGAACAACTTTGCTGATGTGATGAATGCTGTTCTGGAGTGTTGATATATGTTGGAATATTGTAAGATTTTGTTTTTTGCAATTGGAGTCTTTCAATACTTTTTCCAGAATATCTTTGTGTAAATCTCTGACTGTTGGAACCAGGAGAAATAGACTCACAAATTTTTGTTTGAACATCAAAGATGTTTTAATACTCTTTATGCATCTCTATGAAAATTGTTATAGTGCTAAACATCCTCATATTTTGGTTTAATTTTTATATGGCAGAACATACTAGTTTTTTTATTGCTGCACTAACAAATTATCACAAATTTAATGGCTTAAAAAAACACAAGTGCATTATCTTACAGTTCTGAAGATCAGAAGTCTAAAATGGGTAAATCTCTGTGTTCCTTCTGGAAGCTATAGGAGAGATTCCATTTCCCTGCCATTTCCAGCTTCTGGGAATTTCCTATATCCTTTGGCTTGTGGCCCAGCCTCTGTCCAATCTCTCCTCTTGTCATCACATCTCTTGGTTCTGACCCTCCTGCCTCCCTCTGATAAGGACCCTTGTTATTACATTGTGCCGACCCAGATAATCCAGAATAATCTCTCATCTCAGGATCTGTAGCCTCCTCACATCAGCAATGTCCTTTTCCCCATGTTCAAAAATCCAGGGGATTAGGCCAGGGACATAGCAGGGTGGAGGGGGATTATTCTGTTCACACCCAGAGGATGAAATATGAGAATTTTTATGACTAGATTAAAAAAAAAACATATAAAACATTTTACTTTTTAGAAAACCAGTGAAGAACATCTATATGTCAATAATATGAAAAAAATAAAACATAATCTCTAATTCTTTTGAAATGAGATGCTACCTCACAACCGTCAGAATGTCTACCTTCAATGAATCAACAAACAACAAGTGCTGGTGAGGATGTGGAGAAAGGGGAACCCTTTTGCACTGTTGGTGGGCATGTAGACTAGGGCAGCTGCTATGGAAAGCAGTGTGGAGATACTTCAAGGAATTAAAATTGAATCTGCCTTTTGACCCAGGGATCCCACTTCTGTGAATATATCCAAAGGAACCAAAAACACTAATTCTAAAGAACATAACCACCCCTATGTTCATTGCAGCATTATTTATAGTCACAAAGATGTGGAGGCAGCCCAAGTGTTCATCAGTAGATGAGTGGATAAAACAACTATGGGACATTTATACAATGGAATACTACTCAGCCATAAAAAAAAGAAAATTTTACCTTTTGACACAGGACCTGGAAAACATTATGCTAAGTGAAATAAGCCATTCAGAGAGAGAAAAATGCTATGTGAGTTCACTTATATGTGGAATCTAATGAATAAACTGAACTAATAAGCAAAATATAGACAGACTCACAGAGAGCAGGATGACAACAATGGGGTGATGGAGGGATCGAGCAAAAAGGAAAAAGGACTCATGGACATGGACAACAGTGTGGTGATTTCAGGGTGTAGGAAGTATAAGGGACTTAAATGGTAATGAAAAATACAATAACTTTTTTTTTAATTCAAAAAATAAAATGAAAAAATTCAAAAATAACCTCTAATTCTTCAATTTGGAGATACCACCATTAATGTACTTTATAAATTTTTTCAGATTATTTGTTGGGTGTACATATACCCACAGTGTATATTTAATAAAAATTGAAAGAAATATTACATACTTTATTATATATAATATTTTGGCTTACCAATATTAGGAATACTTACTTTTCATCTTGATAAGTTTTTTTTTTTTTTTTAGTTTTACCAGCCAAACATTGTCCCTTTATTTCAATACTCACTAGTCCAGAAGTTTAGTGTTGAACTTTTGCATTTAACATAAGCTTAAATCACTTTTTTTAGGCAAAATATCTATTCATTGAATTGCTGAGTCAAAGGAAGGACATTTTATTTAAATCCAAAGTAGTATTCACTTACTTGCTTAAAGTACTTATTTTCTTAAACCTTCCTCCATATCGGTAGTGTTCTTTCATCTCATCTTTTCCAATTCTTGGGAGAAAATTATATCTGACTGCTGTAACCTGGTCAAATCGTGACATAAGCTTTTTGAAAGTAAAGAATATCAAAAAGTCCTTAGCAGTGACTGGGATGTAAATTGTGTAATTTCCTCTAGTAGAAGATAAGAGATGGATAAGTTCCATCCACTGATTCTTTCATTTATGTCTTTATCCATTCATTTAGTTTTTCAGTCTTTACAGAGTCCTTGTTACTGTTAAAAGGCCATAGATACAGCAATGAAGATGACTGTCAAGATCACCATTCTCATGCATCTAGTCTTGTCTTGTGCGTGTGTGTTGGAGGGTCACAGATAATAAACAAGCAAACATGACATGAATGAGATAATGTCATATAGTGAAATATAGTAGGAAGACAAAAAAGCAGATGGTGTGGAGAGCATTATTTTTTTAAAATATAAGATGCAAGGAAAATAAGACCAGCAACACTGAAAGGAAAAGAAATCAACAGAGACAAGAGGGAAGGGGGGGGGGCGGGGAAAAGGAAGGGAAGGGGAAAGTCAAGGAACATATAGCAAGAACTCATGGACAAAACCAAAGGGGAAGAGCTGAGGGAGGGAAGAAGGGAGGGGGCAAGGGAAAGTGGTGGGGGGGAGGCAGAGAAAAATGTATTTGAAAAAATAAATTAAAATAAAATTAAAAAAATATATATATTTTTAAATTTAAAAAGAGAAGAAAGGAGAGAGAGAGAGAGAAAGAGAAACATCAATTGTTGCTTCTCTTAAGTGCCCTGTAAGATAAGTGGAGGCAGTCTGGCATCCTCACTCAGATGCGTGGGTAATTGGAGGGAGCAGCTCCTCACCACTTTGAAAGAGTCTGACAAAGCCGTGTTCCCACAGCCGTGAGCCTGGGTCTCACGGCCTTGAGCCCAGGTGCGTTAAACTGCCCCTTAGCCTTGATGAGGCTCGAATGTGCAGCTCATGCTAGGTTACTTCACTTTCTGACCTGCAACCTGCTTTGTTTGGGCTAGTAGTTAAGGGGTAGGAACTTTGGATGAAGGAGGGAATCGGGCACCAGCATAGACATGGGCTCGTAGCCTGTGTGACTCTCGTGAATAAAGGCATGTCAAGCATCCTCACGGCTCCATGCATCTTCTTCCATCTACCTGAGTGGACCTTCCCAGCCTAGGGAGGCTGCAACACATGCCCTAACCAGGGACAGACCATGAAACCTTCTGGTGCAGGGGACAATGCTCTGACCAACTGAGCCACCCGGTCAGGCTGAGTACATTCCAATAAAATGAGAATAGATTGACTATGATGAAGCCAGGTGTATGGAGAACTGAGGGTTGAACGTTGGGCAGGAAATTGCTCTGAAACAAGAATTAGGGGAATGAAATGAGGTCAGTATGGCTGGAATGTATTGCCTTGAACTGGTTAGCAGTGGAGGTCAGTAGCGCTTGGTATGAAAGCTTGCAGACTACTGTTTTCAAATTGATATTTTTTTCTAACTGCAGTAAGAAGCCACTGGGATTTTAAGCAGGGAAGTGTGTGATTGATGATTAGAACAGCTTACCTTGTCTAATATGTAGAAAATACCATGCTATTTTTCAAAAGAGGAAATAAAAAGACGAGTTAGGAGGCTGTTTCAAAGCAAGTGCTAAGTTAATTTAGAGTGGGTTAGACTAGGAGAACAATACTGAGGAACTGAAATAAGATTCCATTGTTTCTTATGCACTCTCCATACCGTTCATTCCCAAGATGACATTGTCTTCAGTTTAGTTTGGGGTTCTTTCTGTTTATTTCTGATGGTGTCATGGGGGACAGAAGGACACACACATCCACTCATTCCATCTTCAGTGCTTCAGTACTCATAGACTATGCACTGGAAGCCTCTGGGCAATTAAAGTCAGTGTAATGATAATAACAACTCTGAAATACAGAGTTCGGGAAGGATTAGAAATTGCTCAATTATATATTGGTGCCCAACTTTTAACATATATTTACCACTGTCCCTTTTTCAATGCCTAATTGGTAAAGATTGGAATGTGCTCTAAACTCTGCCTTGTAACCCTTTCCCACACCAACAACAGAAAAACAAAACAAAACAAAAACTAAGAAAAGTTGGATTTATTCAGATACTCCTGTACCCCTACTAAGTGAATTAATATTTTTTGAACACATAATTTCATTATGCACTATGGTAGGTAATTTGCTAATTCAATGGAAATTTTAATCCTAGAGTAATCTTAGGCAAGAGATAACATATTGTGCAAAACGACCTCATTTGAATGTTAGGAAAGGTGAGTGCTAGCTTTGTCTCTGAGCTAATCAATTGTAGTGCAAAGTATGTTAAGAGGTGATATAATGTTCAGAAAGCTTAAAGTCACAATACTCATGTTTTCTAATTGGTAAGTAATGGCTCTTTGTTAAAAGGTATAACATTATTTCACTGGATCTGAGAATTCATGTTTATTTTTATAAATCTGCTTATTATGTTACCCCAGCCTAGCAAAACACAGAATTCATGATGGTATATAGTGCATGGCACATAGGATTAACCTTAACAAATATTTGTTGTGTAATGGAAAGAATGACCTTGTACAAGGGTGTCTGCAGATGCAACATAAAATATCTCTGCACATAAATATGATATAAATGTAAATTTTAATGAAAATTTACAATGTGATAGGCATCGTGAAAAATATTGGCAGTCTAATTGTGAAAGAGATAAATCATGTCATTAGTTTAAATAAATGCAGACAAATTTCAAATAGTAACTGTGGCAATTGCTAAGAAGGGATCCATCTCCCAATTAATACTTTCTCAATACTATGTATTTGTCTATTTGTTTATTATTTTTCCCTATTGTCTCACCCAATTATGCAGAAAGAGGCTTGGTCTATTTTATTTATTGCTACATATATTCCAACATGTAGACCAGTTTCCAGCACATAGTAGGTTCTCAGTGATATTTGTTCAATGAATAAGTGAGAGTAAGTTAAAGATGGATTTGAGGTATCCAAGGCAATTAATAAAGGCAACTCTGAAATATGGCAATGCTGTCCAAGCCAATGGAACCAGTTTCCGCGCTGTTGCGTGGACACTTACAACTACGCAGACTCGAATGGAATGGAGCCTGGCCCCTGTTAACCGAGTCACCCCAGCACTGCCAGATGATGAGTAAGCATCACAGTTGCTGTAATACAGAATGGTTTCAAAATCTCTTGCATTGAAGCGTTCTGCTGCTCATTTAAAGACAGAATAAAAAAATTAAAAAAACATTTGAAAGGAAAGAAAAAGAAAAGGAGGGAGGGAGGAAGGAAGGAAGGAAGGCAGGAAGGAAGGCAGGAAGGAAGGCAGGCAGGCAGGCGGCTCTGAGCTGATTGCCGAGTTCTGACCCCACCTGTTAGAGCAGCAACTACGGCGACTGGGAAGAGTAAAGGGGCAGTGCAGACTCGGAGGAAGCGAGTGGGCAGGCGCGGAGCTGGACACACAGTTAAGTGAGAAGAGTTCTCCTTCAAGCCCTTTGTAGGTAAGGTTAATAAAAGAGTCTTTCTTCCCAGGTTATTGAAATAAAAGCAGTGGAGTGAAGTAATCAGATTTGTAGTTTAAAACGATATCTTTGTTGCTAATTATTTATAATGAAAGTGGCAGGCACACTCATAGAAAAAGTACAGTTAAAGAAGTGAGGATCTAGGAAGGAGTTTAATTTCATCATTTAGTGTCTGTAGATAAGAGTATGAGATATGGAAGGAGTCAGAAAGAAGAGGCAGCAAGGTAGGAGAAAAACAGGAGTATGGTGGTATAGTGGAAGGCAAGAGAGAAAAACCTGGTAAGAAAAGGAACCCACAGTGTTCAATGCAACTGAAAGGTAAGTGGAATTGTAGAAGAATTAATCAGATATCCACCAGGTATGAAAACGTGAGGATTATTGTTGATTTTAGCCAGAGAAAATTAAATAACTATGTATTAACAACACACGCACACACTAAAATAAATTCTTAAGCTATTGGATAAAGAACAACAATATGTAACCGAGTCCAGAAGAAAGTAAGACTGTCACTGGAAAGCTTTCCTGAATGTTAAACCTGAGCTAATTATGGCAGTTTGTGAGAAAATTTGTTTTCTTTGAACTTAAACTTTGGGTTTTGAGTATAGGAGATAAAGCTTTGGGTCTAAGCAAACTGGGGAGTTGGAACTGAGATCTTTCAATAAAGGCTCCACCCTCAAGTGACTATAACTGCAGAGAAAGAATAAACAGAAACAAAAATTCAGCTCTCCAGAAAAAAAAGACTATAAGGTATATTGCCTTTGTCACACTCTGATCTTGCTAGGGAACAGAAACTCAAGGCTGAGACGCAATGACCAGAGTTCTCTCATTCCTATAAGGAGTTTGAATATTCTCTTCTTTGGAGCTTAGAAAACACACAACCAGGAAGTCTTGTTTAATACAATCACAAGCACCCTGGGAAAACAGACAGATTCAATGCATATTCTTTTTTGAGAAAAGTACACTCAAACAAGACTCTCAGAGTTCTCACAAATTATGCTTACTCAAATATTAGCTCATAATTTCAAATTACACCACACATGAACAATGAAGCCACCATGAAATAGAACAAAAAGAACAAATGGTGATACCAAACCTAAGGGCAAAAGACTGGAATGATTAGATACAGACTCTGAAATAATTATGTAAGATGTTTAACATATTAAGAGAGGAAATTAAAAATATGAGAAAGTAACAGTAGAAAACAAAATTAAACAGCAACTTTAGAAAAGAACCAAATAAAACTTTTAGAAATTCAAAGTAGAAATATTTCAACTAAAAATTCAATGAATGTGTTAAAAATTATATTATAAAATAGCCTAGAAGAGAATGGCCTAATAGTGTATATGTATACATATGTACATATGTATAATGAAATTTGCAAAGAAAAATGAAAGGAGGGTAGTTATTGTTATGGTAGATAAAGCAGGAAAGCCCGATTCATTTAATTGAAATTCAAGAATGAGAAATCCAGATAGTTTTGAATACACAATATTGAAAGAGATAATTTATTAGAAATTTCTAAGTTAAATAAAAGAGTGCTCAGATTTAGGAAGTACAATAAAATACAAACACAATCCACATTAGGTGAATTTTGGTAAAGTTCTACCATTTCAAAGATAAAGAGATATTAAAAGCATTTAAAGTAAAACAAAATGACCTGTAAAGAAAAAGTAATGATGCCTTCCACAGACTTATATGAGCACTGAATGTGGGAAATGGTACTAAAAGTAAGAAAGGAGATAGTCTGAAAAACAAGCTGCGTATGATTTTTTTAATGTGAGAAAATCATCATTCAAGAACAAGGAAGAATCATTTTTTAGAGAAATTGCAGTATGTTTACCAGAAATGCATTCATACTAGCATAATTTATCAATGTTGCATTTCAGGAACAAATAAAATGAATAAAGGGAAAAGCCTTCAATTTAGAAATAAATGGTAAGAAAATAAAACAGTAAACATGCAAAAACATAAAAAACAAAACAAAAATATTGAAATATAAAACAATAGCCTCATACGATTATTTTGGGTATTAGAAATATAATAGTTTTTAAGTGATTAAAATAGTATTTTGTACATGCTCAACATTTTATAATGTTTGTTAAGTAAAACAAATAAGTTAAAAGACTAACATAGAATTGAAATATTTGATAAAACATGAATGTTTACCAGTCCTGTGTTCTTTGTGTTAATAGTTAAAATACACTATTTTTTTTTTTGTTTGGAGGAGGTATACAAATATTGTATTATTTTAGAATTTAAAAGCATGTTTAAATGTAAACCATTAAAATATACAAATAAATCACTAGCTATAAAATAGATAGAGAGGCATGGATGCACGGAGCAGACTGACAGCTGTCAGAAGGGAGAGGAGGGGGCACTGGATGAAAGAACGGGAAGGGATGAAACAAAGGACCTCTGTGAGTAGCCCATAGATACTGGCAACAGTTTAGCCAGAGGGAAGGTGGGGTGGGGCGGGAGGTGGGCAAAAGAGGGTGGGAAATGGGGACATCTGAAATAATGTAAACAATAAAAATAAAAGAAAGAAAGAATATGAGGTAAGTGGAAAAATATCAATCAATTTAAAAAGAGACATTTTTTACAAATGGGAAAACCCCCCAGAAATCAATAGTAACAGAAAGCACAGAATTAGTTGAAAGAAACAGTTGTGATAATTATCAGATTGTATTTTAAAAATCCCTGTACTGTATATATAATTCACAAGAGATTGATACAAAGCATGAGAACCTAAAGAAATTGAGAGAAAATGCATAGAATTACCGGCTAAAATAAAGTTGTTGAAAGTTATTTCAGCCTTGGCAGGGAAGGTCAATTGGTTGGAGGGTCGTCAAATAGGCCAAGGTTGCAGTTTCATCCCCAGTCAGGCTACGTACAGGAAGCAACCAATGAATGCATAAATGGGTGGAACGACAAATTGATGTTCTGTCTCTCTCTCTCTGTCTCTGCCTCTGTCTCTGTCTGTCTCCCTTCTTCCCTCTCTCTAAAATCAATTTAAAAAAAAAGTTATTTTAATATCAGACAAAGTAGGCCTTAGGGCAAAAAAAACCCCACTTTTTTTCTAATAGAATCTTTCGATTCATATTAGGAATATAAGGCAATTTACTTTTTTGGCATATACTAACATAGCCAAAGATAGATAAAGAAAAACATTAACAGATGGTAGGCAGAATGTAATAAATTACCATCATACAGGGAGATGTCATTCAACTCACTGTTATGAGATCCAAAACTCAAACTTTGTAAAGATACGGAAGATTTGAACAACACAGTTAATAAGCTTGCTCTAATGAACATGCATTGAACCTTCAATCTCCAAAATAAAAAGCGTATTATTTTTTCAAACACACATAAGGTATGTGTGTGTGTGTGTATTTGACTTAAAATAAACTGTAGCACAAATCTAATCAAACTTCAAATAATTGATAAATCAGTAAATTATACAAAATTACTACAATGTCATTGAGTTAGAATGTCATATGGTATTTTAAAATGTCTAATTTTAAAATACCATATATTTTCAGAAATTACATGTTACACTTCCAGATAACTAATAGGTCAAAGAAGAAAATATAAAAATTTAAATAGGAACAAAACAATTAATAGGCTTTGGCTGGGTGCTCAGTTGGTTGGAGCATCCTTCTCTGCACCTGAAGGTTGTGAATTCTGTCCCTGGGCAGGGCACATGACTACATTACAAGTTCAATCCCCAGTCAGAGTGCATACTGGAGGTGACCGATTGATGTTTCTCTAACACATTGCTATTACTCTCTTTCTCAAAAAAAAAAAGAAAAAAAAGAAAAAGAAAAGAAAATACTTCATATTAAAACTGAGTCAAAAGCTTAGAAAATGCTAAAAATTAATGAGATAAGCATTCATCTTAAAAACTTAGAAAATGAACTCAAAGAGAACAAAGGGTACAAAAAATAAAAGTATATAGCTTATCAAAACTCATTCAAGAAGAGAGAAAAAAATTAATAGTCCAATAAGCAGTTTAAAGTTTTTAGTCTTCTTAGTAAATAACACCAAGTCCATATGATTTTAGGAGAAAGTTATACAAAGTATATAAAACATAGATAATTCTAATTCTATATGAAGTGTTTATGGAAAAATGAATATAGAAAAAAATTTAGCAAGATTATAATTTAAATGACAGCCAAGAAGCCATCCATCCACCCATCCATCCATCCATCCATCCAATGTATCATCTCCTGCTGGAATTTATAATTCCAAGAAATATTATATTTCACGTATCTTTATTTTCCCAGTATCTTGTAGATTAGGAAACACAAATATTTGACTTAAATATTTGTCAATGCCTGATAATCCCACAAAGTCAGCAGAATAACAATTTATGGGATCCCAACTTCTTTTACCCTGAAAGAAATCAACTTCAGTCCCTGATCTGATGGAAACCTCCACAGTGGCCGTGGAACCTCAGCTTGGTTTACATATTTTAAGTTCCTTGTTCCTTGGGCTAATTAGCCCTGTGCAGCATAATGCCTTCCTGACAGCTAGGAATCAATTCACACTCCTACTACATTTTTTCACCCCATCCAGGTGTATGACAGCACAGTAAACGCTGGAAACCAAGGTGCTACCCGACTTCAAATTCTTTACTTCTTGATGCCAACTTCCTTTATACTGCAAGCCTTGTTTTATTTAATGTCTTCAGGTCTATTTTGTGGCACAAACATAATCTTGCTTCAAGGGTCTTGGGATTGTACATGCTATTCTCCTCTTCAATACTTGTTTTAAAGGATGATCTACTTTCAATAACTCCCATATAGTCTGTGAGATATACTATGTTCAATCCAATCTGCTATGATCAAGTCTTTCTCAGAATTGCCTTTGTTCACTTACACTTCCATTTAAAAAATTATATTATTTATCATACTATGCTAACTTTATTAACTTATATCATTAGTTAATTTTTACTTATAATGGTGCCCTGTGTTTCCAACATTATGAGAATTTGCCTTAAGGCATAATAATTAGCATAATATCTTGAATAAACTAATCAGTTTTGCTTGACAGAATTTAGTAGGTGTTGAGAATAAGGTACTTCTTATATTAATAATTTATCATTTTTATTCAAAATATATTTTCTAATGGAAAATATCAGTGATAAGATTACATCAACGTGTGTTAATTTTATTTAAAATTAAAGGAATCATTTCTCTTCTGTATATAGTTATACGCTGCACTTAACAAAGTTTGCAATTTCATTAAATTGTTACCTTCCCAAGGAAATATACAATCATTTTGTGTCTAATCAAACACTTAGGGAAAAGGTTGTGAAAAATTTTAATGGTGATAATGAAATTGTAATGAACTACTAAACATGTATAGTTAGCTCTGTGAATGATAGTATCAACTGAATAATAAATGGTCTGCATGTATTATGTCTTTTATATGGATTTCTTATATATGACTATTACAAACCCAAATGTGCACGGCAAGGGTGTTCTGCCTTGAATGATTCAACAATAAGCCAACTAACCTCAGACTCAACAACCTGTGATAGGGAGAGTATATATCTTTGGCTGGGAGAAAGAGAATTCTTAGTCATTATGCTTTTTCTTTAGTATGAAATGTGCACTAATAGGATGCATTGAGCTACTGACTGTTTCTGTGAAGTCTGTATCCTTTCAAATGCAAATACTTCAGAATCAGTCAGGTTTCCAGCACATGGATTTTAAAACCAAGGCATTCTTCACTGTGGGCTCACATAATTGCACACTTGGGACATTATATATTTATACAGATAATGGGTACAATTCAAGCAGCTGCCTGCTGAAGTTAATAGAAGTTCTGTCTATTGAGAAGGGAATATGAAAAAATCCAATCCCTGAATAGCCTTATCCTATGGTTTTCACTGTAGCTTGAATTCACTGAGTGTGAACTTTACACTGTCACTATTTTGAGTTACACTTTTTACATTGTTATTTTTAGGGGGTTTGGGAGAGATGGGCAATTATACGCATGTATCTGAAATTGTAAATCCTACTTTTTGAACTAGGGTGAAACCTTTTTAGTTATAAAAGTTGTATATGCACCATTACAGAGAACAGATTTTGGAATCAAAATGTTTATGTTTTAATCCTTATTTCACTGGTTATTCGATATTCATCTTAGCACAGGTTATTCAACTGTTTGTTTTTTTTTTGGGGGGGGGGCTCAGTTTCTTTATCTCTCAAATGACACCTTTCTTGCTAAGGACTTTTCACATACTTGGTACTCAGAAAATCCGATTCCTTTCATTTCGTTTTCTTGTGGCATGTTGTCTGAGAGCATGAAAGTTCATTGCCTGTTAAAAATGGATGATGAGTTTTCCTCCTGGTTCGCTGTGGCATTATCCACAGCGCATCAACTGCTAGCCCAGCTTCTCTTACAAGTGGACAAAGATACCTTCAGTCTTTTTGAAAGACGCAGCTTTGACTCTAAGGATTCTAAACTCTACCCCCCAGGTCAGAGTAGATTTGGTTAAGGCGATTGAATCTTCAAGCAAACCACAAACCCTTTCAGCCCTCTCTTGAAGTGATAGGCTCCTGAGCTCTACCCGCCTCCACCCCTACCCAATAAATGACATCCTTCTTCTCTACCACAGTTCTGAGCAATGTAAGAAATAAAAGGAAAGTCATAGAGTCCTAAGCACCACCTTTACTACTTGTACAGCGGAGGTAAGAGGATACAGCTTAGCACAAGAGATAGATGGGCCTACTCCCTGAGTCCCAGATTTGGGGAGATGTGCTTATTTAAGTCTTGGTGATGCTGAGCTGGGACCTTACTGTGGGGGTAGTGGGAGTGGAGGTGGGGCATGTGGGTTCCCTGCAGCAAGCAAGAGGGAGAAAGGCAGAGAGGTATTAAGTAGCTGGAGAAAGACTTAGGAAACAATTGTCTCCTTACAGAAAGCAGAAATCCAATAAAAGTCATTGTTGTCTAACAGTAAGTTGATTATTTTAATCCAGTCTAAAGTCCTGATTCATACCTGGAGAGTTCAAGTTGTCTTAAGGTGTGGAAAAGGCAAGCGATATGAATAATTTAACTTTGCAAAACTTTAGATTCTGTACCGCAATGTATATTGTAAAATAAATTTTCAGAATTCAGTTTAGGGTGAATTCCTTGAGATTATTCTAATGATTGAAGGGTCACATGCAAAGAAAAATAATCAAAAGGAGTTGAATATCACTATTTGGTTAACATTATTGAACCTTGTTTACCAAAGTCTCTGTTACTTGCTAATCCAACATTAATTCCATCCCTTTGTCAAATCTGCAGGCTAAGTGTATAAATTCAATTTTATTAATAAGGAGAATAGAGTACAGAGAAATAAGTAATTTGATATTACCATAGGTAGAAAACAAGGGAAGAAAATCATCATGTCTGCCTGACTTTAATGTTGATCTTGTTCCACTGTACTCTGATATCTAATTAATACGCTATTGTTTAGAAATTGTGATTGTAAACAACAGAAACTGACTACTGTTAAATAGAATGCAGGGTCCAGCACAAATAATGCCCCTTTTAAGTACAAAATATTTTATTACTAAGTCATAAACATGTAATTCTGTAAAGTAACAATATCACACTCAAGCACGCCATATGACATTTCAGGTGAAATGTTCAAATTAAAACTATAAATTATTACACCCATATTATTACCCTACCAGCCACACTCAAGCAGGTGTCCCTTCTGCCATACCCTGCAGAGTGTAAGAGAATCAGGGGGCTATCACTGCCTGGAGACTGGGACTTGGGAATCAGAAGAAACAAAGCAGGTCTGTAGGACCAAGCGCAAGAAATATAATGAGCATCTTTTAGCACAAGTAGTATGGCCAGGTGGAATAAGTCACCGCTGCTAGACACCACTGGATGTCACTGTAGTTGTCACTAGCTGTCCTATCATTTCACCAAGACAGCAGTCTGAGTACGGCTAAGTCTTGGGAGAAACTGCCTTTTCCAGACTGAAAAAGATTCTTTCACCTGGGTGAGAGGGTAGCTACTTCATGCAATTTTTCTTTACACCTATTTAATTACTGTCATTTAATTTCTTTACACACATCTAATTTACTAAGCCCAGTGAAGCAGTTCCCCCATTTTACAGTAAATGAAACTGAGGCATAAGGTGGTTAAGTAACTTGCTCACATTTGTATCACTTGGATGCAGACAGTCTGTTCCACAGTCCATGCTCTTTAGTCCCACCCTGAGTTCTCTCTCAGGGGTGGGGAGGGCAGGGTGCTCACCATGTCATAAATTTATAAGCAATGGATACATGACAGATAATAGGTAGATTCACTGAGACTATATTTATTAGATATTTTAAGAACGTATAATTGTCACCATGGATAGTATCTTATTGGATGAAGCAAACTTAGGAGATGGATTGGCAAAATTATGACTGTGTAAAATAAAGAAAAAGTCTATACACTTGTTTCAGCTCATTCTGTTATTAATGGTCTGAACTGTAGTAGAAGTCACATGATTTAAGCTTGGAGCTTTGTGCCTGGTGCCTACGAGAAGCCACCTCTTTCTGTTATGTGCATTCACGTGACATTTCATGTGATTAAAACGTATTTTTAACTCCTGTTGTTTTAGCTAAGTATGTAAAGATGTAAGAAATATTTTGGGAAGTTAAAAGATTATAGAGCATACAAAAAGTCTTAGCTGTACATAATCAGGATTGATATCAAGGACTAATTGTTTGCTGGTGTCACAGAAAGAGAGGTCTTATGAAAGTGTGTCTAGGAAGTCTCCAAATAATGTTTACCTTCACTTTGAACAATTTCTTATTAAGCAAAAGGACTTCTATCTTGTAATTCCATCACTTTCTGTTTGATTTTGGCCCTCCTAATTTCATCTGGGTGAAATTTCCCTCTTCATCTGACCTGGTTTAGAGGGCTAAAAAGAAGAAAAAGAGCTCTACTGAGGATGGTGGTTGTTATTCTAACCTTCCCTTTCTCCTGATGAAATATCAGGGAGTGATCTGCATTGTGGTTTGTAACAGGGATGGCAGGTCCAGATGGAACCTGAGAGAAGAGCCACCGTCTTTGAAAAGGATGAATAAAGCCGCTGGCTGCTAGTTGTTTTTATATCTTCAAAGCTGTGGGCGACCTCTCTTTGGACATTTTTCCGTGACTGGGGCAAGTTTAAACTGAGAGTTCTGAAGCTCGGCATTAACAGGACTTTTATTAGCTGTATGTCCTTGGGAAAGAGCATGCTGAGAAAATATCTCCCTTGAGAACTTATAGAAATCAGATGCAATGTAAGCCAATCACCTTGCACATAATAGACATTCAGCAAACGGAGTCAGTATTTACTAGACACTGTGTTCCACTTCCCAGAACCTCCTCAGTGACAGAAGGGTTCCTTTCCCAGCCTGGGCGTGCTGCCAAATGACAGGGTTGAGTTGTCAGCCCCCTTCAGAAACTGCCCCTGGCTGAAGAGAATCACCGTATCTAAGGTCATACTCCTACCTAGGGGCACACTGCACCGCAGGGCTGAGCCCTGGGAGGCTTGCCCTGGCTCAGCCCCTGCTCCCCAGCAAGGGGCCCTCTCGGCCTCTCCTGCGCGGAGAGAGCCGAGGCCTTGCTGTGCCCGCACTGCAGCTGATTGCTCGGGGCTGCTTCCTTCTCCTCTCCCCAGTTACTGGCCTGACAGCAGCTCTGTATAATACTAACCCTGTATAATGCAGCAGCCCTGCTAGTACTAATTATTCTCTTTCAGAATCTGTGAATGATGCAACCCATAAGCTTCGGTTAATGTTGAGTATGCTTACCTGTATTGATTGTTTTCAAAATTAAAATCTTCCCCTACCTTGTTTTTAAATCAACTATGTATGAGTATTTTGAATGAAATTTATGAAACAGTGGTCTAAAATTTTAAAATATTGATTCTTCTAAATTTTTATTTATTTGACAGAGAGAGGAAGAGAGAGACAGACAGACAGACATCAATTTGTTGTTCCACTTAATGCATACCTTGATTGCTCCTTGTTTATGCCCTTACTGAGGATTAAACCCACAACCTTGGCATATGGGAACAATGCTCTACCCAAGTGAGCTATCCATCCAGCACAGAAAATGTGGGTTACGATAAAATGCCATTTGTCAAACTAAGAATAAAGATATAATTCGGTCTCCTTGGTACCCTTGGGTGCTTCCCAGTGGCCACCAAGGCACGTGTGCAACATCGTTCCTTCAAACCTGTGGAATCGGGTACTCTTCTCTGCCTGTATGACTTTGCTAGTTGCCTGATTGCACAAATACCAGTCTTATTTCTTGTTGATTATTGGCTAATTTGAGTTTTAAGGACTTTTTCTTTTATTTTTACACTTTTGGTTTGTTATTATTCTCTGGATTTGGATATGCACAAAGATGTTAGTGGTAAAGTAAGAGAGACCTAAAACTGGAAGTCAGAACTTATAAAATGAAATGTTTCAGTTACTAGTTATTTGGTTTGAGAGAACCACAATGCTGAAGGCTGTTAATATGACAGAAAATTATGTAAAATGTGTGGCTATGGGAAATAAGATGTGCAGATTTTCATTAAGCAGTAGTGTAGAAATATAGAAGTTATGGTGAGAAGAAGGATGAAGGAATATTATTAGTCTCTGAATTTTTAGGTCCTTTTTTGAAGTTTTTTAAAACAGGTTTATTGAGGTATAATTGATATCCAAAGAACTGCACATATTAAATGCACAGACTTTGGTGAGTTTAGACATATGCAAACACCTGTGGTATCATCAACAGAATCAAACTAAGAGACATAGCCAGCAATCCTCAAAGTTTCCTTGTGTCTCTTTGTTTTTTGTGTGTTGCTGTGGTTTTTCTGTGTGTGAGTGTATGTAAGACTGCTTAACAGGAAATTCTGAATACGTTTTCAAGTGCACAAAACTGTATTGTTAATTGTAAGTACTATGTAGTATAGCAGCTCTTTCTAACTTACTCCTTTTGTGTAACTGAAACTTTATGCCTATTGCACCACCCCCACCATTTCCTCACTCCTCAGCCCCTGGCAATTACTTTGGATTCTGTGCTTCTTTGAATTGGATTATTTTAGATTTATCATGTAAGTTGAATCAGGCATTTTTTTCCCTTTTGTCACTGACTTGACTTAACATATTGCGCTCCACGTTTATCCGTGTTGTAAATGGCATGATTTCCTTTTTCAAGACCAAGTAGGATTCCATTGTTTGTGTATACTGCATTTCTTTACCCATTTATCTGCGGATGAATACTTGGGAGGTTTCCATATCTTGGCTATTGTGAATAAATACTGCGATGAACATGGGAGTGAAGATATCTCTTCAGGATCCTGATTTTAATTCTTTGGAGTATATACCCATAAATGGGATTGCTGGAATATATGATAGTTTTAAACTTTGAAAAGCCTCTGTACTAGTTTCCATAGTGGCTGAATCAATTTACATTCCCACCAACAGTGCACAAGGGTTCCCTTGTCTCCCCACCCTTGACAGCACTTACCTTTTTTCTTTTTTTGTAATAGACTTCCTAACAGGTGTGATGTAAAGTCTCAGTGTAGTTCTGACTTGTATTTTCCAAATACTCAGTGATATCGAACACACTTTCTTCTGCCCATTAGCCATTTATGTGTCCTCTTTGGAGAAATGTCAAAGTCCTTTGCATGTTTTTTAAATTAAAAAAAATTACTATTGAGTTGTAGGAGTTCCTTGTTTATTTTGGAAATCAAGTCCTCCTCAGGTACGTGGGTTGCAAATAGCAAGAATGTTAAGTAATGATAATATCTATGAAGAAAGAATGGGTCAATTCAATGTCAGCCACTTACACAGCCAAGAAACCCAGTGCTACAGGGAGCCATGGTCAAAACAATGGACAGGGGCAAACAATGTCAGGTAGCACGACATGTAGAAGAGACATCTCTGGTGGGTGAGAGGTAAGCTGCTCTTACTGGTGTGCAATTCTACTAGGAAAACTTGGGGGACTAACTTATACAGATATATTCATTTTGCAACAAATGTTTACTGAGATTCTACTGTGTGCAGGTGGTCTACTAGGTGGAGGTTAAACAGTGATGAGCAGAAACACACATGAACTTGCTTCATGAGATTTTCCCCATGTGGAATTCTGCTGTTCTTCCCTTCCTTGTATTGGATGAAGCAATGTATCCTGAAGGTAATGATGGGCATATGGGTGTGGGGAGAGATTCTTGCAGAGATCTGCAGCAGGGACTTTTTTTTTTTAATGACAACCTTTACTTTTGTCATCCTTAAACTGCTCTTTCTCCAGAGCTAACAGTGTTAAGGGCAAAATGATCCTATGTAGTAAATACGAACTGCAACTCTCATTCAAATTAGCTTCATCTCATAGAGATTCTAACTTGTACCATTTTTTTTGTTTTTTCTTTCATATCTTTCTAAGGGTCAGTTTAACTTACATAGAACATCAATTTATGCATGTTTTAATCAGCTTATTTGGGAAATAACACAGCAATCAACATATCTTTATGATCCTGGATTTGATTCATCTGCTTTCTCTCCAGAACTATAATTTTTGGGTTAGATATTCTTGAAAAGAGAGGAGAGAATCATTTCACCTCATTCTGCAACTCTCACTTGTCTTTGCTACTTTCTTTCTAATTATTTGAATTTTTTTCTCTTTAATTTTTGCCATCTGGAAAATGAGGGATATCTTGTCTGTGCAATTACCTGTCTAGTTTACTCTTGACCCAAGAACACATTCCCCTAAAATTCTTTTAGTAGCAGTTTAGGAAGAGACTATTAATATTATTATTATTCTTTTGTGCTAGCTAAGAGTCCTGTTTCTTTTCTTTTCCTTTTTCATTATCTTACCTTCTGAGGAAAATAAATTTAATTTAAAAAATAGATTTAAAAACCTTCCACTGCCCACTGGGTATTCTAGAAACCTTTAAAAGAGAGGATTTAGTTTCTGTATTATATCACTCTATTACAGGATTCACATTTATGCTGAAAGCTCAATTGCTATAAACAGCTCCAGGGAGAAGTTATTTAAAAATGTTCCTAAAAAACAAAATAAATGAGAAAACAAAATAGAAACATACAGATACAGAGAACAAATTGATGGTTCCAGATGGGAAGTGGGTTAGGGGAATGAATGAAAAAGATGAAGGGATTAAGAAGTACAAAATACCCATTGTAAAAACAGCCATAGGCATGCAAAGTATAGAATAAGCAGTATAGTAAATAATATTGTAATAATTATGCATGGTGTTAAATTAGGTTGTAAGGTATAGTTCTATGTATATATTTGTCTAACTATATGATAATTAAAAAATGTTTAACTACATATGTAAATATAACTATATCAGTAGAATTCTATATAATAAATAACTATGTAAACATACATCATATAGCTACACACACACACACTAAATGTTCATGCCCTCCACAATTCATATGCTGAAGTTCTAAACTCTGGTGTGGCTGTATTTGGAGATGAGGCTCCTAAAGAGTAATTAAAATAAAATAAGATCATAAGAATGAGGGCCTGATCTGACAGGATCAGTGTCCTTACAAGAGGAGACATCAGAAAGCTTGCTCTGTTTCTCTCTTTCTCTCTTCCCACTTACACTCAAAGGAAAGGGCAGGTAAGCACACAGCATGACGGCAACTGCCTGGAAGGCAAAGAAGGGGCTTCAAAATGAAACCTACCTTGCTGAGTCCTTGATCTTGGACTGCCCTGACTCCAGAAATGTAAAAAATAAACGCCTGTTGTTTATGCCATGCCATCTATCAGTCTGTGGTATTTTGCTATGCTAGCCAGGGTGAACTAATAGAGAGTAAACACACACGCACAGTTTTCAAATACTCAAAATGTTATTTATCAAGAAGTATCATCATTCGTTCCCCACACCCTCACTCTGTCTCCTTACCGAGAGGTGATAACAAACTATATAAGCCTTTCATATTTTTTTAGTTATTTCTGAGGTGCAGTGTTGTACAATGTTTTTGTCTTCACTACAAAATTAAGTGACATGAATCAGTATTTCCAGGGCAATACCAGTTTCCAAGGGAAGAGATTCAATAGACTCAGATAACAATGATAATAGTGGTAAATTTATTCTCACAGTGAAATAAAGGTTACAGAAGTCATTGGGTTATACTCACAGAGGAATTGTAAATCCATTATTCAATTCAGTTCAATATGATATATATGTGAAATCAGGTTGGAAGAAATGACAGTGAAGTTAATCAATGCCAATTAATTTGTAGTGAATCTCCTGAATGCCTTTTCTCAAATCCAAAGGAAGAAAAATCAACTCTTGATTATCTCTAAGGGATGAGTGGAATGTATATTATATCATCAGAAACAAAACAAAACAATAAAATCATCTATGTTTAGTTTTAGCATGTAATCAGTGACCAAAGCAGAATGGTCAAGTTTTTATACACTAAGTATTCCATCGTACTCTGGTCTAGATATCTATTTTTATCAGAAAACATATGGCCAGGCTAACATAGTTAGTTGAGAAATAACCTATGTTTCTCTGAATAAACCTCTAATAGCATAGTTTAATTAAACTACCCCATTTATAAACCCTCTACCATGAAACATAAACCATGTTAGTTAGGGTTGGAAAGAGGTAAAATGAAAGAGCATAAGAACAGAAAGTGGTGATTTAAGGAAATTCTGGTCATCTTCAGCTAATATATTCAGTTTATTTAATGCCAAGTATTGTGCCAGTTGCATACTTAGCTCCTGTCAGGCCATTATTAGTAGAGGGTGCGGATTTTAAACAAATTCCAGCATAGTAATTATAATTACAAGGGCCGAGGTAGAGCAGGAAGAGGAACAGGGGGCAGTGGTACATTTTGAACTGTAATTGACCTAGGTTCTCAGCCAGGATTAGGAAGATGCCCCTGTCTGGCTCTGAAACACTCTACTCACCTGGAAGTTGGTAGGAGGCAGGAAGAGGAAGGCAGGAACTCCAAGACTAGTGATATGGTCAGAGCAATGGAATAGAGATTTATGTATAAATGGGAAAATCATTCTTATTTTTACCTAAATAGATAAATTTACCTGATAGCATAAATTTAGTTTCTTATAACTACAAAGATGAATATAGGTAGAGTTCTTGGTTTTTATAAAACTTGGATTTTAATTTGAAATTGCACGTGAGTATGGTATAGTGTAGATAGCACCCTACTAATAAGAAACCAAAAATATGAATATAAAGCACCTAAATAAAAAGCAGTGAACAAACCCTGGGATTAGATCCCATTCACATTGGGTTCCAGTCATGGCTGCAGTAACGTGAACAGCTGTGGATTCCTAAACAAGTTCTTTAATCCTTCTGGGTCTGAATTTTTCCATCTGTGAGAGTGACGTACTCACACCTGTCTGTATCTAATTTGGTAATCTTAAGTGGCTCCTGCAGTCTGATGGAATCAATTTACTCGCCCTAGGATGTGGTGCATAGTCATTTGGTCTGGTATTTTAAGGTTTAACAGTTTGAATATTTTAACACTTTAATTATAAGTTTTAAAAATAGATCATTCTTGTTTTTACTTTTTTATAGAGTATTAAAAATTCAGTCAATCACTAAATTCATCAATCTGAGACGATCTATTTTTCATTTGTACTCACCCTCTCACCTTTTAGAGCAAGATATATAAACTCATTATGTATTTTTAGAGATAACTGGATACTTCAAGAAGCCAAACTATTGACAAAAAAGACAATTATGTTTAAAAAAATTAAACATCAATTATATTGAAGAATGTCTATGCATGTATTTTATTTTTGATAAATATGTCTATATGTATATTTGTATAAATTTATACATGTATTCCTTTTGATGAATACTTATATGCATATGTGTATATATATATATGCAAAGATAACCACATATTTTCAATTACATAAAATTTTATACATAAAGAATACTTCCAGATTAATTTAAGATATATTTGCATTCTCATATCTGTTGTCTAGCTGCTTGCTAAAACAAACAAAAAAATCCCATCTTACCCTTACCTCCAAATCAAAGACCTGCCATACTTAAGAGATAAATAACTATGTGGTGACTGTTGTCTAGAAAATATATGAAAATGATGCTTGTGCAACAGATGTTAATGAATTAGAATTTTCTTTTATACTAAACATACAAATGCCACATTTTTGGATATTTATAATTTTCAAGAGATACAAAGTCTTAAAAGTAATGTATGGATTATTTTTTCTTACAATAAGGACAGAACAAAGAAGTAAAGTTAGGTCATGAATTGCTTTGATTTTCATGATTTATTGGTAAAAATTTTAGAATCTAAGATCATCATTATTAGGTTTGATGTTGTAGACATTAAGGGTTTTGCCCTTAGGAAAGTTTTTTTTTTTACAAAAATATATATAGCTCTCTCTCCATATAGTCTTCATATATATTTTCTATCCTTGGTAATTCTTACATATTTATCAATGACAGATTTTGAATTGTTGACTAAATTTTTCCTTAACCTAACATTTGCATACTAGATGAAAAATCTTTTGAAAAGTTATGCAAAGTTGTTATTTGTCCTAAGAAAAGCACATTTAAATGTGTTAATATTTGTAGAAGAGATGGAGTCATTTATCTTTGCTACACTAAAAAAAAAAAAAAAAAGAGTAAAGAAGAGGATTCCCAAATAGTACATTATGGACTCTGCTCAGTGATCTTAAAAATGAAAAAAATATATGGCAGATAAAAGTAAAATCACTGATTCTATTTCTTTAGGGATGAGAGAAAACAATTGATTTAAACAAAAATTTTCAAGATCATGATATACATATATTTTTTCTTGTAATGAAATTTTAGGTAAGTTCTTCAAAGACTTTTCCATTTATTCAACATATATGCTAGGATCTGGGAATAATATGTTTATCAAAAAAATGAAGTGCCTCCTAAATTCTCCTTGGAATTTTAGAATTGTCTGCCTACTAATATATAAAGACCAAATGGTGAAGATAAAAAGAGGACAGATCTCTAAGAATGGCTAGAATCCAAAGCCCTGGCAACACTGGCCAGTGATAGGAACTCTCACTCACTGCTCTGGGAATGTGAGCTGTTCCAGCCAGTTTGGAAGACAGTTGGGTGATTTCTTACAAAACCAAACATACTCTCACTTTATGACCCAGCATTTGTACACCATGGTATTTAACCAGAATCAACTAAAATCTTAGTTCACATAAAAACCTGCATACGAATGTTTATAGCAGCTATATCTGTAATTGCCAGAAGTTGGATGCAACCAAGGTGTCCTTCAATACATAAATGGCTAAACAAACTGTAGCACAGCCATATAATGAAATATTATTCAGTCACAAATATGAGTTATAAAGTTTCCCCCCAAGCAACAAACAGACACGGAGGTGCTATAGATGCATATTGCTAAGGAAAGGAAGCCAATCTGAGAGGCTACCTTCTGTGTGATTCCAAATATATGACCTTCTGAAAAAAGCAAAATCATGAGGACAGAAGAAAGATCAGTGATTGCTAGAGTTTGGAAGGGAAGAGGAATGAATAGGTAGAAAGTAGAGGATCTTTAAAGTAGTGAAACCATTCTGTATTATTCACGTGTGTGTGTGTGTGTGTGTGTGTGTGTATTTGACAAAACCCATAGAATGTGCAAAACAAAGGGTAAACCCTAACATAAAACCATACATTTTAGTTAAAATGTATTAAAATTTGCTAATTAATTTTAGCAAATGTACCACAGTAATGCATGATAATATGAATAGGAGAAAGGTATGTTTTGCGGGGAGAGGTCATGTGTGGGAACTCTATTTTCTGCTGATTTTTTTCCATTAATTTAATTAAAAATATAACGATCTTATAGCATTATCTCCATTTTCATGTATGGCTGAATATTTCCACAATGAAAAGTTTTAAACATGCTATAAATGAGAAAACAATAACTGCTGGGAGACGAGGTTTGTTTTTCTCCCCTGAGCTGCTTGGGATAAATACACTAAAGTGGGACAACCCAGTCCCTGAAGGAGTGAGGACTCACTCTGGAGTCTTGCTTTCCTTGTGGCCTCTGCCGAAGCAGGTTGCCATGAATCCTATGACTACAGGCACATGGATTCAGCCAGCAGCCTGAGCTAGCTTAGCGGTGAACCTTTCCCTGTGGAGGCCCTGGAGGCATCCTGGCTGGCATTGACTGACACTCAGCCGAGGACCCAACTAAACCATGAGGGAACTCCTGATACATGAACACTATGAAATAATAAATGTACCTTGTTTTAAGTTGCTTAAAAAATGGTCATGTGGAATAACAGGGGATGAACAATCAAGGAATCCATTGGTGAAATTTATGCATCTTAAGATCTTGATGCAATTTTACCAAAGCCAGGAGTTCTAAACGTATCATTCTTAGATCTTCATATGTGGGTTTTCACTTGTGATTTTAGTTAGAACAGATTCATTTGGTTGCACTGTGGCTACATATCAATTTGTGAGTCAGTCCCTGAATCAATTTAACAATTTCTTTCATTCCAACCGCCCTCATAAGGATCCAACATTGCTGATACCTTGATCTCAGATTTCTAGTCTCCAGAACCGGGAGACAATAAACGTTTATTGTTTAGGCCACTCAGTTTGTGGTACTTTGTTGCAGCAATCCTAGGAAACTGAAACACTAAATTGTAAGACATTTTATCCTTCAATAACAACGGACATTCATCAAATATTTAACACACTCCAGAATCTGTGTGTGTGTGTGTGCGGGGGATAGCAGGGAGTAAGGGATGGATTTGGATAATGTCTTATTAATTATCTTTGCCCATAAAAAGAAGGCATAATTTTTCTCCTCATTTTAGAGAGAGGAGTCTGAGCAACTGCGGTTTCATGCCCAGGGCCTCACAGCTAGTATGTGTTCGTTTGGGTTCCAGAAGGTGCACCATTTTTTCAAAGCTTTACTGAGATATAATTCACATACAGTACAATATATCCTTTTAAAATGCACAATTTAATTCTTTTTACGATATCCACAGACTTATGCAACCATCTGTACATCAATCAAATTTAGAACATTTTTGTCTCTACAAAAGAAACTGTATATTTTAACAGTCACTTCCCATCACCCCCCCTCAACACCCCCCCCCACCCTCGCCAATCACCAACCCTTCTCTGGCCACCACTAGTTTGTTTTCTGTCTCTGTATATTTAAATGTTCTGAAAATTTCAAGTAAGTGGAATCTTATAGTATGTGTCATTTTACGTCTGGCTTCATTCACTTAACATAATGTTTTCAAGACTCATCCATGTTGTAGCATTAATCAGTACTTGATCCCTCTTTACTGATAATATTTCATGGTATAGATCTATACAGTTTTACTTATCCATCAGTTGATGTAAATTTAGGTTGTTTCACTTTTTAGTTATTATGGATAATTAGTGTATATTTACATTCTAGTGTCTGTGTGAATACGTTTCTGTATTTGTTATGAGTATATACCCAGGAATAGAATTGCTGGGTCATATGATAAATCTATGTCTAACTTTCTGAAGAACTGCCAAACTGGTTTCCAAACTATACTATGGTTTCTCAACACAGAACCACAGTTTCCAACTAGCCATGTATAAGGTTCCAGTTTCTCTACATCCTTACAAGTATTTGTTATTGTCTTTTAAAAAAATACTAGTTATCTAGCACCCTGGTTAAGATGGAGGCATCGGTAGATATGCTTTGCTTCCTCTCACAACCAAAGGAAGGATAACAACCAATTTAAAAACAAAAAACAATCAGAACTGCTAGAAAATTGAACTGTGTGGAAGTCTGACAACCAAGGAGTTAAAGAAGAAACATTCACCCAGACTGGTAGGAGGCCAGATACAGGCAGCCTGGGCTGCAAAGACCAGGCAAGAGGGGCGGAGGCTGGCAGACCAGGATATCCCACATTTGTGTGTGGATAAGCCTGGAGGAATAACTGAGGAGTAAACCAGACCATGAAAACCAGGGTTCCAGTGCAGGGAAATAAAGTTTCAAAACCTCTGGCTATAAAAATCTGTGGGGGTTGTGGTGGTGGGAGAAACTATCAGTTTCACAGGAGAGTTTGTTGGAGAGGCCCGTGGGATGCTAGAATGTACAAACCCACCCATCCAGGAATCAGCACCAGGACAGCACCTCAAAGATCTCAATTCGCTTGTGGGAAGTGGGAGAAGTGACTGAATGCAGGGCAAGAACTTAGCAAGTGGCATTGTTCCCTCTCTAACCCTTCCCCCACATGCAGAGCCACAATGCAGTGAAGTGGGTTTCCCCCGCTAACAAATACCTAAGGCTCTGCCCTTTCCAAAGTAAGAGGTGCGCTGAGACAAAGAAATATGGCCCGAATGAAAGAATAGAACAAAACTCCAGAAAAATAACTAAGCAACATGGAGATAGCCAACCTATCAGATGCAGAGTTCAAAACACTGGTAATCAGGAGGCTCAGAGAAATGATTGCATATGGCTGCAAAATAGAGGAAGAAGTAAAGGCTGTGCAAAGTGAAATAAAGAAAAATACACAGGGAACCAACAATGAAAGGAAGGAAACTGCACTCAAATCAATGATTTGGAACAGAAGGAAGAAGTAAACATTTAACAAGAACAGAATGAGGAAATAAGAATTCAAAAACACGAGGAGAGGCTTAGGAACCTCTGGGGTAACTTTAAATGTTCCAACACCCAAAGCACGGGGGTGCCAGAAGAAGAGGAAGAGCAAGACGTTGAAAACTTATTTGAAAAACTAATGATGGAAAACTTCCCCAATTTGCTGAAGGAAACAGACATAGAAGTCCAGGAATATCAGAGTCCCAAAGAAGTTGGACCCAAGGAGGAACACACCAAGACTCATCATAATTAAATCACCCAAGATTAAAGATAAGGAGAGAATCTTAAAAGTATCAAAAGAAAAGGAGAAATTTACTTACAAAGGAGTTCCCGTAAGACTATGAACTGATTTCTCAAAAGAAACATTACAGGCAAGAAGCAGCTGGAAAAAAGTATTTGAAGTCAAGAAAGGCAAGGACCTACATCCAAGATTACCCTATCCAGCAAAGCTCTCATTTAGAATGGAAGGGCATATAAAGGGCTTCCCAGATAAGGTCGCATTAAAGGGGTTCATCATCACCAAGCCCTTATTATACGAAATGTTAAAGGGACTTATCTAAGAAAAAGATCAAAACTATGAACAGTAAAATGAAACAAACTCACAACTATCAACAACTGAACCTAAAGAAGAAAACAAAAAAAAAACTAAGCAAACAAGTAGGACAGGAACAGAATCACAGAAATGGAGATTGAATGGAAGGTTATCACAGGGGAGGGGAACAGGGAAAAATGTGGGAAAACATATAGGGAACAAGAAGAATAATTGATAGGTACGAAATAGGCAGGGGAGGTTGAGAATAGTATAGGAAATGGAGAAGCCAAAAAACTTATATGTACAACCCATGGACATAAACTAAGGAGGGAGAATGCTGGGGGGAGAGGGGTGCAAGGGGGGGGAGCATAAAGGAGAGAAAAAAAGTGGAGCAACTGTAATAGCATAATCAACAAAATGTACTTAAAATATAAAATAAAATGCTAGTTATCCAGTTAAATGTAAAGTAGTATTTCATTGTAATGTAAATTTTTATTTTTTAATGACTAATGATGTTGAGAAACTTTTCATAGCTAATTGGCCATTTTTCTTTGCATTAATGTATATTTACATACTTTTCCCATTAAAAATTACTTATTATTTTATTAGTGAGTTATAAGAGTCCTCAATATTTTTTAGATATATGGTTTTCAAAAGTTTGGTCTCACTTACCTGTATTTTTTATATCATTGGCAGTAATTTTTTTTTTAATTTTAATGGATTCTAATACAATATATTTCTTTTTCTTTTTTTGTTGCATGTGCTTTTGGTGCTATATCTGGAAAAGCTTTCTTTAACACAAGGCCATAAAGATTTACTCTTATGTTTTCTATTAAGATTTTTATATATTTAGCTCTCAGTTTTAGGTCAGTCATTTATTTTGAGTTAATTTTTGTATATGATGCAAGGAAGGAATCCAACTCTAGCCTCTCAAAGATACCATGTTATGAGACAATCCCCTTTGATTACAAAATAAAGTTAATAAATTCCCAAGTCAAAAAGAAAACAAAATTAGTTAAGCACAATCAATTTATTCATTCTGATCAGGCCATGCTGTAGTGTAAAAAGTTTTATAGTCCCACAGGTAATTATATAAAGTCCTTAATTATCTTTGAATGGCCCAGCTTTCCTTTCTTTAATGTTATGACAAATTGTTGAGCAAAAAACCTAAGTATATAATCTCATTCAGTAATAAATTAACCTGTCCTGTCTGCGTAACTCAGTTGGTTGGAGCATTGTCCCATACACCAAAAGTCTGCGGGTTCAATTCCCAGTCAGGGCAGATGCCTAGATTGCAGGTTTGATCTCCAGTTGGGACACATGTGGGGGGCAACCAATCAATGTTTCTCTGTCACCTCAATGTCTCTCTTGCTGTCTCTCTAAAAATTAATTACTATATCTTTGAGTGAGGATTAAAAAATCAATTAACTAATAATTATATTCACTTTCCAGCACAGGGGGCTAAGTAGCTAATAATATAGTTTTAAATATAAAACATATATGTCATCTTCACAATCATCAAATACTTACTGAATGTTCACTGTTTGTAGGGTCCTCTGCAAGGAGCTTCGTATTTGAGGAGGCTTAATTTTTTTGTAGAGATGAATTTTATAAGCCATTGATAACAATTCAAAATAAGAAATAAATAGTACCTTTTATAAGTTTTTTTATTAATATGGGCTTTATTTTATTAGCATTATCTTCCACTAAATGCAAAGATTTTACTGATTTTACCTTTAGTACCATTGTGCTTTATGTGTGTTTGATTCATAATTCTTCAATAAATAAATGTTTATTATAGTTACTGGTGTTCTGTTATGTCCCTCCTCTTTGGCCGGTTGCAGTTGTGTTTATAAACAGTCTTTGCAGTAGTGAGCAATTACAGCAAACCCAGGGGAGTGTTTATGGGGCCTTGATCAGAGAGAGCTACTCATCTCTATTGATTTTTCAGGCTCACAAACATATATGGAATGTGACCACTTTTTAAAAAGTAATTATAGCCAGCATTCTTTCAGAAATTTTGGTACTAAGTGCTCCGATATGTACGATATTGTATTTTAAAGGATTTATATTTTCTTTCTTCAAAAAAAATAGCATGAAAGCACTATGTCCCATTGTGGGAAGATGAAGTTATCTTTGGACAATATTTGCTTATGTAGGATTCCAACCTGTCCTGGAATCCATCCCATGCTGCCCCCACTTGTATTGATCTAAGGAGACTTTTTAAGGCACAGTGGTAGTTTAATATGGTCTTTTTTCCTAATTGTAGCTTGTATTGTATCCTTAAAAATAACTGCTGGTGTGATGAGCCCAGCAATGAAGTTTTTGACACACAAAACTCAGTGCTCTCATACCCCTTTCAAAGTCCTAGAGAGAGTCGGTACAATGTACTCAGAGAGTCATATATTTTTGTACAATTTGGAATTAATAATAATTTGGAAAATTTCAACTTGCAACTCATTGCTAATGCAAGGAATTTTCAGGAAAAGTCTCTTAACTCTTACGTAACAGCTATAATGTTTGATAAAAGGAATTATGTTTTTCTCCTGAGTATTTGCATTGTTTGTGGGAGTTTTCAGCTCTTAATAACTTATTTATTTTTTAGTTTAAATTAATATTATTTTAGATAATTGAAAGTTACATTATTTTTCTTAAAGAGGAAATCCAAATCAAAAAAAACTTCAGAGCTCACAAAACCAGGATTTGTCTCTGGTAAGCCTATTGTCATTTTGGAACAGGAGAGTAATTTTTTTGTAAAAAGGAAAAAAATAACATAGATTAAAATACATTGTTTCTGTAACATATGTTCTAGAGAAATTGTTTGACATATCATTGAAATCTGTTTTGTTTATGGGGTAAAGATAGCCTGGCCTCTAGTACCAAAGACTGTATCAATCAACTGTCTGGCTCCACTGTTTTTGTCCCTCTATAATCTTGACTTCAAAGTTTTGATCACCTCTTGACACGACAACATTCCATTTTCTGCTGAGATAAATGAAAGGCATTCAGTTTTCCTTTTACATGGTTGGTGGAAACATTTTGGTTATTATTAATAATAGTTTATATAGTTTCAACTAACAACTCAGGCAGAGCGAGAGAGATCCCATTTGAGTGTTCTGGTCTTTTTCCCTTTACTTTTAATGACCCTATCTCAGTAACACATGCCATTCTATGGCATCATCTAAGCCTATGTATCCCTCAGACCCCTACTTCCAAACACCTTAGCATCAAAGGTTAAGGCGTCACCATGAGACTTTTTGGGGGACACAAACATTCAGAGCACAATATCTCATAACTACGCTCTCTTCACTCACTCTTTTTCCCTTCAGTCCATTCTCTACACAATGGCCAAGTCATTTTAATACAGGTTGATTTTATCTTGTTACTCTTTTGCTTAATATTGAAGATAAAGATGAAATTCTTAACATAGTTTGCAAGACACTGCAAGATATGGCCTTTGAATGACTGCAGCTTTATCAACTGCTTTCTCCCAACCTCTCTCTTCTTATTAGTTTATTAAACTGCTCTCAAAAATAATTTAAAATACATAAAACACATATATGATGAAAACATACAGGGTAGGAGAAGAAAAGATTTATAATTGTGGTACATGAAACACAGTTTATTCTTAAATTATTATTTAACAATTATTGTATTATTTTCCATATGAACATCTATAAATCTACTTTTGCCCCACCCTGTATATGAGAACTTACTCTGCACTAGAGTGGGCAAAGAAATAAATCAGATTCATATAATATGGTAAATCCTATAACAAATGTATTCATATACAATAACAGACTAAAGGGAGCATAACATAATTTGAGATGGAGAGAAATTATCTAATTTTAATTACAACAAACTTGGCTATGTTAGCTTTGAAAAGGAAATTCTTATAGTGAGGAACACAGGGAAAATATTGGTGGGTTGAATACTGTAGCTCTTTAGAATTTTATTAATACAGTGAGACCCTGATTTAAATTTATTCACTTTATAAAAATGTTGTTTTTATGGGGGTAAAAGTAACACTTTTGAGTCTAAAAGGAGAAAAAAAGTTTAAAAAACTCAAGCAACCACTTGAAAGTAGGAATTGAATGTTTTATTCTTAATTTGTTCTTATCTCCAGTATTTCTGTCCTTTTTTTGTTGCTCTTTTAATAAGCATTGAATGATATAGTGTTATTTTGTGAAAATAATCTCAAAATACCACATAGTTTAATGCTTGAAAGTCAAAGTGATGAATTTGAACAAGTGGTAGAATTTACTAATAACATTGACTGTTCACTTTGCAAACAAAACAAAATTTGTGCACAGAAATTAGTGCAAAACTGTTGATTGTTTGATGCCTACGTAGGTAAAACTGTTGACTGATTATAAAAACTGTTGATTGTTACCTTGTGAACAATCCCTGAGGTTAGAAATGTCTGAGGTTTGATCAATTTGAAGTGTGAAATGAAAATTTTCAGGAGCTTTAATAGTGCTTGTAGATCTTTTCTCACTTAGAAAAGCCTATTTAATATCCTGTTTTGGTGGCATGTCTCAGAAATTTACGTTCTATTCATTAATGATTGTACTGTATTATTAAAATATATTATTGCCTTTCTAAAATCTAAAATTTCTGTAATAAAAATCCCCATGAATTTGGAATAAGTAAATACATATATGGCCCCTAGGAGTTTGGAATAAATTATTATAGACTGCAATAATGAAATTAATGATCCTACATTAATATGATGAAAAGGCTGAAAGATACTAACTCCAACATTCACAAAGCACTTACTCTAGGGCAGGCCCTTCTGATGGCAATCTAGCCCGTGGGGTCACAGCTGCCACGCATACTCTGAACTGATACGAGGGGAAAGGCTCAGGGAGTGTCTCTTCAGATGACACAGGGAGAGAAGAATCCAACATTATTTCCACCTAAATTGGAAAGCTTTTTAAACAAGATATCATTAAGGGAACATGGAATCTTACATTTTTAGGAATTCAAATGTATAAAGCTTTGCACTGGTGAAATGAAAACACTCAGAAAAATGTGATATATTTCATTTTAATTTTAATTTGAAAATGTATGAATACTTGTTTATCCTCTTTCCCCATCCCCTTGCACCCTAAATGCATTATTTCTTTGGCTCAAATATAATGGTGAGTATTGTATAGAAAAATCTCTTTCCCTCAAAACAATTCTACTAATCATCACTAGCCTCCAGGAACAGAAAGGGAGTGCACTAAAAATTTGGAGATATTTATTAATATTTTCAAGAAGCTAAAGTATGTCACTGTCTCTATTAGCCTTATTTAGCTGCAGCTGTAAATTGTAACACCCCTCTGAGTAACTCCTTGCTGTAATAAGCAGATGCACAACAATTACCTCAATGATTTCATGATTAGCTTAAGCCACCATTGTCTTTAGTACACTTGTCATTTCACATTATGGTATTTTGTAGAAGTGGATAAAGGAGAGATAAGTGGTGATGGAAAGAGACTTAACTTGGGTGGTGAACACACAGTACAATATAGAGATGGTGGTATACTATAGAATTGTACACTTAAAACCTACATAATTTTATTAACAAATAGCACCTCAGTTAATTCAATAAAATTTTAAAAAATATTATATCTTGAAATTTAAATATCATTTAAGTAAAGAGGAATTGAAATACATTTTTATGATTTGGACCAAACTTGGTGGAATGTGGAAGACACAGAAGTGTACTTTACCAAGATACTGTATTTGTAAATATTTCAAGCTACATGACAGATGCTTTAGTTGTAACTAATAGCTTATCCCTTTGGTGGAGCCTATTCCTTCTGCAGAGAAAGTTGCCTTTCTGGTAGGTGGTAAAAATTAGTTATCTTTCACTGAAGGATACAGATTTTAAGCTGTTTGTAGGTGACGCATTAATTTTTCACTCCTGCTGATGAGCACATTGACTGCTGTGTAATTCTTTAAATTGACTCAATCAAACTCACACTGCTTATGTTTTTAATTGATTGAATTAAAGCAGCTTTTAAAACTCTTAATCATTCCATTGGACAGGAGCCCCTTTACTTGTTCACATTTAAGCCAATCTATATGTGCTGTAGCTTTTTAATTTTTGAAGTCCCACCAAAGTGCCAGGTAGTATTTTAATGTATTTGGCAGCAGGGATAGCCAGTAAGATCATCACAAATGAAAAGAACATTTCTGTTTTCAGGTATGTATTACCATTTTCCAGGTGGAGGTCAACGGGAATTTCTACTTTCCCTGCCTCTTCCTAACTGTGCAGATCACCTGATGTCACATTTCCCTGAAGCAGGGAGATTCTGCCAACTGGAGTCACAGGTAGAAATTATTGCTGATCATAAACTTCCACAATAGACCCGCAGTGATACTTGGGGATCATACAAGATGCATAAGATGCTGTGGCCTGGAACTGGAGCCTCAGATTCTGAACACAAAGCACTGCTGTGCCAAGGCAAAGCAGGCAGGAAGTATCGTCCCCAAGTGCTGACAACTCATGGGTACTTTGTCTGCAAAGAATTCAGAAACTATAATCAAACTTTCTAAGCATTGTCCTCCTTTATTTTATCACCTCGTATCAATGACCACAAAAATACATTAGTGGTCCAAAGTCTCCTAAAAAACATTTTCTTAGGCTGGGTTCTAAACAATTGCTGTAGTTATTTTGAATTTTAATAATATGTTTGCAAATGTCAAATCAGTCTGTCTTATGATTTACTCTTTAATTAACATTGCATAATTCATGGGCGTTAATTCAGAGAACCTCCCGTTATACAGTTGGCTTATGACACACTTGGACTCAGTTATACACATTTATTTAAAGACTCAGTAACAGTTTAGAATTGTTTCCACTTGCTTTGGGCACCGTCCTTTCCTCTTGTCCCTGTGAAACTCCATGTTTCTGTGTTTAAACAGAAGTTTCAAAATAGTGATAGCACAGTGGGTATGATAACAAAGAAATGGAACTTCACTTCGATCTTGTCATTCTGTGTGACCGCGCTTACACCAGCAAATATATGCAGATATTTTGAATTAATATTCTTGTTCTTTTCTCATTTCTCTGTCAGTGATAAGTCTTCCAGGCAGCTGAAGGAATCTGTGTTATTTCTTGAAGAATGAGGATACTTTATGGGTTCCACAATAGACTGTTGAATTAATTCTTTTCCAAAGAAATTCTGAAAACAACATATTTACTTTTCAGTACTCAGACTTGGAGACAAGAAAAGGATAAAACCAAAAACAGACAAAAACCCAAAAGAATAAAAGTAAAGCCCTAAATGAAATACAGGTACAGAATGAGATTAATGTTATAAGGAGCTACTAAGGTCATGTAGATAAAGATCAGACTACCCCAAACCCCAAAGAAAGTTAGATCCAGTGATATTACCTGGAACAACAGAAGAAAAGAGTATGATAAGATAGTCTGCGGAATCCAAAATGCGGTCATTGGCTGCACGCACCCTGAGGGATTCAGACCCAGGCCACCACAGTGGGAAGTGGGAGACGGCACCACACTGTGTGCTAAGGATGCTGCCACAGTGCATTTTGCTACCTGGGAAACACTTAGGAACAGAGCTAAGCCAAAAAGGTTCAGGACATCATTATTCAGGGGACTTCTAACGAAAGTGACGCCCAATCTATGTCCTAAGACTTTGCCAAGACCCATTGAAAATGTTTAGTCTTACAATTCTTTTTTCAAATCTTAAATTGCATTCTTCTGCAAGAAAAAAAGGGGCCAATGGGAAAAAAAGGAATAAGCACGTGGGTGAAGGTCCACCCTGTTACCTACTTTGTGGCCCAAACAACTGAGTGTAGAGATATAAATCTTGGAAAAGAGAATCATGGGAAAAGGCCTTCTTCTGAAAACCTGTGGTAGTTACTCTGATATATCTACTTCCTTCTTTCTTCTAAAATTTTCGTTGTCCTATCAGAGATGAGGGAGACCCAAGATTTTTTATTCTTGTCTCATCAGGGATTAGGGATACCCACAATTTTAAGGAATAGGGTCCTAGGAGATAAAACCAATGGAACGGCAATATAAGGAAGATACTAAACGTCAAGGAGTAGAGAGACTTAACATTGTTTCACTTATCCCAAGACAATTCTCACTTTAGAGCATTGAAAAATTATCTTTAAACTTTGACTTCATTTGTCAAGGGCTTTAATGGGTCAGGGATATTGAATGGGATTGAGCTTCCCCTAGACAGAGTACAAAATGTAGCAAACATATAACTATTGTTTTAGGATTAAGAATAAAACCCCCACAAGAGACTTAAAAATATTTGACTACAGGAAAACTAGGGGAAAAAAGAAGAAAAAAATAAAAGAAAAGAGATCTCAGAAAAGTAAATGCTGAAATTGTTATTTTTAGAGATAATTCTGGCTTTACAAACCACAACAGAATCTAACTGCTAAAAATCTCAAGTTTCTCAAAAATATTTTACTATTTATACTGTTGTTGTTGATGTTTCCAAAGTGCCTTTCAGTTTCAAATAGATATTAAACATAATTGTTGCAAATCTGTAAAGAAATATACAGTCAACACTATTCTCATGTTTGCTGATACCTATCTTCTGTCAGAAAAACTACCAGAGACAGCTTGGCACATTTGAAATTTATATTTTTATGATATAAGCAAAACTTGTGAAAAGAGGGCAATGATATTTTACAAATCTTAAGTTAGGAGGAGGGGAAAAAACAGTGAGCACCAACACTTGGCTTTAACATAGTAGTTGCTATGACTAGTTAAATCATCTCCTCAGGTCATGTCCTTTTCTTTCATGATTTTTTCTTAGAAATTCAGTTGCCCTAAAAGCAGTGCTCATACTGAAGCAGTAAATTTAATGAATTTGTGTTTTGTTTTCAAGAGCCATCTCTTTCTTTCTTTCTACTTGTTCTTGCAGCCATGAATAAAATGACAAAAAGTATACAGACTGAAAAGGATTTGAAATAGAGTTTATGTTTTAGAATAAATAATAAATATATTATAGATACACTGGACTCTATTTTCCTTTTAAATATAAATATATATAAATAAATATATATATAAATATATAAATATATATGGACTATTTTCCTTTTAAATAAAAATTTAAATATGTATATATATTTAAATTGGAGCTTCTAAAAGACATCATAAAGTTATTAAATGTTTGATATAAAAAAGGAGATTCTTGGTTTAAAGTTCACTATATTTTTTTAAAATTTCTGATCAATATTGTAGTAGGAACTTCTGAAAATAATACATACTTTGTCATTATAACTTCATGTACATGATACATTTTATTCCACTGTCTAATGTAGACTTTATATTAATCACCCTTACCCAATTACTATTGTGCTGGAGGGTTTTACAGTTCACAAACAAGTATTTTCATGTAAACAGTCACTGAAAATATATATATATATGTATGTGTGTATATAATATACTTATTAATCAGTCACACACAAAAAGATCAAATACCTGCATTTGGAGTTATGAATTGGTACAACTTTATGAGTGCAATTTAGCAACATGCATAATAATAGTTTTAAAGCAATTTTAATGCTAGAAAGTTACTTAAGAAAGTGTTAATCATAATACTATTTATACATAGAGAAATGGAAAATAAAGTAATTCCCTATTAATGAGGACTGATTAAATAAATCACATGCATCCATTGAATGGAATACTATACAGCAAAGCCTTTATTTTGGCATTATGATTGATATTTTATTATGAATAAAACATTATTTACCTACTTAATATGAAGTGTTTAGAATGTGTCACACATAAAAAGGGAGTATATGGGTATATTCATGAACATTTTTTGAATTAGAAAGCCAAATATCAACATTTTAGTTTGTATAGGTTTAAATTTATACTACCTTTTGGGTAGTAATTTCTGTATTGTTTTTAAAGAGAAAATCTTTTAACCACAATAAAAGTAAAATTGTTTCTTTTTGGTAACATGCTCAGATATTTTAATTCATAAAAATTTTGTTTGACAAATTTATATATTATCAAAATGCTTTTTTAATCACATTCGTAGTTAAGAAACAAAACAATTATTCTTATCATATATTACCAGGTTATCAAAGTTTATGTCATGAACCATGTATCATAAACATGACAAATAATGAAAAATGAATATTTTATTTGGTTAACTAGAATCTATTAAAAGAGTAAATTGTTAAAGAAAAGCTATAAAATTTACTTTAATAAGACAACAGATATGCGATCAACAGAATAGCCATAGTATTACAAACTACCCAACAGAAAAGGGTTGGAAAGAATTAATGGATTCAATCTGAACTTCTTTGAAAGTATTTTTTTTTTCTTGTTGGTGTTTGTTTATCCCTCACTTTATTTAGCATTGGATATTTACATTTAGAAAACAGATAATATTCAACCCCTAGAGGGATTAAAGATGGGAAGCATGTTGGTTTATATGTCATCAAACAAAACATAGCCTTTTCTTATCTTTTTCTTCTAGTTCTAAGCCCCTCAAGGTCTAGAAATATTTCAGTTCCTTCTTTGATCCCAGATCCCAGACAGTGCTAGATACACAGTAAATATCCTCTATCTGCTCTGAGCAATATGTAAGTGAATAAATACATAGATGAGTGAAGAGTCTTTGAGTGTTAAAATTATGAGGCAGGAAACAGTATGGTGGAAATGGAAGAAGAAACCGAGGATGTTTCTAGTTTAGAGAAGCCTTTTTCTTTTATAATTCAATCAAGTTTGCTTCTTGAAATCATCCCCTGATTCTACATCAGAGGTACTCTTCCCCATTGTTCATTGTCTAGTCAGGGACACAACCTGTGACGATACTGGAAAAGATTTGGAAAGGAATCAAAAGGATGGCATGCAATTAATTAAATTCACTTATAATGGAAATTGAAAAAAAAGGAGAGGAGAAGAATTAAAACCTGATATATTATTGTATGTCAATGGTAATTGAATTAAAAATAATATAAATAAAAAAAAGAGAAGGCTGTATGGTAGCTAATTAATGGCCTTCATGGGTTCAAACACTAGAATTAAGAAAATGGTTCTTTGTACTGAGTAGAAAATATGTGAGTAATGTTAATTAAAATGGCATTTTGAGAGCTATGAAAATGTTATTGTTCTATAAATAAAAGATGGTAGTGAACTTGAAGGATTTAAAAAAACAAAAGTATTCAAAGATATTATAAATATTTACTTGGTTTTGTATTTTTCCTTCTCCCTCATGTCCTGTTGCACAATTTCACAAATAACTGCCAAGTCATGGTTTCTGTGTCAAGAAAAACAAAAATAACTCTTTATTAGGCAATTATATATACCTAGGATTGTGCCATTTGACAAATTAGAAATTACCTTTTAATACTGTAACTCTGTGATTAATTTATAAGAAGTTTTTTGTTTTTTGTTTTGTTTTTTTTTTAACAAAGGCAAAGAGAATTGCTACTAACCATAGATCTCCTAAGAAGGGAGGCAGTTTAGCATGAAGTTGGATCTGGTTCTTCCATGTTTTAGCTATGTAACCTTGGTCAAAGTACTTAACCTTTCTGTTCCTCAGGTTCCTCATCTGTAAAATGAATAATTACATCTACTCCAGAGGTAATATAGGTAAAGTCCTTAGAATATTTCCTGGGACAAGTCAATCATCTATACTCGTTAATAATTTGTATTACTATATTTCAAGTTTTCCTCCAATGTACTATATATTTAATCTCACATACTTTATCCATATATTACAGATGAGGAAATCAAAGCTGATGCTGGTTAAATGATATGGGTAGAATACTGGGAGTCTGAATTCAAATCTTAGTCTGATTTCAAATGTAATGTGGTTTGCATGTTGTCAATTACTTTTTTAAAGTCATAAACCTTCATCCTGTACTTTTATACTCAACATTTTTCTAATCAATAAAATAAAGGTTTATTTAATAGCATATTAAGATTAAATAATATCTTGACTGCTATGTGATGATCTGAATCACTCAAAGAGATGTATGGAGTTAATACTGGATAGAACTCCTAAACTCCCCAATAATTATCAAATTCAACTTGGTAAGTTTTTACTTCTTTTAGAACTTGTAGAAAAATGAATTTTAAAAAGAATGTTGCTCTCTGAAATGATTCCATCTATTTTCCTGTGAAACACACTAATCCACCTATCTTAAAAAAATAAATTTGCCACTTGATCATGATAACGTCAATATCTAGGTCCTTGATTAATTGACCATGTTAAAAGTGTTTGTCATGTCTGTGGCTGCAGTGTTACCAATGGAGTGGAGCAGATCAAAGTTATATCACCAAGCATGGCATATGAATTTAATTTTACTAGGCAGTTTTGACTTGATAACTGAGAAAAGTACTTCCTTATCTGCTGATATTTTAAAATGGAAAAGAGATAAAGAGCATATATTTGGTTAGGCATTTCCATTTAAGTCTCTTGTCTCCTGTGAAGTGTACATCATTTGTGTTTGGTTTGAGGAAATAAAACCCATAAAGCGAAATTTCCTTGAGATCAACTAAATGTGACTTAATCAAAGACACATTTTTACCTGAAGTGATATTGGAATTATTTCTGGAATCAAACGTTTAGGACTCCAATCCAGGCGTATGAATAAAAGTTCTACATCTTGATCCTTTGTCAGGAGTCACCTTCTTTGTCATCGTTGTTAATCTGTTAAGCACATAGCTCTACAGTGGGCAGGGCTCTTCAATGTGATTAGACCACACACTTAGGTTCTGTGGACCATTTGTCATGTGATTTATATAAGTAATGTATGGACACCATACAATCAAGTGTAAAATAAAATTCACCATGTTCCAAAAGAATAGGGTTGGGAAGCTATTTTTGTATATTTTTTCTTCATTTTATAGTCTAAATTGTTAACTGACAACAATGTATGCATTTTAAACAGAGGTGCCAGGCACTCAGAAACTAATATTGATTGATTGATTGACAAAATGACTGAGTAACTGACAGAATGATTTCTCCTCCACTTTTTGCCCACCATTATTAAAACTGTGGCCATACAAAATTTGATCATACCATACATTTTATGTCATGTTTTTCCCCAATGAATGTCTTTCATAAGCATTATTTTTTGCTAATACTTTATAGAATTCTATGTAATTATTTTAAATTTCAAACAATATTCTCTATTTTAGACATAACACTTTTTATTCAAATAGTCCTTTATTAATAAACACTTATTTCTTCCTTCTTCCCTCCTACTGTCCCTCCCTCCACTCCCTCCCTTCCTCCCTCCTTCCCTTCCTCCCTCCCTCCCTTCTTCCCTTCCTCCCTTCTTTTCATTTGTCATTGCAAATAATGTGGCAAGTAAGTGCTGGAACATATGTAATTATCAAGCAATTTGCTCAGACTCATTTGGACCAATTTTTGACAAGATTTTTAACCTGTACAATTTTGTTATTCAAATGAATTGATTTGTGTCTCGCTCCCTTCTCTCCAGCAGAGTCAAGGAAGGCAAATGCTGCAGTCAAACATGGGAAGTGCCAATAGGACTATAGACACAGAATTTAAAGAAAGTTGCATGTACTACATGGTTACTAAGGAGAAAGGTGATCGCACTATTATTTTACTTAGGTCTCTTTAATGATAATACTTTTGTCTTTGATTGCAAAATATGGTACATATAGAAATGCTCAAAAAAAGATTTTAAAAGAATAGAACCATAAAATGTATAATTGCGTGAACTACATGAGCTATAGAAATCTCATTAATATACTGAGAAACAATTTTAGCCCTCAAGTGACTACAACATGGCACAATAAAACACATAAAATGTGTATTTTGAATCAGAACATTAAATTCTCTTGTTTTCTGTTTTCAAATGGAAATGAAATGAAGTAATAATGCTAGTGCCAAGGACTGTACCTGGAATAGAGTAGTCACTGGGTAAATATTTATTAGTGAATGTCTAGAGTACTATCAGATTATATTGAAAAAGTTAGGAGTCCAAAAACTGGCTACTTATAAACAATTAGCTTTTACTATAATAGCTAGTAGTAGTAGTAGTACCTCAGGAAATTAATGCATGTCTACTATTTATCTATAATAATACTATCAATGGGATTCAGAATTCACAGTAATCATGCTCTTTATCTAAATAAATTTTCTTACTAATTCATTGAAATAAAACATAAAAATAATATTTTAAATTATTGGCACTATGCCTCAAACAATAAATGTACAAAGCAACACATATGGTTTTGACCTCAAACTTTTATTCATACTTCTCTGATGCTATAGTACTACCACCCTTACAATTCTTTGTAGTGGAATCATGCTCTGCCTAGAAAATATGTGTCTCCACTCACCTCACTTAGAAATTTGTACTCCTCATCTTCTTCTCACAGGGAGTTTTGCTCTCATATATTGACAAATCAAAGGACACAAATTAGATTTTTTTACCCTCCCATCATCAAATCTATGGTCTAGTATTCATCTGTATTCACAGTTTTCTTCTTTCTTCATCTCACAATATCCCTTATCTTGTGAAATGTCAAGGCTTTCATTTAAACTTTAAAGTATTGTTCCTTCTTGAAGTGTGGTCCAAGAGCAAACAGCAATGGCATCACCTGAGTAACCATTCCATTTGGATTGGAAAGCTTATTCATATCATTCTTCCATCAACATACTTAGTATATTTTAAGCTGCCATGGACTGTCGTGAAGATTTTGAAGGATAAAGCTATAAGACCATTGCCCTTGGGGTTGTCAGACTTTTAGAATAAATAACGATTAAAAGCAAATAGAAAAAAATGAAATATGGAACTAGTGCTTCATAATCTAGTTTTCTTGTATTTTAAATTAGAAGTTTATAGTAGACTGTTTCTAATTTCAAGGCCTTTAGGTGTTTCCGATCTGAAGCCTTAGAATTCTGAAAGACAAAACAGTGACATACAAATGATTGACTTAAGATGTATATTCCAAAAGACAGGTACTTTTCTGTTTAATTTTCTGCTGTATATGCATCACATAGAACAGTGCTTTATACATAATGAGCATTATGTAGTTTCAAATGAAACTCCGTCAGAGACCATTCAATTAAAGAAAAAACAAACAAGAAACTCTCAAAACTTGTAGTTATACCTTTATATTTAGGAAGAAAATAGATGGTGAGGGCGAACCTTCCTATGTCTCACTGATTTCTCTCTCTTAGTGAGGGGAGAATGAACATTTTCCCAACACAAGATCCATCTATATTTTCCTAGGACACCAAGGGAGAACTGACTTTTCCTTATTATTGAAAAACTGACGTAATCTTGGCCCTATTTCTCTACTCATTTGGGTTTATGAGTGAAAGAACAATACTCATGCATTGACAAGATGTATTGACTTTAGTTTCCTATGACTTTAGTTGTTATTTTCCACTGAGCCTGTCTTAGCCCAGGAAAGCACTGTGAATGCTTGCAATTCCCATTTTCCTGTGAAAGGCACACTAGTGGAATTCTCTTTTCAGCAGCTTAACCTTTTTCTGCTTCATATGAGTAGGGAAAATGAGGCCAGCCCTTGGAACTCTGTATGTAATCAGTGCAGGCTGAGAGACAGAAGGCTAAGCAGTCTTCTTCCAGCCAGAATTTTTTAGGGAGCCCTCTGTATTGACTGTTAACATGATGCTATTACTTACAAGATATTTTGATTATCGTTTGGCTCTGTGTCTGAATTTTTAGAACAGGTAGAATCTGGAGGAAGAAGGGTAAGTGGATTGCTAATACTTCCAAGTTTTATGTCATTTGGAACCATAACCATGAGTCATACTCACTATATATTAGGAGTCCTCAAGTTACTATATAAATTCTCTTTTTAACTTGAAATTGTAGAGATTTTTTTCTCTTTTGACGAGAGAAGAAGGCTGTCACAGGGCATTGCATTAAAAGATGTTTTCCTCTCACAAACATTCTTCTAGTATATGCATATTACCCTCTTCTCTGAAAACATATAGCAAGCAAAGTTCTGTAATCATTTATGGCATAATCAACTTCTATTATCAAGCTACATCTCTGTACTCTCATTTCACTGGCTTCACTGATAGTAGTCATTGTTGGTTTTTAACATTAAATAGGCTTCTAAAATGGAGCAGAAAAGAATTAAGTGTTAGGAATGAAATGTGTGAAAGAAGCACAGACCATATCCAAGACTAAGGTCTTATTACTCCACATCATGAGTTCTAATGACCTGGTAAGAATATGTAAAATGACAAATAAATTCAAGGAAATATCTATAGACAGATGCATAATATCCAGTTTTAGACGGGATTAAGAAAGTGACCCCATCTTCCATATGTTAATATTACAACAAAGAAATCTCTCTTTAAGGAAAGAATAATTATTGCCAGTATGCTTTGTAATAGGTGTATTAAAAAAACTAATACTCCTGTGTATGTAATTTTAGAGTAACATTTATAGGCACTTAGCCAAGTCTGAATGACAAGACGCAGCCCAGCATTTTCACATATAGTTAGGTCATCAACTAAAAATGACTTATTAGCCATTAATTTCATGCAGCAGAGAGAAACAGAATGCTTCAATCAGAGTGCAAGTCAATAAAGTAAATCAGAGTAATGTATTCTTATTTTTTTAAGTTGCTGTTCAGATACAGTTGTCTCCATTTCTGCCCCCCACCCTCAATCTTACCCCCCTTTGGCTTTGTCCATGGGTCCTTTATACATGTTCCTTGATGACCTTTCCCCTTTTTTTCCCATATTATTCCCGTCTCCCCTCCCCTCTGATTACTGTCAATTTGTTCTTTATTTCTAAATCTATCACTGTGTTTAGGACAATCTCAGAAACTTATACTTAAAAGTGTATATATACAAAGATCTCCAACAGAATGAATAATTTAGCCAGAAATAGGATCAATAATTAGCAACAACCCAGTGACTTTAATGAACAAACCATCTAATATCAAGTTTGTAACAATTGGTGAAGGTCTGGTAGTCCAATAAGCAACCGAGCTGTACAGGATGACAGGGTTTGAGACAGGCAAAGGAATAGTTATCATGAAGCCTCATCATTTGGCATACAGTAAAAGTAAACATAAATTTCCTTGAACATTCCACACTCCCAATTTGTACACAGCGGACAGCAAGCACCTGATCTAGGAATAGACAACTTGTTCTTACTATAGATCAAAATGGGAGCCTTAAACAAATACTAGTGAAAACACCAACAGCAATAGCAGAGAAAATAATACAATGAGTGGCATAAAAATAAGCATAATAAAAATCCACATATGTTTTGTAAGGCAACAGCAGAAGAAAAATCACGTGAATGTCAGCAGAATTATGTGGTTTGTCTTGCTATTGCATATAGAGTTTCAAATAAAAATAGATTTCATATATACATGCTATTTTGTATGTAGGTCTGTGATCATTTTCAAGAAAATCCTTTTGAATTTTGGATATTGAAGAGTTTGACAAGAAACAGAGGTTCAATATAGGACCTAAAATTTTTAAGAAATGAACACCAAGAAATATAGATTAAAGCTGGCAAACACCAACCACCCACCCATAAATTTGTGCTCCCAGTTTGCAGATATTGTTCCTTGGCTTGACTTTGTGGCATGACAGTGGAGACAGGCTTTGTCACATTGAGCAGCTTGGTATTATGGTGTAGATTTTCTCAATGATTGTAGTATAAGCAGAGGCTTTCAGTTTGAAAGGGTAACTGCTAGCAAGTGAGGAAAATGAAATTTCAGGGAGAAATACCTCAGTTCACCAAGGCATTACTCTGCTGAAGAAACTCATTCTCTAAGTAAAAATAATACCAGGTATTTTGTACAGAACATTTATTCTTATGTCCTCTCCCTTTTGTTTTTTCACCTTGGTTATAATTCCCAAATTTATTAAGGCAATTAATTCTCTGTCGATGTATGTCATGTTGGTGGGAGTCATAATATTTACCATATACCTCAATCAGGGTCTGGGAACCTGATGAAGGCTTGTTAGATATAAAAAGCTTAGGCTTCACTCTATTTCTACTGAGTCAAAATGTACAATGTAACAAGATTCCCAGATGGTTCATATGCTCATTAGAATTGAGAAGCACAGTTCTGCATGAGGCCAATACATCGTATTTCCTAAATTTTATAACAAAAGCTATGAAGTTTTGGGCGAGATAACCCTTTATATTTAGAGAGGTGTAGGTTTGCTTCAACTCTAGTCTCTCTGTGTTATCTCTCTCTCTATCATCTCTCTATCTACCTATCTATCCATCTCTCCACCTACCTACCTGTTTATCTGTTGTAACCATGCTTCAGAAGTAGGATGAAATGCCATTCAAGACTTGAATCAGATTTTGACATTGAGAATGCCACACTCAACAGGAAGGTATAAATGATTCATTATTAGTTACCTAATGAAACTTGCTGAGAAGAGCAGGTTAGCTCCAAACCAGGTCTAAAAATGGCTTGAGATTTTAAGGAAGAAAGACTGGCTTGGGGATTTGAATGCAGTCAGGGCGTGGGGCACCGGTGGATTCCCATTCAAGGGATGGGGCTTTTGTGACTTGAACTTTATAGGAGAGCTGAAGGATAGACCTTTGGTGCCTCTTACCAACTTTTCTAGATGTGGAGTGGAAAAGAATTAAGGTTTAAAAACAACCAGAAACATACGACAAAATAGTCAAGTCAGGCTTTTTATTTCATTTCACCTCTGATGTTTGCCTCTGATGTTCAAATTCAATGTCAATTAGTTGAATTTAAAGCTGTTTAATGAAAGTATTATGTGCTTTATGAGGGCAGCAGCCCAAGGCTGGTAAGGGAGGTGAACTTTCTGTCAACTACCCTGTTCAAGAGCCCAACTATGTTTTCTCATCTTGAGAAATGAAATTACTGCCTTGGTCACTGCCAGTGATGTCTGAGATTCTACCCTGAAATGGGTAGAGAGTGTCTTGATGTGGCCGGGCATTATGTCTTTTGCAGGTATGAGACACACATGACCTTAATTTTATATTTTGGAAACCAATGAGGTCAGAAATTCCCAGAGTTCTTTATCCCCAAGGGACGATCTTGGGTATTAATGGTTGTTGCTGTCATTAGCTGGATCAAACAGCCAGACATGTGCACTGGCTCAAGAGTTTGCAAAATTGCTCAGATGGGGAATATCGCAATCCTGACATCCAGTTCTAAGATGGCTGCCTGAAGTTCAGCCAATTCTGTCAAACAGTAATCCCCATCCTTCATCAGGGCATCTTGGATAAGTGATGAAAACAAGCAGCATTAACCTGATCTCCAACACATGTGATTGTGGTGATTATGTAAAGTACAGGCTCTCATTGTTGTTCTCTCTGTTGATCTCAAGATTCCCAGGAGCCAAGAAGTTGGGGAGAAGGATGGTTTCCTCTAGTATTGTGACATCCAGCAAGGGATAGTGGCCATCCTCCTGCAGGTGGGACATATCAGACAGCCTATATTTGACTGTATCCTATGTGAAAGAGACCGAGCTTGAAGGGAACTGTTTCCATGATCCAAGGCATGATGAGCAACGGGGCATGGAGAGTCCCAGGCCCAGGGCCTGTGACAACCCTGTTTTCAGGAGAGCCCAGTATGCAGCTGCAACTCTCACTCTAATGGTGCATGCTGTGGAGCTTAGGAGAACAGCTTTATGTGTCAGGAACGTAAGGAACACTTACAGAAATCACGATGGTCCAGAAACTTTGAGAGGTAAGAAAGTAAGTTGCTAAAGCCTCTACAGTGAAGGGGGCCCTTGGGGGCAGCAATGTGAATGTTTATTATAGTATTATTTGAACAAACGCTTCACTGTTTTGTTGGACCCATTCATAATTTGTCAGCTCAGAAACACATCATAGGTGGTCTTAAGTAAAATTTGTAAATGAGGAATATATTGCACCTGGAAATTGAAATAAGTTGTGGTTGTTGAGAAAGTCAACAGACATTTCCCAAGTGTCAGGAATGAAGTGGCCCTCGGTGCACCAGATACTTTCAGGAAGTTAACCGAGGTGGCACAGCCTTGCATTATGGGTGGACACTGGCAGAGCCCTCTTTTTACTTCCTTTGTTAATATTTCTTCTGTATCCTGAATAAGTGTGTTAGAAATGAATCTCACTGGATGAGGTTATTCATGTGCTGTAATACCTGCGCAACGCCTGGCTGCTGAGTTACCTGATGGGCAGACTGGAAAAGTTGTATTATGTCCTTTCAGAGATAAAGGCAAATTACAATCATGAGACTGTCTGTCAGTTGCTGATTGGGAGGAACCAGCAATTTCAATAATATTGGCTATTGGGCCTTAATGGGTGGGGGGAGCGCAGCGCTAAGGCAGCAGTCACCCAGCAGGAGACATGAGTCATTCTTTCCAAGTTTAAGGTCAATCCACACTGGGCTGTTAAATGAGTAAGCAGTGGGAGCAACTGCCCATTCTCTAAACAGGCATTGTATAATGGGTTTCAATTTTTAAAGGTTCTATTTTAATTTACACTGGCCCATATTAACTATTTTAAACCACTGAGGTGAGGAGGAGAGTCTATAGAGTTCTATTTTGTCAAATAAATTTGTAAGTATCGAGGGCTTAGTTTAGTTTTAATTTATTATTTGATGGGTCAACTGTCTGTGACCACTATGGGACATTTTAGGGCACTAAGTCCATGACTATTGGAAATATAGGCAAGGTGTCCTTCTGCTGGTTGAAGTGAGACATACCCGTTTCCTATGTTCAGTAACTTCCTAAAGACTACAGGGAAGCCTTATTTAAGTTCAGCGGGGTTACCAGGTATAACTAATTTGAGCTCCAGTGTTGATTTACTCCACTAAGGTTTGATAATTGTATTTTTGAAGAAGTAGAGATGCAGAACTTATGTTGTAGAGTCACAAAAGCCATTTGGAGGAGCCATTTTATTTGATTTTACACATTATTTTAGTAAATTTTTGGTTTCTAATTACTGCAATTGTCAAGATTTGTTTCAGTTTTTTTGTGCTCTCCTCATTGTGTCTTAGTCTGTTTGGATTACTGTTATACAATATGATAGATTGGATGGCTTAAACAAAAGAAATTTATTTTCTCATGGTTTGGAGACTGGAAATCCAAGGTCAAGGTGTCCATGTGGGCAGGTCCAGGGGAGAGCCTTTTTCCAGCTTGTAGATGACTGCCTTCTGTAGAAAGACTGCATGCTCATGCCGGCTTTCCTTGGAGTATGCTTCAAGGAAACCCCGGATCTTTTTATGACCTCATTTAACTTTAATTATCTTCACACAGCCTTCTCACCAAACATTACTATATTGAACATTAAAGTTGCTACATATGAATTTTCAGGGGATATAATTCAGTCCATAATACCTTGTATCCAGGATTCATTTTCCCTCCTTCCCTCCTTCCTCTTTTCCTTGGATGAAGGATATGTTCAGATGACTTTGTTGGGAGAAGTAGGAACATGCACAGGAGACTGAGGGAGAGATATATTAGACTTTTGCCACTTTGAACATGTAAGAATTTGTAAGTAAGATATTTAATGGTATATTTATATTCCAAATTTGAGGTACAGATGATAAAGTACATAAGTGTGTGTCTTATTCTCCCTTCTATATAGTATAAATTCTACAAAGAAGAATCTTACCAGTATTTTACGGTGCTTCCATATTAGGCAATTAAAAATATTTATTGAAAATTGAAGCCATAAATGCTAAATGAAATAGCTTTATGAAGTCAGTTTTGTTTGCTTTTTACCATTATAATATAGATCATGAAAATTTTATAAAAAGTTTATGTGCTATTACCATTTAAAATGATCCTAGTTGATCATCTTCTTCACTTAAATAAGAAGGAAAAAATGCTTAGGAAATAAAAGATATCTAGCATGTAAAATAAAATCAATAATAAAAAAAGACTATGTCACTTTTGCAGCTGTATTATAAAATTTTGAATAAGCCCCATTCTCATGATTGATGGTGGAGAATCAGTCAGAAATTATTCTGCTCACATGCAAACTTTGTTCTCTCTTTTGTCTGCCATCTTCTCTTTTCCTGTCTTTAGTTTATGTTACAGTTGTATCTTTCTTAGCAAGACAGAAAGGAAGTGAAAAACCTTTTGTAAATATAGTCTGTTGCTTACATGTCTGCTTTGGCTAAATCCAGTCTGTATGTATTTTTATCTTCTGAGTTTTAGCTTTGAGAAGAAACACCTGCTTGCACTAAAAAATAGAAGCTATTTCAGGTAAAATTTTCTCCTATTGTATATATTTGGATTAATTTAAACTGCAGAAGATGTTTTGGATATACTATATGTTCTCCCTTATCTTTGCATTGACTTAAACTTCCCTGAAAAATTTTGGTTCTCACGTATGATTTTCCTCACCTTCAGATTCATCTTTATCTATTTTTTCTCCCTTTTTCTAAGAAGAAAAAAAAAGTACATTTCCTTTTTTAAGGAAAATGACATCACATCTATGCAAAACCTATCTTCTTTAGTGTTGGGAACTGTCCTGCCTGGTTTCAGGAGCTGTAGCTTTGCCAACAGGTGAGAGGGCCCCAAGGTTGGAGGTGAGCAAGGAGGCCTTGGGAAAATAGGCCACTGAGGAGACAAAACCTGTTCTCCTGGCAGGGGTACAGCCCCTGTCTCCCTCACATCACCCTGCTTGGCCCCGGAGGATGGCTGGTTAGTTAATGATGGGTAATACTCCTCGATGGCAGGGGCAACCTACGTCAGGCACCGTAGCATGGGGGCCATCAGGGAAGGACTTGAGGGACACAGAGAAGGGGCAAAAGACCCTCACCCTTTGGCTTTGTCACGGCTGGAGTTCTCATTCTATCTGAAAGAAGTCTCCTTACCTCTTGGCTGCTCTGCTCCCCCGGCCTGGCTCAGGCTTGAAACAATTCTAGAGGCAGGTACAGCCCTAAACTGGACTGGGCAACTCCCAGGGGAAACCAGGCCTAGAAGTAAATTACACTCCATGAAGCATGCTTTGTTCTTCCCTAAAGCTATGATAACTGGCTCAGAAGGACATTTACATTATTCATGGACCCTGACCCTAAACCATTTGGTGCTCTTATGTTTCCTCATCTCGGACTCATGCAAATTGGTGTGCCCCTGCCCTTTGTCTTCTTCCAACATCACTGACATTCTGTAAACTTAAGATACTGATATATTTAGATTACCTATTCATTCCTATTACCTAGGCCCCACTGATAACCCTTTCAATAAAAGCCACTGAGCACAGAGGATCAGGGCACTCTCCACTAGAAGGAACCGCCAACCCCTTCTCCTGACAGACACATTGTTTCTGGTTGAGTTTACTTCCCCAGCCATGGCGACCGGAGCAGCTCTGTGGGACAGGGTCGCCCCCGTCACTTTAGCATTCTCAGTAACAATGCTCCAACAATTACCACCATTTTTGTGTATGTTTATAAATCCTCACACTTTTGGATATTTCTCTTCAACAAATAAATATATTCAATCTTTTTTACTTAAAAATAAAACTATAAAGAATACTTTAATTTCACTTATCACTCTAGATATTGCCTATGCTCGTCTACAGGGCAGTTCACCTACATTAAGATTCTCCCTCCAGGCATGTGGTAGGATTGCTAATGAAATACAGTGGTGCCTTGGTATTTGTTGTTAATTTGTCCCGGAACTCATGTCTAGTGCCAAACTTGACGAGTTTCTAATGATGAGGCATTTTCTCTTGTGGGGCTGCATCATGACTCATACAAGCTCTAGTAATGGCGATGAGTTCTGAGCAAACACCAAGTGTGGAAACACTTTTTTCTCATCAAAACACAGCAAGTACAGGGTTTGATGGGTTCTGAAGCTGACGAGTACCGAGGTATGACTGTATGATGGACTTTACTGTCAGCAGAATCCTGTATGAACCAATTGAAAAGTCTCCACTTTCCCATACTCCTGCCACGCAACAAGTGATGGAGTCCAGAGGCAGATGTTTGTCAGCTGAGATCCCTGATTGATCATAATGTTGAGTAGATATCACTGCTTACTTGAGATAAAAATATTGTGGTATGAATAGGAAGCCTTTTTAAAATACTCACCCAAGGATATTTTTTCTTTACTTCTAGAGAGAGAAGAAGGGGGAGAGAGAAATGGGGATGTAAGAGAGAAGCATCAGTTGGTTGTTTCCTATACACAGACAGGGGATCCTGCATGACTGGACCTGGTACTGAACCCACAGCCTCGGTATGTACCCTAACAGGGAATCAGACTCACAACTCTTCGGTTACCAGATGACGGCACTCCAAACAACGGAGCCACAGCAACCTGGGCTAAACTTTTGTTTTTAAGCTCTGAGATTTGGAGTTTGCCCTTTACTTAAGCATAACATTTTTTATCCTGCTTAATATAGAAATTCATTCCAGGAATTTGGGTGCTAACATAGTAAAAACCTAAACTATCAGATAGTGTCTCACTGCCCATATGGTTAGCAAAAAAAACCCAGTTATTAATGGCTAAAAAGATAGTGATATACATTATACAGTAGCAAATCTTTTGGTTAAATAATTTCGGTTATAACTTACAAGGCAGACCATGCATCTAGTAGATGTAAAGTGTTAAAGAAAAAGATTAAAAAACAGAAGGTGTTCGGTAGCAGAGTATACTCAGTATATTTAGCAAGGTATTAAAAGAAAAATAAGGTCTCAAAATAAATTGGCCAGTATTCATAGAAGTGAATAAAAATCCAAACTCAAATTATGATATCAGTACATTTTTTTCAAATGGTCAGAATGCCTCAGGAAACAGTCTCAGGGTGGGTTCCTGACAAGCCTGAGAATTTCTAGGTGTTTGATACACCAAGGTATGGAGAGAGAGTAAGAACAAGAGAGAACAAGAATCAGAAATATAGCATATATGAAATGCATGTCTTGAAAGTAAATATATTTGCGAAGGCTGGTATATAAAAATTAAGCTGACTGGAATCAAACTGATAAGAATCCAACTATGTTTTTATCAAGAATGTCCTGTAAAAAAACCCAGCTTGGACCATAAGAGACTGTTGCTGTTTACAGCTTAAATTGACACTTGGCTCCAACTATCTATGGACAGAAAATAATCTGAAAACTATTTGCAGCCTCAAAGGAGATCATATTCCCTGATGTCCATTTCAATTGTGGCAAAGGAAGATAGTGGAAAAATATAATTGGTTTTTGATTTCTGTTGCATTCTTATGCTTTCCAAAAAATAAAAAAAAGAGTGTTTATTGTCATTTCCAGGCAATGTTTATTGGATTGTGCTTGTAGGGGTAGATAACATGTCTTCATTCATAGACCTCTGAAACAAGAATAGCTCACAGCCCCGGTTTATCTGAAATCTTTTATCCATCATTTTAAGAGAAATGTTTTTTTCATGGAGAAAACTGGCACTTTTAGTTTGATGCCATGATGACATGAAATTGTCAGCTGAGGTAAGCAAACTCTGTTCAGGAGGGAGAGTGAACAGAATATTTGGTGACCAGAATAGAGGCAGTAGTTTTTATAGTTCTTATACATTTTCCATTCTTTTTAATTCTGGAGAAAAAGTAGATTGTACTTCCATCCACTTGAATGCAGGCATGAACATGTGACTTGTTTTAGTCATGATATATGAGTAGAGGTAGGAATTGGCAAGACTCAGTGCACGACTTTCTCTTTTCCCCTCCTGCCATAATAGCTCTGGATTTTAAGGGCCCCATCAGCTGGGGTTCTGAATGAGGGCAATGTGGATTGGAATCCTCTGCTGGCCCAAGATGGGCATGAAGCCTACGCAAGAAATAGAGTTTGGGCCTTTTAAGAAGTGTGATATAGACTCTTTGTTTTTGTAAAACAATGCAAAATATTATGGGTTTTACATTACTTATATTGTGTTTTACTCTGACAGGTTTTGAAAAATGTATTTTATATGTGTTACTTCTAAATATTTACTTTTTTTTTATTGTCCTACAGCAATTTGGCTTCTGTGAGTTTCACAGCAGTAAAATTGGCCCATTAAGTTCACCCAAACTGATTATGGCTGAATTCAATGGAGGCATTTTGGTTCATATCTTATTAACATAGCTGAGGCAGCATGACTTTATTGATTTTTTTTTTTTGACCTGAAGCACTTTCCTGGATTCTGGTCACCACTGTGTTTTGATTTTGTGTTTTCCCTTAGAGCTTTTACAAATTTTCTTTTCCATTTCACATTTCTTAAAATTTAGTGTTCGGTAAGCTTCTAAAACTCTTTCATTTCCACCTGCTATCTCAGGGAAAAGCACTTAACTCCAATGATCTCACCAATTGCAAATGTCTGGGGGACCCCTCAATTAGTACCTCTAGTCCAGATTGTTTTGTGGAGTTCTGGAATCTATGTCCACTGTTTCCGGAACATCACCATGTGTATCTGCATCTCAGCATGTCCTTCCAATATGTTCTTCACTGTAATTTTTCTTTCCTGGTGAACATTATCAGTTGATCTCCATTTGTTTGTTAAACCTCTCAACTTGTAGATTCCCAAGACTTTTGTGTATCTCCGTCACATATACCTAAATGATGTCTAAGAGCTGCTTATTTTAACTCTTTGATATGAACAATCATCATATTTCTCTCTATTCCCATTGCCACTATTTTCGTTTTATTTCCTTAATGGATGTGTAGTGGGAAGTAACCTCACAAACCCTTTAACAAGTTTTTTCTCTTTTTGTCACACAATTCTGAATTGAAGATTTCTCACCATTCTCTGTAAGTCTGTTCTAGTTTATTAAATTTCTCTCTGTTCAGTCGAGAGACATAAATTTAACCCATAAATTTGATGAAGCATCTCATCAAATTTATTAATATATTTCTCTTTATACTTTTGAGAAACTTTTTGAGGAGGAATGATGTTGATTTCACTAATTCTGTTTTCCTTATCCATCGTCCAGAAAGCAAAACTAACTCACCTGATAATATTTAAGGTCATGAATAAGTCTCTTTTTTTATTGTTGTTCAGGTACAGGTGTCTCCATTTTCCCCTGACCATTCCCCCCTGTCCCACTCATCCTTGCCTCTTGCTCTTGAACCTATCCCCTTTGGCTTTGTCCATGTGCCCTGTATACATGTTCCTTGATAACCCGTCCCCTATTTTCCTCCATTATCACCGTCTTGCCTCCCTTCTGGTTACTGCCAGTTTGTTCTTTATTTCAATGTCTCTGGTTATATTTTGCTTGCTTTTTGTTTTGTTGATTAGGTTCTACTTATAGGTGGGATCATATGATATTTGCTTTTCACCACCTGGTTTATTTCACTTAGCATAATATTCTCCAGTTCCATCTATGCTGTTGCGAAGATTAGGACCCCCTTCTTTCTTTCTGCTGCGTAGCATTCCATTGCATAAATGTGCCATAGTTTTTTGATCCACTCATTTACTGATGAGCACTTACATTGCTTCCAGTGCTTGGCTATTGTAAATTGTGCTGTTATGAACACTGGGGTGGATAGGCTCTTTTGAATTGGTGTTCAGAATTTTTAGGGTATAATCCCAGCAGTGGAATTGCTGGATCAAAGGGCAGTTCCATTTTTAGTTTTTTGAGGAAATTCCATAGTTTTCCACAGTGGCTGCACCAGTCTGCATTCCCACCAACAATGTACTAGGGTTCCCTTTTCTCCAAAACCTTGCCAGCAATTTTTTGTTGATTTAGTTATGATGGCCGTTCTGACTGGTATGAAGTGGTATCTCATTGTGGTTTTAATTTGCATTTCTCTGATGGCTATTGGTGCTGAACATCCTTTCATATGTTTTCGGGCCCTCTGTATGTCCTCTTCGAAGTGTCTGTTCAGGTCCTTTGCCCATTTTTTAATTGGGTTGTTTGTCTTCCTAGAATGGAATTGCGCGAGTTCTTTACAAACTTTGGAGATCAAACCCTTGCCCGAGGTATCATTTGCAAATACGTTTTCCCATATGGTTGGCTCCCTTTTCTTTTTACTGATGTTTTCTTTAGCGATGCAGAAGCTTCTTATTTTGATGAGGTCCCATTAAGTTTATGACTAAGTTTCTTTCAGTATAACTAATAGTTGGGTTATTATTATTAGCTATACATAATTTAGGTAAACTTTAAGTTATTGTATGTAACCATAGTAAATAGTTCTTGGTAAACAGAAATGGCTATTCAAATTTCGTTACTGTCTCTTTGCCAAATTGTGCTGTGAATGAATTATAATGTTTATAGTACCTATAGAATACAATGAAATGAAAGTGATTTGTTCATAAGATTCTATGATATAAAATATTTATACTTATAAAATACTACCTTCAAATCCCAACACATAATTAAAATAGAGTGAAATCAAGTGGGCTTTGGAAGAGATAATTATTTCTTGAGATTTTAAAAAATTAAATTTTTGTCTTAACATTTAAAAAATATTTTTGTTTTAACATTATTGTCTTAATATTTAAAAAAATTAAAACACCACAAGCATTAAATTCATATAAAATTTCATAGATTAAACAAAAAATAAATAAAATGAAATTTATTAAGAATGGGAACATGTGAATCTTAACATATTCCACCCAATTTAAGACTAAATAGCTTTTTGACTGATGGTGAGGTTGGCTTTGATAAAAAAAATAAATAATTCCAAATAAACCAATTTTTGAAGGTCAGTTTTCATCATTAACAAGAGTGAGCTATGAAGAAACAAGAGTTAATGCTTTCTTTTTTCTTTTTTTGGCATAAGCTGGAAAAATAATTAGAACAGATTCTAAGTACAACTATTGATAATACAGAACTTGTATAGTACATGCAAGAAGTTCTTTCAGAAGCATGTTTTATTATTTTTCCGAAAGTCGCAGATGTTAGCTGTTTTTACATCAAAATAATGATGTTAGTCATGAGTTTCTTGGAAAAAGCATTTTTAAAAAGCTTTTGAGCAGATGAGATGGTAGATGTGTTCTTTGGAGAAAATAAAAAGAGTCATGTTTTCAGTAGAATATCATGAGCAGAAATTCTTTGGCAGCAGCCTTTGAACAGATATTTTAAGTACATGCCGAAAAGTTGGTAGAGAGAGACTCAAACTACAAACTAACATATGAGAAGTGGGATATCAAAAGGCCAAAACAGAACCTGAAAATGACAAACTTCTTAGGAACCAAGAATCCAGAGGAAAACATGAGTTTTTATTCATATATTTTACACTTTTCTGTTAAACTGTATCTCACATACAAAAAATGAATACAATATAAAATGTAAAGTTCTATAATTTCACTTAGTGTGAACACCTGATTGTTAAAACTACTCACATAAAAATATAAAACAATGCCAGCAGGCAGAGGCCCACCCCCTCTGCTTTTACTCCCTACAGAGTGACTATCCTGAATTCTGTGCAGAGACTATACCTGTTTTACAACTTAACCACACAAACAAATGGAACTATATTATTTGTGCGTGTTTTTCTCTCTCAACATTGTTTGTGTTGCAAACATGTTTTTGTGGTTGCAATAGAATATTTTCTTTCATGAATAGAATTCTATTTTATGACTATATTAAGGTCAACTTATTTTACTGTTGCCAGGCATTTTGGTTGTTTTTAGTCTGCATCTAATAGAAATAATATTGCTATAAACACTATTGTTTATCATGTGTGCAGTTAAGGGGATTTCTGATTCATAGGAAATGCTTGCTTTCAGTTTTAGTAGATGCTACCACTTCTCCAAAATGATTAAACAATTGATGTTTCCACAGATATATATATATGGACATTCTAGTTGCTTGCATCCTCACTATTTGTAGGTGATGCCAGTCATTTTAATTTTAGCCATTTTGGTGAAGTTGTGTATTTGAATCACATTGATTTTAGTTTGGTTTCCTTATTGCTAATAAGGTTGTACACCATTTCATATGCTTGTTAATTGTTTGAACATTCTTCTTTACTTGTGGAAGGTTTTTCTCCACTTTTTTTTTTTTTTACTGAGGTCTATCTTTTCATATACAAATATAGATGGAATTCTTTTCATGTTATGGCTGTGAGTCTGTTACTTCTTGTTGGTATTGCAATACCATCAACCTGTGGACTGTTTTTTCACTCAATGGTGTCTTTTAACATACAGGAATCTTGGTTAAGACATGGTCTTATGCCAAATCCAGTATGATACTCTTCTGTTTCTTCATATTATTGTTCATAATTGTAGCTTTTTTCAATAAGAAGTTTGTTTTCATGTATGTCATAAGGATGGTTCAAGTATTATTTTTATATAGACATCTTCAATTTTTTTGTATTTTTTCTCAAATTTTGTTATTAAATTTTTACTGATTTTATAAAATGAGTCATAGATGATTTATCCAATTTCTTCTACTATCTGAAAATATAAAGATTGCTGCAAATTATTCTGCAATATTAAGAGTATATAATAGGAGAAATGGTTTGAGCCAGGAAGGATTTTTCTCACTAGATTTTTAGTTACAGATTTAATTTATGTAATACATATAGGAGAATTCAGGTTTTATACTTATTTATATATCACTATTACAAAATTGTGCTTTTCAAAATCTTTGTCCACTTTGTCTAAAATTTCCAATTAATTTTTAATGTTGATAATATTACTTTAATATTCTTCTGATATCTATAGGACCTGGAGTTATATCTATTTTTCAGTAATATTAGTAATTTATAATTATTTTCTTAATCAGTAGGTTGTTTTTTCTAATTAATTTGGCTCTATTGATTGAACTCTTGTATCATTAAGTAATATTTATTTAAATGGATATAAATAAATCTTATCTTTAAATCTAGTTTTCTAATAAAAGTGTAACCATACCAGCATAATTTTGATTACCATTTATATGTTATATATTATTGTATATGTTTATTTTCAAATTTTTTGTGTCTTCATATTTCAGGTGTATGAATTGCAAGGAGCATATTCATACTTTTATATATAGTCTGACAATTTATGCATTTCACCCATTCTGTTACAAACAATAATGTTAAGTTTATTGCTCTAGTTGATTGTAAGTCCCTTCTCTAATTGTTTTTAGCTATATTTTTGTTCTTATTTTTTATTTTTTAAAAGATTTGATTTATTTATTGTCAGAGAGAGGGTAAGGGAGGGAGAAAGAAAGGGAGAGAAACATGAGCGTATGGTTGCCTCTCACACAGCCCCTACTGGGGACCTGGCCTGAAACCCTGTTATGTGCCCTGACTGGGAATGGTACCAGCAACCCTTTGGTTTGCAGGTTGGCACTCAATCCATCGAGCCACACCAGCCAGGGCTGTTTTTTTGTTTTTAAATTCCTTTTATCTTTATCTCTCTATTAGTTTTCTAGTTATGCATTATGTTATTATTCTTTCAGTGATTGCTGTGGATATTACAAAATGCTTCATTGAATAATTACTTCTTTTCTGACAGACACAGCCCATACATCATTAATGACTCCACTTATTATTCTTTTACCATTTATATTGTTTCATAATGTATCTAAATTTTAAATATTAAACCCCATAATACATTATTATAAATTTAAACAATGTTAATTTACATTTACTCAAATAATTTAGTATTCCATTTCACTCTGTTGCTTAGTGCATTATCTTAGATTTCTCTTGATCACTTTCCTTTCACCTGAAGAAAACTCCTCAATGCCTTGATTTTTGTTTGTTTAGCAATAACCTCTGTATTCATTTAACCTTACTTTTGAAGAATATTTTTGTTGGATGTAGAATTCTAGACTGCTGGTTATTTTTCTTAACCATTAAAAAATATAACCCCAATGTCATCTAACTTTCATGATTTCTCTTGAGAAGTCAATTGCCAGCCTTATTATTCATTTGAAAACAATGTGTTTTTAAAAAAATATTTACACATGTCTTTTATTGTATGTATTCGGTAGAGAATTTCTGAGATGTATAAGAAATATAATTCACCTACTTATTTATGCTTCTCCACAATTCATGACTATAGTCAATGGTGATAAAACCTGTGCTATGTGCCAGGTACTGAGTTAGGCATGTTATTTCAGTTTTCTTTTATGATATGCAAGGGAGCTCTATTGCTACTCTTAGAAATTCCATTATATAGAAAAAGAAAGTGAAAGCTTAAATAATTAGGCCAAGGTCAACATCTAGGTAACAGAACAAGGACTTTTGTCTTATACCAAAGCCTGGTGATTTAACAATAAGAATTCCCAAATGTATTTTGAAAAACTTAATAATGTGGTGCTTTTAATTCAGTAAAATGACACTAGCTAGAGAGACTTGAAGAATGGGACAAGTTGCAATAAGCTTTTTATTATCATGAATGTGGGTTTTAATGCTGGCTCTGACACTTAGAGGCTCCAGGGACTTGTTTAAAATGACAATCGTTGGCCCAAAGTCTCATGTTTAAATGAGTGTATTGTAATCTTATTTTAAGAAAAATTTTTCAGTTTATTTTATCAAAATCTGTGTGCTTATGTAGAATCCATGAAGAGTATACAACAGGTCATGATCTGGAGCTGGGAGAAAATGACTGCTGTGAACATGGTCCCCAAATGCCCGCTCCATCCCTGCGCGTTAATGCTGGCCTTTTCAGAAATATGGGCCCCTTTTTATATTTTGTAAGAAATGAGGTGCCTAAAGTTGAATGCAGTTTTCACAATGAAATACAGCTAAATTTGCTGGCAAGTGTCTATTACCTTGCAGCTTAATGATATGTTGCTTCTGGATATACAATCCAAAATCACAAAAGTCCTTCATAGTACCTAAGAAATTTGTTCATAATTTTATCCACTTTAATATTAAACATTCTTTAAGATTTCATTTTATGCAAATTATTTTATTTCTATCACCAAATGAATTATATAGCAACATCTACTTTTAAATACATTTTTGGGTTTTGGTGGTATCTCTTTTGTCATTGAAACTTCTTATGGAAATAAATATATTTTTCCTGCATTTTAATAACAATTATATTAGCATTATTTAGGTTTTTGCACTTTGTATTTTCTCTTTTAAAATAAACAAATCAAGGTGTCTTGACATGGAGCTGAGCAGTCTTATTTTAGTTGAATGTTGCTTTTAGATTAGAAATACAGTAGTATTGTTTATATCCTAAGATGCTATAGTGGTCAGATTGCCTTAGCATGACCGTGCAGCCCTAAGCACGCCAGGCTGCTTGGGCTGACGAGCTTTGTGAAGTTAAGTCCTGCTGCAAGGTGCTACATGAAAACAATAAGCAGATTGAAATGATGTACGCATGATTGTGTGTGAAAGCAAACTACATTATTTTCACTTAGAAAAAGTGCAGAAATAGTATGTTTCAATTTGATGTTGTAGTTGGTGAAGTTTAAGAGCTCCAAGACAGTTTTGACTGTTCATATTTTGGAAATGAATTTATTAAAGTTGGATTTGGAACTCATACCACAAAATCACTTTGAATATTTTAGTTTATCCCATAATAAGTAGTTTGAGTAATAATATTTTATTACATAAGACTTTAAACACTTTGTTTCAGAGAGTATTTTTTAGTAAGAGATAACTAATTTATAATTATTCTATTTTCTCAAATGGAAATAATAAAGAAGTTATATATCAACTATTAAATGTTAGGGGTATAGAAATGTATTATGTGGCAATATTAAAATATATTCCCCAATTTACTGAAGCATTAAGTTTCCAAGGGAATATACTACATGGCAATTGAGAGATTAGTTAATTGCTAGAGCAAATGGTCATCCACCTTATTATTCTTATTATTTTTCAAATGATATATGTGCTTTCTAGTGTCTCATTTGGTTCCAAAACCAAACTTTAAGCACTGTTTGTCTTGGAGGCTACCTGCCTAATTACAGAGCATGGGGAATTTGACCATTAAAATCTAATCCCGGGGAAAATTGGAAGCGTAATTTCAAAATAAAATAAAATAAAATTGTGTGTGGTCTGGCTCTAGAATGTGACATTTTCTAATTAGGATGCAGAATGGAATTATCCTGTCATAAAAATGTTAATTAAACAACACTCTGTTAAATGGACACTAAAGCAATGGAGCTGTGATTTTACAAGTTCAAATATATGGCAGGGTTTTTCTCCGCCATAGATGTACAATCACAGTCAATTTTAGGTGTGGTCAGCTAGAAATCCTAGTTTGAGTATTCTGTTAGCCAGCTAGATTCTGACTTGTGAGGGAATGATTCTAAGTAAAGTTCCATTGCCTGATACCACTGGTCTTGAACATAACTTGCATTCTTTTAGTAATAATTAGGTAAGAGACAGTTATAATAATTTTAGAAAAATGAGCAGCAGTTACTATTCATATGTTTAGTTGAAATAAAATGACTATAATACAATGCATTATTTTAAACCATGTTTGTATAAGACTAAGAGTACTATTATAAAAACTTAGATTTAATGATACTCTGTGTTTCATAAAATATTTTCGTATTTTCTACACTTAATCTTTTCAATCTCCTCTGATGTACTCATTACCCATATTTGAGAAATAAAAAAATCATTAATGTTTCTGGAGAAATTATCCTTCCTTTCTTATTTTAAAATAATCCTGATGCACTGGAAAATTAAATTAAAATACATTCATAAAATATGCAAAATTAATTTTTTGCTCCCACATTTTTAACATAAGCACACAGTTTGTTTTAACTTTAAGAACTGACAACCATTTAACAGGTTTACATATAAAATAAGTAAAAACATACTTTACTTTCATATACTGAACCCCTAAGACAAAGTGAGAAGGTGGGTCTGGAATGAGGAACTGACAAAGAGGAATTGAAAGAATAATTAAGTTCCCTGTTCTATTTCTCCATTTTAGGTACTGGAACATAGCACTAAATAGAATATATGTGATCAGGTGCTTCAGGGAACTTAAAGACTACTTATGGAGATGTGTATTAAATTATCTGAAAATAATTTATTAAGTGATAACAAATAAGAAACTGTGAAGAGAATATCTGAAATTTTGCTGCCAATGTTTTCCTCTAGGACGTTTATGGGGGAGAATCATTGAGAACCTTTGGAGACTTATCCTGGTCTGGCATGACAAGGAAGTTCACTTCTACGAAGTGATAAATCAGCTGATACCTCATGTATAAGAAAGTTAAATGCTAAATTTAAACAGAAGTTTAGGTTTAAGTTATCTTTTGAGACTGTGACCTTTGGACCTTAGGACCTTAGGAGAGATTACCATGACTGAATTAGAGAGAGCAAGGGGGAATGTGTAGCAAAGTGAGAGAGGCAGGTGAACATGTGGTATCACCCTTAGCAGGGCTATGTTAGCCGCGTGCAGATCTCGTTCACGTTTTTAGAGTGAAATTAGGAGTTACTATAGAGAGGAATGGCCGAATTTGTTTTGTGATTTTTCAAAGTCCTTTGAGAGCAGAGGTGTTTAATGAGCAGTTAAAGAGAAGTTAAATAAAAGGCTATTGCAATAATTCAAGTGAGAAATGCCAGCGGAACCGGGATGGTGTTGGTGAATGATTGTTAGGAAAGTTGATAGGAACTATTAATTCATTAACCAAGTGGTAGCAGTGGTCAGGGATGACTCCTCAGATTTCATTAACTGAATTTAAGTACATGATAATGAATTTCCAGAGAGAAACTCCAAAAGAAAAAATTTGGGACAAAGTTTGTGAGTTCAGTTTGAAGAGCTTTAGACACAATCAAATGTATGGAGTGGAAGAGGGCTGAGCATGATAGCACTTAGATTTAGAAGATACTAGATATTTTATCCACTCATCTACTAATGGGACGTAGGCTATTGAAGTGTAGCTTAAGTAAATCTTGGCTATTGAAAATAGCGCTCCAATAAACATAGCGGTGCATATATAGTTTTGTATTGGTGTTTCAGTATCCTTGGAGTGTATTCCCAGAAGTGGAATTGCTGGGTCATAAGGAAGTTCTATTTTTCATTTTTTAAGGTTATTCCATATTATTTTCCACAGTGGCTGCACCAGTCTGCATTTCCGCCAGCAGTGCACTCAGGTTCCCTTTTCTCCTCATCCTGGCCAACACTTGTTGATTTGTTATATTGATGGTAGCCATTCTGACTGGTGTAAGGTAATATCTCATTGAAGTTTTAATTTACATTTCTCTGGTGATTAGTGAAGATGAACATTTTTTCCATATGTCTATGGGTGCTCCGTATGTCCTTTTTGAAGAAGTGTCTATTCAGGTCTTTTGCCCATTTCTTAGTCAGGTTGTTTGTCTTTCTGGCATTGAGTTGTTTCAGTTCTTTCTACATTTTGGAGATTAAAAACTTGTCAGAAGTATCACTGTGAAAAATATTCTCCCATACAGGGGGTTCTTTATTTGTCTTGCAGATGGTTTCTTTATCTTTGATACATTTACACAGTGAAATACTATGAAACAGTAAAAAAGAAGAAACTCTTACATTTTTGAACAGCATAGACTGACCTGGAGAAAATTATGCAAAGTGAATTAAGCCAGTCAGTAAATGACGAATACCACATGATCACACTTATTAGGGAAATCTAATGAATACAATGAACCCACGAACTAAAGAGTAGCAGAAGCTTAGATACATAAAAAAAGACTGACAGCTTCTGGAAAAGAGGAGGGGATGGGATGAAAGATGGTGAAGTGATTAAACAAGGAACATTTATGCACAACCCATGGACGTGGATAACAATGTTGGCATGGGCTTAGGGTGGCGAGTGGGTGGGGCTTGGTGGAGGTGGGGAAAGGGAGAAAAACTGGGGACGACTGTAACAAAATACACAATAAAAATAAAACAGAAAGAAGATACTACATTTAAACGGAGAAGATTGTTTAGGAAACAAATACAGAGCTTTAGGAAAAAAATGGTCCCAAATAGAGCCATAATGAGAGACTGAAGGAAGTAAAGGTTTAAAAAGGGAGAATTATCACTCACAGAGAATACTACTTACTATCAATTAAAAAGAGGACTCATAAGCACCCTCTGAGTTTCTGGGCATGAAAATTATTGGAGAATTGTCAAGAGAAGACCTCATAGAGTGGTGATGGTACAAACCCCAGTGGAGAAGTTTAATGAGTAAATGTGAATGGAGAAAATGATTAGAGGTAATTAACAACAATAAAACAAGAGAGCAATTTTAAGAACTTTGACTTTGAGAAAATAGACTAATAGGGCCACACAGAAGGCTGAGACAAATGATATAAAAAAGTTATCTGATGTGAAAATTTGTGAAGAGGAAAAAGACAATCTGTACATAGCATATGTATTCGAGTCTAAAGGCATTAAGGACAAATAAAGCCTTGCATTCTGTGGGAGTCCCCTGGTGTAAGCCAGGTGGGATTATTACCTTTTTGTGCAAACTCTAATGAAGTCTAATGGTGGAGCCCCAAATGACAGCCATTAAGTGTTCTCAAGGCTACCTGAATTTGGTCTTAGGATATAATGGGAGGCTCCTGTATTGGGGGACTCTCTCCAGGTGCCACATCAGGCACTACCTTGCAACATTCTTGCTTCTACAACACTAACCCAAAGGTGAAGACAAGATTTCATGTTCTAGAACTGACAACATCAATGATATACCATCACTAAGGCATAAATCCAATGAGCTGACAAAGAAAAATAGCATACTCTTTAAGAGGGTTCAAGAACTAGCACTTAGAAATTAGTTAAAACCCACAGATAATATGTTTAGTGAAACAGAGATGATAGAAAATAAGTATCTTGGTAAGGACAACTTTTTCTAGTGCTTAAAAATGTGGTTTCCCAATTAAGAGTTTTGTTTTTTTAATGGTGAAAATATGATGTTTGCTGTTGAGAAAAAACTTAACCTTAAATAGCAAATAGAAGACATATCTAAGAATACATAGTAAAAATATAAAGAGGGCACATCTGTTAGCTTTCCTGATGTTATTATTGCTGAAACATTGTCCGTTACTTGGGAGTCACTGACTGAGGTGGGCAGGGCTCTTCTGAACTTGGCTTAAAACTACAGAATGGTCCAGATTTGATCCAGATGTGGTTCATTTTCCTTTTGACCAGTGTGATAGCTTTAATATATTCTCATGATGATTGCAGAAGAACAAGAGGCTAAGCCTCATCATACACACACAATTCATGTTTTGATTTTAATCACATCTGCAAGTACCCCATTAGCTAAAATAATTCACATGACTTAGCCCCAAGTCAAGAGATGGGAATTTTACTCCAACTTTTCTGAGGTAACTGCAGTCACATGGAAAAGGGTGTATACAGAGGGAGGGGTGATATTTTGGAGCCAACAGCTTAATCAACTGCATATGAGTGGTATGAGAAGAGGCAAGGTTTTTAGAGAATAATTCTAGGAGTTTAACATGTGAATAGGAAGATTTATAAATAAGCTGACCCTATAATTTATTATCAAAACTGGACACTTTGTGAGTGAAAAGGGAGAAATATTAATAAATTTGCTGGAATCACTGACGTTAGCTAGGGCTGTGCTTGGCAAATAGAAATTCATGGTTATGCTTGTCACAGGAAGAATAAAAAGATACAGATTGCAGGGAGCAACTGTTTGTAAAAGATATTGGAAGAAAATTCTCCTGATATAAAGAACAATTGTAGTATTTGAAGTTTCAGTGATGCAGAAGACAATAAATAGTAACATAGTATAAAAATGTGATTAATAAAACCAATTTAATTTGGAACTGTTAGAATTATGGCTATCTCATACAGAATGCACGTGCTTTATTAAGTCTGTGGAAAACTTACAAAATATCTCATGTACTACAATTCATAAATAAATTCACAAAATTAATCTTCACAAAGTCCTTGAAAATGACCATTTTTAGACCCCATACTTGTCATCACCCACAAAAGTAGAACTAAGTAATTTAATGACTGAAAAACCATAACTACTTTTGAATTTAGAAACATTTCTATGATATGGGGAACTACAAGATAATCCAAAGGGAAATTAAAAACCACGTAGAAAGCAATAAATATGAAAACACTTCATATCAAAACCTATGGGATGATGCTAAGGTACTGACAAAAAAGGGTAGTCTTAAAATACCATCATTATAAAATAATGAATACCCAAATTTAAGAGGCTTGCTTTTTATAAAATCAAGAGCAAACAACATAATTGAACAATAAAACACACCAAAATAAAATTGGAAGATGAATTTAATAATGATAAAATAAAAGTTAATAAAAAAGAAAATAGTAGTCAAAACACCTACATTCAGTAACTCATATCTTTATAAGTTTTATAAAATTAATTAAAAGGGGAGAAAATAAACATATGAATTGGGAATAAAAAAGGAGAATTAATAAAATATATAGGAGAAATCTAAGCTTTGTACAATATCCCATATTAAAATCTATAAAACACATTTAAAAAAACTTCAAGAAGTAAATTTCTATCAAATACAAATTACTAAAATTAATCTAAGAAGTAGACACCTTGAAATGATAAAATTTCACAGAAGGAATTGAAAATGTATTTAAAAGCTACATTATTTAAAAAAGGATCTGGATTAACTAAATTTTAACTAACCAATTTTATTTAAATTATTCGAAGCTGTAAAAAGAGACAAATGATTCTCAAGTTTATTTTATGAATCCAGCTTGATATAAATATCCAATCTCAAAAAAGAAATTAGGGACACAAAGAAATGATAGAGAGGAATTATTTATGAAAACAAAAGCAAATATACTAATTAAAATATTAACAAATAGAAGCAAGTAATGCATAAAATATAACATATAATTACTAAGCAGGGTTTATTCAGTTAATCAAAATATGATTCAATGTCTGACATTTTGTCACATATATATATAACCTTCACACATTTTAGGAGAAAAAAGTGAAAAAATTCTATTGGTAGATTCCAATAAATTATTTGGTAACATAAAAATTCATTCCTTCTGAAAACCATAGGTGTACAGAAATAGAAGTAAACATTTTAAAAACCATTTACCGAAATCCTGAAGCAAACATTACCTTACATGACACAATTCTATTTAAAGTAAATTATTTAAAATAAAGTCAACTGGAGCCCAACTCACTACATTATATAACATTTTCTTGAGTTTTCACTCAAGTTTGGAACACAGGAAATGGATAATCATAAAAATTTTAGAAAAAATAGATAAAATCATGTTTCCTTGTGATGGTATGATTTATACCTACAATCCCCATCTTCTCTCCCAAACTACTGAGATGAGCAAAATAATTTGAAAAAAGTGGCTTGATATAAAAACAATGATTACAAAAAGTAGGTTGTTTTGAATTTAGAAGTAAACAACTAGAAAAATTAATGGGAAAATTAATCTATTCAAAATAACAAATCCAACAGAATAAAATGAAGAAATGTTATGAAATATTTGTGTATAAATTTAACAAAAAAAAGAAAACATAGGTGGAAAAAGTGGGAGCATGTTATTAAAAGATAAAATAAAATCTGCAGAAAAGAAAAGTCATCCTGTGTTCCTGGATGGGTAGAAATAATATTACAAAATATAACTTATCTCAAAATCAATCTATACCTTCAGTACAATTCACTTAGTCTCTAGTGCTTTTTAAATCTACTTATTGAAAACTTTTTTAGAAGTTCTTGATGAGGTAAGAAGATAAACTAGAAAGTATCAGGACTAAACCTAAATAGAGAGTTTTATTTACTTTCTATTTATTATTATGCTAACTGCAAAGACACCTAGACATTCAAATTTCTGCTGAGTTCTTGAACTTTTTGGTGACTTTGACGAGAGTACTCCCAAAATGTATCATACGTTATTTGCTCCAGCAAATATTTTTTCTGTATTCTTTTTTGAGAAAAATAATAAAATTAGAGAAGAAAAATGATTTGAGTTTCCACATTGCTGAAAATATTTTTACTTGCCACATAATCTATTGTACTAACTGGTAAAATATAGGTATGATTTCCCCAGCTATTTCATCAAATATATATGAAATTTTAACCTAATATTTTAATTTCACATTCAAAACAGTGATATAAAATGAAGCCACAACAGTAATATGAGGTAAAAAATCTATAGTAGAATCTATGAGCCATCTGTCTGCATTTAGAGAAGAGCATTTGTATAATTGCTAAATATCGCATGTGTTTCAATTAATTCCTTCATAATTTCTAACAGAAGTACAGACAGCTTATCTAATGGAACAACATTTAAAATTAAATATATTTACTTTTTTACCTCCCCTCTCCCAAATAGCCCAAACTACTTAAATGACAAGATAATTAATAGGATAAGATATTTAATAAGTATGCATTTTCCACAGTTAGCATTAAAACTCCTTGAGTTAAATAGCATACCTGACACATTTTAGTATCTAATTCATTCCTAATCAGATGGCACAATGTCTTCAGAATATATTTGTTGATTAATGCACATTTATCTCACCCCCCACATAAATGCATTTAATTGAACTTTATCCCTTCCCACATAGAAAAGATAATTATTGTTATCTAAATGGTTGTATACTTCCCATATTTTCCATCTCCTGGGCATTCAGGAAAGGTGATGTGGTTTTTTTTGGCCAATGAGTTTCAAGCAGAAAGCATTCAAGCCCGAGGTATAAAATAGCAAGTGCACTAAGCCCTCTTTCACTTACGGAAGTGAAAAAGGCGGTCACAAGGCTCAGATGGAATTAGCAGATGCCAGAGGCCCCATCAGCCCATCCGTCGGTGACTGTGCACAGAGAGCCTTCCTCCCCTCAGGACCAGCAATGCCGTTGTGCCCTGAGCTAGGTTTAAAAGTGTTTTTCTGTTAAATGACTAAAATTCTGTGATTAATTTGTAACTGCAGTTTAACACAGGCTTCTTAACCAATACTTATCAAGTATTTGTTAATTATTTGGATGAAGCTTTCACAGGAATGACACAAACTACATTAAAAACAAACAGGCAAACAAACAATGTTTGCCCTTAAAGAATTGACAATATTGTAGACAATTTTTTTAAAAAACATGCCCATCATTAGGACACAAATTGGAATTTAATTAGTAAAAGATGCCCGGGGCACCGAAGTTTTGAATAGCACAGGGGAGGCTAGAGGACAACCTGCACGGCTGCCTGGGTTGCAGATGTGGTGACCGTCCCCTCCCTGGAGGAGATGGACACCTCCAAGGACAGCCATCTGAGGAACCTGGCCAAGAGCCAGGCCAAGTTTCAGCAACCTGAGAGCAGATAGGTTTCTGAAAGCAGGAACAAGCTGAGGGAGCCAGCTGGCCATGCCACCAAAACGAGGAAAATGGGCAGGACTGTGCACAGGAATCCTGGCTCCCAGTAGGATCCTTCAGAGATAGAAACAGGTGATCCTGCAGAGTTCCAGAATCAAGAAAAGCAGGAAAGCCAGGCTCTCAGGGGTGTCCAGAAGTTCCTTTTCTACCAATGAGAGCCAAGGAGATAAGAATGCGGTATCCTCAGGAAAAAGTGGAATAAATGGTAATGAAGACTCTAAGGTATCTTCAGAAACAAAGAGGTCCATATACAATGATGGGTTTTCCTAATCTGGGGGGGAAAATTAAATACTTGCAAGTTCTACTCCAGACTTTAAGAAGCCTCGTGAAGCTCGTTTTATGGAAAGGAATCCATTGCCCCATATGTTAAGGGAAAAAAGAAACAGTTTGAACAACATAATTTATTCACCAAACTGAATCAGTCCAGCACTAAGGAAGTGGTGGCAACTTCAGGTGGTCACCAAGGTAGCCTCTCTGTGGCTTGTACTCCCACAAGCCAGTGGTGCTCCGAAGGCGGGGCCCAGGGCGCTGCAAGTCAGCATGTGGCAAGCCAGCGTGCCTTGTGCATGAAGGGCTCTGTCAAGCACTGCACTCTTGGCAACTAAAATGAATATCAGGTTTTCAGCTGTTACAAAAGACAGTGAGTACAAGCATTCACTGACCAAGACTCTTGCCAGAAAGACTCCACATGTGACCATATCTGGGGATACCCCAAACGACCAGTCTGTGCTTGGGATGAAAGAAGTTACAGATCACAAAGCGGGATTTGGGGGCAATTATTACCCCCTTCAATTTGCCAGCTGCAGGAGCACAGACTTCAGTCTCCAAAAGGAAACCATCTCCAAGCAAATTGGTACCGTTCCCCCAACTATGAACCACACAAAGGAAAGCTGAAACCATGGGGACAATGTAAAGAAAAGAAATCTCTGAACAAGCATGTAAATAGCATTAGCGTCCAGAAGAATACTTGCAACAACCTTGTCTCCAGACCAGGGAGGAGAGGAAGAAGCATGAGCAAGAATGGAAGGGGAAGAAAGCAAAGCTTTTGTAAACTTGAAGGGGCCTCATGTGGTGGCAGATTAATAGTTTAATATCTTGTAAATTGTCCTTTTTTCTTAACCTTTTCTTTTAAATATTCTTTTATTTTGTTCTTCCCATTTTAGTCAAAAGATCTTTTTTTTGGTTCTTTGTTCATAATACGTACTGTGGGTGGGTTCCTCGCATGCTACAATCTCTGAAAAGATGTTTTATTACCTTAAAGCTCACAAATTCTTCGAAATAGTTTTAACCTAAGCCTCTGTACAACTCAGTTTTCTAATGAGACCCACCCTATAGATCCTTTTTTTTCCCTTCCTATTGATTCTTGACCTAAGTTTTTAATGTCAGGTTCCCCTGCTGACCCTAATATTAACAGAATTGCAATCCTCTTCTAGTAGCTAGTTATACCACACATTTTAGTAGAAATTGAACAATAATAACTTATAAATAGGGTAAGCTGAGAAAAGCTACTTCTAGCAGAGGTGTCCAACCTTTCGGTGTTTCTGGGCCACACTGTAAGAAGAGTTGTCTTGGGCCACACATTAAATACACAAACACTAATGAAAACTGATGAGCAAAAAAAAAAAAAAAGAGTTTTAAGTAAATTTACAATTTTGTTTTGGGACATATCCGTAGCCATCCTGGGCTGCATGTGGCCCATGGGCTGCAAGTTGAACACCCCTGCTAGAAAATCTCGTCATCTTCAGGAAACTGTGGGCCGTATGAACTGGCTATAACGTCCGCGTTTTATCCACGTGAAGTGGTATTTTTCAAGCTCATATACCTTTGTTCGAATCATTTTATGTAATTCTATGCCACTCAATATAATCTTAAAAATAAAAAGTCTGTAGCCCATTCTAGCCTTGCTTATTGAACAATGTACAGTGCCATACTGAAATTTGAGGATTGTTGCTTTAAAGATCATTATGCTCTCAAACTTAAATCTTATTAGTTATGGACTAGATTTTCTTAGCATTATATCTATGTTTGTTGCACCTAACTGGAGCTTCTGACTTTCATACTGCTTCAGATGTTCATACATGAAGGTTTTTTCTCACAAAAAATAATAAATACAAAATAAAACATGCTCTGTTATAGATCAATCACTGGGATAGTTTTTAAAGTGATATGGAGTTAGAGAGTTGCTAAGGATCACATTATTTATAGATTTCAAACAACTTTCATCAAGTTCCTTAGTAATGTCCAGATATTCCCTGCCCTGCGGTTACTCTCTATTTAATTTATTTCCCTGTCCAAAAGGCAGTGCGGATCAGAACTCCAGTGATGGAAGTATTTCCTATGCCATATCTCAGCAAGTACACTCAGGAAAACATGCACAGAAAATAGATGCTCTGACTTGAATCACTTCTTTTGAGGCAGAACTCACGGATCAGGTATGATTTTCAAATATAGGTGTTTTAGCTCTTTGAAGAAAATGAAGGATTGCTTTACCCCACTCAAACCTTCATTCAAATTTAATAGAGCCATCAGAAGTGAATATATAAATTCTAAACCAAGAAGGACTTACAACAGGAAATTTAAAGATTTTCATGATCTTTTTTTCTTTAGATATTCAGACTGTATTTCAGAGAATGGTACATAGATTTTGTTTTAAAATGGCAGTTAATTGCCGTAATCTAATTTACATGGTGAAGTGAAGTGTCCGCCCTAAATTTAATGCAATTATTTCTGGGGGTCTTCCATACCTCTTCAAAACCTGAACAAAAAATAAATTTCTCCTAAAACTAAATATTGTAGTCCTAAAAAAGATAGGTAGTTGACAGTACATTTTTGGAATGACCTAGCTAAGATTTTGCAGAATGGCCTGGGAAATGGAGTTAAATGAAAATTCATATTGACAAACTTTACAAATCTTCTTTGGAAATATGAATTTGAAAATTCATATTGACAAACTTTACAAATTTTGCAAGTCTCTGCTGAGGAAGATGGTCAGATACAAGGCAGCTAGATGAAGGGTAAGAGACCAAGAAAACAAATTATCAACATAGAGAGCCTGAGATGTAAAGGACTATGCTGTGTTTCACAAATTTTAAACAACAAAAATGCAGAAACATTATTCCCTGAACAAAACAATTACGTTGGCAAAGGATGTTTGCTACCACATACCAAAATTCAAGCCAAGAGCTGCCTTATCTCACTTCACTCTCTCATTTCCATACTCATTGTCCAAAAACACACGCATGATAAATAGAAAAGATATAATGTGTCTATTGGGAAAGGAAAGCACACAAAGCAAAAGCAAAAGAAGACACTACATCAGAAAGGAATTTAACTAAGAAAACAAATTAATACTTGTGGTAAACATGGCTTCAAATGGTCTTGATAAAGGAGGTAAAAAACTAAAAAAGATAATTGAAGCAGAATTACAGAAATGTGAGAGCTCAAAGGAAGGTAGAAGAAAAATAACGGATAAGAAAAGCGTAACAGAAAAGAACACCATATTGGAATCAAGGTTTATAAAAACCAGTGCAACTCAAATTCTCAGAAGGAAATGATTATCTCCTAACAGCTAATATAATTCTGAAATATATAAAACTGTCATGATAAATAGCTGATTTTTGAGAAGTTAAGTATTGAAACATGGAAGACTATATAAACGAACAACATCAGCAAAATTGTGGTTTCTGAAAAGGTAAGTACAGATTGGGACAAGAGTATTTAGGCATAATAGAAAGGAAAAAAAATCCTTAAAGATTTTTAAAATGTACAGTGAGATAATTTCTAATAGTTCTCAAAAATCATAAAACATCCGTTAACTGTATACAAGGCTAATTTCCTTTCCATTATAAAGGCAACAGGTAACAATTCTTAGTTATGCAGGAACCTGAAGAATAAGACATATTTGAGGTTCTTAATAAAATATAGCCAAATATTTAGTGAAATAATTGCATAAACCACAGGTGGATAAGCTGGATGTAGACATTATAACTTTTTAAAAAACAAAAAAGGAAATTGACTAAGCTATGCAAAAATATTTATAAAATATAAAATTGTAAAATATCATTGTAAAACTAACTTTTAAAAATTATTATATTTTATTGTTTACGCTATTACAGCTGTCCCAATTTTTCCCCTTTCTCCCCCTCTACTCAGCCCCACCCTCCCACTCCCTCAGACAATCCCCACAATATTGTCCTTGACCACAGGTCATTAATATATGTTCTTGGGCCAGTCTATTCCCTAGGTTGTACTTTACATCCCCATGACTATTCTGTAACTACCAATTTGTACTTCTTATTCCCTTCACCTTTTTGGCCCATCCTCCAACCCCCTCCCGTTCCACAACCATCAAACATTCTCTATGATTTTATTTCTGTTCTGCTTTTTTGTTTATTTTGTTTTTTAGAATTAAGTGTTGATAGATATGTATTTATTGCCATTTGATTGTTCATATTCTTTATCTTATTTTTCTTAAAGATCCTGTAACATTTCATATAATACTGGTTTGGTACTATCCTTATTTTGTTTTGGATTTTTTCTTCTTCTTGCTTTTCTGATTGATTATTTTTTGTTTCCTTATGTTCTCATTTGCTGATTTGATTCTTGGCTTCATCCTCTCTATTGTTGATTCCCTGTATATTGTTCTTTATTTAGTGTATCCTTTATTTCTGACTGGATTTTTTTAATATTGTTGAAGCCTTCACTAAGTTCATCGAGCATCTTTATAACCAGTATTTTGAATTCTTCATCTATTAGATTTGTTGTCTCCATTTTGTTTAGTTCTTTTTCTGGAGTTTTGCTCTGTTCTTTCTTTTCAGCCATGTTTCTTTGGCTCCTCATTTTGGCAGCCTCCCTGTGTTTGTTTCTATGTATTATGTAGAGCTGCTATATCTCCCAGGCTTAGTGAATGTAGTGGGTGTCCTGTAAAGTTCAGCAGCACAGCCTCCCCTATTACCCAAGCTGGATACTCAAGGTGCATCCACCGTGTGGGCTTTGGACATCCTCCTATAGTAGTTTAGCTTCTATTGCTGTCAGCATGTCCAAGGTCCACTACTCAAACTCCTACTCTATTTCCTATACTGTACTTTACAACCCTGTGGCTATTCTGTAACTACCTATTTGTATTTCTTAATCCCCTCATCTCTTCACCCATTCCCCCACACCACTATCCATGTGGCAACCATCAAAAGGCTCTCTGTATGCATGATTTTATCTCTGTTTCCTTGTTTGCTTAATTTGGTTTTTAGATTCAATTGTTCATAGATATATATTGCTATTTTATTGTTCATAGTTTTGATCCTTTTTTACTTAAATAAGTTCCTTTAACACTTGATATAATAATGGCTGGGTGATGATAAACTCTCTTAGTTATTTTTCTTATTTGGGAAAGTTCTTTACGTGCCCTTAGATTCTAAATAATATCTTTTCTCCATCAATCTGGCTAACACTGTTTGCCCTATCACCTGAGACTCCATCCCACCCAACATACAGCCCCACTCAAACTGTTAACAGTGACTTTTCTATATGAATGGCTGGTCATGGCCCATGCTTCACAGCTTTCTAAATTTCTCAAACAAGCAACAGCTGGCCTCAGTGAGCCCTCAGCCCTCACACCATTTGCTAAGTGATCCCAGGCCCATTACTAGCAACAGCCAACCTAGATTCACAGCTTTGCTTTGAATGGGAGCCTCCAAGTTCAGCACCAGTTGCAGACACCTCAGATTGCTTTATAGCTCATGCAGGGTGGCCACAGGCAGAACACAGGTTGCAACTGACCTTGCCTTGCACCACCTGGGAAACTCCAGAGCCCATACACCTAGTAGACAGCTACAGACCTTGTCAGAGCACCACCACCCTGTCCCTGCACAGCTGATCCTCCATGGAGGAGAGAGGTTGGTGGTCAGTGGACACAGCCAGGGTTTGTAGCTCACTGGCCTCGGTAAATCCCTCCCACTGAGCTGCCAACATCAATCAAGGCTCAACTACAAGAAGAAAATATATTCAGCCCACACAAAGTAGGCACTTCCTCCCTTTATTTGTAAAAAAAAAAATAACAAAATAATGGGAGATGAGGAATTGGATTTGGTAGGAATTCATGTTTCATAGAGAAGGGGCAGTAGATTATATAAGAAATTAACAAAACTTTGATATTATAATTCTAATTTTGTCTGAAAGTCTATTCTTTAATGTAAGTTAAGACATATTTGAGCTGAAAAATAACAGGACTTGACTTATATAGTTAAAAATACATAAACAATGTGCTTATTTTTTTCACTTAATAAAAAGATGGGAGTAGACCACCACAGAACTAATGGCTAATGTCATGACTAAAGTCTATGCATAATTTTTCTCCTTATTCTCATGTGTATTTCTAAAAAAAGAAGAGGGAAGAAGACATGGGGTATGGCCTTTGGGCTTGTGCCTACATTTCACAGGGCACCCCTTGCTTCAAGAGATGCTGGGCAAGAGACATATAGACTTTTTATGAAATTTAAAGTAAGGACAAAGGAGTTTGAGTTTTCTGTGTTATGTTTCTACTACATGTTTTCTCTTTATTTATTTATAGATGAGTTTCAGAAATAAAATCCAACAAATTTTTACTACAAATAATATATAGTGAACTTTTTAAACCTGAAATTTCACAATTTAAAAGTTAAAAAAAGATATTATCGAAGTTACAGCTATCTCTATCTGTCCATGTAGTTGAAACCAATAAAAAATCATTAAATATATAACATCACTTTTCATAGATTAAAAACACATGGGTAACCCAAGTAATGAAAGTCATAGTGCATAATATACAAAATATTTAATGATGAGGATGGGTATACCAAACATATTAAAACATGTAATAATTTTTAAAATGTATACTTACTTAACAGAAGTCTTCTAATTTTCAGAAGCCATGTTCAAAAATCTTTTTCTTGAGGATTTGCAGTAACTGCAGTAGTAGCATTCTCATCATGTATGAGGAAATGACACAGTATCTTTTCTGAAGTTCCAGTAACATAGTCTGTTACACCATTGCTTTTCAGTCTTCTTTCAGCATGTCCTTCTATGACACCTCTTGCTAGTCGTAAATTGTTTTAGTTCGATGACATTTATAATGTTTTCACAACAGCAATAGCTTTTGATGGAGTCATTTTTCAGTCATTCTCTTAAAATCACCACTGCTATCCACGTTGTGTGAATCAAACCATCACTGACGGGCCATTTACAGCCTGGCAGGTCGCACACTGCCACAATGCACTCCATGTAACAGGTCCTCCTTCAGTTATTACACTGGTATTGTTTTAGAAATGCGCGAGGGAAGTGTTTTTCTTTAAAGTATGTCTACTCTCCTTCTTTCTGTTAGACTTTGGGTTGAATTATATCTACTATGATTAAGACCATAGATAAATTAATTGGATTTTTGCAACTATATATTTAAAAATAAAGTAAAATAAAATAGGCACAATTATAGTCCTTAAGCATTAAAAGGCGTTTGCTTAACGTATCAAAGTATAATTTTATTACTTGAGATGATTGGGAGCATAGACACAGCTGAAGAGCAAGCCAGGAGAAAATTGAGATAAGAAACACGGTGCAAGTGATCCAAGCAATTCAAAATATGAGAATTTTTTTGTTATTCGTTTTTAATAATATAGTTTCTCTTTTCATTAGCATTCATCTCTCGTATAACCCTCTTGCACCTCTACCCATGCCCTCTTAAATCCAGATGCTCTGAAATAATGTGTTGATGGAAATGACAAGGCAAAATGGGGAGGAAAATGGTAAGAGAAAGAAATTATCATGGAAGTTAAATAAATATAATTAATTCCAGAGAGAAATTCCTACTCTAGGGGTGGGAGTTGATACATATATTTAAAAGATCCCGTACAGAATATAATATGATAAAATCAAGACATTTATTGAAGAAGTTACAAAATACAAGAAACATTGTGTATAGGACAATGATGTCTCAATGAGGCACCTTGGCACCTCACACAATTCTCCCAGTCACCATCAGCTGCCCTGTCATATTTTCTTGAATCCCATCAATGGTCTGAAATCTCTTCTCTTTCAAAGATGATTTCTAGTTTTGGGAAAAGCCAGAAGTCACAGGGCACCAAATCTGGGTTGAGTCACCAGAGTGATTTGATGTTTTGCTAAAAAACTGTGCATGAGATGTGATGCACAAAGAGCATGTAGTTGTGATGAAGCTGCCAGTCACCAGTTGCCCATAGCTGTGACCTTCTGCATTATCCAAATAGTTTCTGTGAAAGAATGTTCAAGCTTAGTGCAAAATTTGATGCAGATTTGTTACTCTACTCACTCAGTCACTTTGAGTGCAACAGCCACACAGTACACATGCTCACCGAATGGTGACTTCCATCCCCTCAGACTATCCACTTTCCTTGGCTGCCAGGTTACAATGATGTTGTACAAACCATTCTCTTTATATTAACAATGGCTGGACTTTTTCCAGACACACACACACAAACGCATATATACACACGTATGTACATGTGTATGTATATATATGGATCTTTTAAAATATATACACACATATATGCATATATATATATACATACAGATATTAAGGAAATATAAGAACTCACCAATAAAGAAGGATTTATAAAATTTGAAAGTGAAAGAGTCAAGTTGTCAACAGTATAAGGAGATTTATATAGAGCTCAGGCTTTTTTCTTATCAAAAGACTAAATCAGTGTTTTGTAAAAGTCAGAGGAAATTATTATTTACATATAGTTGTATACTTTACCAAAATATCAAGTAAATATGAGGATAAAGTAAGACGATGATAATGAATGGACTCAGAAATGTTATAATCAGAAGGCCTGTTAAAAAATAATATTTCTTAAGAGGATGCTGCTATTTGCACCTTTCTATAGTTTGTACATTTTTGCCACATAATTTATTTTGGTATAAGTTCTAAACCCCTCAGTGATTATTAATTTTGTTATTTTAAACAATCAATGTTCTTTTACATTTACCTGTATATTTATTCTTTTTAATGCTCTTTATTCCAGCTTAGTCACATTTCCTGCATCTTCACATAGCTCAGTTATTTTAAAATTTGTATTCAGGTTATTAAGAATAAAACAACTGTGGAGATCCAAGTAAATTTTTTTAAGTAAGGAAAATTCTGCTTTCTAATTTTAGCCAGATTACAATGTTTAATGTCAAGAATTCAATCAAGGACTGAGCTAGATTAGGATGTGTTGCCCCTTTTTAAGATGAACTGATTTCATTTCCTAATTGAGCTATGAGTGTGTCTTTTTCACTGTTTTGAATGAGAATTGGGTAGTTCTATACTTTCTTTACCCCAGAAGCCTGTGGGAAATTTATTTCTCCCCTTGAAATGGTTTTATCTTCCCTGCATCCCATATTTTTTAGTACCTAGCAAATGTTTTGAGGGGAAACTGGCCAAATTTTTGAGACAGACTCCTACACTTCATCAGAACTTTGTCTCGTAAATATTGTGAGACTGTGGTGTATTTTACTTTGTCATGTCTAAGTCTTTATATCTGAGCCCAAGCCTTCACTGCAGCTTTAGAACTCAGCAAAGATTCCATGAGTAAACAACTCTCCCAGGCTTCTCTAGTTTCTATCCCATCAATCAAGAATTCACCTCCATTCAACTGCCAAAGTCTCTGCTGGTTTTATTCCCCCATAGAATATTCCTGGATCAGGCCAGATACCCAGACTCCCTCCAAAATGAGGAACTAGATTAAAGAAGGAAATAGCTGATTATTTTTTACTTATAATAACAAGGCTTTCTCTTCTTTGGAATTTTCTGTTACCATCTTCTTGTTGCTTGCATAACTATAACATGCCTTTAAAATGACTTCTTTAGATGCCATAGAAGGAGCATGGGTCAACTGTGTTTGTATTGCACAGATTCAGAACTCTTCAGTAGCTATTAATACAAATGTTGATAGTTTATTTTATTGTAATGAAAACTGTCATTTTTACTTTATCCATGAGCTTCCAGTTTGCAATTCTGTCTGTCCTTTTGATTGTTTTAATCAATATATTTACTCTGTAAAAGAGTTGGTAATATTTATTACTTCATAGTAATGAGTAAAATATAATTCCAATATTGACACAGTTTACCATTTTAAATGAACATAAACTGTTCCTTTAAAAACATTTAACTAAAAATAATTTTACTCTCAAAGTAAAAATTTTAACAACACTTGGGAAAGTTATAACATTTTTTCAAAATTACAGGAAGATTCTGTCTTTATATAAAGATAAATGTAAACCAAATTCTATGATACTTTGATAGGAAGATATATGAAATTAACTAAAACTTAATAAGTTGCAAAATATAAATATTTGTTAAAGTTGTGTGATTAATGAGATATGACTAGGTGAGCTCTTGGTTAAATTGTATCAACATGTTTTCCTCATTCAATATTCTTTACAAAATCACAGATTGCAGTATTTATAATTCTAATTAAGACTGCTCAAAAGGAGAAAGGGCTTAACATTTTATGTTTTCTGAAGAGAATAACCATGTTCTGAGTTTTTCAGGATTGAGGAGGTTACTGAAACTTGGGACATTTAATTTTAAAAGAAGAAAAATCCCTGGCAAACTTGAAGAAGTTGGTTACCATACCAAGGACAGAGCAAATAATATGTGAAACATAGAAAGTAAGTTGTGTTCATGGCATTTAGGGTTTACATAACACTTAAAATAATTATAGTTCAGTTACATTAATTATTAATAAATGTGAATACAAAGTACTCAGGAGAGCAACATACATAGTTTTTATAAAATTATTATTTTACAACAATAGAATTATACAGAGATGAACAAAAGTAGGTTTTACAGTTGTCTGTATGGAAAATGATGCAATAATTAATAAATAATAATATAAGAATAAGCTATTTTATGTACTTAAAATTGTAAACCTACTTTTGCCTCCCTCTGTATAGTAAACAAAACATTAAATTTGAAATAAAAAGCTTGCACTTACTTCCCAATTTTACCACTCATTAAACCTTTGGCACATCCATGAATCTTTCTGAACTACACACATTTCTATTTTATAAAAGAGGGAAAATGTATTTATCATATCCACCTTACTAGATTGTTTTAAAGATCAAGTAAGATAGTATACAGAAGTAAATTAAAAACACTAAAGTGCTATACTAGTGTTATTTATAGACTGATATATATTCAAATTATAGACAATCAACCAACACTACTTGGTCACTAATTCATGTTGTCATGGCAGCATATGACAACATCTAGAAGATTACTTTTTCACATTTCCACTATTATCTGTTCTACAGCAGCTGAAGTTTAATAAGTTATCCAGACAAACGCATTTTCTTTTTATTAAGATTAAACTTCTAACACAGGATTTTATACATGGCCTGGCGACTATAAGAAAGAATTGACTTAACTTTCAAATGTTTAACAGAGTATGTCACATATCACTTAAACATTTGCAAGCAAGTTTTGTCAATTCTTTCCTGTGACTACAAACTGAATAAAGTCTGAGTTCCCTTAACTATTACCTACTTGTTCATAATAATGTAAGCTTCTATGAATGTTATAGTATAATGTAACACAAAAGAATGACATTTTATTGGGCATTTAAGAGAAAGAATATGAAAATGCTTGACACAGCAGAAGATGGTTGAATAGACTTCTGGGTCTGGCAGAAGCTCAGCAGATGTGTCGGAAAGACAGTTCCTTGCAAGTCAAAGTTACAGCAGCTGCAAATGTGCAGGGAAAGTACACGGGCAGCTCAAGAAATTAGTTGTTCAGTTCGAATGGATTACAGAGTAAATATAGAGGCCTGTCAGGAAAAGAGACAGAATAGTTGAAATAGGCTGGATTATGTAGAAGACTCTAAGCAGGAGCAATGCAATAATTTGTAATGACCAGCACATTGTTTTTTCGTACCTATTAGGTACTGTTAGATGCCAATTCAATGTGTATTTGGTTATTTTTCCTTAAAGATAAAACCTTAATTTTTGGCTCCCAGAGTGTCTAACTAAAAGTCTCTTTCCCACCTCCTGCCCTCAATACTAGAGGTGGCTAATGAAATAATCCTACCTCTGCTAGGTAGTCTGTTTATATTATTTTCCTAATATAGGTACAGCTTTTCTTTCCTGTCCCTTTTCTCCTCCCCTGTCCCCCCCCCCCCCCCGTTTTACTACTATTAACCCCTAAGCCTTCATAAGAACAGTCTTCTTGTGACAATAAAGTGATAAGCCTGGGAACAGAAGACTATATACATTGTGAACAATAGAGCTGAAAGATGGAAAAAACCTGAGATCATGCCTGATAATGTCATTGAACCATTGCTTCAGCCCAGCAGTCTAGTCCTCAGTTTCTTATGTGAAATAAATATTTGAGCCTTAAACTATGACAATTAACACAGTAGGTATCAATAGGTGTTTGCTGACTAATACGAGGGTCACATAAACAATGTTAAAAGTCTTGTATTACATTTTATGATCGATAAGGGCATTAAGTATTTTAAGTTGAGGGTTCACATAATCACATTTATGCTTTAGTGAGATCACCCCCATTGCACCAAATGTCCAGAGAACTAAATTTGTACTGTAGAAATTACACAGATAATATATTAACTTACATTTAAGAAAACACACAATTTTCAAAATAGATGGAGGAATAATTGGAACATTTCCAGATAACCTAGCTTATTGACCAAATTCTCAGAATTTCAACAGATTCAGCAAATTTGTATTTAAGATTTATGGTACCACTGAGTAGGTTATACTTGACTGGAATAATTCTCTCTGCCATTCCAGACTTATAGAAACTTGTTCATATATCTGTCTTCTCTGCTTATGGAAGAATATGAGGGGAATGGATTAAACATGGGTACAGACATAGGAAGTATCTTTTAACTGGTGTGTTCCTGAGAAGGTAAAATAAATTAGTATGGAATCTCTACAAATTTAGTTTAATTGAGGTAATCAGAAAAATACTTTTAAATCTCAGTTGTTCCATGCTAGAGCTGCCCCACTGTGGTCTGGCATCATATACAGAAAAACAAGTAAACAATAAGAAAAAAAACAGCAATGAGCTATCGACTGAACTTGGATTTCAGCACCACTTGTTACTGTATGATCACTGAAAGTATGCTTTCTGGACTCATGGAGCCCCACATATGAACCTTAGCTTTGTCATAGACTAAACATATTACCCTGGAAATATATCATAATATACATAGGAATAAATTTCTTTCATCTTAAATAGGGGGTTATAAAACATACATGTAGGAATACTATGAGAATTAAATAAGATGATGTATGTAACATGGGTAGCTAAGTACCTGGGACATAATAATCATTCAATTCAATGGTAGTCGCCATTAATAGTATGATTATTACCATTATCATTACTGTCATCATCATTATTATCTCCTTCCATTAAGAAAGAAAACAACTCATTTAAATGGAAATGGCTTCTTATATTGATTTCCTTTATAGTGCTTGACATCTTGTCCATTCTTAATTATCCATAGAGAATTTGGCTGCAATGATCTTTTTTAGTCTGGTCTTAATTCTGGGAAAACTTCTCCATGAATTTCTGGGCCCTCTGCCTGCCTGCACCACTTATTGTATATTTAGGAAAGGCAAACTGATTTTAATAGGAAATGGAGGTAAATAGTATGGAGGTAACTATATGCTGAAACTTATATGATGCATTTTAAAGCCATCATCAATGGTATTTTGAGAGGCACATTAAAAACAATTTTAGTATTTGTAATCAAGATAATGCTATATTGAAAAAAATATATATTTATTTTACAGTTTTGCTTAAACACTAATGAAATAAATATTTTTCTATAGAAAATGGTTCTATAGAACCATTTAATTGACATGATGCTGTGCTTCCTAGAATGTAGTTCAGACTTCCACTTTAAGACAATACCTAAAATTCACGAACAAACATTGTTATTTCTATATTTTTAATTTTAGCATATGACAAAATCAGCTTTGTGAATATATTCTCATAAAATACAAAGTATGCATGCTAATTTCCTTAAATCTGTGTTGAAAATAATTGCTGTATTTAACTAAAGTTGCTATTTTTGCAAGATGTGCTCATGCAGGTTTTAACCTGAAACCAAAAACTTGGTAACAAAATATTCATTAGATACCAGTGAAAGAAGGTTGAAAAGGTCTGTTTTAAAAGTGTGTTTGGACCAAACAGAGCTTTTTGGGCAAAGGAGGCTACATACTAATCATCTAGAGAAAAGTCACATTGTATTAACATTTTTGGACATTACTTAACTGAACCTTTATAACTGATATTTTTGCAGTTGTTTTGTGTTATTGAGATTTAAAAAATGCTTATCTTTTTTAAGTGTGAGCAAGAGGTTTCTTCATTAGAAATAGAATGATAGTCAAGTGTTTCACGTTGTAAAAGTTCTTTTCTCTCTCATTCTAAAACCTGCATCACTATCAGGAATTCTAAGAACTGTAGAGATGGGAAGGGAGAAAAGAACTGAGAAGGAAAAAACAGTTTTCTCTTCCATGAGCAGGAGAAAGCAGAAGGCTAGGTTACTCATATATTAACAGTGGTGGTTCACCAATGATACTACCTAAAAAAAACTCAACACCAATGTTAAGAGATACCCACATGAATTTCAACACTTTGAGCTAACATTAAAGAGAATCAGAAATGGTTTGGCAAACCATGCATTAAGAATTATTACTAAGCATGTCTGAGCTATAAGGTAAATAAAATTATGTGCATCTTTTGTGTTGTATATGGTATAAATATTTTAATATTTTTGAAATACGAATTGTGATCTTTGAAGGCCAGAGACCACCTCTTATGTTGTCTTTGTACCAACCACTGAACTGAGCAAAATATCCACTGCTCATTGATGAGACTATGAATAATGATGAATTATAAGAGGTTGGGGTTATTTTTGAACTAGGAAAGAACTCATGTAGAGGGAGGATGGTCACTGATAGCCTCTTTTTTAGATATTGATTTGTTTAGTACTAGGTGGTTGAGCTGTAGCTATTCTGTTATTGCTAATTAATCATATCTAACTGCCAAATGCATGAGATTTTCCAAATAATAAGGTTATAATAAATGATTCCAGGCACAGCATACTAAGACTGTATCACATAATGAATGTGCATATTATTAAACAAACTAGATAATTTTTTTCCTTACTTGTAATTTCTGCACATTTTACTATTTATTACTCTGGGATATATCCACAAAGAAATTTAAATATCCATTAATTAAATAAAATATATCTTATTTTAATTTTGAATAGAAATGTGAAAATGAGTCTTTTCTTTATGCATGAGAGAATGCTGTGGAAACTGAGGTTATCCATAGGAGGAAAAAAATTTTACTCCAAAGTGTGCACTTTGTTTATTTATCAGTTAATTTCTCCATTAAAGAATATTTAAGAAACATTTATTGGTCATCTACTAGTTGTTATAGAAGTTGGTATTTGAATAGGAAACAAACAAAGCTCCTTTCTGTACAAAACTTAGATTCTGGAGAAAGATATAGTAATTAACCCAAAAAATAAATAAAGCATACAATGTCAAAGAGTAGTGAGTACTATGAATAAAAATAAAACAAAATGGGGACAAAAGTGTGAAAGAGAAATGTGAATTTTAGTTACTAGGAATCAAGGAACATCTCAAGATGTAAAATATGGTTATGTGTGTTCTTATACATTTATATCTCAAAAGAATTAGCTTGAAATTTCCCTTGCCCCATAAAAGGGAAGTGTTTTAGAATTTGGGAATAAAGAGAAATGTTTTTATAAGAAGCAAAATATTATACTTTTACACACTTCTCATTTTACCAACTCATCTGAACTAATACTGCTGATAAAGACTCCTGGTGAATCAAAATGTATTCAAAGGCACTTCCAATGTGAGGTTTACACTTGGGGTGTTAGGAAGCGAAATAGTCAGGAGCAGTGGAGAGGAGGACCTCTGTCATTTGGAGCAGTGGAGAGGAGGACCTCTGTCATTTTTCTCCTGACCTTTACGATGTAGGCTTGTGCAGCTCTTCGTTTAGTGGAGAGATACCAGATGGAAAGGAGCGAAGTGTGGGTGGAAGGCTGAAACAGGGTATTCTCCTCAATGCTAAGAAGTGTTGTAATCACAAGGAGGATACATCTGAATGTACTGTTATATGTTTTTAACATTTTCTCAGATACTTTTTTTGAATCTGCATCTAGCAATAGGAATTTTTTATTCTGAAAAAATCAAAGTAGAATATTCCATAGTTGAAACCATAGGCATAACGATGTTCACCATATCTCTTCCTGACCAATCTTCTAAATTCCAAAATAGTATTTAAAATACAATACAATCAACGTTGGGACTAGTTAATGTTCTCCAGACAAACAGCCAGTAGGATGTGTATAGGCAGAGGAATTATTGGCTTACCTGATCATAGATGAAGAATGGAGACCCAGGAGAACTACTATGGTGTTTGAACGCAGTCTTACCAGATAATTCTCTTTTTTTTTCTTTTATTTTCTTTTTAACTGTGAAAGGAAGATCTTTTTGTTCCATTAAGCCTTCAATTGATTGGATGAATCCTATCCACATTATAGAGGGCAATCTGCTTTACCCAGAATTCACTAATTTAAATGTTAATGTCATCTCAAACAACCTCCAAGTTGACATAAATGTAACCATGCCAATGTTCAAGAAATATTTATGGACCGATGTAGATGTAAAAATGTGGCATATTCCTGTTACATTTTCATGCACTAATTTATTGAAAATTCCACACTATTTTATTCAATGTTTTTAAATTGCTTCTGTTAATTGTATTTAAATCTACATGCAAAGCTACATGCAAAAAATTGAAATTTGGTTACTCAAATTTCAGCTGACACCATCCATACACAAAAATAAACTCAAGATGGATAAAAGACTTAAATATAAGTCGCAATACCATAAAAGTCCTAGAGGAGAACATTGGCAGGAAACTCTCAGATATCCCACGCAGCAATGTTTTCACTGATATGTCTCCTAAAGCAAGGGACATAAAGGAAAGAATAAACAAGTGGGACCTCATCAAAATAAGAAGCTTCTGCACGGCTAAAGAAAACATCAGCAAAATGAAAAGGGAGCCAACCCTATGGGAAAATATATTCGCTAATGATACATCAGATAGAGGTTAGATCTCCAAGATATATAAAGAACTTACTCGACTCCACTCCTAGAAGACAAACAATCCAATCAAAAAATGGGCAAAGGACCTGGGCAGACGCTTTTCCCAGGAGGAGATACAGAGGGCCCAGAGGCATTTGAAAGGATGCTCAGCATCACTAGCCATCAGAGAAAAGGATGCTCAGCATCACTAGCATCACCATGAGGTACCACCTCACACCGGTCAGAATGGCCATCATAAACAGATCCACAAACAACAGGTGCTGGCGAGGCTGTGGAGAAAAGGGAACCCTAAGGACACTGTTGGTGGGAATGCAGACTGGTGCAGCCACTGTGGAAAGCAGTGTGGAATTTCCTCAAAAAGCTAAAAATGGAACTGCCTTTTGATCCAGTGATTCCCCTGCTGGGACTATACCCTAAGAATCCCAAAATGCCAATTCAAGAGAACCTATGCACCCCAATGTTCATAGCAGCACAATTTACAATAGCCAAGTGTTGGAAGCAACCTAAATGCCCATCAGTAGGTGATTGGATCAAAAAACTATGGTACGTTTACACAATGGAATACTATGCAGCAGAAAGAAAAAAGAACTACTACACTTTGCGACATCATGGATGGAATTAGAGAGCATTATGCTAAGAGAAATAAGCCAGGGGGAGAAAGACAAATACCATACGATCTCACCTATAAGTGGAACCTGACCAACAAAACAAAGATGCAAGGAAAATATGACCAGCAACACTGAAAGGAAAAGAAACCAACAGAGTCAAGAGGGAAGGAGGGAGGGGGTGTGGGGGAAAAGGAAGGGAAGGGGAAAGTCAAGGAACATATAGCAAGGACTCATGGACAAAACCAAAGGGGAAGAACTGAGGGAGGGAAGGAGGGAGGGGGCAAGGGAAAGTGGTGGAGGGGAGGCAGAGACAAATGTATTTGAAAAAATAAATTAAAATAAAATTTAAAAAAGCTTACTGTACGTTAGGTATTGTTTAAGCACTTTGTTTCTCAGCTTATTTAATCAATAAAACAGCTAATTAGGTAGTATTTATAACTAACTTTGATGGTTTTCTTTTATAAAAGGTCATATATAAAACCAACACACTGAATATTTATGAAGGTAAAGTGAAAGGTAAAAGGGATAGAATATGCAAATACTTATTACATGGATATGGTACAGAATAAAATACCTAAAATTATATTAGTTACATTATTAAAATCATTTAACATACTTTTAGATTGTGAAATGAGTAGAGAGAAAGCATGGCAATGGCACAGTAATAGAATATATTTAAAACTACTACAATTAAATCAGGTAGAGATCAGATTATTTACCATGAGGCATTCCTAATTTTACATATGGCAGAAGCCATATTATATAATATTTTATTGTGTTTTTAAATATACTATGAAGGGGGCAAGGGAAAGAGGTGGGGGGGGCAAAGACAAATGTATTTAAAAAGTAAATAAATTAAAAAATAAATAAATAAATATATTATGGTATTAATAATTTGAATAACAATTTTGTGACCAGAGTATATATAAAACTACATATGTGAGCTTTTGTTATTATTAATTCATAAAGACTATAATGCTTAAAAAGAAAAAATAAATTAATTAAAGAATTTTTTTGTTAACATGATAATGGAATAGTTGCTGATGATGGTTTTACTGTGAAACCTGACAAAAAGAATGATAGAGGGTAGAGAGAGAGAGAGAAAGAACAAAAGAAAGGAAGGAAGGAAGGAAGGAAGGAAGGAAGGAAGGAAGGAAGGAAGGAAGGAAAGAAGGAAGGAAGGAAAGAAGGAAGGGTGGGAGGGATGAAGAGAAGGAAAGAAGAGGGAGGGAAGGAGGGAGGAAGAGAGGATGAAGCACTAACTTCAGTTTCGAATAGGGAAGGCATCCTTGTGAATGCTTATGGTTAGAATATGATTCTGATTTTATTCTTGGTTTTGCTGCTGACTTACACTCTGCCCTTGGCTTTCTCTAACTCCAACAGACCTTCTGATGTCTTTAATGGACTTTGATCTCATCTGAAAAAAGATGATCAAGGAGGCATCATTTTCCCAGGTTCTAGTAGACACTTGACAGCAAGAGCTATCAATTTCTTATATGAGGTATTGGAGTATCCTTTTCTGGGAATCAGAGCAATTGACTCGTCAATTTATAAAAAAAATAGTGTAAGATAAATGAAAAGAAACAGCTTTTACCTTTGGGAAATAGATTGATGGCAATGGCAGACCTTTGAGGTTTATTCTATTCTTTGTCTTATTAGTGCTACAATTTTAAGGGTTTTTTCTTTTTTAAAAGGGTATCCCATTTTAAAATAATCTGAAAGAAACCTCATCTGATACTTTCCTCGGAAACCTATCTTTCCAAATTTACAGCTCACACTGTGATATTTTTTGTTCATGAATAACCACTTCCCTCAGATTCTTGTAAGCTTTTATAAGCACCACCAATTCAATTTCCTTGGGTTTTTTATGTAAATTTTCTCTCCTGTGTGTTGTATTCGATATTACAACCTCAGCTTCTACAACATGTGTATATGTACATTATCACATGTATCACATCACAATTTCTATATATTTTATGATGCCAAATACCTATGAAATCAAGCTGAATGTCTTCCATTTTAACATTAATTCAAAATTAATAATTTTAAAAGGAAGATTATACAATGTTATAGGACACATAATGTTTCTTGAATAAATATGAATGTTAGATAATGGTCCAGGACACACTCAGGGTATTTCTTGAATAAACAAATTGGTATGCCTTCTTTGGGAAAATTAAACCTTACTTCAAATTATTTGTGACTATATAAAAAGAGAAAAATTCTCAAAATGTACTTCATTTTATTACAACAAAAATGTCAGTGTTTTCATGAATAGTTTCTCCTAAATGAAATTTCAACATTATTATTTATGAACCCTGAGAGTTTTTTTTAAAAAAAAGACAAATTTATTTGGCAATAAATAAGGTTATAAGGATCCTAGTGTGAAAACTGTTGAAGATGCTTAATGTCAGTTAATCTTTTGAATTTACATTACTTTTAAATATTGTGCTGAACAGTTGTTTTTAAATGAAAAGCCTTTCTGATTTAAAAAATGATTACTTTCAGAGCTTCTAAAATGAACTAATTATATCTTTTTTAAGAAAGAATTATAAAGTCTTCTGAGATTTATATTCAAACATTAGCATTTGAATGCTGTGCCATTTTTGTTGCCTAAAAAAGAAAAACATCTGTTTTTAATAAGAAAAATATATTTCTACATTATTATTTATTTAATCTTAAAATATTATTTCCAATCAAAGCATAAATTCACATGTGGATTTAAATACGATTAACAAAAACAATGTATTTTTTATTTTTATTTTTTTTTGTTTTCTAATTTTTATTTTGTTCAAATACATTTGTCTCTGCCTTCCCACCACCACTTTCCCCTGCCCCCCTTCTCCCTCTCCCTCCCTCAATTCTTCCCCACTTTGGTTTTGTCCATGAGTCCTTGCTATATGTTCCTTGACTTTCCCCTTCCCTTCCTTTTCCCCCACACCCCCTCCCTCCTTCCCTCTTGACTCTGTTGGTTTCTTTTCCTTTCAGTGTTGCTGGTCATATTTTCCTTGCATCTTTGTTTTGTTGGTCAGGTTCCACTTATAGGTGAGATCGTATGGTATTTGTCTTTCTCCCCCTGGCTTATTTCTCTTAGCATAATGCTCTCTAATTCCATCCATGATGTCGCAAAGTGTAGTAGTTCTTTTTTCTTTCTGCTGCATAGTATTCCATTGTGTAAACGTACCATAGTTTTTTGATCCAATCACCTGCTGATGGGCATTTAGGTTGCTTCCAACACTTGGCTATTGTAAATTGTGCTGCTATGAACATTGGGGTGCATAGGTTCTCTTGAATTGGCATTTTGGGATTCTTAGGGTATAGTCCCAGCAGGGGAATCACTGGATCAAAAGGCAGTTCCATTTTTAGCTTTTTGAGGAAATTCCACACTGCTTTCCACAGTGGCTGCACCAGTCTGCATTCCCACCAACAGTGTCCTTAGGGTTCCCTTTTCTCCACAGCCTCGCCAGCACCTGTTGTTTGTGGATCTGTTTATGATGGCCATTCTGACCGGTGTGAGGTGGTACCTCATGGTGATGCTAGTGATGCTGAGCATCCTTTTCTCTGATGGCTAGTGATGCTGAGCATCCTTTCAAATGCCTCTGGGCCCTCTGTATCTCCTCCTTGGAAAAGCGTCTGCCCAGGTCCTTTGCCCATTTTTTGATTGGATTGTTTGTCTTCTAGGAGTGGAGTCGAGTAAGTTCTTTATATATCTTGGAGATCTAACCTCTATCTGATGTATCATTAGCGAATATATTTTCCCATAGGGTTGGCTCCCTTTTCATTTTGCTGATGTTTTCTTTAGCCGTGCAGAAGCTTCTTATTTTGATGAGGTCCCACTTGTTTATTCTTTCCTTTATGTCCCTTGCTTTAGGAGACATATCAGTGAAAACATTGCTGCGTGGGATATCTGAGAGTTTCCTGCCAATGTTCTCCTCTAGGACTTTTATGGTATTGCGACTTATATTTAAGTCTTTTATCCATCTTGAGTTTATTTTTGTGTGTGGTGTCAGCTGACGATCCAATTTCAATTTTTTTGTATGTAGCCGTCCAGCTCTCCCAACACCATTTGTTGAAGAGGCTATTATTGCTCCATTTTATGCTTCTTCCCCCTTTGTCAAATATTAGATGCCCATAGAGATCTGGGCTTATTTCTGGGCTTTCTATTCTGTTCCACTGGTCTATGGATCTGTTCTTGTGCCAGTACCAGATTGTTTTGAGTACAGTGGCTTTGTAGTAGAGTTTGATGTCCGGTATTGTGATCCCTCCTACTTTGTGTTTCTTTTTCGAAATTGCTGCAGCTATTTGAGGTTGTTTATGGTTCCATATAAATTTTTGAAATGTCTGTTCTATTTCTGTGAAATACGTCATTGGTATCTTAATAGGGATTGCGTTGAATCTATAAATTGCTTTGGGTAGTATGGACATTTTGATGATATTAATTTTTCCAATCCATGAGCACGGTATATGCTTCCATTTATTTGTGTCTTCCTTAATTTCTTTTTCAATGTTGCATTGTTTTCTGCGTATAGGTCTTTTACCTCTTTGGTTAAATTTATTCCTAGGTACTTTATTTTTCTCCTTGCTATATCTATTTTTTCTGATTTCTTCTTCTTCTATTTCATTGCTGGTGTACAAAAATACCTTTGATTTCTGAATGTTGACTTTGTATCCTGCTGTTTTGGCAAATTCACTTATTATTACTGATTTCACCTATTCCTTTGTCCATAACTTCTTTTAAACCATTGAGCAGTTTTAAACTGTTAATCTAAAGTATTTATTTAATAAGTCCTATGTCTTGGCTTCTACATGGATTGTTCCTATCAATTTCTTTTTATCCTGTGATTGGGCCTTCCATTCATATTGTTTGCGTGCTCTGTATTTTTTGCTGTTGCTGTTGAGAACTGGGTATTTTGAATATTATAACAGGGCGCCTATGGCATCATCTCTGCCCTCTCCCCTGGGATGGCACTTGCTCCCTCGGGAAGGCTGCAGTCATCCATTCGTTCAGTGACTTTCCCCAGATGTTCTGGCAAAGACTATATTCCCTGTTTTGTTGGTCACAGCAGTCTCCTTTCCATTTTATCCCTAGTAAGCCGTTAACCTAATAGAAATTTCCTTAAATACCTGGTTTTAACAAAAAGGAAAAAAATAAGTTTATCTGCTTAAATTTTCTCCCATCCATGGTACCTTCAACCCATGTGGGTTAAATAAATGGCCTGTCTATGCGCCAGATCCTCAGCGATCAGTAGCAACAATCAAAATGTAAAAGCCATATTTTGGGAAGAGGAGATCCTAATTTCCCATATGGCACCTGGAAGTCATTCCAGGCTTGTGGCCAGATGTACCCAAAGGACTAAGGAGCTGGGAGATAGTAGCTGCAGAAGGAAACTCAGAATTCACTAAAATATACGAGTCTTTGTTTTCGTTAAACGCTCCCTTGCGTTCTGTATACAACCGGATTCTAGAGTTCCAAGTGGAGTTTCTTTAAACAGTCTTGATAGCCGGACTGTTATCTTTAAACAGTCCTGATAGCTTAATCGTTATCTCAGTGCTGGGACTGACCCTTGGAGCTTCCTAATATGCCGTCTTCTGCTATGTCCACGTGCGAGGTAATGTTGATATTGAACTACTTCCTTTTAAATATAATTCAGGAAATATTTTTAAATGTCACTTTGTTTTTAATTAACTTTAAATTAAAACCAGAGTTCTTGAATATTGGTTTTGAAACGCAGGGTAAATGTTATCTCAGTTATTTGACAATAGATTGACAACAGGATCAAAATAGAACGCTCTTCTTTTCTTTCTAGGTATTTTTAGGCAGCTGATTTAGTGGAATAAATATTATTTTATTAAGAGCAAGATTACTGGGTAGTGAAGAGGAAACCTGTGAGGCATGGAGCAGAACGAGTCACATCAACTTCTTAATTTACTGTAAAAGAGAAAGGTATTAATCGTAAGACATTTAAAATTTCAAAATATCTGGGTGATTAAATTTAAAATGAGATATAGCAATCTGGGCAGTCAGGAAGCTCCACTCTTTTTATTTAATATGTAAAATAATAGAAAAATCCAGGCTTGATAGGATGAAAGAATGCAGCTAATGCAGGATCTCTCTTACATCATGGTTGTGCATGCATTCATCATTTCTGACAAGAAATCTATAATTAGTGTCTTCACTTCTTTAGTAGAATTCTCATATGTTTCTGTCAACAAAGTTACAAAAGTCTCATAAACTTTTTTTTTTCAATTATTGTTTGATTTGGGACACTGTGGTTTAGCTATTTGTTGTTAAGGGGAAATAGAATGAACTGTTTTGTAAATATTTGATATGCTGACATATTCTCTGAAAGAAACAAGATTATTCAGAAAAAAAACTATTTATGTTGGTTAACTTTGGTATTATTCCTCTTCTGTATCACATGTGTATGCATGTGCTTGCACACACAGCTTCATATACTCTGGGTTACCTTATAAATAATGTCAACATTTACTATTTCAAGTGCAGGAAAAAAAGGAGTCTGAGCAGGGCTGGGTTACAGTAAGATGAGTAATGTGGGTGAGGAACTTACCTCAGAAACACAATATAAGAATTCAGTCCCAAAATTCAGTAATGAAGAAAAATATTTAATTCACATTTTAAAATCAGAATTAGTGCAAAATAAGACATGATGAACAAAATGTCACGAACTTATATTCAGGCAGAATCAGTAACTGTAATTTGATAAACCCTATTTGAGCCTGAGGCAAATAGAACATTCAGTGATATTCCATTAAATTATTTACCTCAATTACTGAGTATTTTTGTTTCTACCTTAAATTTTGTGCCTAAGGCAAGTGCCTCTCTCTTCTCATAGTAGTCTTGCTGGATATAAATTTCTATTCTCCTGAAAATCTTGGATGCACATGCCATGAAGTAGTAAAATTATTCTTTTGTTTCCTCAACCAGAATTTTCCATTCAAGATTTTTTTTTGCCTCTAGGCATTAAAATTTAGTTTCAGAAGAACTATATGTTATTAATGTCAGTAGGAAATTTAATATGAATATGTGGGCCAGGAACCTAGTAACATTCAGCATTCTCAGAGTATGATACCAAATGAAAGGCAAAATAAAATGGTAAAAAATATTAACTGCTCTAGATAAGCAGGCAGTAAGGAGAATCTGGAGACATTAGAACAGAGGATGCAATAAATGAGAAAAACATCAGAATCTGAAGTATTTCCTTTCCCACCATATTTTGTGGCCTTGATCTCTATCTCTGTCTCTGTCTTTCTGTTTCTCTTTCTCTCACATACAACATGATTAACGCAGATATTCACACATAACCACAGAATCCTGAAGAAGTTACATTAAACGCCAAATGATGTTTTACGACTATTACAAAATGCATCTATTAACCACCACAAATAAGTGTATGGTAGGAGAGACCAGACAGAGAAACTTTTCTGGAAAAATGTGTGTTACAAGTAATCCATCCATTCATTCACCTTCCATTTCTTCTACAAACATAATTTAGCATGGGTCAGGCCACTCTATAGGCACGAAAAAAATCAAGTAACATGTGAAAGGACACTAAAATGTAGTCTATAAAACCACTTGGATTCCATATGAATGATATACCATACTGAAAGATGTAGGGAAGTACATAGATCTAACATAAGTTACTATGGAAGATATTATTTTGACTGGAGACCAAAAGGCTAAGGACAAAAATACTATACACAAATATTATACTCTAGTTACTAAATTTGTTTCTCACAGGGCTTTGGGTCATCAATTTTGAAACAATTTTATGTGTGTACTAGTGTTGTATAAATAAGTAAATACATTGTCAACAGCAAGAGCCAAGACTTTCACTTTCTTAGAATGAAACCTGTGGTGTTTATAATGCAACCTAGCATATGAACTTATGGTATATATAGATATAGACATAAACTTATCTATATATCTATCTAACCAGCCATCCAGATACAAAAATAAATGTGTATATATTCTAAGCTTTCACCATTAGAAAGCCTAGAAGTAAGGACATTTTGGTACTTATGTATTTAAATGCTAGATAATGGTTTAAAACTACCAATATTGAATAAAAGGAACAAGGCCTTATTGAAGAAACAATTGATTTAAGTGCTATAGCATAGGAAATACAAGATGAGTCTGGAACATTGTGTCTTGCCAGAGAGTAAAGAAATGCTAAAAGCAAGAATGAGCCCTTCTAAACCTTTTAGGAGCCACCCTGAAACTGGTCTTAATGGTCATAACAAGCACACTTGAAAGACTACTGTAAATGAAGATAGTTTTGGATTAGAAACTATAGAAAGAAATAGTTATTCCTGAGCACCTAATAATATGAAGTGATAACTGAACGCATAAATGAATGAGGTAGAAGGGATAACTCTTCCTTGCAGAATAACTGAAATGTATAAGAAATAGATATAGGTAGGGAAAAATTACCACTATAACACTACAGGAAATATTGTAGACACATCAATAGATTCTAAAATTGGTGGAACAAATTTTGGAGAAGATCAAGATATTTCATTTTAATCTCAAAGTAATTCATTTTAATATATTTAATAATTAATGGAAAATAATAACTTTACAATGTAGAAACTCAGCAGATACCACCTTAACCAAATGATTAAGGTTAACATCATCAGCAATAGCAAATATTGACATCATGTAACTTTTCTTATGATAACACAAGAGGGACACAGTATCATTTCTGTGGTATCCTTGACAAAAATAATATATATATATCCTGAATATAATAAGAAGAAAATGTTAGAAATCTAAAATTGAGCTGCACTCTACAAAATAACTAACCAGTACTCTTCTAAATCATGAAGGTTATGAGAGACAAAAAAAAAAAAAATTGAATAACTGTAATGTAAAGGGGAGATCAGAAAACACAATATTTTAAATTCAGTATGAGGTCTTGAATTGACACCTGGAACAGAAAAAGGGAATTAGTGAAAAAATATTTTGAAATTAAAAAAAAAAAGTTTGTATTTAAGTCAATTATATTTATGTGTCATATTTATTTTTTGTTTTGCCAAATGCAATATAGTTATGTGACAGATTTACATTAGCAGAAGCTGAATGCAAGTTATATTAACAATTTATATACTATTTCTGAAATATTTTATGTTTAAAATTATTTCAAAATAAAAAGGTAAATAGATTAGTTGGTTTGTCAATGGCCTCCTCTTAACTCCAACTCTTGTGTCTTTCTCGCTCCATAAAACACTTAGTGCTCCCCTCCTCCCTTAAACACATGTACTTAAAACTGACATCTCTGAAATCGTGCCTTAATTCAATGGTGAGGTGGATAACAGCTGGGGAAGCTGTTGAATTGTCCAAAAATATTCTGTTGCATTATAGAATTCTGAATATTCATTTTGGGCTCACTCGTGCCCGTCCATACTCCACTTCCCTGGGTAGACACTTAGCTCCTGAGTCACTTGAGTCAAAGCGAACACTTTTTGTTAGGTCTCTCATTGAAACAATAAGCGCTGATGCTGTCGTTCCTTTTGACAAATGCCCATCTTTGTTTCCCTGACCCGTGGGTAGAGAAAACCTGGGACTACATCTTTGTCCCCCAGGGCTGATTAGCAATTGTGGGACACTTTTGTACCAGTATTATCAAATCTCACTACGGAGTGGTAGACTTACGTCACTGCTATTTAAGTGGTGATTCTTCAGTCAAGTACTGTCATTTCCCCATGGGTACCAATGTTTTATTTGTGTTTTTAAAAATTAGAGTCACTTCTGGTAAGCAAATACACACACACATACACACACATGTTTGAATTGTAATCTATATGTTTCCCATTTAGAAAGTTATTGTTTAGAACAAAGAATAAGCACATAAGTAGTTTGAGACCACACCTAAACTCATATTTTATTCATTCTTGACTGCATATTTCTCAGTTGGAATATATATTAAGACTTAGACACAATTTTTCAGGCTCCTTGTTTCCTATCAATTTATCAGAAGTGAGCAATTTTTCTGACTATGGTTAACTGCTACCTTGATGAACTACTTAGGCTATTGAAGATTTGGCAAATAGTCTTGAAAACAGGCTCAAATTTGTCTGTTTGATTCTTTAATTAACTAATTGTTCACTTTATATTAGCAAAATACTTTGGTTGTAGAAAAATATTTAATAGAACAGAACGAAATCTTACACCTTGGAAATATTACTCTTGTAAAATATTGAGTGGCTTCTTAAATCATAAATGCTATACCTGAAAGTCTTATAAGAAACAATGTCTCTGGTAGGTCAAAATGGTGAATAGATTTTTTTTATGATTAGTAGCTACGAAAAAAATCTATATTGAGTGTTACTGCATGTCTTTAACTTTTACAATATATATGGAGATGTGACTCGAAGTAGAGAAATAAAGGCAATGGGGTGGGGTTAACGAATATCAATACTCTGTGTGAGGAGTTCAAATTAAGAGATATTAACAACTACTTTTTAGGCAAGAAATCTATTTATTGAAGTGAACAGAGTAGGGATTAATGACAATATTGCATACAATCAATACTAACTAGTGCCCCTCACCAATTGCCATGTATATCCCATACCTCAGGCAGGACTCCAAAACTGAGAGATTTTTCCTTAAAGTAAGTGAGTTGTATATTTTTAGTAGTTTAACATAGTTCTTGTGGAGGGATTGATATATTTTATTTCTATCTGCCTATCTAATCTACCTAGATTAGGAGAAAATAAGAATCAGGATGCTTCTGAAAGCAATTTGTTCATTTGAACAAAATTGTTACTAGATATCATCTTCTTGTATTTTTTCCTTGTTGATTGATAATGAATTGATCTTGCTTTGGATAGATTATTACACCTAAAGTTGATACATCTGAAGTGAATCAGCTGTTTCCACATTGGAAGAGCAAAAATATAGTAAAAGTAGAATCTAATGTATTTGTTGTATTTATCAGTCATTGCTTGGAATACGGCTTCTTTGGTATGTAAAAATACTTAAGGCTACTTTGATATATAAACATATTTTTAAAATCTTGATTTCTTTTTATTTTCTAAGCCTCAGATACCTGAATGATATTTTAACAAAATTTTATTTTATACTATCTTGTATGAATCTAGGGGAAATAATAAACAATTTTAATTTGTAACTTTCCAAATGGAAAATAGAATTTCATTACTGGATGATGTATAAGAAGTATTCCTTAACTTATCTCTAGACATTATGCATATTTTGTTTCTTTTAAGTTCAACTATATAGTGTATTAAAGTTTTTCAATTTTATTTTAAACAAAAATATTACTTCTCCCAAAATGGCCACACACGTATAAATCAATTTTTTTTGACTGATCTAATACAGGAGTGTGCAGATCTTTGTGTACTAAGATCATTCAGGTAAACACAAAAGGGTGCTACATTGAAACTCTCAGTCAGAGCCCTGGTCAGTCTCCCCCATTGGCCAAGATGGTGGCAAAGGGAGATTTGTACACTAAGCGTGCAAAAATCTAGCAAGATAATTAGGTAGAGGAAAAAAACCCACCCCCAGTAGCAGATTGGGGGTGGGACCAGGGAAAGACAGGCACATGCACCATAGGGGTAAAAAAAGAGAAAACAGCACAGAGGAGATACTGGACCAAAGAAGCTTGTCACTCCAGCCTGGGAGGAAGGAATTGGTTAGGACGTGAACTCACCTAAAGTGTGTAAAAGTTTGGGAAGTTAATTGGTCATTTTGAGAAAGCACTTGGTGTGTCCCAAGCCCAATCTAATACAATACCAGGAAAAATTGAAGCTCCCTCTTGCTTGTTACCTATCTTCTCATGGTGCATTCTCCTGTTCTCTCATGGTCATATGGTCTTAGCAGCCATGCTGCCCATGGCCTCCAGGAGGGAGCCTCTCTCTCACTCTCTTGCCCACCAGGTGATACACTCACTTGTGTGTTCATTGCTGTCTCGCCCAGGAGCATGCAACCATGAGGCCGAAGGAACTGCATGGCCCAGGGCCATGTGGGCTCCACCCACAGCCTCAAGGAGGGAGCATGGAAGGCACAGCAGCCAGGAATAAGCTAAACTACTTGGATAGAAACTAAGACTGCTCAACAGCCCCCTGTGGGCTCCAAAGGACTGTACTTTAAAACAGAGCAGAAACTCTAGCTGAGCATGAGTAGACTTTGTCCAGTGCAGAAAGAGAGGATAGCCTTCAAGATGGGAGCCCACCATTCTCCCAGGCTGTGCAGCACCTGAATAAAGCCTCTTTCCTTTTGTACCAGCATCTGCCCCATGAGTTTGACTTTTGTGGCAACAGGTAACCAGGCCTTTGTTTTTGTTCAGTTACAAGGGCTGTAGTTAATTTTTTTCCAAAATTCCAAACGTTATTTGAAGCTTGGAAAATGTGCAACTTTTCAATTCATTGGATGAATTTCATATTTACATAAATCTGTTAAGTTTACTATTTGCTTCATGGGAGAATTTTTTTTTTTTTTTGGTCAATCATGATGTGCATACCAAAGATCTTAAGTTTTATTTTACTTTAGATGCAGACATGCAGGTTCATTTTACATGATTGTGAAGTTTATGTATTATACAATGGACCCTAAATAATGGCGTTTCTTGGAGCTAAAATCCAGCTGGAGTTATTTTAGGTAAACCTGGCAGCCTGGTGCAGGAACTGAACCTTCCTAGAGGGTTTGCAGGGCTACTGCTTCTACTTCACGCAAAGATGGCTATGATATTAGCCTTTTAAAAACAGTAATTTCTCATTTTGTGTTTTCTGAATTTTGGTTTGTATCCTGGTCTTCTCTGTCCTCTATTTAGTGAATGAGGTTGAATGATATCTAGTTTTTTAGGCCAAAACTTAGAATCATATATAACTCCACACTCTCTTCATGCCCTTCATCCAACCTTTGAACAAATATATATTGGTTTGCATTTTAAGAACCCTTGAATTTGACTTTGTTTAACTCCCCTAGTTTTGCTTCCTTAGGTCATGCCAACATCCTTTCTTGCCTCGAGAATTCCATACCTTTCTAACAGGCTCCCTTCTTAAAAACTCTTCTTTTTTACTTTTAATTTCTTTTCTTTTTATTGTATTTTTTCTATTATTGTTTTGTCCCCTTGCACAGCTCCGCCCACCACAGTCACTGCACGGTCATCAATGTCCATGAGCTTCTTTTCCTTTTTGCTCAATCTCCCCACCACTTAACCTGCCCCACCTTAGTTGTCGTCCTATCTATGTGACTGTCTCTAGTTTTACTTTTTAGTTAAGTTTGTTCATTAGAGTCCACATATGAGTGAAATCATTTGGTATTTGACTTTCTCAGTTTGGCTTATTTCACTTAGCCCAATGTTCTCCAGGTCCATCCACCCTGTCACAAGGAGTAAAATTTTCTTCTTTTTCATGGCCAAGGAATATTTCACTGTGTAAATGTTCCAAACTTGTTTTATCCACTCATCTAGTGAAAGATACTTGGGTTGGAAGTCAATAAATGTTATTCACCACATAATCAAAATGAAGGCTAAAGACCACATGATCATATTAAAAGATGCAGAGAAAACATTTGATAAAATCTGGCACCTATTTATGATAAAAACTCTCAGCAAAGTGGGAATAGAGGGAAAATACATAAACATAATAAAGCATGTATATAACATACCCACTGCCAGCATCATACTCAATGGGCAAAAACTACAAACATTCCCCTTAAGATCGGGAACAAAATGGGGATGTCTGCTTTCACCTTTCTTATTTGATATAGCTCTGGAAGTCTTAGCCACAGCAGTGAGGCAAGAAGAAGAAATAGAAGGCATCCAAGTTGGAAAGGAAGAAGTAAAACTGTCTTCATTGGCAGATGACATGATACTGTATGTACAGAATTCTGAAGGTCCCACCAATAAACTACTAGAACTGATAAATGAGTTCAGCAATGTTTCAGGATACAAAATGAATATCCAGAAATTAGTTGCATTTTTATATGCCAATATGAACTAATGGAAAGTGAAATTAAGAAAACAATCCCATTCACAATTGCTTCAAAAAGAATAAAATACTTAGGAATAAACCCAGCTCATGATGTAAAAGACCTGCACTTGGAAAGTTATGAGATACTGAAGAAAGAAATTGAAGAAGATAAAATAAGTGGAAGCATATACCATGTTCATGGATAGGATGAATTAAAATAATTAAAATGTCCATAATACCCAAAGCAATCTATAGATTCAATGAGATTCCTATCAAGTGTCCAAAGACCACTTCTTGTTTCAACCTTGGCCTCTTTTACTTTGTCCACCACAGGGACAAAGATGCCAAACATGCAGCCTTAGAAACCAAAATCCACCAGTCCATAACAGGTGGTTATCATCTTTTTCTTGCATCTTTATTCTTGTCTTCTTTGTTCACTTCCCTGTAGCCCCAGTGGTCTTCTACAAGATTTTTTCATACTTACCCTCATCAGGACCTTGACAATATTGATGATCTCTCAGCCTTAGACTATCTTTTCTGAAATATTTACAATTTTTTATCCTCTCATTTCAATCTAGTTTTTGTTTATATCGGCTTTTCAGAGAGATTTTTCTAATGTTTCCAAGTTATAAGAGCTCTCTAATACTCTCCCTCTCTTGACTGCTGTACTTCTCATTGCAACACTCATTACCCCTTGAGAATATAGTACATATTTATTTATTTGCAATCTCCTTCATCAAAATATAAGATCCTCAAAGGCAGGGACTTAGTTTTATATTATATATATATATATATGTGTGTGTGTGTGTGTGTGTGTGTGTGTGTATATATATACACATATATATATATATTTTTTTTTGTCCAGCGCAAACTTCACACCTGTTCAGCTCAATATTTTTTTCTTGAATGAATGTTTAAACAAAAGTTGATTTTCACATTTAAAGTAGGGCTAGAGATAAAAATTTTGAGCTACCTCATTTTTGTCTGGGCTTTTTCCATTGTTTTCTGGTAATTTCTATTACAGAAGTCATTCTTACCTTTATTGGTGTAATTATCGCATTAGCCCTTTTGTGATAGTCACTCTGATTAGTGTTCCATTCACTGTACTGTACATGTTGACCCCTGGACAGATACATCCTTCCTCTTCTTTTTCCTAGAATAAATCGTTCTTCTCCTTCTTGTCTCAGTATAAAAATCACACCAAGAATCATTAACCTACAATCTGTTTTTTCTGTTTCTTCAGAAATTCCCCAGTTCTCAGTGTAAAAAGTTGCAGGAAAAGCTAGACACATCAGCTCTAATTCAGATTTGTGTGTGTGTTTCTGCTAACAATGAAGTTGTGTATTCTATCCTTCCATGATCATGATTAATTGTCTATTTAGTTCAATGTGCTATCTCACATGGCAGATAGTATCAGAGACTACTCAGGGCATGAAAATAAATAATGAAACTAATGAATTACATGACAGACTGCACATATTACACATTAAATGGGCATTAGTATTTGGTTAGTACAGCCATGATTTAGTTATATTTGATACCCAGATTGACTAGGATGCTAGGCAAGTGGCCAAACTAATTGTTCAGTATCAATGATGTTTAAAAACTATTTTCTCTCAAATTCTAGACATTTACAGATATATCTGAAATGATAAATTTTTTTCGTGAAGAATTTGCATATCACTTAGTCTACAGGAAATTACATAATATCCCATTCATAATGAATAAACCTTATACTGCATGGTTCTGTCCACTTGAGACATCCAATTTACACTATTGAATGGATTTCGAGTAACTAAACAAATCAATTTGTTAATTTTATAATTAAATCTGAGCTTTAAAATTTCTCTCACAAACCTTTGTTTTGCTTTTTCATGTGTGCAATAAACTAAAGGATAATACAGGCATTAAGGTAGATTGATGATAGCTTCCAAAATGTTGTTGGCACTGCTGTCTCATCCTAACATTTGATAGTACAAAGATATTAAGAAAGTGAAGCCACAGGTCTTCATCAAAATTAATGTCCTAAGAAAAATGGTGCTATTGCTGACATCATATCTGTGAACAGCTCTAATTTTTGCCCTTTTGTGCTTCTGTAAATTTTGACAAATATATTTTTAATTTTTTCTTTTAACAGAAAAAAACCAAACACACATGCCTTTGTACATAAGTATATATATTTTTTAATTTTATTTACTTGTTTTTAGAGAGGAAGGGAAGGGAAGGAGAAAGACAAGGGAGAGAAACATCAATGTGTGATTGCCTCTCATGTGCCCCCTACTGGGGAACTTGTCTGCAACCCAGGTATGTGCCCTGACTAAGAATAGAACTGGCGACCCTTTGGTTTGCGGGTTAGCATCTCAGTCCACCGAGCCACACCAGCCAGAGCACACAAGTATATTTTTAAAGTTTAAGATTATATGTGCTAACATTTCTCCCAGAGGACTCTACTAGGACATATGTAAGCAACTTTCATAATATTTATTGATAGCTTGTGGTATTACATTAATAAAAAATCTGCATTTAATTAGCAGTTCTCTATTGGGAAATGCTATATTTTCTTTCATATTCCTCTGCATATTCAATGAATAAGCTCTAATTTAGCATTTTCTTTCCATAATCTAATAATCCATTTTAAATTCCAGTAAAGTATAGCCAGAAGAGAAGCCTGGTATCTCAGATGGAGAGGAGGTTGTAGAGATTGTTTAGCTCTCCCCTGATTTTTTATTATAGTTTAACCTATGTCCCAGAAAGATCTAATGAGGTGTTCTTCATTATTTAATTACCTCAAAGCTGTAATAACAACGCTTTCTTCACCCCTGTCATATATTCTTTTCAATAAATAATAATTTTCAAAAAATGTTTAAAAGTTTTCTTCAGGTAAAACACAGCTAAATACTCTTAGGGCAAAGGAAGGACAAGTTTGTATTGATACTTCAAGGTAACTGTAATCTCTGAGATAGGAAGAAAAGTAATTGAATCAAATAAAAGACTGAAAGAATAATATAACTTTTTTTCTTTCATAAACTTTGTCACTAGGTCTGGGAAGATAAGGTTTAATACCTTCTTTCTGTGTGATGGCACAATTTTGTGGCTAACTGATAATGAAAGCAAGGCTATCCTTTTGTTTACAATGCAGTTGTTTTCTAAATAGATAAACTGTTAGTCATTATAAACAATTCAGTAAATAAACAATTCAGTAAGATTGTATATATTTAACTTTCTGCTTTTGCCGTAGAGAAAAGCACCATATTAGGGGTAGGGTAGAGTGAGAAAGCATCTGTGGATTAAGGAGAATAGAAACTGTAAGTATGGACTTAAGAGTCATTTTCATGTTTAAGGATATGTTGTATTTATCAACTCTTGTATATTTGGAGATATTTACGAGTTAGAATACATTTACTATTAAATCTAATTTAGCATGTGGATAACACACTACTTTCCCAAATACCAATAGAATTAATTGTATGCAGACATTTTTAACATAAAATTGAACATTTCTTAGTTTCTCTAACAGTCAGAATTTCAATAAATACTATGAGCAGAATGGGATTTACCCCAGAAAATGATTAGAAGAGTTGCATTTTAACTATACTTCAGAATGTCCCATATTGAATTGATCAAGGGAGCTACAACCTCTGACACAATCAAAAAAGCAGAAAGTCATGATGCTGCAACTAAACCACTGAGTTTGACATACTGTCTTGAAGAAATCAGGAAATGGCTGCAACACCAAAAATCTAGTTAGACCGGTGAAGCTGGAAACTGGACTCTGAAACAAAGCCACAAAACAAAATCACATCCTCACAACTTCCTTGCTATAAGAAAAAAAAAAAAACAAACCATAAAACTAAATGAGCAAAAATCAGAAGAAAGATGGCTTCCTCTGAATTTTCCCCTTTGAAACACTTATATAAATGGATCTAATTAAAATAAACAATTTGCATCCAGTACATTCAAGGGAACCTAGGAAAAAATAAATCTTCAGGTCTCTGCTCTTTCAGTACAGAAAAGCACCCTAAATCGTGATGGGGATTGATCCTGGTAATTGACTGTATCTACCACAGCTCACTGCAAAGTACACCAGTACTGTACTCCAAAAGGCTGATGTCTGGTTCTGATTTGTTCATCTAAATTACTGGTATCCTGTCTGGCTGCTTATGTTCTTCAAAGGCTACATCTACTTCTTATATACAACCACCCAGAGTTCTAACAGGAGTGGACACATATCAAGGCTACATGTGATTTTAAGTTTTCCTGAGTTCTATTTTCAAACCTGACATTGACTTTACTTATAATACTGTATTTTTGTCCTTGATTTTCCATACCTCAGCCTGCAGTCTGTTTGGAGAATGAACAAAAACATCTGGCTTTCCCATCTCAGGCAATCAGGTAAATATATTTACACTTTGTAAAAAGAAGTTCAAAATTATAGATTTCTGTATATATTTTCTTTGTCCAAAGCTTATTTAGGAAAATTACAAACTTGGCCTTAGAATTTTGCTTTGGTTTTCTAGGACTGCAATAAAATAAACCACAGGTTAGGTGGATTGAACAATGACAACTTATTTACTCAAGTTTCTGAAAGTCCAAGATAAAGGTGCTGAAGAGTAGGTTTCTCCTGCAGCCCCGTCCTGATAGTGCAGATGGCCCTTCTCACTATGTCCTCACGAGATCTTTCCTCTGTCAGACATATCCCTTGTATTTCTTCCTCTTTGTAGAAGCACAGCAGTCATATGAGATTAGGGCCCCATTCTTTTGACCTCATTTAACCTTGCTTACCTCTTTAAAGGCTCTGTCTCCAAATATTCTCACTCTGGAGATTAAAGCTTCAGCATATGAACTGGGGGAAAATTATATAATTCAGTCCTTAATAAATTTATGTATTTGTAAATAAAGTATTAGGTTAGCCAAAAAGACCATCTGTTTGGTTTTTTTCCATGAAATAAAAGACACATTTTTCATTTTCACCAATAATTTTATTAATTTGGATATTTTGAGTGTGTTGGCTATCTCCCACATGGTATAATGTTGATTGTTCTCAATTAATGTTTCAATTCGTTCTCTATCAACTTCAACTGGTCTCCCCAACTATGGAGCATTGTCCTGAGAGAAATCTCCTGCACAAAATTTCACAAACCCCTTTTGACATGTTCAATCAGTCATGGCATCTTCCCCATACACTACACAAATCTTTTTTTGTGTTTTAGTTGCAAGTTCACTTTTCTTGAAATAATAAAGCACAATATGCTGGAAATGTTGAGCATGTTCTTCCATCTTCAATGTTAAAATGAAACACAGAACACTTTTTAAAATTTTAGTATTACAATTTTTTTCAGAGAGAAAAGCACTTTTAGGCAATTTATATGTCCAATGACCATATTATGAGAAAAGAAAAACAATAACTTCTTGAACTAATGATTCTGAAAATCATGTAAATTAATTCAATAGTGAATTTATTATTTCTTGATACTTTCCTTGCAGTCCATAGGATTGCAATTTTTACTTCAAAAATTAAATAATAAAAAATAAGCATAGATTTAGATACCTTTAGTTTTTGTTATATGTAGTTTAAAACAACAGTTGAACAAATATAAGGGCATTAGGAAAGTATTTCAATAGACCTATATGGAGACTGTAATAATAAAAGAGGGTCATATACTAATGATTTTTATAATATTGTGTTGACAAGAGGTTAGAAAAATTTTAAATACAGATTTTCTTATAACAGTTATTTGTGCACACTAATGTCAAATTATATTTTAAAATGACTTGCTTTCTGAAATGTATAATGGTGTAAAATAATCTAGTCCAACATGGCCAGGTTTCTATTTTGGAAAATGATTAGTTGAGGGGAATGTAGACATTTTCAATTGAAGACTACTTCTAGATGATTTTAAATATTTGTTTAAAGAGAAGTAAATAAGGGGTGATGAGGATAGACAACTATAAATAAAAAGAAAATGATAATTTCCTGGCAGAGAATTTTACTGAGAACTTTGTCTAAAGAAGGGTTGTTGCTGACACATTTTGTAATTAACAACTGATTCTAAGAATTAAAAGTCAGCTTTCTAGGTTTTGGTTATTGATATGGCCCTGAATCTTATTCACTGCCTTTTTGACTTTATTTCTCCATGAATCATTTTCTTGAAAGCTGGTCAGGAAATGTTGGAAGAAAATACAATGAGCATATCAGCACAGACAATATTCCGGCAGAGACCTAATTAACAATGTGTTTTGACTAAAAGGCCATGGAGACTTCTAATCTTGATATTTTAAAAAAATATATTTCTTTGGAACATATTAATTCTGTTATTTACTTCTGTACATGACGTTCATTTTTTTATAAGCCAGGCACATAATAATTTTAAACCTTCTGCACTTAATATGTGCTTACTTGTTTCCATTTTACTTTGTTTATTGGAAACACTTTTGGATATTTTTGAAATTCTAACATTAACAGTATTAATATTTCAAAGGATACCAATGGTTCTGAAACACAAAATGAATTAGGAGCTAAAACTCACATTATGCATTAACAGAAAAAACAAACAAACAAACAAACAAAAACTATATACAGGTAACATGACAAGCAAAAAACAACCGAATTCTCGGGAAGAACCTTAAATTTAGTTTTACACCATTTTCTTTATATTCATTAAATACTTTACTTTCATGTTAATAAATATGATATATGATAATCATATCACATATGAAATAAATATGGAAAATAAATATTTTTGAATGGAAAATAAATATTAAGATCCATTTTAACAGCCTAACCATGTCCAAAAACAATGAGTATGCAAACAAGCTCTAGGGAGAAAAAAGTAAAGATGTAAAATAAACATCTGGAGAAAACTTTATATATACAAAAACAAGACAAAGTGAATACCAAGTACAGAAATTGGTATTTCTCAGAACATAAAGGAAATGAGTAATGGAAAAGAACATATCTTTAGAGATATAATTTAATACAATTTTTAAGAAACAAAGGAAGCCTTTAAATTACCTTTTGAAGAACACTGCAGTGTGTCAAGTGAAAGTGTTCCCAAATGGAATTAGATCTTCATTCTAATTTAGGAAAAGTTCCTAGAGTATTGCTCAGTTTGTTTATTCTTCTCTTCTATATGACAGCAGAGTCAAGATGTGTTGTGTACCCAAAGCTTCCTTCAAAGGACTGATTGACAGTTTATACCTGCAGGGTGAAGTTGTTAAAGAGAATTAATTTAGAGCCAGATTGCCTGGAATCAAATGTTAACCCCATGTGATGTTGGGCAAGTACATCACGTTTTATTCCTCAGTTTCCTCATCCTGAGATTGTGCAAAATAATGATTTCTATGTCATCAGTTTGCCTGTGTAGCACACATTAGTTAAATAAATAAAAATTAATACAAGTAGAACACATGTGTACTTGTGAATATCAATAAATGAGATATATATGTGGAACAGCTTTGATTATTAAGCTAGGCAAAGTTAAATTGGAAATACTCTTCCTAAGAAGAATAAGTGAAAGTATTGAGCAAAAATAAAAGATTTCATCTTTATTATAAAATATGGGAAGATTCCATACTTTCTTGGAAACTAATAAAAGAGAAAATATTAGTTTTGATTTTAAATGTCTAATTTAGTCACTTATTACTAGCAGAATCTTAAAAAAAACAGCTTGGAAGCTTTGAGTCTATTCTTATTCATAAAATGTCAAGAATAAAATAATATTGAATTACAACATTTGTTTTTGCATATATCGTATGGCCAACATATATCACCTACTTATAGTATGTTATAAAAACTTTAAATTTTTTATTAATTTAGAAGTGTGTGCTTCAAAGTATTTTAATCACAATCATGGAAATCTTTCATCTAACCATCCCTTAAAATGATACAGAAAAAATTGTTATAAATTAAGACTAATTCTTATTTTATTCTTACATTAAGTTGGGTTTTTATATATTGAGATTATTTTGAATATGTAAACAAATTAAAAATTAAGTATTAAATTAAAAATTAAATATTTATTAAAATTTAAATATTTTAACATATTGAATATGTAAATAAAATATTAGAAGTAGAAAATCATAAATATTTAAAAATTTTAAATAGATAATTCAGCTAATTTCCACTGCAACTTACTTTTATCTTAAATTTGTCTGTCAAAAATTAACCTATAAACTTTAAATTGAGCAGTTTAGATTAAGCTATTTAAACCCATCTAAAAGTATGAGAAATTTGCAATACTTTTGAAATAGCATTATTTTATGAATGACCATAGTCAAAAAGGTTAATGAATAGCTACTTTACCCTTTCATCTATTTTCTTAGTGAAAAGAGACTATTTCAGTATTTAAAATAATTAAAAGCATGCCTTTATATGTATGTGATTTGTTAAGATTATAACAAGTACATCAAATCATTATCACTCAATACTTTCATGTGAAAAATTCTCTTGGTTAACACTGTAGAAGCTGCAGATACATAGAGCATATAAGACTTTGCCTTACAAATTTATTATCTACTATTATGGGTTGAATTGTGTCACCACAAAATCCATATGTTGAAGTCTTAACCTGGAGTAAGATTTGACTATATTCAGAGATCATGGAGATAAGGTCTTTCTATAGGTAATTAAGTTCAAAAGACCATTACGGTACATTATATGCACACACACAGACACACACACACACACACACATAACTGATATTCTTATAAAAACAGGTGATTAGGACACAGGCATGTACAGAAGGTGGACCATGTGATGACACAGGGAAAAGACAGCCATCTTCAAGTCAAGAAGAGAAGCTTCAGAAGAAACCAATGGCTGCAAAACATTGATTTCAGAATCTAGCCTCCAGAACTATGAATAAATACATTTCGATTACTTAGGCCATCCAGTCTGTGGCACTTTTTATGGTCACCTTAATGTCTTATTACATTTAGGCTTCTATAATAACAATACCATGGACTAAGTGGTTTATAAACAATAGATAACTATTTCTCAAAGTTCTAGAGGCCAGGAAGGCCAAGATCAAGGAAACTCAGGAAGGAATGGGTGAGCAAACTCCCTGGAACCTCTTTCATAACAGCACTAATCCTGTTCATTGAGACTCCGCCCTCATGACCTAATCACCTCCCGGAGCTTCACCTTTAGGTATCCTCACAGGGAGAGAGTTAGAATGGGTATGCGTCTGGATTCATTTAATATTTTTCTCATTTTAACATTTATATAAATTATATTTACTTGCTAAAAAAGTGACAAATAGTATTATGGGTTTTATGTGAATGCGTAGAAGCAAAATGATTGGCAATAACAGCACATGTTGTGTTGGGGAGGGTGTTGTAAGTGGTGTATTAAATTAAAAATACACAGAGTATGACCTGCTGAATGAAGAGGCATACGTCGCCCATTAAGAGTTGGCAGGTAACTGATTCAGTATTTGAGCTGACACTTTGGGGTTGTGAAAATCCCAATGTTGTTTGACTGAAGGTGCAGTTTCAATACACTCACAAAGGAAGTAAAATCACGTTAATTCTTAGTTACAAATCCCAGAGCTGGGGATGTCATGAGTCCAGAGAGCAGTGGTGCTCCGTTGCAAGTCACCGAGGAGCAGGGCAGTGAGAGCAGCGGGCGCAGGCACCTACTAGTCGCAGGGTGGTTGGGGTAGAGGTCACTTTTCACGATGTCTGCTCTAAATAATTATTTTTAAAGGTGGCTCAGGAAAAGTAAAGTGGGAATTTGTGGTAGGAATCCTAAGCTAGGGTCCTTATCTAAATGTCAAGGTTCTAGGTCTCATACTGCAAAATGCCTGGGCAGCAACTCAGAGGAGCTGTTTTCTCACCATACCTGGGAATGGAAGGACACCATTGTAAGGATTTTATGCTTATACTATATATGAAATGGTATCACATTAAACATGTTTTGAAACACTTTAATTCATTCAATGCTTTCTGTGTTCCTGCATCTTTTTATTGAAAGATTTTCCTGTCAAGATTCCTTTCACCTGATTTGTGTGTTTTCAAAATGCTCCTCAGTCATTTGTGACGTTGATGGGGAGCCAATACAGAATTTTTAAAATTTGGACTATTGGCATATTTTAATGTCTGTGCTTTGGAAAGATTTATTTACTTCTGGTGCTTATGATGAGTTTGAACAGCAATCTTCAATTTTCATGTCCTCCCTGCTCTCACCAAAGAAAGACAAAAAGGAAAAAAAGCCCACTTCTATAATCTATCAGAGACCTTATATTTTATCATAAATATTTATTTTTTCTTATTATCATTAAGTAAGCTTCTTGAGGTTAGGCATTTAACTGTGCCTCTATTTGGGAGCCTAGCAAAAATAGGTCAGAACAGGTTTAAGAAATATTTATGGTTCAATTTTTTGCTTAACTTTGCAGTATGTACAAAATAAAAAAAAATGCTTCTATTCTCATTAAAGCAATTTTGGTATATCAGATAAACCAAATAGCATTTGGACAGGAAAAGTATCTACATCTCAATTGCCTTAATTAGACATTTATATTGATCCAGTTGAATATCTAATGGCTCTATTTCATAGGTAGAGAGGATAAATTTAATGACTTAATCCCAAGAGAGGATTTTATTTAATACAATTAATAAGGAAGAAAACCACTTTCATTTTATTAGAAGGAGCTTTTATCATTCAATTTAATCTACTTACTGATATTCAGGCATTGTTAGTGAGTTGATATCTTTATGTATATTCACAACACAAGGGAATATCAACACAGATTTTTACAATCAAGGAAAAGAAAGAGAAGGTTGATATAAGTATTGAAGTATCTGCAATAAAGGAGAAAAATCTGTATATTCATGAAGTAATTAGGAGTTCTTCCCCCAGTAGTAAAGTTTCCAAGTAATTATTTCCTTTGACTAATGAATACAATTTCCTATTTATGCAACGCTTCTATGCTTTACAAAGTGCTTTGTATTATCAAACATTTATTGGACCCTTTATTTGTACAGGAAGACTATTTTATTTGTTTCTTTCCAAGTAAATTTGTTGACTATACCATGATCCTTTCATGTAATGCAAGGCTTCAGAAATTGAAGCAACCACTTAAAAAAATAAATGGATACAATAAAAAACAACAACAACACTTTTTTACAAGCCATTTTGGATCAACAATCTACTATAGTCAGTTATTAGCTCATCATATTTACCTTTATTCACATCTTTAAATACGATAAATGTCTTACATGAGTTACTTTTTGATCTTTCAGTGGTCATCCTTCTGCGAAGCCCTCTTATAACTACACAGTGTCTTCATAGTCATTTATTATACCACTTAGCATATTACATTCTATCTCCTACAATAAAAGTAATTTATTTTTATTTTTTGTTATTTTCCTAATCTTCACTGGAGGATATATTTTTATTAATTTGAGAGAGAGAGAGAGAGAGGGAGAGAACCACTGATGTGAGAGAGAAACATAGATCAGCTGCCTATTGTATGTGCCCCAGCCAGGGATTGAATTTGCAACCCAGGTACGTGCCCTTACTGGGAAACGAAACTGAAACCTTTTTGGTGTATGTGACAATGCTCCAACCAACTGAACAGCCCAGCCAGGACAAGTGATTAATTTTTAATTATCACTTTTCTTTTTTTTTTAACCAACAAAGATTTATTGTGTGAACTGTATGTTAAGAAATATGCTGGAAAGTTCTTTTTTTTTATTAATTTATTTACTTTTTAAATACATTTGTCTCTGCCTTCCCCCCACCTCTTTCCCTTGCCCCCTCCCACCGTCCCTCCCTCAGCTCTTCCCCTTTGGTTTTGTCCATGAGTCCTTGCTATATGTTCCTTGACTTTCCCCTTCCCTGAAAGTTCTTGAGGTAACAAAAAAATGTTTGTCTTCTCTGACTTGTGAATTATTAATATTTTCAAATGAATGGATGGAGAAATGGATAAATAAATTAATCAATTTCAACTTTCTAGTGTCTTTTTGCATGGATATGGAATTTTTTTTAGAGTTACTAACAAGAGGAATTTTTTTTTGTTTGTTTAATAAAATATGGTATGTGTAAAGTTATAAAGTGGTAATGGCAGGAAAACTCAAAATTCAAACATGATACAATTAACCATAACTAATACTTTATTTCTCACAAAATTAAGGGGTAGACATTTTGGGAAATTTCTTGTAGTCCCAGATGTATTCACAATTTTATTATGTAATTTGTAATAATCATTATAAAATAGTTGATTTGTCTTTATCCTCACTTCGCAATTTCTGTACATTTGACAGACAGCTTAGTTCAGTGACTATGAAATTACCCAACTGTATTGTGCATCAAGTTGTTATTACATTTTGCAACTGAGCCATGAAAACAATGAACACTGGAATTAGAGATCAAAAGTAAGAAAAATATGAGTAATAGTAAAAAGATCATTTACATTAAGATATGTGATTGATAAAATATTGACATGTAAATATTTTATTCAAAAACATATTTCTGGTGTTAATTAAAAAAAAACATTTCTTAAAATATCAGGTGTGTACACCTGTCAAAAGAAGAATGAAACAAAAAGAGCACAAGTTAAAAAGACAAAATAGTTCCTTAACTGAGATATTACTTTTGACTTAAAAATTATATATAGGCATTTAATAAAATCTGTAAGTTCTTCGATAACTAACACCATATCTCTGTTGGTGTTAGTTGGACCTCTGTATTCAATCTCTCTTAAATAGCTTATCCCATGCCCAGTGATTTCAAACAGCACATTTTTTAAATGACTTTCAAATATTTCCTTTTTAATACATCTCTGCTAGACCATAAGAAAAACAATTTTATAACCACCTTTTGATTCTTTAATTCATTTTCTTCATTTCAATGGTTCTCCATGTATTTGTTTATATCCTAAAATTTATCTTTCCATGACATTTTTACCTTGATTAATAGTCTTTTTTCTTATACGAGCATCCAAATCAGAAACTTGTGAGTTACTAAATCTCCTTTTTTAAGACTTTAATACATGATGAAACAGACATCAAAGGAGACACACTGATTTTATAGGCAGACATTAGAAATACAGTCAGAAACAAAATTCATTGCTTCTATGTCTAACCCAACTCTCCTTTTAGCAAGCAATTGCACAGATATAAATTACATTTATCCCTTAGTAGTTCTCAAAAATTTTTGATTAAGAGTTTGGAAACATGATAGTAGCACAAAGCAGGTGGTGCCTACAAACACAATATATTTCCTTACTACCAACCCCCTCACCTTTCTCCTTAGTAGAGCACCTTACTTGTTTTTGACTACTAAGTAGTTTTATGTTTTGGGGGAAGCTGTGCCTCTTCCTTAGCCCAATGTAATAAATCAAGATTAGTAAAGCCAGCAACATGATTTCATCTCTATCTCCATAGTTCTGAAATGAGAATGCATTACAATTTTGACTATGTATTGAATTCTAATGAGAGGCTTGAGAGAAAAAAGACTTGCACTTAGACAAGTTTGGTTTGCATCAAAGCAAAGGGCTGTAAGAAAAAAAATGCAAAAATTTTCTTGAAACAGTGTAAAAGCTATATATACACATACGCACATATACATACATACACATATACATGTTCAATTTGTTGAACATATATAAACACATATGTATATATACACATGTGTGTGTGTGTGTGTATTCAACAAAGATGGAATAGTGGAGAAAAGAGAAGTTGGGACAATAATAAACATGATGAATCCAGTCTAGATATTTAAAAATGCAGATTTCAAAAAATTTAATGATGGAAACTATTTTGGTATTATCTCCAACTTTTCAAGTGGATGTCAATGGAATTTAGATTTTTAAGTGACATTAATAAGGTCACAAAAATAGTAAGTGATAGACCTGAAACTTGGAATCAAATCTTCGTACTACCTTGCATAGTAATACAGACTGAGTAAGACGAGAGATAATGGAGAGAAAGCAAAGTTGACAGCTCTCTCAACAGGCCACCTTATATAACAATGCCTAACTTAGGGTCTTGATTATATAGTAGTGATAGGGATAGAATGTGAAAGATGACTTCTTGACATGCGAATGATGAAAATGCAGCAATTGTTAAGAGAGTAAACACATGGGGATGGATTAGTTGGAAGACTCCAAGATGGTAGAGACTGTGTGCTATTGCAAGGAAAATGATTTAATGACTAGATTCAGTTTTAATGATTTTTGTCACGTATGTAACAGACACTCATTTTAAAAATAAGAGGTGTGTATAAAGGTTATTAAAAAATGGTACTTCTTTATGACCCAATGTCTCCACTTCTGGGAATTTTTCTGAAGAAACCTGAAACACTAATTCACTGATTTGAAAGAACATAAGCGTCTCTATGTTGATTGCAACATTATTTACAATAGCCAAGATTTGGAAGTAGCCCAAATGTCCATCAGTAGAAGAGTGGATAAAACAACTATAAGACATTTACAAAATGGAACACTATTTTTTATGGAACAGCCATAAAAAAGAAGAAAATTAAAAAATTTACCCTTTGCAACAACATGGAGACATGGAGAACCCTGTGCTAAGTGAAATAAGTCAGTCAGAGAAAGACAAATACCACAAGATTTCACTCATATGTGGAATGAAATGAACAAAATGAACTGACAAGCAAAATAGAAACAGACTCATAGATAAAGAGCAAGGTAACAGCTCTTGGCTTTGGTACTGAGGGGGCGTGATTAGTAGGTAGAAGCTTTGAGCAAAAAGGACTCATGGACATGGATGACAGTGTGGGATTGTATGGGGGAGGGGATATAAGGAGGATAAATGATAATGGAGAAAATGAAATAATTTTAAAAAATAAAAAAGATTAAAAGTTTTTAGTATCTCCATTTTAGTCCCACTTATCCCCTTAAAATCAGATATAGTAAGAACAGTGCCTGACAAATACATATTGGTTGCATAAAGGAATTGCATCATTGGTAGCATTATTATAACAGCAATTAAGTAGCAGAGCAGAGATTTAAATTTCTGCTTTCCCAGAGGACATTTTCTTAGTAAACATGATCTAGTTGAGTGAAACAAAAATCCACAGAATAATGAGTAGTGATTTTCTAGGTCCTTGCTTATTTTATGTATGAAGGATTTTTTAATGTGGACCATTTATATATGACACATAATTGTAAAACTGATTTGGCCATTCCAAAACAGTGTGTAACTTTAATTATAATCAAAATTATAAGAGATTTAATGAACAATTTTAATTCCTTAATCAGTTTTGAATTACTGGAATGGTTAACTGTTAATTATTTTATGGGGTGACCTAAACTTTTACTCTAATATCTGGAAGTGAAAAGTGAGGGACCAATGACTAATGAGAAAAACATTCGAAGATTATCTGCTTCTCTTAGGAACTCTTCGTTGTGACCCACATCATGGCAATGCGGCCTTTGTCACACTGCCATGGTGGTCTGACCTTGCCAGTTGCTCTTCACAGGGGCTTTTTTTCATAAATGTTCTCAGAAACCCCTTCAATTAGAGCTCAATCTAAAGTGACTTCCAAAAATGAGAACAGATATTCACAAATGGAAAAATGAAAATACCCTGAACTCAGATGCAATAAGATATTAAATCCAGACTTTCTTAAAGCTCTCTACAAACACTAGCATCTGTAATTAATCCTCCCAATTTCCCCATAAATCATATTTAATTATCTTTGATTTACAAGCATAAAACTAAAATATCAAGGAAATGAATGGTCTACATTGTCATACAAATCTTTTTAATCACAACTTTCAGCATGTATTCTCCTCAGGAGTCTTCATGGATTCTCCCGCATTATTTTTAAATCCTAATATTTCTGCCTTTATTATCTAGTAGTACTGAACACATGGCTATGAGTCTATGAATTCAGGCCTCTTGATTGTTCATTCCCTTTATAAGAACATTTATTATAAGCACAATCTTTATCATACATTTACATTGTGGCATCAACCTCATTTAGTCTGTCTTCTCTGTTGTTGTACAGAGAATTTCTTATATAAGATAATCTGATGATAACTTTTCCCTCTTGATATCTTCCATTTATTAGTAAATAGACTTGCTAGGTAGGAAAGTGTTTTTTTCAAATTAATTCTGTATAAGGTTGATTATTGATTACGTGGTTATTAATCTCCTAGGGGTTTTCTCAAATACCTTGTTTTATTCACTATTATCCCATATTGTTATTGTCTTACGAAAGAGGATAAATCTCCTTTGTATCAAATAAGGGAACAGGACAGTTCTTCTGACATGAATGTGCAATATAAGTATTGTGTTTTCAGTATACAAGACTGAATAGATAATCTTATTAATGTCTTCTTTATTCTGAGAGAGTCCTTAGCCTGTCTGTACAACTAACTGAACTTAAAGGTATACTTAAATTTCATAGTTTAGGAGTAAACACAGAAAACAGAGCTAATTGTGTTGAAAACAGCTATCAGTAAGGCTCAAACTATCAAACTTACTTTATTATAGATACATTAGTTTTCTAAGTACAACAGACCGAGTGGCTTTAACTGCAGAAATGTATTTGCTCACTATTTTGGAGACTAGAAGTCCAAAACCATAGTATGTGTAGAATTGGTCCTGAGGTCTCTATTTAGCTTGTAGATGGCCTTCTCCTTGTGCCTTTACCTGGTCTTCCTTTGTACATGTCTATATCCTCATCTGCTGTTCTTATAGGAATATCATGATTGGATAATCCCTAAAGATACCATTTTAGCTTAATTACCTCTTTAACTCTGTCTCCAAATATAGTCACATTCTGAGGTGCTGGTATTAGGACTTCAATATATGAATTTTGGAGGACTCAATTCAGCTCATACCAAGAGAATAAATACTTAATTTAGTAGTGGAGTATAGATTTAACTTCATTCCATGGAATAATTTATACACTGAGAAAATCTGGTTGTGTCCACCCTTAACAAGTTTTTAATATAATCATGCTATGAAATGGAGATATTTCAGAGAAGTAAATTCAGAGATAAATTGATGTAGGAAGAGATAAATTCATGCCAGGAGTTTTCATAAGTGGAAGAATGAAAATACCCTGATCTCAGATGCAGTAAGATGTAGTTTTCTACAGAAATATAATCCCATTTGGCAGAAGACCAAATACAGAGAAAACTTAGAATGTTATTTGCTTTTGTTCATTTATCCATCTGTCTACATAAACCCCATGACATTGTTTTCCAAATAGAAGCCTACTAAGGCCAGAAGTCTGGTGCTTGGCTTGATCATTGCTTAGCCAGTTTCAGTTTAAGAGAAGATAATAGACTGGAAACTTCCATTTCTTAAATATGGTTAAACATGCCCCAAACTACAAGTTTAAATAATCTTGCTCAGTATATGCTTTTTAACCTTTGATTCTATCTTCTATTGTGTTCCATAGAAGTACAGATAGGCTCTTTTTGTTTCATTCACATATTCTCAGAGTTATTGCAACTATTACATACCTTTATGAAATATGTACAACCTGTTACCTACAGAAAAAAAATAAAGATTTGTTAGCTGTGATGTATTTTTTCTTATATTTTCTCTCTTCTTTCCCTTTCTTTTGTCTCTCTTTCTTCCTCTCTTTCTCACTCTGTCCTTCCCTGTTCTTTCTTTTTTCATTGAAGTGTTGATTAAATTTTTTTGACATTTTTAATTAAATTATAGTTGGCATAAAATAGCATATTGATTTCAGGTGTACAACAGTGATTTAACATTTATATAACTTAAGATCATCACTGATAGGAGAAAAACTTTGTATTTATAAAATAAATATAAACTATATATGTATAGTATATTTTATAAAGTATGAGATCACCTTATTTTTATTCCACAGATATATAAGAAATTTTAATATTCTATAATATTTAAAAACTTAGTTAAGAACAAATTATGCCACTGTCCGTATAGTTGACAAATGATTACTTGTCCTTAGCCATAAGGACATATGTCCTTAGCCATATGTAAAACTATACATATATAGTTTTAATGTAGTTGAAATCATTTTGTGTGCATTCTTTCCCTCTAATTAGTATTATCTCTGTGTCCTAATAAACAATTAAGTTGATGACCACTGGTATCATGTGACCAGAATGTCACAGTGCATCATTTTTCTGTCTTTCAACCTCATGTTTATAATTTGATTAAATTCTTGAAACGCTCTAAAACGATAACACTTTGAAAATAGTGCATAACTTCGAGAAGTTAAAAGCTTAACATATATTTAATAATATGATGTTTTTTTAAATAAGGTTACTATGTATCTCTTACAATGATTATCACATCCTTCTTCTGTGATCTGGAGTTACATTTTCCTTTAAAAGTTTTTCATCCAAATAACTTAGAAACAAATTTTAAAATTAAGAAATAGGTGTTTATTAATTTTAAAAACAATTTATTTTTATTGTATTTTTTCCATTACCACTTATCCCTCTTATACCATCTTCCACCTCCACACAGCCCCCTCCACCGAATGCAATCACCACATTGTTGTTTGTGTCCATGAGTTATTTCTCTTTTTCGCTTTAACCTTCCATCCCCAACCCTCACTCCCCCTCAGAGCTGTCAGCCTACTTTGTGGGTATTTTGATACTGAAAGCATGTATTTTTCTTAGAAGAAATGAATCCTTTAATGGATTTTCCATCAAAGATCACCAAAAGTATGGTAGTCGCTCCATTTTATTTAATCTTTTAATTCTAAAATTAAGTTTATAATTTTTTGGTACATGCTCTCCAACTATCTTATTAATATTTTTTCAGTGAAATTATGTTTTTTAAAGACTTTATTTATTTAGTTTTAGAGAGATGGGAAGGGAAGGGGAAAGAGAGAGAGAAACATCAGTGTGTGGTTCTCTCTCACACACACCCGTCCCCCCACTGGGGACCCAGCCTGCAACCCAGGCACGTGCCCTGACTGGGAATCTAACGGACAACTCTTTCATGCACAGGCCAGCATTCAATGCACTGAGCCACACCAGCCAGGGCAAAATTATGTGTTGTATTCTTTTTGCTGTTTAATAAGTGTTTCGTTTATTCATGTATTTATTATTGAATATTTTATTGTTGATCAGTCACAGTGGTCCACATTTTTCCCTGTTACTCTCCATTGCCTGGCCCAACCCCTACTCTCACAGTCAATCTCTACCATGTTGTCCATGTCCATGGGTTATTCATGCATGTTCTTTAACTAGTCCCTTCCTCTTCTTTCTACTCTTGTCCTCCTCCCTGCCTCCCTTCTGGCCGCTGTCAGTCTGTTCCTTGTTTCCATACCTCTGGTTGTATTTTTCTTATTTATCTGTTTTGTTCAAAAGGTTCCTCTTGTAGGTGAAGCCATAGGGTATTTGTCTTTCACTGTCTGGCTTATGTCCTTTAACATAATCACGAAGAAGACCACAGTGGAATTTGTCTCAGTAGAATCAAGTTTTACCACTGCCTTCTTTTTCTGGATCAGCCCCCGGTATTGTCAGATGGTGTTCTAGTCTGGCTCTAGGCAGGCTTTTTGAGACTACAAGCAATCCACAGTCTGTGGCTGTCTCCTTCAGATTTGGCTGGACCCCACTCTTCTGACCTGCTGGTTTTCCATCAGCCGTGGGCCCAGGAGTAGTTCATTTAATGACCTGAGAGGACTGCCAGTACCTTCTCCACCTGCCTCCAGAGGGGACCTCTGGTGAGATTGGGAGGTGGGGAATGTTGGGTCACCTCCATGGAGCACTATTCAGTCTTCACAGGAAGACGGTGGGAGTGTTTTCCATCCCCTTGCTGCTTATCTTCGTCTGTCCTAGATTCTTTCCCAAAAATGTATGATTTCTGGTGAATTAGTGTCCATTTCGTATGAGGAGCCAATCTATGTAACAGGGGCAGCTCTTTCCTGCTTGGCAGAGACAGCAGCTCTGTCTAGACGCTGCATCTGGGTGGAGCCTGAATCGCCCTTGTTGCACCTGTCTAATCTCCTTTCTCTGCTGGGTGTAGTGAATCAGGGCCCAGGGAACAGAGTAGCTCTTAGTGTCTGGTAGAGCCCTTTCAGAGCTTTTTCTTCTTTTCCCTGAGGAAATGTGCCCAGCACGGGATTCCTGAGCCTGACCTCACTGATCTGCAGAGCCTATAATCCTGCAGGTGGGTTTTGAGTTCAGGTGTCTGTGAAGGGATGTCTGGCTACAGCAAATCTCAGGTGTTCAGCTCCTCTCGCTGTCTGTTCTTCAGCCTGCTGCTCTTTTACTGGAGACTTGGGCCTGAACTCTCCACTCTGTACAGTTCCCTGCTCACCAGTCATGCTGGGTTGGGTCACACAGTCCTTTCAGTGCGACTCTGTCCCTCTGACTTCTTTGTTAGCAGAGTGGCTGCATACTTGTGCACGTGCAGGGGGAGCACTGGGTCCCTGGTGAGTCTGGAGTCTCACCTCAGCTCCTCTTTTAGAGAGTGTCGCCCTTCTGCTGCGGCACTGAGACCTGGGGAACCTGTTCTCCTCGTACTCCTCCCCCGCCAAAATTGTAGTCTTTCTCAGTCAAGGCTGGCCACTGGTGAAAACCTCTGACAGTTTTAGGTAAAATTTCTCTGGGTGTCTCTCCCAGATGGCACTGGGAAGAGTCCTGCAGCAATAATGCAACATGGAGAGGTGGTGGGGTGCTGCCCCCACTCCCTCCAGAGTTTCCGTCTTGGGTCGGTGTGCACTTGCCACACTGTTTCTGGAGCCAGCACCTCTGTGGCCATCTCTCTCTGCACCGGAAGCTTGTGGCTCCTGAACCGATCTGCAGCAACCCCGTATCTGCACAGCCAGAAGTGCCGGGCTGGGCAGCAGTGGTGGCATTTGCTTGGCTTGGAGAGTCCGGGGCACAGCACTCATGCACATTCCCTGCACTCTCGCCTGTGTATGCACTCTCACACGCTCACACTCTACGCTGAATTTTCAAGCAGATTGCTCTGTGGTTTAGCTGCAAGACTGATCTGGGTTTGGGAGCAAGTGGACGGAGCATCCAGCTACTCTGCAACAATCTCGGGTCTATAACAAGTGTTTTAAAATTATGTTGCCTAATGAATCATTTCTGATATACAGCAAATCATTGATCCTTAACTATTTTAGTTTTGTTGTACACACTCATTAAAAACTTACATTGGATAGTTTTAGGTTCCTACTAAATAATCACTTTTTTTCTGCTTTCTTTAAGCGCTGAGATATTATTTCATATATTGATCATGAATGCATGGGATGGCACATCCATCCACACACTCACTTAATTCATTTGTTTTGACTGCAACTCTTATGCATAAGATGGCCTCTTATGCATAGTCATTTTAAAAATTATATTTTTCTACCCTGGCTGGTGTGGCTCAGTGGACTGAGTGCCAGACTGCAAGGCAAAGGGCCGCCAGATCGATTCCCAGTCATGGTGCGTGCCTGTGTTGCTGACCAGGTCCCCAGTAAGGAGCGATTGACAGGCAACCACACATTGATATTTCATCCCCTCTTTCTCTCCCTCCTTTTCCCTCTCTAAAAATAAATAAAGTCTTTTAAAAATAACATAAAAATTATATTCTTTTAAAAATACTTTGGTCCATGGACAAACTGAAACTAATGGTGCATTCTAGTACCCTGATAGAAAATGCCCACTACAGAAGTCACCTAAAGATGCTGTAGTCATTTTGTCACCTTAAAGAGAATCAGCCTCTGGATGAAGCTGATATAAATAATAAAGTCTAGCAAGAGGTACCCACTGAGTCTGTAATGACATTAGAGTGCCTTTGAATTAAAATAAACTTTTAAGCACACCATTTCCTAAACTTTTAGAAGTTACTGTTTGAGAGTTTGAAGTCAGTTTTTGTGTTAAAACTTCCTCATGATTACAACTAATCTCATTAAATCTGAACATTTTTTATTGATTTTTTTGTTATACAGTTATATATTTATATATACACATATGTATATTTATGAATACATATAAGTCAATAATATTGTTTTGCCTCATTTCAAATAGTTATGTCTCAAATACTTTAAATAAATGATTGCATCCTAAAATAGTAATGGTAGAGATCAGTTTCTTTAGTTTTTCCTTTATTTTAAAGATTTTATTTATTTATTTTTAGAGAGAAGGGAAGGGAGGAAAAGAGGGAGGGAAACATCAATGTGTTGTTGTCTTTCATAGACCCTCCTACTAGGGACCTGGCCCACACCCAGGCATGTGCCTTGACTGGGAATTGAACCAACGGCCTTTTGTTTTGTAGGCCCAGCACTCAATCCACTGAGCCACACCAGCCAGGGCTCTTACTGTTTTTCTTAACAGTGTTGGACAAATCTTCAGAGATTTACCCTATGAGTGTGGTAATGGTCATTAGTCTAAAGCAAATATTTGCTTCATGATAGTAAAGATTCTTGTAGTAGCCTTTTGAGGTTATATAAATGAATATATTTCAATACATGCATCCATCTTCAAAATAGTGGAATAAAAACAAAAACAAATGTGATTATGGTGAAGAACTATCTTAAAATAGCTTGCTATTCTTTTGTTTAGGTATTTTGCTTTTAAACTCATAATGAGAGTGGACAGTAGCTCATATTTCTAGCTATCCTGTTTAGGTTTGCTATTTTAGGTTTGCTTTAAAAATTCATTTACTTGTGAATATATTACACAATCCAAATAATATATGAAATATGCACATATGTGCATACTATGAATGCAGTAACATATACAGATAAAATAATAATCCGGTTAAACACTAATAGTGGTAAATCTATATATGAGCATATCCCCTGTCATTTCATATTGTCAACTTGCACAGATAATTATTTTCCTGACTATTGTGCTTATCACTCTTTTGTAATTTTTGTTTAGTTTTAAATTGTTTTTTTCTTTGACAGGTAGACAATATCTGTATACATATTATTTAGTTTGTTTAGGACAGAACTTTATAAAAATGTTGTTGCATAGTTATGTAATCTTCTACAACATGTTTTTTAAACTGAAAAATGTTTCTAAGCTTGATATTAATGCAGGTAGCAATTTGTTTTCACCTTGAAATTTATTCTAAAAGTGTTACATTTTCTCTTTCATATTAAGATCATTAACTCATATTGAATTGATATTTATGTGTGATATATAGCCAGGAGGATCCAATTTTTTTTGTTTTTGTGATATGGATAACCAATTGTTTCAACATTACTCAGAGAATGATTTTTTCTTTTTCCGGCTACTTATAATGTCAATCCATTATATATAGGGTTCCCTTTACTCTTTTGAGCCTTTATACATAAGTCTGTTTCTAATTTGTATATTTTATTTTATTGGTCAATTTAACTATCTCTGGGCTAATTTCTTTCTTTTTCTTTTTTTAGATTTATTTATTTTTAGAGAAAGGGGAAGGGTGGGCGAAAGAGAGGGAAACATCAACATGCGGTTGCCTCTCATGTACCCCCTACTGGGGACCTGGCCCATACCCAGGCATGTGCCCCAAATGGGAATCGACCTGGCAATCCTCTGTTTTGCAGGCTGGCACTCAATCTACTAAGCCACAGCAGCCAGGGCTTTGTGCTAATTTCTTCAATGGTGTAATGACCGTTAGTATATATTAAGATTTGATATATGATGTATGTTTGATGTATACATGTGGCTTCAATCTTCCATATACATTTCGGAATAATTCAAAATTTCCATGGAAGCCCTTCTAAGAGTGAGAAACAGGCAATGACGAGTAACTCTCTTAGCGATGGGAATGACGGAGAATGCCCTGGAGTCGCGTGAGACTGGGGTGAAAACGGCTGTGGGCAAAGGTGCTTGGATTACTTAACATGCGATGGTGAGTGAGACACCACCCACCGGAGAACACAGAAAAGGGTTAGCGATTAAAGATAAGATCCATATCCGTGCGGAATTACAAAAGCTCAGAACAGAAATGAGACGATTTCAAGGAGAATAAAATGATCAAATTCTCCTGTAAGCATAGAGAACGGACCTTGAGACAATGGCACCTTGAGAATCTATATTTGAAATCAGGAGTTGTTTTTTTGTTTGTTTGTTTTGTTTTGTTTTTTACATGTAAGATCTTGAGTCGCTGAGATCGCAATACTGTGGATCTGTTGGACTTTGAGATTGTGATATTTTGAAAGTGTGAGATGGTTAGATTACAAAAGATCTGTCTCCTGTCCTGTCTGCCCAGCTCCTTCTTAATTATTTTACAAAAAGAATTATCATCCGGAACTCTTCTGTATTCAAAAGTGACTGGACAGTCCAACATTTTGTCAGATGTTCATCTAATTCTTCCTTGTTCAGCCAAGGATAATCCTTTCCTGGCCATCTCCTGTGCGTGCAGTCCCTGCCGAGCAGCTGGGATGTGCGGCCACAGTCCCTCACTCACCTAAGAAATGGTCATCACTTCAGTTTCACCTTTTTGATTTTTTTCATTCCTATAGTTATTGGTGGCTTAAAAGATAGCTATAAAATATATTTTGTGTGTGGGTATCTGGTGACTTCTTGCTTTCAGGTAAAGCCTCCCTTTCCATGTTATTCTATATCTTATTTGAAAACAAAACACTTCCACTTAAACATGTGATATTATTTTATACATTTGTTACATTGGGTTGAATTAGTTCACCAGTAACATATCTGATTTTATGAATTAATTGTAGACTTGTAGACATAAACTATTTTTGAAATTATTTCATGGATTATTTTTAAAGAAATTGTATAATTGTTTGTGGGACATGTTAAAACAAAAAATAAGTAAACCCAGAAGTTTGAATATATATAAGTAATAACATTATATCTCTAACTAAAATTTATACTGGATATACCGTAGTCTGAGTGTAGTATCCCTCAGTCTTCTCCCAATTCATTGTTTGGGCAAATATTCCTTGCACTCCAATCTTCTTTGTCCTTTTAACTTGGATGGTACCATGTGTTTTGACATATTGATCCAAATCTTTATAACATATATTTTATGCTATTATTTAATGTGAACTAGCATCTAACTATTGCCCTTTTTTGCCTTGTAGTTTAATTTGTCTGATGGTAATAGATTCATATAAGCCTTTTGTGTGTGTGTATTGGGGGGGTGCCTTTTATTCTATTATATAAACTTTCTTTTTCAATTTGCCAGAAGTATTTTTGTCATCAAAATATGTTTAAATATTTAATATGGTATATATATATATTTTTTCTTTGTAATTTTATTTTTTTCATTGTTTAAATACATTTGTCTCCACCTTTCTGCCACCGCTTTCCCCTGCCCCCCACTCCCTATCTACCTCTAATTGGTGTATTATGACTTTTTCTTTTCATAATTTCTAAAATATTAATATATATTTCATTAGTGATATATTTAAGATTTATGGTTCATATTTTTAAATTCTTGTTTAGTTTTTTGAACAGTTCTTAAGAATATGTATGTGGCTTTTATAATTGATTTTACTTTGCAGATGAAAGTGTGTTTACTTGAAGTCATATACTTTTAGGATCAAGAATATTTATCTTATTTTATTGAAATTATTAATTTTTTACTTAGGGTTTGCATTTCATTTTGCATCAATTTCATTATACTCTATATTATTTTGGTAGTTTCTTCTTTTTTTGCCTTGGCTTCCGTTGCCAGGTTCACAATGCTGCTTTTCATGTCATGTATTCAGTTTTCTGCATTTCCATTTTGTTCTGCAATTCCTCTACCTCAATGTCCCTCAGCAGGGACACTTTTGTTTCCCAGAGGGCATTTGGTGGTGTTTGGAGACATTTTTATTCATCACAGTTAAGGGCATGATACTGACACCAGTATGTAGGAGAAAAATACTGCTTAAACATGACCCAATGGACTAGATTAATAGGCCCACAAACTCCCAAATTGTCAATAGTGCTGGGGTTGGGAACCGCTACTCTAAATGGATGTTAAATTTATTTCTTTCTTTTAGGTATAAATATTTTATTGTTTATGCAATTTCATTGTCCCAATTTTGCCCTCTGTGCCCCTCTTGCCCCCGCTTATCCCAGCCCCAACCCAAACCCTATACCGTTGTCCATATCCATGGACCGTTCATGTATGTTCTTTGGCAAATCCCTTCACCTTCTTTCAAACAGCCCCATACTTCCCCCTCCACCTTTGCAGCTGTAAGTCTGTTCCATGTTTCTATGCTTCTGGTTCTATTTTGCTCGTTAGTTTATTTTCTTCATTAGATTCCTCTTATTAGATCATTTGGTATTTGTCTTTCACCAACTGGCTTATTTCACTTAGCATGATAGTCTCCAGTTCCATCCATGCTGTCACTAAAGGTAAGAATTCCTTCTTTTTTCTGCTGCATAGTATTACATTGTGTAAATGTACCAGTTTTTTTATCCACTCACCTACTGATGGGCACTTAGGCTGTTTCCAAATCTTGGCTATTGTAAATAGCACTGCTATGAACATAGGGGTGCATAATTTGTTTAGAATTGGTGTATCAGGATTCTTAGGATATATTCCCAGCAATGAAATCCAAGGGTCGAGAGGCAGTTCTATTTTTAATTTCTCTGAGGAAATTCCATACTGTTTTGCACAGTGGCTGCATCAGTCTGCATTCCCACCAACATTCCATGCTTCCCTTTTCTCCACATCCTTACCAGCGCTTGTTTATTTGTTGATGTATTAATGGCAGCTATATTGGCAAATCTGACTTGATATCTCATTGTGATTTTAGTTTGCATCTCTCTGATGGCTAGTGATGTTGGGCATCTTTTCATATGTCTATTGGCCATCCATATGCTCTCCTTGGAGAAGTTTCTATTCAGGTTCTTTGCCCATTTTTTTAATGGGATACTTTGTCTTCCTGATGTTGAGTCATATAAGTTCTTTATATGTTTTGGATATTAAGTCCTTGTCCTATATATCATTACCAAATATGTTCTCTGATACAGTTGGTTTCCTTTTACATTTTGATGATGGCTTCTTTAGCTGTGCAGAATCTTTTTAAATTTTTAATTGTATTTAATTATTTGCCCATTTTAGTCATTTTTTTATTCATAGCCTTCATTTTATTCTTTATTCTTTTCTTTTGATTCAGATTAAACATGTGATTTTATCTTCTTAAAAATACAAAGTAGATATATTCTCAATTGTTTCTGTTACTGTATATAAATCGTGTCCCTTTAAAAAGCATCTATAGCTCCTTTCCTAGTTTATTTTATTTACTTACCCTGGAATGAAGACATTTTAAAAAATATATAAAGAATAAAATACAGGTTCAGTATGTTCAAGGGAAAAATCACAAGTCTCATGCCTTGTGAAAGGAATTTCCATGATTCTTCTCGTCTGAGTTTTGGATTTGGGGGAAGTTACTATCACCAACCATCAACCAAAAGATAAAACTTTTATCTTAAAAAATCAAAAACTTTCTCTTATCTTGGATACTCAATATATAAGATAGAATATGATTAGGGTATGTTTTTGTTACTATACCTAAATACTTAGTGAAAGTTAAAAAATATATTTTTTCACTACCATTTGAAGTTTTACTATGCTTTTTTTTATCTTCTAGGATGGGAGACTCCATATCATGCTCTTTCAGATGTTTCTATATTAACAGTCTCCACATGTAATTATATCTTCTGGGAAAATAATAATATATTTACTTGTTAAGAAATACTACCAAATGCCAGGTTTTTTTCTGAGAACTATACATACATGATTTCTAGATCATTTTTATCAATTTTTCATAGTGGGTCTGATTATCCTCAGTTTACAAATTAGGATCATATCTCTTAATTAACTTACCCAAAAGCACCCACATAGTGTGAGACTTACTGGAATTATATGCATATCTAAGTGACTCTGGATCATGGCTATTGCACAGTAACAAATAACTTAAGCATTTATCCATGGGATCTTTTGCCAGTCCAGATGAAACTTCCAGCAGTGAATGGAAACTATATGTCAGCCTTCACCCAAGCCCTTTTGCATATTGAAACTATTTCTTTGTTCAACAGTACTATTTGTAAAATATGGCTCTGAGTATTTGATGTTGCAATACAAAAATAAGGCTTGAAATCGGTAAACATGGTTCTCTATTTTTTTTGTCTATTTCAGAAAAAAATGACCAACTCAGTATAAAACCCAGTATAAAATGACAAACTGAGTTTATGGCTTGATTTCATCTGTCTTTAAAAAAATTAAAATAGTTCTATAAAACACCTCCAGCAGTCAAAGGAATGTGACCCTTCATTCAAATCCTTTCTATTCCAGATTAAAAGTGATGCTTATTTCAAGGGCATGGAAACAAAAATGTTACTGTCAGCATAAAATATTACTTCCTTGAGGGGAAAACGTTCTGGATATTCCTTATTGAAGATAGTAAAATGGAACTTTCCTGTCAGGAAAGTATTCCAGTGATATTGTCAGGACAATACCTATGAGAGGAGACGTTAGGCTTAAAACAATGTTCCTGCCAGAATATTGTTTTACTGGCTTAACATTTTCTTCTGAGGACAATATAATAAAGATTTGTAACAAATTGATTTTTATTTTGTTACAACTATCATGTTTATAAAATAATTAATAAGGAATAATGTACTGATTTACACTTACAGAAGATTTAAGAACAAAACTTACTGAGTCTCTATCTTCTCAGCGAGGCCAAGGGAATTATGTCAGTTGAACAACCCTGCTGCCGTCCATCGCTTCAGTGATGCTTCGGTCCCTTAGTCTAGAGGCCATTTCATCAGGTCTGTTGGTGTTGATAATCTGGACCTCGGTATCCTCAGCAGTGATAGATGGACTTTTATTATTTTTATATTTATTTAACAAGTATACAAAAACCTAAAACCAAACCTTAAAAATAAACAATTAACTTCACATTAATGTCTGTCCCAGTTCATTTGGGCTCCTACAACAAAACTGCATAGACTAGGCACCTTATGAACAAGCAACTTTATTTCTTACAGCTCTGGAGGCTGAGAAGTCCAAAATAAAGGTGCTGACATGTCATGTTCTCATGAAGGCTTTATCCTGGTTCACAGCTGGTACATTTTTGCTCTGTCTTCACATAGTGGAAGGGACTAGGGATTTCTCTGGAGTCTCCTTATAAGGGCACTAATCTTATTCATGAGGACTCCACTCTCATTACCGAAGTACCCCTAAAGGCCCCACCTCCTGATAGCATCATCTTTGGGGGTTAGGATTTTTATATATAAATTTTGGGATGGGTCACAAAATTCAGCCCATAACAACATCCTAAAGTATATTTTCAATGGCTTGAAATTAATTGATTCACATTTGTTGTTTATTTGATAATGAGATAAACAAAAACATAAGAGTTCATTTCACTTGGTGTCTGTGCTAGCATCACGGTGACAGTTCTAGTATACTGTTTATTATCTAGAAAACTTTAATTCACTCTTGAAATGGGTTCCAAGTAGGATATTAACATCACTTATTTTAAAATCTTAAACATCCTTCGGAGTTCTGTTATTAACTAGAAATCAATTTAAAAATCTCTTCAAATTGCTAACATTGTTAAGGACTAAATCTCATTCAAACTATTTTATATATAAAAAGTTCTTAAAACAACTACTTTTATTATAAGGAAAAATATCAAAGATAGGTCAATTAAAAGGATACAATAAGAATTTTAAGGCTGTTATTTCTTCTAATATTCCTAACACCAAGATCTGGCTATACTTAGTAGGACTTCTATACCATCTGAATTCTGTTTCTTTCTTTTCTTTTCTGGCCTCCATCCCCTTCCTCTCTCCCTTCCTCCCTCTTTCCCTCCTTTCCTTTCACCTACTCTTTCTTTCTTTCTTTTTCTTCCTTCTTTCTTTCTTTTCTTTCTTTCCTTTCTTTCTTTCTTTTCTTTCTTTCTCTTTCTTTCTTTCTTTCTCTCTTTCTTTCTTTCTTTCATTCTTTCTGTCTTTCCTTTTTTTCTTTCTCTCTTTCTTTCTTTCCTTTCTTTCTTTCTTTCTTTCTTCTTTTCTCTCTGTCTTTTTCTCTTATTCATTCACTCCTTATAGTTTGTTTTATGGCCTCTAGATACTTTTTTTTTTTTTTTTGGCTTAGCCTGTTAAAAAATGGAGTAGTTGTCATTAATAAGCACTGAAGTTGTGCAAAATATGCTCTGGTCCTTAAAATGTTTGGCATCTTCAATTGCTTTTAGGTTATCTCAAATATTTTGATGTCATATATATTTCTTAACCTACACCTCCAATAAACATGTAGTTAATATTCTTCTGTGCTCCTGAAGAGCTTGCCTTATTATTATCTTTTACTCCATTATATTACTTGGGAATTGAGATTATTAAGATTCTTTATTTTTTGCTCAATAAATAATTATCATTCTCATATTTATTCATCGCTCCACACATTGTCTGGTTCACAGTTTTATATAAGCAAAAGAAACTGGTATAATAGGAAGAGCATTGTATTTTGAGATAGATATACTTGACTTCAAATATAAGCTACAATGAATTCTAATTATCCCCTCAGATAGATTATTTGAATTCCTTGGACATCAGTTTTCTTATTTGTAAAATAGTGGTAACATATTCTTTAGCACCGTTATAATTGAGAGGATAAAATAAGATAGATGCTCAAATAGCAGCTTTGTCACTTATTAGCTCAGTGAACAATGAAAATATAACAAGTACCTCTGGCCTCATTTTCTCCTTTGTTCCTGTTCTCCTTTATTCCTTCCTCAAATAATTGTTATAAAGATTAATTGAGTTAATATCTGTGATGCACTTAGTAGTACAGTGTCTGGCATATATAAGTGCTATATATGATATAACTAGGGATATTTTATGGTTATGCATAATTTGGTATAAATACTACTGAGCATGTATGTTTCATCTATTAAGCATTTAATAGTTGTGTCTTTACTTAGTTTTGTGTCTCTCACTCCTTATTTGGTTCCATATTGTCTCCCTCTTTTATATTGTTGTTCAATTATAGTTGTTCTCAACTTCCCGCCAATTATTCTCCCCCACCCCACCCCCGAATTCCCACATTCAATCCGCCCCCCAGTGCCTTTGTCCATGAATCCAGCTTGTCTTTTGTCTATTAATGCTTTTGCTTGGCCAACTGTTCACTGAAATTTGGGTTCTGACTACTCTGAAGTACTGATTAGCCACTGCAGAGCCTGATTACCATATAATAGGTTTGTTCTTGTTTTGGTTTTCTCACCCTTCTTTCTTTCTACGACGCTACATGTCATAACTGTCAGAGTACTATCATTGTACCATGTCACCTGCCACTTTTTACATATCTAAAGAACAGGCCTTGAAATGATTTTTAATGTCTCAGTGGAAACTGCGCTGCTCAGTGATAAGAGTTGTTATTGGTTCATATCGATTTTGATATTCTATTGGGCAACTTTTGCCAGTTCCACCTATTATTTGTGCACGAAATGTTCCTTGAGAGACTTCTGGTTCTGCTTTGAGGGTTTCTGCCACATTGTTTGTTCAGATGATAGTTCCACACTCCACTACTTCTCATTTTTCTATCGATTACCCTGGTTAGTTCAGAAAAGGACATTGGGGAATACGTCCTTTTTAGTAGCTGATCAAATCTCATTCTTCCATTGAAAAGTTGGACAAGGAAAAAAGCAAGACTTTATAACTTTAAGGCTCAGCATGTTCCATGAACAACAAGAGGCCAGCATGATACATAGTTGAAAGAGTGGGCGGAGTGGTACGGGAGAAGACGGAGGAAAACGCGGTAAGGGCAATGGAACCCCGCAGACTTTGTAGGGCTGCTTGAGAACTCTTGTTCCCAGTCCTACACTTTAGTTGTTTTATCAAATGTTGTGAGTGTATGTGTATAACAATTAAATGAAAGAGCTAAAAATTATTACTCTGAGCTAATTTTGTTTACCAACAGGAAAATTTTGTCGCCAGTGCTTAATATCTTAGAAGTGATTCTAGAGGAGGTAACTCCAGCTGCTAGGAAAGTAGAAGAGTGTGTCTGGGGAGTAAGCAGGGTGGTCAGGAAAAAAAGCATGTCCCTCAAAGAAGATTCACCAAATAGACATAACTAACTGAAGAAGGGAAAAGCTATCAAAATCCAAAATTGTTTGCTGACAGTTTTTTTCCCCTAAATTTAATTTTTGCATTCACCCATTTTTTTTTCACAATTTCTTCGGTAAAAATGATCTCACTAGCTATATTTGGTAAGCTGGCCATATGCTACCAACTGATGATCTAGACTCTGAGAAATTTTGTGTGTATAACTATTTTCAATGTTGAAAATGCTTTTTCACACATTTACCATGAAGTGAGATTCATAATGTTCAAAATACCTTCTAGGCAATAAGTCTGCATCTGCTAAGATGTCCCAGTATTTCCTTTACTTATCAAAACTCTGTTGACCTTCCTAACAGAAATATATGAAAATGAAAACTGTTATCTTATAAACATGCTGCGGCTTAAAACTATAAAACTATGTGACTTAATATTAAAATGATTTATATGAAATTATTTAATTATGTAAAAGTCCCCAGCTAGAGCCTGGTACATTATAGTTAATTAATAAAGAGCAGATATAATAATCTAATATTAAAATTATCAGTATAGGTTGAGTTTACTCATGGTACTTTCAGAGTCTTAAAATTGAAGATGAAATACATGTATAAACTGAATTACTTACACTACCCCACAGAGTCCTTGCTTATCTACCTGTTGATCTATCATCTATCTAACATTTCTTGGTAATAAATTGTTTTATGTTATAGTTTGGCCATAGCATTGTAAATTACATTTTCTGCCAATAATCAGTTGTTGGCTTATTTTGGACTTTTCAATTTATTTTTGGGACAACCACAAACTATTAACCATGTTAAACCTTAATTTTTTGAACCTATGGATAATTATAGTTCTACTTAACATTGCAAAATGCTTAATCCTAAAGCATTATCTAGTTCTGTTTTTATAATTGTTATGCATAAAATAGGCACTAGATTTTTGGGTGCCCCCAAATTTTGTATTATGTTTTATGAGATTTCTTTTTCCTATTGTGAAATGTATATTATTCAGGAAGGTTGTAGCAATGTTTTTGTTCTGGATTAACTATATATTATCATCAATTTTGTTTTCTTTTGAGAAGGGATAGCTTTTCATATTTTTTGATTATTAGATAAAAAATGGTAGTGTTTTACTTTGACTTTTTTAGAAAAGATTTTATTTATTTATTTTTAGAAAGAGGAGGAGGGAGGGAGAAAGAGATGGAGAGAAACATCAATGTGTGTTTTGTTTCTCATGCACTCCCAACTGGGTACCTGGTCTCCAATCTAGGTATGTGCTCTGACTGGGAATCGAATTTTGGTTCGCAGGCCAACGCTCACGCCACTGAGCCACACAAGCCAGGGCTACTTTGACTTTAAAAAAGAAAAGACTAAATATTATATTAAATATGCTTTTGAAAACTAAAATGCCAGATATTATGGCATTACCAGGAATGAAAAGGCTCCTAAAGTTTGAATTATTTATATACATGTATATTACATGTTTCCAAATAAATGATTATAAAAATAGAATAAATTAACTAAATCTTGTTTACATGTGAAACTCAATTATCTTTTAGAAATGAATGGTTAAATATAAAGAGTTAGGAAATGCATTATGCTATATTTCAATGAATGTGGTCTATACCTCAGCATGCATTTTTGAGCTCTCAGGGTGGTAGGTTTGTAATGGTTCATGGCACTGCCAATAATGAGTCTGCAGGGATCTTTGTTATAAATGTCCCAATTCTTTTATTATCCCTATTCCTAGTGCATGCTGGGATGCCTAACTGTGTGAAATCAAGCCATGGATTATCCATTTACTGCCACTTAATCCCAGGAGAAATGAACTTGGAAACAAATACGTTGTGCTCTTGTAATAAATTCAGACCAAAATGTGTTTGTATTCCAGTGAAAAAAAATGACAAGTTAAATTTATTTAGAATTTGAAAACTTCACTTTTTGCTAAAATACTGCAACTATTTTATTGGCTGCAACTGTGCACAGACACTAAATATACAAATGCTATACATGTTTTACTACAATGAGGTCTATAATAGAGAATGTGTAGTTATATTTTTCTTAGTGTATGTTCAGGTTTATAAATAAGGATTGATCCTCTTGTAAATATTTTGTATTAAACAAGTGTTGTTACATAATAAGTTAATTCAATTATAAAAAAGCCTAACTCTACCTAGCTTATCAATTTAGGAAATATTGGGAAACCTGCTTGTACATAACTTTATAATCTGACTAAATTTTCACTGCTTTGGGATTTAATGTAATATTTACTTTCTTATGTTGAATGCTGTTGCTATACTTTGTACATAACTGAAGATGACTATAGCAATATGTAATATTTTAATTACAGTAGCTAGAGTAATGATCAGAAATATTTGTCAATTAATTAAGTACTATGTTAAAATATTACACATGCTCTATTTTTTTCTAGTTTAGTAGTACAGAGTTTAGTAGACTAACTTTGTCTAGAGAGAACAAACTAATACAGAATAATAAGTTTGACATTTTTGTTAAAAAAAAAGTTAGCATCAAGTGGTACCTGATGCTAACTTTAATTTCCTCATTAAAAAAGTAATCATATCACTTATTATTATGGATTTAAGCAACAACCAATAGTTAAGCTTTCCAAATAAAGCCCTCTACAAAAGCTGTTTGACTTATTCAATAGCTAATTTAAAGCAATTTTCCATGGCAGTTTTTTAGTAAAATATATCTTGTTTTCTTATGCCAAGAAGCACAGTCTTTGGATTATAGAGTGAAGTGAGGTGCAAAATTCCTTGGTTAATTCTTAACAAATCTCATAGTTCCTGGGAGGCTGAAAAACTCCCTCATGTTAAAAAAATCTTCAATTATTTAAAAGTTGTACTGCTATCTACCTCCAACAGATAAACTTTAGGAACAAGTGAGGATGTAAGTACCCAGGTTTTAAGTACTAGAAAGCTAATTGAAACTTAGCTTTCTAACTTCCCCTGAATCAGAAATAGTCACACACTCTGGCATGACACAGTGTATTTATTTCATCTCAGGTTAATTATCAGTCATTACTTCTGTGTACCTGGAAATGTGGCAGGTGTTGTTGCCTAGCAGTTGTGGCCAACACTCCAAAGCTAGAAAACGTAGCTTACTAGTATCTGCTGCATTCTGAAAGCAATTGCCGTAGGCCTTACAGAGAGAGGGAGTGACAGGTCCACGTTACCAGCTTCTGGTACCTCGCTTCCCCTTCCTCATTTATTTAGGTAGAGTGGAGAAAAATAAGGGAAATACTTCAGAGGGATAGAGTGTTTAGACTGAGGTATGCATGGTTTTTTGATACTCCTTACCCATGCCAAAAGACTGTTTGCAATAATCACTTGCAGAAAGTCTTGATGCATGTAAGAACCGACTGTATTCTGTGACCCGTTGGAAGAGTTGTGTAGGCAGAATACTTTTTGATCAGCCGTTGAACGTCATCTGCACAGGGTATGGAAAAAAACCTGAATGAGTTGGCAGGCTGGAGAAAGGGTGAAAAGATTAGTCTCTTCATAATCAACACAATTTTAAAACATGTATTCTAATTTTTAAACAATTCAACTCACAATAAGTGTTTCATTCCCTAGCCGCCATCTTGACACCTTTACAGAGATCCTCAATGACTCTATACCCTATTCTTCTGAGCAATTACTCACTGTCTCCAAACATATTTTAAGATATTTTAAGTTTATTTTCCATTTGAAGGACTTTTTTGACCTAAAAATAATAAGACCCTGAAAACTACAAAGTATACTGAATCTATTATTTTAGGAGGAGAATGAAGTGCGGTATGGGGTGTATGTTTATATGTGAGCCTGCGAAATAAACTTTTAAAAAATTAGTGTGACAGAACCTGGCTTCTGGTTAGTGGTCAGTCTCCTTGCATCTTGCTGCACAAAGATTTGTATAAAAAGACTTGACCCTTTTTCAATATGTTGAATCTGTTAGTAGGTCTCAAATGTAGATGTTAGTACTGAGAGTTTGCAATATAATTTCCTGACTAGTTTTACAGACACTTAAATATTGTACTTAAAAATCCACATTATTCCATGGTTTTTACATTGATCTGGAGCCATATAGAATAGAATGGAATCCAGTAAAATATCTCAAGTTTTGTATATTTAATGATTGACCACTCAGAAATCTCCCTCAGATATAATTTGTAATAACAACATCAGTGAAGACTCTTATATGTAATACCCCTAGGATACATTTTAAAGTAGTATTACTAACAAATAAAATTATCAGTAAATTAATCATCACATTTGTGTATAATATATGTAAGTGCAAATATATGTAAAGTAGTTTAGTGAATACTGGTGACTCAAAAATATTCAGTCTTTGTCTTCTCTTATTAGTGGATATTAGACTAACCTCAACCAGTATTAATAGTACCTTAAATGCGGAGTAAGTTTTTTTATTTTATTGAATTTATTGAGGTAGCACTAATTAACAAAATTATACAGGTTTCAGGTGCATAGTTCTGCAACACATCATCTGTACACAGTATTGTGTGTTCATCACCTGAAGTCAAGTCTTTGTTCATCACCATTTTTCCCCCTTTACCCTCCTCCAGCTCCCCCACCCCACCCTTCCCCCAGCAGTCACCACACTGCTGTGTGTGTCCATGGGCTTTTTCTCTCTGTATTTTTTGCTCAATCCCTCCTCCCCACTGACAGCTGTCATCCTGCTCTCCGTTTATGTGTCTGTGACTATTTTGCTTGTTAGTTCATTTTGTGCTATGTATGAGTGAAATATGGTATATCTTCCTTTGATTGGCTTATTTCACTTAGCATAATAATCTCCAGGTCCATCTATGTCGTTGCAAAGGGTAAGATTTTCTTTTTTATGTCCAAATAATATTCCATCATTAAATCTATCAGAGCTTTAAAAACTTTGTGTTTTGAGATTGCATTTGTGTGATAAGTTATTGCATAAGCCATGAAGTGAAGTCTCCTGATTGTAGACTTTGCTGAAATAAATTAAATGCTTATGATGACTGAATACTAATGGATATTGTGCCAAACAGTTTTCTATTACAACCCTCTCTATTAATTCCCTAATTTGTATAACACACTGCATTTCATCACCAAATAAACCTAAATATCTTATTTCATTTTTTTCTTCATTTTGTACCAGGAAATCAAATTGTTTATAAATAATTGTATGAAAGAATAATATAAATTATTCTAGAAATGTTTTTGAATGAACGTAATTTCCTCAGACATTATATTCAAATATAGCACCAAAAATTAGAAATAAACACTCTACAGGGTCATTTGGAAAGTACCACACATCTTTATGGAAAAGATTTTCAAGGTCGTTCTGCAGGCGAAGGAGGTGCCAGAGAAGGCCCAGCACACACAGACACACACTTGCTTTTGTGGATAAATAAATGAATGAAAAGATAATTTTTTTTGGAGCTTAATAAGCAATCTGACCATACTAAGACTCTAAGAAATGTTTTGTTAAAGAATCAATTTAACTTTGGTTCATTTGGAATTAAATTAAAAATGGGAAGCTTTTCCTTTTGTATTAGACATATTAAAAAGAGTTATGGAAGATACCTGGGTTTTAGATTTGGGTACCATCCAATGTGCCACAATAACATCTTTGCCCATGAATATTGCCTTTGGAAATATTTATTTGTGTAAGATTATTTAAGACAGGTAAAATTCAGCTCTATGCCTTTTACCTAAATTATTTGAAAATATAATTTGCCTATGGCTCCTGCTAAAATTTTATTTACTGAAAAGACTGTACCTTTCCAATTTAGTTCCATGGCACTTTCTAAAGCGCCGGCTGTGGTGTGACAGCACCACCTGTCCCACACTTGGGAAGCCTGTCGTGTGTCAGGGCTTAGGACCGTTGCATAGGTTTGTGACTCGAAAGGAGAAATCTCATTCTGGCAAAACCTTGATTTACAATGTTTCTCCCTGGGGGCACATCGTTTTTATTCAGTTTTGTGTAAAAGGGATATATATATTTGGGAATTTAAGGAGTTAGTACTTTAAAGCAATATAGGTCACTCTTTCCCCTATTCATCTCTACACATTTTCACATAAGAAGCAGAACCCAGAGAACTATGTTGAAGACCATATTAAATATGAGTTAGAGTAAGAAAATGCATTAGATTGCCTAAAATAATATTTGCCATTACTTTCTGATTGCTTTTTTGCTGTTTATAGACTAGGCTTAGTTTCTTACTGAAAAATAGTTACACATTCACTGACTTTCTTCATGTAAATATGAATCATTAAATATGCCTGAAATGGATTAAATATTTTCCAACAATTTTAAAAGCACTTTTTAGAATTTAAAGAACTAATTTTATGAAAGAATGTTGGTAATAAAAGCTGTAGTTTGCTAAAAATGATCAGGCTGCCTTCAAGTGTGTAATTACCCAATACACGCTTATTTGTTTCTGAATGCAACTGAGCATGCCAGGATGGGCCATGAGAAAAGGCACGAATCCCATGTTGTCCTAGAGTCTATAGATTTTGCTCTCATGGATTAAAACAAATGCACCTTTTATCCAAGCCAGTTAATTTCAGAAAATGATTTATTATTTTTCAGTGTATGTTCTTCATACTTTTTCCTCTAAGTTTCATATCTATTTAATTTTCAATCATTTTAGATCATGACTTTCCTAAATGAGTTGTGAAAAAATCTGTTAGATAAGTCTTCTCATCTATCAACTACAAATTTGATTTCAGATAAATATATTTTCTCTAAGTTAAAAGACACAGAAGTAGCATTTTCTAACATGAAATATATGTTTAAAAGCCCTGTTTTAGGAACATTAAGTATACTACATTTCTTTTAGATTCTCTCATATTTGATTATTGATTATATAAAGGAAGGTCCTGAAGAAGTTGTATGAAAACTAAAGTTTTCTAATTATAAAAAAGAGCTTAGCCACATTTTATATACAGTTGACCATTTTATATACAATAGTTCTGTTTCATAAAGTTACTGTGAATGAAATTGCTGAATTGGTGAATGAAGTTCTGAATTAGTGAATACAGAGCTATTGTTCTTAGGGAAAATTCACAGGTTCTTTAGAGCCTCTCATTGTAACATTTATGTTAACTGATCAAACATGTTTGCTTTATGCATGTTTCTGTTATAGACTCCTGATTTAATATATATTTCTTAGAATCATTAGTTACTTTCCAGCTTTCTCATACTTTTATTATAAGCTATAGATGTTATTTCAGCACTTTTTGGAGCATTTTCATATAAAGATCTGTGAATTTCCGCTTTTTTCCTCTGGATGTACCATTTTGTTGATTCATTGACATTGATCTCAAGTAGGACAGTCACCCAAGCCTGAATGTATGTTATCACAGGCATTTTCATCAGGAAGCATGTCATGGTCTTCTTGTGTTGGAACACGGAGCAGCAGAAAGAGAGGAAGAGCTGCTACCTTTCGCGACAGCATGGGTGGAACTGGAGAGCATTATGCTAAGTGAAATAAGCCAGGGGATGAAGGTCAAATACCAAAAGATCTCACCTAAAAGTGGAACCTAATCAACAAAACAAACAAGTAAGAAAAATATAACCAGCAACACTGAAAGAAAAAACAAGCTGATAGTAACAAGAGGGAAGGAGGGAGGTGGATAATGGGAAAAGAAGGGGGAGGGTCGAGTCAAGGAACAGGGATAACGGCCCATGGACAAAGCCGAAATGGGGAAGGACTGAGGGTGGAGGTGGGGATGGGTGTGGCAACGGGAAGTGGTGGTAGGAAAATGGAGGCAAATGTATCCGAACAATTAAAAACAAAGAAACACTAGACATTACTTCAGCATTACCTTTGAGTATCACTTTAAATAGCAAATTCACTGATTAAAAAAGCAAAAACATGCAAAAAAGAGGCATTACATAGATGGCAAAACAGCACTCATATTTATGAACTGAGAGCTGAAACCTGAACACTGAGTATAGCCTTGTTCGGCCTCAGCTGTGAACGTGCTCACCAAGGGACTCAAATTTTCTTGCCTCTATGTGCATGTCTGTGAAAACCCATGAGTATTGATTTTGAGGTTTTACATAAATTTTAGCGAGTATGTAAATCCACAAATATGGAATATAAAAATAACAAGAATCAACTGTATGTTTAATTATTTTTGAAATAGATACAACCCAAAAAATCAGGCTAATAGATCCTGTGACTCAAATTTCCTTAAAATGACCTGAAATTCATTTATATTGTAGAGAAGAGAAACAAAGCAGAAACGCAGAAGGACCACATGAGATGTTACTTATTTTTGGCATACGGAAAGAGAAGAAAATCAGGACACGTACAGACAGAGCCAGGCAGCTGATATTGCTAAGTCTAGATTTCCTTAACAGAGATGAAGTATGAAGAAATTAGAACAAAAGATGATTTCAACCCACACATTGTTAAAAGGGAAATAGCGTTTTGTGGCTAAATCCTTATTGTCCATTACGAACATCACAGGCTACATTTTGTATTTTATCATGTTTACATATAACTCTAAATCCTTCAGCTTATAGTGACAAGTATATTAATAGCTGGAATTTGAGCTTGGAGCAAGCTAGATAGTGAAGTCCAACCTCTAATGAGATTATTGTTTGTGTTGTAAATTTAAAATGAGACTATGACAGTACTTAAATAAAATGAATAATTGTCACAATGTGTCTTTAGTAGTTATATCTTCACTGAGTACAAGTTATTTTTAAAGATTCTAATTTGTGTTTTGCTATTATTTATAACCAGATTAGTCATCTAATATATAGTGATTTAAAATTCATAATATAGATGATTTTTAAGATAACTTTAATATAATTTTTAAAGCTAACCCCTTCCCCCTCAAATAAAGGCAGATACGAGCATACATTTTATAGGGATGTATGTACTTCACTACTTTTTTTTCCAAATTGATAATATAATTTAATAGTAAAAAAGACTCTTGTGAATTTTATATTGCATACCTACAAAGAGAAATTGATTCCTATAATACTGGATGAAAATCATTTAGTGTACCTATTATAAGTTTTAAGTATAAGGCCTAGACTCCATCATTTCTGGCCACCTGTGTTATGTTATCTCTTTAGAATGCTGTTGCTCTCACTCCTTATCTGGCTAATTTCTTTGTGTATGTTCAGGGACAAATTTTTTTTTTTGTGGGGGGAGATAATGTCCTGTAATTTTAATCTAACAAAATAAAACCAAAATGATTGTTACCACCCATAGTTTTCTCCTAAATTAGTTATCTTCCTGATTACCAATCGCTGGAAGTTTATCCCTGTCAAAATATTTTTAATCAGATAATATTCATTAAATATGCTGTTGATGCTATATCTGACTTCCCAAGAACCACAGTATGAATTCTATTCATTAAGATTTTATTTCACTTTTGCTGTGAAGTCTTAGGCCAATTCCATAGCCTTGACCTCTGCTTTCTAACATCCCTGCCAGATTTTACCATTTTATTCTAGAACATGGCATTTTGTTTTCTATGTATTTTATTATTCTAAAACATGTATTGTGGAGCATAAATTATACTTCATTCATTTTATTCTTGCTTTCCTTTTTGGACTGTCTACAACAATACTCATATATAATATTAAAAGTTGAGAAGACAGGCAATCTAGAAAAATTAAGAACTTCCCTTCAATTTTTAATAGTCTAAATTAAGGTCCAAAGGATAAGATGTTGTCTAAATAGTTATTATTGTTTTCTGCCTTTTCTCTTCATTTTCCTAGTAACAATGTTTATTTTATCCATTGGTTTCTAGGCAACTCTAGTTTGAAATACAGGCCCTAATACAAATAGCTGGGTTGTTTTTCCTTGATTGTTCAGTGACTATAAGGACTCAGTGAAGTGGAGAGTAGGATAATTATGCAATCAATCTGGATAAGAAAAGGGAGTGTAGGGAACAACCACACAATGGTTCTTTCTTCAAGACATGCAGAATAGCTTTGAAACAAATCTGAAATTTGCTAATTACGGTTTAATCTTGCTTTTAATTTAAGCTGTATGATTCAGAAGCCAGAGTTTATTTTCGACCCTAGAGCTAAGAGAAAATTTTCATAGTTATATATTTTAAAGAAAATTTTAAAGACTTAATGTTAAAATCATGATTGATGCAGTGTTGGCACATTTTCACATCTAATCCTTCCATAAATTGACTCCATTAAAATCATTTTTATTAGGATAGTTTTGAAAACTGAAATACATTCTTCACAGTTCACAAGGTGGTGTATTTGCAATCCCTGTCAAAATATTTTTAATCAGATAATATTCATTAAATATGCATTTATAAGTAGCAGACCTGTTTCTATTGTTTTCAGCACAGCTGAGTGAAGGTAAAATGATAATACCTAGTCACATTTTCTTGCCAACATCCAAAGCCCTTTGTCTATTCTCTTTTATACTTAGAACACAAAGTAAGAAGAAACATTTCTTTTTGCCATTAAAGAGAAAAAATGATGGAGGAAGAGAATACATAATTTTAAAGACTTATGTTTATGTAACTGAGAGTTTCTACACAATAAGAAACATTTCAATGTAGTTGTTCACGTAGCTTTTTGTGTCTGTATCACTCAGTAACGAAAGAGGTTGACCGTATTTAGACCTTTAGTTTCTAACTCATCTTCCATAGCACCTCAATTTAGTGTTTATTCTGTTAGCTGATTTCTCACACACCTCTCATTTATGGTAGACACACATCTTTCCAGAACTCAATGTTCCTGATGAATTCTCACCTAGACAAGTGAGCTGCTGCTTAAATGATGTTTTCTTTCTGCTATGGGATGTTGCTATTTAACTGGCCCTGGACCTGTTCTTCACAGCATTCACAGTCAATCTGCAAAACTCACAAATAAGTAATTTACTTCAAAAGTTGGTGAGTCACATGAAAAAAGAACAAAAGGACAATAGATGGACATATTATATATGGGTGGCTCATGGATCCTGGGGAAGTTATTCCAGAGGATACACTTAAAGAATGAACCTGAATTTGCCAAAGAATGAAGGCAAAAAGATGACCACCACTCTTTTTAAAGAATGAAATGAAAGGTACCAAAACTCTCAAGAGAATATGAAGGCAGTTATTGGTATAATGGCTGCATAGTTGCTTGTCCCCATAATTTAGCTGAGAAAGAGTATTTCACTAACTCCAACTACAAAGTAAGAATAATCTTCATACTCTCTGCTTGAAAGATGGGGTCAGAGTAGATATCTTTGATGTATATGAAATAAAGATGTATTTGAGTATACACCAACATAATGAGATAAAATAGGGCATTTTAATTAATATCCTGCAAAACTAAGAAAAAGCAAAACAATTTTAAGTACCAAAAGAGTTTACAATGAAAAATATTTATTACATAAAATAAGAGCAATATATACACTTCTTGGTATCTTAAATCGTTATAAGGGGAAGTGGTTTCTATAAGGCAAGAGGAAACCATTAAATGAGACCATAAGAAAAAGAGGAAAAAGAAAACCAATATGGTAATATTTAAATGCAATAGTTGAAATAAGCATAGATTTAAAAATAACTAAATGGAATCAGAAAAAAATACTGCAATATTTAACATGGACACACGTTATAAAAAAGATTATCCAACATCAAGAAAAAAAGGCAAGGAAATAAAAATAATGAAGAAAGATTTTAGATTATAAAGATAATAAAACGAAATTATAAACCATGCAAAATGCATGATTAACAATTGAAAGTAAAACTAAAAGCACCAATATCAAAAATACTAATGTATTAAATACTAATAAAATAACATTGTCAAGATAAAAATTAAACATTGACAAAGGCAGTTAAAAAGTTAAAATAGGCAAATTTCAGGCAAATCTTACTACTAAAATAAAAAATAAATAAAAGAAGTAGGAAAAACTGAACCCCAAATAAATCCATAAAAAGGGACTGCAATGATGTTAAAAGAAATTTTTAAAAGATAATATAATGGTTTATTTAACGATCTGAATCCATTAATTATTTTTCTGAATAATTATAAATGATTAATAAGCCATAGAAAAATTCAAATTTGTCAACGTTTGCTCCACTAGACTTTTATAATTTTCATAACTATTTTTGTTGAAATCTTTAAAAAAAATCTTAAAATAGAATGTATTCCCGATTACTGAAAAAAGGTAATACTATGAAATTTATTTCATAAAGTAAGTAAAACATTGATATGAAGACACGATAGAGAAAAGTTTTCTATGACAACCTTAAAAAGATACATGTTTGAATAATATTTAAATAATTTATCAAATTCAAATACATTCTTGCTCAAATGTGAAAAGATTAGATGAGTATAAAAGACTAATGCAAATAGTTTCAATTGATGTCAAATACATTTAAATAAATTAAATATTTGGCTTTGTTTTTTAAAGTAACTGTTAGGACTAGAAATTTTGGACTCTATTATCAAAAATATTATATCTGAAACTAATACAAAATAACACTGAATGCAAACTTTAATTGAAAAATAAATTTAAAAAAGTTGTATTTTATAAACTAATGGTTAGAAAGATTAAAATTTATTTTTAAATATGTTACAGGCTTTTCTCAGTTACAGGAAATTGTTATTTCAGTTATAAAATTCAATATTAGTTACCGCACAGAATTAATATTTTTATAACCTATAATTTTTTATATAATACAACCTTTGTTAAACTGAATACCTTTGTATAATTTAATAAACAATGTTCTGAGTAAGAATGTATTGCCACTCTTAAATCATAAAAAATATATTAATTACATGTTTAATGTTGGTGAAATACTAAACAGTTGCGACAAGATATTAATAAAAGATTTAAGGGTGATTACTATTATCATATAATTATTTAAAAGGTCTGACCAGCACCTTAACAGACAATAAAAGGTAATATTTTGATATTAAAGAGAAAATATGGGCACTTAAGATAGTATTGTCTTATGTATAGAAAATCTTAGAGAAATAATTAAATACCTTTTGATGTTTAGTAAAGTGACTGGATAAAATAATTTTATATATTTTAGATACTTTAATTTTATGTATAGACATAAGATATGGAGAATAGCAATACAAACTTTTGATAACATAAGATATATAAACATCGGAAAGTTGTGGAATTCAAAAGAAAAAACAGTATTTTCTTGTATATGTAATAAAATATATTTATATTAATGAAAATAATTCTGAATCAAAAATAATTTTTATTCTCCTTCCAAATTAAAAAAATCTCATTTTTTTTATGGTTTTGATATTTGTATAGTTTCTTCTTTCTCTTCGATTTTTTCTTATTCTTCTTTTTAGGTTGATAAAATTATTATAAAGTTGAACTATAGAAAGCATTAATTACAAAAGAAATGTAAAAATGATAAAAAAATAAAATAATGCCTATCATCCTTGTTCTCCTGGATTACAAAATTTATATTAAAGCTATAACGAATATAACTAAATATATTCAGAAAAGACACAGCGCACAAATCATTGGAAAATCCAAAAAGACAAATAATTGTTTAAGTAATGAAGTCTTAATTGAAGATGTCATTTTGAATGTATTTAGAAGTGGTTTTGCAATTTTGTCATATTTTCAGTACTTATGTGCTATTGCTTTTTTTCTGGTTAAATGAATATTTGGATGTGAATTCCAAATAACAAGCTTTAGCACTTAATAAAGGTGTAACTCTAAGTAAGTTGCATTAATTTTCTAAGCCACAATATCTTCATTTATTAAAAAAAAATAATTGAACTGACTTGCTTGTCACTTAAAAGCTCTCAATAAATTTTACTGTTAGTAACAGTAGAAGCAGTAGTAATAGTAGAAGTAGTAGTATAGCAGGCACAGTAGTAACGAAGTAGTACTAATAGTAAAAGTGGGAAAAGAACCACATTAGTTTTTGTTGCCATCAACCTTGGTTCACATTATTTACAGATATTTGGTCATGCCTTTATTATCTTCAATAAGCCAATCAAGGCAGTGTTTGTGGCTTTTGAAAAAAAAATGTTGTGACTCCAAGACTAGGTGCTTAAAAAAAAAAAAGAAAACAAAACAATAAAAATCCACAAATGAGTCAAGAGAGTACAATTAGATATTGCAATAAAAACACATTATACATTATAGAAAATGCTCAAATAGAGTAATGTGAGACAAGCACAGCTATGGTATATTTTGATTTGATCTAAGTGTTTGAAATTTTCCCCTGAGGCATTTACTGAGACAATAATTGAGTTAGGTAAATGCATAGCTAGGGAGATAATATACCTAATGTTTTGCTTATTTTATTTTCAATTAGAAAGGAATTTCTATGGTTTCTTCCTAAATTCTTGAGGTAATGTAATGTGGTGGTGAAGAATATGAGATGTGTGACTTTGGACAAGTTAATTTTCTAAATGTCTTATTATTAGTAAAATGAAAGTAAAGATAGCAACTACTTCATATAATGTGAAAATTAAAAAAGGTAACAAGATGATTATATAAGGAAAATCTAGCAAACATCTTTATTGTTTTCTAATATGATTAATGTGGTTGTTATTGCTTGATTTTTAACAGAGGAGCCAAACCCACCCAAGGTAGAAAAGGGTGTCTCTTCAACAAATGATACTGGCAAAACAGAGTATTTATGTTGGAGGAAGTGACCTTCATCTCACACTTCATGTCAGGCTCAAAAATAAAACAGACTGACAACCCCAGATTCTTAGTAATATTATGGAGTAACTGAACCCTCAAATTGTTTTTGAAAAGTAAAGCTTTACAACCACTTTAGAATAAGTTGCAGTCGTTCCTAATAAAAAAGAAACGTACACCTACATTTGACTTAAGAATTCCACTTTTAGCTCTGACTAGTGAGGCTCAGTTGGTTGGGCGTTGTCCTGCAAAGCTGAAGTTTGCTGGTTTGAGTCCCCATCAGGGCTGGGTTGTGGGTCCACCCGCAGTCGGGGTGAGTAGTGGAGACAAATGATGTTCCCCTCTCACATCGATGTTTCTCTCCCTCTATTTTTCCTTCCCTCCCCCTCTCTCTAAAAATAAATAAAGTCTTTAAAAAATGAAATAATTCCACTTCTAGATATATTCTTGAGAGAAATGAAAATATCCTTATGCAAAAACTAGTACATATAAACACTTAATAACTTTATTCATAATAACACCAAACTGAAAATAGCCTAAGTCTCCATCAGTATAAAAATGGCTTAAAAAATCTATGGTTTAGTTATATAACAAAATATTACTCAGTCATATAGAAAAAGAAAGAAACCACTGACAAACACAATCAAAATGAACCTTAAATTAATTAAATGAAAATGAATAAAGCCAGTCATTACTGTAACTTTACAGTTATCAATTTCTAAAACTTGAAAGACTGATGTTGAGAGAAGATCATAGCATGGTTGCCTTTGTTAGGATGCAGTAGGGGTTTTATTGGAAATAAGCATGAGAGAGCTTTTTGGAGAAATATTAATGGCACATATCTTGACAAGAGTTTGGATAACATTGGTAGATGCACATGTCAAAAATCAGTAAATGTACACACATTTCATTGTAAGTAAACTATATCAAATAAAAAACTCTAAAGACAACTCTAATTAGTGGTGTATGTATTAAAGTTTTGAGAGGGACTGAATTTAAGTTTGCTGTTTATGTTGAAATTTATGAAAAATTTAAATGGACTGATCATGAATGCATAGAAAAATACACATATAGATATGCAATAAAAAAGTATATTCAAATATTAATGGTATAATCTAAGTAGTGGGTCTGAGTGCTCATGGCAAAGTTTTTTAAAATTTGCTCTATGCTTGAATGTTTCCATAATAATACATTAAAAAAGTTATACATCTTCACTGATACAGTTATTATATTTCTAGTTATTTACCTAAGTGAAATGAAAACTTATGTTCTCAAAACATGCTGTTCAACAATATTTATATTATCTCTGTTTATATTTGGCGAGAACTGAAAAAAACTGAGGTACCCATCAACAGGCGAATGCATAAATATATTGCATTAAATTTATACAGTGAAATGCCACTGAGCAATGGAAATAACCAGACTACTTATATGTACAGCAACATAAATGAATATTAAGAACATTATGTTGGGTGAAAAAAAATCTATCACAAATTAGTATACTGAATGATTTAATTTAGATGAAGTTTTATAACAGTCACAACTAACTTTTAGTGATATAACTCATGTAGTATTCACCTGAGGGGCGGGAGATCTTTACCTAGTGATGGAATCTTCCTATACGAGTCATACATTGAATGGAAGCTTGGGTTACATGGGTGTGTGGATTTGTCAGAAGCAAATTTACAGTACACTTAAGATTGGTGCATTTAACCATATTTAAATTATACTTAAATAAAAATGAAAAGAAGAAATCTGAATGTTTTATCTATTTAACACATTTAACATAATATATACCTTCCTTTAAAAATTGATAGACAATAAGATTACATAGAGAAGTTAACAAAAATATAATAGTATGACTCTCATTCTTGTTCATAAAATCGTTGAGACTTTTGTTATAATATTTTGTCATCAGTTAGCAATGGTTTTCATAATATACACTTTTTATCTGTTTGCCTGTTTCTCTAAGGGTATTCAGGAATGTCCAATTTAGACCATAAATGATGCACGTTATATATGTTTAGATATTAAGGTGAAAAAAAAGGGAGCTAGACTTTGGGTGCTACACTAAATAGTATTTTCTATTGAACCTGACTCTAATCCCGACTGTTTCTGTCTTAAAAAAGAAAACTATGAAGTTTACATCTCAGTATCAGTGTATAAAATGCAAATAAAATCAATGTGTGGAATAGACATCAAGCAATTCTAGTTTTATACTTTAGCAAAATAAAAGAAAAATGTTATATCTCCTTGAGATTTCCTCCACAGTCAAAATATGGAAAATTATTGTCAAAAATTTTAAGTGTCTTGCCATGCTAACTTCTATATAAATTATAAAAACTGAAACAAACAACAAAAATGATACTACAAAGTAATTAACCAATAAGCTCTATATTTTATATTATGTTTTGGAAGAAGTTTTTGGAGAAAATCATTCTGATATATTAGTGTTTTCTATTGTTAAAGGATATGTTCAAAATCTGCTAAGCTCAGTTATGTACATTTAGAAGGAACATTTAGAATCACTATGGTATTGATTCAAATAAATTGCTAGATGAAAACAAAATGCAATACAAATTTTCTAGTATGTTACAGTAATATTTCATATATGTTATTGAGATGATATAGAACCTTGAAAAAACATTATCTTAATTTGATTATTTATTTGGTTATTCACTAATGTTAATCTGCTAAAACTAGTATAACTAAAATTAATTTTGTATGACTTTTCAGGCATAGGGTTTTATTAATAGATAAAGAGTGGACTAAATATATTTTAAATTTCCTAGGAAGAAATGACTTAAGAATATATTACTGTATAGGCAATGGAGTAGCCAAAGAACTTATATAGATGACCCGTGCGCATGGACAATGGTGCAGGGATTACCTGAGGGAGCTGGATGGGGGGGGAGGGGGAAAACCAGGGCAACTGTAATAACATAATCCATAAAATAAAATTTTAAAAAAGAAAATATTGCAGTTAATTTATTTATTAAAATTATGTATAGCATCAAATCAAATTCCCCAATGCGTCAAAACACCTTTCTTTGACAACAGCTTTTAACTTACTGTTTTATTTATGATGCAGTAATTTTCAAGTGATTTTAAAACGGCATTTGAAGGATATGTATTTTTCAAATTCATAGCACATTATTAATAGTGAAAGAGTATAAAAGTGAAGAAAACTCATGTTTATTATGCAATATATATTCTGATTTAAGTATCATCATTACTGGACAAATTTGGTAAAAATGAGAAAAAAATCTGACTTAAATTAGTTAATGAAATATAAAAAGAATCAATTTGAATGTTGCTAGGACAACTTAAAAATGTGAAGGGCAAACCAAACAACTGAATTAGTAGAAGTCTGAACTTCAGGCAGAAGAGCTGAATAGTCACCCATCATTAGCGTTTTTTCTACTTATTATGACTATTTATTACCAACATTTTTATTCCCTGAAAATGTCTTTCTCCTTAATACTAAAAGCAGGGCTATTAATTATCAAATACAGTTCAGAAATATTAGATGAGGTCTCTGTTTGGCCTGGATTGAGCTATGTGTCAAAAACTATACTTGCCCATGAAGTAAAATAAAAGACTGGGACATATGATCACTTTTTAATATATTTTGATGGTCAGGGAAGAAGGGCATGCAAGTAAAATATTTTTGGATTAAAAATTAAAAGAGCAATACAATTCACAAAGTTTGTGAATTAAGAAAAACAATATTTTAAAGTTAGTAATAAACACATCTGTAATATTGTCAACAATTAAAAAAAAGAACTACATACTTAGATCAGTAAAATAAAGTTGAATTCAGGGAAACAAACTGGTATTGTCAAAATAATGCTAAACACCTCTTAAAATTGAATATAAAAACATTTAATTAGTTATACTGATGTCACACGAGGTCTGTCCAGAAAAAGTCTAACGATTTTTAATATAATGAAAATGTTTTGTGCAACATCGATGTGATCTGGCAGCCAAGGAGAGTGGACTGGAGTGGACTGGTGAACAATGGTGATTTCATTACTACTTCATGGTAGATGCCTTTGAGTGAGCATGTGCACTGTGTGGCCATCGTATTCAAAATGGCTGAGATAGTATAGCAACGGATCTTCATCATATTTTGTGTTTTGAACATACCCCCTTTGGAAACTATTCAGGTGATTTAGAAGACCACAGCTATGGGCAACTGGTGACTGGCAGCTTCATCACAACAATGTGCCTGCTCATGCATTCATCGGGTCTTGTGCAGAGTATTTTGGTGAAACATCAAATCACCGAGGTGACTCAGCCCCACGCAGGGCAAATTTGGTGCCTTGTGACTTCTGGCTTTTTCAAAACTAAAGTCACCTTTGAAAGGGAAGAAATTTCAAACCATCATTGAGATTCAGGAAAATATGACGGGTTAGTTGATGGTGATTGAGACAACTGAGTGAAGTCCCAAGGTGCTTACTTTGAAAGGGATTGAGGCATCATCCTCCTATGTACAGTGTTTCTTGTATCTTGTATCTTCAATAAATATCTCTATTTCTTTATATTACATGGCAGGATACTGTCTGGACAGTCCATGTCTTATATTATAGTTACAAAGTTTCTATCTCAGGTTTTTAGGGGTCTCACAAACAAAATAATCCTGAAGATTTATGTTGTCAATCCTTTCCCACCTCATGAGAACAACAGTCAATATTTCCAGTTGGAGTATGGAAAATCTAGTTAAACTATTTTTTCTACTACTCATGAATTCCCCATCTCTATTATAATAATATCCTACTCTCATTGAAAAAAAGGTGAGAGAATATTTTTGAAAAGCATTTCTTTCTTCATCACTTTCGATTGTTGCTTCTCTATGTGTGATTAGATTTATCTTTTTTCAGAAAACATTGACACTTTTACAGATTCAAATAAATCAGAAAGCTGTTTCTACCCTACATACTGGCTCAAACTATCTTAACCAACTAGTCAACAAATAGAAAACATATAGCAAATGGAATGCTAGGGGATACAAGTGTTTGCTGCGATGGGTCATGGCCAAGTGAACAAGGAGCTCTAAGAAAGTGCTTTATCTCAGAAAAGCTCTATCTTAGCAACCAATGACAAAACTGTAGATGATAACTGTGAAGTCTTTTATTCTAGTTAACTTATAATAAACTGAGAAACTTGCTAGTGTCATAGCCATTTTTCAGAAGTAATTCACAATTAAGTTCAAGAGAAAAGTGTTTACGAATTACTAAATCCAATAAAAAACTATTTGAATTGGGTTATAGTGTAAATGGACTATTCTTCCCTGCACACTCACACAATATTAACCTACTTATATTGCAGATGCCTGTATAGTATATTGAATTAAATTCTTATTTTTTAACCAAATGCTATAGTCATTGTGCTTATTCATAACTTCTTTCATTTACAAAGAGAAAACACCCAAAATGATAAACACACGCAAAGTTTAGATATTTTTATGAAATGTAAGGGTAAATAGATTATTTGGCTTCTCAGTCATGTTTTTATACTTCTGTTCATATAGCTTATTGATTTTTAATACTATGTGTAAATATATTTTGCTTACATAGGCTCATTTTTGGTATCATAAACTTCAGCAGATATACATAGAAAATAAATGTTAGATACATGAGGAAAATTCTGAGAGTTTTATGAGCTTATAGATATATTGTTATAATGAAATAAATAGATGTTAATTAAGAGTAGAAGCCAACCTAAAATTAAATTTGTAGGAATTATTTTTGAAAAATCACTATGGAGTTTTCACCCAGAGTAGGACAACAAGGGAGGTTTCTGTAAGGAAATCATGTTTGTGCCGAGGCACAATGAATTAAATACTCTTACTTAGTAGAGTCTGTAGATAGGGTCTGAGGATACTTAAATGGTAAATTCCATAAAGTTGAGTGACTGATAGATGGAGGGATGTGAGCTGAATATCTTAGAGTTTTATTGCTATGTTAATTGAAGGATGTTGATGGTATTTTTTCTAACAGGTTACCCTGGAAGGAGTAATGTGTTGGTGCTAAAGGGAGTAAAGTTCATGAATTTGGCATTTATATTTTGGTGGCTTAGATATGTGTTTCAACATTGATGATATATTAAGAGTATTTGGATATACAACTCTAAAGTCCAAAAGAGGTATCTGAGCTGGACATACAAACTTGTCACTTGCATATTAAGTACCAGCTGATATAGATGATATAAAACATGGGAGGAATACAGAATGTGATGATAAAAGCTATCAATGTGTGTTTGAGAACTTGAAATACTTCCTAGCTAGTAGAGGAAGATGAGCTTGCATACAGGAAACATACTGAAAAACCACAGAGAAAAGTGGTCCTTCAGAAAAGGGAGGTGTTGATTAAATTAAAAATTATTTCAAAGAAGTGTGTGGCATGCATCATTTCAAATGCTTGATGAGTATCTGAAGGGAAAAGTAAGAGAATGACTGATAATTTTTCTATTGGATATAACAATATGGAGACTATAGGTAATCTTCCCAAACATTGCTTTTGTGAAATGATTGAGACAGGTTGAAGTTAGTTGTAAGTAGTATTATTTTACCTTGTCACAGAGTAATAGTTATTTAAAACAAACAGGGTGATCATCTTTAAATTAAGTTTCACTTGTTTGATCATTATCATTGTTAAGTGATGCTAGACTAGAAAATATTAGAACTTGTAATCTTGGCATTGAAGACTTATAAATTGGCAGGTGATTTTAGCCAATTTGGGAGATTTCTGATTTGATTACTTTTCAGTCAGAAAGCAATTTTGGCCTTACTGAAACCAGTAGGAACAAATACTCGTAAGTGGTTTATGATGGATGGAGGACGGAGTCCTTAAAAGGAGATGGAGAAAACAGACATATGTTTGCTGGGGTACAAAAGCTTAGTTTTCAACAAGTTAATTTAAAAACTATGTACAAACTGCATAGTAAAAACTATGTCTCCTTCTATCTGGATAAGTCTAGAAGTTATTCAGATTTACTGATAAGAAGGAGCTCAAGGAGAATGTTATGAACATATAGATAAAGCTATTAGAGTAACTGAGATACCATAGAAAAAAGTGAAGAGTTTGCCCGAACATACCACAGTGTTTCTGTGGAATATCAAAATGTGGATGCTGAGACAGGAAAACAGCTTAAGGATGAAACAGCAACTACAAAGAGAAAAACTCTTCGAAAGAGTTATGTCATGGAAATCAAGAAACTTTTAAGAATGCAAAATATGAAGAAAAATGCCCTCAATATGAAATGCTGCACTGTTAAAATATGTTCTTGGAAGAATCCACTAGAGATATCAAGGATACTATTGATAAGCCATATTGAGCATTAGAGGATGAAACCATTATTTCACTGGTTTGATCGTCAATGCCAAATGAAGAGGTAAAGCCAGTGAAGTAGAAATCATTGTTTCCTACTGTAACTGCTACTTAAATTATTGGAATGGTTTAAATGTTAATGAAAGAGAGAGCTTGGCCAATGCACAGGTATAGCACTGACCGGTGTGGCTCAGTGGATTGAGTGCTGGCCTGTGACCCAAAGGGTCACAGGGTTTGATTTCCATTCAGGGCACATGCCTGCGTTGTGGGCCAGGTCCCCTCAAGGGGGCGCTGGCTGGGCAACCACACATTGATGTTTCTCTCCCTTTCTCCTTCCCTTCCCCTCTAAAAGTAAATAAAATTAAAAAATAATAATAGATAAAGAGGCAAAGGTTTAGCAATTTGTACAATCTGATATACTAAACTAAGAATATTAATTCTTAACCTATGGTATTTTTGGAAAACTGCACTCTTTCTTTCTACCAGAAAATATTCTAACAATGAAAATAAATTCAGCTCTTAATTCCTGATTTTGTGAAATTCTTGATAAAGTTTTGGAGATTACTTTTTTCTCACCATTCTCTCTGTTAACTAATTGATTTAGAAGGTGAAGAATTTGAACTCCAAATAGAGATAAATATTTTTAAAAAATATTTCTGAAAAATGTCCTTTTCATGTTCTAGTGAAAATACCACAAAGTCAAATTTAGGTATGGTATGTACTGTGCTGTTTTGTTAGAATGGCTTCAGAAGTCTAAAAAGGCAAGAGCCCTGCTCACCCTCTGCCTCCAGCCCTGGATCGATCTCTCTCTCTCTCTCTGTCTCTCTCTCTCTCTCTCCCACACACACACACACACACACACACACACACACACACACCCCCACCCACCCACCCCCTGCATCTTCATGTAGATCAAGAGACGAATTCCAGGTTAGTTTATGTGGACAGCATCTGTTCCTCATATGCACTGGAATGAAATTATGCTTCTTCTTCTTCTACTGAAATGATTTAGAGTAACGACCTTGACTTTCAGTTTCAGGTAACACATTTAAGGGACTTGCAAATCACCACTCTGTTCTGACAAATAGTGAAAAGCTGAACAGATTGATAAATCAACAGTCCTAGGATCCCCAAGAAAGAGGAGGACTGAAGTCAAACTGCTCTCCTCAAAGCTGGAGAGGGAGATCCATGAATATGTGCAGGGTACCATGACGGACATTTCAGCAGGGACTCACAAGCAGAAAGTTCTGAGGGAAACAGCTAGTGCAACAAAACCTGAACTGAACAGAGAGGCTCAGTGCAGACAAGTGTGAGAGGTGAAAACCCCAAGGGGACCCAGTCTTAGGGAATCCCCTACACTTTTGTGTATTACTTTCAAGAGCTCAACCTGGTGACTATCAGAGAAAAATCCCCTGGGGCTTCCAAATAGGTGAGGGGAAAGGAACTAATTTGAAATAAGCCACGGGCACTCTCTGCCTAACAAGGCCTGCCCTCTGGGGAAACTAACTAACCAGAGTTTAACCTCCTGGGACAATGTCAGAGACTAAGTGACCTGGGCAGAGAGTAATCCCCGTCCCCAGGCACCCTGTCCCACCTAAGGGGGAAATGAGGAGGAGGAGGAGACCAACTGCAACACTGCAAAACGCACAGTGTGGAAGCCTAGGCTCACTGAAGCCTGAGACCGAATCCTGGGGCTAGGGAACACTTCCCCTCCCCCTGACACCTCACCACCACCTTTCTACAGGCCTGTTTAAAGCAGTTCCTTGTATATCACATCCAGCTACAATCTCCAAATACAATTTTTCCTGTCACTTTGGGAACACTAAATGGGATGCTTGACAGTTTTGTCACTGAACTAGGTAGAACATAAGCCTGTTAATTTTCTCATACATTATTATTATTATTTTATTTATTTTTTAAAATGTAAATTGTCTCTTTGGCCCAATAATATTAGTAGCATACTTACTTACCTAGTGACAATTAATCGTTGGGGAAAAACATGGGCTTCCCAAATGTCATAAAAGTTAGCATGTGGCTAGTGACTAAGATCTCCCTTGATCTGAAGAGCAGGGTTTCGCTATGGTTTCCTGGAATGTTACCCTAACAAGACGCTGAATGAGGTGTCAGACACAGAGGTGCTGAATGGGCTCTGAAAAGGACACATTAAATGTGAGGGACAAGGAAAAGATCTGTGCCTATAAGAAATCCTGAAGGGGTAAAGTAAGGATAGAGGAATTAATGAGATGACAAATGTGACAACCTCTGTGGTAACAAGATATATTACATTAAAATATCCAAATTATAGAAATTGCTTTCACTTTGTATCTTTCAGAAACCATAGATCAAAGCTTAATCGAATATAAATGAAAAACATTAAATTATGTCAGATCGCTAAAGTAATATTTTGAAACTATAAGACCGTAACAATTGCTTTTGTTTTCCAATTTCAGATAATTTAAAAAAGAGTCAATGTAATATATGTGCTTCACTCAGTCCTAATCAGAATCCTTTAGCACTCTATGATAAATGTGTTGCTCCACATAAAACATAATGATAAGAATAAATTAAGCCAATATACATAAAACATCTAGGTAATTTTTTAATTGCTGTGCAACATCAATTATATCTGGGAACACAGAAGGCTTTAACTTAATTCTCAAGTCTCAACGGCTTATACTTGTTTTGATCTGTGGTTTTTAAGAAAATAAATGATAAAAAAATAATGTTTTCCCTGAATACTTACAACTGCCATCATGAACTTTTACTTGTGAGAGAGCAAAAGTGATTTTATATAGTTTATAATTAAATAAATAATGTTTAAAAGTCCTTGTCTTTTTACACCTCAGACAGTGAATTTTATTTTCCAATTCACCCTTTAACTCAAGGGTGTGTTACTTCTCTCAGGGTTGAGGTTGTATAAAGGGTATTGATTTCAGTCCTATCTCTCTTCACCCCGGCATTGGCCTGAGATCTATATATTTAAGCTTCTTGTTCCCCAAATCTCCTGGCAACTGAAGCAAATAGTAACGCTCCAGTTTCCACTTTCCACTATGATTTAAATTATATTTATATATATAAAAAAATTTTATTTATATAATAAACATTTTATTTATATTTAAAATATAAATAATCTTTAATTATATTTATGCAATTTATGTAATAAATATATCTTAAGTAAATAAATTAAATAACTTTACATAACAAATATGATTTAAATCAGAGTGGAAATTTTATATACAGTTAGCCATTGAGATTTCACCTAAATTCTCATGAAGTTCGTAGTGTCCTTTAAATATACATTTATGTTATGTTCCTCAAAAAGCTGAAAATGGAACTGCCTTTTGACCCAGTGATTCCCCTGCTGGGACTATACCCTAAGAATCCCAAAACACCAATTCAAAAGAACCTATGCATCCTAATGTTCATAGCAGCACAATTTACAATAGCCAAGTGTTGGAAGCAACCTAAATGCCTATCAGTAGATGATAGGATCAAAAAGTTATGGTACATCTATACAATAGAATATTATGAAACAGAAAGAAAACAAGAACTACTACACTTCACGACAGCATGGATAGAACTTGAGAGCATTATGCTAAGCGAAATAAGCCAGGAGGTGAAAGACAAATACCACATGATCTCACCTATAAGTGGAACGTAACCAACAAAACAAAGATGCAAGGAAAATAAGACCAGGAACACTGAAAGAAAAAGAAACCAACAGAGTCAAGAGGGAAGGAGGGAGGAGTAGGTGGGGGAAAAGGAAGGGAAGGGGAAAGTCAAGGAACATATAGCAAGGACTCATGGACAAAACCAAAATGGGGAAGGATCAAGGGAGGGAAAGGGGGGAGGGGGCAAGGGAAAGTGGTGGGGGAAGGCAGAGACAAATGTATTTGGAAAAATAAATAGATTAATTAAATAAAAAATCCTATTTCACTAAAAAAAAAGTATACATTTATGGCAACAACATGCATGGACCTTAAGACTAGCATGCTTAAGCAAAATGAGTCATACAAAAAATGTTAAAAATTGTATGAGTTTACTCGTGTGGGATATAAAACTGAAAGCAACAAATGAACAAAGAAGAAAAACAAACAAACAAGATATCATAGACATGGACAACAGTATGGTGCTTACCAGAGGGAAGGGGATGGGGGTAGTACAAGGGAAGGGGGGTAAAATGCTTGGTGATGGAAGATGATTTCACTTTGGGTGGTGGGCACAAAATGCAATATACAGACTGTATCATAGAAATGTAAGTGTAAAACCTGTATTATTTTATTAAGCAATATCCCCTTATAAATTTAATAAAAATATGTAAAAATATTTATGGAAATGTAAACAGTATTTAGTTATTTTACAGTGAGAGGAATTTCAAAATGTTTATTTACTACATTGCCAAAAAAAAAGTTTTTTTCATCACCTATTTTTAAGCATCTTTTTTTTCCCCATTTGTATAGAATACAATGTACCAGAGTTACACCCTAGGCAACTTTAGGAAAAACTTTATGATTAAGCTTATATTCCAAGTCGGCCTCTAGAACATGACTTTATTTTGTAGATATCTTGGGTTAATAACAAATTAATACCTTGTGTTTTAGAAGGCCTTGTTCATTTGCATAAGGATAAGTAAGCACTATTAACGAAAGAAAAAAAGGCATTTGTTCTAAAATAACTTATATATTTATATATACCTTTTGCAAAAGGTATTTGATTCTTCATCAACTGTTAGCCATCTCCCTTTTCCTTTATCTTTTTAAATTCAGGAAAACTTAACATTGTGTTTTCTTCTATATATCTCACACTGGCTGATTACCATGGGCCACAGTGCCACATTAAAAAGTCGATCTTGGTCTCTGCTTTTGACATATTGGAAGTAAGCATGTTGTCCTTGATGAGTAGAAGTCCATTTTGTTGAGTCTGCGTGCTATATTTGTTCTTGCCACCAAGGCAAATTTGTTCGTGAACCCAATGGACAATGACAAGAATGCCTGGGGAAAGTTGCTGACTGATAGTTACACAAAAGGTTCTTTTATCCACATTATTATGAAAATCTTCCTTTTCTGATGTCACCATTTGGTGAGCATTTACATGGGTCGCAAATATTTTCATGTTTTATGCCCCTTATGAGATTTCTATCTACATACCTCTTCCCTAAATTTTGTTGTCGCTGATTTTGCAATCTTGTTCATCCAAGTTCCTGAGCACCCAGCCAAACCGTGGTACACAGTGCAAAGATCAGTATATTATAACACACATGGCAATTTCAAGGTGCATTGGTTGCCCAGTGGAAAAATTTATCTTAACCACTCAGAAAAGGGCTGTAATGTTGCAGCTGTCCACTTTCTGGTAGTGCCTGCATGTTGTATAGAACAATCTATAAATAAGGTCTAAGTCTCTCTGCCTCTATCAACTGATTGTAGGGAATTCCCCATGATGTCATATGTGCCAGCCAGGCATGAGAAGGCATTGCAACAAGAGTGGGGATCATGGGCAATTGGATCATTTCTTCATGTAACTTACTTGTAATTTCAGGTTTTATTAGGGCCTGATTTTTTATATGTGTGTATGTGTGTGTGTTTGTGTGTATCACTTCTTTTGAAGCTAGAATATTTCTGTGCATTCTTAATTTTATAGCTTGGTGGGTAAAATAACACCTAGTTCATGAAAGGCATATCAGATCACATGATAAGTTGATGCCCCATAGATAAGTGTTTATTCTCTGTTTAAGCCTAGTAGCAGATAACTACAGAGGATGGTAGAGCTTTGCTTTAAATTCTGCATAAAGATTCTTTTTTTAAAAGTTTTTTTTAAATTTTATTTATTTATTTTTAGAGAGGGGAAGGGAGGGAGAAAGAGAAGGAGAGAAACACTAATGTGTGATTGCATCTCGCTTGTCCTCTGCTGAGGATCTGGCCTGCAACCCAGACCTGCGCCCTACACTGGGAATTGAACCAGTGACCCTTTGGTTCACAGGCCAGCATTCAATCCACTGAGCCATGCCAGCTAGAACATAAGTTCTGCAGAATGATTCTTCTATAGGAGCCTGCTACCAGCTTCAGACAGCACCTCCATCTGCCACTAGAACTTCAAGCATCTTTGAATCTGCTGGATCACATGGACCAAGTGTCAGAGTAGTTTGTATACTAACCTGGAACTGTTCCAGAGCTTTCTGGGTTTCATTCAAACATAGAAGCTTTTTGGTAGTCTCACTAGATGGACCAGAGTAGTACACCCAAATGAAGAACATGTTTTCTCCAAATCTAGAGAAGCTCCTATGCACTGAGCTTGTTGTTAAGCGTAGAGAACAAATGCAACAACTTATTCTTTACCTTAGAAAGGACATCTCAACATGTCTCATGTTACTGGATCCCTAAAATTTCACTGATGTAGAGGACCCATGAAATTTTCTCAGATGTATTTTTTATCCTCTGGCATGCACATTTCTTACCAATAAGTCCAGTGTGGTTTCTACTTGCTCATTAGGTCAAATCAACATAATATAATAAATGTAATGGAATTTTGTGGCATAAAGGCAATAAAGATCTCTGCAAACTGTATTATAACATGGGGCTGAAGAGTTGATATATCCTTGAATTAAGGCAGTGTACTTTTATTCTTGCCAGCTGAAAGTATTACACAAAGTCACCTGGCTTCTTGTTTCTTCTAACTGGCCATAGTATCCAATGATGATATTTTATGTGCCTACAATGCTAGACCAGCGTCTTGATGAACTACCAATGGTCATTCTCTACTGGAAATAGAATTATGGCTTGGTGGGTCAGACACCAAGCTCATGGTGGGCAGGTTAGGTCACATGGTAAGATTTTAAGTCCATGGTAAGATTTTAAATTTAATCATATTACAGAGCCAATTCCAGAAATTCCTGAACAAATTCATAAAACTTATTCTTCAAATTCTGTTTCTCTAAAACCATTCTTAATACCAAAATATGTCTTAATCAGGCTTCTTCAGATAAATAGAGCCAGAATATATATAAATATATATTCAGAATATATATATTTTCTGCCACCATAATCATGTGAGGCACATATGACTGGCTCACATGATTATGGAGGCAGAAAAATCACAACATCTGCCGTTGGCGAGCCACAAACTCAGGAAAGTCAATGGTGTAGTAGTGCCAACCTGAGTCCCAAGTCTTCTGGACAAGAATCGGTGGTGTAAGATCCAGTCTGAAAGCTTGTAGACTGGAAAACCAAACAGAGCTAATTTTTCAGTTTGAGTCCAAAAGCTGGAAATGTCCAATATTCCCATTCAAGCAGTCAGGAGGGAGGAGTTTCTCTCATTCACCCTTTTTGTCCTATTTAGGTCTTAAGTAGATGAGATGAGACTTTCCCACACTGGAGAGGGCAATCTGCTGTCCTCCGCCTGCCAATACAAACGTTAATCTCTTCTACATACACTCTCATCAACAGGGTTAGAATAATGTCTGACCTTGGGGTCCAGACAAGGTGATTTGAATTTTATAATCAGACACCTATTTCAGGGTTTGGTGCCAAAGAGAGGTATGATTTACCTATGCTAAAAAATAAACAATCTATTGATACAATGAGAATGATTGAAATGTGAGGGTAGAAGCAGGACGTTCTTTTAGGAGGGTATTAAATCCAGGGAAAATTCAGGGATGGCAGCTCTGGAGCAGAGTAGAAGTTATAAAAATCTGACTATATTTTGAATGTGGAGATTACAGAATTTGAATATGGGCTGAAAAAGTACTAAAGGAGCCAAAGACAATGCCAAGGTCTTTATTTTTAAAACATAGAAGGAAGGTGTTGACATCTGATTTGGTCTAGTAACTTGGTAAACAGATTTTGGCGAGAAGAGAGAACAGTTTGCATCTGAACCCTCAATAAAAAATGCCTATTAGACATTTAAGCTATTATTCATTTAGTGAGCCTTTGTTAATAGTGAATTAAATTCTGACTCATGAATTCTGACAATTTTTAAAGACATTCAAGCAACAAAAAGTAAAAGTGATAAAGTGTAACTACACTTACGTAGTTGAAATTTATAATACATTTTCAGAGTAGCTCAATCTGGGTATTTATAAATCATGCTATTCTTTTGAGAGCCCAATCTGACTTTACATACTCTCAATTTATGGTCACTGTTTCCTGAGCACACAGCTATGTGCTAGGAATCAGAATGATTAGAACATAGAAAAGATACCTTTCAATGGTATTCCAATCTCTCCAGGAGTTTGTTTGAAACTGCCTTTCCAAGCTCATTATTTATTGCCTTCAAACATTTTCTTCTGATATTTTAGTTACTTCTGCTTGCTAATGTTTTTTCATACCTCATATCTTTGTCCATGTTTATCTTTTAGTTTGAGAAGTTCATTTTCCTCTTCTTAACATCATTCACCTGAAAAACTTAAAACAATTACTCTCTCCCCCATGGTATGTTCCTAGGGTCAAAATAAATTATGGTACCTACCTACATGGGAGCTCCCATAGGCTATCTGTTGATTTCTCAAAAGAAATACTTCACGCCGGAGGGACTGGCATGAAATATTCAAAGGAATGAAAAGCAAGAACCTACAACCAAGACTAGTTTATCCAGCAAGGTTATCATTTACAATAGAAAGTGAAATAAAGAGCTTCAAAAAAAATAACAAAAACAAAAACTAAAGGAGTTCATTACTATCTAACCAATATTGCAAGAAATGTTAAAAGGACTGTTTTAAGAAGAAGAAAGAAAAATATAGAGAGAAAGAGGACAAAGGTATAAAGAATAAAATGGAAAAAAATAACGACCTATCAGGCCCGGCTGGTGTGGCTCTGTGAATTGAGTGCTGGCCTGCAAACCAAAAAGTCTCCAGTTAGATTCCCAGTCAGGGCACATGCCTGGATTGTGGGCCAGTAGGGGGCGCATGAGAGGCAACCACACATTGATGTTTCTCTCTCTCTCTTTCCCTCCCTTTTCCCCTCTCTGAAAATAAATAAATAAAATATTTAAAAAGAAAAAAAATAAGTACCTAAAAATAATAACATATTATTTTTTCCATAAAAATAGAATTTAAAATGTGTATCTCAAATTGAGCATATATGTATAGTTTCATATTTAATATTGCCAATGATTTGTGAAAATATAGGTTACAAAGGCTAAAATGTAGTTATTTTTCCGTGGGTTACTTAGCATATGAACAGGCTGGATTAAGGATGTTCTCAGAAAAGCTTTATTTTTGTTACTGTTAAGCATTCAGTTAGAGTTCTGGGGAGTTTCCCTGCCCCATCAGCCACGATGGCATCAGGAGAAGGTTCTTACACTGAGCAGGCAGAAAGGCAGAAATAACAGATAGGGCCTGAGCATGTGAAAAGCTAGCAAGATAATTGGGTAAAGAAAAAAATATCATTCCCCCTTCCAGTACCAGAATGATGGGGGGACCAGGAGAAGGCAGGCACATGTGCCATAGAAGTCAAAAAGGCACATGGGGAAGTTAGAGAAAAGGGGCCTGTTGGTCTAGAATGGGGAAAGAAAGCATTGGTTGGGAGGTGGACCCACCCAAAGGGAGCTAACATTTGGGATGTTGATTGGCCATTTTGAGAATAATGCACCTCGTCCATCCTAACCCAAACTAGTATAATCCCGGGTGAACAAAGAAAGTTCTTTCTTGTCCACCTGGTGATGCTCTCTCCCATGCTTTCCTGCACTCTCCTTCTTAGGATCATATGACCATGTGGCCCAATTAGCTGCATGGTCCGTGGCCATGCAGGCTGCAGGAGGGGGCCTGAAATGAACAGCGGCTGGGAACAATTTTGTGCTACCTGGATGGGGAATAAGACCATTTAGCAGCTGCCTGCAGGTTCCAAAGGACTGTACTTTAAAATGGAGAAGGAATTCCGGACACTGGCTTTTGTTTTGGCCCTGCTGAGGATGGTTGGACTTTTTCCATGGCAGAAAGAGGAGATGGTCTTTGAGATGCGAGTCCACTATTTTCCCAGACTATGCAGCACCTGAATAAAACCTCTTTCTTTTTGCCAGTACCTGCCTCACAAGTCTGGCTTTTGTAGCAGCAGGCAGCCAAATGTCTGTTTTGTTCTGTTACATTTTCACCTTGAAAACCCCTAGAGAATCAGTTTGAGATCCCAAAATAGTTTTCTGATGACTTTGACCCTGTCAACCATATTTCTAGACAGAACAATGACTCGGAAGCATGCTTCCTAACTCTTCTGTGAAAAAAAGATTAATACAATGCTTGGTTTGCAATAATCTAGATTTTCAGAGCTATGAATAAATACTATATTAAGAAAAATGAAATTGACTTTCCCTTGAACAAACCAAGAATATGGAAATATATTTCTCAACAAGTAAAGAATATATATTATTCATTGAAATAAAACAACATGGATTACAAATTCAATATTTAAGTAAAAGAATGCACTTATTTTACTTGTTTAAGGAGTAAAATAAAATCACAAAAATAGTTTTGTTGTGTATCATTTCCTTTGTATTCTAAACATTGATCAAGTGTTTACACATAAAATTTTGCAGTCCCTTCTTTCATTTTTTTCTGAATGTTTTTACTTGCGTGTTTTTTTTCACCTGCCTTTTATTGATAAAATAAAACTCACTATAAAATCATCATTGACTTGAAGATGATGACAAATGTACATAAATCCTTGATATCTTTATGGGATTATCTTTCATGCCAAGCTAATGGCTGAATAATTCAGTGTGGTATTTTCATAATTATGTAGTTAAATATCTGGTTATCTGAGATACAATTAGTGTTCTGTGAAAAATCCATGAATTTATGGTTGAAGTGAAAATGTGGGATTATATTTAGAGTTTTTGTCCAAATTTCCCTTTGTATGTCTGTTGATCCTTTCAGTCTGCTTAGTTTGTTTTGTTTCTCAGATGCATACTCCTTTCCTGTTACTCATCTTTGTCCATCATTTTTTATCTGTCTACTTACAACCTCATAAAAAATCACAGACTTTTTTTTTTTTACAACTAAGTTCAATGTGTACCCATCCTTCTTCATTGTCACAGTCAAATGTCTAACATTACCACTTATCTGGAACTAACCATCATTTAATTAACAATCAAAAACTAAGAAAACATCAAAAATACAACATAAAAATGAGGTACCAAGTTTGTATTCAGACATTTACCAATAAACCATATCAGGAATCTAGGAGCCACAAGAAGCACCATGGTATCCAAATACCTTCCAAAGGGTTGAATTTGGAATTCCTCTTCCAAAATGCTTGCTCAGATTTTGGTCATTTGGATTCTAGTTTCTGTTAAGAATACTTCTTCCCAGTTTTTCTTAGAACTTTTTCATCACCTTAGCTATGAATTGAATTGAGTATCTCCAACAAGATACACTGAATTCCTAACCTTCATACTTGTGAATGTAACTTACTTGGGAATAGATTCTTTGCAGATATTATCAAGTAAAAATGAGGCTATTAGGCTGGGTCCTTATCCAATATGGCAAGTGTCCTTATAAGATTAGGCATATTTAGGCACAAATATATACAAAGAGGAGAACACTATGTGAAGCCATGCACAGAAAGAAGGTGGCTAAGTAAAGTGGCATATATTGGAGTTTTATTGATACAATATAATGGAAAACTAAGGCTATAAAAAATTGGATGAGACAAGGACATTTTCTCCCCAACTGGTTTCATAGGTAGAATGAATCAACAAATACCTTGATTCTGGACTTCTAGCCTTCAGAACTGTGATATAATACATTTCTGTTGTTTTAAGTCACCCAATTTGTAGTACTTTGTCATGGCAGTCATATGAAACTAAAGTACCCTTGAATTCAGTCATGCAATTTGCACAATTTTATTAATATACGCTTTAGCTTGAGATTGACAACTGCCTTAGTCTGTCTGGGCTGCTATAACAAAAATACCATGGACTTAAATAGTAAACATTTATTCTCACACATCTGGAAACTAGGAAATTCAAGCTCAAGTTGCTGGTGTATCTGCTGAGGGCAGCCTTCCTGGTTTGCAGATGGCCTTGTATCTCCTTATTGTGTCTTTAATGGCAGAGAGGAGAGACAGGGATCAAGTTCTTATGTTTCTGTTAATAAGGGTACTAATCCCATTCATGATGGTTTCACTCTCATGACCTAATTACCTCCCGAAGGCCTCATCTCTTAATACGACGACACTGAAGGTTAGTCTTTCAGTATATATAAATTTCGAAGAGATAAACGTGCAACTTATAAAACCCAAATTGTAACTTATTTAATGGTTGCGTTTCTTCCATTACAGGGACATTAATAACTTTGTACAACAGTTCAAAAGATGGCATAGTTCTTTATATCATGAATATGTATACAAAAGTTCATTCATTGAAGCTCATGAATTTCATTCTTAGATTGACCTTAATGTCCTCATTATCACTTTACTCTATTTTCATATCTAACTCAAAGAAAATTAGTTCTCCTGATTCCCCTGTCCCATGGATGATTAGAAGCTGCAAATTGAGTGGGAAGGAAGGGATTCAAGAAATACCATCAGAATAGAAATGATTACAGAGCCATAAAGTGGTAAGTTTAAAACCTGCCTTATAATGTAAATTCTATTACTAAAAACTTTCTGGAAGTTGGAATTTAAAAAAAAAATTAAGATTCCCTCCCTTCATTTGTTAAATGAAAAAAAAAAAGCACCATTGTTATTACAATTAATGAAGTAACATTTGACAAGTACCCAACTCAGAAACATAGCAAGAACTGCTGTCAATTCAATTTTTTCTCCTTTTACTTTGTAGGATATACCAGTCTAATGTCACCAACTCTACGAGAAAGCCTTTTTTAAATTATGATTTATTGCTATAATTGTCAAGCATGAATTTGATATTGAATCATCATTGAAATGATTAAATCATAACAAATTGAAAGTATTAATGTAATCGATTTTAGAATTTGTATTGGATTTTTATTGCTGTTGTAATGAGTTACCACAAATACAGTGGCTTAGAAGAACACATATTTATTACTTTATCATTTGGTAAGTCAGAGAGATCCGACCCATGTCTCTCTAGACTAAGATCAAGATATCAACAGGTCCGTGTTTCTTTCTAGAGTCTTTAGGGGACAGTTTATGTTCTTGCCTTTTCTGGCTTCTAGAGGCAGCCTATATATTTTGGCTTATGTCCCCTATCTTACATCATCAACACCAGCAACATGTGTCCTTTACCTTTCTTCTATAGTCACATCTCTTCCTCTAACTACAACCATGAATGAGTCCACTCTTAAGAACTCATGTGATTAGATTAGCCTCTCTTGGATTATCCAGAATAATCTCCCTGTCTCAAGATCCTTGATTTTAATAACATCTTGAAAGTCCCTTTTGTTATATGAGGTAACAGATTAACAGGTCCCTCGATTAAGACTTGGGCATCTTTGGAGTAGGAGACCTCAGTGGAAACATTAATTATTTTGCCTACCACAAAAACTACATTTTTAATCCCTTAGTTTCTTAAGTTACCTTGGTTATTCTTTCTATTAAGTGACAAATTTTCATAAATTATGAAACAATAAATATGAATACTGTTTTTGGAATTTATGTTTAATAATTAGTAGAATCCCTGACATCCATTTATATCTACAGGAATACATTGGACTGACCAATACCCTACTATTCATGTTAATGAGTCTCTCATAAATATTATACAAATGAAATAAACATGAATTACCTCTATTAGACTATTTTTTTATTTGGTGTATCCAGTTTCTATGGTGTTTTATTTGCTCCTTGGACTAATTCTAAATATCTATTTCCTAAATAGGAATTTGTAAAATATGTATTACAAATGTCAGAGCCTCAAAATAAAAAGTAAAAATAGGAAATAAAAACAGTTTTGTGAATCAGCATACTATATATGTTTAAATTTTGCTCTATCTTATTTAGGAAAAGGAAATCCCCTAGTAATTTTTCATACACTTTCAGAGTTCTAAATAGATTAGGCTACTGAAGATTTACATAATGCTGATAACTTTTATGTATTTGTACTGTGTTTTACAAACATAAACAGGAGCACTAGTATCTGGCTATAATTAGCACATTCTTAGTCCAAGAATTAATGAATGTTAAGAAATAGACATAAAGAAACTGAGTTTTACAAGTATTATATTGCTTCAACATAATCATAGCGCTACTATGACTTTATCATACTTTGAATTTACTAAAAAACTTAGGAGAAGATACCATATACTGAGATGGGCCTGATATCAAAGTATGGGAATGAATTTACTCATCAATAAATACCTCTTTGATGCCAGGCATTGTACTATATACTACAAATAGAGTGGGGACTAAATAGATCTTCCAATGCCCTTCAGAGTTTAAAATAGAGCTAAAGGAAATTTGTCCCAGACTTGTGCTGTTTCCCCTTCACAAACCTTGCACGATTTCCAGCTTCAAAGATGCTCAAACTACTCATTTTTCCTAACCAAATTTGCTCTCCTTAAATGACACCAATTTACCTTGTTTGAGAGTTAACTTAAGTTTTTATTACTAAAAACCTTCTTTGTATAATTCTACTGTAATAGGAAAATCTAGAAAATTAAACTGCAAAAGCTTAATGAAGGATTCAAAATGTATGATTTCCAACAAGACAGAAGATAGTTGGTGTAAAAAAGCCTATAATAAGTAATGCAAAAAGGCCTATTTCAAGTGTATTCAATACCACGTACCTTGACAAGTGTTTATCAAACTTTGTGATGAAGTTATTGTTATTAAATGAGAATTATGAGTAAGTAAAATAGGTCTGTAATATTTACACTCATTTCAGTTTTCTGTATGCTGTAAATGCTCTTTCAGCAACTATGTCTCAATTCAATAAGGGAAATCAACATGTTTCCTATGTTTACCTCACCCAGTTGGGAGAACACTCCTACCATCACCACCACTGTTAACCAAGTAAATAAATAGGAACAACTCATCTTATAAAAGTTAAAGGAGTTGAGAGTCCAATATTGTATATGTATCTACAGCTATTCCCTAGTGACTCATTTTTATAAATTATAAACAAATCACTCACTGATACATGTATTTATATACTGTCTTCTGAGAAGCTAAAAAGATTTCATTTCTTTCTTTTTCAGTTTTTCCCCCCAAAGGTTAAGAAAAAAATAATTATAATGCCAACCATTGTCCCACAATGTTATAAATAAAAGCTTTTAAAACATATTGATCACTTCTGATAAATTTTGTTAAGTATAATATGCCATTATTAATTACACACTGATCACAGGATGTGTAACTTTAAAACTTAGGAATGTTCACTGTTGTTTTGAACAGAACCCATATTTAAGTAGAAAACAGGCATGCGTTTTGAAACATCAAAACTAAAATGTCAAGTAGTTACCGTATATTTGGTTGCAGCATAAATGCAAGAAGGAAAAATTGCATTCCACTTACCACTACTCAGTACTTCCTCCTCACTGCCTGTTCTAGTTTTTCAATGCATTAAATTAATTTTTGGGTAAAGTGTCCATTTAAATGATTACTATGTTTTAAAAAATTTTCAAAATGAGATCGGGTGGCCATTATTTATGCTGTTGAAATTCCAGGCTAAATCTGATAGCTTGAGTGACCTCAGCAGCAGAGAAAGCGACCATGGGGAATAACAATAATCATAGGGGATCACAAAGCCTAAAATCGCTGCTTTTTAAATTGTTTGTTTGTTTTTCCTTTTCTTCAACTAAAGTATTTTTTTACTTTACATTTAAAAAAATATATTGCTATATTTATAATGCAAAGGTAAGGAGTACTCTCCTTCAATCAACAAATATTTACTGAAACATCCCATGAAACATTCCTTTTGGTGTATCTACAAATTATTAATTGGTTCTAGTGCCTCTTAAAATGTAGCATAGTTCATTGAAGAGTCAAATTGCATTTGAATTTCTTCTTCTTCGTTTTTTCTTTTTTTTACTCTGTTAAGTCCTCTGAGACCTATTAACAAAACAATAACTGCCTTTATGGATTAAAATGGTTACTCTCTTTAAGAAGGTCATTAAGACCAACACTCTAACCAATATTTCAAACTTTGATTTAAAATGCCATTTTGAAAGACAAATTTCAAAGATGGAAGCCACTGTTTTACTACTGAAAGAGATGATATCTAAACAATACATAGATCTCATTGTAGCTATAGTAATGAACTCATTAACTTATGAATATTGAGTCTATTTTTTCTAATAACCATCATTTCTATACAAATATACTTGGAAAAATAACACTTGGTGGCTCTATAATGACATCTGAACTGAATTCAGAGCTTTTCAATTACACACATCTCATTGTGATTAGGAAAACCCACTCCTCTTTTGTTTTTAATTTTAACCTTAATCTCTGTTTAAAGCTTTATTACCTCCTGTCTTTTATTTACCGATGGAGGTGGAAATCTGGGCTATTTGCAATGGAGGAAAGAAGGGATCCTTGGGCTAAGAAATTTCACTTCCTCTGAACAACTACCTTCTCCATTTATGGGACAGGGAAGGTGCGGTGGAATATATAAATATTTGTTTACTGAACAAGGTCTCTCTTGTAGCTGATGTTCTGTTTATCTTGTTAACACTGCCTAGTACTCAGTTTCCTTTCTGGGATAAATGACCAAATGCCATTTCTTCTGTGGTGCTTGTGTTCAGAGAGTTGCAGTGGGTACCCTCCCACTCCAAATTTTCTTGATTTGTAAGACTCAGTAGTTCTAAACTGAATTTCTACCCCTGTGTACATTCCCAGCCAGTGTTGATTACCAGTCATCTTTCTCATGATCTTTTGCTCTTGAGTCTTCTTGTCTAATAACACATTTCTTTATTTGAGGTATAGACCAAATGACTCAAGCCCAGAAAATTACTTTAATGTCCAGGCATTCAGCCTAATCATGCCAAATAACAGGGACACAGGCACTCTACTCTATCACTCTATTGTTAAAATTCAAAGTGGATTCTGCAAATATTTTTTGAGCGGCATCGATATGGAAAGAACTATTCTACATGCTGGTAAAATAGCACAAAGGATCTCCCTTATGGAGTGAAAACTGCTATGGTAAAAACTAAAGCAGATACGGATAAAGGTTTTTGGAATGATGGATTTAGAAGGCTTTGATCCTGGTGGTGCTGTTTAAAACAGAATGATTAGTGAAAGCCACAGTGAAAAAAGCTTATTTGAGGCAGGAAGCATGGGAAGGATCAAGCCTTGGGATGTTGGCAAGGGTTCTAGACATAGCAAAAAGAACGTGCAAAGTCCCTGAGGCAGGAACATGGGAACTTGTTAATGGAACTTAACATAATGTGGAGATATTTCCTGCTATTTGTTTTCAACCATTTCTCCCAGTCAAAACTCAGTTGCTTGGCACTTAGCAACATCTTGCTCCACTATATTAAGGCCTTGCCAGTATTAAACTCTCTTGGACATGACCAAACTACCTGAGCAGGATCCTGTTGTTTATACAAAAACACATTATCTAACACATTGTAAATTCCTTTTATATTGAAACTTACACAATAAAAAAAAACCTTCCCTACTTCTTAACATATAAGAGATGTCAATCATTCCCTGCTAAATGAATACACCAAACTATTTATGAAAGCTAGAAAATTTGCCTTAAAAAGATGAGTAATTTGACCATTTTTCATCAGTTTTTCACAACTGAACATGGTCTGAATTTCCTGGTCATCATTACCTACCTATAAGCCTCTTAAGGGATGGGTCCATGCCATAAACCTAGTAATCTGAATCAGTAAGTCCTCAGGAATTGCTGTCTTTTAAAAACAATTTACTAATTTCCAGGCTTTATCAAAATCACTGTACACATAATTTCATTTTTATTTTGGTTTCAACATATTCTAAGAAAATGAGATTCTGAAAAATTGTTACTTTGCTCTAAGTTATAATATTATTGGGAAGAAATAGAATATAGCATTTAGGAAGAATATGGGTTTGAATTGTAGAAAAGCTGATCACTTGTTTAGAGTTGGAAAATAGAGTAAAGGAAAATAATATGATATTAAAAAACAAAAACAAAAACAAAAAACTGGGGGCTTGCACTATAACATTTTTAGTGATTTTTTTCCCCTGCAAATGTTTTGATCTTTTCTTAGTTAAGCCTTAGGGAAGGGAAAATAACAGAAGCCTGGCTCTAAACTGAAATTGCCATTAACTGGTTGTGTGACATCAGTCAGCCTCCCTGAGGGCTATTTGGATTCGTCATTTGTATAATAGCAGTAATGACACCTATACTGTACGTGTGTATAAGCAGTAAATGAGAAAATGTGAAGACCTTAGCAAAAAACATATTAAAAATTCAGCATAATGCACTGTTCTTGGTTAGCAGGAACAGATCTAGAATTCAAAATCAGACCTGTCTCATTCCAAAGCCTAGATAGACACTGAACCTCTGCTCATAATGCCACTTACATTATTTTCCAGGCAGTTTAAAGTGATTTCTTGGTGTCATATACATACCTATTTTTGTACTGTTTCAATTTTTTAAAAAATTTCCCTTTGTCTTTTATAGAAAAGTGAGGAATAGCAGCTGCAAATCGGTGTTTCCTTAAGAGACCAAGACTGCAGTGTCTTAAAAATTTCCCTCTTTTTTTGTTTTTAGTATCTTGTGAAAAAAAATTCAATATTCCATTCCCTCAGGCAGTTTCAACTTATTCAAATTCCTGAGGGAAATTTTGAGGTGAAAACTGCATTAGGGTATGTTTCTCTAGAAAGAAAGTGGTGAAGAGCAAGGAGCACATTTCACCATCCATACGTGCTAAGACACCTGTGGAGAAATAATTTGCACCATCCATGGCTATAGGCTCTAGTTTCTACAAATGTAATACCTGACAATGTTTTATTTTGGCATCTATTCACAATTGGGAGCTAAATTCTGAAAATTCAGTAAGTATTTATAGGGTGTGACAAAAGAGGTTTGAAATAGGACAGACTGCAGCCTAAATCACCTACTCATTTTGTAAAGAATCAAAGATACCCAAGGACCCACTACCATGGGTTGAGTAAAAATGAGGTAACTGTATTTCATACCGTGCTTTTAACAACAACATCAATTTTCAGGAAAAGTGGCTTGGTAATTATTTTAATAAGATAATTATATAAAAACTAAGATATTAGGAAATAAATTTCTGCCTTCAAATGCCTTCACAGTTTATAAACCTCTGAAACAGAAATAATAGAAACTTAGTACTATTACAATCTAAAGATGTTGATTTGATACATTTTTGAAAGTCGAACTATTTTTCAAATTAAACTTAAATAGTCTTCTAATATAAGAATAGATTAAATAGGTGCTCTATTAGAATAATTTTTATAAGTTCAAATTTAAATTATGTACACATGGTAAATCCATCTATAAAAATAATGAGAATGTTTTAATAAACACATAAATATTGGTTGTCATGGGTGACAATTGCAGTTGAATATCAGTTTCGGCATCCAATTTATCTCTTTTTTTATCTTTTTTTTCAGTTATACAATATTGAAAAATAGGAATCCACACAAATCAAAGCAAATGTAAATAGTTCTCATAAGACCTTGGGTAACTTCGAGGCACTGCTGATTTAAACAAATCAAGTTTGAAGTGGAAGTAGGAGATTTTTGTATTAAATTCCAAAATTCAATAACTTCCCATGCCTGGTCAATAATAAAACAGAAACTACTCAAAGCTGAAAAATAAGCACAACAATTTTCTTCCAATATTACCAATTTCTGCTAAGAATTAACTGGCAAAGAGCACATTGGTAATTAACTGGTATGCAATTCAGCAAACTTTCATCTTCTTCATTCACAGTGAGCTTCTCAGGACAAGTGTAGAGGAGTAGGCAGGCACACACGTCTTAAATCAAATACAGAATGTCACCCCTTCTCTTAATTATATATTTATAAGAATTAATATTGTGTGCACAGAGATAGCAAGGGAAGAAGGCTAATTTCTGAAGTCAGCACAAAAATAATCTGGTAAATGTGAGTGTTCAGAAAATATTATTTGGTATACATCAGAGTCAATTACAGTCTTTTCTAAACTCTTCAGTTTTACATTTCTAATATTTAAAACATATTAAAGTTTGAATCATATTTGTGGGAACCCCGAACACCTGAAGATCATAATTTGAAAGCCTATGCTCTATTTCAGTGTTATCATTTTCCAGGTGAAGCCATGAGAGAGAGGTCGGTCTCATATTCAAAGGTATTTTAACAGGACCTGAGATTCCCTTATCTTTATTTCAGCTTTAAAAATATGTATATATAGTTCACATTGTCTTAGTCAAGTGATCTTCAACCTACGTGATTTTTACCACCATGTGATATTTGGCAATGACTGTCAGGAGACAGTTTTTCTTTTATTATTATTATCTTTCAATCCTTGCCTCAGGATTTGGTTTTTTTTATTTTTAGAGAGTAAGGAAGGGAGGGAGGCAGAGAGAGACATTGATAGGTTGCTTCCCATTTGCACCCCCACTAGCGATTAAATCTACAACCTAGGTGGATGCCCTGACCAAGGGGCAAACCCGACTCCTTTTGGAGTGTGGGGTGATGCTCCAAACCACTGAGACAACTAACTGTGGCCAGAGACAATTTTTGTTGTCCCAACTATAGGGACCAGTGTTATTGGTCCAGATGAATAGAGCCCTGGGATGCTCATAAAAACTGCTATGCACAGAACAACCTCCCAGAAAGAAGATGTACCACAGAATGTTAATAGCCCCAAGGTTTACGAACACCATATTAGACCACTAATGTTAAGTTAAAAATGTATATATTGTTATGATTCTCTTCTGTGAACTCTATGGAAAAATTTTATTTCCATACATTCTCACATTATGCAAATAGGAACTCAAAGAAATCCTAAAAACTACATAATATTTGGTAGCTAAATGTCTTTAAATGACAGAAATTACATATACCACAGATGTTTCAAAGTTTCTAAGAGTGCTTGCAATAATTTCCCTATAACCCTCGAGTTTAATGATAAGGCCATGGTTTGAGAAACAACTGTAACGCATAATCTCTTTGTCCTTACATCTTACATCTTATTTGACTGAGTCCTGATCATACAGCTGCCAGGCACTCTACTCTGAAATGAGGTCGTGAACTCCCATACACTCTGATACTTGTTTACAGAAACGTTTGACTTACATGTATTGCATCAGTAACATAATTTACTCTGATTGTTCTCAGCTTCAAAAATTATCTAGATTACTTGAAAATAACCTTTTTGACACAGGATTTTGTAGGTCCTTTATGGCAGGATGCAATCTTGTCTCAAATTGTATCTCTGAAAATAACATACATTTTATAGTTACAGGGCCTTTGATATATTTTTTAAAATAAAATCAAACACTACAAACACTTCTTAAGTGTAGTTTTGTATGATGGAGGTTTGTATCATGCACAATTACAAAGCTCATAAATGGATATGTCATGTTACCCTCAATAGCAATTCTTGAGGGAGGCTTTTCAGCACCACTGAGCTATGGAACAGTGCAAGTTGAAGTTTGCAAGTTAATGGCTTGCCCTTTTTTGACAGCCCACCAGATTTTCTCACCATAACTAACACGTTGCCTCATCCAACAACTCAACTGTTGACAAGAGCTCTTAAGCTAGTCAGAACAGCAAAAAAAGTACATCAAGAGCTAGTAAGTAAGAAAACTAATAAAAATTTATAAAAAAACAAGAACTCTGGGAATTTATTAATGCTGGCATTAAATATCCCTTGCAAGTTCCTTATATCACTTATGTTATATATTAAAGTGTATTTTTTAACATATTTTTTAATCTAGTTAATTGGAAAAGTTGTTACTTGACATCAAATGTTATTTTACAGGGAAGTTTTTAAGTCTTATACTCCTTATTTTAATATTTCAATTTCTTTGGATTTACTGGTTAAAGTCATTAGAAATATTAGCAATGAAGAAATTGATTTTTATGACAAAATTATCAAGGAAGATATTGATTTTTATGACAAGAATAAGGTAACATTTTTCATAAACATTGAAAACACATCCAGGAAATTTCCCAGAGTCAGTCTCAGAACTGGGGCTACATTCTAGGTACACTAGAGTGCTTTAACTAATAAGTTCTGTTTTAAAACCCAGCATTCATTTTACTCATCTCCATTCAGAATCTGTGTTCCAAGCTAAAGCCCATTTGCAATCCTGTGTCATTCCCTCAATCTGTCCAGCAAATTTAAAAATAAATCTGTGTCACATTGATATATACTTTGGTTTATGACTTTGGATGTCCTGTCTTTTTTAAAAAAAATATTTTATTTATTTATTTTTAGAGAAGGGAAGGGAGGAAGAAGGAGAAGAACATCAGTGTGTGGCTGCATCTCATGTGTCCCCTGGGGACCTAGCCTGTAACTTCAGGTGTCCTGTCTTGATAATGCATGCCTACTCTGCCAACATCATCCTTGTCAAGATCCTAGACTTAAATGGGGATTTGAAAAGTCTAACACTTCAGCATAAATAAAACACTTTTGTGTAGCAATTATTATTAGCATAGTTTATTCAAAAAGAGGAGATCATCTTTGAAATTCATTTTATGGAAAAGTTAAGGAATGTGTATTTATCTTTATGTAAATTATTCTGTAGAAAAATATCATTGATAATGTGAACCTAAGATATGGCTTTGGATCCTTTAAAGGCTGGTGAACTATACTTTATGTGCAATTATAGACATACATATTTAAGACTACGACAAACTTGATGGTATGAAGGAATAGAAATATTTTATGAGAATAAATTTCTTTTTAAGTCATAACTAGAGCTTCTAATTATTAGATCCTCTTATTCAGTTTTCCTGGTCCTGATTTTCCTTTCAAGAGTACATGTTCTATATTTTTTAAAAAAGACTATGTTTGTAATTGTATTTTATTCTACACATACTGAGACACATAGTACAATGATTAAAAAAATGAACATCTGAATTTTAGTCTTATTTCCACTTCATCATTGAACTGAGTGTTTTCTCATCAATAATATAACACTAGCAAAAGTATTTGGCACATAGATTTATTGACTAAATCAAGAAGAAAATTTTGTAAAACAGGTAGCAATCTGCTTCCACATAAAAGGCTCAGTAAATGACAGTTACTACTGTGTTAGTTTGAAATTATTAATAAATTTAGAGTTTAATGATATTAAGTAAGAATTATGATTTTAGACAAATGATAAAACCATTAGTTTATGGGACTCTTCGAGTAAAGGAGAGAGCCTTTCCTTACACACTCATACTCAAAACACACAATAAAATAATACCACCAAAAAATCATAAAAACTTCTAGAGCATCCTGAAGTGTCTGGAGCAGGGAAATTGATTTATCCCTGAAATAATGCAAATAAATCTCTCTAAATTTAGAAACACATAAAGCATTATACAACAGTTCCACAGACTCAATGGAATGATTTATAATTACAAAACAAGGACTACAAATTAAGAAGAAATTATTCTCCTGTCAAATAATAATTGGCTATAAACACCTGGGTTTATTTCTGGGCTCTCTATTCAGTTATTTTGATCTATGTGCCTGTTTTTTTATGCCAGTACCATGCTGTTTTGATTACTATGACCTTATCATGTAGTTTGATCTTAGATAGTATGATTCCCCCAACATTGTCCTTCTTTCTAAAGATTGCTGGTGCTTTTCAGGGCCTTTTGTGGTTCCACATAAATTTTTGAAATATTTGTTCTAGTTCTGTGAAGTATGTCATTAGTATATTGATAGGAATTGTGTTGAATCCACAGATTGCTTTGGTAGTATGAACATTTAAATCATATTACATCTTCCAACTCATGAATGTAGTATGTACTTCCACTTATTTGTACCTTCTTCAATTTCTTTCTTCAGTGTCTTATAATTTTCCATGTACAAATCTTTTATATTCTCGATTAAATTTATTCCTAAGTATTTTATTTTCTTGAAGCAATTGTGAGTGGGATTGTTTTCTTAATTTCCCTTTCTAACAGTTTATTATGGGCATATAAAAATGCAGCTGATATGGCTGATGCGGCTCTGTGAATTGAGTGCTGGCCTATGAACCAAAGGGTCGTTGGTTCAATTCCCAGTTAGAACAGATGCCTAAGTTGTGGGCCAGGTCCCCAGTATGGGATGCATGCGAGGCAATCATACAATGATGTTTCTTTCCTCTTTTTCCCTCCTTTCCCCCTTCCTAAAAATAAATAAACAAAATCTTTAAAAATGCAATGGATTTCTGGATATTAATTTTGTATCCTGCTGCTTTACTGAATTTATTTAACAGTTCTAGTAGTTTCTTGGTGGAATATTTAGGGTTCAAATTAAAACCACAATGAGATATCACCTCATAGTGGTCAAATGAGTATCATCAATAAATAAACACACTACAAGCGCTGGTAAGGATGGGAGAAAGGGAAATCCTTCTGCAATGTTGGTGGCAATGAAGACTGGTGCAGCCTCTGTGGAAAACAGTATTTAGTTTCCTCAAACATTAAAAATGGAACGGCCTTATGATCTACTAATTCAACTTCTGGGAATTTTTTTGAAGAAAACTGAAACACTAATTTGAAAGAATATAAGCACCACTGTGTTCAAAGCAGTGTTATTTACAATTGCCAAGATTTGGAAGCTGCCCAAGTGTCCTTTAGTAGATGAATAGACAAAACAACTATGGTACATTTACACAATGGAATACTACTCAGCTGTAAAAAAGAAAAATTTACCCTCTACAACAGCATGGATGGACCTGGAGAACATTATGCTAAGTGAAATAAGCCAATCAGTGAAAGACAACTACCATATGATTTCATTCATATTTTGAATCTAATGAACAAACTGAAATAATAAGCAAAACAGAGACAGAATCATAAAGAGCAGGCAGACAGCTCTGGGGGTTTAGGGGGGTAGAAGGGTCCAACAAGAAAGAGAAAGAACTTAGGGACATAAACAATAGTGTGATGATCGCCAAGGGATGGAGGGTTGGGTGGAGATGGAAGAGGCTGTAAGGGGCTTAAATGGTAGTGGAAAACTTACAATAAATATACATAAATATAATGTGAATAGGGAAAAAAACAAGAAGAAATCATTCGCTATCCTTCTAACATGTGTAGCACAAGGGAAAATGTAAATGTTAGAAAGGTTCTTTAGAATCAGTAGTTATAGACATCAGCCCTTAACTGCACTGATTAAGCATTATTACCATTTCCTTTTTTTTTTCAGGAGAGAGCATGAACGCAGTCCCCCACTACCACAAATTATGCAGTTCACTTCCCCACACTTGGGGAAATAGTAGGGGTCAGCACATCCGGAGTGCAATGGATAAGCCTTGCCTTGGGAAAACCACCTTCGTGATCATGGTATCTTCCCTGCCAGGTGAGTATTTATTATCATTTTTTAAATGAGGACAGACCAGAAACTGATATCATATGGTGGTATAGTTTTTAGTTTTCATCATAAAATATATATTCTTGGCTATATCTCTTTTTCTATTTTTGGGTATAGTTTATCTCAAAGATACTTCTAGTTATCTTCCATTCAATATATACCTCATTGAGGTTTTACTCTATGTAAAAAAAACCTCATTGAGGTTTTACTCTATGTCATCTACAGTGCTAGGAAGCACTGAAAATATATTAGTAATCAAGACAGACCTAATCTCTTCCCTGTAGAAGCTGTAATATCAGTAGGAAGATAAATGTCCTAGTAACTATAAATGTGTTCAGTATTAAGAGAGAATTGAACAAATAAAGTTTCCTTAGAACTGAAAGAAGGGACAAAGAAACTAATTACAATGGTAGATAGAAAAAATAACATGTGGGAGAAACTGGAATCAAGAGTAACTGTGGCCTCATTAATTCCTAAAATAATTGCAGTCTGTCTAGAGATTTGTGGTGAAGGTGTAGTGAGGTAAAAGGAGAAGGCTGGTACCAGCCCAAGGAAACAGGCTCATCGTGAACCCCAAAACATGCTTAGGGTTGTCTATATTCCTTTGGGCTTCCACGACAAAACACACAGACCGAGTGCCTTACAGACAACAGAAATGTATTTTTCACAGTCCTGGGATCTGGGAAGTGTGAGATCGGAGTGCCAGGTGGGGCCCTCCTCTCATTTGCTAATTTCTCCTTATATTTTCTAATGGTTGGAGAAGCTAAGGAGCTCTGTGGGGTCTCTGTTATAAGAACTTTAACCCTATTTGTAAGGCCTTCACCCGTATGAACTGAGCACTTCCCAAAGATCCACCTCCCTAGCACCATCACATCTGCAATTAGAATTTCAACATTTAAATTTAAACGGGGGCCACAAACAACATTCAGACAATGGCAAAGGTTTTTCAATTTTATGTCAGATTTAGTTAAGAGATGCAACCAGTCTATATGAACCCTGCCTAACTGTTCAGCAATCATTAAACAAATATTTATTGAATAGAGCATTTCCCAAGTACTGAGTTACGTGCCACATGTACAAAAGGTTAGGAAGAGACATGAGCTAAACACAGGTCTACTAGATCTAATATAACTTACTATGCGATGGTAAGAGAACTAATTGAACCACAATTCCAGTGAAAACACCGACAGGAGACCGGGAAGAGCCTTTTGCATTAAGTTAGCCTGAGAATGCTGAAGGTCTGACGCGTGGTTGTGGCAATGAGGAAAAGCGGGAAAAGTAGAGTGTACTTAACTTCTATACTCAGCTTAGTGACTGATAAAACACGGCTTGTGCAGAAGGAGAAGGAACTGGAATTCTGATATCCAGAGACTGCAAAAAAAAGTTAGGCAGTTCTAGGTTTCTCTCTAAATAAAAAACCTATGTCTAAATAAAGCATTTACACATATTAAATTGTATACAATTTATGCCTGTAAATTGGAATTCTAGGGACAGAATAATTTATGTACATATAATATTCAAAACATGATGTATCATAATATACTTGCAATTTGACATTCTTAAAGACCTTAGTCACATGAAAAAGAAAGAAACTAAAGAAAAATAAAGTTATTTCTAAAAGGAAAAATGTACTGGGGTTGTGATAGTTACAGGCTATCGAGTTGCCAGAGGTCAAACTTACTAGTGTCAAAACTAATTACAATGGAAGGTTTTTTTACTTATAAATACCAAGGATATAGTCTTAGTGTATAAAATTTCATGATCTTATATTCCACTTTCAGGATCAATCACCTTCATTTATTTTTTTATTGTGGCAAATATTTATATGTCTATATCTTTATCTATCTATCTATCTAAGAATTTTTGCCATTTTAACCATTTAAGCATACAAGTCAGTGGCATATTGACATTTATAATGTTGTATAGCCACCACCACTGTCTATTAACCAATTTTTCCATAATCCCAAACAGAAACTCTGTGCTCATTAACCAATAACTCATATATATCCTCTCTCCCTAACCCATGGAAACCTCTAATCTACTCTCTATCTCTACAAATTTGCCTATTGGAGATACTTGCGTAAGTGAAATTACACATCAGTTCTTTTGTGCCTGGTTGATTTCAAGAGGTTTAGTTCCTTGCTTGAGTGGGCCAAGGTTGTGAATGCTGTTCCCCTCCCACAACCCATCTCCTCCTAACTGCCATGTAACCTCCACTTAAAACACCTGTAGCAATAAGATAAGGATGAATACAATCACAGTTTCCATAGACAGAGGAATATGTCCATAAAATATTCTAAGAAACATTATCTGGAGATTAATAAAAGGCAAAGTAACAGTGAATGTTGCTGGGTGCCGTCCAGATTTCCCTTTTAAAACTTCAAGACCAAGGCTCTCACTTCTCTGGCTTCCGGATGTGTTGCTACTTGACAAATCACAGTTCGGATATTTGCCCTCCCTGGGGTTAGCTCACATTCAGCGACTGGTTACATGCTGGCTAAAAAGGTGCAATCAAAGCCTGACTTCAAAACAAATGATGGGATTGAATGAGCTATCCCTTGGAACTATAAAGAGTTTCAAATCCCTGAGCTACTCAGTGCTACTTGTCTTATTTGCCTTTAGGTTTTATTGCCAAAATCACTTTCCAATAAATATCCTGCATGCATCCCTTTACAAACCTAAGATATGTAGTAAATTATTTAAGATAATGTCAATACTGCCAGGATTATTCATAATGCTTGAAAACATATGACATTTTTATTTAATCAGTAGTCATCATTTTTTTTCTATTTCCTTCTCAAATCACAACAATTTGTGTTTCCCACGAAACTACACTGTACAGAACTCAATCGTGAAAGATGAAGAACATGAATGCCAGTGTCCTTGATTATGAATATGGACTTCAATTACAATGGTATTAGTTATAAGTAAATAACACCTAATAAGATTTTGATTTGATGGTATCATGGAGAGAGTAACATTTTATTCTCACTGTTCAATGCTTGTGAAGAACATCTGAGAGATTAGGTAATTGTAATCGCACAGATAATAGAGCTAGGGTAAATCTAATTTTTGTGTCCTTCCTTGAATGACCTATCCTCACCTTGTCTCCCCCTAAACTAATCTGGAAATGAAATTCAGCAGGCATTTCAAATCTCCTAAAATAAGTAATGATTTATTCTGGGGATAAATATTATGCACCTTTTGTTTAAAAGGGCAGCATTAACAGGTGTGAAATCTCATCTTTTCTGTAAAAAAAAGAGTGGAAAAACTAGTGTATAATGAAGCTTCCTTTTTTTCCCCCCTTCTTGATATTCCTTTTTTTTATTGTTGTGCTATTAGAGTTGTCCCAATTTCCCCGGGTGCTCTCCCCTGCCCCGCCCCCCACCTTCTGCTCCCACATCAATCCCCACCCTGTTGTCCATGCCCATGGGTTATTTATACTTGTTCTTTAACTAAGCCTGCCCTTCCCCTTCTTTTAATGGACTCTTGACCCTCTAACTTTGGGGGACTAACCAGCTGGTCTGTCCATACTCTGTGGCATCTGTATGTTATGATATTTTTCCTTTGCAGTGGGGTGCAGTGGCTAAAAGTGCGGGTGCATTGACAGGACTGTGTCTGTTGCTTCCTAACTTTGTAGCTTCCCTAACTTTGTGGATATGTAAATCTGGACCAATGACCACATCGTGTTGTGCCTGGATTTCTACCTACGAAATCAGAGCAGGAATACTACTCTTCTCAAAAGTTCATTGTAGGAATAAAAGACAATACATATTACTAGAATATAGTCACTGCCAAATAATTGGATTTCATTAAATATCTTATTTTTAAAATATCACACTTTTGATTATATATATATATATATATGCTGTTAAACAAATTATATATCTATATATAAATAGATAAATATACTATATTTTATACTAAAATATAATATTTAAAAACTAATTCCCATTAGAACTGCTGGAATCTATTTGTTGTATGGTCAAGCTAAAAGAACAAAAGTTGAAAATGTATATGCTCAAAGAATATGAAGTCAAAAATGATAAGACAGTATAGACACATTTTTCACAGAAGACTCTTTATTGAAATCAGAGAGTGTTAAATTTTGGAAATGTGCAGATATAAACTATATAAAACAGCAACACAATAAAGTTTATCTGTACATTTTTTGTTCATAAGATAGCTGTACTTTGTATCTGAGTGGACATCAAGGAAATGATGATTTAACAGACATATTTTTAGCCAAATTATAAAGAAATCTGTCTATTCCAAGTTGTTGGCCTGATCCAGCATGAAAAAGCCTAAATGTATGTGAGCAAATACTTTCATTCATTTATTCACCTGCAGTTTACTCACTGGGCATCCTGTGTATTAGGTGTGATGTTACCAGCTGCCCTTATGGAACTTATGATCTAGTGAGAGTAATTGATAGGTATAGAAAGAGTTTATAATCACAATGGAAATATGTAAAGGAAAACCTCGAAGTCATCCTGGAGGACAATGAAGCCTAAACGCTATTTACTGTGCATAATTTCTCAAGGTTATCAATTTGCTTTGTGGGGACTGAGTCTGGAGGGGGTATAGTGCATAGTGTAGAAGACAGGCTTCAGGGTCAGATTCCTAGTTGCGAATCCTGGCTCCACTGGCTGCATGACTTGTATTAGAACAAGCTGTTCAAACAGTTGAGGATTATTTTACCTGTAAAGCGAACATAATATTCATATCACTTATCTCACAGAGTTGTTTAATAGATTACCTGAAACAATGGCTATGAAGCACAACACTGTGCCTGACACATGGTGGGTTCTTGTTGCAAGCTGGGCTCTAAAGAAGTCAGCTCTGGGACAGAGATTCATAGGCTGGCAGTGCATTGGAAGTTCTTTTAGGATGGTCACCTACGAAGGAGGTGAAAGAAGGGTAATAGTCAGAAAAGGGTCACAGCACTATGTGTTGGGATTTCATGCCCTAATGTCAGGTAGCCATCATGGGCTGACTGCTCCCAGGACAGATGTGACACTGGGCAAGCTGGGTCTTCAAGCACCAGCAATTCTCAGAACAGGTTATAGCAGCAGTGATGTGTTACTGGCAACATTCTCAGCAGCTGAGGAACTAAGTCCAAGTCCTGGGGGGGAGATCCTGGAGGCTCTACACATGATCCCCGAGAGAATTCAATTATTGTTAATTATTTACTATTAGGTATTGTCATTTTAATCTTACTTTAAGTGGACAGTTAGGTAAGATTGAGTTAAAACGATGATAGATACAGAGGAGTTCTCAAACTACCACCAATACAAGACACTAGAAATGGTAAAAAGAAGTTCTGAAAACGCTGATTACTTTGACTCAACAATCACATACCTAGGAGTGTATCCTAAAGAAATAATATGATGCACAAAAATTTTTAAAGATTGTTTAGTAGATAGATCATTATGTAGAGATAAAAATTGAAACAAATGTTCAGCAGTACTGAATGAACAAATGGTACATCCATCATTGAATATGTGGTGTTAAATTAATAGAGTAGAATACTCTTCAGTTATTAAGATAATGTTGTTAACAAATGTTTATTAACATCAGAACAGGTTCATGCTATACAAAGTGAAAAAAATTAAGTTGTGAAGTCAATATATTATATCATATTTTTTAAATTAAATTTTTCTGTTACTTTTTAAAGATTTTATTTACTTTTAGAGAGAGAGGAATGGAGGAAGAAAGAGAGAGAGAGGGAGAGAAACATCAACGTGTGGTTGCCTCTCACAGGCCCCTCACTGGGGACCTGGCCCGCAACCCAGGCATGTGCCCTGCCTGGGGATTGAACCAGTGAGACGTTGCTTCACAGTCCAGTGTTCAATCCTCTGATCTATACCAGCCAGGGCAATATATACTACATAACATTTTTTTTGGTACACACACACCAAAGATTTATTCCCAAGTGTCAATGATGGTTATCTTGAAACTTGAGGTTATAGGATGTCATATTTTCTTTGTTTTACTTGTTTGTATTTTATTTTTTTATTATTAAACATAGTATTCATATGAAAAAAGTATGTGTAATGTATGAATTTGGTCTACATAACAATCATAAAAGAAAAATACATGTACTCACCTCCAAATTAAAAAAAAATACCTGTTAACTTTTATGTAGATATACAACTACTGACTTGTGAGGCACATGGCCATGCTTCTAGTGCTGAGGTATTTGCCTTCCTGAACTTTTGTTTCTTCTTTCCTAGAATAGGAAACATACTTAACATAATATACCTAACATAAAATAGCCATATACTATGGCTGTTTCAAATAAGGTTTAAAAATATATGTCAAATAACATTGCACATTACCCTTGTTACACAAATGTTAGTCATCACATTTTTCATAATAAATATGTAAATATTAACTTAGTCTTTGTTCAACCAGAAAGTCATTTCTATACTTTTCTTTTAATATGCAGGATTTTTTTCTTCTTTGGCACCTGAGCAAGGTTCCAGATCTGGCTAAATAATTATTTTTGGTTAAAAGTCAGCTCTTCACAGTGGAGTACTACTGACTTCATCTCCTCTTTCGAAAAATTCTAAACCTCACTCTCTATCTTGGGAAACTTCTGCTTAAATTGAAACCAATGTTTGAGACTCCAAAGTGCTTTACAAACACAAATTTCTTACAGATTTGGAAAGGAATCCTGAAGAGAAAAAAATTAAATGTTTGACCTTGCCGTCTTTTACTCAGATGTCATCATTTAATGTAATATTTTATGGTTGCTGATTTGAGGTACATTAACAGATCCTAACAATCTTTTGTAAGAGATTGCTGTAACAACTTACTAATAGAATACTACCCCCCAAAAAATAAAATATGATGTGTGCTATATACTATACTATGCTAGCATAATAATGATTATAATGTAAAATAAAATTAACATAATCCCAATACACATAAAGTGACTGTATTGTCTCACCAAAATGAGAAATAAAAGCATGGTAGAAAACAAACAAACTAGAGAAAGCTCCTAAATTGCTCTGGAAGTGCTCTGGTTGAGGTTATATTGATCCTAGTTTACAGATTCAGATAGTTCAAATTCACAGACCAGGTGGTGTAGTAGTTAAGACTGCAGGCTGTGGAGTAACTCTAGTAAGACCCAGTTCCTTCCAAACTGAACAGGATATTCCATATGTCCTCCAACCAGGGCAGGGTATATTAGGAGTATAGCATTTTTTAATATGGCTACTATATTGATATTATGCAGTGCAAGTTTATAGACCAGACTTTTGAAATCATTTAGTTTTACAGGATATTGTTTTATTTTATTGTACATTTTGCCATTAAGCTATCCTATTTCTGTAATTTACATTTTCAATCTAAGTTATTAAACTTTGCATTCACATTATTGTTATTTTACTAGTTTCAGCAGCTATTAAGATAATTGGGTTTTTTGTACTATTCATTATGTCTTGGATTAATTAATTAATTCTGTGAGCTCTGTGCTCTCGGCAAGTTTTGCAAATGTAATGCTGGAAAAGAGCCAGGACAGGCCTTGGGGCCATATGGAGGATGCAGAAAGATCGTCTCTTGTCTGTTCTTTGGGCCTAGGCCGTCATCAACCCTCACCTTCTCAGGTTCCAAGAGTTACTCGGCAGACTGAGCGAAGTCCCTTGCTGGGAATTGTCTTTACCCAAAGGAGCTGCCTGACCCAAGGCTACTACGTCTCCGCCTCTCCTCCAGAACAGCCCACATCTCATATCACTGATGGATTGGGGTAGAGTTTAAAAGGCCCAGCGCCCTTGTTTCAGTTCAGTCCAACCCTCAGTGGCCATCCTGGCTCTGAGCTCCCTGTGGAATCAGGCTGAGGCATCAGCGGGAGCTACATTGCAGTTGCTTCACTTTCTCCTCTGCTCAGCCCTGGGGCCCTCACTCCTGCAGCTCTCGCGTCTCAGGGGACGCCTGCACTGAATCCTTGCCTCAGAATGCTTCCCAGATAACCCATCCGCAGGCAACTCTATACTCATGGCGGACAATGTGCATTTTTTTAAATTTAAATAACGGTTTAATAGGAGTTGATTATGTTAGTTAAGACACAATGATAAGAATAGGACAATGGAAAATATTTTCATGATCGTGTTTAGAAAGAAAAGGCAGCTTCTTATGAAAAAAATAAAGTGATTAACCAATTTTTGGTAAGATCTAGTTCCATTCTTGCCCAATCCCCAAATGTAAGTCAACTATGGGCATTTTGCCTTAGGCAAAATAAAAACAAATGCTAAGTATATTGTAATATGGTATGAGTTATCATCATCTTTTATTTGATTAATGTCATGAAAATTCAAAGTGACCATAAAATTGATCCATCATTATTCTGAAGTTGGTCTACAAAGTGACACAGCTGGATTTATAAAATTGATTCAATGCCAGGGACAGGTGGGGGGTTAGAGGGGAAAAATGTAATTTACAGTTTCCAGAGCTTTTGTAAATTGAAAGGAAACCCACAATTAATAGGCAGTTTCTGTTTGAAGTCACTAGCATATTTACCAAAAAGAAATGAAGGAGAAATAGTTTTCCTTGATTGCCTTTTAAAAGAAATATTTAATAAACAACAATCTTTATTTTGTCTTCGTAACCATTTATTGCCAATTGCTAGGAAAAAAATGAAATGTGAAGCTGAACCCTGAACCTATTTCTAAAATTTTGTTTGTAATGGAAACATCTGGATCTTCTCTTAATCCTGACTGATAATGTCAACTTGTAATTGGCATGAGTGAAAATTGGTAAGTAACTTCCAGGCATCTGTAGCTGCTGTATTTCATTTCATTTGTCCAAATGCCATGCTCCCCTACTTTTATTTTTCTCCTAGGGCATTTCTCTTGTCCTTTGTCACTCACAATCTTGTTCTTGTCTATCTGCCATTTATTAAGAATATAAAAATGGCATTATTACACAATCTCCCACATTTTAGCAGAAGTCTGACATTCATCCACTCACAACCTCATCACAAATTTAGTCTTTCTAGTTCAGCTTATTGGGTATGCAGAACATCATTCTTAATTATCCATTTAGAATTATTTATTGTGTATCCATTTTAAATTAATATTTCCCCATCTGAACTTATAAAGATATATTTTATATATACATATTTATAAGGATAACTTAAAAGATTTGTTAAAAGCTCAATAAAATTAAGATATGTGATTCTTAAACATCTCTCAGAAATTTTTGTTTGTTTAATAATTCCATTGCATGGTTCATTTAGCATGATATGTTCTTGCTCAATCATTTCTGTTGCCTAGGAATCATAAATTTTGGTTTCAAAGGCCCATACTCCCTCTGTATCACCAACATGCTTCCCAGGGTATAATTGATTAATGGGGCCCAAATGCTACTGGTTTTGTTTTCGTTTTTTCTGAACATCAAGAAAATATCTGCATCAATGACTTACACATTGACCATTTTTATAACTTTCAAACCCACTCATACTAATTCTGTAACCATGTGCTACTAGAACTACTACTCTATGACTACTTTTAAAATTCTAAACAATACTAAACCTCAAAGATTTTTAGAGCATTTACTTGACAGACATCGTTTTATGAGCTTTATGTGCATCTGTCACTTAATGCCGTAACACTCTATGAGGCAACGTCATCATCTCCATTTTAGAACTGAGAAAACCAAAGCACAGGAAGGTTAAACTACTTACTCAAGGTCATACATCTACTAATTAATATTTCTGGGATTTCCAAGTCTGGAATCTTGACCACCATAGCAGTTCTGCCACTTGAAATTTTTCATGTACATTGGAATCCACCTGCACTTCAAAATTGGCCCCTGGAAAGCAACTAGGTGTTCTCTTTCTTAGAAGTTTAAGCATACTAAATTGTCCATTCTTCTGAAGGTCCAAAATTAGTAGCTGATGTTAAGAGTCATCTGTCAGCTATCATCTACAATCGCCCTTCTTCATTCTTGTCCTGCCACAGAAATTTTCTGGCTGATCATTAGATAAACCATACATGATTCTGCTTGACAGGTTGATACTCTTCTGTTCCACTTTGTCTGGAACACTCTTTGCTAAGCTATTATTAAGGATCAGCCTTCTTCATTTAGACATTTTTGTGGTGGTCACCTTTTTAGTGAACTTTGTCTAGCCTTCAAATAGCCTTCTTTGAAATCTACTGTTCCCAGCTCTCTTTCTCTGATTTCTTTTTCTTCTACTTATACTCTCCCAATTTTTCATTTTGTTTTGTATTTTTGACTATATTCCTGCAATAGGATTTATTTTATTTTTTAATTTTTTTTTAGATTTTATTTATTTATTTTTAGAGAGAAGAGAGGGAGAAAAGAGGGAGTAAAACACTGATGTGTGAGAGAAACATCAATCAGTTGCATCTCACAGGCCCTCAACTGGGACCAGCCTGTAACCCAGGCATGTGCCTTGACTGGGAATTGAACCAGCAGCCTTTTGGTTCACAGGTGAGCACTCAATCTACTGAGGCACACCAGCCAAGGCAATCCTGAAATAAATTTTAATCTATGAAATGTCTTTCAATTTAACTCAGTACTCTATCTTCAGGAGTTATACTACTACTCTGCATAAATTAATACTTAATAAATAATTGCTTTGAAATGCAGACATGGAAAGGGAAAAATACTATATTTTGCTGTGTATAATATGCTCCCATGTATACTATACACCCATGTTTTTGCCTCAAACTTGCAGTAAAAAAATCTTTTATTTTAATTTTTTAATTCAGTTTTTATTTATTTATATTTAGGTACTTGTTATTTTGTATTATAAAGGAATTTTATAATTTTTATATTATAAACCAATATTAAAAAGAGTTACATTTTTAATACATAGGTATAAATAAAATAATTACAAATATATGTAGATATGCAATTAGTATCACCCATATGTAATGTGCACCCTTTTTTCCTCAAGCATTTCTGCAAAAAAGTGGCAAAATATAGCTATCAATCTAAAATGATTTAGTGACAGGATCACTTTTTAAAATTACTTACTAACTTAATTATTTTTAGAGATGGGGATGGAAGGGAGAAAGAGATGGAGAAAAAAGTTGATGTGAGAGAAAAACATCAATTGGTTGTCTTTCTATATGCCCCAAAAGGGGCCCAATCTCACAAGCTAGGCATGTGCCTTGACCAGGAATAGAATGAACAACCTTTTGTTTTGTGGGGTGACATACCACCAACCACACCAGTCAAGGCAGGATCACTTTTGAACAAATATGAATCTAGGAGCATTCACTGAGCATGGATTTGTGTCCACCTTTTCAATATAATATCTACTCTGCAACATTTGTTTGGTACTCAATGTATTTCAGGCAGTATTTTAGATATTAGAGATGCCATAATGAAAGAACTAAGTAAGGTTCCTGCTCTCACAGTGATAACGTTTTAGCTCACTTTACAAAATTATGCTGAATCATTGTGTTATCTGAAAAAAAGTTTTGGTGATGGCAGTGAAGTAGATAATATACGAACATCATTGCAAAAGAAAATCTGTTCCACGGCTAATTTTTCTTTCAAAATATTGTTTCTCATGTAATAAGCTTGTTACAGGAAGCCTGCACTACAGGTTATTTTCAGGACTTAAATGATGATATTTACTGACTATCCAAGAAATGCGAATACAAAAGAAAACAATTATATTATGGGTGTATTATTTCTCCTTGAAAATGGCTCCAAATCTGAGAACTTCACCCCTTATGTATTGTATGCTAAAGGTCAACATTAAATGAAGCATTTACTGTAAAATACATAATATAGCACTGCATTATCTAAAAATAGCAATATTAAATATAGTATTTTTAAAGGGATATGTAGAAGTAACATCTGAAATAATGAGGTGAGATACCATCTTCATCTCTCCTTTTGAAGTTTCAACAGTTTGAATATCTGTAATTCAGCAAAGGATTCCCTGCTCATCACACAAATACACTTGAGAGACCTGTGCCATTAAAACATCTAAAGGTGGGTAAGTGGGAATGAACTGAGGAGGTGAGAAGAGAGAAACGCTGAGATGAGCCTCTGACACAGCCTGAGAGCTGGGAGCTCATGGAATTGCTCAGCCTAGAGGGGGAGGAATCAGGTGTGGCTGGCACTCCCATCAGCCAGGAGGATCAACTAGATTCTGTGGGCACTCCTGCACGAGTGGGTAATAGGAGCTGCTGGTGAACCCAGTCACCTGGACAGGGACACAGCACAGAGGTTCAGCTCCAGTTGTTTGGCAGTTGATATTCCAGACAGAGGAACAAAGCCACAGAACCTGGACACCTCTTAACATCCCTGAGTTCACCTTTGTTTGCCTTTCGTGTTGGGTTGTGGAGCATATTATCTGCAAATCCAAGAATGGGCAGTACAGAATCATTTTTGTCTTGAAAAAAGAAGATTGGAGCTACAAGGGGACTCTGTGGAGGTCCAAGGTCCCTATTATGGGGAGAACAAAGCAACTTAGAAGGTGGCCAGGTTATCCCAGCCAGCACCATCCACCAAGCATCATGGCTACATTAATGGCAGTGTTTGGCTGTGGCGAACTGCACTGGGATTTCACAAATTTGGAGCCTCATCACTCACTGCTTTCCTCTATGGAGTTAGTCCTCTGGGACTGGAGGAATCAAATCATGGGGAAGCACCCACCTTCCCATTTTTCACCATGCTATGGAGACCTGAAAACCCAGGGAAGTTCATGAGAGCTAAAAACTTGTGATTCAGCACCACCAACTGGAAATGATAGAAAGCCTTCTTTGTATCAATCTACCAGAGAAGTGCTACTCATACATGGATGTCTAGACACTGAAAGAGTACATCAAATACCTTGAATAACCAAGGCAGAGAGGCAGCTCAGAAAGAAGAAAAAAAAGAAGAAAACAAACTTAAAAACATGTAAATGTTTAATTTAAATGACAGATTTCAAGATGCAGTTCTGAAAATACTCATTGAGATGCAAGAAAATACAGAAAAGCAGTTTAATGACCTCAGAAAACAAATCAATGAACAAAACAAGTACTTTATCAAAGAGCCTGAAACTTTAAAAACAAGGACCAAACAGAAATTCTGGAGATGAATAACTCAATAAAAGAGATCAAGAATAAACTAGTAAGCATAAAAAATAGAGTGGAACAAATTAAGGGAAAGAAATAGTGATATCAAAGATAGAAATCTAGAAATGGTGCAGAGGGAAGAAAAGAGACTTGAGCATAAAAAAAAATGAAAGGACTCTATGTGAATGGTCTGACTCCTTCAGAAAGAGCAGTACAATAATAACAAATATACTGGGAGAAGAAAGGAAAGAGAAAGGAATTGAGATCCTATTTAAACAAATGGTTGAGAACTCCTCAAAACTCTGGAAAGAGCTACATCTCTGAATCCAAGAAGCAAACAGAACACCTAATTAATTCAACCCAAAAAAAGCCTTCTTCAAGGTGCATTGTATTAAAACTATAAAAAATGAATGGCAAAGAAAGAATTATAAAGGCAGCCAGAGAAAAGAAGGAAGTATCCTATAAAGGAAAGCCTATTAGGTTATTATCAGACTTCTCAGCAAAAATTTCCAAGCCAGAAGAGGGTGGAAACAAATATTCATACTACTGCAAGACAGAAATTACCAGCCAAGAATAATATATCCATCAAAGTTATCCTTTAGTTATGAAGGAGAAATAAAGACTTTTCCAGATGTGTAAAAGCTGAGGGAATTTATCAACAGAAAACCTTCACTGCAGAAAATATTCAAAAGGGTTATTCTACCTGAAACAAAGAACAAAAGGTCACAAAACTATGAGTGAGATCACCATCAAATTTACAGCATGAAGAAGGATAACTTGTGACAATCAAAACATAAAAGAGGAAGGAGTAAAAGTCAGAATTTGTGAAGGGGGATGGAAATAAGATACATTCAAAAGAAAATGACTACTGCATATATAAAACTTTTTCATTAACTTAATGACAACCACACCCAAAAAACCCAAACTGAGGCACATAACTTAAAAAAAGAAGAAATAGAGGAAAAAGAATGGAATACCACCAAAAAAACAAAACAAAACAAAAAACCCACAGACAGAAACACAAAGGCAAAGAACCAATGGAGGCACAAAGCTACCAGAAAACAAAAGATAAAAAGGAAATAAGAAATCCTGATGCATCAATAATAACCCTTGGCATAAATGAACTAAATTCACCAGCAAAAAGGCTTAGAGTAACAGAGTGGATGAAAAAAACCCAAAATCCAACCACATACTGCCTTCAGAAAATACACCTAAGCTACAAAGACCAACATAAACTCAAAGTAAAAGGGAGGAAAATGATTCTCCAAGCAAATAACATCCAGAGAAAAGCAGGTGTAGCCATACTTATATCTGACAAAATAGATCTCAAGATAACATAAGACAAAGGTTAACACTTATAATGATAAAGGGAGCACTATTTCAAGATGACATGACACTTCTCAGTATATATGAACCCAATCAAGGAGCACCAAAATATATAGTGACTACTAACAGGACTAAAAGAAGAAACAGAAAAAATTACAATCATAGTTGGTGACCTAAATACTCAACTGATAATTCTAGAAAGCTCATCCAAACAAAAGTTAATAAATATCTGCCTTAAATGAAACATTAAATCAAATATATATAATTGGCCTTTATAGAGCTTGTCATCCCAGAACATTAGATTATGCATTCTTCTCCAGTGCACATGGAACAGTCTCAAGGCTAGACCATATGTGTGGTCACAAAACGAGCCTCAACAAATTCAAGAAGATTGAAATCATACCAAACATATTCTATAACCACGATGATTTGAAATTAGAAATCAACTGCAAACAGGAAGTAAGGAAACCCACAAATATGCGGAAATTAAACAACATACTACTAAGAAATGATTGGATAAAGGAGAAGTAAAAGGTGAGATCAACATGGATGGACCTAAAGATTATTGTGCTAAGTGAAATAAGTTAGTCAGAGAAAGACAAATACCAAATGGTCTCACTTATATATAGAATCTAATGAATAAAATAAACTGATGAACAAAACAGAAACAGAGACATGGATACTTGGAACAGACTGACAGCTGTCAGAAGGGAAGAGAGATGGGAGAGTGAATTAAAGGTGAAAGATTTAACCAGAAAGCATGTACATAACCCATAGACATTGAAAATAGTGGGGTGATAGTCAGAGGGAAAAGAGGGTGGGAGGTAGGTAGAGGTGGGCAAAGGGAGTAAAATTGGAATGGAAAGAAACATTGCCTAGGGTGATGGACACAAAATGCAGTATACAGATGATGTTTTATTGAATAGTACACTTGAAACCTGTATGGTATTTGTGAACTAATGTCACTCCAATAAATTTACTTAGAAAAACATTAAGATAGTATAGCTAGTTTGAATGCTGACCAAAAATGCTAGGTTTTATATAGAACTTTATGTTAATGTTCTGAGGAGACCATATTATTGAAATCCAAATATAACATTTATTTTGACTAAAAAGAGGTGAGGTCAAAGATACATAGAAGCAAATGAGAATGACAACATGACCCACCAAAATTTCTGGGATGTAGCAAAAGCAGTAATAAAAGTAATAAAAACAGCAATTTATATCATCACAGATCCATCTCAAGAAACAAGAGAAATTTCAAGTAAACAACTTAATATTAGATCTTAAAGAACTGTAAAAAAACCATACAAATGGCCAAAATATATATTAAAAGATGCCCAACCTCACTAGCTATTAGAGAAATGCAAATCAAAACTGCAATGAGATACCATCTCACACCTTTTAGAATGGTTATTATCAATAAGACTGGTTATAACAAATGTGGAAGAGGTTGTAGAGAAAAAAAGAACCCTCATTTACTGCTGGTGGAAATGTAGACTGGTACAGCCACTATATAAAACAATTTGGCAGTTCCTCAAAAAATTAAGAATAGTTACCATATAACCCAACAATCCCTCTTCTGCATATAGACCCCAAAAATTCGAAAGCATTTATTCACAAAAATATATGCACCCCGGTGTTCATTGCAGCATTGTTCATGGTGGCCAACACATGGAGACAACCTAACTGTCCTTTGATAAATGATTGGATAAAGAAGATGTGGTACATATATAAAATGGAATACTACTCAGCCATAAGAAAAAGAAAAACAAAATACTGCCATTCATAACAAAATGGATGGAACCTGAGAATATTATGTTAAGCAAAATAATTCAGTCAGAAAAAGCTAAGAATCATATGATTTCACTTGTATGTGGAATATACAACTGAATTTCATAGACATAGATAATTGTATGATGGTTACCAGAAGGAAGGAAGAAGAAATAGTTAAAAAAGGGGCCAAATATATGGTGACAAATGATTTGAGTTTCGGTGGTGAGCACACAATGCGATCAATACAGAGATCATGCATCATAGAAATGTACACTGGAAACCTATATGATCTTATTAACCAATGTCATCCTAATAATTTTAATAAAAAAGGATATGCTACTAACAAAATGAACATCTCAAATGTAATATTTTAAAAATTATTATTTTAGCTAGCAATATCCATATTTGCATAAAGTTAGCATAATAGCTTAATTTAAAAATGTCTTGCATATTTCACCCCATTAACATTTTCTCATATTTTTAAAGAAGAGTTTGGTGAATTAATGTGGGAATATTTGCATTATCTTATAAATAACATAAACATTGTTGAACAGAAAAAAGGAGCCAAGTTCTTTTAAAATTTTGCACATATCTAATAATCATTTGATTAAGTGTCTTCATGCTTTTGCTGTATTGCTTCTTTATACTTCCAGAAAATGACTACAAAGATACAGAGTGAATTATAGCTGCCAAAAATAAAATATGAATTTCCTTAACTTAAGATGTTCTTTTCATATATTTTAATAACACTTTCTAACAACTAAAAAAGTATGCATTCTTAAAAATGCACTCTAATTTAATTTTTAAAATATTTTTATTGTTGCTCAATTGCAGTTGTATTAAAAATAGCTGTGTAGGATTTTATATATATTTTCATATATAAATATACTCTAGTGTTGCTGAGTTGAAAAACACATAGAAAACATGTAACCAATAGATATAAAATTTTAAAAGTTATAGCAGAAATAGTAATGAATATTAGAAAATTTTGTATTGAGAATGACATAGAGCATGCAATATTTCAGTAACATGTAAAAGATTAAATTAATTATAATCAACATCATAAACAATATCATAAAAATAATTATACATTAAACTGTTGTGTATTATTAATAATGCAGGAAAAAATGTCACTCTCCTAGGAGAACTTGCAATTTAAATAGAGGAAATTGAGACTGATAAAGTAATTACATAAATTGGGGATACAGTAAATCATTTGATGGATCACATGCATAGCAAATAAGTGGTATATTAGTTCACAAAACTGATGATACTTTCCTGTGAGTCCAGTGAAGATATGAAGCTCGTTCCCAAAGGCAGTACACACATGAACAGTGATGAATTATTGACTGTAACTGACAAATCTATATGATTAAATTTTGGATGTGAGCTTTTACTTTGAACAAGTCACCTAACATCTGCAAACACTATGAAGCAGGGATTGTAATACTAACCTCACAGGTATTCTGTGACATTAAATCAAATAATGCATATGAGTGTACCTAACAGAGAGTGCAACAAAGTTTAAATACTTGCTAAATGTGCCATTGTATCCATTGTTCGATAAGAATCCCTTCTCTTGCTCCTTGTATGAGAAAATAAAGACATCTATCGTACAGTGATCCTCAAAGTCCTCCTCTTGTATTAAAAAAAAAAAATTCCAGATGCACACAGTGGTAACTTGCTTGATAATGTCCACTTTATTGGCTTCCTTTTATTTTGTCTCTTATTCTCTTCTCTTGTTTCATTTTTCACTTCCCAAATATTGCTCTCGGATCTTTGCTTCAAGGTCTTCTGCTGTGTATACCAATAAAAGAAGTGTGAAATACAGCTATAATCAATGTCATGTTAAAAGAGAGGTGAGACTTGATTCAAAGCAGAAATATTAAAGTTTTGAATGTGGAGTGATGTAATATGAGTAGCTTTGGGAGGAGGTGAATCTAAAGGTAGTCTATTAACGAGATAGAGTTAAAATATGAAATATTGGAGAAAGGAATCACACTTAAGAATTTATTACAATTGAGTAAATGTATGATGATAAGGATTTGAACTACACTTAAAGTAACAAGAATAAAGAAAGGACATATAAGAAAAAAAAACAGCTAATAGAAAGAACGACATGACAGTGACGAGCTGGTAAGTGTAGGAGTCAGACAACACTGACCATTTATATATTGAATAAATTAAATAAATTAATATATGTTTTAAAAAGGCATAAAAGAGTAGAGGAATCATCTTTTGTCATGACTTACATGTATAAATTACTTATTTCTAAGAAAACATGGGATTTTCTACTGAAATAAAAAATGGAAGGATAAAAATATAAATGCACACAATTATTCCATAATTACATAAAGGTAAGAAGTTAATAGGTATACAGCTTGTCAGTCACACACAGTCTTTTATAAGGAATTATTTTGCTTTTTTTCTGAGATATCATTTGAATTTTTCAATGATATCTTCCTTTACTCATTAACTTCTTATTTGCTCTTCTGTTCAAACATTTTGTTGTTACTGTTGTTTCCATGTCAGTATGCTGTGGTACTCAGTGTATTAAAAGGCATAAGTAAGTTGTTAGCTATAATTGTATCCAGATTAGTAAGAAAGAGAAAACAAATGCTGTGATAGGTGAAGACTGGCCCACACATCTGAGTTTGGCAGAAATAATACTAATATTTAGGAAACAAAGAAGCATCCATTTAAAATATGGAATGGTTTCAGGGATACAGTGAATGGCCTCAAACTAGCCCTCAGCTGTAGAGATAACAATTAAAATTTAACAACTCAACTGTTAAATACTAATTTCCCTGGGTTATTTCTTTTCATCTTATTGTTTTAGAATAGAATACTTATTTTAAATGAACATGTTATCAGTTGCTGGTGGCAGGGAAAAATAGGTGCAATAATGGTGTTAAAAATTCCATTTTAGACACACTGAAAGAGGAAGATAATCTGAAACCTATCTGCAGGGTTCTATGAAGTTAAATATCTGTAATAGAATGAGAGAAATACAGCACAATGTGGCAGGGGAAGAACACACATTCATGGCAGAGACATGAAATGTGGCAGAGCTTTTGGAACCAAAAAACTGACAACAAATGAAAAGATAAAAAAAGTAGTACCTCAAAACCTCCCTGTGTCTCAGGGCTGATAACCTTTCCTTTCCTATGTGAAAAGAAGTGTTTTCTACATTCTATGAAATCTCTGAAAGGTAGGAAAACTTTCCTGATTCCCCTTTTTTCAATCTCCTCTCAGACAAAGACAACTCACACTGCTTAAACTGTAAAATATGTAGTGCTAATTTAACTTAATGATGGAAAAGAAAAGAAATACAAAGATGGGAAAAACGTAAGAGAAAAAGCAAAGTAGGAAGAATGTATGGGAGGAAGTATTCAACAAGAAATATTTAATATTGTTTTGTTAGTTAAAATATAGAATATAGGATTTAGTAGAGATATTAGAATTCTGAAATGGCCATTTTACTTCAGATGTGGAAACTGAAGTTTTGAGATGTTAACTGTTGCAGTTGGTATTCACGAGTTTATTCCTTAATGTTTATTTAGTGCTTAGTACATATCAGACTTTGGTCTAGAGGCAAGAACACAGCAGCAAATAAAATAAAGTCTCTGTTCTCAGGAATCTTCTCAGCAGAAGTAAGAGTCCAGTGTAGATCTCCTAATTGCCAAAGATTCCGACTACCTCACTACACACATGTTGTTGTGAACACGATCTTACTAAAGCTGTGAACCTGGCATATATTATTGGAAGGAGGTGCTATAGTTAACATCTCTTCAGGCTAGGAACCTCTGACCCTTAAGTTACTGGTGTAAAGCATCAATTATTAATTAGTAATGTGTATATTTTGTTCATAATTTATAACATACTGAAGGTATGGTGTACTCATCAAAAAAGAATCATGACATATTTGGTAGATAAGAGCAATAAAAGGGTAATTCTTAGGAAGTTGTATGCTACCTTGAGTATTTTTACAATCTTTTAGAGATTCATAACTATTATGACAAAAAATGCCCTTAAATATAGTTACAGAATATTAAAAAATGCTCAGGAGAAAATAAAGGCTAAATAAACTCTTTAAAATATTGGAAATAGTACATATGTGAAATAAAGGGAAAAGTTGCAACAAATGTTATGTTTTTACCTGCTTTGCTTAGCATACAAAAAGGAAAGTGAATTGTCTAGGGTTCATTCAGACATGGCATGTAACTCAAAGGTGCGCCATTTGATATTCTACAAGCTCAACACCTTATCTTTAGAAGCCTCTATAAATTGTTGAGTATGTCTTTGAGATTATATTGTTGAAATATCACTTCTTATAGGGCATTTATTTAATATGTTTTGGGTGAAAAATCATTACTCTGGAAAATAAAGGTAATCATCAGAGAAGATATTTTAAAAATGGTTCAAGAGCAGTTTAGTAAAAATGAACAAACAAATAAACAAAATATTAACTGAATAGCAGTCATATGTCAGGGAGGTCCACCTTTTCCCCTTGGTTTCACCATCTTTTCCTCCTCCTCAGTATTTCTGCTTATTCTTTTTGTCCCTCACCCCACCCCAAATAAATGTCAAATAAATGTCTGTCTATTCGTCAAGTTTTAATTCAAATGCCAGTATATGGTGTGGCTGCACTCATTTCCAGCCTTACATTGAATCTCTTTCTTTCCTGATATCACAAACCCTTCACATTTACTTTTCTTTATAGTTGTTAACAATCAATCTTGTAAAATTTGCAGAGATGATTGTATTAGCAAGTTGGGGTGGCAGGAACACTGGTTAAAACCTGATTAATTATCCATGTAAGAACTGATAAGTTTCTGAAATAAAGTAATAATGGTAGAGAGGAAAGAGAGGACAATATGACTGGTATTAGGCAGTATAAACGAAAAGAAAGCCAAACCAATTAATAGAAACAGAGCAGAAATCCAGACCAAACAAACAGAAAACTTTGTTTCACCAAACTAAAAACAAAATAGTAGAATAATTTGGGTGAATATGTACTTAACAGTTCAAATCAGGAAACTCTTTTCTAGTGAAATGGAACACTGTTGATAATTAAATCAGAATAAGAAGCTATTCACCTGGGCAGGTATAGGACACCAGCAAACTTGGTCATGCAAAGTATAGTAGAACCAGTGATAAATTATGAGTTAAAATTATATAAATCCTAATTTAAATGTCATTAATTGCTTGGGAAACATTTGGAAATATAGCTAAATGGGTCTTAGCTTCAACTTGTCAAAATTGTTCTAGATATATTGATGAAAGGGGATGAGGACTGAAATACAAGCATCTAGCTCTTTTTCTAAGACTGTGTGGAAATAGAGGAAGAGCAAAGCTTTCATTCTTATCCTTCCCCAAATCCCAGCTCCTGTGCCCAAGTAAAATGAAAACAAGACAAGACAAAACAAAACAAAACAAAACAAAACAAAAAAAACATTACACAGGAGTCAAGGGCTCTGATTGCCAACCCACAGGGAGATGTTGCTCCTTGCTAACCAAACACACTCTCTTCAATGCCATTCTTTTACTGATACTTTCAATCTCTAGTGAACTCAAAACATGTATCTTATGATCTATTCAACTGAAGTTTTGGAAATCCAGTGTTTATTTGATACTTAAGAGATATTTCAACTCAGATGCAAACTTTTCATCAATTACTTGATCTATATTTGGACTTCATAAAATTTACTGTTTAAAAAGTAGATTCACAAATCAATTAGATCCAAATGCACCTACACATTTTCAATAATTACATTGAGTGATAGTTTTTCAATTTAAATTTATACTCAGTAAATTAAGTGAAAAGTAAAAATTGGTTTCTACTAGCCACATTACAAAGTTTAGAAATAATGAGTGTCTTAAAGTTAGAGTCTCAAACTGAATGTTTGCCCTACCCCTAGTCTGTTGGTCCCCTCGGCTTCCCCATTGAAGTACTTGGCACTGCCATTTCCTTGAGGCCAAGGTAAAAAACCTTGAAGTCAACCATGAATCCTTTTACCTCCAATCCCATATCCAGTTACCAGGAAGTCTCAATATGTAAAAACCACCATCTTAACGTGTAACAACCTTGGCTGTTAAAACCCTAGGCGTCCTCTCCCAAATCTGCATGGATTCTTCTTATTCCATTGTTAGTGCTTTTACACTATTCTCCAGACCGGTAGTCCGACTAGCCTTTTTAACATGAAAGTGTTACCTATTTGCTCAAAATTTCTCAAAGGTTTTTCATCACACATCAAAACTGTACTGAGATTCAAAGTCTGACATTGTCTAGTGTGATCTCTGTTCACTAACTCAGTCACTATCTCCCTCTCACTGCAGACCATCCGTGTTGTTTGCCCTGCTGTTCCCTGGATACAGTAGCTCACCCCTGATGCAAGCCTTTACCTTTCAGTCCCTCAAAGTCCTTTCCTCACCCAATTGCGTGTCCATCTGCTTCATCTCACCGAGGTTCTCCTTGAACTCCGGAAATAAAATGCCTTCTGTCCTCCTACACATTCATCTTGTTTTCTCTTAACAAACTCCAGTTCCTTTTTTTCTTTTTTCTTTTTCCCAGAACTCTTACCACACTGGAAGTTACAGCAGTGGCAGAGAGCGCAGATTATGGAGGTGTTTCCTGGGTGTCATTGTTTATGAGCTGTGTGATCTTTAGTCATTTTACCTTGTCACTCTGTACCTTAGATTCCACAACTGGAAAACTTAGGTTAATAATAGTATCTTTACAGTAATGATGTCATTTTATCTAGAGTGCTTATAGTGCCTGGCTCATAGGAAATGCCCAACATTAAGTTATATATTTATTATTTATTTTTCCATTAGAGTGAAAGATATATATAAAGAAATAATTCATCTATTTATTTACTGCTGTCATCCTAGACTTTAGAAAACTGTCCAGCTTATATATTTACTAAATTAATGCATGGAGAAGTGAAAGTTTTAAAATACACATAAAGAAGCAAAAAGAAAGCAGCAAATAGAATTAAATAATATAAAACAGGATTAAACATGAAACTAGGAAACGTTAGAGAAGGTCATAATAAAGAGAAAATTCACCTGCATTGTTTTAAACTAAATTAAATGTCTTTTTGTGTCACTCATTTTGTACCACATTTATGCATCTATCTCTTCATTTAATAGTTCATTTGGTTAAGTTAATTTGCTTTTACTTATTAGAGGCAAAGCAAGTGACATATAGGATGCTCTGTTTGAAAAATGCAATTTAGAGAGAACCATTTTAGTAATTAAGAAGGAGCCTGGTTTCATTTCTTGACTCTACTATTATTCAGTATTGACATTACTTTAGCTCTCTCATCCTTAGTACGTTCATGGATAGAATAAAGAAATTGAAGTAAGTAGTTTCTATTAATCTTTTAGCTTTGCCAATTGTTGCATGTCTGTGATTTGCTCTGGCCTTCTGAATGTTTTCTGTCAACCTCTGTCTTATCTTTGTCCTCCGCTGACACAGGTAGAAGGAATTTAAGTGATGTTAATTTTACGGTAAACATAGTATAATTGTAAAGATAAATATAATGCACAGAATTATATGCTATACATGTGTATTCAGTGATAGCTGAATTTTCTGCTTTTTGGATTAGCATTGGTAATAGCATTCTTATCTTGCTCCACCAAATATGGTGATATAAATTGCTGTTAATTGATAGAAAAGATGAATGACATGGAAATGAAGCAGTGAAAGTAAATGAAGTGAAGAAGGTTTCCAGGTAAATTTAAAATTGGACAAGCAAGGAAAAACAAAGACTATATGGCTGTCACTGATATATTTCCTATAGCTTGAAACTCTTTCTGATTTTACAAAGTAACAAAGTCTGCTTTCTGGTTTAATGAGGGGATGGAGAGAAGCAAGACGCATTTATAATCCCTAATCTTATTTCCAAAGTGGTCATCCGATTCAGTTAGGATGTGCTGTCTTTAAGTTATAGAAACTCTGAAGAATTTTGGCTTTTTTCCTCCCCTTTCATGCATAGATTTATTTGACACTTAAAATAATAGCTTTTATTACAAGTAATATTTTTTCTTTTTTAAATATTTTATTTTTTGTCCTATTGCAGTTGTCCCATTGTCTCCTTTCACCTCCCTCTGCCGAGCCCCCCATCACTTCCGTAATCAGTCCTCTCACCTTGGTTCAGGTCTATGGGTCCTTCATATCTGTTCTTTGACAAATCCCTTCCCTTTCTTCCAATCAGCTCCCATTTCCTCCCTCTCCTCTTACAGTTTTCAGTCTGTTCCATGATTCCATGTCTCTAGTTCTATTTTGCTCATTAGTTTATTTTGTTCATTAGACTCCTCTTATAAGTAAGATCATATGGTATTTCTCTTTCACCAATTGCCTTATTTCAGTTAGCATAAGAGTCTCCAGTTCCATCCATGCTGTTGCAAAAGGTAGGAATTCCCTCTTTCTTTCTGCTGTGCAGTATTCTATTGTGTAAATGTATTGCCATTTTATTTTTTTATTTTAATTTTTTTTATCCACTCATCTACTGAGGGGCACTTAGGCTGTTTCCAAATCTTAGCTATTGTAAATAGTGCTGCTATGACATAAGGAGTATATAAATCCTTTTAAATTGGTGTTTTGGGGTTCTTTGGGTATATTCTCAACAGCAGAATCACTGGGTTGTAAGGCAGTTCCATTTTTAGTTTTTTGAGGAATTTCCATACTGTTTTGCACAGTGGCTGCACCAGCCTGCATTCCCACCAAGAGTGCACTGGGGTTTCCCTTCTCTACATCCTCACCAGCACTTGTTGTTTGTTGATTTATTAACGATAGTCATCCTGACAGGTGTGAGGACTTATCTCATTACCAGTTTACTTTGCATCTCTCTTATGGCTAGTGATGTTGAGCTTTTTTTCATATGTTTATGGGCCATCTGCATATAGTCCTTGAAGAAATGTCTATTCAGGTCCTTTTCCTATTTTTTATGGGATTGTTTGTCTTCCTGGTGTTGAGTTGTATGAGTTCCTTACAGATTTTGGAGATTAAACCTTTGTCCAATGTATCATTGAAAAATATATTCTCCCATACAGTTGGTTCCCTTTTCATTTTGATGATGGTTTCTTTAGCTATGCAGTGTCTTTTCAATGTGATGTAGTCCCATTTCTTTATTCATTCCTTTGTTTCCCCTGTCCTAAGAGATATATCAGCAAAAATATTGCTATATGAGATATACAAATTTTTGCTTAAGCTAGAGGCATTTGCATGTTTCCCTTTAACAGAATTCTAGAAGTAGGGAATATCACATAGGGTGCTTCAGTGAGTGGTACAGAAAGGCCCATTCAATCATTTTGTTCAGTAGGCTACCTATTTTCCTTGTTTGAAAGTAGGCATCGAAGTTACAACATCATGTCTTCAGTCGACAACATCTGAAAGTAGCAAGGAAGAAGTTCTTGGAGATCTCTTTTCTTACTCAGTTCTGTTTTCATCAGGAAGGGGTATTCATTAAAATCTGCAGTATTTTCTCTTTATTGTCTCCTCTAGGCCAATCACTAGCAAACTAAACAACTTCAGCTGAATAAGGTCCATTCTCTGTGTTGAGGGTATCTTCTTCCCTGAGTACATCAATACTCTTTATTACAATTTATTTGAGGTTTTCTTAGCAGGATGTGGGAGTGAGGGACAAGTTGTTGGGAGATAATAAAAGGGATTTTTAAAATTTGGGTTTGTCTTTTTTTTCTACGCGTCCTTCAAGGAACAGTTTTATGCAAGACCTATATTACTTGTGGCCTTTATATAAGATTATGCTCTAATTCTAATCATCTTTACCTCTCATTTTTGTGCTACTTTCCCCAAGCCCCCTCCCTCCATTGAGGGCCTGGGCGTGGGAAGGTGGAGGCTGTTCTTCAGAATGGTTTTGGTACAGGTTTTGTATGAATCAATCTAATGACCACACGGAAACTCATTTTTGGACCTGCTATGTAAGTGGTGTACTTAATGCTTTTTATGACTTTTTAATTGTCTTAAGTGATGAATTTGACTTTCTGTACTGAGTGAAGAATGGGGACAAGTATGTACAAATAATTTTTAAAGCATTTTAGAAAAAAAGTACAGTTCTTCAGACATACATATATCAATAATTTTCTTTGTGAAAGTGTTTTTGGCAAACAAGAGTATCAGTAAAGCAATGGTCCCTGCTTGGGAGCCTGATGACAGTTAAAACAAGCGTTTTCATATAATATAGTGGCAAAGGCTTTGGAGTCAAGCTGGTTTTAGAATCTAATTTTTTTAAAAGATTTTTATTTATTTATTTTTAGAGAGTGGGGAAGAGAGGGAGAAATAGAGGAAGAGAAAAACAAATCTGTGGTTGCCTGTCATGCACCCCCCGACCAAGGACCTGGCCCACAACCCAGGCATGTGCCCTGACTGGGAATCAAAATGGTGACCCTTTTGTTCACAGAGGGGCACTCAATCCACTGAGCCACACCAGCCATGGCTAGTATCTAATTTTTACTGCATCGTACTAATTGTGTGACCCTGGGTTGCTCAAACTTTGTGGGCCTTAAATTCTTTACTGTCCAACAGCAATACTTGCCTTTCCTTCCAAAGAGTATCATTAACATTTAATAAGATGATGTATATAAAGCAATGATCATAGCTTTTTATTGATTTATAGTGAACTCTACAGTTTTATATATGCTGTATATTTACATTGTGGTGTTTTATCAATGTTAGCTATAGTGTTTCACATGTTAACATCCCTAAAATTGGGATACCTCTAGTACTTGATGATCTTTTACAATAGTTTTTGCTAATTAGAGGTTGATATTGTTGTTAACACCTATGCATAGGTAAACCAAATAGTTATTTCTGGTGTTGTAGTGTCACTGAAAACTAACAAGTGTTTCAAGTTTCAGTCAACAAACCATTTAAAGACCATTTGAGAAAGAAAAATGGGTCCTGGTTCCTACATTGACCAAGTTCCTCCAGGTAAAATACAAAAAATGTCAGCATCAACACTAGCAGGATAAAAGTTATTAGAGTTCAATAAGATGTGCAGACAATAGTTGAATACCTTTGTAATGGAACTGGAAAGCATTATGTCAGAAGAAAGCATGTATATTCACCACCTTAAGTCAAAAAATGATGAGTTATAATGGCTGAACTATGAATGCAAAGGAGATTTAGGAATGCTTTAGGTAATGTGGTTTTTTTCCTATTTTTCTTTGTATGTACACATGAATAACATACAGCATTACTGAATACATCTTAACAAATCTTTCAAAAATATTTTTAAAAATATGATAAAATCTCCAAGTTATAATCTTTTAAATATTGTTCTTAATTAATTTATTTTTTCAAATACATTTGTCTCTGCCTACCCCCCACCACTTTCCCTTTCCCCTTCCCTCTTTCCCTCCCTCAGCTCTTCCCCTTTGGTTTTGTCCATGAGTCCTTGCTATATGTTCCTTGGCTTTCCCCTTCCTTTCCTTTTCCCCACCCCCCACTCCTTCCCTCTTGTCTCTGTTGGTTTCTTTTCCTTTCAGTGTTGCTGGTCTTATTTTCCTTGCATCTCTGTATTGTTGGTTATGTTCTGCTTATAGGTGAGATCATATGGTATTTGTCTTTCGCCCCCTGGCTTATTTCGCTTAGCATAATGCTCTCTAGTTCCATCCATGCTGTTGCGAAGTTTAGTATAATCTTTTAAATTTTTTATCACTTAAAACAATATATAGAAAATAGCTATTACATTGTGAAATACCAAGAATGGGAATAATCCCTGAAGATACCATAAAGGACAAGATCGAAAACAGAAAAATTCACTCTCATGGAACTTATATTCTAATAGGGATTATAGACAACAGACAAGTAAATGTATAACACAGTTACTGGAAGTTATAAATATAATGAAGAAGAATAAGCAGAGCTTGTGGATAGAGACTGATGAAGATATCAGAAAAGGTGGTCTGGGAAGGCCTTTCTGAGAGAGTGACATTTGTATCAAGGACTTAAATGAAGAGGCATACTGAGAAACGTTGATATCAAAGTCCAGATTTACCAGATTTTTTGTCAGTTTTTTTAGTTAATTATTAAGCAAAAAAATTGCCACACTTATACTATTTTTTTTTTAATGAACTCACGTTTATAGACTGGATTCCCATACTGAAAAATCGACAAAATTTTCCTGAAGTTCTTTTATACTAATGTTAAATTTTTGAATGATGAAGTTGAAATTTAAAGTAACATTCATTATTAATCTATTAATAGTGCTGATTATTTTCTGATATTTTACATTAATTAGAGTATGCTAATGTCATCCATAATATAGTATATAAATAATTATGTATTTCAAAAATGATATTTTCTCTTTAAGGAATATGTAATATTGCTAAATATCTTTCTGTTTGTTATTATGTGTATGAATGAAATCATTAAATATTGCCAACTATTGAAATTATTTCTATTACTAAAAATTAAAAAAATATTCTTTAAGGGTAAAACATTTGCCATCAGCTTGTATCTGTGTCCTTTATTATAGTATTCCAAAAAGTATGTTAGATAAATAACTATATAACTGTTTTATTAAATATATAGTTTATTATAATTATATAACAAATAATTATAATTTATTTTTTTAATAATAAATTATTATGAATCATTTGTAATAATTTATTATAGTGTTTATTCTAATGTGATCAAAAGTTTTATGGTACAAAATATAGCAAGATTATCATTGAATATATAAAAAGGAAAATAATTATAAAAATAAATTCTTAAATGCTAAGTAGTATAAAAATCATGTGCTGTCATGGTAACCCAGAATATCAGAGATATTGGAGTATCTTTCAGAATGGGAAACACAGCTTTAGTACATACATTTCAGGGTTTTTGCTTCAAGTATTGAGATTTTATGCTTTCAACTACAACCTTATGTCTTATCATCTAATGACCAATATAAATGAATGGTAATGAGTCAAATATATTATGTAGAAATTATATTTTTAAAACATGTGATATCAAAGTGAACATTTTATGAGTACCATGAATGCATACTTCCTTGTCAACAAACATTTAATAGTCATTATAAAAATTTCATCATTACAATGATTTTAAAACAGTATAGCTTATTTTTAGCTCTTAGAAGCGTCTTTATATGGGCATGCTATATTGTGCAATTTTCAGTTAAGTGACCATTTATTTCTTTTCATGCAGTTATCAATCAAGCATATATTTGAAATGTATAGCCTGGATTATAATTTCATTAGTAATTCAAATGAATAGCTAATTTGAAATGAAACAAAATAATTATCATGAGCAACCTTTCTTAAAAGGAAGTCAATACAAAATATATGGAATCATTTTTTTTTTATTTAAAAATATCTAAATATAATTTTTGGCCTTAAAAGTTAAATAATGGTTCAATTTATAGTTGCTTATATGTCCTTGTTTAAGCCACTTAAGCTATGTTAATTTTTAATTAAAATGATGGTTTTGATGGATTAAAAAATGCTTCTTTCTCATGAGTTTATGCTTCCTGAGTTTGAAAAGCAGTATTTTGCTAATATTTTCTAAATAACTCCACTCAAATGAATGCTAAGTAAATGCTAAGTATTACTTTTATTACTATTTTTTCTATCTTACTGCTACATTTCCTCTAATAAAATTATTGAAAAAGCTACTCCATAATTTCAGTTTTATTGAAAATCCTCTGATTCTAGATACATGAGAATTTTAACCCAACTTATCTGAGACTTTTTACATTATATTGATACTTCTTTTTGTGGATTTCAGTTCTCTTCCGGCCTTTCTTTGGGGACAGGAAAATAAGCCCATCTGCCTTCCAAGGTCTTTAGGGTTGTTAAAATGGCCAAGGTGACAAAAGGCAGAGAGCTCATTGTCCTCAACAAACATATTAGTAATGTGTTATATGTCAATTCTTTTGAACAACTTGTTTGGGATATTGAGACTGTATAATATTCATTTCTACATGAATGGAATTTTATTAACCTTTATTTGCAGCCCCCCTCCTCCAATATTCAGTGGGTATTCAATGAATGGTTATGGATTATCTGATTATATTTCATTAATGGATTTCACAAAAACACACGATTCTGATACTCATCTCAATTAAGACTTTGAAAAATGTTCTATCCTTGACCGCACTCTGGAAAAAAAAAATTACCAAATTACTGTTAGAAGAGTCACTGGTACTTACTAATCCTGGCTTTGTAATTTGTAGCCTGCATACCAGTGTTTGTATTTCTATACTTATTTATTAGCTGTAAACTCTTAAGTAATGTCCCAGGATTTAAATACCCTAATGTCCAAAACGGGTAACTTTTTTAGTTTAAACACCGAATATGCTGATCTTTCATCTTTTTCTCTAGGTAAGAGAATCTTTGCATTGATCATACTATCATTAAAACAAATAGCAAGGTGAGTTTTTAGATCTATCAAGTTCTCTTTAACTCATAGGTTACTATTTTGGTGGGTCATATGAGGATGGGAGTAGATAGGCAGTTTGTTTTCATCTAAGTAATCTCCATGGAAGAGTCGTGTTGTTATCCCTTTAAAAGTAATATCAAAATTTTAGTCTTCATTCTTGAGAAACAAAAATGAACATGAGCATAAGAGATAAACTGTCCTAATAAAAGATATATAAAGAGTAGAAAATAATAAAAGAAAATGATCAGTTTTAAGTCCTAATCTTAATAATGATTTTGATGATAATAACATAAAAGTATAATATAAAATTCTAGAGGCTTTCCTCATAATTATATATTTTATCTTATCAAGCCATCCTTGTTATCCTATGAGGTAGGTATCATTATTAACCCCACTTTATAATCATGGAAACAGACATTGAAAAGTTAAGTTCCCTGCTCAAAATCTTGCTAGTTACAAATAGCAAACATCAATGTTAGAGACAAGGGAGCCTCTGCTTTTTACACCATGTGGATCCTTCCTGTGGATTTCCAATCTTTGTTGACATCCAAACACGATAACTCTTTCTCTGCTACTTTTTAATGAATATATTGCTTTTATCCTCCCATGCCTGGAATATTTATGAACCAGAATTTAGTTCTTAATTTTATTATATTTTCACTTTCCTTTTAGTTTCCTTGTTAATACTTATAGCAATGCGTTTCAAGGGGGCAACAGTCCTTTTAGATTAAGACATTTCTACTATATAGTATTTCATGGCTGCTGGAGAAGACTCTTGCCAATGGGATCACATCTTAAATGAGGCTGAGTTTTGCAGTTGCCACATAGGGTAATCCAGTGGACTTCAGAGTTTTCACGTTGTTGGCCCTAAGCCTACAGTGCGATAGCTCTGTTCTGTTTGCTATTGAGCAGAATCTGAAATCAATTAAAATCTTCTGAGGCTTCAGCTAAGACAATTTATAAAGGCCTGAGGTAGGAAGTTCTTCCCTTAAAGCAGCATGCTTCTCAGTATCCTGCGAACGTTCCTAATGGCAAGCTGTTTTCCAAGGCAGAGGAAAGTTCTTCCATGCGGAAAATTCATTTTCCAAGAAAGCATACAAGATAAAAAAAAGTTTACTTTAAATATACTATCTTTAACACACAGAACTATAGAGGACTTAAAACTGTTCCTAAATGTTTTCTTTTGATGAATGTGGTTATACTATGTATCATTAGATCTCTTTCTAAGAACCAAAGGAAGGAGTATTCATTTTGATTTAGTAGTGCCTGCCATCTAGCTCTCTCCACCAACACAGAATCTCCAATTTTTCCTTCTCATGAGAGTAGAGAAGAATTGTCTGTATCTGGAGATAATAGATCATGAAGAAGTAGTAGTCCTATTTCAAAGAAAGATCAATAACCTTTTAGGCAATGACATTTGGATATAAGTAATGCAGTCTTTCTTTAAAGCATAATAATAGTATGTTTTAAAAATAGAATACCACTAGCATAGTTCCAGTATAAAAAAGAAGAGTTTTATATATGTTTATAAATATATATAATGGATGTTCTGTGTGTTTGTGTGTGGGTGTTGGATGTGAGAATAATTCAATGTATTTTCTTATGAACATCTATATATACTTAGTGATCACCTACTTTTTTGAGACATAAACATTTTTGAAGACATTGATCAAAGGATTAAGTCCACAAATATAACAAAAAAAGCTTAATTGTTTGTACTTTCACCATCTATATTAGAGAATGGTATTGTGTGGTATTAGATATAAATATAATATGGTTCATTGTGATGAGCCACAAACATGCAGTTCTTATTTTCATTACTAAATATGTACAGTACACTGGTCAACTTTTCAGCTAATTATGTTGTCATCATAATTGTCAACCACAAGCAAATATTAAGAACTTAACTTCATTGTGTCTTGATAATTGCGGGATAATTAGTTGAAGAGTTTTGTGATTTATGTAGAGTCTCTGACCTTTATGGTTTCATACATTATAGACACAATCATACAATAGTCTTAAGAAATAGAGATAGAAAATGCAAAGTGAAAATTGATATATTTGGACAAGTACTAGAATACTATAAAATAGATCTGGGTAGCTTTTCATAATTTAGAGAAGAATGCAGAAGGGATTTGAAATATTTGGAAAAAATTGATAATGTGGGAATTAGAAATAGATGAGATTTGCCCAGAAGGTATCCCACTATGTAATATGAAAAAATAGAGACATTTATTGAAGACACAAGATACAAGAAGCATTGTACATAAGACAATGATACCTCAGTCCCCTTCAAAGTAAGCACGAGCTGCCCCATCATATTTTACTGAATCACTGAAGGTCTGAAATTTCGTCCCTTTCAAAGGTGATTTTAGTTTTGGGAAAAGCCAGAAGTCACAGAGCACCAAATTTGGGCTGTAAGGGGATATATAACATGAATGTTCTATATATAGATATCTTACATTTCACCCAAAAACTATGCAGGAGACATCATGCATAAGGGAGTGTGTTGTGATGAAGCTGCCAATCACCAGTTGCCAATAGCTGTGGCCTTCTGAATCTTCTGAATAGTTTCTGTGGAGGAATATTCAAGCTTTATGCAAAATTTGATTCAGGTTTGTTGCTCTATTTGCTCAGTCATTTTGAATGTGGTGGTCACACAGTGCACATGCTCAATTAATGGAGTCTACCACTTCCACTAACTAGTTTAGTGAATTTGTCATTGTTTACCCAAGTGCATTCCAATCCCTCTCCCTTTGGCTGCCAGGCTCCATCGATGTCATGGGAACAGTTATTTTATTATCAATGGCTGGACTTTTGTTGGACAGACCTCATGTTTTAAAAGAAGGAAAAGAGATTGACTTGGAAATGGATCAAACATCTATTTTTATTATGTTATTTAAAGAACTTTTGAAACAGTGTTTCTTCCATGGTTTGATAAAATTACCTAAATAACATTAGTATTTAACAAGTCATTATCCACTAAAGAATTTCATTTTCATTTAACTATCAGCATATATATATATATATTTTAAGCTTTTATGAGTTAGTAATCAGCAACGCCAATATCTGAAAATAGTTATAGTGGATTATATATTGATCTAGTAAATGGGGGACATACAGGATCACACACGTGATAAATGATGTAAACCACTTTTCAAAATGTTCTTACTTGAAAGACAAGGGAACTAGGGTATTTATATGCCCAGGATTTCCATCTGATGTACAGAGATGCAGACACTGGCAGTTAGAAATTAGTCAGAGCACACCGAAAATTCTAAAAGCTATGGACAAGTCACTGACAACATATATTACAAATTATAAAACAGAAAATGTGGAAAGCAAAGCACAACATCATGATGATGTAAAATTAAAATAATTAAAATGGAAGAAATTCCAAAATTTTTTTTGTGGGGGGCAGCGATGAATTTGTTCATGATAATTTCTTGTCTCTATTTTGGATTTTCATTTATATGAGTGTGGTGTTTCTGTATTGAGTATGTCTTTTTTAAGTAAGAAAGAAAGATTCATTTTCATTTCTCTTCCAATGATTATAGTTTCTAATTAGCCTCCGGTATCTTACATTATTATTCAGGAAATCAACATTTATTAAACTCACATTATGCACCAGGTATTGTTAAAGACACTTGGATACAACCATGAACGTTATATATATAGATATCTATATATATATAAATATATATACTATATATAAAACTATAACTCTCTCTCTCTCTCTCCCTCTCTCTCTCTCTCTATATATATATGGCTATACAAGCAAAGGTTTGGTAAACCTTATCCTAGGCAGAGAGTTTCATTCTCTTAGAAATTTTTCATAGTGGAGTTCTTGGCACAAGGCCACTGCCCCGGTAACGCTAGCTAAAAATGTGAAGGCTTTGCAGAGTCACAGAGTCAAAATATTTGCAAATTGAAAGCATCTACATTTTAAAGAACTTTCAATAAAATTTTTACCTATGCTTAAAATCTAAAACAACCTGACCAGCTCCTTCAGATATTACCTTTTAAAAATGTATTTCACACAAATGATAACATTTAAAATTAAGGGTTGCATAAATAAACAGGATATTAACAAATCAATCATAATTTTCCACTATGGTTTTATGGAAAGAGTTAGACTGTATTCAGTACAAGAGTATTTTGTTGCAATAGTCAAAATTTGATGTGATTTCTTATAGAATATACAAATTTTATTTTGACAAAAACAATGACTGGCTCATTTGCTTTCTGGGTCTTGGGATATGTATCTTTATAAAGTCAAAGACTGGACTTCTATTTAATGTGCCAACCACATTTTCCATATTACAAATAACATGACACCAAAGTAATTAAACCTAGAGTTTCACACTTTAGCCATTTGTGCTTTATAGTGTTTTCATACTAATGTCATGAATCACGTAAAATATTTGATACAAATAATAAAAAGTAACATTGTCAGAAGCTACTTTCTTTTGTAGAGAGTAAAAAAAAAAAAGGTCAGATGAGCTTCACAACTGACCTATATTTTTCTCCATTTCCCAGCCTCCTCAGTACCACTGTCCCTCTTTCTGCCTAGCCACAGGAACACGACACATAGAGTGCTATAAATATTTAAGACTGAGAGGTATTAATGATAGATAGATCTTCAGGATGGAAGCATAGATAGATAAATAGATGATACAGAGATATTCACTATTTGGGAATGAATGGACATTATATGTAGAGTGAGGCTTCATTGACGACATAGTGCAGGGGTTTCCAAGTCTGTACACTTTGTAGCTAGCCAGACAGCTACCATGACTCCATCTTGGTTTCAGCTTGGCGATTAACTTAGAAGTAAAGACTCCATCTTCTTTTCTCCTTTATGTCTTGTTCTTTCTGGCTGAGGTTATTTTCACACCGTTTTAGAAATATCCCTTTCTTAGATTATGGTTCTTCAGTAATTCGGGAAGAACATAGGCACAATTTGAGGAGATTATAAGAATTCAAATTTAGAAGTTGGTCCTATGTTTTAGGAGAAACCGGAATACTTCTCAGGGTACAAATGAGAAAATGTTGAAATAGAATGCTTTTAGACACTGAATCGTAATTTAGTATTTCTATGGGTCTCTGCTCTTATTTCATATTTTTCTTATGAAAAAACATTAATCAACAGATGCTCTTGTTTACCTCTACCCTGTCCATCATTTCTTAAATTAAAATAGATTATTGGTAGTTTAAGATCTGGACATAGGCAAGCATACTTAGTCCATTTCCTTTTTCTCTCTCAGTTATGGGTGAATATAGAGAACACATTGCTCTTGGTCATATAGTTAATTATAAAGTAAAAGTCCCCAGCTCTCTAGATATATCTGTCATTATCCATGGTTACCTTTGGCCAAGAAAATATTGCCTCATTCAGTACCAGGAATCCCACTGATACCACATATTAATACAACATCCTTGGATTTTGTGTCTTCCATAATAAAAACTTCTATTTCCATTTACTTTTCTCTGAATCTTGAGTATAACTCCATTGGTTCCAAATTTGGTGGAGAATATGGTTTACATTTATTGGGCTGCTTCAAATCTAAATTATAGGTGATGTAGAAAAGAGTTTTGGACTTCAATTGGACCTAAAGTCATTTCAGTTGACCTGGCTCTGGGAATATGGTTTAACTGCTAGTTCAACTTAACTTATATTAGGAAGGAATAACATTAAGTATCCTTGTCTGAAATGACCAAAATGAGTTGGATTAAGGTATGAAAATATGAGTAAAAGAAAGTTTATCTACATGTTACTTACCCTAGTCCATCAACTTCAATGTACAGGAGCTTTGCCTTTCCCACAGTGTACTACCTGCAGGCTTCTTTGTTCCAAACCATGAACAAGAGCTATCATGCACCATCATTCAGTTTACTGGACTTGTTGAAAAATCTTGTTTTTTTCTGATTTAACATCTGGTGGCCAAATAACTTTGTACCCCACTCACTTTGGAGCTTTTAGAAATACCACAGGTCAAATATATTAACATGATTTTAAATAGGTAAAAATAGAGTGTTCCCTTCCACCCTGACTGCTGTGGATACCGTGTTGGCGGCATACCACAACGGAACTGCTCTGCTTAGCTTTTCACTAGGCCTCTCCTTGGACTTATTTGTATTCTTTGTACAGACAGCTAACATAGGAGATGAGGTAGGCAAATCACCTACCTCTCAATAAATAATTTTACAACTATTTAAATGTTACAGTCTGCAAATTATTTTCACCCTTACATTTGAACTTCATAACAGTAGTGTGAGTCAGGGAGGACATGGTATATTTTTCCGGTTCTGCAGGTGGGAAAGGTAGACCTGGAACCTTGAATCAGACATTCTTGGTTTCAAATTCTGGCTTTCTAACTTACCAACAATATGAATTTCAGTGAGTTACTTTATCCTTTATTGAACACTTAAATTAAATATCAGAGTTAAAGCAGTTAGCATAATCTAGCAACTAATAACAGCTTAAGAAATAGTAGTTATTTCAAATTTAAATCCCACATTTCCTCAATCTATCAAGTTGAACACCAAATCTCAATCATTTAAATATTTTAGAATTTCTGGATTTTGAAAGTATATTCATAAATATTCATGTAATTTAACTTTAAAACCCTGTGCCATATGTTTCACTGTGTAATGACAAAGATATGCCAACCCCATTCATCAAATGTGGTTAGGGGAGGCAGAAAGGGGAAGTGACACTGATAAATAATTCCATGTAATTTCCATGGACCACAGATGTTTAAGTTGAGCTGTATTAATATTTTCATAATTTATAATATATTAATTCACTACAGTTTACTACCTCCAGCTGTTTTATAAAGCCATGTTAAAATTTTATTAAAATTATTTTATTTTCTGATAATATGTAAAAACTTTAGCTGTCATATTAACCTATTTTGTGGGTTCACAAAGGATGCTTTTATGAACTCTATCTCTTTCAACATACTAAGAAATTTCATATTTCAAAAAACAGACAGCCATTCAAAGCACTTGTACAGCACTATAAGATAATATGTTTAACGTAAATTTTATCTTTTTCACTTTATCAATCTGATCATTTGTACAGACATTGGCCCAAAACATAATCTAGGTCTATAATCTTAATTCTAACATCTTGCTCCTGATAAAGTTTTAGTTTATTTTCTTTAGAGACTTCTGTTGGATATACATGTTTCTGTCAACAGTATCTTTTTTCTTTTTCTCTGTATATTGTCTTCACTTACATTTTATAAATGTAATTTTCTTATTATCGTTGTAAATATATTATGAACAAACTCAGAATGAATTTATAATCAATTAAGTTAATTATTCATGTTTGACCTTGACTAGAAACAAACCTAAAAACTAGAAATTATGTTAAACAACAGATTCCCTCTCATGTTTTAAGTGACTTTATCAAGTTGTGATTGTTATTTTATCTTCTTAGATAATATATATTATTATAATACCTTCTTATTTTTCTCATAAATTTAAAAAATTATTTTCGAAACAAGTTGTTTATTATTTCTATCTCTCTCTATCTATGTATTTCCTTTCTCTGGACTTCTTATCACTCTTTCATCTCAACTCTTCTTGTCTTCATCTGTTATGTACTAAATTATGTCTTCTTAAAGTTGTCTCTTTAAACCCCAGTGTGACTACATTTGAAAATAGAGCCTATAGGGAGCTAACTTAGTTAAACAAGGTCATAAGTTAGAACCCTAATTCAATAGGACTTACATCCTTAAAAGAAGAGGAAAAGATAATATAGCTCTGTCTCTCTGAGTTCATACAGAAAAGAGGCCTTATGAGGACACAGCTATTAGTGACCATCTACCAGCCAGGAAGAAAGGGGTCTTACCAGAAACGAAAATATAGGCTACTTGATCTTAGACTTCCAGCCTCCAGAACTACCCAGTCTATGGTATCTTGTTATAGAAGCCTGAACAAACTAATACACTATCCCAAACAGCTGATTTCTACCTCTTTTAAACTTCTGTGTAAATGTCAGTCACCATGTCCAGAAGCCATTTCTGCCATGCCCATTTTCATCAGAACAACATTACTAACCTAGGTGCATTTTTTATGTTTGTATATCATACATTGTTTTGGATTTTTGTTATTCCAGACTGGCTTAGGAGCTTCTTAGAGATGTTTTCCTGTCAATTAAATATATTTTAAAATTTAATTTTCTTTTTATCATTCAAGGACAGTTGTCTCCACTTTCTTCCACTACCCTCCCCTGCTCAGCTCACCCCCATCTCCCACCCTCAATGCCCCCTTTGCCTTCATCCATGGGTCATTTATACATGTGTCTTGACTACTTTTCCCCATCAATATTCTTATGTCTTATTACAGGGAATGATTAATGGTAGGATATTTGATGTACATTTTTTAAAGACAAATCATAGTACAGAGAAGACTAGCTGTCATAAAGATGTTAAATAATTTTATGTGTTTAATTCAATTTGAATTGAAATTCCAAAATATTATTTTCATGTGATAAAATTGTTGGTTTTTTCTTTAATGGAGTAAAATATCTATCAATGAGCATCAAATATAAAGTGATATATTAACTCAATAAACATTTATGAAGCCTATAAAATAATTATGATTAACTCAATATAACATTATAAAAATATAATAAATTGTAAAATGATGTCCTGGATGGTTTGGCTCACTGGATTGAATGTTGGCCTGCAAACCAACAAAGGTTGCTGGTTGGATTCCAAGTCAAGACACAGGCCTGGGTGGTGGGCCAGGTCCCCAGTAGGGGTGCACACGAGAGGCAACCACAAAATGATGTTTTTCTCCCTCTCTTTTTCCTTTCTTCCCCTCTTTCTAAAAATAAATAAATAACAACTTTAAAATATATATATAATCAATTGTAAAATGGTAATTTCAAGAAATAAATATGCTCATGTATTATGATTACAAGTGTTATGTAGACTCAAGCCTATATGAATGTTTAGAAAATAATGGTTATAACATGGTGTTAATGTGAGTGTTTCTTACATTTAAAAAATTTCCTAGTAGTTTATTTTTATGATTAAAATATTAAATTTAAAAACACAAGGAAGCATATGAGTAACAGACATAAATGTTGAGGAGTCCATGCTAAACAGGCAAAATAACATGGCAGCTAAACACATAGGCATGGGAAAACTGTGTTTCAATCGCATTTTTTTAATTTTATTTTATTGATTATGTTATTACAGTTGTCCCAATTTTTCCTCCTTTACCTCCCTCCACCCAGCACCCACCAGTCTCTCAGGCAATACCCACACCATTGTTCATGCTCATAGGTCATGTGTATAAGTTCTTTGGCTATTGCATTTATGTACTGTACTTTACACCCCCATGGCTATTATGTAACGACCTATTTGTACTTCTTAATCCCCTAACCTCTTCACCCGCCTCCCCCACCAGCCCCATCTGGCAGCCACCAAAACACCCTCCATTCCCATGATTCTGTTACTGTTCTTGTTTGCTTAGTTTACTTTTTAGAGTCAATTGTTGATAAATATGTATTTATTGACATTTTATTATTCATAGTTTTGATCTTCTTCTTTCCTTAAACAAGTCTCTTTAACATGTCATATAACAATGGTTTAGTGAGGATGAACTCCTTTAGTTTTTTCTTGTCTAGGAAGCTTTTTATCTGCCCTTTGACTCTTAATGAAATCTGTGTGGAATAGAACAATCTTGGCTATAGGTCCCTGCTTTTCATAACTTTGAATATTTCTTGCCAATCACTTCTAACCTGCAAAGTTTCTTTTGAGAAATCAGCTGATAGTCTTATGGGAACGTCCTTGTATGTAACTAACTGTTTTTCTCTTGTTGCTTTTAAGATTCTCTATCTTTAGCCTTTGGTGTTTTAATTATGATGTGTCTTGGAGTGGGCCTCTTTGCACCCACCTTGTTTGGGACTCTCTGTGCTAATACCAGCTTGATGACCTTAAAAAAAGTGAGTTACATGCCTGAGGTTTAGTTTCTTTATTTTTCAAATGCGAAATGATATTAATTGTCCACTGAATAACTAAAATAAATGCTGGGATATAATGAGTGCTCTTAAAAGTTAGTTAATAATGTCCTATAGAAAGTAAGCTCCATGAGTTTAAGGACTTGTTTAATTAAACACTATGATGAGTAACTGGTATTTGTTAATTTCATAATAAACATTTATTGATGAGTGAATGAATCAAAGGGAGACTATAATGAAGCTGATAGAAGAACTATATAGGAAGCTTAGGTAGTTTTTTTTAAAAAAAGAAAAAAACTAAATGTAATGAAAGGTTTTTTAAAAATAAGTTTTATTATTTGGAAAATGTCTGAGTAGGTAGCTAAAACAACACTTTATGTTTTCTGAAGAAAATGGATCCAATTCTCCTACCATATAATTTGTTTCTTAAATAAAATACGCTTCTTTTGGAACCTACATTGACACACATCTTGTAGTACTTTACTTTGTAACTGTTCAAAATGATTTCATTGCATTGTGTTAACTCAAGCTTTAGTAACATCTGCCATGGTAAATAAGTAAAATTACCATGGTGATCATGATATTTAATATTTTGGAAGAGAAAAAGCAGAAAGTGCCTGAAGCTTAGAATGCTTCTACTGTAAAAGCTGTATTCCTAACTTTCAAAATTCATTTTGCCACTTCTGCTCAGTGATGTCACTGAAATTTACTGAAACCCATACACTCACAGTTTTTTCTACATTAGGTCATATCATATTTGCAGTTTTCTCTTAAAAACACATCTGGAATGCATTGCAGTGTATTGATTATCTCTCAGATTTAAATTGAAAAATATAACTGACTTGGAAGGCAATAAACCAAACCAAGTAGTGGGCCATTTCCTCTATCCCTCTACCCATAAGTAGCACAGCAGTCATCTAGATATACATTCTTTTAGGATAAAAGCTATTTGAGTGAGTCTTGTAGTGAATGATGATAAACTTCACACACACATAAGGGAGTTTAACCTTGATTTAGATGTGTTCTGGGAGACAAATCACCCATTCTTTGTTTAAGAGATAAATGTTAAATAAGTGATTCATGGAGTCACTCTGCTTCAATCCACATGGATATATCTGTTAATCTATTGCCTGAAAATATCAGTCATTCAAATATATAAATCTATGTATGTATTCATTGAAAATTTACTTTATACCAAAGGGCTGGGGAATTTGCTATCTAAAATCTTACATTCCAGTAGGTGGAGTGATAGTCAAAATAAAATAAGGTAATTTCAGTACATAAAAAAAAAGTTAGTGAAGAAGCAAAATGGAGTGGAGGAATAAAGAATTGCTTGAGGAAATTTTTATGGTTACTTTAGAACAAGAGCTCTGAATGACTTTCTTTAATGTGTTTTTTACATTTTAATACATGAGAATATGAAGAACCCTGCAGGGTAACACAAAATATTGCATCGATGTCAAAGTGGATTGGAGTTTGAAATTTTTGAAGGACTGAAGATGGAAAGAAAAAAGGAAGGAGGGAAGGAAGGAAGAAGGAATGTAGGAAAGGAGGGAGGAAAAGAGAAAGAAGAGAAAAGGAAAAAAGAGAGAAAAACGATAGTGGGATGGAAGAAAATAATGAAGATCTTTACTGGGGACAGGGCGGGCACAAGTTGCCTGTGAAAAAACTGGATTTTCTTCTAATTGCAATTGGTGGTAGTAGAGCATTTTCTCCAAAGCAGAGACATTACCCAACAGATACATTGTAAAAATTTTATACGCACACACACTTAAATACACATATACAAACACACACCGTGCTCCAATATTGTATGTCTCATATAAAGTTTAACATAGTATCTAGACATGGAGATTGGACAATGAGTCCTTAATCAATGTGGGAACTGGATTAAGAAAGCTTTAATGAAATAAAGCTGTGGGAAAGAGGTAGCTCACTCCAAAGAAGCAAGTGGAGAAAGTAACTAAAGCCTAGGAATCTTGTCACAGGGACATGAACTTTAATGATTTGTAATCATCTGATACTTATCTGATTTCCACATTGGAATAGATACTTCCAAAAGTCAGTGGCTAATTTTTTGTGTTCTTATGAGGCTACCTGGCCAAACTTACCTAACCACTGTCTTTATAACTGTTGACACGGCAGAGGCAAAAGCTATGTAGTTACATTCTCTAAGAGCATATGCTTTCTGAAAGTGAAACAAAAACATGTTTTAAAAGCATATTAATTTAATCATGATTCTCTCTAAAAAGAAATGCATCTATAGAACACTATTACAACAATTTATAAGAGTACATAGTAAAATATTTACTTGATTTCATAGAAGGAAAATGCCACTTCTACCCTACTATCGAAGACATTGAAGTATCAAGAATTTAGGAGGGAAAAATCATCGTGGAAAAATTTAAGAATAGAAAATACTTAGTAGTCAATTTCCCACAAATCATTGTCCTTTTTCAAGGTTTAGAGTATAAGGGAAAAGTCCAGCCATTGTCAATATAATGAGAACAGTTTTTCATGACATCAGTGTAACCTGACAGCCAAGGAGAGTGTACTGGAATGATATGTATGATCAAAGACCACTTCACTGTACTAGTCAATGGGGGTGGTATACACCATTTAGTGACCATGTGTACCATGTTTTCATAGCATTCAAAATGACTGAGCAAGTAGACCAATGAATCTGCATCAAATTTTGCATTAAACTTGAGTATTCCTCTGTGAAAACTATTTGGATGATTCAGAAGTCTTGTGCGGACAATGTAATGAGTGAAGCACAAATAAAAGTGTGGAATAAATGCTTCAGAGATGGTCAAGAATCCCTTGGAAGTGGCCCACATTTTGGAATGCCTGAAAGAAGCCGAACACCTGAGAATGTTGAAAGTGTACGAGTTGCAATCAATAAAGACCAATGGCGTACAGTACAAGAACTAGAAGCTGACCTGGGGATTCCAAACACTACTGTGTCTGAGATCTTGACACAGAAGCTTGGCATGAAACGCGTCATGGCAAAATTTGTTCTGCAGCTTCCACTACCGGAGCAGAAGTAACATTGTGCTGCAGTTGCTAATGACTTGGTTCAAACTGCTAGCAATGAACCAGATTTGGCACCCTGAGACTTCTGGTTTTTCCCAAAACTAAAATCACCTTTGAAAAGGAAGAGATTTCAGACCACCATGAGATTCAGGGAAAATGCAATGGGGCAGCTGATAGAGACAGTGAGGTCTGTTTGAGGTCCCAGGGTGCCTACTTTGAAGGGGACTGAGGTGTCATTGTCCTATGTACAATGTTCCTTGTATCTTGTATCTTCTTCAATAAATGTCTCTATTTTTCATATTGCATGGCTAGATACTTTCTGAACAGACCTTGTATAAACATTGCACATCTTATATGTATCATAATTCCAGTGTTCTAAGGCCTATTAAAATTAAGGATATTTTTCCTCTAGATAGTACCTAGCTTAATTATTATTAAGCAAAATGAAAAAATTCAGAGCACTCACAATGAATTATAAAAAAATGACCAAAATATTTGATAGTACCTCCTATCAAGAGGTGGAATCTTTACCTCAATCGTTTGAACCTGGGCTTGTCTACCACTTGCTTTGACCAAAAGAATCTGATAGAAGATATGTTGTGCATGCTCTTAGCTTTGGATTCAGGATATTTTGTAGCTTCTGTTCTTGTGTAAGCAAGCACAAGATAGGTCTTTGGATAATGAAAGATATGTGGCCCCATTACTCTGCTCACCCCAAGTTACAAGGAACCAATCCTTCAAACCAGCGCTAGTTTACCCACAAATGATCAGAAGTGCATGACTGAGTCTAGCTGACACTAGAAGAATAACCATCCAGGTAAATGCAGCCCAAATAATCAATGTGCTTGAGCTAACTAAATGTTGTCTTTAGGAGTTAAGTTTCTGAGTGGCCCTTTTAATTGGCACAAATTAACTGATGCAACACTAACAAAGAAGAACAGAATTCAGTCAATATGTTTTTCCTAACAAATTAAATACCAAGCACTATATCCAGATATTAATTTCACTCTTCATTCCCTCTGTCTGAATGTGGATCTCTTCGCTTGACTGGGAATTCTACATACCTGGAGCTGTGGTTGCTTGTTTAGCAATGGGGATGGATGAGAGTGGCTTAGCCGGGTTATTGACCTGCCCTCTATCAGCCATGTCTGAAGGTGCCTGACTCATCTGAATGTGGGATTGTATACTGTTTCTATTTATTATTTTCTCCAGGTCATAAATTTTGGATGTATGGTGCCATGTGATCAAAATTTTGAGACATTATTTGGACCACTGAAGGACATGCCACTGTGATCTTGTAAATGAATATAAAATGTAAACAAGCATGGCTTATTGACAAACAAGAGTCTTTAATAAGAAATTAGGTAAAGATTGATCTTTTAGCATCAAAGATAAAGAAAGAGCTGTTGGAAGAGCTCACTCAGAGGACATGATCACCCGGGAGCAGGTCCAGGTTAATTGGAGGTTCTACACCTCCTCTCTAACCTTGAAATGTATGTTCTGAGACCATCTGGTCTGATTGTGTGACTAAATCCAATGAAGGCATTTATATAAACTTTTAGGATTCTGGTAGGTGGATGCTGAAAACTACTGGTCTGGTGATTATTCAAGACAAGCCTCTTAAGTAAGTTTTCATCCTTATTAAACCTGCCACCTGCCAATCTGGAGTGGATGCCTCTTTCTTCAGTCTCTCTTTGCCCTCTGTATAGGAGAAGTTAATTTGCAAATTAACATCATTGTTTTAATGATGTGGCAATTAATAGAAAACATAGATTGAATAAAACAAATATGGTTGCTACCTCCATCTACCTTTGGGGTTGGGGAAGAAGGTAAAAAATAACATTCTCCTGACTCAAGTCCCATGATGTCCATAGAGAAAGATTGGTCACTGCTTGATAGTAAGTTCCTGAGAGAATAGCTCAGTTTTGTTACTTCAGAGAAAGGAAGATATTTCACTAGGGACTCCATAATGGGTAGAAGTTCTGACATTGGGTAAGAAAACAAGCCCTATTTCCAAAAAGTTTCCAAGAGAAAGGGATTGAGAGCATGTTCCTTAAGTAGCTGGTTGATTTGTTCAGTGATTTTTTTTTTTTTTTTTAAAGCAGTAGTTCTCAACCTAGGATATTTCTCCCCTGGGACATCTAGTAATATCTGGAAATATTTTTGATTGTCATACTGAGTACAGTGCTATTGGTATCTATCCAGAGATTCTGCTAAATATACTAAAATGTACAGGTCCCATAATCCAGTCCAAAATGTTAACAGTGCCAAAGTTGAGAAACTTTGCTCTATACTCAAAAAGCCACTTCTTCACTCAGGGAATATTCTTAAGCTTTCAAATTATGTCATTAAATCCCGATTACACTCTTTTAATGGAAACACAACTTTTGTGCCTAAATTTACTCTATTGTAACAAAATCATGCTATGTTATTTATCATTTATAGACTAAAGGTTTTAAATAATTTGGGGAAAAATCTGTTATTCAAAGGGAAACAATAGACACAGATTCCCAAGTCAGAATTTCATGAAACAATTGACCATAATAAATTTACTCTTTACCATAATAAATCCTCCTTTAAAAAATAACTTTAGTTTTACAAAAAAAGTTTGTGTACCTTGTTATTAACAATAGCCAAAAATCACTACTTATGAATTCCATCGGTTACCCAAATCAAAAATAAATAATTTTAGGGTGGTATCAAGGGATTTGAGGCCTATAATGTGATTTATTCCTAGTGTGTCCTTTAAAACACCATGAAACAAATATCATTAAAAACATCAGAAGTAACATAATGCCATTGATTTTTGAGAACAGTTAGAAGAAATTACTTACTTTATTAAATCTTCATTTAACATTACGCTAAGATACATATAGCTTAATTAGGATTAAACTTAACCTGTTTTTGTAAAGATTGTAACTTACATCATATTTGTATACTATTTTTTTCAAATCTATTTGTATTTATGAAACTTACAGAACTGGAGGGATATTTAATTATATAAAATGTATTCCCATCATTCTTTCTAAAACATCGGACCGAGAGTTATTTTTTGTTTAAAAATTAAAACCCAAGTCATAAATGATTATTTTTGCTCCTTGTGCTGTCCACTTTTTTGTTTTCTCCATTGTGAATTTTCAAAAGATCAGCAATGTAGGCCTGAAGATTATTATGCTAGGTGGGGCGGGCCAGTCAGAGAGAGACGAGTACTGTATGATTTCACTTATATGTGTAATCTGATCACCAAATAAATGAACAGATAGAAAAGAGGCAGATTCATAGATACAGAACAGACTGATAGCTGTCATAAGGGAGAGGATTTGGGAGAGTGGGTGAAAAAAGTGAAAGGATTAGGAAAAAAATACACCTTATAGACAAAGATAACATTGTGGTGATTATCAGAGGGAAAGGGGGCTGGGGAGGAGGTAGAAGTGGGTAAAGAGAGGATGTATAGTGATGGAAAGAAAATTGACTTTGGGCCCTGACTGGTGTGGCTCAGTGGATTGAGCACTGGCTTACAAACCAAAGGGTCCCCAGTTTGATTCCCAATCAGGGCACATGCCTGTGTTGAGAGCCAGGTGCCTGGTAGGGCACATGCGACAGGCAACCACACATTGATGTTTCTATCCCTCTCCTTCTCCCTCCTTTCCCTTCTCTAAAGATAAAATAAATAAAATCTTTAAAAGAAAAACAGCAAAAGAAGTTCATTTATTTAAAAAAAGGAAATTTATTTTGGGTGATAAACACACAATACGATATATAGATGATGTATTAAAGAATTGTACACCTGAAACCTATATAATTTCACTAATTAATGTCACCCCAATAAATTCAATTTAAAAAAGCAGCAGTTATCTTAAAAGTCTTCTTCATGTTCTCATGGAGATAGTGGGGAAAAGAATCTCAGTAAGAGAAAGAATCCTAAACCATAGACTTTGAGAAGAAATGCATACCGAAACTATTAAAGTAATATTTTTTGTTTGGATAACTATATATGAACTGATAGGAACCAATATTTATAAAAAAGATTAAGTCACCAAATGCATACTTTAATTTTGTGAAATCCTTGCTTTTGTAACCTACAGATAAAAGTTTAAAATATAGGTGCTTTTCTCTGTGTGAAAACCGTTTTGATGGTTTGTACATTTATTATGGTAAACCTTGATTTTTAAGCTATTTCAGTCTTCTTCATTATCCTGATTACATTATCTTATACAATGACCCAAATAACTCTTTTTACTTCTTTTATTCATTGACTGTTGTATCAGTCAATGCATAAAGTTATTTTTATGGAAAATAAAGTATCTGTATTCATAATGGATATAGTAGAGGAAAGTAGTTTAATTTTTATTTATATTGGAAGCCAATCATAGCATTTATGCTGTCATTCAAAATCACTTTAGACATTGTCTTCCAAATTATTCCATTTATTAAAAAATATTTATTGGACACATGTATGTCAAAATGCCCTTAGACAAAGATTCAACGATTAATAACAAAATGTACTTGCCTTCATATAACTTGAATTATAGCATATATATTCCTGTTTATTTTTATTCTATTTTTTGTTATGTTGTTTTTAAATTATTTTTCAATCTATGATTTTAGATTTTTAACAAATTTTTACAGGGTTCCTATTGTGTTGTCTTTGTTACATGCTTGGGAAACAGCAATACAATAATTACTGCCTTCATGGTTCTTAAATTACAATGGGAGATAAACAGTACAGAGTAAAGGCATAAATGAGTACAAAATAATGAGATTGTAAGTGCTTAGGAGGCGACAAATAGGTCCTCTTTAAGAAAGCTGCTGAGCGAGTGCTGATTGCAATACAGACTGGGCAGTCCTTGTTGTCCTTAGAGAAGCCAAATTAAGCTGAGAGCTGAGTACAGAGAAGGGACAAGTCATGGTCAAGAATTCAAATTTGAGTTTTATAATATAAGAGCTTTAAGCATAAGTGATGAGATGGGTAAGAATCAGAGGGTTGAATACATGAAAGAGTGCAGTGTACCAGAAATTCAGTGAATGAAAGGAGGGAAAAATGTTAGAAGACACTAGGCTGTGAAAATGATGAAGATCAAGGAGGCAAATTTTGCAAGTACAGTTATCAAAAATTGTTGTTGTTTCATGTGAAGAATGAGAAACAGGAAGATCAAAGATAACTTCCAATATCCAGGATTAAACATTAAGATAGAAGCTATGATTTATGGGAAAAGTGAGTTTTGTTTATAAAATGTGGCAATAGAGACTTGCATGATACTCCAGCAGAGATGTCAGGTAGGTAGGTGAGTATGTCAAAACTCAGAGAAGGCAATCAAATAAAAGTCTGAGGTGTCAGGAGGAATTTGAGGCTGCAACTCAGTCATAGAACCAAATTAGATTTCCCAAAGTACAGAGAAAGCAATTTCTATCTACTTAAAACAGTAAGGTTTGGGTAGAAGAGTTAAAATCTGCGAGTGAATGGGGATCCAGAATAAATGGAAGGAATGAAGCTTTGCCTGCTCAGGGATGAAGGTCAACTTGGAGAGAGAGACAAGTATCTGAATACTTATAAGACAAAAGTATGTTCTTCATACTAATGGAGGACAATGGGAGAAAAGTTTCATTCTGCTGTGGGTACTTCAGAGGAGACTTAAGGAAGGATGGATATCTTCAAAATATTATAAGTAACAAGCAAATAGCGCAAAGCAAAGATTATACTCAGCAAAGTATTTAAGATGAAAAGAATTTCAAAGCATTTGAATAACTAAGTACCTCAGCTTAATTACATGGTTATAACTTCTTTCACAATTCAAGATTTAAGCTAACCTTCACTGATGTACTATTTCACCTTACTTTACATTTTTCTCGTAATTAACAAGTCATATTGCTTTTGTCTTTTAATCATCTGCATTTTCTCCCCTGGCCCACCCTTACTACAGGAATAAGAGGAGCATTGTTCCTTTTTTATAAGTCGAAGCATCATACAGTTCTAAGCACAAAGCAGGTGGTCATCAAACACATCTTTTGCAGAAAGGCTAGATTTCTATCTTTTTGTTATTGGTGGATATGGAGCTAAATCTTTTTTAAAGGGGTAACCAAAACAACGGCATCTAAAACATTATAACATATTATTGCATCCTGTCTGTGACGGAATGATGTAAGTGAAACAATTCAGTGACCTAAAATTAGCCGCTAATTAAAGGGCCCATAAAAATTCAGTAACATTTAGTTTTCATTCAATTAAAACACACTCAAAAATGAATCAATTTATTAAACTTACTTACTTTAGGCTTCACAACAGGCACAATACTACTAACATGTAACAATTTCAGGCAAGTAAACAGTTTACCTATTCTACTACCTCCCATCTAGAATAAGATGCACTCTAAATAACAATTAAAAGCCAAATTGTAGAACTACTTGCCTTTGGTTAGGATGTTAAAGTGCCGATCTTGATCTCTATGAAAAAGTATAGGGACATATACTTGAAAAACAAGAATATGGAGTTCAATCTAACCAATCAGTCTTGTCCTGACCCTCCCTTCATTTAGTAAAAATTTAAGATGAATATACCATTTTTATCAGGAATTCAGCAGTAAACTCTTACCTCAAAATCAAAAACAACAAAAAATATCTTGTTGGTCCAAAAGCATAAGTGTGTTGGAAAAAGAAAACCACCTATAAATTATGACTCCACCCCCACAACCTGTGTAACAGATTCTCTTACCTAGATTTGGAGCTACTTCCCTGGAATCATAACTTGTGAAAATAAATTATGCATTCAGATGCCAGCATCCAAGGGCCTTGAGTTTCCAAATGATATCTTTCAAGACAGCATATAACTAAAGGCAGTCACAGGGGTAAGTAGAAAGTAGTTGTCAATATGGGCACTTCAGTATAGTATACGTACATAGCAATGTGGGGTTTTATATTTAATCATCTATTATCAATTTTGTGATAGTCTGTCAATTATTTTTTATTAATGACAAAGTTTGTTAGATTAATTGGTAACACTACTATCATAAACATCAATAACTTAATTTGCTTTTATAAGGATCAACCAGTTCAACTTAACCCACAGTGCATTAGACACTCTCTTTTCAGAAGCCCATAGAATTTTTTAACAAGGGAAAGGAATATCTATATCAAGCACATTATATGATGAGAATATTTAAAAATTCACATTAATGTCTGCAAAACTATTTCTGCTTATTGCTAAATTGGATATTCAATTGAAAATTTTATTGGTTACGTATCTCATGTAACTTCCAAAGAGTACTCAGTGACTTCTAAAATATGATGGACAGCCTAATTAAATCAATTAACTTAAAACCAAAACTACAATAAATTACATATTTATTAAAATGAGCCCTAATTTTTTGCCTGTCATATTACTATAATGTAGATTGAGGTCAAAATTTTGGGTGTCTAGGGCCTAAATGAGGTAATATAATCATCTTGCTTGCTAGTAAATTAAATAATGAAAGTCAGGAAGGGATAGGAAGGAACGAAGGAAGGAAGGAAGGAAGATAGGAAGGAAGGAAGGAAGGAAGGAAGGGAGAAGGGAGGGAAGGAGGGAGGGAGGGAGGAAAGGAAAAGAAGGAGGGAAGGAGAATTTGCAGACAAATTGTTATCTGTCAGGCAAGAAACTAAATCTTATTTTTTTCCTTAATCCTTCAACACTTGTTCTACTAACTCCAAAATTCCATTTGGACTCCTACCCTCCACTGGGGGAATAAAAGAGGCAAGGATATCAAGGTTCAGAAAGGTTAAACTTTTTTTCCATAAACACATACATAGTAAAAGATGAATCAAGATTTTAAGGCATTGACATTTCCTTGCTCTGGATGATACTTCTTCTTTTAACATAGACTGACTAAACCTATATTTACTGATACTTACTTTTTATTACATACTTTTCCAAAAATATTATAATCACCAGCAAAGATTTAATAACGTCTCTTTATTCCTCATTTGTAATAGGAAAACTAAAAAAAATATTCTATACAAAATACCTTATGTTAGAATATTTTCTACTGAACATGCTGAATCAAAATTCAATTAATGGTAGCTAAAATTAGTAAGAAAAAAACTGAATGTAACAAAGGACTTAACTGTTCATTAAAATGTTTATTTCACAGCCTGCTCTAGATGTCATTTTAAAATCACAACTTGCTGGAACAACTCAATAAAAATAGTTGCTTTTTTAGATATATTTTTGAAAGACTGTGATAATACAGTATAAATGGGATTATGCTATTTTACTAAATTGCATATATGTAAATTCTATAACACAAACATGAGGTTAACTTTGTTTCTCAATACAAAATTAAACTATACCAAAAAGAAGTGCTTGGCTAAGGAAGTTTGTCCATCTCAATAAATGACTATCATTTATGCAGTTTGCTCATTTCCCTGCAATGCTTTTGCAAGTTCAATAAAAATTGATGAGTGAAAGGATATGAAATCTCTACCAACAAAGTAGAAAGAAAAAAAATCACACTAATTTAAAATATACTTCAGCTACCTGTCATGAGCAAACAAACAAACAAGAAAAAAACTTTAATAGACAGAAGTGCAGCCCTTGGCAACATCATTCCTTGCTTCAAGAGATGATTCAGCTTTGTACCTTTATTTCTGAAGGCTAGTGGCTTCTTCCCTATGGATGAAGCTACATTGTTTCAGTTTAATCACTCTAGAAGAGCAGCTTAAAAATATTCAAGTTAGATTTTATCTTTTGATATTTAAAATAGCACCTTTTGCCATTGTCTGACCTCAGATTTTTTTCTTTAGTTTATTTTTGTTTTCATCTTGCATTATCATTTTCAAATTTTCTTCCTTGAGTATTTCTTTCAGATAACTAATAGATCAAACACAGACATTATATTTGACTTATTTGGGGGTGAAAACTGAGGGGGAGGTTAGGAACTTCTGTCATTTTATCAAGGATTGCTCTGCAAGGCAGAGGGTAGGAGACTTCCAATTGTTCACCCATGCAAGATTTTATCAGTAAGTGAACAACTTCAAGTGTCTCTCTTTATAGGTGCCTGTTTTTAAACATCATTAAACTTATTGATTGAATTCATGTAAATTTAAAGACTGCCACACAGCCCAGACCCTAACTACAACTGTCTTTGAGAAATTGAGATCAAAAACTAAAAATTTACCCAATAAGGGAAGATTCATTGACATTTTTATGTTGCTTAAGGCACACACAGCATTTGACAGTCAAACAACTGCTGTGTACTTACAGTTGATGTTACTTATTAACAAAGTATATGCCAATTAGGAGGCAGACAAAAATAATAAAACAAAAGGATGGTAATTGGTTTGGATTGTTCTGTAGTACCCTTTTATTTCATCACTTTTAGTTCAGCCAATCCCCCGTTCAAACATAGATCAGTTGACTATCAGCATATTTTGAGACTCTACTGGGAATAGAATATATCACTGATAAATCAATATATATTTTCCCACCATAATGATTCAAATGTATTGAGGAATATTTTCCTAATTGAAAATTTACCTACTAGTAGTATACAATTAAATGATTTTTAATATGTTCACGAAATTATGCAATTGTTGCCACTAATTCCCGAACATTTTCATCACCCGAAAAGAAACCATGTACCTGTCATAGCCACATTTCCCTCTTTCTAGCCCCTGGCAACCATTAATCTACTTTGTGTCTCTATTAACTTGGCTATTCTGGGCTTTTCATCTAAATAAAATACAGCATGTGGCTTTTGTGTATGGCTTCTTTCACTTAGCTTCATGTTTTAAGGCTTTTCCATGTTGCAGCATTAATCAGTACTTCTTTTTTATGGCTGAATTATATTTTCTCCTATGGATATTCTGTATTTTGTTTATGCATTAATTAGTTTGTGCACTTTGGCTTGTTTTCACTTTGGGGACATTGAAATAATGTTGCTGTGAATATTTGTGTACTAGTTTTTGGGCTTATTTTAAAATTTTTCTTAGGTATATACCTGAGAGTTAAATTGATGAATCTTATGATGAATTTATTTAACTTTTTGGGGAAGTGTCTATTTTTTACAAAGTGATTTTAACATTTTACATTTCTCCAAAAATTTATGTGGATTTCAGTTTTTTCACATCTTTGCCAACATTTGTCATTACCTGTCTTTTTCATTATAGCCATCCTAGTAGGCATGCAGTGGTATCTCAATGTGATTTTTTAAAGAATTTGCAAACTAGGTGATATATGTGTAGATAGAAAAATAAATTGGTGGAGACATAATTAAATAGATGATAGATGGAAAGAAGGTATATAAAAAGCTTCAAAACAAATTACAAAAAAAATGACTATTTTTTTCTGAGAAATTAATGTACTTACAAGTTCAGATACTCTTTTGTGAGAGTAGTAACTCCTATGAAGTCACAAACATTGACTGGCTTTGAAAGGACGAATACTATATCACACAGGGAGGATAGAAAAAAAATTTCGAACATAATGTTTAAATTCTGGCAGTCAAACTGCCCAAAGTATCATTGTGAAGCACTGGGTACATCAGTTTTGCTGAGAAAACAGTTTAAAAAGAGAAGATCAGAACTCACTAGTGTGGTCCAGTGGATTGAGCGCCAGCCTGTGAACCAAAGGACCACTGATTGGATTCCCACTCATGGCACATGCATAGGTCATGGGCTCAGAGGCAATCCATTAAAGTTTCTCTCACACGCTGGTGTTTCTCTGTCTCTCTTTCTCTCTCCCTTCTACTCTCTCGAAAAATAAATAAATAACCTCTTTAAAAAAACAACAGATTGAGAAAACATATAACCATTGAAACTAAAATAGAGAACCAGGAATAATTGGAGTGATTATGCACATTCATCATTTTGAAGCAATGTAAGATGATAATAAGTTTAATGTCATATTAAGCGATACATAATAATTAATGTGACTGCATTGAAATATGCCTGAGAAGTGTTAGATGGAGATGGTATTTTAGAGAATAAGAACACGTCATTTTGGTCTAATATTGAAAGGAATATTTTGGAATTCAGCAGTAGGTAGTCAAACTGTAATAGAACCACTGGTTCTACTGCTCTAGGTTCTATTGCCTGCCACTGATAAGAACCATGCCTCCCAATGCCAGGGTCTTATGGTAAGGAAAGGGATTATTTTTTCAAATGTTACACAAATTTAAAATAATGACAGAACTCCGCCATTAAATCTCATTCCCTTTAGATAAAACAAAGACAAAAAAAAAAAAAACACACCCCACAAACACACAGTCCTAATCCCCCTTGCCAAACCAAGCCAGTCAGAGAGAGGTACTGTCTCTCAGGAAAAGAAATAGAAATCTGTAGCTTAGCTGGGAAAATTCCCATCTATATTCTGGCTTCTCTCAGTCATCCACGCTAGGCTACTTAGGCTCCTGCCTTTATCCAAAACCGTGTCTTCATGGTGGGCTGCTGGGAGTCCTTCTGAATCCTTTCAAACTAGGTGGCCAGGAACCCACATGGCTGCTTCATGGTCAAGAGGCTCTAGCATGGCTAAGAGAGAGACTGGCTGCCCCGCGCCTGGGTTTAAAAACGGCGCGGATCTTCCTCTATAACCCCATTTCCGACTCCTCCTACAAAGTGTTACACCTTCCAGCAGTCTCGTTTCTTCTCCATTCCTCGACTGCATTGTTAGTCCAAGTATTCATGGCCCTATGATGTAGCGCTAACCATCTTCCTGCTTTCACAGGTGCCGCACGCAAGCCGTTCCAGCTACGTCGCATCCTGGGTTAGAGTCACACACATTTCTTTAAGTAGGCAGTTACTTAACACTACTAAAACACTGGCTACGTTCCTTAGATATGCAAAGTAACTCTCAATGGCCCTGCCTTGTTTCTCCTGTTTATAGCTGTGGGGGTTTTCCCCTCTGGCGGGGCCGGGGGGACTGCTAGCTCAACAAGCCACTACAAAACCTCTAGCCTCCCGTGTGGCCCTCTCCACAGGACTTGGGCTCCACTGTGTGGTATGCCATTGGATTCTGGCTTTCTGAGAATCCTTGTGTGGATGATCGCATCTGGATTGTTCTCCTTTTAAACCTAGCTGGGCTACCAGCTACATTATGTTTACTTTTTTAAGTATTTTACATGAAGGTATTAGCTATGTCATAATCAGAAGCAAACATTATTTAGTGAGTGAAACTGAAAAAGTAGGGAGTTGGTGCCATTGGAATTTCCATACTTCTGAGGGTGACAGTTGCTTGTTCTCACTGTGGGAGCAGAGCCTCCTCCCTGCCTCCTTGAACCCCTTTTGGAAAAGAATAATGACCTGCTGAAATTGAGGATTTAGTGAAGTTCATCTGCCAAAGATAATGCCCCTTATATATAGTAGGCAGAAGTAAAAATAAGCGGAGCAAGTCAGGATGTTAAGAAGTGAAAAATGCTAGACAAAATAATAAGAAAGGGATGAAGAAGAGTTCACAGCAGAACACATGAAATGAAAGGGACAAGGTTAGACAAATTTGAGTCTAGTCACTTTGAATAGTAGAGCCACAACTGGAAAACGAAAGTTGGGAGGTGACTGTTTTGTTTAACAACAGGAGATCATTAAAGAGGAACTCAAAAGTTAGGCATGGAATGTGAGTGTCATCATCCTATGCCGTCTTACGTGGGAAGAGGAGATATGAGTAGTTCTCTGATGACTGATTAAAGTTGTTACGACAGCTGCACAGTTGACAAGGGTCTATCTGGTTGTTGTTGAGCAGGGGTAGTAGGGTATTGGGGGGGATTTTATTCTCAGAGTCTCCCAACATGCTGATTCCTCAAACCATTGTTTATGTATCCTGAGCAACTGAAAAGAGGAAGAGGAGAGAAGACCACCAATTTGCTTTAAAATTGTTTTGAAAGTTAATATATCACTTTTATATTTTGCTGACTATAATTTAATCATTGAGTCTTACTACAAATCATGCTGGAAAATATTTCCCAAAAATATCAGTATTATTTTTACCCAGAGAGAGACTCATGGGCACAGTGATAGCTAAATGGCACTCTCTTTCCTACCTCTTTTGTTAAAGAATAAGTGTAAATCCTTTTACAAACATACAATTTTATGACTCAACCCTTTGTTTTGTTTTCAGAACTTTTTTTTTCAATTACAATCAACATTCAATATTATATTGGTTTCAGGTGTACAGCATAGTGGTTAGACCTTTATATAACTTACAAAGTGATCCCTCCAATAAGTCTAGATTTATGGTTCAATTCTTGTCTCACAGAGAAGAAAAAAGAATTTCAGGAGTAATATTTTTGTCCCTGATTTACCCGGCCCCACATCTCTTGCTCTCAATGAGTCAACTGCTCATGCAAATGAGAAAATATGTCTCAGATGCCAAAAGCAAAATTGGTTTATTGTGAGAGTTGAAATGTACTTTATAGAAACTTTCAGCTTAGTCCTAGACACAGAAGGCACCCAGGATCTTCTGTAATTGTCAGAAATATTTCTAGGTCCTTTATGGACAGTGTGCTTGCAGTGTGGAACATATTGTTAATTCTTAATTTAAAATATTTAAATAATATTATTTATTGCATAAATATTTATTGAACTTAATATATGTCAAAGATTGTGTTAGTCCTGATAATTCCTTAAGTTAACACAAAATATAGGTAAAATTATGACGTTTTAAATCCATAGATGCCCACAATACAATGAATAGGTGACAAGTATATTAAACAACCAACCAGTGAATATTTCAACATAAACCGTTACACCACACATACGCGTGCGTGCACGCCAACACATTATGTTATGGTATGCTATGGTCTGCTATGTTATGTACTGGAGTAGAAATGAGTAATATACATTCTTTTTATTTTCCAAAAGATAAATTCCTAGTAACTTTCATTTAAAGCGAAAATACAGGAAGAAATACCTCCATCTGTTTTGGGAAAGTGGCAGGATGTAAATGTGTTGAATCAATAAAATATGGATGTTTTGGCTACTTCCTCTTTGAAGCATTCCGCAATTAATGTATTACTTGCAGAATTAGCCTTGACTACTTAGATCACTAAAGTGTTCACATAAAGATAATGCTGGATGGAGGCAAATATTTTCATTAAAATTGCCACAGCATACTCAACTGGAGAACTCTACTACTGGCTAGAATGATAAATTTAGAGTGGATGCTAACCATAGCATTATGGTATTACTTTTCCCTTTTGTATGTGAACCACTGAAACCATGTTTGTTACATGCAGCGTTCTTGCTGAGGTGAGCAAAGCAATGTGCCCACAATATTAGAGAATCGCTGAAGGTGACATTGGGGTTTGATATAACAAGTTAATTATTACTTCATCTTAAAATTACTTCATCCCAAAAATGAAAACATAAACTACTGGTTACACAATGTAATGTATGTCCTTAGTTATTTAGTTTAATTATATAAAACCCTTGGATAAAGTATGCAGTGTTATAGTTTGTTAAAATGGTGTTGTAGAGGAACAGAATATACATTTGCCTCATTTCAATAGGCTATATTGGGACAAATAGAGGATTTTAAGGCGAGAAACTGAGCAATATCTAAAATATAATATTCATCTTTAAATGGCATATCTACTTTCAAGTTTGGAAACTATTTAATGCTTTTGGAGTGAAACACAATCGTGGTTTCCCACTTAATGTATTTCATCATTTCATTTCTCATATATCCGATTTCATCGATCATTCTTATTAGAGTTTTCTGATTTAAAAAAGGATATAAAATCACATTTTATTGAATTACAAATGCACATATATTAGCTATTAATATTTCTTGAGGTATGGTGTCCATGTGCTTGAATGAGATTGTACTATTTTATTAAATTCAAATATATTTCCATTTTTATTGTCCTCTTTGTTTTTTATAGTCTCTATCTTCAGTATTTTTCATTAGGTTCCTTAAGATTTGTTGCTACCACTGTCACTACACAACATATTTTTTACAATGTTAAACACCTTTAATATTTTATGATAAAACGACATAGTATATCAGTGAGATGATTATGTTTCTAACAATCCTTACTATGCTTTAGTATCAGAGGAAATCTAATTCTGCATTTCTTAAATATCCATAAATGTTTTATAGCTAACACAAATAATTTCGATATGGGGGAAACACAAGACTTTGAATGCAATGAAGCTGACAAGATAAAAATGTACAACATATAATATTTTGGAAAAAAACACTTTTGCAAACATAATTGTATTTAATTTTATAACATTCTCATGCAACAATAATACTATCTATAATTTTGAATAAGAGAAATGAACCTCCAGAGAGGTCAACAAACATGCTCAAATTTATGCAGTTTAGAAATGTCAGATCCAGGACCATGTGGTAGACCCTGTGACTCCAAATTTGCTGCATCTAGAAATAGAATTCTTTCAGGCAGGCCAGGCCCACCTCCACAGAGTCCTTCTCAAGAGAAATTTTTGGTAGGCTACTTTAAATTTAAAAAACAAAATCAAAACATCTATCTTTTCCATGTGTTTACTTAGAGACCAAAGACCCCTTCTAACTGCTTCTTTATCTTGTCCTTTATTTCAAATCCACGTGTATTTTTCAACAAGAGTTCAAATGCATTCTGTCTAGTTTATCATTTAAACCAGACAAATTATTTCAGGGTTCTGCCACTACCACCAATTGAAACTGGTTAGTAAAAATGACTTTCTTGGTGGTCATATTTAATAGACACTTTAATCTGCACTCTACACTTAATCTATTATACACACACACATGCACACACACATGCATGGTATATGTAGTATATATAGTAAATAGAGTATATATAGTACTATATACACTGTATATATGTATATATAGCATACATATGCATATATATGTATACACATATAGTCTACATATATACATATATATGCATACTATATATACATATATACACACACATATATACTTTTATAGCTGATCTGTTAACACATAAAAGCTGTTATAGATTGAATCGTGTCCCTGTGAATGTCACAGATTGAAGTCCTAACCTCAATGACCTCAGAATGTGACCTTACACTGACTAGGATTGTTAGGATGTGGTTAGTTAAGATGCAGTCATGCTGAAGTAGCGTGGGTCTTTAGTCTAACATGTTGGATGTCCTTATCCAACAGGGAAATTTTAGCATAGACACATATCAACATTGGAGAAATGACACATAAAGATGAAGACAGACATTGGGGTGATGCTTCTACCCACCAAGGAATGTCAAGGCCTGCCAGCAAACCCCCAGAAACTATGGGCGATTCTTTCTCACAGCCCTCAAAGAAACCTGCCCTGATGACACTTTGATCTCAGACTTCTAAACTATGAGATGAGGCGTTTATGTTGTTTTAGCCACTTAGTAGTGGTATTTAGCTATGGCAGCCCTAGCTGACAAATACACCCATTTTCTTTCCCTCTAGCAAATTCACTCTTCTCTTCAGTCTCTTCTATCCTTTCATGATTCTTTAAGAGTCCCTGGTAACTGGGTTTCACCATCCTCTGTCAATGCTTGATATGCTAGTCTTCTGCAATGGACTGTTTTTATGTGTTACTCTCCTTACACAGTTGTTGAGTAATATCAAAATTGTGTGGTTTCAACCATCTCTACCATTAATATAGCCAAACCACACACATCTTCTAAAATCCAGGCACGAATTATTCAACACAACGAAAACTGAATTTATTACTTTCTTTTTTTGGTGCCCCTTCTCTACTCTCTTTTGGTGTATGTCACTCCTTTGACTCAGTTAAACAATCAAGAAACCTGAAGGAAGGTCAATCTATATACTTCACTTCATTTCATGCTCTGCATTTAAATAATAAATAAGCCCAGGAAATTCTGTGCCCTTTATAGATCTTGAACAAATCCATGTTTAAGTTCTCTCCTGGTCAACCGCAGTGGTTTCCTAGCTTGTCTTCTTGCCTTCTGTCTTTTATACTCCCTAACTTATTGAAAATGGATAAATCCAAGACACAAATCAAGTCTTGCCTGAAATATTTGGTCCTTAACTCCACTATTTAGGAAACAACTATTTGGAACGGAACTGCACCCCATATTTCCCCCCATTCTCTCTGTAAGCTATCATATAATGTATTGTGACATTGTATATTTTAACATTACCAAGAAATGATTGACAAATGTAAAAGTAATTGTAATTTTTCATACACATGGAGGGTAACAGTTTTTAAATGCAGTTTCTTTATGTTACATGTCTTTATACTTTTTAGCATCTAAGGAAATTTCTCTTAAACATGAAGAAGTAATGAATTTTGATTGCTGTTCTTTTGTGATGATGAAAGCTTACATATTTAAGTGAATTTACATAAGCATTTTCATTATCATCTGATAAGGTATATATACCCTTTGACCTCTTATCCTGCCCATCCCCAAACACACAAACACACACATCATCATCATCATCTATCTCTTTCTTTTTCTCTTTCTTCCTTTCTCTCTTTCTCTAACACTCATGAATATGATAAACAGATTTATTGTTGGTCTAACTGTGAGTCTAGATAAGGTTCTTATTTATTTGTAGGTAGAGAGTCCTTCCTTTTCCACAGTTTTGTTTTCTGTGGTTTCATTCACCAGCAGCCAAATGCGGTCTGAAAATATGAAATGGAAAATTTCAAAAATAAACAACTCATAGCTTTTAAACTGCAGGCTGTTTGGAATAATTTGATGATACCTTGAGCTGTCTTATTGGTCCCACATGGGACATGAATCATCTCTTTGGCCAGCATATCCGCTCTCCATATACATTACAATAAGATATTTAAGAGAGACTGATACCACATTCACATAACTTATATTACAGTACACTACTGCAATTAATTTAAAAGAAAAAAAATGATTTTTTTAGAAACAGTTGTAGAATGCTTTTAAAAAGTTTTTTTAAAGTAGCATTTCTAAACTTGAAATAAAATTTTGACATTTTGGTATTTAGAATTTATTCATTTACTAAACAGTTAAAGTACTTTTGTGGCCTCGCCTTTCCTTTGCTATTCCTATATTTCCAGATGGTACAGATTTTTCCCACAAAGAAAGTTCACAATGGCAGGGGCATTAGTAATATTCTTGACTTTGAGTCCTGTAACTTTTTTTTTGACACTTACGATTGTAACACTACTCTTTTTTATTTTATTTTATTTTATTTTTTGCTGTTTGAGGGGAAAGGGAGAACAAAAGTTTATTTATGTCATTTTAAGTCATATGTTGCCTTCCTTTCAGTCATTTATTCAAAGTAGTAAGTAAACTAATCTTATTAGCACTTTCACTATTTTACTTTTTCTTATTCATTTTCCTCTATTAAAATTCCTAATTTTTAACAATGTAAGCAACATTTCCTTCAGTGACTGGTTCTTTGACTTTGGAAAGCGTGTCTTCTTAGACTACCAGAGCTTAAATCTATCCACATAACTTGCCATGTTCACACAGCCATCAAGCTGGAACATTTTGAGAAGACTTTAATCAATTATAAAATATATATATATATATATCTAATATATATATATAATATATATATATATATATCTCAGTTAGTGAATGGATTAAAGTGAGAAGAGGTAACAGGGAACAGGTTTAGCTATAAGAAAGATATGTAGATATTTTCAGTCCATACTTGCTAGACAGTCATAATTGTTCTAAATTGAGAACAAAGGACATTGTTGCCAATTCTGCTGCTAAGGTGATTTGGGCCTGAGTAGGTTACTTAAGTTTATGGAGCATCTGTATTATCATAAATGAAAGAATAGGACCTCATTAAGTGACCTCTAAAACCTTTCCAGCTCTAATATTCTATGTTTCTATAAGGATTAGTAACAGTTGTCAAAATGTTTGAGCTTTGGTGATACATGTTGTCAAGAGCTAGTGAGGTAGACAATGATATTGATGATGATGATAATGGTTATGGTAATGACTAATATTACTGAGTGCCATATTTCTGCAGTAATTACCTCCTTTGACTCTCTAATTGTTCTATTAGGTGAATATTATTGCCTTCCATTTTATAAATGAGAAAATTGAGACCCAGATAATTTAACTAATGTGCTCAATACCATAAAACCTTAGGAGAAAATAATTTTTAAATACTAGGCTATATGGAAATAATATTATCAATGCTCACCAGTAGCTCATTTTCCCTCTGTTTTGTGCACAGGTAAACCTGCATTGTTCATTCACTTAAAGACTATTAGGATCATGTAATTTGCTTTGACCAATGGCCACGAGAAGAATTTATAGGTATACTTTTTGGCCCAAAGCATAGAAAAGCCAGAAATAATCTCTCAGATGCTTCTTGTTCTGAGGTGCCCACCAAGGAGCAGGATGCTTCAAATGGTGTTTTGCAGGATGGTAGTTTTTCCCCATATTTTAAATTACTGAGCTGCTGATTATGGGTCAGTTAATCTTGTTTCTCATCTGGACACATGTTCTGCTTGAATAAATCATAAATTTCTGTTTTTTGATCTACTGAAATTTTGTTACCAAAAAGAAACATATTCTTCTTTCTTGATAAAAATAAGAAGTTTTCTTCTTCCTTGCATGGTAGGGACATGGCTCTTTGAATGTTTCTCATATTATCAGTTACATTAGTATTTCCTGACATAACTAACCATCTGGTACACAGCATTGGCTGTCTTATTATTAGGCACAAATCCTTGTCTCCTGGTAGATTCTATCACTTTTTCTCTTTTCCATCTCTCTTGAAAACTTTTATTTCCTCTATTCAACTTCTATTTATAAATATGTTCCCTAGTTACCCTATTCTTAAAAAAATCTTACTGTCTTTCAACATTGAGTAATAAGAAACTTATTGATTACTTACTGTCTTTCAACATTGAGTAATAAGAAACATGATTACTTATAGTGACATTTAATAGCAGTGTGACCTCATCAAAGCAATGTCTCAGTCTGTTTCAATCATAAAAGAAAACCAAATATGAACAGTATGGAAAAATAAATTTATTATATAATGAAAGTTCCCCAAATTGTGTATATCACTAGAGTCATAAAGTTTTAAGTAGAATTAGAGAATCAGAGAAAAGTCAATGCCCAGTCCCCTAGAAAGCAGGGGATTGTGGCTGTCCCAGTGGGTCTGCAAAGAGAGCCTAGCAAAGAAGATGATGGAGAGCTGTTACCTCCACGTATCTGATGGGCCTGGGCTGTTCTTCGTAAGAAAAGTTTGTCTTTGGAAAGGTGAGGTGGATATGGAGCCAAAGGGAGCAAGAACAATCTAGGATCCTAATCATAACTAAAACAAAATAAGAAATTAAAAGTCAAGGAGACTTTGGAAGAGGCTATTCTAAATTAAATCTATAACTCTCAGAAAACATGTTTTAAATGAATCTGAGCTAGTCTTCGTGATGGATACCGTACATAGAGCAAGATTCAAACCACATTTTTTGACTTTCAAAGTAAAGGTTCTTCTTGAAGTCTTCAGTAATAACAGACCTATGTAAGTATTTGATAATGAGTAACCCAAAAAACAGACAGTGAAGAGCACACTTTTTTTTTTTTTTAGTTTCATCCAATACAAAGAGATCAAACCAATGGTTTTAATCCAAAATATAGGAGGCTTTATAAAGCTACAGTAAATTATGGTAAGGCAGGATATGTGGCTGTAGTGTGTATGTGTACTCATGTGTGTGCTGTGGGGAAAAATATATTTTGGGAGAGTTAGTCCATTTAGCTGACACTGAAAAATAGGACATAGACATCACGTCACTTTGAGTTTTTACTAGCCATAATTGTGGATAAAATAGATTGATAAAATAAATAAAAATTAAAGAATTTTTCAAAATTCTTACATCCAGTTGTCCTAATATTACCATAAAACAATCAGCTGGAGCCCTGAAAAATTTCTCACCAGCCAAGATGGTAGCATGGTAGGTTCTTACACTAGCGCAAGAAAAGCTAGCAAGGTAAAAGCCCATCCCCCACTTTCTAGTGCTAAATTGGAGGAGGGACCACGTCAAGTCAGGCACACACACCATAGAAGTCAAAATGGGACAAGAGGAGGTGCTCGACCAAAGAGGCCAGTCTAGCCTGGAGAAAGAAGGCATTGGTTGGGAAGTGGGCCCCTCTGAAGAGTGCACAAATTTGAGAAGTTGAATGGTCATTTTGAGAAAGCGCCTGCTTTATCCCTTACCCAGACTAATATAATCACAGGGGAACAAAGAAGCTCTTGCTCATGACCTGCGCTATGTGGTGCACTGGCTTGTTCTCTCCATGGGCCACGTTGCCTTAGCAGCCTCATGGCCTGTGGCCTCCAGGAGGGAGCCTCTCTGTCTCTCTTACCCACCTAGTGATGCACTCACTGGTGCATTGGCATGCTCTCTCACCCAGGAGCTAATAACTATGTTTACCCGACAGCAGCATGGACCATACATAGCTCATGGCCATGCAGGCTCCATAAGCAAGCTCCAGGAGATAGCCTGAAATGAACAGCAGCCAGGAACAAACTATACTACCTCAATGGAGAAAAAGACCACTTAGCAAACATCTGAGTGGTCCAAAGGACAGTATTTTAAAATAGAACAGGAATCCTGGACACTGGCTTTTGTCTTGTCCCTGCTGAGGACACTGTTGGACTTTTCCCATGGCAGAAAGAAGAGATGGTTTTTGAGATAGGAGTCCACCATTCTCTCACGTTACATGTCACATTAACAAAATACTTTTGTACCAGCACGTACTTCACGAATTTGGCTTTTGTGGTGACAGGCAGTCGGACCTCTGTTTTTTGTTCAGTTATACTGATACAAGATTAATTAAAAAAAAGAAAAAACTAAAAAAAATAGCTGGCAAGCCCTAAGGAATCTGTGATTTATAGTGATTTTAACACCAGATTCTTTTTTTTAGATCTGTATTTTACAGTATTTATTTAGGTGGAGAGCACAAAGTGCTAAGTGTATTTCTGGAAGATAAGACCATTGTCTGTAATTTCATATTTCTGAGTATTAGTCAAGGATCAGACTATAATTTCCAAGAAACTGTGTCTCTAGTGGAAATACAGTAGTTAAGAATCATTGTATCTTTCTTCTTGTTGACTATAAAGAGTTGAACAAAATCTTCTTTTGTTCTAGGAGAAAAAAAAAGCCTGTATCGTATAGACTGATGCCTCTAGTTGTCTTTAATTATGCTCCAACTTTTGCTCCTTGAGGTGAAATCCAGATGGCTTTGTATTCTGTTTACTTAGTGAAACCATGACAAAAAAAACCCTTATTACTGCATTGACTGTGGGAAAGGATTATAAATAATTCAAACTTTTATAGATTTCATGATATTCATACCGGCCATAAAGCTCATAAAATTAATTAAAATATAATATGCTTAAGCCAGAACTTATATTTGGGTATCAATGATTTCCTAAAAGGGGATTTAAGTTGTAGAAATTGTCCTTAACATTCAACATCCTTTCCCTAGAACCCGAGTCTTCAGAGATAATTTAAATAGGAACCAAGATAAAAGTGATGGACCTTCATGAAAAATAATTTCTGGGATAAATGTTTTGTGTGAATACCCCTTGAACATTATGCTGAGCTCTTCAGATTCTTATAGAGTATGGTGTCATCTCTCTTTTTAAAGGAGATCATTATTTGAGGAGTGGCACACAAAAAAGAAAAATCTTCAAGTGCCTTTGTTCCCCATAATCAAATGCCATTATATTTACATATTTACCTAAATTCTTATGTATCCTTTTACTCTTCTATACCAGTACTTACATTTAGATTTCCTGAGTCTTATTTCTTTTAGTTTTTTTATCCATCTTTCATCAGTGATATACCCACTGCTCCATATATAGTCATCATTTAATTTTCTTTATTCTTTGTATAAATATTTATACTTGCACATGAATAAGAGATATAACAGTAGAAAATAAAGAGACCTCATATATTCATATATATACACATATATATGTATATATAAGTGACAGCAAAGATTCTTTAGATATACAGATAGATAATAGATAGACAGACAGACTCTAAGGAAGGGTGAGGAAGAGGGCAAGAAAGAACAACAAAACTCAGGTACGTGTTGGTCAATGATATAGTGAGAACAGAAGAAGCAGAGAAGTAAATTCAAGTTACACTTGTATATGTACACAGTGGTGGTTTAGAATTTAAGGCTGATATTGAGGATTGAAGTACTAAAGACAAAAAATGATAAAGGAGTCTTCAAAAACAAACTACTCTGTGATTTCATGCTTGAAGTTAAAAAAGCACTTTATTCTAGAGAGAATGCCTCTTCATCCACGTAAAGCTATCTGCTGCATTATTAATTTTAACCCTTACAGTGGTCAAGATGTTTTCAGAGAACTGACCCCCCCAATTGTGGAAAATGACAAAAAGGTATAAAAAACTTGTAATATTTTGATGTAGTATTTGACAGGATAGATTTAAAACCTTCAAAACTATACCATGATGTACCTGCTATATATAGTAGATGGAGTTGGGCCCTCTATGAAGAGGAAAAAATGGATCAGTGCAAATGTACATTGTCAAAGTCAATAGTAGGTTACATTTGATGATAATAAAATTGAAGAACTGGGATAGATTACTCTGTTTCTACTCAAAGCTTTTCCTTTAACATTTTTACCCATTTATTAAGTCACTTATTTACTTACTGAGGTTCACTATGTGAAAAACACAGTACAATGCGCTGGGAATGTAGCTATGAAATGACATAAATTACATCACGGTAAAGAAAATAGACAACAAAGTGGTGAGTACAGAACGATTTCATGATAGCAGGAATAGGCGTGCACACAGTGAATTGTGGGGAAGGGAGAATAAATCTTCTATCTAGATTTTAATCTAGAATTGCAACTTTTTAAATGAGTGCTTCAAATTGAATAACCCTATATGCTCTCACAGAAGCAGCTGTACATTTTGCTTCCTAAGGGATTCTTAGTACTGCAAAGGGCACGAGCAAATCATTATCGATACACCCGTAAGTTCAAGGAATGTCTCAGTCAAGGTGAAAGTTCAGGTGAATTTTAAAGCCTGAATTAGAGTTCAGAAAAAAACAAACAAACAAAGAAACAAATAACACACAAAAGAAAACATAAGGTGTGGAGAAACAATGGTCAGTGGTGACAGCATGAATTTTACCTAGAATAGCTAAGGAACTCAGTAATCTCAGATGCAGCACACATAATTGGACCTCTTTTCCAGTTTAATGTCCTCTATACTACTTTTACCTAGTAAATTTAAACAGTGTAGGTAACTAATTCAGATATTAAATTAAGTGAATTTTGAATAAAACTAGCAATAGGCTGATAATAAATTTTGATATCTGTCCTTGTGGATAGAAGTCACATAACACAATCTATTTTGCCCAATTTCTTTGTTAAAATAAAAAAAATATTTTTCAGTTACAGTTGACATACAATATTATTATTAGTTTCTAGGGTACAAAATGGTGATTAGACATTTATATAACTTACAATGTGGTCACCACAATCGGTCTAATACTCATCTGACACCATGCATAGTTATTACAATATTATTGACCAAATTCCCTGTGTTGTGCTTTACATCCCATGATAATTTCTTTTTTCTCTCCTCCTTCAACCACCCATCCTGACACACTGAGCCAGTTGTTATTTCACTGCCTTTGTGCCGGACCAGAGTGAAAGCAATGTCTGACTCATCAGATACTGAGAAGCTAAGAGAGCAGAAAAAGTGTTCCCCCACATTGAAGGTACCTTTGATGACATTTTTGCCAGAGGTGTGCATTGTTACCTTGATCTAAGATTCTGAAAATTGTCTTTTATTTTTACTCAGGACTACAAAAATACATAAATAAATTAACACATAACTAGATGGCTCTTTTCTTCTATCTAGAATTTAATCTAGAATTGCAATTTTTTAAATGAGTGCTTCGAATTGAATAACCCTATATGCTCTCACAGAAGCAGCTGTACATTTTGCTTCCTAAGGGATTCTTAGTACTGTAAAGGGCACGAGCAAATCATTATCGATATACCCATAAGTTTTTTTGTACAGCATTTCCGAGATGTGTTGGCTGGTACAGGATTGGCTTTGATTATACTTGGAATGAAAGCACCACTACAGATTTAGAAAGTGCTGACACAGTATCCCTGGCTTACATATCTATAACCAGTCTGTTTCCAATTTTATAAGAAGGTCTAGCTGGCAGTGTTAGCATTTTTCAAAAGTTGAAAGCAAATAGGAAATAACCTTAGGTTTAATAGGCTTGTTTTGCTAACAATGAGATTTTTTGCTATGAAAATTATCGATTCTTTTTGAAATTCTACCATAGATGGCATTGTCAAAATCATTTGCTATTTGAAAATAGAATCAACACTCCATAAAACACTGACATTAAAGTACAGGAGGTATTTCTATAGGTAAGTCAAATATGCAGAGAGTTATCATAGATATTTCTTTTTGGTTGTAGATATAATTTTTTTCTTATACCTTACATATATTTTATAAACCAATCCCCTTTCAACAACATGGCCCAATTACAATAAGACATGACTCTATGTCAAAAGCTACCATTTTTTTTCTTCACGTTTTAGAAGCTTTGGTTGCTTAAGAGAGCAAAATAAGTTCATTTGAGCTAAATGCACATAAATTGGGGTTTTGGGAAGTCTGCAGAGGCACTAAATGGTGAGAGAACTTGGTTGGCTCTCTGGGAAGAAGAGGTAGATTCCAGAAAATCATTAGTGAATGCGCCGGCTATTCTCTACCCTTGTCTTTGGCGTGAATGCACTTCTGCCTTCCATTGTCATTCCGTATTCCTCCTCCTTTCTCTTGTTCTTTCAGAAAAGGGCTTAACTGCCGTTGTTGGGAATGACCTGTGTAAGCCTTGTCTGTATAGTTTCCAATGAGTGCAGTCACAACTACCCTTTCTTTTTTACATCTGTTCCTTCGTGTTCTCAAGATATTTTGAATTATTCACCGAAGTCTTTGTTATGTCCACTCAAGAACCAAAATGTTCTACCTAGAGAATAGGGATATGGAGGAATAGACATCAACACTTTTCCAGGGCCTATGACTGGAGCAGACTGAGCTATTGAAGGACTTTAGATTATTTTGTGTGTATAGGTATGTGCTTGGGTATTTTAATTTGACTCCTATTAACACTGCGAAAGAATTCATAATTTATTTTATTTTATTTTTATATCAAAGTCTGTATGTTTATTTATTTTTATTGTTGTTCAATTACAGTTGTCCAAATTTTCTCCCATTGCTCTCCTCCACCCCATCCACTTCCCTCAGTCAGTCCCCACCTGGTTGCCGTGGTCCATGGGTCCTTAACCAAACCCTTCCCCCTCTTTCCCTCTTTGGCTCTCTCCTGCTAAAATAAGAGAGTATTTCCTGAAATATGGCTGCTAAAGTTAAAAATAAGAGGAAATTAAAATGCTATGAATATCATCCAAAAAAAATATATGAAAAATCAAGTGAGTATGAGTAAGGTAGCACATGAATTGCCCTGCCTATATATTTATAAATAAATGGTGAATCAAAATGCAGAATTAATTGACCTTACCAGTGGATAATACTAACAATTGATACCATTATAAAATTATTTTTAAACTCTTGTGAAAAACTTGGATTTCATGTGTTTCTTTTTATGTTTCAATAATAATCTCATTTAAAGTAAAATAAACCTCAATTTCTGCAAATGAATCATTAAAATATTTATCAACCATTCACAGCAATGTTTTACTGATTGCAAATATGCTAAAATTAGAATTAATTCCATTGATAAACTGAGAGCTAATTTTGCATTATGTTTAGAAATACATGTATATTTGTTTATAAATACGTACACATACAGTCATATTTTCTCTGAGGGGGATTTCAATACATTCTAGATGCTGAACATTCTAACTTGAATAAATTCTGAATGAAAAGAATATGATGGAAATTAATTATCCATAAATGCTGTCTTAGAAATAGGTCAGTGTCATATGTAATGCCAAAAGGAGGCTACAACAACTCTATTAGATATCTCTTACTTATAGGCAATCATTCTGGGGACTCCAAATAGGTTTATATTTCTGAGAAACTAACACAGAAATAGTAATAACAGTAATGCCTCTAATGTCACAAAGGTACTATAGAGCAGCCAAGATAGATTCTTTTGTATGGATTTTACCAGCTGTAATTTATCATGTTTAACCAGAGCCAAAGTTAGTGGTTCTCTGACATGAGGGCAAAAGGTATGAAACAAAGCAAATATTTTTGATGTCTCAAAGAAGGAAACTACACTATGCACAGTAGCTCAGGGCGATGTCTTGAACTATATAATTAGTCAATGATGTTTATTTTGATAGAATAATGACTGTATCAATTTCTTAGAAAACTCGTAGTGCTCAATGAGAAAGCTGTTCAATTCTGTTGCCACATGTGCTCTATTCTCTTTGATAATGATATCTGAATTAAAACCTCATGAGAAAGTCAGTTTTTTTTAAAGTCTAAGTTCCCCTTGAATTGCAAATTATTACTGTTATCAACATAACTATGATGGTTGCTTTCAATTTCTGCTGTGAAACAGCAGTTCCCAATGCCAAATTGACAATTAAGAGCATTGTGGGAACTTACTACATGTCTTGCAGAAAAATAGTATAGATTTGTTTGGGAGGGATTTATAGAGGTATTATAAAGAACCCCTTAGAACATTCAAGATTCCTGGCAAATCTTCCTGATATTGATGAGTATCGACCCATTACTTTCTCAAATGGCAGGAATGCTGTTCAAGTCATCTTACTTTTTTTGTCCATTTTCTACCCTATAAACTGAAAACTTACAAACATATTCACCAGATCCGAATAGATTGCCCTTCCATTAAAAAATTCCTACACAGCTACTATAGTTACCTAATGCTACCATTAAATTCAACGCTAATAGGGCTAACATCCGTCTCAAGCAATTTTAATTTTCATTCTTCTCAGTAACAGAGATGTTTGCCTCTGCCCTCCTATATGGCCACTTTCCATAACACAGTTTAATCAAAGTCAGAAATTTTAATGCAGTAAGCAAATAAATTTCAAATTTCTCCCAGATTTCCAGTGAAATTACTTATTCTATTGCACAGAAAAGTTAGTATTTGTTATGCAATATACCATCCTAATCCTTAGCGAATTAAAACAATTCCTGTTCTAGTGGATGGAAATTTGACATAGGAAAGACAGGAGAACAGTTAGGCATTATCTTCTAGTCTCTGTTGGGCTGGTGGAGAGAGTTACGGCTAGTCTAGAATGCCCTACATTGTTATAGTCATTTCTGTTTCAAGAAGATGCTTGCCCAAGTCTCTTCCACTGGCAACTCCTCAGGTTTCTGAGATACTGAACAGGAGCATCTAAGTTCTTCTGAGTCTTAGGAAGAAACATAACATTGCTTCCTACAAATTTTATTGACTGCAGCAAGTCAGAAGGGCAACCCAAATTCAAGTGGACAAGAAATACACTATCTCATGATGAAAGGAACTTTCAAGTCATATTCTCAATGATGCAGATATAGGGAAAAACAAAGAATTTGGACTATTATAATTTCCCACAACTCTCATACCTCCAAAGGATATTATTTCAGTATGGAAAATAGCAAAGCACTCGAATGCAAGAAGGAGAGTAGAAAAGCAATTTTAAATAATAGCTTCTCAGAAAGTAAACTTAGCAAGTAACCAGAAGCCCATAAGAAATCCCTTAAAATGACTATCATTATTATGACTCTCAGTTGTGTTGGGTGACTTTGGACAACTAACAACTTCTCAAAGATTTTGTTTTCTTCTTAACCATTTAGAAAATTGGTTCTTGACCCAATATGAGTCTAAGTAATTTGCAGGCATATGAGAATGGATGTCTTAATAATAGCTATTAGAAAAACTGGAATCCATGACAAGTATACTTATAGTCTACATGATGGGATATAGGAAGTGAACTTTAGAAAATACATTATTAATGATAATAACACCTGCTACAGAAGAGTAGTACAAAAGCTGGCAAGGTGGTGATGGAAGTTGACTTTTAATGTGAGGACCAGGTTCTGGGACTTCTTGTGTCAGATTTTTCTTATGTGTGTCCTGTTGTTCACTTACAAGGCCTCATTTAGATAGTGACCACAAGGCCATAAATTACCAGTTTACTACCAGGAATGCTCATGACAGTGTAAAAATATTTGGTTAGTGATTTACCATCTGTTCCATGGAAAAATCTAATACTGTGAAATACAAATTTTGTTTTTGCAAGAAAGAAATGTTTTATCCTTTATGATGTTTTCTTAACAAGTGCATTTCTTTAAAATGTGGTACATACCATGGGTAAAACATGTAAGAATTCAGAAGCTAGTAGTTACTCTAATATGTTATATTTTCAAACGTACATTATTCTTACATTAAACACTAAAAATTAAAAGCTCCTAGATGTTTATAAACACACCTTTTTAAAATGAGGATGGACTAAAGATTCAAGTAAGCAGCTGATTTAGTAGAACCCAGATATTCTGATTTCCAGCACAGAGCTCCTGCTATTTTATTCCACAAGACTTAATACAAATAAAATTGTATGACTTGCTTCAGCGTTCTTGTGTTTGTGTGTGCCTGCCTGTGTGTCTGCATGTCTGTGTTTCCATGATGTCTCTTTAAAGAAAATAAATCAGATATTTTTTTGTTTTAATGCTCAAGTAAACACTAGTCTAACACTTGAAGTCCCCCAGCTTAAGAAAATAAGAAATTTTGAAATATAAATGAGTAGTTGAAAATATCTGATGAGGAAGTAAATTTGTAACATAATATGAATTGTTCCTAGGACACCAGAGTATATTAAAATATTTATGTTACTGTACAATGCCGAATGAAACAAAGATAAAGCTTTATTTACTTTTAATTCTTACTACTTGACAACAAGTGGGAGATGTGAGTACAAGATAATCTTTAGCTTACCCTTTATTAATCTCCAATATATAGATAGCATTCCTGTGGAAAAATATCATAATGGTTCCATCTCTCATGTAGTTTTGCTTTTCTTTTATACAGAATAATATTTTTCACTTTACAAATTTCACTGGCTGCCTACATTTCCCACTGCTTTCTAATACATTGATGAAAATAAATACCCTGTGTTTCCAGCATCAGTGGCTTTTTACCAAACAAGAATTTCCACTGAGAAAAGTTACATTTATTACCTTAAAAGAGATGTGTTATTTTATTTTACCTACAATGAAAGGCCTCCACAAGTCCAGAGTCACATACAATTATATACTACAGTGCAGAATAATAGAACTCTGCACTAGGATGAAATTTGTGCCCAGTTAATCGAAACACTTGCCAAGGAGCTGGGTGAGAGCAATGTATTTCAATCACTCTAAACAATGTATAAATGAGACGCATTCCTTGTAAAGGACACATTAGGTGTGCATGGTAACATAAGTTTGCCACTCTGTTTCTTAAAATCGGTCCATTTCAAGCTGTGTTTTAAAGTTTTTTATTCCAGAATTTTTTTTAATATTAAGAGAAAATAAAATGTTTTTAGATGTAACACTAAATGTTTTGAGACATAGACAGATTTTTTTCCCAATCTTTCTCTCCAAATATGTGTCTGTCTATCTATCTATCTATTTATTCATCTATCTAATATGACTACATTTCATTAATATTTACATTATACCAAGTGGGTAAAATATAAATATTTTCATTATAATCTTTATTTACTTATTTATTTTTATTTTATTTAACCAGAATATAATGTTAGGCCTAAAGCAGTAATTCAAAAAACAAAGAATATAAACTTGTTTCAATAGCAATCTTCTTAAAGAAATATCTTTTTATATTTCTGAAAAAAAGAGAAATTAAAAAAGATAACTCATTCCTGAAGAAAGCCAAAATAAAAATAAAGAAAATAAAAACAGAGAGCACTTAGTTTAATGAGTTATAGGGAGAATGGATATACAATTTATCACCTAAATCAAGACAATTTTGAGAGTGAAGAGGGAGTTATTAATAACTAAGCCAGTACTACAGGCACATTCTGGAACTCTCTCAGGTAAAATCAGGCCTCCTTAGGGGACCCCCTAGTTATGGATGATCAATCTTACACATAATTTTTCAAATGATATGATACTGTTCAGTATTTATTATATTTTAATCCATAGTTTCACAATTGTATTTAGATAAGGAATAGAGATAAATGTATGATCTATAAGATGGCAAAATTTACCGTAATAGGCAATACAAAACATATTTCCTTTAATGCCTTATAAACTGAAAACTCTCAAGAAAACTTTGGATCTTAAAATGCCCTATAAATTAATCTAAGCTAGGTTTATATCTCTAAACTGTTTATAGAATTACATATGAAAAATGTCTATTCCACAAGGGATTAGAAATAACTCTTAGGCATTTAAATTTTTCTTGGCTTTCAGTTAAAAAACAAAAACAAAAACAAAACTCCATCTCCTTTTTAGATGTGACAGAGTGCAAATGCAGAGCTCTCCTGAATGTGGAGTGTGAGACACTGTCTTGATGTCTTCACTAGCTTGTTGTTCTCTAAATCTGCTCTCTAGTAAGTCGGAGAAGGATGTTCCTTAAGTGACGTGATATACCTTGTAATAGCATATTAATTTCATTTGTTAACTTGTTTTTAGAAATTTCACCATTCACAAGGGAAATTTGATTATCTTTTTTGAAATTAGTGCCTATAATGATTCTATTTAGTATGTGTTTCTTTCTTGTGATCTGTTTCTATGGCCATGATTTGGGAACAGGAATTTGAGGAGAGAGACAATCTCCTGGAAAAAGAGTGTGTAACAATAGCAGTCAGATATAAGGAAGTGAAGGAATTAAAAGGAAACACATTGGTTGGATGCTATTCTGTTGCATGTAGACGTGTTTAACACCAGCTCCTGAAGCTGAGAGTTGGGAGAATGGCTGGACCATGGTCTCAGTTCACAGTAAGAGTGAAGATCTGGGGGAGGAGTTTCTGAATAATGATAGACAAGAGCTGCTGGTGAATCTCACTGGACAGGGGAATCTCAACACAAACATTCAATTTCTGTAAAGGGGCCCTTGGATTTTCAGGAATTGTATAAATATTTCTAGGAAAAGACATTTAGAAGGAGTTCAAGAAATTTTCTTTTATAGGGTTTATTTTAGTCTTTGGACCATCAAGGCCCTTTTCGGTGTTAGGAGGGCAAGAAAAGGCTAGCCTCTTATCCTGGTAGCCTCTTGTCAACAGCTTGGGTACATCTTTCAGTAACTTGTGCTGTGAAAGATAAGGATAAGGAGGATTATGAAGATACTTCTTCTTTTTTATTGTTCAAGTACAGTTGTCTCCTTTTCTCCCTATCTCTTTCCCCCACAAAATTCACAGCTTTCACTTTCGAAATCTGAAGAATTTCTTGCTAACTTACTTCTTGAAGGACAAAAAAATCCTTACAATCTCTTTGTAGAAAGGATTATTATAGACTCTTTATTTATTTTATTTATTTTAATAAATAAATGTATTTTTATATATATTTATATTTTTATAAATTTAAAATGTTAGACTATTTAAAGAGAAATAACATCTTTAAATTTCAGTTGATTGTATAAAATATCCTTAATTTTAGTATTAAAGGATAATGTATATAAAGCAATATGATGGTATTCAAAATAGTCAAATAATCAAATAACATTGATTACCGCTTCTTCTGGTTCAATGTGAAAGTTTTATAAACACAAATTTTTGAAGCATAGTATCTTATTCTTTCTTCACTAATATAAATTAATATTTGAATAAGATTACTTGTTGAATAAATAATTTTAGTCAACTCATAAACATTTTAAGAGCAGATATGTTACCATTTCTTTAGTAAAAGTATTAGTGTTGAGATTTATAGTTTACAGATCAATTCCACATATGAGATTTAACTTGTACCTCATGACTGAAAAGACATTTTATTATTTTTCAGGTGAGGAAATGGGCTACCAGTTTAAAGAGCCTTTTTTTTTTCTGTATAGTATTTGCAAATAGGTCAAACTACAAATAAATGTCAGAGCTTTTACTCAGAATAGAGTTATCTGAATCCAAACACTATCACTTACTCTTAAAGTTGTTTTTTTTTAAAGTGTTAATAATTTATTAAGCCAGAAATTATCATCACATATATATTCCTATTGGAATACAATGGTGACTGCAATAAAATACTCAGTCTTTTAGGTTTCTGTTTCATGAATTCATGTTTTAGAAAATTAATGGCATAAACAATATTTTTCTTTGTGCTCTTATACTCTTTCTAGATATACATGATAAGCTATACACTTAATGCCGTATGCGAATGAGCAGAATAAATTGTCTATTCTGTTATTTCTCTGGCCTTCCCTTTGACTCTAAATAAATTACTTCTGTTGTTTTAGCTACATTTATTCATGACAGCTATATTTTTCTTGTGGAATGAAGAATTAAGTTGGAATTCCAGGAGCTATGGAATTGACTTTGTTGATGCAAGAAGAGCCCTCTTCTAGAAACAGAAGACAGCAGAAAGGCAAATATTGTCTCTGTCCTCAGGGAGATGATAGTCTAGCAGGGAGGGGCAGACAAAACATACTTACATGTTGGGGGATGCTCATCCTAGAGAGAGAAGAAAAAGCCAGGTTAGGGAAATAAGGGGGATGGGGAAGAGGTTATTATAGTATATTATTTGGTATAGGAAGTCTGGAATTATGTGATCCTGTGGAAGAGATCCAAGTCAGGTGAGGGCATGAGCCCAGCACCTACTAGCCTAGAGCATTGCAGTCAGAGGGTGTAACCTATGTAAAGGTCCTGAGGCAGGAGCACTGTGGGCATAGGACGTGAGCATCCTGGAGATCAGAGCTCTCAGAAGACAGTGACAGAGTGGTAGCACACTAGGTCAGAGAAGTTATTAGAAGCCAGACCATGTCAGGCCGTTTCAAGGAAGTTTTGTTTGATATTTTGGTGAGATGGCTGAATAATAACCCCACTCCCACCCTTCAGTCGAGATCCTAATCCCTGGAATTTGTGAAATGTTACCTTTATATGACAAAAGAGACTTTACAAGTGTAATTAAATAAAGAATATTGACAAGGAGCGATTATCCTGAATTATCCAGATTGGCCCTAACTGTAATCACAAGACTATTTAGAAGAGGGAGGCAGAAGGGATTTGACACAGAAGAGAGCAATGTGACAATCGAAATGAGATGCAATGTTGCTGGATTTAATGATGCAGGAAAAGGGAACAAAGAATGCAGTTCTAGAAACTGAAAAAGGCAAGAAAAGTTATACTGTAGCCTTGTATTAATTCCCTGATTTTAGCCCATTGAAAGTGATGTTGGACTTTTGACCTACTGCTCTGTAAGAGAATGATTGTGTGTTTTTGAAAAGCACCAAAGTGGTGATAACTTGTTATATCAACCATCAGAAACTGACACGAATGGGAATCTACTATAAAGTTTGTGGTGAAGTGTGACATGATTAGAAGAAAGAAAAATCAGTATGTGTGTAAGAAAAGATGAATCATTTCAACAACAGAAAGAAGATTATGATGTGGAAGAGAAATGCCCAGAAAGCTATTTTTGATTAGTGGATGTGGTCCTGGGCACAAGTAAAGAAGTTGACTCTAACAAAAGCCCTGGCAATTCACCACTTTTCCCTGGGAAAACAGGCAGAGTATTTAGATATAGATGCAGAATTGTCTGAAAAAAATTTAATATATTGTGCATGCTATCAATTCATAAGGACTCAGCAAATGTATTACCTTGACTAAATCGCCAATATCAACATGAAAGCCAGGACTTGTTGGGAACCATCCCTCCTAGTTTCAGGGACTATAGCCTCAATCACAGGTAAGAGAGTCCCAGGGCTGGAGCTAAGGAGAACAGCTTGGGAAACCAGGCCACTGAGGAGACAAAATATGTTCTCCTGTCTCCCTCACCTCACCCTGCTTGGCCCCAGAGGATAGCTGCTTAGTCAATGATGGGTAAGATCCCTCGAAGGCAGGGGCAACTTAAGACAGGCACAACCACATGGGTATCAGGGAAGAACTTGGGGAACACGGATAAAGGACCAAAACCCTCACCTCCAGACTTTGATATGTCTGGAGTCCTCATTCTATTTGAAAGAAGTCTCCTTATCTCTTGGTAGCCCTTCCCTGCTTGCCTGGCTCAGGCTTGAAACAATACTAAAGGCAGGTACAGCCCTAAACTGGATCGGGCAGTACCCAGGGAGAATTAGGCCTGGAAAAGGAATGCACTGAATCCTATGAAACTCACTTTGCTAAGAATGTACTCCAGTTAATGAGTACTGATGTTCGGGGTTGAGCATAGAATGTGATCAGTTTCCCAGGTTTCAGAGCTAAATGGGTGCCACCCTGACCTGAAGCAAATCTCTGGTGTCCCTACAATTGTTATCTATGATCTCTATCTGTTTTCTATAAACAGCTTTTTGACATTGATTGATGAGCTTTGCTGTATACCCCTGAACATACGGGTCTCAATAAAATCTACTTCAAGAGAAGGGCTCAGGGCTTTTCCACTAGAGGGAACTGCCACCCCTTCCCCTGGAAGATGGAGAGAAAAACGTCTGGGACAACTTATTTTATTTCCCCATCCATGATGACCTGGAAAGTACTCTGTGGGACAGAGTCCACCCTCCATCTCAGCTGGTGCCCGAACAGGGACCAGAGTCCAAACGCCACCTCAGGAACTATTTTATTAAATCTCTAAAATTATCTAAATATGTCCTCCCTATATTTTTGTCCTGGATATCTCTGGTATAAAAATATTTATATATTAATTTTGTGTAGCCCATGATGTTGAAAATGGGACATTATTTCTAATTATATTTTCATCATATTTTTGGCTTATCTACTACTCTTTATTTTTATTTTTTAATTTATTTTTTATTGTTGTCCAAATCATTTTTAATTGAATTTGTCCTTGGATAAGGAAAACAAAAAAGTAAATAAATACACAAATAGGACTATATCAAACTAAAACTATTTTGCACTGCAAAGGAAACCATCAACAAAATGAAAAGACTAAATTCACTAAATGGGGAAACATATTCACCAATATATCTGATAATGGTTTAATGTCTAAAATTTATATAGGTTTTGTCATTTGATATTTGGAATAGAACATCAAAAGATAGTGTTATATGTGACCCCTGTTATAAAGTTATGAAATTTAGGTTTCATGTTTATTATATTTGGTTAAAATATCTAAGACAATATTGATAACAGACAATATTAAAATAGTAATCTTAACCCTATTTTTTATTTCAAGTGGAATAATTTTAGTTAATGGTTCACCATTAAACATATTAGCTCATGGTTAAAAGCTATGCATGTGAATGTGTATATTCAGTAAACTTGAACAATTAACTTCAGTAGTAACCCATGGTGATGCATGCCTAACTAAGAAAAAAAAATGTTGCTTTATGTGGGTTACCACTGGAATTAATTGTTCTTTTTTACTGAATACAGAATTTTATTTCACTACTTTTAATTTCATAAGCTTTTACACTGAAATGCTGTAATTTTAGTTGAAAGAAAATTTGCTGTATAGTTAAGTTAGGCTCATTATAACATTTTATGTATTTATTTTTATTTTTTTTAATTTTTCATTTTCAGTTGACATTCAATATTAGTTTCATGTGTATAACATAATGATTAAACATTTATATAACTTACAAATTAATTCCCTCCAATAATTCTAGTACCCACCTGGCACCAAACATAGTTCTTACAATATTTTGTCATTAAACTTTTGAAAGACCCTATTTGTTTTAAGGACCTGCCTAGAAAACTTGACTATTGCATATACTTTTCATTTTATAAATAAATTGATCTGAGAAAGGTTAAGCAATTTGTCTACAGTGAGGTGGTATTGTTGTTGCAGGTACATTATCTGATGTATTTCTCCCATCAATTTCATAATAATATGGATAAAGTCATAATTATTTACTCTTATTTTATACTTTACCAAAATGAAACATATAACAGATAACTGACATTCCTGTATTAGTCAGCATTCTCCAGAGAAACCAAGTCAATTGGATATATTCAAAAACAGAATTATTTTAAGCGTCGGATCATGCAAGTACAGAGATCAGGAAGTCCCAAGATCTGCCATTTGTAATCTGAAGAACCAGGAAAGCTGGTGGTCTAATTCAGTCTTAGTCCAAAGGCCCGAGAGCCACGGGACCCAATGGTGTAAGTCTAAATTCAAAGGCCAGAGAATTTGGGGGTTGGTAGCTTAAGTCCTGGTTTGAATCTGAAGGCCAGAGAACCAGAAATTCCAGTGTCCCAAGGCAGAAAATGGATGTCTCAGCTCAAGTAGAGAGAACACATTCACACTTCCTCTGCATTTTTGTTATACTTGGACCCTCAGAGGACTCGATGATGCCTTCCCACATTGGTGAAAGCAAGCCTCTTCACTCAGTCTATTGATTAAAACACTAATCTCTTCCAGAAACATTCTCACAGACACATCAGAATGAATTTTTATCAGTGATCTGGACATGCTTTAGCCCAGTCAAGTTGACACATAAAATTAACCATCACAGTGCCCAAGAACAGTCACTGAGTTTGAAGTGAGACATGACTGAAATACATGTTTTTAGAATGATACTTTGATGGTCTTTCTACTTTAACATTGTACCACAGTATAGGCAGATTGATTGGGGGGATGGTCTTCTCTTTTATCCCAAGATTTAAACTTAGTGTGTCATAATTGCTACTTTTCCCTAATCCAGTCTTTTATATGAATAGAACCACCTGTGAGCATCATTTCTTTGAATTGACTATTACCGTTGCAATGTGTGATATGAGATCCTTTGCCCTGTAGAAAAATGTCAAAAATTCACAACCATTTTCAGGCTCTTGTCACCTTTGTTATCCAGCAACTGAGGCACTGTCATCTTGTCAGCAGTGCTGATACCTCGTTTTCTAGTTTTCTAAAAACATTGGAAGTGTCACTTTCCTGAAGACATCTTAGAAAATTCTCATACTTGCCAAGTTTTAGACAGAGCAAACTTAAAACCTAAATGTTGCTAAGGGCCATTCTAAAATACAGGAGTGGGCAAAGTGTTCCTCATGCACCTTAATACTAAGTGTTCATAGCAGCGGTGTGTCTTAACAAAACTGTGGAGGCTGGCAGAATCAAGAGTTTAAAATGCTGAAAGCATACCAGCTCTTTTTGATCAGGAAGGCTCCGCTGATACTACTTCAACAGAACAGTTAGGCATGCATTTCAAACCCAGACTTAGAGGTGTACGACCTAGATTACTTCAGCTAATGTTTATATGACAACTAATACTCTTACCCATTTTCAAATATATACAGATCAGTCCATATAACAACCATATGTTACTGGTATTTTATTTACCCTCCATATGAATATGGGTCCAGCAGACAATTACATGATCAAAGCAGGAAATTATCAATTATTTAATAAAGGGATCACTTTGCATAAGTAGGGCTAGATTTAAGAAAACCCACAAGTGATCGTGAAGGAACACACGTCATTGTCACAAGATCTGAAGATGTAAGTAGAAGAAATGGTTATCAGCACTCAACAAGACCTATAGCTGTAGAAGTCAACATCCTGAGAAAAATTCAGTGCTGTTAATCTTCAGCCTGGCACAGAAAAGACCAAGGGCACACACATCACAGTTCTGTTACTACCTCCTGCTGGTGCCTGCTTCACTGAAACCAAGTGATGTCAGGAGGCCAAGATTCTTGGTTGGTTCACTCCATAATTATCAATCTCCAGAGGCAGAGAGCAGGTAGAGGGGGAGAGTTAGATTAGATATGCACAGGCAAACAGAGAACACTCAGCGCATTTTACAAAGGAGAGAAATGAGCTGGCAGAGGTTAAATAACTGTCTTAGGTGAAAAGGCATGTAGTTGTTGAGATGGAATTTAATTCATAACATTCCAACACAAAGTTCCATGTTTTTATTCCTGTATGACCATTAAACCACTTCTCATTAAAAATGAATTTATTTATTCTACTTTTCTTTTTCTGCAACATAAACTTTTATTTCAACAGAAGTCAAAGGAGTACAAACACGTGTATCAGAATAATAAATGCATATTTTGGCATCACAACCTAAAGTTACTCTCTACATCCTTCATTGTTTATTTCAGAAAACCTCAAATACACATATACATTCATACATTCTTACTAGGTGTACCTATAAAATATGTTGATCATGAAAAATCCTTAATACTTCTAAAAATACACTGTTACACTATTTAAGAAAAAAATAGAGTGTTTCAGTAGCAATCATCTGCATAAGAAGAATGTGTAATGGTTCCCTTATAAAGTACCTTACAATAAAATTATTTTCCATTTAAATACTCTCCTAAAACGCATTTGTTAATTGTGTAAGCAAATATTCAGTCATTCATCTCTACTTGCAACCTATAATTACTGAAACTTTTATTCATGAGTAATGTCATTCAATACTGTAAAACAAAAATTTAGGACATCTTCCTTTTTTGGAAGGTAGATATTGGTGATTTGATATAGTGCTAAATAATGAATACTACCCTACTTTTTAATAGGAGAGTTTTGTAACAATGTGTTTGACTAAAGGAGACAATAGTACCTTTCCAGAGAGACATAGTTTTTACACATAGATTTCCTTCCCCAAATCAGAATATAAAAGTGCTGCCTTGCAAAGTGCAATGTCTCTTGTCTGCATAAAGCCTTAAAGATAAGGAGTTTCTTCAAGCTGATGCCAACTTCTCAGGTGGAGTCTCAAGAAACAGAATAAATATAGAGCAGCAGTCTTGTGGTGAGTAGGTTGCCAAGAATTCAGTAGCCTACCATCCTGAAATAAAATTGCAGTTAATAGACATTGGCAAATGGACCACTCTAATAGCATCAGAGAACCTATTCGAATATGCTTTGCATTGTTTCATATTGGACTTAAGTCAGCAAATGGGAAGTGTAAGTATCAAAACTGTGCTAATGCAGCACTGTTATTCTTCTGACCTTTGCATCTAGGGGCACATTAACCCCTTGATTCATACCGAATAAAATGTCACAATGGGAGTAAACTTTAGACATAATTATTGAGTATCCAATCAATAAATACATTTTTAAATTGTTGAATATTTTTTGTTTCCCTTTCAACATAACACTTCAACATCATGTCTCTTAGCTTTCTATAGACAAATTGAATATATAAAATATTAACCTATAATCAGAATATAAAGCAAATGACACTGACAGCATCCCTTCCTTGTAGGTGCAGCTTAGTTCTTGGGCTCCTATCTACCCAAATATAATCATAAGAAGGGTGCCAGGGGTGAATAATCTGAAGTTGTTTGACTCACAAATTGTTCTCATTAATATCAACCAGGAGTTCCTTATTAACCCTCAGTGTCAGTAGGAAAGCTCCTGGAGGAGCTTCTGTTCTAAAGAAGCAAACAATCATTAGGTAGATGAGAATCGGCTCCTTTGTTATAAAGGAAACAATGAATCATTTTTCATGATTGGGGAGTAGGAGACCTTGAGTCTCAGAGGGCAGGAGCGTCTTTCCACTATGCGAATTGAGAAACACCCATGTTCCAGCTACCTCCTCTCTGCTTACCTAATGAGTTTTGCATTTTGAAATGCTCAAGCATGGGAGGAATTAAAAAGTTCAAGATGTCAAGGAAATATCTGAGACATCAATATGCCTTCAATACCAACCTGTCATAAATATTTGTTCATGGCGCGCCTGGTTGTACTGCGTCTAAATTAGTCGCCTGTGCTGAGTTTGACCATTCTGATAAGAAAGGACTGTACATAACTTCATGAGCAGCCTGTTGTAGTTAAGATAATAAGCATAGGCACTGTTTTGCATGACACAATCCCAATTTATACTTCTTCTTTAAAGATAATGTTTAATAATGTCCTCTTTTACTCTTAAATCATTTCCTGTGTGGATGAATCACAAGACCATTATAATTATTGGGTGTCTTAGAAAACAGATGGGAATTCTTTTTATTATATTCAATATTTCAAAAGAGGAAATAAATTTTATAGAGATGGATTTGTTGTCATTGTGGGTTTTATTATTTCTAATAGTTTTCCATATATATATATATATATAAAATATACATATAGTCAATATATATAAATACTCTGATTATGAAAAAAATGGTGTAAGAATCTTCAGTGTGCTCATTATCTACATAATACTATAATCTATTTTCCATTTGATATATTTTTGAAATAAATAATACCCAATATCTAAAAAATGGTAACAAAATAAAAAATAATGTACATAAAATACACTGTAAAGTACTAAATAATTGACATTTTTCATTGTTTAAAGGACATGCATTCTTGATGTTGGCAGATTTTAAAATTACTTTGTCTCAACGAATATTAGTTTCTCATAGTGTCTTATCTTTTATCTTGGCATTAATTTTAAAATTGTCAGTCTGATCATTTATGTTACTGGCTAAAAACTGAATTGCCCAAAAGGACTTAATGTAAAACATGGAGTAGGTCTTTTTTTCTTTAAGTCTTCTGTGAAACATTTTTATTTTTATAGAGCTTGCAAGTATATATAATAAATAAACTTTGAAATATGATATTAAAAAGATAACTTCTGATTATTGTAGTTGCCAAGAAGTATATTTCCAAATATAGTCATTTTACTGTAAATACTAGTTGAATCTACTTTGATAAGATTTAGAGCAACACTCTTTTAATAAATATAGCTTTTCCTTAATTCAAATAATGAAAGGAAAATTTTTTTAAGAATGTGTGTTTGAAAGCAAACTGATTTTGTTCAAAAATCATTTAAAATAATTTGAATTTTCCAACTTTAATCATGACTTTAAAATTGTTTTTTTTTATAACTAGCCTAAAGTGGTTTTGGAGGTTACTATTCCAAATTAAAATAAGTTGTTAATTAGATTAAAGACTATCAAAGGTAACAAAGAAATTAATATGTACACAGTGAGAGAAGATTTATAGAAGCAGAAAAAGAAAAAGATATTGAACATGGAAGGTAAATCAGAACTACTGGAATTTTTGGAAAAGCAATGATCAGGACTAGAATATTCATAACTCAATGTGAGAAGACCATAATACTTAAAAACAAGATAATGTGTTTGTTATTGCAGAGCCATATTTAATTAATAAGAATTACAAATACACTGATATAAGTATATTCATATATACATATATATACACACATTCTTCCTATTATAACAGAGTTTTCTTCAGAAAGACTTCAGAAAATTGGAATTCACAATTTAAATTCATAATGCATTATTTCAATTAAATAAACTTTATATTATGTATTAGCCAACAACTAAAATAGGTTTGTCTTTTTGTTGTTGTTGTTCTGGGAAATCAATATAGTTCCATAGATTCAATTTTGCTGTTCAAATCTTTAACTTGGAAGAGACTATACTCAGCATTATGTCACTTAATTCTTACACTTGAGTAGACTCTTCATGCTGACTCAGATTTTACCAGGAATATGTTGAATACACTTGTAGCTCATCGGTTATTGCACACTTTGGCTCACTGGTGAAATGGAGTGTTTGGCAAAACATAAGAAAGTGAAGAAATGCATTCAATGAGTAGTATATGATAAACATAAAAACCATTGCTCAGTATATAAAATAAGTTTGCAAACATGCCAAATCATATCATACTTTATAGAGTCTTATGGAGGTTGGATGATAAAGTATAATAATATCGAACAGTTTTTATTTTTATTTTTTGAATGGAAGATCTGAGTCTAGAATATAAATGGAATAGATTAGAGTGAAAACTTTCATGGGCAATTGAATTTACCATCAACGAGAATATAGTAAATAGGTTCTTCTAAAACACCTGCATTATTTTTTCGAGCACCATACAGTCATGTAAAAATAGCTTTATGAATTATTTTCAAAGGAGACTTAATAAAGTGTTTACATAAATAGAATAACTTCCTGGACATTGGATAACTTTTTTCTTTTTACTTTTAATAATTAATGGTTTTATTTAAGAATGACATATTTTAAAGATACTAAATAGTTATAAATAAAAAATACTTTCTTGAATCTATCTAAAACTAATCTGGGAGGAAGGATAAGAAGTAAATGATAGTATACGCCAAACAAGCTAAACTTGAAGTAAAATGGTTAAAGTTATGTAATGGATTCACGGAGTTTTGTTGTACTATTTTTATTATTATTTTTTACTATTATTTTTCCATGTGTTAGAAATTTTTCTTGACAATTATGCTTCCATATAAAGAAAAAAAAACCTCATCTATATCTCTAGAATAAAAAAATCCAAATCTACTCAGAATCAAAACAAAAGCAGGAAGAAAAAATTACTATAAAATACAACATATCATGCTCTTTAGTCTTCAGGGTATAGTCGGCCCTCTGAACATAAGTGTTACTGAAGATCTAGGATGTTGCCAACAGTCTTTGAGACGCTAGAAAACATGCACCCGCATCTTTTAAACTTCAACCATCTCTCATATGTTCTCTCTCCTCTGACTTCAGGGGTTTTTCCATGCCTCTGGTGGTCTTAGCATTAACTAATACATATGCTACGAGATCTGCCCAGAAACTCTCCTGCCATGCAATATGATAATAGAGACATTTACTGAAGATACAAGAAATGTTGTACTATATACAGTTACCCTTCAGTCCCCTTCAAAATAGTCACCTTGGGACTTTACAAAGTTTTAATTTACATCAGATGCTCTGTCTTATTTTCTTGAATCTTTCAAAGGCCATTTTATTTATGGAAAAAGCCAGAATCTGCAGGGCACCGAATCTGGGGCACCTGAGCATGTGAGTGATTTGATGTTTCTCCAAAAAACTGCACAAGACGTGATACTGAGTCATGTCTTGTCATTGTCATGATGAATTTGCCAATCGCCAATTGCCCGCAGCTGCAGCCTTCTGAATCATCCAAATATTTTTCATGGTGGGATGTTCAAGCTTAACCAAAATTTGATGGATATTTGTTGCTGTACTCATTCAGTCATTTTGTGCGATGGCCACACAGTACAAATACTCACTCAATGGCATCTACTGCCACCACTGACTAGTACAGTGAAGTCATCATTGTTCACACATGCTCATTCCAGTCTACTCTCTTGGCTACCAGGTTATAACAATGTTGTGCAATCCATTCTTGTTAAATTAACAATGGTTTGATTTTTTTCTGGACAGACTTTTTCCACTTGCCATATGTAAAACTCCTTCCATTTTTTTCTCCCCCATTTTGTTCCTCTACTCCTTTTCACACTTCCTCAGTGAAAACCTCCATATCCTTATATATTAGAATCTGCCAAACCATAAGCAACTACACTGTTTATCCAATAACAAAATTGTTCAAAAATATACATTAAGAACTCTTATGATCTACAATTCAATTAAAAATATGGACACATTATTTGAATAGGTGATTTATTAAATAAAATATTAAAAAGGTAAAAAAACATGAATTTTTTTAACATCATTTGTTATCATATAAATAAAATTTAAAAGCTCAACAAACTACTACAATATACCCCCTAGCCTGGCTGAAGTCAAAAAAGACTAACATACTAAGTGTTGGCCAGGATGTATAAAAATTAAAATCTTTATACATTGCTCATAAAAAATAAAATGGTAGTATTACCTTTTGAAGCAGTTTGGTAGTTTCTTTAAATGTTAAACAAAAAACATATGATTCAGTAATTCCATTTCTACATGTTTACCACCAGAAATAAAAACATATCTACACAAATACTTGTATAAGAATATTCATAGCAGCATTATCTATAATCACCAAAAAGATGAAATAACTCAAATACCCCTCAACAGGATAAACAAAATGTGCTATATTCATATAATGAAATAATAATTAGAAGTAAAAAGAAACATCTATTGATAAACATACACCATTAATAAATCTTTTAAAAATCATGTTAAATGAGCTTTCTAGACTTGCATGTCTATTTCCATGATCAGATTAGTGAAATTTTCCTTCATTATTTTTTCAAATAAGTTTTCCATTTTTTACTCTTTCTTTTCTCCTTTGGCACCCCTAAAGATGCTGTAACATTTAAAATGTCCCTGATGATCTTAAGCCTCTCTTCATTTATTAAAAAATTCTTGTTTCTTCATTCTGTTCTAAGTCTTTGATTTGAGTCCCAATTTCCTTCCCTACGCTCTTGGTTCCCTGTATATTTTTCTTTATTTCACTTTGCATAGTCTTCATTTCTTCTTTTACTTTGTGTCTGCACTCAGTCATTTCTGTGAGCATTCTGATTACCAGTGTTTTGTACTCTGCATCTGATATGTGCACTATCTCCTCTTTGCTTAGTTCTTTTTCTGGAGGTTTGATCTGTTCTTTCATTTGGGCCATATTTTTTGTCTCAGTGCACCTGTTACATTGTTAGGGTCAGAGACGCAGGTATTTCCCAAGGAGGGCAAGCCACTTGGGTGCATTGTGGAGCTATATGTGGGGGAGGGGTCTGAGAGGGAACTATGCCACTTGCTGAGCTCTTGCCTCACTTTCAGTCACTTCCCTGCTAGGCACAAGAGAATTGAGCCCTTCTGGTGTTGATTCCCAGGTAGGTGGTTTTGTGTACATTCAAGGATCCTGTGGGCCCCTTCAATGGGTTCTCCTGTGAGGCTGGGAGTTTCTCCCGCTGCTGCAACTCCCACAGGTTTTCACAACCAGAGGTTTTGAGGCTTTATTTCCACGTGCTGGAACCCTGGGTTTCACAGTTTGTCTAGCTCCCCATGCAAGTGCAGGAAGCTCAGAGAGTAGCAAAAAAAAAATTGGACCCAAGAAGGAACACACCAAGACTCATCATAATTAAGTTACCCAAGATTAACGATAAGGAGAAAATCTTAAAAGCAGCAAGAGAAAAGGAGACAGTTACCTACAAAGAAGTTCCCATTAGAGTGTCAGATAGTTTCTCAAAAGAAACTTTGCAGGCAAGAAGGGGCTGGAAAGCAGTGTTCAAAGTCAGGAAAGGCAAGGACCTACATCCAAGATCACTCTATCTAGCAAAGGTATCATTTAGAGCAGATAAAGTACTTCCCAGATAAGGTCAAATTAAAGGAGTCATCATCATCAAGCCCTTATTATATGAAATGTCAAAAAAACTTGTCTAAGGAAAAGAAGATGACCAAAACTATGAACAGTAAATGACGACAAACTCAGCAACTGAACCTAAAAAATAAAAAACAAACTAAGCAAACAACTAGAACAGGAACAGAATCACAGAAATGGAGACCACATGGAGGGTTATTGGCAAGGAGGGATCCAGTGAGAATGAGAGAAAAGGTACAGAGACTAAGAAACATAAATGGTAGGTACAAAATAGGGGGAGTTTTAGAATAGTATAGGAAATGGAGAAGCCAGAGAATATATGTATGTACAACTCATGGGCAATTAACTAAGGGGGCAGAATGCTGGAGAGTTGGGTGATGCAGGGTGGAGGGGGATAAAGGGGAGAAAAAAAAGAGACAACTATTATAGCATAATCAATAAAATATACTAAAAAGTTTTGATTAAAAGATTTAAAAATTTAAAAATCATGTTAAGTGAGAGAAATCACAAACAAAAGACTTTTTTCATTTTATTTATATACAATTTTTAGAAAATTAAAGGCTATGGAAACTAGACATGTTTTTCTCAGTGCCAGGGATGGGAAGTGGATTGATTACAAAAAGGCATTGTGGTGCTTTCTGGAATAATAGAAGTATTATAACACTAGGTTATCAGTGTTGCATGAAGGTAAAATTATCTTACAAATGTATAGACTATGTACACTTAGTCAGGGCAAATATTATGGAATAAAAAATATACCTCAGTATGGCTGTTTTTTTAACAGAAAAACAAAGAAACAAAGATAGATATTTTTTCCTAAATTTTAGTTTATATATGATAATTACCAATTTAGCAGTAAAAACTAGCAGAAGAGTATGTATGGTTATCTGTAATATTTTTGATATTTTGTGTGTAGTGGGGAAGAAAAGGCACAACTAGTTACACATATGTTAACAACAAAATGCCCTACTGGAGACATGTATGCTTTGCACAAGGAAACTTACAAAGGTAGAGGCAGTGTTTACTGCCATCTTCAGCAGTCACCTTTGGCTACTGTTTACTGAATGAAACCTGTGGACTTGTTACTGCATTGACACTTTACATGTATTATTTAATCCATTGTGAAACTATCAGTATCATGTCTCTTATTTTCAACTGATGAAGAGCTGGGGTTAAAAGAGATTAAATTACCTATTCTAAATCAACCAACTGGGTAATGGAAAAGATGCGATCTATACTCTGAGTCATCTAGTTCCAGATCCCTTACCATCAATATTATACACTACACATTCCCTATGATATCCTAAGACTGTGGGGGCTTTGAACACAGTGGAATTTCTCTCCTTTTCTAGATTATTGATAATTACCTCAGGCTGTCCCTTTTCTTAAGTGTGGAATGATAGACTCAGAATACCATGTTTCTTTGCAGGATGTTCACTCTTTTAGGAATGCTATGATACACAAGAATAGACATAGTTTAAAACTATCACAAGTAATCTTACCATAGGCTTAAGGTTAACATTCCTCCCTGTGGTCTCTACCAAGTGTTTTTTCTTTTTTAATGCCAAATTGTTTCCTAAGCATGTATAAAATTTTGACATAATCTTTGATATAATAGATCAAATTAATAATTTATGAAAATGCCTTTTTTTTTCCTTCTGTAGGCACAGTGAGAAAGGTTACAAGAAGTTTTCTAATCTGGTTTGCTGACCTTTCAGTTATGGTCAAGCCCTTAGTATCTGTGGTCCTACAAGTGAGATTGGGTAGAATAGCTTGAGAGAAGAGATTCCTAGTCCAGAAATTTGAGTTGTTTTTTGTTTATTTGTTTTTTCAAGACATAATTCATCCAAAGGAGACACAGAATTGAGTTACTGTCATTTGGTTGAGAGGAAAAAACACCATTGATAATTTCCCACTTTCTCATGGATACTTCATGGTATCTGTGTCTAAAATAAACTTTTTTTAAAGATAGCATGCAAGACACTTTTTATTTGTGACTTCAGATCCACTCTCTGATCTTTTCCATCTTGCTCTGATCCCAGAAGATTTTCCAGTAATAACTGTGTCAGCAGGCACCATTTCACTGTAGCTTTTAGCTGGGTTCAGCAAATGAGAAATAGCTTTAGGACATCAAGAGATGGGGAGACAGAGTTAGGTGGCTAAGGGTTGACTCTGTTCCTTGGAGACCGTATCTTATTTTTGCATAGTCAACTTATTTATGCTTCAGTCCTTACCACCTCCTGGGCTTTCATGCTTAGGTGTGGTAATCACTACTCCTTGCATTGTGACTGGCTGTTAGAGGCTGCACTGTACCTATTGGTTTCTTTGAATTGCTTCCAAACATTTGTATATATACTTCTCTTATTACTCTAAATTACCTGGATTAAATATGCCATTTCTTTCTAAAGACATTTTAGATTAGAATACTAATCTAAAGAGCCAACGTAATTTCCGCTTTGGTAAGTTTTTACAAAATAGTGCCCTGTTTCCAATCTCTCAACTGTCCCAATAACGGTGAACATCATTGCCAGTTTGATTAATGACCCTGTCAGTTTCTTATTAAACAAGATCCACTAGGATTTTGTTTGTTTGATTGCTTCCAGTTATGAAAATGTTTGGTGAGGTTTTTTTGCCTATAGGATAAAATACTAAAATACTTAATTAAGCATTTAGTTTTCTTTAATTCTAGTTTTCTTTTACCTTCTTATCCAATGTCTGTCTTCTACTCTAGCCATATTAACATAGTGACTTTTTCAAAGTATTTTAAATTTAATCAATTTTGTTTGATTCATTTGAACACAATTTAAGTCGTCCCAGGTCTCTTAAGCTCTACTAATTTTCCAAAGTATTATCTAGCTCCTGAGCTCCAGAAAAAGAAGTGCTAGATGGAGTTTGAAAAGATTAGAACAGATGCAATATAACATAAAACCAACTCCACGAAAGGTGACATAGGCCACTCTATAAACCTCTGTAGAACCTGGATGCATTTAAAAAGGAAAGAAAAGAAAAGACAAGACATGAAATTACATGATAAACTGAATCCTGGGTCATGGAGAGTAAATTGTGAAAATATTTTTTGGGGAACATAAAGATAACAAGTACAAGCGTACAGTTTGAATGCATTTCTTATCTTTGTATAGGCTTCCTGCGCCCTGAATATCTTGCAATAATTTTTTCGTCTTCCAATTCTCTCTGGCTAAGAGAAAAAAATAGACCCACCATTAATTAGTATTATTAATTCATCTATTCCCTAACCCATCCTTCCCCTACCTAGTCAGTACAAGACTCTTTCCCCAACACTAGCACTAGTTTTATAACTTTTTGCAAGATGTGAAATCGAAAATATGGTCAAATGAACTTAGTTCAGGAATGTTCACTCTCATGTTTGTAAACTGATACTCTCCAACCATGATAAAAATTTCTCAACTGCCCTGACCAGGTATCTCAGTTGGTTAGAGTGTCATCCCCATAGGCCCAGGTTGCAGGTTCAATCCCTGGTCAGGGTCCATGCAAAAAGCAACTAATGAACTTATAAATAAGTAGAATAACAAATTGATGTTTTTCTCTCTCTCTCCCTCCTCTATTTCTCTAAAAATAAATAAATTAAAAGTAGCTTCTAAACTTATGCTTGGCTTGGGGGATCTACACTCGACTAATTTTTCAGTCTTAGTGATAAGATACAATATTTAAGTATATTCTGGATTACCAGGCTTACTACTATATTAATAAACTATTGGTGAGCAATAAAGAATAATGACATAATAGCTGTGGCTTCAAAATTAAACATGTATTTCTTACATGTCTATGAGTCAGCTAGAGCAGCTTTGTTCCGCTTGTGTTCATTTTGGGTCCCAAGGTGAAAGGGCATCTGCTGATGAATGCAATGCAGAAGCATAACAGGGTATCCAATATTAAAAGCCTCTTTTAAGACTCTGCTTATCTTACCTCTGCTAACATCCTGTTGTCTAAAGCTAGTTAGATGTTTAAGTTCTAAGCCAAAAGTCATGGATGTGAACTCTGCCTCTGTGAGAGTGACTGAGAACTTATAAGGCATAGTATATGATGGGAAAATAATTATTACTGCCAATGAGTTAGATTCAAACATTTGGATTTGTTTGGGTAGATGATTTTGTTCCAGCAAATTGACAATCAAATGATAACAAGGTCATAGTATAAATAATTTTGTAGATTGAATGGGCAAGAGTGGTATGATTCATGAGTCATCAGGTACACTCTACTCAGACCTGTCAGACACAGAGGTGAGTTCAATATTACCAGTCCAAAATGATCCCATCTTTGTAATTTCCTACTCAGAGCAATCAATACTGTACAACTGATCAACAGTAAATGTGCAGTGAAAAACTATTTTTAGAGTCCAACAATAATTACAATGAGTAGTCATTTAATGCAATGCAGGTATAAACAACACTAGAATCTTAAATATTTATCAAACGAAATGCTAGAGAATATAGGGTTACCAAATGAAACCTCACTAAAAATGTCGTTTTTAGCATTGTCCATTGGTGCTTTTTGAAAATATTGGGTCTGTTTATCCTACCAAACTAATTGGTAAATTATTAATGCATTTTTATGTATTTATTCAAATGATTGTTCCTTGTATGAGTGTTGTTAGAATCAAAATCCATAAAAAGATAAATATGAAACCAGGTCTAAGTTTAAATTTTTCTTTTAAACCTAACATTCATGATTAGTTTCAATATCACATCATTAAAAATTATATTCGTTAGGTAAAGTATCTATTTTTCAAGTTTTTGGTGAGTTTTTGTCAGTGTAAGTTACCAATTATTTCACCGATACATAACATAGTTTGCTAGTTTTGGGCTTCCTTAATTCCTTCACCCACTTTATCATTGCCATGACCCTGAAGGCATTGATTTTTGGGTGGTATTTATATGGCAGCACTTCCGATCTAGAGAGCAACTTCTGTATCTGTTATACATTGACATTATAATACCACAAAATTAATCAAGCCAAAGTCAGGTGCAATGGAACAATATACACTTATTGAGAACATGATTCTACAGATTGTTTTTTAGCTAGGAGTTACTTCTGATTTGAGCTTAGACTTGCTTTCGTTTGGGAGTTGGATTCGGGTTGCTAAGAGCTCAGACATTGTTAGGTGAACTGTCTCCAGGCTGCAGCAACTTCGTTCATTTCCATGTTTCTCTGTATTTTCCAGCCGGGTAGAACAGGTTTTTTTCAAAAGGCAGAGATACGAGAGCAACTAAGGGTAAATACATGAGTCACTGAAACCTATATTCAGAACTGCCCGATTGTGCTTTTGTCATATTCTACTGCCAGAACAAGTCACAAAGCCAGCTTTCTCTCTTCTTTGAGAGAAACTAAAAAGTCACATGGCAAAGAGCATAGATAGGAGCAGGAATAAAAATGTGGGCTGATTTATGCAGTCTTTCTCAATTTGTATTTAATCAGTTTTGTTTTTAAAATTCTATATGTTCCATAAGCATCAGGAGCTTCTAAATTGTTTTTTTATTTACATAATTTTGGAACATTCAGTACAAATTACACAATCAAGTGCATTTTGGTCTTCAGGGAATTGTTTGTTCTTTTATTTATTTTTAACTTGAAAAAGAGTTGATGTATTGCTCATGCTTGAGGATCTCTGTCTTTTGATTGGAGACTGTTTTAAAAATACAGAGGGAGATATGGGGCAAATGTAGGCTCAAACTATTCATTCACAGCACTGCTTTTGATACCACAACATATCAATGAATTAATAGGAAGTCTCATGAAAAGATGTGCAAGAGGCGTGGTTGAGAGCATGGTTGCCAGGCTCAGTCGGCCTGACTCCACTATCTCTTAGCTCTGTGACCTTGAGCAAGTTATGTGACTTCTATGTCCTCACCAACATGTTGAACAGGATAAAAATGATACCTACTGTATACAGGTCTTGAAAGAATGAAATGAACACATACATACACCTTACTGCCATGCCAAGCACATACCATATTTTGCCATGTATAATGCATACTTGTTTGCCAAATTTTTGAGAGAAAAAGAAGGATGTGCATTATACATGGATGGCACTAAGATGTTGGTGCACATTATACATGAAAAAATATGGTACTTGACACATATCAGTATAAGGTACAACAATTATAACTTCTGTTGTTATAATGACTGTTTTTTTAATTTTTTTTTTTTGCTTTTACGATTGTAAAAGATGGTAATACATCTTTGTTGACATCTTACTTTGTAAATTCTTGTGAAACAATCTGATGGAATTTAGGCCTATCAGAGAAACTGTACAAACTTACCTAAGAATTCAGTGATTATCCTAAGCAGAGGGACTGGGGCTCACTTGTTATAAGAGTCAGGTAACATATTACAAAGAGTTGGGTCATGTGTGCAATGTCTATGTTGCCTTGTCCCTCAGTGAAACAAATTATTCTTTCTTTAGTTGATAATGTCTTTTTCCAAATATTTGTTTTTCTTTAGTTAATAAAGATATGGATCCTTTTTTTAAATTTTATTTTAATTTATTTTATCAAATACATTTGTCTCTGCCTCCCCCCCACCACTTCCCCTTGCCCTCTCCCTCCTTCCCTCCCTCAGCTCTTCCCCTTTGGTTTTGTCCATGAGTCCTTGCTATATGGTCCTTGACTTTCCCCTTCCCTTCCTTTTCCCCGCCCCCACCTCCCTCCTTCCCTCTTGTCTCTGTTGATTTCTTTTCCTTTCAGTGTTGCTGGTCTTATTTTCCTTGCATCTTTGTATTGTTGGTTAGGTTCCACTTATAAGTGAGATCATATGGTATTTGTCTTTGTTCCCTGGCTTATTTCGCTTAGCATAATGCTCTCCAATTCCATCCATGCTGTCGTGATTAGTAGTTCTTTTTTTCTTTCTGCTGCGTAGTATTCCATTGTGTATATGTACCATGGTTTTTTGATCCAATCATCTACTGATGGGCAATTAGGTTGTTTCCAACACTTGGCTATTGTAAATTGTGCTGCTATGAACATTGGGGTGCATAGGTTCTTTTGTATTGGCGTTTGGTGTTCTTAGGGTATAGTCCCAGCAGAGGAATCTCTGGATCAAAAAGCAGTTCCATTTTCAGCTTTTTGAGGAATTTCCACACTGCTTTCCACAGTGGCTGCACCAGTCTGCATTCCCACCAACAGTGACCTAGGGTACCCTTTTCTCCACAGCCTCGCCAGCACCTGTTGTTTGTGGATCTGTTTATGATGGCCATTCTGACCGGTGTGATGTGGTACCTCATGGTGGTTTTGATCTGCATTTCTCTGATGGCTAGTGATGCTGAGCATCCTTTTAAATGCCTCTGGGCCCTTTGTATCTCCTCCTTGGAAAAGCGTCTGCCCAGGTCCCCTGCCCATTTTTTGATTGGATCGTTTGTCTTCTTGGAGTGGAGTTGAGTGAGTTCTTTATATATCTTGGAGATCAAACCTCTATCTGATGTATCATTAGCGAATATATTATCCCATAGGGTTGGCTCCCTTTGCATTTTGCTGATGTCTTCTTTTGCCGTGCAGAATCTTCTTATTTTGATGAGGTCCCACTTGTTTATTCTTTCCTTTATGTCCCTTGCTTTAGGAGACATATCAGTGAAAAAATTGCTGTGTGGGATATCTGAGAGTTGCCAATGTTCTGCTCTAGGACTTTGATGGTGTTGAGACTTATATTTAAGTCTTTTATCCATCTTGAGTTTATTTTTGTGTATGGTGTCAGCTGATGATCCAATTTCAGTTTTTTGCCTGTAGTCGTCCAGCTCTCCCAACACCATTTGTTGAAGAGGCTATTATTGCTCCATTTTATGCTTCTGCCCCCTTTGTCAAATATTAGATGCCCATATAGACCTGGGCTTATTTCTGGGTTTTCTATTCTGTTCCACTGGTCTATGGGTCTGTTCTTGTGCCAGTACCAGATTGTTTTGAGTACGGTGGCTTTGTAGTAGAGTTTCATGTCTGGTATTGTGATCCGGTACTTTGTGTTTCTTGCTCAAAACTGCTGAGGCTATTTGGGGTCGTTTATGGTTCCATATAAATTTTTGAAATGTCTGTTCTATTTCTGTGAAATACGTCATTGGTATCTTAATAGGGATTGCATTGAATCTATAAATTGCTTTGGGTAGTATGGACATTTTGATGATATTAATTCTTCCAATCCATGAGCACGGTATATGCTTCCATTTATTTGTGTCTTCCTTAATTTCTTTTTTCAATGTTGTATAGTTTTCTGCATACAGGTCTTTTATGTTTTTGGTTAAATTTATGCCTAGGTACTTTATTTTTCTTCTTGCTATATCGAATGGTATTTTTTTTTTCTGATTTCTTCTTCTTCTATTGCATTGCTGGTGTACAAAAATGCCTTTGATTTCTGAATGTTGACTTTGTATCCTGCTGTTTTGCCAAATTTACTTATTAGGTTGAGGAGTTTTTTGGTAGAGTCTACAGGGTTCTCTATGTACACTATCATGTCACCTGCAAACATTGATAGCTTTACTTCCTCCTTTCCTATTTGGATGCCTTTTATCTCTTTCTCTTGTCTGACCACTGTGGCTAGGACTTCCAATACGTGTTGAAAAGAAGCGGTGAGAGCGGACATCCTTGGCGTGTTCCCGATCTTAGTGGGAAAGCTTTCAGTTTTTGCCCGTTGAGTATGATATTGGCTGTAGGTTTTTCATATATGGCCTTTATTACGTTGAGGAATGCCCCATGTATTCCCATTTTGTTGAGTGTTTTGATCATAAATGGGTGCTGTACCTTATCGAATGCTTTTTCTGCATGTATCGAGATGATCATGTGGTTTTTGTCTTGTCTTTTATTTATGTGATATATCACGTTTACTGATTTGCGTATATTGAACCATCCCTGCATGCCTGGAATGAATCCCACTTGATCGTGGTGGATAATCTTTTTAGTGTATTGCTGGATGCAGTTTGACAATATTTTGTTGAGGATTTTAGCATCTCTGTTCATCAGCGAAATTGGCCTGTAGTTTTCTTTCTTTGTAGGGTCTTTATCTGGTTTTGGCATCAGGGTGATGCTGACCTCATAGAAAGCGCCTGGGAGTCTTCCCTCTTCTTGGATTTTTTGGAATAGTCAGAGAAGGACAGGGTTTAGCTCTTCCTTAAATGTTTTGTAAAATTCTCCTGTGAAACCGTCCGGCCCTGGGCTTTTGTGTGCCGGGAATTTCTTGATTACTGCTTCAATTTCCCCAGCTGTTATCGGTCTGTTCAAGCTTTCTGTTTCTTCCTCTTTCAGTGTGGGAAGATTATACTTTTCTAAAAATTTGTCCATTTCATCAAGATTTTCAAATTTCTTGGCATAGAATTGTTCATAGTTTCTGACGATCATTTGTATTTCTGTGGTATCACTTGTTATTTCTCCTCTTTCATTTCTGATATTATTAATTTGGGTCCTCTCCCTTTTTTTCTTGATGAGTCTGCTTAAAGGCTTGTCAACTTTATTTATCTTTTCAAAGAACCAGCTTCTGGCTTGGTTGATCTTCTGAATTGTTCTTTTCATCTCTATGTCATTCAGTTTTACTCTAATCTTGACTATTTCCTCCCTTCTACTTGCTCTGGGATTTATTTGTTGTTGTTTCTCCAGTTCTTGAAGTTGTAGTGTTAGATCTTTTATTTGAAATGTTTCTATCTTTTTTAGGTAAGCCTGTATTGCCATGAACTTCCCTCTCAGGACCGCCTTTGCTGTGTCCCATAGGTCTTGGACTGTTGTCTGTTCATTTTCATTTGTTTCCAGAAATTTTTTGATTTCTTCTCTTTCTCATTATTGACCCATTCATTGTTTAATAGTCTACTATTCAGTCTCCATGAGTTTGCAAGTTTTTGAAATTTCTCTTTGAGGTTGATTTCCAGTTTCAATCCCTTGTGATCCAAGAAAAAGTTTGGTATTATTTCAATTTTCCTGAATTTGCTGAGGCTTGCTTTGTGTCCTATCATGTGGTCTATCTTTGAAATACTGCCATGAGCATTTGAAAAGAATGTGTATTTTTCTTCTTTGGAATGTAAGGTTCTACATATGTCAGTTAAGTCTCTTTGATTCAGTGTGTCATTCAGCTCCACAACATCTTTATTGATGTTTTGTTTGGAAGATCTGTCCATTTTTGACAGTGGGGTATTGAAATCCCCTACTATCAGTGTGTTGCTGTCTATATCTTTTTTGAAGCCATCCAACAATTTCCTTATAAAATGGGGAGCTCCAATATTGGGAGCATATAAATTTACAATGTTGATGTCTTCTTGATAGATTGTTCCTTTAAGTATTATAAAGTGCCCCTCTGAGTCTCTTTTTATGGCCTTTGTTTTGAAATCTACTTTGTCTGATACACGTATGGCAACCCTGGCCTTTTTCTCATGCCCATTTCCTTGGAATATTTTTTTCCATCCCTTTACTTTCAATCTGTGTAGGTCTCTTGCTCTGAGGTGGGTCTCTTGTAGGCAGCATATGTGTGGGTCATGTTTTCTTATCTATTCAGTTACCCAGTGTCTTTTGATTGGGGCATTTTTCCATTCACATTGAGAGACATTACTGATAGAAACTTACTCATCTTTTCTCTTTGTACCTGTGTTCCTCTCTCTCTCATTCTTTTCCTTCATCTGCTTAAACCAGTCCCCTTAGCATATCTTGGAGTGCTGGTTTGGTAGAGATGTATTCTTTTAGTGTTCTCTTGTCTGGGAAACTCCATATTTTCCCTTCTATTTTAATTGAGAGCCTAGCTGGGTAGAGCAGCCTTGGCTGTAGGCCCTTGCTTTTCATGGCTTGGAATATTTGTTGCTATTCTCTTCTGGCTTGTAGTGTTTCTGTTGAGAAGTCAGCTCCTAGGCGTATCGGGGCCCCCTTGTATGTTACTTTCTCCTTCTCCCTTGCTGCCTTGAGGATTCTCTCTTTGTCTTTGACATTTGCCATTTAATGATGATGTGTCTTGGAGTGGACCTCTTTGAGTCCCTCTTGAGTGGGGCCCTCTGTGCCTCCTGGATCCATGAGAGCCTTTCTCTCCTCAAATTAGGGAAATTTTCCATCATTACTTTTTCGAGGAGAATCTCTATCCCTTGCTCCTCTTCTTCTCCTTCTGGTATCCCTATTATATGGATATTATTGTGTTTCAGGTTTTCCTGCATTTCCCTAAATGTCTCTTCATTCTTTTTGAGTCGTTTTTCCATTTCTTATTCCTTCTTGGAGCTTCTTTCTACCTTGTCCTCCATCTCACTGATTCGATCCTCGGCTTCATCCAGCCTGCTTTGGATTCATTCTACTGTGTTCTTCAATTCAGAAATGGTATTCTTCATATCCTCTTGTGCCTTCTTGATAGTTTCTATGTCCTTTTCCAGGCTGATGTAGTTTGCTGTAAGATCCTGATAGTTTCTCTGAAGTTTCTCATAGTTATCTTTGAGCTGGCTGAGCTCATCGAGCTTCCTTAGAACTATTGTTTTGAATTCAGTATCTGATAGTTCCCTTTCCTCTATTTAATTTAGCTTTCTCTGTGGGGAGTCCCCTTTTCCACTCATTTGGGGGGAACTTCTTTTCTTCCCATTTTTGTGAGAGTCTGTTAAGTATTTTTGTCCTTTACTTTTCTTTCTGGGCCTGCCTCTGATGATGTCAGTTGTTGACCCTATATGACCTTGGGTTGTTTGTTTGAGCCTTCCAGGAGTCTACTGTCTGTGTCTGACTCCTCCTTGGGGGAGCTCTGTGACCCCTTTGGTCAGGGCTGGGCTATTTTTGGGGATCTCTCTGCACTCTCATGCAGGCTCCTTGAGCGCGCTCCCAGCGCGGCAGGATCCCCCACCTGCCTGGGCTCGCATGTGCTTTCCCCAGACCAGGGGGCTTATTCGCTACCTCCGGTACTCATCTGGCCCCCTGGCTGGCGTGCTCCCCGGCACTGGTCAGTTTAGGGTCTTCTATTGTGTGTTTTCTCCGCTTTGGCTCTTCGGGTACGTTGCTTGCCCCTCGCCAAATGGGGACTACAGAAATGGGAGGAAGTCAGCTCCAGGACTCTCCGGTTAATCCTGTTTCTGGTCTCTCCTCCAGGGATTCTGGGCAGCTCTACTAATTTTGTGGGCCACTCGGCAATCGCGGACGGGTGGGTCAATTTACGCCTGCCCTTGCCGCTCTGTGCACTCCCTCGCAGGCCGTATGGGTGCCAGTCTCTGTGAGGCCTTGCCGGCAGGTGCAAGCGTTCGCCAGCACGTGCGGGTCACACACATGCTCCCCAACCCTCACCGGTCACTCGGCGCAAGTGTGCGCGCCTGCACTGGGTGTTTTTGGGGGTGTCTATGTGTGCTTTTTGGCTTTTGGCTCTTTGGGGGTGTGGCCTCTTCCTGTGCAATGGAGACTACGGCAGGGAAAAGGAGTTGGGACTCCCCGGTTCCTCCTCCCGTTCTTTCCCCAACACCTCCGTTTCCAGTCTCTTCTCAGGGGCCTCCGAGCAGTTCCCTGACCCCTTCGGCCAAGGATCCACCCGCTGTGCGGACTGCGTTTCAATCGCAGGCAGTCTGGTTCCTGCGCGCCCCTCTTCTGCCTCTTTGGGGTCGCGCCTTTCCAGCCCACAATGGAGACTACCGAACGGGGAGGGAGTCGGGACTCCCTGGTTCCTCCTCCTGTTCTTTTCCCAACGCCTCCATCTCCAGTCTGTCCTCAAGGCTCTCCCAGCCAGTCTGCACTCAGCCCTGCAGCTCACTCGCGCACAAGCTGTGTGCGGAGCGCACAAAAGGCAGGTTAATTGATTCCCTTATGCCTGAGCGAGATGGTAGCTGCAGAGTGGGAGGTGCGTTATCACCTGGGCTCCACTGGCCACCGTCTCAGTTCTCTTCACAAAGTTTTCCTCACCAGTCTTTTCCCAGGCACCAGCCCACCCTGCTGCCGCCTCTACCCAGAGATCAAGGAGGGCAGCTGCCACTGCAATTTTTTCGTTGGCCCTTTAAATGTCTCTTTGCATCCCCAGTCACCTGTCTCTGGCAGAGAGCACCCCTAACCTTTTCGGGGTTGCGTTTTGTGTGTGTTTTCTTGGTTTTAGCTGCTGTAGTTTAGGGGTCCCTGTTTATGATTCAGACCCCATTCTTCTCGGGGGAAGCTAACTGGCCGTTTCAATGTCCCTCTGGTGCTAGTGCCCGTGGGCACCCAGCCCACCCACTCGAGCCTCCACCGCACTACTCATCCGTTGGGATGTGTGAGAGTCGAATCCACTGTCCGGGGCTCCAAGGCTCCTCTCCCACTATCGTTCCATTGTTTTCCAGGTGATTACTCCACTCTTTAGTTGCAATTCCAGTTTGGTCTTGTGAGGAGGTGAGCGTGACTCCCATTCACTTCTCCACCATCTTCTCCCTCTCCCTGCATCCTTTTTTTAAATACATGTTTTCTTGCACATACATGTGTTTCTCCAGCCTACATGGGTAAAAGTGAAAGTTTGGGGGTTAATAGGCTCTGAGCATATATGAAATTGTCTTTTTTACATAAATTATCCAGCAAAAGAACCAAAAATAAGAAATATAGGTTATCGACTCAATAGATAAAAAGTAACAGTACAGTTTAATCCCTTCATGATTACTATGAGATTCATTATCTACTAAAATACTCAGTGGCTGTTTATGTTTTCTCTTCTTTATATTCACATTCAAATACTTTGTTATTCTTCAGTTCATTGCCATCTCTCTCTCCCCCTCTATTTTTAATGGGGTGTGGTCAGTTATTGAGCTGCATTTTCAGAAAAAGAAAACTTGCTTATTGAAGGAGGATTTTTAATTTCTCTTTATCTTCATATCTTCAAAGCCCATAACAGTAAAGTGAGATAAGCAATAATACATATTGTACAAGTTACAACTACAGCATTTAGTATTATGCCAGCTTGCATAATATTTTAATAAGGTTTTGTTCTAATCACTTATGTATAATGACATCTTAATTTCAATGTACATGATTAAAGCAGTATCCTAAAGACTCTTTAGTGTATTACAAAACTTTTGCACTGCTGTTGTGAGCTGTTTTATAAACTTTATTACTTCAGTATTTTTTAGGTTATTACTCATGATTTTTTTCTTTTTTCATTTTTTTTCCTTTTTGAACATTTCCGTATGGACATGCATTTTCACATTTCCCATTATTTTTATTAGTGTATGATCTTAAATTAAGAAGAAAAAGTGTGGAAACAATTTTGTGTCATGCAAAGAATGTGCTTTCTAATGTATACCTTTATAAATATTAATCCAGGTGTTGTTATGTATACACCTTGGGTTACTATTACTACAAATTAAAATTGTGACCAGGATAATATACCAGTGTATATTCATGAGAGCAGCTAAAATTCAAAGGATGATCTGTACCAAATGTTGGCAAGGGCAAGAAAATGCCTGAATCTCTCTTTCATTGTTCGTCAGAGTGTCAACTGCTACAATTACTTTGGAAAAATATTTGGCCATAACTCTAAAGATAAATATTGTTAATCCCTGTGACCCAGCAATTCCATTCCTGGGCATGTACAATATTTACCTACCCAAAATGTCTCATATGTCCTCTAAAGACCAAGGTTGTAATTATAGCTTTAGTCACAACAACCTCAAGTTTGAATCAAGCTATATTCATTTTGTATTGCTGTGTAACAAATTACCGCAATTTCAGAAGCTTAAACAACAGACGTTTATTATCACACACATTCTTTACCTCACAAGTAGGGGCACAACTTAAGTAGGTACTCTATTTAGGTTATCAAAAGGTTGCAGTTAGAATGTTGACCGGGCTGAGTTTTCATCTAAGACTCAGGGTTCTCATTGATTGTTAATTGGTTTTTGACAACATTCAGTTTCTTGGGATTATAAAAGAACTTTAGGATTTCTTTTTTCTCCTCAGTTCTGGATACCACCCACAGTCTGTACAAGTTGCCTGGAGTTCTTCATCATCTAGTCTACCTGACATAGAGGCCTAGTTTACTTGTCCAGAAATGAGAATAGGCCTGCAAGATAAAATCATATACTGTATCAATCGAAGGAATGATATTCAATCATTTTTGTCATGTCTTATTGCTAAAAGTAAATAAGAAAGAATTGATACTTTTAGCTTTATAGAATACCCCTCTTTATTCCTGATAACTTTCTTGCTCCAAAGTCTTTTTTCTGAAATTAGTATAGATATTCCAGCTTAATTTTATTAATACAATCATAGTATAACTTCATCCCCCTTTTTTTAATCCATCTGTGTTTTTATATTGAAAGTGAGTTTCTGGTACATGATATACTGTTGATTATTGTTTTTTGGTCTACTCTGATAGTCTTTTAATTGCCATTCATGTTTAAAGTGTTTTTTGGCATAGTAAATAATTTAAACAGAAAGAAAGAGTACCTATTATACAGTGTTATATATAATTCAGATGAACAAACTGTATGTGATCAGAATCAGGAAAATGGTCACAAGTATAACAATGTACTAAGAAGTGTAACAACATAGCAAGAAGGTACAAAGAAATTTTAGAAAAATGTTTTATGCCTTTGTCTTGGTGGTAGTTACATAGGTATATGCATATATAAAATTGTATTGAGCATACTCAGAAGGCATGTATTTATTGCTTGTATATCCACTTTCATTATATCTCTATAAAATTAATAACTAAAAATTAATAAGAAACTACTGTGAAAAACCAAGCACTTTTTAAAAGTTTAATATCATAAACATGAGACTTTGTACAAATGAAAACCAACTTTACTTCTGTTTAAGAGCATAAAATCTGGTGCCACCTGCATGAGTTCAAATGCTGGGTTTGCAACATGTGGACCTTATGCTAGTTCTTTAGCTTGTATCTCAGTGTCTTCCGCAAAATCATGAAAATCATAGTATTTCCTTATTAGTATTGATGTGAGTAAGTATGTGAATATATCTAAAATGTTTTGATCATTTCTTGACATATGTTAGCTCTCAAAACAAGTTTCTTACCATTGGCAAGTGGACATTCAATAAATATTTACCCATGAATGCATATTTGCAAGTTAATATTCTTCAGAATGTTGGGGGGTCTAATGCATGAGTACAAAATGCAATCTTTTATTCAGTGTGACCTGAGGGGTCCTTTGGCTAAGACTGTTTCCTTCCCATTTTACAGACTCACACTTTTTACCTGTTAAGCATTATTGATTTTAGGTAAGATAAATGGAGTTTTCTTCCCTACATAAGGACACTTTTAAATTAGTCCAGTTAATTAATTTCATTGTTTTTGAAATAATTATTTATTGAATGTCTTTAATGAACAAATTAATAGTTTACATGTGTTAGTTTTTGGGGGTAGGGAAGAAAGTTTGGAAAGAAATTTCATTAAGACAAAGAGTGGCTTTCTGAATATACATTTTCTGTCCGGTAAAGCCCACACACATTTTAATAATCATACATCTTACTGCCAACTTCACTGATGACAAACATTCAACATATTGATTTTCATTATGGAAAGTTGAAAAACAAATAGTAGAATATCTTCTGGAGAAAAAGGGCAAACACTTGGGGTTCACCAGTGCCCGTTTAATCACCTATTGACAAGACTGTCCCTGTGGACCACTTGTGCTATCACCTCATCATTACTTTGTTTCCCAGACTTTGGAATGATCTTAACCTACTCATCTATGCAATTTCTTTATATCTAATGCAATATTTATTAGGACAAATACTGAAATAATATAAAATTAGTCATCAGGCTAGATAGGGTTTACCCAATATTTGGAAGGCTTGATGTCTTTACAAGTTTGATGCTCCCGAAACAACAATGCTATCTCATTCAAAGATAATACCCAAACACCAAAGGAACAAATTTATGTATATATTTATTAGGACAGTAAACAATTATATTTAGGTTACTATGCATGTAGAAAAAAATGTATTCTAATCTCAATTAATGTATCTCTCAATAGTGTTCTTAATATTTTCTCTAGTGAAAGTTATATTTTTTTATTTTGAAATAATGAATTAAGATACAGAATACAGAGTACCCAGTGAAAAATAACTCAGTTTTCCCCAGAGGGGAGTTCATGAACACCAATAGACATTGTATTCTATATTTAGGTCACATTAAAAATGTTAATGTATTACACTAAGTATTTTGATGTCAAAGTCATCCAAGCTATTCTAATTCTGCTGAGATGACTCTAAACTAAGAAGCAGAAGCTGACAAAAATTTCTACAATATTTTTAAAATATTTTATTAACAAATAAACAATTTCTGCTCAGCAATTACAAGTTGCCATGTTGCCTAACTTATTCAAGTTCATTCAAATCTACTTATTTTCCAAATGTCAGCAATAATCTAAACTGTTCCACATCACAGGCTGCTGACAGTTTCGTATGTAAGATAACAAACAGAATTGCATTCACTTGGGGCAGCAAAATTCATACATTTTTTTCTATGGCCCAGATATCATGTAATTTAGATATTAGTTTGTCACTGTGGTTTTCAATTCATTTTTCATAGAGTTCATGTAACTGAACGGATGATCCTACTCACAGGTATCAACAGAAATATTAACTATCTGTATACAAACTGATATGTAGGCGAATGCATTTCATTACTTTGAAGTAGAATATATGGAGAAAAAATATATGCTGTCTACCTAAAAATAATCTTTCAGATACCATTTTTTCATGATATGATTATTTTTAATAGATTGGCAGGGGAAAGTAAACAACCAAACAAACCAACAAACAAAAAACAATGTTCTCTTTCCCAAGGGAATTTTGTCATTATAAGACATGCAACTTATCAAACTCTTGCAATTCTGGCTTTATGAATTCATATACTATCAAGAGAACATCTGAAGTGTTTAATTATATTTTGCAAAAATTACTGGCATGCTAACAGTGGAAAGATGCATAAAAGTAAAGACTGAATGTCAGTTACTAATTTTGAATCTTATCCTGTTGTCATTTGTTCAAGAACCAAATGATAGAAAAGTACAAATTTTCTGAACACTTCAACAATCTTCCTTATGTATCCTTCCTCCTTTCATTTATATCATTGTGGGGCCCGTTGCTGTAAGAGAATTTCTGTTAGATAAAATAAAGCACATTAGAGTGTTAACAACCTCCTCAATTTCCTTCAGTAAAAAAGTTTTAAATATTCTAAAGGTCTCAGTGTGAGGGCAGTGATAACTGCAAAGTGATGGATCTTAATTTTGGTCTTTGATTTCCTTCTTCATATACATTCTTTAATATCCAGATCAGGTGTTAACACATGCTTTAGTGAACTCTTTGCAATCTTCTTCATCTCAACAGGACAAATCCCATCCTTTCCTATGATACCTTGGCTCCATTAGTGTAATTCCATTAACACATCTATTTCTTTCAGGAATGTTCTCAAGAGCTAGTTATTATTATTATATTTATTTTTTCACTTTAGCCTCAATTAGGAGGGAAAAAGTAATTGAGCATCTTTTGGAGTAATTGTCAAATTTACTGTGAATATTCACGTTTTGCTTGCTGTTTCCCTAAAGGCTGATAACTTTCTTAGGTTTTAGTACAATGTTTTCAGGGAATAAATTCCATCCCTTTCAAAATTAATACCTGATACTTCATAATTTTTATTTAGTGTAGTATGTTAGCGGTTAAGAACACTCTCATTGCCATACCTAATTTTTCAGATGATGAAAGTAGGTCACTCAAAGGTTAAATATCTTCTCTGAGCCCCAATTTCCTCCTCTACAAAAATGAAAATCATATTAACTAGAGAGATTATTCTAACAATTAAATGTTAGCATAGCACATGTCATGTAGTAACATACAAGAAAGGGTTGGTGCTTGTATCATTTTTGTGATAATTTGCCATTAGCCTTAGAAATTCTCAAATTTACTATTTCTTTATTAAATAAGTTCAGCATATTTCCCCCCAAAATAAAAACCTTGTCTTTTCCATTACCATTTATATTTATATGTCAATTTAATAATATCCAACAGTTACTGTCTGTATTTAGGTAATTATTGATGGGAAAGGAGAGCAAAGGGACTGAGACATTAAGTGTAACCAACTGGGGACCATGAGCCTGCTTGCTTATTCAGGAAGCCACTGCTCTGCACCGCAAGGGGCCACAGGACTGCTCTGCCAGGGGGGTTAGTGCTCCTCCCTTCCGCGTCCCAGGATCTGAATGTGGGAGGTGCAGCGAGAGGTGCCTGGCCATAGAGGTCTGTCAGTCTAATTGGGGGGTGGACCTATAGAAACTTGTGAAAGCCTGGAAATTCTTTGGCCAATTTGAAAAAGCTTCTGGTATTTTCCAAGCTCAAATGAATATAATCCCAGAAGAATAAAGAATCTCTCTCTTTCTCTCTCTCTCTGTCTCACCTCCGCTTCCCTCTCCCCGCTGACTCTCACGCTCGCTCTCCATACACTCTCTCTGTGCGCTAACATGCCCTGTCTCCATAGTCATGCGTCCTTCGCAGCTGTGTAGTTGATGACCACACAGCCTCCACACACAGGCTCCAGGCAGGAGGCTAAGTACTTCAGCACAGCCATGGATTGCAGCCAGGAACACAAGCTAAACTTTCCCGGTGCTGGACTGGAGTGGACTTTAATAGTGAGAAGAAACACTGGGTGGTGCTCTTTATGCTGGCTCTACTGAAAACAAGATTGCACTTTTCCATGGTAAGACAGATGGAAAGGAGCCCCATAATTTTACATCTATAAAATTTACTAAGAAATCCGCTCTTCCCGTGTGGGTCTCAGAAATTTATTTTCCTCAAGACACTGCAAGAGGGGTTTGTTTTCCACAATAACGTGATCAACCTGTCTTTTTTTTTTTTAATGTAAATGACTCTCTCTGGTGTGCAGATCCTGCTATGTTCTACAGAACTCACATCCACAGCACATTATCTTTGATACTATGGCTAAGGCAGTTTTAAGTTCAAGTCACTAGAAAAACCATAGATAGAAATCGTGTAATAACTATGTATTTATGATACCTTTCATATCTTGTTTCACACTTTCACTTTCTCAAAGTTTTTTTACAGGCTTTTCCTGCTGCCGTTTGAATTGGCATTACTTTAAAATAGACAATTAAAATCAGAAGACATTTATTAATGCATAAATTACATGGTATCTGCTTCAATTTTATACTTTTATCCTGCCTTCACATTTATAATGAAATATATGAAATATAACTATAAAATTGTGTGTAACTATGCATATATATGTATATGTGTGTATGTATGTATATGTCTGTGTGTGTATCTCCAGAAAAAACCCCAGAAATTTTAATATAATTAGAATGGTTTTGTGCAACATCAGTGTAACCTGGCAGCCAAGGAGAATGGACTGGAATGTTCATGTGTGAACAATGTCGACTTCACTGTACTAATCAGTGGGGACCATAGACATCATTGAATGAACATGTATACTGCATGGACTTCCCATTCGATATGACTGAGTGAGTAGAGCAATGAATCTGCATCAAATTTTCCATTTAGCTTGAAACTATTTAGCAAAAACTATTCAGATGATGCAGAGGGACACAGCTGTGGGCAACTGGTGATTGGCAGTCTCATCACAACAACGCACCTGCTCACGCATCACATCTCGGTGCAGTTTTTTTGTGAAATATCAAATCAACAGGTGACTCAGCCTCCGCACAGCCCAGATTTGGTGCCCTGTGACTTCTGGCTTTTCCCAAAACTAAAATCACCTTTGAAAGGGAAGAAATTTCAGAACTTGGATGAGATTCAGAAAAGTATAAAGGGGGCAGCTGATGGTAATTGGGAAGACAGTATGAAGTCCCACGGTGCCTACTTTGAAGGGGACTGAGGTGTCATTGTCCCATGTACAGTTAAGGTATGACAGGAATTTTGATAATTCCAACCAACCATGACATCACCTTGAGTGAACTCATCATACTCCCTACAGTGTGTTGTAAAATGGCATTCTAAGATAACAGCTTCCTATGTCACAAATCTCTGTAGGTGGGGTCAATGACCAAGAAAGAGAGTGCCATCCTCCCTAAAGGGACTATTTTTGTTCTTGATTGTGGTCAACTTTCATAATAGTAGTCAACTCTGCAGCATCCTCCTCTCTCCAGTACCCTTGTTAAGACCACTGATTTCACTCTATCATCATGTTTGAAAAACAAATGTTGCAGGGGACAAAGCTCAAAATATCAAATGACACCTTTAAGAATGGTGACTATGTACACTAAAACTCAAAATAAGAGCAAAATATATAGTGACAAAGCAAAGTATTTATAAACAAGATCTTTAACTTAGTGTGGATTGTGGATCATGATCCTGGTGTTATCTCCTTTAATGGGTGTTTTTTTTATTAAATGACTTAACTTGAATAAATTCTCAGCATCAATTTATTTTCAAATATAAATTAATGATTATAATATTACCTATCTCTAGGTTATGGTAACAGACTATATTTTTCTCCTAGGGCTTCCATAATAGAATATTCCAGGCTGGGTGGGTTAAACAAGAGAAATTTATTTCCTCACTGTTCTGAAAGCTGGACGTCTAAGCAGGTTTGGTTTCTCCTGAGATCTCTTTTTCTGGTTTGCAGAGAGCCATCCAGCTATGTCCTCAAATGGCCTCTCCTTTGTACTTGCATGCTCCTGATACCTTCTTTATGAAATGACACCAGGTCTATTGAGTTAGGGCCCCACTCTTATTACCTTAATTAACATTAACTCCCTTCCTTAAGGTTGCATCTCCAAATATAGTAGTAATGGGGGTTAAGTTTTGCATAGAAATTGGATGGTAGCGTAATGGTGTGCACGACTCAGCCCGTAGTATAGACATTGTTGGTTATGCTTAAATTCTCTCTGATCCTTTTTACCATTTTTATATAGCCTTCTGAAAATTTCTTTGCACCTTAGCTTTTACTGACTTGATAATAGAGTAGCACCAGCCACCCTCTTGTCTGGAGCCACTGCACACACTTGGAACTGCTTGGGAGTTTTTGCCACCACTTTGCTCATCCCTGCAGGCCAGCATTGACTTTGTCTTAAATTGAATATTTGCTTGGCATCCTGACCTGTCCTATCTCACTTTCCACCTAATCAGGTAACTGAGAACACTTCCTTCCTTAATAAATTAAATGCACTAATAATCAGTTTGGATTTAACTAATGGGTATTCTCATCCACAAAAAGATTTTAAAAGCATTAACTATAGAATGCATCAAAACTAATTAGCCTGATTCTAGTACATGGTAAATGTCCTATACCTGTCCTAACAATGACTATTGTTATTTGTGTTTTTATGTTTGCTGTTGTTTTGCTAATTTTATTATAATTCAAGTTTGGCATTATGCATCTTGGGACTTGTTGCTTAAACTTTTTTGCATTTCAGTATTTTCACTTGAGAAATATGGATAATAGTATATATTTAAAGGACCTTCGGAAGATTAAATGAGATAAAACATAGTATTTCATCACAGTGATTTACTGATAGGAATTATTAAATAAATATTAGTTTTATATTATAATGACTATTTGCAGGAGTCTCAAGATAGTCTGTTGAAAATGGTCTTTCCTTGAAACCTAGTAAATGTACATTTCAGTTCATACATCCTTTTCAATAGGAGGGTTTCCTCTTCATTGGTTGCTTTAATTGTCAAAAAAACCCCACCTCTTTAAATTGCTGTGTAATATCTGTAAATTGCTGTGTAATAGTAAACAATGCATCTTTAACATTAAATATTTGTTATTGAGATTTCCTCCACTGCATATTTATTTTATTTATGAACTTTAAAAGCTTCTTTAAGAGTCAAGTACCTTTCTCTATTTCCATGTCCCAACAAAATAATCAGGGAAACATATACTTTGAGTTAGTTTGAGTTTGTATTCTGAAAGTAGAAAAGCCTCACCATTTAAAATTATTTATGTTTTTTATTTTGAAATAAAATTGTATATCAGACATTTGAACATATGCAATTTTCACATTAAGGTTATTGTTTTATTAAAACATCAACTTTGTTCATTAGATTCCACATGAGTGAAATCATATGGAATATGTATTTCTCTTACTGGCATATGTCACTTACCATAATGTTCTCCAGGTCCATGTAAACTGAAATAACAAGAAAAACAGGGATAGACTCATAGATGGAGAGCAGATGACAGCTAGTGGGAGGGTAGATTAGGGGGTGGAGGAATTGAGCCAAAAGGGAAAGGGAAAGGGACTCAATAATGTGGACAACAGTGTGGTGAGTGCTGAGAGCAGGGAATATAAAGGGCCTAAAAATGATAAAGGAAAAAAAAGAATTTCAGACTGTTTGAATTTCAGTTTGTGAAAAGGCAACTGGTCTCAAGAATAGCCGCATATAAAATAAATAAATCTTTGTTTCCTGGGAAAGAAAGAAAATAAAACATCAACTTTGAAATATGTAAGTACCTTCTCAGTTTGGCTAAAGACTGTACCTTAGTCTGTAAATGTAACATGATTATTGAGATTTATACTAAAGCTTTCCAAGTGGATTGAACAAGAAGATCGGGAAGGAGGAGAGGAAGCAATTTACTGAGTAACAGAGCAGACTTATTTCAGTATGCTTATTTGCTATGCCAGCAGGAAATAAAAATAGAGGTACTGTACTTTCAAGGTGAATCCAAAAGGAGTATGCATTGTCCTTTAGAAATGAAAGCTCCTCAAACAGTACCAACCTTAATACATTGTAAGGACTGTGCCAGTGAATTGTCATCAGATTGCAATAAAAATGGTTCATGGAGGTTAGGGGAAAATATGTATTTGTAGCCGCCATGAAAATAAAATTTTTCTGTTTTATAGGGCTTAAAATAAATCTTTTCAGAAAAAAACTAAACTGGATGAAATGTAATGTAGATTGTCTCTAAATTTTGCCATGTTTCTCTCTATACATCGTTGAGACAACTCCCAAATTTCCATGTCTTCAGCAAAACGTAGTTTCAAGTTCAAAACTATTTAATGCTTCCTTATGTCCTTAGCCCAGAAGAAAATGTCTATATTATGCTCCAGCTTCTCTATCTCAATTAAACCTTTGTATATTATTTATGATTTAAATGACTTTATTATATATGGTAGCCCATTTGTGTGAAAAACATCAAAGTTTTCATTAATATTAATATTAAATTGTGCCAAGTGACTGCAAATATTAAATACTTGGAAATATGATTGAGTGCATTTATGGATGTTAGTGGAAATCAGAGGAAGTTTTTCTTTTCTCTCATATGCTGTACACTCATGTGTCAGACAACTATGATTTTCATACATTAAAACACTATGGAAAACTTGACAATGTATTAAAAGACTAGCAGTTTGGTGAGAGATCTTAAATGTATACCATTTAAAAAATCTGGAAAGGGTTTGTGGAAGTTTTCCATTTTACACATAAAGAAAATAAGACATAACTAAGAGGACAAAATTTTGGTCAATTTCAACTAGAGGACAATATTTGGGGGCAATTTCAACTAGATAAAATTTTAGTAGAAGACAAATCAGAAAGTTGTTGTGTTGCTTCACAGAGAAGAACTAAGGCCAGGGGATATTAATAGAAAGAGATGATAGTTGTACAATTGAATTTTTTCCCCCAAAATTATTGAGCACCTGCTGTGTCAAACACTGCTCTGGATATTAAAGGTACAGGAAACATGAAAAAAGCAAACAAATACTTAAACAAACTGTAAGAATCACTCTTCATGGGAAGTTTACATTCTGCTGAGGAAAAATTGAAATAATGGGTATGTACTTACTAAAACTAAGCTAAGCTGTTGATAATCAAATTTAAGGACATTGAGGAAAAGATTTCTTACTCGGTCCATCTGACTCAAGAATCGTTGTATTTATATAAATATATGACATTTTTGGTATGCTGAATTATTTTCTTATGCTTTTTCATGCTTTTAAAACTCATTTATATTCATTAATAACATATTTTATATCAAAATTCCTTATTGGACTAAGAAGACATTTATTTAATTTATTTATCATATCATTGTTACCAGAAGAAGACTTGTTTGGAAATGGATTCTTGTGATGTCATAAGAAAAGCCTTTCAGGGACACTTGCAAAGGAGGATTTGAGTGATAGCAGCAAGATTTATTAGAGCGCCTTTCAAAGGCTACCACTCTTGCCGAAGTGCATCCCTGGTAGGTACAGCAGCAGAAGCTGGTCGATGTTGTCAGTCTGCCCCCAGATCAACATGCCTCATCCATGACCAGGTGGTTCAGCTTCCTCTTGTTAGGGGAAAAGTCTAGATTCAGGGGCCTGCTAGCCTACACTTGTACCGACCAGGCCCAGAAAGGCCAGGGCCCATAACTACAATGCCATCAACCTAGCAACTGAGGCCCAGTAGCCCAGCTCAGTCTCTACTCCCAGCTGGTATCAAAATTCTTAGCTGTGTGACCTCGGGAAAGTTACTTAACTTCTCCGTGCCACATTTCCCCATCTGTATGTCTATTGCAAAGGCTCAATGACGCCTGGTCACTATGCTGTATTCCAGTTCCTGTGTCTGCTATGGAAATGGACCTTTGTACAGCTTCTATATATTTCTTTGGGTTTGGGGAAAGAGCAGGCCTTTTTTGAAACTACCTAATCTCTTTAAGTCTTTTTCGTGGGCCTGTGCTGGTGCCCTCACCCTATTCAATCTTTTTCATGGATTTTCTGGGGGTTTGTGCTGTCCTCCAATGTGATCCTTTTCCAAGACTTCCTAGGCTAATTTCCCCCCTCTTCCTGTTTGCAATTTGGCCTCCACTCATGCCTGATATATCATTTAGCTTGTACTGCACATGTGCTGATCTCCCTCCCGCTTCCCTGGTTAGTCAGGGAAACGGTGCTGGTTGTTCACTGGGGTGATCTAAGAGCCAGTCTTCCCTGCCTACTCCTATGTTAACCTGCTTGTTGGAGCCCTGTAGATTAGTTCCTGGAGGGACTATGAAACTGCCCATTTCTAGTGAATTTGGCTTAATCAGATGCTTGGCTCCCTTCTCCTTAATATCTAGCTAACTGCTTACTGTAACATCATGACAACAGCTAGTGTACTACTTTTGTTAATGATAATATTATTTATAATAATAATGATGTACTCATATATTATCCTGAAAATGACTATTGTAAAAATAATTGAAAAACAGTATTCACAGAGTTGAGATATTATAAGAAGTCATAGTCTATAAAAATGAAAGCTGATATTATTAAAAAATGTCTTTCTTTCGGAGATAGCCATTACCCTTCAGTTATGTATGCTGGAGGAGTGCAGGACTGCAATAAAAAGGAAAAAAAATCTATAACATGGATCGTACATAACTAGTAGGTTGACCCAAGGCTTCTATTAAAACTGCTTAGGGAAAAGAAATATGTTGTACAGTTGTGAAGCTGGAAATTGTGCAACTAACAATACAATAATTTCACCTATAGGCGTATAGATTTAGACAAACTTTCACATAGACATTGGGAAAGCATTCACATAAATATTTATAGTAGCAATTTTAAAATTGCAAATAAATCAAAGCAACTCAGGTTTTTATTGACAAGAGAAGCAAAAAAGTTATAGTATGGTTGTACAAAAATACCATGTAGTGGGAGAATGAATAATTATAACAACATACATTTATGTGATTGAATATTGAAAAAAATATTTGATTGAAGAAGCAAATCGTAGAAGATAAAATGTAAGTCCAATTATGCAAAATATAGTGAAAATTGAAAAGGAGGAGGTAGAAATGAGTTCTGAGGAGCAAAAATTTTCTCTCATAAAACAAAAACAATATCATAATACTAATATATTTATTATTTATTAATAGTTATATATAATAGCCTTTTTGAAAAAATATACTTATAAATATACAATGTATACTATACATACTAATACATATACACATATTTAGAAAAATATATAACATACAAAATGTTTATTTTATTTATAATTTTTATTTTATATTTATTTTTATTTGCATACATATCTAATAACAGGTTTAATCAATCTTTGAGTCTTTGAAAATGATGTCTAGCATCATGTAATTTAAACCAGTTCCTTAGTGTTTCATTTGCCTACAAAGTTTGAGAAATTGTGAGGAATATACCCATCATGTTTGCAAATTAGAAGGATCATTTTTGGGAGGCACTTCGTTAGTGAATTTGACACAGATAAAACAAAAAGTAAAATGATCTGGAAGAAGGTTATTTCAGTGTTTATTAAAGCGATGATGAGTTAATAAACTAGGTCAGTGACAAAGAAATGGAGAGGAGGTGCATATATCTTCAATTAACAAAGTTTACTGAATGTGGAGATTTTGATAAGGAATGAATTATAAATCTAAGAAATTTAACACATTTCTCGATTATGTCACAAATTGCTCCACTTTATCAAGTAGAAAGGATTAAATAGGAGAAGTCTTAGAGGAGGGAATAAGTATGTTCTGTGATTTGTTCAGTGTGAGTGTTTGCGGTAAATCTAGACAGAAATGATCAGCTGGAGATTGAATTAATGAGTCTGGAATTTTGACAGTTGACATGATCTAAAGATTTCACAGTTGATGACTGATTTTTTTAATAGAAAGACAATGTAAAATTAGAATTAAAAAGCATAAAGCACAAACTACTTTTGGACACTAAACCATTTATATATGAACCTATCACATCAATCAATATCAATGTAAATTTAAATTTGTATTAGTTGGGCTTATAGAGAGTGGCAGATATCAAATTTAAAATCCTTGAAGCAAAATGAGAAAATTGAAGAATTTATTATAAGGGTGCTTTAAAATCTCATGAAATGCTGTAATGGTTGAATAAATTCATCTTTGAGGAGAAAACAGTAGAGCTTAGTGTAAACTATAACCAGAGATTGGAGTGCCACATTCTCTCCATATTTTGTTTCTGAATTAATATGGTACCTTATTTCACTTCTTTATTCATAGCAGTATAGGTTCCTATTTAAAAAAAGAATAAATGTAGAAACATGGCCCATTCTGTGAAAAAACCTATGTTCAAATTATAGATAGGGGTCCATTGTCTGATTTTGCCACTCTTGACAATCAGTAATGGCCAGGAGGTAAGGTCATTTGAACAAAATAGATGCTTTTATATTAATAATATACAGAGAAAAATACCTTAAAAATAGGGAACACATTAAGAAACAAAAACAAAACAAAGTACCTATGTATCCAACATGTCTGTGGCCAGGAGATGGAATTATATCACTCTGTAAGTTTTTAAAGTTAATGTAATTCTATTACAAAATAGTTCTTTTAACAAGCACTCACTGTTATTTTTATCTTTATTTGAAACATAATTAAACACTATTCTTAAATTACTCTGTGGACATTTATTTTGTATTTGTAGTATTTACCAGCTACTACAACTAGAACCTTGTGTTCTCATTTAACAATTTTGATGTATAAGCTTTGCCTAACATGGGTTTTACCAAATATTTCATCAGACTGATAGTTTTATATTTATGTTTATTCATAACTTACCATGTTCCAAAAATTTGAGATCATATACAAGAAGTTTAAATATATAAGATAATTTAATACAAATATTAAATTAAGATAAAGTAAGTTAAATTCAGACAGGAACATAGCAGAAATAAAATATGAACCATATTTTCTTACACTGTTACAAGAGATGAGCAGCATTTTGAACTCTAGTCTTCTCTGGTAACTAAAGAAACAGTGAAACAATGTCAATTGATAAGTTATAAGATAATTATATCTATATTGCTATATTTCTCTCTTCTATAAGATAAATGTAAACTTTACATGGTACTAAAATGAAAGAGACATTTCTCCTGTGGGCCCTTACACAGAGGAAAGTGTGATGAACTTGACCATGTTCTCATGACATTCTGACAACATATGCCCCCAGAATTTTCATGGAGGTCTTACACCTGGGTGTTCTTTAAGATAAGCCGAAGACACAACATCAAAATATAATTCAATATAAATTAAGTACATGATATGTAAGACAATGTAGTTTAAGTACAGTGTTCAATTATCTGATGGTAATCAGTGTATTGGTTTACTGTTACTTTTTAAAAAATTATCACTATAAATTACATGAAATCTATTTAAACATACAGTTTCACTTCTGGATCTAAATGGTTGACAACTTTTTAAAAATGATATTAAGTGGCATATGTCTGCAAGTTGAGCATTCATGATACTACTGCCTACCTATTTTGCACAAGCACTGCCTGGCACTGAGGACGCGACAGTAAACAAGAGTGAGGAAGTTGCTACTCTCATGGCAGTCAGGAAGCTAGGGAAGCAGTGAACAGATATGCAAATAAAACAATTAAGACTGTGATAAGTGCTAAAATGGAAATTAATTGGGGTCTGATGGGGAGCACTTGTAATCACTGCTTGAAAGAGATTAGTCACTGAAGGACTCTGTGATGATGAAATATAAAAAATGAAGTAGATGATCATGCTAAAGAAGGGCAAAGTTTACAAAGCAGTGCCTCTTGGTGGATAGGCCCTGTGTGGTCAAAGGAATTATTTGAGGATCTGGAAGGATAGTATGGGAGATTCAATGTAAGGAAGCAAGATAAACAGCATAAAACAAAGTTGGAGAGAGAACCAGGAGTAAGATAATACAAGGAATCGTGGGCCATTATAAGGAGTTCATATATTATTAAAATCCAAGCTACAATCTGAATTAGGGTTTGTAGAACACCCTCTGACATATATGACATATGATGTATGACAATTGCTTTAGAGGGGAGTATGAGAGGGAGCATGGCCAAGTTGGAAGTTATCGTAGGGGGTACAAGCTAATGTATGACAATAAATTTAGCTTGAGTAGTTAGTAGACAGTAAAATAGAACAGTAGTTGAGTAGACAGTGGAATTGCATTCATGATGTATTTTGGAGTCAGAACTGAGAGGATTTGCTGACAGATGAGCTATTGCAAATGAAACAGTGAAGACTCAAGCAAAGCTTCCAGCACTCTGGAATAATTTTGTGGGTGATATTTAAATTTAAAATGTGCGGAGTGAAGAAAGGCGTGGTGTTGATGGAAAAGAGGTGATAAAGAAGCAAGAGTACTATTGTGCAATTTGAGGTACGCTTGAGACTTCTGAAATAAGGCTTTAAGTAAGCATTCAGATATATGAGTTTCAAGGCATCCTTAAGAGGTGGAGTCTAAATCCATGGAATTGGATGAAATATCCTGAAGATATAGTGCAAATAGAATAAAAAATTGCCCTTCAAAAAACTAATATTTGGAGCTGCGTTGGTTAAGAAGGGAACAGAAAAGAAGACTCAGTTTGAAATGGGTAATGGGACTAACTAGTACAATGGGGAGAAAACAGAAAGCATATAGTTGTTGAAACCAGATGAGAAAACTGGATAAAGGTAGCATTCTGTGACTTGTATATATTATCTTGGATCAAAAAAAAAAATCAATCTTTAAAAAGTATGTATAATATAATAATTTAAGAAAAACTAAAATAACAATTAATCTTCCCATTGATTTTAATTGAAATAAGCTAAACATGAGACAAGAAAAATTTTCAGCAGAATTCTAGACTTTGGCTAAGATGAAGGTTGTTTATGGTTTCTTATTATATTACTTGTTTTTTCACTACTAGAAGGACTATTTCACAGTCATAATCTTAAAATATGACTCATTTCTTTACAAATTACACAATTTAAGGGGTTTAATATAGCATGGATTATTACATGTATACTTCTCAAAACAATCCTATGGGGTAGGGATTATTATCATTCCATTATACAAACAAACAAATCGAAGTTTTACAAGTTGAAATATGCTTGTATTTTCACGGTACTAAAGTTGAAGTCTGAGTAAAATCATGTCTGCCTGACTTCTGATCCTATGTTCTTAACCTTTCTGTGATAGTTCTTATTCTTCAAGTGATATCTTTCTCTGCTATGTTTCCAATCTATACTTTTGTCTAGGTAAAATTTTAAGTCAAAATTTTTGTTAAATTCTAGATAAATTATTTCTTCTTTTCTCTTCATTGACTTCAGAATTTAAAAACCAGCTTATCATTAGTTTGCATAATTATAGTTTAGCACATCAGTATTACAGCTTATTTTCTCCTTGATAGGGTAGCTGTAAAACTAAATAAGCAATGCAACCTGGAGAATATTTTCCTGTTTTATGTGTTAAGAATATTACATACTTTTATTTATATTTCAGATTCTTATCTTACATGCAAAGGTATTTTAACTAAAGTGTTCAAGTTATTTTTATTTTACTTTTACTTCTTTAATTTATTTTCAATTCTCCCCAAATTAGATAAAACAGCTCATTTTTCTTTTTTAATCCCTTCACCTTTTTCACCCAGGCATCCCAACATCCTTCCCCTCTACAACTATCAGTCTGTTCTCTATGTATCTATGAGCCTGTTTATATCTTGTTAGTTTATTTTGTTCATTGGTTTGTACATATAAGTGAAATCATATGGTACTTGTCTTTCTCTGACAGGCTAATTTCACTTAGCATAATACTCTTCAGGTTCATCCATGCTGTTGCAAAGGGTAAGATTTTCTTCTTTTTACAGTAACCTAGTGTTCCTTTGTATAAATGTACCACAGATTTTTTTTATCTTCTCATTTACTGATGGGCACTTGGGTTGCTTCCATAGCTTGGCTGTTAAAAATAATGCTGCAATAAAGATAAGGGTGCATACAAGTATATTCTTTCAAATTAGTGTTTCAGATTTTTCAAGTATATTCCCAGATGTGGAATAGCTGGATTATAAGGCAGTTCCATTTTTAATTTTTTGAGGAACCTCCATATTGTTTTCCACAGTGGCTGTACCACACTGCATTCCCACAAACTATGCATGAGGGTTCCCTTTTCTCCATATCCTTGCCAGCAATTGTTTGTTGGTTTATTGGTGATAACCATGTTGACAGGAACAAGGAGCTATCTCATTGTGATTTCAATTTGCATTTCTCTGATGACTAGTGGTGTTGAGCATCTTTTCACATGTCTATTGGCCATATTTATATCCTCTGGAGAAATTTCTAATCAGCTTCTTTGCCCAACATTTAATTGGATTGTTTGTTTGTTTGTTTGCTTGTTTGTTTGTTTTTGGTGTGGAGCTGTATGAATTCTTTATACACTTTGAATATTAACCCTTATCAGGCGTATCCTTAGTTAGCATGCTCTCTCATTCAGTGGGTTGTCTTTTCATTATGTTGATGGTTTCCTTTGCTTTGCAAAAAGTCTTTAGTTTAATGTAGTCTCATTTGTTAATTTTTCTTTTGTTTCCTTTGCCTAAGTAGATATATCAGAAAAAAATATTGCTATGAGAAATGTCTGAAATTTTATTGCCTACATTTTCTTCTAAAATGTTTATGGTGTTGAATCTAACATTTAAGTCTTTAATCTATTTTAAGATTATTCTTGCGTGTGGTGTAAGAAGGCGTTCTAGTTTTTTGTTTTTTGCATGCATCTGTTCAATTTTTCCAACATCATTTTTTTGAGTAGACTATCTTTACCCCATTGTACGTTCTTGCATCCTTTGTCAAATATTAATTGACCATAAGAATGCAGGGTTTATTTCTGGACTCTTATTCTGTCTTATTGATGTATTTGTCTATTTTTATGCCATACTTTTCAATTTTTTAATAATAGTTAAAACTGATCACTAATTTCCTACATGTCAGAATAGTAAATACATGTGTGAAATTACAAAAAAAAATTAAACAGTTGGATTTTGCAAAGCTTATTCTCTAGGTGGTTTTTTTCTTCTTTTTAGCTAGAGCTATCAAGTCAATCTAAAATAAAGCACAAATTTTCTCTGAAAAGCTTTAACTGAGAAAATATAAAAATTTATATGGTTTCTACTCAGTTATAGATTTTTTAAAGAATTAAAAGACTTGAATACTAAACCAAGCATTATATTTAGGGTTAGATGATTTATAATCTGTTTCTAACAGGCTTAATTACAAAAATGAAGCAAAAAAAGAGTTAATATACCAATGCTTTTAGGTACTTGGTCACTTCAACTTTTCATTATAAGTTTTTCATAGCTTAATCTACCAAAACTCTTTTTTAGCATTCGAATGGAGTATACCAGGATGCCTACTTGTGTCATTTCTAGTCCTTACTACCTCCTAGCTGTGAAGATGTATGGCCTCATTTAAGTAGCTAAGAAACTTGGGCATATTACTTTATGTTGATTTTGTAACCTCTAAAGAGAGGATATTATACATAATTTTAGGGTATATATGAGGAAATTTTGAGACTGGCCCATAGCATGCTGATAAGTTATAGTAAATGGTAATCTTATTTCTGCCTGTTATGTACTAAACCTGAAAGCTGTAAGCTTTATTTTAAAATCCTTGTAGTTTTTTTCTCATCTTGAGAATAAGTTCATCTACCATTGCTTGGGTCTAAGTTTTGTGCAATTTCCTAAGTTTTTGAATGATGGGTACATTGACCTTTCTACCAAAAACCTTAACTGTATTTTAGCATTTGCAGGGGTCAAGGCAGCAGGAGCACACAGACAGCAGCTGTCCTTCCAATTTCTGTTCTGAGACCGCTTCTCTAATTCTGCCTGCATTTTCACCAATGTCCTTGTGTAGCCTACATTTTCAAGCTCAGGTCCCCTAAATTTCCTCGACTTCATAACCATTGGTATTTACTTTTATATTCACGGGGTGGAAATATTTTTCATTACCTCTTTTCCTTAAAAAAATGGTGGTACTATGTTTCTTCTGAGAGCTCCCATTCAAGGGATTAGGGTTTTTATTTAAAAAATGGAGTCTACCAGAATTGCACTAATACCTTCTAAAATTTATATCACTTCATGCATTTACATGCTCTTCTCACCAGGAGAAACATACTGTTACTCTATCTTTGACCTGTGTAGGTATTTTCCTCATTTATTCATAGATATTTCTGACCCCATTCAGACATTTTATCTTGCTCACCTCACTGGAAGTTTTCTAACAACTTGTCAAGCCCCAGCATCAATCTTATTTCAATATCTATGATGTAGGATAAAAATTGATTTCTGTGTTGCTAAGATTACGCTAGTTTGCAACTTGATGTAGTCCTCAGGTACAGACCTCATTATTTGCTCAATAATTTTATCAGGTGGTACAATTTTCTTATTAATAGTCTGATTTTTTTATTTGTCAGATAGGGCCTTTCAGCATAACACAGAAAGAAAATTGATCTGTAGACATAAATGTTTAAAGTAAAAGACACAGCGATAGTAACATGTTAAAAATGGCTTAGAAACAATAATAAACCTGATAATGCCAATTGTTGGCATGGATGTGGAGCAGTAGGAGTTCTCACTCATTACTGAAGGGAATGTAAAATGGTACAGTTACTTTGGAAAATTGTTTGGAACTTTCTCACAAAACCAAATATAATCTTGCCATGTAATCTAGAATTTGTACTTTGAGGTGTATACCTAACTAATTTGAATATGCAGATCCACAAATAACCTCCCTGTAAATGCTTACAGCAGTGTTATTCCTATTAGCCCAAAACTCAAAGGAACCAAGATGTCTTCAATAGGTAAAAAAGTCAAAACAGTGTTTATTATCTTTGGCACTTTATCCACTCAAAAGAGATATATAGTAGTTTCCTAAATAGCTGGTAACATTCTAAACTTGATTTGGAATACGCTTACCTGAGTGCATAGATACATGCAAAAATTCATTAATCTGTACACATTGGTGTCTATGTCATGTAGGTCAACTAGAAATAAATGAAACTAATCTTTTGAAAATATTTATAAATCACACAACTTATATATAGCTATAATTTTATTTGTTTTCATAACAGAAAACACTATGCTTTCTACAGAGCATTTTTTCACTAAGAAAGTATTTTTGAGCCTGAGTTATAGAAACCATTAAGCTAACAATTCATTAAGCAGTTAAAAATAGTTATTTTTCATGCTGCTGTGGACATTGTTGATACATTGTGTCTAAGCCATTAGCCCTCAGATTAGTGCAGTACAGTAGTGAGCAAGACTTTGGATTATAAGATTCCATAAATGGATTTGTAGTTGAAAGTCATTATAAGGAGTTTAGAACTTTATATTGAAGTCAATAAGTGACTTGGAAATCATTCATCTCCACAGATTGCTGACATCATCAGAAGTGTTCAAGATAATAATTCATTATAATTTGCATCTCATTCTAGACCATTCTTTTTAATATATGAGCTTACATAAAATAAAAAGCTAAGGAATTGTTGTAACACTTGCACATTGTAAAAGCTCATGATAACTGTGAAAATATATGGGCTCTACAAGGTGATTGCTTAAAATTTCCAGGTAAATTGATCTTTCAGCTAATTAGGATCTTTCTCTTTCTTCACTGTTCCCACCTCCTATTTTCCAAAACAAACCTCCAGAATTTGGCAATATAAGTTGAGAAAACAACTGAAAAAAGTGACAGTTGTGTGTGTGGGGGAGGGACGGGGGGTTATCTAATTAAGGTTAATATTTCTCCATAAGACTTTTTTTTAAAAGAAATGCTCAATTTTAAAAGATTTTATTTTTTTATTTTTAGAGAGAGGAGAAGGGAGGGAAAAAGAGAGGGAGAGAAACATCAGTGTGTGGTTGACTCTTGCATGCCCCCAACTGCAGACTTGAACCACAACCCAGGCCTGTGCCCTGGCTGGAAATTGAACCAGCGACCCTTCGGTGTGCAGGTTGCCACTCAATCCAGTGAGCCACACCAGCCAGGGCAAGTTTTATGGAGTTAATTTTGGTTTTACTCTGAAATAATCTCTTTATTCTGGTTTCATAAAGATATAATCTATGATTTTTTATTCCTATGTATCACCCATAGGTTGAAAACTGTGTAATACTCACCATACTACTGTTCTTCATGTTCTCCACAGGAAGATAGGTGCTTAAAGTAATTCTGGATTTTTCTGCCAGCAGACTTACTCTAAAACCCTGTGGAACCTGTTGTATATATGTCATTCTCCAGGGTCACAAGCCTTACGATTAATTTTCAGACACGTTTTACCTCCCCATTATTGATGATATCAACAGAAAGAACATGAATTTTACCATGATGTCACATTTCTTCTCTTCTTGATCAGAGTTCAAGGTTATACTTAAAAATCAAATAAACAGAAGAAAAAATAAATTTCTTCAAGACACAACTCCTCACAAGTTTTGTGTTCTGCAGCAGAGACTGAGGAGCACATGGTTAATGCTGAGTCCGGCCACCTTGAAATGTCCTGCTCAGGCAGAGAGCATGCTGAGTGTACCCACCGTAAACCGTAAATATTGGAGTAAAGGGCCTCAAGTGTTCTCTTAATGTGACCAGATGACGCTCCACAGCTGCATTGTTCAAGTCAATGTCATGCACTTAAAGACAATTTGAGAGGAGAAAAACAAACACCCCCCCAAAAAAAACACCTCACAGTATTTGAAGCCAAAATAAAATAACCTTTATCAATAAAGATAGATGACGCAGTAAAATATCTATGAACACATTCCCAAATTGGAAACTTAAAATATCTTTACCTTTTACTTTCAAATATAATATAATAAAATGGAAAATATATATTACCTCCATTTTCTCTGAGTTGTGGTTTACATTTTTGTGTTCAAATGCCTTATAATTTTGTACTAAACTTTTTTAGAGTCCTTACGATGCTTTGTTTGATTCTAGTGCTATTCATATTGTTTTGTAATGAGTATATCTGTACTTATTTTAACATATCTGCTCTTCCATTAATCCAGACAAGTATGAGAGACAAATCAATAAAAGTTAAAAAGTAAAATTAAAAGTACACTTAAGTTTAAATTATAGGTCAGAAGATGAAATGATAACATTTGTGTTACTGGGAATAAGTACTTTTTAAAGGTAGGAATGATTTTTTAAAATTCAACTTTTTAATCTGTACTTTCTGTAAGTTTGAGTATCATCATTGTTCAGTAAGTATCTGGTAAATAATTGATAATGGATTACTTATTGAACATCATTTTTATGGTGAATTTAATAGGAGATTATCACCTCAGTAGGCCAGATTATATGTACATTAAAGCTTTTCCGCATTTCCTCGTTTAATATCTGGTCCACTTTTTCTCTCCTACTAGACATAACTATTGCTGTATTTTGTTTGCTTTATGTAAAAATTTGAGAAAAAAGAAAGAAAAAGAAAAAGAGAGAGCAAATGTATTTTCTTACTTAATAAATAATAGTTTTTTAAAAGATCAGCCTTAATGAAATGTAAGTCGCCTGGAGCACATTTCCCTATACAGATCCATGGGTGTAGCCATCCCAAGACAGAAATCATTCCCAAAATAGAAGACCATGTTATAAATAGAAAGGCAAGAATAAAGTTACAGTAAAAGAGCAATCTCTATTATAAGATAAACTCCAATGAGAACTTTCTTTCACAATTCATTGGCATTTAACTTAAAAATGTTAGCAAAATAGCAAAAATGTAGCTGGGATAAACAGAGTGGGATAGGATAAGGACAAAGCAAATAAAGCAATGATTATGTCTAGTAGGGGAGAGAAAGATGAGAAGATACAGTGATTCTGCTTTGGTATTTTTGCTTTAAATAAAACATTATATAAGTTACAAAGAGTTAGGATTCTTTTCCTTGGCCAAAAATACATTGGAATATTAATATATCAATGCTGCTAGGAAATAAAGGCAGTGAGTATATAAAAGTTTACAAGATCATAGCAAAATGTATGAACTCTTATAAAATCAAGCTCTATTATTTGCTCCACCACTTACTGTTAGTCTTTGAAAAACCATTCAGACTCACAGAGCTTTGCTTTACTCTTTAAAAGATAAAAAAAATAGTATGGATATAAAGAGCTCTTCTCAAGAGTAAATAAAAACACAATTCAAATGAAGCCATTAACAAAGTTCTTCAAATAGCATTCAATTACTGTTAGGAGTTATTATTATTACTGCCATTGGAATATTGTGGTAAAAAGAAAGCAGTAGCTGTTAGTTTGATGGGATATCAAGTTTATGTAAAGTTGTTCTTTTAATGATTATGATGGAGGAGAACCAAGAAGTCTAGTAGAAAAAGCAGAGGGATCCAAAAAGATGCCTAGTGCCTGAAAATGTGCCAATTACCAGCACATTTAAGTTCGGTGAAGAGGAAGAATACTTCCTAGTTTTGATAAAAAAGAAGGTGATAATTGGTGAGAAACCAAAAAGAAAATAATATAACAAAAAAATCAGTGCCACAATATCTAGAGATGAGAAATATTCATGAGTCCAAATTGGACGACTTAGATAATGATAATTAGGAAGCGAAATATCTTCTGAGAGTTCAGGAGGTGGAGCTATGATTTGAATCTTGGATAGTGAGATGAAATAAAGATGGAGATAAGTATCTTTCACTTTCACTTTGAGCGATGGAGTTTATTTTTCACACCCTTGAATTCAGGCTGGCCCTTGAATACTTACCCAATAAAATACATCAGAAGTGACATTATAGCAAGTCCATACTCAGCCTTTAAAAGACTGGAAACATCTGCTTCCTATTTCTTGGAATACCACTCTTGGAAGGCATTCTCCTTATTTGGAATGAGCTGTCACATTGTGAGGAAACACAACAGCCTTGTGGAGAAATTTACATAAAGGAGAAATAAGATCCCAGTCAAAGGCCTCAGCTTAACTTCCATCTGTCAGCCAGCGCCAAACTTCCAGACATCTGTGTGAGATACCTTGGAAATGAACTCATGAATGTCAAGTCCTACTTAAGCCGACTTAGCTTAGGATACGTAAAGCAGGAGGAAGTTGTTCCCAAGGCTTGTTTCAGTTGCGAAACTGTTTGTTTTAAACTATTAAGTTTTGGAGTGCAAAAATAGATAACTGAAACAAGTAGCAAGAGAAAGTTTGAATTACTGCAATAGTGATATATATATTCTCCCAGATATACATACATACATATATATGTGTGAGTATACATACATACACATGTATATGTATATTTCCCAAAGTATTAAAAAAGCACCCAAAAACAAAAACAGAGAGGTGGTAAGGAGTGGAGGCAATGATACGTTATTTAGATACCACTATCAATGAGGTTACTCCATCTGCAGTTTCCTTTAGTCTTAGAAAAAAAAGTATCCAAGACTAAAGGAGAAATCAATAAAAGCTAAATTAGGGGGATTCTTAAGAGATTGAAAATTTATAGAAAAATAGAAGACTTCCACAAATTGGTTTATTTACCTGCACCTTCTGTTCATACATAAGGAATACAAATTATGATTTATGAGAGACAGAAGGTTGTTTTACATATCTACACAAGACTTTCTTGGAATCAATCTGGACTATGGTAAAAATAAGTGGTACATGCCCTGAAACACTATCACATAAATTTGGGACCAACCCCTACAGTAATATGTAGTTACAGTCCTTCTACTGCTAAATGAATGTAATTCTGAGAAAGAACACCTATCTTTACTCACCAGTGCACATAGAAATTTAAGGTGATAGTTATATTTTGCTTTCCATAAAAATTTATTCAAGTAAAAGCCAATTCTATCAGGATACATATTTTAAGCACTGCCTTGTTTAGAAAGATATCTCAAAAATTATTCAAAATAACATTAAATTTAAGTATGTATTTCTTCAGTTTAATATTATATATGCATATATTACACATTTGATAGATGTATACTTATACACACACACGCACGCACACACACACGCACACACACATACATGTACAAGGTCTTTCTGGAAAAAGTTCAAACATTGTTAATATGATGAGAACAGTCTGTGTGACATCAATTTAACCTAGCAGCCAAAGAGGGTGGACTGGAATGCTTATGCATGAACAATGACGACTTCACCCCACTAGCCAGTTGGGGGAGATGCCCTTGAGTGAGTGTACGTAATGTGTGGCCATCACATTCAAAATGACTGAGTAGAATAGCAAATCTGCATTGAATTTTGCTTTAAGCTTGAACGTTCCAACACAGAAACTATTCACATGATTCATAAGGCCACAGCTATGGGTAACTGGTGATTGGCAGCTTCAACATGACAATGTGCCCACTCAATACATCATTTCTCATGAAAAGTTGTTTGACAAAACATCAAATCCCCCAGGTGACTCAGGCTCCCTACAGTCCATATTTGGTGCCCTCTGACTTCTGGCTTTTCCTAAAACTAAAATCACCTTTGAAAAGGAAAATATTACAGGCTGTCATTGAGATACAGGAAAATATGATGGGGCGGCTGATGGCGACTGGAACTATGTGAGGTCCCAAGGTGCCTATTTTGAAGGGGACTTGGGCACCATTGTCCAATGCCCAATGTTTGTCATATCTAGTATCTTCTTCAACAAATGTCTCTATTTCTCATGTTATGTGGCTGGATACTGTATGCATACGCACACACATACACAGTTTAGGGAAGATCATTGAGGAGATAATGTTAATAAGATTGTAAAAATTAAAACAATTGAAGGTCTTGGTTGGACATATGGAAAGTTAGATTTTACCTAGTAGCATTTGGAACAATTAAAAACTTCTTAATGAAGTAACATTCTTATTTTTTCTTGCAAATTATATACTGCATATTAATTTTAGGACATGTAAGGCAATTTAAAGTTTATTCTATATTTTAACTTCTTTGTAGGTTTATTTTCTTTTGAAATTTTAAATTTATTTTAATTTTTTATGTTGGTAATTTTGTTATGATAAATGGCCATAATAAAATTTTTTTGGTGTCAAAGATTGAAAATATATTTGGTTAATATATTTAAAATACAGATTTGTTACACAAAAGTCACTATGAGTGGTTTAGAGTACACAAAGAATAGTAACTGCTTTCTGCATAGATAAAGATATAAAATAGAAGCAACGAGAGTTTTGAGAAGGCTTATTGAGAAATATTTTTCTTCATTTTTTCTTCATATGAGACACATATCTACACCTATACCTAAATCTAAGTCTATATCTACCTATCTAAATATCTATACCTATCCATGTGCATATATACATACACACATATATATATATATATATATATATATATATATATGTATGTTCTCAGAATGAATGAAAAGTGTAGGATACAAAATTAGTAAAGAGAAAATGATGGAGTCAGAATCTCTATACTAATCATTGCTGTACAGTCAAGATTGCATAGGTAATTTTATGTTGAGTAATTCAAAGTGAGCTAGAATAGACATTTAAACATTATATGATGACTAATGAACTCCTTAGTAATACCAGATGAGAAAAAAAACATAGTCCTATTACTATAATAATTTAAATACACTACATAGAGTTCTGTCATTATTTTTTTATATTTACATTCTGATTATTTCTAATTTTTAAATAAATATTATAAAATAACACATTTAATCATTTTGCATTTAGATTGTTGAATGTGGCAATGTCACAGATGTTAATATCACTTGTAGTTATTGTTGGGATTTAAGAAGAACTAAAACCTTAGATATCAAAATTTTCCCTGAAATTAGAGTTAGTGAGTGCTGTGGGGGCAGAAAAGAAAGAAATCGCTAAATCTTAGACTTCTCTGAGAAGTAGTAATTTTTGCAGAGAAAGGAATTTAATGTTTAAAGGTGGCAATTATGTAAAAAGAAGGGTAGAAAAGTGTGCAGTCTTATGTGAAGAAGGTGGGAGGAAAGTTAAATATGCAGAACTGATTTAGATTTAGTAAACACAAGGAATAGAAGGTTGAAGCATATGATATGTTGTTTGTTTTATTTTGAGATAAAAATAAAAATTTATTTATATTCATTATAAACTTAAAGGGAAAATTAAGCTTTTTAAATATCGGACATATGGTTTTATAGTCCTTTAGAGGTGTAATTACAAACAGCCCTATGTATACTGAGTGGGCATGGTCAGTATTTTTTTCTCTCATATGGATAAATTATAAAAGTATTTGAATAGTGCTGCTCAATTCTCAGATATCTGTAGTCAGGAAATCCTTTGATTCTATTTAAATTTACATAATAAGTAGTTGACACCTGCTTTATAATCTAGAACAGGACTATTAATACATATTGTAATGAAACTTCCTCCCTTCCTTTAATATTATAAAATTATATAGACAAAAGATAGGCTTTGCAATAATAAGTGTTGGGAAAACTAAGTAACCACATGCAAAAAAAAATGGAACTGTATCACACATAATTCATAAAATTAACCCAAAGTGGATTAAAGAATTGAACATAAGATCTTAGATCATAAATTTGGAAACAAATATAGAGAGGTTTCTTGACATGGCCTTAGAAACATTTTTTGAACATGACATCAAAAACACAAGCAACAAAAACTAAAATTAAAAGGTGGGACTATATTCGACTAAAATGCTTCTGCTAGGGCAAAGAAAAAATTAACAAAATGTAAAGGCAAACTATAGAACGAGAGAAAATATTTGCAAACCATATATTTGATAATGATTAATGTCCCAAATATATAAAGAATGTGTACAACTCAATAGCCAAAAGACAATCTGATTTAAAAATAACCAGCAAAACTCAATAGACATTTTTCCAAAGAAGTAGTACAAGTGGCCAGCAGGTATATGAAAAAATGTGCAACATCACCAATCATCAGGAAAATGCAAATCAAAACTACAGTGATATAATGTCACATGTATTGGGATGGCTATCATTCTTCAAAATGACAAGGAATAACAAGAGTTGATGATAGCATGATGAAAAGGGACTTTTATGCTCTCTTTATGGGAATGTAAATTGGTTCAGTCACTATATAAAATGGTATGGAGTTTCCTAGTAATATTAAAAATTTCATTTCTGGATATATATCTAAAGGAAATAAAAATAGAATATCAAAAATATATCTGCAGTTCCATGTTTATTGGAATAGTCAACTTACAACACAACAGTCAACTTACATGTCCATCAACAGATGGATAGATAAAGATGTGAATATGTACAAGCACAAGGAAATATTGTTCTAACAAGAGAAAAAAAAAGGAAATCCTGACATTTGCAACAGTATAGAGCAACCTTGAGAGCATTATGTTAGCAACAAAAGTCAACATAGAAAGGCAAATGCTGTTATATTACTTATACATGGAATCTAAAAATGCTGAACTCATGGAAACAGAGGTTAGATAGTTGGTTACCAGGGGCTGGGTCAGGGAAACTGGGGAGATGTTGATCAAAGTGTACAAATTTGTAGTTAGAAGAAAAATAATAAACATCTAATACATATTATATGTTTCAGAGTTGTTAACAGACTAGATTTTACTTTTTCTCACCACATAAAAGAAACTATAATTATCCAATGTGATGAAATTGTTAGATAACACCAAAGTGATAATCATATTGCAGTATATAAATATATCAAGTCAGTGTGCACTATAGACTTACACAAAGCACAATATTATATGTCAATTTTATCTCAATAAAATTATTATTTTAGTAATAGAGTTACATGGGAGGTAATTCCACCTCTGACCCCTCAACACTGTCAAATTTAAAGATGTGAATTAGTCATCAATTTCACCTGGAGTTTTGTAGACTCCTAAGTGGTTTCACTGTGTGTATTCCTGGCTCAGCAGTTTTGTCCATTCTTACCACAGTATCCAGAGTAATCTTGTTAAAATCAAAACCTAGTTATGAAAGCTTGACTCATTTGGAGCAGCAGACTGATTTGTAAAATGATTTTCAAGGCCATATAGAATATGGTCTTTCCATTACTTCCCTGGTCTGTTTTATAAACCTCAGGACATGCTTGGGGTTTTTTCTTTTGTTGTTTTTTGTTTTTAAGTTCCAGACAGCCAGACGCCCTGCTTCTCTTTGGACACACCAGTGTCTGCTCTCATGGCAAGAAGCACTTTGCACTTGCTATTTTCTCCCTCACCTCCTGCCAGGTCCCATTCAAGTGTCACCTTTTCAATGATGCTTTCCGAGCTCACTCGATAATCACACACACACGCAGACACACACACACACACAGATTTCATCGTCATGCTTTGCTTTTTTCTTTGGACCTAATACCATTTATTAGTCTCTCTCATATATATGATGCATATATACACATATGGTACATATATCTCTCAGATATTATTTACATATCTCATATCATATATATGTAGTGACAAATACAAGTAACCAAATTTAAACTTTTAGAAAAATTCACTTAAAAGTTTATATGATAGATTATTTAAATGTCAGTCTTTGGTTAAACGTTATCTTGAAAACATTAACTTTTGATGGTATTTGTTGATCTTTATAGATGGGTTTTCATCAAACTGAGCTTCAACATTCATTCATTGGCTTATATAAGAGAAATATTTCCATTACAATATTTATTATGCTTATTTCGCATATGAAGAGAATGAAATGATGAATTACTATATGCACACAGCTTTTATGTTGCTGATTCAGGAATGCTTATGCTTCTCCTGTGATATTGGATTCATATTTCTTAGAAGTGAGTCTGTTCCTCCCTTTGCTTTAGCTACCGTGGAGCTTACAGCAAAATATACCTGACATTTCCAGCAAATATAAAAGATCTTATCACATGTTTCGATCACTAATATTACATGAGATTTATCTTCTTTTTCTTATTTTAGTTTTCTATTGATTTCCATTTATTTTAATGTTTTACTTTGTAGCCTATCATGTAGATTTGACATTGACTCAAATTAACCAATGTGGACACAAGACATAGGCACAAATAGAATTCTGATTTTTCAATGTCAAGTATAAATGCCAGCATCTACATCACTACAGCTAGTTTATTCCAAAACATGTTGTTTGTTAATACAAAACATGTATTGTTCATCCTCCACAAGGAACTGTAAGCTCATCAAACAAAGGCCAGTTGGCCCTCTCACATGTTATCACTAGCACAGGGCACTGTGAACTATCTTACTTATTGAATAACTCTTTTGGGATAAATTATTTTAGGTAAATTATTTAAAAAAACTGCTTTTAAATATAGAATGCATGACTTCATTTTTCTAAAACTAAGAATAGTTTAAATTTCTATGACTTATGAATTAATTTAACAGACCAGAATGTAAGAGGAGTAATCGATTTAATTGAGTTACTTGAAAAGAGGAGAGGTGATATATTTGAAATTAGTATATAAGACCTACTAGAATTTAGATGAATAAAAAAATTGGATATGTTTAATAGCTTTTTAATAAGATCCACAGTAACCATAGGAGCATCCAATTGGCAGAGCCCTTGAACGGGAGCTCTATTTCCTACTGTGTCTCATCCAGGCACTGGAATGACAAATATAGGAAACACACAGAGGTTTCATTAAAGAGGAGTGTATATTTCTCATGGTTCTTCATTAAGTCTTAGCCCTCATGTAAAGGAAAGAATGAGCTTTGTGCAAAAATAAAGTTTTCATTTCCTCATGGCAGATATTTAATGCTTGCTACATTTGGAATCAGCACTGATATGACTACATGAGTCAATTACTTCCATATGGATTTAAAAGGACAGTCTGTATAATTTGACAGTGTCTTTCTCAATACTGCAAATCTGGAAAGAAGTACAGAAAAACATCATTCTAAGTGAAAGATGCCAATATGCATCATGTCTATTTATATAAGACATCAAAAAGTAAAAAGCCATATTTACACATTTCATATTTAAACTTGTTTTTTCATGCTAAGTACTTCTGATATGATCAATTTTTACTACATCTAACTCTTATTGTTCCCCTTATAAAAATTACATTTCTTACCTTATCTTTTAATACAAAATGTTAGTGCAAACCAAAACAATAAAATGAGGTGAACCTAAAAAAGTGATTAAAGGATAAATTTTAGCATATTAAACTAAAAGTATTTAATTACATTAACTATTTTGTTAAATAAATGACATGCAAGTTAAGGTATAGAACACTTCAAAAAAGGCTGTAAGTACAGAAATCCATAGAAGGATGTTATATTATTTGGAAAAATCAGTAGGTTTGGAAAATTTCACAGTCATATTCAATAACATTTATGGAATAGTCATGGTTTCCCACAGCCTGGCAAATATTTTACTTTTTTGGGGGGCAGGGGGACTGTGTTTTAGCAATGTGGTACATAAAAATGGTTACAATAAAGAGTCAGAAAAGGGGGGAAGGTGCAGGGCAATACATATTAGTGATTAAGGGGGTGGCTCTGGAGCCTGTATACCTGAGAATTTCCAGGTAAAAGATTCTGAGCAATCTCCATAACTTTCTGGTACCTCTGCATCTGTTTCTTCATCTGGGAGATTGAGTCAACAATAGTTCTTGTGTCAAGAGATTTTTTAAAATTATGAAATGATTTAATTTCTCTTAGAATAGTGCTTAGCACCTATTCAGTGCTGAATGTGTGTTTGCTTTATTATTAAATATAAATATCTGTTACAGAAAGTCTGAAATTCATAAAATAAGTGAAGTAATATATTCCAAAAGGTAGTATCTAAGCCAAGAAAAAGGAAAATTCATGCCACTAGGAAGATTTTGAGCCATTATGGGGACCAGGAGCAGTCTTGTGGTAGAGAAAATTAAATATCTTTTGAAAATCTACCATGTACTGGGTACTTTCCATGCATGATTTCATTTCATTCTACCCACAATACAACAAGCCTGAGAAAATTTTTACCATTTCATTAAGAAAAATATTAAAGAAACATTAATTAAGTCACTAACATTTTCTTTGCCTAAAAAGTCAACCAGAAATCTAAACTGATGTATACCTGACTCTAAATTATCTTTTGCTATCACATATTGTTTTCAGATAATGGTATAATTAGTGTCTCCTTCTAGAAAAGAGTATAGCGTCCTTTAAACCCATAAAATATTATGAGTTATAATATTTGCTATAGGATTTCTGTGTCTGTTTATGAGAAGAGATTTTTTTTAATCTTTATAAAGCACCTAATGCTGATCTGGCTTATGGGATACAGGAATACCTGTACACATTAATGTATGAATAAGTGCAAAGGAAAAATAATGGATGGCTCCACAGAAAAGAAACTGAGTTTCCTCCTTCCCCAGTTCTTCCCTCAACTGCTCCTTAAATCAATTCTATTTAGACACAGGGCTGTGAAGTTATTTAGGTTACAGCAGCACATAGAAAGTAATGAAAGGAACATCACACTTAGATGACAAAGCACCGACAGTGGAGGAGAAAAAGAAAAATTGATTTACAATTTTGAGGTGACAGTAGAGTTTGATACAGTGGGATGGGGGAGAATGGTGAGGGGGAAAAGGGGACAATTGTAGTTGAACAACAATGAAGAAAAAGAAAATTTTGAATATGAGATTAATACAAAACATTTTACATTTCTTTTTATTCTTTAACAATCTAAAAATTTGAATACAAGACTAAATATAAAGGATTTTACATTTATTTTTATTCTCTAAGAAATTTGAATCTGAGTTGAAAGAAAGAGAGGGAGGGAGAGGAAAGAAAGAAAAGAAAGAAAGAAAGAAAGAAAGAAAGAAAGAAAGAAAGAAAGAAAGAAAGAAAGAAAGAAAGAAAGAAAGAAAGAAAGAAAGAAAGAAAGAAAGAAAGAAAGAAAGAAAGGGAAGGAAGGAAGGAAAGAAGGAAAGAAGGAAGGAAGGAAGGAAGGAAGGAAGGAAGGAAGGAAGGAAGGAAGGAAGGAAAGAAGGAAGAAAGAAAGATAGATCAGCCTTTTCTCAGACAAGGCAAATCAGTGACACCAGGGAAAATTGTCTCCTCTTCCTGGAGGAATTGTGCATGACTGGAGGACATGACTGGATATTGGAAATTTAAGATTTGTCTGCATTTTATTGTTAAAACAGAATCTGAAAATTTCTATCACACTGTGTTAAAAATGCATCTGGAGCCATTCAGAATGCTGTATTTTTATGATCAGATTTAGTGAAAGGCCTTGCTATTCTTGGAAACAGCACCGCATAGTTTTATAAAACAGTGTCAAAGCTTTGTGCAAGAGTCTTGTTGATAGAAACAACCAAACAAACAAACCAAACCCACTGTGTTTGAAAAATATAGTGAATAGTTCAGTGAGTTTCATGTGGACTAAGTGAAATAGCAATGTGCCCCCACCTCCCTTTTTCTCTTGATGAGCGTGGGCTTCACTTCCAGATCCCGTAAGAGCCTGGGCCTTGCTCTGCCCCCGCATGACAAGGGCCCCAGGGCCCCGTCTCCGAAGCGCACTCCACAGCGCTCTCTCCACCTGTGCCTAATCTTCTAGGAGCCTGCCCTTCTCCTAGCTTTCATTCTGGAACTGCTCTAGTCAGAAACCCAACCAGGCATCTTACTGGCTCATGGCATACTGTATGAACTTGCCAAAGTCAGTATCTGTCATTACAGTCAGAACCCGGATACTGAGAGAGACTCCAATCTTCATCCAATGGTAAAAGAAAATAAAAAACAGTGGAAATAGTTCTACAATATTCCAGTGTTGCAGGACAAATATTTTGTATCATTTGCTGTTTCTGTTAACTTTCAAGGCCATTTTTACAGGTACCTAACTATCCCCTTGTTAGTAAACCAAGCCTCTCTCTTAGCAACCAGGACAGCCTGTTCTGTTTCATCCTGTTGAGAGTTCTGTTATCCCTTCACTGGAATGAAGCATAAATACACCTACAGTGCCTTGCCTTTACTTTTTGCCTAATGTTGCTACACCTAATTATGTTATGTAAGGACACTTGTTTATTTTACAAGCACTCAGAAATGAACAAGTCCTTGTTCTAATACTTTCTGGGGGGAAAAAAAAAGCAAATGCGCTGAAAAAAGGCAATAGAAATTTCACTTGAATAAAAATATCAGAGAGCAAAGGGTTGTAATGGAGCATTCAACCTGCTCTGATAAACGAATGTTGTCAAGTAAAGCACGTAATTGAATAGAAATAGGATAGCAAAGACCAACTACCAAATAATTCGTGAGGGAAAAATGCTTTTTTGTCTTTTAACATTTAGGAAACTTCAACTTTTAGAAGTCCCTTGTGTAGCCACATATTCATTCACAGTTATCACTAGTAAATTAAAATAACCCTGCATAATCTGACACTGTTCTTTTCCGTAATCACCATTCTTTCACAGGAGCGGGGCTAGACTCTTCATGTGTGCAGTCCCTGAATGTGTAACTCCAGAAAGGAACAGTCGAGGAATAGAAGTGGATTCTGACATAAGTATTTTTTAAAAATTCACTTATTGCAAATATACCACGTAAGAGTCAAAGACTTTATGGAAATAGTGCATTGAGTTAAGTTAGTTTCAATTGCTGTGCCAGTTTGTTTATGTGGCTGTTAATAAGAGACACAATTATTATTACATCAGGAGGCACAGCATGTCCTAAAGTATGTGAAATAAAAGGAGAATACTCTTCTAAGACAATGATTATCTATTTTTACTCATTTGTTGTTTAAAATATTAGAGTTGGAAATAGTGAAGAAAAGAAAAACAATGGGAATCATTAAAATATATTTGGAGGTTTTGGATAAATAAGTAAAGGTATATAGTTGTATACATTTATGAAACATATTCATACAAGACCATATAAAGTCTGCTGAAAAATGTAAAGCCCAATATAGCTTCCAAAATAAATCATTTTTATTAAAATTTATTCCTGAGGGTTTTTTTTTTCTTATTTGGGACATAGCAAATTCCTAGTGAAAGAAAGGTAAATCAGAAGTTTATTGTTCGGAGACATTCAGCTCTTGTTTTCTCAGCTGACACCATCAGTATGAATAATGACAAGACCAGTGATGAGGGTGTTTTTATAATGCAAATCTCTCCTCGAGGAGAGGATTATAGTCATCATGAGTTTATTTCACAATTGAGCTTCTTTCCCCAGCAAGCCCCTGTAATGAGATCAACTGTGCCCTTTCTCTAGACTGGAAAGTGAAATGCCACTGGATCACAGCAGGGTGGCTGTCCATGCCCAAGGACTCAGGATCCACGCAGAGATTTGCATCTCTTGTTATGATAAGATGAGCAGGACGAATCCACTGTGGTTCAGTACATTTTTGAGAAAGTAGAAAATCTGCCAGTTTGTGTTTGTGAAAGAAAATATAGGTCACATTTTAATATCAGCTACACTCACGTCATTATCTATACTTTTATACCAACACAATTATCTCATCTATTTAGTGAATTATCCTGTAGTCCCTCCCCACCAACTATACTCACCCCATCCTTAATATTTCCATTAGAGTTAATCACTATCAGATTATTTCATGATTATTGATAAACAATAGTTTCCTCACCTAGACTGCCAGCTCTTGCACTTTGAGAGCTGTAGGTCTGGTGAGAGCTGTAAGACTGGCAAAGCATTTGGGATATAACAATTATTCAAAAAATCCACCTCCCTCCTCAAAGAGTAATGCTATATCAAATAGAGCATGGCATCATTTGCTAAGAAATGACTATTCTATTTTATTTTCTGTGACTAATACATATCAGAAGATTTCAATCTTGTGGCCCTTACCAACGTCTATACATAACATGTAAAAAATAAAGCCTAAAGCAAATAATTAAACAAATAAATTTTAAGTTTAAGTGATCACAGAGAACACTTTTATATAGCAATTTGTGGGTCAATGAATACTTACTAGTAATGTTCATTTGGATCATGTTTCACACACAATGAGTCATATGATGAAATATTCATTTAACCATGTCAAGTCATTATGAAAAATGTATCCTTCGGTGTATTTCTCTATGGGCTACACATACGCACACACAGAGAGAAAGACAAAAAAAAAAAAAGCTTTACTGATAACATTAGAGTTTTACACAGAGTGATTTTGTGTGAAATTTTGTAAATTATCTGACTACTGTAGTCATTGCTTAGAGAAATATAAATTTGATTATGAGGCACAATGAAGAATTTATTTTATATCCCAAATTTAGCTATTGGCTATGGCTCATCTTGTTTTTGCTTTCTTTTCTCCTACACTTCCATTTTCTTTTCCATATTTGAAAAAATATTGCCAAATGTTCACTTTTTTTCCAACTGATTAAAGGACATTCTGCTCTATTTGAAAGCTTTCTCCACACCCCGCCCCATCTTTTCTCTCTCTTCCATATGCTTGCTTCTTCCCTTCGTTCTGCAGCAATAAGTCTCCAGTAAACAATTCTCCAGCAAGCTATTCTCAGAAACAAGACTACATCATCAGGGTTACTGTGACAAACAGAAAACAAATGAACATAAGCAGGCTTAAGCTCGATTAGATCCACAGGGAAAAATCAATGACATGGAAAAGAACAAAGTTACAGAGGAATGAGGTTGTATCTTCCAATTCATACACAAAGGAAAATAAAAAGAAATAAGGCACTGGATTACAAAGCTGAGTTAATGTCAACATGTGAAACGTAAAGTGCAAAATGAAGGCAATTAACTGGATAACTGGAGCAAAACCGAACAATTTTGCCTCAATTAAATGGTTACTTCACTTGAAAGTAATTTTGGACTTATCCTGAATGGCCTGATAAAATTATTCATTAATCTGCTTCAGGAGGGGGAGGTGTACGTTATTGTCTCTAAGGGCCTCCACTGGAACGGGAATAACAGATTTTATTTTCAAACAGAGAAAGTGACAGGTGAGAAAACTTATCTATTTAATGACCATATGCTTGTCATCTTTGTAAATTTACCCTTGGTCTGACTATTTCTCACATCTCTGTCAATGAGCACTCTGCTTCCAACAGTTTACCCTTTGTCCTCCTGTATTAGGTAGGAATCTGGAACACCAACTATTCTCAACAGAGGTCTGCAAAATCAAGTTCATAGTTTTGTGATATTTCAATCCTAGTTGTCCAACATATCTGGCTATAAATAATAATGAGAAACAACATTTATCGATTTCCTGCTTTGGACTAGATGCAATAAGCATAGTTCTAATCCATACAGAAACAATCAAGATAAAAATTATTATTGCAATTTTGCAGACAAAGAAGTGGAAGCTACAATAACTCAAAGAAGTTGACTGAGGTTACACAATTAGGTAGAGACCGAGTTGAAATTAATTTCCAAGTTTGTCTGACCCTAAAGCCCATGGTATTTCTATTGATATTATTTTTAATGTAAGTTCTGTGATATTATTTTTTAAAACCTCAGCTTGTTCTGTTTTTCTCAGTAGCAAGTGTAGGAAACTAAACCACTAATTTATGTTTAGGATCAATGGCCTTCAAACATTTTTTAACATGCTTGCATTAAAAAAAAAAATGAGCACATTCCCCAATACATTTTTAGTTTTCTCCAGGAGGGAGCCAGAGAGATAATATAAAAAGGTAAATCAGATTGTGCCATTACCTCACCTGCTCAGAAGTCTTCAGTGACCGATCACATTTTGACTAATATCCAAAATTCAGGCGATGCCAGAAAACCTCTCAGAAGCTGGCTCCTCTCCTTCTTGTTTCCACCTCCTCCCCCACAGCGCCCCTAACTGCTCCCTATATTTCTGGCATTTTTCTTTTTTTCAGACATGGCATGACTTTTCAAACCATAGGGCCTCTTCTTATGAGTCACCTCTTTACCTCCTTGTGACCTCTGCTAAATGATGACATTTAGTCCGCCCTCACTTAAATAGCAGCTTTTTCATACCTCACAGTGTTCTATCCACTTTCTTTGCCTTTTAATTTTTCCTTGCACTAATTACTATGTAAAATTAAGTTACAGGTTCCTTTGTTTGCTTTCTCATTTTATGAAACCTTGGTATAAAGCAGCTCTGGTAGGTGGTTGATCTTTGTCTGCCTCTTTCATCTCTGGCTTCCAGAACCCACAGTGCGCCTGGCATATAGTAGCTGATCATTGGATATTTCTTATATAGAAAAAAATAGAAAAGTGTCCTTTCTTATATTATGTATTAATACAACAATGCTCATTTCTCATATTTTAGATAAAAATAATAGACATTCTAATGCCGTTTTAATACTCCTACATTGGATTATCCTGCACTGCCATATAGAAAGAACACTTTAATTTTGGAGCACATTAATTTGGATTATTGAAATATTGTAAGCTAGTAATTATGGTAATATGACCTCTCTAATTGTCCTCTTTTCCATTCAAATTGGAAATCTTTGACAATTAGACTTACATCAGCCGATTAAAATTCACAAGCACCTCCTTTCCCCCAGCAAACCTCTGCAAACAGGCCTGACTTGGGCACGGTCACATGGCCTGCTAACATGGCACCACCAAATTTCTGTGGTGAACTGGACCACAGATGCTGCCTTTTCAGGATATCCATATAAAATTCAGAGCATGAGGGACAGAAGAATAGAGCCTACCTGAGTAAACTAATACCAAAGATAAAGTAAAACGATTTGAGCTAGGCATGCCCAGACTTTACTCCAAAACTTCACAATCAAATAGACCACCCACTTTTTCTTGAAGAGAAGTCAGCGAAGTAGAAATAGTGTGATTATAACGGAGCTCCTTCCACATGGGAATCTAAAGCCAGGGAAAGGAAGTTTCTCTCCCCAAAATTATACTGGCTCCTGTTTCTTCGTCAGTTTGACTCAAGAATCAAAGTTGTGGTTGTGGCTTGCAGGGAAGGAACCAAGTGTGTTCTTAGGAAAGCTTTTCTACCTCTGAGGCGGCATGTGCACCAGCAGCTGTTCCTATTCTCTGGATATTTTATTAGTATAAGTTTGTGCTCCTCCCAAGATTCTAAAATTTGATCTAAAAATTCATTGGCTTTTCTATGTCTTACTCTAAATGACAGCTTGTGAGATTATCCCAACATAGATCCTCCGAGGCTATGCAATTATACTGAATGTCATTATAAATATACTCCAATAATATTAGGAATACGAGATTTTGCTATAAATCTTTCTCAGTATCAAATTTCTGGAGAGGAATTTAAAAATTATTTTCTTAGTTGTGGAGGCTAGAAGTTCAAGATCAGGTGTGAGCAGTTTTGATGCTTCCTGAAGCCTCTCGCCATCTTTGTTGTGTCCTCACGTGACCTTTTCTCTGTTTGCACTCTTCCCTGGTGAGTCAGTCATATTGAATTAGGGCCACACTCTGATGACATCATTTTGTCTTTATTGCTTGTTTAAAGGCCCTATCTCCAAAAGCAGTAAAATTGGGTGTTAGAGCCTCAACATAACAATTATGAGTAGAAAACAATCCAGTCTATAACATAGTCCAAAAATTAAAATACTTGACAAATAAAAAGATCAAAATGTTTACCTTAAAATCAGAAAGGTTATAAACAAACAAAAAAAAAATCCAAATTTTATAAACTCTGTTGTAGCAGGAAGAGTTGTGAATGTCTGCATGACATCAAGGACCTTTCAGAAATTACTACCTGAGGAGTAGTTCGCTGGACATGGTAAACTTTGTTCAGAATTTTGGAAGCTGTATCATTTCATTACCAGGATGTGAAAAGCAAAAACCTTATTAGAAAAATTATTACCAAAAGCTGGCCCCAAACCCACCAAGTTTCAAATATAAGCCAAAACTTAGCCTTTTAAAGAAGTTTTCTAAGACAAAATGTGGAACCTGGAAACTAACATTCATGTTGGTTTAATAGAAACCAGAGCAAAAGTTTAATAGAATCTGAGGAAGTAAGGCAGGTAGTGTGAACTCTGAGAAAGAAGACACCTACTAAGAAGGGGTCTTGGTGGCTAACTGGGCTCAAATTAAACTAACCAAAAACCCAGAGCGTAGCAGCCATTTCTGCACAGGGGCCTCTCAGGCAAACCTCACTTCAGGGAGAGGCCTGCACTGAACTGCCTGCCTCTGCCCACACCGCCAGCCTGCACTGTGCATCTGCCCTCTGAGCCAGCCCTTAGGGAATCCTATTTTGACCAATAGGACTGATGCTTTCACCATCCAATCAGAACTGCCTAGATCCAATCAACAAGAGTGGTTTTATTCTATTAATCAGGACAGTACCTTCTGGACTAATCAAACTGTGATGATTTGGAGTCCTCATTTGCATGAAAACAGATTAATCAGGGGCCAGGGGTAGGACTTCCCTCCCTATAAGCCAGCTTTCCTCCCTCTCTGAGAGAGCACTTTCTTTTTCCACTGCAGACTGAAGACTCACTCCCTGCATCTCCCTGGCTGAACTGAAACACCAAGGCTATCACACTGTGGCAGAGGGGAGCGGACCGGTGCCGGGCAAACCGACTGGCACACAGCAGAGCAGAGCAGTCCAGCTGGAGAGGGGCCTGGCCCAGGGGTGGCCTCGCAGCCTGCTGTTTTCACAGCTGTGCTGTATCCCAAATGCATCCTTATGCACTGAATAAAGTTTCCTCTTCACCACGCCCAAAACTGGGGATTCCTGTTGGCATTGAATTGGTGCCAGTGACCATTGGTTGACAGCATTTGGAAATTCTTGATTTAATCTTCTCCAGAGTGTCATCTGATTGCTGAAAAAAATTATCAGAAAAGAGGTAAAACTGTGTTCCACATGTACTCTGTGGTGGCTGGAACTGGGTAGAGAGGAAGTAGCCTCTGTCAACCATCTCTGCACCCTGTGCTTCCCCAATGTAGAAGGTCTTACAAGCTCTACGTAAAACACATGTGGCAAAAATACTTCTTGGGTGTTCCTGTGCATTTTATGTTACAACACCACAAGAAGCATATGTCAGATTGTTCCACCACTAGTAATTCTTTGCTTGATCATGTCGTTAAGGTGATGATACCCAGTGTCTGCATTTAAAATAAATTCTTCACAGTGAGGAATCTGATGTTGGTACCACTAGCATATCTTGCCATCCACTTCTCCAAAAGTCTTAGTAATTGCTAATTTGTTTTTTATTTATTCTTTGCCTCTCTCATTAGTTGAAGTCCCCTTGACATTTCTTACCTTGTGTGTTTTTATTTTATCTTTCTCTTTTCTTCTTAGTTTGCTTAGCTAGTAGTGTATTAGGTGTATTTTGGTTATTAACTATAAGCCAAAATGTGACGTAGTAAAGTGATAAACATTTATTATTTTGCAATATTTGTGATCAGGAGACATGCAAGCACAGATGCTTCTGGCACAAGGTGACTCATGAGACTGAAAGAAGAGTGTTGGTGAGGTTTCCGGTACCATCTAAAGGTTTGACTACACAAGGATCCGCTTCCAAGCTGATGGTTGGTGGCAGGATTCAGTCCTTCCTTGGGAACTGGATGGTGACTCTCCTCAGTTTGTTATCACAAGGTCTCCGCCAGAGGGCAGCTCCCAATGTAGCAGCTTATTTCACTCAGAACAAATGGCCCAAGAAATCAGGAATGCTCTGACCCGAAGTCAGAAATGACATTTTGTCACCTCTGCTACATTCATGCAAAGTGAATTACGAAGTATAGCCCACAGTGAAGAGAAGGCGATTATACAACAGCATGAAGATCAGGAGCTGGGGAATGCTGGGAATCATTTGATAGATGTCCTACCATAAAAAGTGTGTTGCTGTATATATATTGTTCTTAAAATATTGCTATTTATTAGTTTATTCATCTCAGTTTCCTATATTTGTTACTTACAGACTTCTGTTTTTTCTCTAACCTTTTTATTGGATATTTAATTGGTGCAGTTTCATCTTTTTTTCCTACCATGTGAGTATTTAAATATTTGAAGATATTCTCTGTTTGCTATTTTACTTTATCCCACATACACTACTTCATATATTCTTTTATATGCTATTTTTATTATCAGCATTCTATTAAAGAATCTTCATCCAGTAAAGCTGCTTTCTCACAAATTCCTACCTGTTTCAGCTTTATTATAGGCTAAGAAAGTGCCTTTCAGGGTTAACATGTTTATTTCACTTTTACATATGAAGTGAACATTGTAGAATTTTTTTCTCTTTTTTTTTAATTATAATTGGGAAATATTGATAGAGTGACTAAATATCCTGTTTCATTGTAGACAGTCTTATTTTATACCTGCTGTCTCAGAGTAATTATTCATAGCACTTCCTTTACACTGATAATGAATATATTTTATATGCCAAGGCATACAATCACATTAACAATGCATGTTATTTGCCTTCTTGGTGTATGTGTGTGTAGAGAGAGAGAGATTAGAATTTTCTTATAGGAATATGGAATCCCAAAACTCTTTGGAATAATCCAACTTCTGGGTAACATCTAATGCCTTTTTAATGAGCATTAGCTATAATTTAGACTCTGCCTTGTTTGAATATTCTTTATCACTCATGAGTTTTAACATAAGTGACTAGGTATAAGAGGGTGACTAAGGTCATCAGTTGAGACTCTGAAAGCCTTGGTTTTGAAAACTGCTATTACCCTTTGTGCTTAACAAGTTACTTCAACTCTGAGAATTAGATTCCTATGGCATAAAATTATAATCATTTCATAGGATTGTTGTGAGAAGTAAGTGCTCAATGACTCACAGACGACTGGTAATTTATAGTTATCACTAGTTATAACTATTAATGTTCAATCTGAATTTTTTTAAAAACTCTTTGATTTAAAAATTTTTACATTTGACACAAAGTAAATGCTTTCAAAGGTTTTTTTTCTTCTGTGGTAATGGTAGTCAAGGAAGGGTTTTCTGTATCTGTTCTCAGAGACAAGTTTTTAGTCATTTTTTATTTCCTTATTAGTTTCCACAATCTTATATATGAGAGAAGTAAAGAAATATAACTGTAGAGTGTATTTCTCCCACAATTTTAGAAATGTCTTTTTTTGCCACCAAAACATAGTTTTCAATTGCATTCTTTTTTCTCACATACATAAAAGTTACTGCAGGCAAACTGAAGGCCTCCAGCAATGTCGGTCGTATTTTCCATCTCTGTGGCCAAAACAACTGATACTCTCACAGCAGAACTTTAAAAAGAATAATTTAATTGCACTTAATAAATAAATAAGAAAATGTAGAAACCACTGCTTAGTACTCATTTAACTCACTATGTCAACAGCAACAATCACGGTTTGTTTACAAAAGTACATTAACAGGGTGCTTCACAAAAAATAAAAAAAGAGAGAATTAGTCTGGACAGCTACATGCAAAATAATGAAACTCGACCACCAACTTACACCATACACAAAAATGAACTCAAGATGGATGAGACTTAAATCCATCCTTAAGTCCTGAGACTTAAGGTTGCAACACCATAAAAGTCCTAGAGGAGAACATAGGCAGGAAACTCTCAGACATTCCATGCAGCAATATTTTCACCGATATGTCCACTAGAGCAAGGGACATAAAGGAAAGAATAAACAAATGGGACTTCATCAAAATTAGAAGCTTCTTCATGGCTAAAGAAAACATCAGCAAAATGAAAAGGGAACCAACAGTATGGGAAAATATGTTTGCCAATAAAAAATATATATATATATATATATATATATATATATATATATATGAGAGAATTAGTCAATAAAATTTCTGGGAAAACTTTTGAAAAGAAAGTAAGGCAAATACTTTTTTATGCTATATGACAAAATATAATGTTGATTAATGTCAATGAAAATGTAAAGATCATGTAACTAAAAATAATAATTTGCGTTTCTAAGGATAATATTGTTAGAGAAATGTTAAAAAAACAGAAACTATTATCATGAAAAATATAAATGTTTGCATAAGGAGGCATGATAAAGACCCAGACTGCTGACAAAAAAGGGGATAGTTGATACATATATTAAAGATAATGAATTAATATATTAATATAATAAAATTAAAAAATTTCTTAAACAAGTAATGGCCAAATAGGGTAAATTAAGAAAGGTTTAAAACAGTGTTTTCACAAAGAAATGAAGATCAAGCAAGCAATAAATTATAGCAAATAAATACATATAAACATTTAAATCTTAATAAAGATCTATTTATTAGATCACTCTAATAGATCACTCCTATTTTCAACTGTAATACTTTTAATATTGACAGTTAAATAACAACTTTAATAATATTTACCTTTTTTATGATTTACAGAATGTGAACCTACTTATATCCTAGTGAATTTAAAAATAACTACAACTGGTGTGAGAATTATAAATCTGTCAAAAACTTAAAATTTTACTACTCTTGACCAGATCATTTAATATTTTAGGATTTCATCTTAAAACTATAACCAAAAATTGTAACGAAAATATATGTATAAACAGAAATGTAATCACAATATTATATACTAATGAAATATTAATAACCCAAATAACCTAAAAGAAAATAATTTATAAAATGCTATTTTAATAGAGCAATAAAATAAAACAGAATTGTGTAATCATTAAAAATGTACTGATGTGACCTGGCCAGTGTGACTCAGTTGGTTAGAGTGTTGCCCCATATACCAAAAGCTTGCAGGTTTGATTTCTGATCAGGGGTTTGGTTTCCAGTCAGGGCACATGCCTAGGTTGCAGGTTTGATCCTTGGCTGAAGAGCCTGCAAGAGGCAACAAATAGATGTTTCTTTCTCTCATTTCCTCTCTCTGTCTCTCTCTTCCTTTCTCTCTCTCTCTAAAAACAATGAAACAAGTGTCCTCAGGTGAGGATAAACAAATACTGATGTGAAAGTGCTCATAATATGAATATAAATCAAATAGCATTACTCATAGCTGCACGTACAGTGTGGTCTGAATTTTAAGCAAAGTATATGTAAATATTCACATGCATTTACACTCATATATTAAAAAAAGGCTGAAGGAAATGTTGAATGTCAATAGTGTTTACTATTTTTGAGATTTCTGGCAATGATTTGTCTTTTATGTTTTTCTATATCACTTACTTCTCTAAGTAAACTCATGTTACTTTCATAAATAGCAAGAATTAACAAATAAATAATGTTATAAAAGAAATTATTTATCCTTTATTATCCTTTTCATTATGCATTTAAGTAACTTTGAATTGGAATAGTAGGTTGAGACTGGGCCTATAACATTGAGGGCATGTGATTTCAAAACCCTTTCTGAGATATCAAGTCACAGCTTCCGACAAAGACCTAAATCCAAACCAGGACTTGTTGTATATTTCTATTGCCCTCTTCTCTTTGCCTTTGTCACTTTACCTTCTTACAAGACTAGTTCTAATTTACTCTACATTTCTTTTTTAAAGATTTGCATACACTGTAATCTTAGCACAGGTCATTATGTGATCTGGAAACATTTCATGGTAGTGCCAGCACCTCTATGTCCGAAGCACATTTTAGTTGCTCTTTTTCTGTTTTATTTGGATATGTTGACCGTACTCCCCCTGACCCTCTCACAACTCGATCTTCCATGACGCTGCTCTCCTATCTCTCCTGAGATAATTCCTTTCCTAGATGCCCTCTCCTTTTCCTTCTTCTTTTAGTTCACCTTTTACTTATTGGTATAGGCTGCTGTGGGCATCATAGCCTAGGAAAACATATCCACTCAAGGCTGTAACATCCTAAAGGGGATTGCAACCAAAATCAATGCCCAAACAAACAGGAGATAGCTTTCCCATTCCCAGCGTTTAGGTTCTCTCTCATGGAACAATGGAATTGGGAGAAATAGGTGAGGAAATTCAGTTATGAATAATTACTTTATTTGCCCTTATGAACTGTCAGAGAGAACATAATGAATCAGCACACGCTGAGGATTCTCCGGTTCACAGGCTCTCTGCCGTCCCACCTAAGTCGCCGTCTTCCTGATCTCAGCTGAGAACTACTGCAGGCTGAACACCAGATGATTCTATAAGGGGATGCTCTCTCAGGAATTATGTTTTACTCATTTGCATGTAACATTTTCTCATTATAACTGTGAAATTAAGAGGGGGTCCTCTAAATGAGGAAACTGGGAATTCAGGCTGTCAGTTCTATCTCAATTCTACTAAAATCGCGTTATTGACGGACTTCATTTTTGCTATCAAACAGAATTAAAACCCTGCAATATCATCCTTATACTACCTGCTTGTTGCTACTTTCATTCTTCTCCTTAATTAGCTGTCTTAATACAGTCAACTAGTTATTATAACTAATATAGGGAATATTTTAATACTCAAACACTTCTTGCTTTTTCTAAAAAATGATGTCCTTTCTGATCAAAATCACCCCAACTTTTCTTCCATATCTTATTTGTATCTTTCTAACTACATTTAAAAATATTCTGAAATGTAGAACACAAAATCTGTTTTTCATCGCATTTCTTTCCCGATCAATCATTTCCATCAATCATGTAAGTATTGGCTTTTCTCATAAATTTCTTTTCAGCTTAATTTTATTGAGTTTGTATAATCTTTTTAGATAATATCATACACTCAACATCTCAAATAACACATAATAATGATTCCAGTTTTGGCCTGCACTTTATGTATTTTTCTGTCTTCTGAACATATGTAACAGACAAAGGTACAATACTGGGTGTGACAGTCAGTTCCTTATTCTGTAGGATAATGTGATAACTCTAGTTCCAGATACCGGGAATTAAAACAATTGGATGAAGCAGTTGGTAATATGTTGTTCATAAGTTCTATTTGACCTCCATATGAACCTCTTAGTATAAATTAAACTAGATGCATCTTAACACATTGACTCCATACTCAGCAGTTCAGCTATAAGTCCAAACTTCCATGTGCTTTTCTGCTACCTACTAAGCAATATGGATAATATTATGAAATTCTTTCGTTGGCTTTGTAGGTACATATTCTATGTCATTTTAGATGCATAGTTCAGTACTCACTAAATAAGAAATTATTTATTTTTTGTTAAAATGGATTTTTAACGCTATCTTGAGAAGCGACATGTAGTAATATTCTACTGTCTTGGAGTAGAATGGTCAGCTCACTTGGATTCTAATCAAAATTTCTCTACTAACTACCGAATGTGTTTAACCACTTTAGCACCAACTTATTTATTAATATTAATGGTTATTTTTATGGTTAATTTTAAGTATTAATTGGCTGGGCCACTTTTGGGGACTTGGAGTGAAATAAATTGCTCGCCAGCCTACCAGGGTAGCCTGCAGTTTTATTAACCAAGTCTCCACAAACATGTGAAGCAATCTCTCTCTCCTCCCTTCTTTGTCTCATACATACACACATCCTGTTGGTTCTCTGAAGAACCTTAACTAATACAGACTTTATATTTATTTCACTTTTAGAAAACCATGGTCAATTCACAAGGCTAAATTTGTATAGATAGTTCAAAATAATTTTCCCATGTTTAGATATGCTTTTTTTAACTAATTATAAAAAAAGTAAGTGCTTATAAAAGGAAAGTACAATGACATTACCAAAAAGGCTATTTCCTGAAAATTTACATTGCACACCTGTAGTCCTGGGATCTGAATAAAAATATAAATGTTTAACAGAATGTTTTATAAACAAAGCTGATTTTAAAAATAATTAGTTAATACCTTAATCACTTTGTGGCATTTAATCATTTTGGAACATAATAATGGTTTTCTGAGATTTCCTATTTAAAGCTGCACTATGTTCCTTGAATAAAAATGCCATCTATGGCTGTAATTTCTTTTTCAAGTTGTCAATAAATTTCAAACATATTATCAAAAGGTACCTTTAAAAAAATTTTTGCAGTCACCATGGAACATTAAAAAAAAACACATATTATTAGTGTCATTTTATAAGTGCAAAATAGTTTATATAATTGAAAGAGCACAAAATTAATTAAACACTAAATTATTTTATGTTCTACAAACTAATTACAAGCTATTTTATGATAATAACCATTATGTTTTTGTAAAGTAGCATTATTCTTCTCATCCCATTAAAGGTCTAATATTACACAAACTTCTTGAAGGGTACTGAGAAAAGTATACATTTTAATGTATCTTAAACAGGTTTGATTTTGATACTGTATGAATTTCAACTTTCTTTGGAAAATTCGATGCAAACTGCCTCCTCCTAAAAAAATTGTATAGCTCTAATACATGACGTCACAGGAAATAGCAACTGCTATTAATTATTATTATAAAATGAAAACGTTCTAACATTCCTAAATGCTTTCAACTTTAAACATATTAAAAATTAAGATGGTTTACTGTTATGCTAGGCAGGTTTATATAATTATTTTCAGTGACCATTGTGTAATCCTGTCATGAGCGCAGTTTGAACTATGTAGGCGATGGTATAATCAGTCCTGTGATTCATGTAAACAAAAATGTAAACATTATAATTCATTTAGAAAACACTAATTTGAGCAATTACCTACCTCAAAATCATTATTGAATTGTCTCACTATGGGTAATTGATACATTTATATGTGTTAGTTATAGAAAAGTTTGTGAAGTCAAGCATATTTAGTTACAGACAGTTTTCAGCATATTTTCTTTTCCTAAACAAAAGTGAGTTATCTAGTTTCTATTCAGGTGGCATCTGTAGTCAGCATGGAGTTCTGCAGCTCATTAGAGTGCTCTACCAGTCTGGGAGATTTTTTTTCCTTGTTTCTTGATGCTAAGTTCAAGTGTTCATATTTCCTGCCTTGTCAGTTTTGGATGTAATAGGTACTTCCAAATTTGGGGTTTTAGAAGGCAACCAGGTTGGCATTCAATTTCATTAGCAATAAAGCATTTCAGAAATTATCACTGAACAAGTTATCATTCCATCTATCTTGTTAACATGAAACAAAAACTCCACACTTCATTTTATTATACTTTATTTTGGTGTATGTATGTGAATGCTGAAAAATCAAGGGAAGTAGGAGGCCGGAACCCATATTTGTTTCCATATCTAACAATTCCTTTTTAAAAAAATAAAATTAAAATTTAAGTATATAGTAGAACATAAATCTGGGCCTAATTTTCTGAGATGAATTCAATTGAAAAACAAGGAAATTTTGTGACAAACAAATGTGCTAAATCATAATAAATAACTCTTCACTATTGCATTTTAAAATCTTAGTTCCACACAGAATTCATGTCAATCTCTGGAAAATAAAATTTAGATAGTGTTATTGCATAGATAGTCTAAGAATTGATTCAGTGATTCAATAAAAGTAACGTTGAAATATATGTTCTACAGATCTATTTATTAAACATTATTTTATACCTAAGGTTTTTTATTATTTCATATTCATTTAGTGGTATCCCAAAAGCCAAAAATTTATGTAGACAGAAGATATTTTTTAAGTAGCAACTTATATTTTTGAACAAGATAAAGTTTTACTTACTTCAATATCAGCTGATTTTATCATTCAATTACAATAAAGAGTTTGATACCTAAGTTGGTGTGATTGTTTTGTATATTCAGAATTTATCTTAACAATATAAATCTAATATAAATCTTATACAATAGGGAAAAACAAGAGATTTTCTTACCATATAGATGTCTTAGTCCTAAATCTCAAATCTTAGTATGTTTGGTGTATTGGCCAAATTGATATTTTTTCTTATTGCAATATACAGTAAAAGTAATCTATGGGCATTAATATATTAAAAGTTATTCAAAAGTTGATTTGGTGATTATGGCATAGATGAGGATTTTCGAGGGCAGACTTAGATGCAGAAGAAACATGAGAAGACTTTATTTACATACCTATGTCAAGTAAAAGATAAAAAATAAATAGTATACAAACCAAAAAATGAAACAATGGGAGCTTAAAGAAAGGTACAAGAAAAATCAACAATGAAGAGTGAAGAACAAGTGTTGTTCTGGGTTCTTTCCCCTCCTTTACCTCTTATGTAGGATGAAAGTCATAATTTTCTATTCATATATCCCTGAAACATTTTTACATCAGCCCCTATCTTTTCCATATATGATTTGCTAATTTTAAACTATTTTGAACTTTCCATTACTGCCATGATAAAATGACAGGGACCAAATTTACCCTCTGAATTTAAATAATTTAAAATACAGATAAAATACATAAAATAAATATTTTCTGATTTTGAAAGATAGGCAAGACTTATCACTTAGAGAAAACAAACAAACAAACAAACAAACAAACAACTTCAACCATATGTTTGCTCCAGCTTAGTAACTAAAGGGAATTTCTAGACAAAAACAACAAGGGGTTGAGACTCAATTAGAAGTGGGCTATGTCCCTTGAAAAACCAGAGTCCAGAGTTCAAGGAAATCAGGATGAATAGAATTTGTAGAGTAGGCACCAGATAAGACACAAACACACAGAAGCAGAGAGAGAGAGAGAGAAAGAGACAGAGAGAGACAGAGACAGAGAGCAAAGAAAGAGAGCACTGAAGAGGAATGCCGTCTTTCCCTCAAGTCTATATCTGAGTGCTCATCAGTACATGCTTGTGAGAAAACTGAATCCATGAAAAGATCACCCAAGATGATCAAGTTGAATAATACCTAGAAATGATATATGGCCAAGGGTCATCCACATTTCCACCAGCCACAATAGAAAGATGCCCTAACACGCAAGATTTCACAAACGTTCTATGAATGACTATTGTTCTGTAACAAGGCCATTTAGCTCTAGATGAAATTTTGTCTGGAATCTCCTTAGAAAACTTAAAAACAAGCCTGGAAAGGTTAACTTGTTTCCAAATTATTTCCATTCCAGAGCAAAGCTAAGAAATATTTATAGAAGTGCAAAAAATTCCAGAAACCAATCATATATAATTCAAAATGTTTGGAATTTCCAAAAGAAACAAACCAAAAAAACCAAACAAAAAACACTGGGCATGCAAAGTGTGAGAAAAATAGAATACATATTAAGGAGAAAAAAAATCAATCTATTGAAATTAATTCTGCAAAAGGGGCAATGAATAAATATACACCACACAAGGTCTGTCCAGAAGGTATCCAGCCATGTAATAGAGACATTTATTGAAGAAGATACAAGAAATATTGTACATAGGACAATGGCGCCTCAGTTCTCCTTCAAAGTAGGCAACTCACACAGTTCTCCCAGTCGCCATCAGCTGTCCCATCGTATTTTCCTGAATCTCATCAATGGTTTGAAATCTCTTGCCTTTCAATTGTGATTTTAGCTTTTTGGAAAAGCCAGAAGTCACAGGGCACCAAATCCACTGTGGTGGGGGCTGAGTCACATGGGTGATTTGAAGTTTCATGAAAAATATCTTAACATGAAAAGATGTGTTTCATGGCTGCATGAAAGAGTGTGCTGCCATGATGAAGGGACCAATCACCAGTTGCCCATAGTTGCTGGCTCTGCTTCATCAGGATAATGTCTACAGAGGAATGTTCAGGCTTAATGCAAAATTTGATGCAGATTCATTGCTCTACTCACTCAGTCATTTTGAATGCAACGGCCACACAGTACACATGCTCACTGAAGAGCATCTATCACCCCCACTGACTAGTACAATGAAGTCCTCATTGTTCACTCACGCATTTTCCAGCCCACTCTCCTTGGCTGCTAGGTTACATCGATGTTGCACAAATGATTCCAGTTATATTAACAAATGGTTGAAATTTTTTTCTGCACAGGTCTCATATGTTCAAAAAAGTAATGTGTGAAGATGATACAAAGAGAAATAAATAAAAGATATAAGGAGACCCAAAGTTAATTTAATTTAAATATACCTTAGTAAAGAAACTGTACAGGATGAAATATAGGTTTTTAAAAGTCTGGAAAAATAAACAGAACATCAGTGAGTTATGAGATATCAAGTGGCCTAATAAAGCTGTAACTCAAATACCAGAAAGATAAGTAGGAACACTAGAGAAAATATTTAAAGGAATTAAAACCAAAATTTTCCAAATTTGATAAAAATTATAATCTTAAAGATCCAAGAAGCTCAATGAACCCCAAGCATAATAAAGAAGGAGAAAACTGCACTAAAGAGCATCAGAATCATATGGTTTAAAACCGTGATAATGGTAAAACCTTTCAAGCTGTGAGTAAAAGAAAGATATTATGCACATAGGAATAAAAATAAGGATGAATGTAGAGTTATTGTCAACAACAATTCAAGATAGAAGAAAGAGAGAGGCATCTTAAAAGTATTGCAAAAAATTGTCAAACTAAAAAGTTACTTCAGCAAAATATATTTCAAAAATAAAGCCAGAGTAAAGACCTGAGACATATATAAATTTGAAAGAATATGGCATCATTATTACTCTCATGATCAGTACAAGAAATACTACAAAAAAGCCCTTCAGGCAGAAGGAAAATAATGAGAAATTGGAAGGTTGATCTATAGAAAGAATGGAAAAAAGCATAGGAAGAAAGGAAACTAGTCAATGTGCAAGTAAATAGAAATTTGTCTTCCTGTTTTAAAAATCACTTTGAAGAGTAATTGTTTAAAACAAAATAAATAACAATGTGTTTTGGGATTTAAAACATAAAAAGAAGTAAAATATCAGAATATGATAGCATAGATATCAGGCTGGAGGAAATAGAACTATATTCTTTTAAGTATTTGCATTATCATTCAGTGATATATTATTTGAAGGGACACTACAATACACTAAATATATGTACTTTAAATTCCAAAACAACTATTAAAATAACTAAACAGAATTATAGATAATAAGCTAAAATGAAGTAAGTGGAATTATTAAAATATACTCAATTAAATATAATAAAGATAAAATGGAAATAAAGAAGAGATGGAACAAAATGATAGCAATAATAGATATACACTAATTATGTCTAAAATTGCATCAAATATCAATAGTTTAAGACTCAAATTAAAAGTCAGAAATTGGCCCTGGCCTTGTGGCTAAGTTGGTTGAATGTCCCATGCATCCAAAGGTTGTGGGATTCAGTCAGGGCACATAATCTAGTTTCCTAGGTACTGGGTTTGATCCTTGGTGGAGGTGCATGCAGAACAAAGCTGATCTATGTTTCTATCACATCAATCTCCCTCTTTTTCACCTTTCTCTCTTTCTAGAATTAATGAGCATATGCCCAGGTGAGGATAAAAAAATAAAAGTTAGAAATTGTTTTCAGGGTAAAAAAAAAGACAAATATATGTCGTCTATAAGAAAACAACTTTAAATATATGATGCGGGGCAGTTAAATGTAAATGACTTAGAAAATAGATATACACACTCTATGTAATTCATCAATTGCATTGTAGGATATTGTATATCTTTATGAGTTTATGAGTGTTTTACTTATAAAACAGTGAGAATATTTGTCAGTGTTTCTCTACATGAAAGAAGGCTTACTTCTCATAGTTCTGAAATGTTTTATGTATTTGAGTACATAATATTGAAAATATACATGTTTATTAATATTTTTCTGTGGACACCTTTATTATGACATTACCCTCTTGACCTCTACCAATGCTTCTTTCTTAACCAAAAATCTTCCTTGTGTGACTTTTATGTGGACCACAGTTTTTTTGTCACTGTTAACCTCACTTATCTTCCCTTATTTTTCTTTTTAATTTTTCTTCCATACTCCCATGCTTTTATGTATTTCTTGTAATAGTATATATATGGATTGTGTTTATTAATTTTCTCTAACAATATTATTTTTTACCTTCTAGGTAAGTATATTATTATTCATTTTAATTACTAATATAGATATTTATATATTTACCATCATTTTGTTTTCACTGGTTTTGTGATTGCTTTGTTTGATTTTGCATTTGTTGTACATCTCCCCTTTTACTTTAATTCCTGTTTTGGATCTTCTCACTTTTTAAAAAATTATAATTGAAAACTATGCTTTATAAATCATCTTAATGGTCACTCTATACATGTTCATATATGCATGGATTATTAAAAGCAGTTAAACCAATCTAAAACTGGTTATGAACAATATTTGTTTGGTAGCAGAATTTAAAAAAAACACAAAGTTTGACTTTCAAGATTAATTCAATCTAATAAGAATAGAACATAAAAATACAATTAACAAAAGCAGTATAAAAATGCCATGAGATTACACGGGTAACCCAATAAAATTGAAGAGTCAATCCATTAAAATGAAAGTTGAGAGAATAATCATAAAAATTTCACTAAATAGGAAAATTCCTTATGCATTTTTGAATGCCAAAGATATATTTAACTGGTGTGGATAGGTAAAGCAAAGATTACAAAATAAGAGACCTGTGAAACAATTTCAGGGGATCTTGAATAGTAAGTTCTGGCTTAAGGGTGTGAATACACACAGGTGTGCGTGTTGTGTGAGCGATTGCAGCAGCAGAAGTCAGAAGAGTAGTGCTAGTAATACTCTCTAACAGTGATAATAGCATATGGCATAAAGTCTGATAGGGGAAATGTTTGGTATATTTATTGGCATATTGGGAAATACTTGCTTTTTTGTATACATTTATTTTACACTTTTCAAGTGCTCAATAACCTCATATGGCTAATGGTCAAGGTATTGAACAGAGAAGCATTAGAATGTAGTGACTGACAGGCCCACAACTTTTTTAGTTCGACAAATTTATAGGTATTTTAGTAAAGACATTCATCTCAGTTGTTTCCCTCTCCCTTCTTGACCACAGGTTAATATTTTGTTTGAGTCAAGGAGAGAATGTACAGAAGGGGGATATTATTGTAACATAAACAGTAAAGTGGACAATGAAAACTTTGCCTATATTGAGTTAAATTCATGTATGTTGATACCATTAAATCAAGTAAATAAGAACTAATAGTTCTATATGCATTTCCATTGTTTCACTTGAGGCTTACTCTAATAAATGAAAGTAAACATGAAGAATATATACAAGCTGCTTTTCTGGAGTTAATGCCTTTTAAAAGAGCTGAGCAGGTAGTGCCACCGTTAGGACATTAAAACAAGAATTTATATACAATATAAACAAACAAACAAACAAACACCTATATGACACATAGCTTTGACAAAGTATATGTAGTCAAAGATTCTGTAAAATGTGTATTTCTCCCTAACTTGCCTCCCTTACTAACCTAAACTTTCTGGCTCCCTGGAACAGCCTTATTGAAAGGGAGTATTGTATTGAAGGAAAATGCTATGAGAGTTTTGACTGAAAGGAAATTAGATAAAATTAAAATATTGCCTTTTTTTTCCTAATGGATATTTCTTTTGTTTTGAGCCATAAAATAGATATTGCATTGCTCTCAGTGGATACAGAGGCTTAGCCTTTTAAAAAATTTTTAAAATTATGTAATCTGTAAAGTATTCGATATAGTCCACTTTACCTTGACAGGACTTGTCTACTCTCATTAGTCTTCAAAAACAACTGTTTGCTACCAAAGTAAATTAGTATTTTGAATGTGTATTTTTTTTTAGGTTATCAGCCTAGTTCCTATAAGCATTTCCACCAGATTTCAGGAAGCTGCTTCTGGGAAATTATAAATCACCATCAAAAATTTTAAATGTACATAATACTTAAATTTTGATTTTTTGTTTTTTAAAAAGGTAACAAATAGCAAAAAAAATTGTATGAAGATGGAAAATAAGAAAGACACACTTCCTGTAACTTTGTCAAAACATTTAAGTTACTGACTTAATTTGATTTATATTTTCTGCAGCAATACTTATTTAATCCAATACAATGGTTTATGTTAAGTGTATACATATTAACCAATGGCCCCTCAAGATCACATTTTAGGTGTTAAAAATGGAAGATAAGAAAATGCTTTAAACAGATAAAGGAATATTTGTCAGACTCACCATTTTTGATAATTTCTCCAGCTTTGTGTTTTTGTAAAGCATTAAAATGTCTGTATTTTTTTTTCCTTTTCCAAATCAACTATTACACAGGATTCTGCTCTCCTGGTTTCCTGGCTTCCTTGACACAACTCCAATATATATCCTGGCATTTCACAAGTTGTACATTTTCTGTGATTGTTTGAGGTCAAGTTAGGGTCAAAATATTGGGAAGTAATTAATACTTCTTCAAATATTAAGAATTAAAATAAAAAGCTAATGTCATAAATGCCTTTTCTTATTAAGTTTACATCATCATTAACATTATAATTTCCTTTCCTTATATCTTTGAATCCCTGTGCTGTATTCTGGATATATGATCTTATTAACCAATGTTACTCCAATAAATTTAATAAACTATATAAACATTTAGAATAAGAATGCACTCTAAATAAAATTGATTTTATAAAACTGTTTAAACTTATTTTATGGTAAACATTTTAGGATATTCAAAGATGTAAATAAATGAATAACTATCAAAATGAATAAGAATTTATGAAGAAATAGCATAAATATTTTTTAAAATATAGATATAAAAAGAAGCAACTAGAAGCCATTAGAATTTGGGGGGGTATAGCCACTAAAAACTTACTAGATGGGATAATCTCCAAACTAAATATAATTGAAGGATGATTTTACTGAATTGGAAGACTGTGGTAAGACAGACATCTATAATACCTTTATATTCAATAGGAAATAAAATATTTTGAATAGTGGAACAATATGTTGAAGACTCCACTTTTTGAGGGAAGAAATGAAATAGCTACAAGTAACTGACAGAAAAAAATAAGAAATTTTTGTGAGAGTATGAACAGAAAAGGATACTATTTCTCAGTTTGGGACAGAGGTAATTTTATCTAGAAAACTGGGAAATTTTCAAGATGTATGATGAAGGAAAAATCCACATAAATCAGCAAATGCTTAGTTACTGGAAAAAAGGTTTGTCTTGAAGACAGATCGGTCTGAGATTTGGAACTGTGCGATACATAATGCATCACTGACCTACCAGAACACAACTGAGGAAACATTCACATATACAAGACACAGACACACAGGCACATCCCCGCCGGCTCTGTCCTCATGCACTTTATAGGTAGAGTATCAAGGGAGTATCCCAACAAATATATAAAACTGTTTAACAAGCAAATCTTCATATAAAAATATTACCAATTCTAATGCTTTTTTAAAGAAGAGCCTGGTCCATTATGAAAAATAAAATTGTTGAATCAAAATAGTGATAGAGCATTAAAATTAAATATTTAAATGTGAAGATATTGGTTATGAGAAAATGTGAGAACTTTAGTCTTGAGCAGCTTGAGTCTGGAATGCGTAGAGCATAGGAACAATCAAATTTTTGCTCTTGCAGATACTGAATTGTCAAATATTAAGAAGAATTTAAGAATGAGAAAATTCATTTTTTTGTTAGTGCTGAAGAGAGGATGGTGGTAGAGGTTAAAAGGGAGCTGTAAAAAGGTAATTTAAGTAGTGCTTATTTCATTCAATACTCATGAAATTGTCTTCTCCGACTAAAGATATATGTATATATATCTCCATGCCATAATCAAATATCGCGTAAATTATACCTTGCTCTTTCTTTGCAGATGTTACCAAGCCTGTGGGTGGAGAGGAAGGGCTCCAGTTTTGGTATTAGCAACTTTATCAGGAGAGATATAATTACTACTTTCACTTTCTCTTATTTAGTGTTGTGTGTTTGCACAAAGTTTATACAGCACTAATTCATAGCTTTATTTGACCAATCTTTACAGTTCCTTAAAATTTAAGGAGATAAAGAGAACTATTTAAAAAATTGGAGCCTTTGTTCTTTATTTCAACTGTCAGAAATGGGGGGGGGGAAGGGGATAATGCCGGAAAGAAGGGGAACTGTCCTCAAGAAACATGTATAAAGGACCCAAGGGGAGCAGTGAGAGTGGGAGGTGATGGTGGATGGGGCAGGCGAGAGTGGTGGGGGAAAATGGGGACAAACGTATTGAATAACAATAAAAAAGTAATTAAAAAATAAAAACATAAAAAATTGGAGTGTTGTAAAATGTTCTCTATTTTAATAACTTGAAATTTGGGTCAAAATGCAGGAACGTTTAATAAGAAGTTTAAACTTTAACTTATTCTTTAGTAACTATAATTACCTTGATCATAAAAATTCAAATTCGTCTATATACTATACACTCAACTATTTAAATTAAAATATATATTTTATTGCAACCAAAATGCAGAGATTGTTTAGACTGCTTCCTCAAGAAGATATCTTAAGCCAATAATTTATTTAGGTCTAAAATTTAGCTTAAAATAAACAATTTTTTTTCTTTATTAGATTTTATTAATATCAGATGTATTGCCCATGAATTCTGTATCTAGCCCTCTTGGAAAGTATTTGAATTCTATGTAAAGAAACAATCATTACTTATATTTGGTATGTGCAATTTCAATTTTGGAACATGGTGGGAAGTTCTTCAGAATCTAGTATTTCCAGTTAATTGCTATGTTCCTGCTTCCAATTTCACAGCATCTATCCACAAGCCACCATCACAATCCAAAACTTTTGGAGTTTCATTTTGAATGATAGGCATATTAGAGAATGTGTGTCACTGAGAATATTGAAGAAATATTGTAAAATATAGATAAAATGTTACAAAATACCTGAACAGCAAAAATAACTCTTGTATAAATTTCTCCTCTTATGCCACTTGCTATTCTCAAATATTTTCTAAGGCATTGCAAGGTAAAACACAAAGATTGACAGCCGAATTGATGGTGTGTCTATGCATAAGACAGAGAAAGGGAGAGTGAGAGAGAATATTTGCTCTATTTTAAATTTTGTTGTCTATTTTTGGTTACTTCATTGCTTTTACCTATAACTAATATATATGTATATCTCTATAATACATATCTATATAATTTTATTCTATCTCCTTTTATTTCAAGATACAGTTTTGTGGAGGAAAGTTTCAAATAAAAGTCATGGATTTTAAGATCTTAACTTGCACATTTTATTCTGTTGAAATCTTATTTGTTGTAATTGTCATTGTAATGTTCCCCTTAATATTTTCTTCCTTGATAACAACACCATGGGTTCCTAGCTAAAAACTTTACTGGACAAAAATGTGTAGATTTGAAAGGCTAGTGGCTTGATATATTAAGAGATAAGAAGTTTGAGAGGAGGGAGAATCAAGATGGCAGAGGAGTGAGTGGAAGTCACACTGACTTCCTCCCAGGACCAATCTGGAATAACAACTAAATTGTGGAGAAATCACCTGGAACAAACAACTGAGAAATAGCTAGAGGGGAGCCTTATAATCTTGGATAGACAGAAGAGTCAGCTTTAGCACCACCTAACTGGTAAGAAGTGCGGTAGAGACTTGAGAAAGCGGGCTGGGCGCCCATGGGTGGCAGCACCAGAAAGATACAGAAACAGCCAATTTGATCCCCCTGAGAAGAGCCAGGTCTAAACCATAAGTGGGGATCTCCAGCCTACAGCACCAGAGCCCAAAAAGTACACAGATAACAGTCAGCTGTGAAAAGCAGGAGGGTTGCTCTCTGCCAGAGACAGGTGGTTGGAGATGCAAAAAGCTTTTTAAGGGACCAGCATATAAATTTTCATTTGCAGCCATTTCCCCCAGTCTCCAGCAAAGGTGGGGGCAGTGTGGACTAGAGACGCCTGAGGAGAGACTGGGGAAGGAGGCTTTGGGGAGAGAACTGAGACAGTAACTGGCAGGATCCCAGTTCTGACTCCTCCCCCATACGACAGCAGCCATATGTCTCAGGCAGACCACTCCCTTGAGCAGCATCAGTGTGAGAAGACCCAATAACCCACCCCCCAGGAGGGACTCTGCCCCACCCTGTGGTGACTAAGATGGCCTGCTAAGTGCAGAGTAACAAGATTAACAGCTGAAGGAGACAGCCACAGACAGTAGATTCCTGGAAATCTCAAACAGGCTGCCTAAATTCAGACATAGTCAACATCTGACATCATCAGAGGCAGATCCAGAAAGAAAAAACAGCAGTTTCCTACCATAAAAGTTCACACTACAAAGTCGGGAAATCAAGACAGATCAATTTAAGAAGCAGAAGCAAAAAAGAAAAAGAAAAAAAGGAGTCTCAAAAATAATGGGAAGACAAAGAAACACCCCCCAGTCAAAGGGAAAGGAGGAATACCCAGAAAGAGAATGAAATGAAATAGAGTCAAGTAAACTATCAGATATTGAGTCCGAAACAACAGTTCTAAGGAAGCTCAGTGAGCTCAGTGAGCTCCTCAGAGAGAATTACAAAAAAACACAAGGAAACTACAAGGAACTTACTACAAATTATATCAGCATGAAAAAAGGATATAGAAACTATCAATAAGAGACAAGAGGAAATGAAGAATATGATTTCTGAATTGAAGAACATAGTAGAAGGAATCAAAAGCAGGCCAGATGAAGCAGAGGGACGAATCAGCAAGCTGGACAATAAATTAGAATAAAAGCTTCCAGAAAGAGCAAGAAAATGAAAAAAAACTAAAAAAGAAGGAAGAGTTGTTTACGGAAATACAGGGCAACCTGAAACATAGTAATATCCATATAATAGGGATACCAGAAAGAGAAGAAAAGGAAGAAGGGAGAGAGAAACTGTTTGAAAAAGTATTGATGGAAAACTTCCCTAATTTCAGGAGAGAAAAAGTCACACAAATCCAGGAAGCACAGAGGGTCCCATTCAAGAGGAACCCAATGAAGCCCAATCCAAGACACATCATCATTAAAATGGCAAATATCAAAGACAAACAGAGAATCCTAAAGGCAGCAAGGGAGAAAGAAGTATTAACATATAAGGGAGTCCCGATATGGCTAGCATCTCACTTCTCAACAGAAACACTACAAGCCAGAAGGGAATGGCAAGAAATATTCCAAGGACTGAAAAGCAAAGGCCTGCAACCAAGACTGCTCTCTCCAGAAAGGCTCTCAATTAAAATGGAAGGCTAAATAAGGGGTTTTCCTGACAAAAGAAGGCTAAAAGAATACACCTCCACCAAACCAGCACTGCAAAATACGCTAAAGAAACAGCTTTAAGATGAAGAGAGAGAGTCTATGAGTAGCCAATCCCTTTCACAGTCACCAATACTTGATATTACCAATATTTTTAATACTTATTTATCTGATCGTGACAATCGTGTTATTTCAGTTGTTACTTTATTATTTGTTGAAACTAAATCTGTTTTTGTATATTTCTTGAATATTTCTATTATTATTAAATAGCTTTAAATGACTTTTAGGTATTCTTTATCCACATGTTGATTAAATGTTTGTAGTACCTTTTCCTTAAAAAAGCAAAACAAAACAAAAAAAATATTAACCCTTTTTTAGATGTTGTAAATATTTTCCTATTCTATTACTTATCCTTTAACTTTTTTTATATGTATATGACTGTATAGTCTTAAATGTTTAATATAGCCATATTGTCAATATTTTACTGTATAGCTTCTGGGTTTGAAGATTTTACTTCAGAGTAAGAAAAATATTATTGTGTATTTTCTCCTAAAGCTCCTTAGATTTTACATATTGATTTTTAACTCACCTGAATATTTTTTGTATAATGTGTAAAATAGGCTCTATATTTGTTTTATTTCAAGTAATATTGGTTCATGCATCTTTTTTGTTGAATGAGCCTTATTTTCCCCATTGATTTGAAATATCAATTTAATCATATATTACATTGTTAGATATATGCATTTGTTTGTAGAATGCTCATTTCATTTCATTGATCTAGTTGATTATTTCTGTGCTGGTGTCATGTTGTTTTAATTGCTGAGACTTAATAATGGATTTAAATTTTTTAATATTTTATAATGGATTTTGACATTAAAAAATAAATAAAATCTATCTGCACTTAAAAAATCAGAAAGAAGGAACTCCTACCTTTTGCAACAGCATGGATGGAATTGGAGAATATTATGCTAAGTGAAATAAGCCAGATGGTGAAAGACAAATAGCATATGATCTCACCTCTAAGTGGAATCTATTCAACAAAATAAACTAATGAACAAAATACACCACAGGCATGGAAGCATGGAGAAGACTGAAAGTGACCAGAGGGGATGGGGAAGGAGGACAATGGTGGAAAGAAGGGGAAGGGGCTAGACAAAGAATATGTATGAATGACCAATGGACATGGACAACAAGAAGGAATTGACTGTGGGAGTAGAGGGTTGGGTGGGATTGGTGGGGGAGGGCAAAGTGGGAAAAATTGAGACAACTGTAATAGAATAAACGTAATTTAAAAAAATAAAGAAAAGACAGAAGTTTGAGAGGAAAGTGGGCGCAGACTGCATGTGAATTACGTTCAAAAGGGAAATGGTACAAAACTTTTTAAAAAATATGTGTGCCCTAGTTCCTTCTTACCACTTTAGCCAATTTCTATGAGAAAGATATTTTCAATTTTATGGTAGCCTATCCATAAGCAACAATGGGAGAATATAGAGTTTGGTTAAATTAGACGCTCTCTGCCAGTAGCCAGCTTTTGGAGTTGACTGAGTGCATCATCATATGAAGAATTTTAACCCATCAACTAATTTCGTAATCCAAACTGAAGCAATCAAAACATTGTTGTGAAATTTCAAGTTTAGTAGGATGTTACTAGTGCTCCACTTACTAAAGACAGAGCAGACTAGTCAAAATGGGAGTAAGGGCATAGCTTTCTCAGATAAACCTTTTGAGACCATCATAAAATAGCTGCTGTTAAATTGAGAGGCAATGTTGTAAGGTCAATATTTAAAAAAAATTACGGGCTTAAAGACAGTAGCTAGATAAGAAGTTTAGTTGTGATAACACATTGTGAGATAATGTGTTTTGGTCACTTTAAACCACTAAGCTTGAAATAAGTTGCTATGCTGCAATAGTAATTAATATACTTATGTGAGTTTAATAAAACATGTATATATACACAGTTGGCACCCAAATTTGTTCAATTCAAGTAGTCCAAAATATAGTGAAGTATTCGCTTGTGATTGTGAGTATTTGCAGAAAAAGAACAGAAAACTTTTATATCTAATGCTACCCCAGTTTAATTATAGGCTAGATGATGAGACTGAAAGATAGGAAACTTTTGCTACTCGTGAATTAGTTCATTTCTGTAAAGTGTTTATACATCTCCCTTTAAACTCCGTCTGTGTGAAGTTTGATGTCCAAAGACAAAAATCTATCCTAGCTATTGAGATTTGCAGAATCTATTGTAATTCCTTAGGTATAACTCTAGAAAACGTAGAAGCAGGCATTGCTGGACTTCACAAAAGGCTGGGGACTGGAAAGCCATGTGAAACCAAGGCAAATTCCCTTTCTGCTTCTTTCTCTTTCTCTTCATCCTCTCCTCATACATATACATATGGATTTCTTTTCAGCTTTGATCAGAATATCTGTTACTGTCCAGTGCTGCTCTATTGGCTTTCACAACACTCATAGACCAAGACAATAGGTTTAGCCCCAGATTCAGAATCTGAATATTAGAAAGACAGAATCCTGATTGGAATGGAGGCCCAGAATCTTAACATTTTATACAGATTGAGAAAATGTCCATGTGAGAATCTGATGACTAGAACTCTTGTGGTAGATTGATACAAACTACCCTCTCCCTTACCCCGATTAATGCCATCCCAAGGAAGCCATCATTGCAGGAAATCCATGCCTTGTGCAGTCTCCTCCCTCACTACATCTGCTCTTATGGCTTGTTTAATTGAACAGAAGGTAGTTGAGTTGATATTCTTTGCATTCCTGGCTTGAGCTATAAGGGGCTTTGCAGCTTCTGCCCTTGCTCTCTTGGGCCCTGAATCACAACATAAAGAAATTCTGACTCTCCTTTTACAGTGGATAGAGAGAAAGGCCCTGGGAATATAAAGTGCATAAGAGTCAACAGTCCTGGAGAATGAAAGCCCATGAAAATAAAAGCCCCAATTTTTCAGCTATTGTAAATAAAGTGAGGGGACTATATGGGGATGGCACCATCTTGGATTCTTAGACCAGATTTTAGCTCCATGATTAAATTCAGTCAGTACAGCATAAATTAGAAATATACCAATCTGCTGAGCCTGGCTCAGCTATGTTACAGAATTGTGACTAAATAGAATGGTTGTTTTAAGCTCATATGTTTTTCAGTGGTTTGTTGTATGGCAATAAAATTTATATAGCATTATATAGTCAATGTCTAATAGTTACCTAACTCTGTGTTTCACAATTACCAGCTCCCAGGAGAGAATCAGCTTGGCGTGGACCCAGAGTCCAAATACCTGGACCACAGATTGGCTGCCCGCTCAACAGGTTCACTATAAAAGTATTGGTATTGGGCCAACATATATAAAATATGCTATAATCAACAAAACTACTTTATTTATAGGGACTGGGAGTCTCTGAAGTTAAGATTACAAAAATAAATGCAGTGTGACCCCTCCCTTTTTGAGAAGCTCACAGTCTTTTAAGAGGTGGAGAAATATATTTAAGGAACCGATAAAATGACCATTATCACAGACATTTACTTTGAAAATATTGGCAATGTGAGCATGTTACTACATATTTACGTGATATGTAATCTACTGTGTTGAGAGATGACAAAAATAATGAGGAAGGTAGGGATTCATGCAAAGAAAAAAGAAGACAACTGTGAGATATGTCCTCTCCCACTGCTTGTGAAACTGGCTAATAATTCACATATGGCTCAAGACTCAGAATTACAATTTCAATAAAAATTAGGTAATTAGTAGCAATTATTTTATTATTCCAAGTAACTGAAATGGAATTATAGTACCCAACTGGTGTTCAAAAGACTGGTAGAAAGACTGGTAAAATCTGGTCTAAGAATCCATCTGTATGTGAAGTGTCCCTACACCCTAACCACATATTTTTGTCTTTAATTATTTATTTTTTATGCAGTTACAGTTGTCCCAAATTTTTCCCCCTTCACCCAACTCCACCCAGCCCATCCTTCCCTTCAATAGTTAATCCCACACCTTTGTCCTTGTCCATGGGTCCTTCAAATACGTTCTTTAACTATCCCTTCACCCTTTCAATCAGTCCCCATCTCTCTCCTCCAATCTTACCACTGTCAGTCTATTCCATGATTTTATGTCTGCAATTCTATTTTGCTCATTAGTGCATTTTTTTCATTAGATTCCTCTTATAAATGAGTTCATATGGTATTTGTCTTTCATCAACTGGCTTGTTTCACTTAGTGGAATAGTCTCCAGTTTCATCCATGCTGTTGAAAAAAGGTAGGAGTTTTTCTTTTATGCTGTGTAGCATTCACTTGTGTAAATGTACCACAGTTTTCTAAACCACTTATCTACTGATGGGCATTGAGGCTGTTTCAAAATATTGGAGAGTATAAATTGCAATGCTATGAATATGGGGATGCATAAGTTATTTTGAATAGGTGTTTCAGGATTCTTAAGGTATGTTATCAGCAGTGGAATTGCTGGGTCAAAAGATAGTTTAATTTTTAATTTTTTAAGGAAATTCTTTACTGTTTTCCAGAGTGGCTTCACCAGTAAGAAGAATGAAGTTAGAGGGATCACGATACCTGATATCAAACTATATTACAAGGCCACTGTAATCAAAACAGTCTGGTGCAGGCATAAGAACATATACATATATCCAAAGAACAAAATGTAGAGCTCAGAAAGAAATCCACACCTCTATGGTTGATTAATATTTGACAAACAGGGTGTGAACATACAATGAAGTACAGATAGTCTCTTCAATAAATAGTGCTGGGAGAACTGGACTGGAAAATGCAAAAAGTTAAACTAAACCACCAAATTTTACCTTGCATGAGAGTAAACTCAAAATGGATTAAAAAGACAAGCATTAAGTCATGATACCATAAAAATCCTAGCAGAAAACATAGGTAGTAATATTTCAGATATCTCGTGTAGCAATATTTTTGCCAATATATCTAGTAGGGCAAGATAAATAAAGGAAGAAACAAACAAATGGGACTACACCAATTTAAAAAGCTTCTGCATGGCTAAAGAAACTATCATCAAAATGAAAAGCGTACTGACTGAATGGGAGAACATATTTGCCAATGATGCATTGGACAAGTGTTTGATCTCCAAAATACATAAAGAACTCAAAGCACTCAGCAGTAGGAAGACAAACAAACTAATTATAAAATGGACAAAAGACCTGAATAAACACTTGTCCAAGGAGGACATATATATGGTCCATAGATGTATGAAAAAAATGCTCTACATCCCTAGCCATCAGATAGATGCAAATTAAAACCACAATGAGATATCACCACATACCATCCAAAATGGCTATCATTAATAACCAACAAGCCAAAAATGTTAACAGGATAATAAAGGCATATATGAAAAACGTACTGCCAACATCAAATGCAAAGGGCAAAAACTAAAAGCACTCCCCTAAGATCAGAAACAAGACAAAGGTGTTTGCTTTTACCACTCTTATTCAACATAGTACTGGAAGTCCTAGCCACAGTAATCAGACAAGAAGAAATAAAAGTCATCCAAATTGGAAAGGAGAAAGTAAAGCTGTCATTATTCACAGATTTATGGTAGTGTATGTAGAAAACCCTTAGTCTCTACGACAAAACTATTTGACCTAATAAGTGAATTCAGCAAAGTAGTAGGGTACAAAATCAATATTATAAAATTGATGGCATTTTTGTAACCCAATAAAAAGCCATTAGAAAGAGAAACTAAGGAAAATTCCATTTATTATAGCAACAACAAAAAAAATTCAGTAGCTAGGAATAAGTTTAACCAAGGATGTAAGAGGCCTGTACTCAGAAAACTACAGGACAGTGAAAAAAAGAAATTTAGGAAGATACAAATAAATGGAAGCATATACTGTGTTCATGGACTGGAAGAATTAACATCATTAATTTGGTCATACTGCCTAAAGCAATCTACAGATTCAATGCAATTCCTATTAAAGTACGATTGCCATATTTCACAGATCTAAAACAAATATTTCAAAAATTTATATTGAACAAAAAATACCCCAAAAATCCTAACCCATATTTCCTGACATTATAAACCAGTTACATGATAGTCAGGAGATCAGAGATTTGTTTTAGAGAATAAAAAATTTCCAACTTTATATGCCAACCAGCTCAAAAAATTAGTAATATATTACTTCACAATAATTAATTAAATGATGTAAATCTGTTCCTTATACTAGCATAATATACTTTTAATGTTCTCAAGGAAATCTAATGAACTGAAACTAATACATAACAGTGCTTTGCACAAACAATTATATGAGAACATCAAAGTTAATAATATTAGTTATTAATATCTATTATTGATTGAACAGTTATGCTAAGTACCTTGCTAAGCATTTTCTCATTATATTCTCACAAAGACCTTATGCAAATTTTATATTCTATTCCTTCTATAGATAAGAAAATTAAGACTGGTTTATTATATTGACCAAAGTAACTCTCATGCCAGTTGAGGAAGCCAGGATCACATCCGTGGTCTGTTTGATTTGAGGAGTCATATTCTCAAATATAAAATATTACATTTTTTATTTGAGTGCTTATTGATGTTGAAATTAAGATAATATTTCAATATGACACGATATCATTATAATGGCTTTATGGATAAAGTCCTATGAGAGAATATGCAAGAAACTATTAGAACTTTGGGGAGGTCACCTAAGAAATGTTTTAAAGCAAAATTACTTTTTTCCTGTGAAGAGAGAAGAAAACTCAAGATAAAATTTAACAATTATGCTAAGTGAAATAAGCCAGGGGGCGAAAGACAAATACCATATGATCTCACCTATAAGCAGAACATAACCAACAATACAAAGATGCAAGGAAAATAAGACCAGCAACACTGAAAGGAAAAGAAACCAACAGAGAAAAGAGGGAAGGAGCGGGGGAAGGGAAAAGGAAGGGAAGAGGAAAGTCAAGGAACATATAGCAAGGACTCATGGACAAAACCAAAGGGGAAGAGCTGAGGGAGGAAAGGAGGGAGGGGGCAAGGGAAAGTGGTGGGGGGCAGGCAGAGACAAATGTATTTGAAAAAATTAATTAATTAATTAAAAATGTAACGATTTAAATGACACATGCAAAATAATTGTAAGAGAATGTAAAACAATAGATAAATAGAATTGAAAGGATGAAAAAGTACAAACCAAAAGAAAATGATGTTCTTAGAGAGAAACATCAACGTGAAAGAGAAAATTGGTTGCCTCCCCTAGCACCCCAACTGAGGCTCAAAACTGCAACTTAGGTATATGCCCTGAGTGGGAATCAAACTTGAAACATTTTTGTGCATGAAAAAATGCTGCAAACACTAAGCCACCTGGCCAGGGTGTGATATTTTTAATTAATATTTATTTTAGACTTGACAAAACATAGGAATATTCATATAATCCAGATAAAAGAAAATAAAAAATGCTCAAGGAAAATTTTGCAAGTATTTTCAAAATTAAAGATTTTAACTTTTAAAGACACCAAAATAAATATTAATTTATGGATAAAATATTGGGAGATATATTTAGAAAAACTATAACAAAATATAATACAGAACACATAAATACTAATATAAAATCAATAATAAAATTTAAACAATTAGGTAAAATAATGAATAAAGGTTTAGGGTTGTTAGTTCAAAGAAAAGACCAACAGATGGTTATAAAATGCAAAATTACTGGTGTACTGAGGGAATAGAATGTTAAATCATGCCATGAGTTGTAGTATCTATACAGCTACGCTCCAGACCCGGAATGTGCCCACTGTTTCCAAGGTACTCCAGCCACCTGGACAATTGACAGATTTCATAATCCCAGAGGTCTGGAGACACTGCAGAATGACAGTTCGTTTGCTGCCACTTGTCCCAAGGGTCAGAAACAGATGCAGAGAGTTTGGCCTAACTTGTTACTTTAGCTGTTGTTTCTCTGAGAAAACACTTTTTTGTCTGATCTTGAACACTTTCATCCTTCCATTATTGACCACCTGTCGAAATACAGATCCTGTATAGATCATGTTTTGCAGCACATTTGAGCCTAAAGTTTTCTTCTTATGAATGATATTTAAAAGATAAGACCCATCATTTATGCCATCAAAAATTCCTGTTGACACGAATTCCTGTTCACTAATCATTAGAGAAATGCACATTAAAACTATATGAGATATTATCAATAAATCAACAAACAGGAAGTGCTGGTGAGGATGTGGAGAAAGGTTGCCCTTTTGCACTGTTGGCAGGAATGACAGACAATTGGTGTGGCCACTGTGGAAAACAGTATAGAGATACCCCAAAAAGTTAAAAACGTAACTGCCTTATGACCCAGCAATTGCACTTCTTAGAATATACCTGAAACAACACGAAACACTGGTTTAAAATAATAAATGCACACCTATTTTCATTGAAGTATGATTTCTAGTAGCCAAGATTTGGAAGCAGCCCAAGTACCCATCAGTTAAAGACAAAAAACAATAACAAAGAAACCAAAAAAAAAAAAAACCCAAAAATCTATGCTACATTTACACAGTGGAATACTACTTGGCTATTAAAAAGAAAATCTTCCCTTTTGCAACAGCATGGATGGTCGTGAAGAGTATTATGCTAAGTGAAATAAGCCGGTCAGAGAAAGACAAATACCATATGATTTTACTCATGTGTGGGATCTAATGACAAACTAACCTAATGAACAAAACAAAAACAGACTCATAGATGCAGAGAAAAGACTGATAGCTATTCGAGGGGTTGGTTCAGGGCTAGGTGAAAAAGGGAGAGGGATTAATCTAAAAACAACGAACAAACCTCATAGACACAGGTAACAGTAGGATGATTACTAGGGGGAAAGGGGTTGGGGGATGAAGAGAGTAAAACGGGGGATATGGACACAGGAAGAGGCTTGACTTTGGGTGAACACAAAATACAATATACAGATGATGTATTATACAATTGTATACCTAAAACATATATAATTTTATTAACTAATGTTACCTCGATACATTTAATTAAAAATAATAGCATATTACTTAGGTCAATAAAATCAACAAGATTAAAAAAAGAGTAAAGTAGGGAACCCAGCACTTGTTCAATATAGGATCACCTGGGTGTGTTCATGCCTCTCTGGTGCCACTGGGGATCATGTGCCCTCAGCTATTGTGCTTCTTCTGCTGTGCCCTTGCCTTGCCATTCCTGATTGGACCGTGCCTAATTCATTTCATTTGCTGTACCAAACATTTAAAACAAGAATGATTCAGTTAGTATTTCTGTGCAACTGTAGCTTTCAGAAGAAACTTAAGGTCCATAGATAAATCTTCCTTGAGTGTATGGAATAAAGAACAGAAGAGTTGCATGAAAGAGACATCGGAATACAAAACACTGCAACCTTTTTCTTCTTCTCTGTTAAGTCTCAATCCCAAAGACATAGGTCATTTTGCAGAATGGAATTCACTGCCTCCTGAGATTTTTGATACAAGAAATAGAGCCTTATTCAAAGTTATCTTAGTTTCCATGTTGCTTCAGGATTATAGTAGTCATTTTTCCAGGATAGATGATGAAGGACAAAGTGAAATCTAAGGGGAAGTCTGAAGGTAGGTCTGAGAATTGTAAGCTCAGTGTTTCTGTGGACTTTACTGGGGATGAGTTCTTTAAATACTGGAGCTTAATAACTTTATCTCTACCTCCTCCTTCTTTTCTTCCTTCTTGAGAGATTATTTGTTCGCCTTTATTTTCATATCTACCAATAGCAATTAACTATGTAAATATTTTCAAATTTACTGTAACTGTTATGTAGGATATAAATGGTTATATTGTTAAAGTTCAAACGAAATCATATATTCTGATTTTCTTCTTTTTAATTTTTCCTTTTTATTGAATTTATTGGGGTGACATCGATTAACAACATTATACAGGTTTCAGGTGCACAATTACACAACATATCATCTGTTGACTGAACTGTGTATTCACGTCCCAAGTCAAACCTCCTTCACCACCCTTTATTTCCCCTATGCACTCCTTCACCTTGCCCCACCCCCTCCCTCTGACAATCACACACTGTTGTCCATGTCCATGAATTTTTTCTCTTTTTGTTATTTTATGCTCAATCCCTCCACCCCACTCCTCATTCGGCTCCCCACCCCCTCTCCAGACAGCTGTCAGCCTGCTTTCTCTCTCGTAGTCTCTCTTTATTTTGCTTGTTAGTTCATTTTGTTCATTAAGTATACCAATGGATGAAATCGTATGGTGTATGCCTTTCTCTGACTGGCTTATTTCACTTAGCATAATGATTTTCTTAATAAAGTTTTGATTCCCTTCAAAGTTTTATTTCTCTTCTTCTAATCCAGTATTGACAGTGTTTTCATTTCAAAAGAACTGTACATTCCAGTGTATTGTGTAATCATACGTTTTAAAAAGGTCAACTAGGTAACGGCAATTCTCGAATTGTTGAAGGCAGGTAAATTCATTTTTTTTTTAGCCTTAGAAATACGGAGAATAGGCCTTTGTTATTTGACGAATTAAGGTCCAGTGAGATTTTGGTCCGAATTCTTTTCAGAGAAATGTAATTATCCATAAGTTTTTCACACGTCTGTAAGTTACTTGACTGCTCCAGCTAAAAAAGATACAGATTATATCAAGTACCTTGGGGAAAATATCAAGGGACAATATAGTGATAAATGGAAAAGGTAGTACATGATTTAAGAACATTTCATAAAGCATAAGACAATTACCGCATGGTCCCTTCTCAGCATGAGGTCAGCTCTCTATGATCCACATCAGTTCTAACGGATGGATTTACCTTTCCGCATTTCTTTATAAACTTCCACTACCTGCTTTTATTTGGTTTAAAAGGAATAAATAATTACAGTTAGACAAAAGAGTATTATATATGCTAACTACTAAGAGGATTATGAAATACATTTCAAAGTTCTTGCAGTCTTAGTTCCTGGTTCAATCACTAACCTAACTCTCATTATCCTTGTATAAATAAAAGTTTTGGAAAGTTTGCTGTTTGTTAATACATGCAATTTATGGAATGAATCAAAGTAATACACTTTAAAAAAGTGTTTGATTTATTATCTTTAGAAAGAGTTTCATCAGATAACTAAGTTTCTTTATTTTTTCCTGCTCCTTTTATTTAAAGTTTTTAATTGTACCTTTCCATTATCATTTTCCCCTTGTACTCCCTTTCCCCCCTCAATCATCACACTGTTGTCCGTGTCCATGGGTCCGTTTTCCTTTGTTGCTCAAACCCTCCACCTCCTAACCTCTCCTGCTCCTTAGCTGTCATCCTGCTCTCTATTGATGATTCTGTCTCTGTTTTACCTGTTAGTTCAGTTTGTTCATTAGATTCCACACATGAGTAAAATCATGGTATTTCTCTTTCTCTGACTGGTTTATTTCACTTAGCATAATGTTCTCCAGTTCTAGCCCCACTATTGCAAAGTGTAAAATTTTCTTTTTTAAGGCTGAGTAGTATTCCATTGTGTAAATGTACCACAGTTGTTTTATCCACTCATTCACTGATGGACAATTGGTCCGCTTCCAGATCTTGGTGATTGTAAATAATGCTGCAATGAACATAGGGGTACTTGTATTTATTCGAATTAGTGTTTCAGGTTTCTTTGGATAAATTCCCAGAAGTAGAATCACTCAGTCATAAGGCAGTTCCATTTTTAACTTTTTGAGGTATTTCCATATTGCTTTCCATGGTTCCTGCATCAGTCTGTATTCCCACCAACAATGCAAAAAGATTCCCCTTTCTCCACATCTTCTGCCAGCACCTTTTATTTTTCTTTATTTTTACTCACGATAGCCATTCTGCCTGATGTAAGTTGATATATCATTGTGGTTTTAATTTGCATTTCTCTGATGATTAGTGATGTTGATCATCTTTTCATATGTATATTGACTATTAGCATGTCCTCTTTGGAGAAGTGTCTATTCAGGTCCTAGCCCATTTTTTAACTGGATTATTTTTGATAAGTTTTATAAGTGCTTTAGAAATTTTGAATATTAACTCCTTATCAGATGTATCAGAGAATATGTTCTACCATTCAATAGGTTGTCTTTTTATTTTGTTGGTGGTTTCCTCTGCTATGCAAAAAACTTTTAGTGTGATGTAACCCCATTTGTTTATTTTTTTCTTTTGTTTCTCTTGCCTGAGGAGATATATTGGAAAAAAATATTGCTATGAGCAATGTCTGAGATTTTATTACCTATGTTTTCTGTAGGATTTTTATGGTTTTAGAACCAACATTTAGGTCTTTAATCCATTTTGAATTTATTCTTGTGTGTGGTGTAAGAAGGTGATCTAGTTTCATTTTGTAATGTATCTGTTCAATTTTCCCAATATCATTTATTGAATGAACCATCTTTAGTCCGTTGTATGTGCTTGCTTCCTCTGTCAAATATTAATTGATTATAAAGGCATGGGTTTATTTTTAGGCTCTTTATTCTGTTTAATCAATCTATGTGTGTTTTTATGCCAGTACTATGCTGTTTTGATTACTATGGCCTTACAGTATAGTTTGATATTAGGTAGTGTGATTCCGCTAACTTTGTTCTGTTTTCTCAATATTGCTGTTGCTATTTGGGGCCTTTTGTGGTTCCATATAAATATTTGAAATATTTGTTCAAGTTCTATGAAATATGTCATTGGTATCTTGATAAGAATTGCATTGAATCTATACATTAATTTGAGTAGTATGGAAATTTTAATGATTTTAATTCTTCCTATCCATATACATAACATGTGCTTCCACTGATTTGTATATTCTTAAATTTCTTTCTGTAAGATCTCATAGTTTTCCAGGCACAGGTGTTTTACATACCTTAGTTAAATTTATTACTAGGTATTTTTTTTTTTGAAGTAATTGTGAATGGGATTATCTTCTTAATTTTCCTTTCTGATAGTTCATTATTGGCATATGAAATACTTGAGTTTCTTCAAAAAGCCATTAATTGTATCACCTGCCATATTAAGTAAAGCAAATGTACATAAGGTTTGATGATAGTATTATATATTTTCTAGTTAATTTAAATTGAAAAATTTTAATTTTGAAATATAACCTAATTATTTTAAAGTTAAATTTAAAGTCGATATTACAAGAGCTCTCATTGTCTAAAAATATATCTCTATTTGAAATATAGCTGAAGAGGCAGGATAGCAAATAGCAAATTATCAAAAACATTAGAAATTATTTTATTGCCATATCTGAATGTATCCTTTGGTAAAATGTATGTGGGAAAATTATAGACTTTTTTTCAAATGTTAATTGGTATTCTGGTACAATTCTACACTGAAAGAAACACACATATACATGCAGCAATTCAGGCAACAATATGAAGAAGGTTTTAATATATTTATTGATCAAAATAAAAAATGAGTAATTCTGTCTATGATAACCTATGAGAGCTGTTCCTGTCCTACATCTTTCAAATGAGATTTCTGAAAGAATTTTTTCCCCATATTTTAAAAAGAAGAGTCACAAGAGTATCTTGGGAGCAGAGACAGTTTTCTGTTGTGCTGAAAGATATAGCTTCAGTCTGCATTTTAGTGCTTCTCAGGCCTTTCCAGGGTATGTTTCCTTATCACTAGAATCCAGTGCCTTGCGGTTTCCTTTCCAAGTTGGGTACATCTGATGATACTGGCACTGAAATATGAACATTGCATAGGGAGCTTATGGAAACACATCAATCATTTGCTGTAGTGACAGCAACAATCACTTTCTGATTTCTTTCAGTTTTACATACTGTAAAAATATTTCTCTTGGTGACACATAAGTTGGGAAAAGTTTTGGGGGAGGTAAGAGAGAGCATGTGACCACCAGTTGAGTCCAGAGTCAGACCCTGGCGATTAGGGGCATCTCATCTCCTCTCCTGTCCTTGGAATGTAGGAACTGCCCACCATGCCCACACCAGGAGCTGCCTCAAGGGCACAGCCTTGAAAGAGTCAAGTGTTGAAACCATCAGGACTAAATATGTGCTGGAGCTCAGTAAAGACTTGACATCAACTTTTAATATTCTGGCAAGTAAGAGTAGAGATCCACTCCTCAAGCCTCATATGTAATCCCCTTGCTTATTAAAACTGTCACTTATCCATCTGGAGTGATATCCCCTTTCCTTTTCCTTTGTTTTCTCCTTGCCCTCTGTGGAGAGGGGCCAGTTTCAGATTTCACCCAGGAAATTCCTGAAGCAGTGAACCAATGATTAGAAATATTAAGGTAAGAAAACGGTACTCTAAGCACATGAAGTAAGGCATGCAATAATATTATGACATTCATTTTTTTTCTTTGTTCTGATCTTGGCTTACCTGTGTCACTTTGGTAAACATGTATCTTAATTGGTCTAGGGTCATCTGTACATAAATGACCACATGGAATCACATTGTTCCTTGCTCTTATGCTTTGAGCCACACAAAAGAAAGATGAATATAAAAAATAAAATTCACATGTCTTACACACCTAATTGCCCAGTTGTGAGAATAGGTGGAGACTGTATTCATGGAAATTGCCCTCAGATGAATGCCCTCTCTAAGATTTTTAATGGCTTTGTGATTTTTCTCCAGAAACCATTTTTTCATCAAAAGAAGCATTTACTTTTTTTTCACCTTTTTAAGACTCTGGTCTTCCATCACCCATATTTAAAAAACTAACCTGTGCTTCTATAATCCATGTTCTTAAGAATGAAATATAATCATAAAGTAGTTGCTGTATTTGTACAACATTTATAGAAGGCATTTGATGCATTTTAAGTAAAAATGTTTCAGAGGTTAAAACTAATGCAGAAAAACTTTAATAAATAAACTTATAAAGCTCTTAAGAGGGATTTACAAAATCTCTGAAATTTAATTTTGAGAGAGGTTGAGCTGGAGTAATCCAGTGGAATATATGTGCAAAAAAATAGAAGCTGCACTATATTACTGAGAAATCAGTACACAACAAGCATTTCTTCATTTTATGTAAGTCACACTTAATGCAATGTTAAAATCAGATATACAAGAGATGATACTGACAAGGACACTTGACAACAAGTCCAAGAGCTTTTTGTCTAGTGCAATTTGCCATTAATGGTAACCTTGGACTAGTCAACAACTTCTGAAGTCCTCACAATTTTATGTATAAAGGAGCTATATTAGATCATTGATAAAGTTTTAAAATTTGATGTGAAATTAGATACAATGCTTTATGTGAGTAAATAAATAAATTAAATATATATTTAATTTATTGTGTGTGTGTGTATAGTTAGGCCTTACCTAAGGCCTATGAATATAAGGTTTTGTATACAATAAAAATAATGGATTGCCCTGGCTGGTGTGGCTCAGCAGATTGAGGGATGGACTGCAAACCAAAGGGTTGCAGGTTTGATTCCCAGTGAGGGCACATGCCTGGGTTGCAGGCCAGGTCCCTAGTAAGGGGTGTGTGAGAAGCAACCACACATTGATGTTTCTCTCCCTCTCTTTCTCCCTCCCTTCCTTTCTCTAAAAATAAATAAATAAATTCTTAAAAAAAATAATGGATCGTATTACCTAAACATCAGCAAATTTGAATTTTCTTTAGTTTCCTGATACCAATGTGAATTAACAGCATGAGAAACTCGCGGAATGAGCCAGACACCACTTAAAATAAACCAATATCAAATAAAGCTTTTGTATAGCCAAGCTTTCTTTTATCTATATTATTTTAAATGAGAAAGCAACAAAGGTAATAAATAAATAACTGTGTTTAGCAAAATAGAGTTTCTTAAATGATTTTTCCCATTTACAGTAAACTCACTTTAAACATTGATAGAGCTGACAAATGTAATATTGTAAACAACAAACACATTTGCTTGAGAGCACCACAGACTAAAAGTTCACCATTTGTTCCACTGAAAATTTTCACATGTCAAATCTTCTTTTTTTCCTATTTTTCTGTATTATCACTTACTCTCCTTACATTCTTTATAGGCACCTGCTTTCTATTTCTTCATATCTCCTTTTTGGTTGTCCTTTTGCAGTTTTACAAAAAAATAAAATATTCCTAGAATTTATTCTCCACTTTCTTCTCATTTACCTGCAATTTTACTTGTATTAAAAATCATTTAAGTGGGCTGAAAGTTGCTTATTATGAGAAAACATCTTAAAGAAGGTTTTTTACAAAGAATGCTGGACACGGCTCTTTTGAAAAGTGCTTCTTTAAAGGATTACCTCTGCCTAGGACCGTCGATGGTCCTCTGACTTGCTCCGTCAGGATTTTAGCTGCTGCATCACTTAGCTGTGGGTTTAGCTGGAAGTGAGTCAACCTGTGACTTATGCCTTAATAAAAGTTTCCTGTTATTAGCTTACCTCGGCCCCTGTGTGTTCAGTGCTGACTCAATGGTACTTCTAATTAGAGTTCTTAATTCTTGCTATTTCAGTACTTGAATATTGTGTTGCAGGTGCTGTTGTAAGTGAACTAATCAATAGTAAACAAATTATAGAGAATAAATTTCCTTATTGTCATGCTTATATTCTGCAATGTTTGGTAATTGTTTTCCTTCTTTATCTGGTCACTAGATTTTGTTAGATTGTCATGTGCTTTAGGAGGACAATCTTGAAATTGCTCTGAAAACATAGCTCTATATTATTTGTAAGTGAGAACATCTTCTCACAGTGTAATAGGCAATTCAGACATCACTGGGCCTTCGAAGTGAGATAAAAAGCAGGTCATCCTCTGAGTTTGAAGGAGATGGATGTGGTAAAACACCGTCTGGATGATGCTTTAGTCTGCTGACCTTGGTGTGGGAATGAAAAGTGATTTTAAATTCAAAACAAAGTTGGTAGCTTTTCAGCAACTATGTTAGGCTGATATCCGAGGCTTGCATTTTTTCCACTTTATGTGTCTGACCCCATCAGCCTCTTGAATTCATCACCATAATCTGAACGCCCTCTTCCATTGTCGGTCAAAACAATTCTCAAAGCTTTTAGCAAGCTAACACAGCAGATGCTTACATAGGCTGCAGATTCAGTCTTCCACCTTGTGGACAGGTATCTGGTGCGTGTCTACACATTTCAGGAAGAATGTGCACTCCTTTCTTTACAAAGTATTTTCTGAGGGCTTTAGGCATTTAACACAGCACTCTTCAAAGTGTGTCTATTGTCATCTGCTGTTTCACACTGCCTTCTTTTCTTTGTTAACATGTTTATATTCCTTCTCAGATTGCAAGATTGGTGAATAAAAAAGACTCTGTGTCCCCTGGCAGAATTTGTATTCTCAGCATCCCATAAGGTGCCTCACATATACTGGGCCTTCAGTAAATAAATTTGTAGAATGAATGAATATTTTAAAATATGATGGTGCCCTATAAAAAACTAAATTCATCTTTAGGCTCTGCCTCTAACTAGCTCTGAGGCTATTCAAATCACTTCTCTCATTCTTGACATGCCTATTTGTAAAATGAGGTAATAGTAGAACCATCCTCAGAGGTTTATAGTAAAAAGAAATTATTACAAACTTTGTCACTTTGCCTGACTGAACACACATGAGGTCTGTCCAGAAGGTATCTGGTCATGTAATATTAAAAATAGAAACATTAACTGAAGAAGAAACAAGATACAAGAAACATTGTACATTGGACAATGAGGCCTCAGTTCTATTCAAAATAGACAACTTGGGACCTACACAGTTCTCCCAATTACAATCAGCTGCCCTGTAACATTTTCTGGAATCTCATCAATGGTTTAAAATCCCTTCCCTTTTAAAGGTGATTTTTGCTTTGGGAAAGGCCAGAAGTTACAGGGTGCCAAATCTAAGCTGTAGCAGGGGCTGAGTCACCTGAGTTATTTGATGTTTTGCCAAAAAAATGCACAAGACATGATGTATGAACAGGTGTGTTGTCATGATAAAGCTGCCAGTTACCAGTTGCCCATAGTTGTGGCCTTCTCAATCATCCAAATAAAGTCCACGGAGGAATGTTCAAGTTTACTGCAAAGTTTGATGGAGATTTTGTTGCTCTATTCATCTAATCGTTTTGAATGGAATGGCCACACAGTACACAGGCGCACTCAATGCCATCTACTGATCCCACTGACTAGTACAGTGACGGCCTTATCGTTCACTCATGTGCTTCTCAGTCCATTCGCCTTGGCTGCCAGGTTACATCAATGTCGCACAAACTGTTTCAGTTATATTAACAATCACCAGACTTTTCTGGATAGGCTTTATATGTTAAAAAATTAATGGGTGAAGATGATGCAGAGAGAAATAAAAGATATAAGGGGACACAATGTTAACTGCTGGAGGTGAAAATATGATCTATAAAATGAAAAATACAATGGCATGAATTAAGAGAAATTGGACAATGAAGAAATAAGTATTTAATTTAAATATACCATAGTAAAGAAACCATAGAAAATGAAATATACATTTTATAAAGTCTGAAAAAATAAACAGAACTTCAATGAGTTATGAGACATCACAAGACATTTAAAGGAATAATGACAAAATTTTTCCTAATTTGATAAAAATAATAAACTCAAAGATCCAAAAAGCTCAATGAACCTCAAGCATAATAAAGAAGGAGAAAACTGCACCAAAGGGCATCAGAATCATATTGCTTTAAACCGTGATAATGGTAAAACCTTTCAAGCTGTGAGTAAAAGAAAGATATTATGCACATAGGAATAAAAATAAGGATGAGTATAGAGTTATTGTCAACAACGATCCAAGACAGAAGAAAGAGAGAGACATCTTAAAAGTACTGCAAAAAAATTGCCAACCCAAAAAGTTATTTCAGCAAAATATATTTCAAAAATAAAGCCAGAGTAAAGATCTGAGACATACATACACTTAAAAGAATAATTTCCTTAGAAGAATGTTTAAACTTAATGCAAAATTTGATGCAGATTTGTTGCTCTACTCTCTCAGTCACTTTGAATATGATGGCCACACAGTACACATGGTCACTCAACAGCATCTACTGCCCCCACTGACTAGTACAGCAAAGTCATCATTGTTCACGCATGCGCATTCCAGTCAACTCTCCTAGGCTGTAATGTTACATTGATGTCATACAAACTGTCCTTGTTATATTAACAATGGCTAGACTTTTTCCAGACAGATCTCATATATATTAATAAATATAAATTATTAATAAATATTGAATGGCATAAATAAAGCTACATAAGTCATTTCTTCATTACATAGACACACACACACACACACACACACACACATATATATATAATTGGTGTGTGTGTGTATACACACACACATACATAAAATTGGTATTGGAGACTGCAGCATTTATTCCCCACTCAAATAGGTGGATTTTCAGTTTGATTTTTTTTTTTTTTTGGTCTTCCTACATCAAGATAATAACAAACAAATGAGCTCCTTTGATGTCTTGTCTACTCTCCTTTTTTGGGAAAAAACCATTTCCTGTTTTATGCTGTAGCCTAATCTGTTTTATGTTTATGATTATTTGGAAATAATCATTTTGAGGAGGCATTCAGAGTATATAATCTGAACAATGTCAGAATTATCATTTATTTATACCTTTTTTAATAAATATACTATGGATCACTTACTATACACTAAATGACAACTAGAATGTATTCAATGCTTACAATATTTTAAATGCCAACCTTCACATGAATTATATAATTTAGATATTTTAATAAACCTCTGCATTATCATTAATGTTATCATTATTATCTTTTTACTACAGGTGATAAAGTTGAGATACAGAACTCAAAATAGTTTTTCCTCTGATTCTTATTTCACTACACCATCCTGGTTTACTTTTTCCATTGCTGACATGTCTTGTTTGGTTTTCTTTGCCTTCTCTATGTTCACTTATTCTATGTTAGTTGTTATTCTTAGCACTTGCCATTTGACCCTGATAGGATATGTGATTTTTAAAATGTGAAGTGCTTTGTTGGCTTGTACTACCTTGTAACGGGTTGAGACATTCGATCATACTCATCTCTTTCCAACTCCTTCTTTCGTGACTTCATGCTGGAAACTTGAAATCTATTTTGGTAGAAGTTTATACACGGAGAAAATTGAAAAATATTATAATCAGTGCTTTTAAAAAATACTACAGCCTGCTGCAGTTGATAGATCTATTTCCCTGACCAACCCAAGAGGATACAGTTGTTTAATTTTCTAAGTAAAATAGGCAGAAAAGTACCTCAGACATAGTGAGTAATCCTAAATTAGTATTACATGAATATCATTGAATAATTATTAATAAGTATAAAATTAATTATAACTCAGAAGTTTTTTTTAAGACAACCATTTAAAAAGATTGTATGTAGCATGTTATACCTTGAAAGAATAGAACACTTATTTTCATAGAAACATAGTGAATGAACTGAGTGGATAAAGCTTACTTATGCACTAACTAAAGATGACTTGCATAAAAACAATTCTTGTAATTATGCTAAATTGGCCACTTTGAAAAAAGTGCTGAAAACATACCTTAGGGAGCCCAGTCTAAATTCCACTTACACTTTTCAGAATTATAACTGACTAGACTTTTCACCTGCTGGGAAAGCTTTGCAAAGCAAACATACAAAGTGAGTAGAAGGTGAAAGCAGATAGATTTGATCAATTGTAAAATTAAATTATGCAAAATTTAAATTTTAGCCACAAATCCATTTTGTTTTTAAGGTTTATAAGGTTTTTCCTCTTTCTACAAGAAACATATGCTGATATGTCCTCATTACAAGATGGAACATTACATTAATATTTATTAGTTTATTTATCTTCTTATTTGTTTTTTACGTTTATTTTTAAATTACAGTAGACATTTAACATTATTTTATATTAGTTGTAGGTTTATAGCATAGTGGTTAGGCAAGTATGTAGTTTACGAAATGTTCTCTCCAATAATTCTAAATTCTACTGTGGCTCACCTCTAAAACAGTCACCAAAGACTTTCACTGAAGCCTAGAACTGATATTTGACATTCTAACTTCTATTTTCCAGCCTTCTTCTGCAAACTCTAATGTGGAAAAGTGGGGCAGAATAGGATAAGAGATAATAAGCAGACAGGAGACTCAAAATTCAGACTTCTAGGGTTTCTATCCTTGCTTTTCTATTTAATAGCTACGTGATTTAAGAAAAATAATTAGCTTATCTGTACCTGTGTTTCCTCAGCATAAAGAAGTGGTTATAATATTACTTTTACTTAGAATGACATCATGATGTATGAATATGTCAAAACCTGTACAACTGCTAGAATAACACTTGGGATGCACAGTAATTCACAGCTACCTGTATTTTGTTTGTCATGTATATTGTGCACCCACATTTTGTGTGCATTATACTCGGGTGCATTAATGGTGCATTATACCATTATTATGTCCATGGTATGCAATCATTATGTAACCTATGTGTAATGTGCATCCTTATTTTTCCTTCAAAAATTTGGGCAAAAAATTGTGCATTATACAGAGCTAAATATTATATTTAAACATTCCATATTTGCATTGATCATTTACAATGATTATTGCAATGTTTTTATCATATTTGCAATTCCATGATATTTATGTTCAGTTTAAAAAGTTAATTTATTTGCATAAACTATCACATTGTGTGCTATGAGTTTTGGAAGATCATGAAACATTCATTCAGAAATTCAGCATTTACTGAATACCCAGAATGTTCTAGGACTATTAGCAGTAAACAATAGCAGCAAAAATCTTACTCTTGTAAAACTTTGATTCTGTTGTTCTTAACTATGTTCTGATATATGGAGGAGGTATATACACAACAAATTATGGATCACAAATACTGTAGTAGGGTAAGTAAACACTGGATAATGAATAATTCCCAGTTGGAAGATTTATGATAAAAACCATTGAGCTGCACAACCTGAAAGGTGAATGAAAAAGCAGGGAGGCCAATTCTTAGCAATTTAGAGAACAATATAATCTAAACAAAAAAAAAATCTGAGTGGGCAGAGTCTAATGTACCTTGACAATTAGAAATAAGGTGAAGTGTGATGAGTGATGAAGCTGAAAATGTAATGTTAGGAATAGCCTGATAAGACCATGTGGGGGAGGGAGGAGTTTCCTTAAACAGGCAATGGAGAGAAATTTCAGGTTTTAGCTGGAGTGTGTAAGTGATTATGTTTATTCAATTGTGCATACAGTGATTAAATATACTTACAACAGAGGCTTAGGATTCACCATTCTTTTCCTGAATGCGGTAGCAATACAATAGCTGTTACAAAGTGATTCAGTCATTCGTGAGCAATATGTTCTACCAGTGATGTGTTCTAGCTTCAGTTTACAATTGAGAGGTTATTTTTATGAAAGAGAGAGAGAGAGAGAGGGAGAGAGGAGACTATTTGTCTGAGTGGTTGACATCCACCAAATGTTTCTTCTATGTTTGTTATTTCCGTATAAATAAGTTTCTTCAACAGATAATTTTCTGAAAAAAATGTACTGTTCTAACATGTAGGAGATGTTTACATGAGTAAAGCACAGAACATATTTTCAACAATCATAATGAAAAAGCAATAATCACAATACACAAATCACTATTTTTCAGTTTGGAAGTTAATTTTATTTTAAGAGAAATTCAATAGATCATTGGAATGGATTCTGAGAAGAGGGAAATGAAATTTTAGTTATCAATATTGATTGAAATCAATAGAGATATTGTATACTTAATGATTAATAAAAAAGTTAGATTAAACTAAGCTCTGAAAGATATGGAGATTTTAGCAGAAGGGGATTGAGGAGGACTTGGTGCAATGAAAAAGAACAGGACCAAGTGAAGAGATCTGCTTTTTTTTTTTCCAAGATGCCATTTATACCTTTGTTAGTAATATGTATTCAGACTCTAGAGACAAATACTCTCCTTCATATCAAAAGCTCTGCAAATCTCTGGGCAAATTACTGAACTTCTAAACCTTGACTTCTTCAGGTTCCAAGTGGAGATAATAATAGTAGTTACATCATTAGAATATCATAAATATCAAGTGAAGTAGTAGATGAAGTAGTGTTACAATAGTGGCTGCAAGAATGTACCACTCAAAAAGTACTAGATGTTTTATTTAGTAAGAAAACATTTAATGTATAATGTTTATTTTAAAAGGAATTTGTCAGTAAGCTTGAAAACATATGACAATGGCAAAATATGGAGGATAATTAAATAATTTTGGAATTAATGCAGAAGATGTGAAACTGAACACTTTGGATGGAAGACTGATATAATGAGTTGGGAATTACTGTCTTAACAATGTGATTCCTCCGCAAAAAAAAAAAAATGTAGTCTTGCATGTTTCTGTATTAAAAGTTTACATATTTCACAATGGAAAAATCATAAAATGAACAAAATTAAAACAAATATTCCAAGGGAGCAAGTTGCTCAAGATTACTTTGGGAACCAGATAATATTTCTATTCAGTTCTCAGTCTTCAAATTTCTTGAATGTCATTTTACTTTCTTCATCCCTGTTGACGACCTTTTAAATCCTGTCCTGAGGTTTAGAATTAAGTGAAATACTCACTGATATGTTATTACAGGTGTATCTTATTCTTCCTTGAATGCTGTAACATTTTTTTTTAAGATAGAACCCATTACAGTAAAGGGAAATTTTTTTGTGTGTGGTGAAATTTTAAATCGTTTGTTGGTAGAGCAACATTTTGGACATTAAAGGAATTTTTGTTGTTAAATTCAGCTACATCAAGCAAACTTTACCAAAAGCTTTGTCAGCTTTACCAAAAGCTTTGTCAACTATCAAAGCTATATTGTAGTTTATCTTTCCACTAAAGTTTTGCAGTTTCCAATTGATAGTTAATTCTAAGAAAATCTGTCTTAGGAAGTTATTATTCTTATTACTATTTATTCTTATACATTTATTTATTCAGTAAAAATCAGTTAATTAGAAAAATCTGTGGAACATTTGGTGTTTGTACATCCCATCTATAAATGACACAAGTGCTGAAGACTTTGACTGCTTGGTGAGCATTATACTGGAACTACACTCTTTGTTTCCCATTGCAGACGCACCTAAAAACTAACTTTACCATGCATTGTTTTGTGATGTTCTAAATAATTATAGATTTTAGAAAGAAAAGTATCAAATGAAATAAAACAATATTCAGGGTCTGGCACAAATAACACCCCTTTTTTATAGCAAACTCCTTTATTATAAAATCATAAGCTTGTAATTCTGTAACAACGATATCACACACAAGCACACCATAGGGAATTTTAGGTGAAATGTTCAAGTTGAAATGTAAATTATTACACCCATATTATTACCCTACCAACTACACTCAAGCAGGCCTTACTTCTGCCGGACCCTATATAATCAGCAAAATAGTATTAGTAAACTTACTTACCAAGGAAATAAAACTGATATTTAAAAATGCACGCTCTGCTTAAACTCAGTCTTAACATATGCTGAAGTTATGTAAATTCTCCAGAAAAGTATATTTATTAAAAGTAAAGCATTAAATTTTATATTAATTTAATTGAAAAGTAGACTCATAAAACATCAATGAAAGTTAAGATATTTAACATATACGCTTAGGCTTTTAACTCTAGAAAAACACCCTTCCTTTCTGTCATGTCTCTACACCATCATGGAACAAAATTGTCCAAAGTGTTATAATTCTTAATAGGTATATTAATGGATTATAATGAATATACAATTTCCACATAACAAAATAAATATTTTGTATAAATCTAGGATTTTACTAATTTTTTTTAGAGTTTCTTCAATTTCTGTTAATGTAGTATAACCAATGCACATTAAGGGAAAGAGAAAAATTATGTACATTTCTGAATATGTTCATGTTGTTTTCATGTTTTTCTGTAACCATAGCACTAAGTTGAGGACTTCAAATTCTTAGAGTTTACATATTTATTTGTCATATAGAAAGAGTTCCACACAACACTCATTTCTTCCAGAAATAATTTAAGTGCACTGTATTTCAGTGTATGATAGTTGGCAGTAAGTCTAATTTTTTTTTAGTACTGAAAGAAACTTCAATTTTTGCATGGAATATTAGAGTCCCATTTTTATAATACTCCTATTTATCACATTATCTGCCCTTACACTCACCAGCCAAATCAATTATAATTAATAATGCTCTCTTAGGCCAAGAGGATGTCACTGCAAGCATCTGGTATATACTATATATACATATACACACACATGCATACACACACACATACACATACATATATACTATTTGGAGAGATATATATATTCACATACACACTATATACACATACATACACACAATATTTGGAGATAAAGATATAGTATAAAAAGGGGAAATAAAGAAAAGTAAAAAAAATTAGACCACCACCACTGTACACATACAACGATGAATTTATCTAAACTGTGCCCAGTTTTTGTCAACTTGTTACCTTCAGGTGCATGTTGAGAGATTGCCCTCCATTCCAAGAACCAAATTTTAATAAAATATAACTATAACTATGTATAATTAAAAAACTGATGTAAAATGTAATATAGACTATAAATATCAAAAATGTTTGTTTATTGAACACAAGCCACGTAATCACAATAGGTATCATTGACATTAGTCATTATTATGGAACCAATAAATAAATACTCAAATAAGAATGTAAGCAGGGAGTTGAATATTCTTTCTCAATTGAAAGCCCTGTAAGAAAGCAGTAGGCAGAAAACAACTTACAATCTTATACACTAGAGATCAAAAAATATATAAATAAACCAGAGCATTATGATGTTGGTTATATAACAAACTACGTTAGGCTAAAATTTTTTGTTTGTTTTTAAATCATAATATTTACTTCTGTTTTGTATATCCTAGGAAGACACACACAAAAATAATGAAGAAAAATGAGAAGTTTGGTAAATATGAAAGTCATTTTCCTTGATCTCAAGTTTTTTCACAGATGAAATATATTTTATGGCAACTGACATAAAATAATAACAAACTTGACAATTTGTCTAGGAATGGGAAGATAAGAAATGCAGCCAAAAATTTTTTGTATTGAATTAAAAATTAATTATACAACAGGAAATTAGGAAGAACATATATTTTATACTTTGAGATATTCACAAAGCTTTAAAAAATAAGATTTTTAATGACAGAGTTTATTCATGCATTCTTCAGGTTATAAGTAAAAATAAGTGTTAAACGTGTATAAATTATGATAATCGTGTTTACACCTATTTTCTCTAAATGTTTTTTTCGGTCCTGTGGTCTTAGGTTATACATTGTTAAGGTTGTTTTTATTGGATTAGGTCCATTGTTCAAATATCTTTCTCAGGAGAGTAGACTGTAACAAGATGTTTGAAAGTGTACCTTACTGTTTACTGCTGATTATTTTCAATGCTTTTTTTTTCCTTTTGAAAGTAATGTACTAGCCCCTAATAGAGGGCATTAAGAGCCCTCTTGCTCTAGTGATCCTAGCTTTTATTTCTCACTTTTGATTTTCACACATATGTACTCCAGCCAAGAAGAAATATTATCAGACTTATAAATATGTTTAATATTTTTAACATTTCTTGTTATTTGCTTAACCTTCACTCTGAGGCTGGAATGGTTGATTTCACTGTGATTATGCTTTCTTTTCTGTAATCACATAATGCCCTTCTATATTCCTGATTAATTTCTTGCTGTGAAATCTGCTCCATCTGAAATTAATATCACTTCTATTGCTTTATTAGTATAAGCATGGTACATATTTTTCCATCCACCATACACACACACACACATACACATATATATCTTTATATTTAAACTGACTTGTAGGTAGCATGTACTTGGTTCTGGTTTTCTGATCCACTCTGAAAAACTGTCTTTATTGGTGTATTTAGGGATTACTTATCTTTTGAGTAAAATAATATTTCCTATTTCAGTTATTTTGAAAGGATACTTAAATGATGTTTTATTTCTTAAGACTTTTTCATATTCAATAATGTTCATTTTAATTCTCCCAGAGATGATTATTTCATGCTGTCACTTTTTCTTTTTCTAATTATTTTTCCATTATTCATTTAGAGAGATTTTATTTTCATATATTACATTTCAGTCATATTAAGGCAGGATAGTTAGATGTTAGGACAATCTTTTTTTTTTTTTTTTTTTTTTTTTTTTTTACAAGTGGGGAAAAAGAAATGGAAACAGATGGTTGGACGAATAAGGCAAAAAAACTTGAGCAATTGACAGCTCCCTAGTAAATAGCAAGACCTTATCTTCCCTAATCGAGGACACTTGAAAGCAAATGGTTTACACTTTTTCTCCCTAAACAGAGAGTACATATGTTAAATCACGCCACCAGGGACACAGATAAGAGAGACCCTTTTTAGTGCCATTTGAGCCAGCCAAACTCAAAGATAGATGAAATCAGGGGAATAGGTAACAAAAACGCTATTAGAACCAAGCAAATCCAAGATGGAGGTAAAGCTGACCAGGAAACGTTCCCTCTATTCTCGCTTTGGCACATCAGCATATTAAAGAACGTACCTGGAGGGCTGATGCATAGTCTGCTGAGATCATTTCCACCTTTAGAAAACAGACCAGAAATTTCAAAACAAAGGGCCCTGGGCCGCTCCGTGGAGCAAGCCCGTACCCATCCTTTCCTCAGATGTGAACTCTTGCTTCCTTTCTCCTAAACTCTAAGGGTTCCCTTGAGACTTGGAATCCCGTGAGCAAGAGGTAGTGGCAATTCATCCCAGGTTAACCCACTGCACCTGTCTCCAAGGTCTTCTTTTCTCTGGCTTCCCAGAACTAACAGCAGCCCTGCCTTGATTCACTTCTGTCAGTCACTATGTCTCTTATTTATCAGTGAGTCCATTCAGCCCCATATGGCTCACTTGTTTTCTTCAAAGTTTCTAGAGAACCAAACCAGAGCACCACCTAGGCTCTCTTCTGTTGCTTCTTCTTTCCTATGCCCTTCCTTTGTTTTACAATCTCCAGTTTTAATAAATGTACTCTCAATAACATCTAGACTCATATTGTGAAATCTTTCCTGCACAAAGTCAAGAACCCACACACTACTGGCCACCCCAAGTCAGACCTTCTCCAGGCCTCGTCCATTTCGGGTGAGAATATCACATTCAGGCTGTTTGGCTTAATTAAAATAAACTCATCCTGTGAAATGACAGTACAAACAGAAAAGCTAGATGTGATGCTAAAGAGTTCCTCAGACTGGCCTTGGCATATGTTGTAAACAGAATAGTGCTCCCCTTCCCCATCTCAAAGACATCCTTCGCCTAGTCCCAGGGACCTGTGATATTTTACCTCACTGGACTTCCCGATAGTAATTTAGGTGAAGGGACCAAAAGTCTGCCACATAAGGGTTGCTTTTGTAGGATATTGATTTTAGGTTGTTTATTAAGAAAAAAGACTCAAAAAGAACTTTTGACCCTCCCCTCTTTCTTGCCCATAGATTAAGACAGAGACACCTGCTTCAGGAAGGAGATCTTAGGATGTTGCCTTAGCCTAATTTGAATTGATTATGGTGAACAAGAAGGCTTTTGGCAGTGCCTGTTAGCTCCATACCCTCTGCGCCCCATTGTTCCTGAGCTACCTAGCAAGGGTTTTCCTGCCACGTATGTTCCATTCTTCCACAAATACCTGTGAATTGCTGTTCTCACTTCTGAAATGTAAGACCCCATTGCCCCCCTTCTCTTTTGTTCAATATGTCTTATATACCCAATGTTGCCTCACCAGCTTTAGAATTTCATGAATTCTCCCATGTGCGTGTATTAAACTTTGATTTTCTCCTTTAATATGTCTATGTTAATTTGGTTATTAGTCCAGCCTAGAATAACTTAGAAGGTGAGAGGAAAAATATTAATATTTTTTTAGCTCTTATGGAATCATCCTACTGGCCATGGATGATAAGGGCTTTATTTTGTTCTCTGTTCCTGTTTGGCTACAACAAGGCCTAGCACATGATGGGTAGCAATAAATTTCAGTTCATAAATTAATGAAAACATGAATGGACATTCTTCTTCTTATTATTATTATAGAAACGATGACAGTATGTAGGAAAAATCTTGAGAAAATTAATAATGTACAATTGTAATAATATCTTACATTTGAATGTTGCTTTATAATTGACACACATTATCATATTCATTTTTGAATTGTAATTTAAAGTTCAAAAAGTCAAAGATCATATTTTTTCTCTTTGTCATAGCAATATCTAGCACAGATTCTCCATAAACAAATAGTATCCATCATCTCCTCTGTACTTCCTGTCTGTCATGCACGCTGCTTAGAATTTTACATAGATTTCTAAGTAATCTTTTCCCCATGCTAGAGACTAGGAAAAAGATTGAGAATTTCAATTGTTTACCCAATATTTAATAGCTAGCAAATAGCAGTACTGTGATTCAGAACGCTTTGTTCCTTACCTGGTAGCCTAGTATCCCTATATAAGAAGGGCAAGGAGTAAAATTGTGTATGATATGGAAGGGACAGGATGGGAGCAGAATTTTAAGTCTTGGCCATTGCTTAAAATATAGGGGAGAATGCAGTGAATTCAACCCAGGCCTCACATTAATGTAAATTCCAAATGCTACAAAGTTTAAATTCTTAAAGTAAAGCAGCAAAATATATTGAGGTAATAAAAATTATCATTAGTTTACCATTTCAGAATGTTGAAGATCTCTCTAACTTTGATTCAAAATTGATAAGGTACAATAGAGAAGACTGATATATTCAGCTACTTACACATAATGAAAATGGGATTGACATAAAATACCAGAAGCAAAATTTAAAGGCAAAATAACAAACTGGAAAATACTCACAACTAAGGTCGTAGACAAAAGGTTAGCTTTCCAAATAGATAAGTAGCTCCTACAAATTAGTTAAATATAATAGAAAAGTCTTCAAAGGCTATGAAAAGGTAATTCAGAGAAACTTTCAAATATATGAAAATACATTTGCCATCACTTTAAACAGACAGAAATTAAAATAGCACTTCTCTAACCCACTGATGTGGTCCACATAAGTACCTGATTAAGCTTTGTGTTAACAGGTCTGCTTATTCATTATGGAGGAAGTTGTGATTGCTAAAACCTATATGGTGAGCAATTTGCCCATATCTATTAAAATAACACTGCATATGATTTTGAATCTCACAATTCAAATTGTGGGAATTTTATAACATATAGAGTTGAACATATTTAAAATAATATATATACAGTTTTCTCAGTGCATCACTGTCTATAAATATTAGAAAGAATTACACCATCTATTAATAGGTAATCATATAAATAAATTATGTTGAGTTCCTATAATGGAATATTATGAAGATTTTAAAAAAGAAGTTCTTGTGTGCCTATATAGACAGTTTGCCATGATAAATTGCTAAATGTAAAAATCAAGGCTTAAAACAATATATGTAGCATCATCTATTTGTATAATAGCAAGGAGTTGAAAGAGAAACATGTAGTTGTATTTAACTATGTACTTATTAAAACATCTCTTGGGTGATCATTAAAATTTAATACAAACTTTACTGCTGCTAGTCATGAGGTAAACTGAGTGAATGAGATCAGTTTGGGAGTCAAGTATTTTTGCAAATAAATTTAGTTTATATGATGGAGTAAAAATGTCCTAGTTTTATACAAATTTATCTAATTGAAAGTAGTTATGAGTAAAATAATAATCCATGCCCCTCATTAAAGAACGCAATATCTGATGAAAAGTAAAATTATAAATTATTGTACATAAGACAAAAACATTATTTTTCTTGGACTGCTTTGCTGGACAAAACATTTTACATATTGTCAGTGATGAATAGAGCAGCAATTAATTTTTTGACTAATTTTTATCAATGTATATGGTTTTTTTTCTCTTAATGTGATATAACCATTTTGTGAACTGGGGTTTTGTTAAGGGTGAATTTGTGATTGTATCATTTAGGAAAATAGAAATGGAAGAGGGGGCAGGGGGCCAACTAACACATCTTATCAAAAGATGATTTTAAAAAAGCAAAAATAGATGGTAGAATTTAAAAATCACAGAAAAATGCAGATTCCCCTTTGGTTTCCGTCTGGCTAGTGGGCCAAAATGGATAGAAAAATAAATATGCATCTTAAACAGGACAGTGACAAGTATAGCTTTGGTCTAATTAATTTAGAAGTAGTGAAATTCTGATGACTTCTCTTTCTGAACTGTAAAATAATGGGATAGTAAATAAATATGAATCTGTGTTTACCATTCAAGGATTTAGTTTTCTGTTTTCAAGTGACAGTGTATGTCAAAAAGAAGCATTATGAAAGTGTATATTAAAGGTTTTGAAAAAAGTATGTTCATTGATACATATTGCACAATATTGATGAGTTGCGTAGAGAAAATTGGCAAATATTTCCTAATGATTTGTTTGACAAATATATAATCTGTTCTTTCATTGCTGTTCTAATTTTAAATATTCTGTTTCAGTATTCCCATAAGGCAGTAAATGTCCCAGAAGTAATTCAAGATTTTATTTTTGTTAGGAGAAATGCCTCAAATTTTGTTTTTTGAATTAAATCAACCGTAGCTCTGTGAGTGTGTTTGTATGTATGTATGTATGTGTGTGTGTGTTTTCCCTTCCTTGACCGAAGAATAAAGTAGTTTTAATGACTTTATTCCTTTTTTATAAATATAGAGTTGTCAGATAATGATGATGTGTGTAACTTTAAAGAGTATCTTGGTAAAGGAGCTATACAATTGAGATGAGAGATTTAAGGTGCAAAAACATAATGATGTTTTTCCTTTCATCCCCAGTGATCTATGATCTCAGCAAATGTCACCTGTTACCTATGAAGACAATCTGGGGAGTGAGTCAGGAGCTAGGAATAATCAGCACTAGTAAGCATCAAATGCAAAGCTAGGAATCCAGAGCTTTTTCAGGAGATTTTATTTGTCACCCGTGCAAGCATCACAAGAATGAGCGTGCTTACGTTAAAGTGGACCTTAGATGAAGAGAACGTGTATGCATTAGTCAGTGGGGAAAAAAGTGCCCAACGAAAAATATGAAATACATGATACATCATATATGTAATTTTATAATTAAGACTGGATAACTGTATTTTAATGGCGTAATTTAGAAATGAGCATGCAAAATGGGAGTTTTCTCAGCGCTAGTTTAAGAACTGATCTGACAAAGGTAATGTAGGGGCTTAGGTAAGAAAGACCAGATATAGGATCAAGGCTAAGGAGAGAAGATTATGGGTCAGATTAAAAAAAGAAAGAAAGAAAGAAAAGAAAACTGAACTCTCTTACTGGAGGGATTCAGCCAACCATTCCTAGAGGAAAGGTGGTCAGGTTTGCCTATATGAATTTGTTTGGCATTACTGAAAAACCTATGTTTAAGGCTATTGTTATTAAATGACATGTGATTTGTGTTTTGAAAAGTTGTTTTAATCGTCAGCTATTATTTTTATTCTTTAATTCTTTGTATATTATATGACACACTGATAAGTTACATGCACAATGTTTAGCACTACCAAATGAAAAAATAAATAAGAAGTTTTATGTGATTTTAAGAACCTCATCTACATTTTTAAGTGAATTTTGAATTTAAAACAACTTTTTAAGGATTAGTTATTTCATGGTATCTGAATTGATTATTTAATTAGATAGATTGGGTAAAATTCTCTTGTATTATCAAAATTTTATGCTCTAAAATTTTAAAATGAAATAGGAGTACATTTTGAAATACTCTTCACTAAATATAAAATTGGATGTAAATTGTACATACAGTCCTTTAATACTATTCCCATAGTAGGACATATTTATTCTTATATGATAAGTCTAACTTAATGCTTTGAAAAGGCAAGCTAGACTCTATGGAACAAATAAGTAAATATTCTTTTTATTTTGACTAATTTTATTCCCTTTACAACAATATTTGTTATACTACATGCTTCAATGAAGCCAAAGAAATTAATTTAATGCTTACTATAGCTATTCTGATACTATGTTAATAAGGTATAAGAAAAGTAAAATATAGATAACAGTCTTAGAAACGTGCATTACATTAAATGAGACGAAACAATTATCTTGACAGCGCCTCTTAGCTGGAGCCCAGTATTCCTTGTTTTCTTTAGATAACTTTCCAGTTTGAGACTATGACCATCACTGCCCAAATCTAGCTTTTTATTTATATTACTTGTTTATTTTTGGGGGGCATTCAGAATACAACCACTGGTGATCTAAGAAAGAATATTGTTCACTAAAGAGAAGTCGATAGAAATCACAGTGAGACTTTTCAGGAAGAGGACTGCTTCTGGTTGAAACACCTGGGTAGGTTTCATTGCGAGCACACTATGTGGGCAGAGTAAATTGTCTTTCGACTGCATTAAAAATAAAACCTTGATATATCAATAAACAACAATTGCTGGCAAAGATGTGGAGAAAAGGGAACTTTAGTGCATTGTTGGTGGGAATGCAGAGTGTTGCCGCCACTGCGGGAAACAGTATGGAATTGCCTCAGAAATTAAAAATGGAACTGCCTTTTGACCCACCAATTCTATTGCTGGGAATATACCCTAAAAACCCCAAAATACCAATTTAAAAGAATTTACACACCCCTATGTTCATAGCAGCACTACATGCAATAGCCAAGTGTAGGAAATAGCCTAAGTGCCCATCAGTAGATGAATGGATTAAAAAGCTGTGGTAAATTTACATAATAGAACATTGTGCAGCAGAAAGAAAGAAGTAATTCCTACCCTTTGGAACAGCATGGATGGAACTGCAGATTATTTGCTAAGTGAAATAAGCCAGTCAGTTAAAGACAAATACAATATGATCTCATCTATTAGAGGAATCTAGTGAACAAAGTAAACTCACGAGCAAAAGAGAACCAGAGACATGGAAACAAGACACAGAGTGACAGCTGCCAGAGAAAAGGGAGGAGTGAGAAATGGTGCAAAGAAGAAGAAGGAGGGATTAATCAAAGGACATATATGAATGATCCATGGACATGGGCAATGATGTAGGGATTGACTGTGGGAGCAGAGTGTAGGGGGCAGTGCTGGGCAGAGGAAGGCAGGGGGGGAAATTGGGACAACGTAATCGTATAAACAAGAATAAAAGCAAATAAATAAATAAATAAACCCTTGATATCCTTATACTTTCTGCAAGACATTTCTCAAATTATCGATTGGGTGTTGCTCAGTTATTAATCGAGGACAGCTCTGCGGTCATTGTCGTAACTTGACAATAAAACCAACTATTGTTCTATTCCCATGGAGCTTACCAGTTTCTCATAGAAGATGTATTTAAATGAATCAATACTTTTGCCACCTGGGGAAAGTAATAACAAAGCAGAAATACAGGAGTGCTATGATATTGTCATGCTCTGCTTGGAAGTGACATTTAAACAAGACTTTCACTTGCATTTTATAGTCAGTAGAAATAGGGAACTCATAAATATACCCAAAAGAACTGAAAACATTCTCTTAAATAGTTCATGGCAGAGGTATAATTAAATTAACATCTTAAAAAATATCAATATCACTCTGAGTCCTATTCAAATCCTGATATAGTCTGCTAAATACAATGTCACAGGGTAATTAAGTATATAATAAAAATGTGATTCTTTTCAGGATCTTTTTTATAAAATGAGGAATTTATTTCTATGTTTCTTTCTGGTTACATGTTTCTCCCTCTGGAATCTCACACTTCTCATCTATTGCTGTTTAACTCTCTCCTTCTAAGCATTTACTCTAAAAAACTGACTAAAATTTTATTGCTCTTGTGGCACTTCTCATCTACAGCAGTCTACCGTGACATAAAATTTCCTATGACAAAATCTCAATAGCCAATATTGTTTTCACAAGCTGATATATAAGGGAATGGAGACAGCTGAAAATATCATGATTGCACTGATATAAAGCAGCAATGATGGGAAATAGAGTTTACCGTATCATAGTTCTGAAAGTAACCAAAGATTTACTCCTAGTATTTTATCAATGACAGATTTTATCTACTTTCATTTATCTTCTCCTCTTTATACTCAGGCTCTAGGGATAACTTAGGAATGTTGGGATAATTTTGTTTAATTCTAGATAAACTATGCAAATAATTATGTTAGATCAATATTAATAACAGTCATTATTTCTTGTCAAATTATCTGCGTGTCAAAAATATATCTCTGATTCTAATGAAAATATATGACACAGAAGATACATTTCTATTCCTTTTTTCCTAAGCTTCTGAGCATCGTATGCTTCTCATCTGGCTTAAATTGCAGCACTATAGAAAAGTTAATTATGCAAAGTGGTTTTCCCACTTTGTGTACATACACACATGTGTTCGCGCACATAACAAGGTCTGTACAGAATGTATTCAGCCATGTTGTATGAAAAATAGAGACATTTATTGAAGAAGATACAAGAGTCAAGAAACCTAACACAATGACGTAGGCCCCTTGGGACCTCACACAGTCCTCCTAATCGCCATCAGCTGTCCCGTCACATTGTCCTGAGTCTCATCAACAGTCTGAAAACTCTTCCCTTTCAAAGGTGATTTTTGTTTTGGGAAAAGCCAAAAGTTGCAGGCCACCAAATCTAGGCTGTAGTGGGTGCTTAGTCACCGGGGTGATTTGATACTTTGCCAAAAAACTCTGCACCAGATATGATGCATGATCAAGCGTATTGCTGTGATGAAGCTACCAATCACTGGTTGCCCATAGCTGCAGGCTTCTGAATCATCCAAATAGTTTCTGTGGAGGAATGTTCAAGCTTAATGCAAAATTTGACTCAGATTCATTGCTCTACTCGCTCAGTCATTTTGAATGACAGTCACACAATACACATGGCTCACTCGATGGCGTCTACTGCCCCCACAGTCTTGTACAGTGAAGTCCTCTTTGTTAACACATGCACGTAAGAGTTCACTCTCCTTGACTGCCAGGTTACAACAATGTCACAAAAACCATTCTCGTTTTATTAGCAATGGCTGGACTTTTTCTGGACAGACTTTATATTTTGGCACTATCCATTGTTTATATCTTTATTTAATATTTGAATATGTGTAACATAAACTGATTCAACCCTTTCCAATTGCAGAATTTATGTGTTGCAAAACATCCCAAATATTTACTTTAAATTGTTCATTTAGATACTTGTGACTTTCTTTTTTTATTAGAATGACTGAAGAAAAGACAATTTTCTTTTAGTCCAGTAAGTCATAGTTTAAGGTTTTCCTTGAAATGAGAGTTTTAGGAATGTTGCTGGTATAAATCAGTTCTTGCAGTGTCATGAGAAAGGAATTTCAAAGGGCACACATGTGGAATAAGTTTAAGCACAATATCAAGATTATTGGGGAGAAGGGAAATAAAACACTCTTGGGGATGTAGAGAGTGGGCAGGCTCTAGTAGAGACTTCCCAGAGATCCCAGATAATCCTAATATTTTCTTGGTTTACAGGAATGAGTAAGCTTGCTTTCAAACTATCTAATCACTGCCTGTGTTTTCCTGGGCTTGTGCTGGGCCTTCTCCCTATCCAACATCCTTCTTGGATCTGCTGGGGTTCCATGCTCTCATCCAATCTGGTCCTTTTTCCAGATATCCCCAAGCTAAACTCCACCCCTTTATGTTGTTGTTTTGGCTCTGTGGACGTTTCATAGTTTTGCTGCTCCGTCTGGTTTCTACTGTGCGTACATATAACAAAAGTCCTCCTATAGAAATCCCAGCCTCTGGGTGGGTTGTCCCCTGAGGACATTCTTCTTCCCCACTTGGGGATTTCTGGGGAACTAAGTCCTTTTGGGGAGGATGTGGTGGTCCCCTGGGGAGCCTGTGAATGTTACAACTTCCTAGCGAATCAGACTTAATGTCTGATTGAGTTCCCTAGCTTATTACACTTAATGTCTTATTCCATTTGCTTTCTTCCTTTATTATTAATACTAACTAAATAACTATGTTAACGCAAAGAATGTAGAACCTAAATTTATGTTGAATACGCTGTACTCGATTTTTTCAAAGACCTTGAAATTGTCCTTAGATAACAGAAATAGATATTTTAATATTCTTTTTTTTACATTAGTTAATAATCAACATCATGAAATGCTATAAAGTTGTTATGTGGCACATAGACAAATATTTCTAATTTAGTTACCATGGGGTTTAGACAGAATTACCCTAATTGGAGCAAGACATTATTAAAATATGTTCATTATCTAGTATTGATTATACAAAAATTTTTCACTACGAAAATTTCTAAAGATAGTAAAAAATACTATGAAACAGTAGATTAGATAACTAAGTGATAAACTTTTAAAATGCTCATGTTATAGGATAAAAATGGAGAACCTGAAGCATAAATTTCAACTGCCCGTTTTTCACCATATAGAGAACCAAAAATATAAAGTTTTACTGCCCACCTTTTTTTCCCTATAAACTGAGGTATGAAGACAAAATATCCATGCAAATTTTAACAGGTAAACCATTCTGAAATGATGTTCATTTTTTATATTTTCACAAAATGATTTTAAAATGATTAAAATTATTTGTTCTAACTATACCTTTATTACATAATGGCACAACATTTTTCCAATAATATTTGATCTTACTAGAGTAATAATATACTTACTAAAAATATACATAGTACTTTTAGAAACATTACAATAAATCACTGAAGTACATGTACATTAATTTTGGAAATACTCAAAATTAGGAAAATAATATAGAAATGATTCAGAAAGAATGAATAAAATATTGGTTTCTCCTGGGTTAAGCCAAGGCCTTATACACAAATAACTATAGTAGTTTCCTTTTATTTTGGGTTTCATTTTCTGTGGTTTTCTGTGGTAACCCACTGTCAAGGGAAATTTGAAAATAATAAATATAAATAAACGATTTAGATGTTTTAAATTGCACTACATTCTGAATAGTATAATGAAATCACTTTGTCCTGCTTGGTATGTGAATCATCCCTCTGTCCAGCATATCAAAGTCGTATATACACTACTGGCCTGTGTAAGTTGTATGTGCACTAAGTAACCCTCATGATTACTTGGTTGACTGTCATGGTATTGCAGTGTTTATTCCTTTCAAGTGATCTTTATTTCACTTAATAAAGGCTTTAAGCTTAAGGGTTGTGATGCGGGCAATTTGGCTATGCCACAGAAAATCTGTAAAGTGCATGTGTGTATAGAAAATAACACAATATATAGAATTTGGTACTACTTGTGCATTCAGGTATCCACTGAGGGTCTTGTAATGCATCTTCTGCAGATAGCGGGTGGCTACTGTACCACTTTGATAATGTATAACTCCCATGAGAGCAAAATGACTTATTATTAAATTATATAACAAGCATTTTATATTTCAAATTTTATTGTGTTTCAAAAAATATAATGTATTTACAGTATACTTCCCATAATGTTTGTATACCTCTATGTACCAAATAAATGGCACACAAAGAAGGAAAATATTAATCACTATCCCTTATTCAGATCAGATAAAAATAAGGTGTTTGTTAAGAGAATGGGTGAATAACATTAGCATATGTCTTTGTGACCTTAATCGGTATGATTTTAAATACCCAGATGCATCACTAAGTTGTTATTTATCACTAAGTTAATGTGTTTTCTAAACATAGTTGACTAGTGAGCAGGGGCTCTATGGAAAGGGAAAGAACAGTACCTGTGTAATGTTTATCCACATCTTTTAACCTTTTAAAACATCCATCTTAAGAAAAGATGGCACTTTTTTGGTGGGTTTCCGTCAGACTGTGATATACCGAGGGTGAGGATTTGAAAAACAAGTAGGTGAGAGCTGTTACAGACTGTAAATATTGTTTGCAAAGTTGAGTGTGTAGCCATAGTGAGGACAGAGGAAGGGAGCAAAATATTTATTACTCTTTCTTAGTCACTTTCTCATTCAAAAGGTAGGAGAACACAATGTGTACAGTGAATAGACAATTCACAGTCCCAGAATGCTGCATTTTGCATATTGTGAAGAACCTGGACTTTTAAATCATGATTCTCTAACATTTTGTTCTTTGCAAATTTTATGATATTTTAGTAAGTCTGTAATTACCAGAATAAGTCTTCCATTACTGAAAAAAAGAATAAAAATGAGAAATTTGTTTCACAGACTTAAATAATTTTAAATAAAAATATTTTAATCATTTTTAAATTTGCTTATTTTTTTCTATATTTTATTGCTATGGATAAGATTTAGAAATCATGAGTTGCAACAATCTAGGTAATATCATTAGCTAAATAACCAATTACAATATTTATTAAACCCTTTTTGTATCTCTGTTTTACTGAAAACAACGAAAAGCCAAACAAGTAATAAATAAAATTTCAATACAGAATTAGTGCAATTTATGATTATACAAGATATGCTTACAAAAACAAAAAATAACAAGGTATTGACTACTTACATAAAACTTGACTGAGAGACTTATATTATTTTATTCTAATTATAACATGAGCAATATTAATATTTTAGAAGTAAGAATTAGCAGACCTTGGATATGATAACTATAAAGAACAATGATTATAATGATATTAGAAACAGAAAGAAAAAAGAAGGAAATAAAAATTTTTGAAAAGTACAAAGAATAAGCAGGTAAAATTCTCTAATATTTTTTATGCAATTATTAATATACATTTGAGAGATATTTGGGAGTGGGTGAGAAAATCCAAACATACATTCTTACTTCCACCTAAGGTTACATGTTAAAATGTCCTTCGTTTCTATGTAAAGGCATATTAAAACATTATTATTTTAAACTTGTTCCTACTAGGGTTGTAAATTTATTGACTTAAAAAGATGTTTAGTTAACAGAAATTCCAGATTCACTATTGTTTAAAGTGAATATTGGCTTCCCTATGACTGATAAGTGTAATTAATTTATCAACCATAAATGTACCTTTTTTCACATTCTCTATCTCTCAAAAAGCAAAAAAACTAAAAACAAAAAATGAACCAAAAAACAAAAACAACTAAAGCATTATATTTAGAGCCTCTACTATCTATATATTTTATATACTTGTATAAATTGTGTTATTACTATTTTTATTATTTTTTAAATCCTGAATCGAGGATATATTTATTGATTCTAGAGAGAAAAAGAAAGGGAAGGGGAGAGAGAGATAAAGAGACAGACAAAGACAGACAAAGAGATGAAAACATCAATGTGAGAGAAACATTGATAGGTTGCCTCCCAAACATGCCATGACCAAGGATGAAACCCACAACCCAGGTATGTTCCCTGCCCCAGAATTGAATCTGCAACATTTTGGTGTATGGGATGACATTCCATCCAGATAAGCACACCATCCAGGGCTATATTATTATATAATATATAAGGTTGAACACTCGTGACTCAATGTGTGTTGGTAAGAATCAAGCTCCGCTTTTAACTAAGATTAAAACATCTACATCAACATTCAATTTGCAAAATTTCAGCATTTTTATTTTTTTAAACTCACCTTAAACCTTTAAAAATTAAAAATGATAGGTTGCAGAGGCCCTCTCAATTACTTGCATACTTAAAAACTAAAGAAAATTATAAGTAATAAAAGTGTTAATGTATAATGTTATCATTCTTAAATTTGTGTAAAGAATGAAGGCGGTATTTTAGTCATTTTCAGAATTTCAAATATCTGATGGTAAAGTTTCCACATACTTAATATTAAACACTATTAACATTTTCCTATTTCACATGTGCCAAAAACTGACTATATTAAGAATTTTGTTGTTTAAACCATAGTCAATTCTAATCAAGTTATTATTTAATTATTTTAAAAAGCTGGGAGCACATGAAACATAAATTGAGGTTGATATAGTTAAAAGTAGAAGAGAAAAGAAACTGCGTATACAGATGAAATCATAAAGATTTATTCAAGGGTGGAACTTTTTCAAAATTATTTTCTTTTAATTTTTTAAAATTTTATGCATGTTAATGTATTACTACAATGGAGGTGTGAAAAAATCAAGTTTATATTCATTCACAGCATGAAAGTACTTAAGGATTAAACTAGTTTTTATTTCACCATCTGGTTTGTTTTATGAAATTGTGTATTTTGTTTGTATGTGTATTTTTGAAAATCTCACTCAATACTTGATGACTAGTTGACAACTGACATTCTAGGGCCTCAGCTTACACTTATAAAATGAAAAATATATCTACAGTTGAGGCTTCACCTCAGGCTGGTTTGACTGGAATAGCTTAACTGAGGGAGCTCTGCCCCTTCCGTCTTTGATCCTTTTTTTCTAACATATGGCCCCCTAGGCATCTTTCCAATGACAAAGGTAGAGGTGTTGAAAAGAAAAGGCAAGCAAAATATGCTGGTTCTCCCATTATCTAGAATTGGAAATTGTAACATCACTGTTATAGTGAAACAATTAACCATCTCCTGACCAAATTCACTAGTGGGAATAGCTTCCCACACCCAAAGGGAGAGCATGCAAAGGGTATAGTTTCTGAGAGAGGTGACACGTTGAACACATCAATTCAAAGTTACCACAAAATAAGAAGTCAATTTTCATTATGTTTTAAGAACATAAAAATAATATAAGATACTGGTTTTCAATCAAGCATGCAAAAACCAAACAAAGGAATGGGTATTAACTTTATGAGGTCATATCCTTAGATAGAAGTAACATAAATAAATGAGCTATCAATTTGGAAAACTGTTGATATTTACTAACATTAAAAATATTGAGAAGTTATAACTGAGCAATGGCCAACTTTTGATGTGATGACCAAGGAAGTGTTTCATAGAAGGCTACATTTAAACCGAGACATACATGATGAGAAGGAGTCATCCATGGGAAAATAGAGGATATCATCGTAAGAAGGTGGAAGTCCCTAAGGCAGAAAAGAAATGTATGTTTTCGGTGCGAAGAGGCTGTGGAGAAAGGGAAACCCTAGTGCACTGTTGGTGGGAATGTAGACTAGTGCAGCCACTGTGGAAAACAGTGTGAGATTTCCTCAAAAAACTGAAAGTGGAACAGCCTTTTGACCTGGTAATGTCATTGCTTGGATTATACCCTAGGAATCCTAAAACACCAATTTAAAAGAACCTATGCACCCCAATGTTCATAGCAGAGCTATTTACAATAGCCAAATGCTGGAAACAGCCTAAGTGTCCATCAGTAAATTAGTGAATCAAAAAACTGTGGTACATTTACACAGCGGAATATTACACAGTATAAAAAACAGAAGGAACTTCTACCCTTTGCTAAAGCATGGATAGAACTGGGTAGTATTATGCTAAGTGAAATAAGCAAGACAGTGAAAGACAAATACATATGATCTCACCTATAAGTGGAACCTAATCAACAAAGGAAACAAGCAAGCAAAATAGAACCAGAGTCATGGAAATAAAGAAGTGTCCAGAGGGGAGGCGTGAGGGGGTTAAAAAGGGAAAGAAGGGGAAGGGTCAAGTCAAAAAATATGTTTAAAGGACCCATGCATGGACAAGAACAATGAGGGGGGAGGATTAACTGTGGAAGAGGGGGATGGGCAGGACAAGGGCGAGTAATGGGGGAAAAGGGGGGTCAACCATAATTGAACAAAAATACGAAAAATTTTTAAAAAAGACATGTATGTTTCCAAGAAAGTATAAAGGCCTCAAGTGTTGGGAACGTTGTAGGGAAGGCAGAAAGTTAAAAAAAAATAGTCACAGACATTTATATGAACCACATACATAAGGTCAGAAAGCCAAGTAGGGAAGGTGTCATAATTTAATTCCAAATGCATGTGAAAATTACTCATAGTTTTACACAGGTGAGTAATATAATATGTCTTATAATTAAAATAATCTCTGTGCTTTCAGAAAGGCAGCGTTACTGGAAGTAAAAGGTTTGAGAGAGGAGAATTTAGTAGTAACTTGAATAATCCAGGTGTGACATGTTAGTGGCTTGAACGAGGGAGAGAAGACTGGAAAATAGTAAAGAGATTCAAGGTAAATTTTGCAGAAGACTCCACAGGGCTCCCTGATAAATTAGATGTGGTGATTGACAGAAAAGGAAGCATGCAGAAAAATTATAGCAATTAATTATTGCAATATAATTCCTAGTGATGATTGTGTGGGTGTTGTTTTTGTCTTCCATGACCTTGAGATCTAATGGAAGAGATGTATGCATGGAAATACTTATATTGCAGACCAAAATACATATAGTTTATTTTAAAATTATCTGCACTCTCTAAAAAACATTAGCAGTGTTATGTTAAAAAAACACTGATTATTTATTTTAAACTTAAAAAAATTCCTTCTCAGAAAACAAATCTGGCAACAAATCAAAACAATTGTGATAATGAGAAGGAGATTCTTAAATAATAAGGTGAGAAACAGAAAATTAGGACAGTCATGTTATTTATATCTAAAATTTATTTCTGAACCTCCATCAGCTAAAGCCAAAAGAGAAATCTAATGGATTAACAATTTATAATTTTCTGGTAGCCACCCACATATGAGACATCTGTAGAGACATCACACTTTTTCAAGCTCTGAGCTAAGGGGAACTGCTATAGAGAATAAAACAATATAACAACAGTATACTCTCTTGATTTCTCATATTATTTCAGAATAATATATAAGCTTTGCATTTACATAAGCAAGTGGCCTATTGAAGCATAGCCAAATTCAATTTCTTTGCTGCATGCGAAGAATGCTGGCAACATTAAAATAACATTTTGTCCCCAGTAAATTGACAATATCACTTATAGAATAGCCTAGAATGCCGGAAGAACCCAGCAGGCAATGAATTATTTTATTCATTTATTTAGCAAATATTTGCCATGCACCATTTGTTTTACCGTAATTTTGTCAGGATAAGTTTGTGTAAGCAGTAACTTAAAATAATATAAATAAGAGCCAAGCATGTTGTTTGTCCATCATGCGAAAACATGCATAAGAGAAGCATATATTTAACATGAATGTTCAGTTATGAACTAAGCCATTTGTAGATAAAGCCTTGTAAGAGGACTTCTTGTTTTATAAGATAGATAGAGTTTTGTTTTCCAGTGTGTTTGCTTTCCAGAATGGAGCACTTACCTGGAAAGACCTAAGGAAGGAAGGAAGTTACTTTGGGTTAGAACTTCAAAAACATTTTTTTAAAAAAAAAAGACATGTGTGTTTCCAAGAAAGTATAAAGGCCTCAAGTGTTGGGAACATTGTAGGGAAGGCAGAAAGTTAAAAAAAAAATAGTCACAGACATGTATATGAACCACATACATAAGATCAGAAAGCCAAGTAGGGAGGGTGTCATAATAATGGAACATTTTTGGACATAAGAAAGTGGTGGAAAGGAAGTCATTTGGAAAGGGAAAAAGAATGAGTGAAAGGGTAGAATGAGAAAAAATAATGATTAATAGTTAAGCATGCCTTGACGTTTTGTGTTATAATTATGAGTGCTGGAGAGAAAGCTTAAAAGTATAGATTAAAAATCGAACCTACGGAAGTTCTTCTGTTTTCAAATTTACACTTTCCTGCACATAAAATGGAAATTTATTGACAATTAAGATATATAAATGCCATGATTTAAGAAAACATATAGCAAATCTGAGAGCAATCAGATCGAGGAGGATGGGATCCCCTTGGAGCTAAATTGATGCCTTGCACACACACCATCCAAGGCTCAGATTGTACCTACTGGCCTACTTCAATTCAGAGCGCAACAAAATAATAACAAAGTTTAAGGGAATTAAACAGGAGCTTCTAGGATTTCAAAGGTACTGCTTTTCATGAAAGAAAGAGACAAAGCCTAGATTTAGCAAAAAGTAATGACAGATGGACAGATGGAGAATAAAAATTTAGAGGCAAAATAACCATGATTCTTCATGCTGCAAATTAGGAAAGCTTGCACTGGTGACCTTTTCCGCTGTATATTTATGCATTCATGGAATTAAAACATACTGATGCTTTATTCTCCATGAAAAATCCTGGTGAAAAACAGAACTCCAATTAAAAAAGTAAGTTTATAAGACCTCTGAAAATCAAGAAACATCAAGTAATCAGCAGGAAATAAATAGAAAATGTTTCAACTTGAACTTTGCCTCAAATTAGTTTGTGAAAGTTGGAATTATCCCCTCAATATTTCATAAAATTCACATGTGAAAATGTATGAATATGTATTTTCTTAAAACAAGGTTTATTTCATATAATGTCAAGTTTATCTTTCCAAAGTTAAAAAATATAGTAATATGTAGTTTGTCATAGAATATAGTAAAATAATAAATGTAATAAAAATGAACATAATACAATGAATTTAGCTAAAATATTGTGTCCTAAGTATATATCAAATAAAATAAATTTTATTTATATTACTTTATAATTATGGTATAATGTAAAATATAGTTTGCCATTTATATGATTTGCCATTATAAGTGTGTACATTTTTTCTCATATTCAATTTAGCTATTTTCTTTGCTAAAAGTTTTTCTTGATTTTTATTAGATTTTAATATCCTGTAATGTTATTAGCTGCAATATTTATGTGTTGTTTTTACTATAGATATTTATGACTTTTAATTCTGGAAATAAATTATTTTTATTTATTGTTTTCAATTTTTGATTTATGACATATAATTAAATGTAAATTTTCCTCTGAATGCAATTTTTTTCTCTTCTGTAAAGACTAATAAATAATGCTTTTTTATTTATTAAGTAACCGATAGTTGCAGTTTCACATCATGTTTCCAAAATTGAAAAATTTATTACTATTTACTTACTACTTTTCTAGAATTATGATGGAAGAATAGAAATATTATTTATTTTCTTTTGATATTGCCATTCTACCTAACATAAGCTATATTTTTTAATATTTCTAGGGCTTTGGAAATGATGTACTCTCCACCTTTTGGAACTGCTGTGAGATGCTTTCATGATGCTCGGCATATGGAGTAAACTATTAATACCTCCTATGTCATTCGTTTGTTTCTTTTACTTTCTCTTCCACAGACTGAGATAAGTGCATTAACATCAAAAATCACTTCATAGGCTCATTTTGTTTCTATTCCCCTGTAATAATTAACGATTCACCAATATTAAATATTTCAAGTCAAATAGCATGGGTGGATTGCTCTAAAGCCTATATTCTGTTGCCATAGGTAATCATCCAATTCTGTTCCTATGAGAGAATGTGGCAATAGCCCCTGACAATATATACACACTTACCATCCCCTCTTGCTAAATTTCAGTGCCTTCTCCAGCAGCCCCTCACCCAGCCATGACCTTCTTGCCTACAGTCTTGGAAATTACTTCCAGCCTGTGACAAGGAAAGGTTAGGTTAAAGGTAAAGTGATAGTCTAGACAATAAAAAAAATGTCCTTTATATATAAAAGCATATTTCAGATTAATAATAGGTTTTGAATGGTTTAAACAAGAGCAGATAAAGGTACTTTCAAAATGACCACTTTTTACTCTATTTCAGCATTAAAAAACTGAGTTAGCAATGACACAAATATGAGGTAGGTTTTCCTCATTCGTACTCCATCTGCCTGAAGGTTAGAGACAGCGGCCTTAGGCTGCAAGTGATATTACAGTTTTGTGTCTCTATGTGAGTCCTATTGAGAAGTTTGCAGAGGCTGCATTTGAGTCAGACCACCTATTCAACCAGAAGTCAGGTGACTCACATATCTGACAGCTAGTTATTAATCTCTAACTCTGACTTAGTCCAAAGCTGAAAATCTTCTGTTTGCACTTCCAGATCTGCTCTCCCTTCTCCACCCTGTTCTGCGGTCTGTTATGGCTCCATCAACAGGCATTCTTGGCTGCTGGCTTCTGGTTGGGTTTGGGGATTACTGAAGGCAGGAGTGGCATTAGGAAGTGAGTACCTGTGGTTCTCTACTCCAGGCTTGGTCCCTGTTGGTTGGCTGTATGATATGTGCAGTCAGAACCTCTCTCCCCTCAGCACCTCTATCTTCATTCAGGGTCCAGGCTAACTGATCCCTTCCCTAACTTTTTCAGTCTTAGGAGTAATGCAGTCTTTGTACACTGTTACTTGGGATTCTCTTCACTGTAGCCACAACTTTGTAAATATCTCCTTTATTAATATGTCCTCAAATTATACAAAAAAGTGACATATCTTTTCTCTAGGGACACTGACTGGTATACCATTGTTGATTAAATTATGCCTGTACAAGACTTTGCTACATTCAATTACTTATGAGTGTATGGACCCCAGCCCATCTCTCTAAATTCCAATATTGACAATTCCTGACCTACGTGCAAACCTTAAGCCTGTAGCTGTTATATTAAATAAGCATGACTCATGGAATGCAATCATAGTGGAATTTATTGTATCTATCACTGACACTTAATGTGTGCTCTGAATGACTAAATCTTCCATTGTGCAGGATAAAATTTAGGAAAATGCCAATAAAATTAGTTATCACTGAGATACACACATGCACACACACACACACCTTTACCTGTTTCATTTAAATAATTAATATTCCAATCCTGGTTGTAATGTTTCAGATTTCTATGTGGCCTTGCTTTTTTTCCCTTCTGGGTATCAGCATCCTGCAGGACGGAAGCCTGTCCCCATCCTTTTCTCTAGAGGGAGTCATTCTAATTATGATCCCTTTACACCTTGGGAAAAGGTTTGCCTCTTGTGAACATGCATTTTAAAAAAAATTTTGACATTCTGTAGCACCACACGATTCACATTTTCTCCATTTCTTCTTAGCAATCCATCAACATTTGAGAGATTTAAATAGAAGCAATAATAACTGATGATGTTGAACTTTTCGTTCGACCTCCAAACTCCTGGAAACCAGCAACAATTAAGAACCACTTCCCCTGCCTAATCCTTTTGTGGCTGGGAAACAGCTTCATGCAAAGAACCCCCCTTCCCAGCCAGACATGGATAAGACTCTCAGGTGGGATGATTCTCTTGTTTATGTATGACAAGAACAGCCACAATCCCTGAAGTCTCATTATTGGTCTCATTAGCCTAATGGTTTGTCCCCATTGGCCAATTAGGACAAAATACTCTTTAATCTGCCCTGACCAAAATTTAGTCAGTTTTCTCCCTTCCATATCAGCACCTCATTTGAGCCACTTCTGAACAAACTTCTGAATGTAGAACAATCTCTCCCTAAAAGGTCCCTCTAGGGAATCTATTGGATCCCAATGAAAAACAGTCACTGATCAACTGATCGCACCTTCTGCTCTTTCTATGTCCCCACATCTGGTTCTTGCTGGCCTTGTTTTTTCCTCCTTGTGAAAGAAAAGTCATTTTTCCTAAAGGATGCTTAACATTGCCCAACTTGGAGATGACTGCACATATTAGAATCACTCTCTCATCCCTACTGCCATAGTTCTTCTACCTCTATTGCAAAGTGTCCCCTAAGTATTGATTTACTTTTTATTTGACATAACTGTGTCCTAAATTCCAGATTAGAGTCTCCTCAATACTGCTCAGTATTTTATCAAAACAAGGTACACTGTGATAACAGAAATTGAAGTTTCTGACATGATCCATTATATATTTTGAATATCCTAACAATCAGTAACATTTTTCTTAATAGAGTTATTTGAATTAATGTATATAAAACTCTGAGTACAGTGCCTGGTGTGTGTTATCTGCTATGTAAGTGTGAAGTCTAGTATTATTACTGTCTTCATCATTGTTATTAATATTAAACGAGGTCCCCTTTCAGTTACAAATTTGCCTAAAGAGACATACCCTGAAGAAACTAGCCTCTTTCTTGTATATTAGCTGTCCATCAATAATATGTTTCCTAAAAATTATTTGAGGAATAAGAATCTAAAATATTTCCCTAAATTTATTGCAGTGGATTCATGTGACTACTTCTGTGTAGGACTGCAGAAGAAATAAACTATCATCTAAAAACTATCCAAATATTGTTAATTTACATGACCTTATGGTTTATATGTGAAAAATTATATTTGAATACAGGTAAGACACATTCTGATAAACTTTAAAAAGTTTTCTAGTTGCTATTCTTTTGAATGTCAGAATTTTTAGAGTGAGTTTGCCCTAGAATAAATAAACACATAAAAAACCAAAATATTTTGGTGAATGAAATTGATGTTAGGGAAGATTTGACAAGTATTGGGTTGGCAAAAAAGTGGTGCTTTTTTCCTCATTAGATGGTCCTATTAGCACTTAACTGTGTTTAACTTCCTTGGAAAAAGTTTTGTTAGATTGTATTGTGACAGCTGTCATATCAGTGTGCATCTTTAAAAAACTTATCAAAATTGGTGAATTTTTGTGTAGCCATTCTAATATTGAAGCTGGAAGAAAATAAGTGACATTTTTGGCATATTATGCTTTATTATTTCAAGAAAGTTAAAAATGCAACTGAAGCACACAAAACAGATTTGTGCAGTGCATGGAGAAGGTGCTGTGACTGATTGAATGTGTCATAAGTGGTTTGCGAAGGTTCATGCTGGAGATTTTTCACTGGACGATGCTCCATGGTTAGGTGGACAAGTTGAAGCTGATAGTGATCTGACTGAGACATTAACTGAGAACAGTCAGCATTATACCATGTGGGAGATAGGTGGCATACTCAAAATATCCAAATCAATAAAGTTATGGATGAAAATGAAAAATATGTCTTTTATGGAAAAACTAAATGAACTTTTTGGCTGACCCAATAATAGAAATGGTTTTGCTTAGGATGAGTCACATATTATTTCATCATATTGGTTCCTGGCAGTCAGTCCGTGAAGAAAAATATGAGGGAAGAAAATAGGTATGATGTTAAGGACAGGATATCTTCCAAATTTCTGAACTTTGAACATAAAGTCAATACATGTAGAGTGAAAGAATCAAGGCATTGCTGATTTGTCATTCAGGTCACCCAACAAACAATGGATTTAGAAAGAGTGAAAATGTTGATAATATAAATGCTGAACTATTGAACAGGCACACCATGGGCCAGTTAGCATGTAAGCATAATTTAAAACTCGCATGTGATTTGTCAAAAGTACAACATAACATGGTGAGAAATGTTTTGCTTACTACCAATACCACAGACACAAGGTTTATCGACCTGAGAATATTATGATTTTTCTCTTATCAGCAAAGGTTTTGAAATCTACTATAGACACTTTAAATGATAACATCCAAGATCAAAATGCTAGCCAATTATTCTTGGTAGCGGCTCACTTTCTGGCTTATAGGTAGCCTTCTTCTCCTCCTGTTGAGTCTTCCAATAGCTGGGGCAGGGAGGATCTTTTTTTACTAGCATTTGTTTTACTTCCTGCTATACAATATATGTATAAGAAAATAGTACATGTGGAAATGCACAAAAATTCAGCCATGAAGGTATGATTAAGTATTATTTTGTTTAGTTGAATTATTTTTTTATGCATGTATGGCTATTGTAACCTGAAATCAATGAAAAAAAATGAGACATGGACCATGAAATTAGCAAAACCTCATACAATCATTTAAAAAATTATATCTTTTTCTTCAGTAAATTTAGACTAGGGTTTTGCTTTTCATCCTTCACAAAAAATATGGTTTTCACTGCTGGATTCCTGTTTATCTGGAGCTATCATTATCACAGTTAACATAAACACAGTATCTGTTGTGTTACAAGGAGAATATTACATTGAGAAATACTAGATAAATAATTAACATTATTTATTTAAAATGTAGAACTACCCAGAGAATATCTCTTACTGGTATCACTGATAACTGACTATTGAAAACAGGCTTTACAATCAAAACATTACAAGTATTAAGTGCTTGAAACTTTTGATTTTGGTAAAATTTTTGTATCTTTAAAAATATAAAATGCTTTTTACAACAATTCTTGACTCTTAACTCAAGATCTCTCTGAAACCTAAGGTAATTAGTTGTTTCTTTTTTTCTCCCTACATCTTTGAATCATTAAATTAGTTTTAAAAGTTTTAAGACTCTTACTCTCATTACTTCAATCTATCTATCTAGTAATTTGTTCCTCAAGGACAAGTGTCACATCTAATTTACTTCTGTTTATTTATTGTCTATCATATTGCCTGAATCAGGATAAATGCTATACATATGCTTACTGAATAAATATATAAGTGAAAGAGTTCACTCATTCTCAGCTGAAGAAAATGGTTTCTTTTCCCTAATGTATATTGATACTGGGCATAGGTTGGGGAATTTCCTCCAACTGTTCCCTTCATTTCCAATGCTTTCATGCTCTGCTGTGAGGAATAAATAGTTCAGCAATTCTTTTTGAATTTGAGGAATAATAGCAAAAATCTTGATTATTCTAAGCCAAAAAAAATGCATGCCACATTTTTCTGAATTAGTACATCAATTCTTGATTAACTTTGTAAATATTCATTAATCTTGGAGGAAAAAATATAAAATTTTGATGTGCCAATTCAATTGGGTTTCGAATAATAACTGTACCTCAGAAATATCTTCTCAGAGATGAATTTTATAGGAGTTAAATACAACTGAGAGACAAAATAGAAAGGTGTTGCTGCATAGCCTCGACTGGGAGTTAGCTGCCATTGTGTCCAAACCTAAACTCAAGTACTTTCAAACATTACCTATCTATGTATTCCTTTCATTACGAAATAAACTGACAAAACTCTATTGAATACTAATCATACAAAACAGATCAAAAGTTTTAACTAATGCTAGATGGAATTACTTACTGTGTTGTAAAACTGCTAGTGAGAACATGACTTGAACGAGTCAGCTATACAATTCTTGAAGAATTTCAACTGTTCAGTGGTCTCAAAATACAGTCCAAAAAACCCTGTCAGCATTAAAACACACAAACAAATCTCCTTGAATAACCATAGCACTATGACAGAAAATGGCCTAAATGATTACCAATCTAAAAAAGAGTAATTGCGTATGATTTATTGTATCAATGTTGGGCCTATCATACCATTTTCATAAAAGATTGACATTTTATTTTAAATATATTTTAGGCTATTTATTTTGAAATATAAAAACACTTTATTTTCACTTTGTATCTTATGAGATCTGAGATATAAATAGTATCTACTATATACATTATTTCCATAATCCACTGTATATATTACTCCCATAATAATTTATGATCAGATTATATTTATTAACAATTATATATTTATATTTTAATATAAATATTAATATGAAATGTGTGTAACTATAATGTTTAATTTTAGAGGACTTTAGAGTTCATAAAAAATCTCAATATTACAAGATCCTTTACATATAAACTCTCATTGCCATTTCCCAAATGAGAAAGTCAAAATGAAATAATTCAGCAAACTTATTCCAGATAAATTTGCTAGTAGTAATATGACTGGTATTTTAATCAGTTATTCTTATAAGTATTTAGCATAGAACGGACCTTGTTTTTTAAAAAGAGAATTATTTTTCCCTATGGTATTGTCTCTAATGAAGAAGATTGTGGAAACCTGTTGTCCGGTGGTGTTATGATGACATTTGTAGTGCTTTTTCACCTCAAATAATTTTACTTTTTAGTAGGTTGAGAACTATGAAAATCCCTAAATATACTTAGGCCATTTATGTACACAGCATTTCATTAAACTTTAATATATGTGACAAGATACTAAATGATACAACATTTAAGTTATTGTTCATTATTTGAATGTTTTATATGATAATGTGAATTGCACTTAGCCCATTGTACTGTTGCATTTTTCAAATGGATTTTATTTGTTAGGTGCCTACTGCACCACACAGAGAATAGAATTGATAACTCCTGGAATTATGTGCTATGCTATTTTTACATTTCCATTGTAGAATAATTATGGCCACATTTTTTCCTCTTCAGTTTTAAAATAAAAAAAGACCTACTTTAAAATAATTACCTACAATTTTGACTTGACAAAGATGTCAAAGCTTATTTCCTTCCTTACAATTCTTCTTGTGGAGCTCTGGATTAAGAGTAAAATGTTTTGATTTAATATCTACTGTCATTGCATTTCATGTCTAGGATGATATAATTATGAAAAAGAAAGCTTAACTTAGGTAAAGCTAAAAAAGAAGACCTAAATTAGTTTTTTAAAATTTCCTTTTTTAAGGGGAAAATAAAAGAAAGATAACAATGTCTTTTTCTTCATGTTGCTTAAAATGAGTTGTTCTTTAATAATACCTGTTTCTCAGTCATATTCCATAAGATTACCACAAACTTTCCCATTGTAATTCTAGAAATTACTCAAATTACTACTTTGACATTGCGTATGCCACAGCAAAAAAATCTGGTGTGATTTATTTCTTTTTTGAGATACAAATGACATATTACATTGTATTAGTTTCAGGAGTACAACATAATGATTTGATATAGATATATACTGTAGAAAGATTACCGCAAAAAATTAACCCCCATCACCTTATTATAGTTGCAACACGGTTTTTATTTTTTTTGTCATAAGAATTTTAAGATTTACTCTTCTTTTGCTTAATATTTGTCATTATTATGGAATAACACAGAAATTTGCTCATGAGTTTTTGATAAATACACTTGGCAAAAATCAACATATATGTCATTTTGGCCATATGTAATGAAAGTTACTCATTTTGTGTTTGAAATTAAAATGCAGTATATAAAAAACTGTTCTGGAAAGCATTCAGATGTTGACCCCTGAAACACTCACCCTAAGTAATTTAAATGTTCATATTTCTATGTCTACTTATAAGTGGGCTTTACCTAGAGTAACTGGCAAAATATCAAGTGTTATATCCATGATGGAATGTCTAATGGGAAAATATAGAAATAATAAAAACACATACAAAGAATAAGAGGATCAATCTGAAGTAAGTCTATGACATTTTAAAATCTTGCTTTATCTCTGCTTTCTATTAATTGCAGTGTGGGGCAAAAGTAGGTTTACAGTTGTTCATATGGAAAATAATATAATAATTACTAATAATACAAGAATAAACTCTGTGTTTTGCCTACTCACAACTGTAACCCACTTTGGCCCCACCTCATATCTCTGAATATTTTTAACCTCGCCATTCATGACTCCAGTATAAATACTTTATAAGTAACATGAAGCGGAGATATAACATGACCTTTTCTTTTTTCTGGAGAGCCAAATTTTGTAGCAATAACAAAGAACCTTCTTATCATCTTATTATGAAATGTCACCTTTGTTATAAAATAAATCTCTAGTTTATTAGAACTACAGGCACCGAAACATGGAACATACTGCCCGTGACCAGAGGTGACGAGGGGGAAGGATGAGTGTGGAAAGGAGGGGGAGGGATTAGACAAAGAACATGTATGAATAACCCACAGACATGGCCGACAGTGTGGGAATTGTCTGTGAGCGTTGGGGGGTGGGATGGGCGAAGGAGGGCAAAGGGGGACAATGGCGACTATTGGAATAGAATAACAATAAAAATGATTACAAAAACAAATAAAAATAAAATCTTTCTCAGTACAAAAGAAATCTCTGTAGAATCTGGAGTTTATTTCTGAAGTTTATAAATTATTTCAGTGATTTATTTAACTTTCCACTAGTGTCACAAAATAATTTTAGTATGTTAGAGGTTTCTAAAACATAACTTGCCTCAAACAGCAAGCCTTCTTTCAATTCTTTTTTATCAAGAATCCCTTGGCCATGTTTTGCCGTTTCATCATTCACTTGCTTTATAGTACGCATTTATCAAGTTTCCAATCACACTGGGATTGCAATTTCATATTTTAAAAAATTAAGGTCATTTTGTAAAAAGAGCTTGGGTTTATAAAAATAAACAAGAGTGCATCTCTGCATTTTCTAGTTCTCTTTAATAAAATCATATAATTTTAGTAATATTATCACCTTAAGTATTTTCCAAATATAAAGTGGCTTTATATCCTTTTAAATGCTTATTAATTCATATTTTACAAATGTAACAAATGTTTAACACTCAACTTTGGTTACTTTTTGCTATAGTTTAGAATCTTAAGGTTGTTCTCTTTATCTATATGATGGAAATGCTTGTTAATTGTGCTAATCTGCACTTCTTTCCAACTATGTGTCCAGTGACATTGTGTTAGTGGCTTAAAATCAACTATGATATGAGTATTTACACCATAAAAATCAGGAAACACTAAAATAGAGCTTGACTCATTTATTTTTAATGTCTAGACTCCAGAAAGTGACAAAAAATGTGAATAATGTAGATTAAACTTAAAACTGTGTCATATCTGTAGACAATACAAAGTGATTAATACCCTACAAAAGTTTCAGAGAATATCATTCCAGTAATTGATAAGTGCAATGTTGATGTTTGCTTACATTTTTGCTTAATCCTATTAAATTTAGAAAGAGTATTTTATGAAGAATGATATTTGGAATGAATTATTCATGTTTTGATTTCTCTAATTCTTTTTATATATTATATAGTGGTTTTATAGTGTACTGTGATTTTTGAGAAACTATAATATGAACCTAAGCATATTTACTAGTCATTTTTTCATTGGGTTTTCTTATTCCACTTTGTGGCATGTAAAATGTATTCTAGAAAATTAAGCTTAAAACATATAGATGAAATTTTTCCATTTTATTTTCTTGAATAAAGTTTTTAAAGTAAATATTTAATGGGATATTAAAACTCTCAATAAGTGAAAACTTCTGACATGCATTTGTCTCTGTTTAATAATCAGGTAAGCATCCAGAGAGTTCAATTTTTATTTAATAGAATGGGGTTTATTTCAGCTCCTGAAGGGATTTAGAGAAGATGAATTGCATATTTTGCATTTCTTTGAAAGCCCAGTAAATGTGCTGTTTTAGGTATTGCAGTGCAAAAGATGATAATTCCTGAGACTTTCTTTTGAGATGTGACTTTTCCTCACTTTTTCTCAAAACTAATATGTGAACTTAATTTTCCATATATTTCAGATGAGAAACCCATACCTTAGATCTTTTCATAATTGAAAGCATTCATTTATTCAACATGTTAATCATGTTCATGTTTAAAGCTCTGGTCAGTGTTAAGAATATATACCTGATAAAGAGCATCTCTTTCCAGTTTTGTATGCTCCCTTGGAAGAAAAGTATTAAATTCAATTAAATATGACTGAAATTTTGTTAGGGAAGGTAATGGTTGCAATAGGAACTCAGAGAAGACAATCACAGTGTTTACGTGAGAAACTTTCAAGAAAGTTCCCAGATGTCAAGAAATGCTGACATTTTCTTCCTTGATGGCATCTAACAAGCATCATCAGTAAAACCTCAGAATCCTTATATGTGAGAACTCAGGGGGAAAATTCAGAGAGGATGCATATTTTTTACTTCAATTATACAGTGTTGTGGTTTACAGTCCCCTCCCACCAGCAGTGTTCTCATTACACAAAGAAATAGAAATGCCGTTGTTAAAAGAACCTGGGCAAAAATGTTCAGATGAGTGAGGGGAAAAAAAAAAAAGAAAAGAAAAACACACACAAAACCCCAGCGTTTTCACTCAGCTCATTGTTGTATATTAAGGACAAGAGTGAAATAGTGACAGTGTCAATATATTTTAGGAAGCTGCATTTAAGAGCTATGGTGAAAGAAAACTCACATTTTCTAAGATTCCTGGGAATCACAAAGAGACCAGATGTAGTAAGAAAAGCATATTAGTGATGTTCAGCATTTTTCATGTGTCTATTAACCATCTGGATGTCCTCTTTGAAGTAGTGTTTATTCAGGTCCTTTGGCCATTTTCTAATTAGATTGTTTGCTTTTTTGGTGTTGAGTTTTGTAAGTTCTTTATAAAATTTTTGATATTAACCCCTTATCAGCTGTATCGGCAAACATGTTCTCCATTCTGTGGGTCATCTTTTTATTTTGTTGACGGTTTCCTTTGCAGTGCAAAACATTTTTAGTTTGTTTAAATCCCATTTGTTTATTTTTTTCTTTTGTTTCAGTTGCTTGGAGATATGTAGCCAATAAAAAAAATTTCTATAAGCAATGTCTGAGATTTTGCTAACTATGTTTTCTCGTGGGATTCTTATGGTTTCAGGTCTAACATTTAAGTCTTTGATCCATTTTGAATTTATTCTTGGGTGTGGTATAAGAAGGTGGTCTAATTTCATTTTTCTGCATGTATCTGTCCAATTTTCCCAACACCATATATTGAAAAAACTATCTTTAGCCCATTGTATGTGCTTGTTTCTTCCATTGAATATTAGTTGACTCTAAAGGTATGGATTTATTTCTGGGCTCTCTATTCTGTTCCATTGATCTCTGTTTCTGTTTTTATGCCAGTACCAGGTTGTTTTGCTTACTATGGACTTGTAGTATAGTTTGATATTACGAACTCTGATCCTTCTAGAGAAATGCAAATAAAAACCTCAGTGAGATATCAATCAATGGCCATCATTAATGTATCAAAAAACAAGTGCTGGTGAGGATGTGGAGAAATGGGAACCCTTTTGCACTGTTGATAGGAATGTAGATTGGTGAAACCACTATGGAAAGCAGTATGGAGATACCTCAAAATGAAAAATGGATCACTCTTTTGACCCAGACATCCCACTTCTGGGAATATATCCAAAGGAACCCAAAACACAAATTCAAAAGAAAATAAGCACCCTTATGTTCATTGCAACATTATTTACAGTTGCCAAGATATGGAAACAGCCCAAGTGTCCATCAATAAATGAGTAGATAAAACAACTATGAGGTATTTACACAGTGGATTTCTACTCAGCTTAAAAAAGAAGAAAATTTGCCCCTTGTAAAAGAATGGATAGACCTGGAGAACATTATGCAGAGTGAAATAAGCCAGTCAGAGAAAGAAAAATACCATATGATTTCACTCATTTGTGGAACCTAATGAACAAACTGAACTAACAATCAAAACAGAGACAGACTCATAGATGGAGAACAGATGGCAGCTAGTGGCGGGGGAAGGTAGAAGGACTGAGTAAAAAAGGAAAAGGACTCATGGACATGGACAACAGTGTGGGAGTATAAGGGGATTACATGGTAATGGAAAAATATAAAAAGGAGTATATATTAAAAAGATAGCTCATGTTTTTAACTTGAATAATAAAGAAAAGCATGTTAAGAAAAATGTCTACTTCTATGAATTTTCTCCCTTAAAAAAATCGGTCATACTTAAAAAACTTGACATTCGAGGTTATTTTTGGACACAAATATCGGAATTTAAAACTCTTCAGACTTAATAAATTGTTTATATGTAAAACACATAATCCTTGTCAATAGTATAAAGGAAAGGGAAAGGTAATTTTAACCAATCCATCTAATATGAATGTCAATATGGAAAATAAGATTCAAATTGAATCTGTCTACTAGTTCATTGTAAGAGTTTTTACTGAGTAAAGCATATTATGAAGGTATTGTTGTGATGAGTATGTTCTAAAAGAAAGGCATGATTTTGGACTTGGAGAAAATTTGGTTGAATTCTAATTCTGCTTCTTCTAAATGTAAGGCTGTGTGTGCATTCTCATCTTTCAAAGGGATATAGTAGCTACTATCCACAATTGATAAAAGGATTAAATTAGATATAATTGTGTAGATGGTTTTAGCACAATGAACAATTAATTAGCACTAGAACATAATAAAAGCTAATAAACAAAGACTCTTATTTTGTTATTTTTATTATCTCTTGATGACAGAAAATTGACTTTCTATCACACTCCTCCATTTTGTTATGAATTTTTCATTCCACCAGTTTTCACCCAAGAATAAGAAAAGAGCAACATTCACTATAAAATCTATGGATAGTTGACAATTTTATATTCTTTTGAATACTTAAATCTAAGTTAGGACAAAAATTTATTATTATTTAGTCCTTATCCCTTTTTTTAATGATACTGGTCCTAATAATAACACCTGTATGTAGTACACCATGTGTATTCATTATTTAATAATATTGTGTAAAGGTCGTACTCAGACACTGTGATGAGTTCCTAGCAATGTAAGATAGTTAAAGCACAATCTGTAATTTCTAGTTGCTGACATGGTACCCAGATATTTTTACACACATCGTTGCCAGAGTGTCACAAAGGTTAAACTAAATGTAAATTATAGTGGAGATATTAAAAAAGAACTGATCACTAGAGTGTGAGTCAGTGGGTAAAAGAATACATTTGAGAATAAAAAACTAGAATTTTATTTTTTATAAAAAGATGAAGAGTGGAAACAGGGAAGGTGTTTTTGTCCTCCAACTAAACAAACACATACAAACAACAACAACAACAAAAAGAAACATGCATGTGTAGCAATCATAAACCTGTATCTAAGATATCCCTAAAATAAAATTTAAAGGCTGTGAAATCAGAATAAAAAATGTTTTTTTAAAAATGCAGCACTCATGTTTCCAACCTTTTTCAGGGTTACATTTGGTAAACTTCTGTCCATTTTTAACAAGATATTTTATCAACATAGATTCAGTTTTCAAAATACTAACTTTATTGTTACTAATTTGATATTATTTTATTTCTTTAATTGGTTTATTTATTTAGTGGTTGTATATATCCCCTGTTCTCCTGGCATTTTCTTTGTTTTATTCTTTTCAACTGATTTTAAGCTTTTTTTGTTTTGTTATATTCATTTTTAATAAAAAATGAGCCAAGTTGTTTTCTTTTCTTCACTTTTGAGGAACAGCCTGGCAGATCATTTGATTTTCTTTTTTGTCATATGGCACATTTGTAAGTTGAATTAGTAAAAAAGTTCTAGAGAAATTCCAAAAGACATAATTGCATTTTTTTTTTAGCATTTATACTCCCTTGAGCAATTCAGTAGAGTGGAACTTTCATTATATAAAAAAATTCCTTTTCTTTTGAATCTTAAAATGATCTTTTGTATACCTGTAGATTATTTATGTATCCAGCAGGAATATGGTTTTATATATTCAAAACTTTTTTTATAATTTGATCTCCTTTATGCATGAAAGGAAACTGGCTTTTTCTCAGTAAGCTTTTTTATCTATAAACAATATTTTAAACACTTTTTTCCCATTTTCCTTATACCATTAGTTAATAACATACACATTTTTAGTATTGGCAAAATTATAAAAGCTTAGTTCTGTCATTTTTTCCATTAGAGTTCAAAAATAATTTATTTTTTCTGCATCCAATAAAATTAGTAAATTTTGTAGATACAGTCTTCCATTTTTACCTTCTTTCCATTTTTATTTTGACTATTAATTCTTATTATAGGCAGAATATCCTGATGCCTAGAACCTATAAATGCGTTCCTTAGGTGGCAAAAGGGGCTTGGCTCGTATTATTAAGCTAAAGATTATGATGTTACAAGCTTAACCAGATGAGACCAATGTAATCACAATAATCTTTATAAATGTAGGCAAGATCAAAGGGAAATGAAATTCTTGTGGACAGGAGATTCATCCTCTGTCCAAGAGTTTCAGCCTACTCTTCCTGATGGACTACACTAAGGATTTGGGAATTTCCTGGACTGTCTCCACTGTTATATAAGCTAATTACTTGCTATCAACCTCTTAATATGTATTTTCTATCAGTTCTTTTTCTCTGCATGAAGTCTGACGGCTACAGCCCCTAATGTCTTACTGTGGAATTATTTGCTAATGGCAAACTTTCTGATAAGATTATTTTCCAGGATAGAGGTTTTTGACCTAAATATGCAAGCTGACAAGAAAATGGTAAATGAATATGTTTTCTTTCAAAAAGTATAATTTTGTGTCTTGTGCAAATAATCAAAGAAGATAGTAGTCTCTGTTTCAATACAATCAGATGACTCAAGCTGAACATGATACTCTACTCTCATGGAAGGAGAGTTGTCTTTTTCTACAGTACACATTTAAAAATTTTATACTTTACCAATGGAGCTTTCAAAGGAAAATGTTAGAAGGCATGGCATGTATGACCTACCACTATCATCAATTTTCTTCCCTAAAATACAGCAGAACAATTTCCCTTTTTGTTTTTTCAACTTCAATGTCTTTTACAATGGTCTTACAACGTGCTGTGCATGCTGTTTTCTGAAATTTGGAAATATAAAGGCCTATAAGTTTACTATGAAATCAAGTTTCACCTGCTTCCAAACAATGGCTGAGCTAAAGAGGAGGTGCAATTGTTTTCCATTTTTAAATTAGCATAGTCCTTTTTAATATGTGCTTCAAGATGTATTATATTTTCTTTTATCAAAATAATTTATTTTAAGTATATATTATAAATTTAATTTAGTTGTAATTTGTCTTAAATGATAACATGTTTTATTGGTGTAATAAAGAGAGAGTTGTTTTCAGGCAAGTCTTGATCTATCTGCTCAAATAATAATATTAATGACCTAAATTGCCTATTTTTATTTTCTATGTTTTTTACAAAGTGAGTTTTTTTATTAAGTTTTTTATTTATTGAATTTAGAAAGAAAGAAGAAGAGAGAGAGGGAAGGAGATAGGGAAAGGGAAACATGGATTTTTTGTTCCATTTATTTATGCCTTCATTGGCTGATTCTTGCATGTGTCCAAACTGGAGATCAAATCTGAAAACTTAGCACATTGGGAAGATACTCTAACTAACTGGACTACCTGGACAGGGCTACAAGGTGAGTTGTAATTCTTGTCTTCATACCAGTGGCTTGTGGGAGAAATAATATCTTCCTCTGTAACAGCAAAATGGCTATAGTAGGTTTTGATTTAGAAAGTTATCATTGTGTATTCAGAGATTCCTATTTTCTTTTGTTTTCCACTGGCCTGAATTGGATTCACTGACCCAAGTGGATCAATCACTCTTAACAAGAGTATAGGGTGTTCTCACTGACTTAAGCCATTCAGAATAGTCTCATCCTTGGAGCTGTGGAGTAGATTTAACCTCATTTAAAACACATGAATAATTATTGGATATATGAATTCCTCAGGGGTGAAATAGATATGCAAAAAACAACTAATCAACTCTCTAACCCAAGAAATTGTTTTACTGAGCAATGCCTGATACTGGGCCATTCATTTTACCAGAATATATAAGATGTACAGATGAAGAAACTAATAATAATAATAACAAATATATTTACTTAGAGAATTCTAAAAACTATTGTGTTAAATGTTTTGTGTGTATCCATTACTTAATCTCAGCAAGTAACGTAACGAAAAAATAATATCCCCCTTTTACTAATGGGGAAGACTGAGGCAATGAAAGGGTGTTTTGACCAAGGCCACTGAGCTAGGAAATAAAATAAATAATAAAAATACAGAATCTGAAATCTTGAAAAATACATGCCATGTTGTTTTGCAGGAAAGAATAAATAGCTTACCTTAGATCATATAGAAACTGTATTGCGGAGTAGTGATCCAAACCCTGGATTTCTATATATTATTTTTTGTGTCACAATTAGTCTTATTTCTGAAGTAAATTATGTATTAATACCGTGTTCAAGTGTGAACAATTTATGTATTCATGATTTACTCATTACTAAAGTCAGGTACTCAATTAATATTAAAAGAGATACCTCTTATGAATAATGATTACCTCAAACCTGACAGACAGAAGATACTTTGTAATTGTTTTAGTAATAGAAAGACAAATTAACTAATTGACTGATATTTTAAAAATCATGGTAGCTTTTTCCATTTGGTAGGTATTTTTTAGCATTGATTCTTTACTACTATATTTACTATCATAAAATCCTTTATATCAGTGTTTTAAAATATATTCCCTATAATGGCTTATAAATTACCAGAGTTTTATCAAAATATGCTTACCCACATTTCCAGAAAATGTATCACTCTCCCAAATTCAATGTAAATAAATGTTATATCACTCTGACCTCCTTTTCCAGCTCCCTTTTCCAATTTATAGATCATTTCAGTTGCATTGGACCCAACCAGATAATCCAGAATAACCTCTTAATTCCAAAGTAGGTAAATAGCAATTGTATATCCATCTTCTACATTAATGTGAATTCTTTCTTTGCTAAATAAAATAAGCTATTAACACCTTTCAGGTATTAGGTATAAATATCTTTTGGAGTCTATTATTCTGTCTACCACAATACCAAATCAAAATAAGTATTTGTGAGGTCTAGATAGAAATTTTTATAAGAATCTCAAAATTTAACCTCCTTACCACATCCTTGTCTGGTGACACAAAAGAGATATATTTCTGTCTGGCTTTCTATAAATTAGGTAGCAAAACCTACTGAGGTCACCAAAAATTCTCTCTCTAAATGACATTCTGTCTTTGTTACTATTGCATTAGAGAAGTTAATATTAGTTGCAATAACATATAAAGCTTCAATTCTCAGTTGCTTTACACAAACATGTTTACTTCTTACTCATGTAGTATTTTGATGTATGTATTGAATAGTTGGCATTCTATATAGTGATTCAGAGACACAGAATCCTACCAATTTACAGATTAATCATCCCAGAGGGCTATGGGGTCTGTTATTTCTAGCTGACAGATAGGAGATAAAAGATATAGAGGGCGCATATAAATTTTACTACATTTTCCAGAAGGTTGCAGACCACTTCATTTTATATCCATTAGTTACAGAGTCATGCCTAGATTTAAGGGAACTAGAAACATAATTTTTGGCATTACAGATGCTTTCTAAGAAAATAAAACCACAAATTAACTTTTTTATTGTATCATGACTTATATTTTAAGTTTTTTATATACTTTGAGGTTTCCTGGTGTATTGTATAAGATGGTGGTCATTTCATTTTTTAGCTTGTAAAAGTCCAAACAGAGAGAGTAAAATTTCAGATATCTCACATAGAAATATTTTTGCTGATATTTTCCCTAGGTCAAGGAAAATTAAGGAAAAAAATAACAAATGGGACTGACTACATCAAATTTAAAAGCTTCTGAACAGTTAAAGAAACCATCATCATAATGAAAGGTCCAAGGGCTTAACCTCTAAAATATATAAAGAGCTTATATAACTCAATACCAGGAAGATAAACAATCCAATAAAAAAAGTGGGTAAAGGACCTGAATAGACACTTCTTGTGGGTCATACAAAGGACCCATAGACTTATGAAAGGATGCTCAACATCATTAGCCATCAGAGAGATGCAAATTAAAACTACAATGAGATGTCATCTCACGCCAGCCAAAATGGCTATTATTAATAAATCAACATACAGTAAGTGCTGGCAAGGACATGGAGAAAAGGGAACCCTAATGCACTGTTGGTGGGAATGCAGGCTGGTACAGCCACAGTGGAAAACAATATGGGATTGTTTCAAAAAACTAAAAATGGAAATGCCTTTTGACCCAGTGATTCCACTGCTGGGAGTATGGAAGAATCCCAAAACACTAATTCAAAAGAATTTATGCACCTCTGTGTTCATTGTAACACTATTTACAATAGCCAAACTTTGGAAACAGCTTAAGTGCCCATCAGCAGATGAATGAATGAAAAAACAGTGGTACATCTATCCAGTAGAATACTACATAGCAGAAAGAAAGAAGAGACTCTTATCTTTTACAACAACATGGATGAAACTGGAGACTATTTTGCTAAATGCAATAAGCCAGTCGATGAAAGACAAATACTATATTATCTCTCTTATAATGGGAATCTAATGAATAAAACAAACTAATAAGCAAAATAGAACCAGAAGCATAGAATCAAGGAATAGACAAAAGTTGTAAGAAGGGAAGGAGGGAGTGGGGACTGACTGATAGAAGATGGAGGGATTAGTCAAATAATATATATGAAGGACCCATGGATGCAGACAATGGTGTGGGGATTGACTATGAAAGTGGGGTGCAGGCTGTGTTTAGGGGTGCAAAGGAGGAAAAATTGGGACAACCCTAATAGCATTAACAATAATATATTTTAAAAAGGAAAACAAAAACAAACGTTACAGGATGTCTGGCTCAAGATCTGACTATCAAGCCATGAAATACTTTCACAAACACTTCTTTCCAGGCATAAGGAGCCCCTATGAAAAGGAGATACCACTGTGTCTGATCTGGATGTACATAGTTCTTCATGATATGGACCCCATGGTTTGAAATAAATGAATTAAAAATTAATTTAGTTATAACAACATATGAGAGTGGGTAACTGCAACAGAAACTCCGCTTTGGAAAAGGAAAGCAATGAAGGCACACAGAGGTCAATGCTTCCCAGCAATGATTGAGTCACACCAGCCAAAAGTTGTGAGGCCCCTTGTTTAGAATTGCAAAGTATCTGAGATGCTATCTTACTTGTAAACTAACATTAACTTGGTCAGTTTTGTGGATGCTAGTGGAATATTCCAAATTTCTAGGTCACAGGTTAAAGACAGTTTAAGGTTCAGAGAACTAGTGATAATTAGGGTATCGGCCTTTTCTTGTACTGGTTCTCTGAGTCCCATTTATCACAGAAAAACATGAAGGCCCTGGATATCACTTGCACAAATAATGAATTATGGTAGTACAGGAAGCATGAGCTAAGGAAATCTGGATCTTTTGCAATGAGCAGTAAAATAACTATTCTTCACTCTACTTGCAAGGCTGTTTCCTATAGAAAAGTTTGATATGTACAAAGTTTGCTATACAAACAACCTGGAAAATAGAGTATGGAACAAAAGGGAAGTTACTATCTCACTCACAAAATGTGCAGAAAACATAAAATACCCAGAGAATGCTCTGAAAATACCTTTTATCCTGAGGACGGAGTAAATATATTGATCACATGCTTATTCTACTTTCTGGGATAAATTATCTTGTCAAGTGTTCTTGGTGATCTATGGCTGCCTTCTGGGTGATTTCTCAAAATTATTACAACTTTAATAAAATTTTTATTTTACAATAGTTTTTGATTTACAGAAAATTTGTGAAGATAACGGAGAGAGTTCTTATACTTGACAAACATTTCTGCTATTACAAACATCTTATGTTACTCTTGTATAATTGTCAGAACCAGAGAGTTAATTTAGATATATTATTATGAAATCTGAATAAATTATAGAGTTTATTTAATTAGCTTTTACGTACTATCTTTTTTCTCTTCCAACATCCAAAAGCTACATTACATTTAGTTGTCATGTCTCATCATGTTACATCATGTTTCCTGTTTGTAATAGCTTCCCAGGCTTTTCTTGTTTTTAATGACCTTGACAATTTTGCAAAACACTGTTCAAACATTTTGTAAAATAGCTCTCTGCTAGCATTTGTCTGATGTTTTTCTTGTGATTAGACTGAGTTTATGGAGGTTTAGGATAAAGACTACTGAAAGAAAATACAATTTTATCATATCATATCAAGGATATATATCTTCAAACTGACTTAAGACTGTTGATATTAATCTTAATCACTTAGCTGACGAAGGGTTTGCCAGGGTTCTCTGCCATAAAGTTACTTTTTTTCCCTTTCTTTCCATACTATACTACTCGGAAGTAAATCACCAGGTGCATCCCACAGTTAAGAAGTGAGGAATCATGTTCCATATTTTTGAAGGCAGAATATCTACAAATGTTTTAAACAAATCTTCTGTATGGAGGTTGTTTATTTCCCCCCACTTATGTATTTAATCAGTTATTTATTTATATTAATTTGATCAAATAAATATGCATTTAGTTTTTTTCACTTTCAGTTATCATTCAATCCTTTACTTCTTTTGTTGCTCAACTCATTAGTTTATGGGGAATTAGTCCACTGGGAGTCTTTCTGTTGGCTTCTGTGTTCCTTTCATACACTGTGTCTGTGTTTGTGTGTGTTTCTGACACTATAAGGTGGTTCAGGCTCATCATGGATCTATTCTGCTCCAGGCCTGGTGTCAACTATTTCTCCAAGGAGCCTAGGTTCTTAAAATTGGATAATGAAGTGGAATGTTTCTTGCTTATTGCTTGAACACTAAAATAATGAACTATATCTAGGTTTTCATATATGGTAGCATCTGCAATAGATAGGGTAAGAATAATTATGATTGTTAAAATTCCAAACCTTAAAGTCTCAATAACATAACACTTTATTCCTTTTTCATGTTATCAGGGGGTGCTCTTGCACTCAATTGAAGAAAGCTGGGCTCCTTCCACCTTTAACCTCCACCATTTCTAGGACTTGAAGTTCTTTTGCTTTTAGGTAGTAGACAGGGGTAAAAATTGGAGAGGGTAAATTTGTTTACTCACCTGTCTAACAATTGCACATGTTATTTCTGCTTACACATCTTTGGATGCCTACAGATATTTAGGTATGTCTTGTTGCAATGAGTGTTAAAAACTGCAGCCCCTGACTGGATATTGCACCTTAGCAAACCTTGAAGCTATGGAAGGTGAACACAAATATTATGTGGAGAGCTGGTGTTCCTTTCCAATTCCATTTTAGCTTAAATCCATAGAATTTCTGTTTCCCAAGCCATTGTATTAGACTGCCTTTACCCGATATGTGGGTTTCATAGTTCTTTCATTCTCTCTTTTAATTACTTCTGGTGAATTTGTCCTTCAAGTCATTCTCTACATCGTTTTCAAAGTAATAATCCTAAAGCAAAGAACGTTTCCTCAAAATTTCCTACTCTGAAACTCTCGACGACTACCTATTATGGCCAATAACGTTTCAAAACTTGATATAATTATTTGAATTTCCCCATGAGCTATATATTCCCATCTTTTCTCACACTGTTTTTCAATATATGTTAAATGATGCAGCCAATCTGACTTGTTCATCATTCCTAAAACACACCATGTGGTTTCCCTCCTCCATATTTTAATACCCTCTCCCAGCCTTTTTCATTGTGCTGAATTTTTCCTTGCCTTTATAACCTGACTTAAATGCCACCTTCATCAAGATGATAGAAGAAAATTTTATTTCTTTGAATTTTGATAACATCTTGTAGCTTTTAAACCACTCCCAGAAGTTTTTATTTGTATTACTGGATTATTGAGATAACAGCATTACATGGAATTAGAGATCAGATATTAAAATATATTTACTTTATATCACTTATAATAAATGATAAATTATCTTTCAAGAATTTTTTAATCAGTAAGCACTTGGAAAGTAACCATACAAAAATGATTTTATATTAAAAATAACTTATATTGTATAATCTGCATAAAAATAATGTTCCTTTATGTTAAAACCAGTTACCAAGAATCTAATTAAACATTTGAAATATAATGATTAATATTTTGTTATGCTTTTAAAAATTATGTATCATATTGAAACTAGTAAAGGTAAATTAAAAGAGGGGGCAATTAAAATATTTAAATAGTCCATTATGACATGTAAGTTAACATTTTGGAGTTTTGGAATTTAAACATGTGCATTTTCAAAAATTATATAAAGATATAAAAATGTGAATGCACAAATGTGTTCAGAAATAGCCATATAGTCAAAAAAATAAATTGGGAAAACATGCAAATTTTAACATTTATTTTTGCTGTATTATTACAATGTTCTTTTAAACAAAGACTCTACATTTCTCAGTACCATATCAAATACCACTTGATATAAAAGACATATAGAAAATATGTTTCGTATTTATTTCTACAACCTGAGATATTAAAAGTTTAAGTTAGTAATCTAATCTAATTACAATTCAAAAAAGAGATATTAGAAGAGTCACAAATACCAGTTGAGAGTTGCAAATCATAAGTTATTTATAAAACACACTCACTGAAACACAATTAGAAAATTTAAAATGAGAAGGGGAGCTAAAGTTAATCTGCATAAGAAATTAGATGGTCCTACCTTTCTTAAGGTGAGTTAAAATAAATTTCAATACAGTTCATTCCTTTAACGTACTTCACACCCACCACTTATACTTGAATTAAATATTATTTGAAAAATGTTAAAATTGCTGTATCTATAAAATTAATACTTCATAATACTAAAATAGAAAATACTAATTTTAAATGTCCATCATCTACAAGTATATGATGAATTAAAAAAATTGTTTTCCATTTACTCAACTAAACCATGTTTTTTTTTTTTTTTTTTTTTTTTGTATTTATTACCTTTATTCTTTTTTTTTTTTTTAATTAATTTATTTACTTTTTAAATACATTTGTCTCTGCCTTCCCCCCCCTTTCCCTTGCCCCCTCCCACCTTCCCTCCCTCAGCTCTTCCCCTTTGGTTTTGTCCATGTGTCCTTGCTATATGTTCCTTGACTTTCCCCTTCCCTTCCCTTTCCCTGCCCCCCCCTTCCCTCTTGTCTCTGTTGATTTCTTTTCCTTTCAGTGTTGCTGGCCATATTTGCCTTGCTTCTTTGCATTGTTGGTTAGGTTCCGCTTATAGGTGAGATCATATGGTATTTGTCTTTCGCCCCCTGGCTTATTTCGCTTAGCATGATGCTCTCCAGTTCCATCCATGCTGTTGCGAAGTTTAGTACTTCTTTTTTCTTTCTGCTACGTAGTATTCCATTGTGTATATGTACCATAATTTTTTGATCCAATCATCTACTGATGGGCATTTAGGTTGCTTCCAACACTTGGCTATTGTAAATTGTGCTGCTATGAACATTGGGGTGCATAGGTTCTTTTGTATTGGCGTTTTACCCTGAGAACATCAACTAAACCATGTTTATGTAACTTAAGTTACTATTCAGTATTGGAAGTAAAGAAGTGACAGCTGGTTCTACGACTTTTCTTCAAGCTTTGGTGGTCTCTAAACATTTGTCTTGGTCAATTTCCGTGAACATACGATTTAAGACGTTGTTTATCTAGAAACCTGAACATCTGACTGAGGCATGAGTTCCAGGCCAACCACCAGGAATTAATGTACAGGAGCATGTTTATCAATTAAAGAACAACCAATATTGATGGGCCTCAGAAAACGGGGAAAATTGGAGTTGGTCAAGAGTGTCTGGAAGACCTGCTAAAAAGCACGATGCTTTTCTGAATAGAGATTTTTTTCTCAAACATGGAGTTTAGAATTACTTAGACATGATGTACATCAGTACCTGGGATTTTCTGAACACTTGTTCTTTTAATATTTTGCATTTTTTAAAGCTAAGTGAACTTCATTACTTATAGATTGAGGACATTTTGAATGTGATGTTTGATTGTCTTCTGAAACCAAAACCATTGTTCACAAGTTTTTGTCAAAGTTGGTTGCCTTTCACTGTTCTTTTGAACTCTCAGCATTCAGAGTAGAGCAATATAAGTTAAAACCTACAAACAAAGTTTTATTTGTACATTATAAATATGTTGATGTAATGAAAATATCACTTTACTAATTTATATATGCCATCTTGCTTGAATGTAATGCCAGTTGGTATTTTAGAATTTTTGATAATTTGTATATTGGAATTTGTGATATAACAAATTAAGTTGAAAAGTTTAGAAACTTACTCAAGGCTCAAAATATACATGAGACTATTAATTCTGTTTTATTTAAATTCTACAATTTTGTTTTAAGGAGGTCTGCACTTATCTCTAATATCTCTAATAGGTTTGAAATAATTGTGAAAGTCTAGAGTCACTGTCAAATCCAGCAGTTATCAAATATACCTAATAGCCCCCAAAAAGTGGTAGAATATTGGAATGCTTGGCTTTATGATAAAATTTCATAAGTGGTCACTTGATGCATTAATAAATTTAGCTAGAGTAATTTCCTTTCATAAACTTGTGGTCACTAAATGCATAACATATTTATAAATTTTTAAGAAAAGTCAACAACCTGATTAAGATGATCCATGAACATGATCATTTAAAATGTTAAGTTATATAATCTAAATTTGATATTACTAAAATTACTTTTATACCTTCTGTATTTTTTTCTGGGGAGACATTTCACAAGTAGCTGGAAACATTCATGGTTGATATCTATCTGAAAATGGATGTCCTAAAATAATCACTTTGACCATTATATGAAAGCCCAAACTTGTATTCATTCCTCATAACAAATACACCCAAAATTAATTAGATTTGTATCTGCAGTTTGCCAAACACGCTTGCTGGAGGTGATTTTTAATGTCTGGGGCATTCATAGATTCCTACTACATTGCCAGCACAATCCTCTGTCTTTATTACAGGTAGTATATAACTGGGCCCAACATAATGGCACCGATGTGACCTAACTGCTTTCTCATTGACCATATTAATATCAAAATGAAATGATGCCCTTAATATTTACTGAGTTTGCTTGCTTTTCCTAAAAAAAAATTTGCCTAAATAATTACTAGCATATAAAAACATGTTGCATATATTTTAGTGTATGATCTAAGTGTCTTAATAGTAGTTAGTGTGCTACTTGATTGAATTAATTTAATACACTATTTTAAAACAACTTTCTGTCAGGTGCCATTTAAGGAACTGAAAGTGTATAAATAAATACCATACAGAGGAAATCACGAAATCAGTATCATATAAACTATTAAACACTTAACCCTATACTGACAATCTTCATTAGGTATATTCAAACAACACCTTTATTTTTAAAAATATATTTTTCTATATTATACCAGATTGTGGGTTATGAATATAAGTGATAACAATAGTCTTCTTAGTTTTGTTTTTTTCTATACATTTCATCAAGAAAAACTGTCTTCAAAAATTGAAGGCACATGTCAATTATTGTTAAGCTTTTGACAACATTTTCAAGCATATGTGCTTTTAGCAGAATAAGAAGTGTTGGTTTGTCTGACTAGATTATCTGCAGCTTCTGTGTTAAAAGCACTAAGAATATGACAGTCACATTTTTGTATATATATAAAACAAAGCGATAGAAAAGAATTATATCAAGGAGATTTATTCTCCAATCAATGCACAATGGAATAAGGGACATAAATCCTAAGATATCAATGGAAAAATAGATAAAATAATATTTGAAAGATAGAGCTAAAGGAACAAAAACATTTACACAGGTAGAGATTTGCTTCCTTGTTATTTATATGCAGCTATATAATGGTAGTAAGTATTATGTAAGATGGGGAAACAAAACGTAAATCTTTATCCAAAAATTTGGTTTGAACACAAAAGAGCAAATGGCTCTCTATCTGCATTAGTGATCCCAAGATTGGCAGAAACTGAAGCATTTGGAATATTTTTTGGGTAAGAAATAGAAATGTGCTGAAGAATACATGATCTGTTTGATAGTCCAGTTTTTTAAACATATATTTAAACAATTTCTCTTAAAAAACTGTAGCTTTTCATATGAAATTATTATTGATTGAAGAAAATTGCTAGTGTAAATCCCTAGGCTACTTGGACATAATTATCCTTAAATTGGTTTTATATTATGTGACACATTATGCATCACATAACCTTTTACTTCAGCGTTATTTATGTTTCTAGCTATGACTATGCGACTTGAACCTTTTTTAAGATTAAGGTGTGTTTTGTCTTTCATTGAATCTCTGGCTATAAAGCCACTGCTGTGCACAGAGAGTATATTTTGAAATGTCTTAATGAACTAGTATGTTTCATAAAAATGTATAAAGCTCTCAATTGATAAGGAGATTAAAAAAAAAACAAATGTCTATTGACTGTTAAGCATTGGTTTGAATTTTATATGCATAGTAATTCACCTATTAATTTGCTATTATAAAATTGAAATGAACACTTGAAAACTTATTAATTTGAAATAGGGAACTGAAAAGGATAGGCAAGTTAGATGAGAAATAAAAAAAATAGATAATTTTTTCCTTTTTATTGAAATTTCTCGGTGACATTGGTTAACAAAATTATATATCTTTCAGGTGCACAATTCTACAGTATCTTATATGCATACTGTATTGTGGGTTCGCCACCTCAAGTCAAGTCTCTGTCCACTATCATTTATCCCTTTATACCATACTACACCTTGCTCTACCTCAGCAATCACCACAGTTGTTTTCTTTTCTTTCTTTCTTTCTTTTTTTTTTTTGCTCTATTCCTTTACCCCAGAACCCTGAGAGTAGCCAGCCTGTTCTCTATTAATATCTCTAATTTGTTTGTTAGCTCATTTTGTTCATTAGATTCTATATATGAGTAAAATCATATGCTACTTGCATTTCTCTGACTGGCTTATTTCACCTAGAACAATGCTCTCCAGTTCCTTCCATGCTGTTCTAAAAGAGTGAGATTTCTCTCTCTCTCTCTCTCTCTCTCTCTCTCTCTCTCCCTTTACAGTGAAATAGCATTCTATTGTTAAATGTACCACAGCTTTTATATCCACTCATCTACTGATGGGCATTTGAGTTGCTTCCAAATCTTGGCAATTGTAAATAGCATTGGGATGAACATAGGGGTGCATATATTCTTTTGAATTAGTATTTCAGCTTTATTTGGATAAGTTTCCAGAGGAATGGGAATTGCTGGGTCATAAGGCAGATCCATTTTTAATTTTTTAAAAAATAACTCCATACTACTTTCCACGGTAGCTTCACTAATCTATATATTCCCACCAACAGTGCATGAGGGTTCCATTTTTCCCCACAACCTTGTCAGCACTTGTTGTTTGTTGATTTATTGATGATAGCCACTCTGACATATGTGAGGAGATGTCTCATTGTGGTTATAATTAGCATAAAATTCATCCAAATTGTAAAGGAAGAAGTAAAACTGTCATTATTTGCAGATGACACAATACTGCATATAGAGAACCCTAAAGAATCCACCAAAGAACTACTAGAACTGATCAATGAATTCAGTAAGGTAGAAGGATGCAAAATAAATATCCAGAAATCAGTTGCACACAAATACACCAATAATGAACTATCGAAAGGGAAACTAAGAAAACATTCTCACTCACAACTGCTTCAAAAAGAATAAAACACTTAGGAATAAATTTCCTAAGACGTAAAAGCTTGTACTTTGAAAATTATGGCCACAAAAGAGAGACATTTTTACAAAGGCTTTTTTAAAAAAGATTTTGTTTATTTATTTTTAGAGAAGGGAAGGGAGGGAGAAAGAAAGAGAGGGAGAGAAACATCAATGTGTGGTTGCATCTTGAGCACCTCCTCTTGAGGACCTGGCCTGCAACCCAGGTATGTGCCCCTACTGGGAATCGAACCTGCAACGCTTTGGTTCACAGGCCGGTGTTCAGTCCACTGAGCCACACTGCACAGGACAAGAAACTTAACATATACAAATAAGTGGAAGCATATACTGTGTTTCTGGATAGGAAGAATTGATATCATTAAAATGCCCATACTACCCAAAGCAATCTATAGTTTCAACACAATCCATATCAAGATAATGGTGACATATTTAATAAAACAAGAATAAATATTCCACAAAGTATATGAAACCACAAAAATCTCTGAATCACACCAGCAATCTTTTTAAAAATTTTTGTTCAATTACAGTTGTCCTCATTTTTCTCCCATTACTTTCTCCTGCCCTACCCACCCTCACCTCCCACATTCAATTAGCAATCTTAAAAAAGAAAACGAAGTTGGAGAAATCACACTACCTTATATCAAACTATATTACAAAGCCATAGTAATCAAAACAGCATGGTACTGGCCTAACACTAGATATAGAGATCAGTAGAACAGAATAAAGTGCTCAGAAATAAATCCACACTTTTATAGTCAGTTAATATGTAACAAAGGAGGCCAAAACACACAATGGGGTAAAGATAGTCTATTCAATAAATGGTATTGGGAAAACTGGACAGGCACATGCAAAAAATAAAACTTATTCACTTCCTTATACCATACACAAAATTAACCTCAAAATGGAGTAAGACTTAATCCATAAAAATCTTATTAAAAATCATAGTAGAATCTTAGACATTTCTTGTAGCAACATTTTTTCTGATACATCTTTTTGGGCAAGAGAAACAAAAGAAAAAAGAGCAAATGTGACAACACCAAACTAAAAGGTTTTGCACTGCAAAGAAAACCATCAGCAAAATAAAAAGACAACCTGCTGAATGGGAGAACATATTTGCCAAAACATTCGATCATCTGATTAGGCGTTAATATAAAAGTTTATAAAGAACTTATAAAATTCAATACCAGAAGACAAGTAATATAATTTAAAAAAAGCAAAAGGCTTGAATAGACACTTCTCCAAAGAAGATATACAGATGGCCAATAAACATATGAAAAGGCCCTCAATGTAACTAATCATCAAAAAAAATTTTAGAACATTTAATTAATGGGCAGTCATTTTTCCCAGAACTTGTACTATATTGTTCTAATAAAATTGTGGGAAAATGATTTACTTTCATACCATAGAATTGTTAGTAATTTTTAGTAATTTTCAATTACTAAAATATTACTTTGGTGTATAGATTTAGCTACAGTTTGAGAATGGAGTTCTTACAGGGAAAAAAAAAAACTTTGACTAGTGAAGATATGAACACGCAGATACACATACTGGGCGGAAAGAAGGAAAAAAGTATATTGAAGAGAAGAGTAAATTTGCAATACTGTTAAGAAAAAGAGCAAAATATCATATGTCAATAGTAAATTTTAAAAATACTTGAGTTAACCAGAAACCTACCATATACAAAACTATTATCTATTGTGTGGTGAATGTCTCAAAATAATGGCCCACTACAAAGTCGTAGGCTGTTGGTGGTAGGAGAACTTAATTTTAAATATTAATTGATGGATCTACTTTTAATATTACATTATTGATATATATTAATGACTTTACTTTTATTATTTGTTACATATTCCAGTGATAAGCATGCTTTTTTTCATTCTATGTTTCCAGAAGTAGTAAAATACTTGTATAATAGATTTCCCTAAACTATATTCCAGGAAATTTGTTCATTTGAAAATTTATGTAAATTTGCTTTGAGTTACTGGCTTTCTAATTGGTTAAAATATCATTAAGCCTTTTTATGTTACATAAAACAATGTCAGTCTTTATAGTTGTTCATCTCTTTCCCAATGGGATATCAAGGTAATAAAGTGTATGTACTCCAGACTCCTACTGAAAAAAACATAACCTCAAACTCTTAGTTGAATCACATCAGAACTCTCACTAAAAATTATTGCTTCCTGAAAGCATATAGTTTCATGCTATATTTCCACTTCCTTAAGTAATTTAGGTTCTGTCATTGGATCAAGTCAGACCAGGGTAAATCGTAAATATTTTGATCTGACAGAAGAGGGTTTACACATTATATCATAGTATTGTACAGACCTGTTCAAGCATGGACGCAATAGTTCATTGTGGCAAAATAAGAACTAGAAATGCTGAGCCTGAAAGCCACAATTCAAGGACACAAATTGTTCCTAATTACAAGCAGGACTGTCAATGGGAGCCAAATACGCCACGGGAGGGACTGATAACCTCCAGATTGAAGGGTGAGATGAGGATGAAAAGACAGAGTCTCGTGTTACCTCATAGAGGCTCACTTCAAAGAGACATTGAATAATAAAAAAAAAAGTTTACTGACATTTTATATTTATTTGTGTGTTTTTATTATGTTATTTGATTTGTATGTATATAGTTTTATATTAGCCTTGAGCACAAGTTATGTATACATCCTCCAGAATTTTGAGAAATAAATGTTTTGGTTTAAGCCACTCAGTGTATGGTATTATGCTCTAGTAGCCCAGATGGACTGACTCCACATCTCATCTATGTGTCTAAGGACTTACTACGCCCGACATTAGCATTCAAAATCTATAATTACCTAGATATAAGTTTTATAACTGCAATTGTTTTATTGCTAGTTCACAATGAGTAGATTAATGCCTGACTGCTTATAAATGTTTTAAACTACTAAAAATATCAGCCCTCTGAATTTCTTCTATAGTGTCTAGCACAGAGAATTAGTTAGGTAATGAATAATTTTTAAAGTATTCATAGTATAAATTATATTAAAATGAAAGCTTTCTAATTTTGCATTTATTTTGAAATTGAAATAAGGACTCGAATAATTCAACATTTCCAAACACCAGTCTTACAAAGGGACTAGCCTGCCCAGAGTAGAACCACATGAGAAGCTTGTTAAACATTTAAATTCCAAGTGTGAATCCCTAAATATTCAGACTTACCATTTAAAAGGACTCTAACATCATTTAGAGACTTCTCCTAATTCTACTGCAACAATTTTACTAGTTTTACTGGTTACTACTTGATTTATTTATTTTTTAAAGGCCAAGTGTATCATGTCCAATGGTCCTTGCTTCTTAAAAAAATAAATAAAGTTAAAACATCTTCAAGATTCCATTTGACTAAAAAAATATTTTTTAAAAAGGTAGTCTATGAGTGTATTTGCCCACATCTTATTCATAGGCTTTGCTTCAGGATAAACAAGTTTGAATATTTAGAAAAGTGTCCTTGGGATATTTTAAAATGGTTAACAACAAAGAAAACATATAAAAATCTCTCACTTTTCGAAGAATTTATAAACAGAAGGAGACAGGGAATAAGCATAAGAAAATTAAATTACATATAAAAATTGATGAGTAGAACAGTAAGAAATGAAAGAGAGTAAGGTAACTGGTGGACTGTAAGGCTGTGGTAATTGCTGAAGTTATAATCAGAACAGACAAGAGAGACTAGTTGAGAAGTTCTTGAAGGATGTGAGGAAGTTAGCCAATATGGATAACTAAAGGGGAAAGTATCCCAGACAAAAGAGGAAGTCTGTGGACAGGCCCTTAATTGGTAGCATGACTGATGTGCTCAAGGGCAGCAATGTTGACTGTGTACCTGAAATAATTCCAGCAAAAAAGGGAGTAGTGGACGTAAATTCAGGCCAAAATTTGTGGAGTGCTATGCTGGTTAATGTAAGGACTTTGTTTTATACTTGTAATTAAATGTCATGTCATTAAAAGGCTTTGTATATATAGTTGAGGTAGCCTAACATAAGTTTAAAAAGTAGCACTCTGTCAACTTTGTTGAGAGTAACTGTAAGTGACCAGCATTGGAACATGGGTACAAGTTGGGAAGCCACTGGAGTGGTCTGAGGAGGAGGTAATGATGGCTTTGTCAGGATGAGCACAGTGGAAGTAAGAGAGGGCGTGCCTCAAACCAGGGTCACACCAGTTGGATAATTAAGTGATTACATTATAAAGATGCTAAGGAAGAAGCAGTCTAATTTCCTAATGGAGTTTCTAGGGGTCAAATTAAAGATGGAGATACTATCTACTGAGAGCAAAAAACTCTAAATAGATTAAGTGTGAGAGGAGAGATCATTGGTTTTGGACATGGTAAGTTTGAGAAGCATTTTAGATATTCAAAGAGAGAAGTGGGGTGGACATTTAGACATGTGAATCTGGATTTGCATAAAGAAGTCTTGGATAGAGATATAAATTTAAGAGTTATTTCATGCATATGCATATTACTAAAGGCCACCAAGCTACATATATCAATAAGCCAGTGAGTGTAGAAAGTGAAGAAAACAGGTCCTATAAGTGAGCCATGTAACACTCCAATGTTAACCGATTGGGAAGTGGAGTACAGAGCAAAGGAAATTGAGAAATAACAGTAAGAATGGAAAATAAACACAAGACTGCTGTACTGAAGACAAATAAAAAATATATATACCTAAGAAGAAAGAGGGGTCAACTCTTATCAAACACAACTGATTTTGCTCAAATAAAATGAGGAAAATAATAGACCACTGTTTTAGCTTTGTGACTATTGTAAATTGGACAATAATGTTTCTATAAAATGGTTAGGGCTGAAAACTTGAATGAAATGGCCTTAAGAAAGAAATGGAGAAATAAAATTGGAGACAGAAAATATAGACATTTATTTTGAGAAGCCATACAAAACAGAGTATTGAAAAAAAAGGAAGAAAAAAAAAGCTGGTGGGAAAAATAGGGTAGAAAGATGGTTTTATAGTGTGTCAATTTGTAAATGAATGTGCAGGGAACTCCCTGGGAGCTCAGCAAGGAAATTATCCAGTTTGTAAAAATCATCTGAAGTTTGCATTATTAATTTATATTTTTTCAATGCCAACTTCTCTGGTTTATTCAGCTAGGCTATTTCTAAGCATAGAATTTCTTAAATATATCTGGTCCACTTTTTATATTTAATAAAATTCTGGTGGTACTTTTTTGTAATTTTCTAACCCTGTTGTTAATAGTGTCTTATGTAAGGAAAAAAAAAGTCTTCTGTTAGCTATGCTATTTCTCTGAAATAACCTGCTTTATTATGTTCTCTAATATTTTGTTTCTCAATTTTAAAATTGAATTATGCTCATTATCATGATGAAATTAAGATCTGAACTCAATATGGATCCAATAGCATCTAATTTATAATTTATTCATTACTGTCAAATGACCAGTTAGGAAATCGTGGAGGCCCAAAATTCTCAAGCCTAGTTTTTTTAATATGTAAACATTTGGATCTCTATAAATATGTATATTAAAATATTTAATAAGTGAATATTAAAAAATGTACTAATTCATGTGATAAGTGAATCTGTGCCAGTGGATATAATTTAGGAAATCTTGATAAGATGGGAGTTAAAATAAATTGTTTCAATAAAATTTATCTACTTAAAGTAGAGCTTTCGTTACTTTAGGCAGGTGCTGCACACTAATTGCCAAGCTAAGGTATAGCTTGTGGCCATAGACAAACTTTGATTGGCTCATTGCTCTATTAAATTATTGAACAACATTTTTTTAACTGGGTACAATATGTATGGAATTTTTATATCTGACTTCCCTTGAACAATGGAAATATTTGTCAACACTAAGTCCACATTCCATGTGTCCTCATCCTCTGGCGGGTCTCCTGCACTGTGCTGCAGGACCCTACTTCTCTAATTGACTTTAACTTCTGAAAACTGAGTTCAGAGCATCTCGATAAATGTTTAACAAAAATTGTAAAAGAGAGGTAAAACATAGTTTAAGAAGCAGAGTTAGAAAATATTAATTGATTCTCAATTAGTTATTTTATGATCACAGATATGGACAATGACAACTACCAGTGACATTGCATTGGGTTTGTCTTAGCTGCCAGGTAGGTACGCATAATGATGACACTATCATATAGACCACAAAAAAAGTAAATGTGCATATATTTTTGTGAAGGCATAATTAATTTTACACAAATTTAGGTTAGTGGTTAGTGAGAAGCAGGTAGGGAAAGGATGTGGTATCATATCAACCAGGAAAAGTTGAGAAGTGAGCCCAATGAGAGAAGTTAGCCAAGGGGACACAGAACAACATCCATGCTATATGGTGAACATATTGTTGTTCTAGGTCGCAGCTTGCTCAGTGCAAGAGAGTCAGAGAATCCAGATGGGATAGTGGACATTTACCATCATGATCTAAGCAACTGATCCAGAGTTCAAGGCTACAACCATTGGAAAACAGGTTGCAATTTCTCATTGAATCAGGAAACAAAGCGGTATCTCAATCTGAGAAAATATGTGAGAAATCATGGTGAATTGCAATCAAATGGAACAACACTAGGCACTAGATACTGGATTGCACCTCAGCCTGGGGACTAAGGAGGGTCAGGACCCAACACAGAAACCTTCCAGACAGGGTAAAAAAACAGTCATTAGCTTGGAAAGGCCTAAAAGAGAGAGCCACCTAAGAAAATATATGATTATAACAAAACATAGCAAAAGTTACCTATAACTGAAAATTCTCAGTACTTGACTTATGAAAGGAAGTTCAATTACAATTAAACAAAGTGATATAACAAAAGTATATACTTTATATGTACCCCAAAATATGTGCTGGGTTGATTCCACAAGATATGTTCATAATAAAGTTATCAGAATTATACAAAAATATTCATGGATTATATATACAGATGTCTGAGCTGTAAAAAACAAGTCGGTGTAAATATTAAATCATGAAATTTATGAGACTTGTATATTTAGTTGCTAAAAACCAGATTGACATACTGTCTTTTTCTCATAGTTTTTAGTACTCCAGTTAGAGAACCAGGTATATGTCTTCTTGAACTATATCTGTATGTACGCTTACTTTGATATCACAATTGCTTTCATTCTAACAATATAAAAATAGCAAGTTAAAACTGCCAAAGCAGTTTTCAGTGGACTGGAACATATAAATTGAAAAATTCTTTAATTTGAAATGTTTCTGTCAGATTAATGAATTAGAGCAATAAAATCTTATTGAAATTACCTGCCTGTGAGAACAAGGCTATACAAAATCAATTGGAAAGAAATATGTAGTTGACAAAGTGTAAATTTTCTGAATGAAAATTAATGTCTGATATAAATATTTGCTTATTAAGAGTCTTTCATTGCAACTTATGTTGATGCACTCGTTCTTATCTATGTATTTATCTTATTCACATGCTGTTAAGAGTAAAATGTAAATATGTTTATGGAGAGAAAAATCTGTCCAATATTATTTTATCAGTTCTTAAAGTAGCAAAAAACTGATACATTTTATATTAGACAAACTCTAAATTAGGATAATGTAAGATTCAGTGTCTGGTGTCTTGGACATAGTAGATTCAAGTGACAACATTAAAATTTATTCAGTTTTTGAATAATTTCAAATAGCAATGGGGTTGAATTATGTAAAGTGATAGAATAATTTCACACTTCTGGATAGACATAGGTATCATAGAAAAGAGATATATTTATTAAAATTTATAATGAAATGAAACTATTAGATTTCTAATTCATGAAAGGCATAACACATCTTCCGGTGATTTCTATGTAATTTAATGTTAAAGTTTAACACAGCCTTCCCTGTGTCATAAACTAACTTAGAGCCTTATCACTGTGACAGCAGTGAAATATGCGCTTTGATAGTGTAGTGCTAGTCAGATATAGCAATTGTCTCATGTTGGAATTGTAAGCCCTACTTAATGCCTGAAATGAAAGAGAAAGAGGAAGAGAGAGAGAGAGAGAGAAACTGAGAGACTGAGACAGAGATTTGATTGAGCTTTGTGTACTTTCTAGACTTCATTTATGAAAACAAGTTTATTATTTTCTAAGCTTCTGTTCTTGTCAAATAACTTCACTTGTAACAATATCCTTCTATGGAATAGCATTAAATTAATATTGATAACACCATGCAGGGGTTATGAGATTCAGGTTAGTGATTTTTTTTTTTTGTTTTCCAATCATCTTTATTCGTCTATTTCTATTCCTTTCTGCAAAATATAAAATAAAATAAATAAAAAGCTCTCTGGAAATTTAGCTGTGCAAGTGAAAATTCTATTTTAATTTTATATGGTCAATCCCCTATTTCTCGTTTGTTGTAAGAAAAGTCGTGCTTCTATTTTTGTTGTTCTTATTGTAGTTTTTACTACCCTTTATAAGCATTTATTCACAAAAACTGTGAAATTACTGTTTCCAAGATTAATATGGGACATTTATGCTAATAAACTTTGCTATGCCCAATTTTGTACAGTATCAAGGAGGTCTTTGAGGTAACAGAGATATCAGTTTATGTCTTTGGTTGCCAAAAAACCAAACCAAAAGCCAAAAATCCACAACAGTGAATTCTGTAAAAAAGTTTTTCAGGAATAAAAACTGAGAGATTACAAAGAGACTTGTACTAAAACTTGACTTACATACTTGTAAAATTTTTCATACAGAAAACAAAAATATTATTTATACCTGGCTTATAAGTGAATGGCCTAGTAAACCTATTGTGAATTTTTAAAAATCCCTGCTATGTGGCAAGAACAGTGCTAGGAACTAAATATTTCTGAGTCATGACTATAAAACAATTGGCCCCAAGTGATAATATGGAAAACTTAATGTCATGAAGGGTATTTTTCAAAGATAAGATTAAACATTTTTAAGACTTTGGTGTTTTACCTATTAATTTATAAATACAAAACATTGACAAAGTGATCCCAAATTATATTTGGAAGGAAAAGTAAGTAAAACTAACCCAAAATAAGTGGAAAAAGTAGGCAGGTTAATATTCACCTTGTATTTTTATTAACAACCATAGAAATGAAATGATGTTATTTGAACAAGAAATCATAGTATGCTCTTATCAAATATTTATTCCAAATTACATATTTGAACGATGACAAACAAAAGCCAAACATCAGTTTAAAAAAGGTAACTCAGTAAGTAATTTTAAGAAAATTAATTATTTGAAGAATACATTTACATATTTATTTCCTATAACACAATAACATAAACCAGATATATCAAATTATTAAATGCAAAATAGGAGAAATAAAAAACAATTTGAAAAAAGTTTTCTATGAGACAGTCTTATTAACAGAAACCCAAAAAATGCCACAAAGAAAAGTATTCATCAACTTGATCATGAAAAATTTAAACTTTTGAGCCTCATATGACATTATAAACAAGATTAAGATTCAAATACACATAATTAAACTGGTGGAATGTTTTTTTGAAAACAGTGTGCAAGAGGTTGATGTTATTAAATTAAAAGTACTTGATTTCTGAACAGTAAACAACTTATTTCAAACTTAAAAATATAAAAAGGAGTTATAAAAAATAAATTACAAAATATCACCAAAACATTTTGCCTCACTACTAAGAAAATAGTGAACAGCAAAACTATAAGACAGATACCACCATATTCTTTTGTTAAGAAAGCAACATAGTACAGTTTCCATATATTCACATACCATTGCTCAGGAATTATACTTTAAAATATTGTTTCCTGAGGAAACAATCAAAGCTGAGCACAAATATACATGTGAAATACATAAAATGCAAATAGTATAATGGACTTGCATACTTTAAAATTATGTCTTAAGAGAATATTTAATTCCATGGAAATTATGCTCATTGCTCATAATGTTACATTAAATGACACTATAGGAAGAAAGCAAAATATATATAGTATACTATCTGAATATATTATACTTAAGGTATTTATTTTTAGATTTCTGGGTGGTAAGATTGTGACCAACTGTGAAAATTTCTAGATTTAACACTGTATTTATATACCCTATAAAATAAATAGATATAGAAATAGATCTGAATGACAGAGTTACATTATCAAATTTCTGATATGAGATGGTCATGTACGTAAAAGTCAAGGACGACAAATGTACTATTAGCTAGCTGAGCTTCAAGCAATTAAAATGTCTCTCTTTAATTTTTTTTTAATTTTTCCTAGGTTTATTGAACTATGTCAGGCAATGAGTTGGAACACCACAAAACTGCAAAGCTTTCCCTTTTGTGGGAGAGGCAAACTAAACCAAGACAAAATAAAATGGCGACCGTATAAAGCTTCAAAATGCATAGATATAATACATTAGATCTGAAAGTGAACCACTGAAAGATGTGACAGCAGCCTTGGGGAAAGGTCCAGTGAAGGGCTGTTGGAATAACTCTCCAAAAGAAACCAAAGAAGGACAAGCACAAGCTAAGTAGAGAATAATAACAGTAGAACACACACAAAACATGTAAATACCTATGCTTATTTTTCCCTGACAATTAGATTTTGGTTAATTGGTTCCCTTTTTACATGCTGCATTTTACCAAGAAGTCAAAGAAAATAAAAAATGTGATTTTAATGACAGGTGGGCACTATGCTGACCACTACCAGTTTCTTGGAGAGAAAGGATTTCCCTGGAGAGAGTAGGAGAAAGAGACAGAGTTTTATTAGAACACAGAAACAGAAGAACAAGAATCAGAGATACCTACTCAGGGCTTGCAAAATGAACTGCCTAGGCATGAGGTCACCAGAAAAACAATTGTTCTATTAGGCATAGCTATGGAAGATGAAATATGAATAAATAACTCCAACTCATAATCATGAAGTAGTTCTCCATGAAATGAATTGACTAAAATAAATGCAAGAGCCAGAGATCACAATTATTAAGCCTTTGTAAATTTAGTTCTCACAAGTGTTTTGGGAAATTAGATAATAATACCAGTTCCTGAGGTGAGTTTGGATTATAATGAATCTAAAGCAATGCAGAACTATTAAGCAAAATGGATTTGTGGGATCCTCTTGCTCAGAAAGAGCTTTATGAAAGGGTGTAAAACCCTTGACAGTATATTCTGTCTCTCCTGCTTCTGATCAATTAGGAGTGACTTCTGGAAACAACTTTTCTGTGAATAGAAACAAGCTCTTGGCTGGCTCATTACTGAGCCACAAGAGCAATGTCAAGTAGGTCTTGGTGTGAGAAAAAGAAATCCATTAGAAACAAGTCAGAAGACGGTTGCACATGGTCATGCTGTGTAGTTATGGCCCTGTTGTTGTTAAAAACACTCCAAAGATAACTGCATCTTAAAAGTCACCAAGGAATAAATAATTTTGAATGTTTTTCATGTCAGAACTAATCCTTTGTACTCTAAAATAATGTTATTGCTGACATCTGTGAAGATTTACAAAAATATGAGATGTTTAATGTCGACTTGTCAAATATAATATTCTCTCTGTCCTTTAACACTTCTTTGAGAACATGCTTGCTTTCATTTATTTTTTGAAATTATTATTTTTTGTGGCAGTTATTCTAAACAAATAAAAAAAGCCAACACAAATCAGTTTTTGAAGTGTTTTTTGGCCCACTAGAGGAAAAAAAACTGCAAGTAACATTTTCCGAGCCAGTATCTGTTAAAATATAATTGATGTGTAGTGTTTGGAAACCTCTCCATGGACACTCAGTAGCTAAGGGAAGATGTGACCTTGGCTGAGGTGTAGTGTCCGACAGACCTTGACAGGTATGAAGCTGCTTTTATTTATTTGTACTTAAACTTTGCATTTCGAAATAATTTTAGTTTTACAAAAAATTGCAAAGAAAATACAAACAGTTTCTCCCATTTTTAACATTTTATATTACTCTGGTGCATTACTCAAAACTAAGAGACTGACATTAGTATATTACTATTAACTATACTTCAGACATCGTTTGGATTCCTCTGCATTTTCCATTGATGATCTTTTTCTGTTCTTTGGTATAATCCAGGTTTATTAATCTATTGGAGTGCTAAAACCAAAAATATCATATACTGGGTGGCTTAAACAACATCTATTTCTCACAGTTTTGGATGCTGGATGTCCAAGATCAAAGTGCCAGCAGGTTTTTTTGATGAGGGTTTATTTTCTGGTTCACAGATGTCTGTCTTCTGGGTGTGTCTTCACAGAGCAAAAGAAACACAGGAGTTCTCTGCGGTCCCTTTTATAAGGGCATTAATCCCATTCATGGGGCTCCCACTTCTATGACCGAATCAGCTCCCAAAGGCCACCTCTCCTAATGCCATCACTTTGAGAACTAGGTTTCAACATACAGGGTCTGGCACAAATAAAGCTCCTTTATATTACAAAAGCTTTCATTACAAAATCATAAGCATGTAATTCTGTAACATAACAATATCACTCTTGGGCATACCATATGACACTTTAGGTGAAATGTTCAAATTAAAGCTGTAGGTTATTACAGCCATATTATTACCTTACCAAACACACTCAAGCAGCCTTACTTCTGCTGGATGCTGCATACTGAGGGAACACAAACATGCAGTCTGTAGCACAAGATATTACATTTCACTTAGTCCTCATGCCCCGCCCCCCAGTCTCCTCTGGTCTGTGATTGTCTCTCAGTCTTTATCCTTGTTCTAGGGTAAACTCCTAGAATATCCCCTAAACCAGGTTTGTCTAATATGTATTTTTTTCTCATTAGATATATCCTATGGGGTTTTGTAAAGAAGACCATAGAGTTCAAGTGACCTTGTCATAACATTAGAAGAGAAGACAGGTGGTATCCACATGACATCAATGGTGATGTTAATTTTCAGCACTTGTTTTTGGGTAGCGGTGTTTGCCAGGTTTCTGCACTGTAAGTTTACTAATTGTCCCTTTTCTTATTCAGTATTTTGAAAGCTAGTCATTAAGCCTAGCGCCCCCTCAGGGTATGGTATTGTAGTAGGGAGATCAATCCCAGTTCTTGGAGGGAGTATCTACAAATCTATGTTTTTGGAATTCTCTAAGAAAATTAGTCTCTTCTACATTTATTTGTTTATTCAATCATTTATTTATATCAGCGTGGACTCATGTATTAGTATTTTACATAGAATTACAATCTAATATTACATATATTACATTTATTTTGTTGTTCACATTGTCCAAATATTGGTTATTGGTAGTTTTTCCAATCTTTCAATATGGTTCTTATGTTCCTTTAATATGCCCTCATTAAAAAAAATCTTAATGTTAATAGAAGATGTTCCAGACTTACCCTGAATTGTCCTTGCCTCAACTCTAAAATAAGGCATTAATCCAAAGAATACTAGTTCTTTGTATTAGAGAAAATCATACAGAAACTAAGATCTGGGTGCTGGGTGTCTTCCTTTCTACTGAGGTACCCTTATTTCTAGGCCTTTCCAAGAGATGGAACCAGAAAATTTTTGTATACTAATCTATGTATACATGGATATCTATAATTGTTTCTATATTATTATCTATCAATTTATCATCTATCTATAATCATCATCTATCATCTGTGTAACTAATAAAGAATTCATACTGATATTTCAGGCTCTATTCCAGTGCCACAACATATGTACTATCATTCATTGCTTGTTTATCTGAATTTCCTTCTCTGACCATGAGAAACTTGACTACTAACAGGCATTCTCCATTTATTTGGTCCTTTACCCCAAGTATACATTAAGGGAGTTTCAGACTTGCTACCTAGGGCTGTGTTTTTATTTGGTTTTGTTTTTGTTTTTTAGAGAGAGAGAAAGATTATGCAACTGTATGTATACTTAACATTTTCAGTGGCTTCCCAAAGAATTCTGCTCATTAAGAAAAGTGAATTTCTTGACACAGCTTAGAAAAAGGCCCTAGCTCATCTAACCTTGTCTATTTCTACATCTCCCTTTGCAAGGTTGCCTCCTATTTTGTTTCTTAGCTCAAGCCAAACACATCTTTTTCAAGCCTCATGACTGCACCACACTCTTTCCTGTCTTGCAGCTTCACTACTGGTATAACTCACTTCTATTGTGTGACAGCAGGCATGTTTTACAATAGTGAAATAAATATTGTTAACTTAATAAATAAGAATTTTTTATGTGCCTGGTATTCACTCTGCTTCCTCGCTTCTGCTTCTACTTTACCTGGCTATATGGTACTCACAAAATTCAGTGCTTAAATTTTACTTCCTCAAAAACCAAAACCAAAACAAGAAACAAAACTTTTTAAACCATCCCTGATCACCCTGGGCTTGCTTTTCCTATTATATGCTGTTTTGGACCCAGCCTGTGTTTTTCTTTAGTTTATTCTTGGTGATTACAGTGTTACTTGTTCTTTGTCTTTCTTTCCTAGTCACACAGAAATGACATTTCAGGACTAGTTTTTACTCTTTCCTGTCTTGGTTCCCAGTGCTGCTATACTGTCTTGTCCATACCAGGAACCTGGTAGTTATTTGTTGAATGAATGAAAAAATGAATCGAAGAAGGGAAAGATTAGATACGGAATGTGTGCAGGCAATGGAGCAGCTACTGAGATTAAGAGTTGATTTCTCTGTGGACTCTTTATCTGGTACCTTCAGCTGGAGGCAAAGGCACCCTGGAGTACTTCAAGGAACAAGGTGTAAATTGTCTGTAAAAATGTCATTAACTCTTTGAGGGAGTGAGAATACCATTGAAGAAGAAATCTTGAGGTTCCAAAGTGCAACTTTTCAAAGAATTCAGTAGATGTCAACAGACTGCATTGGAAAAACAAAATGCCTATGTGTTGATTGGTGGGGAGAAATTAAAACCCTTACATATTTGAAGTTTGAAAAATTATGCAATTTCTGATTTTATTTTTTCCCTCTTATCTGTCTTACATGTGAATCATCTGAAAACCAAAATGTCTAAATCTGCACAGTTTACTACCTTCATTAATGTGACTTGACTACTCATTCTCTTCATCAAAATGGATTTACTCCTTCGGGAGACCCTTGCCCAGACAAAAAAGTGGCAAATAACTTGATTATTTATTTTAGGAACTACCTGAAAGACCCATCAACTCTCCAGTAGAAAATATGAAAGTAGAAAATATGAAAGTTTTGGTTTACTCCAAAACTCTGATCCCCTTGTCCCAAATCCATGACTTAATTGCACCCAACAACCTTAAACTATTGTTATGATCCCCGTGTGGATCATAACAAGCCCCTTTGTTAAAGTGTCATCTCAAAACAGATTTCAAAATCCCATAAATATTCTGAATTTTCCCTCACTAAGTCCTTATCGAGATAGTTGTTTCCCTTAGTAGAGTAAGCAATTACTCATCAAGTTGTTTTGACAATATTTTAAAGAAACCATATTTGATAGTTCTCACATTAGTACATTTACTTCTTCCAATTATTTTTTTAGCCAATGCATTTAAAAATACATCATTCTTTGCCTTCCATTTTTATGGGCCAAAAATACATAAATAGTTGAAAGTATTTTTTACCACTTTTAAACTATCAATTTGATAATTATTAAATCATTTATTTTCAAACATTTTAAAAAATTAATAATAAAAATATATCATGCTAACCATAATATTACCACTTGCCTTGAATGGTTGATAAATGCTTTGTCACTTAAGTATAATGCCAAAGAATGTTTTTAATATGAACATATTACTATTGGCAAGTCTTTGAAAATGTTGTTTAAATTTATTGAAAATACTGTATCTTTAAAAAGACAATATGTTTTACATCATATTCATGTGGGCTATGAATAATGGAAAAGTGTATTTCTTAATTTTGGTGCTGTGGCATGGCCATTTAGAATGCTGGTCTATGAAACTTTTAATTTTCTCTTACTTTGCAGAGTATTCTCATAATAACTCAGCATATGTATTAAAATTTTACCTCACAAAATAAAACCAAATGACTACCAGTCAATAAATTTCAACCATGAGAGAAGTGAATGGAGTAGCTAACTATGCATTAAGTGTCCAATGCACTTGTAATATTTCAATAAATGCCACCTGCCTCCCAGGGACTTGTGATACAAATCATGTAGCACAGTGTCACTGTCGAGTCCAGTGTCATGCCCATGCCTTATACTTCGGAAAAGCATTAACCAGAGGTCTAAGATCTTGGATTTAACTTCCGCTGTTAATTGTTCTGTCTGTAACTTCCTCTGCAGCTTTGATAACTTAAATTCATTTTTCAGCCTCCCTGTGTGACATGAGAGGGCTGGATTAGACCAGTGGTTTTCTGTTCATTTTCTACAGAAACACTTTAAGGGTGCATTGTTGGTAGGGTACTGACCCCAGTAAGAGGAACTCCTCACTCGCCAGTGCTTTCAACAGAGAACCTCTGCTTTTTCCTTTTTTTTTTTTTTTTTTTTAATTTTGGACTTCCAAGTTAAGTTTCACTTAGACTGCTCAGTACATCAACAAAAATGAAACAATCATTTTCTTAAACATACAGCTTGAAATATACAGTAAATTTCAAGGTTGGTAGTTAAAATATTTATCAATAGTAATAAAATAATAATGATGTAATTTGTTCAGTCTTCAAAATATTCCAAGTAACATAATGTATAATCTGATTTCATTTTGTGAAGAACACTGAAAGGCAGCTATCATTATTTTGCTTTTTTTTTTCCAGAAAAGGAAATTGAATATCAGAGGGATTGATTTTTCAGTCATCCAATTCTCTAACATGCTTGAGAGCTTACTTTTGGCGGGTGCTTTGTTAAGTGTGTTTAGATTCCATACTCACAATACCCTCCATAGCAATGTAAATAGCAATACTCCACAATGGACTTGGAGTCCACAGTGACTGACAGCAAAGCCAATGCTTCATCAACGCTCACGACAACAATGAAACTGCTACTCCTGAGAAGAATGATCTAGCTCACCTTGACTTGAGCAGACTCTCTTGCAAAACACTGCATAGCAATAATTTTATCTAATTTCACAATTCAATGGTTTAGACTCTCCAATTATTACCATTTTAAGTATGTGGAAGGTGATGTTTAAATAAGTAGATGGTTTCCCTATCTCTGAGATCACAGAACTGGTAAGGAGCAGAACTGAGATTTAATCCTAAACCAAGACCGGAGCCTTCATTTAACCCATATAGCTTCCTGCTTAATTTATTTCCACACAGCCTTCCAATAAAATTACAAAGATGGGCAAAGTAATGAAATCTGAGGACTGTCACTCCTCAATTTCAAGACATACTGTAAAGTTACCCTCATCAAGCCAGTGGGATATTGGTGAAAAATATATCAGTGAAACAGAATGGAGCACCCAGAAAGAGAGCCACATAACTGTAGTCCACTGATCTTTGTCAAAGAAGCAAAGGCAATGCAATGGAGACAAAAAGGGGTCTTTCCACAAATGGTGCTGGAACAACTTTGCCTGCAAAAAAAAAGAGAAAAGGAAGAAAAGGAATCTAGATGCAGTCCTTACACCTTTCACAAAAAATTAACTCAAAATGGATCACAGATTAAATTATAAATTGCCAAACCACTAAACTCCTAGAAGATGACACATGAAAAAGTCCAGATTACTTTGGGTTCGTAGATGACTTGTTAGATACAATACAAAAGGTAAGATTCATGAAGAAAAATTGATAAGCTGGACTTCAGTAAAATTAAAAAATAAACTCTGTTCCATGAAAGATACTGTTAAAAGAATAAAAAGATAAATGGCAAACTGTGAGAAAGCTTTCCAAAAGACATGTCGGATGAAGGGTTGTTATTCAAAGGTTACAAAGAATTAAATTTCAACAAGAAAATGCACAACTCAATTTAAAAAATGGGTCAAAAAGTCCTTAAGAGACACTTGAACAAAGAAGATATACAGAGAACAAAGAATCATATAAAAAGACATTTCACATCTTATCATGAAAGGAAACGTAAATTACAGCATTGAATAATCTATTACATATATTTTTATAAATGTAGAATATGTGCTTCTGATCTCTTGCAAGTAGAAGTATTTATAAAATGGTTGCTCAAGTACATTAACTAATTAACTTAGGAATTTCCCATGTTTCTCTGGTTGAGATTCATACCAACAGAGACTATTTTTCCCTTATCATAATATCCTTTACTGTAAGTGAGGTATAGAAAATAGTATAAACATTTAAATAAACAAGTTATGATATAGTTTTTGATTAAAAAAACAAAGCAAATAATGAGATATAACTGCATACCTTTTCCAGTGGCCCAAATCTAGAACAATGACAAGACCAACTGCTGGAGAGGATGTGGAGCAACAGAAACTCTTATTCCTTGCTGGTGGGGATGCAAAATGGTCCAGTCACTTAGGAAAATGGTTTGACAATTTCTTACAAAACTAAACATTTTCTTACTATAGGATGCAGCAATTATGCTTCTTGGTATTTACCCAAAGGATTTGAAAATTTATATCTGCAAAAATGCCTCCACACAGATGTTTATAGCATTCTTATTCATAATTGCCAAAACTTGGAAGCAACTAAGATGCCTTTCAATAGGTGAATTGATAAAGAAACTGTGGTACATCCAGACAATGGAAAACAATTCAGTGCTAAAAATAAATGAGCTATCAAGCTGTGAAAAACATGGATAAAATTTAAATGCATATTACTAAGAAAAAGAAAGCCATTTGAAAAGGCAATAGACTGTGCGAGTCCAAGTATATGACACTCTGGGAAAGTCCAACTTATGTAAACAGTAAAAATATCAGTAGTAACCAGAGGTAAATGGAGAGCAAAGAATGGGTGAAACAGTATTTTTTCACCTTGAAACTACTTTGTACAACATTAAGTGGTGAATATATGTCATATACATTTATCCAAACTTACAGAATACAGAAAGTCAAGAGTACATTCAAATATGAACTATAGACTTGGGGTGGTTATGTGTCAGTGTAGGTTTGCCAATTGTAACAAATACACCTCTCTGGTGAGAAATGTCGATATTAGAGGAAACTTTGCATGTGTGTGAGGGTAGGGAATACATGAGAAATCTCTGTACCTTCTGCTGAATTTTTAGTAAATCTATAAGAGCTCTAAAAATTATTACTATAAAATAAAAAATCAGGGAAATGTAAATCAAAACCGAAATGAAATGTTATCTCACACCTATTTGACAATTATCAAAAAGATGAGAGGTAAGTTTGGTGAGGATGTGAAGAAAAGGGAAGCCTTTTTGTCAGGATTGTAAATTGATGTAGCCACTGGGGAAAACATTATAGAGGTTCCTAAAATACCTAAATATAAAACTTTTTATTTTAATGATCCAGAAATTCCATCTCTGAGATACATCTGAAGGAAAATATCACTATCTCAAGTGACATGTGTGACCTCATGTTCATTTCTGTATTATGTGCAACAGCCAAGAAGACATGGGTGCAACCTAAGTGTACATCAATGGCTGATTGGATAAAGAAGATGTGTGTGTACATGCACACACACGAGTGCACACATATTGTTCAGTGATGAAAAGAGGAAATTCTGTTTTTTGTAGGAGACATGAATAAACTTTGTGGACATTATGGTATGTGAAATAAATCATCCAGAGAAATTCAAATAACATATAATCTTACTTACATGTTAAGAGAACCAAACTTATAAAAATAGAGAACAAATTGGTGGTTGTCAGATGTAGGGGGATGAGGATTTGGGAAAATGGGTGAATGTAGTTAAAGTTACTTTATAAACTTCCATTTATATATATACATCAAGTTCCGGAAATGTAATATAATTATATATATAGGTGTGTATATATATATATATATATATATATATATATATATATACACACACACATACACTTACTAAAATACTGTGGTTGAACCAAAGGTAATTGGGAGAAAGAACCTTCAAAAAAGAAAAAAAAAGTAGCAAGTGAGTGACCTTTTGGCTTAATTTTGCGTCTCAGGTCCTGTTTCTGCCTTCCTTGAGGCAGCATGCAGCCCCTGCTTGGCCTCACTTGCTTTCCACAGCAGGTACTTACAACAAAGAACTTGAACAGCTAATGATCTGGGGTCGATAGTCGTGAACTCATTGCACACAACTGTTGCCCTGCACTGGCTTAAAAGCTCCACCCATTGCACACCATCAGAGTTCTTGTTTCTACTTATTTTTTAAGTGGTTTATATAAAATGATTTTTTAACCTGATGACTACTAATGAGGATTACACAACCCTCCTAAAAATTATGCATCTAGCCTAATAAACCATCACTGAGGTCTAAGCTAAAATGGTTTCCATAAAATCTATTGTTGGAAGGATTTTTTTTTCCATCTAAAATACTGGCCTGGATATGAAGATCTGGCATTGTCTTCTTGATGTGAATTTTCCTAAATTCCTTGTATAGATACACATGCACTTTCTCACCCTCCACATCACCTCTATGTTTTAACCCATTTACTTTTTATCTCCAACTTGGGTTATTATTACATAAACTATAGAAAATTTGCTTTATAAGGTATAAGAATCCTGGAAACAAATAAAAAACTAGTATAAAAATTAATTGAATGAGAAGCATTAAAAACCCAAATTGCATTTCACACACACAAATTTTTGTTCCAGATTACTTTTCTATATTTATCAAGTCCTGTTTTCTTAGAAATCTGTTTGTAAAACTACAGTACATTTTGTTTTTATTCTCTCAAATTGGAAGCTAAAACTAAAACTTGCAGAAATGTAAAACATGTACTTTCCAAAAATTGAGGTTAGCACATCTCTACAATACAACAAATATATACATTTTGTTCCTATAGGTAACACACAATTTAGAAGGTGTTAGTATTAATAACTACTAGCGATTTGCATATTTTATGAAGAAGTTTGCTTATGTACCATAATACCTAACACGCAAAACAAAAATTTCCACAGATACATCCCTCATCTAAAATGTGTAAAACTTTCTAACATATACCAAAACACTGCGGCAATAATGCTTACTGTAGTAAAATCCAAGCACATTTATTCACAAAACTTGCAATATAGAGAATCTATGCAATCAAATACCTTACAAGTTAAACTCCACCGCAGGATCTAAAAGGTAACGGAAATAAGAATTAAAAAACTTTATAAAGTTATTTAAAACAATAATGACATGTTTTGAAAAAAAATCTATAATGATAAAAAAACAACTTTTTCTATCTCGTTCTGTGTTGGGGAGACATGAATACGGAGTCACTTATTTTTTTCCCTTTGTTTACTTTCTGGCCAGCAGCCAATTAAGGCTGTAACTCAAGCCTGTAGAAATTGGTTGAGTAAATGTAGACAATTAACCAGGTGCAGTAGTTGAAGATGAGGGAGGCTGAAATTACAGAGTTAGTGAGGTGTGATTCTATTGTTTCAGCTGTGGTCTCAGCTCCTACCGAGGGAGGCGGGATGTGCAAACACTACATCAATCAAAATACTTCTGTATATATGTACGTTGGTTTGTATTTTAAATGTCCATCCATATGCTAGGTATACCTATGAACAGCTATTTAAAGATTTTTTTTGTTTTCTCATTGTTAGAGGGTGGATCCCATTTGTCTGGGTTTTTTTTTTTTCTATCTTACCACATCTGTTTGTGCAGTGATGAACAGATTTAACAAAATAACTTTTTCATCATTTTTCAATTACAGTTGTCCTCATTTTAAGAGCTTCCAATAAAAGGGAGATCAGGAAAACTTATGAACAAATTTAATCTTTGGGTCACTTAAAAAGTTCTGTTGGTGAAGCCTTATACTTTTACTACATCATTAGCTGCTATTCTAGTGCATAATGTAAAAATCATCTCAAGATAATTTGATGGATTGAGGATAACATACATTTTGTTATCTAAATATATATCATGCTTCAAAAATGGTGGCTTATGTGACCCTTCCAAGCAAGTGGTTGGCATTACCATGGTCTCAGTGCTCTCAACTCACAGACACTGTCTATTTTGCTTTACGATCTTCTTCTCTTAGTGTTTCAGAAGATGCAAAGTCCCTGACACTGATCAAGTAACTTCACACACGTCCCTAGTTAAATGGTATGGTTTGTCATCCATCCTTCCTTATCTGTTATACTGAGGCATTTCTTTATATAGTGTACAGGATAATTTTACATTTTTCTATATACACCAATTAAAAATTCAAAAGGACAAGTGACCTAAAAATTCTGAATCAACTTGAGAATAATTATGTCATATGTGTATATTAAAAGTAGTAAATCATTAAAAAAACTTTAAGCAATTATTAAACCTGACATACTCTCTGAAACCTTCCATTTTGGAATGTTCCTCAACACTATTGTCATTTAAACCAGGCTGAACTATTTCATCAATGCAATATGTGTCCTTACTAGAAAACAACACATTTTTCTCTCTTGTGTGGGTATACATAAATTAGTAAAGTATATAAAATAGCTCACAGAATTATAATGAAGTCTATAGAGTCAGGCTTAGAAAAAGTCTATGAAGCCAGAAAAACTGAGTAATTTATACTTCTCTTAGAAGCAATGTCGCCAACTTTGGGCAAGTTAATGCAATTCCCTGAACACAAGATTCCATCACTAAGAGCTTTGCCAATGATGCCTATTATTCTCCAAATTATTGTCCATCACCCTCTGTTACTCATCTAAATAGGCAAGGCATGTCTTCCAATTTGCAATTTTAAAAGTATCATTTTAAATGGGTAATTCCCTCTGGCAGAGACTGAGGTATTTACACATATTTTTAATTCAAATGCAAGGGCTTCCAGGAAAGTAAGAATTGGTTGTGTTTAGAGTGACCAAAACTTGCCAAATGCCTGCTGCATATATTAAACTTTTCTAAAATATCACCAACATATTTAATTTGACATTTCAACAAACCACTTTGTAACTTGTAAGAATGGTGATTTTAGTACTCTAACTAAAAACTTTCAGAGGCATAAATTGTAAATGTGAGAATATATACATCTTACACCTAAATTTTAAACTTTAATAAAGCTAAGGGGTTAAGCAAAAGAGGAAAAAACATAGCACCCTACAATGCTAACTGGGGTAGGCAGGAACTCACCCACCTTTCTCAAAGCCGCAGCGGTCCATGTACTCTCCAACACCAGCCTTCTGCCCTCTGCTACTACAGTCAGTTCGAGCCTTTTGTTTTTCTCTTTGTTGACTCCACAGTAAAAATTCTGGATAAGAATGGTCTTTCAAGGCTTAGAAATGGAACTGGTTAAAGTATTGTCATTTTTTACTGCAGAGGCTATAATCAAATTTTTGCTTGATGTATCTGTTTTCAAACAACAAACATATATGTAGGATCATATTTGATCAATATTAATCCAGTTAATCTTTACCATATTTTGCCATCTATCTATTTTACCTCAAGGATACTAAAATCTATTAACAACACAAGACATCTTTGTGGGTCAAGGCAACATAGTTTTCGTTCAGCGGGTGCCTCTATCTCATTTGTGAAGTTACTGGGCTTCTGCCATTCCCAAAAGCCTGGCTGCCCAACCCTATGTATAAACTTATATCATTAACTTCAGTCTACATGGACAACTAAGTCCAGGTTCTCAAAGTTGCCAGTGAGCCCCACCTTTTTCTCTTACCCCCCATCACTAATGAATTTCTTTTCCTTGTAATGAAGATGTTGTCCCTGGGCTGTCTCGCAGATATCTGCATTAGAGGAAATCAATCCTCATAGCGGGTTTTCAGAATATCAAAAATGCAACCCTATTCTAAAATCTTCCTCTCTCTGAGCCTCATGTATTCTACCTGAACATTAACCAAAAAAGCTCCGGTATTGTTACCTCATTTACAGTAGTATGTCTTTAAATCAGACTTCAATAACCCACCTCAGGAAAATATCTGTGCTGTATCCAGGTATCCTTGAAAATTGTTACATTAGGAGACAAGATTTACTGTATTCACGTCAAGAAATATTTTGTTAACCATCCTCATAACCACTTCTACTAGATAGAGGCCGTCCTGGCTAATACCTACCCATTAGCCCACTATGTTAGCCAGCCCATTTAATTCTTTAAGTGTAAGTTTCTTATTCTCAGAGCAAGGGCCATACTGTATAACTTGGGTTATGATAAAATCTGGCCTTTATTTTTAACATAGATGCAATGAAGGTTGCACACAAATATCCTGCAACTAAAAAAATCCTTAAAATCACTTACCTTACATGAGCTCTTTGTACAATATCAGGGAAAAGATTTGCTATTTTCTTCAGGAAAGTAGAAGAGAACTGTTCACTGTAGAAGATTCAGGAGAACCTGTGGGTTCAAAGATCTCAGGTTCATTTATCTAGATGCTCCCACCCTAGGTCTCACCCTCCCAGACTTCTCCTATTCTTTGACATAGCAACTTATCTGGACTGTACATAGAATGTATATTGAGGTGTTTCTATCATTGTTCAAGGTCTTAAATCTTATTTACCATGACTGCAGGATATGTGCATCTCCTTGAAAGCTGCAATGGGGGCCAATGGTATAAATGTTAGGGTTAAATGTTAGCCCTAAGTTAATATTTGCATTTGCTGAGAATGTATATGATACAAAACTTCAAAAGCAATTAATAAAAAGCCAGGCTATTCAAAAAGTGTTGTAATTATTATCACCCTCATACTGTTCAAGTAGCAAAGTCAAAGCATATCTGGTGCCTTATGATCCACTGTTCCTCAGACTATTGATCACAGTTGGGAACCTTAGTGTTTATGATGTACTATACACAGGAGAAATAGGAAATCTAATTATAATCAGTAATGTGGTTTTTCTAGTTATCAGACTGAGGAACAATCTAAGTCCAAAATTCCATCCTGAAAATCTACTTAGGGTCTTTCTTGGTAGCCATTGTCAAATTCAGGCTCATCAGAAAGCAGAATCTGAGGGAAATTTTGAGGCAAAATAATCCCAAAGATGGGGTTTGAAATACAAGTGCAGGAACCAACAAGAGCCGATAAACGGATTCATTATCGATCAAGATGACAACAACTAATTGTGGTGCATTGCTTGATATTTTTGAACTCTTCACAAAGAACAATGAACGCTGCCTCAGAACTAACCCCCTGGAAGAACTCATTCATATCATCCATCTCATTGGTCTGAGAAAGGGACAATACTAACAAATTGCAGGACTTTTTTCTTTTTTTAAAGTTCTTTTGTATTTATCTTTAGAGAGATGGGAAGGGAGGAAGAAAGGGAGGGAAAGAAACATCAGTGTGTGGGAGATACATCAATCAGTTACCTCTTGCAGACCCTGAGCTAAGGACCTGGCCTACCACCCAGGGATGTGCCCTGACTTGGAATCCAATCAGTGACATTATGGTTCTCAAGCTGGCGTTCAATCCACTGAACCACACCAGCCAGTGTGACTTTTTTTTTTTTATCAACAGCCATGGTATGCTTTTTTTGAACATAAGAATTTTCTTTAAACATCTGACAAGGACTCTTCCTGACCGTGAAAAGAACAATAGAACAAGGCAAAAACAAGAACACTATAGATGTGCCTAAAGAATGATACAAATAAATATATTTTGCAAGCACAAAAAAATCACCCAACATGTCCTTCTCCTTTCCTCACAGCTTCCTTTGCAACAATAACCCTAGAGCTGCTCTATGTCTCCTGCAACCAACTTAAATAAAATACCAAAATATCAAGTTTTCAAATTGTCTCTGGCTTCTTGTTGTGGAATACTCAATCCACAACTCAAGTTTCTTAAATTACCCACTGAATCTTCTAACAGAAGCCCACAATTCTGTAAGTAAACCTATATTAATCAGCACCTGCCAGATAAATTGAACCAAAAGGGTGGATTAGACAGATGTGGTTATGGATACACACACACACACACACACACACACACACACACACACACACACGAAGTATGTCCAGAAAAAGTCCAGCCATAGTTAATAGTTAATATAGTGAGAATAGTTTGCATGACATGGATGTAACCTGGTAGCCAAGGAGAATGGACTGGATTGTACATATGTGAACAATGATGACTTCATTTTACCAGTCAATGGGGGTGGTAGATGCTGTTCAGTGAGCATGTGCACAGTGTGGATGTAGCATTCAAAATGACTGAGCAAGTAGAAATTACCAAACTGCTTCAAAAAGTGATACTACAATTTTATTTTTCATTAGTAATGTACAAAGATTTAAATTGCTTCATATCCTTGCCAATATTTAGTATTTTGGTCTTTTTAGACTTCAGCCATTCTAGAGGGTACGTTGTAGTAATTTGTTTAGCTTTAAATTTTTATATGATGACAAATGATGTTGAAAAATTAGTGTTTTTTTAACTTTTATATTTTAATAAAGCACATATTCAAATAATTTGTCCATATTTGGAATTGAATTGTAAGGGTTCTTAATATATATTCTTGAATACTTCTGTTATTACCTAAACTGAGTATATTTGCTTATACTTTGACAGTTTCTAGTATATAAGAAAATGAGGTTTTGATTGAGGAAGTGTAAAGAGGAGAACAGGAAGAAAATAGAGGAGAAAAAATGGGAAGAGGTCTCACGTATAGCAAGTGGAAAAAGTTTGTCTAGGAAAAATCCAGCCATTGTTAATGTAATGAGAATGGTTTGCATGGCATAGATGTAACCTGGCAACCAAGGACAGTGGACTAGAGTGAGTGTGAGTGAACAATAATGATGTCACTGTACTAATCTGCCGGGGCGGTAGATGCCGTTGAGTGAGCATGTGTACTGTGTGACCATCGCATTCAAAATGACTGAGCGAGTACAGCAACGAATCTGCATCAAATATTTGTTAAGCTTGAACATTCCTCCTCAGAACCTATTTGAATGACTTAGAAGGCTGCAGCTGTGGGCAACTAACTGGTGATTGGCAGCTCTATCACAACAATGCCCCCACTCATGTATCACGTCTTGTGCAGTCTTTTTGAGAAATGTTAAAGCACCCAGGTGACTCAGGTGCCCTCTAGAGTCCAGATTTGGCACCCTGCAACTTTTGGATTTTCCCAAAACTAAACTCACTTTTGAAAGGGAAGAGATTTCAGACCATCCATGAGATTCAGGAAAACACATTGAGATAGCTGAGGGCGATTGGGAGAACTGTGTGAGGTCCCAAGCTGCCTACTCTGAAGGGGACTGAGGCACCATTGTCCTATGTGCAATATTTCTTGTGTCTTCTTCAATAAATGTTTCTATTTTTTTCATATTACATGGCTGGATACCTTCTGGACAGACCTCATATATATGTGTGTTTTTTTTTTTTTAGCTCCTCAGTGGATTGGATGATACTCATTACTTTGGTGAAAGTTAGCTTGCCTCACAAACCCACCTGCATATAAGGGACCACTACTGGCATCTTTTAGCTCATTGACACATAAAACTAAACATTACAACCTAACAACTTTTATTGAAAAGGTACCATATTTTTCATTGTTCTCAGTATTTGTTGCTACCAGAGCTTATTAAATCTGACTTTGACCACAGATGTGCCCCTTATGTTATTTTCCTGGTGGGCATAAACTTCGCTGAACTGCGTGTGGTTGGGCACTAAGTTGATTCCTATGGGGAATTCAACAGTGTAGCTCCAGATCAGAAAGCATTAAGGACATGAGGTATGTGTCACCGTGTGTGCTTATATGAATATTTCCAGAGCCCATAAAAACACATTACCACAATACCAGGGATAGGAAACCAAATGGACTTGATGTAAGGTGTAAAGCATCTCTGATAAAATGGGCAAACGGAACAGGGTAATACCTATTTGTAGTATAATGTGAATTGTGTTCCTGAAGCCTGTTGACATTGACATTTCTGAAACATACTTAGAAAACTATATTAAGAGGATGGGGACTAGTTAAAATGATGGCACAGTGAACATTTGAAATTATAAATATTAAATTTTAAGTATTTTGTAAACAGGTTAAATATACATGTTAAAAAACCTTTTATACAACCATTTATGCTTTGGAAACTAGATTATAAATTTAGGTAAAGATACATTGAGAACTGTTGGATCTCTTTCCAGAAATTATCTCAACATATTGAAAAAAATTGAATTTGAAATGTAAAAAATGGTATCTCATTCACCGCAGTGGCCGAGATGGCCCTCAGGAGGAGAGGTGAGCAATGATGTGACCACTTAGGGCTTTACAGACGCTAGAAAATAACTGAAATTGCTCTGCAATGAGATTGGTTGCTAAAATAAACTGTTAAGATTTGTGTGGCCCTATTGTCCTGTGAGCTCCAGGTACTTCAAATTTTCCTTCCATATGTTTCTCCTGAGATATGCCTTAACATTTAAACAAAATAGCTGTGCAGGGTTATTTTTGCTTTTTGGAAAACAACAGCCCTCTTTTATCCAGCGCCCTTATGCCTAGCCGGCCACTACAGAATGTGCCTCTTATGACAATATAAGCAAAATTTTTCCTTTTTCTCTTTTAATAAATACAATGTTTACTTCTTTAATTTCAGTATGTATATTTTATAAAATGTCGGAAAACTAAGCATAACAATTTTAAATGTGTATTTCTACTTATTACTGTAATATACTTTTCATTAATTTCAGGAGACAAGCTTTCTTCATTTTATGCCATATAATTGTAGTAAAAATCACATTTAATAATCTCAGATTTAAGTCAAATGTTTTGCTGTCTCTATTCTTTCATTCATGTATTCCTTTATTCACTCAGTAAATATTTATTGAAAATTTTTGTGCCGGGCAGTCTGCCAGGTACTTGAAAACAGTCATAAATATAATACACTCAACCCTTGTTCTCATGAGGTTTATAATTTAATACCATTATGATTAAGAATCTCACAGCAAATATGAAAAAGGCTTTCAGTATCGGGCTGACCTTTAGAAGATATTGAAAGACAGTTTCAATATTGTCTGGAAGCACTTAGACATTTTCTAATGCAGGTTTCAGAGGAAGACTCTCAGCAAGGAAAGCAGGTGTTCTGTAGATGAAAACAGAGATTTAGTAATGGACACTATAAAATGATGTTTTCCTACCATTAGCACTTTGTTTTTACCTTTGGTAAATACTGAAAAGAAACGAGCATGCACAGTTGGAATGGTCTCTACATTGAAAGGCCTCTAAGAAAATGGACCTTGAACTTCCCAAGAATATATATGCCAGGATTATTTCCCTAGTTGTCTAAAGGAAGCTCTGGCCATTAATTAAAGTAACACAATGCAGGGGAACACCAAGCTATTTGAGACACAGGGCCTGAGTTATCAGGGAAGTTAAGGTGTCATTGTGACCCCCAGTTAGACTGGGTGGTGGCTGGTGGCAGAGAAGGATGTGCAGGAAAGGTAATGAATGGAACCCTAGCCAAAATAGTGGATCCACTTGATCAATGGATAATACAATGTTGATTCCCTTCATCTCTGAATGTATATTTGAATGGATAGATTTGGTAGTCGGCAAAAAAATTGTACTAATTCCTTGACGTGGGATGTAAAAGGTATTACAGTAAGAAAGGCACTGGAAGTATCCTTTCCAACTCCAAACCACAGTAGCAAATAAAAATTCATAGTGAATCTCACAAAGAGTAGACTCCATGGGAGGATGCTCAAATCCACCCCTCACTCTCAATCCTCCAGATGCTGGGAGTGTTTGGCTGCTGGTAGATGAGTTACAGATTAATCCTGTGGGAATAGTCCTCAGCCAAAGGGATTCCCCCTTACCAAGGTTGCATACCCTGCCCAGGCTCAGGCTATATACAACGGCTGTTCAAGGAGCCTGGCTCTTTTTCTTCAATATGGGCAATTATGAAGGGCCAGGCTCCTCTTGGAATTAGGTAAGGTCTATGCTATAATTGAATCCAATTAACCTCCCATTTACTCAGTTTGCTTCCCGTCTCTCTCTCTCACAGGTAACGTACTGCAGTGCCCTCTATAGGAATCTTCATCTCAAACTCCCTTCTTCATCTTCTTCTGTACCCCCATTCTCCGATGTTAGACCGTGCGACTTTGTCCCACATGTCTGACTCTCCTTGGTGTCTTTTCATTATATTTCTCTCTGTGGTTCTGAAAGGGTGATTTCAAGTTGCCTTTGAGTTCAAAATTATCTATTTTACTATATCTGACCTGTTATTATCCCTTTCAAAGGAATTCTTAATTTTAAACTTTATACTTTTTTCTTTTTTATAATATTCATTTTATTCTTTTATATTAACAAATTACATTCTCTATCGCAATTACCTTTCTACCATTTATTTCTTTATTATCTCTTTATTTTACTTACATTTTTTATGGTCATTTTAAAGTCCTTTTCTGCTAACTCCAACATTTGAATTTTTAGTATACTTACTTCATTTTTTAAATTCTTGTTCAATTATCACTTATCTTTGAATATCTAATTTTATGCCTTATAATATATGGAAATATGTCGTATACAGATGGTTCAATTAAGAGGACTTTATTCCTAAGCACAATAAAACAGAGATTTCACTCTCTTTCAGGTGCAATGTTTCATAGAGTTGTTTTTTTTCAGGCTTTTTCATTGAGATCCTGGAAGATATTTGCATCTTCTGCTCTGAAAGTTCTGTTTTTCAGAAATGTTTGTGTTTAACCTCAAATAAGTTCAAGTTCTAGCAAAGGTCCTAAGGAGAGACTTCTCCCTAGCATTATTTGTCTCCCAAGCCCTGTAAAATTAGTAAAAGATTTTACTTTACCTTTTACTCTCAGCCCTATAGTTCCCTGTGCTATCCAAGTAGTCAACAAATATCCAAGGAAAGCAAAATTGTAGAAAATTAGAAAATATTCTAAAAACAAAACAAAACATTGTCAAGTCAGCTCATTCAGGCTTCAAAAATAATGCCGATCCTTTATTTTCTTAGTAGAGTCTTTATTTTTGCTTATACAAACTCATATTTAGCCTAGAGTAAAAGTTGACAAATAGTCATTAAAGAAAGAAATCTCAAATCAAGCTAAATCAGATTCTTCTTTTTTTTTACTGGTATTTAGCCTATCTTCTTGGCTTCTGAGGATTTCCAACGACTTCACATCTATAATTGTTGAATGTACCCCTTTATTCGGAGTTGCTTAGCAGAATTGATGGTGTGTGGCAATTGACTGTTATCTACCAGGAAATGGATTCTACCAATTGTGGTAGAATTATTTTGATTTTAACTTTTATTACTTGCCCATATGTTTGTAGGATCTAAGTAGATGGATAGCTTCAGGTTAGGGTAGCTTTGTCAGAAGTCAATAGGTTGTGCATGCCTATAGATGTAGTGCTATATACAGTAACTTCAACAACACTGACTTCTTCATAAAGGTAGAGATTACGGTAAAGCATACAAGACTTAAAGTCCAATTCAGCGTTAGTAACTTGACATAGTCTATAGGTAGCTTGACGTAAAATAAACAAGCATGAATTATCAAATTAGACATGGTTGAAACAATCTATCTTATTAACATATTTTACATAAGGTAAAATGTACTTTAGTGAACAAAAGAGAAATTAATGAAAGGACTTACTTTATAATAAAGTTAATGTAATATGCCTAAAACTGTATCTTAAGGATAATTGTTGAAGTCTAAGAGTTTTTAAAATTGAAATCTTTCATACTTTGATAAAATACATGTGAAGCATAGCATCTCAAAACTGTAAAATAGTGTGTTAAAGTGAGAAGTGAAAATAAACAGATAAAAATGTAGGTTGAAATAAAATTCAATAAGCTAGAGAGTGAAATATTATAGAAAACTTAGATAATAACAAAATTAATCATTTTATGACAGTATTGAAAGAAACAAGAAATTGAAAATGTGATAAAGGAAAATTAAAATTGGAAAAAAAGCAATGTAAGAAAAGAAGTGGAAAATAAAAATATGCAAATATATTAAAACAAGATTCAAGAAATGAATTTGCAAATTAATTCCAATATTGTTAAAAATTTGATGTTTCTATAAGCTCAGAAAATTTGTAGTACCAAAATATAACTGAATAGAATTAAAAATCTTAACAAAACATTCACTCAGAGATGAATACTTAAATTAAATAAAGTTAAATAAGAAAGGTATTATATCCTATGTGAGTCAAAGTTATTTCTGCTATTATAGACTATAGAAAAAGACTAAACACATCCTCCAAATATTGTATGACTATTAATTTCAAAAGCTCTTAAGAAAATTAATGATAAATACCATACTTAATTATATCAATGATTGTTAAAAATGATTTATGAAGAAATTTTATACATATTATCAAACAGTTTTTGAAGAATTTAAAATGAGGAAATGACCTTAACATAATAAACTTTATTTATCAAGAGTTCCAATAAGCAGTAAATGAAAAAAATTAAATAATATAAAACAGTTTTCATAAAGAATCTATGATGTCTTAACTACCAAAATTTGTCAGCATTTTTACATCTTTTAGATAAAACATTTTATATTACATACAACGATATACACATGCATTTGAAAAAAAGATTATCTTTTTGTAAATGTCATTTTATATAATATAAACATTAACTATTAGAAATTCAACATGAAATGCACAGAATTTACAAGAGATTTGAAAATTAGCAATATTTAATTAAAATAAAGTTGGAAAAATAAACACATTTAGAATAAATGTAACAAAAAGTAACAGGACCTATGTGAATAAAACTGTACTATCTATTGAAAGATATAAAACTTCATGAAACATGATAAAATAAGATCTGAGTTTATGTATAGACAATTATATTCTGAAGATAACCCAAAGTAACAAAAATGTCACTCCTTAAATTAATTGTGAATATAATAAGGTTCCAGTCACTTTATTTATTTTTATACTTAGTAAATTTAGTTTAAATTCATATCAAATGAAAAAATGGCAGAAAATTACCAGGAAAAAATTACAAAAATTACAAAGAATTATGAGGAGTTTCTTTTCTTCTCCAATGTTAAAACTTATTTAGATAATGTTAAAATTCAATGCCTTGAGAATCTTATAATGTAAAATTTACTTGAAGAGAATTAGAAAAACTTAACAGAACATTCACTCTGAGATAAACACTTAAATTTTAAAAAAAAACACTATATCCAGGTTATTTTATATCTAAAGTTTAATAAGCTTTCATATATGATAAAGCTTCTATGCTCTCTCTGCTATTATGAGCCAAAGAGGCAGATTTAAACCCCTCCTTCAAATATTGTTCAAATCTTAATTCCAAAAAGCTGTTAAACAAATTAACAAAAAAATACATCAATATTTGATAAAGTGAATTTGATGAAGAAACATTACACAAATAATTGGCAAATTTTTGCAAAATTTAATGAGAATTTTTAACATTTTAATAAACATTTAACATTATGCAGGAAGCAAAATGAGAAACCAAGAACAGGTAACAATAAGGAAGTGTTCAACTGATCTCTTAGGAAAATCCTTTTTCTCCCGTTCTCAGTTTGAGCTCCAGATGTGTTTGGTAGAAGTGATAAAACTTTCAGAGATGAAAAGTTTATGCATCCCTTCCCCTTTCCGCATCTTTGGAGGCAGATGCTCCATGGATTTCCCCAGGCCACCATAAAATGTCACGAGTCTTCCAGACTTTGTGGTGTTGCTCTGTCCAGATCGTCAGCGAGGGCTTGTCCTGAGACCCAGCACAGTGGGAAGAGCACCAAAATGTTTTCCTGATCCCCACCTTTTGCCTCAAGACAAAAAGCCCAGTTGAGAGACAGCCGATGGACATATAGCCATATGGAAAAAAAGAGTGCACCGGTCTCTATGGAAATCAGAGATTTATACTGATTCTGAGGACAAAATTTTACTTTTTAATTAATGTTAGATACTGAGTAAAAGCAGCTACTTAAACTTCAGGTTCCTTCCAGAAAACTGGACATTTGCTATGGTCTGAATTTGTTCACACCCAGAATTCACATGCTAGCATTCTGGTGTCCAAAATGATGTTGTTTGTAGGTTGAACCTTTAGGGGTGATTAGATCAAGAAATTGAAGCCCTCTTGAACAGGATTAGTTATCTTATAAAAGGGGCCCCGCAAAACGCCCTAACCTCTTCCACCAAGTGAAGATGCAAGGAGAAGTCAATAACCCGGAAGAAGGTCCTCAGCAGGACCCAACTGTGCTGACTTCTCTATCTAAACCTTCCAGCTTCCAAACTGTGAGAAATAAATTCTGTTGTTTATCAGCCACCCAGTAGCATTTTGTTATATAGCAGCCTAAATGAATTAAGATAGCATTCTAAACAAATATTAAGTTCATTATATAAAAATTGAGAAAGTTGCATGTTGGCACATTTGATTTTATATTTATAGATATGATTTATAAAACTAGCAAAACTAGAAAGAAATAATGAACACATGTTGCCTCTTTCAATTTATTTTTATCTAGTTGGTGCTCTTTCATGTCTCCTAAAAGGTCCTGCATTATCTACAATGTGGTATTTATTCATTCATGTTTAATGCTTGTCCAAAATTCCACCCTTGTTTAGCAAAAATATCGTCAGACTTTGTACTAGGGATTGCATCCCTTTATCAAAATTTCCTAAACTATGTCAATAAGGACAGCTATTTTCATAAATTTTGTTCATGATCACATTAGAAAATTAAACACGACTAATTATAGTGAAATAGAACCATGAATGAAAAATAAAAAAAATTTTAGTTCACAAAGTTCACAAAGTTCCATATCGTTTGTAGATTGTGCTTTCGAACATAAAGAATATATTCTCTTAGTTTCTATAGGGCTAAATTTTTAGTCTCAATAATGTTAATGATATATACATACATGTATATATTTTAACTAAGATACATAAGATGACAATATGTATCCAGAAGCACTTGTTTATATATGTGGAGGGAAGGACTATGTGTTGTTATTTCACTATTAGTCTCCCATTTGATGTGCCTGTTAAACTAAAGTACCAGAACATTTTTTTTTACATTACAAAACAAACAATTGTATACTCAGTAAATTAGATAGCCCCCTTAACCTCCATCCTCCAGAACTAAAAGTCATATGCAGATTAGTAAAATGTATCTCCCCCACACTGTATTTCAGACACTAATGCTTTTGACATGTTGGTGGGAGAACTTCCTGCATATAAACACAGAGCTATTTGGGTAACTAGATATGATTTTAAAATACGATCATGTGGATAAAAACCTTTATTATTTTATGTAACCAAGTATTTCTATTTCTATTATTTATAATAAACCTTATGAATTTGCACTGAAAAAAAACAAGGAGTAAAAGAAACCATACTAAAAACAGAATGACTTTGAATATTTTGATTCCTAGACTTCCAGTAATCAGCTAAAATGGTAGCAATATAGAGCATTAGATATGCATGTATGCATATATTCCAAAATATAATCTTTTACACATATATACAACTTACATACATGAGTTCTGTCCAGAAGTTATCTAGACATGTAATATGAAAAATAGAGACATTTATTGAAAAACATACAAGAAAGCGTGTACATAGGACAATGATGCCTTACTCCCCCTCAAAGTAGACAGCTTGGAACCTCACACAGTTCTCCCAATTGCCATAAGCTTCCCTGTTGTATTTTCCTGAATCACATCGATGGTCTGAAATCCCTTCCCTTTCAAAGGTGATTTAGGTTTGGGGAAAAGCAAGGAGTCACAAGGCACCAAATCTGGGCAGTAGTAAGATTGAGTCACCTGGGTGATTCAATGTTTTGCCAAAAAACTCAGCATGAGACATGATGCATGAGCAGGCACATTGTCATGATGAAGCTGCCAATCACCAGTTATCTATAGCTGCAGACTTATGAATTATCCAAATAGTTTCCTCAAAGGAATGTTCACGTGTAATGAAAAGTTTGATGCAGATTTGCTGCTCTACTCGCTCAGTCATTTTGAATGTGACGGCCACACAGTACACATGCTCACTCAACAGTGTCTACCGCCCCCACTGACTAATACAGTGAAGTTGTCATTATTCACTCATATGTATTCCAGTCCAGTTTCCTTAGCTGCCAGGGAATGGATGTTGTACAAACCATTCTCGGTATATTAACAATGGCTGGACTTCTTCTACGAAGACTTCATAATCTGTTTTCACTCAAAAATTTATAAATTCAAGGTTTAATGCTGTGTAAATGAATCACTACCTTATTTTATCAATCAATACAATTGCTTTTTAATAAATCTGCTTGGCTCAAGAGAAGTTTTAAGTAATTTTTCTAGTTCAATGAAACACCAGATAATTTTGTCTGTGTGTAGAGGGGCCTGTATTTTCTTGGGAGTCTAGAAATAAGCTCATGGTGCTTAATGAACACCCAAGTCTACTTGGCCAGTGTTTTAGATAGATAATCAAATGTAAGCAAATGCACAGGAGTAGCCAGAAGAGAGAGTTCCAGCTAACTTTCATGCATTGCTTTCATGTAAATATTGGCAATGCTTCAAAGGAGAATTGTGGCAGTTCCGTACTCAGTAAAGAGGAAATACTTATTGTCTCTGGCTACCTGGCACTCACAACTCTGACAATGTTTTCCCTTGAGAAAACAGATATAGTGAAGAAGAATATCCCAAAGTGCAATCTCCTGCACTTAGAGGCATTATTCTAAATAAAACTTTCTAAAAATCCTAGACCTGGCCTAGTCCTTACCATCTGAATAGTATGTCATGCCAGCTTTGTGTCTTCTTGTTTCAGACCTGGCAGTGTAATTAAAAAATGAGTCACACGTTGGGAACCACAGAAGGACACATTTTCTTGAAATTCAAGTTCAGTGCTATTTCTGGTAGATTCCAGTGGTCTAGTTCATTCAAATGTCCAATAATAAGCCAGCAGGGACATTGCCTAGGGTTTTATCATGAAGTTTCTGTCTCTCAAACATCTTGCTTCAATTAAAAGATGCTATGGGAATGATTTTCTTATGCCTTCTTAGTCCTTTAATAGAATAGAGAAAAATAAGTTTCTTCCTGCAGCTTAAGTATGGTGTCACTGCCATCTATGCACTCTATTCTACTTCTTTGTTTAAAACTGGACTATGTTCAGTTGAGACAAGCAGGTCAGCATGAAAAGGAAAAGAGGTGTATAATCTAAACCATTGAAAAGGAACACTATAAATTTCCATAATCAGTACATTGTGTACATGCCTCTGCAACATTTGTTAATGTTTAGAACATATAACTATATAATATAAAAATAAGTACTAAATACAGAATTATATCAGAAGCACATATTTTATCCTTTGAATATGCATCTCCCAAAATGTTTACTACTGGTTCCTTTTCAAAGCACTCAAGAAATGATGCTGAAACTAAGAGGCACTCGTTAAACTATAACATGGCTGACAAAACAAAAGCCCCAAATAAAGAGATTCTCAGGAACACAAAGAAAGCAAGTGTATTGATGTCTGCATTCAATTACCGCACTATAAATCATCTATTCCTTTGGAAGAACCTATTATTTTTCAAAATAATGCAGTCTCTGCAGGTGCCATCCTCGTGGGCTGTGCAAACTGTATCTCTGCCAAACCCGAGTAATTATTCAGACCAGTCAGACTCCACGTGTATTTGACAGCAGAGTTAGTGTTCCCCGCATCACCTCAAAGCGTTTGTTGGATCTTATTGTTAGGATCGTGACATTTACTACTGGGGGCTAAACCGTTCATTCTGCAGTTTGTCAAAGTCCTCAAACAACAGAGTATTTGAAGAACAAATAGAATTAGCTTCCTATTGGGAGCTCTTAGGAGCAAAAATAAATAAATAAATAACCAAATAAATAATGGTTTCTAAAATACATATCACTTTGTCACCGATAGTCACCCGCATGTCCATCAGATTAGGAATGTGCACAATACATAAGAATAGTCAATACACTCCCTTTTAAAAATACTATAGATTTGCAAGTTCACTTTTACAAAATGCTGTCCTTCTATAATCAAATAATACCTATTGTTTGTATTGATGTTTTGTTTGTTTATGACTGACATATGATTTGAGAAAATATATAGTGATGTTGGAATGAGACATTAACTACCATGTGAGGCTCCTATAACAACTATTTTATTTCAGTGTGCCTTTTGGTAAATACCATTTTACAATAACACCAATGATGTTGGAAGAATAGAAAAATTATTATAAACACGAGATTGAATTATTGACTACTAGAAATGTCTTTATTTTTATTGAAGTATAGTCAAATCTAAAATACATGGAAATCTCTGATTTTTAGGAGGAATTCTAGAGATTTATTCCTATTGGTTAGTCATGTCCACTATGCTCCCTAACTTAAAACCTGTATAGCAAACTAGATAAGGACTTTGTTCATGACTTTTAAATAATAAATCCAAGTTTATTTTCAATACCAGACAAATTCAGAGAAAACTGGCTGTCTCTGAGAGACAACATATTTAATGCCTTTCAAGTACATTCAAAGCCAAGAAAACAAGCCTACATCATAGACATTGGTTTATAGTTTCACCTTCCAGATGACTCTTGACTCCTGACTTACTCAGGGCTATCAAAAAACACGGTAGCCTGTCCACTACTTGAAGTCTCTCTCTCTCTCTCCAAATGGGTTTGTTAATTATTTGTTTTCTTTTCCTTAATCAAAATTTATTTTTCACTTCACATAGTAATCTTGACCCCATAAAACTAAACTCTTTCTTTAACTCTTCATTTTTAATAGAAATTCCCAGGTACTATTTTTTCTTCCTATGGCTAGTCTTTATAACCTACCTTTATTTGTGATTGTTGTTCTTTCGTGTGCAAATGCTCTGAAGGTCATACTCTCCAAGTTTAACTTCTGTAGTCACCTTGGCTTCTTCCCATCTATCTTCCTAGAATTTATATTAAACAACTTATTTATAAATTGTATGCAAGTATTTATTCCCTGAAGGAAAATGGAGAGTATGAAAGTAAAGTGACCTATAAAAGATGAATCTGAAACCAAACTATAAGTTGAACCTATCAGGTTGCCTGGGTGATATGGGAGGACCTGTGTGTGAATGTGTGTGTGTGGTGTGTGTATGATATTGCTGTGTGAACAGGGGTCAATATATTCATCTTTTCCTTTTTTTTTTTCAAATTTGTCTAATGATTAGTCATTTAAAGGCTTGGGTATCTATACAACAGGTATGCATTTTTTTTCTGGCCTGTTGTTATTTATTTCTGTTATTTCTTTCAAACACTATATAACAGATCAGCTTTTTTGACACCTTGACTTTCACAATTCAGCCATTTCTGCTTCAAAGGTATGCAGATTTAACAAATAGTTTGGGCCCCCTGCAGTTTCCAATTATTACAGTTTATATGATTTAAATTAAACTGCAAACCTCAGCTTTCCATGGGGAGAGAGGGAGTATAGGATTTCTTTTTGGCGTTGTGAGACTAGGGAGGAGTGCATTTCAAGAACAGCACAGCTTCTCTTAAGGAACAAATCATCAGAGCTGAAGAAAGTTGCTTCAGTCTCAGGAGAAAAATCCCTTATAATTGAGCCACTATTCCAATAGTAACAATAAGTTCGAGGATGATTTACTCTGTTTTATGTCCTGAGCAGACTGTAGACTAGGTGTCAGCAGTCATGATACAAAGTACTTCTTAGGGCAGGAAATAAAGAAATGCTGAACAGAAGACTCTCAAGCAGTCTGTTATTGAAAATCTGCTCTTTGTAATAAGAGAAATGCACCTGAAAATTTCAGCATCAAATTTTCTATTAGAATGTATTCCTCATATAATTCAGTGCCTCCTCCCATGTTATTTTTTGTAATCTGATATAGAAAAGCAGAAATGCCCCTCTTGTACACTAATGGACAAATTAAATGTTTGAATTACAGTGCCTCAACTTTAGAATGATATTAAAGATTACACAGCGGTACCTCTGTACTCATTGTTAGTTCGTTCCGCGACTTGTGAGGAGCGCCTAAACCTTCGAGTATTGAAAGATGAAGCATTTTCTCCTGTGAGGTAGTGTCATGACTCACAATTTCTAGCATGTGCAATGAGTCCCAAGCAAGCACCACTGATGAAACATTTTTTTTCTGGTCAAAATGTGACAAGTACAGGATTTGATGAGTTCTGAGGCCAATGAGTACCAAGTACTGAGTACTGACGAGCATCGACTGTATACTACAACACTCTGTCCTTCTTATAATCATTATATCCTGTCCACAGCAGTCACAATATGATATTGTCCAGTTACAGTATGAACATGTCCAATGATCTTTCATCCCGCGACATGGAGTCAGAACAAGTGGCCTGTTATTTTATGAAAAGAACAAGGTAGATAAGGTGTAATTGGGAAACAGTACTTTGTATGACCCACGCAAATTATTCTTATCAGTTTTGAAAAAAAAATAATGATGTTTTTATAAATATTATAAAAATATAAATATTTTATAAATATTAATTATAAATATTTTATAAATATTAATTATAAATATTTTATAAATATTATAAAAATATTATAAAAATAATATTTATGGGCAATCAGCTTTCATCATGAATGATGGTCACCTTTCTGATTCAATTAATACTTGGAACTCTTTTGGGTTCTCTCCACCATTGTTCTCTCTTCCTGATTTTTCTCAATGCCAGGACACTGTCAGACGACATTCCTATTTATTGCCTGTATTGTTTTCTCAAGGAGTTCTGATATTTTCTTTAGGGGGATGATGTAAGGTGAAGTTAGTGCAGAGTTCTATTTCTCAGTAACAAAATAATTGTTGTTTTCCTCATTCAATTTAACAATTAAGATGACCCATATTATGCCAACCAATACTGCTCTCTAATAACTCCATCCCAGATAAATATGTGGGAATGTCTTCACCACAATTATCATAGATTATCATTTACAAGACTGGAAAGAAAATAAAGTTCCTACTCAGTGGTATAGTATAGATGTTCCACATTTCTATTAAAATCCAGCATGACTAGATCTAAGATTGTTCATGGGAAATGATTCAGAGTGATTAGTAGAAAAGAAAACATCTCTTTCCACATAGGAAAGGGACCTCAGGAAATTGGGAAAAGATTAAACTGATTAAGAAATATGTTCGCACAAATTGGTGCCACAGTACACAGATAAAGTTCTAATTGAAGTCTTTCTAGCTTGAGCAACTACAAGAAAGATCAGAACAATAAATACAGGTAGAAAATTAAAGGGAAAATTCTGAAGAGAAGAGAGCCAGAGACCAGGAATCTAAAACTCTGTAAATGAATGTGCCCAAATCTCTGGCTGACAATCACACCACAGAAGCATAGTTAAGAATAAATGAACATCTCTGAGATTAGTGTCGCCACCTGAGAGTGAGTCAAACCAAGTTAACTGCCTGCTAAAACTAATAAGTAAACAGACAGAAATAACACTGTTCAGAAGAATAAAATTACAACTCCACAAAATAATAATCTCTCTTTCTAGTAAATGATAAATAATAGTGAACATAAGAAAAAAGTTACATTTTCCAAATGAAAAGATATTCAAGGAGAACACACTTGCGTTGATCCAGATGAGAAAATGATCAGGAAGAGATTTGCCACAGTCACTGTAAAAATATTCAGGGACATAAAAAAGAATGTGAGTATAATGAATGAGAAGTACAGCTGAGTTATTCAGGTGAGAGTAAGAACTAAAGAAACAATTTCAAACAGGCCATTGGAGTAAGGAGAAGGAAAGGCCTACATAAGAACTTGAAGAACTGGATGATGTAGAATGATTAAAAATTACTTTTTATAATAGAGTGTATGAAATTTAAAATGAATATAGTGAATGAAGTAATCCTTGGAGTGGGAAGACTATATGTTTTCTGGAATAATAACTTAATATTTTTTAAAAAAAACTTTAATTAATATCCCAGTATTTAATTAAGATATGCATGCAAAGAAAAACCCACAGCCAAGTGCCTATGGAATTGTAGATTTCAAGGTGAAATAAAAGAGAAGCATGGCGAGCATTTGCATAATTTCCTCTTAGCTTTTGTATCTTGGGTCAGGTTGATGAGTTGGGGTTGGGAGACTGTTTTATTATTAGTTGGGTAACTGATGTAAAGAACCGTAAAAATAGGATTGCTATTTCAGGTACCACCTAAGACTTTAAAATTGCTTGGTATGCTTGAATATTTCTTGTCCTGAGGGAATGGCCCTTGTTGGAATTTTTCCCTATGCCTTGAAAAAGAAAAAGAGAGGCACCGTGATTTGCTCTCTAGAAACATAATGATTATTAAAATCCAAGTCAACTCATAAATAATCCTTAGATGGCGTGTAAATGTTGACTTAAAAAGCGAGACCACAACAAACGGCATCCGTGACTGGATTTTCAGCGTATAGATAAATCATTTCATCTTCTATTCCCTCTGAAGCAGAGCCTGATACAAAAACTTATGGTCATGACTTAATTCCAGAAACAGGAGTGAGGCCCAGGGCAGTGAGGAGGGAATGGCAGCAAGCAAACACAAACGCATGTTATCAAGCAAAAATAACTGCCAGTCTTGCAGGTCTATCTTTCAAATAACCTCACTGACATTTCTATAAATAAGGAGTTGTAAATGAAATAAATTTGTAAAATTTAATCAGGACCTATCTATTTCCTCAATAAGTAGTTTCTCCAGCTAATGTCACAGGTCATTAGGGAAGGACAGGATAACGATGATGACATGTACGCTGTGGCAAGTCCCCTCTTACGTGCAACAGGCCTCGTCTTGAAACAATTAGTCCTGTATCTCTGAACTGTTTTCCATCTAGACACCAAGTTGCAAAATACAACTTTCTATTGTAGACTTTCTTTTTCTTTTAATTATTCAAGTAGATCTACCTGCTGATTTAGTCTCTGTCCATCTCACCCTTAGGAATAGTATTATAATGTATTAGCCATATACCCCTGCAGATCGACGTGGACTTTAATTGCATTTCCAGGTTTTCTGTCCTTGATGGTTAAATGCTGCTATTTTGTCTCTTCCATTTGGGGATCCCACAGTCTTCAATGATGTCCACAGGACCATCTCCCAGTGTCAACCCACACAAGATGAGGACCGCCAAGCTTCTCAGAGCTGCCACGGCTCTCACAAGAACATTGCTTATTGCTTGAGTGAAAAGATGGTCTTTGGACTGCCCCACAAATATTTTTCAAGTACTGAGCCCTCAGACCTTACATGATGAGGTCATTCAAACATTCTCACATTCCTGTGCTGTTTAAACACCCTCTCAATAGTATGCCAATAAAGTTCTGGCACCTGAAGCTTTATCATTACAGGGCTCATTAGCTTGAAGGACTAATTCCCAGAAATTACTAGAAGATTTTAAGTGTGCATGCGCACACAGGGACACACACACCCATCCTCATGGGCTCCTTCTGAAAAAAAGGCAGTGAAGTGACAGGGGACTGGGATCAAGAAGGGAGAAAAACACAAAAAAACATTATGTAGCTAGCTATCCATTGATGTTGGGCATAATTATCACTCAATTTTACCGGCTTCTCCTGCATGAGACTGTATAATATATTGTATCCTGAAGTTCAATAGAAAGAATGAAAGGACCAAAAGACTGTGGTTCATTTACACATTGGACTACTACGCAGCAGAAAGAAATGAGGAGCTCCTACCCTTCGTGACCCCATGGGTGGAACTGGAGAGCATTATGCTAAGTGAAATAAGCCAGGCAGTGAAAGACAAATAACACATGATCTCACCTATATGTGTAACCTAATCAACAAAACAAACGAACAAATAAAATAGAAACAGAAACATGGAAATAAACTGACAATGATCAGAGGAGTGGATAACAGGGAAAAAAGAGGAAGGGGGCAAGTGAAGGAACATGCCTCGAGGACTCATGGGCACGGACAATGGGATGGGGGTTGACTGTGGGAGAGGGGCAGGTCAGGGGAGCCCAGTGGGGAAAAAGGTGGGGCAACTATAACTGAACACTAATGATTTAAAAAAATGTATTCCCTATTTCTTACTAACTGTCAGCTGGAGTTCTCTCCCATTGAGTTGTATTTCCTCACATTACCTGGTTGTTTGTGTAACATTCCAAAGCAGGTTCCACACCAAATCTTGGCTTAGTAGCATCAGAGGCGCCGCCAAATGGGGAGTGAGATGCACATTGAATAGGCATGAAGTATGTGAGAGAGCATTAGTTGCTGCTATTGTAAACTAACGCCAGAGCCCATAAAGGTCATCGAAGTGTGAGCTCAGGTACCGTAAGTGGCCAAGAGCCATGAAGGGAGGTGGGGAGATGATGCAGGGGCACATCAAATATGACTGTCCCCAGATCGCCATGAACATCCAGAAGAAAGCCTAGAGCTGGAAGTGTTTGTCTGGTCACTTCTTGGTTTACATATCTCATGTTTCTTGAAGGCCAGTTATTGAATACTCCCTGTACTGTAGAAACGTCACATCATTTTCTGAGTTTTAAAGCTAATGAGAATGGCAACCTTTACATAAGAAAGCTACTTCCCTATGTACCCAGAGCGACCACCGCCCCCATTAGGGATGCGAAAGTAAAACTGGCAGAACTCTAACTGAATAAAAGGAAATATGGAAAGAAATACATACAGGGATGAACGAAAGGAGGTTTATAGTTCTCAGTATATGAAACGCAGAATTTATTCTCACCTACTTCTTCCAACCTCTGAAGTATCAGAAGTCAAAGATATATTTTTTGCTGAGCTAAGTTTCAAAATTGAAAAGGTTCTTTAAATTATAAACTAATTATATAAAATATTTGAGTTTAGTTAGGCTAATTTTAAAAATTCCCTAATTATTCACACTTAGAGGAACAACACGTTATCTAGAAATAAGCAAAAGTGTGTTTGCCTGGATCTCTTAAATAGCAATACTGGAAGACAATAGATTAAGTCATATAGAAACTGGAGTATGCAGGTGGGAATTTCCATCATACTTAGATGTATTGTAAGTGCCTAGAACAATGAATGATATGATTAAATGCCTAACGAATACTGTTGAAAGAATAAATGAATTTGTATTAAATGAGAAAACAAATGACACAAAATAATGGAATAAGTATATGGTTATGGTTTCAAAATCAGTCTGAATATCACATCATATATATTAAAATAATGTATTGATTTTATTTAAAAATGGCAATATTCATAATATAAGTTACATTCTATAACATTTTTTAAGTTTGTGCAAATTGTTTACATACTATTAAATAGAAACCCCTAATGTAATAAAGTTTGGACATTATTTTAAAGATTGTATGATCAAAAATATTTAGAGACTAGTAGTTTAGAAAATAGGACCTTCAAAATGCACTGGAGGCAGTAAATTCATGCATTCTCTTGTTCATTCAGTGCTGAACCTCTCCTTTGTAGCAAATGATGTGAGAGGCATTGGCAGTAATGAGCAAGTAAAACTTGGCCTCCCTGGAAGAGCATCTGGATTAACATCATATGGCTAATGTAACATAAGAAATAGAACAAGTGTAATATGGTAAATGTTACTGTATTGAAAACTTCTGTTAACCTCGAATGAATACTTATCAAATAGAACATAAAAATGTAAATCTGTATGCATGCTTATGCAGAACTTCCAATTTATCTTTTTTTTAAATAAAATACAGCTCTGTCGAATAGTCTTTAATAAAATCTCTTAGTTCAGTTTACATAAATCCCAATCAAATTAATCTGGATTCTATTATATATAAGTCCATTTGTAAGCAGATAAAATTTATTCAAAATGTGTAAAACAGTTAAAATAAACAGGAAATTGTTATGTATTGAATCAAGCTTCCATCAAAACTCAGTGCTTTCCTTAATCAGTCATAATAAATAAGGTTCGTTGATCATTAAACTCATATACTAAAGGGATATTCCAGTGAAATTGCCCGACTTTTTAAAATATGTTTCCATGTCATTTCTAGAGGAGCTCAAGCCATTTGGGACACCTGCACTTTAGGTTTATTAAATGTAGACTTTTATTTAAGAACCAGCTTAAAAGTCAGTATGTCCATTAAGTCTTTTCTACCTACAGATATAAACATACCTAAGTCTTTTGTAGTTTTAAAAGAATTAAGTGCCATTGATTTTATAAGACAACATCTTCATCCTCATCCTCATCATCATCACCATCATACCATTGTCTTCATTTTCCATAATTATACCTTACATTGCAGTTAATTGTGAGTGTCTCATCTCTATTTATCAAAGACTTGAATATCCAGTGGTTTATGCTGCTGAAGTTTTAACTTTTCTGATCAAAATATGTCTTATAGTTAGCACTCAGTAGTGTGCAGACTTTCATTCCTATACTGTCTTAATCTTTTATTTGAATGATGATAACTTAGGCATGGTTTATAGACTCTAGTCTCATTACTACTGCCATGTTTGCTTGTCTTTATTTTGAAGGCTAAACTAATCAGATGAACTCTATGCAGCATATTTTAAAAGAGGACTTGTTCTCTATCTAGAATATAATTACGACCATCAAGCAAACTGAATACTATGAACAGATTGAATGTTCTTTCTGATAGGGATCATTTACATGAATTCATAAAATGAGTATGACTTTTGAACTGGAATTTAAAGAGTTTATGTTTTGAAAATATTTTCTTCAGATATAATGTGAGAGAAATGTTTAAGAACAAAGAACAAAACAATGTGCTGTTTCTACTGACCTAATGTATTATTTTTAAATGTATTTATTGACTTACAATGTATTCTTATAAAACTATTGTTTGCTTTTAAGTTTTCTGGCTTTCAAATTTAAGTAATTTTATTCTTTTCAGTTCTTCTGATTATTGTTATTTAATACTTATTACAAACCCATAGGATTTCTGGAAAGAAAAAGCCAATAATACACACAATTACTATGTCTCAAGTGCTTATAAAATAAGAGGGAAAATGCCACAGGAAACAGGCATGGAGTAACACCATGCACATATATGGTACGTTGATATTTTTCACTATGCAGATTTCTAACTCTCATTTTCAATGGCAAGTAATGAATTCTTTTGATTTTGTACACTGTAGATTTATAGCTGTGTCAACTGAAGGGTAACCTATTACTCGATAACTTTGTTCTTTCCAGAGGGAGTAAAAAAATCATTTTACAAGGGTCCATTTCTTATCTCATATACAAACAAAGGGTTAAGTTCAGAGATTGTAATACTATTGTTTTTTACTTTAAAAAACATTTTTGGGATCTAACAACTGCATTTCACCTGCTCTCAATCACTTTGCATTTTACATTACCTCATGAGTTGGTGCATGAAACAGGAGACATTATCGTTCTATATTCTAAAGTATCTCGGTGGAGGGCTAAAAAGGGCATTAAAAAAGCTTGCCTTTTATAAGATTTCAGTATTTCCACGTATTGTGCTTTTCGTTCTTGAAATATAATTGAGTTCCATGAGGGATTTGGCAGACTTACAGAAAGTAATAAAAATCATTAATGAACTAGACTATTAAGAAATGATATTTATTGAAAAACCTGTTTCCTGCCGAGCTACTGAAGTGCACATACCCGTGTTTGGAAGATGTGTCTGCTGTGTGGTACTTCAGCATACAAAGGAATGCCTCGTATTTCTATTTGATAGTATGCAGAGGAATACAATAGGGAACACTTAAGCATGCACAATGAAACAAAATGAGATCCCATTGTTTCTTGTGAGTATTAGCAGCACTCTTATTGCCAACTTATAATGCTAACATATGCGGGGTTACTTTAAATGGACTATTGCTGTAAGATCAATCATTCACAAGGCTTACATTTATTTAAAGATATCAGTCATTGTTGGTTAGGTTCCGCTTATAGGTGAGATCATATGGTATTTGTCTTTCGCCCCCTGGCTTATTTCGCTTAGCATGATGCTCTCCAGTTCCATCCATGCTGTCGCAAAGTTTAGTACTTCTTTTTTTTTCTGCTGCGTAGTATTCCATTGTGTATATGTACCATAATTTTTTGATCCAGTCATCTACTGATGGGCATTTAGGTTGCTTCCAATACTTGGCTATTGTAAATTGTGCTGCTATGAACATTGGGGTGCATAGGTTCTTTTGTATTGGCGTTTTGGTGTTCTCAGGGTATAGTTCCAGCAGGGGAATTGCTGGATCAAAAGGCAGTTCCATTTTCAGCTTTCTGAGGAAATTCCACACTGCTTTCCATAGTGGCTGCACCAGTCTGCATTCCCACCAACAGTGGACTAGGGTTCCCTTTTCTCCACAGCCTCGCCAGCACCTGTTGTTTGTGGATCTGTTTATGATGGCCATTCTGACCGGTGTGAGGTGGTACCTCATGGTGGTTTTGATCTGCATTTCTCTGATGGCTAGTGATGCTGAGCATCCTTTCAAATGCCTCTGGGCCCTCTGTATCTCCTCCTTAGAAAAGCATCTGCCCAGGTCCTTTGCCCATTTTTTGATTGGATCGTTTGTCTTCTTGGAGTAAAGTCGAGTGAGTTCTTTGTATATCTTGGAGATCAAACCTCTATCTGATGTATCATTAGCAAATATATTTTCCCATATGGTTGGCTCCCTTTTCATTTTGCTGATGTTTTCTTTAGCCATGCAGAAGCAACAATGCAAAGAAGCAAGGAAAATATGACCAGCAACACTGAAAGGAAAAGAAATCAACAGAGACAAGAGGGAAGAGCGGGGGCAGGGAAAGGGAAGGGAAGGGGAAAGTCAAGGAACATACAGCAAGGACTCATGGACAAAACCAAAGGGGAAGAGCTGAGGGAGGGAAGGTGGGAGGGGGCAAGGGAAAGAGGTGGGGGGAAGGCAGAGACAAATGTATTTAAAAAGTAAATAAATTAATTAAAAAAGAAAAAGAAAAAACCAAGAACACAAGAATAAAGGTAATTATATAATTATAAAAAAAAAGGTAAAGGGGGTTATTAAGTACAGACTGCCAGTTATAAAATTAATTACGGGGATATAAAATACAAACATAAAGAATACAGTCAATAATGTAGTAATAACTATGTATAGTGATAACTTTGTAATGTATATAAAAGTGCAATCACTATGTTGTATATCTGAAAATAATATAATATTGTATGTCAACTATAATGTAAAAATAACTAACATAAAAAGACGGTGTGTGATGACTTCAAATATCTGAAATTTCCCTCTAACTCCCTTTCACATTAATAAATCACATTGATATTTGATCCAAAAAATAAAAAATAAAGATATCAGTCAAATAATATAGTCTGGTTCTCCTCTTTTCAAAAGACAGCTGTAAGAAGTGAAGGTCATAAGACAGTGGATATAAATGTGAAATATCCAAGTACATAGAGTCTTTCAGTGAGTTGCCTTCTGATTTGTCTTCTCTTTCAGAAAGACAGTCAGTCCTTTGATGGTTTGGAAGTTCCCTTGATTCCTTTGCTGAAGTCCTGCCCAAAACGTGAGTTGAGCAAAAAGAGTAAGTAAACCTGGAGTCAATTACAGTGCAAGTATCTGATTTCAAATGATACAGAGCAGTGTTTAAATGCTGCCTTTTGGGCAAACTCTTTCCATGGGAAAAGTTTTTAACTTTGCACATCTTTTTTTCCTTTTAAATCTTGGCTTCCTCTTTGTGGTTATGATGTCTCTCTAGGTTTTCACTGAAACCTCTAGGAAAGTCCCATTATGAGGTAAAGACTTCATTTTCTTAAACCCTGCTCCATTTCTAGTCCCTACTTGCTGTGTAAGACAGAGAGAAGGGGAGGGGGAGGCAGAGAGAGAGGAAGGAGAAGGAAGAGAAAGGAAAGGAGGGAGGGAGGAAGGGAAGGAAAGAGGGATGGAAGGAAGGGTGGGAAAGAAAATAAGAGAAAAATGAATGAGTATATTCTGGGACCTTCTCCATCACTGTGCCTTTGTGCCTGTATGCATAATATTCTTTGGAAAGAAACACATTACTAACCATGTAACATTTCTGTGTTGGAAGGAGAAAGCACTGACTAGCTGCTGACTGCATTAAAATAAATTCAGCTACCTCTACTAAAAGCAGATAGAGTTAGTTTGCATTTAGTTAAAAACATAAATCAATTTTAGAATTATTACAGACTTAATATTAGTTCACGTAGGAAAATATTGAAAGCCATGCATTAGATGGACAAGTAGAAATAAAATGGTGTTAAGTACCATGACAATAGTTCTATAAGTTTATGCCATCTCCCCATTCGCCCTTTAGTCATACACATTGCATAGACTTACATTCTTAGAAACCGAAATAAATCTTTCTTTGAGCTCTTCAACAAACACTGAACCAGATGCAATTTTAGCAACAGAGTTAAACCAAGCTTCGAGTCTAAAAACTGCCATCAACCTGTTCCTTACAACTGGGGAAATATTTTCATCTTCCCAGACCTATTTTTACTAAATATTTTGTCCATGAAAAAATATGAATCTTACAGATATAACCTTATTTTTTTAGTGCTTGAAATCAAATAAATTCTTTACTATATTAATCAAGTTAAGAGGCAATAACATCGGCTTCCACTAGTGTTTTTCAACAATAGAGCTATGTCATGTCAGATAAATTGTAAAACATGCAAGATAGAAACAAAGGACAAAGAAGAGTTGACAGCAGTAAATTGTGTGTTTAAGCATTTGTGTGCGTGTAGGGGAGAGAGAGAGATCAGTTAGAATCAAGAAAGGATGCCAGAGGGAGTATCACATGATAAGGACACATTAGAGAATATGAATATTCTATGATCCCATGTGAAAAGAATATAAAGACAAACTACTGGCACTAAATGGCAAAATATGCAAATAAATCGGTGCCCTGTGATGGGAATGTAAGTTTTCTCAAAACAACTTAAGGATTTAGTTAATTTTAACCAAACCATAGAACTGAAATATTAGTATAATTGATTAATAAAGTCACTCATTTTCAATGTGGAATATAGATTAATTGCTAAAGCTGAAGCATATCTTGTTTAAAGAGATTCATTGAATTTGGACCCTTTGAAATAAAAAAAGTGTCACTTCCTCTCCATTTACTATGCTAATGAATTATAAATCACATCCCTTTTACTTTCTTTGCAATTCTATGTTATAGAGACTGTTGTCACATTAGTTTTAACCTTTTGCTGATATTATGTAATCATATTTTCTTCTTAGTGCACCCCCTGAATTAAGATACTGGTTTAAACACAGGATGTTACATACAAGTGTATATATGAGAGTATCTTTGTAGTGACGCAATGCTAATAGGTGTAATGCTGTTATTAAACCACAAGTCTAGAGATTGGTTTCTAGATTAAAGAGAAACTTAATCTAAAGTTCATGAAGTTCAAATGTACAGAATCCAAGATTTAAATATAATAATGCCTTTCAACTGAAGGTAAAATGGTGGAAACGCATTACCTAAGAATAACAAATGACATAAAATAAATGACTCTCCACTGCCTCGCATGTTAATCAAATGGCAAAATGCCAACTGCCTAACCTCTGGCACAGTAGGATATGGTGTGCCTTCCAGTGGGTGTGCTGATTGCACTTGCTAGAAAATTTAAAGGCACTCTGGAGCCCATATTGCCACAAATTACTCCCTTGGGGATACTGTGGTAGAGTAAAAGCTTGGAAAATAAGAATCTTCCCTTTTTTCTTAGATAAGAATGATGAATCTAGTGGGAAAAAGGGGGTAGTTAAAAGTGTGCGGGAAGTGATCTCACAGCCTCAAAGCTCTTTGCTGCTTCTATGAGGTGCTCCGGGGAATTTGCTGGTGGAAGCTCCAAATCACTTCTCTGTTGTAAATCTTTGGGGAAATGCCAGATGATTCTGAGAACTACAAGTGAAAAGAAACTTTTCTTGCCTTGGAACATTTTAGAAAAAGTTTGAGATCTCATTTTCCATTTTTTTTTTGGAGCTGACCATTGTTGTGGTTACTGAGGCTTTCAGGAACAGGAGCGGTTTAATGAGAGGGAGAAGCTGTCACCAGAATCTCGGGCAGGTAGGCAGTAAAGAGGGTCTGTTAGAAGATAGAAATTGAAAAATGTTAGAAGAAGAAAAGTATATAAACTTAATCTGTAAAAAAAACAGTTGCTGAAAAAAATGTAGAACAAATAAGTCAAGTTATCAGTTAGGGAATTAGAACATGGGAGAAAAAGGGAAAAGAGGGGGAAAACTTTTTAAAAAGTAGCTATAGGGCCTGTTAAATTTCTTCCTAAAAGATTTCAGAAAAAGAAACCTGCATATTATCTACTGAATTTAATTATACCCTGTCAGATTGCAAAACTGTATTCACAAGGTCACTTTTATTTTAAAATATAGATTGAAAAAATGTCAATATTCAACAGCATTTGCTGTTATTTAACAATAAGCTTAGATCAAGTAAAATGATCATAAAACAAAGGAGTGTCTGAAAATGGAAAGTAGGGGGAAAAAAAACTGGTTAGTGGGTTTCTAAGCAAGTTATCGCAGAGTTCCATACCTGAGGTCATGGTCAGTTGAAACATTAACGCATGATCTAGAAGGGGACAACAGTGAGTATTTCAACAATGATCTGCTAGTTTGCAATCGAAATTATCTTCTATTTATTTCAATTTAGTTAAGTTTGAATTCCTGGGAAGAGGAAAAGATAGAACTAAACAATAAATACACATCCTTTGATTTCTATCCATCCATTCATACATTCACTCATTTAGTTAATATTATTGACAACATATCAAGAACCATTCACTCAGATAGATACTGAAATTGAGGTAAATAGAATAGGCAGAATTTCTTCTTTTAGGAGTTTATTCCACTAATTACAAGTGTGAACATTATTCAAAATGAGAAAAAAATAATATATATATATATATATTAATGTAACGCTTTCTGGTGATATATTACAATTTTACAATTGAATCAAATAAACATCTATATTTGTTTTTAACCGGTTTTCCAACATTTCCCCATTGAAACATCACACCTTTGCATCAGGGAAGGAGATCCCACAATTTGCTTTATACAGACATGGTCAGCAAGCCCATGTGCCGGAAGAGGCCTATCTGAGGCACTATAACAAGAGTCAGAAAACGGTGGTCCATGAGACCAATCCAACCTACTGACTACTTCTGTACAGCTCACAGTATACATATAATTTTTCTATTTTCAAATGGCTGAAACATATCACTCAAAGGATAATAGTCTGTGACACATGAAATTATGTAAAATTCAATTCCTGTCCATAAAGAAAGCTTAATATACAACGTCCACATTCTTCTTTGTATGTTTTCTACCGCTGCCCTCGTGTGGCAGTGTCAGAGTCAAATGTTTCAGACAGAAATCAGATGCCCCGCAAAGCCTCAAATATTGATAATCCAGTCCTTCACACAAAAAAATTTGCCATATCTGTCAATAAAGGAAATAATCCTTATAACTTTCTTAATATCCAGGTTTTATTGAGTGTTTAGTACAGATCAGTCAGTGTCATTTACTCTTTGCGAATATTATTAAGCAATAAAAAATTAATGAGGAAGGCAGTTTCTCCATCTGACACATGAGAAGGTGACACATGAGGTATTGTCTTAAGGTTCAATGTTAAGAGTTTGAGCAGGGATTTCCACCTGGGCAGCTTGGTTCCAAAGCCAAAGCTCTTTTGCACTACTTTACACTCGTGGTGGTAGCAGGCCGGTCCTCTTAATGCTTAAGGTCCCTTCAAACATGAAATTGCTGTAATTCTTTAATCTGAACCCCAAACAATTTTATGTAAATGAGTTATACATTCTAACACCTGTTTGGTATTTTAGATGCTAATGGTAAACTCTACTGATATTAATTACTGCTCCATTGTTTGAAATGGAAAATTACTATAGTATATCATAAAAGATATTAATTTTTGGATCCTTTATTTTTATACCATGGTGACTGTCTACAAGGACTATGGTTGCTCATTTTTCACTGCCCATGGAACTGGTTAAATTTAAGAATCTGTGATGAACTCTTCACTTATAACAAAGCCAGGGGTCTTGTTTATCTTTTTGCTCTTAGTAATCTATGAAAGAGTTCAGAACAAACTAGGGACTTAATCTACATTTGTGTTGTAACTTTGATGGGCCTACTCAAAAAATTGGTCTTTATGTTCAACACCCACACTAAATAAAAGGTACATGATTTAACACTGCTAAATTGGAATCACTGCGATGCACAATATATACTCTTACATCAGAACAATTATCAGGAAAATGAATTTCAAATTATCTCACAGACATTTACTGTGAATGCCTTTAAGAGAGAGAACAAGACATTAGATCTAGGCTTACTTTCAAGTGTGATTAAAAACTGCAAAGACCTGCTCAACACTGTCCTTTGTGACCCTTCAATAAAATGGATCAAAACTAATAAAACAGCATTTCATCTAAGCCCCACACAAATATAGAAACCTCAGAATCTTTAACCTTGTGCCCAATAAAAAAAAAACCACTAAACCAACTTCCTGTTGAAAATATATTTTGTATCAGTTTCTAAGTGCTTCTGTTCCTATGACTAGAACCTTGCAGTGAGCCTAGTGTCTAGTGTCTCTAGTTGAGAGCAGTATTGAGATTCACTTCAAGCAGTCTCCTCCTCAAAAGATTTCTTGTTAGTGTCTTTTTTGTCATTTTCATACTTGCATTCATTTCTAATGCCATTTGGTTGTGTGTGTTTTATGTACAAAATCCACTTGTCACTAAATTTTAACTTACTTAAAGGCAATATCAAATATTTATTTTTAGCCATTTGACCCCTATTTTAGTGGTATCAATTCTATAATTTTTACATGCGGATTTGTAATAATGAAGTCAGAAAATAAGCAATACTTTTAAAAATTAATTTCACCATGAAATTTTAACAAAAATTACATTCATTGGGATATTAATGATCTTCATGAAGAACTCAATATCAACACATAACTACTATCAGTCATACCTATAAACTATGTACATAATCATTCTACAATACTTATCTGAGGAGGAGGTCAAGCTGTGCTAAAAATGCACTAAATTATTTACTCATCAGAGTATGCTGGTGAGATAAATACTATTACAATGATTGCTTTAAGGGAAACTGAAGCTTTCAAATACGTCAATGGTAAGAAATCAAAACTGCACCAATATATGTCTGAATCAAGAGGCTGTATCCTTTAGCTGAGAACTACACTAATTGTATAAACAAGAGGACAGATAGAGAGTAAAATATACTTAATACTATAAGCATACATAGAGAATATTAAAATTAAAAATCAAGGGTAGGTGATGAAGTATGCATTGGTCATGATTTTTTTTTCAAGCTGGATAAATAACAGAGAATATTTCTAAAAAAAATTTTCTTGAGATCTAATTTCAAGTTGATAGGAAAGTAAAGGATAAATAGGAAGTGGTACATGGAGGTAAGAAAGGACAGAGCTTCCAGGCAATAATTTTTTCAGTTCAGGTCCTTGTGTCATCAACATCTTTAATATTCCACCAAAACTTGAAGAAATGCATACTAAAAGAGAAGGTATATTTCAGGTTGTGATGAAGGTTAATAAATAGTGTGGCCCTATTCTCTAGCTTTTTTTTTCCAGGTGGTTATTTTCACAGTCCATGATGACACTAATACTTAAAGGAGGAAACAAATTAAAAAAAAAGAGAGAGAGAGAGAAGGTACTCTTGGGCTGCTTCTATATTTTGGCGACTGCAAATAATGCAGCAATGAACATAGGGGTGCTTATGTTCTTTTAAATGAGGGTTTTGGGCTCCTTCAGATACACTTCCAGAAGTGGGATCTCTGGGTCAAAAGGCAGATACTGTTTTCCACATAGGTTGCACCAATCTGCATTCCCACCAACAGTGCAAAAGTGTCCCAGGCACATTCTCACCAGCACTTACTGATTTGTTGACAAGAGCCGTTGTGACAGGTGTGAGATGGTATCTCATTGTGGTTTTAATTTGCATCTCTCTGATGACTAGTTACACTGAGCATCTTTTCATACGTTTATTGACCATCTGCACATCCTTTTTGGAAAAATGTCTATTCAGGTTCTTTGTTCATTTTCTAATTGGGTCGTTTGGTTTTTTTGGTGTTGAGTTTTGTAAGTACTTTGTAAATTTTGGGTACTAACCCCGTATCAGATGTATAAGCAAATATGTTCTCCCATTCTGTGTGTTGTATTTTTATTATGTCAATGATGTCTTTTGCTGTACAAAAACATTTTAGTTTGAGGTAGTCCCATTGTTTTTTTTTCTTTTGTTTCCCTTACCTAGAGAGATATATCCAATAAAAAATTGCTATAAGCAATGTCTGAGATTTTGCCATCTATGTTTTCTTCTAGGATTTTAATGGTTTCGGGTCTAACATTTCAGTATTGGATCCATTTTGAATTTATTCTTGTTCATGGTATAAGAAGGTGATCTAGTTTGAGTGGATAAAACAACTATGGGACATTTACACAATGGAATACTACTCGGCTGTAAAAAAGAAGAAATTTTTACTCTTTGTGACAGTATTGATAGACCTGGAGAATATTATGCTAAGTGAAATAAGCCAGTCAGAGAAAGACAAATACCGTACGATTTCACTCATATTTGGAATCTAATGAACACACTGAACTAACAAGGAAAATGGGGACAGGCTCATAGATAGAGAGCAGATGACAGCTAGTGGAGCTGGGCAGGTTAGGGGGTGAAGTATTGAGCCAAAAGGAAAAAGGATTCATGGACATGGACAACAGTGTGGTGATTGCTGGGGGGGAGGAGGGTATAAGGGGACTAAAAGGTAATGTAAAAAAATACAATAAAGATAATAATATAATATAGGTAACGAAACCCACAAGAATGAAGAACTGACTCATCTCTAATCATTTTTTGATCCCTGGTGCTGCCCATTGCTTATTAAAAGCGTCAGAACTTGGTATACACATTTTATCAAAATGTTAGTGATAAGCTAAAAGTTATCTGTATTAAGACAGAAAAACAGAATAAATTTTAAATGAAATAGTAGTAGGATTTAAGTGCTAAGCATGTTCTAGCAGCTGGCTCTTTCAGTGATTTTTAATTCTCCTATTGAGTATTATAAATAATTAAGCAAAAAAGGGAACATTGGCTTTGGTATACTTTATCTTCTGGTTGTGTTCGAATTTTTATAAACATTTCTTATGCAAAGCAAAATAATTTTCCAATGAAGAAGGCTGCGTTAAGCTCTGTTGCTGTGGCAGAAAACAAAATATGAATCAAGTTAAGGTTGTAAGATGTGAATATTCAACCTTAGGCCTAGAGGCAAGTGCAATTCGAAGTGACAAAAGGGATTATAAGTATTAGCTGAGCTCCTCAGAACTCTAATTAGCTCACAGATTGTTTGGTTGTTTCTTCCTATTACATTATGCAGCAATAAGACTCAGTAGCGATGCGGGCTGGGGTGATTACGGCATGACTCCGGTGAAGTTGCAAGGCAGAAGTCCCAAGAAAAGGTTACTATTTACTGCCAGAGTTGCAATAATGACTCCAGATTGGCTGTTTAGAGTACATTCTTGCTATTATTATGCAAACAATAAAAAAAAAAAAAAGAAATCGATTGACTTATTTGGAGTTCCAGTGCAATGCATGACATGACTGACATCCAATTATACAGTTTGAATTCGTTATCTTGAGTTATAATCTCAGTTCTTATTTAATAAAATTTCTTCCTGTGTCCACTATAGTTAAAAATTAATTTACATGCTAGATATAATATTTCTCAGAGAGAAGTTTTTGTTACTACCTTGGTCATCAAAAATACTTCTTTGCCCCTTTAATTGCTTTTTTATTGCATAATATCTGACGCTAAAAGAGAAAAATGTATAATACTATTAATAAATGCCACCCCCGCATTTGACCAGATAAATCTCTGACTACATGAAAGAAAACCAAGATGAAGTAAAGGGTAGTAGAGTCTACTTAAATTTGGTAGCTGGATGAATAGAAAATAGAACTCAGTCAGACAAGTAGATGAGATATAATACTATTCAAATAAAATTACTCTAAGGACACAAGGAGAAAAAGTATAATGATCTAATCTGGATCCTATCCAGGAAAGTGCGTTTAGCTTCACTAATCCCAATAAAAATTGTCACTATATTTTCAAAATCATGCAATTCAATTTTGGTGAAGGACAGATATCAACATTAGCACATCCTTTAGAGCCTTAATAGTGCATTTATCTGCATTCCTTACTTTACTTAATGGTTCTGAATAACTTTGTTACATTTAAGAAAATGCAAGTAAATTAACACTTTCTTCTAGAATAAAATAACTATTTTATAACACTTGAGAAGTCCTTGGGATCTTTTCAGGAATTCTTCAGTGACGAAATAAACTGAATTTATTTCATAGCATCATCATAACATAAGAATTATTTAGTTACATAGGGCAAACAAAATTCCTTATTTAATTATTTAAATTGAAAACTTAGAAATAGTGTATTAGAATCACATTTAAAGTAAGTAACCCACATTTATTTGGTATGTTTTTTTTATTAAAAATAGACCTTAACTAGTATCATTTTTAATATGACAATGTAAATATTTACGAGTAATAGTATTCTCTTGGGTACTTAAGATATGATTTTGTTGAAACAAACTATAAAAATTACATAACAATTCGGCGTCATCTTAAACTTAGTCAACACTACTGATAGTGAAGGCCCTGAACAGAATGATCAAATCCCATGACCCACGGTGCTTATGTTCTCAGCACCCTGCTTCCTTATGCATCATTTCTCTTTGCTCTTACCACCAAACCCCACCCCCACAAAATAAAATAAAAAATAACTGAAACAAACAAGCAAAAAACAGATATTTACAAAGTCCTTCTTTTCTGGCTCAACTATATTCTGAATGTTTAAATTTGTCAGAACATTTGTTGGTAAAAAAAGTTTCCCTGCTAAGTAGGATGTAAATTATGGCATGGGGAAAATAACCAATAACATTATAATAACCGTGTATGGTGTTAAATGAGTACCAGATTTATTGGGAGATCCGTTATAAGTTATATAAATACCTAATCACAGGGTGGTACACCCGAAAGATATAATATTGTATGTCAACTGTAACTTATAAATTTAAAAAAAATTATAAAAACAGAAAAAAACTAATAAAACCTCAAAATTCAGATGAGGATCCCAGATTATAAGGAAATTTATAGGTGGAATCAGCTGATTCTATAGCGGGTAAGGGATGACTATGCATTTCTTGGAAAGACAGGATGTATTATGGAGCCCCTTGATGCCTAGGGAGACTCAGAGACCAGACGGGCTGGGACTCCGTGTGGCTCTCGTACTGGTTCTCTTGGAAGCCTGAGGCTGCTCTTGACTGGTGCTACTTTGGAACTACTCCTCAGAGGTTTGATCAAAAAGTGTTCTTTGTAATTTGGGGTAAAAAAGGATAGATCCTTAGTTATTGAAATAAGGCAGCGGTTTTTATGACAATTTGGAGAAAGTAGATTCAGTAATAGGATAGTCAAAAAGTGAATTTGCTCAATACTAGTGCCCAAATTACCAATGTTTTTATTTTATTTATTTAAAAAATATACATCTAAATGACATTATCATTAGGAACTCTTGCAACTACTTTATTAATTTTAACTCATTTAATAAGGAACACAGGTAATAAAGAGATTAAGCACCATAGCCAAGGGCACAAAGTGGCAAAGCTGGGATACAGAGACAGCACACATTTAGAATGAGTCTGTAATTCATCACGACGCTAAGCTGTCCCTACACTGAATAAAGAATTTCAACAAATCATTCTTCTAACTTTTCATTTCCTCATAAGGGAAACAAAAATTAAAAATAAAACTCCCTACCTATCCTACTTAGTTGAAATAGTGCATGTGAAAGCACTTCATAAAGTGTATACTTTGTTCATAAGAGTAATTAATTATAATTGTATCATCCTTTTTAGAGTTAATGAAATTTTCCTTGATTAAAATTAGTATTTATAATAATATAGCTCTTCCAGTATCAAACAGAAAGCACTCTAATATGAAAATTTTAAAGAATGGCATTCTGTCTGTCACTATTAGTTTTACAGTGTTGTATTTAATTTGTTAACCAGTAATAACTAAATTATACATTTCTCTAGTGGTTTTATGTTAACTGTATAAACTGGATGAGGAATGGCTTTATCCGTGTAATAACCTCAAACTTATTTATTTGCATCCTGATATGTTCTTTTTAATAGAAGAACAATAATGGAGTAACAGCTAGAATGTTGGAAATTGGATATGTTGATATACCACATTAGAGGAATTATTTTGTCAAATGTATGCTGATGGACAATATAAAAGCATAAAAATATATAAACATCTGTCTTACCTCCTTCTTTTAGATGTCATACTTATAGAGAATATGCATAAATACTTCAGTCTTGCTTGTCTGTTATTTATGTGTCTATCACCTACCTGGTCCTTTTATCAATTTTTAATAAGTTTCAATATATATAATTAGATTAAATGTCAGGTAACTTGTAATCAAACAAAACTATAATAACAATCAAAAGACCTAGTATATCTTCAATATGATTTTATTGAAATATTTATAATTATAAAGCATAGATAATATAAATATACTCTATAACAAATATTTATAAAATAATTTTCATCCAACAATTTAAGGATCAAGTTCTTTGGTTTTTTTTTAAATGTGCCATGATAGATTGAGAATGTGCTCACATTACTCATATTTTAATGGGGAAGATAAGTTTATATTGAATGCAGTGTGATAAGTAGAATAGAAGAAAATCTGTATAAAGATTTGGCCAAAAAGAGTGATTAACTCTATTTGGAGAGATCATGCCAAAGACATTAGAATAAATTTCAGTGAATGAACAATAATTCCACGTATAGTTAAAACTATAATAACAGTAATAGAACAGATTTTATGGTTTGTTATAATTCAGAATGAAAGTAATATTATATGATGTTTTTCACTAATTTTTGTGGCCACAAAATCTTTGGGTAATTTTAAAAAAGCTAAGAATCCCCTTTCCGCCCAAAATTCCACAAGCATGCATAGATTCAAAGTTGTGTACTAATATTTAAGTGTTTTATGGACAGACTAATGTCCATTCTGAACACTATGCAAAGTTCTGAAGCCCTTTGCTTTCAAAGGAGTTGTGGGAAGGCAGTAGATGAGACAGAAAACAGTAAGGTTCTCTTGATTTTCATGCATCATGATTAATTCTTCTCCCTATGGAACCAAACAAATTAAAAAAGAAAAAGAAAGACTCATATTATTTTGTTTTTTATCACAATTGAGCTGCCTCCTAAGTTTATTTTTTAAAAAACTCATGTCATGTTGTTCCTCTTCACAACAACATTTACTAGTTTAATAATGCACCAAATTTAAGTCTAAACATGATATGCAAAACTATTTGTTACCTGATTCTTTGCATTATTTTCTGCTTTTTCACATATTCTGTGATATACCAGTATTAAACTTTAAAATCTTCCCCATAGGTACCATTTCTTCTCCTAATGCCATGTTTTCAGCATATATGCTGAGTACTGACTACTTTTTTCCAGATAAGTTTAGTAATTTTTTAAGATAAAACTCAAAGATTGCATTTCACGTATTATTTATTTATTTATGTATTTCCACAGTCATTGCATGTTCTGTTCTGTTTCTTTTTTAAATTTTTTATATTTTTATTTTTTAGTGTAAGTTTTGAAAATTACTACTAACCTATCTTCAAGTTCACTTGTTCTTACCCTTGGTCTTGTTGCATCTGCTGATGAGTCCATCAGAGGTATTCTCCCTTCTTTGATTGTGGTTTTGATCTCTAGCATATCATTTTGGTTTTGTCTTAGGACTTCTATTTCTCTACTTATCTTACCCAGCTCCTTTGCATGTTGTGTACATCATCCATTTGAGACCCTAATGTGGTAACCATAGTTATTTTACATTCCTTGTCTAATAATCTCCACATCTTTGTCAAATCTGAGGATGGTTTTGACAATTGCTTTGTCTCTTCTGATTGTTTTGGTCTCACCATTTGTGATGCCTTGTTAATTTTTTGTCATTGTTGTTGTTGTTGAAAGCTGCATATGTTGTATCAGGTAATAGGAACTGAAATAAGTGGGCTTTTAGTACAATAATTTATTTTAATCTGCCCAGGTGCCAGGCTATATAATATTTAAGTAGAAGAACCACGGGCTTGAAACCCTACAGTGTCATTTTCGCCTGTCCTCATGGCTTTGGGGCTTCTCTACACACCAGTATCCAGAGAGAACCTATGTCTCACATCTCTTATTGTTCTGTATTCCACTGTTATTATACTGGAGAAGTGTTGGTGTGCAGTAAGGTGGGTGGTAAGGAAGATTCTACAGTATTCTGACTCTCAGTACTTTAATGAATCTTTGTCTTGAGGCTGTGGCCTTTACAAGTGTTTCTGCCCCTCTTCCTGTGGGATAGCTCTTTTCTTCCCTCTTTCTACACTCTTTCCTGGCTGCATCATTTCTATTTTTTAGAGGTCATGTTCTTGATCAACTGCTTTTTTTTCTCTTTCTCTTAGGTAAGATGAGAAGATTGGAAGGAGCTGGTGTGAAAACACATACCCCCTCCACCATGTGGGAGAAAGCTGTCTTGTTCTTTTGTGTTCTGGCAAAATGTTTCCCACTGGAGAGTAAGCAGCTGCTGTGAAGAAGACCCTGGCATGTTTTATAGAGGTCATTTTATCTCTCTTCCTTCTAGGAGCAGAAGATCTTTCTTAAATCTCAGCTTAGTGGAATTCTATGACTATGGGTCCCCAAGAGTGTCTACCTCTCAAGTTAGTCCATACACAGTCTCCAGCAATTTGACAAAATTATTAGTCAAAAGTGATGCTGTCACTTCTTATATCCAGCAAGTTCTGTTCCTAGTAAGCAAATCTTGGGTGCTGTATCTGCACGCACCAGACTCTCCATATGGTAGTTTTCCTGCAACATCAGTTCACTGATGGGTCCAATACAAGTTATTAATTTTAAACCTGTCCATTTTTTTTGTAAAGATGAGACTGATGACAACTAAGTTCTTTATGTTAGATTTGAAACTGAAAATCCATGCTTGCCTTTTAACCTCCCTCAGTTCCCTGGTAAACTTCACTATCCACTATGGCCTCCCTTACTATTCATACCAACAAATTCCTCCTGGAAAGAGTGCATTACACTTCTCAGATATTGATATAAGAGGTGTCTTTTATGTAATGTGGAAATAACTAGGGATCACCCAAATGAGGACAAGCAGGGGCTATTTATTCAGAGCATGCAGAGGACTCAGTCTGTGTTTCTTCCATTTGGCACAGACTCAGAAGCAGGCAGGGGAGTACCAAACCTTCATGGTGAAAAAGGGAGGTTTCGTCTGGATGGGTGGTCATTGCACAAGAAGCTGGAGGTGGGCTAATGAAGCCATGGGTTTGGGGAGCATATCCATCTTTCTCTGGTAGTCCTGTATTGGGAGTGGGATGTGGCTGATATGAAGAAAACTGGAAGCTATTGACCAAGGCCTCCCCATGTGGGGACAATTGCTGTGGACATTCTGGCTTGGCATCCTGACCTGGTCGCTACAAGGTTGCTGGTCACAGTTCCATTTTTTAAAAAAGTCTCTATTCCGGTTATTGTCCATTTGTTAATTTGGTCTCTCCGTAAACATCACCCATATCTTTGAGATTTAGGATTTTATTATGTTCGTAGTAACTAGTCAGTGCACAGCTAGAACAAAGTTTGTAAAAGCTCAATGCAAATTTGTGAAAGGTATGCATTTATTCATAAATTAATATTTAATTTGATTCTCACAATAACTTTGCAAGGTTACTAAGGTTAATACTAATATGCCAACTTCTTTTCAATTAAGAATTTGAGACCCAGAAAAAGAACATGATTTGTATTAAATTATATGGGTTACAAATGCTAAAACAGAATCGCCTTCAATTTATTTTCTGATTCATATTGAAAATTGTTTTTTTCTTTATGCTATGTTTAGTTTATATTTCTGCTACATTTACATTACAGTCATATGTACTTGCTGTATGCCAGTCCCAGTGCTATGTATATTCACTTTATTATTTAACTTAATCTCATAAAATTATAATAATGTTTACCTTTAAATATTATTTATTTATAAATCAAAAAACCTTTTAACTTTACTAGATGCTATATGCTTTTTAATTATAAAAAGTATTTGATTATTAATATTAAATATTTTAATCTTTGACCTCCATTATTTTCAATCAAATTTTTCTTTATATTTTTATTGTGGGAAAACTGTATTGTATAATGAACTTTCATAAAGTCATCTACTCCTTACTGGGAAAGTATCTTTCCCTTTTTATCATATATAATACCTCTTCCTTCATTATCTTTTTTCATATTTAGTTATATCTCCCAAAATATAATATATCCTCCCAGATTCCCTCATTAATGTAAAGGCATGCCAGATTGAGAAAACCTTTTAACCATGATAAACTTAAAAATATGAATGACAATCACACACACACACACATACAGACACACAAGACTATGTAGGCTTTACTATTAGCTGGTTACTCTCCAAACTCTGTTCACTCCCATGTTTTATTAAAATAAGACTGATGTAAGGTTGTTGTGTGTATTTATTTATCTGTAGTGTAAGCATGGCTAAAACACCACAATTGTTTCCTTTTTATTAACTAAGTTGGTGGAAGATGTCCCAGGAGGAAAAAGATTGTAATAGTAATAGCAAATGTAGACCAACAAATTCTTATATCAATTGATTTATTTTTCAGATCTATAAAAATCACCCACTCTGGAGAGCCCCCGGGGCAAGCAAGTGATATAAAGACTCAAACATTCTGAGCCAAAATAAGTGAAAAATAGCCTTGCAGCTTCATTTCATTCAAAAGCTTCCTCTATAAATCAGAGAAATCTGGTCAAGAAGAAAGCTCGTGCATCACTCACAGAGGTTAAATGACATTAAATTTCAACAAATAGAAGAAACTGCAAGGCCTGAGGATTGTCCTTGATCAAATATCTAATATCCATTCCATTTATTGTAAACAGGTAAATTCTGATGAATCCTGGATGGATTGAAAACAGCAGGGAACTTGAATATGTGATCCACGCTGAAAAGACCACTCCTGCAGGCACACCCAGAAAAACAAATGACACTTGTTTTCTGTAGGTTCAATGTCAGTTACAGAAAAAAACACAGAGCGATACATGCGGGTGAACTACAGGTAGAATATCTGAAAGTGTCTATTTTCATAATGTTTAAAACTTTCAGGGCAATAGATTCTCTTACTGGTTTGAGGAATTTTAGGGAGTATTTGTTCCCAGATCATTGCAAAACCCAAAAGTGATTGTGTTGGCTACCTCTGATCTCATTGTCTTTTCCCTCCCCAGTTTACAGTTTTCAGATTGAGCCTGGGAAAAGTGTGACTATTATGTAAATCTTCTGGGCCATGATAAAGAATTTTAGTTCATAAAATCCAATATCAGAAACCAAAGCTATATGGGGAATTTCAAAGTAACAAGTCTGAAACTCCATAACAACAACATTAACTATTTTACAACTATTAGAGGTGCCTATTACTTTAGGTATCATTACTCTGCCCATTTCATAGGTGAGGAAATAGAGGCTTAAATTTTTAGGTCATACCTAAATGGAGTATGTAATGATTAGAAGGGCTAAGAATAAACCATATCAGAGAGAGAAAAATGTTCCGAAACCAAGAATAGATAATATTTATAAGCCCTTTATATAATCAAAGGGTAAGAAAGGTGAGATGAGACTGCAGCAATTCTGGAAACAAAAGATAAGAATTTAGAAGGCTCTTTGCTAATTTGCTCCTAGACAAACAGTAAACAGTAGGAAAAAAAAAAAGTGATGGCCAGTAATACAGTTTTCTCCCCCCCACCTCAACTAGAATCACTTTGTTCACCTCACCATTTGAAGATAATATATTTATATAAGATGAATCATGGATAAGACACTCTTATTTATTTGAATTTCTTAAAAGTATACAATTACATTGACATGCAGGAATCGGAACACCTGCCCTTTTTATGTTCATGGGCAATGACAAAACATTTTGGCTTATTCATTCGAAGAGTAGAATGGCGCCAACATCTGCAGACATTCTAAACTTCTTTTTATTCAGTATGAAATGATTCCAAGTACTTCTTATGCAGCCTACTTGAATTTACTGATGTTTGAATCCAAGAAGATGAATAGAAAGTGTTATGAACATTTTTAAAAACTCATTTCTGGAGAACATTTAAAAGTTACATTTTATGATTTGTGTATCAAATATGGTTTCAATGTAACCTATTGAAGGCTCACTTCCTTTATTAGTGTATGGAAAAAGGGGATTATCCTTAATTTAAAGGGATATTGTTAGAATTAAGCAATATGAAGCAAGTCAAAGACCCTTTTATGTTTTAAAGTATAGATGTACAATAGTTATCATATTGAAAATCTTGAGTGATTTTATTACCTAGGCTTCAAAAAAAATACGGAAACTTCTAAAACACAATGTTATCATTTAAAGGAGTAAAATAAAATGGAAAAAGAAGACTTACAAGAAAAAGATCTATTGAATAGTCTTATGTAGCTAAAGAGTCTATGCATAAAATGTCTTAGTCATCTGCTTTACCTGCACTGAAATGCAGTTGATAACAGTAAGTTTTTAAAGATCTCACTACTATCAAGGCCTCTTGAGGATATGCTACACCACAATTGAAAAGTTCCTTCTAGAGAACAAAGCTGAATAAATAAAGAAAATAGGAATTTACAAAAAAAGGGAATGAAGTAAGAAATGAGTACATGGTAAGGTAAATATTGACTCAATACCTATACAAAAAGAAAAAAGAGATACAAAGAGTTCACCCAAAGTCTCCTTGTTATTATACTTATTGCTTTAATTTGAAAGATGTTTTCTTCTATTAAAGTACAGAAGAAGAATGAGTTTGAAATATTAGATAGGCAGATGATTCTCAGAAGCTAAAGCTGAATTTTTTGCTCAAGGTCTAGTCCTCTATTCAGTCACTGGTGAACAGTAGAGACGGAATTGTACTTTCAGTTACAAAGAAACAAGCTTCCTTCTCAACCTCAGTGTTTTGTTTTGTTTTGTTTTTCAGTTATATTTGGTCCTCAATGATTATGCTTTATGGAAGAGATAGCTGAAGTTGAAAAAGTTGTGGAAGAAGTTACATTTTTCCCTGGCAACTATAGTCAGCCAGAAAAAATTAAAATGTTCGCTTAGAATTAGAGGAAAAACCAATGTTGATATTAAATTAGTGTTTTCAAGTTGAGTGAAATTTTTTGGTTAAAACTTGAGCAGTGAAATTGTGTTGACCTTCATTGAGAAGAAATATTGAGTCCAAACTCTCTAAATGTTAACTTTTGAACCAAATTAGTGTTTAGAATGATTATAATAATTTGATGTTTCTGCTAATAGTTTTTGTATAACAGCAGCATATTTGACCTTTTTAAAATGTCAGAAATAATATTTAATATTAATGCACTCTTCAACCACTTTAAACACTCAGGTAATATTTAATTTTAAAAATAATAATCTTGATATTTGTGCTCAAAATGTCATCATATATTGCTTGAAGGATGATTCAATGTCTCTCTAAAATTGATGAAATCAAATATTTCTTTCACAAAGTGGTTCAGGTATTGGAATGGATAAAAGTAATTTATTTTGTAGAAATCAAGTAGACTTTACTCAACACAACATGAAGCGCAATGAAACCCAGTTACAGTAAGGTCATTTTTATTGTAGAACTAATAGTTTAGAAAATGAATTATTGGGAAGAAAAATGCATTATCTTAATGTTGGCATCAGAACCTATAAGTGAAAATCTCAGAGGAATATTTTAACAGTGAAACATAGGAGAGCACTATTAAACCACAATGTCAAGTGATTTTTGACCTTATATAAACAATATATTGTCTGAGCCTAGATTCTGTAGATTACACGCTGTTTCTCTTTTACTAGTTAATACCATTCATTGAATTTATACAACTATGTCTGGAATAAATTAGAATAGTTCTTACAACCTGGATTATTTGAATTATCTAGTTTGAAATTACATCACTACAACTTTGAGTGGTAAGCATTTTACATGAGCAGATTCTGTGAATTTAGAGACTTGTTAGATTTAAAGATTAACCAATTCTTTACCCTGTTGATGAAAAATAAAGTTTTGTAGTTGGAAATAATTTAAGCAACCTTCAGGGAAGATTCAAGTTGAAGGTATTGACTAAGCAAACCAGTTGTAGGTAGCATAAAAAGACATATTTCTCATCCCAGCCTGTTCTGAACCACCCATTCTTCTTATGTATAGATCAGGAAAAGTTTGAGAGTTGTTTTAATTTTTCTATACGCTGCTTCACTACTGTCGTTTGTATGTGCAAGTATGTTCACATTTCACAGGTGTTTTTACTTGTCCTCTGTAAGTCTTTAAACTTGGTCCTGTGAATGAGTGGGCATTTGGGTGATTGTTCCTGTGTTCGGTGAAAATTAAAGAGGTCACGTCTATTTAATTATAGAACAACAAGGTGCCCATTGGAGGTTTGCACATCATCACTCGCTAGACATTACTTCTGACCAAGTGAGTTACCTGGTCCAAAAAAGTATGAGCTGCTGCTTGAAAGAAGCCTGTGAGAGTCAGTGTACAATCATCTCTGTTCACTTCTTCCTTCTGCCAGTTGGTGCTATGTCACAAACTGGAGCCTCTACAATCTCACGTTCTGAAGAATTACAAAGATCAAGTATAACACAAATTCAAGATAGATTGAAAGCACAGTTGGGAAGGAAGTCTTCATTAAATTATATCGGTCAGACATTAATGTTGTTTGTTACTATATTATAACATACTTTCTCCTGATTGAAAGTGGGGTAAGAAGAGGGCAAAGAAAAAAATACAGAAAAACAATAATAAATTTACAAGGATGTTAAGTAAACAAGCAAGAGATGGAGCAGTGAACCAAACCAATGGCTGTTTGCAGAGCTGCAGAGCTGTCTAAGGTGAAAAAGTAAATGAACTGAGGTAATTGGTTGGATACAGGGGCAAAGAGGATGTAATCAAATGCAATAACTAAATTTATTGCTGAGTAACAGGAGTTACCGCTGAAACTTCATAGAGAAAATTAATATAAGAAACATGGGAGCCGTCCAGGTAGGCGGAAGTAGGGAAAAGGTTATCGATGTGTAATGTTAGCCATTCAAGAAGAAATATTTAGTAGACACTTAGATATGAAGTCTACATCTCAAAGGAGACAACTGGGTTAGAAATATATGTAATCAGTTTAACTGTGATAATTAAAGTGTAACAGTTATTGAATCTGTCAAGGAAATTGTATAGGATGAGATAATAAGCCAATGACAGACAAAGAAAATCACCCATATTTACATGACAGCTAGAATAAAAAGGCACTCACAAAAGGGCTGAAGAGCAGGCCTAGCAGTAAGAGAAAAATAAGATTGTACAGAACTAAAGGAAGAGAGTGTTTCAGAAAAGCAGGGTAGGTCAACAGAGTCAGATGTTTCTAGCAGTGAAACAATGTAAGACAAAATAGACTGGAATTAGCAACAACGAAGTAATAAATGTGCTTCACCAGAGCTCTTGCAATACAGTGGCGCTCTTGGAAGCCCTGATGAACTTGGTTGAAGAGTGAAAGGGAGGTGAAAAAATGGAAACAAAGAGTGGTAAGTAAACCTCTGCAGCAGCTTGGTTATTACAACAGGCAAGGGAGAGTGTTAAGTGGAATGAGATACAGGTCAGGAAGGAGATTTTTGTTTGTATTTATTTTTATCTTGTATGAGAAGAGAGGATTAAACTTATTTAAATGATGAGATAAAGAGAGAAATGGTGAGAAACAGAAGACAGAGCAAATGGGTTTGATAATTAATTTGTGGAAGGAGAGCATCCTGAGCCCATTAAAGTGATGTATATTAGATAGTGGGAAGGCGATATCTTTCCTTCAAACAGGAGGGGAAGAAAAGAGATGAGTGCATATATTTTTTCTATGTTTCATAGGGTGAAAAGAAACTGAGAGATTATTTCCAAATACTTTTTTAGTTTCTCTGGGAAGTAAAAGGGCCTTTGGCTCAGGTTGAGTGGGCAATGTCAGTTCACACATTTGGATGGAAGTGTAATTGTCTTAAAATAGTGAATAGGAAACATAGAAGAATGTCCAAGCTGTACTGAGGGTATAGGTAAGAAGGGGGCGAGATTTAGGCTGCCAAGCCTGGGTGAGTGGAGATTTTCTACAGCAGCGTTCACACCCCTGGATATCAATGCAAAGCACGCAGACAGTCTCCTTGTGCTAGGGTTGTGGCCGGGACAGGGACCGGCAGGACTAGGGACTCAATTATGTTGGAAACTGAACTTTAGACTTAATGAACAAAAGAATCTAAAATTATTAAGGGAGAAAGGAGGGAGTGCTAGGAAGAGCAAATTAGGAGATATTAAAGGCCTTAAATCTAGATATAGTCTGATTACAGTAATAATTAGAGTTATTGAGGTAGATATTTAAAAATATATGACTGCCAGCGTATAGGGAGGATTAGTTTTAAATGGTCTTACAGCTGTATGTACATTCATAATATTTCATTTAGAATTTTATCTGAAATATAATGGAACCAAAGAAGATCAGTAGATCAGAAATAGAAATCCAAAAAATTTGCAGAAGATGGTCATAATTTGCCAGTAAAGAAATTGTGGTGGAGTTGAGACTTGGCTTTAAAGCAATATCTGCCACTTCCTCCTGTAAGTTGAAGGATGTAAGAACTGTTGCTAAACATATATTTATGAAATCATGGCAAGGTGTTCCAACAAAGACAGAAATGGAGTTTGCAACTATAAAGACTCATAGTAAATAAACTAAATTTGAAGAAAGACTCTAACATCATAAAGAAAATGTCGTAACATAGCTGTTTAGGAAATTGTAGGCAGTTAAAATAGTTGAGAAATTATCTTTTTCATTACTTTAATTTCTGTATACTTTTTGTTAAATCTTCTATTTTTTTATAATTTCTTTGGCTTCATTTATTTTTCCTCTCAAATTATAGATACTTTGTTCCCTGTGGAAAATGCTAGATTTCTTTCAAAGACAGAATGGAAAGATTACCACTTAATTTTTATTTGTTAATACATTGTGTTTTTAGGGTAGTTTACGTTCACAGCCAAATCGAGGGCAAGGTCCAGGGGTTTCCCACGAGCTCCCTACCCTCACACATGCATAGCCTCGTCCATTAGCAATGTCTCCCACAAGTGTTGTGCATCTGTTCCAGTTGCTGAACTTAACATTATTACATCATAATCACCTAGAGTCAGTAGTTTACATTAGAATTCACTCTTAGTGTGGTACATTTTACTTATTTGGACAAATTTATAATGACATGTATTCATTATTATAGTGGTATTTTAATTTTATTTAAGAAAACTTGAGCTTGGGTAAATTTCAAAATTAGAAATATTGCTCAATTTTGAAAAGCTGATATACTAATAGTGGCCACTTTTATTGAAAAACATGCCCATTAGTAGATGATTGGATCAAAAAATTATGGTACATATACACAATGGAGTACTACGCAGCAGAAAGAAAAAAAGAAGTACTAAACTTTACGACAGCATGGATGGAACTGGAGAGCATCATGCTAAGCGAAATAAGCCAGGGGGCGAAAGACAAATACCATATGATCTCACCTGTAAGCGGAACCTAACCAACAATGCAAAGAAGCAAGGAAAATATGACCAGCAACACTGATAGGAAAAGAAATCAACAGAAACAAGAGGGAAGGCGGGGGCAGGGAAAGGGAAGGGAAGGGGAAAGTCAAGGAACATATAGCAAGGACTCATGGACAAAACCAAAGGGGAAGAGCTGAGGGAGGGAAGGTGGGAGGGGGCAAGGGAAAGAGGTGGGGGGAAGGCAGAGACATATGTATTTAAAAAGTAAATAAATTAATAAAAAAAAATAAAAAAAAATAAAAAAGAAAAACATGCATGATGCACTTCTTTATGCAAAATAAAATGTTAGCATTTAAAGAATAAAGAATAGTTTAAAATTGCTGTAACACTCCCTTGGTAGTAGACTGGGAGGGACCTAATATTTAATGCTCATCCTTGAGGTGGTGACTAGAGAGAAGAGGGCTGGAGGGAAGCAGGAGTACGGGAGGAAAAATGGTGATGGAAGGAGACTTGGCTTCGAGTGGAAAACACACAGTACAGTATAAGATGATATAGAATTGTACAGCTGAAACCTATATACTTTTTATTAAACAATGTCACCCCAATACATTACTTAAAAAGAAAAATCTTTTAAAAAATGGAAAGAAGCATTTTTTATTACAAAAAAATCTTATTTGCTCACTAAAAGTAGAGAAAATTAAATCTTTCATATAATATTTATATTCTCTTGATATTATAAAAAGCTTTCACTCAGGATTAATAACGAAATAAGAAAAAATACTCAACCCCCCCACCTAAAATACATTGTGCTATCTGTAAAAAGCTAACTTGGTATGAAGATAACCCATCATGGATGTCATTTTAGGTTATATTTTCACAACCATTAGAAATATCTTAATGTTGCCTTGCATCATTTTGAAACACTTTAGCTTAGGTATGTGATATGTTTTCACCTTCATAAATGCAAGGTGATTGTCAACAAAGTGTAAGCACAATCCCAGTACATTATACACCAAAAGTCATACTAATTTTTATTACACAAATACACAAGAATCATCAGTTTCACAATAACTATTGTTTAAAAAAAGAATGTGTTCTGTCAAACAACTAGGTATTTTATTCAATTTATTTTTATCAAAAAGATTTAAAAAAAACAAATAGTTTACAGTAAGGGAAGATTGCATCAAATTACTAGATGTGAAGTATTAGAAAAGGTAGAGTGCAAATATAGAGCTCTATGTGTTTAGCTTAGCAAACCTGGAGCAAAAGGCTTGAAAAGACATACCGGGAAGATAAGAGTTACATTTAAATTTACGGACAGCAAAGGTTTTACCTAAACTTTACAGTGCAAACAACCTGCAAATAGGTAAAATTCATGAAACAGTTTGCTGTTTGAACACTTAGAAATCTGCACAGAACTCATGGTCAAATAGAAATTCATTTAATTCCATCCACATATACCAGTATTAGCACATTGTAGAATGCATTCGCTTATTACATTTGCTGTGTATTGTATGTCCGTCCTGGAGACCATGAGCTCTACATGTTGAAGGAGGTTTCTTTTTTAAGGCATTATTTCATATCCTGTTGGCCTCATGATATCCAAACATCTTGTGACTTGATCCAGAGCAGCCTCTTCTGGGTGATCCCTAACCAGCGCCATTTGCACACCACTCAGTCTTGACCCACTTTGTCCACCCTGTACTACTCTAACGAACGGCTCCAGACCCTCCCCACTGATATGTTTCCAGGCAATTGCCTGAAAGTATGGCATTACCTTGGGTGGCCCCTGGGTGGGTGGAGTGGAGTGAATGGAGGGGATCTGATACTAGGGGAGAAGGAACCCTGGAGATAGGTCCTTCCTTTTTAACATGGCAAGGAAGTTCTGAATGGTGTAAATGCTGTCTTGCACAATAGCCACTTGTCATGTTAATAAAAAAATTAAAAATCATTACAGAGGTATGATAATATTCAAGAAATAGGCCTTTAGGGAAGGAAATTAGAAGCTTCTAAGTTAGGGTGCTGAATCAACTACATCATATTTAATCAGTGTTAATTTATTATAAATAATCAAGGCAGCATTTATACTAGAAGACTGTGTCTTACTGATTTATCCATTTTCTTCAAAGAAACCAATATTATATTAAAGAAACTACTGTCATCATATACTAAAAGGATAAATTCCTAATTAGATATCAAAAAAGACAATTATATTTCAAACTAGTACTTCCTCTCATAAATTCATTTTTATGGTGGGAAGACACTTAACAGAACATAATGGAGTTCATTATGGGGAAGTGCTATTTAATTATAGTAATTCAGTATATAAAAAGGGAAGATTTTCCTTAGAGAGAAGGCATGTATAATGAATGATCTGAATAGTCACTTTGGGACTATCAGGATGAGGGTTCAGATGGTCCACAGGATTAATAAAACTTTGAACAAATTTTTAAAATTGGTAAAAATGAATACATTGGTCTATTCTCCATACTGCCAAAGTATTTTAAACACTGTGCTATAAAACATAACACATGGCATTGTCTATGTACAACCTTATCTCCTTAAATTAGACTGGACAGTTTGTAAGAGCAGGGACAGTACCCTTTGGCCTACCATAAGTTTATACAGGTATGATTTGAAATCTTTCTATGTAAAGCTTTTTTCTGGGACTCCAGTCTAGTAAAAGTCACATCAGGCAGACAATTAAAACTTGAAATAATTTGTTCGTAAAAATCTGGTAAGTCTAGCTGTGAACAGGACCATGAGTTCCCACATGAGTTAAAAACTCCTTCTTACCCTATCCCTGCTCAAATTGCCATTCAAATTAGTCTCTAATTTTCACCCTATTATCTTCTGGCTTCCATTCACCCTGGAGAGAGTCCTGCTTCAAGATTCCTTGCCTATTTTTTAAATCATTTTTTATTGTTATTCTCTTACAGATGTCTCAGTTTTTCCCTTGTCTTCCTCGGCCCATCCCATGCCCTGCTCCCACAGTCAATTCCCACACTGTTGTAGATGTCTCTTAGAAACTGTGAAATAGAGAACACAATATTCTCACCACCAAAATAGAAACGATCATAATGTGATGATGTTAGCTAAAGTTACTGTGATAATCAGTTTGCAATATATAAATGAATCAACTCATTGTAAACTTACAGCATGTTATTTATCAGTTAAAAAAGGCAACAGAAACAAAAATGAATCCTTGTTTGATGTGGTGATGTTTTCTCATTTAGAATATTTTCTCCACCAGAACACTCTCACCTTACTCATGAGCTGGTAAACCCTGTATGAGCACTGTACTTTGAACATATTATTTTAGTCTGGTAACTTTTTTTTTTTTGGAGGGAAGAAGTAGATGCTTAACCAGTTATTTTCTTGACCATCTCTCCAAAATGATCCTGATTTATTTTACTTCCTAAAAGTCTTGGCATGCTCTGAACAATACCAGTTGTTTTTTTTAATTAATGAGCTAAAATAATAAATAGATCATCTTTACTAATATATTTCAAAAATTTACAACTTATATTTACTCTTAATTTTCCAAAAAACACTTTTTTTCTAAGAAATTAACATAATTTACAACCTCAATTCCTCCACTTGTAATAATACTAATTTCCATCATGTAAATGAAGGTCACTTATAGTAAAAACACACAAAGTACGCCAAATATGGATCTTTGTAAGTTATGACTATGCACATCCAACAAGGGTGAAAAACTATAATTAGAAAATTTGTAAGATTTAGTCAAAATTTTTGTAAGTACAAAATACTTTTTCTGAAATCACCAAATATAATATGATTGACAAGAGTTTAAAAGATGACATTTAAATTACAATGTGTCACATGTTATGATAGTAAAATGCTAAAGATGAAGCGGCACCAAACTCTGCTAAGGGGGTCAGGTAGAGATATGCTGTCTGACCTAGATTTATGGAATATAATAAAAGTTCCTTATGGGTGCTCTTGCCTTCTGAGCTCCTCTTTATTCTCCTCTGTAGCCACCATTGTCTCACCATAGATCCCTAGTGTGACCTGTTTTCTTGGTATTTGGTAAACTCTTTGAAGGGATGTCAGGTTTTAGTGACAAAAATCACTATGGGAATGATGCCATCTGACAGTAGAAGTAGCCGAATGAGCTGAGTAACGAGTATATTGATCTAAGCAGTAGATGTTGAAGGCCAGAGCAGTAGATATAAAGACTATATGAGAGATGCTGGAAGACATATTGGGTGTGATGTGATGATCCAATGGTGCAGTGAATGAGAAAGAAATAATATGGGCTGCCTTATAGGTTTCCGATTTGGTCAGCTTGATGACTAATACTATATATAGCATGCTTGTTTTCATGAAGGATATGAACACTTGAAAGCTTTTATTTATTTATTTATAAAAACAGAATCTTAATAACCAAATTATTTTTTTAAGATTCAATTTTAAGATTAAATATTATGGTGAATTACTGAATGTATGGGCTCATATGCTTATGTTAATTGCAAATTTTTGTCTCTCATTTAGACCAACAAATTACCTTATTTAGACCAACCTAAACTTGCCTTATTTAGACTTCTTGACGTAAAAGGCAAAATCCACCATTTAGGTAGAAATGATATGTTTTCTCCTCCAAATTTTCATTATTGAAAATATTCTGTTCATAGCCATGGTTCTATTTCTGATACTTTATTTATTGCCCTATTTGCTTATCTTGATGCTAATAAGACATTGTATTGATTCTTGTAGCCCTGTACAATAGTAAGTCATGATGTCAGGCAGTATTAGTCCTCAATATTTTTTTCACAGTTGCTTAAACTTTTCAATGTCCTAGGCCATTTCCATATTATTTTTAGAAATAATTTACAGAGTACTACAAAAAATCTGCTGGAATTTTGATTAGAATGTTGTTTGATCTATGAACACAGTACACCTCTCCATTTATTTAGATCTTCTTTAAATTCTTCAAGAATGGCTTTTAGATTTTAGTGTACAATTCTTTCATCTTTTGTCAGAATAATCCAGACTATTTTTATGGTATTATAATGCATATTATTTTAAGTTTAATGAATATTTTTAGAATAGTCTTAGATTTGCAGAATAATTGTGGACATAATATAGAGTTATCATATACTCGATGATGAGTTTCTTATTATTTTAGAAAGGTTCAAAACTTATCACATATAGTTTCTTTCTTAGTATTAGATTTAGTCATTTCTTTAAGAATTCTCAGTTCCTTTTATTACTGAATGGAATAGAAAACAAGATCTGGGCACTGAGGAAATTAATTGTTTACTTAGATGGCATTGCTACGTGTCTCCCTCTGCTGAACGAGCAAGGGAGAAAGGTTTGTACACCATCTTGTTAATATACACATTCTATAAATATTTCCCTATGTAATCATCTGTATGCATATTAAACTAAATATTTGTTCATACTAATATCTTCAACTCTATTACCACATAACACATCACAGTCTCCTGATCTGCTTATTTCTAGATTCCAACTTCACCACACAAAGCTTGGTTCTCACTGTTATTCATTCATATATTTAATTGTTCAATTCTGAAAATCTTCTTATATGATAAGGAAAATAACCTTATCAACAATTACAGTCATTGGGCATAATTCCCTTTACCTTCAGTTTCAGAAATTCCACTGCTTTCCAAGGGTTTTTAGGTCAGCACTTTTTCCTCCATTCCATTCAATGAGATTGTTGCATACACTTGTAATAGAGTTCAATACTGTTATCATAGTCTGCATTTCATCCTGGGATTGCCCACCTTCTTTTTAATTTTGCATATATCGTTTTACTCTTTGTGCTTTTAAGTCTACAGATTTTGGCAAATGCATAGTGTCATATATCCACCATCTAAAGCATTATACAGAACATACTGACCTTAAAAGCCCTTGATTATTCATCTTCTCAAGCCACTTTCCCCCAAATCCCCAGAAATCACTGATCTTTTTACTGTCTTTATAGTATTTTTTTCTTAGCAGAATGTCATATATATGGAATCATATACTTTGTGACTTTTATAGAATGGTATTTAAGTTTCATACATAATGTATAGCTTTAGAGCTCATTCCATTTGGTTGCAGAATAATATTCCATTATGTGAAAGTAGAAGCACTTGTTTAACCATTCACCTTCTAAAAGGTGTCTTATTTGCTTCTAATTTTAAAAATAATGAATAAGCTGCTATAAATTATCTTATAAGGACTCAGGTCCTATTGGGGAGGGTCCCAATCTTATTACCTTATTTAACCATATCACCTCTTTGGTGACCCTATCTCCTACTAGAGATGTTGTATAAGGTTCTAATCTATAGAGGTTTTGGCTTCAACCTATGAATTTGGGGCAGGCACAATTTAGTTCATAACAAGTGTAATATTTTCTAAGCTGGCATTAAAATTATTGAATATCTTTTCAGAAGGCAAAATTATCTTTCTAATCCATTTCTTTTATTTTCTTTGTTTTTCCTCCTAGGTGGGGAAAAAAATAACCTTAGTACAGGGAGTAGCATTTGACGTTCAAGATAGTTCTTTTATTGCTAGGTAGTTTATTCTGAGATTTCAGGTTTTTTCTCAGATTATAGGAGTCATGAAACTCAAACAACAAAAAAACATGAAGAGAAACCTGGGAGGCAAGATCTGTCTAGAACGGCTGTTCATGCAGATTCACCCTGTGCCTGCTACGCACTCCAGATGACAAAGGCATCTGATTTTATTATTTTGTTCCCCTTCTCTTTCTGAAAATTAACTATTCTGAGGTTGTAGCCATGGAGTTTCTTTGGTGGTCTAAAAACTTTCTCTCAAACTTAAAGTAAAAACCAACAATGGAAACAAAAAGGTATCCCCATTTCAAAATAAATTTTCCATCAGTGCAATTGAGTTATTATTAGCAGACAATGAAAGTCCATTTTTACATGTTGCTGCTGAGCAATACGGTAGAATATTTGCTAAATTGACTGCATTTTGACATCATACACACATAAGGATATTGGTTAAGTTTATTTTGTGGAACCAAAATGGATTGCGTTCATTGTTTCTTTAACTTCATACAATAAAGGACCTTGAACAGAATTATGATATATTGCTAGTCAATTATGAGATATAAAACTTTCCATTATAACATTGGTAAAATATTGGTGAAAACAAGAATTGTTTTTTTCCTTTTTAAGTTTCATAACTAGCATCATTTTCCTGGTGAGAGAAAGAGGGCTTATACTATAAAGTTTCTTCATCTATCTTGGGTCTTGAGTAGGAAAGGGAATAACCTCATTGACTGTGATAGTCATGTTACATTTTCCGGGGTAGGGTGATGATGATTTATACCAACTGTCAGAGGGAGTTCTGATTTGGGGCAAAGAAGACATATTTACTGTGAGTTTTTAAGATATAGACTGAATATTTGAGACTTTAAAGGGAATCTAGGGAAGGACACACCTCACATGATGGACAAGGAAAAGGTCCAGGTCAAAAAGAGCAGTACCTAGTGGATATAAAATGTGTTATTAGAAAATATGATATTTTAAGCGAGAAGAGCAAACATATTTTAACAGAGAAGAGCAGATTGACAATTACAAATCAAAACACAGTCTTAAAGATTCAATCATATGAATAGATGATATGAATCATGTAAACCTGCCAACAGGGATTATGGGTCCCATTACCTGACTATAATTTGGCAACAGGGCCTAAGTATCTGGGGAAATGAAGAGAATCTTTGTCAGTAACAAAAATGAGAAAAAGTGCATTTTTATAATTTTGCAATATAATCAGATTCATGTTAGCTGCATCAAGAGTAACTTGACATCAAGTTACAGAATATTTGATTACATATGTTAACAACCTAAGACTGAAGGTCAAACTTAATGGAGTGTGGATGGAAAATTGCACAGCCTTTGGAAGATATTAAGATGAAAGAAAAAAAGTAAACAAGTAAGAAAATTATAAGAAATTTTAAAATCTTAACATAGCACATGACATTTTGGGAAGTTTTACAAGTACACTATAGTGTTTTCTTGTATTGTACCCTGCAAATGGTGTCTCTTAAGCAAAGCAAATGTTACAGCAACATGGGTTCAGTCCAAATGGAGCCCTTTGATGGGATAACTTCTACCTTTCATTACAGAAAAGGTATTTGTTTCCAATGGAAATGCTGTTCATACCGTGTGGGCAAAGAGATTTTTTTCCCCCAATGGGGTTAGCAAATCAGAGATGACAGCAGGTAAAGATTACTGCAGAGTTTTCATTCACAAAACTTCTGCTCCCAGCACTAAAGTGTATACAAGGGCTCTGATGCTAGAGAAATGGGGGACAAATTCTTCAAAGGGAGGTGTGCCTTGAGATAGAACCCTCTTCAAAAAACCTCCATCAGTCACTCAGAGATGCTATTAACAATTCACTTCACAGGACTTGTGATCGTGAAGATTACAAAAACCCCTGTGAAGTTGTGATATTCAGAAGCTGGGAGAAACGTATGCTGAAGGGAATACGTCTTTCAATGTGCAGCAGAGCCTCTCTGACTTGATTAGACTAAGACAAAATCCAAGTTCAATGATGACAAATCAACATTGTCATAAACAATCTTCATTTATACCTTCTTGCATTGTGACTGTAACCTGCAGATCCTGGGCATTCCTACGCTTCCCAGAGCTCGTTGGACTTTTTCTAACTGCTGCCTTCTTAGATTCAATTCATTTTCCAAGGGGCACTTAGAATGACTAATACAAAGGAGAATTAGACTGTGTGACCCTATAGTGAGAAACAATTCAGTGTTGCCATTGCGTTGAGAGTAAATGCCTATGTGACATAATGACCTAGGTAGCAAGGGGAGAGCCCTTCACTGAGGGAGGGCATGGCCCCACGCCAGGCACAAGGGTTATTTCACAGTTAATCTTTTCTAATCATGGTAATTTCTTTTCTTTGGATGCAACATCAAGTTCTGACCAGTGCAATACACAGGAGGGTGTTTTGACCCAGTCACACACACACAATCACAGGTACACAGACAACCTTTTCAAAAAGAGAAAGCCCTTGACTTTTTTTGTCCCTAATGACTGACAAAAAGTGCAGCAGGCATCTTCTAACCATGAGGACAAAACAATCACAGGTACACAGACAACCTTTTCAAAAAGAGAAAGCCCTTGACTTTTTTTGTCCCTAATGACTGACAAAAAGTGCAGCAGGCATCTTCTAACCATGAGGACAAAAGTCAACTTGTTAAGAATGACAGAACGTAAGGATGGGAGAACACGAGTTCTTAATGACACTGATGGGCTGCTGAGCCAATATTGGAACTTTTTACTTTGAATACATGTGAAAAAAATATGGAGCTCGCATTGTGTTTTCTGAAACTTCCAGCTTAACTCATTCCAAACTGACTTATATTTTCTGGTGTTACAGGAAGGCTGAAGGAAGTTACTCTTTCACACACAGCTTTTCACATGGAAGCCAGCTCAGCTCCACATTATTACTTAAAAATCCGTGGCATAGCTGTGAATAAGTAACCTAGACTTGATTACAAATGATATACGACTTTATGGCTTTAGATGATACACATCAGTCATCACTTCTTGTGAATGATAGACCCTAGTTTCCAGAGGTTACTCCAGAAAGAATATCAAGAACTTCAGGCTTTTAGGGTTCTTCATTTCTGGGCCTGAGGTTGGCCCTTATTTGCAATTATTGTTCACTGATAAAAGAGCGACTGCAAAGGTAGTTCACCAGGCAGGTGACAAATTTTAATATACCAACTATTTGTTAACTCCAGTACTTATATTAATATATGACAAGAAATGTCAACTATTTTTCACCTCACAGTTGACGATTAAATGTGTTGTGTCAGTGCTTCATTTAGAACATCGTAGAAAATGACCTTGAGACTTCAATTAGTAACACTGGAGGAAAATGTAATTTTACACAAATTAACAATGATACATTTATTAGCAATGGAGAACTTTCTCACCTGCCTCTGTAATCATGCTCTTGTGCTTTCAACATCTGTCTACTGATTAGTGATTCTGTACATTCTCATCCATATGCTTGGGAGAGAATAAACGCAGGCAACCTAAAAAATTGTAATGTTTTAAAAAGATCTATGGTTTTAAAAAATATATTGCAACAAAATATTTCATTTACTCTATCAAAAACTTGAAATTACTGAATATACAATGAAATAAGAATAATTTAATTAAAATCCATACAACTGAGCCCTGGCAGGTGTGGCTCAGTTGGCTGGACATAATTCTACAAGCAGAAAGTTAGCGGGTTAAATTCCCTCTCAGAGCAGAGACCTGTGTTCCAGGTGTGGTCTCAGTCACGGTGCCTACAAAAGACAACCGGTCGATGTTCCCCTCTCACACTGATGTTTCTTTTCCTCTCTTTCTCTCCTTTCCCCTCTCTCCCTTCCTCTCTCTCACAAAGTAATGAAAAAATGTTCTCAAGTGAGGATAAAAAAAATTATAATAATATCCTTGTAATTCAGTCATTAAATATAATGCTTCGGAAAAATAATAGGTTAGAAAAATTTTATTCCACTATTAAGTAAAAAAACTCAGTGACAACGACAATATAATGTGTTGTGTTTTTTTCCTAAAAATATATATATAAATGTGAATAACTTTTAAAAAAGGTGAGAATTATATGCAGTAAAATGTCATCATTGGCAACCTGACTGAGGGTTATTTGTCTGTTTTCTATTCATTTTCCTCTTTTGGCTGTTGGCATTATTAATTTTTTTGAGTAAACATTAATTGCTTTTATAATAAGAAAATAGAAAAGAGCAACCTTCATTATCAAATATCTGAGATGTCAAAATGAAAGAATTCAGAAATAATTTCATTGAGATGTAATTTTTGAGACCATGTATACATGTTGACCATTAACTTTTAATTCCCAAGATAGCAGATTAATATTGTATTTTTACTGATGCCCCAAGTTTTGGTCTTCAGGTCTATGCCCCATCAGGTACCAATTTTGAATTGTGTTCTTCAGTAAACATATATTGAAGAAAAATAATTTTTAACATGGAGAAAACACTTGTGAACCCAAAGCTTTCTGCTTTCATAGTGAATAGGAAATTTTCTTCAATGTACTAATGTTGAATTAGAATTCACCTCAGGCCACTTCAGTCTATAGCTGCAATTTGTTGCAGTTGTAAGGGACTTTCGTTATTGATTTATCTTGCCTGAAGCTACTAAAAAACTGTAGGCTGCCGAATGTTGTGAGAGAAATCATACTGGGGAAGAGAAGTCTTAGTTCAGAGGGTAAAAAGCAGTTTTAACTAGTGATTTTTGTTTCCTTTTCTTCGCTCAAAGCAATCATCATAAAATCTGCTAATGGATGTCATCTATTGACGGAAGTGGTAAAAAGTAGTCATTTATGCTTTTTTTTTGTAGTTTTTGGCAGTGATTTCTTTTAACTTCAATTTTCATCAGCTTTCTTTCAAAATGTCAGCTATCAGCATTGTTTTGTGTTCAATTTTTTATAACTAGCATCAGAAGGGATTAGGTCTTGCAAAGGTGAGGTTGGTTTCTAATAAGAAAGAATGTCTAAGATACTTTATCAGCTGAGTATATTGTTTTTGTTACCACACATGGTTTTCCATATATTACTTGATTCTTGGAGTATCATTATTTTTTTGCCCTTTATACATCTGTGGTTGTGTGAGTTTTCCTCTGAAGAGAAAACCATAACTGCAATTCACTTATTGCACATGGACTGTGGCAGGACTAGTAGATAAATAGCTTGTTTGTGTTGATCCTTTCATTAATTCCATGCTTTGTTTTGCTTATTCATATCAATGTGACTACTGAGGCCATGTGATATTAATAACCGCCACAGTATTCTGACTCAGTAAATACAGTCTGCTCTGCAGTTATTTTTAAGAATGTCATTTATATATTACTACATACAATATATTATTGTAATTCTTCAAATCAATTAAATAATTAAACATTTTTTAATATCAGCAGTCCTACTAAACTAACTGCTTGTAAAGCAACTCTCGTGAAGGATATAGTAATGGTCATACTTTAAGTAAGAAGAAAATAATTCAACAATTCCAAAGTATACACTAAGTAAAAATATCCTGATATTTTACAGTCTGTCAATCTCTCCTACATCTTTGACCCGCATCAAGTTACAAAATATTTAAGGTACAGAGTTGGTAACTAAGTTATGTGTTATTCTAACATGTGGAGTGAATGGGTTTTTGAGAAAACAAAATGAATATAAAATGTTTGTAACATTTTATTTTTCACTCTTCCCCTCTGATATAATGGAAAGAAGAGTCAAAGATGACTACGACCTAATTTACCCCTCATAAAATGTGATCTGTGGATGCATTTATCAGTAATATTTCAAGACAAGATGAGCTATTATCTTGCTCAAAGGTTTAGCGACTGCAGAAATGTCAACATGGCTGCAGCGCGATGAGACAGAGTTGCTATTAATTGGGATGCGTGATATTGTGGGGACGTATTGAAGAGTAAGTAAGAATAGCTAATTAAAACTTTATTCTGTACAAAAGCAAAAAAGCAAGGAATCACTTTTCAGACTTTGTTACTTTCTGACAGTGTAGAGAGAACTTCAGCCACTAGTTTGTGCATGTGTGTGTACATATATATGTATATATATTCAATATAACTCTAGAGAAAGGTAAAAATTTGCTTTGAATATGACATTTATATGTCAGTTCTTGATTTAGATATGCAGAGGTTTAAGACATGTTAGCTGAAAGTAGCAATCCGGCATGTTTTGAAACATGATGTCCCATTTATGTTCAGAATGCTCGTGGATGGAATCAATTAGGAGAAACAAGTGAGTTCCAAGACAGACTTCGAAACACATGCAGAGTCGCTTCATAACCTGATGTTATACTTCATTTTCCAACAGAGCTGTAACACTGTCAGAGGTGATAATGAAGCACTCAGAAATGAAAAAGGTCTCACGTGCTCTGTCGAGAACATACCCATATTAAATGTTAAGACTCCCCCCGCCCCACTTTTAGAAGTTTCATATAAAAGCTCAGTTAAAACATATAGCAGGGCAATGATTGGGGACTATAACTTCAAGTTGTGCTTTGACATAAGAATCTTGTTTGTTCTCTTTATGTTCATTGTGTTGCTATAAATCAATGTATCCACATATCTACCATAACTCTAGAGAAAAAATAACATTCATTAAAGGGTTTTCAGCCTGCAGTATGGCTTGCCATTCTCTTAGCTACTCTGTGGCGCAAATTACTTTACATATCATATGTTTCACATGTTAGTGTTTCACACATGAAGTCACATGCAAGGTTGCTTTTTCTTGGCATTGTCCAGACAGCCATCCATATACTCATATACAGTATTCTTACAGAGAAACCATACCTACCAAGCACATTAAATATACCTCCTATGCAGATAAATACTGGCCCATACACTTAAACTAAACTGCAAATATAACTTAAAAAGTATTAATGATGCACATAAGATATTTGACCTAAGACTTATAACAGCCTATGTATTTCCTTTTTAACCTCATAGACTCTCAATTCATTATTTTAATTCACCGGGAAAAAATATTGAGAAAATGCCAGAGCATCTTCCCTCTGAAGTGCAGGACTGGTATTTGAGGTTTCATAAACAATGAAAGGAAAAAAAGATAGAAATTTAGTAATTGACTCCCTTCATCAGTAAGAATCCACATGACAGGTCTCGATTTTCAAGTTAAAGATCAAAAAAGAAGAAAATCGGCTATGACCTCCTACTCAGATTAATTTGATACATAATCATTAAAAGATTAATTCTTGTATCATTTTTGTGAGATATATTGGGAATAATCATTCTCATTTTTACAAGTAGAAAATTTTGTAAAATTCTGGTTAATAGGCTATTCATTCAGCATGAAGCTGAATCTTAGGAAAATCATAAAGAATTGCCTGTAACATTTTTTGGAATATCCTATAAATAGATACTACAATCAATTCTCCAGTAATAACCACAAATATGTTTAGTAACAATAAATTAATAAATGAATAAAACTCTATTTGTTGAAATTCAGCATCACTGACTGTGCTTTTAGACCCATTCCCAACAGTTCCCACATTTAGATTTTAGAACTAGAATTGTAACAGTGAAATACCTTTCATTAAGACATGGAATGAGAATACAGGACATTCCTCCTAGAAGTAATTCTTTAAAAAGGGAGATAGAAAATGTGAGAGATGGAGAATCACAAATAGCCACTTCTTGCTAGACTTGTCGGCATAAAACATTCTGTGATATAAAAGCAGCCACTTCATGAGCTGCTGTCCAGGCAATTTAGTAGGACAACATGCTCACACCCAGGGTCTGGACCCCAGTCCAGAATCCCACAGTGAGTTCCTGACTTGCATATCTCGGAGCACCTTTTAAAATGACCACTCAGATTTGAGCTGGGGAAAATCTAGTAACCCTTGCTCCACCCATCTTATAAGTAGTTAAGAGTATGCTGGCCTGCTCAGTGGTGACCTGGAACTAAGGTCTGCCTGTCACTGGCGTACTGCATCCTCTGTTCCGAGAGCTTCCCCTATTCTTTTCTTCCTTGGCGGGAGTATATGGAAACTTCGTCAATTAAAATGGCCCTAAGATTTGTACTTCTTGAAAGTGAGAGCTTTTTTCCAGTTCAAGAGGGCTGCTAGCTGCAGACCCTGCTCACCACCCACCCCCATGTGAGCGCGGCTTATTCCTTCTAATTTCCTTATTCACCCAGTCATAATCTGCATGCTCTTAAGGCCCCAGTCCAGGCATTCCAACACAGCTTCCCACTACGATCATCCTTGGAAGAAAAAAAAAAAGTCACCCTTAAAAATAAAAAGATGTAAAATAAAGCCTGATGCTGATTTTATTTTTGTTATCTTTGGAACATTGAAAAATCCAAAGAAGGCCATTGAAGTATTAACTGACATGCAAAAAGGATCAGGGTCATAGTGGTCTAACAGGTTAGAAATCATTGGCTCTGATATCATTACAGTCTCACTTGTGATTTTCAAGCATGTTGTAGTGTTATACAGCCTATCAATAACCTCTACAACTAACTACTAATTCATATACGATGGCTATTCCGAGTACTGAGTTCGACCCTCTCTGGCCTCAAAGAGTGTATGCACACAGTCTGCAAGTCCAGGAAGAGGAGAAACCTCTCTACTGATTGCTCTTTCAGAGAAGCACAAAAAAGAAAACACCCCTTATCCATCTGTAAATGCATAAGTGCCCTGTCATGAAATGTATACACATGATTTTCTGTCCTGAATTTAACAATTGAACTACTTTGTGGTAGCAAAACTTTAAAAATTATAACGTGCACTTTCTTGTCCAAATTTTTGAGGGGAAATTAAGGATGCGCATTCTACATGGGTAGTACTGATTCTGTATCTATATAAAGGTTTTTAATTATTTTATTTATGTTTATGCCTTAAAAGTGTAACTCTAGAAAGCAATAATGATATCCATATGCAAAATAATACCCTGGAATATGATAATCGATGTTGTTTCTAAATATAAACAAATAATTGAATTAAAAAATTAAAAGAAAATATTTTTTTCCTGAAAGTTTGAGCCAAAAATGTGGGTGCACATTATACACAGCAGAATGAGGTATTTGAACACTAAATAAACAGTTGTTACTCAACTAATGAAAAAAGCAGACAAACAGGAAAGCACAAAGTAAAACAAAACTGTGATATCTGCAACCCTCTCTGGTTCACAGGATGGTGTTTTGCCTCAGTCCAATCAAACAGGAGTCAGATAAAGACTCGTAATTATTTCCTCAAGAAATCCAATAGCAGTTGCCTTTTTAGGATTTTTCATCCCACATGCCATAACGCATAATTTGCATAACTCTGGTGCATAATTTTTTCCACCAGATTTCTTCTTTGAGGATACTCTTTCTTTCCTCCCCTGATTCTTCCATCGTGAGCTGGAAGATGCATAAGGCATTCCAGTGGAGCTGGAATTTATTCCGGACCGTTTGGGCATGAGGACTTTGCGCAGAAGGGCTACTGTTCCACGGACAGGGCACCGTAACAATCTCATGGATGATTTTTCAGCCCGCGATAAAGAACACGAAGTTGGCATTTCTTGTCCCATTTCATAGAGGCAAGGCGCATGTTCAGGGAGTCTAGTAAACATTTTTAAGACCTCAAAGTTAATAATTACGGAGGTAGAATTTTTTACTCTTACCTGCCCAAGCAGCAAATGTGCATGCTCTTTCCATGGTATCAGGCTTTTTCTCTGGGTAAGAAAATGGAAAAAAAAAAAAAAAAAGGCATTCTTAATATGTATACACAGGACGGGGTCTTTCTCAAGGTGTTCCATTTCCAAAAAATTAATAAAGCTAGGATATTTCATCAGAAGTATCATGTTACTTTATATCTGAAATTCGTGCTCAAAACCCATTCTGAAATTCTAACTGAATGATATGAACTTAATTTTAATAAGCCCCTGATTCCTCATCTGTAAATGACAATAGTTTGTAAATCATAGATTGATTGTGAGAACTTGGAGAGAAAAAAACACATAAATTAACAGAATGCCTGGCAAAAGGTAAATGCTCATAGAATTAAAATCAGCCACAGCTAATGTTTTGAAAAGCTCAGTGGGTGCAGGTGACAAGATCCTTGTACTTCCCAGTAACTACCGCTGTTTGGCTCCACTTATCTTTCTATCAACTAGCACAGTCCATAAATAAATCTGAGAGTCATGGAGGTTAAAAGACCTCTATAAAGCCATATAAAGATGGGATAAGACTTTTCTAGAATGCAGATCTAGAAAATATCTTACAATCCCTACATTCATTTATTACCCAAAATGTGATATATGTTAAGGAAAACCTTTATTAAAATCACACACACACAAAATAAAATTGTCAGTTTTGAATATTTGATGTATACCTTATATTTATGAGAATTCAAGTAAAAAGAAAAAAGAGACATACAACACAGAGAATCACAACTTTATGTATTTCTTAAGTTTTTTTAAGAGCCAATGCAATAATCTATGAGAAAGCACAATAGCTAAGAAAACAAATCAGAAAAACTTCATCCTATAAAAGTAAAATGCTTGTTTGTATATAATATTATAAAATAGAGGTATGTTTATTAAATAAATCAAAAAAATATAGTTTGAGTAATTATTTTAACATAATATTTTATGCCTGGGAATATAAAGGAATAATCTACTCATATAGTTAGATAACAATATATTCGAACAAAAGCTTCTCATCTGGTAACGAATTGGTTGAATTATTAAAGTGAGGACAGACTGAAAGGTGAGTTGAGAAAAAAACAACAATTCTAGAGACCCTAGCATTTTTGGCAAATATTGTTTTATAGATATATCACTCCAATATTATTTTGAGTTTGGAATTATCTAGAGGAGGTCATAAAAAAACTAAACTTTCAAGTATTAAATGAAAAAATACTTATCAAGTATTTTGTTCAATGCCATATATACATATAAAAAGTAAAATATGATAGATATTTTCTATCAGTTTAATTTCTTGATTATATAATCATTAATTATACTAAGCAAATAGGAGTCATACTTGAAATAATTAGCAATGATTTTAGTCCTGATATGTAATCTCCATGGTGGCATTCATCTCAAAAGTAATCAGATATGAATATTAGATAGTGACATGCACGTTCTGTTAACTCTGACATTAATAGACCTAATTATATAATTTATATATATTGAGTTTGCTTTCAATGAAAGTATATGAACTTATATTTATTTTTAAAGCTTACCATATTGATTAATGCCAAAGAGAGAGTGTCTCCATGGGACTCAAGCTTGTCTAATATTATATTAAAAATATAATAATAGTTTTTTACCCTTTTATATGAAAAATTTTATAAACTAAAAGCTGTATCCTGCCTCGATCAGCTATATCCTGCCTAGAAAATAATTCAAAATTTTTATCCCCACCACAAATTCTCATGTTAGGACCCTTGAGGAATGTTAATTGCTATAAATGTACTATTTCCAAGGGTGTTTGTGTGAGAAAGAAAATCTTTGTTTTGCTCCTCACTTGTTATCTGTTTTATAGGATTTCAACAACCATGAACATTTCTATTTTGTTTCTTATTTTTCAGGATAAATATCATATAAATATAAATAAATATAATTGTGCTACACAATACACCAAATACAACTAGAAAAAAGGCCAATGTAGCCATTACACTACATACAGTGTTAAGAACTTTGAAGTCACCAGTTAGGAAGAAAAATGAAGTATTTCAAGGCCAGAGCAGCAGAGAACCATCAAGACTTAGCCTATATGGTGTTAATTTATTTATGTATGTGTGCTTTTAAAAGACAGCACTGCATATTTATGATTTCAGCAAAACACAGAGACAAGAAATTGTTGGTTTTGTCAAATCCAGTGATTTTCAATCTTTTCCACCTCATGGAACCCGTAAAACTTAGTACTAAAATTCTGAGGCACACCAAAAATACATGTTTTTGCCAGTCTGAGAAAAAATGTATAATTTGATTCATTCACACTACATGCTATTGTTGTTTTGGCTGTTCGCGTTATTTTATTTGACAATCCAAGGGAAAATAGGTCAGTGTCTCTGACTAAATAGTCAAGCATTGTATATTTTAAAAATTCTTGAGGTGCACTGGTTGAATGTATCTGGTCTAATCTGATTATTTGTTATTGGTATGATTAACAAATTATTTTAAAACTCCTGAGTTTAAATTCAGTTATAGATAATATTACATCTCTATAATCCTAATGAAATGTAATTATTAAAAACTCTGTTTATTATACTATTTAATAAGTCTATATTATGCAGTGGTAGGTCAAATTTATCATTTTTTATAATAGTAACTTTCCAGATGATTTTTATTCAACTTACTGAACTTTTGTTATATCTATACCAACTTATCTTATTGATTTTTAAAACAAATCTTCAAAGTTGAAGAATATTTAATTTGTAGAATGATTCCCTCTTCTGCTAAAATATACAGTTTGACCTATGTATATTTACATTTGTATAACTATATGTGATATTTTCATTTGCATACCACAAATTTTGATATGTTGTGTTTTCATTTTCACTCAGTTCAAAATATTTTCTTCTTTCTCCTGTGTTTTTTTTCTTTGACCCATGTGTTATGTAGAAGTATGTTAATTTCTAATTATTTGTTTTTCCCCTAGATATCTTATTGTCGATTTCCACACTGTTGTCCACATATGTGGGTGATTCACACATGTGCTTTGTTTAGCCCCTTCCCCTTCTTTCTACCATTATTTCCCTCCTCCCTCCCGTCTGGTCACTTTCAGTCTGTTCCATGTTTCCATGCCTGTGATTCTATTTTGTTTGTTAGTTTATTTTGTTCATTAGATTCCCCTTATAGGTGAGATCCTATGTCATTTTTCTTTCACCAACTGGCTTATTTCACTTACATAATACTCTCCAGTCCTGCCTGCGCTGTCACAAGGGTAAGAGATTCTTTTTTCTTTCTGCTGCATAGTATTCCATTGTGTAAATGTACCAGAGTTTTTTGATCCACTCATTTACTGATGGATACTAGGCTGTTTCAAGCACTAGGCTATTAAATAATACTGCTATGAACATAGGGGTGCTTAAGTTCTTTTGAATTGGTAATTCCAGATTCTTAGGGTATATTCCCAGCAGTGGAATTGCTTCGTCTTTATTTTTTTAATTGAGCACTTAGTATAAGGAAACTGTCTTAATGTTTGATATTATATAGCTAGTAAGACAAAAGGGAGAATTTATACTTAGGGATTTTGAAATCTTTCAATTGGATACTGCTTTACTCAATTTATTGGAGCTACTCCTACTTATAATTATATTTTTCTCTCTCTCACTATACACACACACACACACACATGAATATATATGTATGTGTGTAATACATGTATAAATGTGTATATATCACATATGTGTGTGCATATATATACACTTTTCCACTTCTCTTTTATACCCTGATTTTATATAGGGTATAAAACTTAAATCATTATTAAGACAAGTTGTAAAGTAATATTTTCTACAGCAATTGAATAAATTATAAAGTTAGTTGTTCTTTTCCATAATATGAAGCTTTTGTATAAAACATATAGAACATAAATGATTCTAATATAATTTTTTCAAAAAGTCAGTATACTTGTAGTAATGACTTGTTTCTTAAAACCTCTTGTAGAAGCTTTCTAGTAGTAATTCAGAACATGAAGTGAATCAGGAACTACTCAATGGCAAAAAAATTAAAATTCACTGCAGTCATCCACTGGTGTAAGAAAACTAAAAAAAAAGGTTTAACGTTATCATTATTATGAAATTCATCTCTGGAAATCAGGATTGACTTCCAACAATTGGAATACAGTCAGAGATTCTTGTCACATAATGTCAAAAATGGAGAGGACTCTCTACAGCCAAGTACATCAGGTGCATTGTCTTACTTATCATTATTTCTGTCACAGTGCTTTTCCCAACCTCTCTCTCTCTCTCTCTCTCTTCCTTGTGGGTAATAACTACATATGTTTTATTTCCTTATTAACAAGGAGCTAAATAAACATTTGCTGAATAAATAAACACAGACTGTGTGACTATTATGAAATATTTTACCACGAAGAACATTATTACATAACAGATGGTTTTACTGTTTCAGAATTGATAATTTTTACTAAATTTTTTACCTCTGGAATTATGTTAAGACAAGAATTTCTAGTCATTCTTTCTTAGCAAATATCTTTATATATGAGAAAAGCAAACACTAAGAGAAGATCTCAATATAAATATTTATAATTATTTGATAAAAATAATAAAATTAAAGACAAGTTATTTGTTAATTTTTTAAAAACCTCAATGAATAGGAAAAAAAATTTTTAATTTTAGTCTAATGTTTAAAATTTCAAACAAAATAGAAGATGAGAACATTTTAAGAGTAATATGTGTACCCCATTATTCCTTTAATCATCATATAACTTTACTATTATTTAGATTGGACATTTGTTTCCATTTTTTCTTTCATAAATGCTGAAAATAAATTTCTACCTTAACAGGCAGAAAAAAGTGACACTTGCAAAGTCAACCAATAGATGGTGCTAACCAGAGCATCTGTTCTAACATGGACAAGTCTTTTGAAAGCTTGAGTTTTGTCAAAATGGATTTAGTCAGCTTTTAGTGAGTGTTGTAATAACCCCAATGTAATGTATATCTTAAATGAGCAGTCGTAGAATGTGTTCTAAAACTCATCAAGTTTTATTGGGAGCCTGATAGGTTTTATTTCTGGCTGCACAGGTACAGTGAATCATAGGGAGCAGCATAGGAAAAGAGTTCAATGAGGATTCAACCTTGAATCTTTTGACTCAGTGGAAGTCCCAATTAGAAATAATACACACAGATATAGACTGTGTCTTTTCTCCATAAAACCTAAGGTAATATACCTACTATCAACTGAAATAAACCACATCCTTTGAAAATTTAATCATAACTCTGGACAGAAAGGTAAGCATCAAGAAACTGATTTGCTTAAATTAGTCTAATGGGAAAAGATTGGGGAAAGAAAGAACTAATGTGGTTTAATAATGATTCAGGAAAGAATGTGGAGTTGCAGATTAACAGAATCTTGGAAGTGTTTCTAAATGCCGTGGCGCTATTACTGCTGCCCTAGGCATGATTCGCTATCATCCCATAATACATATGTGAGTCAAACAGCTTTTAAATCACTATCTAAGGAATACTTATTTAAAAATTGTGTGATTTTGCCCAAAAGTTTATCATTTTTTATTACATGGAAACAAGTACTGTAAAAGTGGAGAAACTAATTTCAGAGACCATTTGCTTAATTTTGAGCAAAACATTAGCTCAATTTAAAATAAAATAGACCAACTTACTTAAATTAGATTTTACATTTGAATATTTTAAGTGCCTTATTTCTGAATAGATCTCAATATTAATCACTCAATACATATATACCTTTCTTTTGCATACATTATATTTTCTTTCTAATCCAGGAATTATAAGGCAAAAACATTATAAAAAAATCCTTGTATACTTTTTCCTTAGAAAGTTTCATTAATTTCTAACATCATAAATCATATTAGTATTTTAGATTTCATTCACTCCTCTTTTTTTTTTTTTGAAAGGGATTTTTAGATAGTGAGTTAGTACTTCTTTCTTCTAAACCATGAAGATTGGGACATTAGATTTACTGTAAGATTAGTAAGTTTTAAGGTAGCCTGAGCTTTCTCAGTTCTGATGATGATACTCAGTTATAAGTAGAGAAATTAGTGATGCTTGAGAAGGATATGATAAGAACTACTCTTTCTTCTGTCAAAGCAAACTACTGAAACAAGACAGCATGCTTGTAGTAAATTCTGTTTTGTTTTGGGGTTTTTTTTGCCCTGTCAAAAACAAAAGTCATTTTTCTTCTTGATGGAGTCTGTCTGAGATGTGCAAATCTGGATCAGGAGCAAATGGGGACACAGGAACAGAAAGGGGAGCTATAGTCTGTCTTAAGAGCATATTCTCTGAGGATATAGTAGCTGTGGCACAAATCCTACCTCTGCCAGTGACTCCCTTGGCAAATTGCATGCATGCTCTGTGCTTTAGCTTCCTGTACTATTAAAGAGAAATACTAACAATGCCTACCCCTTAGGGTTGTTGTAAAATACAATACGTAACTATCTGTAGCTTTAGATCATAGCTAATTATTGCTATGTTCTTCATTATTTTTCCTGTCAAAACTTTTAATGCACAGTCAGCATGATTTTGTGGTCTAGGGGGCTGAACTTGCCCTGTTTTTGTAAGGGATGCACTAAATAACACAGTTTTTGTCATCTTGTTAGAACATGAAAAGTGTAGAATTGACAGAATTCTTCCAGAACGCTACTTGTTTAGATTAGTACTGTTTAGATGTGCTGAAACTGATGTCATTTTTGTGTTTAATTATTAAATAAAAAATAAACGGACTAAAGCCTACATGTTGATTTCCAGGTAACATGGCCAGGATGAGCTTAAATTAGCTAAATGATTTTTGGGCACCCCCTCATTTGGTTTGACAGAAATAGACTGGGACTAACATATATACGTGAGAGAAAATCTTTCATGCTGACTACCAGGTGCCACAAGGTAGATTATTCTTTCTATGGCTTTAATGGGTATTTGGATTAAATAATTGCCCAAGTTGGTTGAGTGTTTATAAAGCAAGTTGGTTTCACTCACCTAGTCTCTCCCTAGTATTCATTAAGAGAGCATTATCACATTGTTACCATTCCATTATTGTCATGAGACAAACCTTATAAACAAAACAGTAGCAAACCTCAGTCATTGGTTAACTTATTTAATTCTCAGATGACATTTTCACTAGTTTTTAAAGTTTGTTAAAATGGAATGTGTCCGTTCCTAATACCATTGAGCATCTCACCAGTAGATAAAGGGGCCAAAAGGAGAGGATGCTTCAACTTGAGGGGTATACGCCTGTCACTGGGAGGCCAGATTGTTTGATAATTGTAGAGGAAGTCATATTGGTTTTTTAAGAGTTAATAAGCAAACACTGTATTTGTACAATAATGTGCAAGAAGATTGGCCAGATACTCAACTACAGGAACATGGTTAAGAATTATGAGGTACTGAAATATGCATATTAGCGCATCATTTAATAGGAGTTCAGAAATAAATCAATATGTTATAAAAGTTCATACCGTCTTGATCACTGCATACACAAAGAGCTAAAAGGAAATCTCAGAGGCAGCACTAAGGACAGACCATTTTATTGGGGTCAAAAAATGTTCAGAAGAGATGAAGGAGTAAGCACAGGGGAGAAAACTTCGTTTTATTTCCTGGGGTTAAGGGCTAAGGTCATTGCCCTAAGGCCTGAACTTCCTTACCCTGAAAGCAGTGTTTCATGAGGGGTTTAAAAAATAAAGAAAGGAAAAAGATTCTTTCACCCAAAAAGAGAAAAAGAACCAAATAAGTTTGAGGAAACTCTTTATAACAAGTGACATCTAGTGCACCTTGCAAGTGCCCATCATTGAGTTGTGAGGATGGCAGAATGTTATAAAGTCGAGAAGTGGTGCGTGTCCACTCAGTCAGAGAGAGTCGCAAGGCAGTGTTAAATAGCATGGCGTACTCAGGGGACGGGGAACAGTATTTGACGTTTGAATTGTTCTTAAATGATAGTCTTTTGTCTACACAATGAATTTAAGAACCCCAGTTAATCGATAGTGTCTGTAAGGGTAGGGACGTCCCTGATGGACCACAAAAGCTGTGCATGCTTAGGCCGGTGGACCTGTCTCTTTGTCAGTTAATTTAACCACACTAGGATTAAAAGCAGAAGTAGGTACCAATGTGTTATAGAATTTTTATCCAAATCAAGGTGATTACTTACAATGTAAATTTGTTACTTGATTTAAAGGCTATTTTATGTGTTAGGTTAAATAGAGTTTAGCACATGATAATAGAAACAGAACTATAAATGAAAAGAGGTATGAGGGATATTCAGTTGGGACTATTGTCTGTTGTTTAATTGAAAACTCATATTACAGGAAGGAGAAGGAACAGCAGAAGAGAGTGAGAGAGGGGAAATATTTATAGTAGATACATGTAAAAGGAAAGTAAATTGTGATAAAATTAAAACAAATAGGTATGGACCTAAAGGAGTGAGACAACTGGTTCAAAAACAAGAAAATGTTACTCATTTTTGAAAAGTACAGACGGATAGACCTGAAGAAAAAAAAGACCTGAGCACAGAACCTGGAAATACAGGCTGTGAATCCGTAATGTCAAATGAATGCCACCGTGCCTCACGGTCAATGCACCCCCTGACAGGTGTCTGCAGGTATTTCCCTTTTTAAATTTGCCTACAGATAGGTTATTAATGTAATTGCAAATCAGAACATGTCTTACTCATAGTACAAATTAAACTACACATGAGCAAAGGCAAAGATAAGGACAAGAACACTTAGGGGGCAGAGAGAAAGCTCTCTGTGAACGCCATGTGCACAGCGAGAGATGGGTCCAAGTCCTCACATTTGATTGGAAACAAAATTTGACTTATTTAAAAAAAGCTTTGAATATTTACATCTAAATAAATGTGTCTATAAGGTCATCTGAGTATGTAAAAGCTGTAAGTGATTTGGCTGAATTATATTAGTGTTTTTTGCTCTTAATAGGTTGATCATTCCTTTTAGATGCTTAGGGCCAGCCCCAGTTTTTACCTGATGTTCTGACCTAATCATTAATCAGCCCCTCTTTCATTTCAGAACTTCTCAGTTGTATGGCCTAATGTGTGCATGGAGGTACTGTGTGTGTGTGTGTTTAATGCTCATTCATGCCATTTCTACCTCTGTCATCTCTGCTGCCCTGGCATCAGCAATACTATTCTGATTTTCTTGCTCTTTAATCTTTCCTCTCCAAGTCTTTTAAAGAGAATGTTTAAACTTAGAGAGTCAGGTAAAAGGCAACAAACACCCAGCCAGGTGACTGTTAATACCCTCTCAGCCTCCCTGAAAATTTCTGTCCTCTTTGTTTTCCTGTAGTTCTCGGGAAATTTATTCAGGAATCTACATTCTACCTAATATTTTAGGGCACAGGCAGCAAATACTGTGCAAGAGTTTATTTCTTGGCTACAAACCACATTTCTCCATTTAGAGATCTTGTGCTTTACCCTCTCCTGTTCTTCAGTTTTCAATAAATTTTGATCAGTGGCTCACAGATCCCTGACAGCTTGTAAATTGCTTCAAAATACTCTGCGCTATATATGAACACCAAATATGAATACTAAGTAATGCTGTTTCTAGAGTCAGCATCCAGATATATTAATAATTATGTAAGGTGCTTATTGATTTATAGAAACTTAAATAAATGTGGAGCACTATCTGAATTAGAAAAAAGGGTCTTTGGGAATACATGACTTTCTCATGTGATGCTTAATAATGGTTGAAGAGGTAAGCTGAATAGTAAGTTCTCTTGAGTTTAAGGCAGACCTATGAAAATATGCTTAGCGTACAGAAAGAAGTCACCTTGTAAAATATTACAATCAAACTCCCCACCTATAAATGCTTCTAGATTCTATGTTCTCACATTTTAACATAATTCTAAGTTGTTTAGCTATGAGTCTTAAAAAAACACAGAGACAAATTTCATAACAGGAATGATTCTATGTCATTGCATTCTCAATGAAGGTTAGAGAGAGAAATAATTTAAGAACAGTATTAACAGAGAAATAAAAAAATATATCCTTTTAAAAAAATCTGTAGCGATTTTTTTTTCCTAGAAGAAAAATTGGGCAACTTCATGCAGTGATTATATTCCTTACAAACAATAGCCTAAACATATAAAAATCAAAAGGTTATAGTATTCTAGATTTTAAAAAAAACTTCAACTACCATTGTCTAGAAATTGTTTAGGTTTAGCTATGGGTTTCAAAAAGTATGTGGTTAAGTCCTTAACATTGCATTTCCTTGCATCCATGTAATATCTGCACTGGTATTGCCCATGGCCAGCCCTTGTGTCGGCTGTGAGCTTAGTGCTTCGGCATCCCATCCCTACAGCTGCCTTGTGTGTGTAGTGCTCACTGATGGTGGAAAGCAGTTGTAAACCCCCGAACGCTGCAGTGTAGCAAACCCAGCACCAGAAGGGAGGACATCAGTAAAAGAGTGATATGCAGAGTGAACTTGATTCTTGTTTTTAAAAGAGTGAGTGAATACATAAGACTCTTTTGTCAGGCCTTAAAATAGTTTAAAAATGGCATTAGAGACTGACTATTATTGGACTCGTTAGTATAGCTGCAGTTTATGGCTAGGGTTGTGCTCTATAGGGAGGAAGAGGGAAACCTAACGCTAATTAAGAAACTCATTGGTTTACTTAGTCCTTTCACTGAGAATTTAATAAAAAATACATTTTATGTAAAATAAATGTACATTATTGGACTATAATGTGATTGCCAGAATTGTCTTAAATTACTAGAATTCTCCAAATTTACCTTTATATTTTCAAACTAAACATAATTCCAGATATGCCCAGAAAATATCTTGTAAATATATTAAAACCTAGAAATATACATGTTTTTTAATGGTGCACTTTTATAACATTCTAGTATGTATAATAACACACTAAGTGGGTCTCTTTGCCTACATGGGAACTACATTAATAATCATAATTTTTATTATGTAAATATTGACAATCTAAACATTTACATATATATGGTTTCTGCTCAGGAGTGATTATGAGAAAAAAATCGTAAATAACAAGAACAAAAGCAACGATAACAACAATATGATTTTATTAAGCAATTTCTCTATAGCAAATACTATATTAAGCAGTGTATATACCTTATTTTATTTAAATATCAGATCAGACTGATATAAGTATGACTATAATCTTCATACTACAAACAAAAATTTTTAAATGAAAAAATGAAAAGGTTTATAATTAGGCCAAGATTATAAGATATAAAATGGCAGTACCATACTTTCTGTCTAAATGCCCATGTTCTCATGTGAGTGAGGTCAACAAATTCTTTTTGTAAAGGACCAAATAATAAAAATTTTAGATATCGTGGCCTATATGATCTTTGTAATAAACTACTCAGTTTGCTCCATTCAATTGTAACCCTTGGTTAGATTTAGGATTAACTAAGTCAATTATGAGTGCAGATATGGACAGTATGATCAATGGCCATGGCTGTGTTCCAGTATAACTTTATTTGTTAAAACGATGCAATCAGTTTGGCCTGAGGGCCACAGTTTGCCAACGCTTCTTATAAATCATTGTGCCACATGTATTCTATTCTATATTATATTAAAAAAATTGATTAAACTAAATCATCAGAGAACCCAATTAAACTTATCAGTTCATTTACCTAACACTATGCCATAGTTATTTTCAATGTTAATGTCAATTAAAATTATTTTAGATAATAGCATATTCCAAAGTGCTAAGATAGTAGGTTTATACCTGACCAGCTACATCTGATCCCATGCAAGTTAATATTTAAAAAGGTAGCAATATGACATATTAGAGCACTTATCCTTTTTTATATATAAAACTATGTGTTATATAAACTAGACCCATGCATACTAAGCTGTTTTATGTGTTGCCAATATTTTGTTTGTACTCCAAGTCTGTAAAATTTTTATTACAATTAAGTGAATATTTATTTTTAAATTCCTTTAAATTCTGAAACATTTGACAAATAATAAAACTTACTTTATTTCTTTAGCTTTGTGTAAAGGGACTTGAGGATTATTCGTTAAGGATTCGTAAGCTAGCAAAATATAAGAAATTGAAGCACATGTAATTAATTTGTATTGTTGCTGCTATAATTATCTACATTATGCCTGACAAGATCAAACTGAGCTACAAAGATATAAGTGAGCTACTGAAAACAATTGCATATTTAAATATACCACTTTGTCATAACAAATCCTAGCTGCACACAGTATATTAAAAATTGCACATCAAGCCAAGAAAAAGATTGAACCTGAAGACCACAGATAGATTAAATTATGTATAAGAAAGAAAATGTATATATCCCCTAAATATTTGACACCAAAACACCCTGTAATTTATTTTCCAAGTGAAGAAGGAAAGTTCATATGCCTTAAAATGTTTCTTGTCACAGCACATTTAGAGAAGGCGAACAAGTGTTTTCTTGTCCAACTACAAAAGAGATAGAGCAACATCAGATCCCACTCAAATTAATATTTGAAAAGGTAGCAGTGTAGTATATTAGAGCAGGTATCTTCTTTTAATCTTAACAAGGATCCAAAGCCTAATGTCTTCGTAGGTGAAAGTGGGCAAGCAGACCGTAAACTGTCTTTAACCTAGGAAGTGACATATGTCTTCGCCTCATGTTCATCAGTCAGAACAATTTGGCAAGTTACACCTAACTTAAAAGGGCATGTTTGCAATCTAACCATGTACCTGAAAATGGAGGTCTGAACGCTTTGGTAAACAATGCTAAAAACTACCACCATGGAGCCTTTCCTCACAAAATGGTTTACTGTGTGTGAGGTGGCGGTGAGAGCTGTAACATTACAAGAAGTAATTAGTGCAGCGCCAGCTCTTCTGGAAACAAAACTTTAGAAGAGTTAAGGAAATAAGTACATAAAGTCATGATGAAAGCTGAGATGTGATGCCATAGCAGTAGATTTTAAATGTTGTGAGTGCCTGAAAACATATATACTAACCCTCTCAATATCTCAGGGGAAGATTTTATGAAAGGTCAGTCTTAGGAGATAATTTTAAAATTATAAGTAAGAATTTTGCATGGGATATTGGAATAGGAAGTGGCCTTTTCAAAATCTGGCCTGGAAAAAGGACGTGGCAAACAGTTGATTTTTGCCACAACAAGCTGCAAAGGAGATGACGGGCACGGGCCTTGACCACATACAGTACACAAACGGCAAGGGTCGCCACACAACTCAGCATTCTCTTATCAAACATCTCCTCTCACATCACAAAGCCATTAAGGAAAACAAAGTCTTTATCGTAAGTAATGGTTTCCAGGTCGTTCAGATAACACATCCGTATCCAGTATTGAGAGCTGTGTGACCTTAGGCTAGTTCTTTATCAGTTCTGAGATTTATGTTTCCTGCTTGAGTGCTAGAAATATTAGTGTGTCTTGTTAATGGAGGTTTGGGGAGGATTGTGTGAAAGCATAAAATGATTTCTATTGTGTTATGCCATAAGCTTTCCATAAATGGTAGGTATAATCATTAATGCAAAGAGAAACATATATGTTGCTACTATTTATATTATTGCACACTTCTTAATTTAAATACTATCTAAATTACCAATTTCCATGGTCCATTATAAAAATGTTAATCTTACACTGAAGATTTGGAATACTGTCTAAAAATATTTTTCTGTCATTATTCTGCTCACTCTCTCTATTTGAGTGAATGAGTGAAGGGCAAGATTTATATTTAACAGGTTTTTAATGGTAAGTGAAAACATGAGACTTTCATTGAAATAATTGAATTTCATTTTATTCAAAAAATAAAGTCAGCCAGTAAAGCATAATAAATCTATCTATATGCATGCATACAGAGGTAATTTAACAAGAAAATAGAACCTTTCCTTTCACATTGCATTTGATAGGTTGTATTGGACCACTTACATTCCCAATTCTATAATATTGCAGGAACCCATCAGGTTGTGGTGCCTGCTTCTGTCCAGTTACTTGTAAAGTATGCAAAGACAACATGTAGAAATCTACAGTCTTGCATACTACCTTGAAGAGCTGGACTTACTGGAACAAACCTGAGGGTCAGAAAGCAAAATAAAGCAGATAGTAGAGTAAACTGACATTTACTAATTCCACTTCCTCCTTGAATTGTACTAAAAAAAAAGCCAGTGGAGCTTTATTAGTTTTTATATATAGTCTGCGGATCCTAAAAATTACATAACTTTCCCAATTTCACAAAATAACCAACAAAATAAAATTCAGGTTCCAGGGTCCTTCCTCTTTCTACTCAAGAAAACCTCCCATTCTCTTGCCTCCAAAATATCTTTCCCTCAAACTGTTACCTGAACACAATATTATTTGTTTTAATAATTTTTTTAAAAATTAAAATGAGACAAAAAAAAAAAAAACACCAGGAAGGGTGTGAAATGCTAGGAAGCTTTTGCTCTTTTAAGCCTATGTGTGAAATTATAGATCTGATCTACTTACATGATGGGAAACAAGAGCATTGTTCCCAGGTAGGAGAGCTTTGTGGAATCTTGCATTGGCAGAGAGCAGAAATATAAACTGTTAATCATAAAATACATGCTTTCAAGTTTGACTTTGATAGTGCTGGCAGTCTATGACCTTGTTCTTATCCAGTCGTATTCACTTGAGTATCACCCATTTGCTGGTCAATATACATGAGGCTGGGGAAATTAAAATAGTAAATTAGACTATTTTAATTTACTCCCGCCCTTGCTATGATTCCCTGTTTCATTCTAATATATACCCAGGTGAGGCTCCTTTACTTCGAACTAGAGTTCTACAGTTTTGATTCTCAATGCACGTACTCACAATGTGAACTTTTCCTGCTTATGGTTGTTTCCAGTTGCTCTTTGCTCCTATTCCTGGCCTCCTAAATTGGAAACTGAATCGCTGAGAGAAAATTCAGACAATGATCCCATGGTTTACACAATGCCTTCACAATGTTGGACTCTGCTCCAACAGCAGTTAAAAGACACCAAGACACATAAAGAAATAATCTGATGTAGAGTCTCTACTTCCAACTATGCTCTCTAAGCAGCATTTTGCTTGCTTTCATCTTAAAACACAAACATACATATATCAAAAAAGAAAGTTAACTGAATTTAGAAAACTGAAGTAAAATTGTCAAAGATGCCATACATCTGTACAAATCTGACCTAAAACATGCATTATAAATAGCCCATTGACTGATCTCTCGTGTCCCTTGGAGCTCAACTATTTTCTCGCTGATACCTGGTGATGGTTGTATATGACCTACTTGGGTATCGTTTTTATTAAAAAAATGATGGGAAAGTTTTACAGAAAACTTTGATCCAGGAGATAAGTATTTTATGTATGAACTACATGACTGCAAAACAATGCCTGTCAGAATGCTGGCTAACTTCAAATCATTGACTTTGTTCAATAGTTTTAATGTCCTATGATCCAAACAAATATTTTAAATCATTGGCTTCAAAACAAATTTTCCTCCTCTACTATATCTCCACTTTCTTCTGTGTGTGTATGTGTGTGTATAGATACATAATCTTCACAAAGCAAGGAATGTGGAAAAATAACATTAATGACACATGACTGCTTAAAAAAAAAATTTGTGGACAACTTTTTTTTCCCCAGTATTGTCAAGAATCCTTATTCAGCTAAACATATGAATGGAGTTGTTAATGACCATGGCATTTAAAACACATTTAATTTCCAAGTCATATTCTGAGTTCAATTTAAAAATTTACCCAGATACCATTGTGAAAATTCTGTTGAAGAAAGTTTGCTCATGAAGACATCTGTTAAAATGGTGAGGAAAATTTAGAAATAGCTTAGAATTTTCCAAATAAAGTCTTTCCCTGGCATTCTTCTGAGCAAATGTTGTCACAAAACACACTAAGAAAACATGGCCCTAAGTGTTCCAATATAGAAAGAACAACAGCCTACAAAGTTTTGCCATTACGTTGTGGATATCAGGTGCCACCACAATAAATTAAATGATTGCATTATGGAAAAACACCTAAGTCTACTCGGGTGGTATAAAAAAATAACAGAGGGAGAGGCTTCTGTACAACAGTTTCAGAGGCTGAGAAGTCCAAGATCAAGGTATGGGCCTATTCTGTGTATCTAGTGTGGTCCCAACTTTTAGTTTATAGACAGCTATCTTCTTGCTGTGTCTTCTCATGATAAAAACAGCCAGGGAGGATTCTGGTGTCTTTGTTATATGAACATTAATCTCATTTATGAAGGTTCCACCCTCATGACCTAATCAACCTCCCCGAAGGCCCCACTGCCAAACACCGTCACTTTGGGGATTAGGTTTTAAGCATATGGATTTTGAGGGGGACACAAATATTCAACCTATAGCAAAGTCCTTCTGGTAGGTGCTTTGGTACATAGATCTTTCAAAAAAAGATTAGTGCCTCAATACATCATATTGCAAATAGCTTGCAATACTTGACTCAGAAGGTCTAGCAGATTTTAGGTCTTAATTTATAACTCATTACCTTTCAAGTCTTATAAAAATCTCTTATCCTCTTTGTTTCTTGGTATTCTTATTGGCAAATTTCTGTGTGTGTGTTTGTGTGGCATGTATGTGGTCACCTTATGCTCCCTCCTTTTCTTTCTCTGGCACATCTTCATCAATATATACAATTTTTCCTTAGGAAGGAAAATGAGAAACTTGGCATGTAAAACCCATCCCCAATTCTTCATTTCTCAGGAGAGCTGCATTGAAAGCAGAGAAGATATTCTATGTTCTGCTTTCTGCAATGTAGGGAATGAATGTTTGGGAAAGTTTGATTCCACGGTTCAGTTTTATGAAACCTCATGGTGCACAGCTATAAGCCTTTTTCTTCAACATCGTATTTTTTCCATTATAAACTTGTTTTCTGGTTTTTATCTGCTGGTCCTCTGTGTCTCTCAACCAGTATAGATCTTGGAAAGGGAAGAGGTGTTATTTATCAGAACATCTATAACACCATTAACTGGTGACAAATATAGTACTAGTTACTTTTTGAGATTATTATAAATATCTAGTGATCTACTGATATAATGAATTAATGCACAATGAAAACACATATCTAAAATAAGCCACTAAAAAGTACCAAGATTACAAGAGTTATAATAAGCTTTTAGTTTACTGGTATGAGATACCTTCCTATGAAAAATTAGAAAAGGACTAAAATAATATATTCTCTTTGCATTGTAAATGACATTAAGTTTCCCCTCTTCTTGAATTCAGACTTAGTTGTTGCTCAGTCAATAACGGATGATGCAAATAATGTTATGGCAGTTGTAGGTCAGACTTTTAATGGGACTGGCAGCTTCGCATTTGGTCTTAGGTATCTCTAATCAAGCAGGTTAGAAATATGAATATTCTGCTAATAGATGATGTGGAGAGCCTCTGAGACTACTGGTTGGGATGGATAGCTGAGCCCAGGCGTCCAGCCACCTGTGATACTGGGCTATGTTTGACCCTTCAGTTTAGATCAGCTGCCCGCTGAAGTCCAAGATAAGACTCCAGAGACATCCGGGATTTCCATTAAAACTATGTCTGGATTCTGAACACAGAAAATCATATAATGTAATAATTATTTTTAAGCTGCTAAGTTTTAATGTAGTATATTATATTGCCATGGATGATCAGGAAATTTCTACAACAAAAAGGCAAAATAGAAGGATAAATGGATAATGTTGCTGAAAAGTCAATAAAAAGTTTTAAAAATTTAAAGAAAGTCCCACCTATACAAAATAAGTTGATCTGGTAGGGTTTGGGGAGTATATTAGAATAATACAATGATGTACTTTATAAAAGTAGAAAGTTTGTCAAATTAGAAAATGGAACAATAAAAAAAGCAAAATTAGCATAATCTAGTCACATAAATAAAACACCTTATTTAGTATCATTCATTTTTTTTCTTGTTTTTATGTAGTTAATCCTCAGAACTGAAGTTTTCATCTTAATCTGTTTGGTAAACTTTTAAAAAAATGTGTAATATAAATAGACATTTATATTAGTGCTAATATCATCAAGATAAATTTTGTGCATTTAAATTTTATGTAATTTCTAATGGCTGTTTAATTTTCTATTACGGAGATATATGAGACAGTTATGTTTTAGTGATAAAATCTTATCCTAAGTAAATAATGACAATATCATAATGAAGTTTCCCTCAATTTTTTTTCAATAAATCAAGGCTGTATTGATAGAAATGATTATCTATAATCTTTATCAACCATTTATAATGTGTATGACATTCTAATAAGCACTTCAAGTCCATTATTTTGTTTAATCCTCACAATAAAAATGAAATGCATAATATTGTCTTTCTATTTTAAAGACAAGAAAAATAAGGACTAGATAGATCATACATGTACCAAGGATTTTTAATTAAGATGGAAGCACAACCATATTTGAACTAAGGGAAGATACATATATTTTGGGGGAGATAACAAGGAAAGAAATTTGAATAGATTGTAGAGCTTCCATGAAGGTAGAAAACAAGGTTAAAATACCTAGTTTCAGCCAAACTGTGAACTTCATTAAATAACAAGTTATATGGATAATGTAATAGTATTTGATGTAGAAGCTCTCTTCCCCCAAAATCATATTTGATACCTCTGTGTATGGACAGTCCCCAGGGACTTAAATTGGAGGAGTAACCTCTGTGCATCCCAAAATAATATGTGGTGAAATACAGCCGATTCTTCCCTTCATGCTCTCTCACTTGTCTGGTGTATCAAGGAGGAACTTGCTTTGAAATGATTAATACAACAGAAATCAAAGGTGCGTAACAATGAGTAGTTTCCATAACCTGGAAACTACTGATGCCCTGGAATATAAATCCTAAAATTAAGCCCCAATAGTGATACCAGGCCCAGGTTTGGCTACCTGTAGCTGTAAAAGTCAATGTTAGGGACTGGTGCTGATGTAAGGAAAGAGTTTATTCAGTGCCAGCAGCTTGAGAAAACGGAGGATGTGTCCCAAAGACCATTTTAATACTTGGACATTGGCTGGGGTTTTTGTACAGTGGAAGGACAAAGAGAAAAGAAAAGAAAACAAAACAAAAACAGAACAATGAGCTGAAAGGAGGGGACTGAGAGTTCTTGGTTGCGAGGACTGCCATGCAAGCCCGACACAGTCTGCTCAGGTAACTGGTTGAAGGTCAGCAAATAACCAGGAGCTGAAGTATCTGCTGGTTGGAGTCTTCTGCTTTTGAAGTTAGTTCCTTCTCTTTATTAGTTAACAGGTCATTGTTTAGAGAAATAGTGTTAAAAGAATGGTAGGGTGAGTTACAATATAATATGCATTTTGATATTTAGGAAAAACCAGAGAGACCTGGAATAAAATAACTACAAGTTCCCCTTCCAGCGCTGCTCCTACAGCTAAGGCTCCCTAGCCAAACCACCTTCATTTCCATGAGGATCAGACTCAGTGCATGCTTTTCTCTGAGAAGTGAGCGTCAGTTCCCTGCCTACCCATGGAGTTTTTCAACAAGATGATCATATTCTCCCCCAGGAACTAGACATCCCTCGTACTCTTAATGTTATAATGCCTGCCCTCTGTTGCACACTCTAGTGTGGTCCTCTGTGGCATGCAGTGTCCTCCTCCACTAGCCTGTGAGTATAAGTGACTAATAAACTGCTATTGACCTCATCTGTCCAGTATTAGATATCAGGCTCCACCTTGGGCACAGCTGTAGGACAAGAACTCCTCTATCACCAGTGGAGTGAGTAGGAGATCGAGGCATCCATAGGCAGTGACAAGTGACATTTATGAACAACACCTGATTAGAAACAGTCAACATGTTCCTGTTTCTACATACACAGAAAAGTAAAGCATCTGTTATAGTTTCAAGGAGTTTGCAATCTCTTCAGTGAAATATAATTAGAAGAATAGATTAATTAAGAAGTTATCATTGTGCAAAATTCCAAATATGTGGCCATGTATCATAGCAGCTGTAGCAACTATAAAACTACATTTTAATTATTTTACAAAAATATTTATAGAGAAAATTATAAAATACTTCTTGAAATTATTGAAATTTGTCTTTTGTATAACAATTCTCTCCTGAAACAAAGCCTGAATCAAAGAGATATTTGAACAAAATGAGTATGAAAGGAAACTATGTTAAGAAGTATTTGCATTATCAAGAAAAACAGAAAGGCTAATAATGATCAATTGGCTACATATTTCACGTCATTGGCTCCATGGTGTGCTTTATATGACCAATGAAAAAATATGAGTAAATATTACCATGCTGAAACATAATTTTTAAAATGTTTACTGATCAGAGAGTTAAATTAAGAAAAACATATAATACAGAAAGACTTCTTAGCCAATGATCAAATAGGAGTTTCAGTTTCAAGAACCACCAACTTATGGCCTAAACTTCTCATGATTCCTGTGGAGTCTACTAGGATACGTTTCTCCTACGGAGATTACTTTAGAACATGGTTCTGTTCTTCGGCTGATAGGAAATATTGTTTGATTTAGATGACATTAAATATCTATGATGACACTTACTTAGCTCCAGACATTAAAAATTATTTGGATGGACCTTTGTTTAAAAGTCCATGTAACCTGATCACCAAACCTTAGAATGTAAACCCATTGAGGTTCCCAATGACAATTATAAACATTACTCTAAAAAAATATTGTCTTCATTCAGAATTTTTCCTTGTTTTGGATACTGTCCATATTGACTCTAATTAACATCTATATTCTTTGATTAGGGGCATGTTTACAATTGCTAAAAAAGTCTTTTCTAATCATATTAATCCAATATAGTTAACACCTTCTCTAAAATTCTGCGGTCTTCATTGTTGTCTCTATCTTCATGGAACTTAGAGTTCATATCTTGTTTTTCCCCCTCATATTTATTCAGGAACATATCTTACAATTTAAAACAGTTGTAAATTTCTTGAATTCAGAGATTATATTTTGTATGATTTTATAATGTATATTTCTACCATTTATTTATTAACCCATTAACTGAATTAACAAACATTTCCTCAAATTCCAGATCTTGGCTTGGTGTTTGATAAACAGAAGTGAACAATTCTTCTCTCATTGTAGAACATTCTGTCTATCAGATGACACAAATATAAAATAAAATTAATCAGGACACAATAATTTATTACAACTGTGATAATTTAAGGTGCAGGGATAATCTGTTTCTTTGCTCATCCAGGTCTGTGGCTGAATTCAGTGCCATACCGCATAGAATTGAGCTTTTACCGGTTCCTTGCTGGCTGTTGGTTGGGAGACATTCTCAGCTTCAACAGGGCCTTAAGCATTCCTTGGCTTGTCTCCGTATTTGTTCTTATTCAAAGCCAGGGTCAAGTACTTCTTAGGCTTTAAACTTCCCTGAACTACCTTTCTGCCTCATGTCTTTGGTTGCTTCTCTCTTCTTGCCACATATCTCAGACTCACTCCTTTGCATTTCTCTTCTGCTTTAAATGGTTCATGTGATTGCATTGGTCCTATCTGGATAATCCAGGATAATATCCCTATTATACATTCAGCTATCTAGCAGTATTAAATCTATCAGCAAATTCCTTCAAAGACCTACCTATATTACAGTTTTATTGTATAGCCTGAGGACATGTAGATCTTTAGGATTCTGCTGACCACATTGGTCTTTTTAAATATACAATTTGTGATTAATCAGTAGAGTTAAATAGAATTTTTATTACATATCTAAATCATAAATTCAAAAAATCAAACAGGCAACTGAATTCCTTTATGAAATTCACATTTTGTCTATACATTTATATATGTATTTCCTAAAATGTAATTATATTTTGAGATAATGTAAAAAATAATGTAAATTATTGATTATAGCTTGCTGAAGACCAAGTCCTCCGTTGCTAGAAGATTTTAATCATTGTAGTAAATATACAATTACTCTTCTGATGCTGGGACTGGGTCAGATATGACAGAAGCTAAAGGTTTTTCTTCAATTCTAACTATTATAGTATATTAATTAGCTAACATTTTTAAAACTAAGAAGTAGAAATTATAAATGAACATTTGTATATATCTGGCTGTCTTCAAGCCTCCTTCCTACATTTCCAGTAATCTGCTCTTATTCAGGTGAGTTTTCTTTCCTGGTTTCCATGGTACATGTTCAAACTCAGCAATACAGTTAATTTCCAAGAGTTTGGTTTCCAAGGTAACCAGATAGCAAACCAAACCAAGAGTCTTCCCCAACATCAACATGTTCAATTTCTTTAGGAAATGAACATCTTAGTTGTAAAATTTTGGCAAGTGTTTTAAGGAAAATGCAGAAATTAAAATAGAACCTTTACTAAGATAATTTAAATTTAAGAGATAAATGCTTAAATTAAAAGTTAATTATTTAACATCTCCAAGTATCCCTGAAGTTAATGAAATAAAAGCATTCATAATAATTTTTATATACTTGACTCTTTTTATTTGATGTAATGGAATTTTGAAGAACATAAAGAAATATCAATACATATGCAGGATTCTATTTAAAAAGTAAGAATAGAAATATAGTAAACTTTCATCATTTAATGAGAAAAATTGTATATAATTTAGATAAATTCCAGATGAATACTTTGAAATGTATAAAATATAATTTACATATAATACAAATAATTCTAAAATTAGCAAGTCATTGAGACTGGTTAATATATCTTTAATGATTTCTAAAAAGTTAAAAAAAACTATTATTGTATTAGAAAAGCACCATTATGGTAATATTATTTTTATTCCACATATGATTTATGTATATACAAAATAATTAGTGATTATTTTCAATATCTTAAAATGAAGATTACTTAAGAAAATAGATTTTGAAATAATTTTGTTCAATAGAAAATAATTGCTGCACACAATAAATGTTAAAGGTAATAAAAAATACTTCTCCTTCACCCACATTCTTGGAAAGCGATTTTGTTGAACTTCTTATAAATAGTTACAGTTTATTCCTTCATCCTTTGGATATGGATTGGTCATGTAACATGCATTGTCTAGTGAGACATTAATAAATCTGACAAAGTGGAAATGTGGAACACCCTTCTCACTGTGGCATGCCATATTTTGCTAAATTTAAATTCCTCAGACGATGTATAAAGTCCTAGCCACCTGCTGGGGAATGAACAGCCCGCCATCCAGAAGAGAGCACGGTCATATAGCCGATAGTCCCAAAAGTCCCAGCAGCTGACCACAGACTTCCCAGTGAACCCCAGTTGAGCTCAGCTAAGCCTTTTCTAAACTAAATAGGTTAAATTCAGCCCCAATTCATGACCCGCAGAACCATATAAATGGTTGGGTTTTTTTAGCTCCTGAAACTTGAGATGTTTTGTTTCACAGCAAAAACTAGCTATGTTTTTTCTATATTTAAAAATATAAATGTTGCTAAAGATCTAATATGATAGCATGTGCCCCTCAAGGAAAAAAAATCTCTATTTTTGAATATTTTTGGAAAGGAAAGATTTATTTGCTCTGAATTTAATAACTAGCATGAAAAGTTTTCAGTGTAAGAGTGCATTTTAAAAAACATTTCTCAAATTCTAATTAAAAACAAAGTAACTGTTTTAGGTCACCTTAACTTGTAAAATTATCAACTATTCATAAGTTTCATGATGCAAACTTGCCACTGTTATAGGAATTATTAAAAATTGACCAAATATTTCACTAGAGTGAAATAATTTTTTGGAAGTATTATAACTTATTAAAACTCTTCTGTGAGGGTAAATTTTATCCAGAGATAAAAAGTATAATTTTAACAATTGTATGTATTAACTCTCATTGCTGGATATGTTTTTATTTTTTTAACTTTTTTAAAAAAGATTTTATTTATTTCTTTTTAAAGAGAAGGGAAGTGAGGGAAAAAGAGAGGGAGAGAAACACCAATGAGTGGCTGCCTTTCACACACCCCTTACTGAGGACCTGGCCTATAACCCAAACATGTATCCTGACTGGGAATTGAACCAGGGACCCTTTGCTTTGCAGTCCAATGTTCAATCCACTGAACCACACCAGCCAGGGCAATTATTGTGTATATTTTTAATTATATTAATTAATTTTATTATCAATCCTATAAAAAGGAATTTCATATTATTCATATATCAATCTAATAAGAAATATATCTCACATCATCAAAAAATATACATTTTAAATGGATTTATATGTCAGTATTACCAAATGATATTTAACAGTCGTTTTTCTACTGCCTTATAATTACATACCTTAATGCACTCATGGTTAATTTAACAGTACTCTTTGGTATTCCCCACAATTTTCAGTTCCTGGCTAACAGTATTAATAACTTGCAGTATGTGTTCTACCTCACAGAGATCTCTTTCCAACATCTGACATCCCTTCTCTTTCATTCTCATTGTATAGGTTTCTTCTCCATTATTGCATATGCCCTTGGTTTTATTTTTAGTTTTTTAACTCTAAATTTTTAACCCTTATTTTTAACTCTGCCTTCTAACCTTCAAATTAAGTGATGAGATTTTTAGCCAAGCAGAAACTTCATAATTTCTACATCATCTATTTTATCTTGTCCATTTCATTAAAAAAAACAAGATAAGACAAAACAAAAAAAAAACTTGAATTTTAACAGTACACCTGACCAATTACATAGAGATCACAATTTTCTTCATTGCATGAGTTAGGTACAGTGATGGAACAAAGTTCTTATTAATAAATTATGAGTAGATGTGATATATGCAGATTTTATATATTTCTTTAAAAGGTATTAGTTAAAAATAATTTTCTGTTTTTCAACTTAGAAGTAGCCAAAATGAAGAACATTTTGAGTCATATTTTACCAAGTTGACAAATGCAGTAATAGAGAAGGAAAGTGTGTCATGGATGATTTTGTGAGGAGAGATACTCTAGTTGACAACATTATACTAGAATGTTATGTCAGGGAAAACTTAAGATTTAGCCCTCATACTTTTGGGTATCTTGTCCTATAAAAGTATAGTTTGTATCTTGAGTAGTAAATAAAGTTAGAACTGAGAGTGGAGTTTTTTAATCTCAGGTTTAACACTTAAAACTTCTCTTGTTAGATGTTATTTAGAAAGTGCCCCACTGAGCATGTAGTTCTTAAGAAAATAGTTGAAAAAGTCATAATGCTCATTGATGTTGACTGTTTGTTAAATTCAGCAACATTGGATACAAGAGAGGAAGACAGGCAACCTTGGACAAAACGTAAACCTAAACACACCTTATTCTCCAATGACACATTCTTGCTCATGAAACCTCACTATATAAACTACTTGGGATACCAGTGAAGAAACACTGGTTTTGTACCACTCTTTTTCAAGCATCTCCCACTGAGAAGTCTTGCTTAGTCAAAGAAAACTAGCTCAGTGGCAGAAACACTATCAGATATTCAGAACCAAGAACAAGTGATTCTTTCTTTCTAACTACACATTCTATGAATCAGAAGAGTAAGCCAATTTTATCTTCAAACTACTTGTTATAGACCATTTTTGTTGGTTTCATGGGTTCTGGCAATAGAGTGCATAAAGTCTAGATAGTTAATAAACAAAGAAAGCAAGTCATTAGAAAGTATGTAAACAAATTAGAGAAAATACATAAAATAATCTTCAGATGTAGAAGACACATGAAAAGATTGTAAAAGGATGACATACTTTGAATTGCTAACTTCTGTATTAAACTATCATGATTCAGTAATACAAATTATACATGACAACCAACAAATAAAGGTAAAACTAACAAGATAATAGAAGATAAGACAAAAAGATCCAATAATTATTATCACCAAAAAGTGAAACAAAGAAACTAAGTGTTATAAAGGTGAATTAAATTGAAAATAAAAAAGAAAATGGTCATTAATATTACAATCATATTTGCATTTTATAATAAATGTAAAAGACTAAAGTCAGCAGATTAAAGAAAACCCAAATTGTTTTCAATTATATGAGATATTTTATAGAAATAAATAAATTGCAAGATAGAAATAAATAAAAACTAATAATGATAATAGCAATAAATAAGCAAACCTTACCCAAATTAAAGCTGAGTTAGCTATTAACAAAGACAGATGATATTTATGACAAGGAGCATTCTGAGAATCAAAACATGATATTTCATAATGATATGTATATTCACGCACACGTATATATCCTTGTGAGATATATTTATCTCCTTGTGATATACATAAATATACACTCTAGCTATATAGGTACTTTATAGTATTCCTTTAAAGTATAAAGAAAAAGTTAGACAAACAACTCAGAACAGAAACTGACAATTCTTTGCCAACTTTAAAAAGTTTTTGCATTTTTCTAAATATATGGTAAAAAGAATCATCTCCAAACAAAAAAATACAAAATCTTTTCAAATTCACACAGAGTATATACCCAAATTGACTCAAGTTGGCATTAAAAGAATACTTTTCTGTTATCAAAGATGGCCATGACTTAGAAAGCATTCAATAGCTAGGATGGACTTAAGCACTCAATGCAACAAAAATAAGCAAATGGCAATAAAAGTAGAACTCACAAAATGACAACCTGTCTTTACTTGGAAAACAGTATTATACTTAGGAAACCAAAGGCCACAAATACATTACATTGAAAATATCAAAATTGTATGTGAAATATCCATAGAAACATTTTGAAGTGAGTAATACTGAAGTTACGACATACCAAATTTGTGGGATGGAGCTACAACACAACAAAGGAAATGTAGTTTTAAATGAATCAGCTAGAAAAGAAGGGCTAGAAATCAATTATCTGAATTTTCACTTGAAGAAACCAGAAAAGAAAGAGTTAAACTTCATAAAGTGAAAGAAAAGGAATTATGAAGAAAAAATTGAGTAGAAATTTGAAATGCAATTAATATAAATTGATTGTGAAAGAAAGAAAATGATCAAAACTAAATGTTAGCTCTCTATAAAGATTCATAAAATTATAAAAACTAAACAAAGGTAATCTAGGAATAAAAGAGGAAAAATACAAATCACCAGTATCAGTAGGGGAAAAAAATACAACAGGGAACATCGAAGTTTCAGTTATGTGAAAAAGTATAAATAGTATTCAGAGGAAACCAAATAATTCACAGGAGTTTGTTATCAATATCTAGATTAGTACAGGAAGAACAATGAAAAGTCTATGATGGAGTAAAAAATGAGGAACTAATCAGTACAAGTGTAGAAATGAGAGGAATTACTTATGATTAGAGAAACCTCTATTTAGGAAAATATAAGATTGTTTCATCATAAGATGTTGAATGCTCTTATAGAAGATGAATATGATGCTCTGGGAGGGGAGAGAAAATTGTATCTGCGGTCAGCTGAAGTGGTTTTTATGCTATGAGACAGTCTTTCTCCCTCCTAAGCTCTTATCATATTAATTTGAAACTATCATGGTTATCTTAGTCATTTATTTACATATTTTATTGTGAGCTCCATAAGAATGTTGTTGGTTTCTCTTTTATTTGCTATATTATTCCTAGCACCTAGAATAAATATTTATTATTGAATGACTACATACTCTAAACTGTGGAGAAGATGATAATGACTAATCTTTATTCCAACTTTGTAACTAGCTTAGTGATCAGCAAAATGAATATAGGTAATGCATATTAGTTAAGTGAATAAATGCATAAATTAATTTGCAAAAAAAAAATTCAGAACATCATTCTTCTATATGGTAAATGAGTCATTAAAAAACTTTGAAAAAGAAAAAATCAGATTTGTATATAAAAAAATACATGTTAATTAAAGTTTAGGTTTTTCAGAGATTACACAGTTCATCTGAAGACTTTGTCAAAAACAAAATGTATATTCTATGTCAGTTTAGATATTAATCTTTGTCAATTTCTGGATGTTGAACTATTATGTGATTACTGAAATTTCAGAATTTTGAATTCAATTACTTCATGGATAGTAAATTAAGTTTTTAGTTTTCCAGAATGGCAGGCTCTGTGTAGTCACAAGTAATTTTCAACACATTTTGAAAAAAAGTTCTTAAAATATATTTAATTTTTTAAAAAATAGAAATGTAAGTGATGAAAAATATCTCTTGTTATTTATTTTTCAGTTTGCCTTTTATAGTCAGAAAATTTGTGTGCTTTTGTGATTAATTTTTATACCATATGCATGTTCTTTGGCTATAATATTAATGCATATTTGTTATAGAAAATACAGAAATGCAGAAGTAAAGGATTAAATCTAACCATACATCTACCAACAAAAACAAATCCAAAAAAATCTGTATTAGCTTTTGCTTTACATAATTTTTATTCATTTTGGACATAAATGTGCTTATAATTTTTTTGCAGAAAATATAATATGTACCTTGCTTTTTTTTTTTTTTTGCTTTAGCAATATTTGATTAGCATTTCCCCATTCTTTTAAATGTACTTCAAGAACATAGTTTTTTCTCATTAAAAAATGTGGCCATTCTTGTAATTCTATCTTTGCTTCTATAGTAATTTTATTATTAAAATTAATTTAGGAAAGTTGAATTACAGGATAAATACCAGAATTGGAGTAATAGTTTGCTATATTTCATATGCAAAATAAAGCATTTGTATGAATTACATTACTGTTAATAGTCATGGGAGCTTGAGGCTAAAGGGTAAAGTAAATTTATAACACTATGAACCTGTGCTTGTGTGTGCATTTTGTTGGTGATTGATATGGATGATTTATGCGCATTATGTCACATATTTAATTATTAAATTCTTTGAAGGAGTTATAGGAAAGAGGTAATGTTGCTTTGAATCCTCTGAGAAGCAGCCTCCAAAACAGGCTTAGATGGATTAGACCTTTAGTGGGGAAATACCTGTGAGGAGAAAAAAGGTGGGAGGAGCCCGTGAGGTGAGAAAAGCTGTCAGGCAGAAATGTCCGGTGGACTCCTGGGAAGGAGAGGGAGGGGAAGGGTTGCCTTTGCGGCTTCTTTCTTGTGTTTTGGTGTTAGGAACAGAATTAATGCTGCTAGACTGGGACCTAAGCTGGAGATCAGAGGTCTCACCCTGATTGGGTTATTGCATATTTAGTGTTTTGGAAAAGTGACTACTTCTATGATACCTTATCTTTCCAATGTCAGTGATGCGATTTACCATATTTAAAGATGGATAAACTAATAAACATGAAACATTGGCAAAGGCTGTGGGGGGTACCTATGTAAATGCAAAATACTATTTTATAGTGTTTTATATCTAGTAGTCACTTGAAGAGTATCTTTAGCTAAAATTTCGCTACTTACTGTAATTAAATCCTCAAAACATCATGAGGTTTTAAGAACATCACACACTGAGAAATCTGAAATAAGAGATTTTCTCATTTAATAAAACTTTCAGAAATGGAAAAGAATAAATAGTAGATAAAGAATTATAATAGGTTAATGATGTAGAAAAAGAAAACATAGTACAAGTTCATTTCTAACCCTTTTTGGGCCTTGAAATGTTGCCTTCAAGACTGAGTACAAAATTTCATAGAAATGTAGAATAAAGAAGTTATACAGTCCTTGTGTAGCCCAAGACCTGCATTAACATCCTGTCATGAGTGACTGAAACTGAAATTCTGTGAATTCTATTTTAAAAATACAGCTTTAATATTTGTTGTCAAATATAGAATTATCTATGTCTTTGAGAAGAAAAGCATTGACCAGAGATCTGCTGTGATATTCTAAGTCTATTTAAACACAGTCTAATTAATGGCAAAAAAAAGAAAAAATAGAAGCTAGTTGTTGATTATTCATAGATTCATAAATTTATCATCTCTAATCATTTGGGTATAAATTTTTAAAGTAAATTTATTCCAAAAATTGTTCTCTGAATTATAAATCAAGTTAATGTTGCTCTTAAGTGCAATTGGTTGTTTAATAAGATTTATAGGGTGATGTGATGATGGCATTTAGTAGCATAAAAGATCACTTTATACTCTTTTTTAAAAAGCTATTTTTTTTGCTTATCCACATGGAGAAAGCATTTGATTTTGAATTTGTTGGCATCCATTTATGTTTTTGCTCTGGCAGCATATTTGATTCAGACTTTTTATATGACTCTTGAGTAGTTATAATTGAAGAAAATGTTTGACTATTTCAAATTTAACCATTCCTTCCCCATTGTAACACAGTTTTTTTTATCATCGATGAATATCCCAACAGAAACAAACATATTTGTTGTTTGTTATGTGTAGGAGTTATGTGTAATCACCTGCTATCTCTTTACTTGATTCTTTCACACCTGAACAACTGCAGTAAGACATAAATGAATAATACAATGCTTGCTTGCATTGTGAAATTGGATCATTGCTTATGCTGGCTTTGTGATAGTCTAAAAAATACTTAGCTAATTTTAAAAATGTGTTTTTCTGAAAAGCTGGGGAAGAAGGATGATCGGAAGAGTTTAGGGAGATATCCTGATTCTCAGTTGGTTTTGTCTCTGGTCATCTGAAGCCAACAGGGCAGGTAAGGAACAACCACATTCATAAACTGTATTATCCTTCTTTAAAATTAGTCAAAAATTCATCTATTCAGAAAAATATTACTATTGTCCAATAATAATGATTCATAACTCTTGCAGAAAAAAATTAATAATTTACTTATTTATATCTTTAAGTTCTCTTCATTGTAATGGACAGAATTAAAAGCTGATGTAGTTAAATAATTTAAGGATAACCTATTGGCTCATACCAACCACAAGGTCAATGGTATCCCTGGTTTTATAAACCACTGGAATAGAGGACTAAAGTAGATTTAAAATTTTCTATCAAGGTTCTTTACTATTTTTGTATTTGATTTTCCTTTCCAGTAATGGCTGGAAATATACAGCGAATGTGGTTGCCACCTTTTTATTTTTATTTTTTTTAATTAATTTATTTACTTTTTAAATACATTTGTCTCTGCCTTCCCCCCACCTCTTTCCCTTGCCCCCTCCCACCTTCCCTCCCTCAGCTCTTCCCCTTTGGTTTTGTCCATGAGTCCTTGCTATATGTTCCTTGACTTTCCCCTTCCCTTCCCTTTCCCTGCCCCCCCCTTTCCTCTTGTCTCTGTTGATTTCTTTTCCTTTCAGTGTTGCTGGTCATATTTTCCTTGCTTCTTTGCATTGTTGGTTAGGTTCCGCTTAGAGGTGAGATCATATGGTATTTGTCTTTCGCCCCCTGGCTTATTTCGCTTAGCATGATGCTCTCCAGTTCCATCCATGCTGTCGTAAAGTTTAGTACTTCTTTTTTTCTTTCTGCTGCGTAGTATTCCATTGTGTATATGTACCATAATTTTTTGATCCAGTCATCTACTGATGGGCATTTAGGTTGCTTCCAACACTTGGCTATTGTAAATCGTGCTGCTATGAACATTGGGGTGCATAGGTTCTTTTGTATTGGCGTTTTGGTGTTCTCAGGGTATAGTCCCAGCAGGGGAATCGCTGGGTCAAAAGGCAGTTCCATTTTCAGCTTTCTGAGGAAATTCCACACTGCTTTCCATAGTGGCTGCACCAGTCTGCATTCCCACCAACAGTGGACTAGGGTTCCCTTTTCTCCACAGCCTCGCCAGCACCTGTTGTTTGTGGATCTGTTTATGATGGCCATTCTGACCGGTGTGAGGTGGTACCTCATGGTGGTTTTGATCTGCATTTCTCTGATGGCTAGTGATGCAGAGCATCCTTTCAAATGCCTCTGGGCCCTCTGTATCTCCTCCTTAGAAAAGCATCTGCCCAGGTCCTTTGCCTATTTTTTGATTGGATCGTTTGTCTTCTTGGAGTAAAGTCGAGTGAGTTCTTTGTATATCTTGGAGATCAAACCTCTATCTGATGTATCATTAGCAAATATATTTTCCCAAACGGTTGGCTCCCTTTTCATTTTGCTGATGTTTTCTTTAGCCGTGCAGAAGCTTCTTATTTTGATGAGGTCCCACTTGTTTATTCTTTCCGTTATGTCCCTTGCTTTAGGAGACATATCAGTGAAAAAATTGCTGCGTGGGATATCTGAGAGTTTCCTGCCAATGTTCACCTCTAGGACTTTGATGGTGTTGCGACTTATTTCAACAGTCCCATGTTTAGAAATTAAAAACAGCTTCTCATTTTGTTTACAGGTTAAACATTTGTCTATCACAGGTCCACTGACCAATCATATGTCTAAAAGGGCGAAATATTCTGAGTACTGATGCTCAGGATGAATAACATGACGAATCTATTGACCAACAGGGCAGAAGAGTCTTTTATCATAAGAATATGTGGAGGGAGACCACAGTCTCAGCTGCTAAAGATCATGTATCCAGGAAGTTACCACAAATTATGTATACTAAAATGACACTAAATAATTTCTTTGTTTTCACTACTTAGCTAATTAACACATATTTTAAGAAAATCTCCTAAAAATTAAATAAATACAGTGCCTTTAAGGAGATTATTATAAAAACTGAACTGCAACCACAACAAACTTCCAATTGTCTCCCAAATGGTTTTGATTAATTTTTGTAATTTTTCAGAAATTATTCATTCAAAATATGCCTTGGGGAAATTTACATGTTAGCCCAAACACAGCAATAGTTTTATTATTGTTGTTACCATCATTGTTGTTATTTACAATATTATTATTTATTCCACTGCTTTCAAGTATCAGAACTTCCTTAATTATTTTTAATAATAATTGTAGTAAGCAGAATAATGTCCCCCCAAAGCTTAATTACCATAAACTAAGATTATGTTATAGTAAGGACAATGGCAAGGGAGAATTACAGTTACTCATGAATTTGAGGTTGTTAAACACTTGACCTAAAGAGATTATCCTGGTGGGTGCAATGTAGTAACAAGACTCTTTCTAACAGGGAAGAAGAGGAATGCATAAAAGTCAACATGAGAGAGTTGATATTACGGGATTTAAAATTACTGATACATAAGGAAGACCATAAACCAAGATATGTGGGCAATTCCAGAAAATGAAAAAGACAAGAAAACAAAATCTTGCCTAGAGCTTTGAGAAACCTTACTGAAACACTGTTTTTGTCCCCATGAGACTCATTTTGGATTCTGACATCCACAAGTCTATGATAACACAGTTTTGCATTAAGTCACTAAGTCTGTGGTAATTTGTTGCAAGAACAATAAGAAACTAAAACAATACACTCTGTGTTTTTGTTGTTGTTCTTTGCTCCTGTGACCAAAGTGTCAAGTACTCAAATCTTATTGTCACTATTCCTTTACTAAAACTTCTAATACATACCTGAATCACAATACTTCTGTTAAAGTATACAAAATGGTTTTTGGTATGGTCCCAATCTATTTATCTTTTTTTATTATCTTAATTAATTCTTCTGCTCCAATTTTTCAAACAGTCATGCTGCATTCTCCTTCTCTCTTTCTACCTGAAATGCCTTTCCATCCAAAATGCACTCAATGTGCTCTTCCCACATGACCTAGTTCAAATGACACAATCTCAGAGAAATCTCTTTTAATGTGTATCCCTATGCATAGGCTTCTTACAGTCCATGTTTGTGTGTATGTTGGATAATTTTATATTTAACTGTATCATATTATATTTAAAATGCACTTGCTATTTCCGGAAATGTCCTGCTGATTTCCGCCTCTAAAGTTTTATACTTTCTGTTACCTACACTGAAATTCTCTTCCCCTGGATGTGTATTATGTCAGACTTTTTATAATGGCACACAATATATTTTTATTTTATCACACCATAGCCAACAACAATATTGCACATCCATTCTCTTCCCTGGATAAAATTTTGGAAAGATCAGGGGTTTAAATACTAATTTTTGAATTAAAGAACAAATCCAAACTATTATGGAAATGCCTAGTCCATTCAATGTACTTTAGACCCAAGGTTGCATTGGCAAATGGGAAGAATATGTGTGGTTGATTTCCTTTCTGTCTTAAATTCCAACTAATCCTTCCCTCAGCAGTTGCTTTTTGCAGTCTCACCAAGGGTGACATGAGAGAGAGGAACAGAAAGTACAAAATAAAAGACTTTCTATTTTAGCAGTTATAGCCTGCCTCATGGGAGTAGCAGGTATCAAGATGTGACATTTCTACCATGTGACACTTCTGTTAATTCTTCAATGACTCCCCATTGCTGGGAGTGTCCCAGCAGTGCCCACAGGCACCCACAAGGGAAGAAAATAGATCCAAGTTCAGCCTTTATTTTGCATGCCAAGCTATACACCTTATGATTTTATTTTTTTCCAAGAGGGACCATATGGTGTCCAACCTTGTCTACAAGGGACTCTACCCAACTGGGGAATATGCAAATTTCTAAATTGAGAAAATATTAAATAAACATAAAAAGAGCCTCACTAGCTAGAAACCACCCAGGCTCTCCCATCTGGAATTATTTTGATGTTGTCAATGTGTCTTCTAACTGACCTCTGAGGCCTGCCAGGTCCAGCCCACCTATTCTAGTGATCAAACCCTTTGTTGGAGTCACTTCAGCCTTCAAGGTTGTCTGAAGCACAGGTACATCAAAATGACCCAAATCCCATATCATTTTTTAGACACACATCTGGATTATAGAAAACATATTCTGCCTTTCGAATGCAACCCTGTATCTTTGCTGTGACATCTGCAATTCCAATCTAGCTCCAGCTGTATTTCATTGAATCTAAGATGCCAGCAAATCCTAAATTGTCCTGTTATTTTTATGAACAACTTAAAAAGAAAAATTGACCCTTTGTTTAACAGGATAGTGTAACAACCAGCAATTTCTCCTGAAATAATGATCCTAACTTTTATGGTAGTTCCAACAATTGTCAAAAGAATATATTTAGTGTTCAAAATCTATGGCTTTGGAAATCTTGTACCTAATGTGAACATTGGTGTGATCCTGTTCTCTATGTATTCACGAAATTTTTTTAGAAAGGTATTAGTAACACTGATAGCACCAGTAATGGTAACTGTCATTAATTGATTATCCTCAAATATGAGATGATATTGGATATTTTGCCATATTATGTCTTTTCAGCCTAACAACAGCTCCAGTATTACTGTCATTGAACGAAAGTAGAAGGGGAGTGTCAAGTTGTTGCCTAGCATGCCTAAGTATATGTAAAACTCAGAAGACGATATAATCCAAATACAAGTACGGTGGATTCTAATCGTCATTGTCTTAGACTCTATTTTACACTTCTTTGGAAACAGAATTTTCCCAGGAAAATTTTGCATGCCATGAGATTCTATTCTCTATCTTCAATTTTAACTACAATATGACTTTTATTACCTTTTCTTTGTATTCAGAGTGTACTTATGCACTATATCAGCTATGAATTTTAATTAGCCTTCTGTTTAGTATAAGCATAAGAAAATAATATAAAAATTTAAAATAACATTATTTTTATAATTATAGCTACATTATAACTACATTAAATATACATTTAGAAGCAATTTTTGTTTATAGAACATGTTCTTATAGATTATCTGTGAGTAAAAAGTTAGCTATGCTGTTCAGATGTGTATATATGTAGTAAATAGAGCTATATTTCTCAAAACATCTTCCGGGTTTGATATCAAGACAATACTGACATCATCTAGTTTTCCAATTACTAAAGTTTAATTAATTAACTTAAATGAAATTTAAATAATAAGCTTTTCAATTATTATTCTGTCTAGAGTGTTCATATAAGTTGAAATGACCTGCTCCTTCTATGTTTGGTACCAAACATCTATAAAATCATTAGCAATGTAAGTGTGTGTATATTTGTGTGTATAAGTGTAAAGTTTTTTATTAATGCTTCAATTGATGCCCTTTGCATTTTCTGATACATATGGACAACCATGCTCTTTTCAATTTTAACACCAGTAATATATCTTCTATACATTTACTCTAATAATCTCTATTTGGTTGTCTTACTGATCTCCTTCTATTATGGTGTCTGTTTCTTTATATTTTAGATACATGCCACAAAAAATATTTTTTCAGTCAGTTGCATGATTTCAGGATTACCAATCAATTATTTTATATAATACAAACTTATATTTCCATCCTGAGATTGAGTTCTGATAGTGACTGGGGGTGGAAAAAATGAGAATTTTGGGGTCTCCAACAGACTCATGGTGTTACGAGCTTTGGGGAGAGCTTGTACAGTAGAAAATGATTCCCATCCCAATCCTCCCATTACACACAAGTACGTATTACATAATCAAATTCTCCAGAACCATTTTTGCTCACTTAAGACAGAGGCAGAAAATGTATCCATGTTAAATGATCTAGTTAGAGCAATTTAGTTTTTTTTTAAGATTTTATTTATTTTTAGACAGAGGAGAAGGGAGGAAGAGAAGGATAAAAACACTAACATGTGGTCGTCTCTCTAGAGCCCCCTACCTGGGGACCTGGCCCACAACCCAGGCATGTGTCCTGACTGGGAATCGAACTGGGGACTCTTTGGTTCACAAGCCCAGTACTCAATCCACTAATCCACACAGGCCAGGACACAATTTCATGATTAAAATGAATGCACCCATTCAAACTCTGTGTTTGCTCTCTCAGTCTGGTTTATTATAAATTTAGTTGATGGTTATAATGCAATGAAAGTAGGCCCATTAAAACAATGATCCGCCCTAGCTGGTGTGTCTCTGTGGATTGAGCACTAGCCTGTGAACCTAAGGGTCGCCTGGGTCGCAGGCCATGTCCCCAGCAAGGGGCATGTAAAATGCAACCATACATTGATGTTTCTCTCCCTCCCTTTCTACCTCTTTTCCCATCTCTAAAAATAGATAAATAAAATATTTTTTTTAAAAAATGAAACAACCCCCACGTTACTAGGGAAAAATAAAGAAGTATATATAATGTTCAGATTAATATCACCTTAAACATTGGTGAGATGTTCTTCTAATACAATGAAAAACTCTTCATGGTATTGGAAAAGGGTCCTAAGGGCTCAGCCCTAGTGAGGTGGGACCTGGGGACACAGAAATAGATAGGACGCTGGCCTTTCACTCCCTCTGTGACTAGAGAGCTTCATGTGTTGACGCTTTCTCTAAGGATTTTTCTAAGGAAATAAATGAAACTTAATAAAAATTTTTAAAAGCTCATAAGCCACTTCAAAATCAGCCCTTTAACTTACCATGGCACTTCTTATGGGTTGAATTTGGATTGGTGACTTTTTTCTGACTAGAAGTCTCCATTAGACACTCCTCAATGGAATTGTGACTCTTTTATTTCATATTTTATATATAAATATAGTATAGTATATATAAATATTATACTAATATATTGTAATATAAATCGAATGCATATTATATGTATATAAAACATTATACACAAAACCTAAATTTTATACATAAGAAACTATAAAATATATGTAAATTAATCAAAACATAAGTAGAAATGGGTACATACAAATTTCTGACTTTCTCTATAAAAAGGATTTAAGCTCCTTTATAACAATTGCTAATATTTATAATATCATCTTTCAGTTGGCAAAAGATATTAAATTCAACTTCTCAATTGTATCTTATAAAATATATTGTTATATAACATCAACTATATCACACTAAACAGATAAAGAAACTCAGATTGAGACAAATTAATTATTTTGTCTAAGTTAAAATAGCTATTAACAGAATGATTTGGGGATCAAAATTTGGCATGACATGGAAACTCTCACCTGTTTCTGTCCAATAGCACTCTGCCTTGGAGAACTGGTATAGGTGCTAAGAGTACTACCTGTATTGAAAAGAATGTAACTTAAATTTATATATTCTATCTTCTTTTCTAAATACTAGGGTGTGTTATCCGGGATTTATTTTAACCGTATTTTATCTTATTTCCTTTTTTGCTCTAATTTTCCCATTTTATTTCCACTGCCAAATCCTGCCTCCTGCTCCTGATCAATGCACACATGACCCATCCATAGTGTTCTCTGTTCTACATCTAAGCCCCTTTCAATTACGATGGCTCTAACCATGCATCCTTTTACTCCGGCTTTTTAGCGCTTTCCCAGTGCTCCCTGGATCAAATGCGCAAGTCAGGCTATGGCCTTCAAAGCCCATTGCCTCTGGCCACCGCTGGGTGCCGCCTGGCAGCCTTCGCTTTCACTCAAACACGCCCCTCTCTTTAAGTTTACCTTTAAGCTTAACTCTTCTTTTGTTCTAAATCTTTCCCCTTCATGTGTGAGTTTTACCTCAACTCTTTCTTCATGTTTATGAAACAACTTTGCTACTCAATGTCAAATTTCATACTTTGTTTTCTTTATATCACTTGGTTTTTGTTTTTCTAAAATATTTCACATATTATTCACACAATTTTCCAGGTATTGTCAACTGATTACCAATTTTCTCTATATTTTTATTTACTCTTGATTATATATGTGAATGCCTATTACATATTATTCAAGCTTATTTTAAGCCTTCTAATTGCAAATGTTATCTATGTGGTGAAATATATATATATATATATATATATCAGATATTGATAAAATATTTGCACTATAGCACAAAGTCATGGGAATCAAGAACATGATATCTGTAACAAATAAGAAATAAATAATTGAAAGCATAATTATGTCAAATTATACTTCATGAGAAAAATTTTAAATACATTGGTAATTACAAAATAGAACACATACTTTAAATGTTTTAAAATATATAGAGATTATCTCCAGATTACCTCTATTTATGAATATATTGAATATTGTTATTGCTGTCAAAATCATTTGGACATTTATACAATGCAGTATATCAGGTTTTATATTTTAGAACTCATAATACAGAAATGCTTTGACTACTATTTAACCAAAAGAATATTCAGTTTTCTGAATATTTACTAATAATTGGCAAGGAAGAGAGTGGAAATAAAGACAAGATTTTTAAGGATATGTCTACACTACTCTATAAGGAGTAAAAGTGGTAGTCTAGAATGTAAGCTCCTTTTTCTCTTAAAGAATCTTTAAATTATTTTAACTCTAACCATACGTGCAGTATATTAGAAGGACATTCTAGTTGTTCTATGGTTCTGGCACTCTCAGAGGTTTTAAAGATAGAATTAAGGTATGGGAAGGGGGATAAAAAGTAATAGAAAAAATACAATACAAATAAAATATGAAAAATTAAATACATTTAATATTCAAAGGGAAATAAAGAATAGCATGAAAACAGTAGTTAATTTAAAGAGAATGGTTAAAATGAATAAAAAATAAAAACATAAATTAAGACTTATTTCTAGATACACTCAATTTGTATACTTATATTTTCACTTGTCAAACATTGTAACTTATAATGTGGTACATTTCTAATGTTTATTATAGCAGTAAAGTCTTTATTACTCTAGACTCATTTGATACCAAACTGAAGTTTGGCTGCTAGCTACTCAAAAGTCAAAAGAATAAAGGACTCGTGGACATGGGCAAAGATGCGGTGATTCCTGGGGGAAGGGAGTATAAGGGGACTAAATGGTAATGGAGAAAAAATACACTAAAGATTAAATCAAAGAGAGAAAGGGGTCGGGGAGTGAGGGAGAGGGACAGGTGCTGGTGGAAGGAAAGTAAGTTTATTCAAGAACCAGCAGCTTGAGAAGATGGCAGACTCAACCTGACAAAGACCATCTGAACATCAGTGAAGACAGAGGTTTTTATAAGGGGGGAGTAGAAAAACAGAACAAAGAGATCAAGGGAAGAGGGTTAGAAAATTCTCTGTGTGCAGATCAGGAGAGTCTATTTTGTTAAGGACATAGAAACTGGTCAAGCCATGGTCTGGTGCGCATGATCCTGGCTTTACAGTTGAAGGTGTAAGCAAATCTCCCAGAGCTGAAATACTTGAAGGGTGGAGTCTGCAACTTTCGAAGTTAGTTCTTACAGTTCTTATACAAATATGCTGTTTATTCACAAGCGACATATTAGTCAGTCAGCATTTATGAAAACAATGTCAAAGGAATGGTGGGGTCAGTTTGTACACAGTCACTCTCACTTGACTTAGAAGAGGACTTTCCAAATTGCAAACCTGTTTATCTAAATTTCTCATTGAGAATGGGGTTGGGAAGTCTGTGGAAAAAAATTAAATATAGAAGTGAATTTTTTTGATAGTGAGAATTAAATCCATAGAGATAAAGTGTTTACAGAATCTGTGTGTTTGAATAGAAGAATAATCTTAGTTTTTTTCCATCATATTCCAAATTATAAATTAATGACTAAAGCATTTAAAGTTATTTTATTAATTATAGGATATATGATATCTCTGTTGGCTTTCATGAGAACACATTTGGGAAAGTAATAAGCAAATACTTTGCAGTTTAAATTTTTTGTGCTGGAATTATAATTAAGTCAAATTTTTAAAAGTCACTACCACTCCCTACTAGTACACATGGAAGTAGCTTTACTGGATCATTAAGTCACAACTACGGGCTATTTGTTTGTTTATTTTTTAACTCTGTGACCATTTCTGTATCTTTATATTTTCTACTTAAACTAGCTAATCAGTTTATACACTCTTCTTTTTTTTGATGAAGAAAAAATAATTTAGGAAAGGCAATCACCATACAGCACATATATAATTAGAAACGGTGCTTTTTCATATCAACCAAAGTTAACACCCTCCACTCTCCCCCTCTCCCTCAGTCTCCCTCTGTCCTATCTCATCTGTCTTTCTGATTGTGGTTAGGAATTAGAAGCATCTAAAAATTTGTTGGTAGAACAAGTAGACTCTTTGTAAAACCTTAGAATTCACTAATAACCATGTCTTTTGATTCAAAAAATGAACTTAACACCTCACAAGTCTGTTTACTTTGATAGGTAGAAATGTCGAATGCATGTGTCTGTGTTAAATGTTGCATTTTAGCTTAGGAGAGGAAATAGAGCAGAAAGAATTGAAGTCTCTGGAAAAAGCTGTCTTTAGCTTTAAATATACACAAAAACAAGGCTGAACTAATCATGAGTGGTTACATCAGCCACTGCCATTATCATGATTAACTATCATTAAAGCCATCATTGAAATGAATGAGCTCCTAGTTAAAAGGGGCACTATTTGCTCTCTGTTAAATGACAAGAAAAAAATCAATTAGAAATGATATGTTTCCCTATTTCTAACTGCACACTAGCACATTTACAAAATATTTTATTGCTAAGCTAATTGTTACTATACTGAACAATGGTTCAAGGCAGAATATTTTCATCATTCCCTGCAATTCTCATTTCCCTTTTCATCTTTCCCCTCTCATACTTCATATTGTGCTCATTTTGAGACATCATTTTCTATCATTTATAAATTTATCCACCCCATTGGTTTCAAAATGCCTCTCTTTTCTTCATTTGTTTTTCAATTCAAATGTATAATGGAAGCACATCTTTCATATAAGACAAACACTTCTGGTGGTTTTGAAATCTTTATTAAATCTTCATCTTATCAAATAGACCATATAGCCCAACAGTTTCTTTTCTTTTAAATTTTATTTGTCACAGTAATTTGAGGATGCATTGATGTTACTACTGTGCCACGCATTTATGTTTTTTATATCTAAAATTTCTCTGCAACATTTGTTTTTTTCCTGCCTTCACTTTCTTAAAACCTTTTCAATACTGATTATTTTGTTAAAAGATTTTTGAAATATCTGATTTAAAAAAAGCACTTAATAGTGAACTATTTACTGTTGTTTTTTCTCCAGGAATTCTACCCGCTCCTTATCCTATAGACCCTCTCACTGCATCCCCACCACACACACACACACACACACACACACACTCACTCACTCACTCACTCACTCACTCACTCACACTGCCAAGCCAAATATTCAATATACTTTGAGTCTATGCTTCGGGTTCTCAGCCAGCCAGGGGTGTATTTCTAATTAGTTATTTTTTAAAATATCTGGTCTTTCTAAATTAGAGCGTGGGTTACCAATCATCTCTGGATGTCCTTTATTTATTGTAATATTCTTGAACTACTGTATTTTATGGAGGTATTCTGCCATTTGACTTTTTGTTGTATGTTATTACACTTACATTCAGTTTTTTAGATTATTTCATTGTATTAAATCTGAGATTGTTAAATCCAATTTTCAGGTTTAAAATTTATTGGATTTTCTTCTTCGGGCTAAATTTTTTGATGTTTTCTTTTGGATATTTTCTCTCTTTTTCTAGCTCTCTTATTATTTCTGGGATCTTATGCTTTCTGACTAATAACATAGCATTTCCTTTTACCAGGCACCTTCGGGGCCCTGTCTAGTATTAATCTTATAACGATCTCACTGCCCAGAGTTATACTGTCTGCCCACAGTCATACTAGGGAAACAGAAATATAGCAAACAAATCCTGGTTCAGTACTTGGCCCCTGTTCAGTGATGTTTTGTCTTACTTCCTTTCATATATATGATGAGCATACACTATCATTTAACTTAGTTATAGCAGTTGGAGTGTAATAAAAGACTGACATAGGTGAAAATCATATTCTAATGGATGACACTCAGTCCCAAATCTTAATGTAATCAATTTTGAATTCACCTTAAGCACTAATCAACCTTTTGTCATGGATGAGAAAATGAATGTCTAAATGAATGTTAAGATTTAGAAACAAAGCAAAGTAAAATTTCTAATTTTCAATTCTTTATGTTAAATAAGCACATGTATCTTGGATCTCACTACTCTTTAGTAATTATTGCCAATCTATAACTATCCAACCTGAGGTAGAGAATGAAATGTCACATTTCTTTGCACGGGGGCATCTCAGACTTTTGGAGTTGAGAGGTAAGGTGAGGATGACAGATAACCATGGAGGGGCTCTCCCAACTATGAGAGCAACTGAACCTGCCACATGGTAGAGAACAGTCAAAGAAAAGAATGTGGGAAAAAAAGGGAAAAAAGGGAAGCTGACCCTTCTTGGAGAAGCCTGGTAATTGCTTATACATCAACCCTTCTAGAACATAGAAAAAATTTTTTTCATATTGGTTGAATCTCTACCCCTGGAATTATTGCCTAATGCCAGCCAATTTCACTCTACAATGCGAATTATGGAAAGGAAAAACTGCCATGTTTCTTCAATTGGTTAATCCAACTCTATGCTGGGGTAATAGGAAATGAAAAATGTGTGAATGAATGATTAGATTGTCAAGCGATCTAACAACTTTAAAAATAAAGTCTTACCCTCTTAACTCACTTCTGTGCATTTCTGTTTTGGTTAAAATAAGGCTAGAGTTAATACCTTCATAAGATACTCACATGATTACTTTTAGCAATGTGATATGAATTGCTTTTGAAATTGCTTTCAAAAGCTATGATAATGACAGATATTTTCTTGTTTTTTCAATAATCTTAATGTCAAAAGTATCATCTCTCCAGTTGGCATACAATATCTGGTAGGTTTTCAATGAATTTGGTTTATATTAATTAATTAATACAGGATGTGTATTCTCAACAAAGCCTCAAAAATATGTTTTAAAAGCAGTCGTTTCTTAGTTACCTTTATTTTATCTTATGTTGAATACTTGTTTCTTCAATACCAGTTTATTATTTGGAAATTTGTATACCCTAATAGCATACTTACTTCTTTGAATTTGGTGTTGTTAATTAAATATATGGAAAAAGAAAAGAAAAGAAAAAAGAAAGAATGACTAGTCTGACATATTTTCTTCTCAGGATCTCTTATTGACTATATAGTTCTTTTAACAGAACTATGGTATATAGTTTATAAAGTATCTCTACTTATATGCTTGCTTCACAGAAATTTTCAAAAGAAAAATCAAACTTCCTTATAATGATTTTTTAGAGTGATTCAAGTGATCAAAAAATTTCATATGATTCTTCAAAACTCTGAAAACATGAAAATTATATTATTATCAGTTAATTGCTGCATATTTGCCTTTATTTTATTTTTTTATTGTTCAAAATCCATTTTCCGGCCAATTGCTGCATATTTGCAATAGTTAGTATATCAGATTGTTGTTGGAATCATTAAGAGATAGAATATTTATTGCTATTTTTATACTTTATAGTATATCAAATTACTTTATAAAGCCATCATGCACAGTACATTTGAAATATTGTAGAAATACAGATTTATTTATACATATTCATAAGAATTTGGGCAAAGCAAGAAGGAGGCATTTTCAGGCAGTTTGTACCTAGAAGAAACACTAAGAAATTCAGGTTCTTAACAGGCATTTACAAATGGAGGAAGAATTAATATTTGTTAAAGATAAGTACAACAGTATAAAATACAAACAAATAGAATAAATTGGTAATTTTTCTTACGTAACTGGAACTGGCAAAATGACAATATGACCCATTTTTGAAGTAGAAAAAAATACATAGTAAGCTGGCATTTTAGAGAAGATAAACTATTAATAGGCATATCAATTTAGTTTTTTAAATATTTTTATTTCACATCCATGTGCTTCAAGCATTGTACTAAACACTTGAACTGTAGTTCTCATTCTCAAAAAGATCCTCCTGAATGAAGTCTATCACATTTTGTTACACAATGAAGACATTTGTTAGGTTAATTTGAATGCATTAATAAATGGGTTAGATTGCATACAAAATATAGCACTTTGTTCTGAATTCCCTGGGAGAAAATGTGGTTAAGGCTACTATAGACAGTGCTTGGCAGAAGTAACGCCTTCTTGATTGTGGTTGGTTGTATAATAATATGGGTGCTATAATTTGGAGTTTAATTTGAACATTTCACCTAGAATGTCATATGCTGTGCCTGAGTGTGATACTGTTATGTTACAGAATTTACATGCATATGATTTTGTAATAAAATATTTTGTAATAAAACGGGGCATTATTTGTTTGTTTTGTTTTTTTTAAATTTAATTAATTAATTTAGTTTGTTTCCAAATACATTTGTCTCTGTTTTCCCCCACCACTTTCCCTTGCCCGTCCCCTCTCTCCCTTCCTCAATTCTTCCCCTTTGGTTTTGTCCATGAGTCCTTGCTATATGTTCCTTGACTTTCCCCTTCCCTTCCTTTTCCCTCGCCCACCCCTCCATCATTCCCTCTTGTCTCTGTTGGTTTCTTTTCCTTTCAGTGTTGCTGATCTTATTTTCCTTGCATCTCTGTATTGTTGGTTATGTTCTGCTTATAGGTGAGATCATATGGTATTTGTCTTTCGCGCCCTGGCTTATTTCGCTTAGCGTAATGCTCTTGACTTCCATCCATGCTGTCGCGAAGTTTAGTAGTTCTTTTTCTCTTTCTGCTGCGTAGTATTCCATTGTGTAAATGCACCATGGTTTTTTGATCCAATCATCTGCTGATGGGCATTTAGGTTGCTTCCAGCACTTGGCTATTGTAAATTGTGCTGCTATGAACATTGGGGTGCATAGGTTCTTTTGAATTGGTGTTTTGGGATTCTTAGGGTATAGTCTCAGTAGGGGAATCACTGGATCAAAAGGCAGTTTCATTTTCAGCTTTTTGAGGAAATTCCACACTGCTTTCCACAATGGCTGTACCAGTCTGCATTCCCACCAACAGTGGACTAGGGTTCCCTTTTCTCCACAGCCTTGCCAGCACCTGTTATTTGTTGATCTGTTTATGATGGCCATTCTGACCATGTGAGGTGGTATCTCATTGTGGTTTTACTTTGCATTTCTCTGACGGCTAGTGATGCTGAGCATCCTTTCAAATATCTCTGGGCCCTCTATATCTCTTCCTTGGAAAAGCGTCTGCCCAGGTCCTTTGTAAAAGGGGCATTATTTGTGCTAGACACTGTGCATTATTCCCATTGGTTAGTCCTGGCTTTAGCCATTTAATTTCAGGGAAGCATTTTGGTTTTGTTGTCTATGTAGAGGAGATCTTTTTAAAAGAGTAAAATAACATCATTCTGATCAGTCTTTTTTTTAAAAAAACAATCTTGTTCTATATTACATCCATAAAGAAATTTATATATAAATCTCTATATATGACTCTAATTCAGGTACCATATCTATACATAGTAAGATTTCATTTAAAAATTTATAAAAATAGCATAATAAAGTATAATTATATTTACCATAGCTAATTTTAAAGTCGAAGGGCAAAATATGTAGTTCTATAAATTTACCATAAAATAATATAACATTATGTAAAATATTATAATTTTTATTTCTATAGGTAATCTGAAATCCAAATAGTTTTTCGACTGAAGTAATTATTTTTCAGTTTTATTTTAAAATATGATCAAACATCTCTAGACATTTTGATTTCTAAAAATTATTGTGATTGAATGCTTGGTTTCTTTTGGTAAGATTTCTATTTTAATAGTAGCTAAAGACTAATAAAGGAAGTGCTCATCACATTAACAAAGGAGTTAAGCATTCAGAAGAAGAATTTGCATTTTAGAAGAGTCATTTCTTGGTATTCCTCTGCCATGTTATCAGAGAGACATACCTAAGAGGAAAGGAATATTAATGCATTATAATTTGCTGCATACTAGTTACCTGCTTTTGCAGGTAGTAAAACTAATGTGCCCTTTCTTTAGCAGTTATGGTCTCTTGTTATTCATTGTAAAAAGATTTTCCTGATCCCAGTGTATAATCAGCAACCATACATTTTCTTACTCAAACATCCTTTTTTCTTTTAACATCCTGAGAAAATTATGTTAGGGTATTAAGTGCTTCTATATCTATCCATAGAGAATAATTGAAGAATTTTTTAAAAGGGAAAATAATCTTTCTGGGTGGTTGTAATACAACTCTGACTGCAGGCAAGGCGTGGAAGAAATAGTCTGTTGGCGTTTCTTTGACCTCTATGATCAGAAGAGCTGCCCAAAGGGTGCTGACTTTTTTTCATTCGTTTTTATAATTGCATATGACTTTGATACAAAGTATAACTATGCTCAAAGGCCAAGCTTTATTTGAGGAAAATTATAGACTTGTACCGCTGAATGCACTGGGATTGAGTTCATAAATGCACTTCAGCAAATTCTTTTTAAGTGGGGCATTTTTGATATGGTCCCTAAGGGTATTGGAATCTTCTGCCAGGTAAAAATGTATGTCAGGAGGCTCTGAAATAAGCTTACTCTTGCAGTTGTTAAAATTTGAATGAGAGTTGAAATGAGGTGAACCTAGTAATAGAGAAATAGCGAAGTTAGGAAAGAACTAGCTTCCCTGGAGATTCCCTATTGACTTCCCATATGACTTGAAAATCTGATGGGTCTGCAATTATAGGAAAGAGCCCTTAGGGACAAAAGTCCCCTGTCTTAGCAGGGTTTGTGTTTTGATGGATTTAACTGGGACAACTTCTAAATACTATGTGAAACTAGGTTGAAACTAATGGGTATTAGCCAGAGTTATTTTAGTTTTAATACACTTTATGCTTTTTCTCAGGGGTGGGGGGAGGCAGAGTTTGTCACAACACTTCATAGCAGCAATAGAGTATCTCAGATTTATAGTTGTATCGTTTGTATTTCTGAATCCCCCATATGTCAGGATGTTAAATAAATCAATGATGAAAGAATATAGGTGAGGTAAGCAAATTTCTGTAGATTTGAGATCAAGCATTTGTTTAAAGCTCTCTGCTGACATTAGAGGAATTTATATATCTCATTTTATTCAAAGCAGAAACATAATGAAAATAGATATATTTTCTCAAATCACATGTCAGAATTAAAGAGTATCTTTAAATAATAAAGCCAGAAATATAGATAACATAGAATTGAAATGAAATCTATTTACTGAGAGGGGATTTATCATGGAAGTATCAACCTGCTTCCACATTGTTACCACTTGTATCTGTGTAAAATTATGGATATACAGTTGATCCATTCTACTGTTGTCATTTTAGCTCACAGATATTTTCATTCAAAACTTCTTCTGTAGTAGGGATTGATGAATACATACATACATACATATAAATGTTGCCCTGGCAGGTATGATTCAGTGAATTGAGAGCTGGACTGTGAAGCCGGGGGTCACTGGTTTGATTCCCAGTCAGGGCGCATGCCTGGGTTGCGGGCCAGGTCCCCAATGGGGGGCACGTGAGAAGCAACCACACATTGATGTTTCTCTCCCTCTCTTTTTTCCTCCCTTCCCTTCTCTCTAAAAGTAAATAAATAAAATCTTTTAAAAAATAACAAAAAAATTTGATTTAAAAAATATGATGTAGTATATAGATTTTACAACCTGATTTTTTTCACTTTGCATAGCATGAACCTGTTCTGATGTTAATAAACATTTGTTAACAGCATTATCTTAATAACTGAATAGTATTCTACTCTATGAATTTACCACCATATATTCAATGATGGATGTACCATTTATTCATTCAGTACTGCTCAACATTTAACTTATTTCATATTTCAATTTTTCTTTTATATACTTATGATACATTTATACATGCACAATATTTCCATTTTTATCTCAGAAACATGAATTTTTCATATAAGGAATTATATGTAATGTCAATTGCACATCACTTTTCTCCACCTGAGAGAAATATGCAACTGAGAACATTTGCAATGTGAAATCTCATTTGGCCTCATCGCCACAGAGGCAGGTGGCTTCTGGGAGATATGACTTGCTTGTGTCAGTCTTCTCTAAGCTCTGCCCACTTGGTGTTCAGAAACAAGGAGACCAGGAAGCTTCTGTGATCAATGCTTGTTGTCATCTTACTGTTCCACATGGGGCATTTGAATCCTCCACCTCAGGTTGTGCTTGTGGCCATCAAGGAGTATTTATTTTAAGATATCTCTAAGGACAAGCGCTGACACCTTCTGGGCTTCATCTCACATAAAGCTCTGTGTGTTGTTTTTAACTTGTTCATTCTTTTTTTCTTCTTCAGTATGGCATGTGGAATTTAAAGTCACCTCTACTTTCTTCTTATTTTTTTTGTTTTTCTTTATTACTATATGATTTGCAGAAAAAGGTAAAGTGTCATCTTTATACCAAAATTCTCAAATAAGAAAGGATACTTTACAAGCATAGCTCGTTAGACTGCTCTTCACTTTATGGGGTTTCTCAGGTATTGTATTTCTTACAAATTGAAGGTTATGGCACACTGTGTCAAGCATATCTATGGATGTCATTTTTCCAACAGTATTTGGTCACTCTGTGTCTCTGTGCCACACCTTGGTAATTTTCACAATGTTGCAAAATTTTCATTATTATTATACTTATTATAATGGTCTGTGATCCATGACTTGTGATGTGACTATACAATTGTTTGGGGACATCATGAACTGTGCCCATATAAGAGGGTTAACTTAATAAATGCATATTCCTGGCTGCTCTACCAACTGGCCATTCCTTCATCTCTCTCTCTCCTTGGGCCTCCGTATTTCCTTAGAAACAAAAATATTGAAACTCATTTAAAAGGCCAGTTAATAACCCTACCGAGACCTCTAAGTGTTCATTTGAAAGAAAGGGTCACATGATGCTCACTTTAAATAAAAAACTAGATTAAGTTTAGAGAGCAAGATATGCTGAAAGTGGAGCTAGGCTGACAGATTAGCCTCTTGCACCAAACAGTTAAGCAAGATCTGACCACAAAGCAAAAGTTCTTAAAGTAAATTAAAGATGCTACTCCAGCAAACACACAGATGATAAAGAAGTAAAACAGCCATACTGCTGATATGGAGAAAGTTTTAGTGGTCTGGAGAGAAGATCAAACCAGCTGCAACATTCCCTTAAACTGAACCATAATCCAGAGCAAGGTTCTAGCTCTCTTTAATTTCATGAAGGCTGAGAAAGGTGAAGAAGCTGCAGAAGAAAAGTTTGAAGCTATCAGAAGTTTATGTTGTTTAAAGAAAGAAGCCATCTTTCTAACTTAGAGTGCAAAGTGAAGCAGCAAGTGCTGATGTAGAGGCTGCAGCAAGTTATCCATAAAATCTAGATAAAATAATTAGTGAACATGGCTACACTAAGATTTTCAGTGTAAATAAAAGAGTCTTACACTAGAAGAAGATGTTATTGAGGACTTTCATAACTAGAGAGAAGAAGTCGGGGCCTGGTTTCAAAGATTCAAAGGACAGGCTGACTCTCTTGTTAGGGGTTAATGCAGCTGGTGACTTTAAGATGAATTATTTACCATTTAGAAAATGATTATTTTCTAATGATCGCTTACCATTTAGAAAATCCTAGGCCCCTTAGAATTATGCTATATCTACTCTTCCTGTGCTCTAGCAATGTAACAGGAAAGCCTTGATGACAGCATGTCTGTTTACAACATGGTTTACTGAATATTTTAAGCACAATGTTGAGACCTATAGCTCAGGAAAAAAAAATAATTCCTTTCAGAAAATTACTTCTCATTGACAATGCACATGGTTACCCAAGAGCTCTGATAGAGATCCACAATGAGATTAATGTTGTTTTCATGTTTGCTAACACATCTATTCTACAATTAAAAAACCAAACCATATGAAAATTAAACACAGTATTCTTATCTCTAAATAAGTTTGTTTGAAGTTATATTACTATGCTTATGATATATCCACCTAACTTTTCACTGAATCATATAAGCAGTGTTTCTGGCTTTTGTATGCTGACTTCTATATTTGTAATCTTTTCAGACAATTGAGCACAGAATTCATCTTCCTCACTATGTTTTACTTTTTTAAATTTTATAATTGCCTTAGTTTTCTTGCTGCCATAACAAATTATCACAAATTATGTGTATGAAAACAATGCAAATGTATTGTATCACAGTTCTGCAAGTCCGAAGCCCTGGTACACCACGGCTCACCTTGATATCTATGCAAAGTCTCACGAGGCAGAAACCAAGGTGCAGGCAGGGCAGCATTAGCTTCTGGAGGTTCTAAGAATGAGTTTGTTATCAAACTCATTTTATCTGTGTGCTGAATTCAGTTCCTTGAATTTCTTTTGTATGGTTCCCATTTTCTTGCTGGCTAATAAGAGGACTATCTTCATTAAAAAAGATTGTCCCCATTCCTTCTAGTGTTTTCCATATGGCAAAGGTGGGTGGAATATTTTTCAGTCTATAAATTTTTCTGACTCCCTTCTGCCACAATTTTTCTAAACTCTAAGTGGAGACAATCATTGGCTTTTAAGGGCTCATGTGCATAAATTGTTCCTAACCAGAAAATCCAGGATAATTTCCCTATTTTAAGGCATATAACCTTAATTGTATCTGCAAAGCTCTTTCTGCCATGACATGTAAAATCTTCACAGGTTCCAGGGATATCTTCATGTGTGGGGAATGGACAGGGAGGAAGCATTCTGCCTACAATATCATATTCATGCATTTATCAAGCTTTAATATTTATTCTCATTTTTTTTGCTTGTCATCCTTGCACAGGGAGCATGCTAATGTTCTCTGTATGGTTCTAATTTTAGTATATATTCTGCAGAAGCAAGCACTACTCTCACATTTTTTTTCAAATGAAACAATATTGACCCTCAAATCCCAAATCCATGGTTCCTCTCTATCTTTAGAGAATCAATAGAATTTTCTAGCCATAACATAAGCATTAAATAAAACAATTATAAAATTTAATATTAAAAAATATTTGTAGACATTCAAAAATAAATTCAGATCAATATTTTGACTTAGAATGTTCTCTTATTTCTTTCTATCTGGCCCAATCCCCCACAGCCACACACACCCTATTCCAACCCAACATCCACTCCCTCTGGGTTTTATGTAAAGTGCTAATGCTTCAAAGAAACATTTTTTTCAGGCACTACTCATCAGCATTAAACACTTCTTTCTAAACACAATGTTTAAAAGTTGAATTAACTGATTGGCTAGCTGGCTGCCTGCCTACAATTCTCACTACTCAATTATAATGGCCCTCTTTACTTAATTTTATGAAACGTATCCAATGTCATTAATTCATATAATTTATATAAGTAATTATTTCCAAATATTTTATGAAAAAAATAACATTTCCAAGAGCTTGGGTTCAATAAGTTCTCTTTTTCCATTTTCAACATTTTTATTCAGTTAAAATTATTGTGACTCAGAATAACTAGTTGCTCACCATGCCTACTTTCCTTTCTTTTGGGGTACTTAGCTGCACTAAACTGCCCAGTAGCTTTTGAGGTTAACTTTAGCCACTCGTCCCTGAGAGCTAACAAAATAATGTGGGCTTATATCCAAAACCTGGCATTCTGTTCTTTCTCTTCCTGGGTCTTGAGCAAAGCAGCTTGATGAACATGGAAGCCACACTGTGAAGACAGGGGGACCACCAAATAGAAGTCCTCTGATGCAATTAATCATAGCTTACAGGAGAGCCACCCAATCACTGACCATGCTCTGCCTGTAGAAACAAGATATTGTATTAAGTGACTCCAACTTTATGATTTATCTGTTGTAGCAAGTCTGTATTGCAATAATTAGTATAGATAATGTGGTAAAAGAAGCTCAGTCTTATACAATGAAAGTGCTGATATCCCCAATACACTCTGTGTGTCAAAACTTATGATCTATAATATATGGGACAACATTAGATCTCTTACCTATTATGTTCAGTTTGATCTAAATCACCTATTTGTCAGAGGTAGCTTCTCCTTATATAACTCTATGAGCATGAGTAGCACCCTCTCTTCATTCTGTGGCATGTTTAAGATCTCCATACAGGGATTACAATCATCTGCTTCATTTCTGTCATTTTATTGAGGTCTTGAAATTCTCTTTCTCTTGAGAAGTGTTTCTTGGGAAAATAAATACTCCTTCTAGTAGTTTGAAGAACTGACTAGGATCTGAAAGAACTGGTTAACACTGGTATGATGAAACCATTCTACTTCAAGTACCAGCGATTTTATGAAAGAATTCAAAATCAGAGGAAAAAATTGGGGTACCGCATTTATTATTCTTCATATAGAAAAAAAATTTGTAAATGAATACTTTTCAAAAACTTATAATTCATAAATAAACCAAAATGCTTTAATGCTACATGCTTCAAAAGTTTAAAAGTGATTTATGCACAGTTAGGAGAAGATTTATGGCATAATTCAAAATACTGAAGTAGAGGCCAATTTGGGGGAAAAAATGACATGAGAGAGAAAATAAGATAGGGAGATGCAGACTGTAGGGTATATTATGAGATTCAACCTTGATGAAGTAAAGGGGAAGTGGTGGGCAAACAAAGTAAAAGCAAAGAGTGGACACTGCAGGTGTGGAATTGATAACTGAGTTAGGAAATGAGTTAGACTAGAGAAAGTGAGCTCATTGGATTTTTCGACAGAGTATGCTTAACTGCAAATATTGCTTGTACCACTCCATTTTCATTTGGACTGCAGACATCAAATAAATTTATCACAAATTATAATTGATTTGGAAAAATTGCATGATCAGACTAATTCCCATCCATAAGACTTTAGTTACTTTTTTAGTTAAAAATTATTTTTACAAATTCTTTACAATGAAGCTACTCATTAGAGTAGAAATTGTTCTTGAATTTTGCTTATAGTCAGAGACCTGTGAATATTTATATTCTTGTGTACTAAAACTTTACCTTGACACCAACACCGACATCTTGTAAAATTCTATCTCCCACCCCAATAAAAGTATATATCAATATTTCTTAAAATGAATCACATAAAAACACAATTTCTATTAAATTAAGTTCAGCATTATTTAAAAAAAAAGTATCATGATCAAGTAACTGAATGTCAAAATAAAAAATCATGCAATAATATATCTCGTATCTCTATGTTAAGTGGTTTTAATTTGTATTGTTTTCTATATGAGACTGAATGATTCTTTATACCTCAGCATATATTGTGTCCCTTTTGGAATTTGGCCTGTTTATGTACTTTGACTATAGATTTATTGAATCTAGACATTTTAATGGAATTCAAAGTTCACTTTGTATATTTCATATACAGAACATGTATCTGCATTCAAATATTGTTAATATATTTTGTTATCATCTTTTAATATGACTTATATTGTTGATTTAAGTAAAATATGTCAACTTTTCCTTTATAAATGTTTTTCAATTTGGGAGCTTTGTTTAATAAATATACGCCTCTTACTTAATATCAGAAATATATTCTACTTGTTTTTCTTTTGTTTGAATCGATTTATTCTTAATATATTTTTAACAAAATATTTGACAGTCATATGCATGTGGTTTAAGCTACAATATACTTGTTTTTTTGTTTTGTTTTGTTTTTTGTTTTTCCATTCAACAAGCCAATATTCTCAGCACCTTAAAAAAAAGTCAGCTTTTTTTATGAAATATTTTTGTCTCTTTCAGGCCCTCATTTTTTTTAAGTTTTGTGACACATCAACTTGTCTTTTGCTTCTGAGGCAGTTCTCAGATGGTGTGCAGTTGGAAGTCAGCAATCCACGCTCATTTTTTCTGTTGTCCAGAAAGAAATATCTTCATGCTTTTTATTCAAATAAAATAAAGTAAAACTAGTCTGGTTTGATAATAGTTTACCCTGTTTTCAGGGTGTGTCTCTTCTTAAAATGAATTGTTCAGGTACTCAGTACCCATATTTAATTAGCAGTCTGTACAAATTGTTATTTTGTTTTCTGCTTCTTTTTTTTTTAATTTTTTTAATTAATTTATTTACTTTTTTAAATATTTTTAAAAAAAAAAAAAAAAAAAAAAAAAAAAAAAAAAAAAAAAAAAATAATATTTATTTAAAAGGAAATAGGGGAGATAAAAAAAAATAAATGGGGGAAAAAAAAAAATACATTTGTCTCTGCCTTCCCCCCACCTCTGCTTCTTTATTTAGTAGAATTTTCTGGGCCATGTATATGTGCCAAAATTGATCCCTGGCTCGTTCAAAACATTCACTAAATTATTTAAAATTTCAATGCTTTAAAAATTACTTATTTAAAAAAATTCTCCTCTACATTTTTAATTCTGATGTAAAGGAATGTAACAAATGAAACCACCTATACAACCAGGATTTTAGTTATGAACTTTTATTCCCTGAACCTCTATTCTCTAGTGGAAAAACAAATCATCAGTATTACACATTTTCATAAATTTCACATGCATGACAGTAAGCACATGTATACTATATATACATTTCATATGTACATATACACATTGCTCATGCTCATACTTTAGCTTGATTGTTCTAAGTGAGCAATGGAATTCTGTCTAAAAATCTATATACCTTAATTAAAATGTATTCTATTACTGAAAAATTCTAACCATAATCTGAACATGTTGGAGAAATGGCACTAATAGGCTTTCTTGATGCAGAGTTGCCACAAACCTTCAAACAGTAAAACACACAGTATCTGCAAAACACAGTGTTTGCAAAACACAATAAAGTGAATTGCAATAAAACAAGGAATTCCTATATCTTGATCTGTATGCAAATAAGTTTTTTTCCATCCTTAAACAATTCAGTTTCAGTAAAAAAGATTGATAAAACCAAAAAGCATTCAACATACTTTAAGTTAGAAGCTATTTAATACAGAGAGTAAAAATATATAAATAAATCGTGTTGAGACAATAGCAACCTCCATAAGTTGTGTTAGGAATTAATTAACAAAATTAACTAGAAATTAATTAAAATTAGAAAGTAATAGAATTACATAAAACTACCATCAATTACCTCAACCATTAAAAGCACTCATCTAAATGATTGTTCTGAAAGTGTCTGGAGGCCGTTTGAAATTTGGCATAGGCTTCCCACTAACCCTGGAATGCCTTTATGTCTAAAGAACGAGAAACCTATTCAGATCTGTTGAATTTGCCTGTGTATCTCCTTTTAGACTAAGCTTTCAACACTTTCAGCCCTTGAAACATAGGAGAGAATGTAGAATAAGTCAAAATTAGTTCTGAGATATGTTAACAAACAATGTTTTGGGACATCATGTTTACTAAACTTAAACACCCTTAAGGATTTTCACCATTTGTAATGTAACTTCATTATTTAAAAAAAAAAAAAACCTCATATATATTTAAAAATTTAATTAGCTTGTCATCCCTTTTTTGAGCACCATCATAACAACTGACTCAAGACCTAGAAGTTAGTTGTTCTCTCCTCTGTGACTCACATAATTATTATGTGTAATTTTATTATAGCAGTACCTTGATATCATCCTACAGTGTTATTTCTACAGAGTTGAATTCAACTTTAGATCAAGAAATGTGCCCAATCACTAATTCAGCATAGTTTTTTTTTTTATCAGTATTTGGTGAATAAACAGAGTTCACTATATTTGAAAATTTAATACTTAATAAAATATACTATGGAATAGAAAGGAAGACACAATTTATATAAATTTTGCAAAGATAAGATAACTGGAATTGAATACTGAAGAACGAGTGGGATTCTTATAGGTAGGCCTGGGAAAATGGGGCCCCAGACAACAATGCCGGAAGCATTGTCAGGTGTGAAGAGAGCGCAATTGGTTGAAATTTAGGTGAAGACTCTGGTGTTTTTCATAATCTTGGCAGAGCAGTTTAGACTGAGTTGGAAATTTAGATATAGAGATAATATACTAAAGAAAACTATGTGTCTCAGAGAGGAGTTATAGACAAAATAAATGATCATTTTAAGTTCTTAGCATTTGCTGTGTGTCTGGCACCAAGAACTCAATAGAACTAGCATTTTGAATTGATTGACTTATTTATTATTTTTTAATTTACGCAATACTTTATTCTAAAAATAATTTCATAGTATCCTGGTTTGGAACTTTTTGTTTTACGTAATTGATACAAAATTGTCCGCTTTATAGTTACTCTCTTTTGTATTTAAAGTCGTTTTCATGTTACTGTAGACCTACTGAAGTTATATAAAGATAAAAATGTATTCACATATGTAGCCTATTGCCTATAAATTTTAAATTTCTACATGACTAAATAAATACATACATTGGATTTATATTTCACCTTTCCATAATACATATTTTGAGACTTCCATTTATTAAGAATATTTAAGACTTTAGCGAATAACACTTCATTGTCTTTTACTATGCAACATCACATTTAATAGTTTTCTTTTTAATTTTTTCTAGGTAAATTTCAGCAAGTTTCACCTTTAAGGTTTCCAGCTCACACAGAAGCAGTGTGAAAGTGTTATTAACAAATATTAAAGCAGAGATCATCGTTTTCTTTTGGTTAAATTAATCATCAGCGAGTGAATTTTTGGTTGCTAAAAAAGGTCAAAAGAATCAGAGGGAAATTAAATATTCAAAGCTAAACTAAAAGCTGTTGGTTTCTTTCCCTTGAAAAATTGAAGTTAGAAGTTATATTTTTGTCACAATTTTAAATCATTTTTAAGATCAGAAATTAGCAACATTAACATTCATTGAATAGTACACTGTAAATTTGACATTGATAAGAATTTTTCTGAAGAATATTCAGTTGGGTCCCTCTTTTTATTTCTTGTATGTTCAGACTTCTTTCCTCATCTGAATAAATATAGGTATATGAATATTTCCATGGAAACACAGTTTCTTCAGGGAAGCCTACTTTCTAAAGTGTACTGACCTCCCAGGATAGTTTCCCAGGATAGAAATACAGCATAGTTTCTACTAAGTTGCTCAGGACTTTTATTTTCATGCCTCTCCTCTCATGCTAAATTTTCTCCCTAGGAAATCACATTTTCCTCCCAGGGTTTCAATTAGTTTCTACTTCCAGTTATCTCTCAAATGTATATATTAGCCATAGATCTTTCTACCAACCTACAGAACTTATACCCAACCATTTCACAAGACATGTTTATTTCAATGCCTCATAAAATGTCAAACTTAGGATCCAGGTATTTAAAGAATTATCTTCATCTTCTCATAAAAAAAATACCTTCATCTATTTTTCCCTATTTCAATATCACTGTATCAGTTAACTACTTATGTATAACATACCATTCTAAAACTTAGCACCCTAAAACACCCATGAGTCTATTGATCACCTGGGCAGTTCTCACTTCCCAAATCCAAATTTCCTGTATTTGCTAGGCATTCATATTAATCCTTTACCTAGAGTTTTCATCATCTTTGACCATTACTTTTCAGATAGAGTAGAACAATTAACTTATATATAATCTCCAGAGTTGTCTTTCTTCATTTATTCTCTATTGCCAGATATATCTCTAAAATTGTAATACTGTTTCTGACACTTCTTTATTTAAAATATTTATAGTAATTCTAGTACTTTATGTATAACTTTAAAATGCTTAAAGTTAACACAATATTACCCAACACAATTTGGAATATTTCTTGCTCTACTCTTACCCTCACTTTGTTGACTTTAGTAACTATAGAATCACAGGTTTACTAATTCCACTTCATCTTTATTCACCAATCTTATACAACCTAGCAATTTTAAGTTTTATCTTAAACATAATTTTCCCAAGGAAGGTTTTTTTTTTAAACATTGCTTTCACATATTCATACTAGCAACAGATTAGATTCACCTGGAATGGTTACTGCACTCCCAAAATTTCCTATGTTTGCATTTCAATGTATTAATTATAACTGCAATTTTGAATTTTATTTCTGTATTACCTTTTAATTCATTGATGCATTGAAAGTCTCAATCAGACTTTGTGCAGTGATAGTCAATCACTCACTCAATCAACCCCCGTTCTGCTTTAAAAAAAAAAGAGAATAGCTTGTTTATTACCATCATGTACAAAATATTCGGAAAGGTATCAAGCAAAAATTGAAAGGCTCATGGACTCAGACAACAATGTGGTGATTTTTGGGAGAGGGCAATGGAGATTAAGGAGGGTATAGGGAAATAAATTACAATGGAAAAAATACAATAGAAATGAACTTTTAAAAAAATAGAGTGAAAAAAATATCTGATTTAGTGCCACCATGTTGAAAATCTTTAACTAAAAAGTAAGTCTCTTTCATTATTGTAGGTTGGACACCCCACTTCAATTATTCTTGATTGTTTTTTGACTATTTTTTAACATCGTCTTTATGTTTGTATGGAAGCTGTTTTTTTGTGAGCCTCTCTTTACCAACCCCAAATGTATACCTCACAAAAGCAAGCCCACTTTTGTTTTGATCCCTGTTGATTTCCTGCCTTCCAGAAGAATGTCTAGTTCATTATTATTGATCAGTAAATAAGAGTTAAGTGATATTGAGTTGAAAAAAATCTTCTCAGAGGTAAGGAAGTGGAAAAGTAAAAGGTAAGAACCATTTTATACATGAGAACAGTGGACGAAATAACTTCCAATTTGCAAAAGAAAGGGGTGACAGACGTTCCACTTTCATGCTTATCAGAAAATGGCAAGAATGGTAGATTTTGTTCATTTGTTTAAAATAATAAATTATTATTTTTAGACCTGAAAAGATGTTCACTTATTTGATTAATGAAGAGTAGCCTGTAAGACCTAAGGAGGGAAGAGTAGAAAATTGCGTTATCTAACCTGAAAAGAGAGGGAAATAAGAGATTTTTTTTTGACTATGAAGGGAAAAAGGAAGAATAGATAGAAAAATTTAACTTGTTCTGTGTCTCTTGAGGCCTTGAATGTGTATTATAGTATAAAATGGTAAGGAAGGTCAAGATTCTAAATTTCATTTGAGTGTTTGGATACAAAGGATAGGGAACAAAGTAAATTGTTAGTTCAATAATTACAGAATATGTATGATATGTATAAAAATAATGTGAGCAAATAATCATTGTAGTATGTTTTTATTTAACAGAAGGGGAATTATGTTAGTCAGTTGGTGCTATACCATAGACTGGTGTTGCTATACCATAGATAGATACTTATTTCTCATAGTTCTGGACATGACGAAGTCCAAGAGCAATGTGCTGGCAGATTTCGTGTATTGTGTGAACACTCATCCCAATTTGCAAAGGGATGTCTGCTTGTTGTGTTATCACATAGTGAGGGTAGAGGGGAGAAAGAGAGAGAGAGAGAGAGGGAGGGAGAGAGAGAGAGAGGGCACACTTTAGTCTATTCATCTCCTTGTACTGGCACTATCATGGGGCCTTCACTATCATGAACTCACCTAAACCCAATTACTTCCCAGAGGCCCCGACTAGAACACTATCACACTGAGGATTAAGCTTCAACCTACAGATTTTGAGAGGCACACAAACATTCAGTCTAAACCAGAGAATTTTTTTTTAATTTTTCAATTACTGTTTATATTCAGTGTTAATCTGTATTAGTTTTAGATGTACAGCAAAGGGTTAGAACACCATGTACTTTAAACAGTGGCCTCCCTGCTGCTTCAAGTACTTCCCAGCCCTCATACATGGTTATTTTGATCTATCAACTACATTCTTTATGCAGTAATTTACATCTCTGTGACTTTTCTGTAACTGCCCACGTGTACTTCATAATCCCGTCCCCTTTTTTATCCAGCTCCCCAACCACCTCCTCTCTAACAATATTTTTCTTTGTCTGGTGTTCATGCGTCTTCTTGGATCCCTTTCCAATACATATAAAGTCTCATTTTCTACTAGTCGAAGGTTGGCAAAAGACATTAGAAAATCCGATAATCGTTTACTTCTCTTTTCATTTTAATTTAGATTTTCTCCTTTTATTTCAGAACAAAATTGTATCAGATGAAATAATTATTTTTGACAAATTTTTTTCTCAGACTTGCAAAAGTAAAACTGGATAAAAATTTGCAATGCTTAAAGGTCATTGTCGGTATACTTGAGAGCTTTAATGTACATTCTAGGAAATATAGAGACTTCTGGGAAGCATATGAGTTGAAAGGAATAAGACATTCATTTCTAGATAAAACTGTTGTCATGTAGTGAGGTCATAGAGATGAGCTTCCACCTACTTTTACCAATTCTTTTTATTTGTGAAATTAGATATAAATGGATTTATTGATTTCCCTCTAAAATTAGCTTAAGTTTAGACATTCTCTTTTCATAATCAATAGAGGAGTAAAATGATTATTTTAAAATAGACAATATTGTATTTTTCAAATATGTTATTGTGAACACATACAGCTCATAGTTTCTGGTAATGTATTTCTTGACTTCCTCATGAGTTTGAAGGGTGCAATGCTTTTATTATTTTAACAATTTATTCTGATACTGCAATTTTATTTTAGATGTGGTATCAGGTAAAATATGCATATAATTAAATTGCTCATATTCTGACTATTATCTCTTATTATTAAATTTTAAAACATTTTACCAGCCCTGGCTGGTATGGCTCAGTGGATTGAGTGCCAGCCTGTGAACCAAAGGGTCGCCAGTTTGATTTCCAGTCAGGACACATGCCTGGGTTGCAGGGCCTGGTACCCAGTAGGGGACGTATGAGAAGCAACCACACATTGATGTTTCTCTCCCTCTGTTTCTACTTCCCTTCCCATCTGTCTAAAAATAAATAAATAAAAATAAATAGAATCTTTAAAAATAAAAATATTTTACCAAGAGGGAACTGATGAATATATTTAATATAAACACAACTGAGCATGCAAACTTACCATTTATCAAATTCTTCAATAGAAAATTAAGAAATTATAAATAGTACTTCTGTACTGACAATGTGACAGCCAGAACCATCTAATTCTTTTCAATCTAGTTCTCTCTAGCATTGACAGTATTCACAGTTATGAATTTTCTTTCTTGTACTCTTGTACCCTTTGAAATGGCCAGGTCTGAAAAAAAAAGTCCATTAGAGAATAATCAAAGCAAGTCATGGAAATAGAGTAAGATGGTGAGCAGTTCAGATGCTGGAATGAAGTATTAATAAAGCAAGGTGATTAGCCACAGATGGTAGTTCAATTGAACAATACATGAAAGGTGGAGAAGGCATCAAGGCACAATTTTTTGTTTTATTTTCTTTTAGTGCTAAAGTAAAAGGACAGATATGGGAATAAACAGTCTGGAAGAAAGACGCTACCAGTATATCCAGAAAGACTCCAATTGTCATTAGGAACATCTTTCACAAGTTAGAGAACATTTTGTTAAAAAGAAAGTTTCTGTTAATTGTTTAACAGAGTTACATGATTTGGCTTGGGAGACTGGCATTAGAGGAAGTCAGGAGAGCAACAGTATTAGAATGAATAAAAACTTGAGATAGAATGTGTAATGTGGAATCAACACTATCCATAAAAGAACTACCTTGACTTGCTGAGACAATCGAAGAGAATTAGGTAGACTCATTGCCATTATGTCATTTAATTACTCTTAGTTCCCGATTACAGTAAAACCATACAATTTCTCTTTGTGTTTGGAGCTATTCCTGAACAAGTTCCATCAATTATAATAGCGTAGATACTTCCCACTCATGCGTATCTCTGGCAATAATGGTATTTTAAAAAATCACTCAATATTAGGATTGGTTATTGTAAATTCATCATCTTTTGAGAAGCCAAAGTTAGCAAAGAATATGTTTTACTTAATCATTCATTGTCCAATATATACTCATTTTACACTATATATACTTCCTCCCAAATTTCTGGACACAGAAATAAACTCCAGATATCAACCATTATAGAATAACGAGACTGTTATACATACTAACATTTGCTACTGTGATCTACTGTTTATACTTACAATGCTTATTGAACAAATCAATTGTATACCATTGTTTTTCATTACAGAATGGTTTCACAATTTAAGGTAGGATAAAAAAAACAAAAACAAAAAAACCCTCGGAACACAATAAAACTTGAACATAGAAAGTATATATGGTCATTTGGGCTAAACTACCACGAAGAATGACTTTTCCAAAAATAAAAACAATAAATTTCTGCCTTCTTCATAATGTATTTGGATTAGGAAGAAACAGGCAGGAGATTGTGAACATGTATGTACTGTGTGTGGTGGCCAATTATTTGCTCATTGAGTAGACCAACTGTGCATTTTACATACTTCTTTAAGATCGGAAATACATTTGAGAAATTCATGCTAGAATTAGGAGTTATTTTATGATGTTGTTTTCTCTTTATCACACAAAATAAGGACATAATTTAATTCAGCCACATCTCAGGGGCTGAGACGCAGGATATTTACTGTATTGGGATAAATAATAATTATGAATAGTCCTTTAGAGCTAAAGTAAAAGATTATTCCTTTTTTAATGAAGGAAAAAATAAAGTGCCTTTGTTATTATAGTTACAGAAGTGTCAGTTTTCAAAATCTGATATTTTCTTCAAAGACCTCTCCTAGTCTTCATGTCTTCTGAGATTATTTCCACTAGCGTAAAAATTTGCTCGTCAAAAACAAGTTAGTAAAAAAAGGAGCAGGCATTAATATATTCAAATGAAAAAGACAACCAATTTGTAACAAAATATATTTGTTAGAATGATTTATTTGCATAACACCATAAAAATTGTCTCTGAAAGTTATGGATTATAAAACAGTGGTTTGGATAATGGACTATGTTAGTAAGGATATGGAATTTATAAGTTTATGAAAGCAAATACAATATTCATGAAGTATATGCTTTATTTCAATTAAAATATATATCCAATACAAAGATAAACTTTTTTAGTACATCTTTCCTTGCTTTATTATCTAGATACATGCTTTAGTGTAATACATTGGGGTAAGCTTATGAAATACAGAGTATCCTCCACAAAAAGGAAAAGCATGAATTGCCACATTAAAAGGTTAATTATATATATATATATATATATATATATATACACACACACACACACACACATATATGTATGTATATAAAATCACACAACTCAGCAAAAATCTGAATAGATATTTTCAGAGTCAAACAAATGAAAAGTTACTGAACATCACTCATGAATCAAAGCCAAATGTAGATCAACCCCACAATGAAATATAACCTTTCATTTGTTGGAATAGCTGTGATCCAAAAGACACAAGACAGGTACTAGGGAGGATGTGGCGAATAGGGAACCCGGTACACTGCTAATGGAAATGTAATCTGATATAGCCACTATGGAAAACTGTATGAGGTTTCCTCAAAAAATTAAAAATAAATCTACCATACGATCCATCAACTCCATTTCTGGGTATATGTCTAAAGGAAATAAAAACAAATTATTAAAGAAATATGTCCATTTCCATGTTTATTACACCATTATCCACAATAGACAGGATGTAGATACAACCTCAGTGTCTGTCATGGATGAATGGATAATGAACATAATATATATATATATATATGTATGAATATATATATATCAATCACATCCATATATAATAAAATTATGTATAATATATAAATAAAAAATCTTTGTATATTATGTTTCACATTTATAATTAATATTTTCTATATGTATAGGTACATATATAACAATATTATTTAACCATGAGAAAGAAAGGCATCTTGCCATTTGCAACAACAAAATTGGGACTCGACAGCATTGTCCTAAATTCAATAAGCCAGAGAAAGACTCATATTGCATAGTCTCACTTATATGAAGAATTTTTTAAAAAATGTCTGTCACAGAAACATAGAGTAGAAAAGTGGTTACCAAGGGCTGAGGTTGGGATAAACAAACATAGGTCAATAAAAGGGTGCAAGTTTTCAGCTATAAAATAAATAAGGTCTGAGGGTCTAACTAATGCATAAGATGGTGATTAGAGTTCATAACACTTTATTGTATAACTGAAATTTTCTAAGAGAGTAGACTGTTAATGTTCTCTCTAAAAATATGTTAAATATGTGAGGGGAATAATATATTCATTAACTTAAACTTATCCTTTCACAATTTATACATATATAAAATCATCATAATGTACACATTACTATCTTACAGTTTTGTCAGTTGTACCTCATTAAAGCTGGACAAGTAAAAAACAATACCACTGCTGACTAAGGTAACACTGACCATCATAATCAATTACGAAGCTTTCCAAAGATCAGGTGAAAAAATTATAGTTTTCCTGAACTATACAGTATGCTTCCACAGGAAAGGCATCATTGGAGGATCTCTGCAATGAATGCATAGACTTCCCACCTCAAAAAAAAAATAGACTGAATATGTTCACTACTTTCCACTCCAAATGTCTGAATTTCTAGACTCAGCATTGTGACTCCATCTTTGCCCCACTTTAAATAATTGTCCAGCGTATAATTAACTTTCATAAACAACCATTTAAAGAAAATAATAGCCTAATTCAAAATATATATAATCAGGTTTTTAGGATGCTTCAAAAATTTCAATTTATAGATTTTCTTACACTATGAAGCATTTCCTTAGTATAAAATCCAAAAATATTTATTACACGGTCAAATAGCATTATTAATTTTATGCCCACTATTGCAGTTCAACTTTAATATGCCTCTCAAGTTTTTACTAATACCAACAATATGTGAAAACGCTACTTGAAATCATACTAGCATTGGGTATTTTTAAAAGTCTCTAGCTTATTTTTATTGTAAAGGCAATAATATATAGAAAAGTAATGTCAAATAATAAAAGCATATGGCATTTTAAAACCAAGGAATTCCCCTAAAACAGAGTAGGAGAGGCAAATATGGCATTAGTATGTGTGCATGTTTAGCCTTTTGATTGTAAACACACTAATACATGCCAGTGAAGGAAAAAATGTATAAATTCCTTTAAAGTACGACACAATGAATTATTTATTCTCTGTCACTCTGCGCTTATTAAACTATACTGGATATACTGTATTTAGTTCAGGACACAATGTGTTTTCATCAATGTGTTTTTCAGTAAAGAACACAGAAGATGCTGAAGAGACTCCCACTGTGGCATTAAGGAATGTTTCATAGAACTGAGAATATATAACGTAGAGAGTGAAGACTCAGAGGTCATGAGAATTGACTGTCAATATTTGAAAGGCTGCCATCATGGGAGATGAAATAGACTTGTTCTGTATTATCCCAGAGGGCAGAAGTAAACACCAGAAGGAAGCTATAGATAGATGTGAAATGGAAATGATGAAGGACATTCTATTGATTAGAGCTGGCCACTAAAATATATGCTTTTGATATCAGCTTTTCTTTGCCCATGAAGACTCTGAAGCATTCCTTTCCTTTTTTATTCAGTAAACAGTTACTGCATTGCCCATTCTGTAGGAATGTTAACATATTAGATGGTTGACTACAGGGTATGACTTTCAAAATTTTTACAGGCCCAGTAACTGCTGATGATATAGATATCTTCAAATATGTGATAAAATGCATCAGGATAGATTGATTAGAATATGTGGCCCCCGATGGCTTGACAATAAAGAGACCTTTCTTAGATTTTGACTAGCACCAAATGAAACTGATAATTTTAAAAGATAGGTAATTAACTCCCTTAAAATACCTAAAAGCTTTGGAGTTCTGCATCACTGAAAATACTCAGAACATGGATGATCAGACATAAGCTATGTGGTACAAGCTTGTGCTTCAGATAATGGCTAGCAAGAATGACCTCTATATCAAGCCTAATTCAGACAACATGACAGAACAGAATGAAAACTGTGAGTACAGACCCTTTGTGTTCATTACAACAACTACAGAATCTAGAACAGTTTCCTCTACCCAGAAAGAGTACAAGATCCTATTTTTGCCCTACTCTAGATGGGTTCAATCAGTCTTTTATTATTGCTATTTTGCTTAAATGTTATTGAGGATCCTCTTGGAATACCTCTTAATAGCAACCGTCTTCTTAGAGGGTTTTAATCTTTGTTGAAGGGAATCTCCTTAAGGACCCCTTTCAGCCCATTTAATTCAAGCCAAATATATGTGAGGAGAAAAGATGTGTGTATATTTCTGGAATTGTCTTTGTAGGGAAATTTTGTACTCTGGCTTCTCCTTGTCCCTGTGAAAGGGACCAGAAAATAAATATGATGGATGATGGATGGAGCAAAAAACAGCACTGTTATTGAACCACAAAGTCTAAGATACTCTGAAAATGCTACATCGAGAAGATGAAAGGATCTTGAATTCCTGCAAGGTATGGAATGATCACGGCAGGCATGAACTCATTATGTTTACATAGACAAAAATAAATGTTTGCCTCAATTAAACTGCTCTTGTATTTTTCCCCACAAAGAGCTAAACAGAACACTACCTGATAAAAAGTTAATAATTTAAAAAGTTTTCATCTTTCATTTTGTTACTGTGTTCCACCACATTAATTTGTGTATGTTGAACCTTCTTTGCATGTCACATGGTCATCTCATGGGGTCATGGTATTGAATGACCTTTTAATGTGCTGGTGAATTGAGTTTGCTATTATTTTATTGAGGATATTTGCACCTACATTCATAAGGAATATTATTTCACAGTTTTGATATTATAATATGTTTATAAGGAATCTAACAGTGTCTTCTAAAGTTGTTATATAATTTATTTATTATTTATTGTTGTTCAATTACAGTTGTTCCCTTTTTCCCCCATTACTCTCCCCTGCCTTAACCACTCCCGCCTCCCACATTCAATCCTTCCCCCTACTCCCATTGTCTTTGTCCGCGGGTTCTTTATACATGTTCCTTGACGACCCATAATTTAATACCCTCATGAGAAAAATGTCATTTCAGTTGGCCCATATCCTCACTGACACGGGGATATTAGACAGCTTAGTGTTTAAGTGGTGTCAGATTGTGGTTTTAAGTTGCCCTTTACTTATAACTAACAATGATTTACATATTTAATGTAATTAATGGGCATTTTGAACATCCTTCAATTGTGAGCCTCCTTTCAAACACTTTTGCTTATTTTTTATAAACGGTTTCTTATCATTGACTTTTCAGAAATATTTAGATATTCTGGATACAAGTTCTTTGTTAGTTAAATACATTGTATTTTCTCTAAATATGTAATTTGGAATTTCATTTTTTCCAGCTTTTTCTGAGATGTAATTGATAAATTAAAATGTAATATATTTAAGGTGTAGCACATGATGATTTGATATATGTACACATTGTGAAAGGATTTCTCCACTTTATTAACACATCCATCATCTCATAGAGTTGCTTTTTATTTGTTTTGGTGAGAATGTTTAAGATGTGTTCTCTTAGCAAATTTCAATTATACAATACAGCACTATAATTATATATTTTTTAAATGGCAACCTTTGAAGTCAAAGTATTTGATTGATGACATTTGAATATATTTTTTTTCATATGCTTAGTATTTTGTCCAGTCTGGAACATAACTGCCTAATCCAAAAGTCACAAAGATATAGTTCTATTTTCCAAAGAAGTATTGTGATTTTAGTCATAATACTTAGGTCTTTGATCAATCTTCAATTAACTTTTGCATGTGATATATAGATAGTAGTCAAAGTTTATTTGTTGCTGTTGTCCCATACACACACACACGCGCACACACACACACACACACTTGTTCCCATATCAGTTAAGTGAATTTCCTTTCCCCATTGAAAGCCTTTGATTTCTTAGTCAAAGAGCTGTTGGTGGAAAAAAAAAAGAAAAGAAAAGAAGATATTGAACATTATCTTAGAACATAAAAGTAAATTTAAAAATCACAAAAATATTCAGACAAGGACTCAGGTTAAATTGCATTTAATACTATTTTAACAACCTGTCATATGACTTTATAATCTTTAAACTTGAGACACTTTAGTCTCAAAGTTTTTTTATTGTGGCATTATGTTAGTTCATAAAATATGCCTGATATCCCTTACTCTGTTTATAAATGTATACTAATGTTATAAATATTTTTTACCTGTTTTAAAAAATTATATTTTATTGTTTATGCTATTACAGTTGCCCCAAAGCCCTCCCCTAAGTCCCCTTCCACTAAACATACTCACTCCCTCAAGCAATGTCCACACAGTTGTCCATGCCCATGGGTCCTGCATATATTGTCTTTGGTTATTTGATTCCTTGTGCTGTACTTTATATCCCCATGACTATTATATAACTACCAATTTGTACTTCTTAACCCCTTCATTTTTTCACCTATCCCTTGGACCCCACTCCCATCTGGCAACCATCAAAACATTCTCTGTATCTATTATTCTGTTTCTTTTCTGCTTGTTTGTTTATTTTGGTTTTTTTTAGATTTTATTGTTGATAGAGAGGTATTTATCGCCACTTTATTTTTCACATGTTCGTTCTTCTTAAAGAAGATCCTTTAACATTTCACATAATACTGGTTTGGTGATGATGAAATCCTTTAGCTTTATACTGTCTGAGAAGCTCTTTAAATGTCTTTTGAGTCTAAATGATAGCTTTGCTGAGTAGAATAATCTTGGCTGTATGCCCTTGTTTGTCATCACTTTGAATATTTCTTGTCAATCCCTTCTAGCCTGCAAAGTTTCTTTTGAGAAATCAGCTAAAAGTCTTATGGAGCTCCCTTGTAGGTAACTAACTGTTTTTTCTCTTGCTACCTTTAAGGTTCTTTCTTTGTCTTTAACCTTTTGCATTTTAATTATGATTCGTCTTGGAGTGACCCTCTTCGGTCCACTTTGTTTGGTACTCTCTCTGTTTCTGGGACTTGTATGTCTGTTGCCTTTACCAAATTAGAAAAGTCTTCTTTCATTATTTTTTTCAATAGATTTCCAGTTTCTTGCTCTTTCTCTTCTTTCTGCACCCTATGATGCAAATGTTGATACACTTGAAGTTTTCCCAGAGGTTCCTTACACTATCCTCATTGTTTTTGTTTTATTTTGTTTGGTTTTGTTTGGTTTCTTTTTTCTTTGTACTGTTCTGATTGGCTGTTGTTTGCTTACTTATGTTCCAAATCACTGATTTTATTCTCAGCTTTATCCACTCTCCTGTTGATTCCCTGTAAATTGTTCTTTATTTCAATCAGTATATCCTTTGTTTCTGACTGGATCCTTTTTATGCTGTTGAGGTCCTCACTAAGTTCCCTGAGCATCTTAATAACCAGTGTCTTGAACTCTGTGTCTGATGGATTGCTTTTCTCCATTTTGTTTCTTTCTTGTTCTGGAGTTTTTTCTCTTCTTTCACTTGGGCCATGTTGCTTTTTCCCCTCATTTTGGCAGCCTCTCTGTGTTTGTTTTTGTGTATTAGGTAGAGCTATCATGTCTCCCAAGATTGATAGAGTGGCTTAATATAGTTGGAGTCCTGTTGGATCCACTGACCCACCCTCTTCTATTATCCAAGTTGGGAACTCAAGGTACACCCACTGTATAGGCTATATACACCCTTCTCTTATAGTTGAGGCTTGATTGTACTTGATACATTCAAGGTCAGCCACCACCTGTATTGTGTGCAGGGTCACACAACATAAGCTCTAAAGTGATCTGAAGTGGCTGCTACTTGTGCTGGGCTTGGAGGTGCCCCACAGAGGCCAAACTGTGAATCAAGTCTGGCTGCTGCTAGTGCTGAGCCTGGGGCAACTTAGAGAGAGGTGTGAAGCTCACTGAAGCCTGATGCTGCTTGTATGAGAGAATTTAGGAAAATCTGAAACATAGGCCAAGATAAAGTAATTCATATGGAAAAGCAACTGGAAACAGTGTGGGTGGGTCTGAAAGTTGGGTGGGGCAGAGCCTCAGGGAATCACCAGGGTGGCGCAACAGTGTTGATAGAGTCTCAGATATGGTGCCCACTTCCTGGCTCTGCGGTTCTGTGGAGGAAGGGCTCACAAAAGAATGGCTTCTGCCAGCACTTCTCTATATGAGAAAGCTGCCCCCAGCTCTCACCCTGTTTCCAGACAATTCAGTCCCCAGTTCCTCCCCGTATGCTTTTGATGCCTTTCAATCAGTTGCCCTAAAGCTGAGCTCAGAGAAAGTGAGACTGAGTAAGTCTGTTCTTGGGCCCTTTATGAGGAACTGCTTAGGATTCCAAAAGTTTCCTTCTTTCACAGACTCAGTCTTCACTGGTTTTTACAACCTTAAGTTATGGAGAATTATTTTCCTGTTACTGGAACGCTGGACTGGGGGATGTGGTGTGGGGCTGGAGCTCCTCACTCCTGAGATATCCCTCCAGATTTTTATCTACCCCACATGGGTGTCAGACCAGCTTGTTCCATGTCTCTGCTCCACCTACCAGGCTTGATGTGGTTTCTTCTTTAATTCTGTAGTTGTAGGAATTCCATTTACCTCAGTTTCTGATGGTTCTGAATGATGGTTGTTATATAGTTTAGTTGTAATTTTGATAAGATTGTGCCAGAAGATGAGGCGTGTTTACCTATGCAAGCATCTTAACTGAAGTTCCTTGTTTTGAATTCTTATACATCCAATTATTGCATCTGATTCATATATATTGCCAAAATCCAAATATGGAGATTATAATTGTTTCAAATTTTTATACATGTATATAGGTAAAATGCAATTGAGAAATGATGAAAATATTGAGATAGTTGGAAAAATATTTGTATAAAAATGCAGATAATTGAAGAAAATAGTCACACAAAAATACAAATAAATAAGAAATAATATTTTTCTCTGCTTCAACTGGAGAGCTTTGAGTTCTGTTTTTTGTTCTTCCATAATAAAAACAAATTTTATGCATATGGTCTGTTGCTGAATCACCTTCAGAATTGTTTAACATTTGAAAGTGTTTATTAATAATTAAGAAAGACCATCAAACATTTTGCATGTAGTATTTGGCCTGGTGCCATTGAAAAAAAGCTTTAAAAACTTTTAATTTTCTACATTCAAATATCAGATACCACAAGAGTGTCAATGTCATGGGAAGTAGAGCTGATGAGCCTCTTATCTAAACAAGAGCATGAGATCCATCAGGGGATGTGACAGATCAGTGGTTAGCAAATGTCCTATCAGCCAGGACACTTTAGCACATGACACTGTATTTTCTGACTGATTATAGGATAGCTCAAAGTAGAGGTTTGTGCTGATAATCAGGAGCCAGAGTCAGTGGAAAGCTAATTGTAGGGTCAGAATTGAACATTTGGAGGTGGTAGCTGTGTTTTGATTTATTAACTCAGACAAGACCACAGTTAGAAAGGATCAATCATGTTGTTTAGCACATAAATTACATCCTTGATTTTACAAAGAGAAGAAAGGACAGAGTGTTTGTATATGGCATATATAAAGTTCTCATTTATTCTGCTGAATCACAAATGGAATTATTTCAACTTTTTAGCTTAAAGAGACAGAAGACATGGTACAGAATAAAAGTATATTCTTGAAAAGAAATGCACACGAGTGACTAAAGAAATGTTGTAAATCTTAATGAAAAAGTGATAACTTTTTGAGGAAAGTGTTGGGAATAAGCCAGTTTGATTGACATAAATGCATACTAGATTAAGAAATATTCTTCAACTTCATTAGTGCCTTACAATTAAGTTGTGTTATGATGCTTAGTTCATAGATGAGAAAGATAAGGAGTATATATGTGCCCCATGATTTTTTAGCTGATGGAAAACAATATGTTCAATTAATCAAAAGTGTAACAAGGCCCAGGGTCAGTTTGCCAATCATGACTAATAACACCCAAAGTGAGATCTTTAGTGAAATAGGTGCAGAAACAGAGAACGTAAGGCCAAAATGACTATATTCCAAGTCTATTCAGAAAGGGAACTAAAAACATTTTAATGAAGCTAATGAAAGAGAAAAATATGTTTTCAAAGAGAGAAAATAGTATTTTCAAATATTTAAAACAGTGTCAAAGGGATCATCATTATATTAATTCTATAATTGCTTTAGAAGATGGAGTAACTATGACTTTAAAAAATTACATGGGTACAAGTTGAGACTTGCTCCCATGCATTTTCTAACCAATCAAATAACAAAATAAGAGACTATACCCTTTTGAATGGTAATGAGTTCTTTTACTGGAAAAAAAAAAAAAACCAAATCTACTAGCTTTTATATAAATACAGCCAAGGCATATTGAGATTGGAAACAGATACTTTATGTGATATTCAATAAGACCTGTGGTTTTCACAATTTAGTACTCAAATGGGTGATAAGTCTGAGTCATCAGGTTTTTGTAGCTGATACAGGGAATGAAGTAGGAGAGAAGACGGCTAGCAGGGCTCTGCATCTTCCGACTCACTCAAACTTTATTCCTGTCCTCTTCAAATGGTGCTTTGCCAACTGTTTGATGTATTAGATTGCACACTCGTCTTTTAGCTATAATGTAGATCTACACCTAAATACTGTACTTAAACTAAATAACAGGGCAATTTCTGCAGCAGTATCATATTCAGGTCTACTGTGTTTCATTACAAACAAGGCAATAAACACTGTGGGCACACCTGAGAGGAATAGCTAAAACCCACCGATAATTGGCTCATGAAATCTTATTGTATATATAGAAAGTGAGTCATGAAACAGAAGACTATCTGAGGACTGGGCTTTCTAATGAAAACATTTTAACATATTAATCACATTGACTCTGAATATTTTAACTTTCCTTTGTCCACACACTTTCCTGAGGTTTATATAGATTAAATCAGACCCATCCTAGCCACTTGATTTCCAAGCAGGTGAGTAGTAGGGAGAAATTTCAGTTGGAAAATAGGTGCATATTTAGTTCCAAAATCCAAGTTATTTAGCCTTATGTTTATTTTTCAGCTTTGGAAATCTATACAAAGCTTTCATCACTTTTCAGGCATTTTATATTATATATAACAACTTGGAAGCTTCTGTGAAATGTTGTAACAAATACCTGCCTACTGAATATGCTTACAAAATTACATGGAAAACAGAAACTCATATTCCAGTGATGGGTTAGTAAAACAATATGTTGAGGAAATGTTCTTGGTCTTGAATATATTGACAGTGTCATAATCTACTGTACTATGGAAGAAATTGTTTCCTTCCCATTCACATGTTAAAGCCCCCAAACCCATATGACTATATTTGGAGGTAGGGCTTTTTAAGAGATAAATAATTTAATGAGTTTATAAGTGTGGGACTCTAAATCAATGTACTGGTGTCCCTTTAAGAAAAGGGAATGACATATGTATATGTATATACATATACAGAGGATAGGCCATGTGAGATCACTATGGGAAGACAGCAGTCCCCAAGTTAAGTCGAGAGGCATCATGAGAAATTAACCCTATCAACATGTGGACATGAGACATCCCACCTCCAGAACTCTGAGAAAGTAAATTTAAGTCACCCAGTTTGTGACGTTTTGTTACGGCAGCCCTAGAAAACAAATACATCTACATAAAACAAGGCAATTGTTTATTCGGAGATACAAAATTGCCTGTTAGAAATTTTTCTGCTGGCTGGAAAGAGGTGGGGAAATAAGTCATGGATAAATCCTGGACTCTATTCTTAATGACAGACCTAGAGAGCTTGATTCTACAGTATATGCATGGGGTAAGTCAAAGACACATGGCATAGGTTGAACACGTTAAAAGGTGTCATGTCTGGTTCATTTGCTGACCTTATTAGTAAACTTATAAAAACTAACTATTTGCATGATGCCAACTCATAGTTGACTCTACTAAGAATTCACCTTACTATAATTAATTCAGAAACAGCTGACAGAAATTAGACCATGAATGTTTATAAGTTTTTCTTATGTCTGAAAAGAGTTCAAAGCATAAATGTATTAAATCTGCTGAAAAAATTATTTAAGCATGTTATATTTACAATACATCTATCTTTTACTATGAAATTTATCTTATAGTTATGATACCATTTACCAAGTAATATATAAAATCTAGTGCTGACTTAAATACTCTCATAATTGTCCAATAATGCTCTAACCGAAAAGACCATTATTAGATAAGTTCATAATATTGAATGTTCTCTTTTACTTAAAATTTACTTTATGACTATACCTAAAATATGCTTAAGCATGTTGTGGTATATCTTAATATATGTATATTTACAAATATATGTGCAATAAACACTCTACATATGCTCTTGTCAATATTAAAATATTGGTTGGTCATAAAACAATGCCAAAATAATGAGATGGTATGTTCTTTGTTATCAGCTGAGTGACTCATCACCTAGAATATGTTCTATAAAACACATTCCAAATTTTTTTATGTTTGTTCATAATAAAAGGCTCTATAATAAAGCATCAGTCTGTAATCCAGAAAACATCTTTCCCAAGATGTTACATAATACCAAAGTAAAGAATTTGTTTGTCTATTAATGAAAGAGCATTACCAGTGTGAACATACCACTACCCGTCCTTCTTCCCACTTTTCTCAGCATGGTGGTCTCTCACAGATATGCCCAGACACAGCTGGAGCATTCAGAGCTGCAGGTAGAGAACTGTCAAAATCTCCAGGTTTGCAATCATTATCAGCAGATCTCTAGGGATCTACACATATCTAGAGAAATGACTATTTCTATCTGGCAGGGAATTTAGCCTGATATTCTGGTAACTCATAGCAGATGTCAGGATGAATTGTAAACATTTTGCCAAATATATTTCTAGCCAGGGGCACCCTGGGTCCTCTCTGGAATCTTTGTAGGAGATATTAAACCTTCTGGAGTCCCCAGAACACAATTTGATGGGAGAACAGAGCCACAGGGCATGTAAGCAGTCCTGGTCACATATTATATTGCAGATGAAATTTTGGTTACATAATCCTGGAAACCCTGAGACGTGTTAAGACTCCCCGGAGTCTCTGAGGAGTCTCTTTCACTGAATCAGGCTTTAACAACCAGATGAAGCAAAACACTAAATCCCTCCCTGAAACTCACTGCGTTCTCACTTTTATTTGAATTTCTTCTTATTCAATGCCTGGATGGGTTCTTCTCCATTGAAACACCATCTCGATTCTTCCAAAAACCTCACTCCTAATCCACAGTTAGGGAATTCCCTGAGATCTTTCTCTTACCTTGAAATAAAAAAGTAATCTAAAACTAAAGGAAATGAAAGTCTTCTTTCTGCTCAGAATTCACTACTTAAGTTATATACTCTGCAACAATTCAGAGTAGAGCAAATTTGGAAATTCAAATTAATAAAAAGATCTTAAACATTTGGTGAATTTAGTCCTAATTTTACTAGTATTCTCTGCTAGGCTATATGCTGTCATTGTCTTACCTCTGGCAATCTTTTACTATTAAATGGAGAACAATTTAACTTAAAAATATAAATTTATTAATTAGAATACATACGATTGAATTTATAGCAGGAAAAAAATGAGGGAGTAAAAATACTAAACATTAACAGAATAAAGGTTACATTTAAATAGGTGGTGAAGAAAGGGGGATAGATTTCTAAAAATAATATATATAATATTACATATAAACATTAAAATGTAAAAATATATTTTTAAAAATTCACCATGCAGTAGCATAGATATGCATACCACTCAGCCACAAACCTTAATCTACCAGCAAACTTTATGAGACCTACACTGAAAAATCAATGCAATTTGCTTTGTTTTGTTTACGTTTTATTGACAATGTTTATACATATTATAAAGTTGAAAGAATTGCAAAATATGTTAATGAAAAGAAGCCAGAGACTCTATATATTCAAAATAAAAGTACACACTAAACTTAAAATCAAATTTTATCTTCTTTAACTGATATAATTTTTTACTAGTCAAATGACTATGTTGGAAAATTTTGGTACAGTAAATTTGCCAATATGTTCTGGGAAAGAAACTGACAGAAGCTAACAAAGATGAGTTAACAACAGAAATATATGTAAAATGACAAAGGTTGATGATGCTCTGTGTTTTTGTTTCGTTTTGCAGGGAGGGAGGGAGGGCTGTGTGTGTGTGTGTGTGTGTGTGTGTGTGTGTGTGTGTGTGTGTGTGTGTGTGTGTGCGCGCGCGCTTCTATGATACATTTATCAAACGTGACCATCGTTGACCTGGTAGCTGCCTCTCTGAGCCTCATAATATGGAGACAGGAGATTGCCCTGTGAAGGGCGTCTGGGCTCGGCAATTTGCGTCTATTCTCAAAACACTTCCTCTGTGACTGGGAATAGCAGCTCGGTTCGGCAACCGCTGCCGCGCTGTTTCTTAGTGTTTTCTATTCCCATTCTACATTCTGATGAAACACTACGCAAATAAATTTATAATCATGTTACTAAATGTTGAATAAAGGAATAAAAATAAAAAAATAGGTGACCCATAAACAATTATTAACTATAAAATTAATATATGCATATATCACTTAATTTTGGAAATATCATTTATTAAAAGTTAAGAAAGTATCTGGTACAAGTATGGCACACTTTATTAAATGATATGTATACACTTAGTAATATTCAGAACAATTATGTGAGACAGGTGTTATATTAGTTTCACTTGTTATGTTACTATGCAGCTTACAAGTAGAAAAATCTGGAATTTGTCTCCAAACTCAGTATTTTCTAACTTGCTCTAGTTCATTAAGAGTCATATGATCTATAATTGGAAAAACTGGATTTGGAGATCAATATTTTTACTTAAATTTTACCATCTTACTAAATTTGTATTCATATTGACTGCTTTCCCAGCACAACACCTTGATGACAAAAACTATCTTACTAGAGAAAATAAAATGAATCTCATCTCTGAAAAAAGCCAGCAGAGAACCTCATTTGAATGGCTACTTATGTAATAATGACATAACTTCTGTTCCCTTTCTTGCCTTGTTAATGATATGGTGTGTCCGCAAGGATTCATTTTCAAACCCATAGTTACATGTAGCTAGTTTAATGACAGACATCAGTCTGAAACGGCATGGAAGCTGCAATTGTACGCTAACTCCCTGCTTTTATAACTGAAAGGAAGTGCACTCATTCCAAAAATATATCCAATTTTACGTTGGATCTCTACTATCCTTCACAAAAGACTTAGTCTAGGAATTATTCCATCCTCACTACAAAACATAAAATGCTAAATTTTCAATAAATATGTACAAATGGATATAATAAAAATTTGTAAAAAATATTCCAATAACATTGTCTTAATTATCTCATACACTCAATGCTGCAACAGGAAATCAAATGAAATGACAAGTGAATAAGTTTATGTCACAGGATTTCACAAAAGAACTACTTGAATGAAGTGTGCCAGCATGAGTACCCAACACAGACCAATTTCATACACTTTCAAATGTCTACAATGTTAAATTTCAGAATAATAGTTTTGAAGTACTGTAAGTCCTCCAATTTTTTTTTTTGACTTTCAAAGTTTGGTAATATCTGGATAAAATATAAATGTATTTTCTGCTGATAATATTTTATCGTAAACTAAGGAATTCTAATAAAAATTAACAATATATTAACTACTAATATAGATCATTGTCAGGAATCCATATTTTTCCCAACCAGATTAATAAATAGAAATTGATTTTATGAGATGAATATTATATTAAAATCAAATACAGAAATTCTTTGCCAGGAGGAATCCTTCATGAAACAGAATACTTAACTGCAAAATTTAATTTGAAAAGCATCATTAATAATGCAAACCTAGCAGTAAGTGTCACCTGAAATCTAGCTACAACACAGCTGCTTCCACACACTGAGCTTTGTGTGGGCTTTAGGAGTTTGACCTTGGCGTGCAATTATGGCACTAGTTCTACCATCCAAGGTTTCCTGAAGGGCGGAGGGGGAAAAAAAAACTGTGAATGAGGGAAAGAAAATAAAATGGTAAAAATATTCAAAGACTACATGAAAAGAAACAAAAATATAAACTAACATAATACTAAAAATGAAATATTACTAGTACAAGCAGTCACTCTTCTTCTCTCTTTTTTTCACCCACACTGACAGGTGTCTTAATCCCTAAAATAGTTTGTTACCCTCGTAATGTAATGGCTTCCACTAACAAAAATAAAAATAAAAATAAAAAAGAAATCCATGCCTCATTACTTTAAATCTTATTTGTTTTTCCGTGTTATATTTAAGAAAATGAAAACACATTAAAATGCTCACCAGTTAGGGGGTTTCTAGATGGATTAAGCCTAAGGCAGTGCAATCTATTAAATCAATTGGGACAAAAAAATTCCTTTTGTAAATGCAATAAAAATTACTCAGCATATCTTTTGCATTTACTTATGTTACTGTATAATGAATACAGAAGCTTCTTGGACCCATTTTTAATAAACAATATAAATAATGTAAAAGAAAATAATGAAGCACATTATTAACAAAACTATCTTCTAATTTGGTACAAATAGCACCATTTTAAACAATCGACTGTTTTGTGATGTTTTAAGTTACCAGACCACCAAATTTGTTTTATAAGGTAATAATAGTGACTTTTTTCCCTTTTCTTTAAAATACATGTTTGAACTACATCAGGCATTATAATTCAATTTTTAAAAAAAGGAAGCTAATAAATTACATATTTGCCTTCCCAAGTTCAGAACCCCTTACAATACATAAGTGATGAATCAAGCAGATGGTTAAGAAACGTCACCTTAAGTATCTGCAAGTTTAGTTTAAAGAATGTGGCTTGATCTTTGGCCACTTTTAGGCTCCCAATACATCCCTCCTAATCTGAGCTTACCTCACAAAACTGGATCTTTCCTTTTCCATGAATATAACCTGATGCTACTAGCATTGTCTGTAGAGAGACTGATTCAACAGAAGAGTAGAGCAAGGGATTAGTTCACCACTGAGATAAGCAGCTCCTGGAGTGTAAAACCTTTCACCACCAACATTTCCTGCTTTCCTCTCTCATCATTCTTAAGATTAAAAAAATAAATTTCTGATCAACTCGATGTGGCTGATCTTAGGGTAAGGGATTTGAAATTTGTAATAATTTTTATAATTCATGAGTTGATCTTTCAATAGCAAACACCAACACCATCTACCTTGTACTTTCTCCCAGGTATATCACCCAGTCTCTGAGCACATCTAACAAACTGGCTGAAGAGGAATAAAAGGACATGTGTTTGTTTGTTTATTTATGATTTTGCATTGGCTTACACTCTTACCTCTGCCCAAGCCTAGTTACTACACCAGGTGCTGAAAGAAGAAACTGAGAAGTCCCTTTGCTGGCTGAAAACTTTGAGACACTGTAGCATAAACAATACTGCCCTAAGAATCACATAATGCTGTCAAAAAAGGGACACTTTCCCCATTTGTGTGTAGAATACAGTATAGATTAATACATTAAGGGTTCTAAGAACAGCACTGCATTGATGGTGTGAGGATTCAAGCCAGGTGAGTGTTGTGATATGTCACTCTCGGCCAAGGCGCTGATGCCCTTAACATGGGCTCTGGCCACAACAGGAGAGGTATCGTGGCAGACATAAAGCAGCAACCAGAGAAGAAATAACACCACGAGGCTGCAAGAAAACCTATGAAACAGACATCTGTGAGCTCATTTAACATCTGCATGATGCGATACCCTTTTGAGATGGAGAAGAGGCTGCAGAGGTAAATAGGGGTAACATGGAAACAAGTGATGCCTGTGTCCCCAGATCACAGGTCACAATCTCACATCCATGGAACACATCTGGCCTGTTTTTGTAAATCAAGTTTTATTGAAATATAGTCACACTCATTTGCTTATGTATTTTCTGTGGATGCTTTCATGCTACACCACAGAGTTTCTTAGTCCTAACAACAAAGAATAAAATATTTACTATCTGGCATTTTATAGAGAAGTTTGCCAATTCCTAGTGTAAAGGGTGACACCTGCAAAGAGCTCGGGGACCTTACGTATTGACTCGCTCTGTGTGTGTGATAGGTTTACACAAGACAAGCACAAGAAATGTTTCTATTTTTAATAAAGTTGATCAACATATTTGAAGAGTGGAAAATTGTACACAAATATATCAGGATTATCTATCCACCTCATAATGGCTTTAATTCCAGAACCTCTCCATTATCCTCTGCAAAATAAAGCCAATCTGTATATACATATTAAGTACCTCCTTAGCTTCACACCTTGTCTTAGTCACAAATGTTATAGTGAAAAATTCAAGTACTACCTTTGTTTCAAGATAGCATTCATCCAGGGGTATACAGAGGAAAATAAGCACTTAAATAATTTACATTTACACAAAGGAAGGTCTAGAGTAGGAAATATAAATGTAATAATATGAGGCAGAGATTACACTGGGTATACTGGACCCAGCCCCCAATGTGGGACCACAGCCAAGCAGCCCAGGTGAACTCTAGCCAACCTTCAGATATAGAAGTGAAACTTACATGCTAGTTTTTGCATGCATCTGATTATGTGGTGATTCGTTACCCACAATTATTCTAGCAATACCTGATCAATACATATAACATTTGGATCAACATATAAAATTCTTCCATGTCTCACAAAGCCTTATGTAATTTATTCTTGGTTATCTTTCCAAGATCATCAAATGTGATCATTTTTGTCTCCTGCCTGTGGACACGACAAGTACTTTTCTGACCTAAAGCCCTAATTAACTCTGCGTGCGTTGTTTTTTATGGTTCTTTCTCACCTCATTTGTGCATCCGAACACATCTCACAGCATCAGAGAGAAGATCTGATATGATATCATGTATTTTATTGTTTATTTGTTTATTCATTGTCTCTCCCACAAACTTTAATACCATGAAGGCAAGGGTTTCCTTTGTTTTATTTTCTTCTCTACCTCTGGGCCGTAAAATAGAGCCTAGAAATATTGTGGCTGTTGAGTGGCACCTATTGAATAAATAGATAAATTAAATTCATTAGGCTTACCGGTGACCTTCAGTGTTGTTATATACACACACACGTATATACATATATAACTATCTATATAATTTTTATTTATTTTCTTCAAAACATGTGAAGTTTGAAGCATAACTAATTTGCAATCATACAAGAGAAGAGTTTATTTGCTATTAAAGAATAACTTTGAAATTCTAGTAAAGACAGATATATCTGTACATATAAAATCACCTGCTGCATTAAACATAAAAAATAATTTTGTTAGGAAACAATAACATATGACCTGAAAGAGGATAGTCTTCTTCAACTCCTCTAATATTCATTATAATATACCATAAAGAGAGAACATGTTTGTGAATCTGATAGATGTTTTAAAATTTTAGGAAAAAGAGATACAGTAGAACACATAAGAAAACAGTGGACAAAAAAATTAAAAATATAGAGTTTTGGAAACAACCTAGAAAATGAGTAGGAAATATATTTAAAAAACAAACAAAGTAAATAAAAATAAACTAAATATATGATTTTTATAGGTGTCCAAACATGTTTTGTTTAGCAAAGAAATAGCATAGCAGGTTAGGAGACTATAATTAGATGTACCAACTTTTCCAATATAGGGCATGCCTTCTATTTTTAGGTATAATAGTATAGTGTTTTACTCATAGATTATTAGGTTTTAATATCAATTAGGGTTACAGATAAATATTTACCAGATTTGAAAGAAGGGGTATTGACACCACTAAATAATTGTTAATAATTAGTTAATATGGGAAAAAACTGAAAGCTCTTTCAAAATCTACTCACCATTATGCTCTCATAGATGCCACAGCATTATGGTTTAATTACTGGAACAGTTTGTGATTGGCTGTCCCAATGACTGATCCACAGGGTCTCAGTTTGGATGTTATAGGGATTTTAAATAGATCAATGACTGGGCCAACAACACTTATCGACCTCACTACTGCTCCTTCATCCATTTGCTTCAGGCGTATAAACATAGTTCATGCCTGCATGACCCAAACATTGGATTGTAGAGCTGAGTCGATTCACTGTTTTTACCCATTGTAATGACTGATTTGGACTGTCACACAATCGATCTGATTGATTGTATAAAAGTTGGCCAACAAAACAAGTTGCCTTTCCATAACTGCTCTCATCATGCCATAAAAATATAATTGCTCTATACTTCTCCAAAGCAACATTTGAAGAAGGGTTTTGGAAATCTCTCTATTCATTCTAATGCAGATATCCAAACGAGATATTTCTTCCTTAATCTATCATTACCAGTTCCTCTGAATCACTGCTGGCCTTACCATCATTCAGGACATTGAAATGTTTGCAGTTATAAGTATAAGTCCTCTGACATTTGTTTTAGTTTATAGTCAGGGTCCATACACCTGACCACTCTTTCCCAAAAATTGCTTTGTGGCCTTTGCTGTGTTTTGGCTGCCTGCAATTCATGTTCCCACAATATGGCATTTCCATGGTTGCAGATCAACATAAATTTAATAATTTGTTATTCATTTTTCCACAAATCACAATCTTCAAATTCTAGTTCAGGGCTCAAAAGATATCCATATTAAATAAAGAAGAAAAAATCCTAATTGTGTGAGAGAGATATTAACTTCTAGGGTCATGACAAATAATAATTAAATGTAATTTATCAAATATTTTAAAGAATACATTCTCAAATTTGATTATGTATGTCAATTAATTCATATATAATCTGGTCATTTTTGTTAGGAATTCACAGATCTTAAATTATATAGTCAAAAATGTTTTTTTCATCTCATCTGACTTTTTAGCTTCTACTCAGTTAAAATGTGAAGCAGATTAAAACAGATTTGTACCCAAAGAATTGTACACTCATATTAATGATGCAACCTCATGAAATTTTCATCATTTTCATAAGACAAAGATGAATAATGTGGACTTAGAGAAGTAATCGATACACCTTTTTAAAAGAAGTAATTATTAAAATGGCATGTTTGAAAAAATTATGTTTTCGGAATAGTTTTATATTTAGAATAAGAATAAAAATGAAGTATAGAGACTTCCTGCTCCCACACATGTATGGCCTTTTCCATCATCAACATTACGCACCAGAATGGCCCTTTTCCCCCCAAGGATAAACCACACTGATACCTCATAATCATCCAAAATTTATATTTTAGCTTAGGGCTCATTCTCAGTGTCGTACAATCTATGGGTTTGGACAAATATATAATGACAGGTACCCATCATATAGTATTGTACAAAGTATTTCACTGCCCTAAAAATTATCTGTACTCTGCTTGTTCATTTCCTCCAAGTCCCACACCGACAACCCCTGAGTTCTTGTATTATCTCTACAGTTTTGGCTTCTCCACAATGTCATATGGTTGGAATTGTACACTATGTAGCTTTCTTAGAATGGCTTCTTTCACTTAGTTATATGCATTTTTAATGTTTGTTCATGCCTTGATAGCTGTTTTATTTTTTTGTTTAACAGTTTATTTTTATTGTATTTTCTCCATTACCATTTCTCTCTTTATGCCCTCTTCCACCTCCACTCTCCCCCTTCCTCTGTCAATCACCATACTGTTGTTTGTGTCCAAGAGTTCTTTTATTTTTGGCTCAATCCCTCCACCTGCCAACCACCCCTTGATAGAGCTGTCAGCCTGCTCTCTTGAGCCTGTCTTTATTCTGTTTGTTAGTTTGCTTGTTAGTTCAGTTTCTTCATTAGATTCCAAACATGAGTGAAAACCCATAGCATTTATCTTTTTCTAATTGGCTTATTTCACTTAGCATAATATTCTCCAGGTCCAGCCATGCCATTTCTTTCTTTTTTTTTTTTTTTTTATGGCTGAGTAGTATTGCAATTGTGTAAATGTACCATAGCTGTTTTATTTACTTATCTATCAATGGATGCTTGGGCTGCTTCCAAATATTGGCAATTGTAAATAATGCTGCAATGAAAAAAGAGGTGCATATTTCTTTTGAATTAGTGTCACAGTTTTGTTTTGTTTTTTTGATAAATTCCTAGAAGTGGAATCACTGGGTTAAAAAAGACTTCCATTTTTAATTTTTTGAGGAAACTCCATACTGCTTTCCACAGTGGTTGTATCAATCTACATCCCCACCAGAAGTGCAAATGGGTTCTCCTTTCTCCACATCCTTGTCAGCACTTGTTTATTGATTTATTGATGGAAGCTATTCTGACAGTTATGAGGTGATACCTCATTGTGGTTTTAATTTGCATTTCTCTGATAATAAGTGATGTTGAATATCTTTTCTAACGTCTAATCATCATCTCTGTGTCTTCTCTGGATAAGTGTTTATTCAAGTCCTGTAGCTTTTTTTATATTTATTTCTAAATAATATTCCATTCTCTGGACGTAACATACTTTACTCATTGACTTACTAAAGATCATCTGATATCTACAAAGTTTTGACAATTATGAATAAAGATGCTATAAAGATATATATATATGTATATATACACACATGTGCAGGTTTTTGCACACGCATAAGATTTCAGTTCCTTTGGGTAAATACCAAGAAGCACATATGCTCGATTACATGGTAAAATTATGTTTAGTTTTGCTGGAAACCACCTAAAGTGTCTATATCATTTTGCATTCTCAGCAGCAATGTATGAGAGTTCTTGTTGCTCCACATCCTTGCAGCATTTGGTATTGTCAATTTCTAGATTTTGGCCATCATAATAAATGTGCAGTGGCATCTTATTGTTATTTTAATTTGCATTTGCTTGATGACATATGATGTGGATCATATTTTCACATGCTTATTTTTAATTTAGTGAGATGTCTGTTAAAGTGTTTGTTTCACTTTTTAATCATGATTTTTGATTTCTAATGATTGAGTTTCAAGAATTTGTTGTATATTTTGACAAAAAGGCCTTTAGCTAATGTTATGTCTTTTGCAAATACAAATATTTTCTCCCAGTCTGTGGATTGTCTTCTCTTTCTTTGAATCAGAAAAATTTATAATCTCTTTAAAATCTAGTTTATCAATTATTTCTTTAATGGATTTTGTCTTCGATGTTGCATCTAAAATAATATCACCATACCCAGTGTCTGTGTTATCATTTAGTCACTTTACAGTTTTGCATTTACATGTAGGTCAGTGATATCCATTTTGATTTAAATCTTGTGAAGGGTATAATGTCTGAGTCCAGATTTTTTTTATTCATGAAGATGTACAGTTATTTCAGCACCATTTGTTGGAGAGATTATTATGGTGTTGTCTTTGCTCTTTTGTCAAAGATCAGTGAACTATATTTACGTGGGCCAATTTCTGTTCTATATATTCTGTTTCATTGCTCTATTTGTAAATTCACCAATACCACATTGCCCTAATTACTATAACTTTATAATAAGTCTTTGTCTTTAAGTCTAGAAAGTTAGAGAAATGTGTACAACATTGCACGATTTGTAAGCCTTACTTCCTGTAAAGAGAACACCATTAATGATATAATAAAATTCTTAAAAAGCCTAAAATATGAATGGTTTGGCTGACCAGTTTTGCCAAAGAGGAAGAGGTATACAATTTAATTGATGCCTAGAAGTCAAGGGGAAGCCTCTGAAATTAGGAGCTTGTCTCTCTTTCTAATACCCACTCCTTATCCCCAACACTGTTAATTTCTCCGCCACTGTCAGTTTAGAGCTACAATGACCTGTTTTTAATTGCACCTTTAGCCTTTGCCAGGCGGAGAAAGAAGACCCAGCCTTTCAGGTCAATAATCATCCTTTGTAGTCTAATTACCTTCAGCTCAGAATGTCCCATCACAGTTGTCTTTTACCTCTTTCTTACATAATTAATAACAGGATGAATGAATAAGAAACATGTTTGATGTACCTGCAACTTATGGATGAATTTAAGAATATTTTAGTGCGTGAAAAACAAAGCATTCATCTGATTTGCTGTCATAATTAAAACTAAGAATTAAAAATATGAGTAAATACATAAAATAATAATAAAATTTTTAAATGTTATTTTCATTCTACGGATAATTAAAAGAAAAAGAAAAAGAACTTGACAAAGGGAGAACCAAAGACCAAAGAAAGTCAATATTCTGAGACAAAGAGAGACTGGAGCAAGCTTTTAAGACTCTTTATTTCAAAATAATGTATTAATTAATTAATTCAGATAGAAATTAATTCAAATAAAAATATGTAAATTTTTATTGCAACTACTGCTATTGTTTCATCATATGTGGCACTTTGACAGTGTTTTTAGGAAAGTATTATAAAAATTAGTCAAGATGAAGTTGAGTCAGTGTTGTATTATAACCCTTCTTTAATCACCTGGCTGGTGTGGCTCAGCGAATTGAGAGCTGGCCTGTGAATCAAAGGGTTACTGGTTTGATTCTCAGTCAGGGCACATGCCTGGGTTGCAGGCCAGGTCCCCAGTAGGGGATGCGCGAGAGGCAACCACACATTGATCTTTCCTTCCCTCTCTTTCTCCTTCTTCCCCTCTCTCTAAATATAAATAAATAAAATTTTTCAAAAAACAAGAACTAAAACTTCTTTAATTGCATGTCATGTCCAAACCCTTTAACGAAAAACTAGGATCCAGAGTAGAATAAAAATCTTCTTTCAAATAATTAAAATAGTTCACAACCACAGGGTGCATGGAAATATCAGTCAACTTGGCTCTATGTAGCAGTGACAGAAGCATAGATTTCAGAGTCAAATGTCTGATTTCAAATTAGAGTATTATTATGAGAAAAATGACAACTTGATGAGGTTCTATGGTGATGAAATTAAATGATGCATATGAGAAGCTGTGAAATAATGGATATTCTTTTAAAATGTCTCACTAACTTTACCCCAGAAAAAAAATTCTCTATTTCAGATCATCTTGTTTTGTTCTTCGCATCATCCCCTGTGATAACAATTTCTCTGCCTGATGAAATCGATGATAGTGATGTAATCTGTGATGAGACCCTCATAGCCATCATGATAAGTATTGGTAATGAAGTTTGAATTTGTTCTATCCAAAATAGATGTTATTCTCCAGAGATTTTAAATAACTATTTTATTTTTAAGTGGATTAAGAATGAAAAACAAAATGGAAACTTCATACATATAATAATCTTAAAAAAATAACATGGACGAAGCTAAAATTAGTAATGGTATTGTGGTATGTTAATATTTTTATGTTTGAATGCACTAATTTGTCCTTAACTTTTATTCAAAGAGCCATTATACATGTAAGTATGCATTAAAATTAATCTGCATTATTTACGCTCTGTCACATATATGGTTTTATGAGCAAAGATAAAGTATTGAAATGCAGTCTTGTTATAAAACCATATGGTAGACTTACAATACTGCTCTTTTATATTAAAAAATGGAATGATTTTCTCTGAAAGATACATTAATTTTGGAAGCAATACTTAGCTGAAAAATAAAGGGAAGAGACTATTGATGGAGATTTACTTAAAGAAAGGGAAATTACATTCATTACAACTTCTATATTTGGATCAGTGATTTGTTTTGATGTAATATTATCCGATTCACTCCTCTTTTCCTCAAATGAGGCTGCAGATAATTTTAGCTTTACTGGTAATTTGTCTGTTTCTTTTATAGCTATGACTTTTAAAATTACATATTTCTAATAGGGAGGTGGGGCAAGGAGGTTCCAATCTAACCAAAAGCTACATTTGTAGATTTGATACCAGTTCTCTAAATATAGCTAATTGTATATGTACTTAGTTAGGTTTTTCTCTAATAAAATGAAACATTTTATGCATTACTACAAAGTACAAAATTATACATTGACACAAAAAATTATGATTGACTTTATATAATATTTACTTGCAAATTTGCATAATAACTTAATTAACATACAGGTAACATGTAAAAAAAATAATATGTAGTTTATAAATTGTTCCCTTCCACATAAATCAACACATAGACATTTTAAAATTTGAATAACGTATCCTGTAAAAATGCAGTCGTGACTGAGTAGTCTAATAAAAAACTTCTAAATTAAAAAAAAAACCCTGAATTTACACATGGATTCCTTTATACGTATTCATCAAATTAAGTCTTCAATTTTGTGAAACAGGAAATTGAGTTGGTAAAACACGCACAGTCAGAATTTTCCATTTCCACATAGATGAAGTTATAAAGACCAGATTTTTTTCCATTAAAAATGTCACACAAAATATATTTTACAATGGCTCTCAAAAATCTAATGCACTTGGACAATAGACAGCAAAATACAATGATCTCTGAGAGATGGAAAGAAAATCATATTATTCATTTTAAGTGTCAACTTGGCTCAACCACGTTTCCCAGATATTTAGCCAAACATTATTCTGGTTGTTTCCATTAAGGTTTTCTTTTTTTGTTTGTTTGTTTATTTTTGGTTGAGATTGACATTTAAATTGGCAGGCGTGAATAGAACAGATTACTCTCCATAACATGTGAAGGACTAATAACAATGAGTAAAATGCCTTAATATAACACACGTTGACCTTCCTTGAGCATGAAGAAATTCTCCCAATTAGCCCTCTTAGACACAAGCTACAACTCTTCCCTGGTTCTCCAGTCTGCCAAACTACTCTGAAGATTTTGGATTTACCAAGCCTCCAAAATTCATGAGCCAATCCCTTAAAGTAAACTTCTCTCTGAAGATCCCTGACAATTACACTCATATTGCTCCAGAAAACTACATGAAAAAAGTTTACAAGTTCATTGCAGGAGGAATCAAAACCTAGTAGCCTTCCTTAATTCAGAAAAGCATCCAGGAAAGTCAAGTCAGCTAAAGTTCTCAGGGCAAGATGGAGTAATAATAGTGAGGACCAGATTTGCCCTCACACTTAAAATGATCAACAGACAGATGAAATAATTGAAATAACAAATTTCAAAATACCTTATTAAACAAAAGGTAATAATCACAAGATATAAAGAAAAGCTGAGACTTCTGGTCAAGATGGAGGTTTAGGTAAACACACTTCACTTCCTCATGCAACCACGGAAAGAATTACAACTAGGCCTCCAAACAAATAACACCCAGGCCATCAGAAAATCAAGCTGTATGGAAGTCCAACCACCAAGGATTTAAAGAAGCCGCATTCACACAGCCTGGTAGGAGGGATGGAGATGAAGAGATGTGTGGAGAGACACAGAGATGTGGTGTGGTACAGAAAAGTGGCAGAGGAACAAATAGTCCAACATTCCTATATGGGACACCTTGGGAGCAAGTGATCCCAGCCCCAGGCCAAACAACACAGCCCAGTGTTCCATCATCAGGAATATAAATCCCCATTAACTTCTGGCTGTAAAAACCAGGGGGGTTTAGGGAAGCAAAAGAAACTGATGGATTTTCAGGAGATTCTGCTTAAAGGGCCTGCACACATGGACTTAAAACTTATGCAGACCCACCCCCTTTGGGATTCAGCACCAGGGCAACAGCTGGAAGGGTGCTGTTGCACAGGGTGAGTGCCAGGCAAACCTCCAGAAGCCAGGCAGTGACACTGTCCTCTCTCCAAGCCCTCCCCCTACACAGAGCCTCAAAACTCACCTTGCAGTCACCTAAGCTTCCACCCCACACAATTTACAGGTGCCTTTTCTACAATAGGCCACACAGGGAGTCAAAGTACTCTACATAATTCAGAGAAACAAACACAAAGAAGCTGCTGAATTGAGGAGACAAAGAAATATGACCCAAATGAAAGAACAAAACAAAATCCCAAAAAAGAGCTAAATGCAATGGAGATAACCAATCTATCAGATGCAGAGTTCAAAACACTAATGATCAAGGTCCTCAAAGAACTCATCAAGTAAGGCAACAAAATAAAAAAGACACAAAAAGAAATGAAGATTATACTAACTGTAATAAAAAAAGAAATCTACAAGGAACGAACAGTGGATGGGATGAAGGCAGGATTTAAATCAATGATTTGGAACATAAGGAAGAAATAAGCATTAAACTAGAAACACAACACAGAATTTAAAAAAATGAAGATAGAATAAGGTGCTTCTGGAACATCTCCAAACATACCAACATCCAAATCATAAGGATGCCAGAAGGAGAAGAAGCAGAGAAGACATTGAAAGTTTATTTGAAAAAAATAATGAAAGAAAACTTCTCTAATTTGGTAAAGGTAATAGACACACAAGTTCAGGAAGCACAGAGAGTACCAAACAAGTGGCCCCAAAGAGGACCACACCAAGAGACACCGTAATTAAAGTACCAAAAGTTAAACATAAAGAGAGAATCTTAAAACAAGAGAAAAGCAGAGAGTTACCTACAAAAGAGTTCCCATAAGACTGTCAGCTGATTTCTTAAAGTAAACTTAGCAGGCAAGAAGGGACTGGCAAGAAGCATTCAAAGTAATGAAAAGCAAGGACCTACAACCTAGAATACTCTATCCCGCAAAGCTATTTTTTAGAATGGAAGGGCAGATAAAGTGCTTCCCAGACAAGATAAAGCAAAAAAAGTTCATAGTCACCAAACCATTATTACATGAAATATTAAAGGGACTTATTAAAAAAAAAGATCAAAACTATGAATATTAAAATGGCAACAAATTCACAACTATCAACAACTGAGTCTTAAAAAGCAAATTAAGTGAACAAGAACAGGAACAGAATCATACATACAGAGATCACTGGGAGGGTTATCAGCTGGGAGGTACAAAATAGACAAGGGGATGTTAGGAATAGTATAGGAAATGGAGAAGTCAAAGAACTTACATGCATGACTCATGGACATGAACTAAGGGGGGTTTGCTGAAGGAAATGTGGGCATGGGGTAGAGGGATGTAAAAGGGGAAAATTGGGACTACAATAATTGCATAATTAATAACATTTTTTTAAAAAAGAAAATATTATCTTACCACTGTCCAAGTTTAGTGCTTTATAGGAATTACAGGCCATAGTTTAGAAAGGGCAGACTGAGGGACCACCCCTCAGCCTCCCTTGGTTGAACTGTTATTCTAGGGGATAAAAGATGTTGAGGTTTGAAGGAAAGATTATCAGTGAAGAGTGAGAATACAGGTAGAATCTCAGAGATTTGCTGTAGCTATGAATTTTCAGATGAAAATGTGTAAGTGCACAGGAGGGAAATACTTGGGGCAAGAAATATGCACTCAACAAGATTAGATGGAACAGTGCCCTGCTTTCACACATGGAGTTTGTGAAAAGTATGGTACTTATTCCCACCAACCATAACAATAATCAATGAAGCTTAAGTGGAACACTCAAAAGGGTCTTGCTTAATTAGTTCCAGACCGAGCACTGCCCATGTCCTCAATTTTTTTTTAAATCTTAAAATCAAGATAAAAAAGGACCAAATTGTTTTCCTATACATTTACTGCTTAATATAATTTTGAAGGAATATAAAATTATCTAACACAGAACAAAGCCAAATATGTGTTGTGTGGCATGAATTAAAAATTACCAGGCACACAAAGAAATAGGAACACAAAACCTACCATGAGAATGCCAGTGAATCAGTCAAACCAACTAAAATGAATCAGGTCTTGAATTAGCAGGTACATCAAAACAATTGTTATGAACAAATTCCATCTATTCAAATAGTTAAGTAGATAAGTGAAAGTTAAAAAAAACAAATTTTAATAGATGAAAACTATAATGTATAAATGAGAAATACACAAAAGGGATTAACCACAGGTTAGCCAATAGACACTATAAAAATGAGACAAAGTGAAAAACAGTGACCAGAGACGCATTGAAATGTAGGATAATGTTACAGATCCTAATGAACATTTAATTGGTCCCCAAAAGAGAATGGAGGAAATTTTTTAATTAAATCATGTACCAGATTTTAAAAATTAATAGAAAATATGTTCCCATGGATTCAGAGCTCAACAAAATCTAAGTACTTACAACAAAAAGAAAATTGCACTGATACATTATAACTAAATTTCTCAAAATCAATGATAAAAAGAAAAATCTTAAAAACAGCCAGAAGGAAAAAGTAAATAATGAAACAATATGTAACCTAGGAACACTGATAACAGAAGATTAATGTATATGTTGATAAACATGCGAAGACAGCACTTTGCAGTCAAGTGCAGAGCCTCAGTACTGGTTATGTCATGCATCCCATACATTAAAAGGATGTAATTCACTTTCTCATGAAGCAGGTGGTTGGTACATAGATAGATAATCATTCAGCAAATAGTGGGTGGAACTGCTCTGCCAGGCACTGTTCTAGACATAGTGAAGCAGGAAGAGCTGTAGAGGACATCAAGCTTTCATTCCAGCGTTGGGAAGACAGAATAGAGCAGGTGTGAGTTTAAATGTGAGTGTCACTGAAAAAGGGTGGGAACATCTAAGTGATGGTAAAAGTGCCAAGAGGGAAACAAGCAGGACAGGATTATTGAATGGAACGATATATTTTAATCAGGAGAGGCTTCTTTAAGAAGGTAAATTTGAACAGAAAAGTAAACTAAATACAATATTTAACCAAATGAAATAAAGTATTTCTTTGGGATAGAACATATCAGGGAAAAAGATGGATAGTGCAGAAGCTCTGGATTAGAAAAATCCTTTACCATATTTTGATAACAACTTCCAATGGATTTTTATTATGTGTTCTACTTTTCTCATGAAACTATTTCCTTTAATACAGAATGGTTTCTGCAATGAATATCTATCTTCAGTGTCTCTGCACTATGAAAAAGTTATGTTAATATGGTAGTTAAAAAAACTTTAGTATTTATTGATTTTTTTTCTCACTAGACATTAAGCTTTGGTGGTGTTTAGAACGGAGTGCTAATATCAACCTCAATGGTAGATAAAGGATAAATTTTCTTCCTTGTCAAATGTGTTTTCAGAATCGCTGACCTTCAGACATCGAGTCAAATGTCCTTACTATTGTGGAAATACCAAAGAAATAATTGAACTTGAGTTAACTGGGAGAAAATATATCTTTTATACTATTTTTACCAGTTCGATAAAATGTTGACATGCTCCCTTATATATTTAAAAACATAATAAACAAAACAGTGGAATAGTCATTGCTAGACATTCCCAAATGTTAGGAGTGAGAAGCATGACAGGGTCCTGGGTAGCGAAGTAGCATCTATCTGTCTTCAACAAAATGTCATCCCTTTTGATCATGTGTATTCTGGCCATTACTCCTGCCACGTGTTGTTTCAGAGTCAAACTAGTCCTCTTAATTGTCATTATTGCTTGTCACCTTGAAGCATAACCATACCTTTCACCTCATCCGTAATAGCCCAGCTCAGACACACTTGGAAAATCCAGATTCATTACAAAACATTCTATATATGAAAGAAAGTAAGAGACTTTGAAATTATCTTCCAGATCACTGCTATATACTGTTTCCACATTCAAATACAAAGTCTGTTTAGATTGACTATGAACTTCAATCATTTTTCCCTCAGAATAAAATGTGTTTTTTTCTATCTTGAGGTTCTAGGCATAGTATAACTCACAATATATGGTAAATCCTTTTTCTTAAAGAAAGCTTCATATTAAAAAGCAAACAAGTACAATATAGTGTAAGTAATACTTAAATAGTAATGGATTCATTCTCTCTTCTGAGTATTTGTGAAAATGAATTAAAGCCGAGGCTATTTCATGAGCTAGGGAGTCTAAACCTCCTTGCAACTGCAAATAAGGGGTAAAGTAAGTGAATAACACTTTATGTTGTTATTCTAAACTCCTTTCTCAATATTGGCTTCATTAAAATAAACAGTACACCTAGTCTGCTTGATCCTCACTCAAATGATAAATAGCTAAGCTTCTGCCAAAGTTTTAGATATAGATTTTCTACATTCTGTGCCTTTAGCTAAAGAGAAATCCAATTGGCAGCTGTAGTGAAGTAGTTTACTATTTGAGGACAGCTCTAAGTAGCAGCTGGACAAGTATTGGCATAGTAAACTTCTGGAAGATCCTTGTGCATCCTTCTTTTCAAGTGTTAATAGGCAAGAACACGGAAATGCACTTGTATAAATAATTATAGTCTTTGGAAAACCTCTGAAGTTAGCTATTAAAACTGCAATGGGTTCTACAGTTACATATACAGGATTGAAGTGTGCATTTGCTGATTAAATTCAACCATTCCCCCCCCAAAATGTGACTAAAAGCAATGCCAATTTGATTGATGAATACTTTACCATAATTCTAAGCACAAAATCAGAAGGAGCACTAAAAGAATAAAATGCAAAATGACTGCTGCTTGAGTACTAACATGTAGAAGGCAAATAATCACAGGATACATATGTTGGAACATTTCAAGTAATACATTTCAATAATGGACTGCATTAGTTTTCCCACAAACAGAAAATGACCATGGATTCGTAATTGGGGCAGCCCAATTTACAGTGGTGACAAAAGCATTGCTCACATTTTGTTGTCAGGTAAAGACAAAAACAACAGTGTCCTGCTTCAACAAAATTATATTTCTGTAGTCAGTGGAGATTATGGCCTGGAGAGAATATTCCATCACTATTGGTAGCAAATCAGGTTTCTGTCCCATCTGAGATCCCTCCTTATTTTATTTTTTGTCAATCTATCTAAACAACATAATGCAGAAACTTGACTATAACCTTTTTAGCTTTACTATTACCTTCTTATTTATTGTACTGTATTATTCTAAATACTTTTACTTGTGATTTATGCACGTATAAAATGTTCAAAGCAAAATGTTATTTTACATTTTAATTAACTATTTGTTGTTTGTGAATTATTTTAATCATCTAACATTGTTCTCAACACACTCTACAGTTACTAGCTAACAATAAAAAATCCTTTCATTAGTTTATTACATAATTACATTATTACTTTATTAGTGAAATTTCTGTACTACCTCTATCACGTTTTAACCACCACTAGTGATTTGTAAATATACCTATTTTTATGTTTTCAAATACTTATATCGTTTAAATACCAATGTTACACAATTAAAATGCTTATTTAATTATTTTTTTCATGTGGATGCCCTTGATGTGTTCTCATTTGCTACTGAGATCCAGTTGAAAATAATATGTGATAAGAAGAAAAAAGCACAATGGAAATAAAAATCATCGAGATTAAAATTAGATGTGCTAGCCTTTCTCACTTAAATAATAGGAAGTACATCAATTTTGTAGATGGTATAAACTGTGTTAAAGAGCATTGTCAGGATTAGTTACTTATTTAAGGCATATCTTAAACATGGTTGAAGGGAAATCTTAATAAATTTTACAACCCTGCCTGTTAAATTCTTAGAGAATATTATCCTTCCAAGTTATGGGGCCTGTAATTTTGCTTTATGAATAAATGCTTATTGAATTCAAAATTCAATAATACCTGATTCCTATTAAAATACTTGTGGTATTTGTCTATAATAAAGAAAAATATTTTTACCAGTAGGTAGTTCTTCACATATTTCAGAGAAATGAGACCTAATATTTAAGATCTAATACTCCTGATTATTTAGCCACTTAACTAATTATATTAATGCATTGTCAATACTGTCTAGGTGTAATAAAACCAAATTACTATTGAATATTCCTAAAGCTGTTGGCTGTAATCTTTATCTGCTAAACAGGCATATAATAAATATATTTAAAATGTTTAAATGATTATAGAGATAGTTTATATTGGTGTCATGAGGTACCATCTCAAAATTATTCTTAAAATTTAAAACATAGTTCAATAACATTATTTTCAGAAGACTATAAGTACAGAACAATGAAAAAACAATTCTCTTAGTAGAAAATCACTTATTATAACAATACAAATGCAATATAAATGTATATAACTTTTAAAATTTCATTCATGGTATTTTCACTTGCTCTTACATTCATGATTTGTCATTTGTTTTCCATCTCATGTCAATTACCTTCATTTCTTATGTTATTTGTTTCTTTGTTCTTAAGCTCTGTGCTTCCTATACAGTAAACATCATGTTTCTAATTATTGGTCTCTAACTTTCTCCCTGCTTTATTTCTTCCTTTCATGTACTTTCTCTTTCATAAGGGTTCCCGTTATCAAATGATTGCCTCTCAGCTCCAAATTTACCCTTCATTGCCTACTTTACGAAAATGGAGCTTGGTTCTATTAATATTTGTCCTTTGCCAAGTAGCATGATATCGGTGTTTAGCATTAAAAAGCACTACAGAAGCATGGCAAGGAGGGGGGGTTTTTCATTTTTGTTCACGTGTATTACTATTGGATTGGTCAAAAAGTTCATTTTTTTTCTGTAAGATAGCTCTAGTAATGCTTAGTTGTCGTTGACTTCATTCAAGACAACTTTGTTAGATTGTATCGTGACAGCTGTCATATCAGTGTACATTAAAAATAAGTTTATCGAAATTGGTGAATTTTTGCGTAGCCATTTAATATTGAAGATGGGAGAAAATATGCAACATTTTTGGCATAGTATGCTTTATAATTTTTAGAAAGGTAAAAAAATCAACTGAAAGGCAAAAAAAAAATTGTGCAGTGTTTGGAGAAGGTGCTGCGGCCGATCAAATATGTCAAAAGTGAAGTTTCCTGCTGGAGATTTCTTGCTGGATGATGCTCCATGGTCATGTAGACCAGTTAAAGTTGATAGTGATCAAATTGAGACATGGGGAACTGAGAACAGTCAACATTCTACCACGTGGGAGATATATGACATACTCAAAATATCCAAATCAATATAGTTTTTGGTGAAAATGAAAAATGTGTCTTTTAATTTATAGAAAAAACTAAACAGACCTTTTGCCAACCCAATACAATAATGTTTTCTCCAGCTTCTGTCGTATGGGCGACTTTCTTGTGCTGAGGCATCTGAAACATAGGCAGGTTCCTGAGAGCCAGGTTTCTTTCTGCAGCACAGACAGCTTCTGAGAGTCAGGCTTTTAATAGTGCATCAGTTGCCCTAGTGCCAGGCTCCTGCGAGGTGTGTGACATCCCAGAACCCAGCTTTGGCAGTGCACACAGCTTCTCTAGTGCCAGACGCCTGCAGTAATGGCAGCTAGTAGCACCGAGGGGTCAGAGTTTCTCCTCCTAAAATCCCACTCCAACAGCCTCCCTGCACAAATGCCTTTTCATCTCAATGACACACCTGTCCATGAACAGCTCTTCTCAGCATTTGGAGAGTGAGTGTCCAGCAAGTTCCACCAGTGCGATCCCACAGTGGCTTGTCTGTCATTTAGTGTCACTCCTCCATGCTGTGTGTCAGCTTTAGGATCAATGGCTGCTGTTTATACCCACCATTCCTATGCCCTTTATACTTCTCTTTGCTTCTTACTGGTCATTATATTTATTCCTTTCTATAGTAAAAACACTTTTATATTAAACTTTTTCCCATTCAAACTACTATGTGGTTTCTTTTTTTATTAAGGACTTTGATACAGTAGTCAAACTTTGTGAATGTATAACAAAAAACTTGCATTCCTTATTTCTGTTTCCTCAACTGCATTTGAGAAAATTCTCACAGCTTAAATTGATATTTATCAATAGTTCATTCATTCATTCATTTACTTAATGTTTAAATTTATTCAATGTCTGCAATGTAACAGGCACTATGCTGATGGATGTATAAACCAATTATATTTAACACAGGACCTCAAATTTCAGGAATGAATTGCAAAGAATTAAGGAGGAACACAATCCGGCTGAAAAAAAAGAAACTAGAAGAAAATTGTTTCTTGTGTTTGCACTAATTAATATTTTATCTGTTTAAAAATTCCTTTAAAAGGACACATTAAAGTAGATTGAAGAAAAGGGTAGGAAAGGATACTACACATACATTTTTTTTTAAAGGAAAAAAGACAAAAATCCCTCTTATGCATTAAATTGTCATCTCTTAATTTTCCAGACTCCCTATAGAGAAAAATTGTGTCTCTCATAAGAAAAGTAAAGCTATATGAAAATGCACCCAAAACAAGGGATAACATTAAATATAAACATTCAGACTGTGGAGTTAGAGTACTATCTACTGTTTCTAGAAATTAAACAAAAATAAAAGGCAATTCACATGAAATCACTTAGGTAACTAAAACATTCTGTGTCAAAAAACAAATATCATATTCTAGATTGTCAAAGATGGATAATATAAGGTCTATATATTGTCTTACAGAACTTATATAATTTCTTCAAGAATTTAGTGTAGTGAAGAACTCTCACAGTATTTAGGCAACAATTATAAAAATGTCTCATGAATAGAAAAAGGAATTAAAGACATTTTAGGCAAAGCATGTAGGGGAAAATAGTGCATGCACACTTTGGAGGTTATGAAAGGGCAAACAAGGTATAAGACAATGTGTTACACAGAGAGAGAGAGTAGTTTAGTAATCCTTAAGAGATGAAGGAAAACTAGCAGAAAATTCATTTGAAGAAGTTAGCACGGGCTGATTTTGAAGGGCTTTATGCCATTTTTAACTAAAATATTAGGGCATAATCCTGTGATTATGTACCTTGATTTTTACATTAATTAAGCTATGTTGAAGAGCCTCATTTTTATACAATTATCCATTAAAGGTAAATATTTCAGTTAATAAAAAATAATTTTATAACAAATTTTTTCTAAGAATAGAAGTAGTCTTTGTGTAACATACACACTGAGAGCTACTTATTACTTTAATTCCTGATAAAAACCCATTAGTCTTAAATAACCAGATTACTGTGGGTGCATACGATGCCTAAATTTAGTGAAAGCTCAAAGGGAAAAAATATAAAATAGATATGTGAGCTACTTCTTGCTTAAAATATCTTTTAAAAGTAGGATAAAGGAATAAAATAGCTCTTGTGTTACCCTACAGATTATAAAGTAGTTCTTGAACACCACTTAATCCTCTCTCAATCAGCACCTTGAATTTAGTGGAACAATTTGAGAAAGTTTATGCTGGGACTTAACCTACATCTAATCATCAGTTCACCTTATCAAATGCCTTATAAATTACTTCAGTGCATGTTTGAGACTCCAAGTCTCAGTGCAGAATTTTCAAATGCTAATTATTATATTGTCCCAATCACATGGAGACAAGCACATATTATTCAAAGAGGGAAACTTTCAGGAAAATAGATATAATTCAGCTCTAAAACAGTTGAGGAAGGTTAATGCCACCATTCTTTTTTCTGTTGTTAGTGTTTATAAACTGGGCAATATAATTTTATACTTTTCAAGCTATGCAAGTAAAATATGGAATATTTTATCATAAATAAAAAATTCTGCCTTTACCCAGCATTATTGAACATTGAGTATTAACATTATGGAGGAAAGAAGAGTATATAGGTAGCAGATTGTCTGCCCTTAAGGGGTTTATAATGAGATGTGCTAGGGTTAATTATAGCAAGAAAGAATGGCATAATTGTTACACATTTTGTATAGACCTTTATGGAAGAGTTCACATACAAAGTGTATTTTGAAGTATAGAAAAACAAATGTGAGACCTGTGAGCTCAGCCATGGATGTAGAAAACAAAGTTGTTTTGTAAGTGGTAATTCATTTTGACTGAACTGGAGAATGTTCTAAAAGAAAAGACTGGGACTTTAAGACTGTAGGTACTTTTGTAAACTAGAGCAATATAGTTTTGATTTGTTAGTAGGAAAAAAAGAGAGCCAGCAAAGGCTATTGAGAAGAGAGTTGTAATAATTCAAACAATGCTTATGAAAATTGATATTCAGGAGTCTGAAGATGTACCAGAGTATGAAGACCATGCAGGCAGGTTGTCTCATGTGGGTGACACGAATCTAGGTAAGGTTTCAGGAATGACTTAGGACGGCCCAAAAGACTAAACTATGACAACTGGGACTATGGGACAGTATGACATATATTTTAAAGAAATAATATTGATGATTTAATGACTATTTGACAGTTTCCAAGAAAGAAGAAAATGTCAATAAAAAGTTTTAGCTTCCGTGTAAGGTGTTTTTAAAAAATGAGTACAAAAGAAAAAAAAAAGAGAATGACCCCATTTAGAATAAACTGAAAGCAGGATCAGAGGATTAGATGATTAAATTAAGAATGATATTCATCAGGAGGGTGAAATACTACAAAAGCCCAAGAAAAATAATTCTTTAAGGGAGTCAACAGTGGCCATTGTGGAATTAAAAGAAAGATAGACCTTCTATTTTCTATTTTAAATAGTTTATGTAACTTGAGTATTTATTTCCTTCTGTGTATTTATGGCCTGAAGTTCACTTGTTATATTTATATGATGTATTGTAGTCTACAATTTTTTTCCTGATAATCCAATTGTAAACATTAAATAGCAAATTAAAATACTTTCAGAACCACTTAAAGGCTGACTTGAACGTGGGATTGTTGAGGTATTTTTTCAGTGGAATACCTCTTAAATGAAGCCCCATTTTATTAGAACAACTAAAACTAATGCAAGTGAATCGTATCTGGCAATCAAAAACATGGAATAATTCTGTTCGTGTTCTGCTTGTTTGCTTAGTTTGAATTTTTTTTTATTCAGTTCTTGACAGTTGTGAATTGGTTGATATTTTAATGTTTTATAGTCTGGATCTTCTTTTTGTTAAATAAGTCCCTTTAACATTTCATGTAATAATGGTTTGGTGATGATGAACTTTTTTTGCTTTATCTTATCTGGGAAGCACTTTATCTGCCCTTCCATTCTAAATGATAGCTTCACTGGACAGAGCAATCTTGGGTGTAGTAGGTACTTGTCTTTCATGACTTTGAATGCTTCTTTCCAGTCTTTCTTGCCTGTAAGGTTTCTTTTGAGAAATCAGCTAATAGTCTATGGGAACTCCTTTGTAGGTAACTCTCCACTTTTCTCTTGCAGCTTTTACAGAATCATAGATATGGAGAACATTTGTAAGGTTATCAGCTGTAAGGGGGGAGGGTGAGAAAGGAAGGAAAGTTTCAGGGATTCAGAAGCATAATTGGTAGGTACAAAACAAACAGAAGAATGTTAAGAATAGTTATAGGAAAGGAGAAGCCTAAAAACTTATATGCATAACCCAAGGACATGAACTAAGGCATAGGGATTGGTGGAGGGAATGGGGGTACAGGGCAGAGGGGAGCAAATGGAGAAAAATGGGACAACTGTAATAACATAATTAATAAACTATATTAAAAATAAAAATAAAATTTCCTTTTTATTTCCTATGTTTCTAGATCTAGACTGAAAAAGAAGCTACCTTCAAAATGCCTACATTCTAAAGGTAAAAGGTTTGTAATAGTTGTAAATTGAAAACTGTTTATAATTTCAGAAGTATATAATATTTATTTGTGAAGGAGAAAAACATCTAAAAACAGTGATGAATGTTAAAACATATGAAATAAGTATGAGAAATAGCTACTAAAATTTAAAGCAATTGGAGTAATAAACCTTTAAACTAAAGTTGGGATTATTGTTAATTACAATGAAATTTAAAACCAAAATGATAACATATAAATTAGGACAGGCTAAACTCTGTGCTGTATAGTAGGCTGAATGATTTAGGTTTTGGCTGGTACACTCACTCCGTGATGCTCGTCCAACAAGGAAATCAACTAATGGTAGATTTCTCATAACCCATTTCCACTGTTAAGTAATGCATGATTGTATCCTGTTTTTCCCTCCAGATTTAGAAAATGAACATAATCTCCTCTCATCAAAATGTTTATAAAGGTAAAAAATGTCTGAATCATGAACATGTAAAACAATCCTGCATGCACCGATGTTTGAATATATATATACAGGGTCCAGCACAAATAATGCACCTTTCGTATTACAAAATCTTTTATTACAAATCATAAGCATGTAATTCTGTAACATAACAATATTATACTCAAGTACACCATATAACATTTTAGATGAAATGTTCAAATTAACACTATAAATTATTATACCCATATTATTACCCTACTAACCACACTCAAGCTGGTGTTACTTCTACTGGATGCTGTTTATTTGCATAATATTCAGAAGATAAGAGAAGAGGAGGAGAAGGAGAAAGAACGAGTAAAAAGGACATTTTTGAAGATGAAGAAGACACAACCCTCATTAGTTGACATAATATATGTGTTCAATGAAAAAGACAAAATCACAATTGACTCCATTTCCTTGAGTTTCAGGGCAGAAAGGAAGCTTACAATAGACTGTGCCTACTTGCAATATGCTGGTATTCTGCCTGATTCTTTTGATTATGGCCACAGTCCAGACTCCTTATGGATATCTAGTGCTGGCTGGACTCCCAGCATTGGCTCCCAGCCCAGGTCTATCTCTTTGGTCTGTGGAATACTCCAATGAGAGATTTTATTTGGAAATGTGACCAATCTAGTGAGTATCCCAGCACTTAAATTTGCAGGTATGATTAACAGTGTATGCAGTTATAAAATTATACTTCCCCAAATCTTCCCTAGAGTGAAAAAGTGACTACCAGGATTATCGCTTGGAATAGAAATGTGAATCATACTTGGGTACACTTGGAACAAGAAAAGGAACCATAAAAACAAACAAACCAACCAACCAAACCAAACCAGAGGGAATGTAGTCTAAATCACTGAGTAACAAATTTAGGACTAGGCTGAGTCAGAGACCAAATGCTATGATAGAGCAGTTTGTTAGGTTAGGAGCATTAATCTTCTATTGCTGCCAAGAAAATGACCACTAATTCAGTCTTAAAACAAGCGAAATTTATGATCTTACAGTTATGTAGGGGAGACTCTAGCAGGATCACTTGGCTTCACAAAGCTAGAATCAAGTTGTCAGCACAGCTGGGTCCTTGTCTAGAGGTTCTGAAGGATAACTCACATTGGGCTTACTCAGACTGTTTGCAGAATCCAGATTCATGCAGTTGCACTGTCTATTCATTTATCGGTTCTAGATGTGGGATCATTCTTAGTTGCTAGAGGCTGTGTACATTCCCTGTCACATGACCTTCCTTATCTTCAAAGCCAGGAATGGCAGGTCAAGTCCTTCTCATACTTCCAATCGAGCCTGCCTCTTTTCCCACCAAGTGTCTCTGACTCTGGCTGGGAAAATGCTTCTATGTTTAAGGGTCCATGTAGTTAGATTTGGGCCAATCTGATTAATCTAAAATATCCTTCTCATCTCTGTAGTTATAATCTAACCACATCTATAAAGTTAATTTTGCCATGTAACCTAAAGTTAGCTTTGAATACAAAGCTTTCAGGGAACAGGTTGTGCTTATATTTAGACTTTATTAGCCTATATTTGGGCTAATATAACTGAACAAATATGCATTCATTTCTTAAAATCAAGAATGAGAAAAAGATCCAATGAAAAGAGGAATAAGTTATGCAAATAAAATATGAAATATTTTATCATAAATAAATAGTTTTGCTTTTACTCAGCATTATCAAGCATTGGGTATTAACATATGGATGAAGAAACAGATAGCAGATTGTCTGCCTTTATGGGGCTTATAATAAGAGATATTTAAGGGTTAATTACAAAAAGAAAGAATGGCTTAATTGTTACACACTTTGTGTAGACCTTTATAGAAGAGTTCACCTACAAAGTATATTTTGAAGTATTAGAAAAATAGGTGTGAGACCTGTGAGCTTGGTCACGGATGTGGAAAACAAAGTTGTTTTTTAAGAGGTAATTCATTTTGACTGAAATGGATAATGTTCTAAAAGACTGGAATTGGGCAACATTGTTGAATTATGCTGAAAGTGAAATAGTCTTTCTTTTACTAATACAAGTGATAACAAGACCAGTTGCCCAGACTTTTAGCAAAATGCCATTGATTCAATCATATTATTGAGAGAGGGCTAAAAAATGTTTCTGAGAGAGAAATGAGTAACCAAAGCAAATCTAATCCTCCCTACTGTACTTGGCTAGAGTTATATATAGTATGATATGGTTCAAATCTGGCCCTCACTGAAGACATATGAAATGTATATTCTGGAATAACTTCCTTAATAATATTAAAGCATATTAAGAGCTAAGTTAGTTACCTATTTAAGTGTGCTACTTTTTTAGAGTTGCATCGGAGAACCCAGTTACATTGGATTTTTAAAAATTTTTATTTCTCAGTTACATTTTTATCTCAGCAAAATAGCACTGGTGTTACCTTTACTTCATATATTGAGGGATCTGAGAATCTCATACTAATTTTTCTCCAAGTTTCAGCTCAAAAGACACCCCAATTTTTTTTTAAGGAAAGCACTGCCTGAATGGATCTCTTCTCTATGACAGATAATGTAATAAAGGCATGACATCCGGCAAGTGCGGAGGCTGTCTCTGCTTGGCTTTTTTGTGGTACATCTGGTATTCCTCATTTGAAAAGAAGGTAGTAAATGAAGAACTTCTTTGGCAGTGTGTGCAATTTCCAGCTACCTGTAAATCTACTTTGGCACACAGAGATACTGCTGTATTCTCAACTTGTCTATTTTAGAGTGTTCATAAACACAGTTGGCTTGTTTATTAGAGTTCAGAAACCTGGCAAAGTACATCACTGCAGCTCTTTTTCATCTGCTGTGTTGACACAAAGATCAGTGACCCTTTTAGAATGATCGAGATTTTGACAGCTTAATTTCTGTGCCATGAGTTGCTAAGGTAACACTATTTTTGTGCATTCCACAGCTAATAAATCCTTAAGAAATGTCTTTCATTTTTAGTATGAACAGTAATTTAATGTTACAGTTAAAAAATATATTCCTTGCTTCACTTTCCATTCAGTGAAGAAACTCAATCTACTTGTTGGCTATTGTCCTCTTTCATGGAATTCCTGATTCAAACCCAACAAAAATAGAGACTTAAAACAAGATAACATTAACTGGAAGAAAGAAGAAACTAGGAGAATACCTTTCTGATAGCTGGATTATACTTTTGAGATGAACGGACAGACGTACAATGTTCATGGCACTTTTGGGTTTGAGAGTTCATATTTTTATATTCAAAGTCTGGCATAAGTCTCAGTTTATATTTTTGTGTATACATAATATTCCCAGAGAAAAATAGAGTTAGTTTTTTCAGTGCTGCTTAATAAATTTCCACAAACATACTACTTAAAACAACAGCCATTTATTTTCTAGAAATTCCTATAGGTCAGAAATCCATGTGTAGCTGAATTGAGTGCCCCAGGGTTTCCCGAGCCCGCAATCAAGGTCACCAAAATTACTCTTCTTTTTGGAGCTGAGGGTTCTCTTTCAAATTTAAGGGGTTTTTTTGTTTGTTTGTTTGTTTGGTTTTTTTGGCAGAATTTTGTTTCTTGTGTTTATTTAGACTAACACCCTCATCTTCCTGCTGTCTGTTGGCCAAAGGCCCCTGCAGCTCCTACAGGCCACTCACAGCCCTTGGCCACATGGCTTCCTGCATAGGCCACTTCCATTGCCACTGTCCCTGAATCCAGAAAGGGCCCAGTCCTGCTGAGAGTTCACTGGCTAAGTGAAGCCCACCAGGACAGTCTTCTTTCTATTAGGTCAAAGCCAGCTGATTAGGACTGTAACAAGGCCAGGACTACAATCCCATCATTATCATAGGTGTGGGCAGAATTCAAGAAGGGGGTTACGTAAGGTCTACATAGCCATGGGCAGGAGTCATGGGCCCGTCTTACATTCTATCAAAAGAAAAATGTGCGCTTTCAAATGCAAAGCATTGCTATTCATAAAATAAATAGTTCCTAGCCTATTTGGATGATAGGTTGAAGCCATGTGAAAAGATAAATTTTAAAATTTCTACATTTGGAAAAGTTCCTCTTGAGACTTCCTATTGTGAGGCCTTATATTAGTAAAACAGGAAAAAACCCTAGCACACCTCCCTTCCTATTAATTAATATAATCGATAATTAAACTGTTAAAATCACATGTTAATATTTAAATAACAGCAATAACATCACCTTTACAACTATAGAGTATATATATATGTATATATGTACATATCTATACATATATAATTTGGTACATTTTAAAAATTCATATAATTTTGAGCTTTTACAAATATGAAAATTTCTTGAAAATTTTATTAATTCCCAGAAAAATATTTCGGTTCCCAGAAAGTATATAGCATATTAAACAAATGTAAAATGAGCCTATGGTTACTCTACAGGTTGAAAAGTATACATGAAGAATAGGCCGTTTAAAAATTTTATAGAAATGAGATGCCTTGCTGGAAAAAAATAATTGGTTAGACATGTAAATCCAGGGAGATTTATGAGATGACAGTGAACATCATATGAGAAATTAATCACCTGTTACAAGCAGTGAGCAGCTTTATCTTGAGGATTCATAATGGAATCATTCCACACTGGCTATCAAATCTGGAAGTCAATTACCCATCAATGTTAAGTATTCAAATGGACTATGAACCCAGCCATCAAAAAGTATTAAAATAAACCAACAAAAAATACCTCTGCAAATCTTTCCTGCAAAGGAAAATGAAAGAGGTTCTTTTGGTCAAAATGTCCTGGAAACTACAATATCACATAAATAAAATCAGTAATGTATTAGTAATTATACATAAAACATATAAATGTTTCTAAAACTGTATAAATATATATAGATAGTAAGAAGTCATACAAAAATTAAACTACTTTATAGTCTATCATGTTGATGAAACCTAGCATCTATTTATTGAAAACTGAATTTGTTTTCTATCATTTCAAAGATTTTTCTTTTCCTGTGTTCTAATATTTTTAAGTATCATCATAGTCTCCTTAATCATAGTCAATGCAACATTATACCTCAACCATCAGAACACATCATCAATGTATTCTGATTCCAGTTCAGAAAGGTGTCTGGAATCTATTCTGTCTTCTGTGTTCATTACAATTTTGCATCAATTCTTTACAAATTACGGGTAGAGATAAATCTACGGAATTATGTAATATATACAGAATGAGGTCTGTCTGAAAATTCTGAATTAAAAGGCCTGGATTGAAGTCCAAGCATCTATCTTTTTTGAAAGATTCACATGTTATGCTAATGAGGTCTTTTTGGTCTAAAAACAAACAAACAAGCAAACAAAAACCCCCAAACCCAAAAAACCTGTTATTGGGGAAATATCCATTTTCCCCCATAGAAGGGAATACCAGTTAAAGATTTTGTGTTATTGGTTTTCTGGTCTTCATTATTGACATATAATTCTAAATTGCTTTATTTTTAATTATTTATTTCCTCAGTACCATACATCATCTACAAGGTTCTCAGAATACCTAACCTTAAAAAAATGTTATATTTTCCATTTGTACATTTGTCTTTACCCTATCCTTAGATAATAAAGCTAGAATTTTTAAACAGATACCCAAGATTCATCAAAATGTGTGGTTACTGATCTCATCTTGCGCCAATTATAGCATTTCTTCTAGTATAGAATTTTCACTATTCAATGATTGTATACATCTTCATACTCCTCTATGAAACAATTATCTGCCATATTTTCTGTCTATAAAAATTTCTACTCATCCTTTCCTTAAGAGGTGGCTTAAGTGTTATCTTCTTAATTACATCTTACTATACGTATCCAAAAAAAAAATGAGTCCTACCCTTCTCTGGTCCTACCAAGATTTCTTTATATGTACTTACATTTTTGCACATCTGTCTTATACCAAACTTCCATTTCTTTGAAAATATTTATACTTGTGCTAGCCATGCTCCTTATAATTTTATACAGATGAAGGCACACAGACATTCCTGAATACATATTTGTTTAAGGAATAATTAATTAATAAAGGAATGAACGCATACATGCATCAGAGGGAGGAACTGATTTTTTTTTTCAGCAAATTTTACCAGGTCTGTTTAATGGAGTTGAAATAATAATAGTAAAATTTTGATATTTTGTTGATGTTTAGAAAATAATATTTGCCTCCAAATT